>NC_140097.1:8873990-11273990 GCF_964237585.1 Gallinula chloropus
GTTCCAAATCTGTACTGCCAAAGAGAAAAAAAGAAATTTAAGTAAAAGCACTGTTGCAGCTACTCAGTTTTTCTGCAGTTTTGCTTGCTAATTTCTTGAAGACTCCCATGGAAATGTATTTTAATTAGAGAATAGAATTGCAGAGATGAGCCTTCGCCATACTAAATAGTAGACCAAAAACTTACTGGGGCTGTCTATCAAGCTGAGATGTTTCTTTGTATTGCTTTATAGAAAATAAACACCCTACATATGTGGTGAACTAGTAGCTGCTGCTTTGGAAATCTATTTATGAATTTTATATTGTGGCCTTGATGATGGGTCTTGAAGGTTTTGGCACACGGTCAAACAATTGGCATATCTGCCATTTCTGGATAAAAAGCCTGCAGTTGGGCTTTAGTGAGTTGTTAGAATTTGCTAATGATTTTGTGGCCTCAGTTACTTGCACTCAGGCCTTCTGTCTTGATTAAAGCACAAGCACAAAACTGGTTGCTATAGAAGACAGCACAAAGTGTTCCCTGAACTAGGATACTTGCATTCCATAGCTGATTAAAATGTTAAAGAAAACTTTCTGAAAAGTACTAAGAAAATACAATACACTATAGGATAAAGGATAACTACATGAAACACATTAGCTAGAGCCTTAAAGAGGTGGTGCTAACAATGTTTATTTTGATGATGCCTGACAATGTAAATATTACTATTTGTACTAGAACTGTTGCATCTCATATGAAGTTTTGTGGTACCTATTTTCTTCAAGATAGAATGCATTCAGGAGTTTTATTTGAAGTATACCACTGTAGGTTCAACATAGTATTGATGCTTTTGATTGTATTAATAGATTTGTATATGTACAAGTCACAAAGTCTTGCCTTGAGTGATATTATTGTTTGCCGCTGAAACTTTTAATAGATGTAATGGTCATCAGAAGATTAAAAGTTCTAAGAGGCTAAAATGTGAAGTTCCCATGGAGACTCCTTTTGAAAAGAAACATTTGGAACAGAATCTTTTAAGTAATCATTTAAATAGTGAATCATTCTAGATGCACTCTTCCTACAAAATCATCTTCCCTTAAATTAGCATAGGTAAGGATGTCAAATGAAGTATTAAAAATGCACTGAAAAATCCACTCGCAGTGTTTGTATTAGCAACCGTTTGGAGGGATGGTAAGATGAGGCATACCTACTGCATTACAGACACTTCTCCAAACCTTAAATGTGTTAGAGTGTGAAGTGAAACACAAAGGTTGTTGAAATATGACCTGTTAGGTAGCAGCAGTAGCTTGTAGCTACGCACTGGAAGAAATGAAAATCATTGTTGTTGCTGGGAATGAAAGAAGAAACCGAATTGAAAATAATACAAACATTATTGACTTTGGAAGCACAAGATCATGTTTTAATTAAAGGGGGCAAGCAGTCGAAGAGGCATGGTGGACAGGTCTTGAGGGGTGGGAACTAATTTCCAATTGTTTTTTTTTTTTGTGACATAACCCCCCCTTCGTTTAAGGTACATGAGGGTGCAAAGTTGAAGCATGCTGTCAATTTGCCAATAATAATAGCTGGAAGAAAGAATGTTTGTTCTCATAACACTTTATTGCATTTTCTTAAAAACCCTGTTCTTCCTTGAATAACTCTGGTAACCTCTTGTGATCACAGCCAGTTACCTCATCCAGTCAGGTTTCATCTCTAACCTCCTAGCTCTTGGAGTGAATTGCCTCCTAATGCACTCTTTTCTTGAAGGCAGGTGAGAATCAGGGCCTAGATAATGTGTAGCAGTCAGGTACAGTGAAATGTTTGAATACTTTACAGCCTGAGCGAAATTCTGAATTGAGAAGAATTCTGTCACACTGAGGAACTCTTCAAAGTTAATTGCAATGTATCTAGCTGCAGCTGATGAGTATCTGATGAGCTCTATAAATGCAGAGTAATACTTCTCTGCATAGTGGAAGGAAAATACATGTAATACATAGCTTTTTTGTTATTTTGCTTGTGATATTTGCATTATGCTGAATATATTTTCAGTGCATCCAAAGTCACTCAAATACTGATGAATCAGGATGATACTTGACATAGTGAGGTGTGTTTTCAAATAGGAATTAAGTTCCAAAGTACTGTTTGAAATCCTAAGCTTGTTTGTATTTCTATAGTATATCCATCTAAAGATCTCACAGCGTTTCATAAGCATTAATGAATTAAGCCTCACTGCAAGGTAGGTATTATCCCAATTTCACAGATTGCAGGGAGGTTAATTAACTTGCCCAGAGTCACTCAGTGATCTGTGATGAAATTGGTTTCTATTTAAAAATGTCTGGATTTGCAGTCTCATGCTTTAACCATTAGGCTGTGCTTCCAAAATATTTTTTGTTGCTGAAAATAATGATTGGCTTATTACCAAGGTGTTATAAGCTTTGTCTGAGCACACAATAGAGCTGACATGACCAAATCAGCTTTAACTTTATCTAGGTACTTTGCAAGTTTTCAGTATGGGCAGCTAAACAGAGTTGCATTAGAACTGGGTTTAATTGGAAAGAAATTTAAAGTAGAATTGTAGAAAACACTGCAAAGTGTGTGTCTCTGTACAAGTTAGTGCTATGTCAAAGATAAATTAAAGCTAGTGTTCCTGTTTGGTCTGAGTTTTTAATAGAAACATTCTAATTTCCCTTAATCTATTTTAACACAGATACCACAAATTGAAAAGTAAAGGGAAAAAGAAATTTGTCAAATATGTTTTTAAAGCAGTTTGGTCACATGTCCTGTTGGTTCCAAGTATTTGAGATGTATAACCACCACTTTTAATTAAAAAAAAAAAAAAAAATCCCGCTCAATGTTTTCACTTATTAATGAAATACACAACTTCAGCCGAGGAAATTTATTAGTAAAAATTTACTTCTGGGAGAATCCATCTCTGTAGTTTGCTGGCTTGATAGGAAAGAAAGTAATTTAGGAGAGAGGACTTTATTTTGTTTGATTTATATAGCCCTTTTTCCCCTGCTTGTATTCCCAGGTGTGTAGATCTGGTAGTGAAAGTGATGATGCTTGGGTCTTAAGAAACCTGCACCTTGTTCAGACTCTCAC
Source organism: Gallinula chloropus (assembly GCF_964237585.1). Lineage (NCBI taxonomy): Eukaryota > Metazoa > Chordata > Aves > Gruiformes > Rallidae > Gallinula > Gallinula chloropus. Next base: position 8,877,062 of record NC_140097.1, read on the forward strand.
TGTTAGTTCTTTTTATGTCTTTTGACAGGTCACTTAACCTGGCTTTAATATAGTTTCTGGGTTGCAAAATTGGCATGGTACTTGTAACATACTTTGAAATTTGGAAATCTGGTGTGATCAGGGAAGTATTATTTTTATCATAAAAGTGTTAGAAGCCTTTCAAAACAGAATAACCTTTATTTCAAACTTTATCATCAATCTAATAATTCCTAGTTAAATGCAATTTTGTTTAATGAACGAGATTTGGAATTCATCACTCATCCTCTTAATTAGCAGCACTTGACTTTATAAACTAAAATGCCTGATTTGAAAACTGTTATTTCTTTTCAGGTTTGCTTTTTAAAAAAACTATATTTTAGGGCTTAAAAGTTTTTTAAAATGCCATATAAATTGCTCATTGGTATTGCTGATAATCAGTAATGTAACAGCTGTGTAGAGCCTGCAAATCTGGCACACCATGATCTTTTCTTTGAGCATTACTTCTTAGGTAATGCAATAAGTGTGTGAGCAAGTGCTAGAGTTCTAAATGGGAATATCATGTGGTGTGGCATTCGCATAGAATTTAAACTGATTTTTACAGCTTCAAATGCAGTAAATTTTTAACATCCAGCCTAATACAGTCAAAAGATTTGCCCATTTCAGAAACAAGATGACCAATGAACCTTTAAGTACTTCTCCCTCCCCATGTCTACTTTCCTGTACCTTGGTTGTGATTGAAGGCAAGCATGTATTTCTAGTTCACAAACTCTAGACTGGTTTTCCTGGAATTCTCTGTTTTTGTCCAAGCAATGAAAAAGCTTCTATTCTGCAAGTAGTGGTCTACTTAGTGCTGATTTCAACAGCTTAAAATCTATCTCTTCACTTGTATCTAATTTGCATAATGGTACTGTGGTCTGTAAGTGCAATATAATGTAAATAATACGACACACTAACCAGGAAAACCAGTTTGATTTAATAAATGGTCCTTGGACACATTAGGCATTCATTGCATGTAATTACTTGGAGACTCAGAACAGCCTCAGCTGTAATATGCCTGGTGTTAAAGTTGAGATTTGTCAATAATATATTTCATAGGTTACTTTGTCAGGTTTCCTTCAGGTTCCTCCCTTTTTGTGCAGAAAATGACTTCAATCAGAAGTGGATTGACTAGGAAATGTTCAGTTTTGCTGCCACTCAGGCTTCTGAGAGGGATTGTTCAGTTACACAGATGTAAAATGGATAGGAGGTAAAGCTTCCTATATTTGTCAGACTGTTCTTTCTTGCACACGATGTGATGGCAGCACGAGGCATCAAACCACAATTGGAAGTGGCTCCACATATGTAAAAAATAGATTCCTAGTCAAACAATTCAGAAATTTCAAAGACCAGGTTGCAAACAAAAGCAGTGTGCTAGCCAGAGGTATAGATCAAGATTTCTCTAATCACATTTGTACCATACTAAGGAAGTTATACGTTTCACCAGACGATTTGACCTTGTAGTGCTGGTAGTCTTGGGCATACACTGCATTGTTGAAAGCATCTGTTGGGGTCACTTCTGGTATGTGTGGCTGCTTTGGCAAAGGAACTTAATGATTTCAGTTGGACTTGCAGAGTTGCATACAGCCAGTGTTCTTCAGTGGAAGAAATGGTATCCTGTCTGGTAGAAAATTGTTATCAATACTTCTTTATCCCCCTGGCATGCTTAGAACAATGGTTGTGAGTAGCACCCAACTTTTCTCTAGAACGGAATTTCAGTCTCTTCACTTGATTTATTTCTCAATAGAGATACATCTCATCTGGTATTTTCAGCAAAATTAAATGCAGCTGTCCCAGGAATAAGTATCAAAGTAACACAATGCTTCTATGGCTAGGACAATATTTATTAGTTGAGTATTACCGAATAGTAGGGGTAGGATTGTTATAGTCAATTTGTTCTCTTAATACTGTTTTCAAATCTTCTGAACATTGAGATGTTATTGCCTGTGCCACAAAAAATAGGACTTCATATCCTGGGTTATTTAGATGCTATTGAAAATTTAATTGAGGTTTGTGTAGGTGAGGGGAGGTTTGTATGTCTCTTCAAGGTTGGAAATAGGGTTTTTTTCCAGTTTTGTTTGGTGTTCCTTGCTTTTTGAGGAATCTGGCTTTGATTGGATAGAATTATCTTGGAATTCCTCCGTGAGTGTTTCAGAGAAGACTTGTGTGGCTTTGGTGTCAAGCTGGAAAACTGATGGTTAAGGGGCCATTACAACAACATCTCTGCAGTGTGCTGGCCACAGGTTCTGGCATCCATGTGCTAGCCAAGTAATGCCGAAATGCTACACATTTTTCATGTGGGATCTGAATACAGTGTTGTAGAGTGTCATTTTCTAAGTAGCATCTACCTTGATGCCATCATGTAAAAATAACTGAGGCTTTCATTGATTTCTTTTTTTAAATTTTTTTTATAGATCATGGTATGTTATTTCACTGTTCCCTTGTATTTGCTGGTTAAATACCAGCAGTACCAGTTTCCTGGGATATATAGACTAACAGTTAAGGGGCAAGGGGAGGGAGTTTCATTCTTTCCCTGTATCTGTTATAGCCCCTGGGGTTCCCATGTTTTTCTCTTCATGTTACTGCCTTTCCATGGGTAAACAAGACTTATCAAAGGCAGTAATGTAGTTCACCTGAGCACTTGGATTTGGGAGAAACAATACCTAATTCCGAAGGAGTGAGCATCAGAAGAGGCTATGGATTAATGCTGACTCTGAAAGTTTTTCTTAATTAAATCTTGGTTTTGACACATGCTTGTGTTAAAGCGTAAGAATTCTTCCCTTCAAAATTTTTGCATATGAAAAAAGGATTTGTTACGTTAATACTCAAAACTGTTGTGGTTCTGTCTAGTGACTCAGAAACAATTTTGAAAGGAATTACATGGCATAAAAATCTAGTAAAAAGGGTCTTGGCAATTGAAAAATCCTTTTTTTCTTTGTAACCAGGGAAAATAGCCTCATTCATACTGGAACTTTAGGGCAGAATGTGAAGCTCCTGAAGGTGTGACTGTTCAAATCCCTGTTGTAGATGGTAATTTATCAACAAGAATAATGCTTAGAAGACTCTACACCAACTTGCTTTGCGTGTAATGTATTACACATGCACATGTTGCTATCTGATTTAAGGGCGTGGGGCAGCTGTAGCAAAAGCTTTGGGATTTTTTTTGTCCCCTCTTTTTCCCTGTGGTTTCTATGTTTCTCTTGAGCACACCATCGAGTACTCTAGAGAAGTGCTCTGCTATCTGAAGGTGAAAAAACCATAGATTTAGAACTAAGCAATGAAAATCAGAGCTGAGCAACAGCTGTCTCCTGTTTCTGTTTATAGTTGGAATATAATAATCAAGTGTATCTGTGACAGAAAATTTGAAGGTACAAATGAACAAAGAAGGTGTTATTCCTGTGGCTTGGCAGTGCATCTAACTTAACGTGGGAGCTATTCTGTGTTAATAAGAATGTGTTTCATGCCGAAAAGTCATGTTAAACACAAATGAAAACCCCTTCTAACTATTATAACAACTATGTGTTTCAAATTAATGTCGGTTTATACCAGCTGTTACTGCCTCTGCGTAACAGCCTTCACAGTGGAATGTCTCACCTGCACCAAGTTGTGTATATGCATAAATCCTTGCAAGACTGGAGCTGTGGTGTTTCATTAAATGCAAAATGGTAAACTTTTATAGTTGTAGGCTTAATGTTTTTGTAAACCAATCTATAATTTCATTATGTCAGGGGAAATTGTATGAGTTTTATGTTAAGCTGTCTAAACAATGACATTTTCTAAGTCTTTTTGAAGAGAGAAGATAAAATAAATTGGGCTCTTGCTAGTGTTGAAGTAAATCTCTTTGGCTTTTTTTTTTAACAGAGCTGGGTGTATGTGTGCACACCCTGTAATTTGAGAATGTTTGTTTAATGAGGAACTGGTGTTGGTGTTTTTCTCTCCCTGTACTTCTGGCTAACAGGAGAAAGACATCAGCATTGTTTATATATTAGGGTCTTAATAAAAGACAGAAACTATGTGTATCCTATCACTGTTCTTTGCCATGTGGCTGTTTTGGTACTCGTCTATCATGTTGTGTCTTTTCATTAAGAGTTAACCTTTTCCCTTCTTTCTAGGCACATAACTTAGTCCAGTGAGTTGACTAATGGCTCCATATTCAGAAAAGGGTAAAAGCTGTTGTGGTGTGTGATTTGGAGCATCTCCAGGGGGATAGCCTGTTTCTGCTGCCTTCAGATGGCATCCAAGAGGCTGTTGGAGGAAGCTATGCATGACTAAAGCCACAGAGGTTGCTGTTTGTTAGAAAGCAAGGAACATGAGCTATCTAAAAAACAGGTTAAAACTAGTAGAGGCTTTTATAGCAAGTTGATGCTTGCTTTATAAAATATTTTTTCCTAGTTAGAAAAACGGCTTACAAATTTTTGTGCTTGAGTTGGCTTTTAGCATGGTATAAAATTTTGCATTCCTGAGAAGGTCAGAAGCTTGTGACTTGAGTTTGAATTTTGGCAGTACAGAGTGGGTTTGCTATTGTGGCATTGTGGTGCATGTAAGGATGTAAAGTTCACCATGATGTGCTCGAGTGCAGTAGAATATATATATATATACACACACAGACACATATATAATAATCACTCCCCAGCTTGTTCGGAGTGTGATGGGTTGGTTTCAGGTTTTTTGGAGTAGTATCAGTTATGCATCTGATTACACCTCGCTTTATTTCCAAACATAGGTATAGTTCAGCTTGTTACCTGGCTGTGTTGAAGTATGGCAGCCTTCTGAGACTGACTCTAAATTAGCAATGAGGTGTGGGGATATGTACAGATATCAAGATGTCATTGCTGGGATTTCTTCTTGCGTGTGCTTTTTAGTTGTGGGTTTGTTTGGCTTTTTTCTTCTACAAAAGAAATCTTGTCTTTTCAGTGATTGCTGGAGTTGGTCTGAAGGTAAAACTTTTCCAGACTTCAAGTCAGTGATGTTAATAGCCTTTCTTTTGATGGGCAGCAAATACTTTGATCTATCATAAATGGATTAAAAAACATAAGACTCAAAATGCAATTAAAAATTTTATAACTTCTTTGCACAAGGAATGAATTTGGATGATAGAATGTACTATTTATTTTAAGAAAAGAAAACTAATTGTTTTTGTTAAATTCCATTGGGATTAAATTTTACATGAAGTTGTGATACATACAGTTTTCTAAGACATGTAAATGAACTCATTAGTGCACAGTCATACTGAAATCCTGTTTTGGCCCTGGGATAATTTGTCTTTTCAAAGCAGAACATGCCATTATGATTCTTAAAAATATTTTTCTGTTTCTTAAAAAATATTTCTGTTTCTTCTTTCTATCTTACACATGTAGCACCCAACATAAGGATGATGGGTTTTTTCCCTTCTTGGTATTTTTAATAGATGTTCAGAAAGACTTCAGAGGTAATCTTACAGTTAGGCCAGTATAGAGAGAAGAGTAATCAGTGGTGGCAGGCAAAGGACTAAGGATGGAGAGCCTAGTTCCCTAGGGGCTGGTGGTATACAATCGATGGATTGATCCCAAGGGAGCTACACGAGTATTTAGATAGGCAAGTGTGGAAATACTTGCAGAGTTGACAGTGAAGTGATGAACGGAATATTTCATGTGGTGATCAGATGTATAAAAGAAAAGGAAGAAACTGTTTTGCTATATATACTGTATCATTTTGGGAAGTGGCTTGAAATGTCCCTCCTTTTGGGGGAGGGATTGGGGGGAACAATTAAGCTTTCTTCACGGTACACAGCATTTTCATCTGTGGTATGGCCGGCAGGATGTGATCTCTTGTTCAAAAATCTTTCTCTTCATCGTTCTCTTAAGGGAACTAATTCCACAAGCTGGTTTTGTCACCTTGACCTTACTTGACTTTTACTTAATTTTGTGAAATACAGCTGATTCTTTTAAGACAATTGAACTTAAAAAAAAACAATAATTGAATCAAAACTGGAAAAGAAATGCTGAATTCAGTTCCTAGTTGTGGTTCTTACTGCTTGTAATCTTGACATGGACACCAAATTCAACTGTTTCAGTGTCTTGTAATATGTGTTGATAGGTGGTTTAGATTATTAATTTACTAAAGAATATATTAACATTGCAGTGTGATTTTGAAAAAGAAGACTGATGTGCTGGAAACGCAAGTGCTTTATTAATATCAAATATTCACAGAAATGTTTGAATACTTCCCTTTTGGCTTAAAGCTTTTTATTATTTGCTGTAGAAATAAAGCTGATAATATTGTGTGTTGACAAACTCAGTTATGCTGTATACATCACCTAGGAGTAAATATTATCTTCAAAATATAATAAATTGGTATCAGCTTTATAACTAAAACTAGAAATGATTGAAAAGACTTTTCAAGGTACTCATGGGGATACAGCACCCTTTAATTTATTTTTTAAAATGTGTGTGCTTACTAGAATTACTGCAGACTTCATAGAAAGTTTAATAAAAAGACAGATTCGGTATTCCAGGAGGTGTTCTGTGCAATTGAGCTATATGGAGACAGGGCTGTCAGATGGATTCCATTCTAGGTTGAAGTATTTTACTGCCTTAATTAGTGTATGGAGGCCCCACAGCTACTATACTAGTTCTCTGCTTTTTATTTTCAAGAAGCCACTTGTTGCTTTTCTGAACCGAGACTTCTCATATGTAAAATGGTAGCATTTGTTATTAGATTAATACAAGATTCAATATTCTATCTTGCTTGGATTTCCCAGAGTAATGAAAATTCATCTTTTTGCATTTCGTTTAGTTCAGGAGTAAGCAAAGCACAACTGTGAAACTCAACAGTTACTTCCTTGCCCATTTTTCTGCTCAGCATCCTTTCCAGGGCATGACTATCAATAGCTATACATATGATTCTGTATAGACATCTTTAATCTTGTCTTGATTACTGTTTTAGTATACCAGGAGATGGCATGACCAAAAGTTTGTTTTGGAGAAGACCCTGACAGTTAGTTAAATTGGATAACCACACCTCAGTGTACAGTACTGTAATTTCTTAATACTGTTGTTTTGCAATTTTTGTAAATTATAGTTTATAAAATTCTAGGGGAACCTTTCACTAGGAACTGGGGAACAAAAGTCTTGACTTCAGAACTCTTTATGTGAATGAATGAAATTATATGATGCTAATGAGACTGGACTCAATTGATTAGGTCGTCCCTTATCTTCCTGAGTTGTGTAAGTTGGTCCCCCCTGCCCTTCATTGTGTTAGTACATCTTTGGCATCCTTTACTTAATCACAGACTCTGTGTAATGGTGCTGTGTTTCTATCAGTCCTTTCTTCAAACTCACTGATCAATGTCAAGCAAATTTGGAGGAGCACCTTAGGTAATTGAGGCCCTGTGAATTTCTGAGGGTATACCCTGACTAAATATCACCTCGTTAAGATCAAACCCCACATTTTTATCACAACAGCAGTGCACAATTTTCTGTTGGCAGTGATGACTGAGCTATCCTTGTCTGCCCTCTTACTTCACAGCAGTAACTCTTGCAACCTTCCCATCTGGGCAGGGTGACCAGTTTGAGGGAATAACTTCCAGTTCCATTTTGTGCTTATCACTCTGTCTTGATTGCTTATAGGTATTTGAATGCTTCTGGCTCTGTTTAAGGGGAGTTGCCTATAATTGCTTAAACTTGGGCAGAAAGAATTGAGTATTAATACACTGAGGTAGCAGATTGCTAAATCAGTGCTGTTTTAGCATACGTTGCTCAAGTGGTTTATATAAAAAATGAAATTCTTAAACCTTCAAGTACCCCTCAAACTTAGAAAGTGTTGCTGGAAAAAAAGTAAGTTGAATGACTTATTGAGTTGTTCAGTCACCTGAAAGATTTCCTCTGTAGGGTGCTTACCCAGCGTGACACTTCGCTGTAGGAGTCTGCTTGCTCCAGGACAGGAAACACTTGTGGTCATGTTTGCTGCCTTCAGAGTGTGTCTTCAGGTGACCAGGAATAAAAAGTAGGGTGTTCTTCTGGAGCTACCAAGAAATACGTTTATGAACAAGCTAGGGGAGGTGGAAATACTAGATGGGGCAACTTCACAATATTTGTTATTTCGAATTTTTTTCTGTGGATTTTGAAAATACCTTCCTGATGAACAGATGTTTTAGTTACCACTTCATAGGAGATGGATGTTGTACTTTGCACCAAGGAACAGGATGCTTTTAATGCTTTTTTACTATAAAGCTCCCCCTGCAATGTTCCTCACCTTCAGTTGACTTGTATTTAAATGCTGACTTCTTTGTTAAGCTGTTTAAAATTAGGGTTGAAATAAAGTTTTTGTTTCTCCATTGTAGTAATTCTTACCCTTTGGGCTGCACTGTCCTTTGCCATATTCTGCCAATCCCCCTGAGCAGTGTGAGGGGTTGTGTATTTTATCAGTCCTTCTCTTTGTCCTACCAAATTTTATCTTTCTTAAAGCATTTAGAAACTACTTTTCTGTTGCCAGCAGGTGTGCTTTGTTTTTAGTTGCTTGTTTGTTTTGCTTTTTTTAACACCCTTGTGTAGCTATAGTGTGGATGTGACTCGTGTGTATTAAAACTCTTCAGTATCTATGCCAGATAGAGGTGTTCTGTATGTCCCTTTACATCTCAATGCTCTTGTGTACTGTTTTCTTTTTGCAGTCTATCAGTCCTTCACTCTCTTGGATGGATTTGTGCAGCTCTTTTCCCTCGAGGAACTTTCAGTTATGTTTTATGTGGGTTACTTATTTTCTCACCACCCTGTCCCCAGCTCCCCAAACTACACAAACTGCTTTGCCTCCAATCCCTCAGGTTTTTTTGTTGCAGTTCCGCTTTCTCTGCTTTCATTCCATTATTTGTATAATTAATTCAGATTTTTATTAGGGAGCAGAAACTCATTCTGCTTCATATATATGCTATGTACACAGATACATGTGTATACATGAGTTTATAGCTTGTTTGAAAAGCACTTTTAGATCACAGTTTGGGCTGTGGGTTCTCCCCTTACTCAGTGTGGGGGGTGTTATAGACATCTTAGTCAAATAGATGTTTCGTGTTTAGCTTGTTTAGTGAGTCAGGAATGTCTTTGTTCAGTCAGATGTTTGCAACCATTGCCTTGAGAACAGGCACGTAACTCCACAGTCGAACATTTGGATATACTGGCACTAGACACTGTTAAAGTTACACCTTCCTCTCTGTGTACTGCCATGGGTAAGACTTGAAACTAACTTGCATTCAAAGTTTAAATTGGTAAAAGTTGTGTTCTGTGTGAGGGGGGAATGAGTGAAAGTTGCTCAGGGACACTTAAACTGTACCACTAAAAGTTAAATAAAAGTTTCTTTCATGGTGTGGCTTGCCCATTAGCTCTGCAGGTAATTGAAGGATTTTTGGGGTTTGTTTCCCTCACCCCATTATAATTCTGATAAAACCTTTCCAAAGTGATTTTAACTCAGCTGCAGAGAGATTTCTTATTTGACTGAATCTAACCTGGATTCTGGAATACATTTCTCTAATCAGCTGTGACAGGCAGCTGTTTGAGAATTATGATTGTTTCTAGTTTTTAAAGTAGCCCTGGGGCTGCAAATATCGCAGTGGTGCTGAAGAATAAAGGAAGGTTAAGGTGAAAGTAGTAATTTCAGTTCAGCAGATATGAGCTCAGTTCCTGGCTCGTACTCCTTACTGACTTCCTGCTTGGGACTGGTGAAATAATTTTGTTGCTGTCCAGTATTTCAAGGATTTTGTTCGTAAATCCCACTGACTTTCTAAGTCAAAAGAATTTAGATGTGCAAGTAGATTATTTTGAAAAAAATCTTACCTTTCATTCTTTGCTCCCATCGGAGAGATGGATGGTGATAACTTCCTTAATGTTTCTTTAAATTACATTACGTTAATGGACATCGGGATCTGTGGTCCTACACATGAGCAGTGACCATCTCAGTAGCACTGGGACAGGGTAGACACTGGCAGGACAAGGGGGAATGGAATAAAACTGAAGGAAGGAAGGTTTAGATTAGATATTAGGGGGAAGTTTTTCAGAGGGAGTGTGGTGAGGTGCTGGAACAGGCTGCCCAGAGAGGTGGTGGATGCCCTGACCCTGGAGGTGTTTCAGGTCAGGTTGGATGGGGCCCAGGGCAATCTTGTGTGGATCCAGGCGTGGAGGTTGGTGGCCCTGCCTGTGGCAGGGGGTTGGAACTCTGTGATCCTTGGGGTCCCTTTCAACCCATGCCATTCTATGATTCATTCTATGATTCCATGGTAGTTTGAGAGGCTTAGGACTCGTAGAAGGCTATAGGGGGTTCATTCACAGACATGCATTTGATTTTTTTTTTTTTCTTAAAAGTGTATTTATACAGATGTATAGTAAAAATTGTTACTGTGTCAGCAGATTTCTTAGAGGTATGCTGAACAATATCTTAGTTGAACCCCCCCAAAAAACAGGTAATACAAGTTTTGGTATGAACGATTTCTGAAAAATGTCCTGGCGGCTGTTGCCTCTCCATGGACATTTCATAGAGGAAGATTTTTGTTTTAGCTTTTCAATAGAAAATTTAAACAACCAAATACAAACCAGCAGCAAGAACTCAACTTGTCTGGATGTGAAAAGTATGAGAAGTGTTTTTGTAAGTATTTGGTTGTCATAAATGTCTTGGCTAGCCAGAATTGTATTTCAGTCCGTTAATGGCCGAACTGCTTGCTGATAATAGCTCTCAGCAAGGAGCAATAGTAATAACCCTGATTTCTTGGCATGTTAAGAATTCCAGCAAATACTGTGTTTCCATGAGACATGGTGACTCCTACAGACATATGCAAATGTCTTCGCTGTCTTCAGAAGACTAATAGTCTCAAATCAAAATGGTCCTGTATGATATATAAAAGAACTGGAGGCTGAAATAGCCAGTTGGTAATGCCAACTGGAACAAGTATGACTTTCAGCTATATGCCTACCTATCAACCTGTGCTGTTCTCTTTGAAAAGATGTCTTCCCAGCTGCTTTATTTTTAAGGCAATATAGATACGTGCTTTGCTTGTTGACAACTATAGAATCACTTTTATTTTTCAGTGGAAGAGCTATTAAAATTCAATAAGAGATGTAAGTTTTTTAATAATGGGTAAAGACATTTGAAACATGAAGGCTTTTAGCAACAGAATAAGTAGGGGTCTTATTTATGGTGATGCACAACAGCTTTATTTATGTTCGTCTTATATTGGCTGTTTCTTAGGAAAGCTTTAGTTTAGCAAGTGGCTGCTGTCAAGAGTGTGCAGAAACTAGAAATGCTGCTGGATAATGCTAAAGCTTTTTGTAAAGAAGTCTGAAAATCTATCTGAGGATTTTAAAAATGTGGAAAACTATCTCATGGGGCCCAGTAATAAAATTATTGAGCTAACTTCAGGAGTTGTTTCTTGGTAGAATTATTTGAAAACAAGTTCATAATTCTAAAATACTACAGATGTCACCAAAAACCTGAACGCTAGAAAGGTTTTCTTTTGTGGGGATGAATAACAGAAATTCTGCTCAAATACTGAGTATGTAGATTCCTTCCCTCACCCCTTAACTGTCTATGCAATGGACAGTTACACAAGTTGCAGCAGCTATGCAACTTTGTAGCCTGATTTATTGTACATTTAATGTAATTCACTAAAGGTGACCTTTTTGTATTTCACTACAGAGACATAAACCTTGGCTCTGATCACCCAGGCTTATGTTGGAACTACCCATGGTAAAATGAACATGGCAGTTGTACCTACATCCCATTATATGACTTGTATTTTGAGCATTTATTTACCTAATTTTTCCCTATTTTAATTTCTTCATCAGAGTTTCTCACTTCTAGGGACTTGTCTAAAAATTTCTCACCCATGTCATGACCTACGATGTACAACTTACCTCAAATAGCAGCTCCTTTAGCATGGTACAAAACCTTTGGGGCTGTGAGTTGGTAACAACACAGGATGGTGAGTCAGTGTTGTGCTGCTTGTGGTTCTTGGGTCTCTGATCTATGGAGGAATGAATTTGTGAGATATATATTCATAGCTTTGAACATCTAATGTGAAACCTATTCTCTCAGGAGAAGTAGAAGACTGATGACTTGCAAGAGGCAATTTCTTTGAGCATGTTCTGTGGGTAAGTTTAAGAACTAGATGGCCCTCTGGATAGTTCCCATGGTGCTGCATGTTAGACCTTTGAACTGGAAGTCTGGAGTGTAAGGCTCTGTGCTTTGCAGGGTGGTGGTGGTTGTAGTTGGTTTTGCCAGTCGTGTCTTTCAGAAGCCCTGGGATATGACTTCTCCAAAAGCTTTCCCAAGGGATCGAAATGAAATGATTGCTCAGATGAAGAGGACAAGGCTTCCTTCTTTGTGTCTTTTTCCCTTCCCTCTTACACAATGTAAGAAAAAAATAACTGAGAAGCCTTTATCCTGGATGGTTCATCTCCTGTTCAGGTTTTCCTTGTCCTTCCTGTAACTCACAGGTCTTAAGTCAGTCTAATGGTAAAGTCTTAATCAGTAAAACTATGAGTTAATTTTCCTCTGTACTAAATTCCCAAAGTAAATTCAGGCAGTACTGTGAAATACTGATTTTTTTAAATTATTTTTTCTCTGCTTGTTTTGTTTCTAAATAAGATGTCATCGAGTAGCAGTAATTTTGTTCTATGTTCAGCTCTAATTTAATGTTAGAATTCAATCTAATCGACATATTTCAATTTTCCAATGGAAGTTTGACTCTAATTTGATGTTTAGACGCTGGTTGAGTCTCCTGTGTTTGCATATTAATAAGTATTCCAGAAAGGTATCTGTTTTTTCAGAGCAATAAATTTTAACGACTTCTGTTTGTACAGCATTAGAAGACATCTGGTGTTATCAAAACTCACAGACAAATGAACTTGCTGGAGTGAAGAGAGTCCTTTTCTGCTCATAATAACCTCAGCTGTTTCCTTAACCCTTAAATCAAATTTGTATGTGTGTAGTAATATTGAGACTCCTGAACTAGTAAATTTTGGTGTTATGTAGAATTTGAGGAGCTGCTTTTGCTTACACCATGATTAGGTAATGTAGTTTTTTTGGGTTGTTTGCAAATAGATGTCTCCAAGTGAAAAAGGGCTGTGTAAAAACTGCTTTCTTCTAACTTGTGAAGAACTCTGTGTTTTTATAGTTATTATACTCAAGAGTGTCTTGCAAAAAAATACCCATGCAGTAACTGCATAAAGGTATTTTGGAAAAATTGTGTGAAAGTTGCTGTAGAAAAAAGAATAATTATTCTCTTAAGCTTAAAAATTTGTTCACACTTCCGTGTGCTGCAGCCTTCTGGTATTAGCTCTTCATTAATGCAGACCTTCTCAAGGTGAGCTCTGGTACCTCTCTTGATCTAGTTTGCACCTCTAATTTTTAAAATATGTACTAATGTTTAAAGTGAATAGGAAGTGCTGTCTAATTTAGAAGATGTTTATGATGTGTGCCTGATCTTCAGTCTAGAGAGTATAACTGATTCTTTATTTTTATTTTTTTAAAAACCTGTGAAGACTGAGGATAATAGTGCAAATTGACAGGAAAAGCAGGATGGTTGTAAATAGGTTTTAATCTTCTTCAAATCCACCTGAAGACTGTAAGGAATGGAAATCATTCTAGGGGGCAGAAGTAAAGGATAAGCAGGCTGGAGCTATGCACCTCTGCATCATGGCACTGCTCACAGATCTTTCAAGGGATGGTTACAACTTCTCACAGCAGAAGTGTCTTGACTTCAGTATTACAGAAATTCTTCATGCAAAACGATTTCCCAGTCACTGTATTTTTCTTCTCTGCCACAGGAAAAATTCCCCAAGGGTTGTTCAGGACAGTAAGCAAGTTGTTTGTTAAAAGATGAGCGGTTCGGTTTGAGTTTGTTTGGGTTCTTTTCTGTAGTACTTGTGTTGTATTTTATCTTGGCCAAATCACATCTATCTTACCCTGTGTATCTGCAAGAGCAATGGAAAGATAGCTGTGGATTGGAAGGGGATTTGCATCAATTGCCAAAGTTGGGAATATGTGTGGCTGTCTTGGTGCATGTATGCTCTGGAAAAGAGGAACTCTGAAGTTAGTACTATAATTATAACAACTTCAAAAATAGTGAGTCCTGTGTAATCAAAAAAACCAACCAGACAAACAAACTTGCCACATTTTTCAGTTTCCTGTCTAGCCCTTGTATGTAAGAAAGCTACTAAGTAAATAGTATGCCAAGACAGACCTGTTGAAGCAGGTCCAGAGGAGGCCACAAAAATTAGCAGAGAGACAGAACACTCCTCTGAGGAAAGGCTGAGAGAGTTGGAGTTCATGGTATATCTTTTCAATGAATGTTTTTCGGGCTTCTTAAATGCTTCGGTATGGTTGAAATTGCATTTACCTGAAAACAAGCTTGTGGAGATGTCACAAAAAGCAGGCATGAGAGCTGAATCTCTTTAAAAAGAGGTTACTCTTCCTATCCAACTTAATGGAAAAGGAGCATGTTGGACAAGCTGTTATTCCTGTCTTACTGTTGTTCCTTAAAATCTGAAATTCTTGTAGACTATGCTAAGGTCTTAAATAATGTGGCAACTAACTCCTCTGGCTGCCTCCCCACAGAGTTGCTTTTTCCAGATCTGGTTAGTGCTGCTTACTAACAGGTGTTTGTGATTGGATAAAACGTAATTTTTGGACTTTGAGTAGCAAGTACCAGATTAAGAGACTTCTCAGATGTTTCATCTTGGGAATGCTATGTTTGCCTTACAGTTAGGAGCTGTGGTGGTGTGAAGATGGTGTGCTGTCCATGGGCTCAGTGGTTAGTTTTCAAGCTGGCCTGCAAGTATTCTGCCAGGAGAAAAAGATGATACAAGTCAGTTATTTCTATGCTTTAGTCTCACTCTAGTGAAGTACACACGGTTTCTTCTGCAGCTGTGAGTGTAATAACCCTCTGAATGATCCCGTGATTCAGTAAGCAGCCTCTGCTCTTTCAGCTACATAAGTATTAAGGAGCTTCGGTGCTCATACTATTTTGCCTGAGAAAGATGAGTTAGTAAATTAATATGAAAATAATCAAGTAAACATCAAAAAATTACCCAAATTACTCTCAGCCTAGCTAGTAACTTGTTGTGCTATACTACTGCAGAATAGAAACTAAGTAGCCCCTGTCTTGCAAGAGGTTAATGTGCTCATGACTGTCTAGGCACTGGGTCTCTTGGAAAAAGCACCACTACCCTTTACAATGATAAATTTAGGAAAAATGCTAATTTTCAGAAGAAAATCCAAATAATAAATTTAATAATTTATATATTTTAAAACTTAGAAGAATTAAGTATTCCACAGATTTTTTTTTCCTGCAGAAATGAAGATGTAAGATTTTATTATGGATACAACTTCTATTAAAAGCCTTTCATTCATCACTGTCTGCATGGTTTGTATTGAGCACTCCGACTGACATACTTTCCCTATTGTTACTGCTAAATTAAATTTCATTTTGACAGCTGACCACCAAGTCACTCTTCCAGGGGCTATTTTAGAGTGAATGTGACATAAGGAAAATAGTTTATCTGTGAATATTATTCCTTGCAGATTTTTTGTTCTTACAAACATGCTTTAACAGGCTTCAAGATTCTTGGGAAGAGTGCTTTTTTCATTCTCTTGACACTTTTTTCGGTGTGAAAGAAGTTGTGAAGTGTTGAAAGCATAGAATTTCCTTGATTAATGTAGCCTTTGAGATTCTCAGCTTCTTGGCAGCCTGTCCCTAAAGGTTCTTTTTTTCCTTTCTCCCCACCCCTCATTCCCTTAAGATATATGGAGGAGTAAACAGGTATATACTTCCACGGGAAAACAGGCGCTTGAAAATAGTGAAGGGAACTAGTCTTACTACCTAGATTTAAAAATAGTTGTTCCTGTTTCCTCCCACCCCCCATGCCTTCCCCTTTATTTGCACTTTTTAATGAACTGTTTCCTTGTTAACAGAAAACATCAGTTGTTTAAAAGATAGGGAAGTAGAATGTCTCTTGTCTGTGTAAAGCACTGTCATAAGAGAGGTTTTGTGAAGCATGAAGAGAAGCTGAGATGTACTAGTGCTGGAAAGTTGAGTAAAACCAGCATTTTTACTGGCTGTAAGATAATGATTCTTGACTCTGGGGTATCCTACCTTCATAGATATAAGGCATACCAGTTGTGTGAGGACAATGTGACACAGTTATAGAAACTTGATTTAGTGTAGCAACAGTTGAGTCTCTGTTTATGCACTTTTGATTCCAACTTGTCTGCTTTAAAACAGGAACCAAACTCCCCTGATGGAAAACCACATTGTTTTGCTTCAAATCAGGAGGCAGAACCTAGGATCTACTCTTCTTGCATTCAGGGTAATATGAATATCAAGTAAAATACTGAAGACAGTGACTGTGGTCTTTTCTAACAGTCTTTCATTTGTGAAAGATGCTTCAAGCTCTAGATTTCACTTTACATGCTTTGACTGTAGGAGTGTCTGTGCTATGTGAATACGGATATATGACCATACTTGCAAGTAACAAGTGCTATGTTTGATCTGCCTGTTTAAAAACATGCACTAGTATTTAGTCTGTGAGCTGTAGGTATAAGTAGCTCTATGTTAGGTGACCTGTGTGTAATGCTGGTGAGGAACTGTGAGCACTGGGAAAAGCATTTCCTAAGCCACTCTAGTGAACTGCTAATCGAAGTAATGCTTAGCTAGTACTGCAGGATTAATTCAGCTTGTTAGATGCTGTACATCATTGTTACGTTCAAATGAGCTGATGTGGCCTCTGTTGCACTTATAGTCATATGTTTAGTAAATGTGACTAAGAACTGCATAGGGCACTGAATTTAATTAGCCAATACATTTTTCCTGATAGTGTCTGCCTTCATAAGTATACGTTGTTTATTTATCGGATCTACATACTGTTTCCTCCTCAATTCCTTGTCCCTGAAAGATAAACTGTTCTTACTTTTTTTACACAGAATTATACTCTGCTTCAAGGTGTCCTTGTTAGTTAGAGGGTTAGCAATGGAGCTTGAGCCTACATCTCAATTGATGCCTTCCTTGTGGGGGCTGTTGCTGTGGACAGACTTACAGAGAGCATCAGATGTTACCAGTACCAAAGGAGATAGAACCTCTGTTTTCTTGAGTCTGTTCTCAGAGCTGTCTGATCTTAATCTGAAACCTTCTCTTCATTAAAAAAGCTTTAAATGTTTGCCATGTTTGGATTAGGATCTCAATTACCGAGAGAGAACCTAAGCTAACTGCTAGTGGTGACCATCTCCTTCAGACTGATCTTAACCAGGCTTGAGAAGGATCTCATTCCTCTTCAGTACTGCCCAAGTCGTAAATGAAGGATGATATGAATGAGCAGCAGATCACCTCCAGGTATCTTTGCAGATACTTTTCTGGCATTCATTGCTTCTTGGGCAAGAGTGGCAGGTTCCTGATGAGTGGCTGAAATCATCTGCAAAGTCAATTTCTAATATGAAAGTGGTATCATGGCCGGTCTGTAAGCTGACTTTGCCCTTTCCTACAGGTTGCTGTGCTCCACTGCTGGGTAGGCAGTGAGCCTGGCAGAAACCTGTGCTGCAGTCCGGGCAGGGCAAGGAGCATGGGTCTGCACTGCTCAGCAGCCGTGTGGGTGGAGTTCTTATTGTGGGGTGAATGGAAAGATAAAGTTGGAAGAAGGAAGCTCTCCTTTTTCAGGATACTGTTCACCCTATATGTAGAAAGCAATTATCTCTGTTTTGATCTTTCAGGTGATTCCGTTTTCTACTTTTGAAACCTTTTGTCAGCCAGGTATATTCATGCTTGGTTTTGATTTGCCTCATTACTGTCTGTGTAGACTAAACGATGACCATTACTTCTGCTATTAGAATCAGCAGTGCAACTGCAGAGGAGAAAGCTGCAGCTATCAGGTAGACATTAAAGAAATGTTTCTTGTTTGATGTTCAACTTGTCATGCCTTTTTTCTCATTGGGTCAAAATCTTCCTTTGTTCTTTTGAACATTTCAGGAAATAGGATACATAAAAATGACACTTGCTCCTGAACGTGGGGGTACCTAACTGCAGCCATCCCTGGAGTAGAACTCACCAATGACATGAATAAATGAGGAGGCTTTTCATATCTGTGAGAAGCTTACAAAGCAGCTTGTGCTCTCTGACAATTCATGCTTAATTGGTTGAGATTTCAAGAACCTTAAGACAGCACTTATTCGTAGCTTTCCCCCCCCCAAGTTTTTCATATTGTTTATCTGAGTGTATTCTAGCATTAATACACTGATGATATGAAATACAAAAAGCTATATAAGAAAATTGCACTTCTTAATGAAAGCTTAATTAAGCTATATCATTTGAGGTTTTGAAAGTGGGTAGTATGGGGATGGAGCATGAACTCTAGAGTTGAGAAGTTATTATTTGTCAGAATCATAACTGCCAGCCTTTTAAAATAGGATTTTTTCCCCCTTCAGAATATGTGTATCTATTTTTATAGCAATGTCATTGTGCCTTTTCCACCCCTTGCTGAGATTATGTTTGTTTGGAGGTATCCTCAAGTTAGTCCTTTTCCTCTCTACAGAGCCTTATGAGATACAGAGCCTTGAGACAAAGACCCTCTGGGGAAGAGACAGTTGGTGTGGTCTTTGGGCACAAATGTGTGCTTAATTCACCTCAAGGTTTACAACAGAAATTCCCCAATGTTTTCTTCTGTTGATTAGTTTCCATAATAGACAACTACTTGTAACTGTAAGAGTATAAAAGGGGGAGATTTTTCTTTTTTGGAACCTCTCTAAACTAGTACATGAATATGAAAAAGTAGTCAGCTTCAGAGTAGGTTAAGTATGTTTTCTACTTCTATCATTGCAGCTATTGACAATCAAGTTGGTTTTTACCAAACAGTTCTAAGAAATGAAAAGGTGTAAGAGCTGGTATGTGAAATATCAGCTCTGAAATAATGAGATCGGAAAACCTGTGCATTTCACAAGCTGCATTGCTCATGGTTTGCAGGAGGTTGTTATGGCTGATGGATAGGTTCTCTCTTAGCAGAGAATGCAATAAACCCTCCTCTCTTGGTCCTGATCCAGTGTTGGATGATAAGAACATAACTAATTCATCATTTCTCTACAGATTTCCAGTAATCTGTTATTAATGTTTGTGTTCAAGTAAATATAACTAAAGCTGACAGATGTAAAAACTGTTGCGTTCACATCCCAATGATGCAGTGAGGTGTAAAAAAATGGCTGGGAACTGTAAAGTATAGCCTTTTGTGAAACCTAATGACAGTGTCTAACTTCATGATGAAAACACATTATTGTGAATGTCAGTGCACAGAGAATTGTTTAGACAGACTGCAACGATGATTGCTGAAGAAATATCAAAAGCAATAAAATATAGAACAACAATCTTCCATTGGTTTTGTTGTAATCCAACTACGTTATCACTTGTGTAGTATCACTTCATATAGAGAATCATATTTGGTATGACAAGTGATTCTTTAAAAGGAAGCAATGGCAAAAAGGTTTCCTTTTGCTTTTAATATCTTAAAGACTTAATATGGATGCTGGCAACTTTTTTCTCCTTCGGTCTAAAACACAGTATTATGGCAATTTGAAATGGAAGAAATGTCTAATTAGTTAAACTTTTTTTTGTGGATGAAGTTTGAGGCTCCAATTAACTTCAATTAGGAATTAAAAGCTCCACTTCAAATCAACTCTGTTCAGAACAGTAATCGAACTTAATAGAAATAATTTATTGAAAAAAGCTTGTGTTTATGAACATTGGTAGTTTCTTCAGGATTTTTTTCTGTATTCAGCTGAAGATATGTTAAAGTACTGTTTATCTAACGTATTACAATACTTTGTGCTATGATTATATTTTTTGAGAGGAGAAGGCTTTATCCTCTATTAGGTCACTATGCACATGAGTTAGTAAAACCCTCAGAGTTCCCTTGAAGTTGAAAATAAATTGCAGATCTTTGATCTCGTTCATCAAAGTTATGAAGTCATGCAAGCTGCACTACTTCAGGCTGGTATAGTCGAAGGAAGTGTTGAGGCAGCCTTGTTTGCGTGTGCCCTGTCTAATCAGTGACTCTTTCCTGAAGCCTTGAAGACAAATCTTTGCAGCGCCGTCTGCCACAGTAGCTATTTAGAGACAAAACCATAGGCTGTGTCCTCTGGATACATTCAGTAATGTTGGCTGTTTTGGGATAGTGTTTAGTTTCTTCCCTCTTCCACCTTGCTTGATAGTTTTGTATTGCCATGAAGTCTAATTCCTTATTCTTGCTTTTAAGACTTAACCATCTATGTTCATAGATAATCTCTGTCTACATTTATGATCATAGTATTTCTTGTGTTCTCCAAAGCCTACTTCTCCTACAGGGCCTGGGAAAGAGTTCTGGAGTGAAGTCAAATACAAAATGTGAGGAAAGTAGTCAGCAATAAATGCTTTAAAAAATACAAGTTCCGAGCATGGCAAAAATAACCTGCTAAGAGAAATAGGGTATGCTGTGTTTCCTTTTCTTTCTTTGTTCCAGATGAGCAGGGTCTGCAGAACAAAGGATAATAGAGGAAGAGGAAGACTGAGGTCACCAGTTCACCTCTGCTCTCTCACTTAAAAGTAGTGGTGACCTCTAATTCTTCCAGGCTTGTATAAAAACCAACCATTCTGTCCTTTGCAGGAGAGCATCTGCTTCACTTCAAATTTATATTGACCAGGGGGCACATAACAAACATGTGAAGATGAATACTGAAATAGGCATTAGGGAGATGGTAGACTTTATCAGATGGTGATATTGATCAACCTATTATAAATGCTGGTACTTGACTTATGATATGGTATTTTGGCATTAAAGGTATGTTTAAGTAAAAAGAAAGTATTTGTCACTAAACCTATTAGAGTGACAAATTTAGCTAAACTACAGAATGCTATACCACAATCTTCTGTATTCAGTTTTTTTATTGTTTCAGAAAACAGCCTCATATTTCTTAAAATCTGTTACTGAATCACTGAAACGGTCCACAAGCATATTCTCTACTTGCATGAAAATTGGAGAGAAATAGTCACTTTCAGTTGTGTGTGACCACAAGATTATATGCAGATACTGTGCAGTGAGATCTGGTTATGATGATCCCTAACCCTTGTAACATCTGGCCTCTGCTTTTGTGAAGATCATGCATTTAGCATGAGACACAGTCCTGCACAGTGCTGAACACAGCAACCAGCTATCTCAGGAGCAGAGATTATTAGGAACATGAAACCTCCATCAACACTTCTCTGCTTGCTCTGAATATTTTAATGCCTGTGTCCTATGTTTTAGGTTTCATGCATGAGTGTGGCTCTTAGTATCCAAAAGATTTTGTTTATATTCAGAATCATGATCTTTGTTGACACCTGTTGCTGTTGGCTGTCAGCTGGTAGCAGAAGTTTCATCATAAATATCAAACCATTTTTTACACTGTTTTAAAAAAAAAAAAAAAAACCAGCACTGCTTTCTCATTCTCATATTTTATATTTGTATTAAAAGCCAAACCAAGCCAACCACAACAACAAACTGTCTCTTGGTGATAAGGTCAGAAATGATAGTTATCACACAAAGGGAAAGCTAGAATACTATAGAATGGAGCCAGGAAAAGAGCTTGCATGACGAGACAACAGATGATGCCTTTAAAGGGGCAGTGAAGGAGACCTGAAAGTTTTTTGGGATCAAAAAAAAAGATTTTTTTAAAATGTAGACATGGTGGAAGGGTAGACAGTCAAGTGAAGGGAAGCTGTATAAAGTGAAAGAGGGGCAACTAGGATCAGGAGATGTTAAGAAATGTGGAAGAAACACTATGCTAAAGGTATGTATTGAAAGCTACAGAAGAAATGCATTTTATGTAGGAGATACTGTGAAACATACTATTGGGATGATGATATGCTATATTGGAGATGTAATTTCCACTTGTGTTCATCAGTGCACCTGTAATCATCAAAAAACAAAATTTTCTTTAAGGAAAAAACATTCAGAAATAGGCTTTCCTGCAGTTAATAGTGCATCTGGTCAGCATGCTGCCAAGATACATGGTGAGCCTAGTACTCCTACTGTGACTTTTTTTGCCCATAATGGAAGAATAGGACTGGCTTTAAAAAAAACCCTCTTCAGCATCTTTTAAAGCATACTTGTTTTTCTCATTTGCAAACATGGTCTTTGACCCTCACAAGTTGCATTTTTCATAAATGTAATTCACTGTCAGAATTAAATGTTTGGATGCTTATAAGAGGCAGGACTGTATCAGACTTTCTCTATTGCCAATTAAGTGTTTCTTAGGCAAAAGCATCAGATTTTTAAAAAATTTAATGGGATTATTTCATTTTGGAAGCCTGAAGTAATTTGATAAATTAACAGTATTTCTTACTGCCTTCTACATGAGCTTCCCACTTAAACTGTGATGAGACTGTTAATTCAAAGGTACAATTTCTAGCAAAACCTGCTCAGTGTAATAGAGAGGGGGCCAAAATGGCTCCAGTTTGTCTAAGCAGAGTTGGGATTTAAGTGGCAGTAACTGATATTTGTAACTGATTCTTACATAGATGTAGGTACTTGCAGGTGATAGCAAATAATTATAATATAGCTTTCTGAAAATGCATTGAATTAATATGATAATCATAGATAATTCCAGAGGAATATATTAGGAGTATGTACTTTGTTCTGTAATAACATCCAAGCAGTAGTACCTACTGTGCTGTACTGTTCACTGCTATCAGCATTTATCAAACTTAAGAATCTATGTTTTGGGGGGGTCTGCAAGGACATTAGATCTTTAAAGTGAATACTGGTAAAATAAGGTTTCCTATGAAATGCTAGATACCTGTCATTATAGACTTAAGATGTACATGTTGAAGATATAATTTTATGTTTTGGAGTAATGCAGAAAGGGCAGTGGGAAATAGGGAGATCCTTACTCTCTGTTGTATTTGTGGAGGTTTTTATTCTTTTCTGTGATCATGGGTGAGGGAAGTGGGAGATATCCATGGGGACATTTTAGAGAGTTTATTTTTAATTAAATATGGATATGCTTCTTACTTGATTCAGTGTGGGTTGTTTTTTGTAAATCCTGTTAAATATTCTACATGAGATATAAAATGTTACCTTGCAAGTAATCATTCTATGGTCTAGGGGGAGATTGTTGTCCTTGAGGAGCTGACTGCATGAAACAGGAGACTCTCAACTCTTTTTGTGGTTGAACTCCAGTAGGGCAGAGAACACTGCTTTTGTCTCAGGATTAACAGGAACAGTAATAAAATAATAAATGTTCTGTGCATATGTTTTATTAGATGAGAAGAGTCAGTCACTTCATTTCTTAACTGTGACAGGAATGCTGATGCTATGGAGCTTGTATTTGATACCCCTGGGGATTATGGAAGAGAAGGCAAAGCCAGATCTATCATAAGGACAAGTATTGCAAAGGAGTGAAGAAACATATGGTTGGTTGAAAACAGCTGGAGATAAGGAAGGCACACAGGACAGGGAAGAGGAAAAACTGGAGAAAATATGAAGCAAGTGGCTGGCAAAAGGAAATTAGAGATTGAGGATGTCTTTAGGAAGGTGCTGCTGTGATTATAATGATTAGCAGTTTGGTGACTGGTAGCAGAGGTTGCTCTTGCAAGTTTTATAAACTAAACTCCTTTTTGAAGGAGGGTTTTGTTTGGTTTTTTTTTTTTCTGGACAGGTGACATAATATGAGAAGAAAATAATCCCCAAATTTTGGGAAATAAGTTTTATTCAAAGCAGAAACATTGTGAGGGGGTGTGGATATCCTCGTGTTCCGCCAGAGTTTTCCTCTTGGCTCTGGAGTGCAGTTTGCACTTAGTTGTAAAGAAAATATTCATGCACTTGATGTTTATAGTAATTGCTTGTTAGCCTTACTTTCTTAAATCATTCCTAGAAGTTTTATAGCTCAAAATGTGCAAAGCTCTAAGAATTTCAGAGGGGAAAATGCCAAAGAATTCTGGGCAGATCTAGGATTCCAGAGAACTCAAATTTAAGCTGTTCCATTTGCTTTAGAAATGCTGCTTCTCCTGTAAATTGTGAAGTTCCAGAGTAGTTTATTTTTTATAGGTTACATTTATTTGTAGTGATACATAACATACAAATATGTGTTGTAGTTCCCTAATCTTGGATAGAGGGAGGGGGAGGGAGAGTTTTGAACATCATAAGAATCTGTCAACTTAGAAATTTTGTTTGAATTGGCTTAGATCAGATGAGCAGGGTTGTAGCTGTTGTTCTGGAGTGTTAAAAGTATTGGAATTATCACACAGACTTTTTTTTTTTAAATACTCTTTCTTTCATGTCCCATTGGCATCACAAACACAACCATAGACTGGCTGCTCAGTGTTAAAAAGCTTTCAGAGGGGGGAAAATAGCCACAGCTGCTTTAGCCTGGCTAGTGCTAAAAAATTCTATGTTTTTTTAGCTGTCACTATTCATTTTAGTTTTTGATTGCTTTGTATATTGTCATCATTATAAGGTATTGCAGAATAATTTAATGTCACCTGCAAGAAGACATTTATAGAGAGGTTATTTTGTGCTTATTTTATCACATGGGAAGCTCATTGCAAGTAAAATAGAAAATAAACATAAATACTTCCCAGTTTCTGTAATTGGTAATTTAATAGAAATAAAATGGATTACAGTAAAAACATATTCCCTCTCCAACCCCAAGCAAACCACACTGCCCAAAAAACCCAAAAACAAAGCAAAGAAATGCAAAAAAACCTCAAACTCAGCCAACCCCAAATTCTACCTTTACTGTTGCTTAAAAGTATTCTATATATCCAAGTTTAAAGATTTTTGTGTGAGATGACGAGGGTGTGGATTTCAGTTTAGCTCCAGTTGGTGGTCTTGTAGGTACAGTTCTTAACATCTGATGTGAAAGGAAGGATCCTGAAAAAATGAACAGTAAACATCAGTGTGAATATTTCAAATTACTGCATTAAAGTTGTTTAACTGATCATATCTCTTAGATACAGAATAGTTGCCCAATTTCTCTTCTTACTTAAAAACAATCCTTGTGGATTCTTAGAATCTCCAATGCCTTCTAGAAGTGTTACTTAAAACTGTTTTAAATGACATTCCCAAATCCACAACTTCTAATGACACCACTAAGACTTTAAGGGCTATTGACTGCTGAAAGTAGGTTTGACCTGTCTAGCAGCTTAAACAGCATGCAGGCATCGCTGCTGTGGGGTTGGGGAGAGAATTGAAAACAATAATAATGATAAAAGAATCTACAAAGTAAATTATATTGGCTCAAATACTCCCAATCAAATTTTGATAACCTGCTAGTTCTCGTGCCAAACCTCCTCCTGGCCCGATCTCCGGTTACATGTGGAGCATGACATCATATGGTATGGAATATCCCCTTGGCTAGTTTGGGTAATCTGCTCTGGCTGTGTCCCCCACCCGTTCTTGTGTACTCCTAGCCTCCTTGCTGATGGGGTGGTGTGAGAAGCTGACAAGTCCTTGCCTGCTCAGCAACAACTCAAACCATCAGTGTGTTATCAACATTATTCTCATCCTAACAGCAGCACTACACTGCTAGGAGGAAAATTAACTCTCTCCCTGCTGAACCCAGGACAGTGTCTTTAATTCCATATTAAATACTCTGGTTTAGAAGGACTTTTATGGAGTGAAAAAGAATACTCTGACTCCTTCCCTGCCTATAATTAATAATTTTGTCATGTGCCTTCTCTGTGCCTCTTCAGTAACCATGACTCACCTTAATACCAGTGTTTGACATTAGAAGCCTCTCCAGAGAGGAAGAAAATCATTCAGAAATGAGCTGGATAAAGGTTATTAAACCAACACTTAAAATTCTAGTCCTGCACATCTTCCTTTACCCCTAATTAAATGCCAAGAACAGCAACGTGGAATTTTCAGTATATACATATTCTGGATATACCTTTATCAGAGGAAAAATACCTACAGGGAACTGAAACTTTATTCCCAGCAGTCACATCCTCTGGCTTCTATCTTTGGAAACCTGTTTTGCAAAAGCGGGAAAAGAGATCTTGGGGACTGAGTGTCTGAAGACTACGTGTTGAAGCACATACGTTATTCTTTTCTTAACTTTTCTTGTAGGTGTCAGGTTTTTAGCTTAAGTTATCTCACTGGCTTTAGTGCTATTGTTCAAATGAAGGCAAACTGTGGGAGTAAAGTTTATGGCATTGGGTTGATGCTGTGTATATACATCACCGCTTACAAACCTCTCCTTTGTCATCTCCCAGAAAGCTCCTAGACTAAGTTGAGTATCAGTATGAACGATACATGGAGCTGTGTATTGACTTTCTAAATGACTGAGACCTTTGAATTGTGGAGGGGAAAAAAAAAACAAACTCTTTGCACCCCAACATTATGTCTTACTTCAGGTTTTTCTGTTTCTAAACCTTCTGCAAACTGTATAGACGGGGAAAAAATTAATTTTTAATCAACAGAATGTGATGTGCTTAGTTACATTGCCTTTACAGGTAGGAGACACTGGTGTCTGCAAAGCAGTGATAATTTGTAGTGTTATCGTTCTGACTTACAGTGCATGACCCTGATGAGGTCGGGTCCTTTCAATTAGCAAGATGATGGTGTTAAATCCCACGCTATTATGTTCTTGTTGCCAGGCTCTACTGCTGATTTACAGAATATTACATGGGTTGGCTATTAAAGTCTAATTCCTACAATAAAAATTTAACACAAACTTCTTTTCCTAATTTATAAAACTATCTGGGTCTTTTTAACCAATTTTTTCAACCTTGTGCATGTCGAATTAATACTACTTAGAAGTATAAAAGGTCTCTGGATCTTTAGTCTCTCATGTTGGCTTTTTCAGTCAACCCTGCTTATTAAATGGTTTTACTCTCCGGAGTGGGAAACAGGTAATTCAGTGTAGTTGAGTACAGGTGCTATTTTTGATATTTAGAGCTTACTGGAAAATTTCCAAATTGTTGTAGCATCTCTAAAAGCTTTATAATCCCCAGGGTTGTATAAAAGTGGGCTGGTACTTGTTCAGGATATCTAGTGCTTTTCTCCTTTCTTGTGAGAAAACCAGGGTTCTCTCTAAGAGCCAAGTTAACTGGAGATCATTGTTCCCTGCTGCTATTTTGTCCTGTAATACTCTGATGTGGGAGGGGGCGGGGGGAGAGGTGTTCCTTATTGAATTCTGGTAAATTGTGATGGTTCTGCACTACATAGATCCATGTTTGCCAATGAATTATTTGTTCTGTATCAACCACATAAAATATTTGAATATATATTTACCTTAGAGAAATGTTCTGTAGTACTCTGGATACTTTCTTCTAATGACTTTTAGGTTAAAAATTGCACAGCAGTACAGCAGCAATCCCACATAACCACAAAATAAACAGTACGTGGTTCTGCAGAGGTTTATCTTATTGCAAGGGCTGTGGCTACTAAGGGTCGTTTGTAGCCATGTTCTTGCTATACTTTTTCTTTGTGGTCTTTGCCTTCCCATTTCCCTAAATTTTCTTGGCTTCTGCTCTCTGCTGCCTTGCTTGCATCTCCATGCCCTAAAGTTTGCTTGCTTGTCTCCCACAATTCCCACATAAACCTTATTTTTCCTTTTTTTTTGGAAAAAAGGAAGAAGAGAGATTTGGATTGTATGCTGAGATCTTAATCTTTGGGGTTTTAGCCAATTCTTATCATCCATTTAGTCAGAGGAAGTAGGGAAGAAGTTGTTAGGTTTTTACACTTCAGTGATGGGTCAGAATTTCATGTTTTATTTCACATAGCTGAATCCTGGTTTGTGTGTTAACAAGTTACTCAGGACAAGAAAAGTGAAGCATTAATTTCGGGAGTAAAATACTCCTTATCTTGACAAGCTTTATAGGTTATCAAGTGCTGCCAGTGTGCCTGTCTCCCATAATAAATATAATAATAAAATTTCTGCACTTCTTGAGATCAATAACAGTCACAGATGCTCAAAACAGGACCGAAGTTTGCCTTCGAAGTCATTTGTCTTTCTGCAAAGGCCTCCTGAGTTTCTGTTCTTCAGCGTTATGCTCTCTGCTGTTTGGAAACCTCCACCAGGATTTAGGATTCCTTATCTGTCCTAATATTACTTCCCATATCACATTTCCTGTTCAGATGCTAATGCCATCTCTGATGCTAGCTTCTATCCTGCACTTGCTTAATGTTATTCCTGTAATCTAACCAATTACCCAGTTCAGAAGTTATCAGAAGAAAAGGATGTAAGAATTATTAAATGTATTTATTTGAAAGGCTGCAGAAATCTGTTTCCCTTAATGCACTAGGAATTGAACAGATAACTTAGATTTGCACTCAGCTCCAAGCAACCCTCTCCAGTCACCTCCTAACCCAAACCCCCAATCAATTAATTGCTCTTGGGATGCTGCTTCCTGCACTTAATCTCATGATGTTCCTTGATTTTGCCCCACTTCATCAGTATGTACTCTGGCTTCTTTGAAATACGAAGTTGAACACAGCTCCATAAGCATCTTCTGAGATCTCCAGGAAATTGTCTGTGTGTTAGTGACATGGCTTCTTTAATCTTCTGAGGTGCAAGTGTGAACTATGGGCGGTGACCTGCATTGCTCTGTACAAACAGATAGGTTATTCTTCCTTTGGTCCTGCTTGTCAGGTCAGCCCTTAAGACCACTAGCTCTAGTGAAGCTTAAATTATTATATAGAATTAAATTTATTGGTAAGCACCTCTTGTGATTTCTGTCATGCTGTGTGTTATGTTTAGGAATGACTCCTATTAAATGTATTTTGTAGTTACTGCATTACCTGTATCAACACTTGTCCATATCTCTTTCACAGTGGTGTCTCAAAGATCTTAGCCTTAGATAGGCTTCAGGTTTGTGAACACTACTGCATGTCTGCAGCGATGGTATTATTTCATAGCCTCCGTGAAACATCTATTTCTTGCAGCCCCTGGACTGATCTATCTGCTTTGATACATTTTTATAGAGAATCTGGCAACAGGTTTCTTCCCTGATTAGGTTTATGGTACTAAAAATAATATAGCACCCCGAAGGTAATTTTTTTTTCCAGCTAAGTGTAGGAGGACTCCTTGTTTTTTCTTTTCAAGAATACACATCCATGTTTGTCTTGGTTTTATAAGCATATTGTAATTCTGATATGTAAATCGCATAATCCTGTTTCTCTTGAAACCCATGTAGTCTCAATGTTCTGACCCTTGTGTCATTACTGTTCAGTGCAGAAGGAATGATGCAGCATTACTGCTCTTCTTTGTCTCTTAAAATTTATGTCATTAGCTTAAAAATCAACTTGCATGGTGCACAAGAAAGGAGAGCATCTCTCCTGAAACTTCTTAATGCTGCTCTTAGTTTCCCTTCATTTGAGTATGTTTCTCTTCATATTGTTCTACTGTTTGGTCAATGGTAAGAAAACAGCTTTACTGCACAGTCATCACTATTGGTACTTTAGGAGTACTTGTATTCAGTTCAGATGAAAAACTGAGAAAAAACTTTTTCATTAAAGCATATTTCATTTGGCCAGTGTAAAACTCGAATGGCTTTGATTCTGCAGCTAGTATTCATATTAATGCACTTGTATCTGTGTTGGGTTCCAAATTTCTTTCACCTTCAAATTTAGTTCAATGTCTTCTTTTACTTCTCACTTTCTACTGGATATTTGCTGGCTTGCCAGAAGATGTTTAATTGCAAACGAAGCCTAGCTGGCTTGCAATAAAGTAGGCTATTTAAAAAAAAATAATCTTACCTTTTGCTCATGTAATAAGCCCCTCAAACCCGAACAAGTGTGCTAAGACATCTATAAAGCAATCTTTTAATAAGTAGTTAAAAGTGAAATAATGAAATGTGAGGATGTAGACTGATTTCAAAACCATCTTTAATTTCATTAATTATTTATGAGAGGGAGGAGCACAAAGGCTGGCATTTTATGCAAAATAAATACGTGAGCATTTGTTCATAAAGATCTTATGAAACATGGATGGTCAGATGATGTATATGCTTATAAATAAGGATCAAAAAAAGAGCTTATCCGAGTGATTTTGAGGAAGTTGGAAGAGAATTCTAAGGGGAAAACTGTAATTACAGTTGAGCACTAAGTCAGTAACCAGTACTGAATAATTTTCATTCAAAAAATCCTCTCCTTGCGAAGAAAAGCCTTACCAAACACAATGTGTATTGTGCAGTAAGTGCTTGTCTCCCCTCCTAGTATGGCAGTGGAAATGATAAACTGATAGATATTCTGGACAAGGTACAGAGTCAGATTTATATAATTAGTGTATAGTTGCTTTGAGCTTTTTTGCAAGGGAAACTTGTGTTACTAATGAAGGTCTGTTCTTGTCATGCAGAGAACGTTTTAGTCTTCAAACAATTTTCACTCCCTTAATCTTTTTATTTTGCTGAAGCTGTTATTGTTGGAAAGGTGCCGAAGTGTCCTTTATGAAGCCATTTGCAAATGCCATGAATTTGCCAGCAGGGTATGAATAGCAGTGCAGCTGGTGGTCTTCCTATCCCCTCCAAGGCTGCTGTTGCTGTTGCAGTTATAATAGTCTTCAACAACAACATTCTGTTTCACAATTCATATTTTTCATCTTATGGTGCAATGAACTCCAATTTTGTTACAAAGCTGTGGTCTTCTGTTAAGACTGGCTGTTGCCAGTTTGCTTAAATCCAGTTTTGGTAAAGCAGGAAATTAATGCTGTTTCTAAATCAAAAAAAATATCTACCAACCTGTTTCATTTTATCTGTGATCACTTAAGAGATTTAGTAGTTTTTCTTAGAAACTTCTGTTATTGGTACAGGTGAGTGGAGTTGAAGCAACTTAACGTTTATGCAGGAACTGCAGGCATGGATGGAGACCATCCTCTGCCAGGCAATGGGGATGGCTATTGAACAATTGATTATAAGACCTTTTTTTCCATTACAATATTAGTGAAAAAACTGCAGTGATATGTATTATACACGGAGACTTCTCTCCTCCTTGACCTAAAGCATTTCAGTAATATTTGTCTGTTTTTAATAAAATAATGTTAAAGTTTTAGATTTATACAGCATGGCTTGCAAAGAAGTACTGAATATTGTGTTCTGTGTTTTACAGATTAATTATACAAAGAACATCTTTCAAGAAGTCAAGCTCCAAGGAACTGGTAGGTGGAAATGTGAACCTTCTGATGTTCTTGTAAATTTCCTGGTTTCCCAGCACTTAGCCTGGTTGGTGTCATCTTTCAGGTTTTACTCTGGAAGAAAGGAGATGAAAAGTAGCTTTTTTTCTTTTTTAAGGAATGGAAAAATTTTTAACACGTTGACTATTCAGTATTTAAGAAAAATAGAATATATTTCATCTGCTGTGCAGTTGTGAATACAATGTAAATCCCACAATGCTGTGAAACAGTTTTTGAAGTCTTTGTAAAGACAGTGCTAAAAATAGCCTGAACTGTTTTTTTCTTCATATTTGTCTTTATCACTCAAATATCTGTTGCTGTGCTGCCTCACGATGACTTTCATTCAGTGTAAGCTGTCAGTAGGTCAGAGAGACCTCATATCTTCGATGGAGTTATGAAATTTCCGGAGTTTATTACCCTATTAAAATTCATTTTAAATGTCAAAGTTCCTAATGTGTACAAGGAAACAATTTGGGAGCATCTTCAAAGTTATGCACAATTTTCTCCTTGAGTGTCAAGTGAAGTATCGGCTAAAAATACAAGACCTTTGCAGCACATGATATTCCATTATTTCTGTGTTGTAACAGATAGTCTGTAGAGATATGAGAAATAATAATTCTGTAGTGTTTTACAACTTATCTTTTATATTTAAAACATGTAAAGAGAAAGTGTTATGTAGTTTTAGACAAAAAATGCTGATTATAAAAAAGCCACATTTTCAGTGAAGCCCAGCTGCCGTTTTTTCTTAAGAAATTCTCTGCTTTACTGTACCCTGAATGACTCATTGTTTACTTTGACCCATTTTGTACTGTGTTCCATAATGATAACTTAATTTTTTCTGTCTTGCAAAGTTGTGGCCTGTCTTGCACTATACCTTGGCCTTTGTGCCAGTGTAGTATTTGTATGTCTTCTCACTGTATTGGGTGTTTTCATAGTTGGGTATCCCCAGCTTCAACTACTGAATGAATGCTTTACAGCAGGTAGAGTATTGCAAATAAAATAGATGTCAAGGCTAGATGGTAGTCTAGGTCTGAAATTGTCTGGGTGAGGAGGAAGACTGTCAGCTGATGATCAAAGGAAATGTTTTTCTGGGCATTTTCACTGTGGTTCTGTTTTTGAAGGTGGACCTAAAACTGTCCTGTGGATCAGCTGCATGTAAAACCTGAAGCTGGAACTTGGATAAATAGATTTTTCTTGTTAATGAAGAAATGTGTCATTAGTGGTATCAGATAACGTAGATATTGGTTTGTTGGTCTCTGAATAATTCCTTGTGTGGGTGTATGAGATGAACAATGGAGGACAAAAGACATGATAAATTAGTTTAATGATAAGGACTGAGAGAGAGTAATCAGGAAGTAGCTTAAGTAGCTTGCTGCTTTGTGAAGTTTAAGTGTGACTTCTCACAAAAGTAAAAGCTGTGGTGTTTATATCCAGCATTGCTAGTTCTCTAAGTTTTGAGGATAGCTCATGTAGAGGTAAAGAAGTTGCCTGTGAGACAAACAGTGCGTATTATTTATCTCTCAAATAGAGGTATCATGGGAAAAAAAAATCAACAGGAAATTTCAGCAGTGTAAGATAAAAATAATTTTAAAAGGATTGCAAGTCACAATGAATTCTGTTTGAAACAAACCTTAGTGGTTGATACCTGCATTGTAACTGACCATACGTAATAGCCCCCAGAGTCCCCTCGTTAATATAACTTCCAATCAGTGCATATTTGTATATTTACATGATCACAACCCATGTTAGAGGTATCATTTTCAGAGATGCTGCCCTGCATCTCTCATCGGTTATTGCTGTGTTTGTGGGTCCTGAGTAGCTTTGGAAAAGCTCACAAGTCTGTACTACGTGTCTATATTGTACACCAAAATCCTTTTAAAAGCAGAATTAAATTGCTTATATTACCATTAACATCATTCTATTTTTTAATAAAAGTTTAGATTTAATCATCAGGTTTTCATTACTTGAGCATGAAAAGCTTTGATTACATTGTACACTTATTTAGAACTTGTGACTGAATTTTTTCAGCCACCTAAATGTTAGCATTCTCAGCTGAACATGTTCCTCAGAGCAACTGTTCAAAAAATACTAGCTTTGCTTTTTCTTGTCACCCGAAAGGAAAGAGGCTGTTTTTTTCTCTCCCAAGATGAACAAGAATACCAACTGTCTTAAATTCAGGTATTGATGTAAGATGTGTTAATACTGGGAAACCGAATGTGTTTCGTGTGCTCCAAACGTAGATTTCAAGACACTTCATCTCAGAATGGCATATCTCAGCAGATGTGTGGAATTTGTAATAGATTTCATCTCCTTTATCAGCCATAATATATAAAAATTCTAGAAATGTCAAGAAGGAAGCAAAATGTCTCAATGCAAATCGATAACAATTTACCAGTGTTGCCAGATCAGTTGTATTCTCTGGTTTGTATTTTTCAATGAGTAGACAATGTTGTACATATGCACTGTCATGTCTTTTTGTATTGATTCATCTTAATAGTTCCTTCTAGTTATTAGCATTACTATTATTTGTTTGACAGTACCACCTAGTGAATATGGTTGTTGTCATGAGCTGTAGTCCCAAGTTCCTGCTCACATGGGTAAGATACCTTGCCAATAATGCCAAAATCAGGACAAAAATACTATCTCCATTTTACAAATGGTGTGCTTAACATGAGTACTCACCTTAGCTTCTGGGCAGAACTGGGTGATTCATGCTGGGAACTATGCTGCCACAACCACACTGTCACTGGCACTTGCAATAGTGAATTTGAAGCCATTTGGATAATGTATGTGTAAGCTGCAAAAACATCTCGCTTACAGTTGCAGGCATATGCTACTGCAACACACCAGAGGTGTAAGGTTCTGTCTTTTCTCCCTACTTAATAACATGAGGCTGATGAATCTTCCAAGCTCTGTGTTTTCATCCTCCATTGAAAACAGCACAGGCATTTGGATATGAAGTACTAGCCTTTATTCATCAGGGACTTACAGCTTGAGCTGTAGTCATTTAGGTCATAGGTGAGAGCTGGTTAATGGAACTGAGCTCCTATCGAAGGACAGTTTCTTTGTTAGTTTAAGAGCTCTTTTATTCAGAAAGAAAATAAGACTGACTTTTTATTCATCAGTATAAAAAATGTCAAAAATTGTTTTGAATGAGCACAGTGTCTGTACAGTTAGTATGCTTTGTTGTACCTTCTTCAGTGTACTCAAGTACTAAGCATGACTTTCAGGTGCCTGTCATTCTTTGAGTTGCATAAGTCTACAGCTCTGTTCCTTAGTAGTTGTAAGATTGAGTATTGTGATAGCTTCTTTCTGTTCCCAGCTCTGTTTATCTTCCTCTCTTCCATCCTCGCTCAAACACATGTAGATTTTTCTTGGCCATGTTTTGAAGTTGTTCTCCAGTCTTCAAGTTGTTGGATTAAAAGCTGTCATGGTAAGAGGAGAATATAAAGAATAAACTTAAACTAGTCAAGGAAGTGTATTCGCACTTCACACTGTGTGTTCACACAGATAAAGACAAACTGTAAAGAATGTTCTGGTGGTCCTGACAACTGTTGTGATCCCTCTGAATTTGATAACAGCAAATAATAATAATATGATCTTGACATTTAAGGGCATGTATCACACACTACCTCAGATAGTAGATTCTTCTGGTTTGTTCCATTTGTGCATTTTTAATATTGTTTAATGTAAGTACTGTTGAGTGAGCACATGTACCCTTTGGGGTGACATAAATTAATTCCACTCCCATCATGAAATCTCTCCATGGATTTATCACAAATTGCTGCAGCTGTGAGTGTTTTCATGCTCTCATGAGAAGTATGAGATTAAATTCTGTCACTACTGTACTATTTTTAATTAATTTAACCTCCAAACTACTCAGTTCCCAGTACCAGTTTCTCTCTCTTTGGTCAGCAGATTAATTAGTTAATGTCAAATTAATTCGTTAATGCAGTCAATATTTAAACAAGTCATAGAAGGGCTAAGAATGACTAGTACAGATTTGGTGTTGTGGAAGTAGGGGTTCATGTGTTTAACAGGAAAAACAGAAGTCACATTTTCACATGAGTTGCTTGACTACTCCTGGTGATTTGAATATGGAACATGCTCAGCTTCAGCAACTGTTGTGCCAGTAGGTAGAACCCGAAGTGTTATTTTTCTAATAATTTGGAGAATTAACAAAGGAAAACAGAAATAGCTGGCAAAGCCAAAAAGAATTGAACTGGGCAAGGAGCATCCTGTTTGTTCTGGAACAGGAGTTGAGGTGTATCAGAAATAACTACAAATTTCTGAACTCTTTGAAGAGTTTGAAGTGCTCAACATAATCATAGGGCTGAACTTGGCCTGTGGGTTCCTACTGAACAGTGTCTTTGTGGTGAATATTGGGGAAATGAATGCAATAAACTGAGAATTGTTGAGCTGCTGATGTTTTAATGAAGAGTGCTTGTGCATTTGTGTTTCCTGGGAGATACAGCCTTAGAACAGAGCCTTAGAAATAGAGAGCAGGGCAGTGAGCCTTGAAAAGCACTGTTACCCTGATTTGGTAGTGTCTTCTCATCCTCAAGTCCTGAGCTGTCAGCTTTGCCAAAAGTGAGAAATTGGAGCCGATTACAACGTGTGACACTGGAAAACGGACAAGGAGGTTGTGGTTGATAACCAGTTACCACAAACTACATTTAGTAGTAACTACATTGTGAAGCGAGGTATTTGTGACATGGTATTGGTAGAATACAGGAGGATAAGACAAAGTTGTGTCTAGCCAGTGGTTTGGGGATTGCCAATCATAGGTAAGACAGAAAGCAAGCACCACTGTTCTTGGCAAGGTGAATATACTTTACACTAACCAAATAGCTTCTTGTGTCCTCTCAATCAGTAACGTTGGTTCTGCCTACTGTAATGGTCAGAACCTAGGGGTTATAACAGACATGTCAAATTGATAGATCCCTGCAAAGAAGCCAAGACTGAGTCTGAGTGCCCAAAGAAAATAAATGGAAGGAACAAAAAAGAATCACTCAAAACAATGTTCTGTAGGAAAATAAACACTTAAATACTGTTCTGGATTTGCACTGTCCTACTCACACCCCTTGATTTTTCTGACTACTTAAAAAAACTGTCAAATACAATTGTAAACTTTGTGCTCTTATCTTTAAGTGAAAACAGTGCCTGTTATTTGTTGTAATTTCTGAAAAGCCAGACTTTAAATACCTTTCACAGAGCAAAATTTGTCTGTATGTCTAAGTGCTTAAATTAAGACTGCGAGGCGTAATGGGATAGGTGTTCACTCTGGTAAATCTGCAGTATGCTGAGGCCCCTTGAGATGAATTCTGCACAAAATGATTATCACCACATCAGCAGTGCTCTGACTACCTCAGTATTTTGCGTTAGCAAAACCAAGGTAATGAAACATAATGCAGATTGATTTTAATAGAGGAAATAACATGTCTGGAAAGTTTCATGGTAACATGTTAGTTCTGGGTTATGAGTTAGGCTATCTGATTTATAACATTTTTCCTTGCTAAGAGTTCTTTTTGCCATTCCCCACTGAACTGGATTCATGAAATATTTGCCTATGATATTTTCTACTAAAGGAGTTGTTACAATATTTTGAAAAATAGTATATTGTATACCAAAATTAATTTCAAATCTAATCAATGAGTTGAATTAGTCTGTTGGACAATTGAATAACGTCCACCTTTCTTTCAGTATTTTGTGAATGTTTTCAGGTACTGTATTAAGAACTTCAACACTTGAGTTTTATTAAAAGTTGTGACTTAAAGACGGTAAATCCAGTTTAAGTGTGTATTTAATATGATGGATACTGACTTAATGGGGAGGCTGCGGTGGATATTTTGCAATTTCACTGAACCATTTCCAACGACATTTTGTTACTAGCTTCAAAAGTAGCATTGTGTGCAGCATGTTTTTCTACATCAGGTATAAATGGGGAAAACAGATGAAGGTATCCTGAAGATGCTTCGATAGGAGACAGCAAAACCAATTTACATGATTAATACATAGCAAATGGAATTATTTAGAATGAGTAGCTGAATTCTTGCAAGTTAAATGGGTGTCAGAACAGATAATGGCTAACATGATTGGAAAAGAAGTAATTTCTTCAAAATACAGTTGCTCATATAAAACAATTACATACACAAAAAAGTCAGTAACGATTTCAGAAAACTATCTCGTTATGCTGCATTTAATTGAACAGCTTTAATGTTTGTCATTATTTAGAGATACAGAAAGTTTAGAAATTGTGGAGCTAGGTGATTTAGTGTGATGTTGATGTTCTGCAGTGAAAACAATGAGACTCATGTTAATGGGACCTTAAAGCCTTTTTTTATTTTTTAAAAGAATACAAAATTGGTTAGAAATAAAAAGATGGTATGCTGCAGCACAGGCAGTAGCAAAGTAAGGCACCAATTGTTTCCCCATCTTTCAGGGTTTGAATGAAATGAGTTCTGAACTCAGTTTGAATAATATTCTTTTGGGTATTGAAGATTTCTGGGTACTTCTGGTTTTGTTTGTGCTAAAGGAGGTTCATTCTATTTCTTGTTTACTTGGTGTATGAAGTGACATGTATGTGTTTAGTCATGAGTGTTAAACTGATTTATCTAAAGAAGACAGGTAGGCAGAAGGGATGAATCTTTTGTGATTAGCATTTTTAATTGTCTTGCTCTTTTTTCAAACTCTCACAACCAGACTGTTGAATTAATTAATGGTTTGAATGATCATTCTCATCTCTGAGCTTCAGTATTAACCCTGCCTACTGTACCAGAAACAGAAAAGAAAGAACATTTTATTAGTTCTGTGGCATTGCCATTTTGCTTACATTGAAACTCTCATTCTCTGTGCTTGCAGCTGCTGGCTGGGTGCTGCAGACAGCATTGGGAAATTACAATTATTGCTCTGTATCATGGTGTGGTGAGATGCTGTGTCAGAGGTAGTGATCACTGAGAACATTTTCTCTTCAGATGCTGGCACCGATGCAACTCAGAGATAATTGGCTAAGTAGTGGAGTTCATTGCAAGTGTAAGTAATTGTTGTATTGCTATTAATCCCCTCTTGCAAAGAGAGTTCCTTGGGAAGTCAAGTTCAAAAGTCTGAAGATTTGGGTGGTCTGATGTAAACAATACAAAATTTTATTTTTCCAGCTTCTGAGTTTGCAGAGGGTTCATTGCAATTTGAAAAGTTGCTGTGATCATCTACATAGCTCATAAACTAATGTAGTGGTTAAATACTATATTTCCTACTTAGATTTTAGTATATTGTATGATAAGAGGCTTCTGGACATTTCAAGGCATTTTTCTTTCAGGCCTGACCCTGAGGACAGGAAGCTCACACTCTGTAGGCTAAATCTTCTCTCACAAAATTCTTCTAGGATGCAGAAGGATTTTTGTGGGATTTTTTTTTTTTTAAAAAAAAACAAACATTGTTTTTGAAACTGGTAAAATTTCCCAGTAGTGAGAGCTGTAATCGTGCACAGTGCTTACGTACATCTATTTGAAACTTTAATTGGTGTGGGCTTTTTTGTTTGAGTTTGGGTGTTTTTTAGTGTCTTCTCCCTCTTCCTCTCCTGTGTTCTTCTCTGCTCATTAAGAAACAATGGAATTTCTTCAGTGATGACTCAGGTATACTTGGAATTTGGTTGATGTTTCCTGTATTTCTTGCCTAATCTTTTCAAAAGCTATTATCCATGTGATGTATTACAAGCTTCTGGGGAGAACAGAACATTATAGTTTCTACATGAGTAACTTGTAAGAAAATGACTAAGTGGACTTGTTTATAGACCTAAAGCATTGGGTTACAACTCCAAAAAGAATGTAGGAACAATGGGCCCTGGTTAATGTTCTGTGGAAGTTGGCAGCTTTGATGTGTGGATTGGCAGATGTCTGCAGAACACAGATAATCAGGATTTGGAAATGGTGTGCAAATTTGAGATCTACTTGACCAGTTATAACTACAGCGTTAGAAGGACAGAGTGGCACTGAGAAGTAATAATGTTGTCTTTAATGTCTTGCACTGTCAATCATCATCTGTTAGTGATTTGGATAAATAGTTTGGTGGCTTTAGTAAACCCTTCAGGTGGTGGCTGGGTGGGGTTTTCCTATTTTCCAGATTTTACTCTGTGATGATAACTGTGTATCGCTTGGGAATTTTTTCAAAGAGGAAAAGCAGCTAAAGAAGCAGCTTGTTTCTTGGTTAGAAGTTCATCTGTTGCTAGGGTTTGGCTATAACTCTGACTTACTTTCTTTGATAGTGAAAGAGTTCTGTGCTTTTTAATTTACAACATGTTAGTTGCCTGTGTGCTGTTGAGATAGTACAGCATGTTACTCAGCATTGCAAAACTTAATATGTATTTCTTTAGGTTTAGAGAAAGTATCTTGGTGGTTTTGCGAGTTTCACCCAATTGTTGTTCTTGAGGGTTTTTAGGAGCAATGACTTCACTGCATTTCCTAACATGGCTTTTCTTTTTAATTTTTATATGCCCTCTCTCCCTCTTGAATTTTGCTAATTACACTGAATGGTAATAGCAGTGTTTCTAATACTTAACCTCTTGATTATATCAACAGCAAACTTAAAATGTCAGATTAAATATTCAGAAGGGAGAAAAACATGCTGAAGTGTTATAGAAGGAAAAATAATGAACTTACAGAATTGGACAAAGTAATGCACTATACCATGAGACCTATCAATAAACCTCAGGCTGTTTTACCTTCTATTGCAGCATGGAAGTGGTGGTGCTCAGAAACACTGTGTAAATTTCTCAGCCCTTTACGAAAGAATACCAAAAGGTAACATTAAGTAAGAACTTGTAAATTTTTCTCTGGGTAAGAAAAGCAATTCCAGTATACCTTCAGGTATAATAAAACAGGTACTTGACATGTTGTATGAGCTATGTGGTACAATCAGAGATGATTTTCTTACACCAGAGGATTAAATTTACGTGTTTCTGCTAAATGGTGCTTCTCTGTGCTTTTTGTTTCTTAAGAAAAAGGAAAATGTATAAGCTGTTACTATAAGCTTAATACCACCTAAAATGCAAGTTTCTTTGTAGTGAATTGTGAAATTTGTAAGTGGGTGTTTAACAGTGGCCACAGCAATGTTCTCTCCTTACGGGGTAGGAAAGCCTGTGCAGTTAGGAAAAGGCTTTGACTGTGAGTACAGTCCAACATTGCTGCCTGTGGTGCAGAGAATGTAATAGGAGGGCACCCTGTGGGAAAAGTCACAGCAGGAGCCATGGCAATGGGTGGCGTTGTTGAGGTTCCCTCCCAGGGATGGGTGGTCTGGCTGTTGGTGCATGCACAGAAATGTTATGCAAAGGATGGTTTACGTTCCACTACTTGTACTGGTTGCCCCTCATGGCTTGGGCTGAGATCTAGAGTTGTGAGGTGGTTCTCAGGCTGTGTCCTGAATTCAGCAGGAGTAGTGAGAGCCATAATTTCCACTACAGTGAGTACAAGGAAAGCTAAGTGGAAAAGAACCAAGTTCTGTCTAGAAGGCTGCAAGAGTTAATTGCAAATAACTGTTACCAACACAATTCAGTATTTGCAGTGTGCTGGGTATACTATTTACTATTGCTATTTTCTCTCTGATTATGAGAATAAATAATTCCTGTGCTGACTATTCTATAAACACTTTAACAATAATTTTGTCTTGAATGATACTTGCAGCAGCTACCTGCTTTTACAGCAATTGTGGTAACATAGATTGCACCAAAACATCTTAAAGGAATGTCAGTATTTATGAAGAAGATCGAGTGCTTGAGGTCTTAATAGCTGCAGTTCAATTGCAGTGATAGTAAATAGGGAATATTCTGAAAAGAATATAGAGTTAGATAATTGGCAAGAAGGGGAATCGCTGGTGGGTTTTGCCTTCACTCAATGTGAAGAATGACTTTGTTTTTCCATTTAGTTTGCTTTGTTTCTACATAGGCCAAATACACTGAAATTTGGGATATGGTGGGTAGAGTCTCGGGTTTAGGTTTTAAATTCAGGCCATAAGGTAAGCATAAGTAGACTTTAAAACCTCGTTTACTTTTAGTAGTTTTCACAGCAGTGTTAACAGATCTATTGTTAGCACCTTTGCTGTAGTATTTAAAGTGCTGCAACACAGGAAACCTGAGCTAGATCAGCTACAGATTTCTCTTTTTCTTTTGGAAACTCGCTCGGTTGTTTCTGTTACACTTCAGTTGTTATAGTCCAAGCAGATTATTTTGAGTGACTATTTTTCTTTCAGATACAGTTAGATCAGTTGCACCACTGCTATTCAGGAAAAGGTGGACTGATAGTAACACTTCTGTGTGTCTCTTATGACCCTGCTAAAGCACCTAAGACGTTCCTCATCTTGCAGTGGGTGAAAAAAACTTTAACCTCGTTGGCTGTTGCTGTGATGACAGCACAGAGGCCTCACCCACTGTTCTCATTGTCATTACTCTTTGTTGCTTTCTGGTTATTTTAATTTTTCTTTTGTCCTTGTATTAAACCCAAACTTCTCAGTTCTGCATATTAATATCCAGTTAGTTGTATTTACAGGTTGGTTCTTGCTCTTCTGCATCTTTAACATTTTGAACTTCTGCTGCTGTTCAGGTTCTCTGCTTGCGTTTTTGGATGGTTTTATCTCTAGATGATCCTTTCTAACTCCATGTTTTATGTTGCTACTTTTGTCACAGTTCTCTTTGCTATTCAGTTTCTGTTTAACTCTTACAACAGCAGCCATTTGAGTGTAATTATGATTACCATCATTATGATAGAACAGCTTTCTAGAGTTTGTGGTTGTCAAGCAGAAACTGTTATTATTTCATGAAATTAGAGGGTAATAGAAGTCTCCAGACTCCCTCCTCAAAGCTAAAACTACAGCAGGTTGCTCAGGACCTTTTCCAGTTGAACTCTGAAAATCTGTAAGGATGGGAAATTCTATGGCCCCTCTGGGGTGCCTGGTACTTAATTGTTCTCTTTGCGATTAATTTTTGCTTACATGATCAGAACTTTTCATGCTACAGCTTGTGTCTAGTGCCTCTTGTCCTTGCTTCTTCAGATGGAGAGCTGCTTATTGTCAATGCCATAGTGACATAAAGGAATGTGTAACAAAAGATACCTGTTAATTTGCAACAATAAATCTTTTCCCGTGAGTCCCTGTCAGAGGGGAATTAGATTGGATATTAGGAAGAAACTGAAAGGGCTGTCAAGCATTGGAGTATGCTGCCCAGAGAGGTGGCAGAGTCACCATCCTTGGAAGCCTTTAAAAGACGTATCAACATAGCACTTAAGGACTAGTAGATATGGTGGTGTTGGGTTGACTGTTTGACTTGATCGTCTTGTGAGTGTTTTCTTGGAGTGTATCTTTCTGTGAGTTTCGAAGTTTGACCCAAATAGCAGAAAGTGATTAAGTCCCACCCAATTTTGTATACTTTTGCTGAAATATAAGTATGAGCAGATCTAATGTGAATAGATTGCAGATACTAACAGGTTGCAGGGAGTTTTCTTACAGCATTTTCAGAGTCGGCTAACAACCAGAGAAACAAACTCGTGAAAGCAGAAGCCATTGTTATGAATTAATTCTCACTTCATTGGCTAACTTGAAAAATCTGCTAAAATTAATTTCTGGAGGTACCTAGCAGGAGAAGTAGCACTGTTGCACAGCGGTTGCTTGCAAATGAACTAAACCAAATATACATCTTATTTCCTTTCTACTAAAGTAAACATTTACTCGGTATAAATAGCTGAGATGCAGCACATACCTCTCCAGTGTTGTCAGAAGGACATAGTTTGTTCTCCTAGCTGTATCCACTCCATACCAAATACACTGTGAATCAAGAACTGGCCTTTTTGTGTAGTTTAAAAAAAAAAAAAGAAAATCTACTGTTTCCTACAAGTGGTGTGAACTTTAGCTGTAGTTGTACCTGTTCCTGGGTTCTTTGGTACGTATCTTCAGGAGTGTGTTGCTTGTGCCTTGCCCCATCTTTCTGCTGTTAATTAAGTTCAGTTTGGAGTATTTGGAGTGGCCTGTTGTCTAAGGCATAGGCAGCCTAGATTTACTGTAGCAGTGTGATTTCTATGATACTTAATATTCTTGATTTGGAGTCAGCACCTGAAGAGGCTGGTAGTAATTAAAATAGATGTTCTTAACTGGTGGTAAGGCTTTATTAGCCTGTAAGCAGAGGTTCACAATATCTGGACAGATTTGTTCTGCCATTTAATTCTAAGCAATGTACAGGTGCCATCTGACAGCCTGGATACATTTGTTGCTGCTGTATGCTTGTTGTCTGTACATTGAAGCCTGTTGACACTGCCTTGCTAGCAGGTGTCACTCTAGCAGGAAAGCACATGGAAAACAAAAACCAGCAAAGAAAATGCAGGATTCCCTTAGGGCAATAACTTTTGCTTTTATGTAGCAGCTATTTTCTGACAGGACACAGAATACCTTATGAAGCTTTCAAGTTCCTTGTACTTTTTCTTTGTGTGACTTCCCCTGTTCCACACAAGGAATCCATGTTTTTTTTTTCTACTTCACTAAAGCACTTCCTTGGAGGAATAGTTCCTTTTCTCTTGATGACTCTTTCTACTTGGCTTGTTTTGTGTAGAATTACAAAGGTGGGGGTGTCAATACTGTAGTTTTTTTCAACAGCAACAAAATATGTGTTTTTTCAAGACTACTGTACTTCAGCAGGTGTGAAGGCAGGAACAGGGAATGTAAGTAAATGTAGCTCTTACAAGGCTACATTTACTTTTATCAACCAAGACAAAAGCCTTGACAAAC
The DNA here is from genome assembly GCF_964237585.1 of Gallinula chloropus. NCBI lineage: Eukaryota > Metazoa > Chordata > Aves > Gruiformes > Rallidae > Gallinula > Gallinula chloropus. The sequence goes on from NC_140097.1 coordinate 8,920,955, forward strand.
TTTATCATAGAAATACAAATAATCACCTGAAATCTGATTGCTCACTGAAGTGTACTGATCTGAAACTTTCTTCAAATGTACAGAAATGTTTTATTCTCGACTTCTTTAGTGCCCCGTTAGGACACCTTCATCAGAATCTCTCTGACAGTCTCTTTACTTGGACATAGCATTAACATGGGAAACAGGAATGTCACTGGCAGGAGTGATAGACCTGTGGTGTCTTGAAGATAAATAAGGAGGCCGTATTACTTGACTAGTTTTATTTACATTATGTAAAGACTGAATTCCTTATTATTGGTAAGGATTTGATCAATTTCATCATTTGCAGGGTGGAGGTGATGGTGTTTGAAAAAAAGAATGGCTAGATGGTGCTTCAAAAGAACTAAAGATATTAAAAATGTTAGTAATGAACTTCAGATTTTGTACCAACAAACCATGTTGTCGTGGTTATTTTCAAGCTTCTGAGAGACAGTTGGCTTTTGAATACTATTAAAAATATTTCAGTCTATACAATACTGTTTTTTCTTGTCCTACAACAGAATGAGCAGAAGTGATTAGAAGTGCGGGGGTTTTATTTTGTTTAAGACAGTGTCTTTGTGATCCTTCAGGGAGACCATGGTTTTGGGCTAACGTTTCTGTGAACCTCTGATTTACAGTTTTTCAAATGGTGAAGACATTATTCCTTTGTGTCTGAGATGGATCTAGGACAGTGCTGCTTTTCCTGGCAAAGCAAGATTCCTTCCCTCAACATAAGAAGGGACATGTGGCACTTGTGCAGTGGTTTCAGAACTGGTTTTCAATTCTAAACTTGCAGCATCTGCTTGAACAAGGTCACCATAGGGATTTGAAAAGCAAAGCAATATTTAAGGAAATTCAAACTGCTTCTGCCATCTGAAACAATGCGAAATGTGTGCAGAAGAAATGCTGTCTAAGCTCAGAGATCAGTGATATTCCAAAGGCCTAAGAGAGATGCACCTTTGAATTTTAATGCAGTGGTTTTATGTATCACGTAAGTGCTGGCTTGGAGGTTTGCTTTTCTATAATGGATGGAAATAACTTTTAGACTCTGCCTATGGCTGCAGATATGTTAAAATCATATTTGGTAAATCGATTTCAGTGTTTTGGGTGAAGGCGTGTAAGCGATTCCAGGTTAAGAGGTTTTGGCTGATTTCCATTGGCAGGCTCTGGGCGAAGAACTGCTATCATCCTTGAAAAAAACCCCAAACCTATGTATGAGTCCTTTTGCAAAGAAACTAAATAGTAAGTCCAATGTAGACATAATTTGCTTACCCTGGAATAAGGGAAATGCGAATTGGTGAAATTCACTGCCTGGGTGAGACAGCTACTTAATTGCTTTGGTGAATTTGAATACACACCACCTTTAGAAAAACATAAAAAGTGGCAAGTATACCAGGGAAATAACAGACTGTAGACATAATGGCATGTGTATTGGAATTTTACTGAGCAATAAAATAGATATTGACAACACAAATTTCTTTCAGAAAGACAAATGACACGTGGCTTATTGGAATCCTGAAGTGGTAGTGGCTTGTGTTACAAATAAACTCCTCCCTGGAGAAACTTGAAGCACCTTGTTAAATGGGGGCATTCCTTTTGCTGTGTTGAAACACACATTCTTAGTGCTTTTCTTCTGATTTTTTATGACAGCATATTTATATTAGGGAAATACTTCTGAATACAGTTACACTACTGAACGTTCTTACATTGGTGTACTTACTCTTCCTTAGGAACTGCTATCGTGTAATGATTTACATTGGTAAAAAAGTCTATTCTATGGCTTTATTGATGGTATCAAGTTAATACTACATCACTAGTTAACGTAGTTCAGCTTGCTAAGCTCTTAAGTGGTGTACTGTTCTGTTGGTGGGTCTGGATAAGGGAAAGATCGCTTCAGTTTAGCGCCCTTGGAATAAAGGCAATGAAGAACTGTACTGTTTTTGGTACAGTTTATTCTCCCTATTACGTGTACTGTTTATGAAAAGACAGTTCTCCTCAAAAATTGTCTCTTTGCTCAGAAGTCTGATTATTGTAGCTTGTGTGAAATACCTGCTATTTCTTCCTTGCTCAGCTTGTGTGCCAAGCCTGTATGTCTTATTCCTACAGTAATGCCTGAGTGCCTAATGCAGATTGTTACGTGAAAAGTTAATGGAACTTCTGGGAAATTCTGAGAAGATTTTAGAATAATTTTGCATTTGCTCCAAGGTTCTGGAGGTCAAGATCCTGTTTTGACAGAATGTTCAAGAGCTGGGCGAGTGCTAAGACCTTCTGCTGTTCTGTTCCAAGAAGAAGGGAGAACAACCACGTAATCCCCAAGGACACTTCAACCGTGACTATCAGGCTGGCTCAAGCACACCAGCCATACACCCGTAAAATTATTTGTGCAAATCCTATTTGTGTAGGTGCTTAAACGTTTGCTTGAAAGTCACGATGTAATAATTATCTTTGAAGCATTTGGACTGAGAGATGGTAGTAAAAGCAGGGAAACAGGAAACAAGGGCTGCAGTGTAGGCCTTATGCTGCCCAGCTGTACTGCAGAACAAGATGTTACGTCCCGTTCAGATAAGCTTTCAGTGCAGCAGCAGATCTGCCAGCAGAGGTAATGAGGTTTGCTGAAGATCTTGACAGCAGACTACAGTAAATGGCATAGATGGTGTAACATTTCACTGAACATCTGTCAGTTTTTTTAAGGGAGTGCATACTTCTATGCCAAATGGGTAAAACCTTTTTGTCTCATCTTAATTAATAATAGTATATTTCCTTCTTACCAGCTTGAATGAGACATTCAAAGACTTGGCTTTCCTTTATTGAAAGATTTATGCTTGTTTCAGGAATGCAAGACAAATGTGGGTTACTTTTAGAGAATTATCAGGCAGATACTTTTCTCAAGTGGTTTGGGCACACTGCTTTTCAGAGTGCAGAAATTCAGGTACATGACTTAGACATCTGTGTATTTAATGATGCTGTATACCACGTCCTGTTTCAGGTGTCGTAGTGGTCTAGGCAACTGACTCATATAGACTTGCTATGAATTAATGCATGAAATGTTCTGAGATAACTATTCATATCACCATATATTGTTTCTTTTTAGGGTCTGAACCTTATTTTTGCAGGTCTTGGTGCAAAGTGCCAGTTACTTAAGAAGTTGACAAAATAACCCAGGCAAAATCAACATCCCCCTTTCCAACCGCAGCATTGTAAATCTCCTACAGGTTCACAGATTACTTTTCTGTCTCTGAAAAGCTAATTAGACACTGGTTTAAGCTTGTGAGATGTGAAAACACTTCAGAGATGTGATTATCAGATTTTTGGGAAGTCTCAGGATTTTTTACAGTTGCTGATGCATAGGATGTAGGTGAAGATTAATGGAGAACCAGAATGGCAAGAATCAGAAGTGTCTAACATTGTTACAAGCAGTGCTACCTGCTGTGTTACTCCCACGGAACAAGCTGAACAGTTAAAAAATGCATAAATGTGTAAAATAATTTGCTGTGTGTTTTTTCTCATAGAGGGTGGATTTATGAGGTTACAATTTTAGACTTTCTACTTCTGCACTGAGAAGTAGAAAGCAGCTTCAGCTGCTCTGCGAATGGTTTTGGGATGAATTTGAGCTCCTCCTGAAGGAAGCTCTTCAGACCTGCTGCAGGAGAGTTGATTTCCTTACCTGTTGGCTTAGCAGAGCCAGTTCAGATAGAAGACTTAATAACTACTACTTCTTACCTACCTGTTCTGTTTCATCGCTTCGCCAATGTGAACTGCAGGATCTACATTTCCACTTGGTTCAGTGTTAGTGCAAAGTATCCTTAGTCTAAGAGTAAGGTGGTGCCTTAGCAGTGTTGCTGTTATTGATGACAATAGTAAAGCTTCTATATTTAAAAAACCAAAAAGCCAGTGAGCATGAGCTGTTTGTGATACTAGTGTAGAATTCAGTTACTAGAGAACAGCTGTTACTTTAACCTGCAGCACTTTGTTAGTAATTTCTGTGAAAAAAAGACCTGGTTTAATCCAGCTCCCCCTGCCCCCTCTCTTCAAGGATGAGCATCTTCTCTGATCTTATCTTTGCATATCATGTGATTTCTGTTTGTCTTTGGGATGACAGATCTGATGGATGCACAAGTTGTTCAGAGTTATTGCCAGGCTTTAAGCTTTTTTTTTGGCTAAATATCATGCCTTCATACACTTCTTTCTTTGTAAATTATTTTTCAAACTACACATAACAGCAATAAAAAGGTTCATTAAATAGTTTGGAAATGTGCAATACCAGATCATGCTGATTTGCTACCCACAGGATGTCATTTTCATCTAAAACTAGCTAGGAGTGTTGAGTAAATTACAAATTTTTCTTCTGTATTTTAATTAATATGAGCCATGTTTAATGTGTCTCACCATGGCTTTGCCAGCAACCTGATTTCTTTTTCTTTCTAAATGACCCCTTTTATACACCATGCTGTTGGTGAAGGAGCCCAGTCCTTTACAGGATGCAGAACAAGGAACAAGCTTTCAGTGTTGATTTCATTCCCTTGCTCACAGGCAACATAGACTTCTGAAATATCTTGGTAGCTTCTTCTGCATTGGTATTTTGTTTGTAATGTAGGAAACTTCTTGTTTGTCACCCAGGGAGATGTAACACACTTGTACCTTTGTAGTGTGGCCTAAGTGAGACCCAGAGTAAGGACTGAATACCAAACATGGCCAGTTCTATGCTGCCTGTGTGCAGAGCTGGTGAGATGTATCTGCTCCCTGCTACTGGAATGGGATTGCTGGGGTTACATGGTGTGGAAATAACAAGATGAAGATAGAGTAACTTGGAAAGGTGACTGTAGAGCTGACCACTGCTGCAGCCTGTCGTGAGGAAGACTGGTGGCTTTAGCTGATGTGGAGGGAAAGGGCAATCCCTTCCATGCATTGAGAAAGAAGCCAGGAACCTCTGGTCTAAGTAGAGGATGGATGTGGTAACCTTGTGATGGCCTTTCTAGGTTAGGGTGGAAAATGCATTTGTGAAGGATCCTGAAAGCTAAGTCCTGTTTATGGTGGCTGTCCATGTACATAATTTATAACAACTCTCATAATCAGACAGTTTCCTTGGTAAGACAGAATTGAAAAATCTCCTGTTTTGACGGGATTTTTTGTTTTAATTTTGTTGTGGCAAATTTGGGAAGTTTTAGATGAAAATAATGGGAAGCAGGGCATGTGGCAAAAATCTCCAAATTCCTTGGGTAATGAAAAAAACCTCAAATTCCTTTGTCACGTGAATTGCATTTTACTCCAACTTGTACCCAAACTGGCAATTCCTGTACTTTTTGGTTAACTGTAGACACAAGAACATGCAGCCTCCAAACAATCATGGTGCTACTTCCCTCCCTATTAAGTTTTTTCGTTTGTTTCACATATTTCTTTCCTCTTTTTTTATATGCTTATGTCTTTGTGGTCTCACTCATTTGTGCAGTTCTGTACCTTCAGTTCATTCATGTTCTTCGTGGGGTTTTTGTGCTGCCAGTTGACTGGTATAAGACTTGCATCTTTCCTACAGTTGAATGAACCACTGTAAATCTGTCTTGGCCTATGTGAATTCCTGGGTATAATAATGTTGTTTGCTTCAGTGACAAATCCATTGGATTCATAAAATAGGAACTCCTCATCAGCATTTAACTGTGTTGGCCCATGGCATGGTGCTTTCCTATTAGTAGGCTGGGAAGAGTCTGTTCAGATTAGATTTAGGTCTTTTTTCTAAATGGCAAGTAACTCTTTGCAGCTTGCTTACAACTTTAATTCCTTGCCTCTGTTAAGTGCATAGGATGTGTTTAGCTGTGACTTGTAGTTTTATTGTTGTTTTTCCTTTCCAGCCCCGTCCCTCCCCCCCAGAATCATAAAAGCACTTCAAACGAACTCTAAACTCCCGAGAAGATAAAAGTACTTTACGCTTGGGATGAATCTTAGAAGAACTTATTCTCAATATCTTCTTTACTGGAGATATGTGCAATCGCCTGTACTGTATCATCTCCTATTTGCCTACTGTTGCACAGTTTCAGTGATGTGGGAATGTCTGATGGAAAATAAATTCAAGATTGTTGTCTTTTTACTGCATTGAAAAATACCCAGACTTTTACAAAGCTTCCAGAAAATTATTTGCAGTCCATTTAGGGAAGCTGGCTGAGCTATCAATAGATAAGTCAGGTCTTTGCTTCTCTGAGGTATCCTTGAAAGTAAAGAATGCGAAAGGCTGAATTTTCAACTTGAATTTAACAGCTGCAGTTGTTCCAGAGTGAGCACTGAAAAAACTGCTGCATGTTTTTCTCCAGACCTTCTTAGCTGAAATTATAATGAGGACTGCTGAGGGCATTTATTTCTCTTAAGATAAACTGTTAATTTTACTTTTAAGGTAACACTCTGTTTTAGGAAACGCTTTTTGATCTGAGCTTTCTTTACTCTGCCACAAAAATAACTGTTTTCGGTTTTTGACACTTGAGGCTAGATTAGATCTTGACTTTCTACTTTTATGATTAGTAACCAGTTCCTGCATTCCCCATGGCCCTGGAGGGAAGTGAGCATCTTGGATCTGCAAGTTGTGTGAATCCAGTGGTTAACTGCACGGTGCGAAAGGAAATGTGTGTAAACAGGTATTCATGTAGGGCCTATGTTTTATATATTTTACCTCCTTGCCATCAGAAAGTCCCTTACCCAAACTTAAGTGCCTTCTGTTGTGAGAAAGGGAGCTTTGAGGTTTTTGTGCTGCCTTTATGACTTGCAGAGATTATTTCCCTTTTCTAAGTATGAAACGCATAAATGACGAGCTGCATGCCAGGTGAGGGAGGCTTTCAAATGAATCCAGACTTATCCCAGATAGATAGTATGTCCATGTTTTAAGCTCTGTGGATTAAGCCTTGCACTTCATGAAGCCATAAAAGATTAAAGCTTTGGCCCACACTGGTTTTAGCAGGGCATGGTGAAGGCTGTTTCATTTGGGTGCTGCTTTCTTATTTCAAGTAGTTCTCCAGATTTCTGGGTAAGAGACGAGTGTGCTTTGTGTAGAGGTTGTGTTGGGGAAATTTTTTAATTTCTAGACTTATGTGGGGGAAAAAAATAAATTTGTTAGGCTTGAGCTTGAGATACGATTTCTCCAATAGGAGGGCCAACCTGGGATGGGATGAATTAGGTATTTCCATAAAGCTTGTGTTAAAAAAAGGCTAATTATGCTTCAGGTTGTCCAAAGAACTTCTGTCTTTGGACCACTTGATTATTGTAACTGGGAAAGTCCAACTCTGTGGTGAGAGGTCTGAGATGCACAAAGCTCTGTAGAAGATCCTAGAATAGGCAGTGTAAGAGCGAAGAATGGGATTCAAGTGTATTACTGCCTGATTCTGCTAGGAAGACATCTGTCTGGACACTGTCAGTCAGTGTAGGTTTAATTCTGAGTAATGAAGGTACAAAAATGCTGCTTAGAGGAAATAAACCGGAAATCTTTATTCTCCTGGAAAAAAAGCTCTTCCTGCAACAGGCAATTGAACAGACTAACAAAAGGCTGGCTAGTGTTCAAATGGCCTGTGGGCTTTATCTTGTGGTTGCAGGACTTTCTCTCGTATACTGCTATCTACTACCATAAATACAGGATCCTATACAGAGGTGTAATGAAATTGAAGTTCGCTAAAATGCTTAGTAATTACTTTAATCTGTTCACTTTTCTTCTCAAGTCTCCTTCCTAACTTTATTCTTACCTCAATTTAGGTAACTTACCAAAGGTCAGGAAGCTTTTTGTACCTTATAAATTCCAGCTTTAATTCCAGTATTCCTCTAGCTTGCTGCATGAGTTTTTTGGCCACTACATTGCTGCTTTTTTCCTGGGCCAAAGTTACTTCCCATTCTGTATTTTACATGATCTGTATGTTATTGGAATATTCTTGTGTCTTCGTTAGAGCCTAAGTGTTTCTTGTGAGTGATGTTTCGTTGGCTGTTATGGTGCTCAATGGGCTGGTGGCATTTTAAAGGCTCTAGATTTCAGGAATGTACAGAGACTTCTTTAAGGTAGAGATGCTATGACGTATTTTACTTCTCCCTTCCTCTCACCCCAAGCCAACAGTGAAGTGGGTGGAGTGTGAAGGTGGGTTTGTAAGGGACACAAACCTCAACAAGGGTTTTGTTACAATTACAGGAAAAAAAAGGTAGGATCTCTGTAGTGGAAAATGATTACAGATTGGGTGTATTCCCATGAACTGAATCTCTGGGAGCGAATGAGATGGCTTGAAGGATGGAATGGAGCAGCTCTAATACTTCATGTGTCACCTGTTTCTCAAGTACAATCCTGACAATGGTGTGCTTAACCTGCTTTGCATTATGCAATGTTAAATTAACCAATCAACGCTGACACTAAAATTTGCATACATGTTTCCTGTTGGTAGGGAAAAAAGCATCAGGGATGTAATAAAAGTTGACACTCCTCTGCCTTTTTGCTCGGAGATGTCCTTCAACTGTAGAGTTACTTTCATTAACTTGGAGAAATCAGTGGTATCTTTTTGTGCTTTGCTGTTGGACCTTTTTCTCATGTTTGTTCTTGTGTTTTTGCTGGTTTTCATTCTTTGTTTTTGCCTCCTCCCCCGCTTTCCTTCCTGCTGTTTATTTCCTAGCTGTAAAATATTTAATGATTCTTAAAGTTCAGGGCAACTTTGATTGACATAGTCAGTGCAGAGTGCTAACAAAGTTCAGAGGAGTTTGAGAATGGTAAAGAAAAGGCTGTCTGGGTGAACAGTTTTCTGTTACAGTTGATGGCATTCCTGCTGAGAAAATAATTTGAAAGATATAGTGTTAACTCCTTTTAGATATCAGAAGTAATCGGGTGGTTTGGAACATCTCTGGTGTTGAAAGTATGGAGGAGGAGGGATGTTCTGCACCGGTTTCTCCTTCTGTCTGTATAAAGATTATGTAATAACAACTCTTACTTCTGGATATGTGGTCAGTGGGAGAAGATGATAATGTGCCCTTCACCTTGAAGCCCTCAGAGTACTGTTATCATTCAGTGGTTTTGATTTGTTATTTTGGTGTCTGTTGCCTTGTGTTTGTGCTTTTTTTGAGTGAGAGTAGCATGAACTTTGAGAAATAATGCTGATTATTTAAAGAATCACTCAGGATTAAATATGTCTTTCTGGGAATTTGTGTTCCAGTAGATTAGCATTATTGATCATTCTTTCCTCACGTACTCTACAGATGATTTTAGGAATCTGAAGCTATTATTCTTTTCTTGTCTGATGTAATTACCAGTACAAGGAATAATCTAATTAGAAGACAACAAGGATGCACTCTAATTGTTCTAATAAATTATGTTAATGCTTTATGCTTGCAGTCAGGTTTAGTAAAAAAACATCTGACAAAGTGACAGCTTGTCTTATAGTGCTAGCAATATAACTTCAGCTTTCTCTGACTGAGAAATCCTACTGGTAGTAGACCTGTAACCTTGCATTAAGGGGTTTGGTCTCTTCAAGTTATTGCAAGTTGCTAAAAAAGTTTTTCTGCCTAGTATTGGTAGCATCAGTGAACTATCCTGTGTTGTAGTTGTTGGGGAAATCAGGCAGCTTGGTAACTGACCCTGTGTGGTTCTTCAGTAGTGCTGTAGGATAGGAGGTATTAGAACAATCAGACTGCTTCTGAACGATTTAGTACTACAATATGTAATGCTAGTCTAGCCTACCCACTGAGTCCTGTCCAAGATATGTAACTGCATCTGGGACAAAGTACACTACCATAGAGTGGAAAAATTTCATCTCTGTTTAGCTGTTTTTCATCTTTTTCACAGATTAGAGCCATTCTAGTCTGCTCTGCAGGACTGTAGAGCTGAATCTCTGTAGCAGCCACATGCATGCTTCTGATGCCCATGGAAAACAGTCAGTGGCCCCCTTCTGCCTAACGATTGGAATGGCATTGCTGAACACATGAGTGTACATTACTATATGAGGATCACAAAGTGCCTACAGACCTGCCAGGCTGTAGGTAATTAAGCCAGGACTGAGTTCTTCACTTAAATTTAACAAGGTCATGCTTGTGGCAACCTAAGAGTGACCACCAGACATAAGGCCCACATGAAACAGAGCAATTGATAGCTGTGATGTGGTTGGGGAAAGATGTCAAATAGATTTGAAGTATATTTTCTAATATGAGTTTAGTAAATTTCTCTCCCTGGCATACTGCCCTGTCATCAGTCTTAAAATATTTTCAATTTATTTTCTTTCCCTGATAAATATTTCTGGCCATCTCGTGAGTGATCACTTACATCTAGTGAGTGATCTCTTCCTCCAGAAAGAGATGGTGTTCTCAATTCTCACTAAACTGTTGTCTGAATTTACTCTTAATTAGATGAAGTACTGAAGGAGGCTCTGCTTCTTTGTAGTAGTATGTCTCCAGGATGAGTGTCTGCATGATGTATGATCAGTAGTAGCATTAATACCGTATTTTACTTCTAAATGTTGGCAGCAAAGGGTGACAAGAACTCAGGCTGTTAGTAAGTGCTTTAAGATATAATTTAGAAACCTTTTCCCTAGACTTGTGTTCTTCTATTATTATTTTTTGTAATGGAACACAAGGTACAGGTAGAATTACTTAAGCCATGCCTGAGCTGCTTATGCTTAGTAAATATGCAGTAAATTGTTTAGAGTTAGGTGCTGCCAATGTCAGAAGGTTTGGATTGCCTTTACTGGGTTTGTGCAAAATTGATGGAGACAGAAAGGGATTGGTAAGGCTGTTCAGTAGACAGAATACAAGGAGGCTTTAAGACTGCTTAACTTGCCTTTAAACACTCTTTGTTCAAACTCTAGACTTTACAAATGGAAAGCCTGCACGGATTAATCAACAAAACATTTATTTAAATAGACTTTTAGAAGTTAGAATGATGGCAATGTGGTGGAAGCTTGAAAGGCAGTGAGTCAAGGTAGAAATTGTTAGTTATCCTACACCAGGTTAGCTCTGTGCAGTAATCCCATACAGGAGGGGTGTAAAAAGGATGGAATTAAATATGTAAATAAAACCAATATTGTTAAAAGATGCATCAACCCTTCCTATGCCTTGATGAAATTGGACTGGGTTGCTGTCTGTCTGTCTCTAAGTTATGTGGCATCCTGCTATTAAGTAGTCTTTATAACTGTGTATGAAAAAATACCTTGTCCTTCATTTGCTTCATCTAAAATTCAAATGCTCATTGCAGTGTGCAACTGCATTAGGAGTACTTAGACAAATTAAATGACTCAGTATGGTAGCTTTGAAGAATCTAATTTCCATGTGGGAAATCACTTTTATCATCTGGCAAGAAGACAAAACGTGAATTTTACACTGGCTGCTTCTTTGGTAACATTTATGTTGCATGGGGTTTGCGTTATTGTTAATCCAAACTCAAAGCATGGACCTGTTACTTAGCTCATAAATGCTGAACTAAATGGTACAGATTTTTAATGCACCTACAGAATATTCATCTGTCTACTGTGTTCCCAACTTCTCTGTTGCATACAGGTCACTGAGAGCTCTGCTGGAGCAATTCTTGTATTGATGCAGGTTTGAACCATGAATTTATTTGCTATTTGTACCTAACTGTCTCTGTGGTGCCATTAGGGGTTGTAGCATAATTATATATATATATGAGATGAAAAACTATCTATGTGGTGGATATGGTACCTGGAAGTTATTTGTGGTGTATTCAGTTTGTCACTGACCTTTTCGTCATCACCTGCTGCTGTGACTACTTACAGAAAAAGAATAATTTATCCCTTGAAGAGTTTTCCTCTGTTCCTGTAATGAAGCAGCCTTTGATAATCTTTATGAGTATTTGTTCTGAAAAAACTGAACAGTCACTAACTTAAGAAAATGTTGATGATCAGAGGGCTGGAGCAACTCTTCTGTGAAGGCAGGCTGAGGGAGCTGGGCTTATTCAGCTTGCAGAGAAGGCTTCCAGCCCATAATGGGGCTACAGGAAAGCTGGAGAGGGACTGTTGATCAGGGAGTGTAGCGATAGGACAAGGGGGAATGGCTTTAAACTGGAAGAGGGTAGGTTTAGGTTAAACATCAGGAAGAAATTCTTCCCTGTGAGGGTGGTGGGGCCCTGGCACAGGGTGCCCAGAGAAGCTGTGGCTGCCCCTGGATCCCTGGTAGTGTTTAAGGCCACGGTGGATGGGGCTTTGGGCATCCTGGGTTGGTGGAGTGTGTTCCTGCCCGTGGCAGGGGGTGGGACTGGGTGGGCTTTGAGGTCCCTTCGTGTGATTCTGTGATATATATTCACCTCTCAATAATTTGTATTAACTAGTTGTGGTGGGTGAAGTTGCTTCTAGGAGTGCAGCAAATCCTGTGTATGGCTGCCAGCAGGTCAGCGCCTCAGGCTTCTTGGGTGGATGAACATAGATTATAACAACCATTGTGAAGAAAAGCTGTAGAGAGCTGCTGGTGAAACAACTTTCCCATTTGTTCATATTTTTTACCTAACCTTGAGAACCTCAGATGTCAGTCTTTTATTGCATTCCTTTTGGACATACCTGGGCTGTTTTGAAGTTAACAGAAGCTTTGCCACTGACTCTAGGAAATCTGCAGTTTGGCCCTGTGTAGGGTCTAGTTCATGAATTCAGATTGAAGAACATGAAGTTCTGCCTCTTTCTTCCAATTATAAGGGGAACCAGGAAAAAAATAGCCAAGCTAACTCTGCATAAGGCAACTATCTATCTTAAATTTTTGCAGGAAGGTGCTCAGTACTACCACATGCTGCCAGCAACCTGTTGTAAATCCTTTACAGGCTCTTGGAAATCTAGTGCTTAAGTAACATTTGCTTGAAATTTTTCTCTTAACCAGGAAAGAAACCTCCACAGATAAGCATGAAAAATATAATGGATGCTTCTAGATGCTTCTTTACTGAATGTTTTATGGCTTATTCCCCAGTGATATGGAAAGCCATAAGGGCAGCAGCAGACTCTTCTGGGAGGGAACTATCTGATCAGTGTATTTGAGACCCTGGCTTTTTGTACTGTCTTAAATTTGATGTAGAGGCCAGAAGTGTGTTTGCTACTGTACAGTTGGGAGCAAAATACAGGCTGAAATCTCTGGTGTAGCCAAGACATGCTCTTAGCTAAAGAAAGGTTTGTTTGGAGGGGAAACAAACAGACAAGTAAAAACCCATTAGGTAGTTCTAGGAATGGGGTTAGAGTAGTGGATGTGGGACCACATGCTAATGTAAGCTATATCTCTGTGAGGTTATCAACTCAAGTTATTATCTGGGCACTTTTGTTGTAGCCTTTGGGCAAGGTTTTTGAAACAAAGGTGTTGTTCAGTTCTGGTTGGTTTCTTTTAGATGATCTTAATTTCCATTTATCTTCTGGTGAATGGAAGGCATCAGCACTTCCAGGTGGTTTTATACGTGGCTCTGGACTTAGTGGAAACCATCCTAAGGACAGGAGAAAGTGACTCGAAGTTTTTTCCCTTATTAGTTCAGGATTCTGACCATCAGTCTTGTTTAGAATTCTCATTGCTTCTTGCTGGGGTATACTAGGCAAGTACTTCACTGAGCTAGATTCAGACTCCTGGGAGTTGTAGGTTCAAAGTTCAGCCTACAAACTTGTGAGTGTGAAGCTGGTTTCTGCACTGCCTGTGATGCTCAGGGATGTATTATGTGGGGGGTTTTGGTGGTGGTTGGTTTTTTGGTGGTTGTGCTCTTTGTCTCTTTCTAAAAAACATGTAGAAAGATGGTGAGAGAATAGGTAGAGGAACTGTTTTAGAGAGCAGGTAGAATTCTGGAACTTTCACATGAGAAGGTGTGCACCCAAAGCTGGGGAGAGATGAAAAAATGGGGCATGGATATGTCTCAAGGTGATGAATCTTTCATGTTTTTGTTTATTTTTCTTTGTTTTACTATCTTTTCTGGCTATTGGGCTTGCAGCAAATCAGGATACAAGTGGGTATGTCTCAGCTACCTCTCTACTTCTTGAGGAAAATAGTCTTCCTTGAGTAGTCTCCTTAAATGCTGCAGTTTCATATTCTGCTTGGTACTAGGAAAATAATGGTCTGAGAAGTGCAAGCTAAGTCCTGGAAGAAGATATCAGATTGTCTTTACAAGGCAATCTTTATATCATTCTCACAAATGAATACTCAAATTCAGTGGGCTTTTTATGTTGGTCTTTCTTTGAAGCAGCTTCTGAAATGCAAGAATTTTAATTGGAAATGTAAAATTGCTGTGCTGTGATCAAGGCAAGGGTCAGCCCAGTTCATGAACCTCCTAATTTGTGGTGACAGTCTTTGTGAATTTGCTCTGTTCTTGTTCAGTATTTATGTGCTGTTCAGCACACAGCAAGTACCTTAAACTGTGCGCTGCTGAGTATTGCAGCAACTCCTAAATTTGTCTTTAACAATTTTCAAGAAATGAAAGATATAAAAAAAAAAACAAACAAGGCGGGGGGGAGCTAATACTGGAAAAACTGTTAAAGTACAGAAAATGCCATGGGGTTTTCTTGTGGAGACCTCTGAATCTTGGGTGTGAAGGTTCTGGACACAGAATCTCTTTCAAAACTTAGGAGTTTTGATATTTCCTTCCTTTTGACATTCCCTTAACACTGTTACAAAAACTTTTAGGTTACCTTCAGGTATCAGAATTTTAGGATGGTTTCAGAGTGACCATGTAGTCATTGCTTTCTAAAAAGACCTGCCTGGAAGCATGAGAAACTACTGTGAGGTTCTTGTGAATGGTTTTGAATTTCTGTATCTCCCAGCTTTCCTAAATTTTACCCAGATGTCTGATAAACACAACATTTCACACAGTATACTAGACTGGGCAGGCACTGAAGGCAGCAGGATGTAAATTATGTTTATACACCCTATTGGTGTTTTTCTCTTTCCATAGACTCAGCACACTTTGTTATCCCAGTGAGTCCCATTTACTGGTAACCTGGAGTTCAGCTGCATCAGACACTACTGTAAAAAAATCTCAAATAGCTCACTGGCAACTTTTCATATTTAAACATTATGTTCTACTTCACTACTTTATTACTGTCTCACTTAATTATGTATTATAGATGTTTTGGTTTTTTATAAATGACTCCAAACTGTGGTAGTAACTATGTAAATGAAGTGTCCATCCTCAGGTCTGCTCTAGCAGAAGGGTTTGTGCCTTTAAATGAGCTTATTAGCAACTGCCACTTTAAGGCTTGTGCATAAAGATTTAGAAAAATTAAGAATTCCACTTTTCAAACAACCCTTCTGTGCTTCCAACTTGGTGTGAGCTCATCTCACTTCCACACAATGGTAGAAACTTGCCAAATATTTGAATTTTTCAATATATTTTCATCTTTCACATGTTAGATACTGTAAGTTTGACAGGCCACATTCTCATGAATTGAATTATAGTAGCACTGGGTAACGCAGCTGCAAACCAGGACCCACTTTAAGAGCCCCTTTACAGGCCTACATGGAAAAAGTTCTCTGATGCAGAGACCTGAAGGCCTCTGAGCGGGGAGGCTGGAAGCAATCAGTATGTGCAGATGGCTGGGAGTAAGGCACAGAAATTAGGTGTTGGTCAGCTTGCTGGGCAGTGATCTTAAATGGCCAAACTTTATCTGCCCAAAGGCTTTTGTAGGCGTAATATACGGGCAAATGAACTTAGAAGAAAGTGAAGAGGATTTTTTTTTCAAAAGCTATTAAGGAGCTCTCATCTCTGAATCACAGTGTATTGCTTGGATACTCTGCAGCTAATTCTCTCCTTTAATGGACATCCCCCCAACAGAAATGAAGGTTAAATCCTGACTAGCTTAACTGACACAGACCCATTAGCTGGCACAGGTGTCTATGGTTAGCCTTTGGTTTAGCAGTTACAGAAAAATGTTAAATACTCCCATTTGACTTCACAGAGGAAAAGCAATTTCAAGTGTAGTCTGCTTGCTGGTGTTTCATTAGAAGAATCTAGTTTTGCATATCTTCATAAAAAAGCAAACTGTGACTAATAGAGGGAGAAAAGCGTCCTATAAAACTGCCTCTGTAAGTAATCTTTGGATTTTGATTTTCTCAGAGCAAGCTACAATTGTCAGCTTTCTCAAGAATGAAACACTGAAAGATCTCCATGGCTAAATTTAAACCTTCTAGCTGACAGATTTGCTGTGCATATAGGTGATGGACTGAATAAATGTCCTAGATGGATTTGATAAGTTATGTTTGCTCCCTCCTCACAGTTAGGAATGCCTGACTGGGGTGGGGAGAAGGTTATGTTGTAGGTACTGGCAGTTTTTTGATTGAGATTTTTGATGCAAGATGTTGTATCATATCAGTGACAAGTTCAAAAGACTGGAATTCATTATGAAATACTTCATAAATCAGTTTAAAAAAAAAATATCATTTGTGGCAGGTATCATGACAGGCTTTCAGGATAGCTTTTAGCCTTTAGGCTCCTGTCTCATACTTCTGTACATGTTTCTCAGTGTTGTGGAACTGTATTCGTTCTTGCTGGGACTTAATAAAATAGGATGCACCAATGTCAGTATTAATAAAAATCTGTCCACATTGAAATTCAGATATCCCAGATATGGAATACAACTTACTATGAATCACTGGCAAGAGTATAAATCTTAATGTTATGGATGTGTCCGAGGATGAAAATATAGATGTTAATTTTTAAAATCTACAATACTTTGAACAAACAAATCCTTCTTGTTACTGCATTTTTTAAAATGATGAAATATGATTAGTCCCACTATGTGGACATGCTTATGTAACAGCTTATAAATATATATGAAACGCTTCCTAAGGAAGACAAGAGTCTTTATTCCAGTTGTTTTAGAAACTGGCTGACAAATTTAGGAAAAAAAAAAAAGTACCCTGATAAATGAATGCCTTCTCCTCTTTTCAACAATTTAAATGCCAAAATCCATCTAAAACCTTCCTGATAAATATATAAAAATTGTACTTTCTGCTTTGATTTTTCTGTGTTTTTTTTGAGCCTTTTTCATCCTCCAAGAGGCATGGCAATTAATGATAATTACTAATTTATTGCTTCAGGTTATAATGAAAAATCTACCAGCGTAATCAAGTTTCTTGCTGCTCCTGGTTTAAAAAGCTGTCCCAGGTTCTGTCCTGTAAAGCTCTCAGTTTTAAACCCTGTATCCTTTGCTCCAGGAATCAAAATGATGGGCCTTGAAACCATGCCACAGGATAAAATTTCATGAAATGCAGAATGTGGAGTTCTAATATGAGTTGAAATCCTACTTGTAACCTTTGGCAGTTATGTTCAAGTATCTGTTGTGTGTCTGTTTAATGCTTGAGATATCAAGTAACTGAAATACTGTAGTTTTAAAACATACCTGAAATATGTTCAAGTATAAAGCTTTAGTAGTAGATGACTAAGCTTTTTGTTAATGTTTTTCTCAAGCATGCTTTTTTGCAGAATAAACAATAGAAGGTTCTAATGTGATTAATAAGAATAAACATTTTGGTGTTTCCTTTTATGTGATGAGGATGATTTTTTTTTAATCAATTTATGATTTGTTTTAACAATTAGGATTCTAAATACAATAGCTTTGGAAGGAGCGGTATTAAATCAGTATTAAATAGCCATGAATGGAATAGGGGGATCAAAAAAAGGCAAACTTTTCAGTCCTGGAACATCAGTGAAAGCAGAGAGATATGTTGCATAGTTTTTATAGTTCAGGTGAGGTTGGCCTGAACGCTTGTGGCAGTGCATTTTATCCTTCCATGTTCCATCAGCTGAAGGCTGCATGGTTTGTAACAAAGGTAGGGTTTGCTATTGCTTGAAACAGTAAAGACTGTGCACAGTAACCTGTAAAATGATCCACTTCTATTCGAATGGCTTTATTAGGTGTCCCCTTCTAGTTGAGGAAAAAGAAAAGAAACCTCTATCTTTCTTCCCTTGATCTTGGTAACAGTGGAAGCTCTGAGAGACTCAACATTGGTCCCCAGTGTTGGGCCATGGAGAGTCTTCAAGGCAGGGCATGTTGGCTTTTCTGTGTCCATGGAATATTTAGGATAGGGAGATCTGTTGGAATGCTGTGCTTTGGAAGAACACAAAATGAAGTATAAATTTCCACGTTCTTCAGATTCAAAACCAGTCCATTCCAAACACAGCGATTACATTTCTGGAACAAAATATTTCCTCTTTATAGATACTTATGTTACTTTTACGGTACCAAAAGGGTTTTATTGGGTGACAGTAAATCATATTGATGGCAACAAAACAATATACGAGTTACTGATGAGAAAATGACTGTCCCACAAAATGTGCACCTGGATAGAGGCATTTAATAGAATCATTGTACTACTACTAAGAGCACTTTCCAGTGATGTTAAACACTCTGTAGACTGACAAAATGTCACATTAGGTTAATTCTGTTCACAGTAGCTTTGTACTTCTGCTTAGAGAAATCTCTGTGTCACTAATTTACAGTAACGGTGTGGATTGTTGCATATACTTGTCTGCTAAACATTGTCATTTTTCTTACCCCAGGCTCATATTTCCTAATAGCACATTATCAAATCATGTTTGGAAAAGGGACTGCTGAATTACTTAGCTAGAATGCAGTCATAGGTTTGGCTTTACTTGTGACCTTCACCAAATAATAAGAGGCAGCTGCATACATCTTGTGCATGACAGGAATGTTTAATCTCCATTTTCCTATAATACACCAGTGTAATTGAGAGTGGAATGCATAGGGTCATATTGTCCCTTCCTTGCACGCTACAAAATCACTCTAATCATCCTCTGTACTGAGTTCTGTGGTATGGATTATTTTCTTATCCTTGGAGCTAGAATACTTGTATAACTAAAATAGGTCCTAACAATGAGCTCCTTACAGTGTACAAAAATAAAACATACCTTTGCTTTTCTATTCCCTTCTGAGAATGCAACGGTTTACTGTATAGTAGGGGAAAGTTAATGTCATTTCATGGAACCCTTTCAGAAGATTGGCTCTAGCTGTGCTATCTGTAAGGATAAACTTGTGACTTGTTCTAAAGAGCAGATCTAATTAAAACATAGAATCTTTGGGCTGAGGCTGAAAAGAAAACCTCAATGAGAAGATTTAATGTTGAAGCTTCTAACCACAGAAGCAATAGGTCTTGTCAAAGTTCTGCTTTATGGAAAAACTTGTTTTAGTCATTACCTGAAAACACATGGTAATGCTGTCTAATTACTTTCCTATTTACTAAATAGACATTTTGGCAACTGGCTCATAACAGGTAGCTAATAATTGATGCTCTAAATGTTAATGATTATTACAGCAATTTTTTGTTTTGATGGTTTTGTGGCAGATGTGTGTACTGTAGAATGATGTATGCTTTTGTAACCAGAGCAAAAAAAAAAAAGGGAAATAAAAGTTAAGTTCCCCAAAACCGATCTGGTCTTTTCTGAGGAGTTCAGTAAGATTCCCTTGGAGAATATACCTCTTCACACACAATGAGCAGTTATGGCTTAATTTCTCCATTGAATAACTTTCTGACCCTCTCTAGCAAAGACCTTGAAGTTGTGTTTCGTTCTTTCAGGTAAAGATTGAGAGATATGTGGAAGCAGCCTCCTGCAACCTCTTAATGTGTCTGTTTCTTACATGAACCTGCTGCTCTCTTCACTGAGACATGAGACCTGCCAGTGATTTTTTTCACAGGGTCCTGACAGAGAAATGAATAGGAAAATCTAAATGGCTAATGGATTGTCACAAGAGGACATGTGTCCAATTTGGTCCATGTTACAATTGTGTTTGGAAACACCCTTGGGGGACAAAAACCCACCTCAAAACAGGTAAATGATGTAACAGGAACCTTTGTGAGTCTCTAAATCACAGATGTCTTATCTTTGAACTGGGAGCGCAAGCTTGTGCATCAGAATGTGTTACAAACAGAAGGATTACAATGGATCCGGTAATGCAAAACAGCTTAGGTACTTGGGACTTGATCTGTATGTAAGGCTCTTCATTTGAATAAGAGATTAGGCTGGGGAGTCCGACCCCCAGTAGACACAGCTGGGGTGAGGATTATTTTGCGATCTGTGATAGAGCTTATTTCACTGTATCTCTTGCAAAAATGTTTTAATCCGATCATAGTAGCAGATCTTATGAAGCCAAGAGGATTGGCATTGGTAAACAGGGTATCCAGCTGTACACCGTAACCTCTGAAGAGAGATTGACTTTCTGCTGAAAGCTGTAGTCGAGATTCACTCACATAGAAACCTTCTCCTCCCCTCTTCTGCTTTCCTTCCTGTAGCCGCCTGCATCTTTTAATTCTTCACCATGGTAATATTATTTAATAGGGAGCTGAACTGTACAGCTGACATACCTATGTGAATTCTAAAATTAAAGCGTAGTCAAGCCAGAGTATCTCCAGACACTGAAGCCTTCAGTCTTTTCCACTTAAATGCATGTGGCTATAATGAGACCCTAAGCAGGCCTGCTAGTGACCTGGTCACTGAAGGGTAATTCCCTGGAGAAATTTTGTGGTGAAATCAGGACCTTTCATTATTGAAAGGTTTTGCAGGGAAGAAAAATCTTGGTTGGTTTTGGAACTAAAAGGAGAATATTAATATAAAGCTATCTTCACTTCCATTTGGGAAGTGAAAAAGCTTCTTGCATTTGGGTTTCATTGGTCTTGTTCTGGTGCCCACCTTCAATATGACTGTGGATTTGTTTGGGTAAATTGCAGTGTAGTACAATGGAAGTGGTCTAAGAAAGCCTGAGATATACTACCAGCCACATAGGCTAACGTACTGAAGTGTGAAAGCCTTGGGTATATCATCAATTAATCATCTGTGGTCTCAGTTATTGGGGGTGGGGTGAAGTGGTCTAGTTAAGGAGTCTCACTAGATCTGCCTTTTGTTTTTTTTAGTACATCTCAGGCTTCAGATTGAGGTGGTTGAATGGGGGTGTGGGGGGTGGGTGTGTGGATCCCCAACCAGCCCCAAGCAACAAAAAAGCCAAACCAACCCAAAACACAAACACACCCTGACTTCCCCAGCAACCCCCAAAACCAACCGAAATCCCTTATGGCCTCATGTCATAAATGATAGCTGCAAAGAACAGAAATCCTTCCCACTCCAAACAGAACTGCTGAAAGAGAACTGACTGAAATTTAAACCAAGTACAGCAAAGCCAGTTAAGCATGTAAGTGGACTAGGAACTCAATCATTTTCCCATTATGAATATGAACAGGTTAGGACCAAACTTCTGTCAGGCCATCTCGTAGCTCTTAGGTTCTTTTATCAGTTTGGGTGAGTAAAATGGCCAATAGAGTGTTCCACTGTAGCATGACAATATGAACTAGATGGTACCTGGATGCCCTTTGACTCATTGAGTGGCATAAAACAAATGTGCTGCAGTGGAGCAGGATATTGAACTTCTTCCATTTGTATTTTTATGATGACAAAGAGTTATCATCAGTCAGTTCAAGAATAAACCTATTATTAAATGTATAATGTGAAAGGAAAAATGGTTCATTTGAAAAGCAATGGATATGTTTTGATTAATTATTATGTAAAAAATTGTTTTGAAATTGCTACTTGTGCAGTAGTTTAGCTGTGGAATGAGCAGCTCAAGCAATTGATATATTAACAGATACTTACCTAGTAAATGAGTTCTAAATTACTCCCTCTGATAACCAGCACCTATCATGTGTTGATATTTGTACAGTTTACCTTGTATAAAACTGTGGATGGTCATTATCAACTCTTCTTTCAAGTAATTATTGCTTTTTGGTGATGGCAAGAATTTGCTTCTTCGTTTTGTGTTTTGAGGAATTTCTGCTTCCTTAACTGTGACTGAAAATTCTTACTGGTTTTAAACAGGTCACTTGCAAAAGCAAAATAAATCTTCATGTTGAACTCTTTTCTACACATCTTTCTTCTGTTTATTCCCCCATAAGGTATGCTTTACTCCAGAGAAATGAGGTCCTGTTCAGCGGAGGGATACTCCAAACTGACCAAATAACAGGAGATGCTTTAATTTTAGTGACAGAGGCAAACCAATAGACATGTCTTTCCTGATCCCAGTTTTACATTAATGGTGGGAAAGATGTGGATGCTAGAGACTGAGTCGGTTAGAGCTGGCTTGCTCCCCAAAGGAGGTTAAAAGAGATAGTTGAATGCTGAGAATAGTTTTTTCCCTTCTCTCCAGTGTGTTGGAGTTTTTTGTTTGCTTTTGTTTTTTGGGGGGACATTTTCTCCCTTTCTTCCCTTCCTTCCCATGAAAAGGGGCTGGAAGGTGATACAAGTACTGTGTGTGTGTCTCTGCACTACCTGCAACAAGGCAGTGCTGGTAACTAAGTTCTATGCTTACATGCAGAAATGTGAGGGTCAGGTGCCTCTCTGAGATCAGCAGCAGCTGGTTATCAGGGAGCATTATATTGTCTTGCCTAAAATACACAGCAAGTTCCAGATTGCCACACATATTAGTTTTAGTCTCCACTTTGAATATGTGGATATGATTGTTCAGATGCAGTGGCCTCAAGTTATTAATCCATTGAAACTGTTCTCTTCAACTATCTTAATCCTCAAAGTACTCTTGACAGATAAGAAATGGGCTGTTGCTCATCTTATAATCAGACCACCTCTAGGGTACATCTGGAATAGTTGTGTAATATAATAATTTTTCTCCGTTTAAATAATCTAAAACAATTTACTAAATTCCTGTTTTTCTTTTTGAAGTCTGAAATTTGTATTGTGCCACGTTGGATCTCTGCAGGACAGCGTACAGAATGTACTGTTTTGGAGACAGAAGTTATACATGAATATTAGAGTTTTTAATACACGGTGTATTTGACATCAGGTTAGTGAGTCAGATGAGAGACTCTTGTGACTATGTCTGCTTGCTGGGAATAAATCAGCTGGTATTTATTTGAAAAGCATTCAGAAAACATGCTCTTGTTAATGATCCACTGCATGATCTGGCATCTGGTAAACTAGTGCGTTGTCATTCTTATGGTGAAAATCACCACAAATGATTGAAGATGTTAAGAACCATTCAACTTCATGCATTCTGAACTACACTAATTATGGTAAAAATGGTTCTTATTAGCAACATTATTGAATGATGGTAACCTAAAACCAAACTCCTAGTAGAATCTCTTAATGCTGATAATAAAAAATGCTAATCCCTGAAGTCATTTTCCTTTTAAACAAGCAGGTAGCTGTGGTTAACAGGGTTTGTTTTCTGTACTGCATGTGGTAAGTTACAGTGGAGTTAATTTTTAATGGAATTCTATAATTTAAACTATTTTATTGAACCTTTGACTGAAGAACTGAGCATCTGGAAGCATCTTGACTTGATGGTATTTGTTTCAGTGAGACTTCTTATGGTGAGAGTTGTTTTTCTCTTCTGAAGCTGTGTGTGTGTGTGCCCTTGAACGCGTAGCAAAGATGATGTCGAGCTCTTTTTGAACCTTCCTGAGCATACAGTTCCAGACGTAGCTTAGGCTTCCTCAGAGGCTTGCCTGTGGTATGGCACTTTCCCTTGTCTATTCTTCAATTGGTCAGAACTTCGAGTAGTATTCGACTGCTCTTTATTTTTCACAGAGTTGATAAAAATATTTTTCCTGACTTTGAAAGATGAGGGATTCAGGGTGATGCCCAGATGACACAAGATAAAAACTGTAAGTCTTTTAATAGCAAGTTCAGTACATGTGTGAAGGCTCTGAAATAGATGGGAGAAGATTTATTCCTTCACTGAAATGAGCAAGTTCAGGCAATAACATTTAGAAATAGAATCTCCAAGAGCCATTTCAACTGTCAGGATCTTCTGGTTAGATCCTTCGGTTTAGTTTGGTGTCAATTTTCTCTTTTAGTGGACTTTTGAGGCAGTAGATAGGGATGTAATGCTGGTGATTTAAAGATGGATGGATGCAAAGCCTATTTTTGAAAAGGCCAGACATCTCTCTCTCCTCCTTTCTCTATTTGCACAATAACTGTCTTTCAAATGCTTGTCACCTTTTAAAGTTTATATCACTTGTTGCGAAGGTTGTCATAGTGGTTTATTTTCCATCGTAACTATTCTGTGTAAAGTATTTCTTCCAACATTTTCTTTGAAGATGACCTTTCCTGAGCTTAAGTTCATGCCCTTTGTTGTTATATCTGACACAAGCCCCTGTAGCCTTATAGACTTTACCCTTTGTTCTTGTAGAAAATTCTTGTTGAACTTGGAAACTATCTGCTGTTAATTTATTTTTCCAAAGGCTAGACTTCATTTCCCTGAGGTTTTGGGGTTTTTAATTATTATTTTCCCAGATCTTCCAGTACTTGTATGAGAGCAATGCATTCAGTATTGTGTACTTTTTATGAAGAAGTGACTGGAAATAGGAGCATTGTTTCATGTGTGCTGAGTCTCATATATATGCAAAAAATGCTGTTCCTCAGATGTTCATGTTCATACATGAAACCATTCTAAATTGTATGAATTGTATACAGCATTTGTTGTTGCATTTGAACCCACAGGATCAAATTTTCAGTATTTTTTTTAATGGTAGCTTTTACTTAAAAGATGTTTCTGTATAACTGGCAACTAAAGAAATTACCCATTTATGGTCATAATCTGCACTACAGAAAGTCAGTTACATGCCAAAAGCTATCTAGCTTTTTTTATCAACTGAATTGCTGTACAAGTTCATCTACCTGCTTTGAAAGTATCTGCACAGAATGGTAATTTGTCAAGGTAAATCTATGTGAATTTTCTCTCAACTTTGCAGTAATTGGTTTAAGCTATTTTTGATTCTGCAGGAATGAATTTATCCTAGGAAGAGAACAAAAAAATCCTCAAATTCTTTCTTAGAACAGTTGTTAAACATCTTTTTAACTGTTTTAAACTGTCTTTTATATTTGAGGGCCCAGTTCGCTCTTGAGATAAGGAGTCTCGCCGATGATAATACATTAATAGGAACTACATGTAAGGTGTCCCTTGTTCCATTATGGTTAGTACTTTCTGTAACATCAGTTTTGTTTATCAAAGCACTGGGAAGTATTTTCTTTTCTGAGTCCCTAGGTAGATACTTTTATTAAAAGATATCCTTTTCCTTATTTTTGTTCCAAAACTAAACTGTTGAGAGTGTTGAGAATGTTGTGTTATGTGGTATAAGCTAAAACTGATCTGATTCTGATGAATTATTGTAGGATGTCTGATGCTAGTTACTTAGAATACTTAACTAAGTCTGGGTTGGACTCCATTATCTCTGGAGGTTCCTTCCAACCACGACAATTCTATGAACTAATTACTGATCTTTACAAGGCTGTTACCACTTACCTATAGTTTGTTAGTTGCAGTGGTTCTTCTATTCCTGACTTCATTACTCCTTGTAGGTGCCTCAGAATTCTCTTTGTATCTATACAACTTTATTGTTTATATTCTGAAATGAAGTCAACCTGTAAAATTTTCTTGGTTTTGGTTGTGCCTTGCTGCAGGGCTCATTGCAAGCATCTGTTGATTTGCCTTCCTGTAAGGGAAGGCACCAATTTAATAATTATCACATAAAATTCAGTTTTGCACTGCACAGTACGACAGAAAACAGGCTTTCTAAGGAAGCTATCCTAAAGGTTGATTAGATAATCATATTTTCTTTAGAATTCTGTTATTTTTTAAATTAACTGTATGGAAGGATTATGAACTTTATTATAAATGGTTTTGAAGCTTTTCATAGAACAGTATTGTTAATATCTGTGACACATGCTGGTTTTGTCTTTATTAAATACTGTAGGTTATTATCAGAAGGATTATTCTTGTGGCGCAACATAAATTACAATTCTTTGGTGCTTTTTAGCACACAGTCCTTCTGTTTTAAAATGTTATTTCTTCTTTGGTTATAGAGAAGTACTTTGGCTGTTTTTCATTCTACATCAGTAGCCAGGCCTGTGCATCATCATTGTTTGCTATCTTACTGTTATTACTTCATTTTTTTGAGACTTTTAAAAAAATATTATTTAATCCTGGTAATAATCTTTTCCTCTTTTTATCCCAAGCCCAGTTGTGAGAAACATAAATGTACAGAATGTGAACCATCTCATTGTTAACAAAAAATCAAGTCAATGGCAGGGATATTGAGAATGCAGAGGTACTGTTAGGAAAACAGCTTCAACATTGAACCACACTCTTAGTGTGTATTTATATGGTGCTGGATTTTACTTAGATGATTTCAGCAAACACTGTCTAAATTTGGCTTGGAAGTAGGTACATAATTTCCTTGTCTATTATTTGATTATATTTGAGTTCTGTGCCATCTGTGAATGGGAAGCTGAACATATTATTTAATTATACAGATATATCCAAAAGAAGGTAATTACATGTTTTAATTTGTGGGGGTAGTTTTTTAATGCCACGTTGGATCCTGTATCACTGTCACTTCCTAATTCTGCAAAGGAAAGGGTCCACTGAGCTGTGCTGTGGTGAAAAAGCAGCAGGAAGTAGGAGTGAGTTTGACTCCACAAAGAAGTCATTACTACTAGATAAACAAATTTTAAGGAAAGAATGTCCATGTTAAAGAATCCTTACATATACTGTATAGTTTCTGAAGATGAGGAAGCAAAACCCTGGCTCCAAAGGATGATTTATGTGTACACACCTGGGTATGCACAACACCGAAGGTTTAGTCTTAGATCTTTGCAGCATCCATTTGGGCAGTGAGGCACAATTAAATCCAGTGTGGGTTCTGCTGTATAGGGATGAATAAGGCGTTCTGGTCATAGAGGTCTAAAGAGGGAGAAATCAAGGCATACTGGAACCTTGATTTGTATGAGGAAGAAAATGCAAAGTCTCATGAAAACTCTTCCTGGGATTTTCTTGTTTGTTTTCCAGTACATTATAATTTTCACTGACTTGGACTAAAGCTTCTTAGTTTTGCCTTACGAAAAGAAAAATGCTTTCTAACTATGTTTAGTATTGAGCAAATTTCACTTTCTAAGTCTCAGACCATAGTTACTTCAAACCTGATATCCCTAGCATGGATCATTTTTCTGCATTTGCTCGCAAATAGCTGGCAGCACCTTTCTGAGCAGAACAGGCTGTGAATACAAAGTATTAATAAACCTGAAATGTATAGTTCCAATACAAGCAGTTTCTAGAATTCACATTTTGTATACTTAATGCCTAACTGACCTTTTCTGCTGTTGCTTAAATCTCTTAAAAATGCATCTAATTTCAAAACCAGAGTATTAGCCCATTTATATGTAAATTGCCTTTAATTCATGCATTGATTTGAAAGACTAATCCAAAAGATCCCTTACCACAGGTGACCTTTATGACACTGTACTTCTGGGAAGACTGTAAAGTGGTTTCTTACGACCTCACATCCACCTGTAGCATAACATATGCCTACTTCAGTCTGTATAAATCAGTCATAAGAGGGTGGTTTTCAACCAGCACTGAATTATTAACACTCTGTCTTGGTTACACTTCTAGTTAAAATAAGTCCTATTTAAATCAATAATTATTTTCTGTTAGCATTCTTGCTTATTTGTGATGTTAGACACAATTAAGGTGTTCACTGATTATGTCCCTTGAATAATACATTGTAGTATAATTTTGTGCTGAAATGTCAGCCTTCAAAGACAGTAACTTTAAAAAAAATAATTCTGTATTATTTGCCAGAATTTCATGTCATCACAAGCACTGCTGGACCAAATATGCTACATGGGACTTCTACTATTTCCTTTAGTAAAGGTGAAACATTTTCCTTGGCAGAAGAGAGTATGCAAAACTAGGATTATTATGTATTAGGGATTATAAATATATGTTTTCATCCACTCGTGCTCCTGAAAGCAGCTCTTGATCTACATCTGCTGCAGTGTATGCTTTGCTGCAGAGGGTGAAGGCTCACCTGGCTTGATGGGCAGTCTATTATTTACTATTTTCTCACTGTGGCAGGTTATTACTGGGAGGCTCCATAATAATTCTGCTGAATTACTGTAGTTGTTTTTTGCTAATATATAATGTTAAAGAAAAAATAAATTCTGTTTCTGGCTTCTCTTTTCAAATAAATTTTTTTTTTTTCCATCAATTAAAACTGCAGAAGAAAAATTGTACAAAGATCTGACATTAAATGTTGCCTACTTGTATAGTCATCAATAAGACAACAAATGATCTGAGGATATATTTTAGTTCAGTTGCAATGAATTTTTTTTTTGAACTAAGGAAAAACAAAATCTGCCTTTTAAAATCCATTTAGGCAATGAAGTATACCAGACAGTGCATTTCTATATAATTGTACAATAGTGAAGATTATTTTTTGGTGTTGCATGCTTCTTATCAGAAGACATCAAATACTTTATACTGAGTTATAATACAGGAATAATGCTTTACCAAGTTACAAACAGTCATGGAAAGACACAGTAACTGCAACAAAAAAGTGTGGAGATAATGAGCTCCAAATTTGCCTGTGTTTATAATTATCATATACTTTTTCAGTTGTATCAGGATAAATAAGTATTAATGGTCTTTGGGGGAGGATGTAATCTCTAAGGAGATTATATTTTTTCCAGAAGAATGAGAACAAGGTTGGATCAGGAATGGTGTTTTCTCACTTGCTGTTAACAAACATACAAAAATCCCCAAAACCCACCTCCCTGGCATTTGCAGAACAATGTAAGTTAAGAAAAAGATATGATACAATCACACAACCAAAATGGGTGCTGGAAACAAGAATGTTTCCTGACAGACATTCTTCATAATTATACTATCTACTTACCTGCTCTTTTAGCCACAAGTCGTTTATTATATCCTAATTTGGCTTGTGGAGATTCCCTACCATTAATAAACTATACATTGCTAGTGGGTATAGGGTTTTATTTTCCTTTCTGAAATATTGATCAAACGTTTAGTTACCATGAGCGAATAATGTTATCTGGGCATATAAGTATCAAAAAGGTTTTTTCAAATGTAAGGAAACATGCTGGAACGCTGGCAGGATGCACTTGGTGAAAAAATAAATTGGCATTCTGATGATACTTGGAAAGTTTCATAGAAATGAACAACTGTATGTTAAAAATGTTGAAAAAGAAAACCTAAAAAAACCCCAAAACAACTACCTGAGAAACTCATAGATGTTGGGAGGATATTCTCACTTAGTATTGAAGGCCTGAATGGCCGTAGCTGTGAAGGCAGTGGTATGAGGATATACGTTACCATCCTTGTCTGGTTCGCTTAGGAATGTGATTACCCTTATTATTTGCTATGGTAATACAGTTGTCTGATCAAAAAT
This sequence comes from Gallinula chloropus, assembly GCF_964237585.1. NCBI lineage: Eukaryota > Metazoa > Chordata > Aves > Gruiformes > Rallidae > Gallinula > Gallinula chloropus. Next base: position 8,950,133 of record NC_140097.1, read on the forward strand.
TGGAGATAATTAGGTAATTAAAGGAATGGATGTTGGAAAGACTACTGAAAAACAGCAGCTCGTGCCAACAAATGTGGTGGTGCTTGTGGCTGAGCCAAGGGGTCTAATGCAAGATTGGTAAATCTGGACATTTTTCTGGGCTTGCAGATACAAAAAGCTTGAAACAGAAGTACTGGATTTAATTACCAAACCCAGAAGGCAGTGTCCATGTAGAAGTGCTTTGTTTTGCTGTTATAGTGTAGTTTGATAAAGAGTTGGGACATTGTTTATTGTTACAGTATTTGTCGGCTTCTGGGAGGGTTGAAAGGAAAGAAATACTTGAAATTTTCTTATCCTGGTGTAAAACCAGACATAGATATGTGTATATATTTGCTTGTTTCTGGGCTTATTGCCTAGAGAACAAAGTGCAAGAACAGTAGTATTACTGATTAAGAAAGAATAAGATGGGGTAGTGGGGGATGGGGGAATGAGATTTGATTAGTGCTAGTATTTAAATATTCTCATTATCTTTTTCCTGTGGCTGGATAACTGTATGGCTAATAAGAGCTCCTTTTCATCATCTTCTGGAGGGTATATGAGAGAGATGGAAAAAAGCAGCACAAAGACACCGACTTTTTAGTGACTGAAAAATGTGTTGCACTAGAACGAGTGATGAGTGATACTACTCTTAGAGCATTACTACAGCTTGTAATAGCTACGAATCTGTGTCCTCTGTGGCAGTGTTTCTGAAGGCTGTCTCCCTTAACTTCCCCCCCAGCTCTGGATTGGGGTTCTGTGTCATTCGTATGAAAAATGTTGGACTTGGATTTTGGGTAGTAGTGCAGAGAAAAAACAAGTCAACCAGGACCTGGGGGTGTTGGTTGACACCAGGCTGAATATGAGCCAGCAGTGTGCCCTGGCAGCCAGGAAGGCCAATGGCATCTTGGCTTGTATCTAAAACAGTGTGGCCAGTAGGTCTAGGGAGGTAATTGTGCCCCTGTACTCAGCATTGGTGAGGCCATACCTTGAGTACTGTGTGCAGTTCTGGGCTCCTCACCAAAAGAAGGACACTGAGGTCCTCCAGCGAGTCCAGAAAAGGGCAACCAGGCTGGGGAAGGGGCTGGAGGGTAAATAATATGAGGAGCAGCTGAAGGAGCTGGGGATGTTTAGCCTGGGGAAGGGGAGGCTGAGGGGAGACCTTATCACCACCTACAACTACCTGAAGGGAGGTTGTAGAGAGGTGGGTGTTGGTCTCTTCAGCCAGGTGACAGGAGATAGGACCAGGGGTAATGGCATGAAGCTGTGCCAGGGCAGGGACAGATAGGATATTAGAAAAAAATTTTTTACTGAAAGAATTGTCAGGGCCTGGAACAGGCTGCCCAGGGAGGTGGTTGAGTCATCTTCCCTGGATGTGTTCAAAAAAAGGGTTGATGATGTACTTAGGGATATGGTTTAGCATAGGATGGGAATGGTTGGACTTAATGATCTTCAAAGGTCTTTTCCAACCTTCTGGTTCTGTGATTGTGTGATTTTTTTTTTTTTTTAATCTATTTGAGATGGAAATTATTCCATTTCATATTTGTATGCATGCAAACGTGTAAGGTCTGATAGTTGTGTATACAACTATTTGCTTTGTTTACTATGCGCTATGTATATAAAATAATGAACTTTTTTTTTCTGTATTATGTTGGTATTTGTATTTAAGTATGAAAAGTGGTTCCAGTGTAAGGTGGGAAGTGGTGCTGCACTAAGTATTAAATACCGCTTTGAATAGCTGTGAAAAATTATTTGGAGCTTCCCATGGTTTGAACTCCTTGCATCCCCACTTGACATTGCTGAATGGGTCTCTCTACATTATAGTAAACACCAAGCCTGTCTCTCAGCAGTGCTCCTTTCAGGTAGAGCCCCTGTGGCAGCAGGGAGCATTTAATGGGGTGGGACTTGCAACTTTATGTAAGTCAGTTCCTGAGAGATAGATATATGTACAAACTTGGGAGGATCAAGGAGATTGATAATGATATATTCATAGGGTAACTGTCAGGAGGGACAGACTGCAATACCAGGGATAAATGAAGATCTTGGCTCTGCGACATACTACTTCACTGAGTGACAGTGAAATTAAGATGACAGAAAAGACTTATATTGATCAAAAGAAATACTAGCCTTGGGCTAAAGGAACAAAGGGATTAACAAAAAGTGATGCAACTGGCATTCAATGACTAAATTCTGACATGATTCAGTGGACACACCTTGGAAAACCTGTGACTTCATCTGTCAAGGACAGGGCTTGGTGGCTGCTTTAGTGCTGAAGTATTCTTCAACTGGATGTAAACATAAAAGAAAAAAGGGTACGTAAAGGGGCATGTGAGACGATTCACTGAGCTCCTTTCCGGTTTTTCTTAGACTACTGTGTTGATACCCCCGATGCGACAAGTTGAGGAAGGGCTGTGTTGACTGCTGAGCACACAGCCAGCCTTCTTCTGCGACTGTGTGCAGGCAGGATGGCATGACTTACTGCCCACCAAACAGCTAACTGGACTTGCCTTCATAAAAGATGTTCCAGTTCACCAGGTTTATGTGCTGTGTTAGTGGGCTTGTTTTATGAGAGTTACTTGTATTACAAGGAGAACTGGGGCCCTTTCTGTAAAGGTGGACACATGTCAGTTGCCCCTCTGGTAGTTTCCAGGGCTGGAGTTGCATCCTCTTATAATAGTGTTACACTGATAAAGGAGGAAATGTGGTTTTCCTCTTGCAGCGAAAGGGTGATCACATCCTGTTCCATCACCCAGGTGTCTAGTGGTGTCTTGGCATACGTGGCAGCTGCTCAGTGGTGGGTTCAGTGCTTTCTCTAGTCATGTAATTAATAAGTAGTACTCTGTGTTTCCTGTAGGCTTCTGAAGGGCTCAACTCTGAAAAGCCTTCTCTCTGCCTTGTGCTCTGTCTCAGAGGAGCAGCAGCACTAAAATAAGGGTATTGAAGAGAACATTTAGCTAAATTCAGGCAGGTGAGCTGTAGGTGAACCACCCTTTCAGTGCTGTCAGATAACCAGGCCTGAACTGTGGCAGGGAGGAGCATGTCAATATGGAGATGACAAGAAGATGGAGAAGTGTGTTTGAAGTAGCTCACAGTGAAGTGGTCCTCAGGATGTATAAATCATTGAATCCATGCAAAGTGAGACCTCTCTCTAAGCTTCTACTGCATGGGAATTTCTGTGCTTTTCTAGTAGTTCTTTAGGATATCTTGGCTGTTGCAGAGAGAAGCGTAGATTTTTTGCTTAAAATTTTCAAATAAAGAAAGAAACTATCCCTGCAAGAACTTGATGGGCTGTAGATGCTTAAGTCACGTACATCAGTTTCAATAATAAGAGATGAATGAAAACATGTTAGTGTTGCCTGAAGAGGTGCCCTGTACCCCATGAAAGGCTGCCTTCCTACTTCACGAGAAAATAAATGTCAAATATAAAGGTTCCAAGACACTTTCCCCTTTAAATTGTGGTACTGATTCCATTGTTTTTTGATGAAGTTCAAATTGGAGCCTTTTATTGTTCTTCCTTCAGAAACTTTCTTTCCATGACGAGTGGATCTAATTTTCAAGATGTTTAATTTCTTTTGCCTCTAGATATAGTAGATAACCCAAATACCATGCAATATTGGGAGGACATTTTTAGCCTTCTGCAAATAGCATTTCTGTGTGTGAATTCTGCAAAGCAAATTGTTTTGTTTGTCCAATTTGTCTTGTGTAATATGTAGTTAAACTGAAGTTTAGGGGTCACTCATTCTTTCCATCTGCAGCCTATTTTATAGGTTAGATACAGTAGCTAGTTGGGACTAATTCTCACTATGTGTAAAGCTTTAACTATGAGGCATATGTTTATCTAATTCTCCAGTGCTTTTTTTTCTTTGTGGAATTTAATCAAAATGGAATATTTACTTGTTTATATCTCTGGTTATTTATTTTAATGGTTCTTTAATTTGCACTGTAGCATCTCTTAATGATTCTTGTATGCTGGTTTTGTTGCAGAAGAAAGCCTATCGCTCTGGTCTGATACAAATAATTTTATACTGTTTCAGTCTTACCCCCAAAATATTTGGTGTTACTGGGCTATACCATTCTACATTGCATGTAGTTTGGAGATGTGGAGTGTGTTCCAAGTCTTAGATGTAGTTATCAGCTCTGGCTGACCAGCAGTTTAGCCTTGGGTTGTGATGATCGACAAGGTAGCAGTTGCTATCGGTAGGTGCAGTGAAGTTCCTTGGCGTCAAGGCAAACAGCTGTGTTCCAGCCCTTCATTTGGGGTCACCAGAAATGTGGCCCTCAAGGTCTGAGAATGGATTTCTGTTCTGATTTTTTTGTGTTTTGCTATTGTTGGTTTTCTTTTTGGCAGTATTCATATCTTTTGGTATGAGTTTGTTTTAACAGTAAATATCTATTGTCTCCACTACTTCGATACTTTTTCTTCTTTAATACAATGAATGAGAAGCATTCCAGTGTTTGCACTGCTTGTCCTATGTCAGGCAACTTCCTTGCAACTTAAAATCCATTTTCCTTGATTGCATCTTGTCAGATAATATTTAGGTTTGCAATGGTAGATGGAATAGATGTTTAATAAAACTGTTTCCAGAGTTATTCTCATGTTCACTGATGATGGAGGGAATGCAAATTAATAGTTACACAACTCCACATTGCTCTAGTTTTGTGTTAGGAATAAGGGAGGTAAAAGAAATCTGTGACTCATCAGGGGAAAGGACCAAATTGATAGAAAAGTATATATTTTAATAGAAATATTTGAGATCCATATAAGTGTGGGAAAGTAAAATGATAGAAACTCTGAAAATGGAGCCATGTTCTTTTTGCATGAACTCTTTTTGGTGTTTTTGGTGGTTTTTTTTGTTTTGTTTTTGTTTTGTTTTTTTTCTAATGGCAAATACTTTCATGTTTCATGCCTTGGTATGTTGAATAACCCAAACTCCATAAGCGATATTTTACTTCTCAATTTTTTTTTAGGACTTTTTCTTTTAAAAATATTTTTTCTAGAGGAGTTTGAAAATCTGTAAGATGCAGACTGGTTCAAATGAAAACATTTTCAGTGCAGATCTAATCCTGTAGTTGTTCATGGCCAACTTAAATACTGAACATTCCTCTGAGATCGCAAACTTTTTTAATTTCCTATGGACTGTTGGTCTCATGATGTTACATTTTGGCAAAATGATAGAACCTTGTCTGTACGTCTTCAATTTTTAAAAATCATGTTAGAAATGAAATAACATTTGTTGTGAAAATACTTTTGAAATAACAGATGCTTAGCTTTGTTTTCCATTCCTTTTCTTGAAGTTTGGAAATGGAAATAATTGTCATCGATTGGCATTTAAGGAGGAGTTAGGTTGGACAGCCCAGCTGTTCTAGCAACTCCCTGGCAGTGGCAAGGTACCCATTACTCAGCTCTCCCTGCTCTGACATGCCCTGAACCCATCCCTGCACTAATTCAGCTTGAAATGAAGCACAAAGGGAGTGTTATGCTGGGTGTGAGTGTGCTTTCCCAAGGGCGTGCTGGGTGCCAGAGCTGAGCAGGGGGAGCATGTCTGCAAGAGCAGGGGACGTGGAAGAGGAGTTTGGGGGACTGAGAAGGATTCCCCTTTTAGAGACAAACTGACCTTGTGCAGCTGTTCTTTGCAACATCATTCTTTAAGTGTTCACGTAGTGATTGAGTGCAACCATGTTTGTGCTAAAAGTAATGAAAGGCAAAGGATTTCTTAGTTAAATGTTAATTTTTTTAACATATGGCAATTTTGTTGCTCAATTTTCCCAAAAGCTATGTGGTTGTATGGAAGTTGTGGGTCAGTTTGGTTTGACACTCTCCATTTAAGAAGAAAAATCTTAATATTCTGTCTAAAATTAATATATTTTTCCTGTTGCTTAAGCAGGAAAATAATGAAGTAGATTATTTTTAAATTCTGTTTTTGCAATGAGTGCAATCTGAGCAAATACTTTCAGGTTAGAAGTCTTTTCTATACATCCATCAGCGTTACCTTGTATTCATTTCACCCTCCTCTCTATCGCAGTGAAATGACATCGCTGTGTGATTTCCATGCGTCTCCTTTTTTTGTCTCTTTTTCCCAATTCCAATACTGCTTGCTGTTGTATTAGAAAAGAATCAGGGAACCAGCATGTTTGCATGAAGGACATTTTAAATTCTAATGTCAAGGGTCATTAATCATTTTTGTTGTTAGACCTGTAAAACTCAATTTCTACATACAGAAAAAAAAGTGGGGTAGGAATCCAGTTAGGTAATAAGTCACATTAGCCTTTCACTTTCTGTAAGTTGCCAAGTACAAATTAAAAAAGAATATAAAGACAAAGCAGTTCACATAGATTAGAATTTTTTGTGTCTGTTTTCCAGAGCGTTTGTTTTGAGAACTTCTGTTGTCATAAGCACTTCCCACAATTTCTATTCCTTCTATTTTTACAATCCGTTGTCCTTGAAACTTTTATTTCAGTTTTCTGATTGCATTTTTTTCCTGGAAAATTAAAGCTTTTTTTTTGGTTTTTTGTTTGTTTTTTTTTTTTAATTGCAAACCAGATATTTAAATAAGTATTACTTATTAGCTTTTTTTTTCCCAGAAGGCAGAAATGTATTTGTTCTCAGATGAAATTAGACATTACTTAGCTAATAGCTAAAAGAAGCTACATGCATGAAAACTTGTAATTTGCTCTCATTACTGTATTACTAATAACAACAACAAAGCCACAGAGGTCAGTTAGTCAATGCCATGAATGGTTATAGATTCTGATGTTTTGAGTAATGTTAAAGCTAATTAAACACAACTTTGCTCTTCTTCAGAAAGGTGCAAGGTTATCTTAGATGCATCATTGGCTGGAACCATGTGCTGTGGATCACTCCTACGTGCTGCTCTTAAAGGCTGACCTGACTTACTGCTCAGTTATTTATCTGCCTGGTTAACTGCTGGTGCCCCTGGCTCATAAGAGGATTGCAGTTTCCATGTTAGCTGAGTAACACCAATGCAACGTGTTGTTTTGAGGGAGGACTAAAGTTTCAGCACAACTTTTGGTCCTCACCTTGGACCATGATTCTTGGCATGGATTGAACCCTTGCTGTTTGTCTCCATCTGCAGAGCCATCGATTCTTTCTCAGGTAGAGCAGTTGATACCTTGCAGCTTGCCTATATTCAAGGACAAAAAGAGAGAAACTAATTTTTAAATAAAAGCTTACCTATTTTAGATAAGGATGTCTCAAAGAAATAAATGTTCAAGTTTTTCATATGACTTAAAAAATAAAACTCCAACAGAAAAAGAATAATATTGAAAGTCTTCAGTCTAGTCTGTGAAACAGGAAATTTAATAAGTGTTTGAGTTAAGTATCTGCTACAGAGTAAACTAGCAAATGGTAAGTAATGCATTGAGCGTTAATTGACCTTAATTGCTTGTGAAAAGTCCCAATACATTCTTTTCAAGCTGTATCAACAATTGACTGCGGCTACAAGTTTACTAAACATAAGAGGCAAAAGAGAAAGGATTTCCTATGTGAAGCAGTGACATTTTATTTTGGCAATTTAAAGAAGAAAAAAAGAAGGTAGATATATAATACTCACTAGTGCTTTACGGTGGAGTGGATTAGCGTCTTTGTGTCTTGGGCAATCATTAATTTGTTTGGTAAAGATTAAAATATTAGGCCGTTTTCTTTACAGATGATACTGTTTTGCTTATTACGTAAGTGAATACATCACGAAGGACTGGATACTTGTATAGTATTTTGTATGCCATTGTAAAGAAAGGCATGTTATGATTAGCAGACTTTACATTATGAACAATAAGAAATAGTGTAGAGCTACAAAACCACACTTCTTGTGAAAGGTGAGAAGTGCAGATATTTTGTTTAAAATTGAAGTTAATATAAATGCATAGCTGTGATTGGTGGAACGTATAGATAAGAGTCCAGTATCAGACCTTAACATTTTAATTACTGATTTAGGGGAAAAACAGGAAAGGGGTAATATTACTACGAATATTCTCTAAATAAGTTGGGAGGTCATGGCATTTGCTTATTTTTTGAGGGAAGAAGCCAAAATCGTGTAGAAATAGGACAATTTTGCTTAAATCTGTAGACCTGTACGCTTTATGGAGATACCACAACTTGCTTATTCCAGTTTGCTGAAAAATATGGAAATCGGCCTTCATGTAATTCTACTGCATGGAAAACTTCTCACTTTAGAGCCACAGAGAATAAAATTAACAATTCTCATCCCCCTAGAGCATTTTCTTTTTAAACTATCTATTTATAGAGTTTCCCCTTGGAGAATTTCTTAGTCTGAGGAAAGATGATTGGGATGAACTCCTGTGGATCAGTGAAGATGAGCATGGTGATAATAAACCACTTTAAATGTTTAGCATGCTAACTAATAATAACTTGCACTAAGATCACTCTTGTTTACGTTCTTAAGGGAGGGCCAGACTGCACTTTGGCCCTGACTCCCAGAGGTCGGGACTTCGGTTTAGAAGGATCAAAGAAACTTGCTGTTCTCTTGAAATGTTGAACAAGAATAAACCTGCTAGATCGTACTTATACTTGACATTTTTCTTCCTGAGCTAGAGGACTCTTATCAGAAAACACATCTGCCTTCATACAGTCTGAAGCGTAGGAAGACTCTCTTCATATTGATTATGGGGGTTTTTTCCTCCCTTGTTACTGATTGCAGAATTTGTTTCTTGAGGAAGAGAGAATCCTAAAATTTCCCCTTTATTTACTCCCTGAATATTGAGACTTCTTAGAGTTTCCCCTTCCGGAGGATTCTTCAGAGCACTTCTGGAAATCTGTAGCTAATCATTTTGGTAGTGTTCCTCCAGTAAGCATGATGTAAATAACAGTACAGGTAGATGTTTTATTGACTTAAATGTAGCAACAACTACCAAAAAAAAAAAAAATTCACTTGCATTGCAAATGCAACTTCTTATTTATTTCAGTGGTGTTTGGTTGATTTATTTTGAAACCACTGAACTTTGGATCAAATAAAATTATTTCCCTTCCATCTCTTCTTCTTTCTCACATCCTGTCTAAAAAGCATTCCTTTCCCCATCACTGATGATCTTCATGTGGTTTTATATACGTCCTACCCTATTTGAGCAAAGTCCAGAGCATTTCATAGTGCTGCCTAGGGAAATTTTACCAGCATCAGGATAATATTAAGAGGAGGAATCAACGAATTAATTTATTTCAAGGTAAGATCAGCATATCTGACTAGATATTATGTTACTACGTGTGGCAAAATTTCAAAGTTAATTTAGACTATGTGAAGTAAAGTCATCCTTTTTGAAATGCATGAGAAGAGATGATTAAATTCCAGATTCCAGTGTAAATTAGCTTCTAAACATAGAGGTTTGCAGCTTGAATTGAATCAAAGAGTATCTCAGAGGTTCAGAGTGTTAACTATTTGCTGATGGCTTTGCTCATTCATTTCTGGAAATGATATCTCACTGGGGTTGTCCAATTCACAGTATATAATGGATTAATGGTTTGGAACTTTATCTATAATTCTTGGGCTTTATGTTTAAACAGTTCATAAACCCCTGATATCCTTTTTTTCCCCTCTTGAATTCATTAAAAAAATACCATAAAGGAAAGCAACCCCTTGCTTTTCTTCATGTTTTTCTATTTAGAAAAATGCATGGTTATATCAGTGTTCTAAACCACCATAATGTAATAATTTAAGGACTTGGGGAAGGAAGAAATAGAAGTCAGTCTTAGACTTTTGTTGAGTCTCTTCTGTCAAGAGCAACTAAAATGGACAAATTGATCAAATGCCTGATGGATGGGTTGGTTACCTTCTAAAGGCTTAGGAAGCTAATACACCTTTCCCTTGCAGCTCTTGCAGAGCATTGCCACAGGTATGGCAGCTGTTTGAATACAATACAGGGCAACCACTGATTTTATTATTTGTCTTTTAATACTAACTCTAATTCTGTAATGTGTTGTACAAAACCTGTGATTTCAGTATTTTGAGCTGGACACAGTTAGGTCTGTCCATGTTTCCTCCCATCAGCTGTTTTCTTGAGATTTCTAAGGGTGGTTCTATATCACTGTCTTCAGAAAGACTTCTGCTCCCTTCCCAGTGCAGTGGTTTCCCCCTCTCTGCTCTTGCTTTTGTTAGTTCTTAGGTTGTTTTCATATACAACATTTCTGTTTGAATTCAGTTGGCTCAGATGATGTGAAATATCTTTCATGAGACCAGTGGTATATTTAGGACAGCATTAATTAGAGATGGTTTTTCAGGAGAATACCCGGTACATCCTTCTTGTCTTCCTTGTGTCCTCAGTAGTCATCTTTGATACTTGCCTTGCAGATCTAGTTTTTGTCCCTTAAATAAAACAATTTATAATATTTATCAAATCATCTTTAAAGATTCTAACTTGTATTTACTCTTCCCAGATCTTAGTTTGGAGCTACGTCTTCTTAGTGGCAGCAGACAAGTTTTCTGCTGATTAGCCCTCTGTGAACTCAGTTTTATCTTTGCTCTTCTTACTTCCAGGGTGCTTCCTGCTCTTTCACATAAATAAGCAAGGAAGTTAAAGTTTGGCCACTAAATCTAAAGAAATGCTCTTTCAATGTGTGTAAGTGAGAGGGAATGGGTGAATACTGACATGGAAAGAATTCATCCAATATACACCATGTTTCAAACATCAGCAAGTGGAAGACAAGCCTTATGTCTGTGGAAGAAACTCTTCAAGTATTCAGCTGTTGGTATGTAAGTACATCTGATTGAAGCCAAAGAGGCAAAGGGCCAACTGTGGTTTCTCAGCATTCCCAGAAGCATCAGTTCTTGCAAAGCAATATTTTTTTTTTGCTTGGTAATGCCAAGTATGAGCTATTCAGTGGCTATTCTCTGATCTTAGCTTTCAATGCTGGAAATTATACTTTGGCAGAGAATCCACGTTATTAAGAAATTCAGAAAAAACCCAAGCTGGGTATGTTTTTCTGGGTTCAAAATTAGAAGTAATATATTTATCCAAATTCTCTGTTCAGAGATATCTGCATTTCACCAAATAATTTTTCCTCTTTACTCAATAGCAGTATAGCTTCCTATCTTTTCTTTTTTATCTCTTGAAATTCTCAACTGCTGGGAAGCAATGTGAATAATTGATACATTTATTACTCATTGTTCGTTGATCTTGCATAAAGAAAAGAATTCTCTTTCTATAGTTTGCTCTCCCATGTACTAAACTGGCTGAAGGTATGTGAAAACCAGCAGCTATAGAGGAGGTTCTTCATTTCTGAGGGGGTTCTTCAGCTTCTGACTAGCTTGATGGACCTGCATTTTTAATTAAAAAGTCAACAAGCACTGGTGTGGTAGTAGTAGAGCTTAAGTGAAATGTAATCAATCAAACCCATTTTAATGAGTGAAATTACACTAGAGATTAATCTGTCTTGATGTGAAATGAAAGTGCTAGGAAACACAATTGCTATTCCACTTCCCTTGGAAGATACAGCTGTTTTCCTTTTGAAATGTTTTAGAAGCAGTTAAATTTCAGATGTTACAGGCTTCTACGCTGGGAGCTAGTCAATATTTGAGGTTTATATCCAGCGCAGATTTGATGTCAGATGGAGTATAAAATAGGACATGGCAATCCTTCTTCTCAAATGTATTAACACTGGTTCTGGTTCCAGATAAGTTAATCTAAAAAGGACAAGGAATTAACTTTACAGGTCAGCATGAGACATTTCCACTGGCATGTACTAGAACTTCTTCAGTGAAGGTTTTCAGACTGCTGTCACAGTATTTTAATACATTTTAACTTTCCTTTGTCACAGAGATGCTGTAATGCTGGTAGGCTTTGTATTTTCACGTAAATAATAGGATAAATGTGAAGCTGTGTAGCCTTGGAATTAGGATAAGGAACAGGGTGTCATATCTAAATTCCGTCTCCAGCTTTGTCACTGTAAAGACTTTTGCCATGTTACTTATTCTTTTGTGCCCTGTTCAGTAAAAGAGGGATAATGATGCCAGCTTAATATTGCAAGGGGTTTTCAAGACAAGAAAAACTTACTGTGGTGGCATTGCTTTTCTAAATGCTTTATTGTTGAGCTTCAGTTCAGGGACCAACTTCGATCTTTGGGGAGGGAATGTTCTCAAGTCTGTATCCAGCATGTGAGTCTTGAGCAATGACCGTGCTTTGGGAGACTTCATGAGAGCCCTATTGAAAAGTGCTGCTACCCTGAGAGCAGAGGGTGAGCTCTCACGATGTCTCAGTGAATTAGTAACTGCTCCATTGCTCCATATTTTTTTAATGCTCTTTAAGTTTTACTGATAGGTTAAAGATTTTGAGAAGCTAATCTTTAAGTGGAGTTATTCAAGTTGGAAAATCTTGGATTAATTTGGGTTTCGTTTAAGGAGAAAATAAAGGAATTTGAACTGTAGCTGAAGGTAGCTGCTGGTGGTTAGACCTAGCTTGGCTTTGTCTCTGCCATTCTGCTTCCTTCTTCAGCAGTGATAGAAGCTTTTACTTTTAATGCCAAGCAGTGAATTCTGGAAATGGGAGTGTCCTTTCATGTCATAGATACATTTATAGTTTAGAGAAATGTTTTACCTGTGAAGAGAATGGGTAGATGGCACTTACCCACAGCAGCTGTTAGTTCCAGTTTAACAGCAACATCTGAATAAATATGGTTAGATACCATGAAGAAAATATTGAAATGTTTGTTCAGTGCCTTTGTAGATCCTGATACAGATCAGACTGTGACAGTTGAGGACTGGTTTGAGATAAGGTAGAAAATTCTGTGTGCATTTGAGGTCTTTGAGCTTTCAAGTGACTTGCCTTTTCCCTTATACACATTTCTAGAGAAAAGTGAAAAAAACATAAAATACGAAAACATTTAAAGTGTGTCACTTAGTAAGGTGAGCACACCTCAAGAAGTAGCATATTTCTGCAAAATACTCTCCCAAACACTAAGAGAAAATAAAAACAAAAATGTTGCTACTATCAAATGACATCTTTGGTTGCAGCAGGTGTTTGACATGGTACTTAAGTGATTTCTGAACCCAAATTTTGGGTGATTTTGGAACCCAAATTAGTGTACTGATGCAGTGATTTTAAAAAAACCCCAAAACACTCTGTCTTAAAACAGCAGAGATTACGTGGTGCTATTTTGTGCAGGGTATCCTTTGAGTAACCTTTTCTTTTTTATACTTCATGCTGCCAGTCTCATTGTTGTACCTTGTTTTTCATCGAGGCATGTATGGGTCCATGGACATGTCCAAAGCTGCCCCCTCAAATTTGTGCTGTCTTTTTTTATTGTGAAAATGACATTGTGTTGAACTACCAAGCTTCTGCAAAGTTGAGTGTTTCGCTCTGTTCAATGCCCACAGGCAAACTTTATTAGAATGAATTGAAAGAATAGTAAGCAGGAACTCAGGAGTGAGTTGTTCTACAGTACAGTTAGGTCTTGTTTTTCCCCACTTTATGACTTTGTGGAATAATTAAGTAAAACCTGAATACTCAGCTATGATGCATGGGAAATAAAAGGCAAATGCACAGAAAGGAGAATGAAGAAACTTAATACAGCATAAACACAGTGTTATCCTCATCGCACAGTGAACTTTTTATGTCCTAGACTTTACTAGTTCATGCTTGTCATGGGAACACGCTGCTGTTATCAACGCAGCATTCCCTAGCCTTCTTTCCAGAACATCTCAAGTTCATTATTCTCTGTTAAGATATTTAGAAGCTAAATTAAGCAATGCCATTTCATTACAAAATATGATGATTGGGAAGAGGGCAAATGGTCGCATCCTGAATCTTGTTTATCAGCTAATTCTTTATTATAGTATAGCAGCAATTGCATATGCAAAGTGGAATACTAATTGCATTCTGGTGGTTTATCAATGCTATTTAGCTGCATAATGCACAGAACCTGAACTATGGAACAGCAATAATAATAATAACAACCCATTTAATTTGCTATTAATGAATCAACAAAATGGATGAAATATTAGTGTTTTGAGAACAAGTGGTTAATTACAAACATCATTTGCATATTACCCTATGTCGCTGCTGTATTATTTGTTGACCTTGATTATAAGTCTTTTCTGGGGAAATTCTCACAGTGGGACATGTCAGGAGGCTGATGTCACACGGTCTAGATTTTGGCTCGGATATCTCCCTTCTTCCTAATCGTGTGCTAAAATGGGGGTGGTCTGGGGTTTAGGGGGTTTCCTTTTTTTTTTTTTTTCTTTTTCCTTTATTTTAATGGATATGTAGAAAGAAGGTGGAAAGGACACAATGGGAGGTTGCTTTTTCTGATGCACTAGAAGCATTGTTTCATGTGCTTTAGAGCTGTAAAACAGATTAGGTCTGCAAACAGTGATTTATCAAAGCTCAGTTCTCCTGTGCCTCTTGTTTAAGAAGAATTTTGCTGTCATAAATGCACGGTGTTTCTGACAATAGAGCAATTCAATAGATTATTCATGCAGGCTGGGTTTTATACCTAGTTTTGTGGGAGGAGCAAAATGGATGGGGGCCCTGAGAACACAATGAGTCAACAAACATAACATGAGGTTTAATTATCCAGTCACTGTGTGTTTATTAGGAAAAGAAGCTAAGTGGTAGTTAAATATGTGTGAAAGACTAGCAGCAGAAAGCTCCCTCCCCCAGTTCAATCATTGTCTTAGTGCGTAATAACCATGGTAGGGAGGTGAGAATTACTCATTCATGGCCAAGGCTTGTTTGTAAAGGTACCTAGAATCAGATAATCAATATAATTCTTATTGCCAGATGTTATCTTGTTAGGGAAAAGTATCACTGATTAGGTTTCCCTTCTGGACAAAGAGAAACGTATTGCTAAGTAAGGTTCAGTTTTATGGCGGAAATTCGAATGTCTTCACGGTCTCCTGAAAATGTGGTAGATCATCTGTTCGAGTGTGGTTTTTCTGCCTTTGAGCAGACGTGGCTTTCACTGTAACCTCAAAATTACTATTGTCTTGTTTCTGTTAAACTCACTGGCATACTCTGTTGATCATCGTCTTTGGTAAACTCCAGTGAGGCTGAGTGGGCAAGGAACAAGTTTCCTTTTCATCTTTTACATGTAAGTGGTTCAGTATCTTAGTATTTTAAAGCTCCACTGAGTTGACAATGAGCTGCTAATGCAATTAACAGTTTGCTTAGAAGCTGAGCACCTAAATTATCTAGCTGCTTACATGTCTCTCTGTCCACAAGATGCCTGAGGTTAAACCATGTATATCTGGGCTGTCTGCATTTTTCTCACTCCTTTGTCTTTGGATTGAACAGTTGAAGAGTGGTAAACTCTGAGTTTCTACCTCTCCTGGTCTTAACAAGGTATAATGTGATTATTTTGATAAGGCTGCTCCAAGGGGAAAAAGAATTTTAATACAAAGTATGATTGTGTGCTGGCTTGGTTGAGGTAGAGTTCATGTTCTTCACTGTAGTTGGTATGGGGCATTGGATTGGTGCTGGAAACACTGTAGTTGCATGCTTGCATTTGCATTTAGTCGTGATATGTGTACGATCGATGTCCATGATGCCTTTCATCTTCTATCAAGAACAAAACAGAGTAGGTAAGGACACATATTCCTAACAGTAATTTCTCTAGTGTCAGTGATAGTTTGCTCCTGGCATTAGGTTCCCTCCCAATGGAGTTGGCAAGCAGTGATATCAGACATTTTAATTCTTTATGGTGTCTTGCTCCTTGATTGCTTATTAATCTTTTTTCGTGTTTGTCATCTTCTCTAAGAGTTGCAGTAGCTTGGGGATTTAAATTTCTTCCCATGAAATGTATATATTTGAGGGGGAGGTGAATGAGATGCTGAAAACTCTGCCCTGGGTTTGCTCTTGATTCTTGCAGAATCTAACATGTAATTGTGCTGAAGTTGTAGTTCGCTTGACTCAGAATTTAGTTAACTTGACTGAAATTACTTTGTTTCTTATCCTGCTTTTTCTACTCTAAAAAGCAGAATAGGGATAGTTGCAGTTGAAATATGTGCACTTTCTGTTAAGCCACATGAACCTGCAAATGTTTTTTCTAAGATTTGACAAGTCAGACATTAAGGGGAATCAGAGAAAGGGTGCTGGCTGGTCAACAGACAGTTTATCCAATTCAGTCTCCTGGTTAGGCTTATTAGGCTTCATGTCTGCTGCTTTAGAAATAAACACTGTAATTTCTTTCTATCAGCTGTGGCTGTAGACTCATAGAGTACATGCATGAACAAAGAAAATGGTCTGTCTTCAGTTTACTAGTTCAATCTGGTGGTTTTTTTTTTTTAATGTTACTACATGTATCTTCCTATTTTTCTCTTAGCAGAATTACCAGCTTGCCTTCAGTTTGCCATTGTGTATCTTCAATTTCATTGAAATACGCCTACGTATGTGTAAGAGTGTATACATATGCCTACAAATACATATATAAAAATAATAATATATTGCCCTGGCCGTTTGAAGAAGGAACGTGGGACGGTGGGAATCCTAATAGTTTGGCCAGCAGTAATAGTTTTCTTTTGTTTTTCAGCTTCCTCTAGTTTCTGGAATTTCATGGAGTCTCTTTTTTTCCAGTCTAAAAGGTCTGTGCAAAAGCACAAGATGTCTTCAGCCACCTAAGTGGTGGTTCTGTCTTGTGACTCTTAAACAGAGGATCCAGGACGTGCCACTTCTAGTCCAGGACTTCACAGATTTCCAACCAGTTAAATTTTGGGAGTTCACTCTCCACATTTAATTATCTGCTGCCTATTAGTGTTCACAGTGTAAACTACTTTTTCCCAAAGCAAGTTAGGCTTTGCTTTTATTTTACTGTTTCTTTTCCATGTCCAGAAATGCATTTCTCCTTGGATTGCATCATTTTCCTAGTTTCCAAACGCTTTCTGATGGCTTCCATGAGTGAATGATAAAATACTTACACAGTCCTACAGTACTTGGGGTGAGATGGGAGCTTTGTATGTTATTAGAGCAAGGCTGAAAGAACACAAGTATTAATTGCTTAGGCCTGGGGTGCTTGTACAATATTGATTCTTCACTGTGCAAAAAAGACACTAGTGTTTCTAGTTAGGAAAAAAGACTGGGAAGTACTGCCTCAGAATGATGGGACCACAGTTGACATAGAAGAAGGATTAATAGTAGCTACATGTGACTACTTGTTATTCCATCTTAGCATTTCATTAACATTGTAAAGTTGCTTTCCACTTGGTTTCCTAGGGAATATGAAGCTTAATGTTGAGACACCTAGTCCAGCATTTCTGTCATCTGTAGAGCTTAGAACCTGCTTTTTGTGAGGACTGACTCCTTTCATGGTCCTCCTTGTTGGTCCTGTGCCAATTACTCAAGCAAAACTTACTCTTTTTTCCAGCAAATATCAAAGAAAAGGTTGCTTAATTTATTTTTTGAGGATTTGGCCTGGAAAGAGATGACCACTTGGAAAGTAAGAGCTTTTTATGTTTCATGAAAGCTGTCCTGTATTAGGCCATCCTCAAGAAATGAGTCTTTGAAATAGGAGTTTAAAGTGGACACACCAGAAAATATTAATATTAAACATTTAACTGAATTATTCCAATATCAAAATAGACTGATATTTCTGCTCAAGCTGCTCAGTGAATCTGTGAAGTTTAAGTTCAGTTCCAGAGAAGGGATTTGACATTATAATGCAGATTAAAGTAACCACTAAAAGTAAATGTTCTAGAATTCTTTTTAATCTTTCAACTTGGTCTTAATTTTCCGGAGTGTTTTACCCTATAGATTGAAATGGAGTATCCATAAAGTCCTGTAAAACCAGCACTAGTGAGTCTATTTTAAACCTGACAAGTACGCAGAGTTTGTGAAGTACAGGCAGGGTAATATTCTTGTTCTCACATTCCCATTTGCTGCTGATGTTGATGTGTGTGCCCTTGCTTCTTATGCTCAGCTGATCACTCATTAACCCAACTTCTGCATTTCATTCTGTGTGCAGTGGCCATGCTGGTTTTGTGGTGCTGAAGCCTGCTCACAGGCTTCCAAACCAAGAAATTGGGTGATGCAGTAGGTGATTCAATTCTGTATGGGGCTGAGCAGAATCACAACCCTAATCTAAGTTAGAAGCAAAAGCATATAATCTGTTTTAATAAAGAATTTTCTGAAGTTCTGAGCATCTGCTCTGTGAAGGAGTTAGTGTACATACTTTTTGATCAGAGTATTTTGGAAGTATGGCAGAGGCTTCCTGCTGGTCTTTGGTTTGGTACTTGATATGTTTTTGAGCCAACAGTATATATCTGTGTCTCCTTTTGACCTGTTTCTAAAGATGGAATGGTAGCTTTTTGGCTGTTGGTTTTGTTTTGTGGGGCTTGGGGTTTCTCTGTTGTTTGAGTTTAGTTTTCCCTTTCGTGTTAGCATATAATCAAGATAGGTAGCCCTCTGGCTCAGGGGTTTAAAATAACACATTCTTTGTCATGTAGATAAATTCTGATTATTTAAATGAATCTGAAGTCAGAGGATGAATTGCTGCTGGAGTCAATTCCTTCCCTTCCCTTGGAACCCCATTTAGCTAACTTGAGTCCATAGGCAAGTATGGGCTTGTGTCTTGTGGTAACCTTGAATCAATTTGAACCTCCTTATTTCCAGCAGTTAGATTTCATTAAAAGACAGGCAAATTATATCGAATAGCTTGCTAAAATTACTGTCCAGTATAAGCAGTTGCAGCTGCAAGTTATTGTGTAGGAGAGCTGTGTTTGCTGTTTAAGTAATGGCAATTTTAAAATAAATTGACTATTCGTGTTCTTGATTATTGCTTCTTGCATTAGGCAGCATCAAGCTATTCGTGTCTCAGGTGTTGTCTTCTAAAATACATACTTCCAGGGAACGTTCTACAGTAATCATCAATTGACTGTGACCCCACAGAGTTATAGAATAAGAATTGTCGTGCTTTAAAATAAGTAATTTTTCCAGCTCTGTATAAGCAGCTGTCCATGAATTCTGATTTGACCTGCTTCTTTCTGATTGGCAATACATGAGAACTTGCAGCGAAGGAAACAAACCAGAAGAACTGGAAGTTTGGACAGAATTGCAGGGGTTTGGTCTCAATGGTAGAACAGAAATGTAGTGGGATAGCATCCTGTCTGGAGTGCTGAATCTGTAGGTACAGGCTGAGCAGCCTGGGGAAGAGGGTGAGGGGAGTGCATCCTATAAAGAGGAGTGGTCTGAATGTGTGGAGCTGTGCTTTAAAGTAGGTGATGGGCCAGCTTGAGAGCTTTTTGGGTAAAGATCGTTGGGTAAAATGATCATCAGTAAAAATCTTTCTCCTTTATGGTGTTGTAATAGGAATACTGAGAACTGGAAATACTTGGCATCGGTAATTATTTTTAAAGAACCTTTGTCTCAGCCCCTTGGAGACTAGAGAACTTTAAAGAGGATATATGAATATATTATGAAGTATTTGCATGTAGTATTGAGCAACCTGCATACTAGAATTTAGAAGACTAATAGAAGGTATTATGCCTGCCTTGATGTTATTAAATAAGAGGGGGAAAAAGAATAAAATCCTAGAGATAGGAAAAGCAGGTTCACTTCTAAAAGGGAGAGCTGGCAATAGATAAATTAGAAACTTTCTCATTATTGGAAGGCACCAACTAAGGCTGTTGAGTGAAAATCCAGAGGAGTGAATGAATAAGTAACTTCATAGGAAGCCCAGATTCCTCTTTGGAATACTGTTATGTTGACTTAAGAGGGGATGTATCGGGGGCTTGTATGAGATAGGATTTGCCCTGATAAGAAAGCTGTCCTGTAATAATAATATCCTCCTTAGAGTCCTGGTGCATGGCACTTCAGAGGTAATAGCTAAATATGTGGTTTTTCTAGATTTTGGGCAATATTTTTAACCTTAGACGCACAAAAACCTGAATGTCATTCTGTTCTTTAAAAGGATATTTGCCATGTGTGAGGCCACATAGGGAACATAATGAATTAATTTGTGCTAATATACAGGAAAGGGGTGTTTTACGTTGCAGACACATGAATTTGTACAATGCAGGTGATGACAGCCAGCATGGCAGCGTTTCTCAATACACAGAGGGAAGTGGGGTTGAAGGAGTGGGAAGGTGCACACAGTGTGAGAAGCAGGTCTGGATTTCAGAAACTTCACCTCTGACAGTGATACTGAAAAACAGCACACTGGTTGATGGGCAGGAAAGAACAAACGATATCACAGTAAGGGTCTAGATGTATTAAATCCTGAGAAACAAATTGCTGAAAGAGACCAAGGGGCTGCATGTGTATTTCTCTAGTTAATACAGAAGATGAGAAGAAGCAAAAGTTTTGTTGTTGGTTTTTTTCCCGTAATTTTTGTTCTGAGATCGGTGGTCCTATAAAAAAAAGGAAGTGGTGAATGTTCAGCAGCAACACTGGCAAGTCCTCTTCTCTTCTGTGAGCCAAGGACACCAGTTCTGCAGCGAGATTCTTCTGTTTTGAGGCATCCAGAGGGCTAACTGGCACTGAAAATAAGTTTTGTATACTTCGATATTTAGGCCAGATTTAAAACCAAACCAACCAAAGATTAAACCTCCTGTGTGCACCTGTGAGTAGAAGGCAATTTTTATAAGTGTTCAGTATCCAGTAACTCTCCTTAATGTTCACATTGGTGTCTTTCAAGAAAACAGGGGCAGATAACCTGTAGTCTGAAATACAGCAACTTGGAAATAAAACAGATTTTTAGCATGTTATTTAGTAACTTGCTTTATCAAAATAAACAAACCAGAATAGGTAGAGGCCTGACTAGTGTTTAAAAGAAATCACAGGTCTGCCTGATAGCAAAAAACTGTTCCAGACCAATTCATCCTTGGGAAGCATTTACCTCTGTCACCCAGCCAAGGTCAGTGGCACATTCAGTTAATGGCTACATCAAAGACAGAAGCATAAATTTAAGGAATACCATAACTCTAAGTCAGTTTTGGCAGAAAATGAGAAGAGTTTGGTTTGTAGAGTCTGTCTTTAGCCTTTTCAGTTTTTGCTTAAGGTTTTGTAGTAAAGTTTTTCTGTGGAATTCTCACTGTTAGCAATTATCTCCTGCATTGCTTCCAGAAGAGCCCAGGAAAATTACATCTGGGTTGTATTCTGGTAATGCCAAGATGCTGTAGCCAGTGGACAAAGGTCTGACTTTGTACAGTTGGTATGTCAGTAAGCTGAAATGAATTTGACTACTAATAGTCATCACTAATAGAGGAAATCTCTGTCTTCAGAAGGAGAATGTTTCCAGAGCTGGAAGCAGGTCCACACGCACATGCCCTGGCAGTTGGACTCAACCGCCGGTGCTGGCACTGCCAGCATTTATACATACATGAAATCAGTAATTTTATTTGTGTCTTAAACACAAGCATTTAACAAGTTAAAATGTAAACTTATAGGATTTAAAGGATCCCTTCTCCTTTTGTGCCTCACTGCCCTGACAGCTGACCAGAAACCCTCACTGCCTCTTTTCTTGCAGCTTAATGTATGGATTATAAATAATTTTTCTCAAGAGGCTTTGCTTTGAATCTAACTTTTGAACTTTAATATATGCTGCAATACTATATTGTTACATTGGTAAACAATGGGCTGAGACAAGGTAACAGGATTTTGAAGCTGTTTGCTCTGGTCTGCTTTAATAAAATACAAAAAATAGCAACAGAGAATGTGACTAAAATAGGCTGAAATGATCTTAAGGCAAGATGATATTGTTACACATGAAAAACCTTGTTTGGTGTCACACAGGACTATGCTCTTTCCATCTGTAGCCTTTTTAGGAAAACAAACCTTGTTGACTAATGTTTTGTGTTTACTTCCGCTTGTCTGTGTGTATTCCCCTTGTCTGTCTGCTGTATCTCTTCACCATGGAGAAGGTGTGGGGTTGAGATCATGCTGCTTTTTCTTTCTGAATGTAATGTAGTGACTGGAGGCACCTGCTTGAGTATTTAATGTAATAATGTTCAATAACACAACACTGGCCAGGGCTTCTTCCTGGGTGCAGACCCTTCCATTTGAAGTTTTAGGTTTGTTTTTGGTTTGGTTTGAGTTTAAAAAATAGGTGGTTTTTAAGAAGTTTCACAAGCATGAGGAAATAGAATGAGTTTTTTTTAAGTTACAATGGATATTATATAGGGATAGGAAGGAAATGTGGCTATGTTGATCAAAGCTGTCAGCTCTTGTTACTGGAGCATTCTTTGTATCAATTTTTAAATTGTTTAATAAAACATAGGGACTGTTTCTCCTCGTTCTAGTCTCTAGTCATCTAACTGCGCTGAAGTCAGAGAAGGTAGTTTTCATGCACACCACAGTAATGAGAAGGATGCTCTTTCTTCTGCCAAAGGTTTCAGCATCTGGAAAGCAGAGCACTTTCTTTTCCTAGGCTGAAAAAGAAATAAGCAGTAGGTAATGGTCTCTGTTTCAGACTTTTGAACCACCACTGGCAGCTCATCCTGGCTAGCTTTAGGGCATTGGTTCTCTTTGATATGAATTTTGTGCCAAATTCTGTGTAAATTCATTTCTGTAAATCAGGCATGGCTCTAAATCGATTTGCTTGTTTAAGGAGTCAGAGGATAATTTAATCTCTTGGTTTTATTACATATTCTCATTTTGACATTGTGTACGAGTGTATTAAAAATAAGTGAGATTGCTTGTTTTTGCATGAGGCTTGGAAATGCAGCACATCCTTTCATACCTCTGCAGCTTATGTTGTGTACTAAATGCATAAGCAGTTCTGCCGGGTTTCCAAGATCCAGTCCTTCCTGGGGTAGACTTTGGCAACTGCATAATTAAGACAGCCACAGAGTGCAGCACTTCAGCTTGGGAAACAAGCAAGAATATCTCACTGAATTGAAATGGAAATGATGAGGGTGCACCTTAGCCAACTCAGGCTATCCAGCTACTGGAACTACAATAGGGAAAGGAACTGTGTAGTTCTCATGGATGAAAAATAAAACTTGTTTCATTGTGCTTCCATAAGATGTTGAGAACAGGCACCTCTGTAAAAATTAGTGCTGACAACTTTGTAGGAAGAAATAGAAAAGTGTTTACAAGAAACATTTTAGAACTAATTAGAATGGAAAGCAGTTTCTGGGTCTGACACAGAAAAGTGGTCTGCTGAACCTTTTTTTTCTCCTTTTCCCATTTATCAAAGAGATTTTTCATCATATTGCACATCTGCAGCCTTCAGAACAAATTCTGGCAAGAGTACTCAGCGTCACCATGAGAAAGAGCCTTAGATATTTCCCCAGGATAGAAAAAAAGCCAGCCCCTATCAATTCCCATTTCTCAGACAGAATGATGCCTTTAACACTCTGTAATGAAAGTTTTTATATGTGAGAGGGATTACCAACATCAGCCTGTATTGTTCTTTGATGTGCCCCAAAAATATTGCTGCAGAAGGTATTAAAGAATAAATTGTGGGAGCTGAGTAGCCCCACCAGCACAGTTTGTCTCTTTGCCTTTAACCAACTTATGTCAGGGTGAATTCCTGCTTCACTGGGCTTGTGGAGTTTCCTTACGCTTTGCCCAGTGTGTGCTTCGTTTTGGTTTTCAGTTTCCTATGTTCATCTCGTGTATTGGTGACTTCTTGTTTTCAATTTGTTGTTGTTACTTAATAATTTAAGAGGAAGAAGTAAACGAGTAACATGCTTGCCAGGCTCCTCCATACACTGGAAGCAAACCTTCTCTGTCCAGTAGGTGCAAAGGGATGTGCTGCATGGGGGTTGTG
Organism: Gallinula chloropus; assembly: GCF_964237585.1. Classification (NCBI taxonomy): domain Eukaryota; kingdom Metazoa; phylum Chordata; class Aves; order Gruiformes; family Rallidae; genus Gallinula; species Gallinula chloropus. The sequence continues at coordinate 8,973,813 of NC_140097.1, forward strand.
TTTGAGCTTTGCCCGTCTGGTAATGGTGTGGAAACCACTAGGACTAAATGTTGAGGTATCACCTCTTGCCAGTCTCCAGAGAGTATTTGCTGTGATTTGTGGTTGAATCAGGTGCATCTTGGTGCACATCATTCCCCTACCCTCAGAATTATATTAAAAATGAGATAAAACACCAGTGTATTTAGCGTGCTTTGGCGGTTGGTCTGTGTTAACCACATCCATACTGAGATGAATGTACAGAGCAACGTTGTCCCTGATTTTTTCTGGAAAATATTGAAATACAGAATAATCACTATTATGTGTACTTTTATAATTATTAAAATTAATTCATATATGACTTAGAATAACACGTAAACATGCACTGAGAGATAAATATCTGCATAAATGGTATGAGCAGGGAAAGGATACATTTGAGGATTAGCCTCAAATGCAGCTCTGCATCCAGAGCTCAGGTCTGATACACTTACATCAAAAAATTTGAATAATTAGAAATTTATCCTCTCCCTTAGGAATCTCTGTACCTTTCTAATTTTTAGTACTGTCGAAATACAAATTAAACAGAGCTCTCTTTCGCTTTTCTTATGTTTTTTTTTTTGCTCTTGACTCGTGATGGATAAGATCAAGATTTAAGCCTTGCCTAAAGGGCTGCTAATCTGTTTGCTCTTGATCTCTCTACCTGTTTGGAAGAGGCCAGAATACTGACTCTAAGGCTGATAGCTTTCTGGGTTGTTCTTTTCTTTGCTTTTCAATCCCTAAAGACTACAGGGCCTCCTGCTAAGACAGTTCTTTTTATACCATGTCCTGTAGTAAAAAGTAAGATGCATTTTAACAAGATTTCTGTTTTTAAACAAATGAAGACGTGCCCAGAGCAGAGGTATTTATACAACGGTATAATCATTATAATGGTTCTCTTCAGGCAAAGTGAGACATTTAAAATGAGGTCTCTTCCTATTCAGAACTCTGGAATCATTACAGTGGGAGCCTAATAAATTTCAATTTCAAATTCTGAGGGAGTGTGTGTGAGGTGTGTGTTAGCATTCACTAGTCTTGGTAATGTGCCTGCTAAATGTGGGCAATCAGTTTTTGTCGTTCTTGGGCAACCTGCCTCACGTTTACTCTTCAGTGAGTAGTGGTTGGCTTGGCCAAATCATCTTTCGCTTTTGGACCTCGGTTTGGTTCCATCTCTTCAGATTGTTGAACTAGATGCAAATTCTTTTTCTTTGCAGGGTGTATGCTGAAGCTGTTCCCTAGCGTTCCTGAATAGGCCAGGAGCTTAGTTTTGCAGTAATGCTGAGAAATTACTTCTTCTGTCTCCACATCCTAATGAAAGGAGAATAAAGAAAACAGCATCCACGTCACATTCTGTTGGACCAGAGGAATGTTAAATTTTCCCTCAGAACTTTAAGACTGGTGGTAGTGTGTCGGTGACAGTAGAGACATGTAGATAGTAATAAAAACTGCAGTCCTCTAAGTGTTTGTTTCTTGCAAGAGTTTTAGCAATTGTATTTCTAGTTCCCCTACAAGGTATTCAGACCCTATAAGCTTGGATGCAATCACTAATCACTGCTAGCTGAAGATACTGTCAGTTTTCTTGATTTCTTATCCCCAAAATTGCCATGTTTCCAGAAACAAAGAAATTATTTTCATGTAAGTAACCTGTAAATCGAAGTTCTACAGTTTGTCAAGGAAGTTGGGTTATTTGGAGGCAATAGTTTCTGTATGGAGGCTAGTTTTCTTGTATGAAACTTCATTTTCCTTTTAGACTTTTAAAACATGGCATGCACTGAATTACACAGGTCTGTAAGAATTGCATCTACCTTTCATCCTAAGCAGAGGTAGGATGTGGTGAGTATGTGTTAGCATACCCTTGTAGTAAGGCTTTTTCTGGAGCAACTTTCTCTTGAGATACCTGGAGACCTTTATTAAATGTTTGCTAGTATATGGATCTGCATTTCAGAAGGTGGCAGTAACATGCTTCACCTTCAAAAAAACCTGGTTCTGTTGGTTCTGAGTTGCCATGTCCTCCCCGAGAATGTTTGGAATAGGAATCACCTTTGGCTTATGTGGGGTTTGGGTTTTTTTGTTGTTTTGTTTTGTGTTTTCTTAAAGAAAAGAAAAAAGTGCATAAGTGCATTTCTGAACCAGTGTCCAAACTCCAGAAACAGCTTCCTTCTGCCTAGATAGACGCTGTGACCTACGGTGGTAGCAGTGGCAGCTGAAGCGTTCTGAAAATGGAGAGCTGTCTTACGAATTTCATTGGGAATCTAATCTTGGAAAAGACCACTGGAGATGAAAGGCCATTGCTCCAGGTGTTGGTTTATATGAATCTCCAAGGATTAATTAATTTTTCTGGTGCTGGTGATGAGCAGTTGTACCTAGCTGTAATTTGGTAGCTGGTAAGTTGATGGAATTCCAGATCATACAGAAGTTGAACCATCTGCCTTGTTTGTTTCCACTTGAATAAGCTTTGCCTGGTTCAGACTAAAAAAATTGGGATAAAGAGACTGATATTTGTTTACTTACTAAACAAAATATTGTTCTTAATTTTAAGTGTTAGTTACACTGTTACCAGTATATAAAATATAGTTTTATGCATGATAGCAAATGAAGACACATGTATGGTCAGTGAGGACCAGCCTTTCACTGGTCATCCTAAATGCTCTTAAACTGTATTTTGAAAGTAAATGTAAATCACTTTTTCCCTCCTTGTGGTGGCAGACTTTTTCAGCAGAGAAATGAGACTGCATACAAAGCTTTACAAAAAGTGCAAAGGTAATGCTGATTGATGTGGGTTATTATGTAACTGCTGGACTAGCATTCATAACAGAATCAAAGGTGTAACAGAAATTAAACTTGCATTTAATTTTGATTACAAATTACTTCATTTACTTTTACCCTACCACATCTGTCTGTTCAACAGTCATTAGCAGGACACAGAAAGCACTGAAATGTTCGTGAACCTGCTATGTACCACTGGAAGGTTGCTGGGAAGAACCATTTCCTAGCCCAGAGGCAGGCATCGGTGTGGTCACTTCAGCATGCCTTCCACAGCTGCTGGACAAAGCCGTATGACTTCCCCAAATTAATTCGTACTTGAATTAGGTCTTTCATAAGAACATCTTATCTTGATTTGTTAAAAATTACTCTTGATAGAAAATTACTGCTCTTGGTAATTTATTCAAATAATGATTTATCTTTAGGAGAAATATGCTGAACAAAACATGTACTTAATTTTTAATCTCATCTTCTTTAATAGTTACCATTTTCCATCAATAGAAGCTTTTATACCTTTGCATTTCTAGGTTGTGAAAAATCTGTGTGGCTTGTAGCTGCTTTTGCACTCCAGACACTCCTCAAGCTTCCCTTCAATAAGTGAGATAGATGGAGTTCTGTGCCCTTCGTAAATTACATTTTCTAACAGATTTGTTGTGTTTGTTTCGCTTGAATATTCTCCAATATATCCACCTGATTTGAAAAATTATAAATCCCTGAATGAGGCCATGTTCCAGCTGTGGCTGTACCAGTGCCAAATACAGAAAGTAGTTTAACATCCGTTTGTGTGCTTAGGATTTCCTTGCATGCATGGCCAGTGATGACGCTAAACCTTTGCTGGGAGGTCTGTGAGATTAATTCTGACACCAGGTCTTTTCTAAACTGCTGATTCTCAGGGTAGTTTCCTGATAGGCAAATATGACAGGATACTTTTTGTTAAACCTGATGTTTCACACTGCCTCTGCTACTCTTTGCTCTGCTTCTCCAGTCAACCCAATTTCCTGCTTAGCATTAATATCCTGTATTTTAAAGCATTTTTCGGTCTGTGATGCACAAGCCTTACCTGTACTGATTTAAATTTCCTTTTAAATACAAGTAAAGATGTTAATATTAGCTTAAGTGCCCAATTCTGCAACATTCAGCTAAAATGAGATGCTTCTTGTTTGCAGTTACTTATCAATGTGTATTTATGTATTTTTTAATTACATAAATATATTGATGTCTATTTAAAAAACACATTTTATATATTTCATGTTGACTTTATGTAATTCCAGTTTCTTCGTTAAAATGCTGTGGGCTACTAAGTTGTTCTGTGGAGATGTGTATGATTCTGAAGACACAGCCTTTTTCTGCAGCCAAACTTTCTACAGCTAGATACCAGATAGCTAACCTTATTTTGCATAAATCCATGTTGAATGGCATTAGTTTTACTTTGCTTTAATTGCTTATTAATAAAATCGTATATCAGCCATGCCAGTATTTTGCCATTAGCTGATTTTGGGCTCGCAAGACTATAATTACCTTTCTTGCCCAATTTGTGGATTTTGTTTTTGCTTGCTTGTTTTTTAAAGCTTAGCAGTGTAATCTTTTCCTGACACTCTTGATGCTGCTTGGCTGGCGGTCTCAAAATTCTAGGATGCAAGTTATCCAGATCTGTTTAATTTTAGCAACTGTAGATTAATTTTCTCTCGCTAATTATTGCTGTAGAAAGCACCTCACCCTGAAACTGCATCATCTAGCTTTTTCCTGAAGACTAATGCTTTGTGAATACTTTTGGGTTTTTCTGTACTGTTAGTTCTATTACAATGTCGGCCACAAGTGATGCAAACATACAGTTGACTTAAATTCTGTTCCTAATAAAATCTTAAACTCTGGCCATTATTTTTTCTGTATTTTTCTTTTTTTTCCTGGTCAATTGTACAATTTTATAATCCTGGCTCATAAGTATTGTTGGGAACAGCTTTACAGTCTTGCATTAATTTTGTATGTTTTACTGCTCATTTAAACCAAGCAAGTTTATTAACTTTATACACTGCAAATCAGCTGTTCTTAGCTGACTTTTATAATGAAAAATTCCAACTGTTTTATTTTTCAGGTTTTCCATAATGGCTTATTTTACCCAAGGTTTGCTTAGAGTGCTGCCACTTTTTTTGTTCTCTTCGTTATGAGTAGTTTTGTATCTGAATCCTAAGTTTTCTTACAATTTTATAGAAGGGGTAAGCAAAAGCAAGATAGTGATGCTTTCTGAATGGTTTTCCATGAGCTGTGCCATCATATTTTCTCTTTTCAGCCTAGGGTTGGTAGATGAGTGAATTCTTTGACTACAGCTTGTCACATTTGCCTCCATTTCTTAGTAACTTTTTAAATAGAAATGTGCACAAATATATGCAAACCAAAAGTACTGTTAAAAGTTGGGATTCATTTAAGATGTTGGTATTGCCGTTGCAGCATGGAAAGAGTGTGTGTTCAGTGGAGCTGGAGTGGATGCTGAAGGACTTGGTTTCCTGTGCATAGTTGAGAAACAATCATAAGAAAACTCCTGCAACGCTTCTTAGACATAATATTGTGTGTATTCCATAGAAAAAAATGCAGATTTTATTGAACAAGAAAATTAGTTGGTATATAGTCTACCTTGTTTCTGCTATAAAGTATGCGCTTGTTTTTGGTAAACAAACAGAGTTTGGTTGGAAGTATATAGGTTAAGGAAAATTAGTAATAATTTGTTCTACATATTTTTATGCTATAAATAAGTCTCGAAATAATATATTTATGATTTGTGAGAAGACATGTCTGTTAGATAATGTAATGAAGTGTTCTAGTAGAGCTGAATAGAGATTTTGAGGTAGAAGTTGAGTGAATACGGAAATAAGTAGTTTGTGTATTTGAGTGCAAGCTTGATAAGCACAATCATTGTAGGATTCTTCTTCCTCCCTTGAATAATTGCCTGAGAAGAAGCTGTTCCTGAGGCATCTTAGTAGAAAAGGACATTTGCGGATAAGAAGCTTTTGTCTCAAAACATTCTTATTTTTATTTTTTCCATCTAATACCTAGAAATGCAAAACTGCTTTGGTTGGGTCTTGATCTTCCTGTACATGAACATTTTTCTGCTATAAACTAATGTAAATCGTGCTCGCTGTAACAATGAAAGAGTATCTGTACTGCTGAAAGTTAATCAGATACCACAGAAAATTAACCAGTATCATCTTAGGGTTACTTTTGATTGCAGAAATTGCTCTTTGCCCTGCAAATAAATTGTGCAAATAGACAATGAGTTAATGGAATAAATTAGAAGATGATTACTAGTAGATGCCCTTTATTCATCAGAGGAATGGCAGAGTGCTGTAAATACCAGTTAAGAATTTATTTTTTCAGTTGCCATGTTAGTTCATATAATTGTTTTGAAAGAGCAGGATGAGTCTTGAGTAAATACTCATGAATGGTATAGGTGTATCAATTTATAATCCACTTCGTATTCCTCTTCAACTCCAGGGAACTTCATGTTGTTAAAAGCAGTTAAATCTGGGTCAAATACTAGTTTTGTGGCTGGGAGATCCATACTATTGACTGATGAAATGGACGAATAGGCTATAAATTGTTTCAAATAATAAAATAAATTATAGAAACCGTACCTGGTTTAACTTTATGTAAATGAAATCACAGTAAACAATCACAGAGAAGACTGGATCTACAGTATTGATGTGATAAGTGGATTTCTGAAAACATACTTTAAGTCTATTCTAGTGTGATGGGAATTTTTCCTTCCCATAAAATGCTTTGGATTGTGCCTTTAATAAATTAAACCAAAATGCACTGAGAAATTAATTTAAAACAGTGTTGATTCAGGAATAATTAAGTATGGCAACACTTAAATTAACACATTCAAGAATTGTATGTAAATACATTTCACACTTAGGCTTACCTGGTTATTTACATATTATATGCACTACAGCATAATAGTTTTAAATGCCTTTAAATGCAAACTGCTGCTGAGATTTGATTGCTTATTTGCGATAATATTTCACTTGTGTTTGGAAAATAAATTCCTCTGGGGAAATCAATATTTGTCATGTCAGATTCCATACCTTCCTTGGTTGGGGGACAGGGTTGCCTCTAGGGAAGAGCTGATCGTTCATATGCTACTGTATTAGCAAGATCTGTTTGCGGAATAAAGGATTGCTCAGTCCAGATTCATCTATCATCCTGCTCTCTTCTGTCTTTTCCCTGAACATCCTGCACCAGGGTGTGTAAATTCTCCGTTCTGAACTGGAGAAAGTAATAGCTCAGGCTCCTGGCTCCTTGGCTTGTTTCCTGTATACTCAATAAATGTTTGACTGCGTGTGTTTGTGTTCAGTAGGGACAGGGAATACCTGTGTATGGGAAAGATAAAGGGGATTGTAACTAGCTGGAGGAACATGCTTTACTGAGGTTTTTCTCTGACATAGGAAAAAAATTGACAAAATGTGTACAGGAAAACTGCCTCTTTTTCCTGTGTCGTTATGTGGGAATAGACGTATTTGTGTTCACCGAATGTTAGCAAAGGAAGTGCTCCAATTTGTCTTCAGAATTCTCTTATGAAGTGTGATGCTCCAAATAACTCATTATACATATATTCCCTCTTTAAATAAAAATGTGTTTTTGAAAATGAACCAGCTTTTCTGGATGTGTAGAAATTTACCTTGCCCAATAAATAATCTCACCTTCCATCTGAGTAGGGTAGGCACAGGCATGGTTCCCTCATTGTGCCTTCCAGAAGGTAAATATGCAAAATTATACTCCCCAGAATTGTGACCCAATGCAAAGACCCATAGGAAATCACCCTGGGGGAATGTGGCTGCTCCCCTGACACCTCTTTTGAATTTGAAATCACATTTCAAGAGACTGGATTGCTTCAGGGCTATTGTGAGGTTATGTGACTGTTTCTTCTAAGATCACTCATCCCCAATTGCTAATTCTGCAGAGTAGTGGCTCTATCAGTAATGCAGAGATCCCCAGAACATTCTTCCCTGCTTTATCAGTGCAAGTGTCCAGGGCATAGGTGCAGACTGAGAAGCTGTGTCTGAGCAAATTTAGATATGTAGTATCCTGTGCTGTACCTTCTGAAGAGATGCATATCGAAGTGCTTTGTAAAAGTAATAATCTTGAGTGAAGTAATAATTTTGAGCTGTAGGAATACAGATTAGCTATTGCTATGGCAACCTGTTTACATTCTTCAATTAAAACAATGAATTACAAAATATCAGTCCCACATCTCAAGGAGTAAGACCCAAAATCTTGTTCTTTAAAATTCACACATAGGTCAGTCACAGCTTGAAACATCTGTGCTGTATGTGGAACTGCGTGTTGCTCTATAGCAGTTGAGTTTCATTTTCCATTTAGCTAAATGCATTAGGAAAGTGTTATATGTAAGCAAAACAATAAACCCAACAATATTCAAGGGTTTTAATCAATTGAAATAATTGTATTCAGGTTCTGTTCAGTTTCGTGGCTGTGGGTTCCTGTGCTTTAGCGCTGTACCAGTGTGATACTGGAAAGTGAAGTGTATCATATCGCTCGTTCGAGGGCGATTGAACAAGCCAAAGGGGAGCGTACAGAGAGTGTGTGGATTGCTGGAGGGTAAAAGCTTCATCTGATTCAAATATGTTATATAATATGCTCAAAGTTAGTGAGCATATTTAATATAAGAATCAGTTATCAAGATTCATAAACAACCTGGATGAACTCAGGTTAGGTTGTTAGTGAAATCACTTCAGAGAGCACGAGAATAAGAATAAACTGTTAAAACTTACTGCCAGATAAAATCATTCCTTGGAAGTGATCACCTATTAAACTGCATTGAGCTGTGAAGTTTTGCATTTTCAGAGATTTAGCTGATAGAGGACACAGTATTATCGATGTCTGCAAAGTTGCATGTGTCAATTCATATACATGTGTACAAACATCTTGTTTAATCAAATAGCAGAATAGGATCTAGTTCACCAATTGCTACTCCAAAGGAAGGTTTCTGTAGTGTCGTTGTGAGAGGCAAGTTGGGAGAATTTGATTACAAATATATGAAAGGAATTTTCTTCAGTGCAATTGTAAGAACTTTCAGTGAAGGGGCTGTGGATACTTCTTCTGCTCATCATGCAAGGAAACAGTGGAAAGAGATTGCAAGAGGATGGGAAAAAGTCTTCCATGTTTCTAATTGTTGCCAATCTGTTGCCAGCTGCCTCTAACAAATAGAGAGAGTAATACTGACTAATGTAAGTGCTCATTCATAATCCTCCTCCTTTCCCATACTGAAGAACTGGTTTCTGGGATGGTTGCAGACTGTCCATCCTTGGAGTTTCAGATGGCTAAAGTCCCAGTTGAAGTGATCAAGTGTTTGTGATAATTACAGTTTTGTCCCAAGGTTGGAGGCAGCACTTGCAGAGATCTCTTCGGCCAGCATTTATTAGATCTCCTATACAATCTAGAAAAATAACTATTGTTTCTTTTTGCACCTTTGGCTTTCTGGTCTTCTAATACTGGGATAGAGGGAAATGTAGAGTTTATCTGGTTTATTGCTAATTGAAGGTTGAAGGGAAAGTCTTGAGGTTTGTTTGTTTTGGCCATGTTGTCATTTTGGTTTTTATAATTAATGGCTAAATAATCTGATTTTATACCAGCTATTTGATCCATACCATTGATCAAGTCATAAACTTGAAGTATGTTAAGATCACCATAGTGCGTTTTTATGCAGTGCTTGTGTATTTGTGTATTTGTTGCTGTTTGCTGAAATTTGGTTTCTTGGCAAGTAAGTAGTCTTCCCTATAGAGGAAAAATAAAAAAAGCTTTTTATCAATGTTTTTCTCCTCTTCCTTTTTTCCAAAAGCTCATGAATTGAGGACTGATGTCTGTTTTATTAATTCTTAATTTAATCTAATTGTCAGTTAAAGAATGTTAAATTGTAGATTTTAGTTTGGGGTTTTGTTTTGTTGTGGGTTTGTTTTTTTGTTTGCAGTTTGTTTTTTGTTGTTTGTTTTTTTTTTTGTAGAAAACATTACATTATTCAAAACACTTCTGATTTCTGGATAAATCATTACCTTTTCAGGATACCAGACTTCAGGTTCCCTGCTATGTTTGCCTTTCTTCACATGACCAGATATTATGTCACCCTGTAATTCAGTACATCCTAACAGTTTTCAAACAAACCTTTTTTAAATTAGTGAAAGAAAATTAGAAAATTTCCAGGGAAATCCCTTGCTAGATAGCACATCTGTCAGCGCGTTTCAAGCTGGAGTAATTTTCATCAGCTTCCATCAGCAGTTTTGTTCAAAACTCAAATAAAATGTTTGCTGAAGGCAAATACAATTATTTTAGGGCATATCTCAAACTACCAAATATTTTACTGTTGAAACTGTAATGCCCCAACTTGTATCAACAATGAACTAGTTAAATTAAAAACTAAAAGAAGCAACTGAAATGATACACAATAGTGTGGAAACCTCTGGAGGCCTTCTGTAAGGGAAGTGAAATAGCACTGACTACCCTTTCAAGTACTGATAATATGCAGAGATGTTTGTCTTCATCAGTAGCAGAAAATGCGGCATATCACTATGTAAATTTGATTTTAGTCCTAATTAAATATTTAAAAGATGTTGGCTTTCTGTTGCCCTTTTGAGAAGATGGAATATTCTAGGTACAAAATATTCTTGCATTATTACTATAAAAATTGTTATAAATATGTAAGATCTGTTGACTAAGTATAGTGAATGCTGCTGATTTGAACAAATAATGGCTTCTAAGTACTCTCTGAAGACAGATACTTTAGCTGATTTAGCAGATATTTTAATAGATTTCATTTATCTGGATGATATTTAAGACGATTGATAATTTTACACCAATAAAATTAGTTAATGGGGAATTTCTTAAGGTTTTGTACAAGTAATCTCTGGGAATTTTTTTCAAATTATCAGTAAATATGTGATCCATTTCAAATTGTTTAACATGGAAAAATTTAATTTTAGCTTGAATGCATTATGCTGTTTTAGCACTTATGCTCTCAGAAAATCCTTGAGTCTGCTGTCGGGTCAGATGGCAGGACTGTTTGTTTGTTTAGGGGCCTTCCTGTAGGAGCTCTGCTCTCTGAGGGTTGTCACAAAGGTATCTATTGCCTTGAGAGCATGTATAGGCAGTCTGGGGAAGGAGGTGGTTCTCCTAAGACCAGCCATCACTTGCCTCTACAAGGTGCAAAGAGGCTTTGTTTGGAAGAGGAAGGCAGCACTGGAGAGTTTCCTAGGGAGGTGTTTATTCCTCCTTGATTCCTGTGCGCACTTCTAGTTTAATTTCTGCCTCATGTATTTTCACAGGAATTAGCAAGCATGTCTATTGTTGAGAATTAGAATTTAATGCCTTCTGATAAAAATTGAAAGGACATCTCCCCATTATGTCTTCCCTTCCGAATTCTCTTACAGTGATGCATAGTACGTGTTAACAGCAGTAGCACTTGGACCACTTCAAGCAATTGTACAGAAACTTCAGTAGAAGCCCTGCTGAATTCACCAAGCCTAGGCAAGCTTGGTATTTTATTTTTCTAATGCAATTTTTTCAGCCACACTTTGCTCATTACCACTTGTGCATGGAAATCAGAGATTCACAATGAGATCATAATTCATTCTTTGTATATAAATGTTACGCGTACAAACCACACGGAGAGAATGTTATTAAGAATGCAAAAGCAAGCAGTTGAGGGAAAAGGGTGTTAACATTAAGGCTGGCATTGCAACCTAAATTCAGTTTCTCTTCTGCATTATAATGAAGTCTTTAATGCTAAGAACGCATAATACTTTTCCATAAGATTTCTTCCTTACTCAGTACACAAGATGGACAGTGTTCAATTAACGAGCAGCTATTCACGATGTTGTTTTATCCTCAGTGTTTGATATGTGGCCCTAAGCCTTATTTACAAAGATCGTTCAGACTCTGCTCAGAAGTCAGAATTATTAATTTCCTCATAAGCTTTTCCGTGCTGCTCATCACTACTGTATCCAAGTGCTTCACACATTTTAAATTAAATTTATCTCCACAAAGCCCCAGTGAGGGATGCAGTATAATCTCTATTTTACAGATGAGGAACTGACAGAGATTAAGGTAAAAAAAAAAATCACCAAATTTAGATGCACATTTTAAGACCTAAGATTGGATTCTTAGAGCCCTTCAGACCACATAGTATGTACTGTGCTCAGCAAGCTGCACTCGGTACTTCAGCTCAGGTGTGTCTTCCTTGTCTCTAGGTATTTTCAACAGCATCTCAAGTGTGTAAACTGAAAATTTACATGGTACTATTGATTGCTGAGGGAAAGGTTGTGTTTGATACCTTGTGTAGTATCACACAGGAGCTCTGAGCTTTCTCTGAAAGAAGCAAAACTTCATTGAATCACCTGCAGAGAAGAGGCAGTGGGTTGTGCTGAAAACTCTTATGTCTGATTTTATTATCAAAGACTGTTTCTTAACACTTGCACATAAATTGCCATTATACAAGCCATCTGAATTCTCATCCTTGTCAATATGATTGTTTGATTTTTACAAGGGAGAAGGATTAATTTGGAATATTGAAATTCGTGATCCAGTTAATTTGGTGAATGAATATTAACTGCAAAACCATATTGCCGAAAAGGCAGTACTGTCCTTTCTATAATAAATATTAAGAGGATCTTTCCAAACGTACTTTCATTTATTTTCATAGTATGTTTGGATTTCTTTCCTCTATGAAGACTTTCTAAATACTGGAGGATTCATGAGTGAGTCTAGCAAAACATTATGCCTCTGTTTAGGAAAACCTTAATTGGTGATTGTAATATCTTATGCCCATGGGTTTTATAGCAAGTACATTTAGATGTACCTGATTTTACTTGTATTTTCTCCACTGGCAGTTTATTTTATGGTACTACTACTTTAGGTTTGCTGGCTGCTAAAGGAGTAGCACAGATAATCCAAGATAACACCTGAATTCTTTGTAGTCCTTTAAAACCAGGAAACTGAGGCTTAAATATTGGTGAGTCTTTCTGTTAATTTTGGAAAACTTTAATTTGATTAGAATGAAAAGAGATTTTACCATATCCTTTTCTGTCACTTTGTGGTCTCCTAAGTCTATCTGTGCTTTATTTTCTTATCTGATACATAGTGTGGGTATTTCTATATATTTTTTCCAAAGCTCTTTGAAACCCTTCACTGATGATGATTAGAGAAGTGAAATGTTTCTTGTGTTCAGTGTGGCTCTAACAAACAGTGTTTATGTATGTTATAATTGCCTAGCTAGTTATAGAAGCCAGTTTCTTTAAACACCTCTTTAGTGTTAGCCTACATTTAGCATTTTATTAGACTTCATTTCTGACATTGTGCCAAGTGCCCAGCTTTTGTGGAAATGGAAGGCTACTCTATGTGTAGGAAGTTGGGAGTTTTTGTCCTGTCTATTGTATCAGCCGATACATCTGTAACAAGAGAAAAGTTGGGGTTTTTTTTGGCCAAAGTGTCTTTCCTTTATGTTGTAACTGTTTGCAGGCTGCTTAGAGCCAACTATTCCCAGACCTTTATGGTGTTGCCGGGGCATTATGTACAGAACAAGTGCTTACTATTGAGGGGAAAATATAAGTTAGTAAGAACTTTGCTTGACTAAGTATAATTACCTACTGGGTACTTTGTATAGTACATAAGTATCATATAAATGACCATTAAAATAATAAAGGCCAGGTAAATTACATCCATTATTTAAGAGGTGCAGTGATAGTCCAAAGTTTTCATTAGAAATACCCAATTCATGCCCACCTTCTGTAAAATACTTGATACTGGTAGTCAAGCAGACAGGGCTGTAAATGGAGGGCTGTGGAACTGAGCTGGCGGTCTGATTTATGAGTTATCTGTCCAGTGGAAGCCAGTACAGTCTGAGGAATTCACAAATAAATCAGAGCTTCAGCTTTGACAAATGCCAGCCAAATTTTTGAACCTACAGAGGGATCTCCAGTTGAGTTCTGTGCCAGTTTGCCATGCTTCAACCTAAACATTCATCCTGCAGATTGTAGATTAAGATTTAATCATGTCTGTAGATTTCTAATTACTCATGAATATCTTATTAGAAGGTCTTGCTGGCAAGGAACTCCAAAGCACTTTCAGTAGATTATACATAAATTTGTTCCAGAATTAGTTGCAGAACAGTCATCTGGCACCCAATTCTTGTTTAAAATGTTATCAGGTTTACTGACAAATGAGAATATAATACTGTCTCAGTTATTCCAATATTCCAATTCACCATGTGACCATAAATGTGTGTTTTCATCTTGAAAAGTTAAAAACACTAAAACACTTTTATTGATGTCTAAAGTGATGCAGAGCTGCAAAGGAAGCCACAAATATAGCAAAAACATACAAAATTATTTGGTTGGTTTGTGGCTTGATGATGTGACTCATGCGATTCTGTATGGTGAGACTAGGTCAAAAAAATAATCATATAAACCCTTTTCTAGAAGGAAGAAAAAACTAGTTGGGATAGTTACAGATCACAATGCATATTTTTCAGGACATTTGCCAACCATGAAGTAAAAAGCAAGTTAGAGAATGATGTGCATGTATAGTTAAATGTTATAATTACTACATGCTATGACAGGCTTATGATGTAAGACCATTAAAATAATACACTTGCAGAAATTATGTGTGCTTAAAAATTTTCCCTTGTTTAAAGAAACACTTTGAGCAGTCCTTAATCTTTTGCCAATGAAGATGCTGGTTTGATACTGAGAAAGAGCTTTTCTACCTTTCCAACATATGCTTATTCTTTCAATTGACTTGCAGCCCAGTTATCATCCAACATGGCCTTGTTGACCCAGTACCTCATAGTGCACTGTGCAGAAATGCCAAAAGCTGTGATCTCTGCTCCAGGTATTTTTAATAAGGACAGGGAAGCAACCAGAAATCGGGGAAGTTGTTTGCCTTTTTGTGAACATATTGCCAAGTATAGAGAGCATTTGTGGAAAATTAGAGAGAAAATAAGAGAAGGTAAGTTAACCCTAGAAAACTGTAAGCCCTCTTTTTCTCAGATTCCTTTACTCATGACTGCCTTTCTTCCAACAGTTGACTGAAGTTTACACTGTATTTTTTGAAAGATTTGCAAACCATTTTGTGAGTTTACAACTGTTTTCTCAGCTTTCTCACCCCCATTGTCTGCATGCCATTTGCAGTCCCACTGGTTTAAACGGTCCAGAAAGAGTGGAATGCATGCATGCTTACATTTTGCCAGTGACTTCATCTTTTAATTGTGCAGCTCAATTAGTTGTGTATGTGTACTGTGGTGGGTATATAAATAGACTCTGAAGTTGTAACAGCCCATTTTTGAGCAGTGGACATGATGGGAGTGTCCTTGTCCTCCCAGTTGTTGCTCAGCAGCAGCACATCTGCCTTCTGGGCTGGCAACTCCTCACATGCAGAAGCCTCAGTTAACCACGGTGTGCTGCACATCAGCTGCCTGGGACAGTCATTGGGTCATGGGAGAAGGCTCTCATACTTGTGGGGGAAGGAAAAGAGGCATGGGAAAGATGGGGACATAAATCCTTTGAAAGAAGGCTTCATTGCCCATGGAACAACCTGGTTTAAATGGCTTTATTTTGGAGAACACGCATGTGTATGAGGTGGAAAAATGAAAGTTAATGGGATGTCTTAAAGATTCCAAGATCTAGCATTAGACTTAAATGCACTGTACATAAATGTAAAGAACCCACTATCTACTATTATTAGAATATGAATGTAAATCTGACAATAAATTTTCATTAAATGACTCTTTTAATCTATATGCCTGAGGAATTATTAGGTAAAGTACAGTGTCTGCATTTTCCTCTAAGTGTTTGTGTTACATTTATTAATTCAGCAAGATAAAACGCATGTGGAGACACTGGAGTATTGCAGGAATTGCTCCAAATATAACCTTCATAGGCAAACCCATGGTATAATATTAATAAATTGCATTCAGAATGAAATTAAGTATGATAACCATAATTCCTGGCTACTTGTTACTATTTCTGTCTTATTTTTCTTTATATGGGCAAAAAGTATGGTCAGAAGTCACAATGGGTGTAGCTTTTCTATTTCCCTTGGAGTGTCCAGAAATCTCAATTAGTTCAGTCTTTCTGTTGATAATTTCTTTTTAGTAAGGCTGGATTTACTTTAAGGCTGCAGCCCTTTAATGTGGTTCCATCTGAAGAATGCAAAACTTTATGCATCTTTCAGTTTTTCTGGTGGTAAGTATCAAAAACGTTAAAGAACAGAAGAACAAAATACAGAAAATCAATCTTTAGAAGCGTGTGCTGACTCAATAAGGTTTTTTTGGTTTTTTTGAAGTGATGTAAGTGGTTTGTCAGTGATGTAAAATAAATCTGGGCTGTGTCTGGGAACTCACTATGGAACATCACTTGCTCATTGTATGATTAATTTTGTTAGGACTTTTCTAATCCCCTGCTGTCCCCAAGTGTATGAGCCATCCTTTTGCCATAGAACATCCTGAGCACTCTCTTTCTGACTGCTTTTCTTTAAACCATCTGTGAATTTTGGGAAGAGCCATTTCTCTCTTCTCCTCATGGACTTTACTCCTTGAAATTTTTCACTTAGTTCCCTGCACCTTTTCTTCTGCAATTCTATTTGTCCCATCTCTTCTGTCCAATACTACAGATGCCCAAATTGCATTCACTCAGAGGAAATAGGAAGCCACTTCAGAGGAAGGTTTAGTCTCAGTGTGTATTTCTAAAGCCTATAAAGTGACTTTATGTAGCGCTGTATAGGTAATAAATAAGAATGCTAAAACACGACAGCTTTTTCTTCTCTCTGCATTTTTAAAACCACTTTTTTCCAGTGAAAGATATAGCAAAAGAACATTCCTGGTTGTTCCATCGTCAGGTCTCTTACTTTGTAGCCTCAAAAGAAATGAGCTTAAGCTCAAGTGTTTCAATCTGCAGTGTGCTAGTCTCTATAGCGACCTTCCTCCCCCATCTCTCCCTTCACTAGGGTAGTTTTCCTTACTCAACGAATGTCACAATCTTTTATTGTTCCTCCAACATGTAATGTAGCCCTAGGTAGCCACCCTAGAAAAAAGGATTTTCACAGTATAATTTCTGGCATTTACTGCATACTGCGTAGCATTTTCCTAAATTTTTCCTTTTTCTGCCTTTCACCTTTCTGCTTTAAAAATGGCATGATTGATATTAATATTTTTTCCTGGTAAAAATGTGTTTTACCTTGATCTTAGTGTTGGTAATACATTATTCAGTGTTCCTTCTTAATAAAAGCCATTGGTTGTTTCATTACTCACTGCAGTTATTACAACACCAAAGGTCTCGTTCATCAGAATGACTTGCAGAGGCAAAACCAAACCCCTGATTTCTCCATGCATCAGGATAATAGCTGTGGTGGATTCAAGTTATTAAGCTGTGTTCAAAATATAATGTGTGCTTGGTTTGTTTTATCAAGGAGATAAACACTAAGGGAAAACGTGAACTTTTTGATTTTATTGCATAGGTATGCTTATACATCTTTTGCTTTCAGTAGAAGTCAATGAGGAGGTGAACCTGTTGATTGCATTCCATTTCATGAAGTATTTACCTTAAAATCACTGGTATAGTACATGGATTTTTGAAAAGCTTGTAGTTATGATGTCATCTTCTTGGATTATAATCGAACAAGGAATCATAATCTTGGGTCATCTCTGCTAAGGAGAGAATGTGGGTACACGTGTTGAGTAGTGTGTAAAGCTCTAGATCAAGTCTTGGAATTGGGATTCTGTTTGAAAGGTATCTTCTGTAATATTGCAGTGTGTTAAGTTTGTGCTTATGTGTTCTGGCATGAAGCAGTCAAGACAGTACATGTTAGCAAGCATAGAAGTATTTTCGAAAAGTGAAATTTCAGGTGTAGCTAAATTGTCAAACTAGCAAAAAAACCCAAACCCAAAACCCCCCAAAGAACTCAACCCAAAAAAGGAATGTGATATTTGGAAACAAGTCGTACTCTGGAAAAAGTTGAGCTGTTACCTGAGCACACCTCTGTGCTCAATGCAAACAAAATTGCTCTGTGCGAAGAATGAGCTTGTGCTGCCAGAATTATCTCGGCATGGTTAAATGCTACATGAGTCATCTCCTCTAGTGAACACAGTATACATAGGGACAGTTGAAGGATGTAGTGCATTTTTAGTGCTTTCATGATTCTCTTAAGCCTTCATTTTTCTTTAAATATAATGGATTACACAGTTCTTGTGCCTCTACAAACCTTTTCATTTATTGTGTCTGACTTTGTACTCTTTACCTGAATTATAAGAAACAAACAACTTGGCCTAATTTGTATTCCAAAATGCTTGCTATAGAAGTGAGTTTGACAACTACTTCTGCATCATTTAGAAATATTAATGCCCTCCACATGTATTATGGATAGTATATAGCTTTTGATACCTAGCTTGGTTTTGCATCTGTTGTCAATGTTGAGGTTTCTTTACAGTGTTGTAACAGAACTGTTCACTTTCCTTAAAGTGTCTGTGACTTCCTTGATCCACAAAGACTTGGGTGTCTGGAGGGTTTTGAGGGTTGTGGGGGTTCTTGTTTTGGGTGGTTTTGGTATTTTTTTTTTTTGGCTGGAGGGGAGTTTGCTTTGCTTTTTAAAAAACTGTGAAAGTCATGACAATGACAGACCAGATAATTAGGAGACAGAAACAGGACAGACTTACACAAGTGTGCCTGTGTGTACACACACATTAGCTTAGGTGCAGTAGACAAGCTGATTAATGCCTGGAGAGGAAAACTTTTTTTCCCCCCAATAGTATGAATTTTAATTTTAAAAGAAAAATAAATAAAAGGGCAAAAAGAACGAAGATGGACGAAGAGGTAAAGGAGGCAGCAGGAGGATGCTTGTGAGGCTCGCCTTAAAACTTAGCTTGTCTATACTGGCATTTAGAACAGATCTGAGTCTTGCTTTATTGCAGGGGCTGTAAATTCAGATCCCAGTACAACCTGTGTAGGCTAGCACTGTATTTGAACACACCTTTTAAATAGGCTAACAGTATTTTGGTTGCATTTTGTTCATCTTTCATTTAAAATCTATTATGTGAGGTCTGGACTGGCTGTGCAGAGGGTGTTGTGCCAGGTTTTTTAGGGGCATGTGGGAGTGAGGGGTGAAGATGTGCTTCAACTCACTGGTGGTGGGCAGAATGGGAAAAAGAGAGACCAAGCATTGGTATATCAGCATTGTTGTAGTCACAAATCCAAAACGTGGCACCATACAGGATACTGTGAAGAAAGCTAGCCCCATCCCTGTCAGACTCCCTTCTCTTGGGTATTGTCTATTTCCTGTAAGGTCCTGCTCATCAGTCCTGGCTCAGGTTCCTGCTGGTGGTGCTATCCATATTAACTGGGGCATGTTCTGCTCAGGGTTGGGTGCTGCTTGGTCAGCTTAGGCACGTTCTTGGGTCCATTGATGTAACCCCAAAACTGTAAAGGAACAGTAGGAGAAAGGGGTGGAGGGGCTGGGAAACGCTACTGCAGCCTGGGTGAAAGCAGACGGAGCTGCAGGGGAAAGCAGGCTAAGGGACACAAATGGATGGCCCTTAGCATCATACACATTAAGGTGCCTAGACCACAGTCTATTTTAATTTTAAGTGTAGATAATTTAGCTTGATTGACCATGCTAAGAAAATGGCAATATATTTAAACAGTAATAATTGCGATGTTTTCTTTGCTGCTAGATTAAGCAGGGGAAGCCACGTGTAGGGGATTCAACTCCATCATAATCTGCGTATGACGTGAGAAATCAGTCCTTGTCGACACTGCCAGGATTGGTTGCATGCCTCACATTTAATGGGCTTTCTGTTCAGTAGCTTCTGTGGGTGGTGAAAGTGGAAAATAATCCACACAAGCTTTTCTCTTCAACCCCATGTAGAGCATTAAATACCATTCCCATGGAGAGAATCTAGGCTATACCTGTCAAAGATGCTTGAGCACCTCTTCCAGTTTTGTAATTCTTCTTGGCTTTTTCAGAACAGAAATAGCAGCAGCACGCTATATTTTTGCTCACTGAGAGGGAGAGAGGTTTTTTTTAATTAGAGGCCATTTTCTGAACCTGGAAGAACTCAAAGCACGCAGTTAAATCTTGTACAAGGGTGGGAGTGTAGAATGCTGAGAGATAAAGGTGCTCTAGCAACAGAGGGCTAGTAGAAAAATGGAGTGATTTTAAATTAAAACTATTTCTTTTTGTTAGTGTTTTTACGTATTCTTTGATCAAAATGGCAAATCCTGGCTGCTAGGAACAAGGACATTCCTTGCTATGAGCTTGAGTTAAATAAGTAAAGTTCTGATTTGTGTGGATTTCATCCTCACAAAGTGGGGGTGAGGGGAGGGAATGAATGAAGAAATAATAAAGCATGAAGAGAGGGAAGATGACATGCAGGGCAGTTCTTCATCATACTTCACTTCTTGAACATGGTGCAGAATTCTGATGTCTAAGTAGGAATACACTTTCTGCATAATCCAGCATTTTGGAGGGAAATATCCCAAATAAGCATTTAAGGATGTAGTTTTGCAGGATGAAGGGCAGCTTAGAAAATGCAATGGAAAAATCTGGAGCTAACAATAAGCATAATTTACTGGAGTGTTCCTTTGTTCCCTTAACTACTGTGTGTGACATGAGATGTCTTGTGTTGCTGAATTTAAGGAAAAAAAAATTTTTTATAGTCCTTAAAAAAAACCCAAACCAAGCCAAAACCAAACCCCAAACTAGGTTGGTTTCGTTTTGCCTTACAAATTTGCTGTGCTTTTACACTGAAATTGAATAGCAGAATCAGGAGCATCAAAATTAATGAGCAGGTGATATTAATATTGGAAAATAACAAACTTTGAGAATCCTTCTTGGATTGTTTCTGAAATACTCATTTATATTAGCCCAGAGAGATAATGTTATTGTAATTGGTTTTCTTTAATATGCACAGTTGAAGTTAGCAGCCCATTTCACATTCTCAGCCAGGTTGGTAGTGTTCCTGGAATGGGTGCTCATGTGACTCCTCAGCAAAAGCCTTGAGCTTGGTTCCCAGTGGGTGGTAAGCTCAACACCTTGTCATTAAGAACAAGTAATTGTATGATAAAATAAAGGGGCATTTTGGAGTGCCAGCACCATCTCAATTAAGCATCCATTGGGGAGGCCCACGGAGGCAGGAAGACAGCCTCGTATAGTCAGTATAGCAACAGTAATATCTGGAGGTATTTCATGTTTTGGTCTCTGGCTCTAGAGATGGCATGCAATGATCAGACACATATCTTGATGTCCTGAGGGTCTGTCTTGAACTGAACCACATCTTCTGTTTGGAGGTCTCCCTGTGGAATTCACACCAGAGATATTCTATAGGTTTTGCTAGTTAAAAATATTGAGTGTGAAAAACCCCAAACCCTCATAACCAAATAAATTTGAAGAGCTGAGACCTGTGTTAATAGTTCCTCTAAAAAATTACATTAAATATATGAGTAGTATTTATATAGGCAAATGCAGTGTGCTGTTATTAAGATTTTACAAAACTGTAATAATATTTGAAAATATTTCTGTGTAGCTCAACAATTTTCTTAATGCTAACACTTGTATTTTTCAGGTTGTGATGTAGAATGCTGTATCTTTTTGTATGGGTTACACGGATTTGAGATGTGTTGTGGCTGTAAAATTAGTCTGCTTGCTATGTTAGCCTCTAATACTACATTCCCACCTACAACTGCAGCAACACAGCTTGAAGGAAATTTAATTAGGAAAATGAGGCAGATGAAATAGGCAATGTAATGTATACATGCAATATGAAGAAGAGTAAATACACTTTTCATCTGAATAGTCAGAATAGAAACTGTGTTAAACTGGGCTGAAATTTTCTTTTATCGGAAATGGATTTCTTTCATTTTCTAACATTGCTTTGTAATTGTCCTCCTTATTACTGGGATTAGAAAGGCTACTATCATTAAAGAAGAAACATCTTTCACCAATTATATTTAGTTTCTGTTTTAGCTGGCAATGACCTCCTCATTATGTGAAAAATGGAAATCCCCACAGGAACAGACTTGGTGAGGAGATTCCAATCAGCTGGGAAACGTTGTGCACACACTGCTTGCATCTCATGACCTGCATGCATGCGCCTGTACTGTTTTGATTTCTGCTTGTTTACGGGCCATTCAGGTAATAATGGTAGAATTCAGATGACTGAAATCTTGCTCTGCTGGTAGCAGTTCCCTGCCTCCTGCCCTTTGGAGTATTCCAGCCTTGCTGCCATGTGTGAAGCCCTAAACACAACTGAAACTTTGGTTCTCATTATTATCAATATTTGTTACATTCTGCGACTTGAAGAGTTTTTCGATATACACTTCAGATTGGGATTTGGTTATGTTTAACAGTGACTTTCAGAGTTGCTGTTAGACTGCCAAGATCCACAGAAGCCCCTAGTAATTGCAGATTGATGACTACAATTGGAAAAGCACCCGGTCATCCATTTCCAGCTTGCCTGGAGCCTCAGGTGTTGAAGCATGGCATCCACACCTTATTTCCAATGTCATCAACCTTATCCTGCTGCTGTTTATTGTTTTTTGCTTATAGCAGCAAACAGCCAGAGGATTTCTCCTGATGATTACCAAAATCTCAGGTTCTCTGCCTCCTTAAATTTAATTTCAAAACATGAGGGTTTTGAAATCAGCATCTGTTATTTTAAAGTTTTGGTTCTGTGTTTAAGTCTATTCCCTGTCTCTGGACAGTTTTCATTATCAGTAGCCTGGAAGATGGAGTAAGAAATGATCAGCAGTACTTCTGTTTCTATTTATAGTCTTGCAAAGGTGTGGTGGTACGTTTGATTTTCCAGATACTGCAGATAGGAGCTCACAGTTTCATCATGGCATGGTAGTGCTGGCTGTTTCGTGTGTGTTGCTCCTTTTTCAGACACATTTCCTTCATTGTGAAGAGAACAAAGTCTCCCTCTTGTATCACGTAAAAAGATTCTGGGGTGTTTTAATTGGAATGAGAAAACCTCCACCTGTGGGGGAGGTGGTGCTGATGGACTGTTTAAGTGAAATGAGGAAGATTGGTTGAAGTTCCTAATAATTATTCTTTTCAGACATCAGCACAAGATAGCAGGTGTTTCCTCTGCTAAGTGATTCTTCCAGTAGCTAAAGAGATTTGATTTTTGTATGCTGTCAAGTTTCAGGTTTAATATACGATAAGGAACACGTCTTCTCAGACACTTAATCTACTGTTGACTTTATGGGAAAAAATATAATTATAGAACCTTTACAGATCTTTGAAGCAGGGCTGGTTAAAACCTCCACTCTTTCATGGTCTGCTCAAGCATTTCCTTTAATCTGTGATTTTCAAAAAATAAAACAAGACACAGTACCTGCTTAGAGAATGTTTATTACTTTGAACATGTAGTCACCTGATTGGTTACTATATCTTATACAAAGTTTTATGTATGTTTTTCTGGTGTGAAGCCTGCCTAGATGCATCTGCTGTTATCCTTAATTAAGTTCTTTTGTGGCATCAGGGAGCTGAAAAACCTAGAACTTTCTTCAAAGAGCAAGTGTGTCTGCACTTAGAGGGGGTTGTTACAAGTACTTTTTGTTGGAGCAGATTACAGAAATGGGACCTTAAATTACAAGAAATCTTTTAGATTACGAACCAATTTCTGGTCTTGCTAAACACAGTAGGCTTGCAAGAAAAGATCTGCAGCAAGAGATCCTATGTGACTCTAACAGTATCTTTCTCCATCTGATACAACTTATAAAAATGATTTTTTTTATTATTCACTTGGTTCAAGCAAGGTAATGTTGGTGTAATGTTTTCAATGTATCTGAAGTATTGTGTCATGTGAAATTCTGCATTGCTTGATATTTTACCCTGCAGCACCTTGGATATTTCTGATTGAATTAAATACTTAAAATACTCTAGGGCTTAAAGACCTAAAATAGACTGTTAGGA
Organism: Gallinula chloropus; assembly: GCF_964237585.1. Classification (NCBI taxonomy): domain Eukaryota; kingdom Metazoa; phylum Chordata; class Aves; order Gruiformes; family Rallidae; genus Gallinula; species Gallinula chloropus. The sequence continues at coordinate 8,997,552 of NC_140097.1, forward strand.
TTGTGCCTCAGATATTTAAGAAGGATTTTCATCCTCAACAGGAGAGAAAATTTTAATGAATGAAAGTGGAAATCTTCGTCTGTCTTCGAGTGAGACAAAATGTTGCATAGAACTATTGATCGTTTTCACATTTCAGTGGCTCAAAGCAGAAAGCACGGAGGGAAAATCACCAAGTATATTTTCCTTAATTTCTCAGTATTTCTTCAATTGAGGTGCTTAGTGGAGAGATTGATTTAGAAATTGTGCTTTCTTTATTTGGTCGCTCCTGTGTGCGTTGGTTTGCGCTGTGGCAAAGGACATGTGAAGCAGCATTTCTGTGCTTCTCCAGGCACCCGTGACTGAAATGCAAAACAAATTAAAACTGGAAGGACAAATTACATTTCTTTGTCTAGAGTTTTGTTGGCCTGTCAGGATGATGAGAGCAGGATTGAAGAAATGATATATAACATTTTTGGTGTCAAAAGAAGCCCTTTCCACCACCCCTTCAAAGAAGTGATGCTTTTCGGAAAGCCTTCGCAGCCTCTCCAACAGACCAATGCCTCGGTGAGCCCAGGAGGCTTTTTTCTTTCAGGAGCTGCATGACAATTTCATTGTCTTGTTCCTGTTTGTAAAGGCGAAGGCGCTCCCTTAACTATCTTAACTATTGTTTCTTTCAGAGCCTGAAGATTAACGTTTATCATGCTAAGATTCGGGCAGCACCTCATCAAACCTTCCACCGTCTTCCTGAAGACTGAGCTCTCCTTTGCTCTCGTGAACCGGAGGCCGGTGGTCCCAGGACGTATCCTTGTGAGCAGTGCCTCAAGGATGAGCACCCGCGCTCTTAGGAAAAGCTGGAGAAGCTCGGTGTGTTTCAAAGGCCAGGTAGGATGCTACACGGGTTTAGTCTGGAACCAGGTGGGGGAACATAATACGCTTGATCGGTGTTGCAGAACTGCCGAAAACAGTTGCTTAGCAACTGTGACCTTAGAGGTGAGTCTCTATTGACCTTTTCACCACAGAAGATGTATAAACAACCAGGTGCTCCTAAAAGCGTTTAGAAGTGTATCTGAGGTGGTACTGTTTAAATTTCATTTTATGCTAAATAACACATCCTGCTTCCCTTTTAATAATGTCACTTATTTTTAGATGTGGTAACTTCTTTATGGAGGATTTTCAACTTCTAGCTAAATGGACACAATTTGTCAAATGGCAGGAGAAGCCTGTATGAAGACACTTCTTTTTGTTGGGGGGGGGGGGGGGGGGATGACAGATTGCTTTGATTAATTTAGGTAGGAATAGATTAAATAAACCATCTGTATGGTGTGCACATTTCCTGAGGTAAAAAATGAAGCCCTGTGTTGTAAGTGAAATTCTCACTTTAGTAAACTCCATGGGAACTTGATTCTGCAAGGTGCCAAATGCACCTATTTCATGTATTTTGTAGTATGGCGTTTGACTTTGCAGTCACAACTCTGTTGCTGTGGAACTTGTGCTGATTTTAGAGGCTGGAACTGGAACATTCAGAAATGCTTAAGACTGGTCATTTCCATAGAGGTTTCAGTAGGAATTCAGGCAATGGCTGGATGTGTTTTGGAAAAAGAAGGTGGCTATCTGGAGTTCATTGAAAGCTTTCTTTCTTGCTCTGCTGGAGTTTTTTGTTGTTTCTTTCACAATTTAAGGTATAGCTTAAAATTGAGTAACCTTTAATATGTTGTTTTTAAGCCCATAAATATGTTGCTTCTGAAATATGGAATCTTCCTCTCCTCCTGTCACATCTGCAGATTATAATGGTTCCAATATAGTACTTTTCTCTATACTTGCTTGGAGTGGTGTCTGTACCAGAAGTAATAAATAAAATGCATGGCAAAGATGCACAAAGACTTCATAGAAACTTTAAAGGTGTTAATGTTTCATTAGTATATTTGAATAAATTAAACGAACAGTTCTTCTCAACTTCAAGTTTCTGAAGTATCTGATGTGAATGAATGGTTTACAGACTTTTTGTAAGATCAGTTAGCGTTTTCAAAGCTATCGCAAGACAGTGTCACAGCAGTCACTGAGATGCAGAGCCTCTCAATGTCTGAGTAATGTTGCTATATGCATCATCCAGATCAGAGAGTAAATAAAACGTTGTCAGTATTGTATGTGCGTAGAAGTCTTAAAAACAGTAGTTAATGATTTTTTCCATTAATTAGTTCAGTGAACAATTGCACCCATTGTTAAAAATAAAGAAGAGTTGTTCTGGGTGAAAGACACTTGTTCTAAAGTTTTGTGAGCACCTAGTAGTGACAGTTTAAGCAGCCTATAAAACTTAATTATTACAAGCTTCTTTCCTTCTTAAATAATTAAAGATTATAAACTCTAGTTGTATAGTTATTGCTGACTGTTTGGCAGATACATTTATTTGCTCGGGATTAGCTTTGTTATCCCATAATGAGTATTGCAGCATATTTTATAGTGTCACATTGTTTTAATAGCTTATGTATTGTAATATATAATGTAGTCTTTGTTTCTCCATTGAATAAATGTTCAGGTAATAAAACCCCAACCCTTTCCCTTTCTCATTACAATAAGAAAAAATTAGAGAAGATCTTGATGCAAAGGCTGGAATACAGTATGTAAAATAGAGCAATTTGCAGTTGTAAGCCTTTAAAATGCCTGTATAATGCAGCATTCATCTCGAGACCTGGCAGTAACAAGTGTATTTTCTTTGTTTTATGGCAATAATTTTATCTGCCTTGTCTCTGGCACACTTGTGACGTTCCTTTTCTTTTCTTTTCTTTTTTTTTTTTTTCAGTAGAAAATAAAATATTAATGTTCGTGAATTAGAGAGACAAAGGAAATCAGTTTGAAAGCCAGCTCACTCCAGGTGGTGGCTTTAATTAACTAGTGAGGTTGAAATTCCATCTTGAAACAGAACGTAGGATTGGAGTTGTGAATTTGCTATAATAGTTTTAGAATAAAGCTATACTCTGGAAAAAAATCAGTCAAAACGATCTCGTGGAGTTCAGTGCTCATGATCTGAGCAATGCTGAGAGAAGCTTGTTCAGTTAACACATCGCAAAGTTTTGTTTTGTTTATTTCTAGCTGCCAATCCTGTGAATTCAGTTTGATACTTGAAAGTCACACTGTGCTAATGGTAACCATGAGTAGGGATGGCAAGAGCGTAGCATTCATGGCAGGGGAATCACACAATGTCAGGGGCTGGAAGAGACCTTGAAAGATCATCTCGTCCAACCCCCCCCTGCCAAAGCAGGATCACCTAGATTAGGTCACACAGGAACACGTGCATGCAGGCTTTGAATGTCTCCGAAAAAGGAGTTTCCACAACCTCTCTGGGCAGCCTGTCCCAGTGCTCTGTCACCCTCGCACTAAAAAAGTTTTTCGTTATGTTCATAAGGAACCTCCTGTGCTCCAGCTTGCACCCGTTGCCCCTTGTCCTATCACTGGCTGAGAAGAGCCTGGCTCCATCCTCCTTACTCTCACCCTTTACATATTTATAAACGTTAATGAGGTCACCCCTCAGTGTTGTTTTCTCCAAGCTAACAAGAGCCTTCCTGTTCTTGGAGAAAGGTGCCTCAATTGCCTCAGCTTTAGACTTCTGTGCACACTAGTTCATGGACTCTGGAACTTGTTTGTAATGGGGCCCCTTTGAGTGTAGATGGGATTATTGCAGATACTTCTGAGTTGTGTCAGTTTGCTGCTCTGTAAAAGGTGGTTGCAAAAAGTCATTTGTGGCTTCCTTGGACGAGTGTGTGGTTATTTTAGAGGAGGCAGCTATTCAGTAGCTGGAATGGTGTGGGGATGTGTCTGTAGTGAGCATATGCATTGCTTCTGTCATGCAACAGGCACAAGATGAACTGGATCAGCACATGCAACCAGCATGAGCTGAGCTTCTCCTTGTCTTTTTGCTTAAATTATTTCATTCTGAGCCTTGCTGCTTTCAGTTCAGAGCAGAACAGTAGTGTCTTTTTGAGGAAATCCATCTGCTCTTTGACAGGGACTTTTTGCTCTTTAATGTGGTAACAAATGCTTTGTGAATGAGCTACCATTTTATTGATGTTTTCCTAGCAATATACCATAGCTTTACATGGTCTTGCTTACATCTTCAATAAATATGAACTGTTTTTTTTATCACTGCCTTTCTCAGTGCATTGTGCAGGGTACTTGCTTTCATCTTGTGTTAAACATGAAAAATGAATTTGAACATTAGTAGAATCCATTTGGGGACTAGGACTTTTATTATAAATAAAATTATTCATTTGTTATGTCAAAAATTTTTTTTCAGTAGACAAGGTATTGATCTTTGGATTTGTGTTCAGGATGCCATAAGAACTAGCACGAAAGGAACCCAGCAACATTCGTGAATTGATTGAATGCAATATGTAATGACAGAGACAAACATCACATCTATGGCAATACTATATTATACAAAGCATTTTTCAACAGTTTATTGAGTTGATTATTAAAAAGATCAGGCTTTCCAGCTGGGAACAATGAGCTGAGGGCTACCGGGATCAAGCAGTTTTATAGGAGTTTGTGGTGGACATTGTGGCTACTTCAGTAAGTGCATGTGTGTGTGTAATAAATTAGAATAAATGCTTTATGATAACTTTTCATCTGGGTTTGATTCTGAACAGGTTTTTTTGTATTAAAAAAAAAAAAGAGAGAGAAGGAAAAGACACTGAATTTTTCTGGACTACCTGGTATTGCTATTCCCACCAAGATCTAGTGTTTTCCACCAGAAAGTATTCTGGTTGTGGAGAATAGATGACACATAAAAACCCAGAGCATGTGATATTTTCTGGCATCTTCATCACTATGTGAAGTTAATGGTCATTATTTGTTGCCGAGACAGTGTGCTGTACTGTGAGTTACTGCAGCTTGTTCCTTTTATTAATGAGTAGAGAAAACATTAGTCGAACCAGATGCTTCTTCAAAGACTTGATAACACCCTAAGCTGCAGTGTAATTGTTCTGGGTCTGTTGCATGGGTGGGATGGGACCCAGGGTCATGCAATTTAAGAAGAGCATCTGCTTTGTTGTACAATTTGTCTCTTTGTGAGCTTCCCTGTCAAATACTGTCAGAATTGCCCTTCTACTTGAGACTGACAAATTCTGTTTTGTCACAAATTATTGCTGCTTTTCTTAAAGTATTTGCTTTTAGAAATAATCCTTCTGATTAGTATTGTTTGTTAATATATTTTGAAAGTAATTTTTAGTTCAGTTACAGTCTTGACTTTGAAGATAGCACACTGACTCTGGAAAGAGCAGTGATAGTCTCTCACAAGTTGGGTTGAAAAAAAATGGTGTTTAGCACGTATATGAAATTTTAATTCTTCATAAAGTTACAGAGCTGCTGTTTATTGTGATTTAGTTAGTTTGTACGTTGCACATTTATCACGTCTGTATTTATGCTACATAATTATAAACTTTATGGGTTTTGGCCTAAGCAAGTGTTAATATTTGCCATAAAACTAAGATTTGGAAAATAAAATTGGGTTATTGCAGAATATATAAATTTGCATTTACATATTGCAATAATGTACGCTGCACTGTTAAAACTACACATTATACATATCAAACCCTGTGGGAAAGTACTCTTTAGTGCTTGTTAGAGAAGCTTCATGTGTATAACTATTATTATTAGTTTGCTTTAGCACAATGCTAAGGAGAAGTCGTGCCCTCTTTAGCAAAGAACTAAAATTAAGGGAGTTTAGTAAAGACTTTATAACCTAAATATGACCCTGGAGATAGCAAGGGAATCACATGGAGACAAAATGTTTGGTACAGTAAGGACTGAATTACTTTTAGGAATTTCTCAAAATGTCTAGCAACTAGAATAAGAAAGTACTAAGAGGAGGAATGAAATACTTTTGTTGGTGCAGAAAAGATGTCCTGAATGGGAAGGACAGATAGAAATAATAGATCTGTGAAAATGTGGGGGAAGTATAGAGTCTATCTCTTCTGCAGGAGTGCAGAAGAGATTCAGATTTACTTTCTGTATTGTCAGTATCAGTTAAGTTCTTTTTGAGATACTGCACTGAAGCTGTTGAACATCAGTGGAAAGTCTAATTACTTTTTTCCTCCTTAGATCCCAAATAAACTGGTTCCATGACTCTTACTTACATGAGCAGCCCTGATCCCTCCAGTAGGACTTGTTAATGCCATAATGTTTACTTGCACAAGCAAGAGGAAGAAAAACAGTTCCTATGCTTAATAATTTTGAGCTGAATTAAACTATGTTGCGTGAAGGGTAAGAGTGGGACTGCGCCCTTGGCAGCAGCAAGCCAGTAGATCGGCTTCAGTGTATTCTCCATCTACCTTCTGGGGAAAATAGTTCTCCTCAAACAGCCCAAAGAGTGAGTGCTCTGCTCTGTGTATATGCAAACCACTTGAATTTAGTGGCAATAGAGAGGCCAGTTAATTATCTCAGGGTTGGAGTCATTTTGTTTGCAGACTACAAACACAGGGACCGTGTTTGACTCACATTAGAAAATTCTGCTTCTGAAGATAATGGGTTCAGGGTTCTGTGCACAAAAGCTTGTCTGTCTGTTCTGTCTTATTTGGGGCGCTGAAGTTCCACTGTATCACTTTGATGAAAAGACTTTCTCTTTCTTCAAATTCTGTCTTGCTTGAAGGGTGCTTGCTTATTGAAGGAAAATATACTTTACCATAAGGATTTACCTATTGTGTTTGTGGTGTTCTACTTGAACAGAAGTCTTGATGAAAATACTATTTTAAATGTTTTGTGCCTGTATTTTAAATGGAAAAAATGAAAGTAATGAAATCAAAAGTATTTGTTCCTGATTTGCAAATGCATTAAGTTACCAGGTGAATTACTCATTTCCCTGCATTCAGCAAATTACTAATAAGAATTCCTCAGCCTGTACTATAGCCTGGAAGAGGTATTTAGAAAGCTGTATTAAGGCCGCAGCTGGGAAGGATAGTAGCATCTGATTGGAGCCTGGTGTGTCTCACAAACAAATGCCTTGGAGGGATGAGCAGTTCCCAAGGATGTACAGAAGAATTTTTGAAACCTAGGCTGTGAGTCCCACTGTTATGGTACCTATTATGCACATCTAAAACAATGCCCATAAAGTCAAGTACTATTTGGAAAGACTGTTCTTTTCATCATGAAAAAAATGTAAAACATCTAAATTTTACATCTAATGGCTGCTGATTGCTCTGGAAGGTCAAGTTTCATAGAGGCTGCGTCTGTTTTCCCAATGTTGTGGAGCTGGAAGAAGTTGAGTTTAAAAGACAGGGGAGCAATGCTGTGTAGATGGAAGTAAAATTAAGAGGTAGGAAACTTTTATATGAAAAGTGGCAGGGAGACTGTGATGGGATTCAGAAAAGGTAAAACTAGTGTTTCCTTTGAGCTTTAACACAGTAATTGGTGTTCTTGTTTAAAAAACTGTGAAGTCCAGTTCATAAATAATGAATACCTTTAGTCCAGCAGTTATTTTCTAGTCTAGTAGAGAGACAATTTGTAATTGGTGTGGTTGTTGAACAAACCTGCAATTTTATCCTTTTTATCATATCAGTAACCCCAAACTCAACAACCATGAATGGACAATGGATAACAAATACAAAGGGGATGTTCGCTGCTGTTGTAATTTTGCCACTAGAGAAAATTTAAGTCTCCTGCATCAATAGCAGATATCCATGTGCTTTGCATTCAGGTACCACTTACCATGAATTTTATGCAAGGAAGGAATAGAAAGATATTATTTCTTTTCTCAGCACATAATGGGATTTAAATTCAGCTTCTTTTAGTCTTCTAAGTAGTTCCTGACTAATGAAGGAAGTGACAGTTACAAGCCATTCCTGCTACAGTTTCTGCATGCTTAGGACCTTTTGTCCTGGACACAGCCATGGGAATATGATATGCAGCACACACACAGTTAACTGAGTCTAGGCAAGGTATTGCATGGCTTGCTCTTATGGCAGAATATAATTAAAAGAGATGATTGGAATACATGGTTATTCATAATAGATGTCACACAATTACCATAAGTAATGCAATCCAAGCAAAATCTCCATTTGTAATGAAAATAGATTTGCTGGAAAGTCAATTGGAAATTTCATTTCTTGCTTATTGTTTCTAGCATATTGGAATATTTTGTGCTGCTCAGTGTAATACAGCTATGTGTTTGCTTCAAGTACATATTTTTGAGGGGCATCTGACGTGATTTTCCTGTTGTAACTGCTAAGAGGAGATCCAGTGAGATAATGTTAAACTATTATCTCTTCTATTTTCTGAATCTACAATGTTTGCTGTGACTGGTATATAGTATTTTTCTGTGAAAACATATATTAATATTACTTGCTGTGCCACAATTTTAATCTAAAGAAAATATTTCATCATTTCACAAGTAATCATCTTGTACTTTCTTGGCTTTTATGTAGGACAGAGTCCTTCCCTCTCTCCCTCTTTTCCTCCTCTTCACCCATTTAGCTCTGCATACCTGTTCCATCCTTTCCTCCAAAAGTAGCACAGTACAGTTGCTCCCCCTTTGCCGTGTGCTCAGTTGTGCTCCTTCGTCTGCTTAGGGAGTGCTCTTCTGTGAGTTTGAACTGGCAGGTGAGATTATCAAAGACAGTGCTTCCAAATGGCCTTTTAATTGCTTTGCAGAGCTTCAGCTGAGGGTCAAGCACCTTCTTTGAGCAAGGTAATTGGGTAAATTATGTTTTAGTAAGTTATCTTGTGTAAAGCTATATATGAACATAGCAGACAATGGAGGCTTTGTTGTAAAACGAGGCTACAGTAGGAAATGGAGTGGATAATTCACCGTTAGAGATGTATTTCACTTATCTCTTATACCATGTCTAGGTTTTGAAGGTGCACGAGTGTGTATAGTCTGCAATTCATTTGCTGATGTATTTCATTTTTTGCTATTCCTTATAACCCTTCTGACTTCTACTGTTTCTGATCAAAACACATCAACTTCAGCACCTCCGAGTGAGCACTCTTGAGCAGATGTTCATGTTGTACAGTATAAGTTGAAAATTCTTCCACTGATATTCTCACTTCAACATCATTCTGCATTTAGATGAGCAGCCTCTCCACAGAAGCTGCCTAAGAGCAGTTACTTTTAGTTTAGGGTTTGTTATCTTTATCCATTAATAATTGGGGATGCATTGAGATGACCTCATTGATGTTTATTTCATAAAATTGGAAATTGTGTGCAATGAGTATGGGTTTAAATAGGTCGGTTTGGAAATGCTGGGGTTTATGAACTCTGGTCTGATTGGCTTCATATAGCCAAATCCAAAGTTTTCTTCATTGTATGCAAAAAAATATAACTAGTAAGGTATTCTACAAATGTGTCATTGTGTGGTTCTGTATTCTCTGTTGTTCCCAGGTAGAGTTTTGCCTGGTTGGAGGGAAAAAAATGTATGATGCAGACTATATATTTATATTATTCCATAGAAATGAATGTTTTAGTGATTCAGGCATTGCGATGTTTCCAGAATTCAGGCATTGCAATGAAATCAGAAGTACAAATTTCAGGAATGTTTTCTTAGGCTCAGTTTTGTTAATGATGATTAAGCTGGAACAGAACCTGTCTTATTTGGTATGTAGTTCAGTTTACTGCATTTCTATTCCAAGGATAATGTTGAGAAAAATTACTATTGGATATACTTCTGTGCATAAATGTGATTCCTGTCCAAGAAGAAACTCAGGGCCACATTGTGAAAACAATACATTTCCATTGGAACGGTTGAATTCAGCATCCTGTGTGATTTGCAGAGCAAGAGGAAGAAGGGAGAAGTAGAGAAAGGGAAGTATTTGTATTTGCCACCTTAATTTTGACCTTTCAGAAGCGTCTGGGCAGTGTTTATAGAGCCAAACGGTTCCATTTATACCTCAGTTCTTACTTTTCCTTTTGTGGTGGGACAGGGAGGGGGAATAAGTTCATGCAGTGTCTTGATTTCAGAATATTAAAAAAGTTGCCAGAATGAAAGATTGTGCCAGAGAAATTTGAAAAACGACTTTATCGTAACTGCTTGTATGGGAACAATATTTCTAGGAATAAAAGTAATAGATTAACAAAGCCATTAATAAGGTCTGTAGCCATAAATCTGAAGCTGGAAATATAAGAGCTATATGCAGTGATTTTTATTTTTTTTCAAAGTTTTTATTTATTTAAAACACTGAGAGCAATTTAGTGACTGAATAAAGATTGCTGGAGATGTGGAGCATTTGTTATTATTTAGTACTTTGCAATCGAAGTTGGTCTTGTTTGTAAAGTTAGTGAAAAGCTGTTCATGGAGGAATAATAATGGTGGAATCTGTGGGTTGACATGGAGGAAATCACAGTAGTTGATCTTTTTTTTTTCTTTCATTGTCTGAATGAGGAGGACTGTTGGTGGGACAACAATGAGCTGTGACATTTTTTTGCCATTCTCAAGTCTTCAAAATAAAATCTTCTTTAGAAGAAAGACTGATAGGAGAAGGAAGAGAGACATACATTAGGAATAATGGATAATTGGATAACCTATCAAGAAAGAGTTAGGTCTAATTTTTGAAGGGTTATCATTTTACTTTGAAAATAGTAATTGAGAATTACAAATAAAGTGGCTTTATTGATCTGCAAGTTGATATTCCTGCCAGGGGCTTGAAAGAGAACATAGCGTTACTCTATTGCTAACTGTCTATTAATAGCTAATTTTGTTTGTTAATACACAAGTTAAGCAGAAGTTTATTGATTGCATTTCTATAAGTCTAAATGTAACTTCTGTGCATTACATTCAATGTATAGCAAAATTGGATTAATTTGAACTGCATCTGAAAAAAAGGGCTGATGTTTTGGGAGTTTAATTTTCCTTTTCATGAGGAGATAAGCAGGATACCTTGGCTGAGCATTACCTGCCTGTTGAATGCTTGGATGCAAGGACCACCAGCAATGTTGAAAACCATCTAACACTTTCTTGTTACAGCCAAATACCATGCATCTCAACGGTCCATTGAAATTTTTGGCAGAAAGTCCACCTGTCTTATTTGTAAAATGACATTACATGTTCCAAATGAGAGAAAATGAAAGCAAACATGAAAATACTTCAATTTTGCAAAGCTCCATTGTGGTGGAGGGAAATTGTTGGGAGTAAAAACTATAAGCTCTTTGCAATAGGATCAATGCATTTTTCAGATGACCACTTACAAAATTTTAGTGAGACACTTCAGACACAGGTTGTAGTACTGTGTCACAGACAAATTGGTAGATTATTGCAAGAATGGTTTTTTTGGGGTTTTTTTTTTTGTTGGTTTGAGTGTTGTTTTTTTTCTTCAGTCATTTTAAATGAATGTAAAACATGAAATTACTACCCTTCTTAGATAGTAGGAAGACTTAAAATAACCAACAAAACACCCACCTAATTAGTATCCAGTCATATGGAAGGATGCTCATGTCATCTCTGCTCAATTAAAGTTTCCCTACTGTGACCCTATCAATATTAATACTTTCTTGTCTTTAAAAAAAAATAATCTGAATTTGACCTGGAGAAAGTTCATTGCAAAAATATCGTGAGGTTGTATAATTCTACTTTTATCTTAATCTGCACCCAGCGATGCTACAGCGGCACCAAAGGAACACTGCTTAATTAGCGAAATATTTTGCTGAGGGTTGGTTTCATTTTAGTTTAGCAAACAGTGAAAGTATCCCTTTTTCCTCTCTGGTTCCTTAAAATAAAATGCAATGTATTTAATATCTGTTATGACTTGTTTATAAATACCAACATGCTATTGAATCATCTTTTTAACGATGTGGAGAAATGTCCTTCTTACATGAAGGTGAGGTATGAACTGAAAGGATCTGGTGGAGACAGATGTTTTTAGAAAGGAATTACAATAGCATTTATGTATTTGGCTGAAAGAGAAAAATGGGAGAGAATCTGAACTAGACTGAATGGCTTTCCCTATGCTTACAACACTTAGCTTTGGTTTTATCATGTAGATCTAGTCACCTATTGGTTAATTTTCTTGATTTCTATACAGGTAAAAGTTGGAGGAAATGTTTTAGTTCAGCTATAGTCATTAAGAATAATGGAGCTAGTGCAAATTTTGTTCAAACTGGAGCACAAGAGAGAACTAATTAGAGTGTTTGTTAGCATATCAGGCTCAGGTTGGCCTCTGAAGATACATTGCATAGAATTAACAGCTTTTATGTAGGGAGTGAGGGGCTGTAGCACAGGGTGTAGAGATGTATTTCTGTGCAGTGCCCCGTCACCTATATGGAAAGCTTGTTCTTGTGATTGTTATTCTTACATTTATTACATCTTCCTATGCAAATCTTACACTTGTTTGACCCATTTTTAAACTGCAGGGACACAAGATGTTGAGATTGTGTTCGGGTCAGGATAATTCCAAGCATAAATGCAGGCTAAGTGGATAATGGATTGAGAGCAGCCAGGAGAAGGACTTGAGCGTGTTGGTTGATGACAAAATTAACATGAGCAGCAATGTGCACTTGCAACCCAGACAGCCAACAGCAGGGGGGAGGTTGTGTGTAAATCCAATGGATGACACTGAAGTAGCTCCCTTCATAACTGGGAGAATTATATGTATTTGGATGTATTATGAAATGTAATGGGTTTTGAGCCTCCTAAATTAAATAACAGATGTATTATAATGAGTATTTTGATATGAAATAAGAGATGAAGAGCCTGGCACTGCTAAATGAAAAAGAAAAAAGTGAAAATTTTAAGCAACCAAATGAAATACAAGAGCCCTTTCTGTGCAATGGTTGGATTACTGGTTTCCCTATATGTTAAAAAAAAAAACCCACCAGAAACTGTTGCTTTGGAGATACTCTCTGTTTTTCACAATATGTATGCGGGGGTCAGGGGAAAGGCCATGATGTGCAGTCCAGCTTTGAGTATTTTCTCATATTTTCCTTGATCTTTAACTGTCACATTGATGGTACCTGAATGAATTTAATTGTACCTCAGCTAAAGTGTTGTCCATAGGGGATCATTTTAGATTGCCTACCAGATATCAGAATAAAGAAGATAATGTGATTTGATGATTGTGTTTTGTCACAATTGAAATGGCACAGAGTGATGCTCTATTTGTCTTTTTAAATAATGAAAGTCGAATCAGGATTGTCATCTGATCTGTCAGAAGATTCAGCAGCAATAACTATCTTCCATTTCATTACTTCCATTTCCTTTTGAAAGTTTAATTTTTGCAAGGAAAATTGTCAACTGTTGTAGATCTCAAGCATTTTTTGTGCCCATTTACTGCACAACTTAGGGATTGGTTTTGAAATTTCTTCACTGAATCAGCAACTTTGTGAGAAGTTGATAACATTCCTGATTGTCATAGACACCTCCTGTGTTCCTTCCTGCAGGTTTGAGGAGAAAAATAATCCAATTACGTTTTTAACTCATGTGGTTGTTTAAAATGGTGGTTAAGGTTTTTAAAGCCATATATGTCCAGTGACTTGGATTGTCAAAGCTATTGCTGAGGTTTTGATGAGTGACTTCTTTCATGAGTGTTTCCACTTATGAATGGGGGGAGGGAAGTTTCATTACCTTCAAAAAGAGTGTTTTTTTCCTACTTTAAGCAAGATGTGTGTTCTTGTTATTCTTTACACTGTACTGGTTGGTCAGTAGTCACAGCTTGTTGTGCATTTCTTCCCACAAAGAAGGGCAAAAGCTTAAGAGTAATATACTCCTAAACCTGAGGAATTTGAGAATATTTTCCCATTGGAATTCAGATACTTGGGAACATGTGACCTTTACAACCAGGTATTTAAAAGTGTTTCATTTTTTAAATGAAAATTCCAGTACAAATACTGGATGGAAAGAAAGAGAAATGATGTAGAAGTATAATAAAGTTTTGGGTTTTCTCATGACAGACATTGGGTGTTTGACTGTCCTACTATTGTAGTCTGGCGACGTTCCCCATGGGTTCCTTGTCCCATTGTACTGGAGTGCAATGAAAGCCAGAAGACTCTCATAAACCTAATGTTATTCCATATCTTGAATCTCATTTTTGTTCGCTGTCAGTTGAGCTGCTGCAGTCTGCAAAGCCTCTGCTGTCAGAGCCACTGAATATCTGTTTAAGAAGGTCCTTTGTGACTTCCTAATTGCATTTCATGACAGTCCTGCTTTGTTCGGTATAATAATAAAATGGAAAACTTTCAGAATTAGTTTTAATATAAACATATAATATATGCAACACAATGATAAACCTTGAAAGACTGCCATTCACACCGAGTAATTAAATATCATTACCTTTACTTACTCCTGGATTGTCTGTATTTTGTTTATTAAGTCGAGGGAAGCGTGAGTGTGCTGCATACACTGAAAGCAATTCAATTTGCCCAATTAGCAAAGTTTATGATTGATTTCAGAGGCATGTTTCATCTTAAGATATTAGCTGTTTTGTGCCTGTTAGTATGAAAACATTAGCCTTAAATTGTTTTTCCTTTTTATATTGTAGAATTTTTTTTATAACTTTAGAACTTTCTTTGCAGATTCAGTTGAAAATTAAGTTTGAAGTATCCATCTAATAGGAAAGAAAAAAGCAGTTGTCATCTTTCCGTCATCCTCCTTGGAATTAGTTGTGCTAGGCACACAATATTGAGGATGAAACAAGGTGTGCTGCTTTCTTTAGAGGTGTTTGGAGACTTTAGTGCTTTGAACCGTTCTCTTAGAAACTGATGTCCAAACCCAACCTTCACCACCGCGCAGTATGAGGTAATACGTATGTGATGATGCGTTTGCCACTGACAAAAAGGAAGTAGAAAAGTAATTAATTGGTTTTGAATCTGCAGATGATAGTGTAGCTCAGCTCACTTCAGAATATTAAAATACCCCGAATGACGGACATTTGGAAGCAGTTTCCAATAACTTGAAAATGTCTTTTACTGAATCTGTAGAAGCAGTAAGGAATAACTCTAAAACTGGAAGGCTGTTATTGCTTATTTCGCAGTTCCCTTCAATACCTTTTGGCAGCTATGAGAGATTTAGAACTGTGAAAGAACAGGTAATCTGAAGGAAAGCAATATTTTTTTTCCTAGTTCTTCAGAAAGTAAAGATAGATAGCTTAGTAGAAAGGAAGATAATTAAACTTAAAGCCTTGAGATTAGCTGGGTCTATATGATGGCAGTTATTAACCCAATTAATGTGTCTGAATTTATTCTCCAAAACTGTATTGGTTTGGTTTTTTTCAACTGTATTTCTATACATTAGAGGTGCCAACATACGCATACTGCTCTATCAGTGAGGCTAAGCTAATGTGGAGGAGGAAACTGCATTATTTCCTCAGTCCATGTTCAACGTAATTCTTCAAATTTTGCTATAATAACAATTTAAACAAAATATTTTTTAAGAATAAGCAAGTGCTTTTTTGAACTGACCTTTCAAATCTGATTTCCACCTACAAAGTTCTGAATGCTTGTGAATGCACTATGGCATATTTTTTCAGGGGGAGGGCAGGGTGGGTGGGAAGAAGGGGGGTATCCTTCTTTCCTGTAGTGTTTGGTTGGTGTTCAGGATTCATACATGACTGAGTTTATTTTAATTTCTTAAAATCACATTGCCATCAGTAGTTCAAGCTAGATAAAGAACTGAAGAACACACCTAGCATATGCTGCAATCTCATAAATTTGCTTCTTTTCCTGTACTTAAAACATTGTAATGAATTGAAAAGAATCTGATAAAAAGTTTGGTTTGGTTTATTAATATTAGACTCAAAGATTCATTTAGAAAGCATCCAATTTGTAGCTCAGAGGAGAGTTACGTTTTATAAGCCTTTTGTAAACTGGTAAACTGCATGAATCTAACCAAGGTCTTGTCCCTACTTGTACTTTTTGTCAATTTAAAAAATGTATTTCCTTGTATTAATGTTTCCATTTCCCTGCCTATTGTGATGTTTCGTATAGAAGATTGGACATGCTCAGTGTAATCACAAAAGCTATGATTTCTTAAAAAGGCTTCTTAAATCAATATATAGCTTCTGATGGCTACTTACTGGCTGTCTCAGAACCCCTTATTGTTTTTCTTGTCAAGGAAAATAGTTTTGATGTGAGAGGAAAAAAAAAAGCTGTATTCATCCAAACCAGGTTTTTTAGATCACTTGCCACAGTAGATTTGTTAGCAATTGTTTAACACTGATCATCTGGGGTAAACTTATTGTTTTTGAATATTAGGTATTAATAAAATAGTACTCTTTTAATGACATGGTTTTGAATATTTTTTTTAAGGTTGAGTTGTGTTGAGATATACTTTAAATGATTACTTTCAAGAAGAAGAAAATACCCATGACTACAAAATTTCTTTTCTTCCTGCTTGTTTTCTTACAATATATTCTCATCTTGTGTAGAGCTAGTGCTAGTCAGTAATCACTTGTCTATATCAATTATGGCTCTAGGTTTGAGCCATTCCTAGGATCACCAAGAAGTAACCCAATAGTAGTAATGCAGTAGAAAATATGATAAACTTTCTTAAGCTGTGAGGAACGTTGTGGTTAGATGTATTGAAGAAACTCATCTTTACATTGGGGCTTGATAGAGCTGAAAAACTATTGTTTGAAGTTTCAATATATTTCATTGTCACGAATGAATATTCAGAATCATGATCCTTCTTTTAAATGGAGATGCATCACATAGACTTTAAAATCTAAATGATATGTGCTAGTTTCATTTGGAAGTATAATTAAGGTGTATAATGTCATTTAACTGTTTAATGAACTCTGCATAATGTAATGGAATACAAATATTTGACCTTCTTGACAGTGACTGATGGATTGAAGTTGCACAGCATGATATCATTAGAATGTCAAATAACATCATTATTCATGATTATCAGGAATTATTCAGGTGAAATGGCAAATGTAATGGAAAGCTATTATTTGTGTGTGGGCCGCAGATTGACTTTCATTGTCAGTGCCAGTCTCTTGATGATACAGGGGGAAGATACTCAGATTTATTGAGCTACAAAGAATTAATGTTATAGGTTAAACAAATGTCAATAATATCAGAAAAGTATTTTCAGTAGGTCAGGTCATGTATTAAGTGTCGAAGAGTAACTACTAGTGATAATGTTTTAACTTCTATTCTACTTTTCTTCTGGTGAATATTGAAGAATCTTTAGATTACAGGGTTTTGCAGCATAAGAATGTATCAACAGTCACAGTTTTCTGGATGACATTTTTGATCAGTAGAAAGAAAAATACCATACAGCCTGTTTGCAGTGGAACTGCAATTTCACCCTTTGTTCTCAGAAGCCTGAAGCAGACTCTGGAATGCAGGCTTTTGTTCCAAGACATCCTTGTTTAGAATTCAAACTGAAATCACAACTAGGTATTTTTCCTTCACCTAAATCCATGGGAGGTTGATGACCTGGGTCAGGAACTACCATATACATTCAACCAAGTCATCCAGATGCCTAAAGCTGAGCACATGCTTCTGCAGTTTGTTGAATTCTAGTCTCTATAAATGAATGATGAGTAACCTGTGTTGATTTGGATAATTAAGATCTTACACCTGAGACACGAATGAGCTGTGAAAATTAATTTTGCTGATCCAGACAAAACCTGTAATAATGTTTTATGACATACTTTCTACTGTAGGTGAGTCATGTGAAAAATAATTTGAGGCCCTGACCTGCAGGTACCAGCTGCGTTGTTCTCATCAGTGGGAGCTGGCATGCTTATCAAGTGGCTGAAGGGTCAGCTGCTATGTTCATAGGGAAAAACAGGATGAAACTGCAGATTCTTTACTGACTGCACAGAACAGCCAGTTTTCTCAGAATCCCTGGAGTTTTTGTAGGACTGGGGTGGAGATGTCTATAATGCATATTTGGTATACAAATTGGCTTTTATTAGTAAGCAGTGGTCTATAGATGGGACAGCAGCTGCAGCGTGGTACAGCCAAGGGCACAGTGAACAATAAAGCTTTGCAGAAGCAGTTGCATGCCATGCTGTAGGATCACACACTTTTATGTCATTTTTTATGTTGAGATGGGCTGGTGCCTTGGCTTTTGGTTGTGAGAGAAATGTTCATTGCTTTAGTCAGGGATGGGTTTCCCTACTCACTTCCTAGCATAATTACTTCTGTGCTTTGAAGCTTTAAAAAAGCCATGATGGACCATGGTGTGTGTGTGTATATATGTGTTATATATATATATATATATACACAACCCTGACATAGAGCACATATACAATATACACTTAGAGCATGGAGACCAGCAACATTGGCTATTGTCTTCACTGTTGAGTTTTGTATTTTCTGTTGAGCTCTATACAGCCTCAGCTGAGGTGTCTCTATCCTCTTTTTATTTTCCCTATATATACTTATCACAGTGATTTAGAGTGCTTCTTGATTTGTATATTGCACCCAAGTCCCAATCCTAATGATCTAATTTACCTTTTGTTCATGTTGTGTAAGTCCTAAAAGCAGGCTGAAGTTGGCAGCTTGGGAATTTATGTGGAAGCATATTTTCTCTTAGGTCTCTGTACAATGTAAATGTGCTTGAATGGGCTAACAGAAGGCTAGGTGATTTTCAGTACTTATTTTCAGGGTGTTAAAAACCTCTGAATCTTCTTTTGCTCCCTGCTGCTCTGGGCTTCTACCTTAGTCAACAGGTTTTCAATCTCACCAGAACTCCCACTTCACAAGTTGTCAAATGATTGCTCGAGCAGTAAATGGAAACCTTAAACATGGGGAGGGTGTGTGATTTTTTGGAGTAATATGTTATTACCAGAGAGCTAATAAGTAGCCTATCCTTGATTATGCAAAAGTTGATGAGACATAACTCTTGACCAGTGATGAATGTCTGCCAGTGGGGAAGAGAGATGTTATTGTTGCCATCATTTTTTTTTTTTCCTTTTGAAGCACTGGAATACAATTCCAAAGCTTTGAGGGAGTTTGGCAGTTCACCCCTCCAGCAGTTGGGTGGACAATCTTTCACATACCCAGGGAGCTACACCTACACCAATGGTGTGGCTTTGTAGCAGAACGGTAACAGTGTTCATCAGAGGCTTGCTAGTGATATTGTGCATATACACAGCACGTTGCTTCTCTGAATACAGAAGACTCTGGCTTGCAAAGCAGTTCCAGAAGGAAAATTCCTGTGCCAGCAAACTGCAGTTCAGAGCCTAGGGCTGTGACCCTGGCCATGTATGCAATGTAAACTAATTCCATTGCGATTTTCAGAATCATGTTCTGTTATCTTAGTGCAGTTATCTTATGGAACAGAGTAAAACAAACACAGAGGAGCAGGAAAGGTGGCACTAATTTGACCTTTGTGTACTGCTCCGAATAGTCCTTATTAATTTAAGCTCTTCCTACTTATTCAAATGAGGTCACTTAATAAAACTAGCTTTGTGTAAGACTTTGTAGGAGCAGATGCTGTATTTACATAATAAGAATAACATTTTAAAGTTTTATGAAATCATAATAAAAAATAAAAGACCTTATTACATAATACTGTCTTTGCTTATGCATTTGTAACTTATTCTAAATAAATACGTGTGGGGAGGCAATGCAAGTTGTGGTTTAACCCCAGCTGGGAACTAAGCACCACACAGCTGCTTGTGCTGCCCTCAAGATGGGATGGGGGAGAGAATCGGAAGGGTAAAAGTGAGAAAACTTCTGGGTTGAGATAAAGACCGTTTCACAGGTAAAACAAAAGCCATGCACACAAGCAAAGCAAGACAAGGAATTCCTTCTCCACATCTGATGGCAGGCAGGTGTGCAGCCATCCCCAGCAGAGTAGGGCTCCACCACATGTAATGGTGACTTGGGAAGACAAACGCTGTCACTCCGAATGTCCTCATCCTCCTTCCCCCAGCTTTATATGCTGAGCATGAGGTCATACAGTATGTCACTTTGGCCATTGGGGTCAGCTGTTCCAGCTATGTCCCCTCCCAGCTCCTTGTGCACCCCCAGCCCACTCACTGGTGGGGTGAGGTGGGGTGAGAGGCAAAACAGCCCTTGGTTCAGCAGGAACAAAAATATCTCTGTGTTACCTACACTGTTGCCAGGACAAACCCAAACCACGGCCTGGTACCAACTAGGATGAAGGACATTAACCCCAGCCAAACCAGCACAATACATTTGTGTTTTAGAGATTCACTTGTCTTTCCTAAGTGATGTTATCAGTTTGGGCTAAATGTGCAAGTAGAAGTATTTTGTATGTGAACATCAACAAGCACTTCTCATGTATTAGATAACATGTTAGCTAATTAAAAATAAATTAATAATAATATTAAATGTTATCACTTGTCTTCAGAAGAGTTCCCTGACCAGTTTTAACCAGATTTGGCAGAGGAGGAGAGCGTATGTGAAATGTAAGCAGGTAGCAGAGCAGAGGAGAGATCCTAATAGGAACCCAATGTGAAGATACTACATGCTCTTCCCTTTTACTAGGCAGTAGAAAATCACACAGAATCAATTACCTGAGGCACAAATCCATAGGAAAGTAGCTTGAGTTTGGGTGGAGATTTTTATTATTTTCACTGCTCATAAAACTCTTTGTTGATAGTATCGTTAGGGATATAGAAATCAAGAAAGTATGTTCCTGTAGAAAAATACTATTTCTCTTGAAGTCTTTGAAATATTTCATTTATATGCATATAATATTGTAATCACACTATAGTTTAAAATATACCTATGGGAGAATGTAGTTAATGTAGTCAGATATTCCTGGTATTGTTTATCAGGCATGTGTTTTGTTTTTGAGAATCTGCAGCACTACTACAATATAATTTAATAGAGCTGATTCCATTCTCAAGTTAGTTTGTTGCTTTAGTCCAATAGCTTGTGCATATGTTATCTTGCTTGATGAGATGGGGAAAATTGAAATGGATTAAAATGAATTTTAATGAATTATAATTACCTGTATTCATAACATATATTGAAATAGAAATAGCTTTGTGAGCTGTTATAGGAGCAGATCTAAATTCTCTAAGAGTGCAAAGATTTATATTTAGCTCTAACTGAATGATAAGAGAAACTGAGTGATGATACGGAAAATAAGCATGGGATTTAGGTTTAGTCTTTCATCCTTTCAAGTGCAAGTGACTTAGGTTTTCCATAGGAATATACATTTGGTGTAGACTTTACTTGAAAGAAGACTAATGATGCCCAAGTGTCCTATGTGGCATCCTTTATCTCTTTGTGAAGTATCTTAACTCCTTTTCCTTTGGCTATACATGGCAAACAAACAGCAAAGAAAAAGAATACCCCAAACTTTATGATTAGTTGCTTGCCTCAAAAAACAGTAGGATGAAAATTGCATCTCATAAATTTTTAGTGGATATTATTAGAGTCATGTCATCTGTTCAGCGTGTACTTTATACTTCAATTGTTAACAACTATGGAAACGAATATGTTTTTAAGATTATGTAGGCTTATGAGTAGGACATGAATTTCCTACTAGAAAGTATGTTTCTCAAAAAAATCCTGTTTATAGATGACATGCTCATTTCAAGGTTAGTAAAACAGCTTAATTAGAATGAGATCTGTCACTTGTCTATCATTTATCACCATTTTTTTTTGTTTGAGTGTACACTGTTTCAAAAACTCTTGTCCTAGAAAGACAATACAGATGTGCATGTTTAAAAAAGGAATGACAGAGCCACATAGGTTTTCTTGTCACTTTCAAATGGAGAACTCAATGACCATGACAAAACCTATGTCCTTAAGGCTGTAAGGTTTCATCAGATGGAATTCCTCTGTAAAACCTGCCTGTTATGATAGATCTTGAAGTTTCAGTCTTTTCTGCTGTCCTGTAGGCAGTCTCAGGTCTTCTGTAGTGAATTCTATTCAACAATAATTAGGTTTGATCTAAAAGATAACGTTTTCCTGTATCATAAAGAAAATCTTCAGTCTCCTAGGACTTTCTTTAGTTTGCATTCCTGCCCTACCACATATCCAAGTAGAAGCTTCAGATACTTATTGCAAGGCTACTTATATTCATGACTGTTTCTGTGCAGAAACAACAAAATGAACTTTTGAATAGTAACTTCATTAAAGTAAATAAGTTTGTTGTTTTTATGTAAATATGGAATAAGGAGAGCACTGCTTTGTCTTAAGGATACTGGTATTTGAATTCAACCCTTTTTTTTTCTTTTGTCTTCAGGGAATGTTGATTTTCCAGCAGTGTTGGGCTATGTATTGTAAACATAAAGAAATATTAGAATGCTTATGCATGTAGTACTTCTCATAAACACCTTTTTAGTCTAGCTTGGTCTTTAAAACAAGCACTGTTGTAATGGCACATGTAGTTCTGTTCTGATACAGTAAATTTTAAGGAAATCAATAACAGCATAAAGACAGAATTAGTGGCTACCTCAAATGTCTCCATGCGAATGTAAAGGCTGTCTTATCTGTAAGGAGCTGATGGCCATAAAATGAAGTGCATTTAAATACGTGGTTAAAGATGATTAAAATATCATACAGAACCAAAGCACTTCAGCTGTAGATATTCATTAAATTGACCATTAATAACTTGTGATATAAAGGAATATTACTGTATTCATAAATTTTGTATGCAGATTTTATTAAGCTGGCATGTTATATGAATTGATTCTCTGACATCTTCTGGCTGTGGCTGTATAGATAATAGTGTCTTGTATAAGTTTTCTATAATCCAGGAATTCTGATTGACTGTTTCTAGCTAGAAATTACAGCTTTGTTCTGGGGAGCAATTCTTTCAAACTGTTGGCAATCAAACAACATAATTATAGTGTTGTGTTCAGAATGGCCATAGTGTTATGTCAGCATTCATGCCACAAATTCCTTTTTTCCAAGGCTTATAACTTGGACATAAAAACATGCTTGGACCTGACACTTAGTATCATGTTTTTAACCTGATAATGAATGTTTCTTCCCTCCACTCTCCTTTTCTTAGTGAAGTATGGGATTCCATACATAGCATTAATGAAAACACTAATGCATCTGGCCCTTTATTAGGAAAATTCATCAGTAAACACCTAGTATTTTTGAGCTTTCTCCTGTGTATTACTATTTAGTAGTTGATATGTTTTAGGGAAGAACAACAGAAAGCAAGCAAAATTTCAGAGATGCATGAACAGAATAACAACATTGGAGTATGATGCCTGTAGATACTTGAGAAATCTTGTCTTCCCAATTGTCAATGGTGTAATTTGACTGTAGAATAATCAAGGAGAGTAAAACAAATGGACATGGTGGAGCTTCCACTTTTTATACAAATGCTTCTTAATGTTGCCAAGTATCCATATCATATAATTTTTAGTGGTAAACACTAGAAAGTCAAGGTAGCCTGAGGGACAAGAAGTAGAGAGTTAATAGTTTAAGGATGTTTGGTCCAAAGAAAATGCAGTTCAAAAGGAAGTCCTCGGTCTTAGACACAGTAATATATGTGCACACTTAGGTGGTATGTAGTTCATTTGTCAGGTCCCTAATGAGTTATTTTTGAGAACTGTTTAGTATTGTGTTATGCAGTGTATGAGGAAGCACTGATATGATTTTCTATTAAAAATCTGTGTTTATTTACTACTTTTGTGGAAAAGAGTTGCAGGTTTGCCTATTCAAAATCCTGCTAGCCTGCATAGCTCAGTACTGCCCATGAAAAAAAGCTTTCTAATGTTCTGTGTTAACTTTTAATCTACAGAACATTTTAGGTACTGTAGACAGTTATGAGCTGAGCCCTGATGTCTTTATTTGATTATTCCTTACATTTTAAAAAGTTATGTAAAAGAAGGAATTATCATGAAAACCTTTCTTTTCAGGCCACCATTTATTTAATAGAAATGTAGATTATGGTCTTGCAAATAAGAGTGCAAGAGGTTTACTTTGTAAAGAATTAAGGCTTAATTGTCCTAAAAGTATGCTTTAAAAATGAATAATAAGAAAATATCTGCAGTTGTAATGGCTTGATTTTTACCAGCAAAAAGATACTTTCTGGTACTTCTCTAGTTCATATATGCAGTAGAATTGTTTGTATAAAAAGGCAGGCCTGTGAGTTTAACCGTGACTCAGTGTGTGTCCAAACAGGTCCTTCTGTGATAACAGTAAATGCATTTTCAACAAGCTAATGATTCGCATTTTTCTTGCAAAAGCCTGGTTATTTGAGAAGCTGGAGTGTAATAAAGCATCTGAAAAAATATATTCTATGCCAGTTGATTATTAATACTTTCAGCAGATGTATTTTGCTTTTGATGGGAGATCTCATGTTTTGATATAATATAAACTGAAAATAACAAAACATTCACTATCCATTAACAGTTTTTTTGAAATTAATTACTGCAGAACTAGACTATTGAATGTAATATGATGTACAGTGGTTTACCTGTGCTTATTTGAAAGTGAAATTTAAGGGTTTTTTTAACAATATCTGCAAAGCAGCTTTCATGTGACATAAGTAATGATGAAATTTTTAACCAAGATATAGTTTCGATCGGTGTCCTGAGAAAATAGGATTAGTGGGTTTGATGAAGAAATTGAGAAAGAGAGTTTAGGAACACAGCATTCAGTATGTTTTAGACTTGATGTAGTTAAAAGTAAGGATGTTTCACAGATTGGAGCAAAAAAGAAAGCTGAGAAAACACTAAAGACTTTGTTCATTAAAGAGTTGCATGCTGCTGCCCATGCTTGACCTTTTCATAAGAGAAATATGAAATAAAAGCTGAAAATAGGACTACCATACCCACTTCTTTTTTTTCTGCCTATTGTTAAAACGCCTATCTCACCAGGCTACTTCCAACAAAATGAGCTTTCCTTTGGTTATTACAGCTGCTGAGAGAAGTGGGTAAGCTCCAGGCTTTAATTATTGACTCTCACTCTCTGAAAATAAATAGAGAAGCCATTTCTATTAGCCAGGACTTTATTGCCCTGGGTAGTATCACGATTTCCTATGAATTTTGTAATTAGACTGGAAACATTATGTTCCAGAAAGCATAGATCTGAAAAGGACATGTTATACCACTTAGTGGGATCAGAGAGGCATTTGTTAAAACGCCATCTCAAGCAGGAGCACCAAGAAAGGAGCCGGCACTTTCACTACATGAACGGAGGAATGAAAACCATGAAATAAAATTGTAGCCATTCCTTGGTGGTGATTGAATGCTTTACCTCCTTCCAGCAGGCACGCAGGCATTTCATTTCTGATGCACCTTCTGTTCTCCCTGGCTTTCTGGAGTATTTTCAAAGCTACGGAGTGCACAAGATCGGTTTTTCAGTCAGGCTGTGTCAGGAGCAGCATGTTCACTCTGGCATGGGTTTCTTTGCAAACTATTTCTGAGCCTCTTCTTCAGTCTGTTCTGTGAAATTGTTTAAAAAGAAAAAAGCGGGTAATATCTCAAATGATCCTTTATTGAAAAAGAATATGTGCAGGTGAATGTATCCATCCACATTAATGAACAGCCCCTTAATATTCAGAGGATTTGTAATACCTACTCAGAGTAGCCAGGCCTTCAGTGGCATTTCTTGCTTACACATGAATTAAGAGCAAATATCATAAAAAGTAAGGAATATATTTAGAGTATGTTAATATCAGTGTAGAATGCTTTTAATGCAGTTTAGGAAGAGATCTTGCAAGGTAGTAGTAATTGATAAAAAGTTCTCTGTATTAAAAAAGAGAAAGAATAAAAGGGGCTGGAAATGAACTGGAATGAAAAGGCTGAACCTGAAATTTCCACAAGACAAACTTAGGCTGATTTAAAACGGAATTGCAAAAACACAGTATTGGATCAAACAGAAAATATAATTTCTCTAGTATGAAAATAACTCCTGCTGCTGAATTTCTTCTTGCATACAAAGTATGAGTGTTACTCAACTGAAATATGCTGTAGTTTTTTTAGAAGGACTGAAATAAAATGAACCAAAATGATAAAGTTGAAATACGGTGAGAATTAATTTGAACATTTCACCTGTAGAAATGTTATTTAAAGTAACCTTCTCTTGAAAAATGTTTCCATTTTAATGTGACTCTTTTTATTTTCTTATTTTTCTATTTTTTTAAAATGAAAACAAGTTTGGCAACAAAATAAAATTCTTCAGGTTTGCTTAGAAATAGCAAATTGTCAGGAAGGTGGTGAGGAAGCTGCAGTCTTTGTCAAAAGCCCATTCTCTACTGTGTCTGTGTGTAATTTTTGATGTTCTTCTAAAAGAAATATTCTGAGTTATTTAGAAGCAGAGACGTGATATAGGAAGAACTTTTAAGGCACAAGACAGTGATCTAGACTCATAGGTAATACTTAAAAGCATGTTTCTGATCATCTGTGACACAGAACAGGGCCATTTTAGAGGGCAGACACAAAAACTGCCGTAGAATATTCCTCAGTCAAGAAACTTTTGCATGTAAGCTCTCTGAAAAGTAGTAATTTTTAATTACTTTTCTGTTTTGGACTTCTTACATCAGCAGTTGAGACTGATCACTGTGTTACTGGTCACTGATCTGATCACTGTGTAACACGGCTTTGAACGCATCCGTGGGTACTTAGCATATGCAACTCAGCTAGAGGCTGAAGTCATCACTGGGTGCTCTGGTTGAATGAGGGTGATATGGTGCTTTTGGTTTTATACATCAATTATTCATAGTTGTAAGATGCTTACAGAAATTAAAAAACATTACTAGTGCCAACTTCCTTGCATAATTTGGCTGTGGCATGCAGGCTTTCTCCAAGCTTCTTTAGCCTAAAATAGACTAAACCCTCTTATCTGCTCACTTTGCTCGATGCAGAATTTCCTGACACCCAAATACACACAGAGGAACGCTCACAGACAAATTGCCATGGCAACCCTGAAGTCACCTCTCAACTGACTTTTTATGCTGCTTTTCTGTCCAGATCTTTCACGGTAACATCACCAATAAATAAATTGAGAATTAAAAGACAGCTTCTCTCAAAGCATATGTTTGGCAGGTAATTTTTGTGTTGCACAGTGATCCTATATGAATCTGCTGGTCTCTGAATGGTTTATCTAACTTGTGATTTTTAATTAGAAATACATGAAAGTGAAGTCACTTAGTCAGACAAAACTTAAGAGAAACTAATGAGAAACTAGCAGAGAACAGTTGAATTCCCATTCAAGCAAACAAAACTTTAGTTGGAAGTCAATGTTTGCTAATTTACCTAGTCCTGTGATGCTCTATAGCTCTTTGCAAAGCTAAGGCTAAAAAGCCAGGTGTTGGGCAGGAATACCTAGACAGATAAATGTGCTGACTGAAAAATACGGTACTAAGAAAACAGCAGTAAAAACCCTGGTCAAGCTGTAATGTTAGATGATTGTCTTAACAACAGTAACTATGCATTCTTGATCAGGCTTGATGGGGCTCTGAGAAACCTGATCTAGTGAAGATATCCCTGATTGCTGCAAGGCGGTTGGACTAGATGACCTTTAAAGGTCCCTTCCAACCTAACACATTCTATGATTCTGTTCTGCTTGATACAGTTGACTAGAAACATTTTTTTTTTAATATTTTTTCCTTGTTGAGAAGAGACTGAAAATTTTCCCAACAATTTTGTTTCACTTCAATCAAATAGGCTTGTTCCATTCTTGAATATAAAAGAATATTTAAACTATTACCATGAATATAATTTCCAGTTACTAAAATATTTCTTTCTGAAAGTTCAGAAATATTTAGTTAATAAACACTATTTTAGCATATCTTTTCAAGAAATGCTTCAAAACAATGTCTTTGAACTTTTTCAAGGGAAAATGTTCAGCTCCCTCCTTTGCTGACAGATTTCTCAAGCTAGTTATCTGCATTAAATTTCTATTCCTACATCCTTGTGCTCTTCCTTTTTAGTATTCATATCTGTAAACCCCTTTCTTATTGCTGTTGCATCTGTTCTGAAGGGGCTGTTAGAACATTGCCACATGTAGTCCTGTAAATACTGGGGTGGGAGGGAAGAGAAAACTCATACATCACTCCTTTTGGAGTGGGAGGAAAATAAGAGATTTGTTTTCCCACACAGTAGCCATATTTCCCCTTATCTTTATTAAGCCCATTAATGGGAGAAAGAATGTTTTCTAGACATTGGAAGGGCAGTATGTCTCCAAAACAGTAAAACCCCAGGAATGAGAATCTCAAAGTTGTTTTCCGTTTTCCCAAGCAATTCATAATGCTCAAAGTGTAACTTTGAGCATTCCAGCTGGAGGAGCATGTTTTAGAATCATTAAGCTGAATTGTGCTAAATCTGTTGTTGCCTCCCAGCAGATAGCAAAAGGGTTTGCGGTAAATTTGTCCAACATTGCTGTGTGTGCTTCCAGTGGGTTGTTACATGGCTTTGATGGATAGGATACAGGTAGGAAAAATCACTGTAACATCTGGGAAAGCAAGAATACGGGCATAAATATTCTTCTGGAAGAAGGTGACCACCTAGAGGTAATGACAGATGGTGAAGAAGCAAACCTGTCATGTGATTTGATCAACTAATTATGGTTTTGGACTGCATAGTGCAGTGATATCAAGCCAAAAGCCATCTATATTTGGTACTGATTTGAGAATACCTGGCATATTAACTCAACTGAATCTTAAGAGTGTAACTTCTTCCACTTCAACAGTCATGTTTGGGGGAGAGTGCTGCTGTTTCAAACATTTTATTGTCATAAACAGTCAAGATGATGTCCAAGTGTGTCACTATCAAAGGCAGCAATGAGGTGGCTCTCTGAGGACAGGTTTACCTTGCAACCATCCTGCTTAAGGCACTGATGGATTGCTAAGGAATGTTCAAATCCAAAAGAAACTTCTGTTAAATCATAAGAAGCAGTGTGGTGATTAATAATAAGATACA
Organism: Gallinula chloropus; assembly: GCF_964237585.1. NCBI lineage: Eukaryota > Metazoa > Chordata > Aves > Gruiformes > Rallidae > Gallinula > Gallinula chloropus. The sequence goes on from NC_140097.1 coordinate 9,026,268, forward strand.
ATGGGGATGGAGAAAAAGGGTCAGCAGAAATCCTGGCTGTCAGAGAACTTTCTGGGAGTAGGATGTACTGTCAGTGCCTTTATAGTCTTCTATGCTTTGCATGTTTAAAATGAAAGGGTTAAAAACATCACTGCAACATAATAGGAGAAGAGTTCTGTGCTTGTGGAGAAGTTCTATGAGATGATTTAGTAATAATTTTCAAAATTCCCGAGAGCCTTTGACGTCTGGGAAATTAAGGCCTGAGGGACCTCATTCCCAGGCTCTTCAGTACTAAAATCTGTTCTGCTTTTATGCAGCATTCTTTACTTGGTAACAAATTAGAGTTAATAATCCTAATTTATCTACTTTTCTTCAAAAAGCAAGACATGACTGAGTTTTTTTAATAATATGCACATATTATTAATGACACTTGATCTACAGAAGATAACATTAAGAAAAAAACAACACAGCCCTTTCTCTTGTATGCTTTAGCATTCAATGAGGCAGATTCTTGATGCCACTTTTTTCAGGGAAGCAAATAATGTTTATTCAAGCCACTTGATTTTCCTGCAATTTATGGGATATGATAATTACTGCAATTTTAAGATCAAAAAGTCATTCCTGTTCATTTGAACACTAATGTCTTTTGGGGTTTGGGGACTTTCTATTAATCCAAAATGTATAAAGGCTTAAAAAAAATCCCAAATTTTTGTGATGTGTTTGAAGGAGTGCACAAAATATGACAGTTCTCAGTGTGAAATGAATATTGTGGAGAGCATTGTTGGTAGGGGAGAATTAAGCACATTGGAAATCAATGAATTGCCAGTATTGGAATAAAAATATCTACATGCTAAACTTCAGTAGCTGGCATCTGAAATGGTAAGCATATATGTACACATATACATATATGCAGTTAGAGGTTAAAAAGCTGTCAGAAAAAACTGTTATAGAATTTTTTAATTGTAATGAATGAACTCTTTAACATTCTGGTACTGCTGCTTCATTGAAATTGAAAATAAAAGATGATATAAAAAGAATATTCCCAGTGTGGCATCCCTGGACTAGAAATAAATGCAGTCAGCAGTAGCACTGTACTTTAATCCTTTTATTTTTAAGAATGTGCTTTTTAAAATATCTCTTTGTTGTGGATGTCATACAGGCATCCTGTTGCTGCATCTCTAAAGCAGAGAAAGCCTAATAGTTTTTGCATAGCACTGGAGAAGTGTCTGCTGCCTTTTGCTAGGTGAGTTGCTGTGCCCTGTGAGGCAAAGTTGAGGTACAGGACATGGACATGCTGGTCACACTTACACTGTCTGATTTGGTGACAACAGCTGTGAAAAATGCTTTCTCCTCTAGCTGGTTCTGAAGTTGTGAAGTTCTGAAGATGGTTCATCAAACTGTGACTTGTACTCAGAACAGCTTACTTATTGCTAGCTGCTTGGCACATCCTTCTTCACATCCTTCCTGAAAAACTGGTTTTAGGTTGTGATTGATCCAGTCTTGTCTTTGGTATTAGTTTGCCATGAGATCTGGTGCCCACTCCTCAGTCTTGCTGTTGGCACAAGGCAAACAGACCCTTCAGGATGCACGTTGCGATCGATAGTGTGTGGCTTCCTGGCACCTTCCAAAGGATTTGTGAAGCTGCTGCTTGCTGGGTGAAGTGGAAATTTGTGCAATATGGCCACTGACAGGCAGGCCAAGGTGATGTGGTCAGGACTGGAATCCTTGCTCCAGGCTGTTTTGAACCATATATGCTGTACTTTGCTGTCAGCATAGTCCCATGACAGGGCTTTAATACATGTGGGTTTGTGTACCTGTTCTGGTACAGACCTTTATACTATCTGACAAAAATTCCTGGAGTTAAGCAATTGAATATTTAATACAGTTGGTCATATTTCCCCATGGAAGTGCTTTCACTGTGGACTGGCTCCACAGACTATTATACTATATCCTGGGCCTGTTAATGTTTGGTCACGGTTAAATATCTAGAAAATGAGCCCCACTCAGCACAACCAGGTTACAGATGAAAACAATAAACTATAATCAGAGAAGAGGGAAAGCATGTGCATCCAAGTGCTCCTACTGGGATGTTTCTCTAGATGATACTACAGTGCTTCACAAACTGAGTAAGTTCAAACACGACAAATTAGCATCCTAAATTTATAACCCATTGGTTGATTGTAGTTAACTACAAATTTTCCAGAGTATTAGCTCATTCCCATCTGCCTATTTGCCAGTATATTAAAATATCAATTGTGTGAAACTTTGCTATAATGTTCGGGTGTCCTGCAGGAAGATTATAGAACTCAAATGCCATCCATACTATCTCTGAAAAGAAAGGCAAATTTTTTGATAATAAGACCTGAAAAGGTCTTCTAGGCTGAAGAGGACTAGAAAAATTAACCAGGGCTAACCTGGGACAGAAAACCAAAAATTGCCTCCCATCCTAATGATAGCATAGGACCCCAGCAGTTTTATGATCTGGGCATCAAAATATTTTATTATGCATGGTTTTACTTTTTGCAGATAACCGAGGCAGTGTTTTGTGCCATAAAATTGGGGAGAAAAGTCCTAGGAAAAAAACTTTGGGAGGAAAGGAAACATATCTGTTAGGCAATTGGACAGGTGTCCTACAGAGAAACATCTGGTAGGTGCCATACATTTGATAAATTTTCTAGGAAGCTTTGTCACTGCAAAGCAATGGCAAATGGGCTTTCCTAGGTCTAAGAAGTTCCTTTCCAACCCGAGATAAAGCCTTACACTCCAAACTGAGAAAAGAAAGAACACCTGGCAAGTGTTGCAACCTGGCTGACATAGAAACTCAGAGGAAGGAATGGGATAACTTCCCACAGAATGCATCCAGGAGTTGTGGCTGGTATGTAAGATCAGTTTTCTGGAGCACAGTGAGTGATTTCAAGAACATATTTTTGTCCCTCTTCAGTATGTCATATTTATTTCATGCATCTATCGTATTTATGCTTTGTAAACTAAAGTTAGTGGTCCATGTTTCCATCGTCACTCTGAGTTAAGAGGGTTACATATGGCTGGCTTTTAGAGACAGGGAAGCATGAGAAAAAGGGAACCTACATGTTGTACTGTAGTTGATGTTGATTTTTACTATAAAATCAACATTGAGAAAGAATAGAGCCTAGAAGAAAGGCAGAGAAAATCTGGTTGTGATAATTGAATTTTCCCCAAAGAACTACGCAGATCTTGCAACTAGTAAACGGCTATTACCCAAGATGAATATTCAAGTTCAGTGGTTTATTGAATTATATCAGTTCACTGAATGATTATCTTCTTGCTTTTATTACTGGTGCATCGCATAAAGATAGTATACAAATAAAAATCCCAGAGATGCCATAGAGCTGATGTATTTCTTCATTTCACTGTTGTGAACTCTATTGTTTAGGTAGAGAATCAAGTAATTTTTCCTTTGCAGCTCTAGTGGAGATTTTTGGGAAGAGTTAGAGGGTACTGCTTGAATGAAAAGATTTTTATTCTCTGGTAGGAGGCAGCTATTGTTGAGAAAACTAACCCAGAAACTTTACCTGGCAGGTTTCTTACTTTTCTCTCCCCCTTTAGAATGCAGAGAAGTAAAAAATTAAGTCTAGGAGATACTTTTGTTGCTACTGTCTTATATATGAAACAATAACACCTTTCCTAAGACACTCTAACAAATGTGGGATCAAGTATAGGCTGTGCTGCAGGGTGTGAAGAAATGAAGGCGTGATGATACAGGAGGTAAGTCACAACCCAGATTTCTTGCTGCCCTGTGGTTTTCTTACGTGCTCGTTCTCAGTGGATTCCTGCACAGATATTGAACTGAAAAAGTGCAGGTATATAAACCATCAAGTGCTTTACGTGGTTTTTGAAACTGGAAAACATTTAAGATGAGTTTTAAGTATGTTCTGCTTTTTACTTTAGAAGACGTTTCTGTAGTGCCATATAAATATTTGAAAAATATCAAGCAGAAATTATGGACTTCTGGCGTTTGTTTTTGAGACACTTATTTTCTCGGAGTCGAAACCAGCTGATTTTATGAACAGCATTGTACTCCCCAAAATCTTACGTTCCCTGTGGAAGTAAGGGTGTGCAAGTTGTGGCTGGGACTCCAGCTGAGAGTTAGTCCCTGAAACTCAGGACTGGTTGTTCCCGACATTCACTTGGGGAGCCAAGATAATAAGAAACAGCTTGTGGTCTCAGATAGATTCCTGGTCTCAGGAAGCTGATGCATCCCATCTCCAGCTTCTTTCCAGGATATTTCCTCAAACTCTCTACTGTTTTCTTTAAAATGAAAACCAGAAAGAATTATTACTGATTGCTATTAATATTTTCTCATGTTAATTTCCTATAGTCTTACCTATAATTTGAATAGATTACTGTTCTTGCACCCGTTCGTGTTATCGCTGTATGTAAGAAAGGTCTGGAAACCTTGCCTTTGGAGAGACATTTAAAGAGAGGTGTTGAGCTCTGTGACTGTCAGGAAGATGTGTGGCATAGGTCTGTAGTCTTAATGGAGTTCTTTAACCCTCCACATGCCCAAATTTTTTAAACAAATTCTTTTTTTGTTCAGCAAAAATGGAATTTTCAAAGAATTGTCAGTTCAAAGAACAGATACTGTTTCATGATATTTTTTGAAAAAGAAAAGTTGTATCCTAAGAAAGAGAATTTTCAAACTACTGAGAAATGGATACATGCATATTTTTGGAGTTGGCTTGTTGTTTTGGGGTATTTTTCTTTTTTTTGCTCTTTCTTTAAAAAGGATGATTCTAGTGTAATTCTGTGTGCTATCAATTAAGGGGGGAAATGACTAGAATTTGCAGGGCTGCAAATGAATCCTTCTACTATTTACAAGTACACTTAAATCTTGAAATTTCAGGTGAAGTCACATGCTTCAAAATTAAATATAGAAACCTTTCATCTCCTTAGGAGACATAATTCCAACGCCTTTTTGGGCAGAGTTGAAGACATCAGCTTCACTCTAACAGCACCAGCAGTGAGTGGGATTACAGGGTTATAATGTAGTGGCCTCAGAGACCTATTTTAATATCACAAGAAAAAAGTAAATTGTAATTTCTTTTAATCCTCTCATAAGAGTTTAATTAAAGGTTGGGTTTGTTTTTTTCCTTGAGACAGTCTGTTGGCAGTACACTAGGAGCAGAATAAGTTGGCATGAAACTAGCATGTTACAAAGTGCAAAGTATTTTACATTTAAAAAAGTTATAATTTGATGTGTTTTTAGGTGTTTAATCAAAATTTACTTGAATAATGAGCAAGTATTAAGAGCTTGGAACATCTCAGTGTACCGTATTTCTTAAAACTAAGTTATGAGTATTTCCTTTGGGGGGTGGAAATCTCATATTTTACAATATGCATATTGATTAATTGCTTTAGATATAAACTTAGAGCTGAAAGAAGGGAAATAAAATATTTTTGTGATATAAATAATGTGGTATCAAAATACACACTATTTTCTTTTTAGTCCATGTCTTTTTGAATAAATATTATTGACTTTAGGGTTGAAATTAATGCAAAAAAATGTTCAATAGTTTGAGCATTTAGTGCTTGGTGGGTCTGTGAAATGTACTGTGTATGGAGCGAATAGTTATGGGGAAAGGTGGTATTTTGGTTGATTGAATGGAAGGAAACACATTTTCATCAGAACTCAGATTACTGCTGTTTCCCTGAAGTACAAATATCAGGAGCTCACTTTTTACTGGTTTTTATTCAGCTTCCTGTCTCATCTTGCTGTTTGTTGGGGGGAGGTGTTCTTAAAGCTTTATTGTCATTCAAAGCACAACTGTTGTATTACTGCAAAGAAGCAAATCATCTGAGGAAAGCGATGGTCTCATTGTTAAGGCAGGCGATAAGGTCTTGAGAAGGCTGAATTCACTTCCCAGTGCTACCACTAACTTTCCTGTTCTTTTATCTTTGTCTCAGGAAATCAGGAATTGCAGTGCTGTTCTCACAAGGCTGTGCAGATATTTTCTGATACCGGAATGTTTGTTGTTTGACACCTCAAATAGCAAAGGAACATTCATGCTTGTAAGATATTCTGAGATGCTCATTACTACCTACAATATTGTCATCATAAGCATCCCTAATTACTGGAAAAAAAAAAGATGATACAGTTAAAAATAGCATGGCACAGTTAACAGGAAATACAAACGTTCCTTGAATCCATTCTTTCAGCCAAAACTAAATGAGAGAGCCATGCAGATTGTTATGAATCATCACCCAAGCCTGGTCCTTGGTAGTGCCCTATATTTTGTAATTTGTTCAAACTTTGATTTTAGGGAAGAGAAAATATATGTGCGGGTGGTAGATATGTCCTGCTGCTTGCTGGAAAAAGTGGAGTACTCTACTTTGTATAGCTGTGGTTAGGTCATTTCTTATTCTTAGATCCATATGGTAGTCTTTAAATATTAAAAATATTCCTGAAGAATAACTTTTAAAGTAAACTTTCACAGATGGGTTTTGGTAAGATGTCAACAAACATGACCTTTCAATCTCTAGTGCAAATGGCAATAAAAACCTAGCCTATCTAATCTGCCTGCAAATAGCTGTAGCTTCACTGATCTAGTCTAATCAAAGGAACAAGCCCACAGGGGTTTAAAGGATTTCTTGCTGTTGCTGCAGCCATTAATTTAATTGCTAGAGTACAGTGAACTCTGAGAGTACAGTAAATGTTTGGATCTGCAGGGAGATAAACAGCTGAACCCTTGAAAAAAAAAATCTAAAGCAAACAGGGTTTTCTCTGCAATTAGTGTTGTCTTAAAGTATGTTTTAAAAGCAGGGCTCGGTGGACCTGACATGAGTTATCATTTGCGTTTCCATGTGATATACCACTGGTTATTCCAACATGTCCTGCAGTAACTCCAGTGAATGGGCTGAAACTGCCAAGTGGAACGCCGATATATAACTTGTGCTGCTAGTGCACGTGGGGGTGGTAATGCTCATTCCATCATCTGCCTGGCTGCTGCCATCCTCTTCCTCTTAAAATTACAGTTTGAATTTTGAGATGCTTTTCCCCCGAAGGATGTATTTTCAAGGTGCTGCTGCACTTTTAATTACATTTAAAGGTAATTGCTAGACAGGGCAGTGCTTAAATTATTAGTGGGATGGAAAGAACTGATCATATGGAGGAAAAAGGGCTTCTTCTTGAACAGAAAGTACTCTTAACTGTGCAGGTCTGAAGTGATTCCAGCTGAGGAGTGTTTCTGAATTATAATTTTTTGTGGTGCTTCTCAAAGCAGTCAGAGTTTCCTTCTTTTTGGTCTCAAAGATACTATAGTTTTGGTATTAAAATTAATATTAGTGTGTCTTTAGCAATGGCTGCATAGGGTGGTTTTTTGTTTTAATCAAAAGTGGAAAATTAATGTTGTTCTCAAGAACAAATGTTCCTTTGTAAAAGTTTCTGAGCAGTTTACTGATCAGCAGAGATGGGTGCTTTTCCTTTTTGGCAGTGGACATTCCCACTTATGGAATGATGAATCGATTTCATTTAATAATGAGAACTGGGTTGAGGCAAAGCCAAGTTTAGACTAAAACAAAAAAAAAAAATTCTTATTGGGTTAGTGTTTGAATTGCCCTCTACCTGCTCTCTATCTCTGCTGTAACACGTGCCTCCTTGTTTTGTTGTGCTGCTGGCAGGCGTGGGGCATCTGTTCGGTGGGAGGACAGTTAACCATCAAAGGGAGGAGGTTTTAGAATCATTTGTAGGTGGAAACCTGGGACCCCCTGTACAGTTGTAGATTCTTAAGGTGTTTGTGTGAGATTTTTCGGATGATTGGATGAACAAGGATTGGTTTCTAGTGCATGAAACATGGTGGTAAATTCTAATTTATTAATGAGTTATGCACACTGGAGATTTAACTTAATTGTAGCTTGCAGTGCTGCAAAATATTTAGGAGAAACAAGACTTTCCGTGATGCCTTCTTAGTGCAGAGTGTGAGAGTGGAAATATATGTAGAAAGTATCCATCTGCTTGCTTTTTAACAGAAAACTGAAGGTCTGCTTTTGGTTTCCCTTTCTCATCCACAAACCAAACTGGCTTTTCCTCATAATGAAGGACAAGCAGCTTAATGCTCCCTCCCACCCTCGCAGTGTCACAGAGCTCGTTTCTTGCTGTCTCGTGTGCCTTAGGCAGTTTTATGAGATTTATTTCTCCCTGGGATGGCTGATCCAGTGGGAACACTAATGAGAAGGGTTAAAAAAAGAAGTAAAGATAGTTGTGTTGATTTATAGATCAAATGTGACTACTGAAATGCAGGACAAGTCTAGGGAATGCTATTACTGTAAAGTGTGATCCAAATGACAAACTTTTACAGATGTGCACTTGAAACAAGCCCTGGGCTTGCCAGCAGAGCCGCTGCACTCTGCTGTGTGGAGCCCTCATTGAACCATGTACATTTTTCTTTAATGCAAAGGATGTTACAGTTTAGTTATTAAAAGAACAACGTCACATCAGTGTCCAAAATGGGGATGGGAAGCTTTTGTCCCTCAGGGGACCAAGCTTTGTGCCTCAGACATGTCACACTTACCATAAAACAACATAAGAGCTAAGGACAGGGTTTAAGAAGTGTTTAGGGACTAAAGATGCAGCTCGTTATCCAACAACTGCTTCAAAATTACTTTGGTGCGTATTAATTTCTAATGGAGGCCCCTAGTAGTTCTGCCTGACCACAGGCAATATTTTCTAAGAAGAAGAAATTGCTGAGGGTCAGTCAGTGTGTACTTGCTTTTGGTTTGTGTCGTGCTGCTTCGGAAGGGAATTAATTTCTATATGCTGACATTGTAATCTAGGGCTGCGGTATTGATACACTTAAAATCAGTCAGGTATAGAAGTAAGAAAATTCCAACAGTACCCTCAATTTATTTAAGGAAAAAAAAAGCTCTCTCAAGCATGCAGTAATTAAACTGTTCATGACTGCATGTAATTACATCATTACGTACACAGTCCTGTTTCTGTAATTTGGATCATTGGAGGGCAGAGTGTCAAAATCTCTGTAATGATGTTTAATTCCATTTTAACATTTCCTAGAGGAATTGCTTTGAGTTTATTTTCAAACCACAAAACTTAGAAAACCCCTTGAAGTTTGTGTGAGCTATGTGAGTTACAACTGCTTTTCTAAATCAGTTTGATAATGCGATCATTAGTTGGCCATACCTTCTCATCTGTCCCTTTGATTCTAACAAACTTGCAGGAATTGTAGTAACCTGCTACTTTTAGATTTTCTGAGTACTTTTAGGAGTCTAAATTTGAGGTGAATTTCCTTTATTTTTCACGTGAATTTCCACTGTTTTAGTTCATAATCATTGTACAGAAGTGTCATCTGTTGGGCTGAGTTCTTGCTTTGAACCACAGTGTAGAAGTACCATTTAACACTTGTTTTCAGTCTCTACAACAGTCAAATGTGGCTTTTACTGGCTGTGCAGTGTATTGTTTGAGGGGTATATTTTTAAAAAAATGTACCTTGAGAGCTACAGACAGACATGTGGGTTTTCCCCCTTTACCTAAGATTTTTTTCACTTTGCAGAAAAGTAACCATATTCCTAGCTTGATAATTCTGAAGGCTTGTGATTAATTACTATTGTGCTATTATTTAATGTAATTCTTTCTTATGGTTGGACTCATCATGTGAAATGACTAACTGCATGGGTTTTTTAATAGAAGATTTCACTTTGCTGCTCACAGGAGTCTGGCTGTTGTATTCAGGAGGCTTTGAATCAAGATGTAAAATAGGAGTGAAAGCTGCACTGAATCAGATGAGACAAGAGGTCAAGTCTCGGGTCTTCCAGTGACGGTCTTTGACCTTGGAAAGATTTTTACCTCTTCCTGCCTCATTTTCTCTTTTAGCAATAGTGAAACTCTAATGACAGTCAGTAGAAGTTCTGAGAACTCAGATTTCACTTAAGTTCTGAAATGATGCTGTGGAAGAGGTGCCAATTTCTCCATGGATGATAGGGTGAGCCTAAAGCAGCTGGATTGCTAATTAGGCAGAATCTAAGCCTCCATGTCTCAGTTTCTCCATATACCAGGACAGAATAATTGTTTCACTTCTCTCCCACGTTTTTTAAAAATGTACTCATTAAATTGTAACCTTTTTGAGACAGACTCTCCCTTATTATGCATGAAGCATAATAAGGAGTTATTTTTAGTATAAATTAATTTATAAATTAATAAACAGTTTTGGTTTAAAAGATGTTAATTTCTTTAGCAGACATGTGCTTACTCTGGAAACCAGAGAGATGCTTTAAAATTCATATATAAAGTTTTTATATTTCAAAGTCCATAAAATGCCAGTTGCAGTTCTCATCAAGAAGGAAAGTTATCTACTGAGTGAGAATACCAGGTAGCTTTGATTCCTTCAAGAATTCTGGTAGCTAGCTGTAGCTCTGTCTATAATTGACCTCTTGGGATGTGTATTTTTTGTTGGTGTAGTGGACAGGGTGAACGTGATGCCAAATTATTAACTTGCACAACAAGCCAAGGGACTAATAACATTAAAAAAAAAAGCTTGATCCTTTTCAGAGGCTTGATAATAGTATATGTTCATCATACATTAGCTCCTAGGGACCCAGCCTGGAAATAAGGAGTGCTATTTTGCTAATTACAAGATAGACAAAAAACAAAAGATGTTCCTGCCCCAAAAAGATGAGACTATATTATACACAAATTGCATATAGTTCTTTTAATAGTATTGTATATCAACAGTAAATGCCCATAGTGTCGTGACCTTTCTATATACAGAACTTTGCACATACCAAGAAAAGAATGGAAAGAAAATGACTTTATCCTAGTGATTTGAAAGCTAGAGACAAAGCAGTGCTTATGGAAAGACACTTTATAATCTGAGCACTAGGAAGATGCTTTCATTTACTAGAACACAGCATCAAAGTGGGTAAGAGATACTGCAGGAAAAACAAGGTTTTCCAGATTCCTTGTAAGCATACTGTAAAATGTCCTAGTAACTCCTTAGATGAGAGAGGACTGCAGGTTTCAAATGCCAAAAAGTCACTGAAATGCCTATTGGCTAAAAGGAAGGAAAATGAGATAGCACGGGCTTTTAAAACTTGGAAAGGTTTTGACTGCCAGGCTTAGAATAATCAAAGACTTTATTTCATATTGAAAATACTAGTCATACAAGAAGGCAAGAAAGCTTATAAAGACTTTATAAGGAATATTTAGCACAAAATGAAGAGTAGATGAGCCAAGTATCCCAGGATGAGAATAATTAGAAGAAAGGCAGCAGTCTAAAGACAAACAATTAGAAACTGGCATACATCCAGCTGCTATAAAGTCAGGTTATTCTAGGGCAAGAAATATACCACTGTATCCTGAAATTACAGTCAGCTTATCTTAAGCAGCAGCTTGTATCCAGGCAGTGTTTGGTGTTCTGTTCTGAACAAACAGAAACCATATCTCGCTGGCAGAAGAATCAAAGATAAATTCATATGCAAAGGTGCCACTCATCAGGAATTATGTATTTCAACAGACAAATTCTTCAGGATGCTGATATTGTGTGTATTGTAGTGGGGTGGGGGGAGAGAGAAAATTTTGAGGTTAGACAAACACCATAATCTTATGCAGCTACTTCAAATATGCACCTTGTAAAAATGTGGAAATGGGAGGAGATCTTGTTTCCACCAGTGCTACTTGGTACCCACAAAGTATTTGGTGGAGAGTTGGAGGAAACTGGCAGCAGCTTTACACTTTTTTCATCCTGTACTTCATGAAACACGTACTTTTAGCAGTCTCCTACAGAAGCTCATTATTCACTTGAAGAACAGGTTCACCAATATGAAAGCACCTCTGTTCCCCCTCTGCTGCTTCCAGAGACAGCTTCTGGTGTGATGCTTCCAAATATATTTGGCCTTTGACCTCAAAGCAAGATTTACATTGCAATTCATATTGTCAAGAATCTTCTTGCATGGCTGTGGGGAAGATGTGTGGAGTTATAAGCATGTGGTTTCAGCTCTGAGTTACAGGTAGTACAGGCTGACATACTGATCTGATAGCATTTCATAGTCTTTTTCTAACTTATTATTATTTCAGTTCTTAAAATATAAGCATTTATTTAAAATACAGAGGGATGGCTGAAATAATGAAGATGAGTAGCAGCGATGGTCTGAAGAAGATTGGACATTGCATTATGGAGTCATGAGTTCCTGAAGGAAGTTCCTGAAGGGAACATGATGACTTACGAAGTTCATAAGAGGCATGGCAGTTTTTAAGAAAAAAAAAGTTAAAAGCACTTATTTTTCTCTGTTCACTTCTCACTGAACTTCCATATCCACAGGCTTTCCTCTAGATTTTAACCTGAGTGCTGTTCCATGGTGCTCTTGGCACTTATCCTCCAGCAGCATTTCAGGTTGTTAATAAATCCACAGTATATGTTTTCTCCTGTTTCGTCCATCGTTCCCTTATCCCTTTGTTTCTGTTCTTCCCATTAACACCAATGGCAACATGTTTTACAGAGTCTAAAATAAAATGGTTCCAGTGCTGTATATATATTTTCCTTCTCTCCTTTTCTCTCCAGAAGACAGTTGCTTTCTGCAAAGCGTATCCAGAGCAAGAGGCTTGCTGTCAGACAGCAACATTCCCTCAGTTAGCTTTGCAGCCACAGACAGCACATGTTGGAAAAGCACATGCCATGTCACCAAAATGCCTTTCCTCAGTGCCAGCTGCAGTCCACTTAAGCATGTCTCAGCTTGTTTTCAACTGGTTTTCCATTGTTGCCATGATTATTTGTACTTTGTATGTTATCCTTACAGGCAGTACCTTAAAAACTGGCACAGAAACGCAGTGTTCTCAGAAATCACTCCTGTATTTAAGGATGTTTTATGTAAGTATGACAATCCTGTCATTATGGTACCAAAATGACAACTGCTCAGAGTCCTCCTTTCTCCCATGTCAACTTTGAAAGTTTTAATTATAATCTCAGCAGCAATGATCTTGTTCCAATGCAGTCAGTGTAGGCATATCTATCGACCTGTAAATCACTTTAACAACAGTGGCTTTTTTGTGAAGATTAAGTGAAGCTTTTGTTATTAGCAGAAAAATAACATGGGTTATTTGTTGGGCACAGCTTGTTGTACTCTGTGAAGTCCAGCCACAACTAACAAAATCTGCAAGGGACAGGAGTGTTTTCCATCCAGGATAGCTCAGTCTTATCTGGAGTTCTGTAAGAACAGAAAACCTAGAACACTACAGACATTACAAAGCCAGTCAGGATTTAGGAAATACTGGGATTAAGATAATTTGTACAGGGTTTTTTTGTTCCTGTGTATACATCCTATCTCTAATTACACGATCACACTATTTCTTTATTCAAGATTTCAGCTTTCAGTATGCAGGAGGAGTTGTGCTTGCCTGTATGATTCTGTTTGTGGCCCTAGTGTTATATGCTGTACTGGGGCTTTCTGCAGCGTTGTTTGCTTTATGGACTTTACTGTGACACACAACTGTATGTATGAACTTCACACATGTAATGAACTTCAACTCACACTATCTCTTCTGGGAGATGATGTGATGGTGTTTATCCTTGTTTATGCAGGTGGAGATGAGGAACAGTGCACATAAACATCAGCTAATTTGGGGAGCCCATTATGAGTCATGATTTTTCAGAGCTCCGTTTTATGCAGCTTGTAAAAAAGTTCATCTCTCCCTTTATTTGCAGCTATGAGAAAAAAGGGAGTAGTTTTGTAAATCAGTATTACCCAAACTGAGGAGTATTCAATGAGCAAAAAACTGAAGTAACTTTACTTTGTATCATACCCTGCAGGTCTGGTTTCTGTCACCCTTTTCTGGATGGTGCACATTCCTCCTGCACCATTCACTTTAGATAGTCATGAACCTTTTCTCTTGAGGCCAGTTGGCTACCTGACCAGATTTTTCCTCACTCGATGCTTTTCAAAGTCTTAACACAAAATCTCGTCTGAGCTTTTTATTTCATGTACTGCGGTCCTCACCTCAAGGTACACTTCTACCAATTCATTTAATTCTCTCTTCTGGTTTGGGCCAGTTTTCAGTAGTGATGAAACAGTGTTTAGGAGTTGGTCCACCCATGAGGACATGTTGTGAGGGTAGAATACAAGTGATGGTATCTCATGAGAGACGTGTGAAGAAGAGAAACCCATGGGTCATTTGTAAGAAGAGAGTGGGCCTTTTCATGTTAGCACTAAGAGCAGTGGAAGCATCTGACCTCACCGTCTGGAGCCTGTATGGTGATTGATGCTGATTTGACTGAGAAAGTTAAAACGTTGTCTTTTCAGCTGGCTTCAGTGCACATCCAAATGTAGGGGGATTTTTGGCAAGGATGCCCAGTGAGTTGTTCTTTCCCACTACTTATGCCTGCAGTGCAGGAGGGTAATCAAGGAAAAGGCTGCCAAACTTATACAACAGGTAAAAGAAACTTTCTCATCACAAATCCTCTTCACCAAAACAGCTGAAAAGGTTGGTTAAATGCCAGCTGCCTGAAAATGATGGTGTTAAGCATTAAACGGGAATGTAAGTGAATAATTATCCACATGCAGAAGCACAGTGCATTTCTAATAGCTCTGCATGGAAAAGCAAATGTTCACATGCTTTCAGAGTCTTCTTTTACACAAGATTTTGGGGTTTGGGTGGAAGGGCCAGTTCCTTTGAGGTTGAGACTGGAAAGGTCTGGATCCACTAATTCTGGGGTTTGCTGCATAAAGAATACCTGCGCTTCCAGTGAGGTTTTAGAACTGTAAAGTTAAATGTTTTATTGTGGTGTAAAATCTAGAAATTGGTAGTTTAAGGAACATGACTGAAACTCCAGCATTTTTGTGTAGGCTTGATATTATAAGCACTAATTTTTTAACAAGTAGGAGATTCTTTTGTAAACACAGTTGTACTGAATGTTTTGTGGAATACTGTAATTGTACATGCTTCTTCAGAATTGGAATGTGAATCATATTTACCAGTAGGATAAAACGATTTGCTTAGTAAATATATACAAATAGTCCATTTTGCAAAATAGAGTATCTACAGCAGTGTAACTTGGCTTTAATGTGTTGGATGCAGAAAGCACATTCCGGTTTGTCTCTGCATATTGGACAGTAAATCGATCTTCAGCAAAGATCTGCTTAGGATTTTTTCCTCTCTGAAGTTCCTGCGGTCACTGTGATGTTTAACACCTAATGTGGGGAGAGCAGACAGCCAGAGTAATCCAATTTGGGCTTCTGCTGAATTTCTCTGTAGTCCTTTGGGAGCTTCACTGTGAGCCTGTGTGTGTTCATAGGCATCCATGTGCATGCGTGTGGAAGGGGGAGAAGTGCAAGGTGGGGTATGTATATGCATGGTAAGTGTTCAAAACACTGTGCAGCAAACCAGCAGTATTATTTTGATAGAGAAAAAGTTTTTTCAAACGTACTGGTATGGTACTAGGTTTCTGGTGTGCACTTGTGTGACCTTGAATTATTTTTCTTACCTTTTTGGGGCTTAGATTTTTCCATTTGTAAAACAGGAATAATTTTGGTACACTTGCCTCATATTTGCTTGCTTAAATAAATAGTGGGTTTTCCTCACTTAAGGTCTGTTCAGTATGTTTGTAATGTTTCAAGCTTCTTGCTGCTTTGCATATTAGTTACTCAACTCATAGAAACTCAGTGATATATGGAAAAATCAAAAACGTTGATTTTATTTTCTGGTTGCACAGTTAAGGCAGACAATGAATTATGTTGAGCATTTAAAACGGCATACAGAATTTAAAAAAAGTTTAAAGTAAATACACAGAAATAAAAACACCTGGTCAAGTTACAAGATGATACTCTGTAGGCAAGATGTGAAAAATTGATAGGTTGGGAACAATGGAAAGCAATTTATAGTCAAAACTGAAGTTCCCTCTGTCCTTTTTCCAATGTTATTTCCCATTTTACAGCAGCTGACCACAGGGCTCAACTAGAGACCTTTTCATTAGATGGTAACTAGGATATTGTTGTCTCTGTTGTATTTATTTGGTACAAGCATTGAAACATTAATCAAATATTTTTTTTGCAATTGACTGTTCTTCATGGTGGGAGTACTGAAGAAACAGCAGGTTTTGGGAGCAAATTGAGATGACAAATTAGTTGAATGCTCATATTGTGTCCCCTAGCCCATTGTTCTAAGTGATTCTGTGTGCTTTTTAAATCTTTAAATGAGGTAACATTGTTTCTACTGTTTCTGCAGATGTGATTGTCTTTGAGAAGAGAATCTTACAAATTGCTATTCCCAAATTTTATCTGCCGCTGTAGTTTTGCATATAAACAACTTTGTGGTTTTATTCTATAGAAATGCAATAACATATGATACTACTTGTCAAGCTGTATTGTACAAAGAAATGTATCTTTGTGAGGTTTGAACAGGACAAGCCAAACGAAATCATTCTGTCGTGAGGAATTTTAAGAGACAGCACTAACTATATTTGCAGAAGTGTTTCAGAAGTATTTTTAAATTCTGATGTTTTAAGTGCCCAAAATTCTGAACTGCCACACATAAAATATTACTTTTAAGAATGATCAGTTATTAAATTTGGAGCATCACATAGATGCAAGCACTTCAGACCATTTCAGGGAATTGTTCTGCTAAGAGTCACCCACGTCCATCCCTTGGACTTAGTACAGTAATGGTTAAGCTGAAATTCTGCTCAGATAAGTACCATAACTGTCTGAGTAGCTTCAGTCCCTTCTTTGGTGTTTTCTTTGGCTTGAAATACTGAAGTAATCATTTAAAGACAGAGGAAGAAAAACCTCCTTGGTGAGGTTTGCCGGGATACCAGACTTGCTTCAGTGAGCGCAGTAGAACAGCATTAACTGTGAGAGTGAGAATACTCCACAAGCAGAGTAGTTGGTAATACATCTCCAGGGATGTGAAGAGGAGTAAAATGAACACGATCTCCGTGCTGTGGGAAGGGCATTTTAAGTTTTGAACTGTACCATTAAAAGGGAACTGGCTCTACTTTCCATTTTTTGAAGCATGCACTTGTTTTTACTTTGCTTTTCTTATAGATACCAGTAATAAATATTTTATGTCAGGTTGA
The DNA here is from genome assembly GCF_964237585.1 of Gallinula chloropus. Taxonomy (NCBI): domain Eukaryota; kingdom Metazoa; phylum Chordata; class Aves; order Gruiformes; family Rallidae; genus Gallinula; species Gallinula chloropus. The sequence goes on from NC_140097.1 coordinate 9,043,298, forward strand.
ATTAACCATCATGTGCTGAACTGAGAAAATCTTGTGGTGTTTCACTGCAGTCTGGAAAAACAAGATAAATAATGGAATACCTTAATCAAAATCAGTTTGAGGTTCTTTAGTGTGGTGTTTATTTTGGGGGTTTTTGTTGTGGGTTTTTTGCTTTGGTTTTGGTTTTTTTTACTTCCCAGTTTGTGTTCAGCCAGAAAAATGGTTATTCACACTATTCCTCATATTATCAAATCTTGAGTTGATTCATGACCCAGCTTACTTGCAAAGACTCTGTTCACAGTGGTGCACTGCACAGCAACGTCCCATGGATTGCTTGTGCTTAAGTAAGAACATGGGAGAGAAAGCAGACTGCACGTGCAGTATTTAACATGCTGTTGGTACACTTTGTGTTGGGAAACAGGGAATCTTACTTTCTTTTTCCAAGTGGGCAAAACGGTAACTGTACCCTGGGCGTGTTTATTCAGACCTGGAAGTTGCAGTTGTAAGACAGCATCAGAAGCAGTGCCCAGCTGCATTGTTGAGCACTGTGTGCCAGCCAATATCAAAGACATTTAAAAAAAAAAAAAAACAAAGAAAAGGGAAAAAAAAAAGGTGAGACTTCTATGGTGACTGTAATGAAGTCAGTGGCTATCAGGAAAAAGAAAGGAAAATGTAATTACCTCAATGTATGAGGATGTGCAGTCACTCAATGTACTTCAAAAGCATTCTCTACATCTTCATTTATCATCATTATAAAGTGTTTCAAAAAGAGTTAATTTGCCTTCACCGAATAGCGAAAGGCATTTGCCTTCATGCATCCTTACACATGTAAATTAAAATGTTTGTTTACTTTGATATTTTGAGCTGTACATGTGCATTATTCTTCATAAAAGTTTAAGTGACAAAATGTGGGTGCAGTTTTTGAAACTAAAAATAAAATACTTGCAGCATAAATGAAAGTTTTGTAGAAAAAGACTAGGACAAAGGGGAAAAAATGTTGGACATGGTACACTGAATACAGAATAACAGTTCACTCTGTGCACGAGTTCAGCAGCAGAAAATGATGTATATATAGCTTTTAAATAATTTGCAGTTTAAGAGGATATTTTTAGTAAAATCAGTGTCCAGACTCTCAGCAGGTATAAAGAATTGTTCTTCCATTAACCTTAAAGTATTTAAATCATCTGACACTTTGGTTATGGAAGAAAAGATCTGGTCTCAAGCAGGAAAGTTTAGCAAAGCACAGCTGTATGTATTGGAGATAATCTCCAGAGCTGTGTAGCCTGTTACGTATGACTGTGGTTTTCCTGGAATTGCTTGCCCCAGCTGGTTTTACCCAAACATCCACAAAATATAAGGAAAGGGAGTTCAGGTCTTTTGAACTTGTTTTTATATTCTGTATGTTTTTTTTGGTGTTAAGTAGCAGAAGGTGTTTGTGGTTTCCATGTCAATCTCTTATGGACCTGAGGAGTAGCCACATGCGAGCTGGTGCATCCTCAACTTCAACAGAAGTGATAAACAATCAAAATAAACCAAAAAGTACCTCTGTTTCCACAAGCAGCTTATCATACGGGAGGCAAGTGATAAGTGTCAGTATTCCTAATTGTTACATTTTTGCAGAAGTACCACTGATTAAAAGTAGACACAGAAGTTAGGGTAGGTATAGAGTAATGTCTTGTTTTCATGTGCTGTGGATAACAACAGGGTGTTTTGTATTTTTCAATTTGATTAGTCTTTTGCTGTTTGTCTAATATAAACTGCAACTGCAGAATGAGGATGGTATTAAGATAAACAGATGTATCTTCAACGAAGTGCTAGAAGTTGGATTTTTTTAGTAGCTCTCTTGTTTGTCACTTCCTATTCATAACCAGGCTTACAACTTGTGTATCAGAAGTGTAATTTCTGTGCTTGGAATTTACATGTTTTTTCACTCAGGTAAAATAAACATACTGATATTCCTTAACTTGCAATTCCCTTCCTGGTGGCCCCTCTAAAATCCACACTTTGAAAGAATGACATAAAGGACATTTTAGTTTTAGTGGAGTCAGACTTTTCAAAGCTTGGGGCTGATGCTAGGGAGCAGCAGGTCATCTTCCCTGCTTAAAAAAACTTACTTCATTTTTTTTTCTCATTGAGCATTGTTTGCAGCCCATTTTATTCTCATTTTTCCATCACTTTTTCTTCATTCTGTTTCCTATAAGGCTAGATCAACCTTTCACTGGGTCACAGAAGAGCTTGAGAATTCCCATCTCATTGCAAAAATGAGATGTTAGACAAACTGTACTCTTAGCAGCTATCAGCATTACTTTTACTGCCAAACCAAGTTGGGTAGATAAGATACTCCATAAATTATGACTTCCAAAATTGTGACTGGAAATGTAGGGATATTTTTCTGAAAATTAAAAACAAAATTAAAAAATGGCAGCATTGAACTGTTTTTCAGGTCCTCCTTGTCAGTTTTTTCTGCTTTATGAATATATGTGTTTATTAATGAATTTTTTTTTTTTACTAGTTCTGTCTTCCAACTAAACCAGTGTGGTCCTTATTAGCCCTTAATTTCCTTGAAAACAGCATCTTTTTCTACTGTTCGCTATTTCTCTTTGTCTTGCATCTACAAGTGCAGAAGGGTGCTGTGCTCCCTAATCAAAAGCAAAATGTAAACCCTTTTCATTCAGTGGAAAAGATAAATTTATTTTTGTGTTGTGATGCAGAAAGGCAAACTGGAGGATTACTTGACAGCTTTTCTGGCGTGACCATGCTTGTTTCTGCTATGGATTCAAGTAGGATATTGCCCATAAAATTGTTGCCTCAGGTTATTTTGCAGAGGCATAGTAATTATGAAAAAGGACTTTCTGTATTTCACTATTACCACTGTAGCCTATTTCACACCTCTGTGTATTTATAGAGATATATATGCCGTGCAACAAGTCATATTTTCATAAACATGAAGATAAAAGAAGAATTTATCATGGTTCAGAAACAAGGATAATGACTGAATGCGTGGCAACTTTTTTTAAAAAGAAACAAATGAAGGAGCAAAGACAATGAGGTGATGATGTCTCTGTCAGGCTAGCTAATGCATGCGTTTTGAATGTGAACCTGGTGGTAGGAGGTAAAATAAAAGGTGACATTTAGACTGGTGACATGATAATTTCGATCCTGCCCCTAGAGCTTGAAATTGCATCTTATGTAGCTATGAACTGTTATTTCTGAAAGAAAAACGTGTCTTGGAGTATCATGCACTGTCACGAAAATCTTGCTGTAGGTGTGAAATGAGTGTGTGTGTAATGTCTGTGTTTACAGACAATCTGTAAAATACTTCTTCCTTTTTCTAACTACAAGCTGAAAAAAATTGCATAGTCTTGAAGGGACAGTAAATGTTCCATAATTGAGATAGGTAATATTTGATAATACCAGGATCTGAAATGTTAAATCACAATTTTACATCCTAATGTGCTACAGGGACAGGAAAATTAGAAATGTACTGGAGTGAAGATGTTGCTTATAAAGGAAGAGAATAATAACAAGTACAGTACTGATCTAGCTGAGGGACAGAATTGATTGCAGAGACTATTAGTAAATATGTTTTTATATAAGGTACTATGGAAGCGCTAAACGGGGAAAAAAATGCTAAGCTGAAACTGATAGTCTGAAGAAAAAAGATTTTAATGACTCTAATAGTTGCTGTTAGGAAGTTTAGAAGGAATACAAAAACATAGAGCTTTCTGATGATACTGTGATTTATTTTGCTTCCTGTGTTATATCTTTTCATACACAGTTCTTTAAGGGGAAAAAAAAAGAAATGGCTTTGAATTTTATAGAAGAAATCCAGATTCTTTAACTGTTCTCTATCTGTTTAGCCAGTATTAAAAACTATATAATTGCAGAAATGTAGAAAATTGGTCTAATACAAGCAAAAATAACCATAAAAATAGATCTACTTGATTTTTTTGCCCTTCTTTACAGCCCATTTTAACCAGTTATTTCATGTCCTGAGAAATGCATGCAAGGCACAAAGAAGGGAAGAACAGAAGAGTTCTGATTGTAGCTGGGTCGATTCCAATAGTATCAAGGGGATGGAATACATAAAAGGAGTAAGAACAGATAAAAGTCATTGGATATGACATTTAGGATACTAAAGAAATGCTAGAATAATCATAAGCACTATAATGGTTGTGAGAAGTAAAGTTTTTCATTAGATCAACTAATATTGCCAGGGAAAAAAACCCACACAGCATTTTTTGAGACAAAAGTGTATTTTCCACCCTTTTGTTGTGGTCGACTTATTGCATATGTGTCCTGATCTATGCACTTCTCCTTTAATTTTTACACAGTGTCATTCATCTTTTAGTTTTGTTGGGAACTCTTCTTGAAGTTTAATCTTAGGAATCATGGTAGCTGATTAGAGTAAATATCTAATTATGAACTCAGTTGGCTGCTTGGTTCCAGGTTTTGTAGATTTGGGGGTTATTTTTTGATCTATTTTAACATGTGTTGTATTAAAATCTACGTGAACAAATTGAGAAGGTGCATGCAGAAATTTCTGCTGTCGTTAGGATGAGTTAAGGTCTTTTGTCTTCGGAGATTTTGTGGCCCATTAACCCCAAATGATACTAATAATGCAGTTTTAAACCTTTCCTTTCCATCTGAAGTACAGTTGCATAGCATGCCGTTGTAACATCAATATCGTGATGTGTTGGTTTCTGTAAACGGCATTTGGCAGCAGGGGAATACTGAGAGTTCTGAAAAATACTGTATTTTTCACTTTTGTGAGTAGGATAGAAAATTGCCACGTCTGCTTTCATTTAGTGAATTGTACAAATGGTAAAATGGCAACAAAATAATATTTTCTTTGCTCATTGACTGAATAAAGAGATTGTAATAAAGCTGACACTCCTCCTCCAGGTTACCGTAAGGTTTAGTGCAATTATAAGGGAAGACTTGCAATAATTGCAGCAAGTCAGGATAGCTAGCAGGGTTTTTATCTGAAGATTGTTCTCAAGTTGCCCAAAGGAAGAGCATGTATGCTGCTTTCAGACAGTTTCATATTTAAGCTGTGGCTTCAGTGATTTTAGTGCACAGTGACCCAGTCTTTTCAGAAAATACAACCATGGTAGACTTGCCTGTGAAATTAGGCAAGACTAGTACTTAGTTACTTTGGAGTTTTATATCTAAGCAGACTCACCCTGCAGTCTGGAAGAATCCACGTACAGCAGTTGTGTAGAATGTGGAGGGACACCTTTGTGCTGGTCGCCTTTAACACTGACATCATACGGTAGAAGGAAGCCCTGGGTGTAAAGCTCTAACAAGTGTTGTCACTGGATCTTCACATACCGTGGCACCTACACAGCCAGGAGGTGCCCTAGGATGGAGATGTGAAGAAGAGCAGTGGGTGCTGCTGATAGACATGATTCTGTTCTGAGGACACCAATACCAGGCAGAACATGTGGCACAGCTGATGTAAAGGTCAGTCACTGCAGGTGCTTAGAAGATGTCAGTGTTAAAGGATGAAGTGACAGCAGTCCAGAGGGCTATGTTGCCACTGTCCCTGCCACAAAGGGAGTTGGTCTTTGGACAGAAAGTTCAGTGGAGGCAATGAGGCTTGCTTAGAAAAGGAAGGAAGCCACTAATGTGGTCTCTGCAATTGTGTACTGTTTTCTGGAAGCACTACCTATTTAGTGCAAAAAAGAAGAGTAGAATTTACTGTATTACCTGTCCTTACACATCCATAGAACAGAATAAAATGACTGCCACAGCATGACTTCTCTCACCAAAACAGACTATGGAGTGCTGGAGATCAGTCTGTCATGTACATCAGGCGATCAGATATCCAGCCTACTGATGAGTGGAAACCAACATTGTAACCAGCAAAACCAGAATCTCTTAATTCACAGACTGAAGGAGCTATTGGTAGAAGAGCCCAACATAAGATTATTTTTAGATCTAGAAAGGTACTAAAACAGGTGAGAAAACTGTTAATCTGAATAGAGTGATAGTGTCAACTCTACCATGCTAAGCAGCAGAATTTATAATGTCTATATCTATTGCATTCAGCACCTGGAAATATCCCTTATTTCAGTTTATGTTAGGGAAGTTGTGTTTGCCCAAGCACAGGATTTTGAATTTGAAATTTGAATGGGTTTTTTTTTTATTTGTTTGGATGCCATGACATTTGTTTCAGCTGCTGCAGTGCACATAGTTATGGTTTATTGCACATTGTCTGGAAACAGTTTTGAATTGTGGGGCAGGTGTGTATTTTGATCATTTCAATCCTGTTGTAAAGCTTTCCCTGCAGGTATACATCTGAAATGATAAAGCAGGTCATATGGGTGCCAGTGGTATTCAGTGGAATTCTAGTTAAAGGGTGTTTATTGTTGTTTTCTGGAAGGCAATTTTGGTGATGCTTAACGGAGACCTTGTGAGAGGAGACAAACATGTAAATTAAGTCAACTTCTCAGACCTCTGGGATCTCTTACAGCATGAGTTACTCTTAACAGATAATTAGCTGGGGCTGTTAATCAAGTTTAACAGGTGTTGAGTAATGAACCGAGACAGGGCATCTGCTGTGACCGGCCTCTCACTCTAATCTGGTTAGGGAGCCTAATGCCAGTTGGAGCCCAAAATGCTTCACAGTGAGATCCAACATTGCATTTTCATGGTGCTTCCATCAGTCTTGTGATTATCGAAGAATGATGACATTTGTAACAGGAATACATAAGGAATCCGTCCAAAATTCCCAAAGTGGAAGCTATTAATCAATACATGTTCTTAATTTTCTTTTTCATTTGAATGAATTTCTTCACCCAGATTGTATGAGCAGTCGAACTACTGTATATGTTTATATCTAGTTGCCTTCAAAAATGTGGTGAAATACAAAATACATTCTAGAGTACTGCTTAACTAGGATCTTGTAGACCACTGTTGCCAGCGATAGTTGTAGTGTGTAATTTCCAAGACCTCTTTGCAATCACAATTTTGCAACTTTTATTTATTTATTGTTTGATGTTAAATGATTTTACTTATCTAAGAGATGGAGGCTTCACAATTCATTGTCACCAAGTAGCAGCTTCACCGCTTTCAGGTTGTATTATAAGATGCTACCTTGGCCATTAAGCTGCATGTTTTCCCAATTGTGTCTGCAGAGTGGGTGGTTTGGATTATTAAAGCTGTTTTCAACTCTGAGTGTGATGCCAAATTTGGAGCTAACAGGATTGCTTGTCAGTGCAACATTTGGGCTTTCTTTGGTCCCGCCAAATGGGTGCTACTGGAGGGGAATCCAGTGCTGCTGAGTGTGCTCTGGGAGAAAGATACTGTATGGATAGGTCCTACCATGCCGTGTCTGACCAAGGAGCCTCCCTGTATACGTGTGTGTGTATATATAGGACAGATACTGTGTCATACCTGTCTTTTCCCTGGCAAGTATCTCCTGGTTGACACGAGACAGACAAGAAGCCCCAGTGTCCTTCCTGGAGGAGCACTGACAAGGGCTGTCGTATGGGTGAATGAGATGCATATGCTGCCTGAATATGGAATGAATTCCTATGTTTTCATGTTTTTGATGTCACTTTGCTTGGATTTAGTTGATGTAGCCTTTATATCTCTGTCCAACCTGTGCCAAAAAGGAAGAAGTAACTCAGACTTTCATTTCGTTCCTCTTACTAGATTATTCAAAGATGCTTCAAGCAGGAGTTAAAAGCTGGCTCATGTTGTTGTGAATATTGCAGCTCTGTGATTCTAACAGCATCTGAGGCTTTTAGATATGTTTTGTCACTAAATGTAGTTATACCTGTGGCTATTTTGCTCCAGGCATCTTCTATAAAATACTTGTGCCGGTTATTATGTATCTTGCTGATCAAATTCATAGCAGTGTTCCCAGCTATTGAGCTGTTAGCACAACAGGACTTGTGTATCCAATAATAATTAACGTTATGCAAAGAATAAGTACATTTATTGCAACTGGATGATTCAAACTATGTAGCTAATGTTCCTGGAAGAAGAAAGAAGAAGAAACAGCGACACTTTCTACTGTTGGCAGTGTTTGGCACACGTCCTTTAGAGATGATGGTACTCTCATTTACACAGGACTGAAGTTTTGGTCACAGTTTTCCAAAGGTGATCATGTGGATTGCAAAAGCTATTTCCTTACATGAGGGGTAAAATTCTGATCCAATGGACTCAGCAGCCAGTTTCTCCTGACTGCAGGAGATTTAGAGTATTGCCCAGGAAGTCAGGAGAAACTCAGTAGAACTGGTATAACATAAAGCAGCAAGTGAGGCTAGAGACAAACCCTGAATAAGTACATGGGAATTCAGAATGAGGGAGATGAAGATATGGCACAGCTACAGAGAGAGTAGGGAGAAAACTGAGTGCAACCAGAAAGTGCCAGGAAGAGGAGGAGAACCACATAGGTGGCAGGCTAGGTGAGTGGAGCCTGGATAAAATCAGGAGAGAAATATGGACCAGATGCTAATCTGTGAGTGGGAAGGAAGCATCCCCAGTGTGGCTAGTGGAGGACCAGCATCAGAGTCAAGGCGGGAGAATTCGTGTCTCCCTGCTTGCTTTTTTTTTTTTGGTAACAGGCTTGTATAGTGTCAGCTGTGCAATTTTGTCTTTTAAAAGGGTGCCAGTATTGAGTGGTGCTTGACTGTTTTATTAGAGAGATGCCTTTCTATATGTTTTTAATAAGGTTGTACATTTTCTTTTTCCTGTTGAGAGCCCTTCCTGTGTATTGTGTGCATTAACAGGAATGGTAGAAGTCTTTGGGAAAGCTCTTCATATACATGCAAAATAGTCACAAAGTAGGCATAGCTCAAAGATGGGTGTCTGATATTTCTTTTTTATTTTTTCTCCTATGCTCAAAAGTATGAAAGGTGATTAGAGCTTATTATGAACTTATCTCTTGCCCAATTTAATTTTAAAAATCCTGGTTTGCAATGCTGTGATCTACTACAAGACCCTCTGGGAAATTGCATGTAAACTCATGACAGATGTGATATTAACCTGTGTCATTATTGCAAATAACAATTTCTAGGGCTGCTAGATGTGGGGCTTTTTCTTCCTTTAGTTCACATAGAAACCTTGTTCATGTCTTCTGCCTTGTCCTGTTTAACCTTAGGAAGGGTTGTGGTTCTGTATGACTGTTTGCCATCTTAAGTCATCTGGTTAACCACGCATTCCTTTCATTTGGCTACTGACACACCTCTCGCTGTCAGAAAGCACAAAACCAAAGTTTTGCATTTTGTATCTCCTCTGGATAAAAAAAAACAAATAAATTTGGAATAGATATCAAAACTTGGGATCTCTCTTCCTAGTTGTTTTTACCCACATACACAGTACAGGCTCTGCAGACTCCTTTCCTGCATTCAGAATTATCCTGTCTGCTCCTCTGAGCCCCCTAACCTCTGCTCCAGTAGATAAATCACTTTCTAGAAACATCTGAAAAGTGTTTGAAATAACACACTAGCCCCCTCCCCCCTCAATCCCCTCAGCAATGTCTTTTGTACAATGCTTTTGTTAAGTAAAGTAGGTTTTAGTAATTCAGAGGTCGGTGGTTCTGTATCAAGTCTTAGATGATTAGTCACGACTGCCATTTTATTTCCCTTTTCAGGTTTTTTGGCAGTTCAAATTTTGGTGGTTCTCTGAGTGGTTTAATAACAGGCAGTGTTATGTGATTGTTGTCTTTCTGTGAATGCATACTGAAATTGGTTTTGTAAGTAAAGTATATTTTGCATCTTATTTCATATAAGAAAACATATAGTTTCTTTAAAGTCACAGCTGTGTGTTGTATCACTAGAAGCCATGTAAGCTCCAGAAAGTACTTTTTGTTCTCCAGTTGTTGCTACTAATTAACTTGCTGACAGAATACTTAGTGCTCTAATTTTTATTAATAAAGCAGGAGGCATCTGTAGCTGTGTTGTATTTTCTTCAGTTTCTGAGGTTTTAGTGGCAGTGACAGAGCTCTGAGAACTTCTCAAGGTTCTCCAGAGGACTTGGACTTCTCTTACGGCTTTTGATATTTGATTAGACTTTGGTCTCTTTCCGAGAGGTATGTAATGGACAGAGCACAAATTCTATAAATGTATGGTAGCAGCTTGTCATTCTCTGTTCCCAAAATGCACACTGTAGTGTACATAAGGAAATGCCTTTGTCCGTCACGACTATGATGATAAATTAAAGTTCTTCTGCTTTTCCACTGGACTTCAGTAAAAAGTACTTCTGATTGTGTCAGTTCTACCAGGGAGTCAGAACAATTCGAGGAAAATCAATGCCAAAAGTGCTTCCATATAAACTTTTCAAGTACTATTCAAATAATCTTAGGAGTGTTCCACTATTCTTGCTCTTTTTGGGGGCGCAGAGCTGCCCGCTGCCATTAAATGACTGAAAGGAGCAACTGAGTATGTTAACTGTGGTATTTCAGTGAGCAGTTACTGTTGTACAACCGCGTACGTTTGGTGTATGAATTTCTGAGCAGATACCTGTATCTCTGTATAGATGAGTGCAGAGATCAGACAAAAAATAATTTTCTTCTTTTCAACCAATATCTGTTGCTGCAAATAGTAAATTTTAGGTTCTAAAGTTGGTCTATTTGAGGCATCTGTCTGTAAGTGGAAGATACGATTATAGTTTTTTCCCCAGAGGTTACTGTTTCTCATTACAAATTGTAACAACCAAGTCCCAGTCACACCACCACTGATGGTAGGAGTACGTGCTGATTTGTATGGTTCAATCTAAAACCTCTGCTTTGTCTTGATTATGTTCAACATCTGACAGACAGCTGGTGGCAGTGGAAACCCCAGGCTTATTTAGCAACAAGTGGTGTGGCAGTTGCTTCTTGTGTAGAGGAGGAAAGTGCAGTGGCAGTAGCTTGGTTGGTTGTAAATGCTGCTTCTGAGACTGGAAAAGAATCCTTTTCAATTAAACTAGGACTAAGCAAAAGTCTCTTCTTCTGTCTGTAAGTTGATGTGCATCTGACAGGCATCAGCTTCAAGGCCAAGATAAAGACACAGAACCTTATTTTGTAAAGTCTTTTGGGAGAGGAATTCTTGCAATAAATATTAGATAGGGAAAAATAGTTGTGGTCCTTCAGCCACACTTGAGAATCTGTAGAGCTTGACGGAGGTAAATTGGAGGTAGCTGAGACTGCTTTACTGAGCCTGCTTTGAAGCAACTGTAGTTGGTAGCAGTCACAGGATTGCTGGCTAGCATTGTAGGCCCTGAGAAGATGCCTCCCTTCTTTTACTGATTGCTGTTTACTGTGTTTATGTTAGTAATGGTCTTCAACACAGCAGAATTTGTTTCAGACAACTTTTCTGGACTGCCTTGAACTTAACATTAGTGTCTCAGGAGTTGTCTAGCTATTTTCCACACAGTTGTGTGGAACTGAGCTTAACCTTATTTGGTGGTCAGTCTGAGGCCCACAACAACATTCTGCCATCGATACATTCAGCTCATGTGTTCTCAAAAATGAGTTTAGAGTGAACTTATTTCTCGCTTTCCCATTTTATTCCCATTCATCCACTAAATCACTTTTATTTTAAAGCCAAGCAGAATCAGAAATATTTTCAAACAATATTTTAGTGTTTTGAGACCTTGTTCCAGTTATGAAAAGACCGAGTGAAATTTGGAATGTAGAAGCTCCTGTTAATGACTGCAGGAGTAGTGTAGGTTTGTTTGGCCTTTTTATGTGGCAGATTTTGTTTGTTTTAGTCAAGTGAACCATATTATATTTTCTAACAGGAAAGAAGTTTCCATGGATCTTGGGTTTTATAATTCTTATAATAGCATCAAACTGAACGTTCTTACAGCAGAGACATCTGTTTTTTCACAGTCGCCTTCTGTAGGAAGAGACTTTGTTTTGTTTTGAAATTCTTAGTTCATGAATTTTAGCAGATGATCATATTTAAGCCAGATTCTGATTGTCATCAGTACAAATTGGGAATTAACTCAGTTTATTTCACTTCATCTCTCCCAATTTATGTTAGTGTAAAGGAAAACCGAACCTAATGAATTGGCTGCTCTATTTCTGTGTTTAATGGTGTTGACAAGCAGTATTTTAAGAGAAATGAGACAATAGAATTGCATATAGCTTAGAATGCTCCAGTATTTTGACAGCTTATTGGTTTTTATTTTGCTATCTGAAAGAATGACTGGAAGACTTCATTTTGGGTTGACAAACAGTCTGTGGTATTCCAACATTCTGTGTGAAGCTCTGAGCATATTGAAGCATTCTTCCAATCCAAAAACTTTTAAAAAAAAATTATTATAAAATTTCATATTTGTCTTCTTCGATGGTCAGTCCCTTATGGACTTTATAAAACACTCAATTTTTGGTTTTAGGTGGAAAAAATCCACTTTTCAGCATGTTGCAGGCACTGCACTATGGTTCCTAAAATGCGTGAATATCAGTTGTGCTTCTGATGTGACAGTATAGAGCAATGTGTGAACCCTTACAAATTATATTCTTAAATCTGTGCAAGCAAATGTTTTGAGTTTTGAACTTCATCAAGGCAAATTTGAGAGTCATACTTGATTTCAGCATGTGTAGATGGAAGCATATACCCAAATATGCTGGGCTCAAATGGATCTATTTCTCTTTCGAATTTTATTTAGCTCTTGGAACAGAAATAGATGTCCTTAGTAAATCCCGAAGCTTTTACAGCTCTAGTTTTATCTCAGACAAATTATTGGAAAATGCACAATGCCATTGATCTGACTAGAACTAATAGGAGTTTTAAATAGCAAAGAAAATAAGACCTTTAATGCGGAAAACCTCTTCCTCTGTTCTCCCTTTCTTTCCTGCCTTCCCAAAACATCAGCAAAAGGAGCTAATAAATGGAATTGATTTATTTTGAAGTGCTGTCTGTCTTTTTCACTTTTCTCCTGAAGAGCAGAGTGTCTCTGGCAGCCCTGGCTCCAGATGTCTGAGAGACAAACTATAATATGTTTCAGAAAGTCCCTGTTTGATTGCATTTGTCTGGGGGGGCGGGGAGGGAAGAAATAAGCTTTGTCTTTGCTACAATACTACTTAACTCCAAGAACAACCTCACAAGGAAGGAGGGTGTTTCTGAACTAGGATTAACTAATCTCTCTGTTTGCAGTTGTTTCAGCATATTGGTAGCGAGCAGAGCAGTGGTGGTGTTTCTCCCCATCACGTGCTAATTAATATCCCTTTGGTTGTATCTGTTTACTGCAAATGGTGGGGCAGTAGAGCAGAATGCAATAAGCCATTCTGAAGTCTGTGCCTTGACAAGTTATCTGTCCCAAACATGTTACATAAGAGCTGTGATGTTTTGCTCACGCAGAGTAAATATTTTGAGCATGAAATATTTACTTGGTAGTCTTGGCTGGTCTATGGATGCAGGCATGGCTGTGAGCTTGGAAGGGCTGCATCCATCTTTCTTGGAGTTATCCTTAAATATTTAATTATAGCAGAAAAAACACTTAAGTCCTAAAGTGCTCCCATATTGTGTTTTCATTTCAGTCTGTGTAACAGTTTGCTGGAACCACTAAATGGCCTTTTCAGGATTTTCTTTCCTGGCTACAGTGGTCAGGGGATGCAGCTCAAACTTCGCGTGCATACTTGAAACAGAATATAAGAGTCCAGTACCCACCAGTGGTTGCTCAATACTTTCCCCCAACATGTTCCATCTTGAACCACCAGTGATTTACAGATTTCAAGGGTCTGTAAATGATTACATCATTGTTAGTAATTGCAGATTACTTACTGTCCGTGAATCTGTTTAATTTCTATTTGAATCCATTAATGCTCTTGTCCCACATGTTGTTCTGTAGACATGTTTCACAACTTAATTACATGTTGTTTGAACAATTTCCCACTAATGCTGCCATAACAGCTTTATCATATAACATTGTCATTTTCTGTACATGGAGAGCTTTGGGAAAGATGTATGGGCCAGTGTTTCTACTTCTGTGCAGCTCTGGAAAATAGAGGATTAATCTTCCCTTCTCTGATTTTCAATACTTTGGCTTTTAAATAAATTCATTCTGATGTCATTAGGCATCATGTCTGTGCTTTGCTATTCTACATACATTATGAGACAGAGTGAATGACTTGGGAATAATAGGGGGACCCAGTAGCTGTAGGTAAATTGTTAAAAACTCAAGAGAACAGTAACAAAGGGACAGGTCCACATGAGCTGGGACACTGGTTTGATATGGAGATGTGCATACCACATTACTTCTGACTCATGGGGGAGGAGATACCCTGCTGCCCTGCTGAGAAGTTTCAAGGTGTATAATTTCAGTGTTGAGAATTGTGGGCAGCGTGACACGTGTGTGCTTTTCTTCCTGGCAACAGCCTTTGAAGCACTTTGAAGGAAAAAAAACCCAACACTGCACCCAACACTGCAAGGGATTCCACCTCTCTTTAAAAGATGTGATCATCTATTAAAGAAAGGACAATCACAGCAGAAATTGTCTAACCTCACCAATCTTGATGTTGCAAGGGGATAATTTATTATATTTTTTTTAAAGTTGAGCTTGTTCGTGTGTGTCAGGTATAATTAATTCTGTGATCTTGGTTTATGTTCCACATTTAATTGCAGCACTTGGAATGAATTTCAGAAAACCCTATTCCCAGGGTCAAGTGATTCCATTTTCTTCTTTGTTAAAAATCCAAAATCCTCCTGGGTGTTGGATCTTGGCTTTAAAAGTATAAGCTGTGTTTTTTCTGCGCTGTGAGTTTCTCCCAAGGCAGCTCATTTTAGTTGTCCTTATTCAGTTTTCAGTAGAATCTTAGCAACTTTTGGCTTCACTTTTCTGGCTACATTTGACTAAGGAGATTTTATGGATATTTGAAAAGATATTGGCAGGTATGCATGGATTTGCTTTGGAAAAGAATAGCTACTAAGTACAAAATTTGATAGACTTGGTTTCCTAGAAGCAGTTATCTTCAAGAGTTCGCTTGCTAATTTTTCTGATCTTTTTAGATTGTCTGAAATGGAAGGGCTGAGGAGAGGGCTATGTATAGAGAGGCGTGATCACTGTGTGTCTCTGATTAGGGAAAGCATTGGTGCTTAACTGTAATGACTGAGAGCCTGCACAGAACCTGATTTGTGATCCTGAGGAACAAGAAAAGACCAGCTAAGAGAGGTTATTATTCTCCATTATTGTTTTTTAAATGGAACCTCCTAAGTATTGACCTTAAAGCTAGCACATATAATCACAAACATGTTTAGAGTAACCAGACGCTAACAATCAGTGAGACAATACAGCTTCAGAGCAGCACACAACCTGTCTCACTGTTTCTAAACGTGCATGGCTTTTCTCGTAGGTGCTTTTTATTCATGTGCTAAGTGAAAAGATGCATAATCTTTGCTGCTGGGATGCCTTGATATTGATTAGACAATGGATAGCATTGTAATTATGCTCTACTCCTGAGCTGTGTCATAGAAATAGTACAGAAAAATGAAGTCATAGTTTTCCTGTGCATTTGTTACAAGTCTTACTGTCTTGTTTAGTTAATGTATTAAAATCTATTTAATATGGCTTTTCTGCATAAGGACTTTCTTTGCTGGGTTATGAAAATAGGTTTTAGAATATTATTTGTGACTAGGCTTCAACCTGTGCCCAAATAAATCCAGTTTCCCAAATAAAAGTCTGTATGTGTTTTGTAGTTAATGCAAAGAAGAAATGTTATTGCTCTTGATACAAGGCTGGTTGATGAGTCTTGAGTAATTGCAACTAACTTTCAGCTTTTCCTCTTTCAGAACATCTTTGGTGTATTGCCACTGTAGTAATAATTTCTTACCTCCCTTCTCACCCAGACATGAATCTGGTTCACATGACACTATGGTGACTTGTTCAGTGGTGTGTGACTTGCTCTGCTCTATACTTTCCTTCTGCCTCCTTGGCTCAGAGGCTTCACAAGGGACTTCTTAGAATTTTCCAGTTTAGTGAAATTAGAGTATGATGTACAATCACTAGTCTGTTCTCAGTCTCTTCTGTATTGAAAGAGGTTTGCTGTCCAGCGTTCTGGATCCTGAGGTTTTGGAGAACCCATTTTCCTGATCGTTTTTTCTTCTCTCAAAATGATGGCTTGTAATAAATATAGGTACAGAAGTGAAATAAAGTTTTTGAGAGAGGAAACTGGCCTGTTACAGCCCCTGATCTTTACTGGAAGTGAATACTGAATCAAAGCTTTGGGAGGTGAGATATGGAGAGAAGACCTTTCCTGGCTTATAAAATATCAAGGAAGTAAACAAAAGCTTTATATTCTCCTTGCTATTGAAAGCCAGAATGTCCTTTTTCCATTAAGAGTGTTTTGCTATTCTTTCAGAAATCTCCTTTAATTAAGGCTGTATAATATGTTTCCAAGGATATGAAGGAAATAATTCACCATGGTTCCAGCAGTTACTGTTGCTTTCTGATGAAGAAAAGCAGATATTTCTTATCACATGGAGAGGCAGCAATGATTAGAAATAGGCTATAGTTAGGAACCAATTTGTCTTTCTCTGGGCAGTTTCAAAATATTGTTGGCTATTTTGCTATTTTATGCAGTAGTGTGCAGATATTGTAGTAAAGTATCATGACCCTGACTCTGCTGGGACATTTCTGGTAGTAGCTCTCCAGCACACAAACTAGTAGAGGCTTGACTGAACCCTTTTAAAGGATTCTGGGATGCTACAGGCACATTTGCTGCATCTTCATAGCAGTCAGTGTAGTGTATTTGACTCAGAGTAAGGGCATCCAAACAGGACTGGAATTAGGGTTAACTCCCCCGCTCATATAGCTGCCCAGTAGCCTAGAAGTGGTGTCAATGTGCTTTTATCAAGAATGAATAGAGTCCAGTTTCTGCAGCATCAGGTGGATAAAAAATATTTAAGAGCTTCCTGTACTGATGCAGGACTTGCTGGGAGTAATTCTTGGCTAGTCCTTGTCCCAGAAAGAGCAAGAGGTGAAGTGAGAGCCTTGGCCACTGCCCCACTGACCCTGGAACTGAAGAATAATCTCATGTGTGCTCCTCAGAAGTACAGCAGGGTTTCAGCTCCTGCCCGTGCTGCTCCAGGACCTGTTAATGCCCATTACAGGCCTCTGCTTGAATGAGTCTTACCCCCCTTTCCTCACCTTCACAACCCGACCTGAATTCCTCTGTCTGCTTTTTGGTGATTATCTTAGACTCCTTCACAATGTAGGTTCATCATAGGGAAAAACTGCCTGAGAACAGGGAAGGTGAACTGCTAAATATGACAGTGCTAGAAAGTCAAACAAAAAGAACCTTTTTGAATTGCAAAAGGTGACGTCCCTGTAAAAGGCTTCAGTCTGCTTTTTGTTAAACATGTCTTTGAAGAACTGTCCGTCTCATTCACTTCCTCACTGCTTACAAAAAGGAGCAGTGACAGCGCTGGCTCCGGGTGTCTGTCAGGAGAGCAATAAAAGTTTCAGCCATACCCAGTGTGATTGTGTTTGATAGGTAAAAACAGATAGATGCTAATTTCAAAACTTGACTTTCAAGTAGACACTTCTCTGTATGTCAGGTTAAGGAAAGGAGAGGTATGTGTGGCTTACAGAAACAAGTCACTGAGGCTTTATGTGATTAAAAGTATTAAATTAATCTTTCACTTCGTAGTGCTGATCAGAATTACTACCAATAAGGCATGTGCATTTATTTTCTGCAGGCACTGCAGTTTTTCTGTCTCCCTTCGGAACAGAAATGTTGGAAATGAGTCAAATGTGATTCACTGTATACATGATGACTACCTTTGAAATAGCACTAATAGCTCCAAGAGCAGGATTTATCTGGTATCATCTCTGACGTAAAGACCTGATAGTCAGTGGGGTTAAAGTAGACATAATCCAGGCTTCTATATTGTTTCTTCTTTTTTCTCTTGTTCCTGTTATTACCCCTTTTACATTTTATTTTAATGTATTCTGAGGCTGCTTTTGTCAGAATTCTTGCTTTAATTATATAAAGATTAGAGGTTTTGCACAGGACTGAACGCAAACCCCCAGATGTTGCCCCTTCAGGCCTCCAGGAGAACATCAATCAGGAATCAATGAAGGACTACTGGACAAACAGATTCAACAAGTGTTTGGTGTGAATATGGCAGCTAGTTTACAAATGGGGTATCTCAAATGTTAATACAAGTGGTAAAAATTGAAGGTGCATCCTCAAGTGGCAGAATGAACTGGACTTCAAGTTCTCAGTGGACCACTGTTAATGGTGAAAAACAACATAAATACAATGTCTAAACACAGAAGTAAGCAGGCTGCATATAGCTAGGTCAAGTAATTTGTTTACTTGGAAGTTTATTAAGAATTAGATATGAGGGGGCAGTATTTTTTCCAGAATATACAGTTATTTCCCTGCACTAAGTGAACTGAAATTATTCTCAATATGCTGTTATGTATCTTGTAATTGAATGAAAATTTGAAGTTGATAACTGGCAATTATATTGATTTCCTTTTTGTTCCTTGGATATTCTTCAAAATGACAGTGCCTGTGGCAAACGTCACTTTATCAACAACAGTCACACAGCACCTTATTTCCAGTTACAAAACACCATGAAAGTATACAGAGAGGCAGATAAAAGCTCTGAAGACTTGTTAGGATGGACAAGTGTGACACCATCACCATCAAAATTATCCTAAGCTCATTGTTTTGTCTGGGTATTTTAATTAGTCTGCTGGTGAAATAAATGGGGACATATGTTGCCACAGGAAAGTAGCAGGAGATGACAATCCGTTAAACTCTGACAGGTATTGTTGGCTTGAGAATGAATAATGAAAAAAGCGACAGTAATTAAAACATGTTTACTTAAGATGACAATTACTTGAAATATGGTTGCATAGTAAAGACCTCATTATGATCCAGACTCTGTAGGTAAAAATGATACTGATGTCAAGGTGTAATTAATTTGCTCTTGTAGGTGAGTGATAGGTCACTTGTGGTTCTGTCTCACCTTGTTTACATTCGATGGTTCTAGTAGTGGAGGTGGTATTGTACTTTAAACTCATGTATGCTTTGAGGTTCAACCTGATAGTTTTATTTCTGGTTTTAAATGAAAGTATCTTTATGTATTTTAATTTTATTCATGGCCAAGTCTTGAAAAATGTGGACTTTGAAACTTTTTCTACATAAATCATATTTTTTATAAGTGAAACAATTGTTGCAGCCTATTTGCTTCTCCTATCTTGTGGTTTTTATTTTGATAATATGGAACTATGAATTGCAATTGAAGTGTTTCAGGATAGCAAGGATTTGAGATGCAAAAAACATCCAAGGAAAGCTGTCAATATGTTTTATCTTCTCTTGATAGACAGTTTGGATTATGCTTGCACTCAGAGAGGAGTTTCTAAGTACTTGGAGGTTTGTCCAGGGCTCACTGGACAGCAATCAATGGACCTGTAACATTTCACGGTCTCCTAAGATTACCAAGATTAATTTTTTTAAGAGTTCAAACATCAGATGTTGCTGAGGCGATTCTCGGTCTTTAACATTTTCAGAGCCTTGTCTAAGGACATGGTATAGATTTATATTGGTGAAGAACCTCAGGAGAGCTAAAGATTAGAAACTCTTTTTACATACACTTTTTTGATGTAATTTTTTCCTTTCCCTTATTAGTAGGTGCTTAAAGCACTAAAAAGGCAGATAGCCATCTCATTCACTCCCCCTTTTCCCTTTCCCTACCTGCCATCCAGTGTAATGATTTTCTGTTGTTCAACTGTTGACTCTAAAATGTTGTGGTGTGCCAACATTGACTCTTCTTAAGAATTACTAAAGGATTTTATCACATTTGAAATATGCTGTGTATAATACTGTACAGTACAATAATGATAGTATATCTTAGAAAGTATAGTACAATAGTTGTATGATGCTCATGTGCTCAATATGTTGGGGACTCCGCAAAGATTTAATGTGCTTGATGTCACATTGCAATATGCTGACTTAGTTTGACAGATGTGCCCATGTGACCAGGAGTTGTCATCTCAGTGATAAATCCTGACAGCAAAATTAATTCCTGTTGGGGAAATAATCTCAGTAAAACCTCTCTTTAGATCATTTAAATTTAAGCATATTTTTAAAAAGAGTATCTGATGCTGAAATAATACGTCCTCCATTCCAAATGATTAATATCTTACTTCTCACTACCTCTTAAAAATGAAAGATGCTGAGATGCCAAACTGGTATCAGAAACATCTCTCCTGTCTCATTTCTCTTGTATGTATTAATTGTTAATCAGTCATGGTAGTGTGAAGTCTGATAAACAAATTGTGCTTTCACTGCTTCAGTGAAGAACGAACAGATCCTTTTAATATATCTTGGGAACGTAAGAATTGCTTTACAGTACCATGTTAGTGGTCTGTCTTGTCCATTATCCCGTTTCTCTAAAAGTGCTGAAAATGAAATGCTGAAAGGAAAATGAAACAGTTCACTTAGTATTGCATTCTGGAATGAGATGGTCTTTGGTAGAGGTTGGGAAGAAAAATTCTATCATTGTGGCTGACTTATAGCCCTTAAAATGTGTGTGTTTATAGTTCTTCCTCTTCTTATTGTCCTTTCATGTGTGCTTTGGAAATACCTAGTCCATTTTCTGTTTCCATCCAAATTTTGTGACCATATCTTCTATGTCTTTTTATGTCATGGACTTTAAAATACTTTGTTATTCTTTAATAAGAAGAATGCATTAGGAATATCTTTGCTTCATTTTATGACCTCTGACTTTTGTCTTAATTACTATCATCTTAATTTGTGTCATCTTAATTAATGTCTGTACTATTTTAGAAAAATTCTGACCAAAGATAATACTATCCCCTGGTACTTCCTTGCCTTAATAGTCTTTGGTACGGACTTTGAGGGGAAAAAAGTGTATTTTCAAATAATTATTTCAAACAGTTTCTTCAAGCTGGTATCCACCTCCTAGACACATTGCATTTTAGTTGTACATTTCAGTAAGCTTTTTTCTAACATGGGAATAACTCTGTCTTGGTAAACAGATGTAATTGCCTCCACAGCATGACTGTCAAAGCTAAAAATTTTAAGTACTGACTTGTTCTGTTAAGGTTTTTGTTTGCCGGTTTCCTGCTCTACTTTTCAATTGTTGCAGGGAAGAACAGGCTTTTCCTTCAAATTCTGTGCCATCTGAAGCAGCCTCTAGCTCCTAAATTGAAAGGCAAAAATTGATCTTGGGATAAAAGATAACACTCTAGGTTTCCAGGTCTCTGAAGTTAACTGTAGAAATGGGGGTGGAAGGATGTTGTCACCTTTTATCTCTTCTGCGAGGTGCACAGAATACAGGGTAAAGGGGCAAACCAAAACTGTTGGAAACAGAAGTTACATTTTTAGTTCCAGAATACGGATTATGAATTTGAGTGTTTTGTAAATCTTTGATACAAGCTTCAATATAAGTTTTTCCACCAGGTTCAGATTATTTGACCCAATTGCTTACTAATGTTTCTAACACTAGGCATCCTTTCTCTGTATTTATTTTAAGGATGAACAAATATATATATATATATATCTGTGTGTGTCTATATATATATATATAAACTCCTATTCTGGAAATAATTTCAGCAGTTAATAGGATAGGTTAAGTTTTTGCATTTTCGTTCTGTGAATTTCTTACTAAATTATTCTTTTTTTTGATGGAATTGTGTGCTTCCTACCTCGAAGCATCAGATTTATTATAGACAAAGCTCACTATACCAATATAGACAAAGGAACAGTATTTTGATCTTAATATAACATAATTTTGTAAGCAGCTTATTGCTGGTATAGATCACATTGATCATGCTCACAGTGAATTTTCTAATAACTTGTATAATTTAAAGCTAATCTTTAGTAGAGCCAAGTCTTAGCTAAGAGTGAGCATACTGTGGTCAGTACTTATCCTCTTTCTACATTCATTCCTATTGATTCAAGCCATTTAGTTCAGAGATCTTGAATTCCCAGAACTATTCCTTGACCTGCTATTGAAGGATAGGGTGGATTTGTCTTGGCAGCACAGAGTTGGAGTTCCTTAAATACCCATTAGCTTTAGGTTTATCCTCATTTTACTTAGACACACATACACACATGGAGTAATTAGTTCGCTGTTGGCTTACATTTTCTGGATCACATCTACTTATAAAGACATCCTTATGAAAAGCAAATAGTTATTACTATCTCAGTAATTCCCCACTAAGGTCTAATTGATTGGCTTGTAGTCCCCAAGTCTACACTGTAGAAGGTTTTATCCTATTAGAAATCGTTCACTTTTCTAGATGGCAGCTCTAGCTGGCAAATTGCTTAATTCCCATTGCATGAGAGTGAAAACTGTCCTTGATGAATGTAAAATTACTGTGTGACAAGAAAAACTGACTTTAATATGAGATGTACCGGCTACAGTTTTGTCATTCTGTTTTGGTTGGATTCATTTGTTGTGTTGTGGGTTGGGATTTCTTTTCCTCCCCCCTGTACACACATCCATTTTTCATGTCAGTTCTAAGAATTGATAAAATTTAGTGGGCATGATCTGATATGAAAAAGAGACAAATCTGTCATTGAACATCTTTCTTTGGGTGAAATAAGCGAAAATTCCACTGCAAGTAAAATCAGACATTTGGCCCAGAGTAAAATTTTGCAGTTTTCAGAGGGATTCTTCATCATTTTCACAGCCAGAGCATGGCTTCTGGGAGAAAGAAAGAGAGCAAGCATGAAGCCTGTGTTTTCATGAAATCAAAACTGAAATTTGAGATAGAATTGGAACAAAACATGATTTTCATTTACCAGCTTTAAAGGCAGCAGGATTTGATTTTGACTTTTTTTCCTATAGCTCTACCAGTCATTTAAATTTCTTATTTGAATAAAGGCTCTCGGGGCATATACAGATCTTGGTCTGTGTTTGAGATTCCCACTGACAGCAGTGGGAGATCTGTGTGTGAGCCAACAGTGGTTTATGGCCCGTAGTTATTCTGTGCCTTAAAGGCACAATACACTTCTGCCACTTAACATTTAATTTACATATTCATAGTACAGAGGGTTATCCAATTCTTTCCCATAATAGTCCTACAAAGCATGCAGGAAAGCAGAATAGCTGCTGTTGTACTGACCTATTGACCAGATCCACAGAGTGACTTGGACCTTCTGATGCTGACTTGTCACAGCGTGTAACTGGCCTCTGGACTTGATGCAATGTTAATGTTTGGGCTCCTACACTGCAGTGTGTGAGAGAGTGGGATATAATAACCCCTGTCTTCGTGACCTGAGCTTATTCATACTGAGCACTGGGGGGGGAAAAAATGTTATTTAAATCTGGCCCTGGGAATGTAAATGTGATCTTGGGTGTGGGGTGCTGTACTTAGTTCTGACAGAGAATCACATACCCAAACCTCTTGAAGCACCTGTGCCATCAAACCTGAACCAGGAATGCTCCTGTCTTAAAAAACAGACTTGAAAGGAGATAACTCCACACAGCGAAGGCTCCTTTGGGATGCCAGGCTTTGTCAAGCTGGTCCATCCTCAGCTCTCCTGTGTCAGAAAAGTCCTTTTTCTACCAGGAGAGCCTTCCTTCTGTAGCAAAGGTGTGCTTTACCCTTCCAGGCGAGTCTGTGCCTTTTGCAGAGGAAAGAAGTGAGGATGTATTTATAAATTTATGAATATTTTCAAGCTTCAGTCAACCAATGTGAGGGAAGTGGGAGCCTGGCACCATAGTCTAGAAATGGCAAAACTTATGGAAACTTAGTTATTAGCAGGAATTCTAGGATCCAGTCTCCCCTCCAAGGGCTGCCTATTCATTTTACATTAAATGAGCACTGCAGAAAATGAAACTTCAAGTGATATTGCCTGTAACAGTTAGCAGCATCTGCTTTTGCTGATTCACAGGGATTTGATTGATGTGTTTTAAAATTGCTTTGAGGTAGCAAAATCCACATGGAGTAGGAGCTCAATATTTATTAAACAGAAACTTGTGGCCACCTTCACACGATGGACTCCTAGGTCTGTAAATATCATTCAAAACTGTTCTAAAATTATAAATTGCCATTTTTATAAGTCATTGATGTAGAGCTATCCAAAACACCCTATTCAAACATCTTGTTTTCATTTCCTTGTAGCTCTTCCAGGTACTATCTGCAGGGCTAAACTCTTTCAGGCGTGATACAGACACATTTTAGACCTTAGGCTGAATGGTTTCATTGCATGTTTGCCCTTTTATTGTTGATTATGTTGCAAAATTTAGGTGAAGCTATTAATCTATTTCCAAAAAGAATATTAAGGAAACTTGTTTCTGAAAATGTTCTCCTGGCCTTTCCTTTGGAAAAAAAAAAATCCAGGCTCTGTGGAACTCTGACACTGAGCTGTGTCAGCATCTCCGAAGGGACACAATAGAACAGGCTTCACTTCAAGCATTCATGCCCCTCACTCTGTTTGAAAATAAAGATGCAAAAGGAGGAAGAGGAAGAGATCACTCAAATAAGATGCAAGAGGAGCTGAAAACCCAATTCATTCTTCGCTCCGTGCTCTCCTCCTGATGGGTGAGAATGTTTTTCTCGCTGATGGAAGCACTAGAGTAGCAAAAAGCACATCAGAAAGCTGTTTTAATTTTTCTGCAGTCCTAGGGTTTTTTTTATTTTGAATATCTCTGCAATTTCTGTGTGATTTTGTTGTGGTTTAACCCCAGCCAGTAGCGAAGCACCACACAGCTGCTTGCTCATCACCACCTTCCACCCCCATGGTCCCGGTGGGATGAGGAGGAGAATCAGAAAAAGGGGAGGCGGAGAGAAAAAAAAACAACAAACAAAACTGGTAAACTTGTGGGTTGAGTTAAAAACAGTTTACTAGGACAGGAAAGGAAGATGATAATACTAACATACACAAAATAAGAGAGGCACAGTGCAATTGCTCACCAGCTGCCAGTCAATGCACAGCCTGTCCCTGAGCAGCGATTGCACCCCGGCCAACTTCCTCCCCAATTTTTATACAGGCTGTGACATCATATGGTATGGAATATAAGCTGAAAAACCCTTGACTTAATTGTAAATACTGTGGAGCAACAACTAAAAATCATCACTCTTACCAACATTTGGGGTTGGACCCGATGAACTCGTGAGGTCCCTTCCAACCACTGCAATTTTGTGATTCTGTGATTATTCTCACACTAAATCCAAACCACAGAACTATCTATACCCATTACTAGGAAGAAAATAGCTGTATCCCAGCTGAAACCAGGGCACTTTTCAACGTCTCCCAATAAAGCAACTTTCAGACCTCAAGTGATGCTTCTATGTACAGTCACTGGGGGGGGGGGGGGGGGAGGAAAGACTAGTTAATGGATTTTGCCTGTGAAATGCACAAAATTATGGAAAATGGGAATATTTATAGAGAGAGTTGCCAGTGAGTTTGTTAAATAATAATGGAAAAATACAGACAGCAAGGTGGTCTCATTATCTTTGGTACAGAATTAAATCAAGCATCCAGCAGAATTTGTTTAACCTTTCCATGAAATTGTACTGAATTACTCCAGACAGAAGCAACAACTCTTCAGAGTCTGGTTTTTTTTTTTTGTTTGGGTTTGGTAGTTTTGTTTGGTTTTGGTTTTTTTTTTTTTGGGGGGGGGGTATTATTTTGGTTTTTTTTTTTATTTATTTCTACAAGTTAATGGTGAAGTTTCATGCAGACAGATACTGGAAATACTATTCTTTAAACAAATGACCTACATGCTTAAAATACTGCTATAAATTTTCTCCCCCTATTTTAATTACACAAGCCTTACTGATATAGGAAGTATATCTTTGGTACTGCAAATGAGTGTGAATTCCTTCTGCAGAGGAAAGTGAGAAATGGGATCTTTACTTTGAAATAAGAAGTGTTGAATGGGGAAGGAAGAAAGACCTACTAGTTAGTGACAGATTCCTTTTTGGTGCAGCAAAACTTCTGTAAGAATTCTCAGTTCATGAGGAAATCGTTATCTGTTACTACAGTTTCCACGTGCTGGGGGAGCCTGCTTGGAGCCCAGCTTTACCACCTCCCTGGAAAGACAAGGGGAGATGTGGAACATAAGTTAGAAGGAGCCCTGAGCAAAAGCCATCCTATCTGCTCTTTGGGAGTGGTCCAGGTGCTGAATTCCTTTGACATCTGTTTTTGGAAGCTCTTGGGTCTGTACCTGTTTGTTTTTTTTTTTTTAAATCTTCTGCTCTGTGCTTTGTCAATAGGCCCACTTTGAAACAACTGATAAGAGCATCAGTGCTTGGGATTGGTTTTTGCAAGGCTTGTAATGCTTACTTATCTCTAATAATGGTCTTCTGGGGCTTGGGAACAGTGGCTTCCAAGACTTCCAGATCCATGGTGACTTTGAGTAGAAAGCTCTAAGGAGAGCTCCACCCCAGGTAAAATATGCAGTGTAAAGGTAAAACCCCCAAACTAAAAGCAGAATAAAAGGATGGGAATCATAGAATGGTTTGGACTGGCAATGACCTTAAAGATCATCTAGTTCTATCCTCACTGTTGTGGGCAGGGACATCTTTCACTTGACCAGGTTGCCCACAGCCCCATCCAACCTGGCCTTGAATACTTTCAGGGATGAAACATCCACAACTATTTTGGGTAACCTGTTCTAGTGTTTATCACCCCCAACATAAAGAATGTCTTCATCATATTTAATCAAAATCTGTCTATTTTAGTTTAAAACTCTTATCCCATGTCCTATCCCTACAAGACTTGGGAAAAAGTCTCGCTCCATCTTTTTTATAAGCATCCTTTAAGCATTGAAAGGCCATACTTAGTCTCCCCTTCTGTTCTCTAGGCTAAAAAACCGTCTCAACTCTCAGCCTTTCTTCACAGGAGAGGTATTCCAGCCCACTAATCATTAAACAGCAACTGTATCTCTGACTGAGGTGTTTCTTGAGCCTCTAGGGAACTCTGAGTACTCTTGGGAAAGCAATGAGTTTTTAGTACACAGTAAACCTTTGCTTCTCGTAAACGTCCAAGCTAATACTAGGGATGTGATTTTGGCTGCTGCTTGGCTAGCTTTCAGGAGATATTGTTGCATGTGGCAACCTAAATACGTGTCTATTCTGATAAACAGCATTTGTATTTCTTTATGACTGTGACATACTCAGCCTCTGCCAGCCTGTAGATGAGCTAATACGAGTCTTGTTTTAGCCTCATACTATGGCCCCAGGTAGAGTGCACTATATCTGGGCCACTGAGTGTAGCCCAGATAAAACACAGGCACAGTGAGTGCATTTTGAAACAAATATGTTTACAGTCAGTATTATTTGAGGCAAAACTCATCACTGACATAACATAAAGCTTGCTTCTGAGATGTCTTTTATCCAACCCTTTCATCTTGTTAAATATAGTTCAGTGTTTTCTTTTTTCTGTTGAGCAGATGATTGCATTAATTTAAAGAACAACAGTTGGCACACCAGACATGCAAATGGCACAAGACTATGGAGATAAAACAGGGAGTAATTGGTCCATTAAAAAAAACCTTCATTTTATCTGTTTAAGAAACTAAATGCTATTCATTAAATATAAGCCAGCAGTCACAGGTACTGTGGCTTTCATTCATTTCTACAAGTATGCTTAGAGATGGCTTGGAGTGGGGCTTCTGTAATAAATGAGATAGTCTTCAGTGCTTTAAAAATAGATACATTACTTAGAGAAGGTGGAAAGTTTTCAACTTGCTTTTATTATCTGCAATGACTGTCTGAATGAGTTCGATTTAATGAGAAACTGATATTGTAGTAGTCCAAATATATTTAAAAAAAACTAAACTGAAGTCATCCCGAGTTCAAGTCAACTCTAATTTTTCCCTGTAGAAGACTGATGAAAGGCAATGACATCAGACTTGCTAATAGCCCTTCCTTTAGCTTACTGTTAACGATCACCATCAAATCAAATGCAGACTTGGTGGAATTCCAGATTTAAACAGAGTTGTACCAGAGATAAGTTTTGCCCACTTTAGATACTATGAAAACAGGCACTGAGTCCTGTGTCAAGTCCAGTGAACCACTTCCTACACTTAACAGATGTTTATTCTTGTAGGACAATGGGAATTTAGTAAATCTGTTCTTCTCTCTTAGAAAAAAATGTACAAATTGACAAGTTTTACTAATTTCCCTGGGCAAAAGTAGTACATGTATTTTATGCCTTTTCAGTGTTCTGCCTATGCCACGAGAAATCCACATTTTGTGGGAATCATCACCATGCTAAGTATGTATTGTAGTAGGAACTTCCTGCTGGGGACACATCTGTTGGCTAAATAAGAAAGCAGATATGCAATGATACCTATTCTACTTGAGCATACTGGAAACAGGCATCACAATTAACGAAGGCTAATTAGTTGCATTTCACTCATGATATTTTATCACAAACATAAACCACCCTAAAACTATGGAAAGCTCAGTAACAAGCTTACTAAGAGATAATATTTGGAACAAAGAGCAATGATTTTCCTGATTTCTCTTCCTCCTTTTCTTGTTCTACAAAGCAATACTCCAGCTAGAATTGGCCACTGTGGTGTTACTGTTATAGTTCCATCAATTATTGTTACCTGAAGGTGATTGATTACTGGTGGAGAAAAGGGAAGACTGGATATGCATGTTGCAAGTCTGATACGTTGCCCTCTGAACTCTTCAGAAGAAATGTATTGAATGAAGGAGAGGCAGAGAGATGAGGTTTGCTCAGCCTGGAGGAGAGCACAGTAAGACAGGAATCTGCCAGCTGTCCTCCACCACATGGACAGGGCTGGGGAGAAGGTGGAGCCCGACTCTTCTCAGAGGAGGAACAGCTTGAAGGGATGGGGGACAACAGGTGCAAGTTGCAGCACAGGAATTTTTGATTTGATGTTGGGGAAAATATCTTTCTCAGTAGAAGTGGTTCAAACTGGAACTGAGGCTTAGAGAGACTGTGGGATGCCATCCTTGGAGAAGTTCACAGCTTGGGGAAGGCTCTGAGCTATGGTCAAATTATTATTATATTTTCCTTTTACCCACTGTAATATTTGTTAGAAATGGAAGGTTAATCCAATGGACTCCACAAATGGTATTTGTTGGCTGTCTGAAATTAGGAGATATGTAGGAATTCTGTGTCTAAGAGACATAATCCTATAACGAACCCTGTACTGTAGTGCAGGTATGGAAGGTGTAGAGTTGAGAGATTCTCAACTCTGGAATTCTCTCATCTAAGAATGCTTCACTTTCTTGTACTTGTGTTTTGTGGTAGATTTCTGCAAAATCTTCGAAGTTAGGGGTGGGGAGTAAATTTTTTCAGCTCATAGCAGTGAAGTGAGATTGAACTGTGTTACTGTTCTGATGTAGAATGTTATTTACAATCCTCTGAACTCTTTAGTTCATTTAGACGTGAGTAATTTTGTTTGCTGTAGTGCTCAGCACTCAAAAGTCTTTCTGTCTATTTGACAAGGAACTGATTAAACAAAAGAATCATAAAGATTACAAAGATAAAGCAAAACTTTCTTAAATTGAGGTGCTACATAATTACCACAGCTCACAAGTAGTTTTCAAGCAGCAGGCCTGAGTCACACCTGTGTATTAAATAATTATCTGCATCACTTAGCAATTACTGCAACTATTTGCCAATAGTGCTTTGTGTAAAGAAAAGGTATGCTGAGCACAGAAAGTAGGTTCCTAATGTATCTTAATTGACAAACATTTTTGAAGTTCAGTAAGATCTTTTCAGAGAAGCCTTCTTTCACTTGATTTCATGCTCTGCTTTGTAAGCTGTGAGCATTTACAACTTATGAATAATTTTGTTTCTAGTGTAAGTTTTTTAAAGCAAATGACATGGATTTCATATTTGAAATCTATACACATATAAATGTGTAGCTGTTGGTGTATTTTTGAGAACTAAATGTCATTATTATGCTTTTCCTTTTTTTTTTGTGTAACACCATCTGTTTAGTAAACATCAAAATGGATTTATATGAAACTTAAAAAGTTTGTAACGAGAACAAAATAATGCATGAAAGATTAGATAAGAACAAGTCATTAAAATGGCCTATAAAAGGACAACCATCTGTAGCACTAAAATAATCTTTCTATTGATGGCAGTAATAACTTTCTAAGTCAGTGACAATTTTGGATTTACAGCATAAATAGTTGTCATATGAACCAAATAATTGAAATGTATTTTTTGTAATTAATGAATACTCTTCCCCACCCTCGTTACCCTTGTGAAGAAACAGAATTTATGCAAAATATATGTATGTATGCTTAATAATGACTTGTATCTCCTAGCTCACCAAAAAAAGCAATTATGAGTTCATTAAAAGTATTATATACATGTCTGTAAGTCTGGGGAAAATAATTTTATGTTTATAGAGAATGTGCCTAATGTCCTTTGTCACTCTGTGAATCTGAGCAGGAGCAAGGAGAGTGCAAGATGCTGAGGCTGCAGTTTCAGTTAAAGATTCACATTCGCAGAGATCCGCTCTTGGAGGGGCCGGTGGGTATTGCCTGAGCAGAGAAGGGCCAGCAGGTGACCCGAGAGGAGAGGATCTGTGCATTGTTTTCATTTAAAGGGTACCTGGTCACAGTTTGATTATTTGACCCCTTCAAGGGCATGTTATAGGGAAGTGTTTACTTGCAGTTGCACAGACCCTCAGCCTGGGAACCAGCACCATCCCCTCTTGCACCAGGATGCCAGGGTCACCTCTGTTGATTTGCATCTTGCTGGAGTTCTTCACTCCCTAACAGATCCATCCTGTTGGGAGTTGATTTAATTCCTTGTACATGAAAATTTATGTTCTTAGACTTAAAGCAACCCTTGTAATTCACTTTCTGTGCAAAAAAGGAATTCACTGAATAGAAAGTATTACCTTTGCTTCTTTTATTAGGCATATAGTTAAAGCTTTTCATCTCCAAAGTACTTTAAAAATGCTAATTAACCTTCATAAAACTTCCCTCCCCTTAATGGTAGGCGGCACATGAATGACTCCCTGCAACATTATAATCCAGCCATTTTAGTAATTAGTTTTGAAGTATAGCACATGAACTAATTAGAAAATTGTGCAACTACTAGGCACCTGTTGGCTACAAATGCCTGGGAACTATCAAAAAATGTCATACAGTTTCAAGTGATGTTGTAGTTGTGTACCTCGTGGAGTAATAAATTCTTTGTATGCCTTGAGACAGGTCCCTGGGAGTCAGTGATGCTGAAAGTGCTCCTTGAAAGCTTTTCTCTTTTCCAGCCCCCAACTGCCTGCCCCTTCAGGCGTTTTCTCCTTGTTGAAGAGCTTTGAGGCTGTGGCACTTGGAGGGCTGTGCCAAGCAGCAGAGCCTTTCATTAATCACGTGTTGTACACAAGTAAAGCTGTGGCCAGGAGCCTTGCCTGACTGCTTAAAAAAAGAATTAGCATCACAACGAAGTGGTGTATCTAAGCTGATCCTACTCACTTGTTTTGGGTCATATCACATCCCTGCTTTTCAAGCAAAGATCGCTTAAAGGCACTAAGGACCATCTAGAAAAGTAAGCATGCACAGACTTTGAAGGTTATCTCTTTTCTGTGAAGGAAGTTTTACATCCATATTAAAGGAGAGGCTCAGTATGTCCACGTTGAGTCATTTTTTTGATTTTTAAATGTCTTTTTCCTCTTCAGTCTCTCTGTAAAGCAGAAATGAAACTTGCGACAAATGCTGGATACTTTGTGTGTGTATACCTATGTATATATGTATTTGCATACAAACAAGTACTTCACCCTGCCTATTCTTGCTGCTGAGTGTACTCTTCTGAAATAAAGTTCCTTGGTATTTCTTGAAGACTGAATTGCTACCAAACCACAGAGCTCTAATGTATGCAGGTCAGAAGTCCATTAATTCAAATTAGTCAATTCAGACTAAGCAATACCCTTGTTTATGTGACACAAGTTTAATTGAAGAAAACTATCTCAAATCAAATAGTTCTAGCACTAGATGAAACAGCAGGCAAACCCTGAATCGTTTTGGAGGTCAGTGTCTTGGAGGACAATAGTCTGTTTCTTTGTGCTTTTCATGTTTTCTGTTCAGTGCACCACCAAGCAAAACATCCTGAGACTGGAAATCGAATGTTTCAGTTCTTCAAATTGGTTTGCTGCAGTGTCACAGTCCTCCTGTCTTATTGACACTTTCAGAGTCAGTGATGCTGTGATTTTTAATAGTTTCACTTTTATATATCAGACTTTTAATAGTATATAAGATGAACTCTGGTGTACAGATAAGCACAGCTGAATTCCAGTTACTTCCTATGGTTGGGGTGATGAAATCGGTTGCCCTTATCCATGTTACAGTACTGTGCACAGTCTCTGCCCAGGATAAATCCATTTATAGCACTCAAAAGTTTGTGGCTTGTGATATGTGATTATATCATATCACTTGTTTTTGTCTGAGTTGAAGTTTAGGAAGTTGATCTGATATTCTTTCCTTAGAAGATGTACCAAATTTCCTCATTTTTAAACTTGAGCAATATAATTATGTTTCTAAAGACTGTGTCACATTTAGATAAATCAACATACCAACTGTACACAGCGTACAACTCGTTTCCACCTTTTTGATATTTCCCTTTTCTCTGCTGTCCAAACATCTCTCCAGAACTCCAGTGACAAAACCTAAACAATATTATTTCATGCCAAAAAATAAATCATTGCCATTCCATTGAAGACAGAGGACTAAGATGCTTAGGTCTTGTTTCCAGAAATTTTTGTCAACTTCCAATTAATTTGTCTTCCAAGATAAAACAATTTGTTTAATTTTGTGTAGTGACAAATAACTGTGGGCTTTGCATCACCTCAAGCACACAATGAATTTGTTATTCAGTTTTGTAATTTTTTGAAAATTTTGTTAATTTATTCAGAGAGGGGTTAGAAGAATCCCCGTTCTTTATGTTGTCAGGGTTATATTGGGTTCTTTAGAAGATGTTCAGCTGGGTGACAGTAAACAAGTTGAACACTTACCTGCCAGTTTGTGTAGAAATATTTTGTTACCCTGGAAGTCGTGTAGCAGTCAGGCTATTTCTCTACCTTCTAGCATCTCTTCCTGTGCAAGGGCAACAGCAGAAGTTTCTCGGTTTCAGGAGCTTCCAAAGCTGGTCAAATCATGCTGGAACAGTCCTTACCTTGAGGGTAAAAGGGTTTGCTGCTGTTTTCTGTTTTTATTTTTTCAATTATAACTTTTTTTCTTAAGTTTGAGATTCTTCTGCCTGTGAGGAGTAAGATTTCCTGTGGTTTTTATGTAAACTTCTTAAAAAAACTTTGACTTTCTGAAACTTGGTATTTCTGTGCTTTTGGTTTCCACAGCTTCAAAGAGAGAACAAATTTTTGGACGGAAAATCAGAGACGCTCTCATCTGCATTCCTTTTAATCATTCACTCTTTGCTCCACAACATATCTAACCCTTTCCTATTCCCCAAGAATCCCCAAGATCAAAGTAAATATTGAAGGGACAATTTTTTAAAAGTCAAAACTGTATTTACTCCCATATAGCTGCACTTACCCAAGTGTGGAATATTTTTATAGTGTTGAGGGCCTTTAATGTTTTATTGGCCTCAATGAGAGAGTTCTTATTGGTCAGGACATTTGAAAATATTATCTTTTACTTAGGTAGACATTAAATTTTTCTATTAGACTAAGATATTAAAATTATAACAGTAATTTCTAAAATCTTGTCAATACCAATCATCAGCTGGGGAATATGTTAGAGATGTGTCACAAAAAAAAGTCTGGGTTTGTGGGGCTTGTTCCTTAACCATCATTTTAAATTCTCACCTGCTATGGCTGCACTAATTTAATGTTGTTGAATTGTAGTTGATTGAAACTGTAAATGTTAGCATAGAATGTAGTGCTTTAATATTATTAATGAATTCAGTATTGGATTTTTTCTAAGAACTCACTGGATGAGTGAAGCAATAAATTAAGAGCTGTTTAGTGTAGTTCTTCAGAGCTGGCTTTGTGGAGGGCTCACAGGAGGTGATTTTTTAGAAAAGATTTTTGAGCAACTAAGGTGGCTTCTCTTCCTTTCTTGTTTCCCTCTTTACCTTGGATGATCTGAATTATTTAGGAAGTTGGTCAAGTCGGACAGGATGATAGCACTGGCTGTTCCTTAGGAAAGTAAAAGAATTTGAGAAGCTGTAAAGTCTACTGGAAATACTGGAATGTAAATTGAATGGAAATTGTCAGACCCCTTACTCTATACATTCCCTCATTTCCATGCCCAAGGAAAGTTCTTTTCATGCTTGCTTGGGGTTTTTTTGGGTTTGTTTGGGGGGGAGGGGGGATGTTGAGGATTACTCACTGCTTGATTCTTGTGTGGTGAGTAATCCTCTAGCATTTCTCATCATAAATTACAGATAAGTATCTCCATTACTAATTCAGCCTGTAGTATGTTTGCAGTATGAAGCTTATTAAATAATGGAGTTTTTTCATAGTAGGTAAATTGATGTAAAAATATGTTCTCCTGCAATAACCCTGTAGCTCTAATCAATCAATTTATGACTCTACTCACATGTTTTTCTACAAATTTTAATGGTGCTCTGCTGCCTGAGATTTCCCCTTTTGCAATGTGTGCAGCCTTTGCTCCTGCAGTGATGTGCAGAGGTCACTGTACCCTGTCCGGGATTTACTTACCCTAGAAGCTGCCATTCGTGCAAATATGCAGGTGCTGACACTCCACACATTCCTGAGAACTTTATTTATTTCCTTTAATTACGTTGTTACTCAGAGAAAAGGACTAATCTGCACCAGCCTGAGGGCAGGCTCAGTGCAAACGGTACGATCAAACTGGGTCACTTGCTTGTTCTATATTTTTACAGTTTTATTTATACAAAGACCCTTGGGCATTACTGCACAGGCTGAGGCCCCAGTTGCACCCATGAATTGTCCTGAGAAAAGGAACATCAGGTCTGAAGCCTGATGGCGACTGCCTCAGGCAGCTGCATGCAAACCTGGAGGTGCTGAGCAGGGCTTTCCTTGCCCCAGGCACAATCTGCCCTAACCTAGAGTGTTTCCCAGCCAACTGCTTGCATCATGTGGCAGCATTTTTTTCCTTGGGTATGATTGCTGTTTTCCTAATACATGTGATTCAGAGCTGAATTTATTTCTTATACTTTAATAGTAAAGAATCAAAAAAATCACTTGCTGATTTATACTCATTTATCACTTTCCCTACACTGCCCTTTAACTTAACAGGTCTTGCCTCCTTTTGTATTTTCCTTTCCCAGCCCAGTCCCTTATGTTATAAATATCACAAGAATTTATATCTCTTCATCATCTTTTATTGTGGTAGACTAAACAAGTCTGAGTTTTCCAGTAATAAGATATATTGAATAAATACTTAGGTATATGGCAATAAATTAAAAAACCATCTTTTCTCTAGTCTGTGGTTGATGTTATCTTGTGTATGTGTTTGTAAGTCACTTAAACTTGCTTAACCACAATATAAAATGCTATAACCACTTCCCCTACTGCTCCTCTCCAAATAAGAGATAAAACGTATCTTATTTGATTAAGCAGATGTTTTGGTGTAAAATGAAAATGAAATCACCACTTTCCAGGCTGTAGAAGTTTTTTTGAAGAAGATTCTAGATGAGTTTAGAAGCTGGTGGTAGAAGATAACTTGAGGTCAACCTACTTTGTTTTTCCTTGGTTTTGGTTGAGTTCTTAGAAGTCTTTCATTTCTTAGAAGAAAAATAATGTCTTAGAAGAAAGAGAATTGATTAGAGAATTCATCTCTCAGAAGAAAGACTTTTCTTTCAGGGTGACTGAGCACTGGAACAGGCTGCCAGAGAGGCTGCAAAGTCTCCATATCCTTGGAGTTATTAAAAATTTCCTGGACATGGTCCTGGGAAACCTGCTTGAACAGAGGGGACAGTAGGAGTGGATAAGATGACCTCCAGAGGTCCATTCCACCCCAAACCATTTGTGATTCTTTGATGTAGCATCATATCTAGCATTTTTGCCTGTGGATTGGCATTGTCCACTGCAGTTGAAACCATACAAACTGATGGCATGCCTGCATCTGTCCTGAAAACATTGATTCCAAATCAGTGTAATGTGTTGTCATGAAAATGACAGAGGGATGAATTCCTGTGTCTTAAATTCAGGCTTCGTCAGTGTTCAGAACACATTCTAGTTGCTTGAGCTCAACAAGAATTTTCCACTTTGGAGATCTCTTGTTTAGGCTTTAAAATATCAGTTCTGTGAACTCATGTAATATTTCTTGCTTGGAATTTTAAGTGAAGCCAAATTCTTCTGCTACTTGTAGAAAACCTGTCACTTACCCCCCTATAGCAGTACACAGCAGTGAGTTTCAGGAACTACTTATGCTACCTCTCCAAACAGATTTCTGTGATCGCTCTGTAAGGTCTCTCTGTTATGTCTCTTTTTTCTTCTTCCCTCCTTCCTCCTTTTCAGTTAAAGAAAAAAAATATTTCCATCAGATAGTGCATACTCACACATGCAAGCAAATGGGAAGACTACCAGATATCTCAGATATGACCCAAACTATCTACAGCAAGAATACCTACACTTCCTTTTGATTGCTGTTTTTTAACACAGTGTATAATGAGTGGCCATCTCCTCAAGAAGTGGTGTAATGCTGCAAGATGCAGGGGTGTTGGAGAATATTTAGTTATTTTTGAGGGAGAATGGAGCTAAGAAACAGGAGAGGCATTTTTGAAACATGGCAATATTTTAATAGGATAGATCTGAAACCTGTTGAAACTTTTCCTTTTGCTTTCAGAGTGAATCTGACAATTTTTAAGCTAATTTCCAATCTAGTTCTGATTATAAGACTACTAAAAGAGAGCTTTGTAATAGGAATTGATTGCAGCTTCAACTGAGGAGCTGTTACTTCCTTTCTCTAGACTTTTTTCCCCTTTCTTCAGTATATTCTTTATTAAATCTTTCTATCGTGCTCCTTGTTTGACACTGGCACAGTTGTGTAACTGCTGGCCCATAACAAAACATTTGTGGTACAGGTGGTTTTGGCAGCACAAGAGTTCCTCTCAGTCAGCTGCTCTGTGTTTTGATGTCTGGAAGACAGCTTTCTTAATTTCATTAGATAGGAGGTGGTCCAGAAAATTAAAGGTGCTGACAGTTCTAAGCCGCTGATTATAGACTAGAGTTATTACTCCTTGTAGTTTCATGACAGCAACAATTGTTTATATTTTTTAAAGATTAAAAATTCAGGAAAACAATTAAAATCAAGTAGAGCATTGAATATGTAATGAATTCTGGAAAGTTTTTATGCTAATAGTATTCTTTATTCCTTTTCCCTTCAGTTAGGCTACATTCACAGTCCCTTTTTAGACAAAAGAGGAATATAATAAAGTGGAGGAGTGGAACTCTGAGCACTACATTTTACAAATCTGACCCTGCTTCTGTGAAGGTAAGCAGGAACAAAGGGGCAGAAAGGACCAGTGGGTGCAAGGAGGACAGGCTTGTGTGCTCGTTATTTCCTCTTGTCTCACTGATGGAGAATCATTGTTGGACTAATTAAGGCATTGCTTTTAGCAACCTTTTTCTTTCTTTTTCTTTTTCTTCTTTTTTTTTTTTTTTTAAACTACAACTGCAGTAGGTTTTATCTTGGCTGCTTAAAACCTGAGGTGTACGAGAAGATCTTATAGAAGGGAGGGTCAGATGTAAGAGGGGAGAAGATAGGGATGCAAAGGGGAAGGGAAGTCACAATAGGTACTGATGTCTTGCACTGTGGATAGACTTAGAATTTATCTGAAGCAGGTGGAAGTAGTTTGGCCAGGATACCTCTAAGGACCAGGATGGTGAAGACTTAGTAGCTGGTGGTGCCATCCAAGATGGAACAAACAGCTGGGATAATTAGGCTATCAATTCCCCACTTTATCACTGAAGCTTAGTTTTGAATACCTTGAAAAGGTCCTTTTCAGTCTTCAGTACTGCAGGACAAGACTATCCACAGCTCAACCATGCTCTGTTTGAGGAGTTGTCTGCTTTGGGGAATTGCTACCTGATAGCTTAGCATCTCCCCACTTCTTGTGCTGGAAGATACCATGAAGAGCTGAACTCACTCTTTCTGCACTTGCAAGGTCAGAGATGTCTGCTGTATCCTTACACAGTTGTCTTTTTTCTAAACTAAATACTTACAATCTTACTTAGTAATTCTTCATAAGAAAAAAGCTTTATACCTTTGTACTTTAGAGAACTTTTACTAGTATAACTCTGTCCTGGTTATGTTTGTCCAGCATGATGTCATCTTTTTACCTTTATGCTTGGACAAATCTGTTTTCCCCCTCTTTCTGTCTTACTCTTTTCTGATAATAGCTGTTGCAGTACACAAGTGTAATGCTCAAGAATCTTTATTCATTGTAGACCAAGTAGACCTTTGCTCTACTGGAAATGCTTCTGTTTCACCATGGAAGCCTGTGAGCAGAAGGATGCTCTTTGCTACTGCGGTAGTGTGTGGAGTCTTTTCTAGTTGGTTGGGATTGTTGGTGGCTGCTTCTTGTTGTTATTGTTTTGCTTTTAACGCATCAGGGGGTGACAGTATCAATAGTTTTCTTACTTTAGTCTAAGGGACTCATGCATGACCTTACCTTTAGTGCGCCTTATGAACCTTATTGTGCCATGTGTTGAAGCACATTATCTTCAGCACAGCATGCTGACCGCAAGTCTGAGGACTCTTAATTCAAAGCTAGCTACCGCATTTTTGTTGTTTTGTTTAATAAGTTGCACGAACAGCGGTCTCTAGGCTTCATGCCCTGCTTTCTTTATGGTGTAATATATTTGTAAACATGTTTCTTAACTTACTTCAAAACATGTTTGTTCTGCCTCATTTATTTGCAGATAACTTACTGTCTCTTGGATCTTTAGCTTCTTGTTCTAATGATTGCTTTGAAATATTATTTTAATGAACCTATGAAACACATCATTGTATTCTTTTTTTTTGTGGTTGGACTGCTAATGATACTCATCCATTAAGTAAATGGTTTTGTAAGCAATACAAATGTAATAAATAAAGTTAGTCAGTTCTTTTTTACCACTTTTCTGCTGATAGGCATACCACATGCTGGGAAGGTAATGTTTCATGACCAGAATAGTTCCGTTTGTAGGCAGACTGGGAATCTTTGTATTTAGATTCAGTCAAAGAGTTTCAAAGAACATTGCAAACTATCATTTATATGGACTAGAATTTAAAATTTTTAAGCTGGTTGCAGTGTCAGGTATACATTTGGCTTCAGTGGCTGGTCTAGGCCTCACTTGGCCTGGTCTGTGACGGAAATACTAGAATTGAACCCGTTATTATACTATAGTTTGAAGCCATCTCTGAAAGTGATACTTCAGCTGTTGAGTCTAAGGGCTCTGAAATATGGCAAGCTTTTCAC
Organism: Gallinula chloropus; assembly: GCF_964237585.1. NCBI lineage: Eukaryota > Metazoa > Chordata > Aves > Gruiformes > Rallidae > Gallinula > Gallinula chloropus. The sequence continues at coordinate 9,082,560 of NC_140097.1, forward strand.
TGAGATAAAGAAAAAGAAGGGTCCTGTGGCTGGGAGATGTAATATGTGCAGTGAGAAACTGTTGTGCTTGGCACAGGCTGCAGCTCGGCAAGTTTCTCCCGTTTTTTTTCAATAGGAAATAGCCAGGGCCCTTTTTGTTCTCACATTTTATTTTGTTAACACTGTCATGTGGTGAATATGAAATTTATACCAAATAAAGTAAATTACCTGGGAAGATTGTGGATTTAAAAGAAGTACAAGTATTTTCAGAGGTAGTTCTAACATAAGGAGGTCTGGAGGTAGAAACAGGCTCCTACTTGAATGTTTGAACCCAGTCTTGAACAGCTGAGAATTAGTCTAAGAACTTAATTGGAAGGTGCAAACTGTCTTATTTTGGCTTGTTGCAGTGATTCTTGCTCATTCCTGTACAACATCTGGTGGGGTCATTGTTACAAATAACCCACTGGATAGGTAGATTGTGGAAGAGAACCAACGGGGCACATTCTTATCACACACCTTCTAAATGGCTATAAATAACATTTCTGTTGACCAGCAAGGGTTAGCATTACAGCTAGGTAACTCTATTTAAAAAAAAACCCCAACCAAACAGTAGCATGCGCATCACAAAAAGATGAAAATTATTCTCACTTTCTATTACTTTCTTTTATTATTATTTCTTTCTTTTCTAAGATGGACACTTACAGAAATAACTCTAGGTGAATTGTAGAGATGGATATATAGAATGAAGCCATAGCCCCTGCCATCCGAAATGGGGAATTTTCTTAATGAAGAGAGACATTTTCTTTGAATTCTTGAGAGATCAATAGCAAATGTCACTGTGCAAAACTTCTACGGATGTGCCAATGGCATAAAAAAAATCAAGCTGGTTATAAGTTATAAATGAGACATTTGCTTGAACTACTAGAGATGATTCCCTAATGAGATTCATGTCTCTTGATTTATTTTTTAATATATTTTAATTCTCTAAGGATATCAGAAATCTGTAATTTACAGCTCTGGAATGTAATCAGACTTAGTCATGAGAAGGCCAGGTTTAGCCATGCATATGGAAATGCCATAATATTTTACTAGGTAATTATAACTGGATAATTTAGGTTGAAAGGATAGGTCAGAAGTCTTCTTTGAAATGTTATTAATTCACTGAAGAAATGAGAGTTACTATAAAAATTATTATTTTATCTCTCTTGGAGAAAGTAGTGCCTTTGCACTGCTCTAAGTGGTTCATTAAGACTTAAGCCAGATAGCACAAGCTAGAGTTCATGTCCCCCAAGATTTTGAAGGCACCTGCCACAAAGGATGAAAAATGAATTTACTAGTGTTTTATAAGGTCTTCTACAATCATTACTAATTTTGAAGCAGATAAAGGCAAGCATTGCCAGCAAGCATGCTTCTACTGTCCCAACTTTTTTTTAGCAGCATTTTAAAATGATTGCCTCAGGCATTCATTCAGGGAAAGAAGTACAGAGGTGATGGAAAATGGAGATTTTCATATGACTTCCACACATTAAGATGATTTGGGAAAATTATCCCATTTTCTAAATGTCCCACCATCATGAAATGCACAAAAGATTAGGATTTGCTTTGATTGGATGGCATTTTTCTTAGGCTTTGACTGTGTTCTGAACCCTAATGTCTGCTTGACTGGGGATTGCAGTACAGTGCAGGCTGCACTTACTGGGTTGAGGTTTTGCCTTATGGAGAATTTTTTTAAAGCATTCTTTAGCTTCTACAATGTAGGTGTTTACATATTTGCCTATTAAAACTAAATATAAATTTGAGGTGGCATTTTGGTTTATTTTCTACAGGTTGATGCAAATTGGATGGATATGTTATCCTAAAATTTATGCATTTTGGTGAAGAGTGAAGGTAAATTAAAACAGATTTGATAATTTTCTTTTGTACTGCATGGAGATATTAGGTCCTAGGCATGTCCCGAAAGGAAGAAGTCATCTCTCAGGGTCCGATTAAGCTTGCAGTCCAGAAGTTTTGGGCTGGTTAGGAGATACTTGTTGATCTCTGAATTTATTTCTCTGAACTTCTGAATCATGAAGTTGCTCTGCTGCAATCCATGAAACTTGGATTTTTATTTGTTTAAATCTAAATACAATGCATAATATAATTTTAAAGAGACTTTAATGATAATTTGTTGAGAAAACTGCTATACCAGGAGGTGCATTAATGGCAGAGAAGTGTCTTAGTCGCTGGACATTGGATTTAAACATTTCTAGGAAAAAACAAACAACTGGATAATATTAAGATACTGCTGAGCGCTTTCTGCTTTGGGTTTAAAATGAACATATTTTTCTGATTCACTTTTAAGGTAATAGCTTGGAAGTGCCATCAGTACAGGGACAGGAGTGCAGAAAAGTCAGTGTTTGCTAATAAACTGAAATGCCTGAATAAAAGACAATAAATGCACTTCACTGAAGACCTTTCCTAAATGATGATTAATTACTCTTTAAGGGTGTTTTATTCCTAGAGATATGCTGAACTACTCAACGGTAATTTGGAGTTGGCAGACCACGGACACTTTCCCGTCTGCCCTTCTTCCGCCGGCCAGGTTTTGTTGGAACATTGCAGTTATCCCATTTGGAAGTGAAGTGGGAAATGTCGTCCTTTAAATTTTAGCTGTCGTGTCAAATTAGGTCAGACTTTACAGCATGTCATAACACAAAGTGATGCAGCATGTTATAAACAGAGTCTGCTAAAAGTGTGTGCCTTATATTGCCAGTTGTACATTATTTGGAATGAAAGTGACTTTCTTATAAATCTTCATTGGTTTCATAGGTCTTCTGAAAAGATGAATAGTGGGAATTACTGGGTCCTGCAATGTTGCAAATCATTTGTGTTGTTTGACTGTTCTGTTGAAAAATCTATTGCAGTCAACAGCACCAGTTTTCTAAAGAGGGTTGAGGTCTGCACAGAGCACTGAATCACTTCATAAAATAATTTCTGTGCAGCAAAGTTAAGCATAACACAGTTTGAAACCCCAGAAGTATAGCAGGTGGTTTTACTGCTTTACTCAATTACAGAAATGATTGAATTTCTTTCAAAAAGGTAGGCTTTTTTCTTGCTTTTAAGCAGAAGATCATGAAGGAGAACTCCACCCATTACAAAAAATGAGGTATTGTATTACCAGTCTGTTAGACCAATCTGCTAGGCATGCTGGCAGGAGAAACCCATAATATTGCACTTCCCAGTCTGCCAGTTCTGTTACAGGAAAAGTCATTTAGTGTGCCAAGCCTGGACAAAGGAATTTATGAGGAAATATTTAAATAAATAAATAAAAATCTGTCCCGATCCATCTTCTCTTAAGTATTCACAAGAAAAAAAGTGTTGATGTTCATTATATGAAACTGTTTTGACTAAGTTTTATACAGAAGACTCTCATACAGCTGATTTTTGAAAAAAAATATTGTTGCCTTTTTTTTAACCTGGATATGACTTGAAGAGTGAAACCCATTTCCAGAAAAAGGACCAAATGTTGTGCTGTACTTGACACATACTATCCAAATGCTGGAATGTTGGTCTGCTGTTAGGTACAGAAAATCAGTCAGGTATAATTGTGCTTGCAGTAGTAGTTGGGATTCTTCATTGTAAAACATATGTTGTGCTAAACCATGACAGTGCAGAACAATCACAGGTGTTTTCTGCCACCACAAGCTCATCAGGAAATACACAATGCAGGAGGCAACAAACCAAGCATGCAAAGAAGTACTAAGGCCAAAGGGAGAGTGTATTGGTCAGCTTAATTACTGGTGCTCTCAGAATAATCAAAATTTGGAGTGTGTAACACCAGATGTCATAAAAAGGATTGAATGAATGAATGGTTGTGCTTCACTGTTCCTGGCCTGCCTTGGGTAATGGCAGATGACCCAACCACATGTACTCTTCGTCTTGTGTCTGGCAATAAACAGTGCAATGCTCTGGATTAAGCTGCTTGAAGTACAGCTGAAAACTGAGAGCCTGTCTGCTTGTTTGTCATGGTAGTTTAGATAAATTTGAAAGATAACGTGACAGGATTCAGAATAAGAGCAGATAAAGAAGTTCTGGCCAACCGCCTCTCTGTCACTTAATACTCCGATAAACCAACAACACTGACTTTCACGGTTGTAGGTCAGGTTGCTGAGTGCATAATGGCTGCTGTATTTACTTGGCAACAACAAACACTTTGCTCTACTTAAGCGTGCCACTTGCTGCTAAAGGCTGCAGTTTTCTCTTTCTGTAATACAGCCATGGCAATTCTATACCTCAAAAAGGCCATTATTATTGTTAGAGGGGAATGGAATTGTGTGTATACAAACCAAACCAGCTTGTGTGTGCACCCACATGTGGGTGCACTGTGTGTACATGTAGCATGTGCTGTACATGTCTGTCATACCACACCATGGACTAAGGAACTGTGCAATATGCTGGTGGTTCTTTTTTTCCTCCCCAACTTGGACTATAGTTCTTCTGCATCCCTCTTTAGCCCACGTACAAAATGAAGATGTGAGCTCACAGAAATGCATAGTATTATTTGCATCATGATAAAGTTTAATGGTCCAAACCAAGTATTTGAATTTGATCACATTTAAGTACCTTGAAGGAGATTATCTCCTACTCTGAAAATCATACCATCTAAAAAGGCAAAATTGATAAAAGACTGTGAGAGAAAAAGATAGATCTGAAGGGTGAACAGATTGGGTCAAGGTTAAAGAGCAGTTTCAAGACCTTCATGGCTTAAATGAAAATTCTTCTCCCAAATATAGTGAATTTCTTTGGTTTCCATTCAAATTCGAATTAGAAGGGACATTTGGTTGAACTTGAATCATTTGGCTTAAGATGTGCTTGGGTTTTGGTTACTGTTTCCATTGAGCTTTCAGCTGCTTCTGCAGAGTGAACAGCCTCCATTGGCAGCCCTCAGAGCTTTGCTCTGTCAGGAAACTGCCAGCTACTGGGCTGTTCAGTGAAAGAAACCATGAGTTAGTCCTTGTAAATAGCCTTGAAAATACCTTTTCTGTAGGTGTGGTGCGGTTAAATCCCAGCTGGCATCTAAGCACCATGCAGCCACTTGGTCATTCCCCCCGTGGGTTGAGTGAGAGAAATAGAAAAGCAAGAAAGGACGTGGGTTGAGATAAAGGCTGTTTCACAGGTGAAGCAAAAGCCACTTACACAAGCAAAGCAAGAGAAGGAATTGCTTCCCCACTTCCCATGGCAGGCAGGTGTGCAGCCATCCCCAGGAGAGCAGGGCTCCACCTCCTGTAATGGTGACTTGGGAAGACAAAGGCTGTCACTCCGAATGTTCCCCCTTCCCCCTCCATCCCCCAGCTTTATATGCTGAGCATGACATCACATGGTATGGGCTATCCCTTTGGCCATTGGAGTCAGTGGTTCCGGCTGTGTCCCCTCCCAGCTCTTTGTGTACTCCCAGCCCACTTGCTGGTGGGGTCACATATGAACATGTCAGTAGTTCAGTATTGTGTTGTGTTTGTGGAACCATACCTGTTTAAGAGTGGTGTTTCTAAGTCCAGTAAACCAAAACCAAAAAGATTTTGAAACCTTTTGAAACAAAGCTTGAACTGGTATTAAAATATTTGCATGAAAAATCACCCCAAGGACTGTAACCCATCTGTTTAGATTATGCTTGCTGTAACTGATTGGCAGTGCACGGCTCTGCCTTTTTCTTTTTTAATGAGAAAAAGTCCACTAACAACAGTGAAATCCCTGTTCTTAGACATTCCAAACAGAGTAACAATTTGCTGAAGTTAAGAGCAATAATGAATAATAAAGAGATGAGAAGTTAGAGCATCCTGACCTTGGGGAAGTTACCAGTGGATGGAAGCAAAGATCTAGGGGCCTTTTGGGCACATCTGTTCAGCAACCCAGAGGAGATAATTTCAGCTATTCATGTGATTTATGGCTGTTAAGAAACAGAAAATTATCTATTGCTGAGTTCAGATAGTTGTGTTTTCTTGATTTTTTCCCTGTTGTTTTTCTGATTATTATTATTATTAATAATAATAATATTTCATTCTGATAGAATTTTTCCTCTTATTGTGAGCCATAAAGACAGAGAAGAATGTTGTAAGAAACTGTGGAGATGTGGTGTGGGCTGCTAGGGGAGTTCAGTGTGCTCTGTTTCATGAGTAGAGTTGAATGTTGAAGGAGTCAAATAGCTGTTAGATGACAACTGCTTGCAAGACGTGCTGTACTTGGAGAGGAGCGTAGCTGTAATGTGTGTGCTGAAGGAGTTTGGGGAGTTAGAGAATGCAGACAGAGCAGAAGTTGTATCAGGGGCTTGTAATTTAGTGTCTTGAGTTACCTGATAGGCAGGTCACAAGTATTTTATTCTTTCCCATGAAAGGATAGGGACATTGGTACCTAGTGGGTTTAAACGCACCTTGACTCAATTTTCTGTCTACATACAATGACCCAGTAGAGCACTTGCTTTTAAAAATTTTGCACTTTTTATACTGACTTAGATTCTGTGATTTTGCAGAGAGGTAAATTTTTCCCCTGTGGGTCTCTGAACTGGAGTGGGGAAAAGAAGATTTAAGAGAACCGTGGTGGTTTGGGTTTTTTTTTTTTTTTCCCCTTTATTGTTTCTTCTTTCCCATTTTGTTCTAATGTGGTATTTGTGCAAAATAAGAGGAATCAATGTGTATGGCAATCTGACAGCTTAGCACAACTATGTTTAAAAAAATTTTGCAAAAGATCTTGCTTTTCAATAGTCACAAACAAGAGAAATGCAACAGAACCTGGCAGGTCTGGAAGAGAGCCAGCAGAAGCTCCAGGGAAGACATTTGCTCATCTTTCATTGCTCGGTACAAGTTTGCTCTTGCTTTGCTTTGACATTAGTTAGCTTTTTTGTTAATTCATGCTGGCCCTAAGCAACTGTTTATCACTCAATGTGATCAGACCTTTTATGAGCTATATTACTCATAAGCCAGAGTTATGTGTCCTACATGTACTTGCAGTGCCAAGCCAAAACTGCGGTATGCTATTTTTTTCACACTGTATCCCACAAACCTTTCTTCATAGAGCATTTTGTGCATGTTTTGAGTCCAGAATTGGTGTCATAGTCTGAAGAGGATATTTTATCAAAATTATTAAATTTTTAAATTGTTCTATTTACCATATTATGAGGTCACAGACCAATTCAAAACATCATCATTTCAAAAGTCTGTTGCCCTGGAGAATTCACAGCTCACCACATATACAAATAGTGTTCCCAGAAAAATGACTGTGTTTCCTTTTTATCTCCTCAGGATCTGAGATACAGTGATGATGTGTGATTCTGAGGATGAAATGAACATAAAAGCGAATTAAAGGTGTTTAATAAGCACATCTGAGCTCCACTGAGTAGGACAGAAAAAAAGGCAGAAGACTTTCTGCCTTGCAACATCTGGTGTAGGATGGCATTATGCAATTAGTTAGCTGTCAGGAAAGGCTATTCTCGAACACTCAGCTTGTAGACAAAATCTTGTAATACCTAAGAATTACTAAAGCCCCCTTTAAAAGCTCTTGAGTTTCATAAGGAGAATGCCATGTGTTTGATTTGAACAATTTTAAGCTAAAGATGATGAGGAATCTGAGGCTTCTAGAATAAAATAGTGGGAAGGGGGAAATGAAAGATTCAGTAATTCCTAGAGTTGCTGAAGTTATTTGGTTAGTGAAATCTTTTTTTATGTGTCATATTTAACTTGGAACTTAGATTAAAACTGAACTACATCGCTATAAACATTGCACTACATACCCCATTCATAGTCCCTATCAATAAAGATGCCAAAGAGTTTCCAGCTGGAAGACATTCCCAGTTTTTACCATGTTTTTAGTGCAGATACAAATGGACAGATTGCTGCTGATTTAAAGCATGTGGAAAAAGCCCATGGAGATTTATATTTCTTTCATGATTGAATGCTGATACTTGGTGTTATGTGGAAAAGCAGTCACTTGGTTTAATAGTTGCACAGCTGGTGTTATCTGAAAAATAATCATTATGATAGAAAGCACACATTTTTCATGTTTTCTGTCAGGTCTGTCAGACTATGTTCTGTGCTAAGTCTACACACTTCATCTGACATTCCTTAAATTAATATATTAACATATAATACTTTTAAGAATGTCAAAGTTATAAAATGTGACTGTAATTGAAAATCTAACAGAGTATGGCTCTGTAAAACAAAGCAATTTGCAGGACGCATAAAGTGAGAAAGTCACTACGATCCATGTTTAGAAACAACATGACATTATTCTCTTGAAAGCAAGTGACAAATTGCAAGAATTAAAATTATGCATAACCAAGTCAGCTTGGTAATATGTGCTGATTTCAACATCTTTAAATTACAGCGAATATGAAAATATTAATTTGAAGTGCAAAACAGCTTGATTACAAAAGCTGGATTTCTCTTGGCTCCTCTGTACATTTTCAGTCTTTTTAAGCAAGCAAGGAGAGACAGATCAATGAAGTCTTCAAATGAACACACATTCTCACTTCTGAGGGTCTGGGTACTTGCTGGATATCTGTTATTTCTATCTGCAGTAACTGGACAGTTGATCTTTTTATCTTCTCACTGCTATAGAGGCAGGGGTCAGACTGGGAAAGAGAAGTTTATTTTCTCAGACTTCTCTCTATTGTATGTTAGTGGACAACCCACTAACACATAAATCTGTCCCCTGTGGACTTCCAGCAATGGGAGGAAGGATAGAGAGAAGGTAGAATGTGAATGCAAAATGATCAGAGCAGTGACCGATTGTGCTACGGGTAGTTCCTCCTCTTGTTGTTGCTTTATCAAATGGCAGAGGTTACATCTCCCAAATGCAAGTTCCAGAAGGAAATGTTTCTATTTCTGGATTTGAACTATCTCCCCTTAATCTCATTAACTGGGATGTGAGTGGGTCCATGCTGAATTGAAACTCCCCACTGTTACAGGCAAGTATCTGTCAGGAAGGGAAGCTGGTGGGCTGAGTTCCATTTGCTGGGCCTGGTGCTTTCTCCTTGGCGGTTTCCCACGAGCAGTTGCTACAGGATGCTCTGAAGATTTTGTGGAAGGAGAGGTCCTGTAATGTTGGAAGTAGCACACTAATTCTGTACTTAGAAAGACCTATAGAATTTACCTGAAGCATAACCCTTAATGTGTAAATGATATTGAATGTAATCTGTTACTACCAGAAAATCCAAAGATTTGACTTATGAAAACTCATAATATTTATATTGCTTGCTTTTGCATTGCCATGACATTTTAAAGCTCTTCCCAGTATTTAAAAGCTTAACCCCATACTAAAGAGGTTGCATTTTTGCCATGAATATTTCATATGGAAGAAGAGTACAGTAAGCTCAATTCAAATAGAAAAATTCAGGATTTACATGGACGTGCTCCAGCATATGTTATTGTTCTACTTTAGTTAGCTGCTTTAATAATGATCCTATAGAAAATACGCAGTTCCTAGTGTTGTTAGAAGTTTCCATACACTCATAACTAGGGTTAATTCATTAAAGTAGCAATGACTATCCACTTTTAGTTTCTATACAGGCAGCAAAAAATAAGGATAATGGGAGAAAATGGAGCTTGCAAGTCACAAGGTTGTCAGCTATCCTTAGTTCCTCACAGTGCAGCCAGAAAAGAAAGTATTTATGGCATAAAATGGAAGAACTCTTGAGTATGTCCTTAATACTGAAGACAAATGAACTCATTCAGACAGTGCATTCAAGAAGTCCAGTTCACTGAGATTGCTCTTTTATTTAGGGAATGTTTCTTTGTAAAGACAAGTAGCATTCTGCACTACTAAAAATGTTTGGTGTTCAGTTGCCATGGTGGCTTTAATTTTCAAGTTGGGTAGTAAGAGGCTGGCTGTTTGCAAATGTAGCTGTCTCCATTCCCTCTGCCCCTGCTCCACTACTTGGCTGCTTTCAATGTTAATGTGAGCTAATTGCTGATTTTGCATTGGGTTTGTTTTCACCACGTTCAACCTCAGAGACAGTATGGACACAAATGGAAATGGTTTGAAAGAGAAGCAAGTTCATCAGAATGAAATCTCATCTGTTTAAGCGGTACTTGTCAGCAATGGTTACCTCACTTGTGCTGATTTTATTCATTCACTTGCCTTTTTATGACATTTTTCAGTGCCCTTCACACCCATTTTCACAAGAGTGTAGTCTTAATTGCTAGATATCATGTAATGATGAACCTGTGCAACCACTCTGGCAGAAAGCGCTGCTCTAGTCCCACAGGGTAAATGCTGTGGTTGTGCTAATCACTAATTGTCATCTCCACTCCTTGGAAATGGGGATGAATTGGCATTACTACTTATAGTTTGCAGCCCTCCTATAGTATAGGATTATTTCTGCAATCTCAAAAAAGGAGTCTGAAGAAGCTGATGTCAATGCAAAATGCACATGTGTGAAAGCAGTGTTGAACTGCACCAGAAACACCAAGCTAACAGACTTTGGGTTTAAATAAATGCATGGTTTTGAGCTGCTGCTTTGTTCCTGTGTTTATTTTAGGGTTCATGTTTTTAAATCTTTTTATTTTCCCTGTGTTTTTGCAACACAGCAATATCCTGCTATGCATGGATCAATCTGAAATACTGTTATTAACCGAGAGAAATGTAACTTGTTTATGAAAAGAAACTTGTAAACTTAATGCACTCTTTTTCTATTCAATTATAAGTTTACTAAATACTCCCTGGTGATGCAATGAAGTGTGTGTTCTTTCTTACTATTTCAGTAAAATCTCAAGCAAGCTTATTTTGTTCCTTTAATTTCAGGACACTGGGAATTCAAGTACATGGAAAATAAAGACCCAGTGTTTCATATCATAAATGATAGGCATCAGGAAAGGAAACCTTGGGTAGAAAAATATTTTCCCACTTCAAAATGCACGTGTTCTGGCTGTGGTTTCACATGAAAAACGCTTAGAGAATTGTGCCAAAGTTTTCAGGATGACCCCATGCTTTCCATCTTCCAGTTGTTCACAGATGTGTTCAGCGAGCGTGGGTCCAGGTAGCAGGTTGGTTTAGCTTGTATCTGCAAGAATTCAAGAGAAGGCATTTCCTTTGACACAATACCTTTTGACTTTGCAAGTGAATGTCCCCTTGTCCCTACTTGTTGCCTGCTTTGCAGCAGCAGTGATAGACTTGACTTCTCTCCCATCTGATCCAAGACCTCAGGCCTCCTTTTGATCATAGCACTGGGCTTTGCGCTAAAGCTTCTCATGCTTTTGAAGTGAAAGCTCATTTCTCCTGCTGTGTTTGGGGCCTTGTGCACACCAGAGAATGAGAAGAATTTTGCCCTTTTATGTTTATGTGATGGATTTTGTCTTTATAGATCCCATATCACAAAATTCATAGGCTGGAAGAGACCTTGAGAGTTTATCCAGTTTATCCCTCTGCCAAAGGGATGCTCAGCCAAACCTAAATTATACCAGACTGATGCTTGTCCACCCTAAACTTCTTCAACATTTCTAGGCTTCTATCACTGGACAATTACAGCTTTTTTTCAAATCTGAGGTTTTGGTGTTTTTTAAAAAAAATATTCTTCTGAATTTTGGTGGAGATTTTTATTATAAGGATAATCTTTCTACCACCCATACTGCTTTAGGAAATGAAGCTCCAGATTAGACTGGAAGAGAACTAAATGCTCAGATTTATTCTTATAAGTAGTTCTTTTACAGTAAATCAGGTTACACAAATGCTATGGAAATCAATCCAGAACTTTTAAACAGTAAAGTCAATCCAAAACTTATGTACTTTGCTGGACAGGGCTTAATCTCCAATTTTGCAGTTCTTTTCAATATTAATTAGATTTTTTGTTGGGTAAGATTAGGTGTATATTATTTTTAGAGCTTTCTGGCATTGCCAGTATGTATATAACATTATTAGCTATTACTTACTAAGGTCACTGAATCTGTTTGTATTAATCTGAGTATTCTAAAAAGGTTTCAGATTGCTTTTGGGTTACCTGGTTTTTGTTTCACAGGCAATAGTATATTTTTCATAAAATGTGAGGGATTGAAAACACAAATAAAATGATTTTCAGGCCTGTTTACTTATGGGCATTGATCAGATCAGAGATCTTTGAAGAAAAGTTTAGGATCAAGAAGCTTATGTAATAACAGCAATGGCCATTGAGCCTCAGTTCTCTTCATTGTGCTGCTGATGTTAGCATTGAAAACTGAGCACAAGTAGCTTGTAAAACCCCATTATTGAAATACAGCTTCTGATCTGGTTTATCCTGCTAAATGCTACTTTGATTTATGCTTTAATATTTTGAATATAGTCACGAGATTTTCAACTTAAAACAGTTTTACATTAATAAAAATATATTTTATCCACCTACTATGTAGAAATTCATTTTACATGTTCCTGAATTTTCTGATGAATGTGCAATGTGAAGAAGTTGGGTTTAGAACTGAAAAGAGTAGCTTGCCTGTTTCCAGACAGACAAAAGATTAAGGCCCCTTAAGATACGTGTGTGTGTGTGTGTCTGTCGGTGTATGAAAGGAACTGATGGGTGCTAAACACAGCTCTCTGATGTGTAAGCAGTTTTAGCCTCATGGGAGTGCCAGCCATCCCTCAGGGAGGCCAAGCAGAAATGATATTTAAGCTTTTCTGTGGGGAGCATAACTGGAGAAAACAGATGGATCGGTCAAGCCACTGGACCCCTGTTAATTGCAAAAGGTTTGGGGCTGTATAGATTAACCGGGTTTCCTGGAGACTAGGAGCAAAGGCAGAGCCTGACTTGTTTATTGGTTTGCACCAGTGCATCCCTGGGTATGTTAGCACTGTAATTCCCCAGGAAGCCAAGAGAAAACTAGCGAAATACTGAGAGAAGTACTGTTGTGAGTGAAAACAGATATGGATTCTGCAAGGACCTGAACCAGCTGGAAAGGCAAGGTTCAAAACTGTATGTATTTTTTCTTTCTTTTTTTCTCTTTTCAGTAAGTTATTTAGGTTGAAGTGGAACAACACCTGATTTATATCACTGGGGGGTTTTGTCCTCATGGGAACATGACATTACTCTTGTATTGGCTGACTCCCTTTGCTGAGTGGGGAAAAAAAATCCAGTCTCAAGTTTACACCAGTGCATGTGCAGCTAAATGAATGAGGAGCTCATTCTGAGGGCTGCAGCAACTCAAGAAATAAATTATCATATGTTCAGCTTTGCTCTAAAACATGATATGAACATAAAAGTGCTGTCTGTTTATAGCAATTCAGAGATTCTGAGCTAGATTAAATTTGGGACTCTGTGAGTATGGAATTGTGTGGTTGGAGGATGGTGTAGGGAAAGGGAGCAAAACTTGTGTGGAGGTTTTATAAGGACAGACAAGCCTAAGGTTAGATTATCACAAACATTTTCTAGTGTATAGCAATGCTGCTTTTGTTTTTTTTCCCCCTCTACTAATAGGAGTATAATTAGATATGAAAACAGTACAATAGAAACGTTGTGTCCCAAGCTGCTGGGATTGTTTTAGGTTTTTATTTCAAGCTTGTAGTGAATTGTAGCCACCTTGGTTACATGCCAGGTTACCTGAACTGTTGCAAAAGCAAATGCTTTGAGTTATTCTGTGCATTTCTGGATGTTTGAAGACTAGTTTCTTTTTTGTGTGCTTAAAATTAGGGTGTTGATTGCTGACCTGGGTTTTTAATGAAAGATTTCTAACACTTGTGAGGCTCTGACACACTCCTAGTTCATGTGCTCAGCAGCTAGGTTCTCTGGCACCCCTTTCTTCTTGGTAGTAGAGAAGGAGGAGCTTAAACCCACATGGCAAGTCCTGACCAGCACCCAGGTTTGAGAATCTAAGGCTACATTAAAAGAAGACCACCAGCAGAGTTTTGAGAGTGTCTTAAATTACCATCAAGCAGTTATGATTAATATATTTGTCTCTTTAGGGTTTTTGTGGCACTGATAATATTTGCTGTTCCCACTAAGACTCGATTAAATGAGTGCCTAAGACTGACGGGGAGTTTGTCTGTAATGACAAGTGCTTGACTGTAGCAGAAAATGATGAGCTGCCCCAGGGAGACATCACCACCCACTTGAGCGAGATCCATGAAGGGTTTATGACCCGTTTGAATCCTGATTGAGCATCACTGTCTTGACCCTCGGGGAGCCAATTGTCTGGAATACTTGCTCTGTCAGTCTGAGCGATGTGCTCAGAATCCCTCTGAAACCTGTACAGCTTGATTGTGTGTAATACACACAGTGAATTATCAAAATGGTGTAAAGATTGGGAAATATTTTATCACTGGGTATTGGTATGTCATGGTTAGAGAGTGTGCTGTTTTACTTGTCAAGTAAAATGTACTCTGAGCTTAACCCTTTCAGGAATAAATTAGTTCAGATTTGACACTTAACATACGAAAAGTTTCCTTTGAGGCAAACATGTCTGATAGGTGATTACTGAATGCAATTAACCTCCCTGTGAGCAGAAAATCTGTGCCCAGAGTTCTAGGGAAGCCTGAGGCAGAATTTGCTTGTGGGCTTAGTCTGTACCCTGTGCCCACAGCAAGATGTAGGCCTGGGCTGGCTGCAAGGTTTGGTCTGTTGAGCAACAGTAAGTGACCTCCAGGCTGACAGGGATGGCAGCAGTTAGCATGGCTGTGAGCTCAGTGAGTTTTCGAATGAAAAAGAAGCTTTTGTAAGTCCACAGCAAGAGTGGAGCTGGAATCCTGGCTCTGGGGTGGGGAATCTTGGGAAGAGACAGTTCAGGAGGGTGTTGCAGGCTGAGACAGCTGTTGTGATCTTTTGAGTGAACATTGCCAACAGTGCCCTGCTAGTAGATGCAGTAGTGTAGTCCCTTAGTTGCTAAAGTTGGGAGTTCCTGTGTTCTTACCATGAAGCCCAGGCAGATGACAGGTAAAATTATTTTGTCCTTAGTATTATTAACAATGGGTAGGAGCCAGGAAACTAAAAATACCAGGTCGGATGGTTGCTCAAAATTTCTGACTTCTCTCAGAAATCTTTGGGAAAATTTGTCTTTGTATTTAGTGGAAAGCTGAAGAGTTTTGTTGTTAGTGCTGGTGTTTCTGCTGTGCTTGAGTAGGACAAGCCTACCAACAACTTCATCGTAACTTGCCTTTGAAAAGCTGGAAAAGCTCTTCAGGTCTTGTACTTTGCTCTTAATTTTGTCACAGGCCCTTTACATCTAAAGTACTCTTGTCATGCCAAACTCAGGATGGTCAAGTCTTAAGCCCCTCTATAATAGAAGGGGGAGTCCTCTTATTAATAAATAAACCTTATCTGCTAGGTAGTGTTTAGATTATGTATATATGTTGTAGGGAAGAATAGTAGGACTGTTACTGTAAGTTTTCTACAGGGGAAAAATCCAAACAGAACAAAACGTGAGTAAAAACAAAACCGCAAACTCTGAAAAGAATCTTTCCTCTGTTCTACTCTCATTGCACAAAAGCAGAAAACAACATCTCAGGAGCAGAAATAGGAAAAAAAATTCCTCCTTTGTTTTATAGTTAGTATTTCACAGCCAGCTAATCTTTAGTATTATGGCTATTGAAGCAATTAAACAGATTAAACAGGATTAATTGTTGTTTTTCTACTAACATAAAGATGGTCTCTTAATTTCTAATGCTCTTTTTCCTGTGTAAATTGTACATTCATACCTAATTCCAAGAAAATTCTGGTGTGGTGAGTGTTTATGTCTATGCAGGTACTGTTGCTGTTAGCAACATTTTTTAAAATGACCAACTAGCATACGTTACTAAAACAGTGTTAAAAAACTCATTAAATGTTAAAAAGGTTAGATAAATTAAAGGAAGTAGTAGCAGAACTCTTGTATAACTCAGTACAAGAGAACATCAATATTGCTCATTGAACAGTCTATTCTTCTAATTTGAAAAGAACAACTATTTGTCATGGTTCCTGTCCTTGGGCTGGCAGTTATCTAATTAAATGCATATGAAATTCAAAAGCCTTTACTGAGGGACAGTAATTTTCCTTGGTTGTTTTTAAAGTCACCAAGATGAAAGAAGAATTACATTCAACAGATAATGGATGAATTTCTCCATTGTGCATTAAGGTCTTGGATTGACTAATCATCCCATGGTTATTAATCAATGTGTTATCTTATAGTTTGAAATTAAAGGTTCTATTCTCATTATTGCTGACTCTAGGTAATAATACTTCCAGTCCTTGATTACGATGACACTACAATGTACTGCCTCACAAAATACCACAAAACTAATAAAAAATAGATCAGATCTATAAAGAGCATTCCTAGTGCATTATATTTACATGATTGTTCAGCGAAGTATTTTTCAATCTAGTCTTTTCAGTACACCTTCTGTAATGTTCCTGTAATTTTTTTCACATTTACGTGAGTACAACTCTTTTTCCTTACCATCCAAACATAACATGTAGGTTTGTGTATGATGATGTTAAAAGATAAAGACGCTGGCCAAGTTTTTCCTTAAAGGAGCTGATTCCTCTGGTCATGGCAGAATGATGGCAAGTGGTGGATTGTTCCAAGAACCCACTAAGTGTGCATGCAATGTGGACAGGAAATAGGAAATGAGAGTTACAATTTCTGTTCTAAATACAAGACAGTGGTCAAAAGGAGCTTGTACACAGAAGTTAGCTATGACTGTACCTTGTGAAGGTAGGCTGGCAAATTGGAAAAGACAGCAGAATGTAAATATATTTATATATTTCACTACAATTAGACATATATTCTGGTATTTCTGAAGACCTGTTTTTAACCACTCGTTGTGTAAGATGAAAAGACGTTACAGCAGCAGGTGTGAGGATAGATTCATGGAAGAGTTTTGCTAGTTCTGCCCTCTTTACTGGCTCTTGCCCATACTTTGCCCTATGAAATCCTGTAAAACTCCAGGCTTAGTGCACTTGAGGACCTGCTCTTATGTGGCTCAAACTGAAGTTATTTTAAAAGAGAGCAAAATAGTCCCTGATTCTGTAATTGACGCTTATAGGGGCATCATAGAAATGCAAAGATCTGATTATTCATGTGCAGCTGTGGAACTGGGATCTTAGAAAGTGGGATTTTATGGTTAATTGCTTCTGAAAATAGCATCTGCAAAAGGGCAATGGCAACAGTAATAAATACTGTAATGAATCCTTATTTCTGACCTAAAACAATCAAGTTAAGTCTTGATGTGTAGCACAATTAGAGTGAACAATCCACAGGGTGACGTTGGTTTCTGCGCAGATCTGTGATATTCTCTGGTTTGAATTCAGCGTTAAAAAACACAGTTTAAAATGTTTTTCATCAACTTCAAAAATAGTGCTTTGTTTAAAGATCAGAATGCTGCTTCTAACCCAAATTATCATTTAGTCAACTGCCAATAATGATCTCTGCTCAGGAATGTTCTAGTATTGAACCCTTTTGATGGCAGAATAATGCTGCTGTTAATAGACTCCTACTCCTATTTTTGGTTTGGGCTACATCAGTGTCATGTTCAGAAGCAGTTGAATAAATCTCATTTCTGGGCATGTTGGTGTGAATACACCACTTTGGTTCTGCATTTAAATACTGAGAAAAGGCATTAAAAAGTCTTCTCATGAATAGTGAGTGTGTTTTAAAGCTAAATATTTTAGAGTTCCAGCTTTAAACACAGGTGAATGATGGCAGACTTTGCATGTAAAAAAATTATCCATTGTATTGGAGGAAGACTAGAAAAAGCAAGTCATTATGCATGGTGAAATGATACAACCTTTCTGTGGTCTGTTGGGCTTCATATCATCTACTTTAGTAGATAACCTAAGACACAGCAGAGATTAATCTGTTATTTGCTGTAATTAAATCACAAAGAGTGCTTCGTCAGCCTCCTGATTTCACTGGTCTTTCAGTTGCTTATGTCCTGGCTGTGCTTGAGCCAACACAAACATAGAGAAAGCTGAACTCTTTGAAAGAAAATATCTCCCAACATGTCAGAGCTAAGAACTCCACAGTATTAAAATTATACTCTGCTGGAGTCTATAATGTCCTGGAGAGATTTCATTATGTTTCATACACTGAAGTTTGTACTAAACTCCAACGTACAGTTCACACATCTGATAAAATATTAAAGAAGGACAAATGTAGGGCTTGCCAAGCTGAGCTGCTGTAAACTTGTCCGTGCATATTTGGCCTTTCATGACTTATTGTGCATCTTTATTTATTGTTTCTGAACGAAGTGTATTGTCATGAAAATGACATTGTACTTGGAAAAATTCTATCAGGCAAAGTCAACCCCTAAAATAAGTGTTATAATAAATATGCAGAAATGTCATTCTTTACATTAGCCCAAAGGTTTTGTATAGCTTAAGGATATGTGCAGTAAGCTAACTATAAAAATAGAAGCTTGACAGTGGGGATGAATGTGTGTGTCAAAATAATATTACTCTTTCTGGGAGGATGGCAGAAAAAATGACACTACATCCACCAGCATGATTTTTATAGATCTGCCTCTTTGCCAGATGTCACCTTTTATAAACTACTTTATAAAAACATGACAGCGTAGTGAAGTAGTGTGTTTATAGCTTGATAAACTTTTGTAATAAAGTTAGGATTGGCTGAAAATTAAAGCCTTAGAGCCTACTCATTAAGCATTTTGGAAGCTTGCTCTGACTTAAAAAGAAAAATATTAAAGAAATATGTAGAATGAGTCACTAGCAGTAAGTGGCTGTTTGCAAGAGTGTATGGCTTCTGGTAGTGTTTACCAGTATGCCATGCAATAACCTATCCAGATATATTACTGGGATTTTAGAGAATAAAGTTTGCATTACTTTAAATGTAAACACACACAGACAAAATATACAGTGTGTATTAAATTATATGTTTCCGAAGAGTACTATGAGGACATACAGGATTATGCCATAAATATCTCCCCGGCACACAATTGTTTTATTACATAATAAAGGACTGTATATTACCCTCTGCTGCACCGTGCGACACATAATTCAGGTTTTTCGTGACATGTCTAATTTATACAAGTCTCTGGCTCTAGAAATCATACAGGGATAATACCTTATACTTAAAGTGTTACTAGCCTGAAAGACTTCAACTCTGGAATTGCTCTCCCAAAACGATCGCAGGTCTGTGGAGGCTGGGGTAGGGTTGCCGCTCTGTGTGCCTCACTGACTGTGGTGCAGAGAGAGAAGTCCCCTCCGGTCGGTAGGAAAGCTTGATGGACACCTTAAAGGCAGAGATACAAAGGCGTCCTGCGTAGCCTCTTGCCTCTTAGAGAATTCCTGTCATACCTTCTTCCTTGCTTCTCTGCTTGGAGAAACTTTTAAAACTCTTCTGCCAAACTTTAGTCCATACATATTAATAGGTGGTGAGGAGAGGCCATTGGCAGTACGTGCAGCTGTGTTTTGTGCATCAGCTGCCGTGCTGCAGAGGCTCTCATGAAACAATGTGAGGTGAAATCCTTTGCATGCACATGGTTTGCTCATAACTAGATGTAGTGATGCGCTGAGAAGCAGAAATGTGACCGCTTGAAAGAGCCCATGCTACTGTGCTCAGCCACATTCTTTTGACAGACGCAACTTTACATAAAAATCATCCTGTAACATACAAGATCTTGTGTATGGGATGAACTGTAAGCAAGCTGCTTCCTCACAAATTATTTCTGTCTTTGAGTTTTGCAGCAATGTGTAACATATTCAAACCAGTGTGGAAAATAGGACTATTCTCTTGGCTCTGTTTGAAGTTCCTAACCTTTCCTACTTCTCCCCTTCCAGAGATGCACTTTATTTTATATCTTGAAACTAAACACTGGCTTCCTCTTGGGCTATGTAGGTTTGTCTTTTGTGAGGAAAAACACACACAAACACAATTTCGAATCATAGAAAAACAGGCTTGAAGGTGTCTCAAGATACAGTGAAATGTGCCCTGGGAGAGCAGGGCACACTTCACTGTGTTGGGTTATGCTGATGCCCTCCCTCTCCGTTGTTTGTTTAACCTTTCTTTCCCCCCCCAGATCTTTGATGATGGAGGCCCACAACATCTCCAGGAAAATCTGCTTCAGTATAATGCTATTCACCTGGGGACATGCTGGGGGGATTTTTTTTTTTTCTCTGGTGTCTAACATGACTTCTTAAATTTACAGAAGGTCTCTGTTTGGGATTTGTTGGGGTTGTTTTGTTGAGGGCTTTTTTTTTTTTTGGTTGGGTTTTTTTGGGGGTGAGGTGTTGTTTAATGAGCACAGTTAAAAGAGAGAAAATTGTTTTGTCAGATTTTGCTATGCATGTTTTTTAGTCCTCATGTACCCTGATAAAATATGCAGTGCAGCAGCTGAAGTACAAATTTCCTAACCAACTTTAAGCTGAAGTTTACTTTAGTATTAGGATTAAGATAACGAATGTAAACTGACTTTTTGTTCTATAATAAGCAGTCAACAAAGTATTTCCTAAAACCACATTTTACCTAAACTTTTGTGAGTGTAGTAGAAAGGACATGTTGCTATAGAAAACATTAGTTTGGTGGGGGGTTGAAGCTGGTGGATACTCTGATTTATTTGTATATAATATTGTATAATTTGGTGTGCAGTCTGTGCTTGCTTTGCAGTCTTCTGGCACTGAAATGTTGTCAAGGCTGATACTTGGCTTCTGGTGGAATGATACAGAACTGCTTTTATTGGTGATAATTTCTGTACTGCAGTCCATTGATAGCTAATGTGTTTATGAGCAGTGCTGAATATTTCTCATCTTTGGAAAAATGTAGGTTATGCTAGACATATATTCTCTGTCTTATGATATAACTTGAACATGTAGATTTTGACAGTGGTGGTAGATTTCTGGGGTAGACATGTACCTGTTTGGGCTAGTGTCCCTCATGTATCTCTGTATATATCCTGTTATTTATGCTGTGCTTAAAAAATGCAAGTGTCAGCATTAGTGGAGGTGTATGAGGTGCTTGGTAAATATCTCAGTAGTCATTAATGGTTGAGAGGAAAATTACATTGTGATGTTAGAATGGATTAGATTTTAGGATATATTTTTAATGTGGTAAGGGTTGATTTGCTCCTCTAAGTCTCCACATAGCTTAAACATGTGATCTTAGAAAATGTTTCTTTTAACTACTCATCCTGAGAGGCTGCTGGTCTTGGAGGTTGGTTACTAGGTAGACCTTTTGGCTTTTACTGAGAGGGACACCAGAATTATGAACAGGGCTTAGTCTTGTTCTTTTCTTGTTCCTGTGATCCAGCCAGAATAAAGCATGAAGCAGGTGGTGCTGTTCTGGAAGCACTGTGCTATCAGCAAGACTGCTGGTCCAGGTGTTCCAGCAGGTTCGGTGTTGCACTCACTGGAGACTCTTGTCTTGTTGCAAATGTCTGGGTGGGTGCTGGAGGTCATGATGAGCTGGGGAGCACGTTATCAGCTGAACTGCGGTGCTGCAGGTGATGGCCATGGTGAATTACTGTTTTAAATACAGTCTGCATGCTGGAAATGTCCCAAGAAAGTAATTTAAGTATGTCCCCAGCACGAGGCATTGAACAACCATGCCTGACATGGCTCGAACTGCTAGTCCTACAGACCTGGACTTGTTTTAAAGAAGTAGCTATGGTAGCATGCAGCTCACTGTGGTCTAAGCAAACAAGTACTCACTTAGTTCTCAGTGCTGAGCTTTGTCATACTGCAGCCAAATGGGACTATCCTGAAATGAGATACTTCAAATTTCAGGTTTTTTGGCTTGACTGGCTTTCTGCTGATTTAGTAAACCATGTGGACTCCCTGAGGAGTCTTGTGAGCAGTGAGGTCAAGTGCACTTTAATTTCTTGAGACAATTTAGTGACCGTGCAAATACATGCAGGTTCCAATATATCTGTAAATCTCTACACTCAGCCATTGACATTTGTAAATTAAGGGATTTCCAGATGCATGTGTTCTGCTGATGGATGGAAGACACTTCTTGTGCTTCAAATGAAACACTTGAGCAGCACTACCTATTTTCATCTAGCATACTTGCTTTTTTTAATCCTTCTCCTGTCATGTTCCTTGTCATGGGGTTTAGAGTCTTGTCATAGTAAAATCTTTTGTGGATAGTATGCTCCTACATATGATTCCAAAGGGATGGAATTGCTTAAATTTGTTCTTTGCTTTGTTTAGTTCTGGGGAAAAAAAAAAAAAAAGGGGGGTGTGTGTGTGTGTGTCAAACTACCCTGTGGTATTTGTGAAACATAATCAAACTTACTATAATGGAACCAAAATTACGCTATGCGAATTTCCTGGATTCTGTTTTTGTATCTTACATATGTTAATTTGCATGAATCTCAAACTGAAGGCATAGGTGCTTCTGTGAGCATGTGGTCCTATCTATCTCATGGGCTCCCAACTGTCTGTTCCCTTTCGTTCCACTCAGCTCCTGCAGTCCATACCCCGTAGTATGTGAGTCTTTCAGAGACTGCAAAATGCCCCAAGAGGGGGCTTGACCGAGTGGGTTTGTTTCCAAAGCTGAATTTAAAGCTCAGAGGAATTCAGCAGTGTTTGGTTTGGCTTGTTTCTGTTCAAGATACTGGCTCCTGCCAGCGCTGAATGTCAGCTGTAAAGATAAGGAGTGATTCTGCATCATGCGCAATGCATTCTTTTGTTTCATTCCATTTATCTGAGACTTTGTCCTTTTTGTTTTCACTCTCTGGTCCTTGACAGTTCCCAAGAAAGCACAAAGTGAAGTTTTGTAGCTGATTTATGAAACTTTTCATAGTTCTATCAGTTGTACCACGCGATGACTTTTTCCTTTAATAAACCAGCTACTTCATTTTCCCAAGTTTTTTTTTTTTTAAAAGCTGAGATTTCTTCAAATGCTACTTGAAAGTTATTTTTAAATGGCTTAAACCAAAAAATATGAAATAATTATAAAATGTAGTGAAATATAGTCAAAATATTATGTATCATTCCATTGTGTGCTTAAACATTTGGCATAAAAGATTTAGGCCAAACAGAATATATACACAGCCAGTTCCTTTTTCAAATGCTGAATTTTTGAAAACAATTTTATTGCATTTTTCTTAAAGTAATTTTTGAAGATAGCTGTTTTGCATGACTTGTAGCCAGTGAGACCTATGTTTCTGGGTCATTGTCAGGTATGTAGGCTCCGCTGTTGGGGTTTCTTATGCTGAGTAAGTTCCTTCTGAAAATTAATGGGACAATCTACCTTTATCTGATACTTCTGGAATATGTCAGAGAGATAGATGGAATTCAATTCATCATAACCCACAAGCCTCAGCAGAAGGGCTCACTCACTCTCTTCATCTTCTCTCAGTTCTGGAGATTTTACCGAGTTGAGTGTGAAGGGATGGAAGCAAAGTGACAATGAAGAAATGTAACTAATGATCACGACTGCCAGAGTGGGGAGAGAGGTAGTGAAACTTAAGTTTTGTTAAGATGCAAAAATTCTTTACATAGAAGAAAGGTGCTCGATTAACTTTATTGGGGTTAGTATCTGGCCCAAAGTAGGTCAGCAGTGAGATACCCTATGAAAGTGTTACGAGATTGTAGAGCATTATCCCAAAAGTAGGATAATCTCTGAATTAGAAAAAGCGTATGGATGGATGGATTAGGAAGGGGTGTAAGTAGAATGTTTTTTGAATATTAATAATAAAACTTTATAGATTAATGTTTCTGATAAAACAGAATATTCATCTCAAAAGCTAATAAATTTTGGGGGGGATATTTAGTGCTTTGTGGCAACATAGTATTACTTAGTTGAGAAAATCCAGTCAGAAAAAGAAAAATATTGTGATAATCACTTTTACAAGTGATTCATTCACCTTTTTAACTTCTAAATGTATAGTTATGAAACTGGTCTCAGTGATGCTGTTGCCTGCATAGTTATTTTAGTAAAAATTTGAGAGAGGGTTACCGAGATGAGTTCAGGATTATGCACATACCATTTATTATGCATCACTTTTCATACTAGTTTAGGAAATAATATTTAATGGCATACATACATGGAAATACAGACAGCAAAATGCCTCATCTTTCCCTCTTAACCATGGATTAAATAAATAAGCCTTGTTTGTGCATTACGAAGATTTAGGTTTTTCTGGTTTTACAGTCCTTGGCAGCTGTAGTTGGGGCTTTTTTTTCAAATAAAACTACATTAAAAAAAATTATCCAGGAAGTAAAGGAAGTCATGTAAATCATGGTCATTTACAATCCGAGAATCTGAGGATCTTGGCAAGTGACTGATTTTGACTTTCCAGTAGATTTTTGCTTGTGTCTATGGCTGCTTTTTCACAAAGAAAATTCAATGCAAAAGATCAAAGTACTGATTTTCATTACTCTTGTTTTCCTGACTGCCCCCAGGTGATGATTGATTTATGTATTTTAACAGCTTTAGCTGAAGGGTCCAGTTAACTTCATCTGGTTTTATTCTATGTATTATATGATGGGCCAAGTTAAATCATCTTCTTCTTCTATATATAGTCTATGGGGGGTTTTTTAATCTTTTTTTTTTTTGGCAGGGGGCAATCTACTTAAAATTCCAGTGGTTCCTAAGAGTGGCCATTTTAAACCTGTCCACAAATGTAAACCATGGACATACTAGGACTATTGACCATAGGCTTCACTGGAATAAATGTTACTCCTCTGTGTTCCATGTTCTAAAATAGTCACTTAGTGATAGTTATTTCTGCAGTGCATAGCTGTCTTGGATGTTCTCTTGATCTTGGCGACACAATATGAAGACTGTAATTGTTCTCCAGGAGGTAGTAATTCTTTCCTGTTAATGTTATTGAAATTGGTGAAAAATATTTTACTTGTGGAAGTTTGCTTTTCCCAGTGAACAGTAACTCTGTTCCTTTGGAAATATATTATCTTAAAAGTATATAGTAGAAATAGCAAGCTATTCCAGACTAGGTGCTTCCAGTGTTTTGATAGGCTCTAAAAGAGAGCAACAGGGTATACTTTGTGGAGTTATTGTTTTAATTTCAGGAATGTCAGTTACTGAAATTAATTTTCAGATAAATCCAAAAGAAATATGGACAGAGAGAAACTTTCTGACTTATTAAAAGCAAAAGAGTCTGTAGTTCATCCCAGTAATAGGAAACTAGGCAGCCAGCTAGTATAAACATTTAAGAAGGAATTCAAGTTCAGGTTTTGATTAAGGGACTTCTGTTTGGCCTGCAGTTCAAGTAACTGTTCATATAAAAGCCCTGCAAATCCATGGCAAACAGATTTGAAACGGAAAGTTAAACCACCTCAACTTCAACCTCAGACAGAATGTATCTTCTTAATCATTATGAACTCCCACCATTAGTGCTGAGGTAGGTGATAAATAGCCTGTCAGAGGTCTCTATCCAGCAGTCTTCCTTTGTATCTTAGGTATTGCAACATGTTAAGTTTCCAATTCTTTCTGATGAGCTGTGAGACCATAGATAATCTGTTCACTTAAGCAGAGTTCATATTAATTATATTGACAGCAAAATGGAGTATCTTAATTTTGCACTATCGATCAGAGGATTCTTTGGAAGACTAAAGGGCTGAGAGCGCTTTCTATTGGACCTGGACTTTACACTGAAGGTCTGTAAAGTGGCTAATATATAGCCTCTAGCTGTCCTCATGTAAGTTCTAATTTGATAGATGTTTTTGTACTGACCAACACTGGTATATGACTTTGTGTGTTTAAGGAGTCAGAAACATCTGGGCCATGTGAGGAGCACACCTCCTTTCCTGAAGGTAGGAGGCCTAGAAGCCTCCCATTGTTAGCAAAGTTAATTCTGGTTTATTTGCCATTAATCAGGTGCTGTTGTCTGACAGTACATAATAGAACTAGAAAACAATCACTCAGAACAGGAAACAACTGTCAATTAATACGCTAATGAATCAAGTTTAGCAAAGGTGAAACAATTCAGACTCCCAGAGGAAAAGGGAAAATAGCTTCTGTGCTCAGAAAGTTCACGCTTTTCCTTTTCAGATCTGTTATGTTTTGTGGGGTTTTTTTTAAATTTGGCATTCCACTGGTATTTGCAAATGGAGTCCAGAATGTGCTTGGATATTTCTGTTTGCAATTCAGTGTGTTCTGCCACAAGTAGATGAAAAGTCTCTTGGCAATTTGGTATTCTGCCTCAAGGTTTTGGTAGCCGGTATTTCAGATGTCGTTGCACCGTGCTCTGTGATGTTGTTTCACATTATTTTTGTTCCAAAAACAATTGCAGTATTCTTGTAAGCCTTTGCAATAAGAGTTGGTAAATCTCAGCTCTTCACTGGAAACTGATCATGGAAACCTAGCTTTTCAAAAGAAATCCCATTCAATTGGCATCGAATGCACTGTGAAAAGGATGCAAACACTGAATCTATGGAAGTTGTCAACACTCTATGTTGCCCTGTGGTCTGGGGTGTCCAGCAAGCAGTGCACAATGTTTTCTGTGTCCATGAAGGAGCAAGGTGCTGAAATGCCATGTATGTGAATTCATCTCAGACATTCAGTTTATGGTTAGCTTCAATTTGAAAGCTGTTGTAAATTTACCCCAGTGTTTTGAATTTAGCTGATTTGTATCTTCAACCAGTTGATTTTTTTTCTTTTTTTGTTTGGATTGAGGTTTTTTTTAGTCTACACATTAGCATTTGAGTGCAGCAGCAAACCTTTTGGAGTTGGGCTGATGGGCTTAAAGGTTACTTTGTCCACAACAAACTTGCAGAAGTTGGTCTCCATCCCAAAATGCCAGTGGTGCTACTGCCAGTTCATAGTCACTTACTTGGCTGCCTGTACTAGACTGCAAGTTTGCCTGTGTTACCTCTTTTACCGTGGTGTCATCTGACTGGGTGATACCCTTCTTTTAAATTCTGAATGGATCTCAAATGGGTTGTTTTTAAATATAAGAGAAAAAATGCTTTATCTTCAGCCAGACAAGTAAATAAAATATGTCCTTGGGCAGTACTTGAAGTACCAGTAGGAAGCTGTACGAGAGGAAACCATGTGCATTTCCTGGGCAAATCGTTTTGATATTTTCAGTGTCCTGGATATGTAGGTTGGCATAAAGGAATGCAGCAGGAGTTATACTAATGGTGTTTGCCAGCTGTGGAGACAGAGGCTGGTGTTCTGTCAGCTCATTCTAATTATGGGTTTGGGTTTTTTTTTTCACTCATTATAAATAATAGAGGTATCTGTTATAATTGTGGGTCTGGCTTTTACTGTCTTGATGCAAATTAACTTTCAATGACATATAAATATATTAGAGAGAAAAGTGACACCTGTAAAATGGGCACAGCCTTTGAAGTTGGCTTGTAACTTTACTGCAGGAGTTGCTGTCCCATGGGCTTTCCTTAGGAGACTGGCATGTGGTTTAGAGGTGCACTTGTTAGATAATCTTAGTAAAATGGCTTTTTGCAGACTGCTGTTGTGTGTTGCTTATATTAAAACATTTAGAATTAGGTTTCAATATATGTAAAATATTCAAGTGAAATTTGACTGTTTCATGTATTTTTGAGCAGTATATTTTAAATATTGTACTTTGTACCTGCTTTAGAATTAGCAAAGGTGTAGACAATGATTTTGTAGTAAAAGTTTGTTTAATTATCTATGCAGATACTGCTGAAGAAGTTGACAACACAGCATAAATAGTAAATAATGTTGCTTTTATACTTTAAAATATATATAAGTAGCCGTGTAAGTTCTCCTGCTTAAGGCATTTGGCAGTTTATTTTTTACTTCCAGAATCTTTCAAGATGTAAATTTTTTAATGTTCAAAAGAAGCAGGGGCACAAAACACATTGTTTTGAAACTCCAAGATGAATGGATGATTGGAGGCATTGTTCCTTTAAAGCACTGGCTGAGATGCCATTAACTGTGTGGCAATAACACATGGCCCCACACGGAGCACAACCGCCGAGGAGATAGCTGCAGCCTGAAATATCGTTATTGGCAGGTTTCTGAATAATTTCACAAAGGCACTTCAGGCCAGGAATCTTGTTAGTGGAACCTGGTCTCGCTTCAGTCTTTATATCTCCAGCATGTAAAACTCAGTTGTATCCTCCTAAGACTCCCAGTATTATTTTTTTATTCAATTCACTAGCTGTGATTGACAAGGACCTCTTCATGAATATGTTAAGAAAGAACTGTTTCCTGGATATTATGTCCTTTCATATCTGTCATAACTAGAATATTCATGATTCTGTTTTTAACAGGCCTCCTGTTGTAAAAGAAATATCACGGAAACATGTTCTAGTTTTTATAAAGTCCAGGGAAAAATGAATGCCTTAGGGGCTGATAGGTAAGGAGGGTTTTTTTTAACAATTTAGAAATACAATGTGACAGCAGCAGAATATATATCAGCAAGCAGAAAGCTCTTAAATATCGCAGTCATGGGCCTAGAATTGATAAACTGGTAGGGGGTTTATATTTCTTTTTGTGTTTTCTAATGGCTGTAGTTTAGTAAGAAATTTATTGTACATTTCTCCATTTTAAAAAAACAATTATGAAATCAGGCTTCTTCGTTTTTATTTCTGGATGCTGAGGTTTTTTCAGTCAAATCCTGCTGAAATGTGGACGTGCACAGGCATATGTCTTTGTTGTACAGGAACACTAGGCTGGTGAATGCCAACTGCCCTTTGATGGTTCAGTGCTGGCATCTCAATGCTCGGTTTAAATAGTATGTGAGAGGACAACAAAATTGAAGGACTGAAGAGCTGCCACCAGTTCCATGCAGAAACAAGCATATGCAAAACTTTTTGGAGCAGGTAGA
Organism: Gallinula chloropus; assembly: GCF_964237585.1. NCBI lineage: Eukaryota > Metazoa > Chordata > Aves > Gruiformes > Rallidae > Gallinula > Gallinula chloropus. The sequence continues at coordinate 9,111,180 of NC_140097.1, forward strand.
ATTACTTGTGGAAGATACTTTCGAAGCAAATACATGATTTTTCAAAACAAATTTTCTATTTAATAGAAAAATTTTATTTGGTCAAGAGATTTCTTACTCTAATAAATAGAAAAGAATGTTTTGAACTAATTTCATTTTGACTTAAAGTACTTCAATTCCAGTTTTTGAGATTAAAAGACAAAATAACATCCCATTTATAGTCAGAATTGCAATTTTGACTCACAGTGCGATGTGACTTTGACCTCGGTCAAAAGTAAACGCATTAGCTTTTCAGATAAGTTAAGTAGTTCCCATGGATGAGGCTCTCTCATTTGCTTTCCCTGAAAAACATTAAAGCTTGTTCTAGGGAAAAGAAATATTTTTTTTCCTAGCTGATTCTGGTGATTTCTAGTCCAAGAGGCATTACCTGCAGCTGAACAGTGCTGCTGTGTTACATAACTTTGTTAATTTTAATCCTGGGGACTTGCAGTATGTTTCCAAATTGGTCATGTAGACACTTAGAAATATGTTACACAGAGAAATGCAGATGAGGGGGTGACTTTTTCCACTACTTGTACCTGAGGCTGGAATTCTTAGGGTCTTACTCAGCTCATTATTTCCCAAGGAAAAGATTAGTGTAAATAATGCATACATACAAGTAGCTCCTTCCTAACTACTGGATGCCGTTAGTTTATTCAAAAGACGTCACTATCCTTTTTAAGTAGGAAGAAAGAAAATGTTTGTAAAAAGCACTTTGCTCTGTGGCTAACCATAGCCATCACCAGCCTTCAGCTGGAGCATGCCATGTGCTGCCATACTGTGAACAGGTTCTTCTGGGCTGCAAAAGAGATTGAGGCCCTGTCCATGCACCCTGTCCATGGGGTTTCATCTGTTGCATCAAAAGGGGCAGCCCTGGTGTTTCATTAATGTAATAGGAACAAACCTGAGAACAGCACTGTTGTTTTACTTAGGTCTCTGTACAGCACATACTGACTTTTAGTAAGCAGGAGCTTGCTTCTCCCAAGAGCTAAGTGCTCTTGTCCCTTGGTGAGTGCCCTGAGCATCTCCTGGTGTCTGCGGGAGCTGAGGGCAGTTGCTGGGGAGAACACAGCATGTTGCCAGATCAAGCTTCATAAGCTGGGGTGAAATTGAAGACACTGACCTACAGGTGAAAGGCTGTGTATCCTATTAGCGATCTTAGTATCATACAATCCCCCAAAGTAAATCATTCCTGATCAAAAAACATGAAAACAGTCCTTCTTAGAAGCAAGTGCAAACTTATTGTGTGGATCAGCATGCTTAGGAAGGTCATGCCTGTCTGTCTTGGGTAGTGAATATTGCTGGATATTTTATCTGCCAGAATGAAAACTATTTCTTTTGAAAGGGAGAATGAGATGCACGCATCCCTGCTTTTTTGTTTGTCTTTGGATGTTTTCTCAAAGCTTGATTTTTCATAGACAAGTTGTATGGCAGATGGAGGATGTTCCAGTTCACTTTGAATGCTCATTGATCCTGGGGCAAGAGGAGTTACTATGGGAAGTAAGAGGCATTGGACTTTGCTTTTACTTCAAAAGAGGTTTCAGCTAGGATTGCACTTATACCTGCCCACAGAATAAATACATCACAAGTTGTTGAGCCTTCACTTTGTTTGACTCAAGAGATCAAAGCAACACAAGGGAAATTCTAGGTGTTTGTATTTATTATGTTCCCTGCGTGGACAGGTTTTCCACTCTCCTGTTTAGCAGGACCTATACTGGCATATGCTGGAGGAGATTGACCCAGAGCCTGCAATGGACTGTGTGTGTCTTAAGGATGATCATATTAGAGATATCAGTATATTATTTCTGATAGCTAATGGACTTTTAATGATTTATGAACATTTTACCTCTTTATGTCACTGGTTTTGCATCCTAAGTCACTGGTGATTCATTGAGATCTCAGTGCAGGTCCACAGGATTCTTTTGCAGGCATCATTGAACTAAATAGTAAATTACCTTTTCCTTGCTTTTTTGTAACCTTCGTCTTTAGCTCTCATGGCTAAAGGGAAGATGGCAAAGCAGAGCCTGTATAACTTAAATATGGATTCTGCCTGTCTAAAACATGATTAAGTAGAAAAAAAGGAAAGCCATCAAAGCAGTGTTTTAATGCCAAAAGCAGTGGTTAAAGAATGCTGCTGGTTTCTGTCTTAATCCATAAAAATCCCACAGCTGGAATGTATATGGAATAGTTCTATATGAAAGAGACACAGGCAGAGAGAGAAGCCACATTGGCTTATAACGGTCCATGGGTGTTAAACTATGCTCATCAGCACAATAAAAAACCCAAACAAAACCACCAGAAAAATAAACAAAACAGAAAGCCCAACCAAACCAAGTCAGCATACTTATTACTTGCAGTGCTGTATGTATGGATTTCGTTATAGGCATATATTTCTGTTGTTGATTGACATGGCAAAATTTTGATAAAAGAATTGTGGACTTAAATATTACTGCTTCTGGTCATATTTCAGTTATTCATTTTCTCCTGCTTTGAATAATTAATAAAAGCTAGTATTAAATGAGTCGTATAGCCAGTAAAGAAATAAAAATGACAAGGAACTATGTGTTTTTGTGAAGAGATTCTATGAAGGTTCCATCACGGGCATTGAGTGGTTATAGAAATGGAAGGATAAAACAGTTTCACAATAGTTATGAAAAATAATTCACATCCCTGCTAATTGAGGGACATGCTCTTTTGTTGTGCCTGTAATTCACAACAGCATTTATTTGGAATGTCAATACTTTAGGATTAGTGTTTATTTCTCTTTAGACCCATGGTTTTCTGAAGCTGCTGACACCCTGATGCAGTATCTATATAAAGACATATAAGCTAATTAGAAGTCTGGTTGACAAGCCTGTGTTTGAAAGTATGCACAGCCTGGGTAGTTGAGAAGTGCTGACGTGAAGGATGAAGGAGTGAAGCTGGTAGCTGAAAGAGGAGAGAATTGGGTGACCTCATTGAGATAGAGAAATGGTGGGGACAGGGAAATTGGGAGTTGGGAAGAAAGGAAATAGCATTGCGAGCTTTTGGGCAGAGGAAGATGAAAGGAAAACATGTTCAAATCATCTTAAAAGATAAAGCTTGAAAGGCTTCTTGGGGAAGGAGCTGTTTTACTGCGTAGTAGCTCTGCATTGTGCAGACCCAGTTAGGTCATGTTCTGCTACTGCTCCCATGGTGATCCCTAACTGTAGTGTGGATACTATTGGAGAGGTGGTAGACGCTTTTACAGCTGATGCTCCTTTCCATTTTAGAGCTGAATGAGTGACCCAGAGTGATGGCAGAGTGTTCATGTGGGATATAAAACAGTGTCTTACACCCCGATCAGCAGGGCCTCAGTTCCCTGTAATACCTTGGTGTCCATCCTGATCCTGACTCCAGGAAGTATACTTGTGGTATATTTCTGACAAGATATGGAAATATTTATCATTTTTTTAAGTACTGCAGCATTTTCCTAAAAGATAATTATGTGGGATGAATGGGGCAGAATGTGAGGAGTCAATTAGAGCTGAATATTGCATATGATGAGATCTCTCCTCTGTTGTCTCCGAATAGAAAACAGGAAAACATTGCACCAGATAGTTTTCATATCTCATGGAGCAGATCATGAACAGTAACAGACATTCCATAACATGTTCACCTAAAGTCTAATGTTTTGCTAGCCACCATTTTAGAAGATGTTCAAGAAAGAACATTGAGCATCTTTTGTACAGCACCTCCAATTCTGAATAATTAGAATAGAAAGACTTTCAAGTTGGCTTCAAGTTTTAGGTTGTTATATAAATAAGTTCACAGGAATCTCAAATGCTTTACATAAATCTGACAGCAACTATAAAAGGCTTTTGAACATTTTTGTTGCCAAAGTCCCAGGGATTGCTGGAATCTTAAATAGCCTGTTTTAAGCTTCAATTCAGAAGCTTTTTGTCATGTTTAATAATGTGGTGAATAATTTCTTTTCTGTTCTTAGTTTCCCCAATTATAATCCACAAGGATCTTTGAGACATGGAATGGATGTTTTCCAGAGCCATGAGTGTTAGGGGTCTTTCCTACCCCAGTCTCAAAACTTGCTTTTCAAGTTCTCTTTTTATTAGCCTTTATCTATGTCTATCTTCTTCTAAAGGATTGTCATTACAAGATGCTAAATTGAAAAGGTTGTCAGTTGTCTGAGGGAACTGTGTTTGAAATATCAAAGTATCCGACTGTGATGATAAATACATCACAAAGCCAGATGTGTAACACACTGCTTTATTAGGGAGAAGTTTACAAACAGCAAAATGGTGGGATCCATGGCTTGGACTCAGTCCAGGGAGTCAAGCTCCCCTGAGGTCCACCAATACATTTCTAGGGTGAGTTGCATTGCAGTGCAACATGATAATTAAAAGCCAAGTATTGCCTGGAAACACAAGGCACAGATTTTCAGAGGCTCAGAAATGCCAGTGCCTGTCATCAGTAGATGACACAGGACGTTGTTCCTGCTGTCACTACCAGGATGGTAGTTCTTGGAGCTGCAGGTTCAGAATTTTATTTCAGTTTAGGAGAAATGAGTGGAGTTTTGCCTGGTTTAGCTGAATTTTGTAATTCTTAATAATTGAGTATCACTGTTCCCATGCACCAGCCTGGTCAAACATGTGAACTGCTGTAATTCTTTCCATTTCTGTGCATTCTCTTAAATGGCACCAATGTTTATTTGTTGTGTTCCTAAACAGGGCTGTTACCTTTCATAGGTAAGTAGACACAGTCTCTATATAACTTTTCTCTTGAAATTTGATTTGCAAAGATAGAGCTCTTTGAATATGGTTAACTTTGTGCCTTGTGAATGTCTTGGGAAAATTAGGATTTAAGAGGATGTTTGTGAAAATGCATCTGTATATGAGCCGAACAGTTTTTCTTTGAAGTCCTATTTCTTCCTCTTCATCATCACCATGAAGCAATATTAATTCGCAGTGCACTCTGAATTAATCAAAATAATTTCAGGAAGTACCTTGCTTTATAAATATTTGGAATGGTAAATGTTCTTAAAGGTGTATCTTTTTGGGGCTGCACATATGGGAGTATTCCGAATAGTGTTTTTAATCCAGAGTCCTGGCATTTGCCACAGGCGTTCATTTTGTAATCAAAAACTTTAAGAAATTTTAGAATAAGGAAAGATATGTTTTTAAATTGCTCTAAAATTAAACTTATTTTATTAGAAAGCGTGGTATAAATGGAATTTTCACTTTGTGATTGAATAAAAAAAGCTTTATCTGCCTATTTTGATACCTACTGCAGATTCTGCCTCAGTGATATTAATGCCCTGCATTGTGGAGCTTTCATCAAAAGACACGATAAAATTGTTTTCTTTTAATGAATAGTTGTGCTGTTTTGCAGTCAAACATCTCTCTGCCATTTGTCATTGTACCCACCATTCTCCAGTGTTGCTCTTCAATAAGGTTCTTTTATTTGCTGTTGTACACTTTCCGGGAATAATTTTTCCATTTCAGGGAAGAGTTTTGGTTTATTGTAGTTTTTCTAATCTCATTTGATTTTACAGACTCATATAGTGAGGTTGTCTTTCTTTTCTCCCCATCTTATTGTATGGCCTTCTTATTTCATGGTTCCTATTATGATACGCTCTCCTACTTCACTTTGCAGCTATTTCTACCAGATTTAACATTTCACTCTCCACATCCACTCTATGGGTATGTATAATGTATGGATGGCAGTACTGTCCCATAAATTTTTAATGAATTGGCTCTTTATCCAGTGCTATCTAATAAAGATAATCATCAGAGTGCATTGTCATACTGCAGTGCCCAAGAAACTTTTTAATATTCCTTATTGCATATGCATATTCCCAAATTCTCTTTTACTCTCCTGTAGTATACCATGGCTCAATCACATTTCCATTATTTAGTTGAAAACCTGCACGTTTCATTCCTAATACCCTGAGGCTTAGGATGAACACTAAATTGGCAGAGGGATGTGAAGACATTTTAAAAGTTCCAGTGAATAGTGGCTACCTGCTATTATTTTACTCTTTGCTTTTTTACAGAACTAAGACTTTAAAAAACTTTAACTGAAAACTAAACCTAATCAGTGCATCTGTGGTGATTTTTTTTAAAAGTCTTGGTGTTTTCAATTGCTTGTCTGTCTTACTGAAATTCTTTGGATGGGATGTCCACCAGATAACTGCAAAATCTGACGCTGTGGTGAGGCCGGGCAGTGGAGGAGGCAAAGTTATATTTTGCTGAGTTATTCGTAGTACTGCAGATGTGCTGGCAGAGAAACCCAGAGTTCAGAGTAAATAACTATTTATTCACAAAATTATTTTGTTCTGTCTGGGAGCTCACTACATCTGCTGGCAATGAATGAGGGTTTTTTGGGTGGTTGCTTTTTTTTTTTCTCTTTAGAAAAGTGATGTTTTAAGTTCTTAAAGTACATAACCTCCTTGTGCCACAAAGAATGCTATTTCCCACTCTGTACCTACCTGTGCTGTGCCTGTGCAGGTGTAGATTTAGCACTTTCAAAGGGTGATAATGAGCAGTTTCAGAGAAGGAACTCTCAATGCAGTCACAGAACCAGCCAGCACAACTGCCAACTCTCTACAAGCACAATTCATTTTCTTTCCAGAGCCAGTTTCCATGAATCTTGCTTAGCCATGAAACTGCCAGGTTGGCTAGCAATTGCAACTGTGCTGTAGACAGGAATGGAAGCATTTACATTACAAACATTTGATTTCTGCCAGCACACAGGTGCATACAGTAAATGTAAATACTCCATTCAGGTTTCATGTTGAGAATAGGTTGCCTTTTATAATTGAAATTGAAACTTTAGTATTAAAATGTAATAGACTGCTCTTCAAGTCCCTGAAGTCAGTCTTGTATCTTTTCTCTGCACTCTGATTTTGGTAAGGATAGTAAATTACTTCAAATCCAAGCCTTTAGTGTACATAATTAAACAGGAATCAACCTGCTGCATCAGCTCTTAGGATGCTCTCATGCTGCAGACTCTCACAGAGTGCATCATTTCTCAGCCCTTCTTCCATGATCAGTCCAGAGGCAACCTCCTCTTGCCCCCTCACCCTATCCCCACACTGCCATGGACAGCAGACCCCTGCCTGTCTCATTCATCTCCTCTGCGTGTTGCTAAGGCACTCTGCTTCTGGCTAGCAAAAATAAGTGAGACTGGCCTTGAGGCATCCCTGGGAGGGTCATACCCCCACTTCGTGCTAGTGGCAGCACCTCACCCTGTCCCATCTTTGCCCACAGTGGAGGTGCAGGGCCACGGGACACAGCACTGTGATTCAAAAACCTCCTCTGGCCTGTAGTGAGCTCATTAAAGAAATAATTTGATTTCATTATTGTAAATTCTAGATGTAATCATGCTCCAATAGTCACGTGTGTTGATAATTGATCTTTAGATACAGACAGCTCTCCTGGGAATAGAGATATTAAAATTGCTAGTTGAGTTCTGAATATTTCTAAAAAGTGTTTGAGTCTTTTTCTTTCATAAGAACTGAAGTGCCATCTGCGTGTCAGTGTATATATAAAGTCCCTTCCTGCGAAGTAAGTGGCTCTTAAAACTCAGGAGATAACATTATTTTAATTGCTGTCTTGAATGGATGCTGACTCTCATTATTATTAATGTTGACTGGATTCACAGTCCTATTGGAATCATCAGAGAGCAGCTTTTGTTGCTTAAACAAAGACTTTTCAGTTCTAGTTTGCTAAAACGCTTTTTGGTACTAAGGTTTCTTTAAAAAGAAAATAAGACAATGACTATTACTGTCAAGATTTTCTATGATAAAAATATCCATATCAGATCCAGCTAAAGTTTGGGATAAAAACAGAGCTGTGTTCTTCAACACACACGGTATGTGGGGAAGCCCTTTTGGTAGCTGCTCAGGCTGTAAGAATTTGAATTGCTTTTGGTTTGCCCTTGTGTTCAAAGGGTTTTGTCCTTTTTTCAAGACACTGTAAGATAATATGAAACATTGCTGACTTTTTTGGTATTCTACTGTTAAAACTGATATCATGGAATAACATTTGGCTTCAAAGAATAGCTTTGTAACTGAGTCTTGGCTGTAGGAATGAGACAGTAGCAGCTGAAATAGGAAAAACACTGAAGTAGTTCATGGATTTCTGACCTAAGAGAAACATGGTCTCTCCTTATACTTCTGTGTTTTAGCCACTTCCATAGCTTGTATAAGATCTGTATTAGCTTTAGACTAGTTAGAGACCTGCCATTGGCACGGCTCCGACAGGAATGTAGTAAATCCTGGGAGCAGCAGTGGGCATCAGGGCACTGCAGGTACCCCTCTGGAGCGCCCAGCCCAGGCAGGGCTAAGTGAGCTGCAATTCCTGCCGCAGTTCCAGCTCTCCCTTTACAGCTGCACTTTCACAGCTCCTTAGCATGTGGCTTGTGTGGGTTTATCTGGTATCTGCTGTTTCTCATGCCAGTCTCTGCTCCTGCATATGAATCATTTAGGGGGGTAGACAGAGGCAGTGGGGAACTCTAGCAGTGGTGTTGAATCACAGCTGCTTCTGAATTCAGAGCCAGTCCAACAGCTGGAATTTAAGAGCAAATCTAAAATCTTCAGTTTTATCTATAGTTTGGCTTAGTTATTTTAGAATGAAACAGAGCAGCCACAGCTATTGAATATTGGCTGTTTCACAAAGATACAGCTTTTTTCCAGTGAAGCAGATAAAAGAAAACTCCCCAAACCCACCGGAATACATTTTCCTCCCTTAAACAGCATTGTTATGCAATCATTATCCTTCCCGTCTATCCCATTTTGCCTAGTAAGGCATCTGCTATTTTTATATGACCAAAAAATGAAAGTCAGGTCTGTCATAATAGTCAAAACTTTACTTGGTATAAATGCCTGTATATTAGAGTGAATAAAGATCCTTTGAAGATCATATTCTTTCTTTGAAATTTTGTTTCATTGGCCAAAGAGCTGGCAGTCCTAGAGACCGAGATGATAGCGAAGCTCTGAAAATGCAGCTATTGATTTCGATAGGACTAGGGTTTCACTCCAAGAAAGAATAATTTTGCTATCATTTTCAAAATGGGATGAACATGTGATATTTATTCCTTGGTGACCGGGCATGTATTATGTTCATTTTGTACAAATTTAACCTTTTCTTTCCTAGCTTTATTTTAAATTAATTTAGCTCAGGATTTTATATTGCTGTATGTCGCGTCATTATCTGAGCATATTCCATAGGCAATCCAGAGCAGCATGTCCTTCGATTTCATGGAATCTCTGCAACTTCTGTTTTTAGGCTAAAAACTGGTTTAGGGACTAATGACTCGGTTAGGTTTTTAGTACTCTGGATGGAGCTTTATACTGTTCTGGGAAAGGTGGCATTGGTTTTGTTTCAGGGTAATCTGCGTCAAATTTCTGCTTGCTAAGTTTATCCCATTAGCTTAACTGTTATCCCATCAGAAAGAAAAGGACAGTTGTAAGAAGCTATGGGGAAGCTATGTGGATGCTTTATCTTGCTTTAGCAAAGAAAACAGTATTTAGTGAGAATGGGACGGAAATCCCTGAGAATACATAGCAGCCATTTCTCACTGTACACTGTCCCCATGGGCAGAAGCCTTTAGCTAATTCAATGATATTTCTCTCATTTTTAAAAAAATAAAATTAAAAATTCTGTAATGGTCACCAGCTTGACAATTTTCAAAGAGAAGACAGATTTCAGAAGAGATGTAAAATTCTCACTTGTATGTGTTTTTTTCATACTGGAGACCTTCCCCATTCCCTGTTCTCCAACACCGATTGTGTCTTCCCAGGCAGAACTAGTTTTACAATTGCAAGTTACAATAAGGAGCAGCTACTTTATTGTTTTCTTAAACTTTCTATTACACCCCTTCGTATTACGAATGACTGCCAAAGCAATGGCAGGTCATACAAATTCCTTTTGAAGGAAGAAAATAAGTTCCCTTTATATGGAGTCAAGTTTTCCAAGCCTGGTTACTGGGGATTTTTGTGTGCAATTTGCACTCTCAGATGCTATTTCTATATCACAATGTATCATTGCCCACTTGTAACTCCAATAGGTGCTTTTTGAAAAGAATGGCAAATGTCCCATTTGCTCTCATGAGCTGGGCCATGGTGAGGCTGAACCATGTTTTGTCCCTGGCTCTGGGGGCACCTGGCTCACAGTAGGTCCTTGAGGTGGGAGTTTTCTTCTGGGGTCCAGGCTGGTTGTAAATACCTGCCTACACGCATCAGCTTCTGCTGCTTCAATGTAAATTAGTACAGCTTTCAAATGAGCTGGCAGCATTATTTGATCAGAAGGACTACGATTTTTTTTCCTTTCTTCCTGTCACACATACAGATATTTATCTTTACTCTGGAACTTCGGCTTAGTTTGTAAATTCTCAGGAGGCAAGCAAACCCAGAAACTTCCAGAGCAAGGATGTGTTGAACCAGAAAAAAAACAGGACCTGCAGCTTTGAGAAACTGAATCTCTCTCTTGATAAGAGCTGAAGCCCTGGGGCATACATATATATAGCCAAAACCACAACAAGTATCAATGCACAAAATGTGTCACCAGAAAAGAAACCGAGAATTCATTCTGGGAGCAAAGATGTGCAAATCAATAAAAAAAGGGGATAAGAGAGATTTAACAAGAAATCTTACTGTGTTTCAGCACCACCACCACTGCCCTGCTGCCCCCGTGACCACGAACTGTGTTTTACATTAAAAACACTGCAGAGATAAGTTGAGTAGTAACTTGGTCACACTACCTCTGTTTTTCAAACTGTTTAAATGCTATGAATATAAAATTATCCTAATGAAGGAAAATTATATTTGAGCCTGGATGTACTGCAATTCAATAACTAGCACAGTCACACTTTCTCTTACAGGTAGATACCTTCCCTGCACTGTTTTAATTCAGCGGGGTTGCCTGTTGTAAAAATCATAATGGCACATCTGTCATGATCTCTGATGGTGTTATTTATAATTTGCATGCAATTCAAGATTTGACAGATGTGTTCAAACAAGTGCTTTGAGGTGGTTGCAGTCACGTGCAGCTTATTTCACAGAAAGCTGATGGGTGGACAAGCCAGAACAGGCAAATTCAGTGATGGCATTTGCCTGTGGTTTCTTAGTCCCAAATTGCTGAATTTAGAAGTTAAAATGGGAAAGATGTTTAACTTGGTGTCTTTAGAGCAGGAGCCTATGAAAAAACTGGAAATCAGCAGATGTATTAGGGAGCTCCGAGATCAAAACATGTAAAGTTTCTTACAGACTTGGTCTCAAATTAGGCAGATATCTGTAATGGAGATAAAAGAGCTGGGGATGATGATAAAGGGATGGATACCTGGGAGAGGTATTGCAAATGTCTGATTTCTGCCCCTATGGAATTTCCTTTCAGACAACAAAGTGTCAGTTTGGGATTTGGGATCCAGGATGCACCTGAGGGGCTCACTTGTAAGGCTAGGTTCCTGACACCACCTTAATCTGCTTTTCTTATGGGCAATGAGCTAGCAGATTGTGAATTCACTTGTAAATGTCTTGGCTTCATCGGTGGGAGAAGTGGCCACAGTGGACAAGTGGGCTGGGCATCTTTTACCTCTCTGTCCCCTGTGGGGAGATGTGCATCTTTAAAAGAAAAGCTCTGGATTTGCATACTGCTGTATGTATCTGCTTTTTAAAATTGGGTATGCCAAAGCATTAAACCAATTATGAAGAACAACTGTGCTGTAATCACTTATCAGGTTGTTCTTTACTGACTGCTGTCTACGTGGCCAGAATTTATATGCAGCCTGGGCACCTCTTTGGTGTTCCAAGTACTGTACAGACCATTTGTGTAACGCTGGCTTTACAAAGGAAACTAGGGTTCTGCCTTATTTAAGCACTTTCCTATCAGTAAAATACTATCAAAGATCAAATATAACCTGATTCAGGATTTCTTCTGGTCATTGTAACCTGAGATTAAAGCTAATTACTTGATAGTATCATTCAGTCAATCAAACAAGCCTTGTAAAAATCAATACAGCTCGTAACATAATAATATCCTTTGTCCAGGCTCTTTATACATCATCTGCCACCATAAGTGGTACTGATGTAGAGCCACACAATGGTTCAAATCTGGACTGATTTGTTTTAGCAGTGACACTTTACCCAGCTAATTCAGGATCATTAACATCATTTTTCCAGTTACTGACCTTGGAGCAGCTGTTCCTAGTTTGCTTATGAAAATTGCCATTACCCTTTACTTGTTTTTATTCTTCTGCTTTTTTTCTGGGTTATTCTTGACAAAAAGAGTCTAGAGCAAAGTCTTAACTGATTGGTGAGCTTATTTTTTAGCTGAATCTGAGTTATTTTGCAGCAATGAAGTTCTCATGATAACTAAGCAAAATTAAATTTCTTGAGAGTATGACCTCCAAAATGATGATACTACACATCATAAGGCTTATGGATCAGTAGTAAGCGTGTGGAAGGAAGCTACTGCTGAACTTGCTCACGTCTTTGTCCCTATAATCCATATTAATACAGAATCTGACAGTAGTTGTGTGGCCATTCAGAATCATGGAAGAGAAATTGTTAAAAAAAATTCTCATTAAGCCCTTTGGGTTAACCAGGTTTCTGTCACTCAGTGTGCCAGGAGACTGCTCAGACTATAGCACTGACATCCTCCAAACTTTTCTGAGCCCAAGAAATGTATCAACTCTGTCACACTTAAGAAATATCGCTTCCTGCAATATGAACATTACTCCATGGATTTACAAACTTAGCAAAAGCTTTACAAATAAATGGGATAAATTCCCTAGACCAAATCCAAGTCTTGCTGAAGTCAAAGGAAATTGTGACAATGATGTTTAGAGACCAAAATATAGCATATAGCTGTACATACATTGGGGGTGATATCTATTGGAAGAGGTAAAATGAGATTACCAAGAAAAATTAAATAGATCTAATTTATGTAGCTGCATGGAGATCTGTATAGATATGACGGTGACAAGCAATCGTAATGTGTACTGTGAAACATGACCTGAAATAAGATATCTCACACTCAGTGAAAACTCTTTGCTAGTTGTCACATAATACAAGATGCCATGTTAATGGACAAAAAGCTGTTAATTAAATATATCAGCTGGTCATATTGGGTTTGGTTCTGCTATATGATCCTCCAAATGGAGCCACCTAATTTCATGTTTTAGGTTTTGGTGACTTCATTGTCTAAATAAATAAGGTTGTGTCATATTAAAATGGCAGACAGAATCTGCTGAGTGATGAAAGACTGGTAGTTGCTAGTAAGGATAGGGTTTATACAAGACAGATGAAACATTATTTAAATATAGATATACATGAAGGAATTTTCCCTTTAGATTTCTTTAAATATCTGTGCCTGCCAGTCAAAGAGTAATAATGACTGTACTAGAAACATACAATATTAGATCAGTTCGGGGAAGTGAATGTAGAGTGCTATGGACCACATTTTCAGCAGTGTTTCCAGCACCCTGTTCCATGCCCTCAGGCAGAAGAGCTCCAAACATACTCCCATAAAGCGATGTTGGTTCTCCTTCAAAACTCTCCTTTAATATCTCATTTTCCATGGTAGATACACTGAAAATGTAATACTTTAAGGTTATTGAGGGAGATTGTTAATAACTCAAGACTACTGTGAAGATGCTGTACAGCAGGTTTTTATTCTGTGTTTCCAGCAATTAGAGTTCCTTGTCTTCTTCTGCTTTATAAGATTTTTCAAGTGAGATGGCTTTATAGTCTGCTTGAACTACTACACTTAGTCTAAGGGTTGTGGTCCATGACTTGGCTCCCAGGTCCTATGCTAATATAAATGATGATGGTGATGAAAATCTTAGGCCAGTTGCTCCAGTGCTTCACCAAACAGCCTTTGATAATGACGGGGTAGGGAACCCACTAACCTCCTCATGAGGATTATTAGCAATGGATCATGCAGGAATGTGGCGAGCTCTTCAGCACCGCTCCCTGCAGTATCCATTAGAACCTTCCTCCCTCCAACCCCCAGCATCAGACAGTCACAGTGGTGGTTTGTTGTTGGGGTTTTTTTTACTGCTTGCAATGAAAGGATTAAAAATTACAGTACTGGCAGGGTGACCATCCTCTGTCCTTTGCACTTGGTGGAAGAAACCAAGGGAATTTCTTCAGATATGCTCAGCACAGTCCCAAGATTTAATCATGACACATAACAGGGAAAAATTCCATTAGATCCAAATCTGAGGGAGTGCAGGTATCTTACTTCATCAGGGTCTATTAATTAGGTGCAATTTATAGGCTTTAAAGGAAAAGTAAATATAGCTGGTATTAGTTTAGCATTTAGCTGTCTTAAGTAAAGAAAAACAACCTCAAAATAACCTTCCTTTAAGTCTCCCCAGGCTTGTCTACCACATTTCATTCTCATATTTACACAGGATGAAAAAAAAAAGCAGCCTGAAACAGAATATTGCAGTGATTCAAAACCCTTTCATCTGAGTGTCTCTCAGCGTGTTATTCACCATATCACAACAGAAATGATCACACCCCTCAGATTTAATTGGCAAATCCCATTGTTATGAGGCCTCAACATATACTAAAGTGTCTCGTTTTGCAGCGAGCCTGCAATGTGCTATTCTCTGTTGAGCACAATGAATATTTATATTCTTCCACTCTTTTCTGGGAGATGCAGAATTGTTTTGTGGTAGCTGCATCCTTCAGGACTCTTTCATTTTGTTTCCCATTTCCAGCCTTAATATTTTCAGTGATGGTGAAAGTGTGTCTTGCTGGTTCCTTCTGTCACTGTCAGGTCTTGGTTCCTCGACTGATGTTTGAGGTACCTTTCTGGAAAAAAAATTCTCACTCTTTCTTTGATATTGTTGTTTACCATAATGAGAAACTGGAAAATGAGTGGTGACAACAACAAAAGCCATTCTAAAAGTAATAATTTCTATTAGGTAGTACAAAAATAAGAAGTTTAGTTCTGTGCAAAGGATATTGCTGACTCCCCCCAGTATTCCCAGAGGGATTTTCACAGCTACTTCCTATTTGGAATCTTACCATCAGTGTGTGACTTATGAATCCACTTTGGTAAAGTAAGTGCTAACAGAAGATGCTTGTTTTACCTTAAACTAACCCCCAAACTGTTTAATTTTCCTTTGATAATGGAGAAAAAGAAGTGCCGTGTATGTGATGTCATAAGAAAATATTCAAAATAGTCAATTAGCTCTTTAAAGAACCTCTGTATTGTTATTGGGAATATAAGGTTAAGAATAAGCTGGAAGTCATGTTAAATACTGTACAAGTGCAAGAATAATCCCAAAGCTACCTGCTACAGATAATTCAAATTTTATTTAAGTTCCTGTTTTCACATAGATATCATTGTCCTTTGCAAGGGATACAAGGATTTACTATTGATTTTACGGGTGGAGTTGTCAAGAGCATCTGTAAAGCTTGAATTGATTTAACGTCAAAGTCCAAATACCACATTACTCCTCTGGAAATCTAATTAATTGAAATATATGCCATTTTAACATATTTGTAGTGAATGTTGTTAACCAATACCTGTGACAAATAGTTTAGCTGCATTTCCCAGGATAATAGAAAGGAGGGTAATAGAAATGAGGTTCTCTTGATAATGGTAAAGAACACCCTTTCTTTTTTAGTCAGGATTTGCAATAAATGCGTGTTTTATACTTGTGATGACTTATGGATAGAATTACTTCTGGATTCTACGTATTACCAGTGTCTGTTTTCACATAGATTGCACAGCACATCTTACTAGGCTGTTTATATAATAGTATTTATATGTAGTAAACCTGCTCTCCCATTAACTCAAACAAAAAAGCAGCAAGATAATCTGTGAATATGTTTGATAAAGTCAATTCTGGAGGAAAACTGTCAAAACTGAAGAAAAATGTAAACAAAGTTAGTTGGCAGGGGTCAATGCCTCCACATTACTGTTATGGAATCCTACGATACAGGGACTGGAAACTTGTTGGAAAGATAGTCAACTCACTGTAGGTTACTTTTAAAATATAACTTAGGGAATTGTTATTTGACATTTATTAGAGAAAAGAAAAAAACCAAACCACAGTAAGACTTTGTCAGAACCCTTGTTTCAAACGGAAACCCTGAAATTAGTGCTTCAGTAGAAATTTTTAGCTTAATAATTTTTCTGATGGCAGTTATCTATGGACATTTGATGTGTAATAATAACATGGTTGGAAACCAAAATGGAAATTTTGAGATCCCTGTTCCTGGAACTCTTTTGCATTGTAGACTGTGTGTCGCTGTACTTTCTGAAGTATCAAAGTTGATCTTTTAGGTTATCTACTTTGAGTCGATAAGATAAATTTTCTTTTTTGCCACAAAGTGAGTGGATTTGTGAGTAGACTTTTAATTACACTGAAGAATGTAGTTTGAAATACTCTGAGGCAGAATGTACCATGCTTAAAATAATAATAAAACATTTAGAAGACTTAGACATGTTTTTTTTCAGGCTGTTGCATCTAAATGGCATGCCAAAATCCCACAGGCAATTAATGGTGTTGTCTGCCTGCTTCTCCTGGGATGCTTTGAAAATGTACACCTCTGGCATAATGATACAGAAATACAATAGCATGCTGTCATCATCAATAATATTTATTTTTTTCTTCAGAGTTGATCATACATACTGACAATTTAATGATTTTTCTTGGAGACTCCAGACTGGTGGAAACTATGTAAGTATTGTGTAGTTACCTCATTTGGAAGATGGCTGCATACATCAATATTCATTACCCTGCATGCTGCAGACACCCAACATTTGCTTTGGTTGGAAAGAGTACATAGTTTCTTTCTTTTGACCAACATTAAATACAGCAGCTGGAGGGGGTGGCCAAGAGGGAAAAATACTTAGCTACGGTGTAGTTACTCTGAGATAAGTGCCCAAAGATGGCAATGCTCTGAAGCCTATTCCCCTTTCTGCAGCTCTTGGCTGTAACGGGTGCTGGTTGCCTAAAAGCTTACTGGTGAGAACGGAGCTGGACTGCTGTAAGCATCACTGCTGCTGCACTTCTTAACAAGTCACTTGTGACTTCAAGAGATGCTTGTGGTTTTTGGCCAATGGGAACTTGGTGAACCAGCTTTTCTCTTTCTAGTAACAAGTAATGAAGTAAAAACAGCTGAAGCAGATCTTTTTCTGTGCGTGAAATATAAGTGACTTTCTATTAATATGACAACACGTGCCACATCTTTTTGTTTCTTTGCAGTTTTAATCTCTCTTATTCTAAATGACATCATCACGCCCATAAAAATCTTTTGATTTTCTCCATATTGAAACAAGGTGGCATTAAAATAGTGCATATGGAATTTCAAATGAAATGTAGATCTCATTTCCATATCACTGTTTTCTTTACTCTTTTTTTTCTTCAGAAAATAGTCAAGGAGTCATTATATTTTCCAGCAAGCTGTCTTGTACACCCTGAAGGGAATATTATAAGATTAAATGCAGAGTAGCATTCCTCTAGCAAGGTGAATGTTTCTCATTACAGAGATCCCTAGTTGATCTCCTAAATATAATTCCCTGTAATAATGTGAAACTTCTGAATTATTTATTGTTTCATATTAGATCAGGAGTATAATTTCTGAAAATAAATTTATTGTCATGAGCAAATCAGCTCATGAAGGTTATCTATAACCATGGAATGAAAGAGAACAGATGCTGCGTTTTGCAAGACTATCTATTGTAGCTACTTTTTGGCTTTTAGGAGGAAGCTCTAAATGTGGATTTAAAAATTGATGAACCGTGATTCTGTTAATGTGCGGGCTTGGAGTCATAACACTCTGTGTCTTCACTATTTTATTCATTTGAATAAAAACATCTTTGAGTGAAGATCCATGATTGTCTATGACCTCCTCCTCCTCCCCATGTTGCAAGGATCACATGGGCACACAGGTGTAGATGACAGTGCAGAAAGTCAACCCTTAGCATGGTACTTCTAATGCATGAATGACAGATGGTTTGATGATGCCACTGGTACTATACAGTGAAGTGCCCATGAACGTTTTAATTATTTTGTGAAATTACTGGTCTTTGACTTTACACGGTCCCTACACCTCCACATGCAGAATGGAGTGGGTCAGTGTGTCCCAAGCTTCCAGCTCCATCAGATATTTTCTTGCCTTGCTGGTGTGTCTTCTGCCAGGGTCCTTGAAGTGGTGTTTCTCAGGCAATTCCGGTTCAGTGCTGGATCTCTCAAGTGCAGCTGAAATAACAAAGGGGAGATACTGCATGCCCACAGAGGGCACTGGTCTTGGTAAAGATGGATGTTCCCATTTAGCTTCCCCTGGTTACAGCTTTCAAGGTGCTTAGGCAAATTTGAGCATTTATGCTTGCTGCAAACTTCTTTCTTGTTTTTCCTGTCTCTGCTTTTCCCCAATGTGTTCACCCTCTGTATTGTAGTGTGTTTTTCATTGTCTTCATAACTGAGGAATGGGTGGGTGAGCGAATTGCATGGTTGGGATTTACTGGGAGAGGTGAAAGACTAGGACAGAAGTTTTAGTTTCCCTTGGCAGAAACTGAGCCCTCTTCTTGTACTCGTCTCAGTCCTAGCAGCTTGCACTGCACTGAGTCTTCTCTGGGCACTCCTCAGAAGTGGTTAATAGCTGCTTGTTAACAAGTCCCAAGTACAATTGTGTTTCAGCTCATTAGTAAAATAAACAATGGTGTGCAAAAAAATCAAAGTGATTTTGGGGCTGACACACAGCACTGAGAAACCTATAAACACACTTCCACAGAATGACTTTTTCCACAAAACCTCAGCTGTTTTGCAGATCTGGCATTTAGTGTTCTAGGAAAAACTGTTAACTGTGTTAGACTGCAGGACCCAGCAGGTGAAGTGTCTGACTCCTGTCTGGGACAGAGGTTTAAGTCACAGTTGAAGTTTCAATTAACAGGACCTCATGGTTTCCTGCTGGGAGTCTAATGGATAATGGTTCACATTAAAAAGAACTAAACATAATTTAGCACATTTTGGTGCAGATGGCTGTCTATGTTGAAGAGATGGCCACCTGGTGACTGTATTATTTTTCACCCCTGAAGAATGGTTGCTGAGGTCAAGTCTTCAATCATTGGCAGGGATGTGGAGAGGCACTTGTGCTGTGACTCTGTGTGCCACCTGGCCTCTCTAATTAAGGACTACCATTTTCTGCTTTGATAGCCCCTCTGCCTTGGTATAAACAAAATTCAGTCTGATTACAAATATCTCAAACTAATGAATGCTTTCTGGATCTGCGGATGGAATGTGGTGACTTTTAGCTTTGTTCATTCTGTTTTGTAATTAAAAATATAGAAGCGAACAAAAAATGCTTTGCTCCCCTCCTGCCTTGCAGTACACTTCTGGGAACTCATAGCAAGTTGAAGTCGTGCCTGAATCTTTGCAGATGAGCTAGAGCAAGTGACTGCAGAACTCCTGTGGGCAGCAGTTTCCTTAGCTGACTTTCAAGTTACAAAAGATACTTCCAGGCCATTCGTGCAAGAATTTTGTTACAAAACGTTTTAATTATGAACAATTAACTAGTTAGCTAAGACTCAAAAAATGCATTTCTTCTCTTCTTCTGCATCTAATTTCTCACTCTGGTAAAGCTTTGAGTATAAATTCCAGCAGAAGAGTTTACATAATGCATGTGGAAGACCTTTCTTTTTAATATTAAAATACAAAATTATATTTTCAGCACCAAGCTGGGAAATGATTCATTATTTGGATAATCAGAGAAACAAAGATGCGCTGGCTCGGATGTGTTATGATCCCTTTTGTGAGATTCATTAAATGGAGCCCCTGACTTCCAGAATCCATATCACTGTTCACTGTCTTAGGGGGATTAAACTCTGTTATAGATTATATTTCATTCAACCATAGTGGATTAGTTGCAGTTTCTACCTTTTAATTAAACAGCTGCTGTAACTAAACACAAATTTGAATTATTTAAGATTCCACAGTATTTTAGTCAACTCACAGTGCTTGAATTTTTTAATTATATGAAGCTATACATATTTTATGATGAAGGCTTTAGTCAGATCGACAGTCACTAATAACATATCCTTTCTAGAAGGCTAAAGTTTTTTTCCCAAAGCATGAAAAAGATTTAAAGTAAATTAAAAAACAAGGCTATCCAGGAGAAATTCTGTCACCTAAATTTGCTTTGTGGCTTTTGACAAAATGTTTGGGGTGTTTTTGTTGGTTTTAAAGGTATTCTATTGCCCTAGCGTGTTGTCCAATTTACAATGTCTGTCTCATTATATCCACGTGTAAACATTGCCGCAATGTTTAAAAGGTGCTAATTGTGCTAGATTAATGAGCATCATGCTCAGATCAAAACCTCATGATACTGGGAATTTAAGTGTCAAAATGAATATACATTTAGGAGTTTTGCTTTGTATGAATAACTGCAGTGAATACACAGAGTATTTCTTTATGACATAATTAAAGCAAATCAATTAGTCAAGTATCTGTTATCAACAAGGATTCATTTGTACTACTGAAATAATTCTTTACACATGATTAAGGTTTATATCAAAGCCATTGCTTCCTTTTTCCTTTCTGGAAAAAAGAATGACTAAATAACTCAGAGTATACATGAACACTATATACCAAAATGATTCTTAAAGCCATTCTGTAAAAACTCACTTGTTTTGCCTTCCATTGTAGCTTATGCTACCGACAGCACAATTTTTTTTAATTTTTAAGACACTAGTTGATGTAACAGTGATTCATGGCTGAATTTCTTGGGCTAAAAATATATTCATCATTTAAAAGGTTGGTGTAGTAATTACCGTGTTTGTGCACATCTGTTAGCATTTCATATTTGGGATCCCCACGAATGGTGACCAGCATAGAAGGGGACATATGCAAAGAGAAGATGGGTTTTGGATGTATAGGAAGACTCTTCCATTAAAGGTGAAAATGCTTAAATTCTAGATAGCTGGGATGCCAGGAGGATAAGTAATTCTCTTTGATCAATGTGATGAAAATACAGTGAGCCCCATGAAAACACTATTGACAAAATGTGATTAACATCATTAAAGCCAAGTGGAACACACCTTCATTATATATGTTGTTATCAACCTCTGTGGTATGTTCATCAGTTAAGACTGAATGGAAGTGCCCATAAAGGAATTTCTAAGGTATGACACGTTATTAAGCTCAGTGAGCGTTTAAGAATGCTTTTGTTGTCACTGAAGAAATTTAAACTTAGGTATTCTCTGGTTATATTGCCTCCCTTCTACAAGGCAAGAGCAGAATTCAGCCATAAGACTGCAGTCACTGAAGTTTAAGAGAATATGACCTGCATTCAAGAAAGCAAGCCCAAATATGTGCTAAGCATTATACTTAAAGCAAGGCTCAGGATCAATCTTTGTGTGGGAACAGGAATAGCCAGAAAAGGAATAGGAGGAAATTTGTTGGGATAAATATGAAAAAGTCACAAGAGAGTTCTTTTTATTTTGCAGACAGGAATGAGATAGTTGGTTAGTCTTCTTAAGATGAAGAAGGTGGTAAGAGTTAAAGCTTTTCTTAATGGCTCATACATTAATTGCATTTTAAAAAACCCCAATCAACCAAAGGAAGAAACCCCCAACAAGAGGTGAAGGTGTGTAAATCTTGCATCTATTAAAATTTTTGAGATGAACAAAACACTGAATTTGTAAGTCTCACAGCAAACTACATGTGGTAGTCTGTGAGCTCCTTCAAAGACAAAGTGGATTCTCATCAGAACTGGTTGTGTATGTTTGAGAGACAGTGGAAGAACTGTGCATAACAAGAACAGTCCCTGAGCTTTGTCATGAGGAGTCTGATCTCGCTGTGGCTGGACACAGGCAAGTCCCTGTAGTAACTGAAAGCCTTATTAATGTCACTGGATGGGCAAATATTTGTTCAAGGTCTGCAGCTTGAGCAAGCAGAGCTTCTATCAGTTATTGTTGCTGAAAAGAACTTTTGTGTCAATGCAAAGTGAAAAGACAATGAAAATAGGCAACACTTACTTCTGTTATGTTTTTAATATGTTTTATTGTTTAATGAGCAGTTTTTGCCCTTTTAGTTGATCTGATTACCTAGTTAATGCAAACACATTTGTGTTTTAGTAAGATACGAATTAATTACTGAAATGTTTGCCATTATTACTTCAATATCATTTACTTTACAATTAAAAAAAATTCTTTCACCAACATGGCAGGCATCTATCTTCTCTTTTTTTCCCCTCTATCATTAAAAAGAAAAGAAAGTAGTAGACATGATTGATATTATGGAATAAATTCTTAACATGTTTATTTTTAGTACATAAATCTCTCGGAGCTCAAAATGGCAACTAAAAGTCCTTCTGTTTCTTACTGGCTTGATTTTTCTGAAATGTTGCCATCTTGTACAAAATAAGTCAATAGTTTTGGGGTTTTTTTGAAATGAAATGTCAGGCTGAAATACTGCTTATTAAATTTTGACTCAGAAAGAAAAATTTCAGTCAAATTCTCAAGTACCTGCAAGGTGGGTATTATGAAAAAAGGACTGTGGAGCCTAATGGTTTTCATCTCCAGTAAAATTTACCCTCAGTAATCTGACCAAGAAGCTCTGGAAGTGGGGGTGGATGGATCATGGAGGTCTTATGTGTTCCAGCCTGCATTCTGTGGCATCCTGGGATTACTTTCTCACAAATAGCATGTGTCCTGTTTCCTTAGCTTCGAAGAATTACAAAACCATCTTTTTCCACCATTTCAAACTTAGTGACAGCCCCCTCCATCCTGACCCTGTGTTACCTTCTCTGAGGTCTCAGTAAAGTTTAATTATTTCATCAGTCAGGGATTCTGTTATCTTTTATTTTCCCTGCTCATATAGTAGAAGTGGTAAGAACGCAAATTAGAGGATGCTTCAGGACAAAAAGAAATAGAGAAACTCACTTGGGCTTCTGCCAGAGGGCAATGGCTTTATGCATCAGGAGAGGAAAAGTGATTGCTCCAGGCTCAGTTCTCTGGTTCTTGACTGTTTAATGTTTGATGCGTCTAAAAAGAAGTTAGAAACTTATATGGCTAGATTTGGAAAGAATGTGCAGGTTTTTTGCTACAAGTAATTTCCTTAAGAGAAAATCTCTTCTTTAATATGCTCAGACGGTCCAAATGTTTTTCCATGTTAGCTTGCTGATTGATCAAAAAGTAAATGCAGAGCTTTCTTAAATCAACTTAGAAAATAATTTTATTAAAACTAGTTTAAATTAATTTTTGGCAAGAACAGTAGAAATCAATAAATAGCTGGAATATCAAAATAGAAATTACCAGAATTTTCACTTGATATTACTTTGTCGTTGGGGTGAGAGAGTCTCAAGTTTGAGTTGAGAGCTGTGTAATTTAGAGAATATTGCACTGGTTCCTTGTTAACTCATAACTGTAGGCAAATGACCCCAGGATCCTAAGTCTTAATTCAGATGCATCAATTCACATGGCTGTAGCATGGGGTAGGTCCATACACTGGGAAGTTTCTACCTTCCAAGCTCAAGAACCTCAAGCTCAAGGCCTCAACCTGTGGCCTGTTACAGAAAGGTGAAGTTCAGTGCTTTTAGTTTTTTCTCATCTTTCACTTATAGGAAAAGCTCTTTGCAGCATGGACCAACCAGCAATTTAACTTGTCAGGAAGCTGCAGGCTGCTATTTCACCGTGCTTTTGTCAGGGACACGCTGCACTGAGGTGCTGGCGTCCTTGATGTAGATTTGTCCTGTCCTCTGTCCTAATCCTCTCAAATCTTAATTGCCTGAACTCTGAGAATTCCCACGGCAAAAATACAAGTGTTGCCATGGCTGGTTTTGGAAGGCAGAATAGTCCTGGTACTGTGTTGCCTGTGTCTGGGATGGTGTGGCAGTGATTTGGTCTCGCACTTTTCCAGCTGAGTATGGTCATGTCGTGTTTACGTTTATTGGCTGCAGGTTTTGACTTGGCTGTGTGGTTTCACTAGTGGCAGGGAAGGGATGTGTGCGTGGGTTGCTGCACAGCAGTGAAACAGCCGACTCCTGTCCTTTAGCTTGGTAGCTCTAGAAGAGCCATCACTTTGTTAGATGAAGGTTTGGAGTTCATTTTTTGCCTGAGAATATGTGACTCTTACATTCCAGGAATCCAAGTGGGGAATCTGCTGTTGTGCAATGAAAAGGGTGTTTGGAGCAGTGGTGACCTTCAGAGTTTGGGGTCTGCATGTGGTCTTGGTATGTGTTTTGGCTGAGCATGTTATTTAGCCTATAAGAATAGGCTTTTTTTCTGAATCTAATATTATTTTCCTCAATACCAAAAAAACTTCGCAAGGGGTTTGTGTCTGGACTATTGGATAAAAATCCCCAGAGTACAATCAATGGACACTGTATGGAATTAATTTCCTTTTAACATTTCTGTATTTTCCTTCAACACAGAAAGTGCTGAAGCCTTCCTCAGTGTTGTAAAGCAGTGGCTAATGCTCGATGCAGCTGCTCAGTCGTGCTGTTAGGGTTAACCTAATACATTACAGCAACAAGTGTATTTTGAAAGGAATGTGAGAAAGAAAGGGGGAAAAAAAAGAAAAAGAAAGATGACTAAATATTGTTGGCACTTGAATAAAACAAAAAACATAGAGTAATAATTTCCTCAGTCCCTGCAGTCATTCTTGAATTTTTAATATTGCTCTGTTTATTGTACCTTTACATTGCAGTCATGTTGTTTACCAAATAATTTCAGGCCATTGTAGTTGGAGAATGATGGCTTCCCAGAGTCATATTTTCCAGACGTCAATATGTGGTAGGAGCTTCTGGCTGGGTTCTGTTCCTGGTTGATTCATTTGATTGTAGGCTGTCAAGTTTGGGGGATTTTTAAATAATTTTTTCAATTGTGAGGTTACAAATGACTCATTCTGAAATGTTTCCCTTTTGGTGTTTTTAATGTCTGGAAAAAAGTAAATCTAAAAAGGTCTTTTATGTTTTTTCCTCACTCTTTTGTTACAAGATCTTAGAAGTGAAAAAGCCCTTTTACAGTTGCTTTCAAGGTATCATTAAGGCTCTGTAAATATATTTAATTTTTTTTTTTTTTTAGAAAAATGTGTAAAGTACAAGCTGTGCAGACATTTCAAAGGCAGTATCAGATTATTGAGTTTGGGTTGTACTCCCTTATTTTGGCAGTGGGATCCAGAGAAGCTTGTTTTAGTTTCTTTTCTGCCTAAAGGAGCATAAATGACCTAGTACAGCAATCAAGGGTGCATCTGGCCTTGTTCCTGAAAGGGCCCTGAAGAACAGGGCCAGTAAATAGTCAGGTTTCCCCACAATACTTTCCAGCTTTCAGTATGGATCTCTCCTTGGTATAGTAGCTGAGTTATTTATATTGTTGAAGGAGAGAACAGTTAGGGCTGTACACCATACCTCTGGAAAAAAGGGGAAAATTACACATACGTGTTCACAGTAGGAGGAGATGCCTAACCAAAGTCACTGATTGTACTTTTAATTTAACTCCATTGTCTAGGTGGGAGACATGATGTTTCCACTTGTCTCTGTATTAGACATTGTTTTCACTTAGTTGCTTTTGACTCTTTCTCCTTTATTTCAAATGTACAATGTGTGTAGGCTGTATTTTATGCTTTTGCTGCAGTGTCTTTTGCTAAAAGAAATCCAGGCACTGTGGAGATGGATAGCTGAACTGCGTAATCTCCCTGTAGCATACTGCATCCTGTTACTTGTATACCAGGTCCTATGTACCTTGCTCAATTTTTACAGTCTTTACAAAAGCAATTTTCCTTTGACCTATATAGGTGTTTTCTTGAGTGAAAAAGGAGTTCAGATGCCAGATTCAGCTCACTCGTGGCTGAGATGACAAATAGACTGAGAATGCTGTTACATTTGGGATTATCATGTGGGAAAGGTAGATTCTAGTTTTGCTTACATAGTTAATTTGCATGCACTCACATGTAGTTTTTAAAGAAATAGATGTAAGGGAAATAAGAGTCAATACTCTTTCTTTTCTCAGACTATACATGTGACTGTAAAAATGACTGTACTCCAGCAGGTTTTCTGTTGAATCCAGGAATCAGGATTTGACCAGCTAAGGCAGGAACCTCTGGACTGTTGGCTCTGAGTGGAGCATCCTTTTATGATGATAGGAGTCTATTCTAAGATCATACTTAATTCTTAGACTTTCAGTCTAGAAAGTACCTTTAAGATAAGGTAATCTGCTCTTTTGTGTCACACAGGGAGCGGATGTTACCAGTGGCAGCCCCTTGAAAGAGAACTTGCTTGATCTGAGTTAGTTTTCTAGGCTGGAGCATGGTACAAAGGATCTCTTTACAGCAGGTTTTGGGCAATTTATATTTAAACTTTTGTGAAAGAAATTATGCATGCAAGCAGAAATCCATACACTATGGCTATGTAATTGGAACAGTAACATAAAATTACATTAAAGGAGGAAATTCATTATCATGTAATGTAATCAGGTACTGCAAGCTTCTGATCATTAGTTTTAACATTTAAGATGGAGAAATCGTAGTGCAGGAAGTTGCACAGAAAGAGCAATCTCAAAAAGAGCTTCAAAGTACCTGCAACTAATCTCACACAAAGAATGACGTATTTCTCAAAATATGTTATATACAAAGTGAGCACTGCAGAGGAGTGGTGGACAACAGCCAGGCATGTAAGTCCATCATGAATCCTCATGATAGAGAATCATCCCCAAAAGAACCTTAAAGGTCATTGATAAAAATCTTAAAAATCAATTTTTTTGAGCGTCATGGAATAACTGAAAGAAAATCAAAGCATACTTAATATGCTGAGGTTGCTTAACACTAGATAAGGCTGTTGCACCTGAATATAAAGTATGCTGAAGTCTGACAGAGGAATATTCCTGTAAACCTGCAAATACATATTTAATAATCAAGACATGATGTTATACATTTACCGTATGAACAAACAGCTGCCACATAATGTCCTCAGTACTGCTGAAGGGAGCCTATGAATTCCTCTTCATCTTTCTGATTAGACTGAAACCAGACATACTCATTATAACTGTCTGCAAATGAATGCTTTTAAATATACCTGCTCTTTCTCTGGCTCAAATCTTCTCTGGCTTATTTTAATCTTTATCCATATCTTGGTCAGGCAGAATAAGGATAGGGGTTATTTTCTGCGATGGCTCACAGGTACAGAGGAACCTTTCAGCTTAAAGAGGAAGAAATGACCTAGTTTATAGAATGCTATTTGTCTCTAAGGGATTTCTCCATATTTGGTATCTCCCATACAGTGAAGTATTTTGTCACAGATGCTATACTTTGGAAGTCCCAAAAGGAGCGTAAAAATTGCTATCTTTTGAGGAGTTATTGAAACTTTTGCTCTTGTAAATAATGTGAGTAGTTAAGAGGACAGAAACAAATACTGAGTATAGCAAGAAACTTTAATACAGACAGTAGAGAACCACTGAAATTAAGAAATGTCTTTCTTTTAGCATCTCTAGGCATTTTAAAGCCTCAGTTCATAAATTTAAACTGCTTGAATATAGGTAATTTCCAGTTAGAAGACGGTCAGTCGTTAAAAAAGTATTAAGCATAAGCAAAGTATTGCTTTGAAATATTTTATGTGCTTTTTCCTAGGGTAGTATAAGCTGCCTTGTATAAAAATCTCTGGTTTGGCCCCAAATGTAAACATTTTTAAAACTAAAAAATATGAGAGATTTATGACTTACATTATCCTTACGCTGGAATTCCAGCTGGAAATGAAAAGAAGAACAGATAGAATCAGACATTGTTCTCATGATTTTCCAACTTATTTTTCACAACTTGCTCCCTCTTGTTTTATTTGAGCCAACTCTCAGACTTCAGATAACCCACTTCTTTTTTTTTTTTCCAGAACTATCAGAACAAATAGCTTCAGGTCCAGTCAATACAGTATCTTGCAGCTGCTTCTGGGCACCCCAGAGAATGGTGCAGCACGTAGTTGTCTGGATGTAATTCCAAACAGCCTCCATTTATAATTCATGAGATTTTAAAAGATTCTGTAATTTTTGTTGCCATTAGCTATTTTGCCTATCCCTGTTAGCCATGTGGCTAGTCCATACCCCTCAGACTGTGGTTAAATTACTTTTTCAAATGTTCCTGCTGGAAGCCTAGCTGGGCTTTTTGCAGTTTTGAGCCAGTGCAGTTTCACCATGCCAGAGCTGTGAGGCTTTGTTGAATCTCCTGCCTGGTGATGGGGAAGACAGGTCCCTGGAGAAACATACAAGTTGATGTTGTGCCATGGACATCGTTTCCTTCTATATGTGTTGGGGAAGAGATATGTCTAGGTAGGAGCTGCTTTTTTTTTGTGGCTAAACATGCTAGCTTGATGTTTGAGCCAT
Source organism: Gallinula chloropus (assembly GCF_964237585.1). Classification (NCBI taxonomy): domain Eukaryota; kingdom Metazoa; phylum Chordata; class Aves; order Gruiformes; family Rallidae; genus Gallinula; species Gallinula chloropus. Next base: position 9,139,499 of record NC_140097.1, read on the forward strand.
GCATAAATGGGAAGTTTGCTCCTGGGAGTATGTGTTACTTTTTGTTTGCCCAAGTGTCAAAGCTGTGGAGTGGTTAATGAAATGCAGTGTCAGCAGCACCTTTAGGAATGGGAAGTTTAGAAACAATAGTGACTCTGCTGATGCACATTCTCTCCTCACTTCAGCTAAAACATGCTTCAAATGAATGAAAGCTATGGGGGAAAGTCTGTTTTTATCTGCTGATGCATTAAAGAATATGTCTGGTGGAGTGAAACACGTGGGAGCAATGGAGGTTGGCACAAAATTCATAACCTCGGAAACACCATATATGTCTGGAAACAGTTAATACTAAAATGATTGATTCAGCCTTTGATGCTCCTGATACCATACAAGTCCTCAAGTAAGTGAGATATGGAAAGAATTTAAAAAAAAAAAAAAAAAGCCAAAATAAAATACTGGTCCATTAGCACATGTAGCAAAGGGGTAAAAGTTAGGCTTTTATATTCACCTGTAACCCTGTCAGAGAATGCCAGACAATAATTCATTTCTAGCTGCCACATAAAAATATCTTCAACAAATATTGTGTTAGATTCCCAGAAAAAGACTAATCTTTAAGACAACAATAAAAAGGGCAAGAAAGAGAGAAAGAACGGTTGATGTATGAGTAATGTGCAAGATATTGTACCTGCTGGATTTTAAAAACAGTTAGTTCACAAAAGGCATATAAACCAAAGCCAAGATTTTAAGGAAGAGGAGCCTAAATCCTGCTTGGATCTCAGTGTGTTCTGATTGCTCAGTGCTTCTGAAAATCAGGTGGTTACCTGTCTGTGTGTTAGGAACCTGAATTTTAGTTTTCCTTGTATATTTTAAATATCATGATCTTCATAAGCCTGCCTGTATGCATCTATATTTGTCTAGTTGACACAGAGGAATTATCAAGAATCAGAACTCATTTGAGTCGAGCACTGCCAAGGGCCTGTTGTTGTGGTGTTAGGAACTTTGAGTCATAAGAGGGATAGAGATGCCCAATGAAGTGGCTATAAATGTGTCTGCTTCAGAGACTGGATGATAATGAAAAGAACAAGACAAAAAAGTCAGGCAGAATACAGCATGGTAACACACAGTAACTCTATGCCAGGTTAAACTTGGATCCAGGCAAGACCCTGGACACACATACATGCTTTCAGAGGTAGAAGTGGTGTGAGCAGCTTAGCTAGAAGATACCTGGGGTGCTTGGAATTCAATTCTGGTTCTTTCGAGGTATCATAGTAGTTTGAATGTTGAAGATGGAAGAAGTTGAAGAGTGGGTACTGACTTCCCATTTCCAATTAATGTACTGAAAACTGTAGTTCTCATAAGAGTTTTTTGCCCCCCGACAATCTGCTTTCCCTTCCCTCTTGTTCAGTCTGTTGCCATTGCCCTTACATGGTTCAGCACATCATCCTATTTTCTACCTTCCCATCCTCTCCATTAATGAAACAATTCTGAGGAATGTACTTTTGCTGCCTTTATTTGGTCAACTTGATGCCTTCTGTGCATCTGGAAGTGTTGGGAAGAGTCTCAACAGTAAACAACGGGCTGCTGCCAAGGTATTTTCCTGAAGAGGCTGACCTAGTGCTACCAAAATGTATCACACTGGTATGGTATACAGGCATGCATCTAATAATACCTGTGCAAGATGAGTATTTACTCTTTGGACTTGAGATGTTTAGTTATCTAATTTTATTGAATGTAGCTGTTTGCCTCCAACCATGCAGGTATAATGTGATCTTGTGTATGTAGGTGCTTTGAATGAAGCCATTTGAATATATCCAGCCAGATGGATTTTTGAAAAGAAGCAAAGATGTAATATTCTTAAAATTTTAACTCTTAAACAGAAGCTAAGACTATTTCAGAACCAGTGGAGTTTACTGCATCATTGTAGAAGTGTAGAAGTGTACATTGCCACCAGTGGGTGTTTTGAAAGCACCTGCACAGGAGTATTTTATTTTGATGCCCTTTCTTCCCTTCAGGTCTTTCCCAGTTTTGTCTGTACTTTGGGTTTTGGGGCTGCCCAAAAGGGAACACCAAGTTAATACATAGCATTTGGGGAGGGGTTTATGTGCTTATTTTATTCTATTTTATTTTAATTTCTTTTCCTCTGCCTCTGAGGTGTCATCTTGTTCTTTCTTGTTTAGCTGTCATTTCTGGCCTTGATTCCTGCCTTAGTCTTCCATGTGTTACTGACAAAACCAAATACTTTTGGCACCCTGACATCTTTCCAGCAGCCAGAACCACACTAACCAGTGGTGCTTTTTCTTGCTACATTCGATGCTACCGACAGTGCCCCACAAGTGGATGGTGGTGGAAAGACCATATCACCCTGATTTGCAGTATTTTCTTGTCAGTGCCCTAGAATCCTACAGTTTCTTACTACATACTTCCCTGTGAGCAGGGAAGCAGAAGTGTTTATGAACAGGGTAAGAGACGCTCTGGTGCAGATGTTGCATTTATGCTTTTATCTATCTAGACTCCTCCATGGTTTCTCAGTCTCATGTTTTTACCACTGATAGTAAACATGCTGTTACTGCTGTGCCTAAAGTTTCACCCAGAGCACGCGTGACATCTGTTTAGTTACCTGGTATTATCACAGAGTGACCCTGAATCCAGTGCAGAGGCTGTCAAAGAGCCTGCTCACCCTCTGCTCCCTGCTACAGAAACCAGTGGAGGCATGTGCCAGAGCTGCCTCTCTGGACTCCATCAACTTAAACAGGTTTTTCCAGAAGAAATGCTCTATTTCAAGGTTTTGAAAATGCATACAGTGTTGTACCTAATGCTGCTTTCTTCTTCACTAAGCATCTGTGGAAATGCTTTTGTAAAGGACAAATCTAATGGTCTTATTGCAGGACTTTGAAAGATAATTGAGTTGTCTCCCATAAACTAATGTCTCTTATTCACTCCTGTTGAAAGATCACAAATCTTTATTTGGTGTGAGCTGGTTCTTATGTAAATTGTAGTAAATAATATATGAATGTATAGGCCAGCTAATGTAGGACTATACAGTGTTTGGTTTTGAAGAATTGTGCACATTTCTCAATGCAAAGGCAGAAAGGAGGAAGGAGGAGCAGTTAGTATTTCATATCCATGCGTTGCAGGAAATAAAAGTAACAGCTCTAGTAAAATTCATATGCCAGACAACTGTAGAGCTGAAGAGACAGAGAATCCCAGAGGGTTAACTCCTCCTCACCTAAGCAAAGTAAATTATTTGACTTTTTGAAATGTCTTCTGAAATGTAATAAAATCTGAAGGGGGTAAGGATCTTCATCTCATTAATACAGGGTCCCAGCAAATGTCATTTTCTAAGCTGCTTTGGGAAATGGGATTCTTTTCAGATTTCAGCGAATAGTTCGCAGTCACAGTGCATTACTTTAGCAGCACATTTCTCTTCCTTACACATTACATGCAGCACAGTTTAAACAGTAGAGTGGGCTTATTTTGGCTTCATTCCTTTATATGAACAGAGAGAATTTTGATTTGCTATATATTTCACTGCTACTGTAGATTCCCTCTCCATCTTAAATGGTAGTTTATTAAGATTAAGTGCTTTCTTATGTAGATGTATTGAAAGGACCTTTGATTTGGTTTAAATTAAATTTGATTCAATTAAAATGTAAGATAGATTGAAGCACTTTCGTGAAGAGAAAATGAAAAAGGCTCCGTGAAAGAGAAGCAGAGCTACAATAGACATGGAATCAGGAGATTGCTATCAGGTAGGCAGATTTTGAAAATTGGATACCAGAAACATTACTTTCCATGAAGACTCTAACCTTGTGGTGTCTAGGTGGAGTACACAAAGAATGAACCACATGGCTTGTACCCTAAGAAATTTTCCAAAGTGACTGAGGGGGTCAGGTTAGCATTCAGCATCTCTGCTTGGGCAGGAAGAGAGAAAGAAGAAAAAAATGAAAGGGGGACAATGAAGGAGAGGAATGAGATAAGAAAAAAAAAAAAGGAGGATTTGTGAAATCCTTTTTTCTTTGTACTCTCCTCAACCCGTGTTAAATCCACATGCCAGACCAGAAGGATGTCCTCTGGACAGGACGAAAGAGGATTTTGTGTAACTCATCTGCACTGAAATAACTTCTGGAGACCTCTGAGAATTTGCCTTGATACTGAACCTTTGTATGGTCTTTCACATGGAAGGGTTTACGAGCTGACATTGGAGTTTAGAGCCATCATGAGCTGTAGGTTTGGAACCCAAACATTTCAGTACAGCAATTGCTCACTGGAACATTAACATCAAGCACCTCAGACTGTGCACAGGATGAGTTACAGTCTGGAGATAGGAGCTGACCCTCTTCCTGGGAGCTGGCCCTGACTTTCAGCCCTTTTGAGGAAACTTTCTGAGCTGGGACTCCTTATCCACTACTGCAAAGCCACTGATTTTTTTCCCACACAGAACATGTCACATTTAAGCAGCTTTTGGTCATTTCCAACACGGTCCAAATTTAAATCAGCGTTCTTAAAATAGGAAGTATTTTACTTTATTGTGACCAGCCAGAGCTGCTTAGCCCTCAGCAAAAAGGTTAGAAAAGCTTTTTTTTATCCCTCTTTTTCTTTTTGCATATGTATGTTTCATTTCAGACCTGGAAGTTCATAAAGGCTTTTGTGTTCAGAGGCATTATATATATGTGATGTTTTACCATTAAGTCATTTGATTAGAAGTCAGTCTGACCAATGTAAGAGCGACCTTGGTTTAACAATACAATACTAGTTGGCCACCAAAGAAACAGGTTTTTTGTCAGCAACAACTGTTGTCTTATATACATAATTGAAATTTTTAGAAAGGCTTGAATTTTTTTTAACAGACTGTCGAAGTATTTAAATTCTCAGCACTACTTTAAAGATTTATTTTCTTCTGAGGCAGTCACAAATACCAGCTTAATGTTAAAATATTGATTCTAGAAACGGTGATCTGTAAGAAAGCTAATTTCAACATTTTGTCTTGATTTAGTGAATTGCATTTAGATATTTTTCAGTCTGTTTATTTTCTGGTATTACATATGAAATGTAATAATCTAATCATGTTGACTTAGGATTGGTATTTTTCACATTTATAAAGTTATTTGAACTTGCACAAGTTTCTTCTCCATGCTGCTTGGTGGCAGTTAATAAGGATTTGTGCCTAATTTGGCAGTAGAGACAAAAGATCTACTTAATGCCATGGTTTTAAAAGTGTTTATTTGTTGTGGCTGAACCCATCAAGCAGCTAAAACAACCACACAGCTGTTTGCTCACACTCCCCCCACCACAGTGGGATGTGGGAGAGAATTGCAAAAAAGTAAAACTTGTGGGTTGAGATAAAAACAGTTTTATTGGACAGAAAGGGAAGATAACAATAATAATAAAAAAGTGATGCAGCACAGTTGCTCACCAACTGCCAACTGATGGTCAACTAGTTCCCAAGCCACCCTTCCTGGCCAACTACTCCCAATTTATATACTGAGCATGACATCATACAGCATGGAATATCCTTTTGGCTACTTTGGGTCATCAGTGTCCTCTCCCAACCTCTTGTGCCCTATTGCAGAAGGCTCACACCTCCTTGCTGGCAGGGCCAGCTTCATTGTTAACACTGCTTAGCAACAACTAAGCATCAGTCTGTTATCAACATTATTTTCACACTAAATCCAAAGCACAGCACTGTGCCAGCTGCTAGGAAGAAAATTAACTCTATCTCAGCTGAAACCAGGACAAAATATAAACAAAAAACCCAGTGGGGTTCTGACTCAATTTGCAAAAAGGGAAGAAAATAGTAAAATTCAGTTTTTAATGGTGTCACTTGATTCAGATGTATGCACATATGCACACTGTTCTTGGGGTAAGCGCACAGATATAGAAGTGTCTTTCTTGGGAAAAGTCATAGTATGTTTTCTGAATGCACATTAGGAAGAATAAATAGACTGTGGAAAAATGTATTAGGTATTATATAGGTCCATAATATATAATGTGCATTTCTGTTAATTGATGTAGCCAATGCAGAGTATAATAGCTGCAAAGGAACTGTTATGGTGCATGCTGTGAAGGCATATTAAAACAATACACAATAGTAATTTAAATTCTAATAAGTCCTTTAACATACAGCAGTATTGGATCCAAGAGTATGTCTATGATTTTCCAGTCTCAAAGGGACATGTATGTTTTTATTTCTGTAATATTAGTAGAAAAGAAATTACAAGCTCCAATACTAGTAGAGTATGGACTATACTTTGCATATACGTATTTCTTTGGTGTCTGTTAGTATGAGTTTACCTTAGGTTAAGCCAGGTTGAATAATCTTTGTGCTTTTAATGTGAGCATCTAAACAACAGTTTCAGATAGTACAGTGCTGTTAACTACTTTGAAGAATCTGCTGATTAAAAAGCAGTTGTGTGTGATTCTTTTAAACAACTGAATACATACTTGCCCCTATAATTCAGTGCATTTCAAGAATGTGAGATGTCCAGAGCTTTTGACCTCAGTAAATGCAATAACCCTGGATAAAGAATTTTTCAATTACCAGAGACCAAAACTTGGTGGCTAGTGTGAAGTCAGATACAGTATCTGTGGTGCAAAAGGAAAAATGGGCACTGAACAATGAGAAAGGTTAATAAATAAAGGAAAATACGAAGGATGTTATTTCCCATGTATTATCCTCTGCACAATAATGTATCTTAAAAAAATGATGCACAGAAGCAGTGATTGCAAATTAATCAAGCATCACCCAAAAAGTAGAACTAGGGCTAAAAAGGACAGAGTTAATAAAGCAAAGGTTGAGATAAAAGGAAGGATTGCACGGGAAAGGTAGTTTGTCGCTTGGAATACAGCAATAAAGATAAGGCTGAAGAGTGTTTTAAAAATTTCAGTAAGTTCATATCTCACAAAGAAATACTTGGATATTTTTGTAGTTCATATATTAAAAAAAAAAATCTCCCTTTAGGGATTTACACTGTAAAACCAAAGAACTAATCCTTTTACAGTAGCACCATAAAGGAAACCTCCTAATCCTTGTCAATGACTGTGTATCCAGTTATTATATCAGTTCAGAAATTTTGACAAACTCCCCTGCAGCCAGAGTTCTCTTGGAACAAGATAGTCTTGGATGTCTTGAAATAGGCCATAGAAAAGCTGCTCTTTTGGTATGAAACTCTGTGTAGACCCTTTGAAAGTTCATCTAATGAATTTCATTTTATACTAAGGAACCGTTGCTACTTAGCTGTCACCTCCCATTTGTCTTGATTGTACCACAGCAAGACTGAAAGTTCAAAGGTGTGTATCAGAATTTAGAGCAGTGGCAATTCTTCGAGCTGAGTTTAAGGTAGACCTCCAGGCAAGATTTACAAATGTGTTTTCCTGAAGCTTGGTTTTCACAGTCTTCAAATCGTTAATAATTAGATATGTAGTCTGTGAAAAGCTTAGCTCGAGAATAATTTGTGCAGCTGATGATCTTTCCTGCATGTGACCTCGTTTTGCTTTTACTGAGTGGAAAGAGTTCAGTTAGCTGGATCAGTTTTAAGAAGACAGAAGATAATTTGTGCTGGAGCCTGAGCCAAATCCAAGGTCACGTTTTCAGAGCCCTGCTCTGAAACTGCAAACCTTATCTTCATATTTGATTTCACAGGAATAGTGGCCCACATCTGCTGGAAACGTGCCCTCATAACAGCTAGCCTAGGCAAGAATTTTGCCTAGTTTGAACAAGCTCATTTCTCAGCTAGGATACTCGCTTCAGTTTGGAAAGAAGGGAAAGGTGTTTGCTGGACTCTAAGGATGCCTGTTACTTTCCTTTGTGCGTCTTGTCTTTCCTCATACGAATTAGTCTTAACTTTCGATAGGAGCATATTGAGGATATTGATGGAAAATGTGTCCTTTGCAAACGTTGAACAAACTGAACTGCCCTTTGTGTTGCTTTTTTATTTCTGCACTAAGGACAATCCACAAATCGGGGCTTCTTGCTCACATTTAAAACAAAACCCCTAAACCTCTGTGCAAGTTGCAGCTTTCTGCAAGTTCTAGCTATTTCCTTTGTCCCTTATCTTATGGTCCAGCAGAGTTTTTTTCTGCTTTACGCTGCCCTGCTGACATGCAAGCTGCCAAGCATTACCACCTCTGTCTCTAAAAGAGCTGATACCACATGTGAAGGGGAACGGGCAAGTGCCTTTCCACCCAGCGAGCAGCAGAATGGAAAAGGGATCACCATGGCAGCAGTGTTATTAAGTGCAAAGCCTCTTTTGAACGATTTTTATTATATACCAACTCCCCAACAGTGTTCTTTTCCCCTAAAGGTGGCAACTGTATTGCATGCTGGCTGCAAGGCACAGGTGCCAGGTTCAGAAGTGCATTACAGGGTTAGCTTTGAACCCAATAAAAATACGGTCTTGTAAGATCCCTGCTCCAGGCTTTAGGCTGGTGCAGTGAAGGATGTGGACACAGTTTATGGGACTGGTGTCAGTTCATGTGGCTGCTGGGTTGCCTTCCCCATCCAGGTTATGTGGCTTTTTTTCCCTCTTGTCCTGTCATTGCCAGTGCCTCTTTTTTTCAGTGAGGCACAGCAGGGAATGAGCTCATGAGTGAGACACCTTAGGAGCTAGCTACACGAAATGCACTTAGATGTCTCATAAAGTCCTGGAACTGCTATAGGTTTGAGATAATTACACCACTATTATGCTTGATTGCTTAAATATACTTTAAGAATTCATAAACAAGCATAGACTCCTCATGAAATAATAATGAAATAAACATGGCAGATGCATATTTCCATTTCAAATTTATATGAGGTGCCTCTGAGTTCAGTTTGCCATTAATTTTACTAAAATACAGTATATGTAATTTGGCTATTTAGATGCAACATGCTTCACTGTACATTCTGGCCTACTCTGTATACATTGCCTGACTGTTACTCACACTCTACCCGCTCCTCCGTGTCTCATTGCATATTTCAGGAAGACTCTGCTGTGTGTGCACGTGTCTCTTGTGCTGCTGTTTCTTAGTTACTCTTGAGCATTTTATTGGCTCTGACTTCAGACTGAAATGACTGCCACCAGAAGGATGTGTGTAACCAATCTGTAGGAAAATGATGGATCTCACTCTGTCCGTACTCCCACACTGTAAAAGCTGATGCCAAAATGCAAAACAATGGGCTGTTTGGCCTCATCCCTTAGAGTGGCTTTTGCTTATTAATGAACTCTTTATTTTAGCTCAAATAATAAAAGAGTAACAGGAACTCAGCAGTTGCCTGTGTTGTTTACCTCCTCATCTCCTGAAGTTGTCTCCTGGAACAGATTCTACATCTGCCTCTACTTGCTGATCTCTTCCATGGCAGTGCGTGCAGTGAATTATTGCTGGGATTTAATTTTCACACTGCTCTCTGAACAAGAGGACTAAGTCTCTTGGGGACTATAAAAGAGAATATAAAATGCCCTTTCTGTTGTGTTAGGAATGCTGTTGACTAGGGCACATCTTTCACCTAATATTATTCTTTCTAAATCCTTAGAGAAGAAGGCACTGTTTTGAGAAAAAAAGGTTGCAGATTTAATAATAATATCACAAGAAGTGAGCTCAACACTGGTCAGCTGAATCAGATAGAAGGAGAAAATGTGCAGTTGTTTCTGTTTTAAAATGAACAGTGCTATAACTATTCCTTTTTATTTCAAAGGAGAAATAATTGGAGCAGCCCAGCTCCATATCTCCTGGCAAAAGCTGTTTTCTTAAAATGGTAACTGGTATTGCCCAAGGAAAAGAAGTTTCTCAATGAACCAACTGAAATGTACCTGTTGCTTTAACAAGCTTTCTGCATACAGAAAAACAATTGAAATTTCCTATAAAAGACATGGCAATGGGATAAGCAGGTACCCGGCACTAGTAAGATATTTAAGTAGCTCTCAGTGCTTTGCTTCTGTCAGAATCATGAGGCATGGAGCTCACCTAGGGATTCTTTAGAATTACCAGTGCTTGAGAACAAAAATTACAGATAATTTTCCTTTCATCTCTTCTTCCCCATTTATATTTCAAGGTCGTCATCATCCCCTTAATATCAGGACCCCTCCCTATAGCAATATGCTAAGATTACTCTTATTTTCTTGGAGGTAATGCTATGAAATTACCTACGGTCTTTTAGAAATCTAGAGAGTCATATGGATGAAATCATGTTTTTCCTAGATAGATTGCTATCTGTCTGTAGTCTGCTTCTCTGCCTTGTTGCACAAGGTTTCCTGAAAACTCTCTGTGAAAAATTTTTAATGTGCCATAAATTTAGTATTTGTTTTCAATGTATTTTTATGTTGCCTGTATGTATATATAGTAAGATGTGCTTTGTTTTCAAGTATCCGGGATTACTTCATCCCATGAGGATTGTGAGATATTTAAAACAATTTATGTTGTTTTTTAAAAAAGGGAGAAAAAGCCAACATATCTTTTAGTAAAATTAGTCAACTTTTCTCACATTTGAATAGAACAATTATATTTAGTTTTCTACCCTCTAAATCAAAAGAAACAAGTTGGTGCCAGTAGTTACCTGGCAAATATTCATATAATTACAAAATGCTGGAGAAAGCACTCCTCTCGTTAGTTGAAGAACAAGGAGTGCTATTAGAATATGGAAAACATTATCATTTTTAGACACAGTGCATTCAGATATTTATTTTTTAAATTTTTTTTTTTTATCCTTCCTGATTCCCAGCACTGATTTCAGGGCAAGTATGTATAAGCTCATGAATAAATGGTTATTCATGTTTAACAATGGTTACGAGGCTATGTATAGTGCCAAACAGCATGAAGTGCTTGTAACAGGAAAGGTTAATGAAGGCATAGAGAAATGAAGTTGTTTGCTAATGTCACACAGCTAAGTTTATAACAGAAGAAAGAAGTTGAAATAAGATTGCTTCATTTCCTTTCAAATATCTTAATCACAGGATTATCTGTATTCTTTTGGAATGTAACAAAGAACATTTAGCTTTAGTATTTTTAGGTATTGATTATTAGGTCATTAAATACAAAACAGTTCGTATTTTAGAAAGGACAGAATTAAAAGCACTCGGGTAGTTCTTTTGCGTACTCAGTGATACAGAGACTGATACCACTTCTTGTACCTGGAACAGAACTTGTTTAGACATATGCAAACCCAATAACTCTGATTTTCTGTCTGTCAGGAATTTTATATCAGCCCCCATTCAAAAAGTTCTCCAAAACTTTGCAAGGAGGCTACTTACTCTAATCTTACTGTAGGCAGCAGAGCTGAGTTCTCCTGAAAAAAAGTTGATTTCACTTTGTTACTTTCTTATTTTAGTGTTTATAATCCAAGGTGTGGGTTGACATTGATAATGTCCAGTACTTGGTGTATATATATCTAGATTCTCTCATTTTCACGCACACACACGTGTACCCTTGATTGTTACATCTCTCACCATTCCAAGGCCTCTCACTTCCTGCAGGTAGCAAGGTGTGAATGGATTTTCTGATGGTCTAATTACCTCTGATTTTGGTCCTCCAATATCTTACCAACCTGCCTATTGAAAGAAATAGCTGTGAATGGAAATTAGTGCGATTCCACACAGCGACTCTCTTTGCCAGCCCAGGCAGAAGGAAGTCACACTGGCTTCTTTTTAACATCCTGACCCTACAAATTTAGTGGTGGAAGAGGTTAAGAATAAGTGAACCATTGGATGGATAGGAGAGGAGGGGTTAGTAGCTTCCCAGGTTGCTTATTATATTGGCCTTTACCTGGTTCTAATGCACCCTGCAGGATGGGTGTCCAGGAGGATGGCTGGCTTATGCTGTGCTGGCTCTAAGGAGGCCTTTTTTTTTTTTTAAACTAGAGAATTTAAAGGCCCTATTTCAGTTTTCAGAGGATGTATGGTCAATTTTCATAGAAATCTCTGAGTCTTTCACATCAGATTCATAGCAGTAGTGAGGTCCATGTTCTCACTTGGCACTTAGGGTGGAAATTGAGTATTGCAGAGGTCTTCCATTGTCTTTTTACACAGGCATGTATTTTCATCCTGTGTCTAGTTCATGTAATGGTGTAAGCAAAGATTAATTTGACATGTCAGAAGTGGAAAGGATAGCTACATTTAGGGCTATAATCTTCTCTTATAACATATTAATGGCAGTTTTATATCTCTGTCAAAAGGAAAATGTACCTCTTAATACTCTTAGTAGTGGAGTATATTTTATTTATTTTATTAGTAAGACAAAAAACACAAGATGTGAATTGGCATTTCAGCCAATTGTCTTAAAATTACTTAGTGTAAGAGTATAATTGCTACCTTCAAAAAGCTAGCTGGACTTCTTAATGGCGCTTAAAGGTTGTGGTGCCACTTGAAGCAATTACTATTGTGTCTTTCACTGCTGCCCTTTAGCATTAATATAGCAAGAGGCCTGACTGAAAGTCAGGGAAAAAATATAAATGCATTAAATAGACCTATTTCTTCAGTTGTAACTGCTGGGGATTTAACTGCTGTCTCTGCGAGACTAAGGAACTCCAAGGCCAGTCAGAGTAACAACAGGCTTTCATTTTCTTTTTGAAAATCCTTGGTTTTCTGTATAAGCCCGACTTCTTACAATGGTTGGTAAAGGCAGAATACTGAGATAAAAATCAGTTGTTGAAGAAATATTTACTTAACATCTTAATGAATCAATCCATATTTGACTATTTTAGATCAAAGCTTTTGAGAAGATTAATCCTAAATTGCCTTCAAGGTTTTTGAGAAGAATGAAGGCAATTTCACTTATTTTTGACTGAAATCTTGAAGAATGCTAATATGGCTGGCTGGAAGACACCAATTCCAAGGTGCACAAACACGTGATACTGTGAAATCAGCTTCATTTTCACTGGGATGAAAAGATCTTTTGAAAGGTTTTACAAAATACAAAAGCAAGTAACCTGCTGCACTTCAAAGTTACTGAGCGCTTAAGGCGTTCATTTGGCATGAACCAGATTCAAACCACTGAAGGAAACAGCATAGGGATTTGAAGTTGGGTTTTCTGCATCCCAAATGAGCATTCTTAGCTTTAAAAGGTATACTGGTCTGTCTTCCCTTTCTTTTCCCTTCCGTCTTTTCCTGCCCGTCTTTTCCCTCCTCCCTTTAGGTCCTTCAGCTCCAGGTCTCTCTGGTGTCAGTTTTCTTCTGGTATAACAACCTGCAAATCCTCTGAAGTAACTGGGGCATTCTCTCTTCATGCTTTTGGCCTTGAACCTGAGTTTCCAAGTCCTTAAGAGAAAGAGCAGTAGGGACAGGATAATTTGGAAGCTGACAGGAAGCAAAAAATGCCCATCAGGAACCACGTTCAGAGCAGAACTGTGTTTCTGTTAGGGCATGGGTACTCCTCTGTACCTGGACGGTGCTGGGTGCTAGACAAATCTTTGGTGTGAAGCCAGTAATATCAAGTAAGCTGGAAAAGAATTATGGATTAGAAATGCTCATGCTATGTTGTAACTCAGGTGGTGGCCCCCTTTGTGCTACTGCCGAGATGGCTTCAGAAATGTGTCCCTTGTAAATGCGTATTTTAAAATCCTGTCTCTTGTTTGGTCCTTTTCAAAAATAAATTGAAAGTAGTCAGTAGAACACTTGATCAGCTTTTAGGCTTTCTATTCTTAAAGCTTTCCCCAGGCTGCCTTATGATTTCTTAAGTGGCGTGCTTTGGTGGCTGATTATACTACCAGTTTTGCAGTACAAAACTTCTAACAGAGAAAAATCTATCATAAGGCTGAAAAAACCCCGTATGGACACTGCCCTGAGCTGCCATATCTATTGCTCAGCTGTGCCACAAGGGTTAATGTTGAAGTCCTAGTAGCTTTATATTTTGTGTATAAAGTGCTGGTAGCAGAGAAAGGTAAAGCTTATCAAGGTGGTTTGTGGGGTGGGCTTTTTTACTCTATGAACATCATATAATTTGTGAGGAAAGAGGGGAAAAAACAATCAGTAAGAAATGGGGTTGGACCAAACCACATTGAACTACAATGAGGAAAACATGGTGTTGCACAAAAGTGCAATGCCAGCATGGGTACAATTTAGAGCAGCACATGTCCATCACCTCCCTCCATCAGAGCCACGACTGCACTCTCTTTGGTCGAGATCAAAGCTGGAACTCCACTAAGCTACATGTTGCAAAAGAAAAAAAAGTTATTTCTAAAAGAGTGGAAGCTAATGAAATATTGAGAAGGAAATATGTCAGGAGAATGGGGCACGGAGACAAGAAATCCTTTGGAAAAGAGATATGGCACATGAATGGCAGAGCTCAAATAGACTCAGGCATCCTGACATCTACACTAACATCCTGTCCCTTTCACTGCATTGCTTCTGGAAATATCCTGCTCTGAAAAATGGCAGAAGGTGTATACTGAAGTAACCTGTGCCAAGCTAGATGTTTCATTTTATTTTCATTTATAATTCAGGAAACACATTTTGCAGAAAAACGTCTCAATACTCATTACAAGCAGCATGTACTGTTGGATTCTCATTCTGGGCAGAGAAATATTGTGCTTCCACTCTGAATCTTTATTCCAGCAAACAACTAACTTAAGTCAAGCTCTGAATTGAATATTTGTGATTACAAATATGTTTACAACTGGAAGAGGCCAGGTAAATAGAAAAAAAAAAAATTCCTTTGTGCAGGACAGGTGATGTCAGTGCAGTCTAAATATTCAGCATTCTTGCTCTGATATGTTCTTCTGACTACAGTGACACCTGCTGAGATGATATTGGATTCTTATTTTACAATATCCTTTTTCTAAATTAATTACCTTTCTGTAATCAGTCAACCATGGCTGCTGTTTGTAAACAACATCTCCTGTACAACTCTGAACAAGTGAATTAATGCCAATTAATTTCCAGTTAGATTATTTAAGAGACAGAATGATAGTTGGGGCAGTAGTATCTCTTGCTGTCTTTATGCATAGTCTCTTGAGATCTTTAATGTCCAAGGATTTAAAAAAAAAAAGAGGAGAGCACTGCCATATGCTATCTGAAAAATGGTTGCTTGTGATTGTGCACCTTACTTGGGAAGGGGAACTGTAGTACTGGGCATCAAGATGAAAGTTTAAAGCCATAATCTCATGGACTGATGTTACACCAACATGTAACGGCTTCCCTTTGAGAAAACAGTTGTGTAAATAGTCATATAATGATGATGTCTCTTGTTAAAGGTAACCTTTTCTATTTAAACTGATGTTTTAGATATTTTGAACTTTCACATATAAAAATAGATTTTAAATTGCTTGCTTGCAGGGATTTCTCTTCCTGTCAGGAGATGGTCCAGGTTTCAGAGTTTTTGTTTGTTGCTGCCTCAAAATAGAGAGTTTTAAATGAGGTAGTTGCCATTTATAAGTCCAAAATGTGACGCATTTGGACACAGCTGGATGCTGGAGGAGAACATGCTGTTGCAGAGTCAGCCAACAACCAAGGCTGTGAGAGGATGGCTCCAACTGGGACCTAACCAGGACAGCAAAAGCACAAGAGTTGGGCCATGTTGTGTTAGGAAGGCTGCTAGGAGGAGATGGAGGGAGCTTGGGATAGGGAGGAAAATCAGTAAGAAACAAAGCCTTACTGCTGAGGATGCACAAATAATGGAAAGTGACGATGCAAAGTAATGAAAAGGACTCTATATACATAAAAAATTGTAAAAAGCCTCGTTAAGATACTGGAATTTATTGCCGTGCTGCCACTAAAAAGCACACTTAGAATTCAAAACGGTCCTTCTGCCAGCAGAAATGAACTGTGCTCTGGAACAATTAGACCCTGCTTTTGTGTTTAGTATTTACAAGGCGAAATTAAGCTGCAAAATTAATGCTTTCACCTTTTACCGTCTGGTAGGTTGGTCTAAAATCATTGCTGGGTCCAAACTTGATTTTTTTTTTTTTTTTTCTGGGTAAAAACAAAGGAGAGTTTTGCTTTGTAAATGCTGGTGTCCATAGACTCATCTCACATTCATGCTGTTGCCCTTTAAGATACCTAAAACCTGACCAGCGATGGGTCAGGTAGGGTTGGTTCCTTTGAAAAACATCTTCCTATCCTGAATTTACTTTTTGTTCTCATAAGCGTTAAACACTCTTCTTTGTGGAATGTTTTGCTTACAAAGAATCCATAAATATAATTATCTGAGTGGAAATTATCTATAAAAACATACAAATCTGTGTAGAATCTCAGATTTATGTCTTGTGACTCTCTCGAACCATGGTATTAAATGGATTTTTACTTGTAACGGATATGAGTCTTTTCCTGGGAAAGGGGAGGAGGTGTAAGCAGAACTGATCTGAACAAACTGAGGATAAGGCTAATGTTGTTTTATATTTAAATTAAAACTAATACTTGGGAAACAAAAGTTTTAAAGGGGCCATTGTGTTAGAATTGTGTTGCATCTATTTTTACTCACAGATTAACAGATTATTCCTGTAACATTGTGAGTTTTAATTTAATACATAGGTCCAAAGGAAAATTATTTTCAAAAGATATTTTAGGCATTTTTATGTAAATAATTTTAATAAGGGTGTGTATATATATATATTTGTGTGCTTATATTTGCCTAGACAGACCTATTTCCTAGTTTATTGACAAGGTATTCTTTTTCATCAGCCTTTAATATGCTGACACATATGTATCTCTTGGTCTATGCACCAGCTGAGTTGTTCTATCTAAATGTAAAGAGTTTTCCTGGCTAGAATACAGTGTACAGGATGAGCAAAGTCTCCTGGGTCTTGCTCACAATCATAAGCTGACACTGATAGCATTTTGCAGATGGTGCTTGGATGGACAAAAGAAGCGAACATATACAGATCTAATGAACGCACTGAATTGGTTTCTGTTCAGCATTTCTCACTGGACTACCAGAGAAAGGAAATTAAATCAACTCACGACAGCTATCTTGCACATCTCACCTGGGAAGGTATGCATGAGGTAGGACAGGCACTGCTTAACATTAATCAGTCTCCTGAAGTCATTACATTCATGAGGAAATGTAATTCACATGTGATTACTTTTTAATTTACTCTGTAATCACATTCCAAGTGAACAGGGCAAGCTTAAAATGAAATTTAAAAGTCAAATACTGCTTTGTATTAAGAATTCACAATTTTTATATGCACTTAGGTTAATAAAGATTTTACAATAACCATTTGTGACTGAACATATAATTTTTTGATAGAAGCTGGTGCCATACTTTGGATAAAATGTATTTGATTTTTGTCCAAGCATTGTAGTGGACCCTAGGAGTTTCAGGATTATGTTTCATACTAAATTTTCATCTTGTTTAAACTTTCTTTTTTTTTTTTAAATAATAGAACAAAACAAAACGGCTGTATCCCAGATCTCAGTTTGCATGAATTAATGCATTTTTAATTTCTGCTTTGCCTCTGAGGCAAATTATACATTTGTTATATCCATCATCAGGAAAGGCAGGCAAGATTTCCTAAGAGCAGAACTGAGTTTATAGATGAGAAGTAGGGTTGTACAATCACTTCATGGTTCCTCAAGAGTTCCTTAAACTTTTGTTTTGATCCTAATTTCAGTGAATCAATTATTAAATTCCTGCATGTCATAAATGAAGTTGGGAGCTTTTCAGAGTACCAAAACCCCTTAAATTGATCTAAACTTCTCAGTCGTTCTTGTCTCTGTGGTTATCACTTTCATTTCTACATAATTGTAATTTAACTTGAAGTGTTGGGAAGATAGTTCAATGTTACTGTGTTTGAGTATTACAAGCTAGGAGGATGTCTGGAGTAAACTAAAGCAAATTTATCTTGGTTTAGTTTTAAAGGCAAAGAAAGTTGTTTCATGTAACACTGGATTTTTGTTTTGTTGGTGTAAATCTAACCCTCTGCTCCAGGCAGCCCTGCCTGTGGTGTGGGAGTGACCTTGTTATACTTTCATAATGTGCAGAACATGATGGTGTGTCCCAGTGAGCCCTGATCTTCTAATTCCCTTGGAACAGGGAATTTTTTGTTATTGTAGTTACTGATATTGTAGTATCTTTTATAGTGATAAGATGAAGGGGAATGGTTTTAAATTGGAACAGGGTAGATTTAGATTGGATATTAGGATGAAATTCTTCACTATGAGGGTGGTGAGGCCCTAGCACAGGTAGCCCAAGGAGGTGGTAGCTGCCCCCTGGAAGTGTTCAAGGCTGGGTTGGGTGGGACATTGAGCAGCCTGGTCTAGTGAGAGGTGTCCCTGCCCATGGCAGGGGGGATTGGAACTTGATGATCATTAAGGTCCCTTCCAACCCAAACCATTCTATGATTCTATGAACAGGGTAGGGTCTATGTCAGTAGTAGAGAAAGGAAAGAAACCATGAAATCACCTCTATACTCTCACCAAGCTGAGGACTGGGTGCCAGAACACACACTGGCAGTGGTTATGGCTTTGCTCCTTTGAGTTATCAGGTTCAGAAGGTTGAGGGGCACACTCCTTCCAGACAGACTATCCAAACTGTGGGTGAGGAGTGGGTTGGAAGGGTGCTTCATACAGGAAAAAAAGGTTGCAATTATTTTGTTCTTGTGGCCCCTAAAGGAATGAGAAAAAAATTTCTTTTTTTCTTCACAGTTGGCTCTGTGAAAGTGATGATTTGATACATATGTTCTAACTGATCTCTTGGCAATGAAACACTGTGCGTTAAAAAAGGTAGCATCCACCTACATAGAAATACATGTCATATAGGATTTTGGTTAGTTTTCCACTACCTATGACAGAATACTCCCTGCAGAGGGAAGGGTGGTTTATGAATTAAGCTGGAGGAATTACTAAAACACGTGGTACTGTTCGCTTCCTTCATGAAGCAAGAAAGGATGTTTTGCTCCTAAAGCCCACAGTTTTCTGAGTCTACAAAAGGTCTTCTGCCCTTTGGTTTGCTTAACGGCATCTTCTGGAGTGATAAAACTAATGGGTAAACCTCATGCTGTGGATTCTTGCTGGTTTGGTGGAGTCCTAGTCCTTATCTTCAGGAGTTAGTGGTTCGCTCAGAGCATCGCTCCTTCACTGGGCAGTTTGCATGCGTTACCATTTGTGACTGGGGCTTATATCCCTCTCCCTTCACACGTATCGCTTGTAAAGGAGGTCTGAGACTACTTAGGGATACTGCTTTCCACTTGGACCTTTCAATGAGAGGGAGACTAGTTTAAACCCAAAGATCTCTGCTGCTTGGCTTGCTGCTTGCTAGTTTGGGGATTTCTGATCCCAGAGGCTGGGACACACCTGCAAACAGGAGACTGTGCTGCTAACCTGCACAATGTAAAACCAGATTTTTATCTTGTACTTAAGTCTTTGCAAATGTCAATATAAAATAGATCTTTTGGTAATGTTTTTTAACTGACTAACAAAAGCCCAACTGTCCGTTTTGAAGGCCCATGATGTAATGTGATCAACCAGGTAGCTAAGAACTGGTTTAAACTAAGATCTCCAGCCTGCTAAAATTAAACATCAACAAATCTTACAAAAAGTCTTTCACTCCTCCATGTTTAACAACACAGTCATGATAAATGAGCCTTTGGGTCAACTTCTAGGCCTAACCTCCTTGGGAAGTTTTACTTTCAGACCGGAGACTGTCAGTTTAAATCAGGCCCTTTGTTGTACACGGGCATTGTCCCTTGCTGGCTGTTTGCATGACTTATGCTCTCATGATGTGTTACAAGCTTCAGTACTGAAAAACTTCTGTAAAAGGACAAGTAGAAGCTTTATATATTTCTAAAGCAGATAACCTTCATAAATAAGGGCACTGAGCATGCTGTTGCTAAATTACTTCTAAAATATGGTGAGATAGTTGGAATTAGGTTTCCCATGTGCTTGATCTGTGCCCGGCTCTTCATATGGGTTTATGGAGCATGAATAATGAAAGAGACTTTGTACACTAGCATCTGGAAAGTCATAAAAGTATATTTATCACCACCCAAGACAACAAAGTGAAAAAATGCTCTAGACCTTGTGTGAGTAGCAATAGTAACTGAGGAGGTGAGTTTAATTGATAAAGATCTCCAGAGTGTCTTCTGAGCCATGTTTCTTTTCAGATTATTAAAATAGCAATTATAATCAAGATAATTATTATGGGGTCTCTTGTTCTCAAGGACTGGGTGAAACACAGGTCATTTTCTGCTTGTCTTGGTCAGGACAGTCTCTCAACAGATGCAGGTGGGGTGTGGGGCAGGCCAGAGGTTTTACAATAGTTGCTTCGCTCTTCATCCTGAGAATGACTCTCCAACACCCACCTTTCTTTGCAGTGAGATCTGATCGCTCATTTGTAATATTTTAGGGGACGTGGGGGAACAATCACCTACTGAATCACATTGGCCTTCATACTGCTGTGCTGGAGACCTGTCTGGGGGTTTCTGCTGTTCCTATATAGTCATTGCACTGCAACATCAAATAGGCTTTTTAAAAAAGTTTGCTGGGAAATCGATTTGATTTAGAATTGAAGAGTTTGAAAATATTAACCACGTGTTAATTGCAAGGGGTTTACAGCAGTTTGCCTGAGTTTGGCACTTTTTCTTTTGATGAATTTGAAGCAGTCTTCTGCTAACAGTGGAGCTGATGAAATTATCTTTCCCAAAGGCTTTCACTTTCTCACATGTTGCATCGTTGAAACCGGTGCTATGGTACAGTGCTCAGCTCTGCTGCTCCCAGAATGATGAAAAATAGTGAGACTGCAGAAAAGAACAATAACGATGAGTCAAGATATGGAGAAAATGCCTAAGAGTGGAGAAGCCATTTTTCAACCTGGTCAAAAGAAGGCCCAGAGATTCTGTGACTACTGGGTGTAAATGTTGTCACAAGGAGCAAGTATTATGTGCTAATGGACTCCTGGGGCTTACAGAAAAGGGCAGAAAATTAATAGGAAGGGAGACTGAGTGATCAACTTCACTGGTTGGAATAGTCCCACCAGGCCAGTGGGGTTGCTCATGTTTAAAGCTGAGGGTAACAAAAGTTCATCCCAGGATTAGTTAAGAGACAAAAGCAACAACAGAACAGTTTCTTGCCATCTTAAGCAAAGATGCACAAGCAACTGAATTTGTGTTTTCTTATGTTTTAGACAAATAACTTATCTGCTGCTTAAAATAGTCAATGAAAAGAATGTTTCTGTGGTTGGCAGGCACAGCTGTTGGAAAATATTCTTTAGATTTCACATGTTAAAAATAAATCAATTGGATTTATGCTCCAGAATAACATTTTCTTCTAAAATCAGTCTGATTTAATTAAGTAAGTTCTATCAGCACACATGCAGCATCCCAACCTGGAAATCATTTAGTATAGATTGAAGGGACAGTTCTGGTTAACCTGGAATAAAAGTGTGGCGTGTCATGTCCTGTGGTTTGGCTTGTTGGCTTGTGTTTTTGAGTTTTATTTTAAAAAACCAACCAACAAAGCCCTAACCCAACTTTTCCTACATTTTGGCTTGTTGCAGGTTCTCTGGTTGTTTTTCTTTTCTTTCCACCACCCCCTTTTTTTTTTTTCCTGTTTAGCCACTGATCTCAAGAAGCAACAGCTCCAGAACTCCCTTTCCTGTTTTAGTCATGGAAAAAATAGCATCGTAGCAGATGAATATGAATATCAGCATTTTCTCCAAGCTGTCATTCAAAAGGAAAATATCAAAATGTTGCTTTCCTGTCTCCTTTTGTCTGCCTCAGCTGCACTAGCCAGATTGTACTCTTTCCAGTGAGATTAAGTAACTGCATTTCTTTGAGGGGCAGAACACAGTATTCTCTAATAAAACACATCTGTTTTAGCTGAAGGATCAGTCATGAGCTGACCTAAATGTGGGTTGGAAGTGCTCCTGAGGGGACACTTCTTTCTTTGGTCCTTTTGATCTTTTTTAAATCCTTAGAAGTGGCAGCCCAGCTATATAAATAGTTCCCACTCCTAATTAACAGCTCTACCTTGCGGATGCAGGAGTATATAGACTTTGCTAAGTAAGTCTTAAGTGAGACTGTTTTGTGTTTACCTTTCATTAGGTCAGTGTCTCTTCCCTTCACAAGAAACTCTTTTCTTGGAGGGACCAGTCACAGGTAAATGTCAGATAGCTTTTTAAAAAGCTCTCTTCATGCAGTTAAATTTAATTAACCCAAATCTGCTTCAAAAGAGTGTTTTCAGTGATTACTCTGTAGCTTGGCAAGGTGTCCCCAGCAATAGGTCTCTCCCAGTAGCGTGACATTGCTGCATCCTATCAGATTTATATGCAACCTAGTTATATAGGTACTGGAACAGGGAGAGAACAAAGTTGTTATGCTCAGCAAAACTGTCCAGAACTAGGAAAAAAAAGCTGAAATGATTGATTGTGTGAAGATTTCCACAAATGATACCAAAATTAAAACATTAAGCTAATGACTTTAAAGAAAATTGCATTGCCATGTGCAATTTATTCTGTAGAGAGAAAGCAAATGCAGTTTTACTAATAACACACACAAAAAAAGAAGACTGAAATCAAATTGAGCAAAGGAACCTTATTTCTTTCCTCCTTTCTCTGTCTCCCTCTCCCTGGAGCTTCAAAACTGAGTGGCTGTCAGAATTTTTCATCTGTTTGACCTGTCACAGGAGAGGTCAGCACTGATCAGTGACTATACTTTTTAACAGACGGAGGGCTGTAATTGAGAATAATTCCTCTGCAATTTGGTAGGCAGGGGTTGTTTCAAACTGGCTTTCAAAGGCAGTGCCAGAATGGAAATGTTAGAAACTCTGTAAGTGAATCAGTTTTTGTTTGTGGGGCTGCAGTTTCTTTTTGGTTCTGTTTCTGGATCTTTATCCCTAATGAAACAACTGCACAAGGGAAGCACTCACATTTTAAACAGCAGTGTTTCTTCCAGAAATTACTTGAAGGGCAATCAATTTTTACCACCTCCTGGGGTGCCCTGCAGCCAACAGGAGAAGGAGCCCAGAAATGCGATATTTGCTCCGAGTGACAAAGCGCTGATTGTCGGGGCTCGGTTGCCCTGGGCTGGACATGTGGCACAGACAGCTGATGCACAAATGCCCAAGCAGCTGCTCTACTGTGGGTTCGTGCTTGGCAAGAGGAGGCACGGCTGCCGAAGGAGGAATTCTCGGGCTTCTCTGAAGTAGCACTTGAAGTAAGGGAATTCATCAGTTCAGCCCTGGGAGTCTTTGGTGAGAAGTAGGGAGCCCAGCTCAATCTAGTCCTGGTGCTTCTTCAAGTTAAAACCGGCGTAAGCACCGCTGTTCTGTGTACAGGATGAAGGGAGCTGTGAGACTTTGTGGAAGATGATGCTTCTGCACTGGCCTTTGTCCAAAGGTGAGTCAGTGGGCACAGATAGAAGCGCCCTAACCCAAGAATTATAGGATTTGCAAATAAAATGCACAGATCAGTGTTGAGTGCAATGTTCAAACACAACAGTTGTGCCAGAACTTCATGGTGGCTGGTAAGAAGCCCAGGTTTCTGCTCGCTTGGGTTTCTCTGTGCTTCGGTCCAGCTCCTTGGGCAGAGCAGCCCTTGGCCAAGCGTACCCTGTTTATGAGCCACTTCTGTGTCCCACAGCCATCATCTGCAACAGAGGGCACCCAGCTACAGTGGCCTCTTTGAATACTGATGTGTTTTTTGTGTGGCTTTTTAAATTATGAGGTTACAGTATCTTCAAGAGTTTTGAGGGACACATTCTGCTAAACACCAATCCATGGCTTTCTCACTATCTCAAAAAAAACCCCAACCAACCACACCCATTTTGTCCTTTAGTTAGTAATCTACAAAGCTTTGATGGGTATAAACGTTCCAGTTGCCCAACTGCCTCATCTCTAAATTCCCTTCCTATTTTTTTACTCAAAGTACTGTAATATTAATTATGGGGTTTTTTTGGGTTACCACAGCAGCTTATTTCCTTGAGAGAATCCTGTTCAGAGTGGCCATAGATGCTGAGGTGTGTATTCATTAAACTCTGTCAGTTTAGATACAAAGGAATGTTAAAAAAAATGGGGTTTGTCTGTCTTTAATCTTCCTCCCACTTTATTCAGTAAAATAAATTCCTTCCTTTGTCATGTTAACACTGTAGAGAAATTTTAAAAACTTAGATCATTTGAATACAACTAGTAGACTGCAAATTCTGCATAATAAATAGGTTTGTGCTGCAGTTACATACCTTTACTGTACTTAGACTTGATTATGTAAATTAATATGTTCAACTTGATTATGTAAACTGAGTCGATTTAGATCACAGCCTGGGCTGAGTACAATGACTATTTGGGGTTATTTGGCACGATACAGTATTATTCTCTTCCTCTCTGCTGGGTATGACTGCATACTCCCAGCAGGCCAAAGCGCAATTAATTTAGAAACATGATCAAATTCTGCAATCATTACTGGATGTTGTCCGCAGTCTCTAGAGACCACTGATAAGAACAACAATAGACTAAGACATGGTAGTCCTCTCATCCAAAGTCTAATTACAAAGTTATACACTTTGGTTCTCAAAGGACAGCTTTTTAGCAGAACTTCAGCATCTTTGGGTTCTCTTTTTGCACTGTACCTATAATTTTATCCATCTATCTATCTGTCTGTCTTTTACAAAGCTTGAGAAACAGGCTAATTGTATAACTTGAGTCTTGTGTGATGGTATAAAGGCCTTTATCATTGATGGATATGATGTGTGATTGCTGTGAGTGACTGTGAAATCTTTTTTTATCATTTGCACACAGGCACAGAGAGGACAGGGCAGTGGTTCAAAACTCTCACCACTTTGTTCCTGGTGATCCCCTCAGGACAGAAAAATATTTCTTTGACCTTGGCTTGGATTTACTCCCTTCCAGCAGACGCTAATTATGATCACTTTTATTTTTTTATTGAATAATAATATTTTTTTAAAAAGTACCCAGAGCTTTAGGGCAGATATGGACCAAAATGATCACATAGCTTGAATAGGAGAAGTTTTACTCTTAGAATTTGAGAAACTGTCTGAAATCACAATTCAAATATCTACCTCCTCTGGAGTATTAAGTTTCAGACAGCCTTTATTTATGATAGCATTTGGTTAGTTTAATGATATGTTATTGATGCATGATAAAATTCTGGTTTCCTTAAATGCTAGTGTTTGGAATATAATATGCCATTTTAATCTTTATCTCCAAATTACCAAGTATTAAATTATAACAAATTTCTTCCCTGTCTTCAGTACCACTAGGTATGTCACCCTTCCTCCAGATGGAGTAATGACTTGCAAAACAAGGATACACTTGTCCCTGCTTTTTTAGATATCTGTGATCTTGTGAAAAAACATAAAAACTGGTACCTATATACAGAATGTAAATATTTTTTTCTGGAATTCAGAGGTCTAATATGAATTAGTCCAATCACTGCAGCAGAGGCATCTAACAAATATTTACCACTGTCTGACTTTAGCTCCATCCACCAGAGTCCATAGTCCGGACTCTGTTGCATACGAGCTTTTACTGGGTGATGCCAGTAATTGGTGCCATGGGAACAGGACAGCCTAGGAAGACTGAGCTCCCAAGGAAGCACGTGAGATAGATTTCTGTGCATTGGCGTTGTGAACACATTAAGGTGCATGTAAAGAAGAGAATATAACAGATTTTGACTGTTTATCTGTATATGAACAGGTACTTTACAGTACTATGTTTAAAATTTAGAAATATATAATTTTAAAAAATGATTAATGACAGTGAATGTAATTATGTGACTTTTTTCTTTCCACTGAGTAAAATTGATTTGCTTTTTCAATTTTTTTCTTTTTTTCTTGCTGTCTTTTCTCAAGGTTTTGGAAAGGATTAGGCAGAATTACTGTGCTGTGTAATGACGCATCCCAGCTAATTCTCTGTCCATTCATAGAAGAGAGTTCTGCTGGTGATGCAGACTGTTAGCAAACACTTTGATCGATGCAAATGAATGAACAATTGGGCTACCTGAAATGCATAATAGATGGAATGGAGCAGAGCTTTACTTGGCACAAATGATAATTAGTTAATTTTTCAATTATGGTATTTAAAAACAAAAAAAAAATTGAAACATTTTGTTTTCTCATTTTTCTGAAATAAAATATTTTTCTATTTTTACAATGATTCCTTCAAACGATTTCCTTAAAAGTTACTTAAATTTTTTGAGTTCCAGTTGGAAATGTAGAATTTTAATTTTGTCAGAGTAAACTTTTGTTTTACCATTTATGGTCTTTCAATAAATTCTAGTAATTTTTAAAATTTTCACTAATGTTAATATTTCCCCCCAATTTTCTATAATCTAAATATCTAGCTTGTTTTTCCCTCTCATTTCTAATGTGCAAGAGCTTATTTTGTATGCATGGAAAGGATATTCATTCTAATTAAGTTTCTCTCAATGGCTTTATGAGAGAAAATTTTCCTTCTAGGGTATCTATAAACAAAAACCTGTGAAATCTGGTTCTGAGGACCTGCTGTCATGACAAAAACACTGGTGAATATAGAACATACAATTTAGTCTATCAATACTTCCAGATAAACAATCGTGTAGGATGTTGAATTGTCCCTGGGATTTTGCACTGCAACTTTAGCTAAAGGTTTATTGCTCATTCTAAGTATTTATATTGTTAAAGCTGAACACAGAAGTTTTATTTATAGTTTTATTGTCTTTATGCAAAGTGGTAAGAGGCAAAGACAAAGGAAAGAGATTAAAAGAATTTATGTTAATCTTCATAAAAATCTTGGCCCCTGTGGATGTAATATTGATCTGGGTTTTGTGGAGGGGTTGATATGATTATTCTGTTTTCCCTTGCCCCAAAACTGAGTAAGAAGTGACAGCTTCCTTTCCTAGGAGGTTATATCCTACAAGGGCTCCAGTTAATATTCCAGGAAGAAAAAAAAAAAAAACCTCAAAAATGTCTTTTGCGGGTTTTTATAGACATAAATTTTAGGAGAAAATTTGCTAAAGTCCAATTGCCACTCAGCCGACTTCACAAGTTAAGCTGGAAAAGAACTCAAGATACCACTCGAGCCATAAATGCAGTCACTCCTGTGGTGCTACTAAAAGAGTCTCCTCCTAAAGAAATCCACTGATGCACTATATTCTAATTTACAGTTCTGTGACTCACATTTGTAACTATCAGCACCAGCTGCCAACACAGTCAAATAAATTCCAGCGATTCAGGGTATTCTGATTTATGATAAGATCCCTTAGAAGGATGGTCAGGAAAACAGATGCTGAAAAAAAATAGTGTTACTGTATATTGCGAAATGATCTTGTCTTCATTCCGTTTCCCAAATAAGATTACCAAATAGGCAGTAAAATTATGTCAAGATCATCTGCATTAAAATGTCTATTAAAAGTTAAAGGTGCCAAAGTACCTCCTGTAATTTTTCCCTGCTGTTTGTAATAGCACCCTGTGAGGCTTGAAATTGGAATTGGATTGTCATCTGAAATGTTACTGTCTTCTTGTCGTCGTGCTTATGAACGCTGTTGCTGAGAAATGTGTTGAAAAAGATGTATTGCATTAAAAACTGCTGCTTTACAGTACCAAAGGCAGTGGTAGCTCCTGTGTCTCCTCCTGTTGAGATTCGTTACGAAGGTGTTCACGGAATGGATCTGTCCCCGATCTCTCTGATGCATACACCAAGAAACCTTTACAACCCGTCTTTTACAGCTAAATCACTGATCTCTAGTTTTTGTGAATACAGTCATAAAAGTGTCTGAGGAGAAAGCAGTGGTCTGGGGCAGGTTAGATGAACAGAAGGAAGGTTAGGTGACCAAAGCAATGCACTGAGGAGCAGAACACTGTGCCTGAGCAAGGTAATACACAGCAAGGAACACCTTGCACTGCACTCTAAAGACTTTCTTCCTTCATTTATTCTAATTATGGTATTTGTAGGGGTGAGATGCCCTGCAAAGGTTTATCCATGTAAAGGTGGAGACCAAGTGAACAGGTGTGTTCCAGTGTGGCTATTGGTTGTGGTTGTCGGTGGCCAGCATAGTGTGCCATACAAGTAGGTCGGTGTCTAAACGTATTCATTTTTGGAATGGGTTGCTGTGGTGATACTGATTGAAGCCAGAGCTGGTTGTGTCCTCTACTTCCTGCTCCATAACCCTAAACAACCATCTCTTCTCATGATGCTACTTTGAAATGATTTAAAGGATGTTATTTTAGACTTCAAAGGGGTTGCTCCATTTTTGCTCATTCTGATTCGTCATTTCCAGTTTAAATCTGTTCTCTGATGGCTTGCTTTCATGAGACAGACCATTCTGAAATTATGATTACTGAAAGAGTATGAATCTGTCGTGCATTTAACATGGGCAAAATTTTATCTTTCCCCTTATTTACTGCTCCAGGGTAGTTTCATATATTTCCTCTAGTCATATCCATTGTATTATAGTGCAGGAGTTACTTGCCTTTTCCACACTTTATGCGAAAAGGTTGCTGTACTTGTATATGGGATTAAAGATTCTGTGTGTGGGAGAGGCTTTACAGGAGGGCTCTGATTCTGACTGAGAGCTGTCTGCTGCTGTTACTATCAACAGTGAATAATAACTAAGTTGCAGTCTAATTCTGCAGAAATTGAGATAAACACTCGGGTGGTGTAAGTGTTGGTAGCCCCAGTGTTTACCACCTCTGACTCTGTGGTCACTAGATTCACGCCAGTAACTCATTGGAGACCAAAGCTGTATCAGAGAGGTTACTCATGTGGGAGCATTTGCAGGATAGGATTTTGTGTTTGTGCTCTGAAGTAATAAATCTCCTAGGGAAGAGTGTCATTTTTACATGACATTTTAGACATAAAATCTGTTTGATGTTTAGGTTAGAAAATTTGATTAAAAATCAGGAATTAAAAATTTTAGTGCCTCATAATTTGATGGTACCTGTCAACTTCGAGCCCAGGCTATGCATTTCAAATTCATGGATGTTTACTTGAAAATAAATGACAAAATTATGTAGTGTGGGTGGGGTTTTTTCACTTTAGAATGTAGCTTTTATATCCCTTTATGGAATATTTTTGCCAGCTCCTGATAACCATCAAAATTGGATTTCTGTGTAATTGGTTTAACTGAAATATAATATGCTAAGATAGAGATGTAAAGTTGTGGCTTTCCATGGTAATACCATAGTTATATTGCTTTGGGTTATTCCTGCTATTTACATAGTGCTTCAAAACCACCTAACTGACTCTTATTTCTAAACTTATTTTTTCTTTTTATGCTACACACATTAAAAGCATTTAAATTCCATTTAGTGCTATGTAAGCTAACACCAATATTTAGTGTTCTGTAGAAGACAGCTGTAAGGCTACTTATTTTCCTCTTTAAATCTTTTACAGTTCCTTTACCTGTATAGTCTTCAAATACTTTCCCCATCTACATCACCACTGAAATACTTGTGCTACTAATCTGACCATTTTAAGCTCACCTGGAATGTTTTCCCTTTTATCAATTCATTTTCCAAGAAAACTTGTTCGTTTTCCACTAAACTTCATGAGATATTGTTGAAATTACTGACCAGAAGTAAAACCTGATAGATTTTACTGTGTTTAATGACACTAGAACGTCCCTGCCATCCATCATTAGCCACGCTGATGGTGATATTGTACAACAAATGATGTCACGGCAGGGTCCAGGTGGAGTAATTTCAGCTGCAGAACTGCCCTTGAGCTTGCCTGAGGACAAGGTAGTTGCCCTAGTCTTCCTGCATTAAAGTTGGGGAAGGAGTAGGACTTTTTTCCCAAAAGTAAAATCATGTGAAAATGTGTCTTGGGGCAGAGAGCAGCCTCAGCTGGGAACTGCTGCCCTCCCCGTAGGGGAAATCGTAACCACGACTGGGCTCTTCCAGTGCAAATCACAGCAAGGTGCCCTTAAATAATTGAAGATGGTCAAGGAGAAGTGTTTTCCTTCGCACTGAGATAAAACTGGTTGTTCCACATGCCCAGTTGGTGTGTCTCAGCTGGAGGGAGGTATCGTGCAGTTGGCCAGTAACTTCCCAAACATTGCCTGAGCAGGGCTGTTACCCCAAGGGAGCAGCTGCTGCAGTGACACGGGGAAAAGAGAAGCCTGTAAAACAAAAAGGTTTGGCTGAATGTGTGACTTATGAAATACCAGTATTTTAAAAGTTCCTATATAAATACACTTTTAAGGAGTGCTTGCAAAGACCATTTGCAAACTGGGAGAAATTCTTATACGTCAAATCAGTCTCTGCTGGAATTTGAGGCACTTGAGATTCTTTCTCAAGTCAAATGATAGAGAAGAAATGAGGAATGGAGAGAATGTGTCCTTAACTCAGACAGCCCAAAAGCTCTTGTGTCCTTTCGTGATGATTTCTGCTGCAGGTGTGAGGCAGACAGTTGTAATTTTTTTTTTTACTTACTTTTTTAAAAGCATCCCCTGTCCAAATTGCTAATATGCACCATTTCCCTTCACTGTGCCTTAACTGGTGTAATAATATTCTCTATCTTTAATTAAAAATAAGAATTAATCTTTTTGAATTAAGCTTTTGAACTGATAAGTGTAACACAACTGCAGTTAGGCTACTGCTGCTTTTAGCTCATGCTTGTTTGAAAAAGGGTTTGTTACAGAGTGACTTAATTTATATGTATGTGAGTGCATACTCTATCAAGAAGGGCCTGGTAATTTGATTCGGTCACTGCATTTCTGGTATGACCCATTTTATCACCTCTGTAAATTCTACTGAAAGGCGTTGCGTTGGTCGTATACCTATATTTATTGTGAGTACAATATACATTGTGGCATTGCTCTCTAAACCGCTGGGTAAGAGCGATTAAATTGTACCCTGAAAACAGGCCAAATAGTGTTAAACAACATGAATATACCTCATCTTCCAAATCTGAGAGCAGTTGCTGTCCTGCTGTCTTACACGCTCTCGGCATAATATGAGTAATCTTTTTGGCTTTTCAGCCTATTTTTAGTGTGCTGTTTGTTTTGCATTTATCTACATAACAAGTGTGGGAGATTATATAGAAGAGAGGAATGGAGTGCCTTGACCTACATTAACTCGAAGCTGGGTAGCAGCAGCGTTTCGGATTTGATCTGACAACACCTGGTTAAATTGATGCATTATCTGTCCTAGCTGTTACTTTTTGAGATGATGCTCTGTGCTCTTCCCTATATGTCTATGCTCTTCCCAACCTCAGTTGCTCGAAGCATGTTTTTTTTCTGTGGGAGATAGTGGATGGCTGTTCAGGCCCTTGAGCCTTCCCCAAGCGATGTAGAAAGGGATTCTGGCTAATGGCAGGCAGAAATAACGTCCTTTCTCAAGTAGAAGTGCCTCCTATTTGAAAGCTTCTTTTATTTTGCATGACCTGTGCCTGAGTTTTAGGTAAAGCGGGCTGAGAAGAGCTGCATAGCTCTGGCATAGACCCTCATGCTTGCAGCAGAGATCTCTCAACCTGCATAGGCAAGAGGATGGATGCACAACTCCCTCCAGATACTTCCTGGATCGTTAACCCTTTCTGATAAGGTTTGTTTGCTAGCCCTTTTTCAATCAGCTACTAAGCCACCTTTGTCTTTGGTCACATTATTTACCCATAAAATGCTTTGGAGAACTAAGGATGTCCATATTAGCTCTGGGAGAACCTTAGCAGAATGAAGCTTATCACTAGTTCTATTGCCAGAGAAAGGAGAAATTAACTTCACTGTTTATATGCTGTGTGGGCTGTGGGCCCAGCCATGGGTGAGGCATAGGCAGACAGCTGAGAGTTACAGGGGTGGATTGTGTAGATGGCTTCTTTCAATGAGAGATAAACTGCAGGTTTCCAGGTCTGATGAGTGACCACATTGTGAGCACAACCCTTTGAGAAGGAAGCTCAGCATTTCTTCTGCAAGTGCTTAAATCGACAGTGTGTCAATCTTAATCTTGGCCTAGTTTAGCTTTATTTGCCTTAACCACATTTGATCTGTGTGAATGGGCTGTTTATTGCTCTTAGAAAAGACAAGGGTAGTATTTGCCTTGTGTTGGCATATCCATGTACCTTTGACTTTTAAGATGTTCGTAGTTTGTTTTATAAAGCATCTGTCTATGCTACTGGCACTCCTGTAAATGTAAACACTACACAGTGCATCATACCAGATCAACACCCTCCTACACAGTATAAAATACTGCTCCATCTTAACAAACAACTCTCCTCCTCATTTCACAGCCTTCACCTAAAACTACAACAACAGATCAGCCATACAGCATGTCTTAAAAGTCAATTGACGTGAAGCAAGGGATTGGATGGAGGAGTGGGTTTCAGCATTCACTCCTTTACTGCAGACCTCTGTGAATGCTCTTGAACTTTCTTCACCCTCCAGAAAAAGCATTCTCCTTCTTCCAGCCCCTCTTCTTCCTCCGTGTCTCTGCTATGAGTCTCGTTGCCTGCTCTTTTATTCCAGATGAATGCCGCCTCCTCAGCTCTTTGTGTGTTTCTCCTCTTTCTACTTGTGTGACAGCTTCTAGCTCCTTTGAACACCTGTCTTTGTAAATCCTCCTTTTCCCTACAAAATTCTCCTTCCACAGATGTTCTGTTCCTATTGCTCATCATTCTGTATTTCTCTCCACATATTTATGTTTGTGCTTTACCCGTTCAAGTGTCTCTAATCTGTGCAGTGAAAAAATCCAGTGCTGCTCTTCATATGGATGATTGTGAGGAGGAATGAAAGCTATGGAGAGATGGGATGACACCTTTGGGGATCCTCACAACCAGATTTGACCTGCTGACCTTTTCCTGGTCACTTGGACCTCAATAGCATCAGCACTGACCTAGTTAAATCCATTTCCCATAGTAAATGTTCTGTTTCCTAAGCTACGTCTTGGTTTTGGCTCTTCTGGATGCCTAAATTTCCAACTAGCAAAGACCTTTGTCTGAATACAAATTACAGCATGTGTCTGTATTATATATACACACATTTTCCCCATGGCATGTTCCCCATCGCTTGCCCACAAACCCACATTTTGCTGTATGGTCTTCGGGACCTCCCCCTGCCTTCCTAGATATTTCTTCTTTTCTGAGATGCACCAGAAGCATGTTCGTGCTGCTGATCATCAAGTGGCTGTCAGAGCCTTGGGTATTCAGTGTAAGTCAGCATTATTTTCTGTTCAACTATTGTGCTTTGGGCAATATCTAGTGCTTTTGTTCATTCTAGGTTGGCTTTGTCAAAGATCATCTTTGGGTTCCCTAATAATTTATGTCACAAACTAGTCTTCATGTCTTCAAGATAGGCTGCCCAGGCTGGCTATGAATACAGTAATCACTGTCCTGGCCAGGCAGGTATTGTATTTAAATGGTTGTGCAAGTGCTAGCAGCTTAAGGCTATGCTTGCTGCTCCAGCTCCTTGAAAGATTTGTTACTGACAATATCAACCACTCTCAAACTTTTAATGAGAATGTACAGTGTGGATTTTTTCACCCTGCAAATTTTCAGCCCAATGTTCCTTACCATATTATCCTCAGTGCAGCCTATGAAGGGGTTTCTGTATATTAAATCCAGTCCCCCGATCTGAGCTATGCTGTGTAATTTCACTAATGTTGCAGTCAGATTCTCTAATGTACACTTAAGGTGATTAGAAATAGTTTAGTGTTCTTTCTCTGTCTCTTACCCTCTTTATTTTTTTCTATCACTGTTACCCAAAGGAATTAAGAACAGAAACTGTATGGAAACACTTCCCTTGTTACATCATTGCCTCACATCTTCAAATTCCCTCTATAATGTATTCAATACTCTGTAATTATTCCCACCGTAACAGTAGGAACACACTTTTGGTAATCCCAGTGCTCCCTTTCACCACTAAAGTAACATTAGTTTTGTATTTAATATGACAGCATATCTGAGTTTAGTGTATCTCACAGTTTTACAGCGCTGGCATTCAGTGTACTGAGATTATCCATTTTCAACTGCTGCATATTAATGTTGGCTTTGTGTGTATGAACTTTTGTTTTATGAACATGCTGCAATGCACTGTGCTGGAATTTGTAGATAGGCATAACATAGCATTTTGGCTGTGCAAGATAAAATTTGAGAGTGTAGTAATAGCACAGCTTTCTGACAAGTGTAAATGCTGCTTGGAGGGAGCACAGGAGAAAAGCTGAGGAGACAACTGGCAAGATTTCTCCCAACTGTTAGGGAAGGTCGGCAGGAGAAATCTTAATCCTTGTGTCACACACTGGCATTCTTTCTGCTAGTTAAAAGAATTGCTAAGAGTGCACATATCTGCCCAGACTCATGTTCAGGCTGTGTTTTCAAAGTGCTGGTAAATATTTAACCTGCATCCAATGGAATAACAATTATCTTGTGATATCACTGTTCAAAGCGATCTTGTAAATCTTTCTTTGTTTCAGCAGCAGCCTAGTGGAGTCCATTCTATGTGAGGGATGCGTGGGAATCGTTAGACAGCAGGATGTAAAAGGAATAAATGTGCCTGGGGTTTCACTTTCAGCTCTGTACATGACGAGGCTTCTTCACCATTTGTTTTCTCAGAAAGCTCCTTTCCGGTCTTTGACATGCTGTAAACACTGCAGAACTCTGAGAACTCAAAGTTTGTCCAGGAATTTGTCTAGTAGGGTAAATGAAGACCTCCTGGATTCCATTAATTCCTGAAAATTGCTTTGCTCTTTTTGCTAAGCCTGCTGAACATTGCATATTAAATCTGATATCCAGGCTGAATTAGAAGTTTCAGAATTACATTCTATTTTATCTATATTCCTCGTCCTGCACCATAATTACCATATCCTTCCTTGCTTCCCACCCAAGAGTATACACAGTGGTGTTTGGTCCTTGTGCTGAACATTTACAGCCACCCTCAGTGAGGTTTGCTACATCCTGGAATAGTTGCTCTCACCCTAGAATTGGCTGCACATTAGCTGAGGTTATCAGGATTCTTCAGTGCACAGTGTGCAGAGTAGCTGAAATGAAAGGCACTATGGAGATGTAATATGCTAGTCAGAAATCTAAGCATGCCTATATAATTAATATGGTTTTATTTTTCAATTCATTTATAGTGTTCACTCTTGCTATCTATACTCCACCTGTGTTCCTCACTAATAGCTCTTTTGGGGCTCTGCTGCTGGGAAAAAACACCCATCAGGATAAAAAAGCAAAATCCATGCCATCATCTACCTCATAGTGATTCTGGCTCAATGACCAGCCTAATGGCACGCACTAGGCATGCTCCCTACTTTTCTTGTAGAGAAATGGTCTTTGACTTTTCTAAAGGTTTTCAACCACTTTTCCCACTCAGGTGAATTGCATTGCTTTGGGGTGAAAATAAACCATTGAAAAAATAAATTGTAAAATTTGATTGACAGAGCTTCCCTCCACAGTCCCCATGTTTGCAACTCCTCCTCCGCAGGAAGCAATTGTAAAGAACAATCTCTACCTGGCACTTAAAGACCTAGAAGCTATGTTTTCACCCTGACTGCAATTTCCAATCCAGGTTGCTTTGTGGGATCTTCAAATCACATTGTGAAGGCACAGATCACATTGGCTAACCTCAAGGATGTTCAGCTGCCACAACAGTTGATTTAACAACATTTTTCAAACATTCCTGTGATGCTAGCCTTCTGCTTAGAGAGAGAATGACAACTGTTCCTTAGGAAGTCTGTGCATACCCTTTCTGTGTAAAGGTAGTACCCCACATCAGCACGGGCAATAAATTAAGCTGTTTTTCATATAAGGCCAACAGGACCTTGTCACTATTGAGGTCACGTGCACAATTTTGCCTGGTGTTTCAGAACCTCCTGGCACATAGTTACAAGCACTATCTGAGGGCTTGATGCCTGTTAAATCTTGCTTGATGAATCCCAACGTGTCAAGATGGTTTTTCTAGTTTGATTTCTGCAGGGCTTTTGGTGCTCTTCCTTGGGAGCTTTGAAACAGCATTTGCTTTTTCTCTTTTTTAGAGGAATGAGGGAGCATAACTGTTCAAACTCAAGTGTTTTCTTAGAGAACAGTATCAATTGTTAAAGAAGCACCCTCTGACCTTTAAGCTTCAAATGACTTTGTGTCCAATTCTACTGGCAAGCTGAAGACTACGGAAGCTGAACACAAATACTTCTTTCACCAGGAACAGAATAATGTGTGCAATCATTTTGTTTTATTTTTCCTTGTTATTCTTGCTTTTTTAACTGAACAGTCAGTGGTTACCACTGCTACAAAAGAATATGCTTTATTGGAAAAATAATCTGGGGCTGCAGAACATTTCAAGTGATATGATTAGCACAGTGATCATCTGAAACTTGTTAGAAGACAGATAAGAGGATGTCCTTTGGTTTTGAATGTGGAGAAATATTGCTGGATTAATGAGTGGCATTGGAATAGATCTGGAGCATAAAATACTCTGTGTAAAATAGGTGGGTTTGGAACCATATGCTTGGAAAACATTTTATGCTTGGAATTGTGTTAGAGTGAATCTACCCATTGGACAGCGACTGGAAGGTCTCTCTCTGGATATCTGAGAAACATCAGTTGATCATCAGTCCTTGCATGTTTTTTGGAGTGAAGATAATGGGTTGTGAAAGTTCTTAAGGTTTGGTGATGTCCAAGGAGTTTGAAAAAGATACTTTGAAACATCTAACTCAAAGGCAAAGGAGTGATTTCCCAATGCATATAAATAGCTGTAAACATTAATTTTTTAAGACTCTTGGCAGTAAGGTCAAACAGGGTTTCTTACTCTGTGTTTTGATGGTCCTCTAAGTTGTCAGTTCTGACAAAGGAAGAAGGCAGTTGGAAATGAGAGGAAACAAAAAGCAGATCTTGTCTAAGCTCACAGACATTAAAATGAAAGGCACACATCCTGCAAGGGAAAGCAGAGCTCTGCCTTTGCCTCACAGGCTGCCAAGGTAGGTTGGGAGCAAACATCACTAAAGAATGTTTATTCACCGCTGACTTGCAGGTAGCTCTCTGGAGGACTTTCTGTACAAGGTGTAAAAATCCAAGCAATATGACCTTCCCTGAGACATCTTCACAGAGTACTCACCAGTGTAAGCCTCTAAAGGCAAAATAAATAAATTAAAGGAATTCCCTAACATAAGCATTTCTATGCCTGCTAAATCACCCACTAATTCCCTCCAGGGCACAAGTGTTGGTGTGCATTATCATGCCTATAAAACAGGAGTATCTGAGGGCTTTGATGGTTTCTTCTTCAATTAAAACTAGCTGAGTCACATCATCATGTGTGTTTATAAACATCTTTTAAGCATATCTGCACATATATTGAATGTTTAATGCTTGCAGTGGCTGCTCAGCATCAAAAGGGTGCATATTCAAGTCTTTTTGCAAATTCTTTGTGTTAAATGGACACTTGTGGCCCACTCTAGTAGAAGTCAGGAAATCCAGGATAGAAAATCATTGTTAATGTTTATTGCAGAAAAGTTTGAAGATAAAATAGAGTTCACTGCTCTGAGTTTTCATAACTCCTTTCATGTATGCACATAACTGCAGTAACAGCCACGTGGTGTTTCTCTGATGGTGGTCCCTGTTTTGAAGTAAATAGAGGAGCTCTGTGTTCATAAACTCACAAGCTGTTACCTGCACTTGCTAATGTCTTATTTCTGTGGCTTATGGGTCTGGATCAGGGTTGTAAGTGAACTGGGTTTGGGTCCTATACAAATCCATGGAGCAGACTGCAAGTATGAGTGTCTTTACTTTGTGTCCCTTCATAGGGAGCCCACTGTCCTTTGGAGTTTGTATAGATACCTGTGTTGTGCCTGAAGGCAGACAGAAACCATCAGTCAAGCCAGAGGCAGTTTCAGTAGGTCTACACAGGACATGCCTGAGGCTCTCCACTCTCTCAGGACACAGGGAGCAAAAGAGGTCCTGCCCAGAGAAGCAGAACAAAACTTAGCAAAGCAGTTGCTCAAACATGTGCTGAGGCTCAAATTGTTTAAAGTTGTTTGGTTCCCCCTGCCAGAAAGGGGGTAGGTTTGAGGTGTTACTTTGTGTGAAAAACAAACCAAAAGTTTTACAGAACTTTTATTTGGAGTAGAGTTGGGAGTTATGGGGCGGCATTTCCACACACACATCACAGGGAGAGAAACAGCATCTGAGCACTCTTGAAAATCTGGCTCTTAGTCTTGTTTTCAAGTGTTTTCCAGAGCTGTGGAAATTGTTGGTTGAAAGGTGTCTGAATCTCTTAAATCATGGACTAGAGAAAGAAAAGGTATTAGCTAGAAAATCTTCTACCCCACTCTTCAGACAGTGTCTGGCATAAGGAACCAACCCAAACTCTAAAAGGACTGCATGACTTCTGTCCATTGTCAACAAAAATGACAATTAGATTTCTCTTCATTAGTGGGATGATCTTATCTCCATTTTAGGTTGTACTTCCCATTGACCTGTTTCATTCTTATCTTTGTATGTAGATTCCAAACTCTAAAAGCAGGAATTGTGTTTTTCTGTCACGTGGTGCCTGGCATGATGGTTTCTGCTGCAGCAGGGGGATGGCAGGGGTAGAACCTCAATGAGCAGGACTTTGAATGTAGGGTGGCCA
Source organism: Gallinula chloropus (assembly GCF_964237585.1). Classification (NCBI taxonomy): domain Eukaryota; kingdom Metazoa; phylum Chordata; class Aves; order Gruiformes; family Rallidae; genus Gallinula; species Gallinula chloropus. The sequence continues at coordinate 9,177,854 of NC_140097.1, forward strand.
CTGGCTGTGTTTTCTTCTGACCTTCACTAGCTGGTGTCCCACCAGATGAAGGGCTGACAACCACTTACGGGTTTCTCAGAAACACCAACTCTCTTGAATTTATATTTTCGGACATATTTAAGGGTTGAAGTTCATGTAGAGAGCACAAGAAGTTATATAAACCATCTTTTCTTTCCCTAACAAATCAGACAACTCCATTAAAAAGAAGCATGGTTAAAAAAAAAAAAGAAAAAATAAAGAAAAAATAAAAGGACTTGCATTGTGCCTGTGTGTAACAAGTCCCAGCCTAGAGCAATTTCATATAGTTTAATTATAATTGTTGCAAACTGGGACTTACACTGGTAGCAATGGTACAGCTGTAGCTGTGGAAGAGGAGCACAAACAGTTTCATTAATGTAAATAAGAGCAGTTGAACTAATGGAGCAAGGTCAGAGTAGACTCCTTTTACCAAGTCTTTACTTTTGATTACTGAAAACCACTGAAGTACAGATGGGATACAATCTATGTGGCTGAAAGCACCTGTATCCTAAATAATTAACGTGACATTTACAAGGCTGTTTGCTTACTCTTCTCCTCTTTTTTCTTTTTATCTTTTTTTTTTGACCAATTACTTCCAATAATGATAGCAAGTAGGTTTCTACTCCTGACTGAGTTAGTGATTATAATGTCAAAGGGGCTTGTGTAATGTCTTCTGTGTCCTAATAAACCTGTCAGCTGAGGTTACGTTGCTTTCTAATTTTCACCAGTGTAACATGCCACTGCACAGCCAGGGAGAAATGGCAGGCTGGTGAGCACACAGCCCACTCTTGGGTGTATTTCATTACAAGAGTGTGTCCTGATCAAAACAAATAAAATGGTTAAGCTTTAACTTTACAGATTAATTCTACACTTTAAACATCAGTCTGCTGCTGCCTTTTTGTGTGCTTAGTTTTGAGTCTTTGATCTGTATTGTCAGCCTTCTGCATCTTTTTTTTCTTAGTTTCCTTGGCAGTGCCTCATTTTAACATGCAGAATATAAATTCCACTTGCAGCAGGGTGCAACAATTAATAATCAATGATAATAGCAGCTAGGAAATCCTAATGAATTACTGTGGAATACATATATCTTGATTTGTGCCTCTGTGTATGTGTGATGTTTTAGAGCAAGCTAAAGCAAGAGGTTGTGGGAGGAGAATCCATAGCTCTGCAGATGGCTGGAAAGAAAAGCATCTCATTAGTTAGGTGGGTGCAGTGGGAGCATTAGATTAATGGCTGCACTGTGTGATTTCAGTCCCTTATATTTTCTGTACAGAATGATTTGCTTATATGTAAGTAAGAGCTTGCAAAATGGTCTGTAGAGACAGTGCGTTCAGATAATCGTGGTTTCTACCAGGCAACTCTCCCTTTTACTGAAATTTCCAGACCAGCTGGACTGTTCAAGGGGAATCCTAGGCAATTGTTTCCCAGGTTTCCTGTACTGGTGCAACAGTTGCATTCCTCAGGTTTGCGGGTTTTAGGAGCTCTTCTTGTGGAGAATACAGCCAAGCTACAGCAGCCTTCTTCCTCAGCCATGAGCTGCTGTGCACTGAGAACAACTGGCCTCTTCTGTGTGTCTGTGGGTCCCACCTTCAGTATTTCCTATGACGTAGGCCTGTGGTAGCAAAACCTTGCTGAGAGCCCTTGTGGGATAAACTAAGCTGCCTTGGAGACCCCTCAAAACTGTTTAATAAGAGGAGAAGCCATCTTTTTGGTTTGAACAGTGGGTAGCACCGTGCAGTGTTGGGCTGTCAGTAGGGTGCTGGGAGGCTTCATACAGAAAGTACTAGCAAGGGTAAAGTCACCTGTCTTGAACAGGGACTGTGCAACAGATTCACCCCAAAGCTCCCAAGTTCCAACCTCTTCTTCAAACCACTGGTTTCACCTGAGTTTGACCTGCTTTCCCTACTGTAAATGAAGGAGAATGTGCACGTGGTATTATCACATTGAATGGCTGGAAAAGAGTAATTCTTCTAAATGAAAAAGCAAACAACTGTTGCATGCTGTTTTCCCCACTCAAAAAGGAACACAAAATATTTGCTGTGCTGTCTAATGCACAATCAAAAGTAATGTAAACACAGTGATAAGAGAGCGCTGAGTCCAGGCCAGCAGCTGAGCAGTTCCCAGTCCAGTCAATACACTGCTGCTCAGGACATCTGTCTATGTCCTTTTTTGGTAGCTTCTTTCCATCATCAGGAAACACAGGCACTTCTCTTCCTCCCTCTCTTCTTCCCTAAATTTCTTGGTCTCTCTCTTTGCACAAGCACAATCGCTGTTGTTCTGTGGCATATTTTCCCTCCTGCTCTTGCCACTTCCAGGTTTCTTTTTGTCTCCCCAAGAGGGATCACCTTGCCTAAGGGTGTTTCATCTCCCCGGCACCAAGGGGAGAGGAATAGGTCCTCTCCATGCTCCGCAACATGCATCATTTCCAAGTTAGGATTTATTCAGCCATGGGAAAGAGCAATGGTGACTGTAGCAGGGAAGGTGCACCTCCTGAATCCATGACTAAGGCTGGAATGACCTGGTCCAGCACACTGGCTGTGCATTCAGCCTGCAGAGGGGCTGCGTTCTGCACCTCAGTTATGTGTGACAAATGTGAGAATTTTTTTCTCCTCATTACATTTTCAAGTTTGCACTGTGCAGTGCTAATCAATTATTAAAAGTAGCTCAAAATCTTCTCAAGACATATGGGGATTATTGGCATCTGTGTGTTTAAGTAAGCAGGTATTTTATAGCTTGAAAATAGCATATGCCTAAGGTTTTAATGTAACAATTTAGTTTTGAAGAGTTGCAGCAGCAACACAAGTGTCTGTAACTCACCTACCATATGCTGTGGTGTGAGGGGACAGCAACAAACACTTATGTTACATATCCTGTTTCTTTGCTGGGGCTGCCTAAAATGCATATTGAAATATGTTTGGTTTTCTTAAATGGAAAATAACATCCCTTTTAAAATATTTTAATAAAAATCAGCATTTTAGTGGGCAGAGTTTCATTTAGAAATGCAAATTACCACGTTATGTACTTTATAGTGTGGGTTTATGTTCAAAAGCATTGAATCCACTGCATGCCACCAGACTTTTGTAGCTTGGTCACTTAAGCACTACTGGCAATTCCATCTGGAAGCCATTATTCCAGTTTCCATGTTTTCAAGGTTTGCGAGTTTGCATACATCCATCATGATTTAAAGCATTTGTCCTTTATTTAGTTAACAAGAAGGCACAGCTGTTTGCTTGCTTCTCCCACCAATCTCTTGCAGCGTAGCTGTCTCAGAGGACTAAACTTACCTTGAGTTTCTCTACTCATGTAATTCACCGTATGTTTTGGGAAGGCATTTTCCCAAACATTTCTGGTATGCATCTTTCTCCTAATTAAGGGTATACCCCTTAAATAAGGTCTGCACCAACAGGCATTTAGGTTTTCATTTTATGTGAACTTACCTGGTTGATTAAAATGTCGAAGGCAAATTCTTCTGCTTTAGCCATGGAGCCTGGCTTTAGGGTATACATGATGCCATTTGTGTTTTGGTAATTTATTTTTCTGATTCATTCTTTCCAAGTAATTTTTAAGAGAACGTGAAGGGCATTGGCCAAAATACACAGCTTAGCTCTGACTATAATCTTCCCCTTTAGAAGAATGCTGGCTGACAAGGCTGCTAATGTGTCACCTTCTGATAATCTGATAATTATAAATGATGCAAATGTGAGCGTGGGGTAGTTGAGCAGCAGCACACAACAGGCATTGCCTGCCTGCTGATTACAGCGCAAAAGGGCGGGGGGGTTTGTAAGTGGCAAGTCCAAAGGCCACTGTTCTTTAACCACCTGAGGCATGCTTTAATTACCCTGAAAGGCACAGCCTGTCATGTTCTATTGCCATTACGAGTATATTATGGGAATCAGGTGTTATTTATACATCAGAGAACTTATTGTAGATTATATTTTGCCTTTTATGAATTTAGAAAAGAGGTTGAGTTTTGTCAGTAAATCTGGCATTCTATTCTTTCAGGGGGGGGAAAAAGTATAATTTGTACTTTAATTAACTTTTTTTTTCTAGACTGCAGCCTGTTTTGCAACTAAGAGAGTGTTATTGGTTTGGAATTGATTTTGGTGTCATATGTTGTCATTTGACAAAAAACAGTTTTACTAAGCTGTTTGACATTAGAACAGCTGGTAATGTCACTTTTGTTAATGTCTTTAACCACATTTTTAACAAAACAGCAGATGCTCATCACAAAAGCCATTTTCCTCTTCCATCCAAATGTGTAAAATCAGCTAACTTACTGCTTCAATTAAAGCTGAGCCTTCTAAACTAGGGAACTGACCTGAAAACAGGCAACAGTTTTAGGAATGCCCATTACGTACCTACCTGGTTAACATGAAGACCACCCCTACACCTATGAAATCTCTTTGTTTTGAGAAATATGTTCTCCAATACAAATAGCTGCTGCAAAGGGACCCCAGATTGTTACCTCTGAATTTTGAAGGATCTGTTTCAGTGCTGAAATACTCAGCAGCCACAGAAAGTATTTACCATTAATACATATACATATGTATATCTTTTAGCATAATAAACAGCATCCTTTTTATTAATATATTTTAATTTAAATAATTTGAAACTCAGCAGTTCAAAAGCTAAGAGGAACTGTAATCTGGGCTGGGATGTTATATACCTCAAATTGTAACATATGTAAAAATATTTCTGCTTATAAAAATACGTCTGCATTTTATCTGGTCACATAAAAGAGGATTTCCAACGAGCTGCATCTAAGTGCATGCTAACAAGTAAGAACTTCCCCAGAACATTCTCATTTCTTTTGGTGAGTGCAAGTTTTTTTACATATTTGATTTATGGCAAAAACAAAAGGTAATACACATTTAGCAAATATAGCCCACATAGTCCATTTTTTATGTTATTCTGTGAAGTTTCTCAGACATCTGAAGTTCACTTACATTAGATTTCAATTTGGCTTTTGCTGTCAAGGTGACAGACTCATCCTCTGTGTCGTGTTTTAGCAACACTTCATAAAATCATAGCTTGGGTGGTGATATGGGAAATGGCTTAATGGGGGGATTATTTAACCCTTTCAGACATTTTAGGAGGTAGAAGTTAAAATAAACCTTTGGAAATAGTAACACAGTAATTTAAAAATAATGTTATCTTTTCTATATATCAGTATATATCAGTATTCCTCTCTTTCTTGTTTTTAAATATTTTATTTATTTTTAGCTCAAGGTCAGTTTCAATACTGTAACTGTTACTAGGCAACAATTAAAAATGCTCTCTCTACAGCTTTTAAATTCTGTTTATTAAATAGAATATGTTAATCTAACACATGCTTACTATAAAAAAGAAATTATTGAGGTTTTTTGTGTAGGGGGTGGCAGCACAATATATCTCATGACTAAGAACCATATAGTTCTTATTTTGAAATCTACCTTTAAAAAAAATCTCTAGATATTTAACAATCCCTGATAATATGAATTTGTTAAACATTGTTGCAAATTGTTATTGACATGTAATAGTAAAATTATCAGAATTTTACTTGAATACTGAGAACCTTTTTCTGATTTCTCATTTCTAATAATCTTACAGATTTGGTGGTACTGCCCTCACACCAGACCTGGGTGTATTGTGCTCCAAAACTTCTACTGCAATTTTGTTCCATTGGTAGGCAAGTTACATACCTGTTTGCACGTGAACTTTCTCTGCAACTCATTTAACAGATACATGTGCTAGGCAGGCTAGCTGGAGGAAAAACAAGTACTTGCCAGATAAGGCACTATAGTTACAGACATGGAAATTTATATTCCTATTGGTGATCATTCGGTCTTTGTGATGGATTAGAACGTGTAGACATTTCAGTTAAAGAAAGGAAGTTTACAGGTAGTCTCCAGTTGAGTGACAGATTGCAATAAACTGAGTCCAAATTTCAGGTTCTGAACACTTACTGTGCATTGCATCCAAACCACCTACTTTCTTACACTCTAGTACCCTGAAAAATAATAACTGTTTTAGTCTTTGAAGATACCTCACTGACTGGCTAGAACTATAAAGTTAAATGATGAATGGTTGATTTTATAACACCACAGGCAAAATTCGTATTGATTTACTATGTTTAGAGTTTCACCCACTTAGGCAAATGAAAGGTAGAATGTTTTTGGCTGTATTCTTTGTTTATATAGTATTATCTTGTGGGTTTTCACAAAGTAGAAATACTTCAGCAAAATTCCACCTGCAGGCAAAGTGAGTTTTTGTTGACCAAGGACTGGATGTTTAGTACCCATGAAGCTACTTAGGGAGGTAAAATAGCACAATCTGCAAGGTGAAAGGGTTTCATTTGAGGAAGTTGCTGCAAATTATGCATATTTTTGAGATTTGTGCTGGCAGATTTTGTGTGATGCTATGCTGAGTTTCCCAAAGGGTGATCCTTCTGGAGCAGTCATGGGTCCCTTATTTTCACATTCTTCTTTGTATTTTCTCCTTGGTAGTTCTCTTCCTCACTGGGTACAGTTTATTCTTGTGTCCGAACTGCTATGATTCAGTTCATCTCTGAAAATAGCCCTGAATACAAACTAGATCATCTGATCAGTGGAGATCACAAGTCTTTCCTACCTTTCTTTATTACACAGAATAACATTGTCCTAAACAGAGCACATTTAGTTATTGAGTGATCTTTGAGCTTTTCTGAGTTGGTTTTGCTAGCAGGCTTTAGGGCCACAGAAATCATACTCTTCTTGCTCTTGGCGCTGTATCTATGACTCTTTTCCTCTGCTGCTTTAATTACTTTGAAATACTGGGGTAATCTCTGAGTTTTCAGCCAATCTTCAAGAAAATCATCTTGTTCTTGCTCTGAAACAGAACTTGCCCAAAACCTTTTAGATTATGCTGTGGTACATGTGGTAGCTCACGCTGCTTCCAGCTCCTGCTACGTTAGAGCTTGATCTCTCCTTCCATTTCACCCAGAAAAAGGATGGTCGGTCTGTTTGGGTAGAGAATTGCTTTACATTTTCTCCAGCCATTTAAGGCTACACACACTTAAAATATGCATAATGTATACCACGGACCTATACAGAGAATGCTAGATACGGATGTTGACTCTCTGTAGTTATTTCACTATCCTTTTGTTTAAAAATCCCTTTCACTATCTAGAGAGCATGACATAAAGGTTAATAACTGTCCTTCCATTGACTTAAGCTTGTGCCAGATCAATTCCTGATCGCTATGTCCTATAGATGATCCAACTGAGTTTACTGATGGGCATTAATTTCAGCATCAATATTATTCTTAAGGCCTTCAAATAAATGATATTTGAAAGTGGAAAGTGAAATCCCTAAAATACATCCTCCAAAAGACTCAGTTATTAGTATCATCCATCTTTCCATAATAATAGTAACTTGGAAGTCATGAAATGCTGAAGATTAGTAGGCCCAAGATAACCTTGAATAATGTGTTAGTTCTGTTCAGGGCAGTTATCGAATGCAAGCTGACAAGAAGTCAAGGTGAAATTTGCTATAAATGATTGCCAAGTGCTTCTTTTGTTTTCAGAAAGTGTACCTTTCTCTGGGAGTTTGAAATTAATTGTTCTTTCACTGAATGCTCATCATAATTCCTTTTTAAAAAGTAGCTACCTGAGGACAATTTGGGTAAATAACTGTTAAGTATCTAGTAAAATGCAGCAGATTTCTATAACTGATAATGTACATGCAGGTAGTTGTCAGTAACCACTGTCCTAAGTATAGTTGAATTGTTGAAGTATTGAAATGTATCAGACATCAAAAGCATCAACTTTTTGGTTTTTAAAACACATTTTATTTACATAGTGCACAAAATTATTTTACAAACACCTTGTGGGGAGGGAAGTCCCATTTTACTTCAGTTTGGATGAAAACCTTGCCTGGCCCATCATGGTAGGGTGTTGCTGCTGAAAGGGATGTCACAGACAAACAGGTTGCTGTTGCAGAGTTTGTAATGATTTAAACAGCAAAACTCCAGGAACTGTAAAAAGCATCAGGGAACAAACCTGACAACATTATTGCTGTTAATCTTGTCGCTTAATATGCTACTGGGAGAAACTGGTCTGTCACAGGAATAAGCATTATATAAAAATGGTATATGGCAACATAAAAGACCACAGCTATGATTTTAAAGAAGTTTAAGTTTGCTGAATTTGAGCTGACATTTGTATGGATGAGAAAAGAAATGTCCCGGGCAATTTCCTTACTGAACATATGGTGTAAATGGAGCTTCTTAATAAAGATTTGTTAGAATCTCTAAGAGTGGGGGGGGGGGGAAGTAATTTTCCTTAGCTTGCTTCTCAGAAAGACCTTCACTTACTGTGGCCAACTTTGAGAAAACCCCCTAACAAACAAAGATCTGAGACATGAAACATAGAAAACGTCGGTCCAAAATAATTAAATGGGTTGACATTACTAAGTAACTGTAAACAGTGTGGAAAGTGATGTTAATATGGGGGGATTTGCTCTCAACTGGAGGTGCCTTGAAATTTCAGTCTACTTTCTGAGTTGATAATAGGTACCCAGTCCATGACAATAGATGTGTGATGAAAATAGTGGTATAAAGATTTTTACAATATCAGTTCTGAGGCCTGTTTTATACTATAGACATCAAAAAATACAGATTTGCACAACTGGAGGGAAGTCATAGTGCGAAGGGATGATGTGGGGATGGACAAGAGTTGTCTGTCTCTGTTACAGCCAGAATCTCTTCATACCATGAAATTGTGTGTGCAGGCATTAACTATGTGAAGAAAATAGACAGCAAATACAGGAATGTCTATAGCTGCTAGGTAAGCACAAGGTGGTGGTTCATGCAGAGTGTAGGAAGGAAGGAAAGAAAATGGTGGGACTCCCTGTTTCTTGTGCAGATTGGATGGACTAACAGAGAATTAGACATGCTGATTTGTTATTTCTTCATACTATTTCCCTTGCAGGGAAAATTCTAGGGTCAACTGTTGCCATGGTCTTGTGTACTGGGCTGTTGCGACCCCCGGCCTGTGAACTTGAAATGCTCTTGGAACTCAGTTCTTGGGGAGTCTTGAGAAGCACTGTTTCCCCAGTACTCATGCACAAACACTCCAGCGCTGTTGGGAAAGATTACATATATGTAGTGTTCCAGATTTTTTCAGACATTCATAGCCATGTCAGTTACTGCTTTTAAGATGGTGTTCAGTCCATCCTTTTCAAAGTTTCTATTGCAATGGTCTCTATTAGAGGTGACAAACGTTTTCACTTGGTAAAGGTGGGATAGAAACTGTTGTGAGCGGTGCAAAGTGAATTTCTGATTGTGATAACATGAACTCTACTGGATGCCATTGTGCATTTGTCATGACACTGTTGTGATGATGTTTGTCTCAGCAGCAGCTAGACTTAGTGCTACAAAAAAAGAGCGCAGAGGAAGAATTCCTGTGTTGAAGATGGTAGAGCAAAATATGTGATGAGTGCTGTTTGGACAGAAGAAAGGTCAAAAGTGATGAGTTTTCTGAACAAGCATTAATGTTTGCATTATTGTAAGAAGATGGCAGTGCTAAGGTGAGGGTTTTATTAGTCACCTAAGACAAGCATTGTGCTGCTACATGGATGTGCCTTACCATCATTACCTATGCAGGAGGCCAAATTAATGTCACTGTTTTCAACTCTGTGTTTACAACCTTGGGTATATCAGAAGTTGCTAATGCAGGTTTTTGGTGAATGACACAACTAATAGCTTCTTTAGCAGCTTGCGTAGCCAGTCTGTATTTACTCTCTGAATCCTCAGTATTTGATTCAATGTATTTTGATATATTTAACTGATAACCATCCTGCAAATGCTCTTCACTGAAAAGACAGATTCTGTTTCACTGCTCAGTTAGCAGTACCAGCAACAACCTGCTATCCTTCTGTACTTCAGGAAAATCGAGTAAATTGCATACAATTTTTTCAAGCTGAATTTTTTTCTTGATCTGTATGAATTTAGCTATTTTGTTAAATGGCAAAGTTGAACCAGAAAATACTGGTTCATTTAGCTGAGAGTGTTCCAGCTGAAACCTTCCTGGTTCAATGAATTTTTCTGCATATGCAATGCCACTGGAACTGTCTGATCTGACCAAAAAAACCCGTTAACATCACTTTCCCAACTGCAGCTGCCTGTGAGACACAACTTTACCTTTTTGCCAGCTCCGATGCAGATCCAATTCACGTAGCATCACAGAATAATTCAAGTTGTAAGGGACTTCACGTCTTCAATAGGATCTTCAATGAGAGCTCATCTCTTACTAGTCTGCATAGATCCAGGAGTTGAAGGAAATGATGTTTTTCTTTTGTCCTGCTGTTCATGACATCAACTGGGGATTTGTGATTTTCCTTTTTTCTCTATCCAAGAATTGTGAGTATGAACGAGGAAGGGAATAAAAGATATGTGACACCACACAAGATAACAGGAGTCCTAAAGAAGGAGGAAGTATGTATGTAACTGGAGATGAGGTGAAGGTCTGAGAGAGCCTGAGATAGGCTGAAAGGTGGTGTGTGTTGAGGAATGAACATTGTCTTTGGCACAGGGTAAAGAATAAGAAACCCTTCCTGCTTTCAGAGAGAAATACAAAGGTGAAACCTAGTCCTTGATAGAAAAGGAGGACAACTGAAAAAGCATAAGGAGTGTGAGTGTATTAGGGACATGTTCAGATTCCTCTGTCATGGGAAGAAGGGACAAGTTGTTCCCCAGCCATGGAGGAGGGGTTGTGGACTTCAGGCAGCCCTAGGGAAGGAAAAGGTGACTAACTAAATGGCCAGCATGGAGCAAGTGAAGGCAGCATGGAGAAAGCTGTGGACTTCTGCAGTGATGTTGCTCGATGGAGCCAAGACCCACTGTGATCCCATATTTCTTGCCATAACTTTACAAAAATGCCAAACCCTTGGTAGTGTCAGACAAACCTTAATATACAATATTCATTATGTTGAAGTCAGATCTTTGTATCTGACTGCTTGATGAGTGTATTATTTGCTACACCCAAAACTGGTGTCATATTTCGCTTGTATAGAGCATGAGACATTTTTACATAATGCAGCTTTCTTCTTCCAAACTTTCAGCTAAATACTGCAAAATACTGACAACAAGAAAATAGTTTCTGTGAAGAAGCAGAAGTAGTTTATGACAAAAGCAGTGTTTGGAGTAACATTCTAGAAGAGCACAGACACTTTTTTTTTCCCCTTGTCACTCTCATTAAGGCTCTGAGAGACATTTTTTTTACCACGTCTCGCTGTTGGAATACCTGTCTCCAAACAGCTTTCTGTAGTGGAAAATCCAATTTAATCTCAAACAGTTTTATCAGTTCTGCACTACTTTTTTCTCCTATTGGAAAATAAAATAAAAAGATCATATGTCAACTTGACTACAAGGTGTAAAGCTTCTGAGCTTGCATTAATAAATTTATGCATCAATTATATGTTTGCACATTCATATATGTATAGCTGAAGGAAGTCTCTTTGTAGGCTAAGGTTTATTTATGCTGCATAGAATATATTTTTCCAATTTTCAGCATTCTTGAAAGGCAGATTTTTTCCAGAGATTGTCCAGCTTTCAGGTCTTCATGAGATGAAACTTAATTTCTTTTTCAGGGATAAGGAACATGAGAAATTAAATAAAATGTCTGTCTGGGAATGCTATATGCATTTATTTACTTTAATTCAAATGTTAACTCATTTTTTCACTGTGTGCTCCTGCTGATGCAGAGGGGTTGCATGTGCTCATTCATGCTGTGCTTTCTGCAAACTAGGCTGGGTTTGGAAAGCCTGAAGGCAAAGAGAGGTTTTAGAGAAGTCTTTTGTTTTAGCTTTGCAATTCAGAATATATTTAAACAAGGGGATCTGAAAATTGCTGCCTCCTGCTTCTTTCTGACACAGACCTATGCCAAGGCTCTTGCATCCATGTGCAGCCAATTCCAGGGCTCAGATTGAGCTAAATTGCCCTGACTAGCTTCACCTGGGATCTCCACTCACCCACCCCCAGCTTGTTGCTCCACGGGCTCCATTTAAGCTCAGCCCTGAGCTGCGGGCTTGCTTTTTTCCGGTCCTGGATGAATTCTGGTCTATTGCTTGCTGTTTCCAGAGTGGTTGGTGGGCTCTTGAAAGAGTATATGTCTTTGCTGCTATGCCTGGATGCTGTGGAGTTGTGGAAAAGCTCCTGATTTATTTTTCCTGTGGAACAGCTGCTTCCCACTGATGATACTGGTCTTGCACCAGTGATTCGCCTGTAGCACCTTTTTACCTTCAAGCAATGCTGTGCCAGCTCTGGATTTTGTATCCTTCCCTGCTTCCTGGGTCAGGTATGTCTGTCAGCACTGTGGGTTTCCCTACGGCTACGCTTGCTTCTGTGTACTAGGAATGTGCTGCAGAAGGCTGGAGGGGCTGCCTGGAGGAGCCCTTGGTGGCTGCCCATGGCCTGGTTTGGGGGTAGCTCACTCACCTCCAGTGCTAGGAGACAAATTCTCATCAGTGTGAATTTAAGAAAAAAGGGTAGGCTGGAATCAGAAACCCTATTTCCTTTTTAAACAGCAGCTGTGGAGTTGTACCCATAGGAGAGAGTGCTTACCTTGGCTATGAAATAATGCCCATAGCTAAAAAGCTTTCGGCATTGTAAATGATCACACATTTCATTTCAAGGTATTTTCTCTCCTTTGGGCAGCGTTGTACAGCTCTATTCCTCAAAACATGACACTAGTTAATACTGCATCAAACACTTGAAAATAACACTAATGCAGCTCTAAGAATGAAAAGTACCCCAAAGTCAGAAAGTACCAAGGGCCTCGCTTCTTCTGGAGCTGTTAGCTTTGCTATCCTGTATATTCTTACATATTTTATGATGTACTGAGATAGCACGCTGCTAACATTTTGATAAGGCCTGGGTTTATGAAGGAAAGAGGAATAGAGAAAAGTGTGTGAGGCTTCAGTTAAAATTTTGGAGCCACTGGAATTTGTTGGTTCTTGCAATGTTGCCCTGAGACAGAGTTGTTTTACCTTTAATCATCTGTTTGAAAGTGGATAGAAAGCTTTCTCTGGAGCAAGTGTACAGTCTCAGAGGGGTAGGTTTCTGCTGACCCCTGGCCCCATGTTGCCCTACAGTCTTCCTGCAGCCATGGCTGGAGGCTTGACTCTCCTGGTGGAGTAAGAGCAATGCTATGGGGGCATGCCAGCCCTGCCCAAAGTGCCGGTGGACATGAGAGGGGCAAACACTGAGGAGAAGACTAAGAATAGAAATTTTCAATCCTAAGGGTGAATATGTCAGACAGGGGCCTGAAGTGTGAGATCAATAAGTTTTCTGTGAGCTGTGCTGCTGGTGCCTGCTTGTTAATACAGAAACTACTGGTGGCCTGTGCTGGTGCTTCCTCATGTTGAGCAGTACTGTCTCCTGCAAATAGCTCCGATCAGCAGCATGAGCTAAGAGCAGGAGCAGCAAACATTGAGCTAAATAGTGATCAAAGATGCTAAATAAAGCATGCTCAGGGCCATCTCAGGAGTGTGGGAAGCTGTGGCCAGAGGGTGGATTAAAGCTTCTGTGGTCTCTCAAGGTGCTGGGTTTCCTGTGCTGAGCCCTGCAGCTATGGTGGTTCCAGCCTGAAGTCATAGGAAGTAAACCTCTTATGTAGATTTTTTTGGGGGGAGTGAGTGGGTGAGGCATTGGTTTGTATATATTGGTAACTGGGACTGCTGATTTTGATTGTGCAGGATGGGAAATTCCAGGTCAGGAGGTGTGCTTGGCAGTGCCACTCCAGCATCTGCGTTGAGGGGCCTTTTCAAACAGGAGCCTGGGGCTCAGCTGGAAATGGTGCTCTGTGGGCTGTGTTTGCAGACTGGGCAAGTCCTGCGCAGCAGTTGCCAGGAATCAGAGCCTTCAGCTGAAGAAAGGTGTTAGATTATTTTAACTTGGATATTAAGTGATAATTAGTATTCTGCGTGACCATGTCTGCAATATGGGATGTACACTGTTTGCTGAGAGTCCTTAGAAGGACCGGTGGTCTTTCACTTCAGAATCTGAGCTATGTTTGAGGTAAAGTGATCTTTGCTTGTGTTATAAATGTTTGCTTCCTACTTCTGCTGGTTTTAAATTTAATTTATGATCTGCTTCTGGTTATTGCCAAGTATAATATGCTTCTTTTTAGAAAATAATTAGAAAAATGTATTAGGGTTAGTTGTGAATCATCTTGATAACGTGTACATGGACATGCAGTTTGTCCTTTGTTTTGATAGAAAGGAAAAAGGGAGGTTAAAACAGTAATGCAGATGATATACGCAAAAATACTCAATAAGGCTTAGTTGGTTGGGTCTGCATTATTTTTTTTAACGGTCCTGTAAAACATGCTAGGTTTTAGAGCCATTCTCTGAAATCTGTACAGTGCCTGATTTTGAGAAAATTTTATATAATTCAGTTTTCCCCAAGCTGAGTCATATTTTCCAATGATGATAATTTCCTTGTCCTTTTTTTGACCTATGAGCCCTTTGATGTATTTTCTCTCTCCTGTCCAGCTGAGGAGTGGCATGACAGAGTGGCTTTGGGCATCTGGTGTCCAGTGAGGGTCAACCCGCCACAAATGATCAGTGTTAGAGGACTTCTGATGTGTGAGCACTTTGCTGTTCCCATGATTTCTTGGAAAAAAAATATTTAAAATGTTTCATATGATTGAAGGGGACTGAGCAGAAAAGCATTCTGTCTAGCTCCTGAATTATGGTATTATTTTCATGTCAATAATCTGCCTGATTGCTGGGTGTCACTGGGATATGTTTATTTTCTTTTGACATGCACAACAGAAGTGAAAAGCAGCCATTGATGTGGACAATATCAGTGTGTTTAGCTGTCACATTCGACAAAGACCAGCTGAGTCAAATCAGGGGCATTAGTTCAACAGAATGCATCTGTGTGCATCTGCAGTGAAATGTGTATATAAGTCAGCTTCCATTTACTCCTTTGACCTTCACAGTCACCTGCAAACTTAGGCTATGATCCTGCAGCCTACTTTGGGTAGATTATAGAGGGAGATATTTCACAGGAGCAGATTGGAAGCCAGAGTGAGTACTCTTGTATATCACACTTACACAGTAGACCTTATTACCCTCTTGTGTCCTGTCTCCTGGTAATAAATGTTTACTTGAGTGACTGAAATTACGCTTAAGTAAAACTTACTGTAGAGTTTAAAAAAATCTTCCATGCAGTTAACACCTGCTTTGGGCTTTCCTGAATTCTATCTATCTAATTTGTTAATTTAAATAAAACCACCGTTTCCTTTGCCCTTTCTCTGTCCAAAGGGTTGATATCTTTCTCTGTGTTAGCCTTATAAACATTTGGTGCATTGGGAAATGTATACACTTCAGTGCTTAGGAACATCAAAAGAGATGTTGTGTTCGCATCAGTGATCAGCGTGGAGTATCAAGTAGTATTTGGGAAAGAATCTGGCATATCCCTCAGTGACTTATCTGGGAAGTGTGAATGGCATTTAATAAAACAGATTTTCCAGCAAATGACAGGCCAGAGCCTTGAAGCAAAAAGTATGTCTGCCCTGTGCCAATCATTCACTTTCTTCCAGTTCAGTGATTTATCCCATGTAAAATGTTCTTATATTTAAAACTGGTCCATGGTGCACTGATGGTAGGGTTTCAGACCTCTAACTGCAGCAGTGTCCTAAAATATGAAAATTTGAACACTAACCAAAGCTGTGTTACTCATCACTGAAGCCTGCAATTATTGGCAGACATTAAGACTATTCTTAATGAGATATTACTTTGAAGCTTCCTTAGGGAAATAAGGTGGTTGGATTTGTTTGTGGAGTTGCAGGGGTTGGTTGGTTTGCCTGCTTTATAGATCTTTAAAAAAAGCAAAGTAGTTGTGCCGTGGAAGCTAATAGCAAAGTTTACTTTGACTTAATCTGTCCACACTTCTGCCTGAAGACTTTTGGACAGAAAGGGCAGCAATTTCTAGTTTGGTCTCCTGTATGGTGCGAGACACAGCATTGGTGTGAAGAATTGTACAGCTGTGGAAAATCTGAACAAGCCATTACTGTAGTAACACAGAAGTGATAATTTCAACTGTTGCAGTTTGATCTACTTGGGGCATAACTTTCCACTCTGGGATTCCTTTGAATGGGGTTTTGTCTCTTTAGCTGTATTCCCATGTAAATCCAAAACCAATCCAAAGACATCTCTTTACCTTCCCTGCTCCCCTGTGCTTACCCTGCTTTTTAGCTCTTGAGTTTTAATTTCATTCCACTTACCACATTTGTCCTGATATTATTCCTGGTAAGAATAAGCTTGTTACCTAGTATACCTTCCAAGCTTAAAATTGTAGTGTAGACAAGATGCTTTTGAATTTTAATATGTACCACGTGCTCTAAGAAAACGTTAGTATTCTGTGTGCTCTTTTGCTTCAGCTAATGAAATGATATTAAAACCATGGCTTGCCTTATCTAACTTAAATTTTAGCACATTAGATATCCATTAACCGAAGTGTTCCTTTCTCTTTTCACCAAAAAAATTGTTGTTCACAGGTGATCCACTTAGCTAAGTAGTAGTTTGTGATAAACCATGCTTCCCATTTTAGCTTTCTTGTTGACATAACACTCAATGTAAACATTGTTATAAACACCTTTTCAGAGCTTGAATCATACTACTGCTAGTTACACCAACATGCTCCAGCACAGAAAATAACGCTTTATTCTTCCAAGGTCCTATGTTCTTTTCTACAGATCATACTCATTTTCCTGAATGCATTGCAGAATATTGTGACATTAAGCAAGTTCAGTTGTGTTTTGCAGTTGTTAATTACCCTTACAAGGTGGATAAGAAGTCTATGGGGAATTCCTTAAAAAAGAAGTGCTTTGCCCTTGGGATGTGCATTACCATATGGAAAGCAGGCTTATGTTCTTAGTTAATTATCTTTGTTGTTTCAGTTCATTTAAAGGAAATGTAATAATTTGTTGGTTGTTAGTACCTGTGTATTTTAAAATGGGAAATTGTTAGAATAATAAAGACCCCGAGGGGATGCTTACACTACTCCAGAAAGACACTTTCAATTATTTTTTCCCAAGGCATTAATTTTTCTAAGCGGAACTGACAAAAATATTAAACAAAGGTGATGTATGGCATCTTTGGGAAAGTGTTTCATTATTATTGCTGTTTTTTGCAGATGGTTCAAAACTTTTCTCCTAATAATAATAATAATCACACTCCTATTTCTTCTTTCTGCAAGACTGGAATCACTCTGAATTTGATAGCTTTGAGCAACAAAATATCAAAGGAATAATTGAAAGTGGGTAGGGTGATAGTCTTGTCTCATGGAAACGTGAAGGTCATAGAAATAGGTGAGGGGAAAGCTGGTATTATAATAAACAAATGGATATGATCCTATTGAACAGGGAGCCTGGGATTATTCCACCTGGCTGGTGGCAAGATACTGCTTCTGTCATGGTAAAAGAGTTCCTTGCTTTATAAGGTGTTGAGAAGCTCTTTGTTTCGAAGCTCAGTGCGCATCCTGCAGAGCTTTTTGGGAAGCCCATGATTCCACTTTTTTAAAAGGCTCATGTCTGTGGTCAGGATTGAGGCCACTCTTGTTTTTCTGCTTCTACTGTAATTATTGCTGCACAGTTCTATTTACTTCTGGCAATATTTGGAAAAGCTTTAATTTTTATTCTTTAATGTAAAATTATAGTGATTTTTTTTCCTCTCGGTCAAACTAAAATGGTAGTTTATTATTTATAATTTGTGGCTTTTGCTGCTGAAGTGTTTTTATATAAGCTTATGAAAACAAAGGGTCAAATTGAAGAGGTCATTCCACTTATTTCAAGTAGTTGCTTTGGATTTACCTGTATGTGACTGGAAGCAAGAAGCCTCATCTAAATAAAAGAGCAATTATTTCCAAAGCATACAAAAATTAGTAGGTTTATTGTGCTTCGCTCTCTGGAAGAAACATGGTCAGCTGTATGCATTTCTTTCCAAAATATTACCTCAGGAAATCACTATGACTCTCCAAAGCTGTTATGAAGAATGGCTGGGAACTTACTATATAGGTTCCAAGTTCGTATACCTACTCCACCTGACACTGGATTGCAATAGAAGGGACAGACCTCATTTAGGAGGAAAGGAATTGAACAGTTGGCATCAGCTGCCTCCGTGAGCACTAGGGGTCTATGGCTAGGATGTTCTGAAATGGAGATAAAGACTGAAGGGGAATTAAAGCACCCCATGCCTTCCCGTGTCACTGAACAGGTAAATCAGTGCTGTGCATTCTTTAGGGCATAGTCAGCTGCCCTGTGCTGGGTACTGGAAAAACAAATAGACCTTTCCTTCAGTGTTCACAGGCATGAGTAAACACGTTCAAATGTGTTCCCATAGGACACTCTCTGAGCTTGGAATGGACTTCACCTAAAAATCCTTCCTTGGTTTCTCTTTTCAAATTGCAGCATTTTTTTTTCCTCTGCTCACTACAAACATCTTGCTACAAACATTGCTTTAAGGTTAGGGTAGATCAGAAGAATCACCTAAGAATGCCACCCTATTTGCCAACAAATTGGTCTCATGTATATCATAAGCCACATGTGCTGCCTTTATGGCATTTGTGCTTGCTTTGTATTCCAGTTAGCCTCTCAGAGACAGGATTGCACAAGCGTAATTGAGGGCAAGATGTGGTCAGGAGAATCTTGTCACTGCTGCCGCCTCTGCGGAGTGAACCAGAAAGAGCACAGCTTGACTTTCATATGTCTGAGGTTGAGTTTGCAGAAAGCTGAACAAACTTGCTCTGGAAGTGCCAGTCACCCTCCAGAGGAGAGATGTGATGTAATTTGGTGAATTGGCTAGTTCTGACAGTATTAACTAGCTTGGGTCAGACAGCGTGTAAAGCCAGCATTTCCTTGCAGTAGCTCTTGCCATTAGGAAGCTGTGCCAAGGACAGCAATGTTACTGTGTGATTCTAATTGACCTTTTCTGGGGACTTTCAACTTTATTATGGACCTCCCTTAATGAGAGCAAGGCTGAATTGGCGTGAGTATAGGTATTTCACCCTAGGTATGGGTAGTAAGAATCTTTAGCAAAAAAAGGTTTGTCTCTCTCCTCTCTGATAATTAATATCATCAAGTTATTCATATCATTTAGAAGAAAAGCATGCAAATGCATACTATGTGGAATGAGATCATTCTGCTGTCTTTGGGGAAATGCTTTGGATGTGTGTGGGAGTGTAGATTGCATTTATGTTTTTCACGTTCCCAAATCCATGACTTCCTTATCAAACTAAGGTTTTGCCAGACTCGTGGGGCAGGCGTGTGAACTCTCTATCTGAAAATAGATGCATCTGGTTCTGAACTGTGGTTTTCATCTAGTCTCTTAATTAAGTGTCTTTACACACCACGAAGCATCCTGGCTTATGTTGTGAAGCTGTTACCTGCATGATTATATTACTGCTTGATTTCTGTAAAATCTGCTTTTCAAAAATCAATTGAATGTAAAATTATGCTGGTAATACAGACATATGATTCTTACTTGTCACGAGCTCTGATTTGAGATTGACTGATGGTCATTTTACAGTGCCTTCCAGATAAGGTGGCAAAAGGTAAATATATCTTCTGAGCTGCTATTTTAAGCATCACAACTACAAATGAGAGTGACAGTAGCTCATGGTTTAGGTCACTTAGTACATCCTAGCTTACGCATGATAAAACAAATACAGGCTGAGCTTAAGCACTGGCCTACCTTTCTGACTGAGAGAGCAGCCTATCCTAGTGTTTAAAGATTGTAAGATGCCTTGCTATTAGTCATTGGTTTGGTCATTTCATAATAGTTTCTTCTCAATTAGGAGAATATATAACTTTTCATAAATTATTTGGCCTTTTGTTTATAGGTTTCCTGTTAGGTCTATAAGAAGACTACATTTGATCCATAGTATAATAACTATAGAAAAAGTAAGGAAGGAGAAAATGCAAACAGCATGTGTGTTGGAAGTCACCCTAACATGGGGATGGAAGATGGGCTGAGTTTACAGACAGGAGTAGTGAAATAGGAATTTTGTTTACTGTGCTATTTTGTATTTCTTTCAGGAAAATATCAAAGGCTGGTTTGTGCCTCTTATCAGAAACTAGTCAAATGATGCCCAAGCAGTAGTTACATAGCAAAATGCTTTGCCATATCATCCTCCTCCTTCTCTGCCTAGCTGTTGCTGGTAGGTCTGTCTGGGACATAACTGCCCAAGTCAGATTTCGTCGAGTAGCCCAATGGAGGTTGGTGAGCAGCGCAGGCTACTGGTTCAGAGTAGGGGGAATTAGTCTGTGGTGAAATGTTGTCCTAAATACATACCTAGCAGGTATTTGACTGAGCAGGCAGTGAGGAGCTATAGGTATGGATGATTTAAACATTTTAAATAGGCCAGAAATAGTAAGTATGCAGCATATAAGCTTTGTTCTAGCCCTCCCTTCAGAGATGAGATCTAGTTAAAGGTTAAATGACACTTAGTGTTTGAACCAGCATCACCTGGAATCTTTTGTCTGGTGTTGAAGGCAGCAGACAGAAGAGGAGGCAATATAGCCTTTGTCAGCTGCTCCCACAGTTGAGTTCAAAGAGCAAGATGGAGAAAATAACTGTCATTCAAAGACATTTGGCCGTTCATCCCTGTGGACTGGGGCAATGTAGGGTGTCCTTGCTGTGTGCTCAGCTGCCTATGACAGCAGCAGGTATTTCACTTTAGAGCAAAAAGCACAGCAGCAGCTCCAGGAATTAACACTTGGGAAGTTGGTGCTCCCAGCCCCCCCTTATTTTCTTGATGGATTGTCTATAGGAGAGGGAGGATTTAGGACAAAAGATTTATCTGAGATGTTAAGCTGTATCACTGAAAAATGGGCAGGAAAACACCTCAACAAGCTGTGTGAGGAACTCGAAGGCCATTTAGCTGGAGAGAAGCTGCAGGGTGTTCTGAGCACAGAGGAGCCGAAGAAATACAATACATTAGACTTTAATGAGCATTACACAAGATCTTCCTAAAGTATTGATTAACTAGGCATCAGGGACTTTTGAACCTTAAATGCCTGCAAAAGCATGCAGGGTTTAAAAGACTCATCACTACTCCACAGAATAAGAATCAGGTTCTGGGTAAAATGACTGAATATGGCAAAGTCTTTGCTACAGCTATTTTGGGCTACAAAGAGCCTTTGAGTGCTCAACAATGGCATCAGTGTTGGAAGCCCAAGAAGAAAAAAAGAACAGAAAACCCATATGTTCTGAAAATCATCTACATGGCATTTAAACTTGGATAGCAGAGAATGAAAAGGTCCAGATAAAACATGGTATTGCACAAAAAAGGCTTTATCTCATTTACATCCTCACTTCCTATTTGGAGAGACTTTTTAGAAGCTAAGTCCATGAGAAGGTAGAGACATCATTAACAGTATGTATGCCTAGCATTTTCAGACCTCAGTACTTCATGTTCTTGGGGCTGTGATTGTTTTCATAGGCTGGTAGTACTTTAGCAGTGGTGCAAATATGCTCAATTCTTCAACCAAGATGGTAGCCCTGAGTACCCTTAGAAACGATAGATCCTACTGCTATGAATTAAGAGTGCTTATGTATGGTGATGACTTTGTGTGTAGAGAAGTTAAGGTACTGTTGTGATTTAGCCCCAGCTGGCAGCTAAGCAGCATGCAGCCACTTGCTCACTCCTCCCTGGTGAGAGGGAGGAAAGAATTGGGAGAATCAAAGTGAGAACTCATGGGTTGACAGTTTAATAGGTAAAGCAAACCCTGCACATACAAGCAAAGCAAGACAAGGAATTCATTCACTACTTCTCATTGGCAGGCGGGTGTTCAGCCATCTACAGGAAAGCTGGGCTCCATCATGTGTAACTGGTACTGGGGAAGACAAATGCCATCACTCTAAATGTCAAAACCCCCTCAACCAACTCCCCCAGTCCTTCCTCTTCCCCAAGCCCCTTATAAACTGAGCATGACATAATATGGTCTGGAATATCTCTTGGTCAGTTGGGGTCAGCTGTCCCCTCCTGACTACTTGTGCACCTGTAGCCATCCCACTGGTGGAGTAGTGTGAGAAGCAGATCAGGCCTTGGCTCTGTAGAAGCACTGTTCAGCAGGAACAAAAACCACCTCTGTATGATGACAACTTCTCTATCAACATTGTTTCCAACACAAATCCAGCACATAGCACCAGACGAGCTAATATAAAAAAGTATTATCTCAACTGAAAGCAGGACAGATTTCTCTGTGCTGAAGAGATGCTAGGAGAAAGGAGTTGTCAAGATTATAAACTTGGTATCTGTGGTATTTCATGTGTTTGAGTCATTAACTGACTTTGGCTGTTTTCATTCTCAAATTCATAAAAACAATGGAGGTATAATCAAATAATTTAAAGTAAACTATAAACTTGCAGTTCAAAAAATAATTTAAGGCATACATGTATATATCTGTTGCACACCAGGAAGTGGGAAAAAGCTACAGCAGGTGTAAAAGAACTGAATGCTAATTAGGAGATCTATGGCAACTTGGCCAAAGAAGACTAGCATCAAGTAGCAACATGATTTGAATTTCCAAACACTGTCATGACCCAGTCTCTTTTTGATTCAAACACTCTTATGACACCTTTTCTTTTTAGAAATGTCCAAAGAGATGGAATAAGACTGGAGTCAAAAGGATGAAGTTCAGGAATAAATATGAAGGGGAAAAAAAAGAAGAAAAAAAAAAAGCTGTAAAATGAACAATACTAAAAGCAACCATAAAGCTCTGAAGAAAGATAAGTAAAATCTGCAGAAGATGAACCCCTGCCTGACAGAGTGGATCTGTCTAGTGAAATGCTGCAGGCCTTACAGAACATGTAACAAAGAGATCCTGGTACAAGGATATGGCTTGGGATGGGGCCAGCCCTAGAAGGAATGATGCTGGGATAAAGTGTGCTCGAAGACATGGTTTGCCTGATGAGTATCTTGATGTGAAAAACAAATTGCCATTTCCATAGCCACAGGAAAATCTCATCACTGGTTGATCTGTTAGTTCATCATTGATTAATTTGACCCAAGATATGTATGTATCTAATTTGACACAAGATATGCATGTATCTGATTAAAACATGATTTTTTGCAAATACCTACTATGCTTTTTATGAGAAGACACATAATTTTGATTAACTACAATCTAAGCAAAAGCAATTAAAGATAACTTTTTTCTTAATTTCTGTCTCCTCAGCATTTCACTGGATATTCAGGGCTTTACCTTTGGATGGCTTGTTCACTTGTGAGGAACTGTACAGAATAAGAATCAATGGATAGTCCAGCAGAGCATTAGCAAAACAAGTCTATGCCCCCATGAGACTTGGAAATGTCCTTTTTCTGGTGTGGTTTGCTAGGAAGGCAAGTGTAACCAGGACAGTATTGCTCATGTTGCAGTATATTTTCAGTTGACAGCTTTCATAGCTAACGTGCATCCTTCTCTTTCTGTGACATTAGGTGCCTGCAGAAGGCACTTTTTTCACTTGTATATTCTAACATGGATGTTATCCTTTAATTACAGACAAGAAGTGAATTACTAGCAGTAGAGAAACTCATTGCAGCAAATTAAAAAAGGGAATATGTATTCAGGTGGTTTTACTTAACAAAGTATCGTCATCTTTGTACCAGACCTCCTACGTTACAGCCATACTTATTTTCTCCTGGGAGCTTTTGAACCTGTTGTCAGTCTGTAAAATTAGGAAGAAGAGTGAGTTAAAGCCTACGTAGACACTAGAATTTTCCTATTACAAATCATCTCTGCCTCAGTAGATTATCTGCATATCCATAGCCAAGTCTTCTGAAGCCTTTTCATCCTGCAACAATTTTCTTCTCCTACTTCTTTTGGTGTATTTAACAACTAGGACATTTGCATGAATACTGCTACCTAAGAGAAAGTAAATTCTCTCAGAAGAGATAGAGAAGAGGTGAAGCAGACAAAGTATGACAATGTCTGAGATGTATGTAATGTTGATGTGCAGATTCAGTTCCTACCTATATAAACAAATGGCTGAATGGAGGCAGTAAATAGGGCATTTTATCAGACGACTGCATTGTTATAATGTTTGAAGAGTAAAGATTCCATTACTCCATTGCTCTTCTGCACGTGCAGGTCTGTCACATTTCACTTAAATGAGATGGTATTTGGGAAGATGCATGTGTAGGAATGTATAAGTTATTAAAAGCCAGATCCTGCAGCAGCCTCCAGGATTAGGCCCATAATTTGTTAGAACAAGACAAAGTCTTTCCTTTAGAAATGTAAATTGTTTCATAAGAAGGGGTAACAGAGCAGCTCAGCAATCCTTTTCCATTAAGTACAAGTCTGGATTAGTTATAGCATATGACAGAGTGTAGAAACAAGTAAAACTCTGTAGAGGTGGAAAATTAAAACATCAGACCTTTACTGGAGTCTATTTATGAGGATGATTTCTAAGCAGAAACCTGGTAGGCCAGAACAGTAAACCTTCCAGTAAACCATGCTGCTGGGACTTGGGCTGCCAATATTTTAACAAGGACCAGACTATCACAATAGTGTGAATTAATAAATAAATATCCTGTTAGTGCTGCATCTCAGGAGAGAAGAACAGTGAGTTGGTGAGGTATTGATTCAATTATTTTCCTAATTAAACAAAAATTATTGTAAATCACTACAGGCAAGAAAAGAGGCAGTAGAAGTGCCCTCTATGGAAAATTGTAGTACTTTGCATATGCATACACGAGTTGAATGTACCAAGGATGCTATATGGCATTCAGTCAGTCTTGTCTGTGTCCTGTTCATGTTGGGGGTGAAATTCTTGGTGACAGGTTAGGGGAAGAAGCTGTTCTGTTTGCTTTTCATTCATAGCAATATAGTGATGTACCTATAGAAGTTATTTTAGTCTTTGTGGTCAGGATTGCTAAGCAGAAACACCACTGTGACACAAGTTATGAACACACAGTTAATTTGGGTAGCAGTTCTTTCTGATACACACTCAGAAAATGTCTGCCAGGACTTTATTCACCAAGAAATATCAGTCGTTCATTTATGGTGATTCCTATGTTAAGTGTGTATTTTCGTCTGCTAAAAGTGTCTATTTAAAGCAGTAGAGTTTCCTAGTTAATCAAGCAATTAATCGCTCTTTCTTACAGTATGTTTGATTTTTATATGAATGAATAGTCTTAACAGAGTAACAAAACTCAGTTTCAGCTGCTCAGCATTTGCATGGAGGTTGTAATATTTGAATTGTGCAGATGATCTAAGTTAGGACCTCGTGATTCTGTCTCATAGGTGGTGCTCTGTGCATGCCAAGTACTGAAACACACCATTTGAATGGGGTTTAAAGTGTGCTTTCAGTGAACCTTGGTGCGTTTGCTACATCACTTGAGAGTAGTTTTTCTTGTGCAGAGACTTGATTCAAAGCCCATTGGTGTTAGTAAGTTATTCTGCCCAAGTGCAGGATGAGCTATATGTGTATACAGAAGTGATCCCTGTTTGCACATCAAAGGGGTGAAAGCAGGTCGTGTACCATGTGAATTAGGAAGTCTTGTCCCTGTTAGCAATCAGATGTGCTGTTGCTGTGTGGGTTAAAGCAGTATCTGCCACACATACACAGGGCACGTGGGTTTGCTGCAAAAGGGGGTGAAGTTTTCTGCTTATTTTCTATTCTCACCTACCTCAGTGTGCTTGAGGCATTGTTTCTACCTCATAGGTGTGCGTTTTCTGTACCTGCTGGCAGATAGTGTGGCAGCTCTGCCACAATCTGCCTTATTTGTCTTAGAACATAGTAGTTATTTTCTTATCAAAAGATGATTCTTGTGTATTAAGACAATGGATTTGACTTTTCAATGAGTTTGTCTTTAAGAATAGTTTTCAGAGAATGAGTCAGCCATATGTTAAATCAAATTTAACATCCATTATGAAACACTGAATCATACTTTATATCTCTGTAATGATAATAAATGATCATCTCTCCCATGTTCCCCTCATTTGTACTACTACTCATCAATCTTGCTAATATCACAAAGATTTATTAAATGAATAATCTTCAAACTATAGCTGTTTTAATATTAATAGCTCCATTTTATGTTGTTTCTCTTACGATAATTCCATTTGTGTTTAAGCATGCTGACTTTAAAAGTAATAATCCTTTTTATAGTGAAATTTAATGAATAGAAAACCAGTAAATCAATAATAAAGTCCTCCTTAATGAGATTTTGTAATTATACCAATACATTACAAAATACAGTAAATTTTTGAATGCCCTTCACATGTAGGAAAATCACAGAAGTAACAAACGACAATGAAATCTGAGAGATTACTTTAAAGGGGAGAGATATTGAGATACCCTTGTGAATACATGCAGCTGAATAAATACATTTGGTCTATGTACCCCAATACTGTAGTGTGATGCTCAGTGCATTATGGCTCAACACACTTGAATGTAAAACCTCTCTGTGAAAGATATGCAGTGGATGGTTTAGCTCCTGTGTTTGTTAACACTAGAAGTCTTTTCTGGTTATATTTGGGTCACATTTGGCCTGTCTTAATTTTTGTTCTCTAAGGGTGTTTGGAATAACTTCATTATATTTCCACACAGACTGAAAGTAACTGTGCAATCACTTTATGGTCACAATGCCAGGAGATGAGAGTGCAGCACAACACCTGTAGCTGAAGCCTGTCTGACCCAAGGCTCTCCTGTGAGCAGCCCTCTGTGGCTCAGTTCAGAAAGGAAAATAGCTGCAACCCTCTGCTAGTGGAGCAAAGGATCTGCTTTGTATTTTGCCCTCACAGCTGAGCAGTGTTTTAAGCTCTGGTGTGGTTATTAGAGTTCCTCACTTTATGTAAATATCTTGGGTTTAACAGCAAAATTGTATTTCTTTTCTTTTTTCTTCCTCTTAATAAACAGTTGTGGTTCTAAAACAGAGAGCTGGGAAAACCAGGTGAATTGGGTGACATCCAGGAGAACTGGGATAGCCCAGGTTTTGACAAAATTAATAGGTCTGAATAAATGAAGAGTGGGTTTGCTTGTTAAATTTGACAGGAGAAGCCCTGGGCTCTGGGACAGTGTGAAGGCCAATCTGCTTTCCCCAGGGGTGCCTGGTGTGCAGAGCACTGTACTGTCCTGGTTCTGGCCAGGCTGGAGTTAACCTCCCCAAGCAATCCTAGCCAGAACTAGAACACATACGATGCTGAACCTCTGTCTACTCTTTCATTAATAACCAAATATCACCCAGAGGGGGCAAATCTATTTCTTGGGCTCACTGCTGGTGCAGATGTGGAAAACTATTATTAGAGGTGGGGTTTGGAGACCAGGAGTGCAGTTTGCTGCCTTGCCTGAGGTTCTTGTTAAGCTCTCCGCATGGGTGCAGGGGGCTGTGCTCACTGACAGCTACTTATCCCTCCAGCTTCAATATTTTTGCTGTGTTGCAGTTTCTGAAGTGTCTGGTCTGGAAGGCCTGTGAACAATGTGTTTCGATAATCCAGCTGAGATGTAATGAAAGCATGAATGACAGCTTAGCACCCTCCTGAGACAGCCTTGGTTGTAGCCTTACTTACTATCCTTTGCAGATGTAGAAGTTTTTGTCATGTAGCTAAACTGATAATCAAAAGATGGGCTGATATCAAAGATGACCTCCGGGTCATGAACTTTCAAACCAGACACTCTAAAACTTCCTTTAAAAGGAGCTGCAAAAGATGAAGTGCAATTCAAAAGGTATCAGGCACCAGCCAAAATAAGCTCAACATTCTTTAAATCTAATTGCAGAGCATGTTTTCCTGATACCCACAGCTAAACGTCATTTAGGTGTCTCATCAAACAGGAAATTACTTCCCTGGGGTCACCTGTTATAGGAAAATAAGCTGTGGCCTTATCAGTATAACAATAGTTTCAAATTATACTTCTCAGCTGTAGTTTCTAATAAAACCCTAGGAGCACACAGCAGACACCTGTGAATTTAGGTCTGAGATTCTCCATAGCACGTTTTCTGCAGGGGGAAAAGAAAAATAAAATGAAAATCTTACTGTGCCTGTGTCAGTGAAGACCCCAGGAGGGCAGTGGGCAAGGGTAGTGCAGTGCATGGGGCTGGAAAGGAGCGGTGATGGCAAGAAACTGGGCAGAGTTCTTAGTCGAGGTTCACTTCCCTGATCTGTGCTAGACTACATATGTCTTAAAGGCTGTGCCACTGTTTACTTTTTCAATTCAGATTTTTAATGAGCAGGTAATGCCAAGTACAACGTGGTTCTTATCTGAGGTCTTCCAGATCTATTGTATAAATGATAGAAAGACTTCCTTTCTGTGTTAGTGATGTTGTTTTAGCTTTATATACTTTCCAGATAAAAATGTCTTCATAAAGGTAGGCATTTTTCACTTAAAAAGGTTTATCTCTCAGTTCTGCTGTCATTACATTATTTTACTCTGAGCTTTAACTGACAAACTGAATTCCTAAGAACTGGGACAATGAGATTGTGGTATCAGAGCACTAAATGCTGGGTTGCTGCTTTTTTTCTTTTTAAAGCAAAATCTAATGTAGCATTTTGTGTACAGCTGACCTTATGGGAAACATAGTAAAAAATACCTGCCCATTTCTGAAAGCTGTAAAGCTGCTTTCTTTTTACCAAAAAGTATTTAGCAGCATCCATGTTCCCCTGAGATGCTACACTGTATACCCAAGCATTAAAGTTCCTCACTTGGCCCTTCTACTCATCTCCCAAGCTTCTCCAACTTCCCAAAATCAGACATTTTAGATGGCTTTGGCCTTTAGGGCTCTCATATTTTAAGAAATAATCTTCCCCTGCTGGACCTCAGAACTACCTACTGGAAATCTTATCATCCATTTAGTTCAGCATGTATTAAAGTTTGGCAATTAATTATCTGCTGTTCTAATCTAGTGAGTCTGCAATTAACATCTGGGATTCAGCACATCCTTTTGCTGACTTTTTAATTTAAGGACTTGGAGATGGTAGATCCGTTCTAGGAGAGCTGAAAGAAGTAAAATCTAATCTATGCTTGGGATTTGTAATCCATTTCTTGCCCTAGAACCCATCCTGTTGCTCACTGCCTCACTAGTAGCTTGTTACTTCTGAGCAGCCCTGGCAGTTGCTTGAGGTATTTTAACAGGTAGCAGCAGATTTCTGTGAGCTGAAGTGGTCTAATGGAGACAGAGAATGTGGAAATGGGGATTTCTAGGCTCTGTTCTTTGCTTCTTTCAATAGCCAGCAGGTGACATTGGCTCTTTTGTCCTTTTGTAAAATAATCTGAATGCTATTTGTGTCCCTGGTGTGACAGATTTAATTAATAAACAAACTTATCCTGAAAACCTATTAAAGGATACTGTAAAGGTGAAAAAACCTCCTGACTGCTCAAGGTAGTAACTTCCCTGTGCTTGGTGCTTAGTTAGATATTCATTTGGCAATCAGGCCATTTCCTGTTAAACAGAAGGGGGAAACAAAAAGGGGGGGAAGAAAAAACCCCAAAACATTCTGCTTGAGGGAACATTTCATCCTGGGGAGCAAGGGGACTTAATTTCTAGTGAAAAGGAGTGGAAAATGCACCTGATTATTTGTTTCATAATAGAAGAGAAAATTATATAGGTAATTCTTTTCTTGAAAGGACTATTCTAGAAAGCACTGTAAATTCCTGAGCAGTCAAGCACCCGGCCATACCTTATCCTGCTAACGGAGGGTATCGCTGTCCCTTCACAACTTCTAAAGGCAGGAGGACCGCTCAGTTCACAGCCCTGGTTTTGCACTATCAAAACCCCCACATTCTACCTTAAATACGTTGAAGTAAAAATAGACATTTGTCCTTCATTCACTGGGCGCCTGGATGCAAATTGCACCTGTGATGCTGAAAGTCCTGCTGACTTTCCAACAATGCCCACGATTTATAAATCCCTTCTTACTCAGCTGCGCTGAAACGCGGTGACAACAAAGTGCCATTTGAGAAATGACGCAGCTATGTCCTCCTAGGAGCAGTCACCAACGATGACTCAGGTTTCACAGGGTAAGGTCTTTTAGCAGTTTGATTAAATGATGAGTGTGATGTGTCTTCCTCTTGGGAAAAGTTGTTTAATTTCATCTGTGTATTCATAGAGAAGCACAAATTATTGCTTGGCATAAAGTACACATTTTTTCTTTTCCCTCCTTGGCTATGTCACTCTTGCACTATTTCTTACACACTACATCTGTTTTTCTGTGGGGTTTAGCATTTAGGATGCATTCAAGGCAAACTATTTGGAGGGTGAGAACTGGCAAGTTACTGTGTTTTAGTACCATTTCCTTCTCTTGCCTGAAATATTCCTGAGCACTGTGGGAAGACCTTGTCAGAATATGTAAAGGCATAACTCGGTCAGCATTCACATCATAAGTGTATATGCCACAGAATGGAATATAAAAAATATAGAATAGGGCAACTACTTGCAGGCATTCAGTGATTTAAAGGAGAGTGTATCTTGAAGCTAGAATATTGTGTAGAAGGTACAGATTAAATATTTAAGAGTTGAGACAAACTGTATCTTTAGTCTCTCTGCTTGGCTGCAGGCATATGGGTAATACTAGGGAAGATGAACTCCAGTGGTTTTCTCTGAGGCTTTGTAGTGCAAGGTTTCCTGTGACTCAGCTGTGTGGGCAAAAAGCCAGAGCTTCCCTAAGCCAGTGCAGAAGAGAGGTGACTGAGTGACTGATGGAGCTGCAGTCCCCACTGGTAAGACTCAATGTGGGGTCTTGACTTCCCAGTGCTCAGTGCCATACACACCGCTGTGGGCTGGGAAGGGGCTGGGGTGAGGTTTCCCACTACTGCAGCGACCTGATGTAAAAGAGACAGTGAAGGTAGGCAGGTAATCAGTCTCTCAAGACACCTGACTTTACATTCAATTCATAATTCTTAAGCAGAGCCCTAGAAATAATAGTAAGAGCATCTTCAGTATAATAAAACTGGGCCCCCAGTTAACTTGAGAACTGCCCTTTCTTGGTCAGCAAAAGTCCTTAGGTCAGGTCATGATAATTCATTTGCAAAAGAGGAGGCCCCTTAAGCTGTTATTAAACTGGCCTAGTAGTGGGCATGACTGCCTTCAGGTTTTTGGGAAGCATGAGTTGGCCTCTGAAAATTATAAAATTGGCTTTAATAAAATAAGAGATTGAGAGGGAAGAGAACTAACCTTGGACTTACTGTTTGTCTTTTAGTGTCTGAACATTCTGTGTGCATTGAGATACATTTTCAGGCTTCTCTCATCCATCAGGAAGATTAAAATATTGCTTTGTGATTTTGGTAAAAGCAGGAATGTTCCTGAAAGCCATTGATCCCAGCAACCAAGGGAAAAATCCAGGTGCTCTAACAGTAAGTAGTACTCCAGGAAGGTCAAATATGAGGCCATTCTAGTTTGTCTTCTGACTGTAACGTTCTTTGAGACATGCTATATGAGTGGTTCAAAATGGATTTGACCCATGTAATGTACATCTGA
This sequence comes from Gallinula chloropus, assembly GCF_964237585.1. Taxonomy (NCBI): domain Eukaryota; kingdom Metazoa; phylum Chordata; class Aves; order Gruiformes; family Rallidae; genus Gallinula; species Gallinula chloropus. The sequence continues at coordinate 9,209,312 of NC_140097.1, forward strand.
AAAGTAAGATTGGTGGTGCCAATAAAACCAAAAACCTTTACAGGGGACAATAGAAATTTCTCTATAAGAGACAAGTGCTTCTGCCAAGCACATATGGAGAAGTAGCCTCGTTGTAAATGACCTAAAGAACACTGTCACCTGGCTCATTGGTTGTTCTGTTAATGTAGTCTTTGTATTTTAATTAGTTCCTTTTTTTCTTCTCTTGTTGTGATTTGGTTTACATGCTCTGGAACTTGCATTTTATTCCAATATTTGTAACAGCATACTATACATGCAAATAACACTTTGGTAGATAGTATCTCTTCAGCAGTTGTAGGTGTGTGACCCATTTTCTCATCTTAAACTGTTTGGAATGAATGGATGTATGTAAAATGATTAAGGAAACAGCAACAGAACCATTATCCAATTAGAAAGGCAGATGTATTTCTAAACTAGAAGTTTAATGTTTCTGAAGCATGCTGCATAAAAGAAAATCTGCTTTTAAGAAAGGACTCAATGATTGACTTGTAGTACCTTCTGCTTGTGCATAGCTGCATGTTATCAAGGACTGAGAATGAGGTGCAGTTGTTAAAGGCTAGAAAGAAAAGATTTGGCTGAACATTTGCCTTGGAATTTAAGACTGAAACCTCCAGATTTATAACATGCTAAATGCAGCATCTAACCTAATCCCTTCCTTTAACTATTTACTGAGTAGCAGTGTGATAATATAAGCAGTTTTTCCTCACCCTTTCCCCAGACATTTGTGTTTGTAAGCCACCTTAAGCATTTACTATTTTGCTTGGACTAAACAGAGAAACACAGAGAGCTTGAACTGAGGTCAAGAGCACAGCCTGTCAGCATCCATTTTCCTAATGGTACCAACATTGAAGGAAGGAAAGTTTAGCTTCTAAGAAAAAGTATTAATGCAGTTTGAGGCTCTACAGAGAAAAGCAATGCTTTCCATAGCATAACCAGAAATGCTTGTCTGAATATGGAAGAAGATGTTTAACTCTAGGCTCAGGGTTCATCTGGCTTAGCAGCAGGCACAGAGCTAAGGTATTTCTCACCAGAATGCCTTCTCCGTAGCCAGTGGGCAGAGAGGTGCTTCCAAAGGATGAAAGGTTCTATTAATAGTCTGCTGAGGTACCCCAATGTGGGGAGGCTTCTCTTAGGTTACTGATTTTAGAGGTGGAAAAGAGTGGGCAGTTTTACAAGCATAGAACAAGTCAAATGTATGTGTTAATGCTACCGTGTCTTTGACTCCCGCTCCTTCCCTGTGGCAGCCTGGCTGATAAACTCCTTTGCTTTGTGGTTTTACTGAAAATGTGCCCAGTTTGTTTCAGTTGGGCTGTGGTTTCACATTTAGTGGCAGCTTAATGGTTTCTGTCTTTGATGTTTGCATGGCGCCTGCTCGTAATTCTATGCCACCCATTGTGCTGCAGCAGCACAGTGTGGTGACCTGGATCAAGGGATTTCCCTGGCAGACTACAAGGATCTTGTGGATCCCCAGCCTCATAAATACAAGCTGAAAATGCTCAGGTTTTTAAAGCACTTTTCACAAGGACAACCATGTAAGCAAAGAGGAAGAGATGAGGAACCTCTGCAGTGGGAGATGCAGGTGGAGAAACTGATTCCCAGGGTTAACCCTGGTGGCAGAGCTGATGCCAGATCTTGGTGCCCAGCAGAATCTTTCTTTCTCCAGTAGCACGAATACACAACTCTGTATTTTCATCATCTTCGGCATTAGCAGTCTGCATGAATAGTTCTAGCTGTTCTCTCTGCACTTCTGCTCATGTTCTGCAGAACTTTGAGAACTGATTGGAATATTTTTTTCAATTTAAAATGACTTGTTCTTTGTAAATCTCTGCTCAAAGGCATGTTGTGAATGCTAGTTAATCTAATATTTCCTTCTGGCTACCATGTTTTAATTATAAAATGGAGAGCACTGGAAGATTGTTTAGGATAACTCTGATTAAAGGGTATTTCTGTGTGTCAGAACTGCCATTAGATAGTAGCAGGGCACAGCGTTGGAGTGTCACATCCTTTTACATTTCATCTGTCTGGATCGCTACCGTAGATATAAAAGGTCACGTAAGATTTGACCTCTTGCAATTCTAAATGCAAGAACCAACACCCAGGTGCCTTTGTTCTGAACTTTTTTGTAAAAGATAAGTTTGTAAGCGAGCTACCACTCAGCTCAGTGGTGTCACATCAGACCACGGCAAGTGCAGCAAGGCCGGAGACAGCACTGCTGGGAATATGAAGTGCTGAGGAGCAGGAGGGCTTGAAGACACACAGAGGATAGCATCAAGTGTAGTTACTTTGAGGAGGAAACACCAGCCTGGAAAACAGTGCTATCATATATAGAAATAACTTTCTGGAGATGCAGTAAATTATTTCAGTTTAAGCTAATTTTTTTAGTTGCTTTTTTATGGTGTAAATTCATTCAGATTCTTGCAGTATGTAGCAAAGAGAATGTGATGCTGCCTGGACTGCAAGTAAGTGTGAGACTGGCCAAAGTACAGGAGGAGCATCTGTACTATGCTTGCAAATGTTTTGGAATAGGCGGGTTTGGTGTGGTAAAGGGGTTTTTGTTTGTTTTTTGTTTGTTTTGTTTTTGTTTTTGTTGTTGGGGAGGGGTGAGTACACTCAGTACTGTGTGAATTTTAAGGGGTTTTTAGATGTTCAAAAATTTCCAGGGAAGAAAAACTGTATATATATATATATATATTTAATTCTGTTTTTGACTGGTCTCTCTAAGTCTTGCCAGTAGCAGAGGCACAAAGAGCCTCTGGGAAATGACCACTGTTGATAACTTTGTGCCTTTCAAATTGCTTGTGGTAGGGGTCAAGCCTGAGGTCCAGAACTTTTATCTCCTGGGCCCTTTGAAAAGGAGCAGGTGGTGCTGAGCCCTGCTGCTGCCCTCCTGGAAAGGGAGGAAGGAAGCAGGTTTCTGAACCACCTAAAGGGCAGGAGGAAAAGGGAGGGAGCATGCTGTGTATATATCAATGCATGTGGGTATGTAATATGTATGAATGTGTATGTGTAATGAAAAAATGGGTCTCTTGAGTGTGACACTGTGGCCATTCATATAAACAGTCATTTAATATTTTCCTCCTCGTGGAAAATCTTTTACTTGTTTTACTGGTATGTATTTTTTAATTTATCAAGTAAATATATAAATAACTGGAGTAGATATTTTATTAATGCAGAACACTTATTGTGTAAGTCCCTGAAAGTCACAGATGTGTCATAAAAATAGATGGCAATCAATAATCACAGGAAAATGTTATTTGTTTCTTGCAAAGCTGCAGCTATAAACTCCCCTTCCTGCCAGTAGAAGTGTTACTGCCCTGCATAGGTAGTGCAGAACAGACAGTATCATTCACACTTTTAAAGAAATTGGCTTTGAGAAGCAAATAACAGCCCTGTCCTATATCACAGAACAGGGCTATTTAAAAACAAACCAGAAAAAGCTGTCCGAGCTCTGAAAGGAGAGTCATCTTTGTCTGCATGGAAATGAATATTGCTTTTACATAATGTATGTACATCTTTTGGCCACTTTTTTAATGCTTTTAAATACAGATAATGGAGAACAGAAAAAGGGATTCATTGGAGGTTGCATATTGCTGTAAAACTAGAGTTCCTTAACACAGGCTGGCAAGCCAAGATGTGTGTATTAAGTTATTCTGTGACTGCATCATTTGATAACATGAATAACATTCAGAAAGCCCATCTGTGTGAAAGTCATTTCATGTTAATTAAAAAGAACAGATATTAAAATAATTGCCTTTATTTCCTTCCTGTGCTGATGGGCCTCTTTGAAACTTCATATTTGAAATTGTCCATCTTTTTGTGATTGTTCCATTTACCTCAGCCCCAATGCTCCAGTCCAGTTAGTATCCATAGGAATCCTATAAATATATTAATTACATATGGTTTTGTGCATATTGGCTTGACTCAGCTGATGGTTTTGACTTTTCTTAAATGATTTTGTTGATTTGGGTCAGCATAGCTGATACTCACTAGGTTCTTTGTAAAGGAAAGGGAGCTTGGATTTACCGTTTGTACTAGGACTCGTGGAAAGTGGGCATCCAGGAGACCCCATGGAGAAGCTGCAGCCACAGCAGATACAGGTTGCTAAGTCAGGGTATTGATTTTTTTCAGTCTCTGCTGCCTCTGACAGTCCTCTGAGGCTAAGCAGAAATCTGCCACTTTCCACTACCCTGTGTAGGTTATTCCCATGTGTATGGGAGTCCACAGCTTTCCAGAGCATCCCTAGGCAGGACATTAGAGTTTGACCCCGTCTAATTCTCTGCCGAATAAGAAGTCTTGGCATATAACTGCCACCTTGTTTTCATAGGTATGCAGTTTCTGGGACTTAGGAATTGTGATGTATGAAAATGAAAAAAAAAACCAACCAAAACCCTGTTGTGATGTGCTTTTGGCATCTTATTTCTTTTCACAGATTCCTTATTACATTTTGACAGGTGTCTGACACAAGAAGCTGTCAATACTGTGATTTAACCTTGGTGTGACACCTCCAATTTCAGTGCCTAAGACTGTGAAACAATAGATCTGATCTGAACTGTTGAAACTTCAATAAAGTTGCATTTAATTTTATTTTTTTAAAAAGATGTTATGTGTGTAGGAGAATTTTTTTCCTCGTGCTCAGGATAGAAGCCCAATTTGTTCACATTTTCTTGATTTGCAGGTTATCTTTTCTGAGAATTATTCTCAGAAGAATCAGCTCAGTCTAGCCTGTCATCTAGCACAGAATTCAGGAAGTGATACAGTTGTTTTGCTGCTTCCTTATGTAACAGTAATTTAATTCATTATAAATATCTAAGATGTTAATACCAAAACAATATTAGAAGGATGTTACATGGATAAATGTGAAGCAATCCAAACAGGTATTACCAAAACAACATTAGAGGAAGTTACATGGATAAATGTGAAGCGTTCCAAAAAGGTGGTGGGTTTTTTTTTTCTTTACGCAATGTGTAATGCCTCAGAAACTTGCAGTGAGTCAACCCCAGTCTACTTGGGCCCTGCAATTTTGTTTTATTTTGTCCAATTTTGAGAATTTGTGACTACCGATGTATATGCATCTTGCTCTGTTTATCATACAGTGGGGAACATGATAGTGCCCCCCCCTTTCTGTCTTAAGGTACTGTGTAGAGCTGTAGCAATGTCAGAGAGATGATGCTTAGGAAAGGCTCAGCAGCCTGTGTTGCAGCCAGAATCAAGAGAGGGACCACAACAAAGGTACTGAGGCTTTTCTCTAGCAGAAGCAAGGTGATATGAGACAATCCAAACCCAGTGGCTGCCTTGGATTTCCAACCCAACTTCCAGCATTATTTCCCATAAAGTGCAAGGCCCTCTGTACTGACAGAGGAGCACCTAATACAAGTCATTAGTGTTCCTGGAAGTGTGATACCTGCCAAACTGAAGTCTGGCACTTCAAAAATATGTTGCCCTGTGTCAACTCCAAAGTATCAAAGATGATGTTGTTGTCACCCGACAGTGCTGGTGGTGTTGTAGAAGGGGCTGTCATCTGGGCTTCATTGATCACACTAAGCAGCTTCTTTACTTTCAATTACTCATGGATGTCAGGAGGAGAAAGAGAACACTAGAGAGGTATTATATGTAGTGGCACTTCAAAGGTGATTACTCTTTCTTTCTATCAATCATGTTAAGGAAATTCTCCTAGTGCACTTGATAATCCTATTTTCCTTTGAAGAAAAGAAACAGTCTTGATTCCAAGCTAGCCATAGAATTAACAGTGTCATTACACATTTTTGAACTTATTAGAGTGCACTAAGTATGCCTGAGATGTAATAGATTTGAAAAGCAATTTCTCCAATGATGATATGAAGTGGATAACAATTTTTTCCAAAACAAATTGCAGATATCAACTCATCAGCCTTTTTTTTTTTTTCCCTAGATTCATAAGTACAAATGCTTCACAGTTGTCTAGCTATGTGAGTCCTGAAGGGTTAAAATTAACAGAAATAAGGACATGATACAGCAAATAACTCACATAGCATACATTTTGATTTAATGCAAATTTTTCAAGATGACTTTCTAGCCTGTTGTGATGGTAGAATTTTCTATTGCTTAAATCATGGTACCTGCACACTTAGATTAAATTCAAGATCCAACGTACAGCCAATCTATACAGAGAGCTTTGTTTACTTGGAAATCTATAACTTCGATAAGTGTGGGGTGGAGCAAGATTTGAATCTTAATAAAGATAACAAACAGCTGCTCAAAACACCTTATGCCTGTTGTCCTGATGTTTTTCAGATGATCTCTTTCTTGAGAAAAAGACACCCAAGTTGTCTGCAGCTAGAACATTCAGGTGATGTGCAGTGCAGATTGGGAAAAAACTTTGTGAGGGACTAGTGATTCAGATCTGGTGGCTCTGTTCTTACAACAAATCTCAGCAGAGGCTGCTGGCTTTGCTGCAGAGTGGTGTGTCTCCAGTAGACCTCAATCATATGTTCCATCTTTTCTTCCCTCTTTGTTTCTTTTCTTTTACAACCCTTTCACAATTTATTTTACAAATCTGAGAAAGCGTGAGCAAAGGAGCCCCATGGGCTTTGTAAAGACCAATAATGACTGGGTAAGTGAGCCCATTGGATCTCCCCTTGGGCTTGATTATGCACCTGACAGAGCAGAATCTTCCCAAGGGGTCAGGAAGTCTGAGGGGAAAAAAAATCCAGGCAAATCAGAGAACTTCAAACAAATCCCCCCTGCTTCCATCCCCCCCCGGGCAAAACACGCGAGTCAGCAGTGTTCTGAGATGGAAAGGGAACGTTGGCTTTGAGAGATTTCATTTGTTGTTAGTTCCTTCCCAGATTCTGTGAGGTTTGGACACCACAGTCAGGATCTTTTACGAAGAACGTTTGCTGTTCTGAGTGCAGCTGCTGGGAAACATTTTCTTCTTATTCTTGCCTCAAGGCATTAGTAAGCTGATGGAAAATACAGCTGACTGCTCTGTGATATGACCAGGATTGCTAAAATCGTTAGATTTCCTGAAATACCTAATCTGTCGTAAACCTTTATCTGATTTACATAATTATCTGTATAGAGGTGCCACCCACCAGGTCCTTAATTTCCAAAGTCTGGGATTGCCTGCCTTTGTGAGTGAGGTATAAGCATACCTGAGTAACAACTAAGGATCTAAGAGATGAGGTGGTTTTCCTGGTGTCATAGTAAAGAATTGGGAAGACTGTGAATAGCACTGAGTCTCCATCCCGTGCTCTGACTGCTAGATGTAAAGGCCTAAACCAAGGACAGTGTATGGAGAAAAATCATTTGAGCCAGCATTCTTGACAGCTTTTGGTTGCAAAGCGTTGAACTGTTTTAACACAAGCACATCGCACCAGTTGGGCAGAAGTGTGAGATCTGCCGAAGGTTGCAAATGTTCTCAGTGTATCACAATTATAGCCACCACAGCGCGAAACAACACTGCGAAAGCGCAGGGTTGCGTAACCTGCAAGTTTTCACATCTTCCCGATGCTGGGGTAAATTTTGGGCAAAAATAGGACAGTACGAGCTGAGAGAGAGATATCTGGATCACTTCTCTCCTTGGCAAGCTTCTATTTGTGCTTTGGTCAACTGATGGCAGTCAGAAGTGAGGCTCAAACCCTGGGCTTTGACGCGGTGGTGAAAGGCTTTAGCCACTTTCCAATGTACCCTCTGAATATCTAAAATCCATTGTTTTTCAAATTGTTTTGCATTTCTGTAAATTCTGGGAGCTGCCCTTTCTCCAGGGCTGGGATAATAACCCGAAACCAGTAATTAATGGCTACAGTAGCAAAGGTTCGTTCTTTGTCCCCATGAGCTGCTGCCAGCAGCAGTTAATGTAAATGTGTTGTGAGTCCTTTTGTGAATTCTTTTGCCTTTCTCTGTCTGGGGAAAAACATAATTTTTCCATGGCTTGATAAACAATGAGTCTGTTGGGGCTCTGTTAACAAGTAGTTGGCATTGAAGGTGTGTGAGGCTTAGCAGAGCCTACTCTGCCAGCCTGCAGTAGATCAGCACTCCCCCAGCTGCCTGCGCAGGAAGCAGAGGAAGATGTTGAAGATCCTAGGCTTGATTCATTTGTCCCACTGGAATTATCCTGTATTAGCAGGCCCCTCTTTTAGTCAAGGTAATAATTCCTGGCTTCGTGAACATTAGGGAAGAGGAAGTCAGACTCTCAGCTGTATGCATATGTCTAAAGGGCCATTCAAACACCTCTAGACGTTTAGGAAATTTTTGTTAGTGATTTTCAAGCTTGTTTAAAGCTTAAGTCTTACATGTAGGCTTTAAACTTCTCTGAGAGAGATACACAGATATTCACTGTGAATATATAACACAGAGGTAGACAGAACTACTTACCTGAAGAAAATGTGACTCTGATAGGATAGTAAACACTTTCATCTTGCGTTAGAGCAATTAGTTAAATACTTTGTGGGCAGTGAGCGCACAGAGGATTCCTTGCTTCCATAGCAGACCAGACATACCTAATGATGAAGTATAAAGCAGTAAGCAAACGCTTGTGTGAGCTGTTGTCGCATCCTGGGTTGTGTTGGGGTCATAGCCTAAATGTATAAGAAAATACCTGTCTCTTGATTCAGGGGGCATTTCAGAGATAAGTTACTTGTTGATTGCAAGCTAATAGACTAGAGGGAAAAAATACTCTTTAAAGCTTCAAGTGCCTGGTACTGCTTAAAATGATGGGGAACATTCGTGATTAGAATTATGTATTTTGCTTTCACTTTGTTACACTTTGATGTCCTCATACCTTTGAGACAGGCTTGCAAAAGTACATCTATTTTCTCCTTCGGTGCTAGTGCTGAATGCACTGCTGACTGTTTGCCCTCTCTCAGCAAAAGTTGGGAGATATCTTAAAAGAAAGCACTTAATCACAGGCCTCGCTATACAAAATACTGGTTTTGTCTGTTCCTTGGTTTTTTTCCCCTACTGAAATAACAGCGATTACAATTGGTTTGGGACAACTGTTTTCGGAATAATTATAGCTGCTACCTTTGCTGGTAAATGAATGCTTTCTCTGGAGCTGTGACTATAGTAGTTTCTGGTTTAGGGTTAATGAGAAATCACATTTAAAAAATACCAGAGTAGCTTTTTCTCCCTAGATTTCACATTTGGGAATTAACCCAGATTGTATTATCAACACAATATATCATTAAAATAATGACACTAAATGATAGTTTACAATGTTCAGTACACACTGAAGTGGAAAAATATAATTAGCACATCTCTGCTGCAACTCTTTATTAGTTGTTATAACACCAGCGTACGTTCTGGTAAGGACCCTAAATCACAAACTGTGTCACTGTAGTCCTGATGCTGAGCGAGAGCTGCAGCTCTTGAATGAGAATTACCAAGTTTTCTGTGCCGCTTCCTTTTCCCACCCTCATAATCGGCGTTATATTTTACTGTGACTCTGTGATAGCTAGAAAATGTTGCAGCGTTCAGGTGGAGCCATGGAAATGAGTTATAAACTGTCATAGCAGCGATTTTCTGCTTTTTTCATTCTTGTCTTTTCACCCTTGAATTAGTCCTTATTTAAAAGAAGCAATAGTGAAGTGAGAGGGGTAGAGGTCTGGCCCAAGACAGAATTGACCGATGACAGCAGAAAAATAGGTAAGGGATGGAGTGAAGGAGCAGAAAGCTTCTAGACAGACAGAAATGGAAGAAAGAAAAGGAGTAGAAGCAGAAAGGAGGACACAGGATGATGTCTTCAAAAATGAAACGAAATAAGGCCTTCTGCCCCCATCAGCCTCATGGTGCCCCGAGCTGCCAGCCTTGTGTTGTTATTTTATAGAGCTTATCTGTGTGACAGGATTCACAAGTACAGGTCTGACCCTGGTCCTACAGAAAGCAGTGGATTTGCCAGTGAGCTCAGTAGAACCAGAGCTTGCCTGGCCCTGGTGGATAAAGAAACTACGTTTTATAAGACACCATCACCTTGCAGCTTGCATTTATGCATGAGAGTGTAATTTCACATTCCTCATATCAATAACTTGCTACCAAAACAGAAGGAAATTACTTGTAAAGATACAGTTTTCTCCTTTATCTTGTATGCTGTCATTATGCAGTGAGGTACTTAAACACAGCTAGGCTTAAAATTAGCTACAGGTGTCAATCAGTCCTGTTGCTGAGAAGGTACTGTCTAGAGGGTAGCCAGCATTTGGAGTCTAGCAGACTGTTTCCTTGGGGAGAAGAAGCTGATGATGCGCTCTGGTATTTCTTTGCTGCCATCAAGTTTATTCACAAAGAAAGCACCCTGTGACCTGTTTCCCCAGACACATTAGGCAGCAGATAACAAGGCTACTTTTTTTGTCTATCAGGCTAAGCCTCTATCTTGGTTACTGCTTTGCTGAAAGACTCTGTTTCTGGTCTTGCAGGGCAACTTTCCCAGTTCTGCTCTTATAGTATAACTCCTGGGATGTTTCTCTCTGTCTAATACATAAAAGGTTTGAGGTGCTTCTGTTCCTTTTTTGCTTTCTACATACATACACCCCTCATGACACAAATATCTAGCAAAATGTTCCTGTCTGCATAGTCTGGTTCCTAAATAACATTTCCAGAGTTTTGTGTTTGGGTGGATGAATCAATATTGTTTCAATTATTCTACATTCTAACTACTTCCAACATTTTGTCCAAATGAAATGGAGCTGCTGAACAACTCAGCTTCAAACAGATTTCACCCATAATAGTAGCTTGTTGACTCTGTTCCTAAGTTTGTTCTGTGGAGGCAGGCATTTTCCTTCTAGCACAATATCAAACAAGAAGTGGGAAATCCATTAAAGTGAAAAGGAATATAAAAAGGCTAATTTCAAAGTGTGTTACTTAGAGCCGTTCGGAGGATTCCTTTTATTTCTATAACGAATCCAATAAAAAAAAAAAAAACAAAACAACCCCAGAAACTCCACTAGGCTGATACAGTGGTTAGCAGACATTGTTCCTGTCATTGAGAACCCTGCCTGTGTCGACTTAGTGTGGAATTGAGGACACAAATCTGTGTTGGTTCAGATATTGCTGAACTATACCCTGCTTTTCCATGATGCATGGGTGAACTGACCCAAAACTCCAGTTTTGGCAACACCTATACTGCCACCTTTTATATGTGTTCAGACAACTCAGAAGACCACCAGGCAAAGCACAAAACCGATCTGGTTCTGTAATTACGTGTCCGTGGCAGGACGTGCCTCTGTTGTTACACATTTCACTGCAGCAAATCAATGCTGGTGTTGCCATATCCTCTTGCTGTTTTCCTGTATCTCCTAAAAACCACTGAGCTGGAAATTTGTTCCTTCCATGTTACTGGTGTCAAAACAATAGCACAGTTACAAGGCCTATTTAAGCCATGGTTGGGCATTTCTGATTTAGCTGAGGTTAGTTTCATGGCTCATTAGGACAGCACAAGAGAAGAGAGATCCTAAACCCAAGCATACACACTTATATTCAAATCAATACCGGCTCTTCAGGTTCACAGTAAATATGTTGTTCCTAATAAGATGACCCTGAACCTTCAGAAATGAGCTGGAATTGTACAGCCTCATTTTCCGTGTCTAATAATGGACCAGAAACCCGAATATATTACTCAAGTCTCTTTCTGTAGCTTGATCACATCAGACCATCTTTCTTATTTTCCTTTTTGCATTGCAGAAAACTAATTTGAAATATAATTATGTTGCTGCTGGATATCAGCGTGGCTGTTCGGCTGCCTATGAGCACAGTGATCACCATTTGCTAGGTGACATTGTGTGATATTATCTTCTCATCTATCACAGTCTCTTCCTCTCCCATACTTACACAATTGAAACAAATATCCCAGCATCTGCATGGTGAGCCTACGTGGGTAATGATAGCTGTGGGTTTATGCTTGTTTGGTTTTGTTTATTTTCATCCTAGGTCAGCAGCGATTGCACAGTGCTACCTTAATACGTTAAAAAATACCAAGGTTTATAATCAACCTCTGGTTTTATCAGCACAGAACTAGGAGTGGTTTTGGGGTGTTTTTCAATAGTGCTTTTAATATTTTATAGAAAGGAATTTTTTTTTAAAGGTCACTAGAAAATTAAAGCAGATTTGTTTTTTGCCTTTTTAAAAAGAGTAATGCTAGCCATGACAGGGAGAGTGTTTTAATGAGAACTGTTCAGTGCCTGCTTTTCTACAACATCTTGTCTGAGGATTTGATCCTATTTAGGTCTGTGAAAGCATCACTTATTTGACATGCTAAAAAGTAGACTTCTTTTTGGTTTAAAAGAGTGCAACTTGGTGACACCTGTCTATGCCTTGCTGTTTTCTTTACTTTCTTTGTTACACATAAGCCTTGATATTTCTTTTTTTTTCTGAACACAGCACTCCATGACTGGGAGCTTCTGTGAGGAACACTTGCTGGTTATGTGGTGCACAAAAATAAAGCAGCTGGATGGTCCTGTTTGTGGACCACTTGTGGCAAGGAAGTGAATCTAGGTGCTTCACTGTCTGGAATGTATTAACATGTGGAGCTGCCTTCATCAGTTTCCAGGGTTTCTTTGTGAAAACAGGAGACATTCTCACTTGAAATGCCACTTCTTGTGTGTCCATGCTTGTTTAAAAAGATTCTTCCTAGCTGATTCTTATAAGTAATTGGCACTGGATTTAGGATCTTTAAATAAAGGCAATCCTTTCTTCTCCTCAGGAGATGAAAGCTATGCTTGAAAGGTATGTCTTTGAAAATGAGTTTCTGCTGTTGATGGGTCATTTGATGTGGTTACCCTAAGAACCAGCCAAGCCTGTTCTACAGACTGAATTTATACCTTTTTTGAAGTTTGAAAAATATGTCAATATCTCTACTAAATTTTGTAGTTGGAGGAAAACAGCATGATACTTTAAGTCTCTCTAGGGAGGGAAAAAAAATGCACCAAAATCTTAGATAAAATCATGGGGAAGTCCCAGAAAGTGTCAGTCTGCAGTTTATCCTCTGTGCTTGGCAAAATAATGTTGGCTGTCTTGGCAGCTCTGTGTGCACAATGTCCTCAGTGATGAGACATGGGCCTTGTTGCTGCAGATATCTGTTTTATAGCCCATTACTCCAGTTTTCTTCAATGGAAAATGGAATATCTTTCCTTTGAATTCTGCTTCTCCATTGCATCTGCTTTTATCTCCAACTCTTCCACTCCCCAACTTGGAATAGGAGCAGTTCATTATGGCTTTATCAAGTATTCTAGCTTCCCCATCATGACAGCTGCAACATGTTCTTGTATCAGAATTACGTAAAAACATCTAAAGGTTGTCTAATCTGTTCCCTGCCCCAGGCCAGAATCCCCTGTGCCTTTGTCACCAGTCTGAGGTCCCACAGCCTCTTCAGACACATCTCTTCCAGAGCCCTACATTCCCCAACAGAAAGATTTTCTGTTCTCCAGTGGCTCCTTCATGTTACAGTTCAATTTCATAATGTTTTTCTGGCCATCAGACACAGGGAAAACAGTTTCGCCTCTTTGCAACTGATAAATATATATTTCAAGATGTCATGTTCCTATAGTCCATTATCAGAGATGTCATTTAAGATTTTTATCTATAACTTCCAGCACCCTTCTTAGGCAGAAGCCATTTTAAAAAGCTCAGTGGTCACTCATAGCTGCTTATCATAAATGAGCATCATCAATATAGAAGTTGTACATGCTGACCAAAATCTGATTAAAAAGAAGAAAAATTCCTTTATTCTCAACTTTATTATATCCTTCCCATTAAAGATTTAAATGCTTGCATCTTTGAGACCTTCTTTCTTCATATAGCATGAAAGAAGTAGCTGCCCTTATTGCAATTTCTTTGCCAAGTGAGGCTAAGCATGTGCAAGATCTTTAATTTTGCAATAAAATCTGTCCAAGCTTGTTATATCCTTTTGTGGACAGTTGATGTGTGTTGGTTGCTTTAACTGTGCCAGGCTGCCTTGGTTCCATTAGCAGACGTGAATTAAGGGAGCCATTTCGTTTTCACTTGTGTGTGTGTGTCTTCCACTTTCCTGCTTCCAGGATATCGTGCTTATTTGCTGTAATGCCACTGGAAATCTTTCTTACCACAAAAAACCCAGAAGAAGCCGGCTACTGTACGCAGCTCCCTGGAATTTTTGCTGCTTCAGTTAACTGAGTAACTTAATATTTGAACTTGTACCACATCATCTGCTGTATTTCCTAGTACCAGCATCAATGTGGTTTTCTCTTTTTTTATTATTTTTTTTTCCCTGGGTGCCAACAGAGGATAATGTGCTGTCCTTGCTGTTCTTGCCTACAGCAGAGTAATTTCAATATGCCATTCTTCCTTTGGCAGAACAGGAACAGATGACACTCGTAAAACAGATCTCTGCATTAGTCCTGAGCCCTTCTCCCACATCCCTGGCACCAATAAGATTTATTATTTTTCTAAATATCTCCTGGCAGGCTACTCAGAATGTTGGAAAAATTACAATAGAAGATTTCAGTCTGAGCACAGACAGCATGCCACGCTGTTCAAAAAGAGTGGTGAACAGTTTCTGCCTGTTGGGCTGAATCACAAAGGAGATGTATCATAAAATTACAGATCAGCAAGATGTTGTATGGGCCCTAAGGGATGACCAACAGTCCTGGCTGAAATGGTCAGCAAACCAGTTGTCTAAACTAGTGCAGTATCTTTACACTGCCTGGTTATTACTGAAGGTTTTATCACATCATCTCTGTGGAGTTGGAAAACACCCATAAAGCCCAAGGGGGACTGAGACAAGGAAGAAGTGTCATATGGTCTTTAGTGCTCATCCCCAGTGTTTCTCCTCAATGCTTTAAGCAATAGACCTTTCTTGCATCTGCCATTTCCGTGCTGCTTGGATTATTACCTGTTGACACAACATTATTTCATTTATATTAAAAATATAATAACCAATCCAGGGAGCATCTGGACTTTCTGTAGAGAGCAAGCAATTAATATTCTTGATGACTCCAGAACTTCCTAAACCAGAATCTGGAGCACCTGAAGCAAAACCTAGAGCTTTTTTTGTCAGTTACTTCTCTAGGTGCTGATATGACAGTTCTGTAAGTGAGCTCAGAGTCCCCCACAACTATCCCAAATGAAGGGTAGCTATTATGGTCATCAATCTCGATAAGGTTCCCCACAGTGCACCATAGCTTTAACAGGTTGTAGTCCTGGGTTATTTTCAGTACCACTGACACAAAGTGAGGTTAATATATTAATTTTATTCAAGCCCAGAGGGAAATTAAATATGGGAGTGGAAAAGCCTGTGAAAATATGACAAGATGGGGATTCCCACTATTGAACCTCTTTTGGTTATAGTATTAGAGATTGTATTATCCTCCCTGCTGAAATAAAACACTTTTGCTGTTTTCAACTGCTGAGGCTTGAAAAGCTGATGTAGCTGGGAGAGCTCCTTTGACCAGCACCAGTTTGTAGGCCAGAATGTGTCTGGCCTCCTCAGAGATATTTGTTCAAGATTGCTGCAAAACAGAGAGTGCTCTTTTTTTTTGATGATGTTAAAGAAGCTCAGAGATACAGTACTGTCTGAAATCCAGTAGTGATAAAATAAGATTTTAAGAGCCATGCAAATATTGTCACCTTTGTAAAGCAGCCTTCAAGACAAGCAAGCATCAGTGAACAAACAGCCAGATGTTTACTGCACACTGTGGGCTCCCTGGCAAATGTGATTAATGGGTTCGGTTTTAGAAATTTCCTTCAGTCATGTGTCATTTCAAGGGAAATCACAGAGGAAACGAGAGCAGTCCTTTCCTTCTCTAGCAGTCCTAATTAGAGAGCAACTGTGGCTTCTAGTGCTTGCATCCCTTTCTCAGAAGAGTAGTGCAGTGTTTTGCCAAGTCACAGACCTTCTCTTTGCCCAGAAAATATGGATGTTCCAATTCCCCAGTGGTGTTGATCATCTCTCCTTAGATCTTCCAACTTTCCCAGTTAGTCACAGCCCTCTAGGCACCTGTGTTAGCCTCTCCCGTAGCCAGAACTAGTGTGAGGGGGACTTGGAGACTTGTATGTATGTCCCCCAACCTCTGTTTGCACACTGAACCCTAAACTGCATGATTACCAGAGCAGCTGTCTGTTTGTTAATAGAATGTGGTGCACACATCTCACATGTCTTCTGACATCTCAAATGTGCCTGCAAAATGTGCAGCCAAGGGGCCCAAGTAACTCTTAGAGACTGTAGCTGCTGAGTGTCTGCAGCCTTTTCTCCAACTCTCTCCTCTCTTCCTACCTATGACTTTCTATGTTGAGATTGTTCCTAGCTAAGGTTTATCAGACCCCATTGCTCAAGGTCAAAATATTTGGGGATGGGAAAGGCAGGGAAGAGAGGCTAGTGCCTGGAACAAGGGACAGAGAGCAGGCCTGTTCCCTGAACTAGTTTCCCTTAGGAGACCAGGAGACTACTGCTTCTTCAGAGCACGCACTTAGCAGTTTGATCACATAAAAAATTCAAATAAGCCTTGCAGTCTAAGGGAAGGACCTTACTCCTTTTCTGTTGGGCCTAAGAAATGGACCCATTACTTTGGGAAAAGATTGCAATTCTAATGAGATGCAAACTTTGATTCATGTTTCTCTTGTGAGGTGTGTAATACTAACAGGCAGCACTCAAATCCTCTACAGAAATTCTTCAGGAAAAGATGTTTCAGTTATTAGTAAGCAGTGCATCATTTCCAGACAGATGTTAAAGATTTCCCAATTTAGTTTGTTGAAAGATGGTAAATGTCACTCTGCCCAAGGTGGAGGAGCGGGTAAGGACTTCTCCTTTGAAAGTTAACTTCTTCCTTAAAATATACTTAAGATATGTTAAGAACATTAACTATTTAATCATGTTATTTGTGTTGTGGATAATTTAAAGGCAATTCAGGTTTGCAGTCATACAGAAAAGAATCTTGGATTCTGTTGTACTGCAGTTTAACAGTATTTAAGGTCAGTGCTTGGAAAGTAAACATTTCAATGGTCAGATTGGTATAAAATTGCTTTTGGTCTGCCTTGAGATGCAGTGTTTTTAATACTCTTTTGGATCTAAGAAATGTTTATTTAATAAGATACACATTCAGTTGATTTAAGTGAAAATATGAGGCTAATGTACCAAGTATTCCTGAATTAGGGTTTGCTTTCTAACAGCGTGTGGGCAAAAATATTGCTAGTTAAGGGATATTCTTTCTGTGCTAAGAGAAGCACAAATATTACTCTATTTTCATTTCCTCCTGCCCACCTTTTATCAAGAGATCCTGTTCTGCATGGTAATGTATGATTAAATTTATAAAATTTTCTCAGTATACCCTGTTGGCACCAATATGGAGAAGCCTCCAGAAGAAACCCAGCAGAAATTGCTTACATGCTTTGATTTGCTAAATTCACCTTCTGGAGTAAAGAAGTGTAGATTACAGGGATAATTCAGATATTGAAGATGGCCTGTTACTAGAATACACTGGTACAGGTTTCCTGGTTGCTGTAGTTTCTCTTTTCTAAGGATCCAGCTCTTCAACTCCCCTCAAAATCGTCTCAGAAAATGTTGTGCCTTTTTTGATACGTTAAAGGTGCATTATGGAAAAAATAGATAATAATAAAAAAATAATTAAAAAATGAAAACAGGTAAAGGTAACAGCTTTTGTCGTCCATCTCTGAGATGAATCTGTGGTTGCCCCTCTGTCAGCAGCAGTTGCTTTCCTTAGACTGCACTGCAACTTATTTTCCTTGATGAATATCAGTGCAGCTTGTTTACAACAGGGCTGAAAACAGTGGCACAGTGGTGTAGAGAGCATGCTGAACAGCTTCGGTGCGTCCCTTTAAAATGCATGGTAGATATTATTGTTTAGGATGGAAGGAAATGACAGAATAGAGCAGAGCAACTATGGCACATTAGTCATAGTTACACTCCTTCATTACTGCTTCAAATTGAAAAATGCCAACCACTGCACAGCTCACTGAAGTAAGTTCAGAGAGAACTGCACACATTCAAAGGTCAGAAAAAGGAAAATTATAAACCATATTGTTTTACTGCCTCCACATAATGATTTATTTTTTCTTTGTCTTACTTTCGAAGTTGAGAAGATAGAGGGATTGTGCTAGGGAATGAAATTTTAGAAATTAAATTTACTTGCAATGTAACAGCTTTTTTATTTGAGTAGAAAGCTTGTCAAGCAGGGCTGTATTTATAGGCATCCTTTGGGAACTGTGCCTCACAAGGTGAGATTCAAGAAGCTTTGGAGGCTGATTTCTGGATATAAGGCCGGATAATTTAGCAGGATAGTGGGAGTATTTGCCTCTCCTAACTGCCTAATTTAATTTACCGTTTTTTAAAATTAGCCATAAAGCACTTTCATTTTATGTTTTATATGGTTTCTGTGTTGTGGGATGTCATTACTTTGCACACTTGGAACCCTCCTAATTCTTTCTATTCTAGTAAATAACATGTTACAAAATTGCAGTATCCAAAATTTGTTCTGACTTCTTGGACTCTGTAAGCAGTTTTTGAGGGTTATTTGGGTGGGTTTTTTTCTGTGTGTGCACGTTCTGCTGTGTGACTGCATGCTCTGTGACTGCATCTACTTAGAAACCTAAGACCTGTGTGTGACTGTGCTAAGAATATTCATGAGCTGAAGCTGTTGTTTTGCTTTTTGCATTAGGGTTTTCTAGTGAACATTTTTTTGTTTGTACAAACTTCACAGCTGATGGGTCTCAATGCAAATTTGTCTAAAATTTGTTATATATCAGTGGATGTCTGTTTGTACATATGAAAATGGACAAATATAAAATAGGTGTAAAATTCCTTCTTTGTTTCTATGAGGCTGTCATAAGAATAGTAACTGTGGCATGGTCTTGACTTCCACTGTTCTGACCGATGTCAAACTGAAGATGAAAATATGATCACTCATTGACAATATTCCCATGTAATTCTGACACAGAATAAAATAGCAGTAATTGTTATTTCAACGAAAACAGCCTAGATAACAAATGATTTAGGCACTTTGAGAGATTCCTGGGTACATCTTTATAAGACAATTGCTATTTTTCTAAGTGTGGTGGATTTTTAGATAAAAAGCCTTATCATATTTTTCCTAAAGTGTAGCTAATTAATGAAGCCTCCAGTATTTGAAACCTCATAGGTGGATTTAACTCAGTTTAGCCCTGGGTTTGTCAGTTGTGGCCTTTCAGACCTGAATGCAGGACTCAAACAGTCTTTGGCATTGAAAATCTGCGCGCTCTGTGGTGATGTAGTTTGTTGATGGAGATTGGGGGGTTTTAAGTTTAATGTTGTCAGAAAAGCCTCTTTGTGTTACCAGTTTCTAGCCATTTACAGTTTTTTGAGGGTAAGGTGCAAAACAGAGGAAAAAAAAAGGTATTCTAGCACGGAACAATTTATTAGCAATATGAATTGAGTGGCAGTGCTCTTTTTATGTAACACAATTAGTCACTGATAAAATAAGAGACTGGAATGCACAAATAGAATCTAGTCTGTTTATGAGGGTTTGAGCAGAAAATGAAGTCAAGCCAGTTGTCTTTACAGAGCAGAAATATACAGTGAAAACCTTTTAAACAGTTTCTTTGTATAATTCTTATTTTAAATACATTTTTCTGTTAGAAGGTGCAGAGGACCAGTTAGTGTCAAAATCCCAGAAGGACTAAAATAAGGTGACAAAGAAGCAAGCTTGCATTTCGTATCTCCAGTTAAGAGCATGTAGCCTATGAATTTTGTAACAACATGCTCTCATTTTTTTGAGACGACTTTAATTCCTCATGTAATTTATTCAACACTGAATTTTAATCAGTACACAGTTCGTTGTTTCTTATTGTGTGAATTTGTAAAAAAACAAGTAATTGTGCACGGCATAGTAAAAGGATGGTGTTTTGGTGGATCAATAATGAAGGATTCAGTGATCCTTAGTTAATCCCTAGGTATTGATTCTGTGATCTAAATTCATTTTAAGTTGATTTTTCTCAGGCTGTACTGGAGTGCTGTCCTCTGAAATCTTGGTTGTACTCTTCATTTGTTATATTGATATGTATTCCACGTTAAAGGTATGTCAAATGTATCAGGCAATTTAAGTGACATTTGATTGCTGAGGTAGTTGTTTGGCTTGGGGTAGTTATTATTTCCTTCTAATCATGATAATGAATTTGTTATGAAGCTTCATCTTTTTATGGTTCAAAC
This sequence comes from Gallinula chloropus, assembly GCF_964237585.1. NCBI lineage: Eukaryota > Metazoa > Chordata > Aves > Gruiformes > Rallidae > Gallinula > Gallinula chloropus. Next base: position 9,229,467 of record NC_140097.1, read on the forward strand.
AAGGTATAGAGCTTCCAAGAGTTATGTTGCAATTTCTTGTTGCTAGTGTCTGTCAACCATAAATAATTGTGACTGTCTTGATTTTTCTTTACACATCTAGATAGGTTGCCCAGTGGAGCAGAGAATACCAATTTAACACTATTTAGGACAGTATTGTGGAGTATGTCTTGAGCTATGAATTATCACTCCGGAGATGCCAGTGGGAAGCTAAGTTCATAAGAATGTGAATTTCTTAAATACAGTTTCCGTGTATCGATCAGTTGGGCCCAAAATGAAAAGGCTGCATTTCTTTGTGGCCTTTTGACAGAGCAGAGGTTTTCCATGTGTGAGATCTTGATAGATCTTGAGTTCCTTTTAAAGGCTGCCTGAAAGCAATTAAGTAAGAATGAAGCAGGTCAAAAGAATGAAGTATAGGATCCCAAAATGTGAAATAATCAAACTGGTTTTTACAATGGGAAAAATACTGGTGCATTTTAAAACCAATACTGATAGGAGTTTTGGGGAACCTGGAAGAAGAAAGGTTGGATGCTGACTTCCAGAAAACTCATGCACAGCACTTTATGAAAGTAGGTCCCTGACATGTCTCAAAACGAGCCCTGTAAGTTATACAAGTGCTTCTCAAAATAGGCTTCACGCTCATAGCTTTGACTCACAGTGCTGCTGAATCCTATAGCTTTAACTCATAACCATAAGTAAACAGTTGAATGAATTACCTGCTCTCTTTACGTCCTTTGATGAGGCAACTGAAAAAAGAAAAAAAGTCTTTAAGATATTATATAATTGGATTTCATTAGTTTGTAATGACCTGAGGAATAGTAGGTTACCTTATGAAACGGATTAGAAGATTCACTTCTTCATCCTTGCTATCCCTAGTTAGCTTACATCTTGGTTAGTGTTGGACCTAGAATGGCAGCAAATGTAGTTATGGGTTTAGCAGTAAGGCCAGAGGTGAGCACTGCAGCCATAATATGTACACAGGCAGGTCCTGATCCAGCACTGGCACCCATTGGAATGGATGTTAATAAAAGCACTTAGGGATTTTGCCCATGCACGTTTAAAATCAGGTTTCTTTTTTTAAAAAAAAATTCTTTTTTCTTTTTTTCTTTTCTTTTTTTCAGGAGTTGGACTCCATGATCCTTATGGGTCTCTTCCAACTCAGGATATTCTACACTGTCTGTGACAGTGATTTTGAGCAGTGCCTCAAGACTAATTGGCTGGTAAAGAGATACAAAGTTCCTACCTCCAGAAACTTCCCAATTTGGAGCTATTTAAACTTTGGTCTCCAGAGCATACAGACAAGTTTTATTTTCCTTATTTAATGAATTGAAACAGGCAACCACCTGCACCCAAATTGTCTGGATTTTTTTCTTGGAAACAGTGTATTTACGGAATGATGGGTCTAGTTTATGTTGCTGCAGTTACACTTAGTGAAGTGTTAGGTACATATGAGGAAATAGGTTACTTAGATATATCTTTGAAATGTACTATTTAAAAATAGTTTGTCTCATTTATATTTTACATGATACCCACAGTTCTGCTATTCAGAATGGACTGTCTTGCTTCAGGGAGATATGAGCAGCTGAGCTGTTGTTTGTTATATGCATATATTTATACTCCTGTCTTGTGTAACAGTATCTGCTTAATCATGTCAAGTCACAAGATTTCAAGAACTATTTAAGATATTCTGTCTCCTACCCCTAAAATCAGCAGACACAATTGCCTAGATTGAATTATCACTCTCTGTTTATCTGCTGGAACCCAGAGCTGTGCTATGCTTTAGTTTAAAAAGCTCCATAGTTCATTGAAAGCCTTTCCAGTGACTTTGGAGAACTCTCAGGAAATACTAAGCACGTTGGCAAATACACAAGTGGGAGTGGGTCGGGGGGACCCCACCAAAAAAACCCCTAACCCACAACAAACAAAAGCACAAAAAACCCCCCAAAATGAAACCCCAACAATTCAAAACTCAAACACATAGTCAAGGACTAACTAGAAAGCTCTCTCTGGGATATCTGAATCCAGCAGTAGTAAAGACACCTGTTCTTATTTATGTGTGCAGTGATTCCACTGTTGGGGATGAAAGAGTGGTAAGAGAAATCAAATGGTCTGGGGCAATCGGGAAAACCACAGCAGTCCAAGACACAGCTTTTCATTGACCGTTGCCCACTAGACATCTGCTGAGCATTGCTTGTTTAGCCTGATTAAAGAAAACCTTGGAATGATATTTGGCTATGTATTTCCATATATGTGTAAATATAATGAAATGGTAGGAAAAAAAATTAATTGCTTTTTGGCCCACTTCCCATTCTTGTGTAGTCATTTCCTGGCTCTTTGAAATCAGCCTTGAGATCCAATACTCCTACTAGGAAAGTGTGGTAGGCTATAGATTATTATCGCTGAAAGAGAGCCACAAAAATTGAAGTGAAATTAAATTTCACTGAGATTGGTCCTAGAAATTCAGCATCTTAGGCTGTAAGTTCAAATCTGTGTCATGTGTTATCAGTTCCCATTCTCTTGGTTCAGTTTTCACTGAATTGGTTTTTGGAAAGGGAATGAAGAAAATGTTTAGATAATTGGTGTCTCATTTTGAGAAACCCACGTCTGAGTCTGTGAGAGAAAATGTGATGTCACATGTTCTTGACTGGAAGAGCATCCTGTTTACTTTAGTTCTGGATCTGATGTCTTGGCATAGAAAGAAAGCACCATCATGCCAAGAGGAACAGTAATGAAATGAATTGCCTTTCAAATCACGGCTGGATTTGAAGAGATGATCACACTGTTTTTAGATGTTATGCAGACCTCTAATACTGTCTCACCAAGTAGGATTTTTTGTAAAATCTTTGAACCTACTCAAATCCATTACTAAAATATCTCCCTTTGCTTTCACACCTGAAGCCGAACATCCTTCGACACTTCATGAAGTTACAGATGATTGAGCCTAGAGTGTATTTTCTCAGTCACTGGAGGCAATTTTGTGCTGGCTTGAAGAGGAATGGAGAACACGACATGTTCAGGGACACCTGCCTGTCAGTGTGTGTGTTATAGCAGGGTATCTATCTGTTCTGCTCGACTCATTGCAGACTCCAACGTTATTTAAATCCCAGCTGTTCCTGGCAGGTGCTAATGTTACACTGTTTTAGGTTTTTAATCCCACTAATTCTTTCATTGTGTAAAATCCAAGACCATGTAATATTTTCAACTTCTGGTCATGGACTTCAAGTTAGATTTTAGGGATTCTACCTCACTTCTAGTTTAGAAGCAGTGGTGCAGGATGGTGAGACTACATGCAGCATCTCTGAACCTTTGTTTTGGGAAGTAAGAATGCAGTTCCTATTTAGGTTGGAGTCACAGGTGGTGAGGCAATGGGGAACTTAATGTCTGATCACTGACATTTGCATGGTGGGCAGAAGACAAGGTTCTCCTGTGCACAAGTGCCCCACATCAAGCATTTCTTAACGAGTCCCTGATAGTTGTTGCTTCACTGGGGCAGCAGCACATTATTTAGTAGACAAAACTTTTCCTTCTGCTGCAAAGGAAGGTATGTAGGGTGGGCAGTGTTTTCCATAGCAATGAAAAGTCACTAAGATTCACCATGTTTTGGTGTCTGAAATGCAGCCCCTGATGGAGCTGGTTAGTGGCAAGAGATTCCTTTACTGCCTGGCATGGCTGTGTAGGTGCTGCATTTAGGTATAGTTCTTCAGCTTTCCTTTCTGAATAGTACAGAAGTTTAAAAATGTAGGCAGTAGAAGACCAAGCAGACGATTCTACAAATCCCCCAGACTTACTATGTGCCATGCACATCCCATGCCTGAAGCTTTCTTTGACTTAGTCAATTTGCTGACCAATATTTGTGGCCATGTTGTTACTCTGTCCATCTCCAGCTTGCCATTCAGTGTGACTAAGCTCCTTGAATCCTAGGGTAGGATTTGCTGCTGAAGCCCCAATTTATGTATGTGAAAACCTCCTTCTGGGCCTGTTTTTGTTTGGGCATCTTTTAACATGCAGAGAGGAAGAGCAGGCAGAATAGATGTAATCTGAGGACACATCAGCTTTTTCATGCAAGAAGCACATATACAAGAGCGAGGACAAATGTACTGCATGGCAGCACAGTATATACAGCCTTTGTATTTATGTGTACATGTCTATAAGCACAATATAATGTATTTAGCATTGCTATGCTCACCACCACCAAGACTTCCTGATGGCTGAGCAGGAGGGAGGGGAAGTGTTGACCTCTGCTGTGCCTCAGAAAAGGCTGTTCCTCAGTTTTACAAAGTTGCCACTTTGTGCTTTTTTGTCTGGTTGGTTGAGTTGTTTTCCCCTTAGTTTTAGGTATTTTCATATCAGTGCTTTTTGCTTGAGCAGCAATGATTATCAAGTCAGCTATTACCCTTTGGTCATTTTTTTCTTATGTTGCAGGGCTTTAGCTCATGGTCCCTGTCCCAGCTCAGCAGCAGTTTTTTTCTCTGTAAAGCTGAACCAAGGTTATGGAGCAGAGTTGCAGCAAACTAGTCTGAGGGCCACAGGTATTTGAAATCCAGCCCTAGGTTACATTTTTGGCTGAAAGAAATATCTGTGTAGCTGGTTGATTGGCTGGCTGTGTCCTGTGCTCCTTTTTGTCAGGCAGTTAAAATAGAGACTCTCAGCAAATCGAAGCTTTCTCAAGTGTTTGGTTCCTTATTCTGGAATAACCATCCCTACCTGGAAATGACACAGCCTGTGCGTGTTGGGAAGTTGCAGGTGTGTTACTGGAGAAGTGCAGAGTCCACGCAGCGCTGGAGGGTGAGCAAAGCTGGGTTGAGAGTGGGATTACGAAAGCTGAAGCTTAAGCAGCAGCTTTGTCTGTGGTCAACCTGTCTGGCTTCTTAGTTTGTTTCTTTGTGAAATGGGTTTACTAACATCTATTACAGAGTAGGCAGTGAGGATTGTGTGATTAATGTTTCGCATGGTATTTTGTGAATGTAAAGTGCCATCTATCTTCTAGATGAAACTGTTAGGAGCAATATAAAACCTGAAGAATAGAGATGCTATTACAAATTCACCATTAGCCCTTGTCTTAACATTTTAATTCATAAAAAGTAAACTTCACTGTATAGAGATTTGTTTTCTGACCACAGTATTTAAAAAGCACAGATCTTTTTACCACATCATGCTGCAAATTATGTTTAAAAATGGGTTTTCAGTCCTGTAACATCTGGTTTGGCTACATTTTTTTTCAGTTTTCCTGCTAAGTTTGTATTTTTATTTTAAAACATAAAACTCCCTTCAATATCAAAATTTTGACTTTTTATTTTGGGTGAGCTTTAGTTTTTGTCTACTTAAGCTGAAAACAAGTGGTAAACTTCTAGAATTTCCCTTAAAAGAAAAATTTAATTATGCAACCTTCTCCAATCCTTGAACCACTTAAATGACTGTGAGACCAGAACTGTCCTGTCTCCCTCCGACTGACAGTTCTGTCTGCACATGTAGGTAGAACAGGTCCATAAGGATTGCTTTCCAAGAGGCAAGGTGGACTGCTGTCAGCATTTCTCAATGTGGAAGCAAGCCAGGTGGCACTGGAAGCAGGTTTTTGTTTACATGCTGGCCAAAAAAATATTTTAAAGCCAAAAGAACTGATTGGGTAACATAAGGCTTCTTTGTACCAGGGTGAAGGATACTCAATAAATAAGTAACTTCTTATTTTTGTACTCTAAGAATTAGGGAACTAGAAGCTTATTGCATGTTCTCACAGGGTATTCCCTGGATGTTATGGATATCAGTACTGCTCAATGCTCTTGAGTACTTTCACAAAGTTTTATTTGTTCACAAATATTCCACTTACTCTGTAAGCAGATTTCCTTTTATATATACATATACACTCAAACAGCTACTTTTAGTATGGAAGAAAAGACACATTAGTGCTGCTGGGCATGAAGATTCAGAATCCATGTGGAATAATATCACTGTCCATTACTAGCAGAGGTTTCTCATTGCCTTTCCTGGTTAGAGGACTTGGGGTTAAAATACACTTTTCCATCTAGAGACTCATGTGTCTAGAAGAGTGTTTGACAGGATTTTTTTTCTTCTTTTCTTTTTTTTTTGTTAAGGAAGGGTAAAGTGACAAGGAGATGCACACTAGAGATGTCAGTTCATAGCATCCTGAACCTGGAATTGCTAATGAAGTCTCTTCTGTGCCTCATAGATGATATGCCAGTGCATTTCAGCTTCAAGAGGATAGAAGTACAAAGCAGTCAAGGATACCTTCCTTATCACATAAGAAGAGAGGTTAAAAATACAAAAGAATGAGACTGTAATTCTGAATGGGAGTGTTCTATTATTCATGAAGTATTTTGTTTCTGTAGAGAATCATATTATGATATGACATTCAGATCTTATTACTCTTTTTGTTACTGTTGTGCTATGCAGCTGTTCCACGTTAGGGGGCTTCTCCTCAATTTACTTTACAGAACAATCCCTTTTTAGTATTTATTTATATTTTTAGAGTGTGGTAAGAGAAGAAAACTTGTGTTTTCTTGAATTCTTGACTATTTCTTAAAAATATGCATTATTTCTTGCTGAGTAACTAAACAATATGATTTGGTATAAGAAATTAATACCAGGTTTGAAGTACAAAAGGAGTAGTAAGAGTTATATAAAGAAAATAATTGTCCTTCAAAGTGCTGACGTGCTGTGCGTTGTATTTTTGACACTCGAGGCATAATACAAATGTTTTCCACAGCTCATTTGTATTCGTGATATCTCTAACTGGTATATCTTTGGGGAGCTTGTGTTCCAAGTGAGGCATAGAAATTGCCTCTGTACATTGTCTGGTGGTGATTGTGGCCTCCAATTAGTAAAGATAATTTTTCTATGGAAAACTCCAATTTCCATTTTGTCTTAAATGTATTTCTTTTCAATCTGATGCTGTGATTACCCACTGTACACCCAAGTAGAAATTTGGATAACTATTTCTGGTCTATATTGCACTGCAAGCCAGTACAAAAACAACCAAAAAAAGGACAATAATCTATGCAGGTGACTGTTGTACTCCTTAAGGGAAAAAAAAACCCATACCTCAGGGGTTTTCCCTCTGTAGTGCTTACATCAGCACTTGTAACAGTGCTAACTATCTCCAACAACCCTGCTATTTAATGCAGGTGGAAAACAAAACCACTCTGCAAGTCTGTTACTAGCACTGGAGAAAAAATAATTAGTCTTAGACATGATTTCCTCCACTGGAAGGAAAATGCAACTCTCTCTGTGTTGCATCAGCTTAAATTCATGATGAAGGGTCAAAGGCTGGCACAGGAGGAAATAATAGCTTTAGCTCCTTCATGCCACTTAGTATTTCTGCAGAGAATCTTTCATTTATGGTCCCACCAGTAAGCTGTTTGGATACCAACAGGGAAAATCATGCATAAATGCATGATTGTGGGTACAAAGTTGTGCCAATGATGGAAGTAGGAAATAATAAAAAAGGCAGTCAAGATTCTGTACAACACAAACTCCTGCAAGTCTGCTCTTACAAATGAAAACACATAGATTATCTGTCCCAAACCCAGAGATTTTTGTCACATAAACTAACAACTGTGATCTCTATGTGACACTAAGTAGCCAATATTTACAATCTATCAGGCTACTGGAAAGGGGATAAGTTCTTACACGTGGGTTTCAAGCTTGTTAATGGCACAGACCATGTAATGGGCAGGTTTCAAGAGCCAGAATTTCAATGCTGTAGTCCAACAATCTAATGTTTGAAATGAAAATGTAACTTCATGAGCCAGTAAGAAATAAGGCAGAAATACAGCATGCATTTTGGCCTGGACACTTGTGCTTTTAAATACATCAACTTTGTGGGATTTTTTTAATGTACATGAATGTTTACAGGATCAAAGACTAAAGTAATGCAGGAAGAGAAATACACAATTTTCTGAGTCCTTGTGATCTCTATTAATAGCTCTCATCCCTGATGAGTGCAAGGATTTACATAACAGAAATAAATATACAAGAATTTCTGAATAAGAGCACAATATCCTCAATCTGCAGCTTTCTGAGAACTCTATTCCAAAATAATAGACACTAGACAAAACAAGGTAGCACTGCATGCAGTGGGCCCCAAGACCCTCGTGGTTTGCCACAATATTTAATTTGTTTCTTTCCATCTCCTTGGCTGATAATTGGAATACTCACCCTATGACTTTTAATAAGCTGCCAGTCCCAAGGATAATAATAGACTGAAGTTCTGTAGACGTCTTGACGACTTGTGTTTGGAATAAATAGTCTGCAATAGAAAATGTAGATCAAGACCTAAGAAATCAAATTGACTAATTTTAGAAAGAAACGAGAGCAACAGAGACTGTTATTTACAATTACTGTTTCTCTTTGCACATTTTATCTCTGTTTCTTTTTGTTAGATGAATGCCTATGCAGACAGATATATTTATCAATCCAGACATGTATGTGGTTCCTGCAAATATATCTGCCATTCTGCTTGCTTGCTCCTGCTCACACGTGCTCTCTCTTTCTCTTCCCCAACCCCTCAGCTTTATTTTCTAGTGATTCAAAACATAGCTGGGAGTCTGTGGCAACTTCATAAATTTAACATGTGGGTTGTGTGTACATTTAATTACTTTCTAAAATTAAAATTGTGGTCTGTGACAAAGTAAGTGGGGAAAAAAAAAATGCAACCTTTTTCAAACTTTCATGGAATTTGAAATGATGCCCCAAGCTGTCAATGCTTTGGTGTAAATAAGAAGCTACAACTTGTAGAAATGTGATGTGGGAAGGAAAGGGACAGGCAGAGAAACCCTGTAAGAGTTGACCGTTAATGTTTGCTATTAATAAGAATCAGAAGGCTGTGGAATTTCAAGATTAGAGCAAATCTGTTCTGCTACTATTTAAAAAATACAGGTTTGGTTTTTATGACAACATAACAGAGCAATTGATGCAAGAATCATTAGTAATGCTTAAGAAATGAAAATGCTTATCACTGTAAGGTTGTAGCAAATGCTTTTTATTTGATTCAAAGTTGTGCTGGTGAAGCTGGTAATACTGGTGTGAGATTTCCATGTATCCTTCCACTTGGGATCACTTGTCACTTCTGGTATTTTGATCAGTGATCAGGGTGAGAGCACTGCACTGTTACCATTCAGCTTCACAGATGGCACAGACCAGAGTGAGCAAGTTGCAGGGAGGATGGCTTGCTGGCACTGTGCAACCCAGACACAATGCCTAATCTAAGTGTCAGAAATTAGGACCCACTCCCAGAATGGGTACTACCTTTGTAGCTCACACTGCCTGCCTGGCTGCTGTCCTGATCCACTAGACTGTAATTCAGGACAAGTTCCTGACGCTATCACCTTTCTAGTTTTCTGCTTCCCTCTGTTGCCCTGCTACAGTTTGCAGAAGACAGGAATCAATGCCTTTGCCATTTGCCTGGAGTCTGTCAGGTCTGGATCTGCCTTGATCAGAAAGCAGTCGCAGTGACAAAGCCAGGAACCAGACAGAGTACCCTCATAACCAAGCATTTCCTGGGGTAAGCTGAAATCTTCTTTCTGTGCTTGCCACCAACGTAACTTTATCACCCCCACACACCTCGTAGCCACCCAGCCCTTTATTTCACATGGGTCAGCCCTGGTCTCTGGCAGTCATCTAGGCTGAAAAGAAGCAGGTAATTCCAGGAGGCAATTTATCCTGGTTACCTGAGACAGCTGCCATAGGACAGGAAAATTGCATTCTGGAGAAGTCTTTCTTTTTCCCCCGAGGACAGGTTTAAACTAGATTTAAACAAATTTAAACTACCCTAATATTTAGATGGCTAAAGTTAGGTGAAGTAAGCCCAAGGTATAGCAAGAAGTTAGTGGGGGAGCTTATGACTATCATGCTATCATATTTAAGGCTCAGGGAGAATTTTCCCTTGGCTCACCCCATAGCATCCTTGGATTCAAGAACAGAAGAAATTTATCTTTTTTAGTGTCTTGAGAACTTGTGTTTGCAGGAAACTGCCTCTGCAGGTTTCTACATTTTTAAACAACTGCTCTCATCTCCATCCCCTGCCCTTGCTAATAGCAATAGGTTTGCCATTCCAAGTGCTACTGGATAAGACTTACCGTGTAGGTCTTGGCCATCTCTCTGAATGTGAGTCAGTGAGAAGAATCTATCTGAAAAGAATCTACGTTGCCTAAATGCTTAGATGCCTGTAACAATTCTCAAAGAGTTTTACTAAATATGGATGTCTAAAGAAGGCATAAAAGATAGTTTGCCTACTCCTAAAGCTGTGGATTGCTTTCATGCAGTGTCTAAAATTACCTGACAGGTAACAGGTTTTAGGGTTAACTATTGGGACCCTGAAGAAATGGCAAGAAAATCTGTTTTTATTCTAATCACATTTAGGCACCTGGCTACTTCAAATGCCTACCCACACACATGTGGCTTTACTCCAGAGTAGCTGCTAGTCGTGGTAAAGGCACACGTTTATGTGTTTGCATCATCAGAAACACGGTGAGTATGATCCAAAGAAAGAAGTAAGTAAGAAGCGTTTGACAGGGAACTGTACTTACAAGGTATAATTTTCTCTCTGTTCTGATCCCTATGCAATTTATTCTGAAGTCATTATGTAAAGAAACTGCAGGCTTTCCATCAGAAAGGCGACTGTGAGGAGCATTCATTAGAATAGCAGAAGGAGTAGTGACACTGAGGGTATTTGCCTGCCCTCCTCCTTTCCTCCCACAGAGAGCAGGAGCAAGCATGCCTGTGGCTGGTTCCTACCTTGTGCCACTTCAAAGAAGGTTTTTTTTGAAAGACTCTTACACAAGTCTTTTGTGGAAAGCTAAATATGCAGATAAAAGTTAACCAAGTGCACTGTGTAACACAGGATGCTGGACTCTGGCAAGTGTTTATTGTATAAACACAGAAGCCCATGGGAAGTAGCAGCTAATGCAGGTGGAGCACTGGGACCCAAACCAGGAAAGCCCTTATGGGCAGCATGGGGCTATGCTGGATGGATGCTCAGCCTCTGGTGTGGCAGGCTGTGGGGAATCTTTGACTGCTAATCTTTTTACAAAAGACGCTTTCTGAATGGGGCAGTTAAAAGTCTTATGAGATGGTGTTGTGATGTTTTAGTTCCTTTTGTCCTTGGTTTTCTGCCCATCTCATGTGAGTTGTGTTTCTTCTGTCAGTGGGGAGCTGCAAGTATGGACTGCTGTTGTGGGATAGCAATTGATCTCTACTTCTGTGTAACAGGAGCAGAGTGAGGAGGAGAGTGGTTCACGGCCTTGCAATTTAAAGGCAAGTCCATGGCAAGATGAAGACACAATGACCCCACATATGGAGGGAGGGACATCTGCATCAGCATGTGGGGGCTTTCCAGACATCATTGCTCATCAGTAGTTTTCCTTGAGCATAAATCTCTTGTATTCACCAAGGGCAGACAGTGTGTGCTTGTACAGCTACTGCAAATCAGCTAATGTGTGGTAGCTTCTCACCCCCAGCTGTCATTCCAGCTATATGAGATTGTAATTACTTGCTGTTTGTATGTTATAGAAATTCAAATAATGAGCAAATATTGTATGGGTCAGGGTATAATCATTTTTAAAAAATGATGTTTAGTCAGCCCTTGATGCTTGGTAGTCAGGCAATCCAAGTAGCAGTCAGGTAGAGAGGTGGCAAGTTATGCTGCCCTAGAGCCGTGTAGACTTATGTGAAAATGTCCTACTTATGCAAATGGATCATAAAAAAAGGACGAAGTCTGGCCTCCGGCACATTTAATAGCATTCTTAGACTTTGCCAGGCAAGTGTTGCTTCCTGCCTCATGCTTTTGATGGATGGAAAGTTACTGCTAATGCATTTTTAACTCAGAGTATTGTACTGAAAATGTCACCGACTGAAACGCATTCTCTCTTCCATGCATGTTGGCTTCCTTAACATGTCAAATGCTGCTAAGTAGATAAAAGGTGTGTCTGCAATGAGATCAATCTACTCCTAATGCCTTATGCAATCAGCCCTTTCAGTGTCCAGCATTTCTGACACCAAGCGATCCATTGTGATACAGATCCTCAGTTGTGCCCAAGCTCAGCTTGACTCTTTGAGGGCCAAAGATGACAAAGGTTAAAGTTTGAAATGTTACTCCACACTGTGGTGCTTTGGCTTTCCTAATACCACAGACCAGCAGTGGACAGGTCTGGACATGGGGGTGGCTAAGCCAACAGCACAGCAATGCACATCACAGTGATAGTAGGAGCAGGGTTTAGAGATAGACCTCTGCTGCCTTGGTAGTGCTGAGGGCTTCCTGTGACACTGCCCAGCTGTGACACCAGTCAGTGTGGCATGGGACCGCCTAGCTGCATCAGTGCAATACTGCATAGCTCAATTTGGGGAGGTGTTCTGGGCAAGCACCCCTCTCTACTCCCAGATGGAGGTTTGTGCAGCCTCACAGGGCTCTGTGTGCCCAGGGAGCTGGGCTGTTGTCTTTGCTCCCCGTTGAGCTCGCGCTGTGCGTGAGTGCCTGTGGTGCAGTCTGTGTGCTTTCCTCAGTGTTGTGTGTGCTCTGCTCAGTGTGCCTGGCTTAATAAAAACCTGGGCCTTGTTATTCAAAGTAGAGAAATGTGTTTCTAGATACATTTCCTATTAAAGATCTCCATGGGGATTATTTAAGAACCTTCCCATCAAAGCCCTGTTTAACTCCTTTCTTGGGCAAATGCTACAGTTGATTTTTCTGCCTACCTGTGATGTGGCATATTTTCTGCAGTCTGCCCTTTTTCTGCTTAAGTCCTCACTTGTGTATCACTTATGAAAATGTTTCATTTATGAAAATAGGGCCGTTACATCCCTGGTTTAGGGCAGACATTGTTCTGCAGACATTCCCGGATTCGCAGCACTACCTGCTTTTGATTTAGCTGGAGCAGAGCCTGTCTAATCTGCTGGGTTGTGCTGTCACACAGGGGCCTTGTGGGGAGAAACTGTGGGGAAAGAAGGCGGCTGATGTGTAAATATTCAAACTTAAGCATTCACTGAAGCATTTTCTTGACTCGGAGTCCTCAAATCTCGGAGTATGTGATCTGTGTGCTGAAGCTGTGCCAACCAAATATTTACTATTACTCTGCTGGTTTTTTGGAACATGTAGAGAATTCACACGTATTACAAGAAAGTAGCATCTTCCTGGAACAGTTGTCACTGAAAGCCGTGCTCTATTAGCAAAGTGGTATGGTTTGCACTTTTGTAATTAGGGTTCAGTTTAGAGAACATTTTCTCAGTAGCCTCATGTTATTTGGAAAATTCACCTATGAAGAATATTCTGAGCTAAACTCAACTTTAATACCAACCAAATTATAAACCTTTCATCAAAACACACTTCAAGATGTCACTGTTTAAAATCAAAATAATTTGCCTTTATGGTTACTGATTTCAGATATCTTCTTTCTGCTCTTCTAGCATCCTTTCCTTAGGCATATAATCAAGAGGGACATAACATATTTCTGGCATTATTTTCTGATGTAAATAGCTGAACTTTGGTGCTGATTTGCTTTCTTGCACTCTTAAAATTAGTCCACATAAATAGGTTTTACATTGGAAATGATACTAGGCTTCCCAGTCATCTGCAGTCAGTTTTGCTGAGTTAGATTATGGCAGATTTTTTTAGCACAGTTTCCTTAGGAATGACATTTATATGCTTGTACTGCATATCTCTGTTTTGAACATGCATTTTATTTCATCTCCTTTTGTGTTCCTGTCCTTTATCTGTCCTATATGGTTTTTGAGCAGGGACTATTCCTTACTTCATCTGTGCAGGTCCTAGCACCATGTCTCTTCAGGCTCTTGGGGCCTGAAGGAAGTGGTATTTTATAGTGTGCATTAAAAAAAAAAAAGTGAAAATGGTGTTAATGAACCAACTTGTCCACCTTCAAGCAAAGGGAAAAACTGGATTCAGATCGAAGCATCCACTGGAGCTTGCCCTTGCTTTGAAACCAAATAACCAAGCTTGGTGGGGAAGGTCTCAAGTAATGAGAAGGGAAAGGGAATATTGAGTTCTCAGAGGTTCCCTGGCAACTGGATGGAGATATTTGGGTGTAGGAGGCAGGCTCCTCCTCTCCCAAGGAGGGCTTGAAGCACAAGCTTACAGAAAGAAGCCACAGAGCCCTTACAAACGGACACCAGCACAGGAGAGACTTGAGTCAGCATTTGCAGCCTCCTGCATGGCAAAGACCAGCAGTCATTGAAATGCAATCCAGAGGAGCTACCCTGCTCCCGTTCAAGCCTTCCTTGGATTTGCTAATAAACCAAATTTGGGGAAATTCTTTCTCAGTGTGAGGAAAAAGATAATTTTAGTAATCCTTAAAGAAAGTCCTTGCTCTGTTGGCCTGTAATTCCACAGTAATTGGTACTTTGGAGGAGGGTCTAACCTTTAAGTGAAACCGAGCCTGTGGTAATTTTTAGGAACAGTGCATGCCCGCTGAATTGTGGAAAATACAGGGATTACTATATAGGTCTTAAACCTTAGGGACACACTTTAGAGTTATATAGGCAGCTTAATCTAATCTAAAGGGTGAGCATGGTTCTAAATGTATTTTCTAGTGAGCTCTGTGCTCCTAGAAGCAGTAGAGAAAATTGCTTGACCAGCTAATGGGATTAGCTGACCATGTTCAAAGGGTTACAGTCCACTCTAGAGTAGCTAATCGAGTGAGATGGATATTTCTAATATTCATTGCTTTAATTTTTATGTTTTATTAAGTATGAAAGGCTCAGTGGCTGCTTGGAAGAGAGCTGGAATGTCTCCTGAGGAAGGGGTTGTTTAGGGTATAATAAACCAGAAAGACCATAAAAAGAGGCAGAGAAGAAAATGTCTTGAGAGCTTCTGCCACGCTAGGGATGTTTGTGTATGTACACGTATTACTCAGCTAGACAGTATTATCTTACTGCGATGGTGTCATTGAAGGAGGGAGGCAGCTGTGATTTAAGAAGCTGGAAAAAAGGTTTATAGAAATAGTAATTGTTTTTAGAACTATCTCAAAATACAGCTGCTTTTCACTGTTTTCAACTGTTGTAGTGCTTGGGAGGAGATGCCAGGTGCAAGGACCACAAACGAAATTTCCCTGTACATGATTCTGGCAGCTTTAGGAGAAGCAGGCTGGTCCTCACTGCCCCTTCTTCCACTCAGCAGCATTGGTGTCTGAACAAAATGGAGTTGTAAGTCCACCTCTGTGTCCTTATTGCCTCTGGCATGAGTGTTAGTGACAATGTCAATATTTTTCTGCAGGGCGTGGAACTGAGATTGTCGTGCTGCCTAGATTGTGTGGAGCCAGCTGAAAAGACTGGCCCTGGCTCAGCCGGGCTGTATGATAGTCATTGATATCAGACTGCTATCAAGTACTGAGCTGTCAGGACCTCCAGTCTGAATTATTTTAATTCTTTTTACAGTTCAGTAAGCTGTCACGGTTAACATCCATTTGGGCAGGGCCAGCTATGAGTGGAGAGAATCAAAACCCATCCACAAAACATTTGTCTGTCCTGATAGCAGTGGCCGGTGGGGAATCAACCTTTCCTGCTGTGCAGCAGGATGGCCAGAGCTGTGGAAAGTCGTGGCAGCCCTGCAGGACATGAGGATTTCCTTGGAATTAGCTATATTTGTCCCTTCCCAAAGCTTTTGGGTGGGATAACACCCGTGGCTGACCCTGAGCCAGAGGGCTGTGCATGCACTGAGGCACTTCTTGCTCAGCACTGAACACAGAAGTGAGAGGTCAGATAAAAATGTAGATTTAGTAGCATCTCCAATGGAATATTATCCAAATAAGAACCAAACAAGCACGCTATGAGCCTTAGGAGAAAAAGAAAACAGATTTCTATGATTCTGTGATTTGAACCTCTAAGACACTGTTAGCCATAAAGGCATGAGAAGTCACCCTGATCATGAAAATACAGAAGTTTCCAAGATAGTGGGGAATTAACCCTATTAGCCTGAAAGGGGGGAAAAAAGCACACGTGTCAATAAATATTTACTCTCCTGCTAGTGTTTGAAAGTGTTCTTATTTGCACAGCCAGCTGAAAGCTTTTCTGTGGGGATTTTCTAGAAGTAATATTAATATTAACTTTGTGTCTCTCTTGCTTTATTTTATTTCTTTGAAACAAGTAGTAAATTTACCATTGCAAAATTGAGATTATTTTTTTTTTCAGTTGTAAAATTTATCTCAGCTCATTTGTCATGAAAATTTGCCCCTTAGGACTAGTTTGAACAGTATCCCAGGTGTTTAATGTTGTTCACCTAATGAAGGCACAACTCATGAAAACAACTATTGAACTGTGGTACACTTCATGAATACTGAGGAGGCATTCAAATTTAAAATGCGTGTAGTAGTAACTGGGTCTATAAACTGCTGCTCCTGAAGCCTCGATGCTCTATGCATATTTCTCCATATGAACATTTTTCACTTGCATGTTTTTCTATTTTCAAAGACAGTTTGTATGTCTCCATTTAGCTTCCTCAAGCTGGAGAGAGTACAGTTATAATTAGTTTGGCCATGGAGGGCTTGGCAGATTTTTTGTGAAATACTCTAGTTCATAACATGCCTTACTAGTCACGTTTCTGTCCTCTTTAAATAAGAGGAGATGGATTGTAGTGGGATGCAAATAATGTAGGAGAAGAGGTAAAGAACAAAGAAGGCTTTTATATCCAGGTGTGGGGCCTGCTGTGCATTGTTAAACGAGCACGTTACATGAAGATGAGTCAGGAATATGAGTGGATAAGGAGAATGCTGCTGAAATGTGTCAGAAAGGAGGTTTTAAAAAAACCGCACAAACTTGACCCAGCTGCACCCCTGAGATGGGAAGGGAACCATCAAGGGATCTGCATAGACATTGAGGGCTGCGCTGTCAGCCCATCCAGGGGGAACAGCTGCTGCCAGACCAGAAGAGCTGTAGATCTCCTGCACAAATATGATGTTGAGATGCTCCAGCAAAGCCAGAGGGACTAGGAGGAGAGTGTGCCTGGTGCGCATACCCAAAAACTGTCTTGGGGTGAAGCTGCTTTTGAAACAAGACGTTTCCCTTACTACAGGAGAGGCACAGCTCTGTCAGTCATAGCCTAAAAAAAGAAAAGCCTATATGTGATGTTACTGAAATGAAATAGATGTGGTTTCCACCCTGATGACAAACCCACGGGTTTGTTTTTTTAAGCTTTGTTTTGCAATGCCTGCCCTCCCTCCCAGGCAGGGGGGGAATCTGCTCTCTTCACTGAGCTGATGTTGCCTTGCTCTGCTAAACATGTGTATTAGCATTTGCCAGAACCAAACCATTGTCCTTGACAGATATGCAACTTAAATCATTAAAATCCTACATTTTTCTCCTTTCTCTCTGTCTGAAATTTTAAACAGAAGTTTGCAACTTGTTAACATAGTGGGAAGCATTAGTGTTCTCATTTAATTCTCAGATTTGTTAAGATTTGGGCACATTTGGAACTTCAGACTGGCCAGAAGAGTTCTGTTCTGGGCAAAAAGAAAAGAGGTTTCTGTCCTGCTATTTGTAATTAATGAAATGGCTATTGAATTTCTGATTTAAAAAAATCACTGTGAGCATGTACCTTAGCACACAACAGTCAGGATACTCATAATAGGAAGCAGATCTCTGTGCAGAATTACCAAATGAATCCTCAAATCCCCGTATTGTTGCCTGATGTAAGATCACTTAGAATCTGGAGTCTTTTTACTTTTTTTTTTTAATAATAACAGGAATTGTCTTGTAACCCTGAAAAATATGGGGGGTTTTGTATAGTACTATTTGCCTGTGAATAAACACTAACTACAGAAAAGTAGAAAAGAATGCCAGATAGCTCTACTTTTCAACTTTCACTGTATCCCAAAATAGCTCCAGACCTCATTCTGTTCTGAGATCTGCAGTGCACATCTCTGCTCTGATACGCTCCTCTCTCTGCATGTCCTGTATTTTTAGTGAAATCAGTGGGAGTTCAGAGTACGTGGGACTGCAGAATCCTCAAACTTCCTTGCTGACCTGAGAATAGGTATTTTTTGTCTGTGTTTGAAATGGACGTGCTCCTGTCATACAAAAAGATGACTGAAAATTTTAATTCTTGTTGCAGTCTGGTGCTCGGTGTTTTGCCCTTTGTGTTTACATTTGAAAAGCAAAGATGAAGTCCTGGTTCTGAGGGGTGTATTTTTGTCTTTTAGTTTTATTTTGAGGCCACCATGTATGAACTCTGTAGTGCAGTCCTTTTTATCACCCCTGCTGTGATCTCTGTGGCTGAGATGCAAGCTGGTTTTTACTTAAGGACTCCAAACTACCAGATTTGAGATCATCTGGGTGGCTAGAAGTATCTGGTGTCAAGTGTATCACAATGGTGAAATGCGAAATA
Source organism: Gallinula chloropus (assembly GCF_964237585.1). NCBI lineage: Eukaryota > Metazoa > Chordata > Aves > Gruiformes > Rallidae > Gallinula > Gallinula chloropus. The sequence goes on from NC_140097.1 coordinate 9,247,801, forward strand.
GAGAGTTGGTGAAGTCTTGCTTGCAGATCAACTTTCTTAGCCGTAGTGCTTGAAAGCCAGACACTTAACATCATTTTAATGCAGTTTTTGTGTCTGAATTAATATAATAAATGTCAATGTTGAATAGCATAAGGTCATATTTTACTACTTTGACCAGAAGTGTAATCTTCCAAGATTCAGTTTTATTACTATTATAGCAGTCATGCTGGATAAGGTCACCAATATTTCTTTCAATATGAAGTAATATATGAAAGCCCAGTTTATACCAACTTCATTCACTGCAATGTGGATTTGTGCTATGAGATGTATTGACAAAGATCTACCTTGGATATATTTGCATGTAACTCCGGAGCTGGTGTAATAATGTGTTGGTTATGCTCATTAGGGCCTTAGTCATAGCAAAGAAATGAACCTTTGAGGTTTGTACTCTCCTACTTCAAAAGAAAAAGGGCATTTTCTTCAGCAGCATAGATATTTAGTCTGAAAGGCACAGCTATACACTGCACAGCATGATGAAAATGATCTAGCTTTTGCATACATACACTTTGGTTGAACAACAAGAGTCACCAGCAGTGCCAGATTTCAAAGGTAAATACATCAAGCGTATGTATCAAAACCTGTGTGTACCCTGGCTGCTTATAAAGAGATAGACTGCACCGATCTTTAAAGCTGAAGTAATTGGACACCTACCTGTATATTTACATTGCCTGACATCGTGTTACTACTGCTTTTTTGTGGCTTCCAAACTGCATTCGTGAAAGAGGCAATAGATACCTTTGATTTTTCTTTTGAGTTGAGGGGTTGTGCTCCAAGTGAGGCCATCTCTAACACTAATGATTTTCATCAGCTTGGGATTTCTCCTGGTTTGTTCTAAAGAATTCTTCATGAGTTTTTATTATGTGAGGATTAAATTTTATTCAATTTATTAACTTGTATACATTAGTTCCTTAGAGAAAAGCTGGTATTTGTGGAAATTGAGAGAGGAAAAAATAATGCAGGGGTTAAAAGGTTTTGCAGCATCTAGTACTGTGCTAAATTATGTAAGGAAAAAATATTAAATAATAATATATTCCTTATTGCACACAGCCTGTTTGGGGATTATATGGAGCAGGATGGATGAATCCTAGGGTCCTTCTTTCTCTACTTTTTTTTTTGTTATTTTTTTTTTTAAGCATTCTGTCAGCTAAAAAAGTTACCTTGGCAAACTTTTGTACTTGTTTTATCTCAAGGGTTGGCATTTCTGAATAGCAAAACTACTTTATAAAGCTGAAATCCCAAAACTGTTTCTGCTCTGTGCCGGTCTGTGTGCAAAACAAGCAGCGTCAGTGTGCTGCTCCTGCTGTGTAAGATCTCCTTTAGCTGTTTCTGAAGACTTCTGTGCCCCATACCAAAGAAACTGGGTTTCAAATCTTGTTTGACAGCTGTAGAGGGGCTTGTTCCACATGTGCCTCTGTTTCTGTAGTTAAAGATAGGTAATGTAATATGTGAGATTTTCCAGTTGCATTTTCCCGATGGCATGCTCTGTGCTGTGAGATGGCCCCTGTGTGCTGGGAGGAGTCACTAGGGCACCAGTAAGATGTAAGGCAAGGTGAGGACTGTGTCCCTGCCATGCTGCATCCTCCTGCCTGCAGCTGAGCTGGTGTCTGCTGCTGGCTCCCCGGCATGGCCTCCCACCTCTCAGCAGGACAGCCAGCGACCCTTGGGTTTTTCCTTGCACATAGCCAAGGCAGAGTGAGTGATCCAGATGTGTTGTCACCTACACAGATACGTTGTGGGAGAAGAAAGGGGCTGCAAATGTCCCAGCTGCTCAGCCCAGCTTCTTGTCCACCAGTTTTAATCCATGTTTTTTTTAAAAAAAAAGACATTAAAAATCTGTCTGCTTGAGGAAACTGAATCAAGGTAAAAAAGCATTTTCTTGACATCTGTTTCCACAATGTGGAACGCCGTTATGTGCAGATGTATTGTTTTGCATTGTGCTTGCCCTTGTGGGAACACTTTGTTCTCTGATGTATTTAAAATGTTGTTTAATGACTTTAGTCTTCATTTATTAGGGCTCTTATTTCTGAAAGATCTTTATGGCATGCAAACAGAGAAAGTAGGTGTGTACATCCAGGCATGCAAGCTAAACCTCCACGTTGAGAGTTTCTGGTTGTTGGTAAGTTTGGGAGCTTTTTTTGATCAGTGACAGTCTCAGAAATCATACAGTCACAGAATCCTCTGAGTTGGAAGGGAACCATAAGGACCATCAAGTCCAACTCCTGGCTCCACACAGGACCAGCCAAGTCAAACCCCGGACTGGGTGCATCGTCCAAATGCTTCTTGAACTCAGCCAAATTGGTGCTGTGACCGCTTCCCTGGGGAACCTGTTCCAGTGCCCAACCACCCTCTCAGTGAAGAACCTGTAGCACAATTGTGCAGCAACATGCGTTAAAGCAAGAAAGTAATTTGAAGAATGGTATTTCAAGGAGATGTTTACTATGCTAATAATCTCTCCTGCTTTGTTAAAACTGATTTACTTTTGTGCTGCAGGTTGTCCTAGAGCACACTTGGGGAGATGGTAGATGTTTTGATGTTGAAGTTCTGAACAAAGGAACACACTTTGAGTTTCAATGCACGTACACGTCTATGTATCTATAGCTTGCACAAGTTTAAAGGAAATCAATTAGCAATTGACTATTGCAGAGCAATGGTGATAGTATCTGGAAGTGTGGATAGTTTTCTAAGTCTGAGCAAATCTTTTGAGTTTTCCAGTACTTGCTGAGGTCAAAGTTACTGGGAGAGGAGGAAGCTCCTCCTCACAGGATTTCATTATTTCAGGATTTCTGTAGGTGTAGATAAAAATGCAGAGTTTGTAATTAAAAAGAACGGAGGAGTTATTGAATGTTTCCAAATCTAAGATCTGTAAGACAGAGTTGCTGACAAGACATTCTCTAAGTGGGCCCCAAGGCATTGAGGTCTGTCTGCTTCTGCTGACCTCTAAAATGTGCTGGAAGGCTCCTTCCTTTGCTGGGGACTGGGGAGGGAGGCATGGCACTGGGTGCAGTTTGTTGTACTGCTTCTACTTCTTTTTTGCGTGGTCATTGCTGGCTAGAAGGGTTAGGTGAAGCTGTCCAAGATGCCCAGATGCCAAAAGGCAAACACAGTCTTCTGAACAAACAGAAAGAAATGAAGACATGTAAAACAATGTAAGTTTGACCATTCTTTCTCAGCAATAGAATGTGCTTTTTGTTTTATTCAAACTTTGGCTCCCCATTCCTCCTCTTGTTGGAACACATTAAATAATTGTAAGTAATACATGAGTGTTTCATGCATTTTGTAATACTTCAGGTCATAGAGGTTGCCAGTAAGTCTAGTGTTTTACTTTTAAATGTAGGTCCCTTGATGTCTTAGCTGTTGCCACTGGAGGTTTAGGTGTCAAAGTTGTGCTACATGTGTGGTGCCAGCTCTGCCTGTGAGCACAAGCTAGAGCTCCATTTTCCATCCTTTTAATTGGTATTAGAGGAGACAGCAGCAACCTCGCAGCTGGCATCTCATTTCATCAAAGCAGTGATAAACTTTATATTCAAAAAAAACTTCTCTCACTTAAAAATCCTTTAGTTTTGGTGACAAATGTTGGGGTACATTTGCATACAAATAACTTTCTTCCAGGAAAAGACTGGGATTTTTTGATTATTTTTTTTTAATGCTTTCTAAACATAGTTTGTCTGAAAGTTTTATGAACCAGGTTTTTGTTTTCATATGCAGGCTGATGAGCTTATTCTGGAAGAGACTGAAGCAACGTTAAATTGTCGTTTGATTCCTCTTTTGAGGACATCCTGAGCATGTTTTGCTACAGAACAATTTCCCTTCCTTGTTATAATTCTTTGACTTTTCATTTCCATTGATAACTTTGCTTATCTTGCACTTAAAAATTCATAGTACAAATATAAATGCATCTGGCATCATGATTGCCAGGGATTTTTAAAGAATTGTTCACTAAGATTATTTTTTTCTAAAGTTTGGTTTAAAAGGTTGGGTTGTTTTTCATTCAGTAACTTTACATTCTAATAGAATGTCCTATGAAAGTGGTCGTCAAATGGAAATTTTATTTACTCCCCACTTCCTGATGGCAAATATGACTTAGAGCTTAATTCTCTCCTACTGAAAATCTGCCATACGGAAGCTCTTTTATCTCTTGGTGCATGGCAAAAACATCTCATCCTGATCTGTCCTATTCTTGGACACCATTTTATCTCCTCTGCAATCGACTTTGTCTGTAGTAGAACCAACACTCTTTTTATCACCCAAGGTCTGATCTTCAAGCTTTCACCTTCAAAAGCACAGCCATCCTTAGGCAGACTGGTAGCTCAGAATGATTTATAACAGAGGAGAACTTTGAAGTTCCTATAAACAACCAAAAAACAGTGGTTTTGGCCTTTTTTAGTTATACTGCTGTTAGTTTGCTTGCTTCTGCTTAGACATCTCTTGTGTCTTCTGTTGTGTATCAGTGACATGCAGCCAGGAACGCCTGTGCCACCAGGTTCTGACTGTCCTGATAAGAATCCTTAGCTAGCAATGTGAAGCTCAGGAAAAATACTTCATGAGTGTTTTTCACACCAGTGGTAAGTATCAGCACAGGGTTGCATGTGACCTGCAGACAGGCACGTTCAAGGGGACTCTGTAGAGAACACATGCTTAATTTCCAGAGCAGCAAGCATGCACATCATTTCTATGAGACTGAGTTTTATAACAGTGTACACAGCCATTACTGACGTGTTGGGAGGTCACTGAGTGATTCATATCCAGCAGCTTAACAAGAGGAAGCTGAACAAATGGCAGTGGAGATGCTTTCATTTGGAGAAGTACCAAATGTCCCTGCTCTTTCAGCCCCTAGATACAGGTTATCTACTTTGTGACCTTCAGAAAGGGAAAGACAGCCGCGTTTCTCAGCAAGACAGCTTTGATGGTGATTGTAAACCCCCCAAAAATGCTATGTGCTGTAATTTAAGGAAGAAACAGAAAGATCTAAAAATCTATTTGCTGGAACAAAGTTTGTGATACCAAATTCAACACCAGTTTCTGCCTCGCATCCAGGATGTGGTTGAAGTGCTGTCATCTTTCTTTGTTGGGTTTTTTTGGCATAATTTTTTTTTAATGATAACATGTCAGACTCAAACAAATTTTTTCTTCACTCCAGGGAACTGTCTGCTAGCAACAAGCACAGTGACATATTGTTGTTATCGGCTTGTATTATGGTAACACTGAGAGGTCCAAACCAGAGATCACAGCCCAAATCTTTGGGGGTATGTAGACGTGCTGTGAAGCACTAACAGCTACTCAGACCTTGCGTAATGAGACTTCTGGGTCTGTGATTAATTTGGAGTGCACAGCAGATTCCCACGCTGGTTCCAACAGTGGCAAGGGAAATATCTATTAATGTGAGACAAGTAGGATGTAAGGGTTGAAGGGCCGTAGAAGCAGATGCTTGTCTTGATGGCCCTTAGTCTAAAGTGTCTGATAACCTTGAACCCTGTCATTGCAGATGTCATGGGGAGCTTCATGCAGGTATTGAGGTTTGTATGGGTATTTCTGTTTGGGCCTATGCAACTGAGGCTCAATAAATTGGAAGAGAGAGTAGACGAGAGAACAGGTTCACCTCTCTACTAAGCAGGAACTCACAGATGGTGACAGTGGAAGTTGCACCTCTACAAACATCTTTTCATATCCCTTGCTCATTTGATTTATTTTTTTACTGATCTCTCAACTACAAGATGTTCAGGGTCTCCCCTTGCCAGTGACACTACCCATTTGCTTTGGAACATTTGTTTTCCTCAACAGTGACCCTGTGCTAAGGATGAACATCATTGGCTACTTTCAGAAATATCAACCAAGTAATCAAGCATGAATGTTTTTTCTTAGCAACTGAAGTTGTGCAGCAGACCATTTTGAGAGCCATATTTGCTCTTGGAGATGCCTGTTTCTGTAGAGAACTGGTCTGATGGACTTGGCTCCTTGAGAACGTGTCCTTGTTCCATGCCTCTCCTCAAAGGCTGACCAGCAAAATTATTTTGTGTCTGGTGTAGAAATGCTGCTGTGGGCAGAAAGGCAACATTGTGCCATGTGGTTCCTTGCTGAAATCAGCCCTGCAGGGGTTTTGTGATGCTGTGTGTGATGTGGTTCAGCACTTAGGGAGTGTAAGAGGGCAAATGAGAGAGAAGTGCCTTCGCCTCCTTGAGCACCTGTTAAGGAGCTAAGCATACGCTGGTTCTGGATTTGCAAATCATTATAATGACAGACTGTGACAATAAAAAGAGCCATGAAAATAGATCATGTAAAGAAGTCCTGGATTAAGGAATCCCCTGGTACACTAGGATATGATAAAACCCCACTAAGTCAATAATCTGTGCATTAAGAACTTCTCTGGTTATGTAAAGGAACTAAACCAGCTTGTTTTTCTCAGTGAGCCAGAGGAAGTGGTAGCTTGGGTATGTAATAGCATGATAAAGAGCTCTTGCTCTTCAGTAGCCCTTACGGTCTAACTTGATTTACAGATCAGATCTCTGTTGATGACAGTAGAAAGACTGTAATGATGCCAATGACCGTGTCTGAGAGAGTCTCAGTTGTGTCTTTATTCCAAGTCCACGGAAAGGAAATAATAAAAACAGATAATCACATTAAAGTAATGGTTTCAGATGACACACACACAAAATAAGGTTATTCAGAGTTAAACTGCTAGTTTGTCTTCTTCATTCTTATGTTGTTGAATATTGCAGGAGTCCTGGATGAGAGTATGAATTTATGTACCGTGCATACTGAAATGCTTAGCGATGATGTGCAGAGCTGGGAACAATGAACATTAATGACAATAATAGTATTAGAACAGCATCTACAGAGGCAATCATGACACAGGGCCCTGTTACTCTTATCCAAGAGGACTTATTATACAAGTGAAAAATGGGGCAGACCTACTTTCTGATTCCCTCCTCCTTTATAGCCTTCATTGTCTCGGGTGCTTTGTAAGCTGTGTTATACCATCTCCGCTTGAGTTTTATTTTCTATTGAAAGGAGAGCTTTGTACAGATAGTTTTATGTTGAAGATGTACTCTACATCTGCTTTACATTTTACTCAGCCCTTAAGTATGACTTCTCCAAAACTGACTTCCCAGGTGGAAAAGGGAAGACGCATCTTTGGGACCATTTCCCCCTACTATGCACACTTTGAACATGGTTGTTGATATCAAGCTTTTTGTGTTAAAGCCAATATGAAATAAGTTGTCAAAATTAAATAGCTAAAGAATAGTGGCTTAAAATAGTTTCTTTTCATGCTGGACTGCCTCTGAGCCTCTACTTTACGCAGGGTCTTTGGTATTTCCACCTCACCTTTCCCTCTATTACTGCTGAGCGAAGGCTGATTCCCTGCATTGCTGCACTAGTTGTTTTAATCCCTGAATACCTACACCTCAGGAAAGGCTATTGCTATATTCCTTTTGATTTTGAAATACCTCTGTCAGCCCTCAGTTACGTTTTCCTTGTTTGCCATTTCAGTGTCCTCATCTTCCAACTATTAATGTTTGTAAAGGTCACCACCCATCTCCTGAATGCATGGAGGGGGGGATGTGCGTGCTCCTGAGCTTCACTGGTGAATAACATAGAATTCCTAGGATTACAAAAGCACTGTTTACAGTAGGTCCTGCCAAACAACAAAATAGTAATAACATTTGCAAAACCAGTATACGAACTCTCTTAGCATCTCTCTGCTACATCTACTTCAATTGTGTATTAGACAAATGTCTGTATTGCATTGCCTAAATTCTTTATCGCGGGCTTTGCAGTTTTAAGCATCGAAAGGAACTGATAGAAATACACCAGCAGATTTATTTTTAGGTGCAGCAGCAAAGATATGATCTTGCAGGGCAAAGGTACTATGATTTGCCTTTCTGCTGTGCAAGTGTGCTGAACAGCTCTTCTGTAAGGCAGATAGAAGGTTCTCTTGTTTTTCAGATTGTTCCTAAAGCTGCTGATGTTCTTACAGAGTGCTAAGCCATTCCTGCAAAGGGATACAGAGCATTTCTTTCTTTGCAAGGGTTTCTCTCTCTCCTTTGTAATTTAGGCTCATTCTGCTCATGGAATAGTTCCCTGGAACAGCGTAGCTCATTCTGTTGCTTTAGAGGAAATTTCAGTAACTAAGCGTGCAAAATACACCATGAGAGCTTCCAACTTAAGACAAACCTAGCTCTCCATTGACTGTATTGGACAGTTTTCTGACCACTCTAACAGAACAAAGTAGAAAACCACTTCTGAGCAATTAATGGGAATCAGGTGGTTTATTCCATTTTTAAACTTTCAAAATCCCAACATACATTACAATAGTCTTTGAGGAATACACTTAGTGTATAAGGCAGTCTGAATTATCCAAATTCAGTTTACCAAAACTCCCTGTTATTCATGTTCCTCATTATCTATCAATTACATTCAAAATTACCTTCATTACCTGAAACCTTGATTATCCAAATGTATTCATTGTCCCCTGTGATACTCTGATAATTGATCTTGTACTGCATTCCTCCAGCTGATGCTTCACTGGTTATGAAATGAAGGCACTGTTAGTCTGACACGTGCTACCCCAAGCTCATCTTTCTCTATGCTGTTCAGCATAGACTTAGTGCAGAGTTATAAAGAGTATGTGTAAAGCTCTTGATCATCTGCCATCACTAGGTTGTTGGAGAAAGCTGGTTGTTACCAGCTTCTGCAGCAGCAGGTTTAACAGGTCCTTCCTTGAGAGAACTTTATTCTGGGGAAAAAAAAAAAGATGATGATGGAAGGAGTGAAACTTCCTAAGCAGCAGGATATTTCAACATCACCATAAGGCACTGGATTCTCACAGTTCCAAATCCACTGTTTCCTCTGATGATCAATCCAGTTTACCTTCAAAAATTAGGCCAGATATATCCCAGAAGGATTCACTAAATATTCATCCATTTATTTTATTGTTGTCTCCCACCATAGATGTCTAGAACAGAAAAAAAGACTCTACTTTCAAGTACCATAGAGAACAATGTCAATAATGTGTACAGTTTGTACAGAACCTTAATCCCCAACACATTCTATGGTGTCTTTCTACCAGGTTAAAGCTTGTTTCCTATAAAACTTAATGTCTGGAATATGGCATCCAGTAAATTGCAAGAAAGTAAATTTGTCATAACTAATATTTAGTAATTAGTTATTCCCTCGTTATAGTTCCTGACTCATGAGCTAGAATATAACTTCATAATGATCACATTATTTTTTGAATATGATGGTGCCTCAGCTTAATTAAGACTCAGCGCTGAAGCTTTTTCTCACAAGTTGTTTCTTATTCTCAGATGGAGAGTCCAGGATCATGAGCTTACTTTCTCTGTTTGAAGTCAGGCTTTGCAATGACGTGTTGCAATTCCAGGAGGGATAAGTCTGGTAAATTGAATTCAATGCAGTTTTCTGGTGGTGCAGCTCATTTGAACAAGACTTGTAGACAATGAGTTGCTTTGTACGATGGCAAATGCCATTGCTCCAGTGTTAAAGCTAAAAAAACCACTCTGTGTTGCTCTTCAAGTGTTGTTTGGTTGTTGCTGTCCGCTTCAGGCATGGGGTTTTTTTTCAGTGGTCTTGTATATTGATAATTGGTATATGTGCAGAGTAATTCATGTAGTTATGAGTATTTTGGTCATGTATTTAGAAATTGTATATATCATCCTGAGCAGCATACATGTAGTTCTTAGCTGAAATGGGTTGTTGTACACCAGTATTTCTTTACAGGATTTTCTGAGAACCTCATTGCAGTTGTAGATTAAGTCCTTCCATGACGGGACTGCTACATTTCCTATTTGGCCACTGGTCATTGCTTTGGGCCTTCCAAGATCAAAAGTTTAATGTGATCCCAGAATGTCATCGTGTTTCCTGGTACAGATGTAAATTTAGGTATGCAGTAAATTTCTGCCAAATGAAACTTGGATCAGAGAGGTGTTTCTGAGCCACAAACTCTCCCACGGCTATTCTCACTGTGGTTCCACTTAGGCACCTGCTATTGCCTGAGGCCGCCCCTGAGGTCAGTAGCTAGCAGAAAAGGACAAATCCTACAGTAAAATACCACTCGCTATGAGGAACTGAGCTTTTAGTGACCTACTTGACATACCCTAAAGGCATTTAAAGGGAATATCAAATATACGAAAGGCTTGTTTAAAATGAAAAGTGAACAGTTCTGAATCTCACATTTCCCTGCTGTGTCCCTCTGTCTTGTGGAGTCTCTTTACTTTGAGTAGCAGCACTTTGTACTTTGCTGTGTTATCTCTCATGATTTCGACCATAAGCCATATCCATATTTAAATTCAATGTAGTGATTTTATTTTTTTTTTACAGAAAATTGATATTTATTGTTCATTTCTTGGAACCATTTCACCTTTCATTGACGTGAAGGATTATTTTAAGTAGTTTCAGTGGGGTGAGAAGATCAGGTAGACTGGAAAAAAACCCCACTGTATAAAAGCTGCAGTGTGGTCTTGAAACACTTAGCATAGTGCAGAGATTCATGTCAAAGATTTACACTGATTGTGCTTGGGTCCACTGGAACCACTAATTCTCTGTTTCTTTGCATAAATCTGGTCTTCTGTATTAGTGTAAACATATCTGTACTGCCTGATCAAGATCAACTGCATTTAGATAATTTGTCTTATCTTAATGACTTTTTTTATTAATGATAAGATGTGGCATAGGAAGATCAAAACAATGCATTGTGTGCTGTTTTAATACTCTGAAGATTTATTTTGTTTTTATTATAATTTTATGGCATTTTCATTGGTTCTTAATAATTTTTATCATTCACAGCTAAGTTTTTCTCCCAATCTAGCAAGTACTATTTCCTCTATTATACCAAAGCAGCATTCTAAAATATATTTAAATCTAGTTCTACATGTAAGCCCTGCTAAAGCATGCTCATCCACCTTCTCCTATTATGAGATGCTCACTTTTATGCCAAATAGTCACTTTTTGAAGGAAATCTGTGGAGACTTGCTCCATCTTACTGAATAAGATTTGTCCTGGGGGAAGACATTACTTGCATTACTACAGTTTTATGTACATCCTAATTCAGTAGGTTTGGGGGGAATGAGTGGATGCATTGACGTATTATTGTCGTAATGAAGCAGAATATGCATTTGATTCATTTTTAAGGGCTTTTTGATGCCTTGTATGTATGTATATGTGCATGCACTATTTCAGTTGGTTTTGCTTCCTTCAGAACTCGCCTTATAGGCAATGTCTATGGAACTGTTATTGTTTTCCTTGCACAGAGAAATTGCTCCTGTAGCCTTCAAAATGGGAAGAATTGTTCAAGGGCAGAAAAAAGATAAATGACTGGCAGTTGTTTTTCAGTTATATTAATTTTATTAGTCATGCATTCTCCTGTGTTTTTTCTGAGCTATGGGACTTCTTCCTGTTAGCAATTAGAGCTTTTGAACAAAGAAAACTTCTGCTTAGATGCAATGATGAATTCAATACCCCTGCCTATGCTCCTCAGTTGAATCTGGGGACAATATTGTGGTGAGTTTTAATACCTGAGGCTTCATCTGACTGATTCTCTCTGCTTGGGGCACTTGATGCAAATTCATGTAAAGCAGCGTAAGAAAAGAATAATCCCTCACCCAGCTCCCCACAGCACATTATTTCTGCATTCCCATCAGCTAGTTTATGGAAGTGCAGAAGGGGTCTTTCATACAGATAGAAATAATAATTTATTGCAGTCTTCTGCAGCTGGTTCTTCTGGCCCCTGAACTCCCAGCAGCCACACCAAGGTACTGTCTTCCCACGTCAGAGAGGGCTGAACTGGCCACTGAGCAGCCTCATGCTCAAGGGACCTCATCTCTACGTGTCTCTCAAACGCTACCTGCTATTAGAAAGAGATTGTAGTGGCATCCATGGTGCTGCAGTTTATGTTAATCCAAAAATGAGCAAAGCTGTGATCTCTAAGGCAAGAATTCTTGCTGAGAGTTGCTCTGTAAGCAATCGGGGTGTTTTCAGCTGGACAGAAGCTACTGTGCTTTAAGTAATTCACCCAAGCTTATGAAGTACATGATGAAACATTGTTTCCATAGGTACCATAATTTGGGACATGCATTTTTGGGCTTTATTTTGTTGTTGTTTTTTATTTTCATGAAAACCAGTTAGTCAAAACAAAATATTATTGAAAAAGTCAGTTCTTATGATTTTCCCAAACTTAATTTATTAAGGAAATTTTTTACTAACTAAACTGCCTTTTTTGGGAAAAATGTTAGAATGCTAAAACATTTCATGAGTTTTAAAAGTTTTAGAAATTTTATTAACCACTAATATTTCATCTTCAAGATATATTTTAAAAAAATAATTGTGATTTTGACTTGTGCTGCTGTGACAGGGAAGAAGATATTGAAAAATCTTTTTAAAAGCCTGCTGAATAAGAACAGTATTTCCATCCCAATGTGAGCTATGGATTCCTGACCATGTTAACACACTGAAAATGAATAGTTTTCCTAAGTTAAAACCTTCTGTAACAAATGGCTTAGAAAACTAACAATATTGGTCAAACCCAGAGGCTTCATAAAGAAGCAATTACCCTTTCACTTGTAGATATTCTGTCTTATTCCTGTTGTATTTTATTCTTTTAAAGCCTCGTGTATTAAGAAAACCTGTCAGTTCTAATGTTTTTACTGGTTCCTCAAAAAGACAAAAGGGAAAAAAAAAGAATTTTATTCCTATTGTTAGAATGTCAGTACCTGGAGACCCTTTATTTTTTCCTTTATAAAGCTTTGAATTGTTCTGTTTGAAGTTCAAATTAAGGAATAAAACAAAAATCAAAACGGAAAGTGTGATTTCTGTATAGGAAACTAATGGACTTAACCAGGAAAAAAGTTATGTTTAGTTCTAACGCTTGTCACATAAAAGGAATTTTAACCTCTTTGGGATTTCTCTTTTTTTTTTTTTGTTTTATTTCTTTTTTTGACTCCCCAAAGTAATTTCTCCAGCATTTCAGGACTACAGAGCATGTGTACCTTTATATTTGTGCGTAAAAATTTATAATGGGCACTTTGTGGGGTTGATCAGAATCACATTGAAGGGAACACAGAGCATGGCTTAGACCTTAAAGACAGAATTGCAGTAATTTAGGCTTCAAAGTCAAAATTAGATAAAGTAAATAAAAATTGCTGCTGTGCCTTTGAATTTCAGCCTCCATTCTATTTGTATTAATGAAAAGAAAGTGTAGTGAGAGGACAAGGGCAATGGCCTTAAGGTGAAGGAGGGGAGGTTTAGATTAGACATTAGGAAGAAATGTCTATTTTTTATAATTCTTCCCTGTGAGGGTTGGGAGGCCCTGGCACAGGGTGTCCAGAGAAGCTATGGCTGCCCCTGGATCCCTGGCAGGGTTTGAGGTCAGGTTGGATGGGGCTTTAGGCACTCTGAGCCTAGTGCAAGGTGTCCATGGTGGAGAGGTTGGAACTGGATGGGCTCTGAGGTCCCTTCCAACCCAAATCAGTCTGGGATTCTACAAAAACCGCATTTGAAGTGGTCAGTATGCAGATGTTCACCCTGTGTTTTGTCAGTGAAAGAGTGAAAAAGATTTATGTAAAAGTGTGCAACCTTGACTGTTGAGGCTGGGACCTGGCACATGTATTTCACACTTGCTCTGCTGGTGTGTAGAAACTTGTTGAGCCACGCTTGCTTGGCCATGAGTCTGAGCTTTTCCAAACAGGTTACAATCTTAATAGACCAACAGGCAGAGGCTGTTAATTTGAATTATGGAGGAGGCTCACAGGCTTTGGTGCATTAAACAACCTGCCCAAGGTTGTGCAGGGAGTAGGCCACTGTGCCCAATATATAAGGACAAGTGATTTTGTTGAAATCATAGGTCATCTGTAGGTTTTAGCTCAGCTGGAAGGTAATGGGTCTGATCCACTGTTGCTTTACTGCTGCTTTATGGTTATGCACTTACACTAATATACCTGGAGTTTTAGTCTACTATCTGCTGGTACTCTTTGGAAAATACTGACATTCCTAATTGTTTAATAAATCTTTAATGGAGCTTTTAGTGTGTGTGAGGGTATGTATATTGATTTGTACATGTGTGTTTAGGTATTAGGAAAAAAGTGAGGCTGATGGGAGATACTGTAACATCTAGAGAGGATCTACAGGATCACAGAATATAATAGGGTGTAAAGGGTTTCCACTCCTTAAAATGGAGAAGTTGACACATTAAGTTGCATGTAGTCTAATGATGTGGACTGACTCAGAGAATTTGAAGGAAATAACAGCTGTGCACATCAAAGCTTAAAAATAGAAACTTCATCAGTCAGTAGCAGTTCAGAATGAATGAAGAAATCACAGAATTATTAATTACAGTGCTTTGAGAAAGGAAACATAAAGTTCAAACTTCCTGAAGACAGAATGCTGTTTTCAGTCATGCAGCATGCCTGCTGGGTATCTGCCCCTTGTCCTGATGAGCCACTCTGTAAAGGTGGGGGCTGTAGCCCAAACATAGGCACCTACTGCCATTCCAGATACCGCAAGATGACTCAGGCTTCCCACCTGCCTGACAGATATGACACAGGACATATGGGACATTCCTGCCCTTCTGGAGTGGCAGCTGGATGCCCTGAGGCATCTCAGATAGCAGTAGATGCTTCTGTCTAAGGAGTAATTGCACATAGACATAAGTACAGACTCACTTTCACTCACAGTCACCTGAAGCACATCAGTAATTCGTAGCAGTCTTTGCAGTGGGGAATTGCAGAAAGTAATGAAGAGTTTACCTAATTTTAAATTTAATAATTTTGACATGAATAGAGCATTTATCCAGATTAAAATCTGTCCAGGATATAAAGTTAAAAACTATCCTAGTATTAAAAACTATGATTTAAAGTTGCAGTGATGGTTGTTTTCTTAATGACCTCAAATGCATGAATTCATTCTAACATTTGCCTTTTTATATATTCATAGTTAAATATAACTTGAATGTTGTCCTAATTACATTCTCATGTTAATTTAGCTCTGATTCAGAATTTCTATCATTATTCTTTGTAGAATTATTTTGAAATGATGGAAAGTTCAGTGAAGATGCTCCAGTATGTGATTGTGCCTTTGAATTATTTATCACATTCAAAGACAGAAATATAGCTAAAATCTAGTTTGAGTTGTAAATGAGCCTTGGTAATGTAAGGAGGAAGTGAAAATCCTTTTTGCAGAATGACATGGTTTATGGGCACATCATTTGATATTGTGGGAGCATTTCACCACCCCCCATGAACGGAGAGCCTCACCACTAATAAACATCCCTTGCACCAACTGATAAATGCTACGTGAGCAGGTAAGATATACACAGTGTGGAAGAGGAGAGAGGGAAGTACAGAGACAATGTGCCCAAATGACAGAGCAGATTAGTGACAGAATTAAGAAGAGAAAACAGATGTCCTGCCTCAGTCACAACCAGCACTCACTGCACTCTCTTCTCCCTCTCCTCTGTGCTATGGAAACAGCAGCTCTCACAAGCAGCGTTTAGCCCATGTTTTTCACAATGCATCACAGGGACAAGTAGCACAGTGTTAATATACGGTTGTACAAACCATGATTAATGCACAAATTCATACTTGTGGCTGTGGCCCTGAGCTAGGTAGAGAGCAAATAATTGCTGGTGAGGCGTGTGTGAGTCTGAGAGGGTGAGAAACTGCTGGGAAAAAAATCTAAAGGAGAAAAGGAAACTTGTCTTAATGTAAGCAGAAGTTTTGCTAGAGGTAAGTGAGGGGAAATTCTTCATTTATAAATGGTTCAATGACCCATGATAATAAAGCAGTACTGCAGAAGAAGGATAATTATCTACTTAAGTATCAGATGCCCTAAGGGTAAAAGCTTCCCTTCTCTCCTTCTGAAAAATGAACTCAGATTAAACAAATGTCCTTTTTCCTGTTTTACTGTTGACATGGATTTCCCTTTTATGAGTAAAATTAATTAGTTTTTCTATTCCTTTATTCCTGGTATGGAAATCAGGTCTGCCAAGCAAGTTTCCAGCTCTTCCCTTGGGCCCTAAGTTCAGCCAATAGCATCCTTTATGGAGGTGCTTTGTACAGTGTGCTGGGAAGGCACAAATAAATTACTGGAGTTTTATTATGCCCAGTAGCTTGCCAAGAGGCACAGCATTTTAGAACTAAAACCCCACAAAAGTAGGATTTTTGTCCCTATGCAGGATGGGCTTATTTCCAAGTACCTGCTTTCTAAATACATATTTCTTGTTTCTTTCATTTTAATAGTGTAAGTTGTAGCAAGAGAAAAAGAGAATAGTGGTGGCATAGCTGATGCTGTACTAAAAAAAATGAGACACACATTAATACTTGCATCTGGGGCCAGTCATCTCCTGTTCTGCTGGGAGCTACGAGCTGTGGAGCTTGCTCAAAAAGTCTGCTCCCACTTTAGCAAACATCCATTACGATCTTGTCTGTCTTCATGTGGAATCTGAAAAATTATCAAAACCTGCCCCTATATCTTTACTTCTAGAAAACGCCTTTTTTTCCCTCTTTAATCAGAATTATACATGGGATTACTCCGATAAATTTGGTAAATGGAAACAAGCTGTTTCTCTGTTTAGGGAAAGAACTTATCTTTGTATGTTTTAATCTTTATTTCAAATGTCTCATGTGGTTCTTGAAAATCTGGTTGATGTAACCTTTGTGTGAACCTGTTAACTCCAGAGCACCTCCCAGACCTTTGCTGGAGTATAGAGAATATTCCTGAATACCTGCAGGCTTCAAGATGCAGTAAAAGTAAAGATGACTGTAATACAATGGCATGGAACTTAATTTTCTTCCAATAGTCCTTTGAACACTCGCTTTAATACTGAAAAAATAAGAAGTTGTTAATTTTCATAGCCTTTGGTCATGAAAGTCCAAGTGGTGTTAAAGGTGATTTTAAGGTCTTCATTCTGCAAACATAATGCTGTAAGGCAGGAAAAAAAATCCTGTCTTTGGGGAATTGAAATTAGAATCAAGTCCCATGTACTTGCCTGTTGGATTTACACAACTGAGGCTCTGCTAAGGATTCTGGACCCTATTAATAATGTTACAAAATTGACTTTCAAGTGGGGAATCTGAAATTATTAATTTCTGTGAACACAGCAGATCAGATGATTATAAATAGCGTCCGTGTACTTCTACTGTTTACTTTATGGCTTTGTTTCACTGACTCACGGAGTGCAGTCACCAAGGTAGAATAAAATCAAAGTATATTTACAGTGTTGGGAACACCACGCTTTAAGAATGGATAGTCTTAATTATCTTAATGTATTTCTAAAACCATATAGTGTACAGGTGAGCATTGTGAATGGTAAGTAATGTGATGTGGGAATAAATGGTCTGCTATTATCAGCATAGCATCAGCTTTTCACATTTAGATACTTCAAATTAGAGGTGTGAGATCAAGATTTTCAAAAATATGTTGCACACGTGGAAAAGCATCACAAAACTGCTGCCTCAGATCCCACATCCAAACCCATCTTAAATTCTTTTGGTTTTCCCCCATTTTTAATTACAAAAGGAAATGTGTGTGACTTTCAGAGATGTCAAATACAAGTATCTCTCCATCAAAATGTTACCTTGGAGTCTGAACGCTTTGCTTTCCTGTAGATGTCTCAGTAGTAACAAATGGACTTCAGTCATTTTGCCCATGTCTGAGGGATTTGAGAAGGCTTCTTCTGAACAAAGCATCAGGTGATTCTCTGTATCATGTTTTAGTTGCTTTTGCTGTAATCCTTGGAGAGGAAGAGTTTAGGTAATTCAAAGGTGAACAGAAATGGGTTATATGCTAGGGATTGAGACGCTTGTCCTTCTGGACCACTGAGACTTGTGTTTGTGCCTTGACAATACCACCTTCAGATGTCCTTGTTTGTCCTCTGCGGCCGGTGGAGCGTTTCCGTGACTTGAGTCCCGAGGAAGTGGCCGATTTATTTCACATGGCGCAGAGGGTTGGCAACGTGGTGGAGAAACACTTCTGCGGCACCTCGCTCACCATTTCAATTCAGGTGTGTAAACCAGTCAACTAAAAAAAAAGTTTAATGGTTTGTTTTATCAAGCTTTCAACCTTCTTCCCCAGTCCAATGACAAAAGGATGTTCACATTTCAAGGGGCAATAAATGCAAAATGATAATAGTAAAAAAAGCAGCACGGTAACTGCATTGCAGTCTGCCAGGTTTGCCATTGAAGAAAACTGAAAGGCAAACCAGCAGAAAAGTGTAGATACTTAAAAACTTCAAAGCTTTAGAATAAGCCTGTGTACACTCCCAAACATGGTATTCGCTTGTCAGTGTTTCAGCAAATAGTCTTCCTTCAAAGAATCATTTGCAGGATTGACCTAGGGAAGGCAGCACATCTCCCTGTACAGCAAGTAACCCACTGCTTCTGTTGGAAACAGGTGATTCCAGCTCACAGCTTGTTATATGCAGGGAGAGGGATATAGCCATGTAAATATGTTCTCAATTCTGACCTTTCAGTTACTTGTGCTGGGTGGTTCTATGTCAAAAAGAACTCTGTTTAAAGCAAGTCAGGAGACTAAGCCCAATTCATTAGAATAAGAATTCAATAATTTCTCACTTGCATGTCTGATTATGTATTCACAAGGATCAGAAATATATTGCTAGCTATTAAAAAATATGGTCTGAAAGAATGGAAAATAACGACTGTTGTTTTTCTGGTCTAAGATAGAGTTTCTCACTTTGCATTGGGCTGATATGGAGAGGTGCCCTGTCCAACAACTTTGTGTTGAATGGGCCCCAGGTAAATTAACATACAATGAAGTTGGATGTAAACGTCTATTGAGTAAGATTTCTGAATCCATGTATGACCCTTCCTATCTCCCCTCAATTGAGACTTCTCCTTTTTCTTACAGGATGGCCCTGAAGCTGGACAAACGGTGAAGGTGAGTGCTTATTATGAAGAATACAAATTAAGAGACAATTATAAGAACTAATAAAAGATCAAAGCTAGTCATCTGCAGACCACTTCTGTATCATTATTTTATCCTTGAGATCAAAAATATCCCAAGTGTACAATAGCTGTAAATACTTTTTATTGAAATTGAACAGGATAATGTTTACAGGTTTTATTTCCAGACAAAAAAATTCAATCACAAAAATATATTTTCTAAGCTGCTGGCTGTATTTATGCAAGAAAAACCTTAGAAAAGAAGCATCTGTTAAAGGGTTTTTTATTTGTTTTATGGAGAAAATATTGCCCTTCCATTCATAATCTCTTTGTTTGTCTTTTTATTGCCTAATGAGTTGTAGCTAATTATAGGAACCGTTAAACTGAACCACATTATGAAAATATACCTTTTGTCTATGTTTTCTCCCTACACATTCATATCACATTCTTGTTACTGAAGTTCAAATGTAATGGAGCCAGTGAAGCTTAAAAACTTTAAGTGTACTTCTGAAAAAAAAGGCGGGGGTGGCGGAGAAGAGAAGGATTTATGATTATACTCTCCACTTGAGTAATAACATAGATAACATCCAAGATGGCTCTCCAGCCATGTTTCACTGCCTCGTAATGCAAATGCAAATGTATGTGTAGTTAGATTATATGCCTGAACATTAGATAAAGGCTACTTTTTACATTTGGAATCAAAGGAAAGTCAAATATGGCTAAGGGTTAGCACTTTGTAAAATCAAATTAGATGTCTCAAAGAAACTGTTTAGGTTGATTAAGATAACTGTACCAACCAAATGATAGCTTATAGAAACATTTCCTTCTTTCCCGTTTCCTGTATTGACCTTATTTTTCCAACTTCTTTTTGTTGCCTGCTTTGAATATTTAACAGAGAGGTAGTAGGGAGGGAGAGGAAGAAATTAGAAAATCTCCAAGCTTTGGGAAGCTGTGTGATGATGAAGGGAATGTGTACAATTTACTTCAGTATGGCAACAAAGTAGATTCCTTGGCTTTTGACCTGGAGTGTGTTGAGTGGGTTTCACTGGGAATGCTTATTGACAGGTAAAAGTCTCGGTTTAATTACTTTATGAAGTAAATTTTGTCATGAACACTAACGTGTTTTTAAGCAGATCACGTGATTTTTTTTAATATCTTGCACCAATGCTTTTTTTTTTTCTGTGTAAAGAAAAGCTTTATAGGGATGACTCTATAAAATGTAATAAAAAATGGGAATATGAATGAGTAAAGCTAGATGTAAAACTTCACATCTGTGATGGCCAGGAGGCTTGCATGGATGAATAAAGAGCTCCTAGAAAAACTGAAACACAAAAAGGAAGCCTACAGAAGGTGGAAGCAAGGGCAGGTAGCTTACGAGGAATAGTAGCCAGGGATCGGGTTAGGAAGGCTAAAGGTTGGCCAGGGATTTCAATGGCAACAACAAAAGCTTCTATAGGTATGTCAGTGATAAAAGGAAGACTAGGGAAACTGTAGGCCCTGTCTGGAATAGGAGATCTGGTTACCTGGGATATGGAGACAGGTGGGGTGCTCAATGACTTTTTTTTTGCTGCAGTCTTCACCAGCAAGTGCTGTAGCCAGACTGCCCAAGACATAGAAGGCAAAGGTAGGAATTGGGAGAATGAGGAACCATCCACTGTAGGAGAAGATCAGGTTCAAGACTATCTAAGGAACCTGAAGTGCTGAGGGAACTGGTAGACAAAGTTGCTAAGCCACTATCCATTATATTTGAGAAGTCATGGCTGTCTGGTGAAGTTTCCACTGACTTAAAACATAAGCCCCCATGTTTAAAAAGAGAAAAAAGAAACTACAGGCTGGTCAGTGTCTCCTCTGTGCCTGGCAAGCTGTGGCTGCCTCAGGATCCCTGCAGTGTTCAAGGCCAGGTTGGACAGGGCTTTGGACAAGCTGGGCTAGTGGAGGGTGCCCCTGCCTGAGGCAGGGGGTTGGAACTGGATGATCTTTGAGATCACATCCAGCCCAAACCATTCTATGATTGTGAACAGTAACAAATACCTGTGTGGGTCTTTAAAAGGCAATAAATTCTGAATTGTTTTGTATTTGTACTGAAGAGAAAGAGAATTAAGCCTTAATCTATCCAGTACATTGCAAAATGGTAGCCACATTCATGCTTCCCTCTCACACTTTTAATAAGCAATGAGATGAAAATGACCCACTCCAACAGCTGTGGACCCCTAGACTCTGTAATAAAGAGTGTGTATTCCTATATCAGAGGTTGGCAGTTTGCGTTTCTCTGCTTTTCAGCATCATTGGGCAACACTGTACTTTATCATCATCACTTTAGGATGTTTATCATCTAAAAATGCCAACAACTATTTTCTTTAGAGAACTTAGAGCTTTCAAAACTTGAATTGGGGAAGAAATTACTATGATCAAGAATTTCTTTAAAGTGAACAATAAGGTGGATACAGAAATAGCTGGTTCTATTTAAACTGTTTAGAATCAGAAAGTTTGAAAAAACACCTATGTGATCTACAAATAATATATGAACCTTAAATTCAATGCTTCGTGTGTTTCTGTATGTGGTTTTCTTCATGTATCAGAGTGCACAACAATCTGATCTTCCTCTAAGGGAAATTTTAATTAGAATCTCTGGAACAGACTAAATATTAGAAAAACATTTTAATAGTAAGAATAGCAAAGCATCACAATAAATATCTAAGGGACTTTGTGGAGACTGTTTTGATAGGGTAGCCAAGCGTATGTCAGGAGCTAATTAGCTGTAGCTGATCTTGCTTTGAATGGGGTCACATACCAGATGGCTTCAAGACTTCTTTCCATTTGTATTATTTTTTAATTCTGTATACCTGTATAAATGTAGGCTACTATATCTGCTATGGAGCAAAAGAATTACAGGAAGCAGGGGAAGAGGACTGGTTGTTAAATTTGTCAGTGCAAACCACTATGATATGGGAAGAGCTCTCTGCCTAGCTGAAGACAAAAACTGACTGAGAAATAATATCTGAAAAAGATTAAGAAATTCTTTGTCAACAAGAAAGAATAGTTATCCATGTCCAAGAAAAATCTCAGACCTCAGTTTGAGTATGAGTCTCAGGTTGTCTTTGCTATTGGAGATGCTGGAAACTGGACGTGCAGTGCATGTACTGGGTTTAAAGATTACCCTTTCAGTGTGATTTGGGTTAGAAATCAATGCTAAGATTGTCTGCTGTGTTCATTGTGTTGGTGTGAAACCTGTTGGTGTGTGCAGGTTTCAGTTAGATGTACCATGTACTGCAATGTCAAGGTACTTCAGTGGTACCCCCTGGACTAGAACCTTCCTGGTTACCTAATGGGAAGCTGTTTATAATCTGACATGGAGGTCTGTTATTGCTGCACTTTGTTCCACCTCTGAAGCCAGGCTAGCAGAGGCTTCAGGACAGCATTTTAGACAAGCTTAGCTTTTCAAATTCCCCTGTGTTTTTGCATTTCATGGATCTCTGGAAGAAATTGTACCTAACTCCTTGGTTCACCAACACTTTGGAATTTGTTGCACTATTATGGCAGAAGTATAGATGGGTCTTTTCTTACCTTTCAGCAGCTAGAAATATACAATAGCTAAGGAATTCTGAACCATGTTCCAGGTCTCAGACCATAAAATAATACAGTATATTGCTTCATAATCTTTTTTCATAGCTGTACACAGATTGTGCCTATTACAGCCCTGTCACTTATTTATGAGAGGGAAAAACATACCTCTCCAAAGGTAGTCACAGACTTGCACACTTTGTGTTTTATTGTGAGATGTTTGTGCACCATCTGACTCCAGAGAACTTGAGTATCTCTGTGTCAGCAAGCATAACCATCTTCCAGCATTAAAGATGTATTGAATACTTCTTATTTGAGAAAAGAAGGAAATTGTGGTTAGGTCTTCTCTTAATGAATATTTATCTCTGCAATTTTGTGCTCTGTTTTTCTTGGGGAACACAAAACCCACGGTGTCCTTGTGCCA
This sequence comes from Gallinula chloropus, assembly GCF_964237585.1. Taxonomy (NCBI): domain Eukaryota; kingdom Metazoa; phylum Chordata; class Aves; order Gruiformes; family Rallidae; genus Gallinula; species Gallinula chloropus. The sequence goes on from NC_140097.1 coordinate 9,270,727, forward strand.
GGAATGGAGGGTGATTTTTGTGTTGGTTCTGTTTGAGAATGCCTTAAATATCCAGGCAATTTCATGGATCAGGGAAATCAGCCCTGCATCTTAATGTAGGGCTCTTATTGCTATGTCAAGTGAGTGACGTTTCAAGATTTCCCCAGTATATTTTATAGCCTTCTTTTCAACATGAAGTCAGCAAATGCTCTAGCTGCCTTGGTGGATGTATAGCATAGTGTAGAATAAACTCTCAGGTTTACCTTTTATGTGAGATTCAATCACAAGAAGCTCCATGTACTCTGTACTCCGTAAAGGCTAAACAAATCAAGCTGGCAGGAGCATGATGCAACTAATTTATCTGTAGAGACAAGATAATGTTGCGCAGCAAGTGTCCGTTGCACAAACACATATGAACACATACTCTATTTTGCAGCAGTGTCAAAGTCTCCAGCAGCTCAGCACCTCCACTGTTATCCATGAGTAAGTGCCTGTTTGCCAATTACAGGTTTACCTAAATAAATGAGAAAGTGAGGCTGATGGTGGCAGTGTGGCTGTATGTGCAGAAATTTATTTTATGTCACACATTCCACTAATTATTTTACACCGAGAAGATCGTCTCACAATTATTTGGAGATGTACTTGTTTTCCTTTCCCAGATGTTTTTTTAATGCTGTGTTAAATCAATCCACCTGGCTTGCATTCTTTAGAGATCTTAACCTGAACTGTGGAGTATAGAGTTTATTTAAGCCCACAGCAGTCTGCACTTTCATACTATTTGTCTACTTATCTCTGGACCTGAAGTACTGGACTTCAGGTTTGAGTCTTTAAATTTAATCAGGTTGCATTGTAGACTGATTGCATCAGAAGGATCAAATTCACCAACTGCAATACTTTTGATGTCTCAGCCTGCTTTCCCTGCAGACTGGCAGGTGTGAGTCCTTGTTTAGTGAGTATTGGAAAACACCTCTTGCTCTCTTAAAAGAACAAAAAAGCTGGCATTTGAGAAAGGCAAAGATTTTTTTACCTCTAAACAAATAAAAATTCAAGTACTAAAAACATGGAAGAAAGAAACAAGTTTTCGAAAACCAGATTTTAGAGAAACATGAACAAATGGTCTTATTTGCTTTAAGAACTACAATTCTCTTGAAAGCTTGTGGAAGGTCCAAAAATGATTTGACGTAGTACAGCAGTCTGTCTGCATTGCTGTGATAACCACACTAATAGTATTTGGCTGGAGAATATGTAATATTGCACATAGGTAATTGGTACAGAAAATTCAGTAGTCTCAAGGCTTATATGTCTGCTTTGAGGTCATGTTTTCTTTCTATTTCAGCACTGTACTTAGATTGGGGTGGGTTTTGGTGGGATGTTTTCGAAGCTAGGATTATACTGCTCCTCATAGATACAAGGAAGCAGAAGGGGCATACATATCGTTTGCCCCTTCTGTCTGGAAGCCTTTTACTAGCTCTGTTTTCTACTCACACTAAACTATTAACTCTTGCCCTTTCCTTCAAGGACCTTTTCAAAACCTGCCTTGCCTTCATCTAATTCTCCTTTCAGTCTCTTGGCCAGACCTATGTTTTCTAGGATGCAATTAACGGGTCCCAATTTCCTCTTCTCTTTGTCAGGTCTTTACTCCCATTCACTACATCTAACATTTACATTTTGATTGAACTGTAAGCATTCCAGGAAAAGCATCATATTGCTTTTGTGTTTGCCATGCTCACAGTTCAAAGAAGCACTGGTGGATCTGTAAACCTTCCCTTAATACAAGCAATAACATGCATGACCTAGAACGAGAAGGTTCTTAAGGCTACCGCTGTTTGCACAGATCAGTTGTTCTACTTAAACATGGTAATAGCTAACAAAAGAGGTGTCCAGTATGCACCCATTTGAAGTTAGAGCAGTTCTGTGAAGACTTGAAGGAGGTGAAAGAAAATTGGGAATGTGGAAACAGCCTTATGATTGATGGACATGACACCATCCTAGCTGAGAATACCAAAGGCTCCAAGGCACTGATAAATGGAAATGATGACCTGGATAATGAAGTGTGATCTAGAAATATTGGGTTGTAAGGTTCCCTGAAGGGATGGGGAGAGAAATTTTTAAAAGATTCTCTTTAGCAATGAATTATGATGGTTCTGAATCTGGATGATTTTGAATTTCCGGTAGTGAATGTCATGATGTGCTGTACCCCTGACTTGTAAAGTACTGTCATTCTCTGCCCCTGGAAAAACACAGAATACTCTGTATAGACTAGAATGAGGAAAAAAAAAATCCAAAACCCACAACAAAACAAACAAAAAAACGCTTAAAAATTTGACACTATAATTGAGGAAAGTAAAAGAAATTTCAAAGTATCTAAGTTGAAGAATTATAATGAGAAGGAAGATTTTACTATTCCATACTAGAAATTCTGCCCTTCTTTCCTGCCATATGGATTTCTTGGATGAATATTCTCTTTAGGTAGTTTAATTCCTAAAATACCCCCAGAGCTAGTCAGAGTTATTGACGCTGTCTAAATTAAACTATAATAAGCAAGTGAACTCAAGTGCTTGTCTAAATTGCCTTAGTGTACAGATATTAAAAGTCATGCAGCTCTGTTGGCCACATCCAGCATCTAGCCTGCTCCCTGCTGGCACAATGCCCTCTGGCAGCAGACCTGCAGAGTGCTGGTCACTGGCTCTTTTGTTCTCCCAAAGGCCACAGGTGAGAGCTGAACCATGGGGAATATGTACACACCTGCATATGTGTAGCAGAACTTTCAGGAATGTCTGTGGGAGTATGGATGTGCTTATCCTGGTTCTCAGCAGCCACACCATCAATCAGCAGAGCCCTGCAAGCCCAGGGAGAGGTTGGGGCTGCGGTAGGTTGTGTCAGCAGCTAGTCCAAGTGGAAAGCCAGTGGTCGTCCCATGGAGCATTGCTCGTGCCAGGACGCTGCTTCATGCTGCCCACAGTGACCTGAGTGATTACTGCAGAGAAGGGTTAAACACTTCCAGGGCTCCCCATGCTCTGCCCTTCTGTGCAGCTCCAGGAGCCTGTTCCTGCTTTGACATAAGCTTTTTAAATGTACTTTTTTGTCTTCTCTGGTATGTGTTCAGATATTTACAGTTTTCATGACAGAAGAATCTTGAACAAATCAGTCATTCAGAAGGGTTTATTTGGGAGGTTGAAAGCTCTTCATTTTTTTTCTTTTTATTTTTTTTCCTATAGGCAGAGTTACATCTCAAAATGAGAAAGTATTTCTAGCTGAAAGGTGGAAGAGGTTTCCTCTGCAAATATTATAACAGGGTATTTTGACAACAAAAACTTTTTCTTTATGAAAACAAAATCTCTTTTGGAAACGCTTTCTGTATTACTGAATTGGCATTTTGTGAGGAAAAAATATAGGGAGGGGTGTTGAGAAATCCATTAATTGCTCCTCATGCTGCTCTTCATTTGCCCCACAATGACTGAGATTAGTATCAAAAATCGTGTGCTTTAATTAGAAAGTATCTTTCACTTCTTTGTTCCCATGTTACAACAATATGTTTTGCATTTAGATCATTCTCTTTCTCGGTGAATGCACAATCAATCAAGTGCCACTCTTGAGTACAGGTCCTACAAATAACCTATTGTACTGTAAATGCAAAACCTCTAGAAATCCCGGACAATGCATGAGGTCTAAAATCATTAATAGCATAGTCAAAGCTGTCTGATTAATTTTTGTGTGGTTAGTGTATGAATTTCTTTACAAGCCCCATCTCATCCATAATACTTTTTGTCAAGCTCATATCTTATAAACCTCTTCATTTAACAGGGAATGCTTGCTTTGTCGTTGTTGTTACAAACCCCTTGCTTTCTGCTAGAATGTAACTCACCAAGAAATGTGCAAAAGCATTCCCATTTAATTCAGATGTGTAACTTGATGCTGTTCCGTGTTTTGTAGTAGGTGAAAATTGTTTATTAAGCAAGTGTCAGAAAGCTAGATTTCAGTTTAATAGGTTTCTGACTAACTCTTCCTAAAAATTAATGTAATCCTTTACAACAGATTATTGTGTGCCAGTGCTCCAACCTCACGTGGTTTTGGACGTTTGTCTTTGCATTCTTACCTACCAGGTGTGGCTATTGCTTCCTCCAGAGAAACACCAGGAGATTTTTCCTATGCTGACCACAGATGAGAAGGGATGTCAAAGGGTCCTGTGCAAAACAGACTTCTCTTCATGCACACTGTGACTTCTTAGCCTACACTTGCCCACACTTAAACTGCCTCCTGGTTGAGTTTATTGGGTGTTCCTGCCCAAAGGTGTTTTCACTTGACTGGCACCTGGAAAACGTTGGTGCCTCAGGTGTCTAGCTGGATGCTGTGACATCCCCTGTCTCCCAGGGAAGGGCAGAATCCCAGTGCTTTGCTCATGTTAATGACCCACCTTCAACCAAAGGGAATCCAGTTATTAGAGTCATGGCTGCCTTATCAGTGCAATAACTGCGTCCCACCTACCCCCTGCCAAAGTCACCTCCCCTCCTGAAAATTAAAAAGCTGTCTACTTACAGCTGTCCCAGAGAGCTTTCACAGCTGGAATATGTTTGTTGCTTTAAAGTGTCGATAGAGAAAGAGTGTATGTACTGTTTTTGCACGTGATGGAAAAAGAATGGAGGCTCTTCCTAGCCCTGTCTTCATCATGTGAAAGAGTAGGTGGTTACACTGTCCTGTAACCTATTGAAATTCTAAGCACATCTGAAATACAAGTACCTCTGATCTAGCCCATGCATTTTACTCTGTTTTGGCAGCACTGTGTTAGCCCATGTAGAACTTTCTTTCAGAGAAAGAAAAGCCTCTGCTTGAAATGATTTAGAAATAGAAAACTGAGGTTAAAATAATAGAATAAAACTCGCTCAGCAAGCTCCAGACAGGATGACAGGGTGAAGTGTATGTAATATTTTTACTGTTTAAAAAAAAAAGTCAATCATTCTGGATACTGGAGTGTTTTTAGTATTATGCTCATTACAAGCCAGGCTTGACCAGCTGAGGGCTTCCTGAAAAACAAAGCAAAACCCCTCTCTCAAGCTTCATTGGTCCCATCCCTCCCAAAAGCTGCTTGGGTGCCCTCTGCCAAGACCACTCAAGGTTACTGCTCATTCTGTTAACATTAAGCTGTAGCTTGAAAGAATTTGAAATATGCCCTTAAAACATAACCTCTTTGAGCTTTTTCAAATGACCCCTCATTGGCTTAGTGGTAGGAAAAGCCCACACTGGCTGGTGATGAAAATGTACCTGGAATAGCAGTTTCTGAGGTTGAGTGAGAATGGATGCCAGTGTGGCTCTTCTGTGGGACTCACCATTTTCTGTTTTCCTTTCACTTGCACATAGTGTCAGGGTTAAGATGTTTTAACTGAATTATCCTGTGTCTGAATTAGCTGCTGCTGCTCATGATTTTCTTTCGTTACATAAGCACTTTGTAACCCCTTTTTTTGAAGTTGCAATTTATTGGAAGTTGCAATTTTTATTTTTAATAAATTGCAACTTCCAAGCAGTGAATTCTGTAAATAAAAACATTTCTGGGTATGTTAAAATTTATTTTTGTATATTAATACTTCAAATATATAGGAGTGATACTACTATTGGCAGTCTTCTGACTTTACCACTGGATTTCAATTTCTCTTGCTCCTGGCTGCAAAGCCTTGCTCTCAAGTGCTACTGGGCAGTCCCAGGGAGAAGGGACAGCATGCTCAAGTGGAGAAGCCTGAGAAACTGGTTTGTTTTTCATCAGGAATGAAGCCTATTAGGATTATACCCATATGGACTGACACAAACAGAAAGGATTTGTTAGCATGGCATGGGCTTAGGTCTGGGCTAAGAGGCTGCCTATGCTTCTGGGCCAGAAATGCAGTCAGAACAAATTTGTTTCTGCTCATGCTTGTATGCAAGGACAAGTGCTAAGTGTGGTGTGTCCATGCACATGTCTCCTCTAAGTAAATCTTGCCCAGTAACACTTCAAAGCAAGGCAGGAGCAGCCAGGAGCAAGGGAAATCTATACTTTGTGGTATAAAGGCAGAAGATTGGAAAGCCATCCTGTATTTGCTAGATTGCTCGGGTCTTTTGAAGGAGAAAAATGGTTTCTCCTTTAGTAATCTCCTAGCTTATTATCTCTGAAAAATCAAACCATTTTCTTTTCTTTTTCATTTATACTTTTCGTGAGTTACCTCCTTCATTGCTCCCATGAAAATCTTTATTTCATGTTGTCTGGCTGGCAGCACTGATCCAAATTCGCTCTGAGAGGCTGGAAGAAAATAAACTAGACCAGATGGAAAGTGCTCATGTGAATGATTGTCTTGATCTTGCTTATAAAGATGTTAAGATCAGAAATGCTGAATTCCTCTATCTGATTTCATGAATGTTGAATTTCTGATTTCAGGTCTAGTTTTGAGTATTTAAAGTCAAAGCCCAGAGGGAGCACTTTATTTTCTTCTTTTTTTTTTCTTTTATTTGATCGATCTGTAAATGAGCTTTATTAGTTCTCCATTGAGAAGGTATAGAAAAGACAATAATACTGTAATGATGGTCATACTTGTTTTCTCACTTGGCTTTCCAGCACACTTCAGCTGGAGAGGAGTTATCATTAGGGGGTGGTCAGACTGGCTAGACTGAGGAGTGGATCAGTTCATACCATGTTTAACAGATGCTTTGCTCATCTCTGAACTCAACAGAAGCCATTCTTTCAATTGTGGCCTTTTGGTGAGGCCACCCTGAGTTACATTTAGAATTATGATCTAGCAGAATATAAATCTGTAACTTGTCTTCAGTTCTTGGAGTTCCATGTACGTAGAACAACCTTGGTGTCTGGGGCTAGATTATTCTCTGGTAGAAATGGTTCTGCTCACTTGTGAACATATGTAGACTAAATCAGTGGAGTTTTTGCCATTTCTGTGTAGACAGTTTTGACCCTATTTGTGTAAGCAGCTCTTTGCTTTAGTATAATTTACCATTTAAACTTAAAATTATTAGTCATACATGTGAATCTAGCAATTCCATATGCAAAATTGCATTTTGGAAAAATTAACCTAGGAAGCATAATTTGATATGTTGGGCTTTTTTTCTTTCAGTATCTTCCACTTCACCTGAAGTTCACTGTTATAGTAACAATCAAGTAGGAAAAAAAAGTAAGAAAATAAATTCCCAGAATTTATTAGGTTCTAATACACTCCTCTCAGTGCTCATACATTTAGTATCTTTCATTAACATTAATGAGAATTATGCATGCATCCTGGGGAGAATAGGCCCTGTTGTTTTCTTTCTTTTCCTTGTTTTCAGTATTAAATCTTGTCCTGCAGTCAGTTCTATAGGGCATATGTACCTTCCTGCTGCTCAATTATTTGTTCTACTTAATATATACAGTTTGAGCATCTCCTTTTGCATTGAGAAGGTAGAAAATTCATAAATTAGAAAAAAAAAGGTCTAACAATTTGTGGACACATAAAAACAAGGGATATGCAAACTAATGAATTAATAGATTGCTATTGATTACTAGTAAGGCCTAATTAAATAATAAATTTTCCCCCACACAATTAATTGTTTCATGTTATTAAATGATCAAATCCATAACTAGTTTGGAAGCTCAGGCCCTTAGAATTAAATGAGGTGCTCAAGAGAGTAAAGTTGTGTTTTGGAGCAACAGAGACAGAGGCAGGGCCTAGTTACATGGATTTATGATTTAATTTTCTATGTAATCTAATTTAGTGTAAGTATTGAGTTTCTAAAAACAATGAACTTTGATTAGATTTTGTTGACAAAAATAAATACAAAATATAGGATACTTTATTCATTATCTGTAGTGTATTGAAAGAAGTGACTCATGGGTGTTTCTGTACCTGAATGGACCTTTCCCCCCTGATTTCCTGTGCTTTTTGCTCTATTCCCCAGCAGTCAGTCATCCTCCAGGCCCCATCCGGATGCAGTACATTACAAAGACCCAAAATCCAGAGGATACAAAAGTCATTTCTATGAAAAACTTAATTCATTTGGTATAAATAACAGAATCATCATTCCTCATTTCTAAGGTAGACATCAATATTTCATAGAGAGCATTAAGTTATGTGAAGGTCCTGGGAAGAAAGCGAGTTAGAGGAGGAAAGTAAGCAAATGAAGCTCTTCAGTTTGACATACTTTCACTTAATTGGGAGTTTTAAGAGCAGATCGTGGGAGCAGGAAATGAGTCTTTCAGCTAATTCCCTTCTGCATGACAAATGCTGCGTGCCAAAACACTGCTGTCCTGGGCGAGAAAACTCCTTGGGTGTAATTCCTCAGCACAGCGCCGCGCCACAGCAACGCCCCGACAGCATCTGTGGCTCAGGTGTTGCCTACCTGGTTGGCTCTATAATTAACAGCAGATTGCAGGACGAGCAATGGCATCCCGTTCATTAGTGGTTAGTGCTGTGTTTTGCTTGCATTTGCTGGGCTTGCCTGGCAGCAGTTTGAAGCAGGGAAACAGATTGCCTGTTCTGTTGTCGAAAGCACTGAGCTTACCTGCGCAGGAGTCTGCACATCTGTATGGACCTGGGCCTGTGTTTTGTTGCTGTTGTGCTGGGGAACATGTTAACACTGAGCTAGCTCACTGCAGCTGGGCTAGTGGTAGGATTTAGTAGAGCATACTGCCTTGGGAAGAATGCTATTCCAGGTTGGCTTTAGTTGACAGAGCATCTTTGTGAGATGCCCCGAAGACTCAGGCTTGCCCTTACAGATCCTGGCCTTCAGTTGCCTGAAGCCAAGCTGCTGTGTTTGTGGTGCAGACCCAGCTAAGTGCTTGCTCCCCTCATTGTGAAGACTGCATGCCAGGGAGTGCAGTAATGGCCCTGATGGACAGGAGTGTTTGGAGATACATGCCTTCACTCAAAGCTCTCTGAACTCAGTTGGAGGTGTTCAGCACTCCAGGAGACTTCGAACCAGTCATTCATTAGAAGAACGAAGGTCCTTTCCTGAGAACCATGAGGGTTTCCTTGGATTTTCTTTACATAAAATGTGTGGGGTCATTTTTTAAATCCCTCTTCCACTTCCTTCCATTTTCTGATTACTAATATGTTCAAACTCCCTACTATTTTTTCTAAGTGTTTGTTGAACACCTGGAAACACAAGCAAAAAAAAATTGTTCTGTAGTTGCCTGCCTGGTTGACTCTATAATTAGCAGTAGATTGCAATGAATGGCATCCTGTTCCTTAACAGTTAGGGCTGTGTTTTCCTTATGTTGTGTGGACTTGACCTCAAACAGGTCCAGGCTGGCAAACAGATGTCAGCTCTGTTCAGCAAAATACCTTTTGGTCACTCCAGTAAAACAGGACACGTGTGTATAGAAGTCAGGATATTTGCAGTACCCGTTGAGTGGAACATGCAAACAAATTTCAATAGTCTGGCAAAGACAGGTTGCAAACCCTGTTGGGAAATGATAAATTGCTGTTAAATGTTGTAATTATACCATGACATTCAGGACTGAAACTTAACTGAATTTTGCTGAAAACTTAAAAAAATAATGGGGAGAGGTAATATGATTTAATAAATTAGCCAAAGAGTAAGTGAAAAAATGAGAACACAACAGAAAATTAATATTTATCTTTTACTAGTATGTAACAAGCTTTGTTAAAAAATGTCTGAAAGCGAAGAAGAGTTTGTTAGACAAATTATAATTTTAATTGCAGACGTAATTGATTATACTCAGCATGCTCATTAGGTTAAGGGAGAATATGAGTCAACTCTCAAGGTCATTACAGTAATAGATATTGTAGGCATGTAATTTGTGATAAGCTGGTTCGTGAACATCTAATTGCTCATTCATGGCAGTGTGTCTGGCACTTTTACTCCCCAAACACCTCTTTGTCCAATTTATTTAACACCCCTTAATATTCCAGGGTCAAATTTACTACAGGAGGCATCAAGCAGTGAATTTTCAACCTCCAAATTATTACACCACTTCACCCTTTTTGTGCCTCAAAGACAGAGCCTGCATTACTAAAAATTAGTGGTCTGGCACTAAGCAGGGTATATCACAAATAGAAATACTCACCCACAGAGACAAGCTAGAATGTCTTATGGAAAACAGCTGTTCCCTGCCCTCCCCGATGGCAATCATACGTTGGAGTAGGATGCCAAAAGAGATGTTCTTTTTTAAAAAATGCACTAATTAATCAGAACTTTGTCGTCTTATTGTTCCTCCTAGGAAGATCAAACAATATAATAGCATTTTGTTAACTCTTTCAAGACTTTGGCAGCAAGGCTTTAGTATTAGCTGTTTCTCTGGCTGAAGATCAATCAATGTCACTTATCAGTTCTTACAACCATGTATAAAGAACCACTCACAGTGTACATCAACTATAAGTAAAAACAATAACTCACTTTGATATAATGCTTTATATTCTGAGGTCTCAGGGAAGGAATTGCTGTCCTTATTACTGAAACACAAATACTTGACGTCACTTGTCCAGGGCTGGACAGCAGCATGTGGGTGCGCTGGGCATATTGAAGCCAGGCATGCTGAGCTGCAGGTCAACTCATTCTCTGTCTCCTCTCTAGTCATTCTGTCTTAACACAGGATCAAACTGTTCTGAGTTGTTAATCAGTACCATCACATTATGTAGCATTGCAGAGTGGTGGCTGAAGTGAGACAACCAAAGTCATTCCCATTAGATTGAGAAGTTTAATTGTCTGCAGTGTAGAGGGAAAATGCAGCTTTTCATTGAAAGTTTTTGGCTGTATTCCAGGAATCAAAGATTTTGGTTTTCATTTCATATTTCCCTTTTTTTAAAAATAAATAACATGTTTCTCAGAACAGCATAGATTTCCTTTATAATTTCATTATTTGCAAGGTACTATTTTCATTGAGATGACATAGTCTATAATTATCTATTGCTTATTGCTGTAGAATGTAATAGGTATAGCTATAGATATTTAATTATACACCAAATAAATTCAAATATTATTTCATAGCTCTTTGTTAATATTTTTGGAAGATTCAAAGGTTTGAAGTCCATCTTTGAAAAACGATTCTATCTAGAAATGTAATTTTCTCTATGCTGGCTCTACTCCAATCGTAGTCCTTGGTACTACAATTTTGCTCTTTAAAGAATTGTCCGTAATGATATATGTTTGCTAAACCTCTCCTTTCTAATATAGAGGTTACTGTGTTCACTGACTGGCTGGCTGATTGATATTGCCAATGCTTACCAATATATATCAATCCCTATAACCACCTTGTAGATTGACCTGCTGAAAAAAAAAATTGTTATGCAAACACACTGCCATCTGTTGTGTAGTTATTCTTCAGTAATAGAACATAAACTGGAGATATGTCAAAGTAATTTAGTAAGTCGACAAATGTAAAATGAGACTTGGTAAATATAGTGTGTTACACTGAGTTTTTGTTAATCGTTCTCATCTGCAAGAAAGTAACAGCTATACCAGTCTTTTCAAAGTCCAGCTTGGTTTGTTTCATCCATCAAAGGTTGATGTCAGAGCTAGTTATGAGGAACATTGTGGGAATTGCAATAATTAATTTTAAAACAAGTATTTAAAGAATCCTGTGGTTGATACAAAGCCTGCTGAAAATTCTGGGAAGATTCAAGCAATTTATAAGAATGCCAGTAAGTCCTAAATATCTTCAGTTACTGAGTTCAGAGTTTACATTCACAGTTATACTGGTGGTTGTGTTACCTGTTCAGGAAAGGATATATGTGGTGTTATCACTCACTTCAGATGGGGAGCTAACAGTACCCAAATAAAACAGGGGCCTCCTAGAAGTAGGTGCTGATTTTTAAGTAGAGTTATGCTGTAAATTCTACAGGAGAATGAAAAAAAAAAAAAAAAGTTGGATTCCTGTTCTGTAAGTGTAATTCTCAAAATGATGTTTAGACATGCTGATAATTAATGAAGAGGTTTCAAATGAAGCGTTTTCCAGTATCCTATCTCTTTTCTAATTTCCATTTTTTCATTAAGAAAAGATAAATTGTATCCAATTATTGAAAATTATGTAGGTCATTATCATGAATGAAACTGCAATTAAACTCAGTTTTCACAAAGAAAGAAGAGGTTATCTTGTCACAGCATAGGTGTTAGTTTGCCTTGCTTGGCTGGTACTCCTGCCTTCGGGCCAAGATTGTATTAGGGTCAAGTCCTACATCACTCTGAAGAGCTGTATTTGACTAGGAATGTGCAAAGAGACTTCTAAGTGCCCTCAAGTTCGAATCACAGTGGTGGCAGTCTAAGTGCATGCTCACTGCCATATAGCAGTTTTTATTTAAACAATCAGCGGGGAATAATAACCCTTTTCTCCTAAACAGATGTGCTGGTTTACTGGGGTAGGGTTAATGTCCTTCATCCGAGTTGGTACAGGGCTGTGGTTTGGGTTTGTGCTGGAAACAGTGTAGGTAACACAGGGGTGTTTCCATTCCTGCTGAGCAGCGCTTGCACAGAGCCAAGGGCTGTTCTGCCCGGCGAGTCGGCTGGGGTGTACAAGGAGCTGGGACGTGACACAGCTTGGACAGCTGACCCCAGTGACCAAAGGGATAGCCCATACCATATGATGTCATGCTCAGCATATAAAGCTGGGGGACGGAGGGGAAAGGGGGAGCATTCGGAGTGTCAGCGTTTGTCTTCCCAAGTCACCATTACAGGAGGTGGAGCCCTGCTCTCCTGGGGATGGCTGCTCACCTGCCTGCCATGGGAAGTGGGGAAGCAATTCCTTGTCTTGCTTTGCCTGTGTGTGCAGCTTTTGCTTTATCTGTGAAAGGGTCTTTATCTCAACCTATAAGTTTTCCATTTTGCTCTTCTGATTCTCTCCTCCATCCCACCCAGGGCAGGAGCGTAAACGAATGGTTCTGGTGGGTTGGGCTGCTGGAGGGTGTTAAACCACAACAGCAAGGCCCCTGTCCCATGGAGAACAAACACTGTGTCACTGTGGAGAGGACATGGGGTGAACTGTTCCCCTATGCAAGTAGCTTCTGTGTACTCCACAGAACAGATGAATTTTACTGGGACAGTTACAAAGCGCTGTGGGGACAACATTATTTAACTGCTTACATTACTCAGAATGCTGTACCTGAGGAAATGTAAAGAAACTACATTTATTCTGTTTTCTAGCCAAATTTAATAAACTAATCTAACCCTCTAACTTAGGTTAAACTACATTACAGTTTTCATATTAGTTTCACCTTAGATTTCACTCCAGTTATTATAGGCTTGGCTGCAATCACTGGCAATTACAGCTTTCCATCCTTTTCCAGAAACACATAATGTGAAGTGTTTTGCACTTTACCCTTTTTTCTATTTATTGTTCACATCCAGTTGGATGTACTAATAAGCATTAACATGCAAATAATTATCATTGAGATTTGATATCCATAGAGAACAAATGCTAATACAGTTAGTACATCAAATATAAAAGAGGCTTTTAATTCAAAAAAGAAAAAAAAGATTAAAAATATTAGCTTTTTGTATAAAAAAGCGTTTGCAGTGATTATAAATTCTATTGAGCTTGCAGAAATCTTGAGCTTTGAGTTTGCAATATCTCTCATTAATGTTTAGCCTCAAGAAAGAGTTTATAATAAAGGGACTTATGCAGACAACAGATAAATAGAAACGATACAGCCAAGAGGGTTGAAGAGCCCCGAGTATGTTTGTTGTCACTCTACCGTGCCGATTTCCATCAGATGTGCTGAATATGCGAAGAGTTGTATAGAAGATGAAGTGAAATGCAATATGCATTGATAACAGCTAAGGCTAGATTGCCAGGAAATTATTTTCTTTTGATTTTCCTCTAAGTTTGTTTTCCTTGTTATTACTTCCTGTGGGATGGAAGAGGTTAGCCTGGTTCCTGCAGAGTCAGCTGGATGGCCTGAACCTGCAGATCTCAGTGGAATGGTAATTGGGAGAAATCTAATGTGCCGTAAAACGGAGGTCAGTGTGGGCAATCTAGTGCCCCTGCTGCTTTTAAAAAGTGTAAGTATCTCCTGCAGATTGCAAGGAAATGTTCTCTGCGTAGGTGCCATGCACGTCAGGGCATCACTGCTGCTTTGCACTGGTATCCCAGTACCTCCGTGTGCGACTGGGGCTTTCATGTGGGAGAGGGATAAAAGTACATCGTCTTTGAGTGGTGTTTCTCTAAGGTGCTAGGGCAAAAAAAGAAAGTAAAAATAGAAAAAATACTGCAGGCAGAACAGTAATTTACGCTGGGTGGCAGAAACTACATGAAGTACCAGGCTGGGAAGGGAGGAGGCTCAAGACACATTGAAGAGGTGGAAAAAGGTGACATGCTCTTGTCTATGAGTTGGGTTGGATGTGGCACAAGCTCAAAAGTGGAGGAGCAAGGTGCACCCTGGTTTAAGCCAAACCCTTAAATAAGCAGGCCTAGGATGACAGGACTTGGAAAACCTGTGTGATTCTGAGTTGAGTATTTGCCCCTAAATAAAATCTATTAAAAGGCGTCCTCAAATGAAAAATGGAAATGCACCAAAAGTAAGAGCAATATCAGCACTTTGTTTTCATGGTGTTTGCAGTAAATGCTTTCAGTGTTCAGAAGCTGAACTTGGAGAAGGGTTTTTTGAAAATGGATTTCATTCCTGTATAGCCCAGTCAATAAATGCTAGTAACCTTAATCTCTTTCCCTAAGCACCATTATATTTTATGAATTTTTCATAGAAATTAATCACTGAAATATTTAAGTCTTAATTAATTAATTACAGCAGAAATTTACAGCCAATGCAGTGTGATGTCTGTTAGAAAAATGACTTAATAGGCTTTCAGTCCTGCCATTGTTCTGGCTTGTCAATGAATTACTTAAGTGTCATTTGTTAAACGAGTTAGTCAATAAGTCCTTTAGTTGTTTTTCAGAGAGTGAGCATTATTTCCAGATAATGTATATCTAATTCTCTTTTCACTTTAGTCTATCTGCATTGGCTAGTGTGGGTTATTATTAATTAGCCCTTCATAGCAGATTAGGCAGGAAAGATCATGATGCAGTAATAAGTAAAGGTTCACAGAGACAAAATTCTCTAATTAGGAAGTATGGTTTAGTGGTGATCGGTGTCTTCAAATGGATTGCCATCTGTTAAATTAAAGCTGATTTCCTTCATTTGCTTATATAATGTTTCTAAAGAAAGTGGCTCTTTTTATTTATGGAAATTATATATTCCCTTTCATTATTTTCTCTTAATTGATTCTGCATTCCTGTAATTAGTAAGCAATGAAAACATACAGTGTAGGAGAAGAGACACAGTAATGCATGACACGACCCCGTAGCAATTGCCATATGAACTGTGGAACATCATTCTGCTTTAAGATGTAGCTTTTGATGTGCTTAGATTAAATGAATGTAAATTCAAATTCCTGTTTCCAGGGGAATAAGCTGCATTGGTTTGTGTCCTTTTTTCATCCTAGTTACAGCAAACACTAGAGTAGGACTAGATTTGTAGCCTTTTGCCTTTTTGCCTAGAAGACAAAGATTCTTATTTTCCCATCCTCTCAAAACTTACTGATTTGGTTTGTAAATGAATGAAGGAATTAACACTGGGTTATATAAATAAGCACAGTGTGTTGGGGGCCAACATAGGCAAGAAAATTCTCATTAGAGAAATTGATCTTTGTAAAAATTTCCCTGGTACTCAACGATATCTTAGAAATGTTTGAGTTTTCTTGACACCTTCTGAGTCTGTAGCTTTGCAGGTTAGGTCCTTTTCACAGGAATTTTAATGAAAGCAAATATATTTAGAAAAAACTTCCTTGAGCTGAAACTCTGTATTTTCAATCTTTCCCTGATTCTTCTTTACTGAAGCAGCTGTTTGCCCCTCCGTAAATGGCTGTGGAGGGAAGACAGCACTCGGCATTTGATAGGCTGCAATGATAACTATATAGGCATGCCCTTTGTTTCCAGGGAAGGAAAACACTGGTGTTATTGTCAGTGTCTTCAGAAACAAACTCAGAAGTTTGTATCTAGTGTTTGGTAGCCCCTGTTTTGAAGGGTAACATCTGTGGTGGCAAGTTATGAATTATAGCTAAGTTAAAGATTGTATCTCCAGGTTACTTATCTATTGATTTCCATGTGGAGATATAAAGAAATCTCTTTTCCTCCCCTGGATAATGCAGATAATTAGATGTACTGTTAAGAGATATTCAGCTTCTGCTGCGGCATCTGGCAGTTGCCAGTCCCACAGCAAGAGATTGGTCCTGATGGATTACTTGGCTGGCTTGGGCTGGTGGTGGTACGTCTGGTATGGAGGGTGTCACAGGGTGATGCCTTTCAGGGAGAGGCTGGTAAGATGGGGTGCACTGGATGCCTTTCAGAAAGGGGAGGGGTAATGGACTTAGTTAAAACTTAGCTTGTGTTAAAAATTCCTCAAAGCCTTTTTCACTGCATATTCTAGGGTTTCATGTGGGCTTTCCAGTGCAACCTAGATATGGCAATTTGTGCATTATGTATTGCAAACTGGATCAATTAAAACTTAGAAACAGAACTAATCAGATGTTCACTTTATTTACAAACATATGTTCCATGTTATATTTCCACCAGGATATCTAATGAAACAAGTCAGAAAAAGAGCAGTTCCTAAAATGTTTTTTACATGTTCTCCCCTCTCTGGTTTTTAGTTAGAAAGAAAGTTGTTTCTAGTTTCTTTGAATTTCTTTATAATGCAGTACTTGGTAAAGTTGTAACAGGCAAGGTGGAATACGGATAGAGGAATACTACAGAAGACTCTGCAGAGCTCACAAACATTTCCTTCAGTGAAAAGTTTGAAAGTATCAGAAGGAAAAGACTCAGAGAGTTTCATTAAAAACTCCGTGCACAGTCCCTGAAGATACCCCCAGGAGGATAAAGGAATCACTGAGGAGAACAAGTGCTAGATTGCAGTATAAAAATATTCTGCTTTTAAGTCATCTCACCACAACAGTTTCTTTCAATTGGAACAGTCAAGTTGGGCCTTTATCAACCTATGGCCAGCATATTAATTGTGGTGCTTTTTGCCTTTTTTTGTGTTAGGGTTTGATGGGGATGGAAATGCAGAGACCTGGTATGGAGCAGTGAAAGCATATGAAAAGGCCAAAAAAAGAAGCCTTTCTACTGCCAGTAGAAAGAATGATTAAAAATAGAAGTATAGTTAATATCTTCTCTAACACTTTTTTCCCCCCTAAATTTCAAACACCCTTCGCCTTTGAAATAAGCAAGTGGACCATAGAGAAATCTACTGTAATTTTCTTATAATAGCCCCCAACTCTTCCTCAAAATGCAACAGAAACCACTCAGCAATTTTAGTGCCAGATGGATGCGGGGGGGGAGCATATTTAGCTTTCTTTGTTAATTAAAAACTGAATAGGTTTAGGTTTACAAATATCTCCAGATAGATTTGTGTCTTGGGATAGGGTGCTGCTAATACGTTAATACATTGGCCTTGGATACTGTGTTGTTTGAATGTTAACAAGGTGGTAATCACTGGTATACAACAGGAGAAGGTAAAGCAGTGTTTCAGCATGTGTCACAGGGAGCAGTCCTGGATGGGTAGGGGTCCAGACAATATGGTCTTAAGAATTTTGTTCTAGGTTTATTGCTTGAGGTTGCTATTTGGAGTCTATTGCATTAATGTCAATTTAATGATGCTTAAGCTTAGCACCCCAAGCGAGAGGTACGCTGAAAGTGCTTGCACATACTCACAGCAAAATTCAATTAGGCTACTGTCTACAGTCCACAGCCCAACAGATACTGCAAGGCAAAATCTCTGTTGGATTTGCATGAGCTCATCTCTGTAAAAGTGATTTAGGTAAGGCCTGGTACAGGCTGCAGTGCTTAACTGATGCTCCTCATCTTTTTTCCTGTGGGCCCAAAAGTCTTCAAGGTGCTAGGAGCCAGAGCTGCCGGTTTGCATATCTCAGATAAAAAGGGGAAGCTGATTGATAAAAAGGAGAATTCTTATCTCAACACATCTCTTGTTCCACTTTTCTTATATCTCTTGAAAATCACTTAACATCTTTTCACTTAAGGCAGTCAGTTTTTTCCATGCAGCTACGTACAGTTTCATCTGCTGTGCTGTCTCCTGTGCAATGTAGTAGTGACAGGGGAGTATCAGGCTTTACACCACCAAATTTAGTGATAAATGCTAAAATGATATCTGGTAAGCATGGCATCAGGTGGCACCAGTTCAGTGCTAGCTTTTTCTACACAACAGCTGACTGGGAAATGAGTGGTTTTGCTTATGTTGCAGCTGCTCCCAGGTGACGGCTCTGTTACCACCCAGGAAGCGTAACAGAGAACTGGCTGCAACAGATTGCCTGTTACCGCACTCCTCAACTAGTAGAGAGCAGTGGATTACTGTGTTTTTAGAATAAATGAGGATAAAAGCCACAGTCGCTTTACAGGGCAGAATCTGGGGTTAAATTCTGCTGTTAGAGGAAATGTGGTATATTTTCCAGAAAGCTATACTGTGCAACAAGGATGAGGAATGAACATCTGTCATATGTAAAAAGTAATGCAGAGTTATCCTCTGTGCACAGAATAAATGTATTCCATAATACAAATTCAATGGATGAAAATTGATGATATTTCATCTTCTGCCTATCAGAGATTTCTATATGTCTAGCTCGTGTAATTTTCAGTGTTTGGAAATGTTGGAAGGAATTAATTTTTGACTGAAAAGCATAAATACATCCGTTTGCTTTACTTAAAAAAAAGCAAAACAAAATTATTACCAGGCATTGCTTCTGTCATAGCAGAACTCTTATAATCATGTTTGCAATTAAATAAATGTCGTCTTATCTTAAAATAACATATCTGACAGCAGAAAAGAATGAGAAAAGGAAGTGCAATCGGTGGTGGAGGTAAATCTCTCTTGCACGGTGAAATCGAGAAGAGGCAGTGAGATCATGCAGGGGTGCAAAGAGAAAGGTAGGATGCCCAAAATAATGGCTAAGGGAAGATCTTTACAGGGCTGTGAGGATTGGTGTAAGTGGAGGAGATTAAACCTGCCATGGTCTCGGACAATGCCCCTGACCCAGCAAGATGAGTAGCAGTCGTGGTCTGGTGCAGAAATGTATATATTTGTGTGTCCTCTGCAGGAGCAGGTAAGAGCTAATGTGTACATGTAGGATTATTAGGGAAAGGGAAGGAGCTACGGTACCAACAGAAAACAGTGACAGGGAAAATGAAAGGTTTTCTGAAGATGTGCTAAGAGGAAGACTTGAAAAGTAGGATGTGATCCAAGAGAAGGCTGACTAGTGTAAGGCAAGATTTCAAAGAGAGGCATATAGACCGGTACAGAGATTTTATTGGGAAAAGATGGATAGAAATATAAGGGTCGTGCTTCCCCGTCCAAGAACTCTTCACATTATCATATTTATATAATGATAGACTGTGTTTATGGCCAGAAGGGCTTGTTAGATATCCTGCTTCTCTGTAGGTTTGCTGAGATCTGATTTTTGCAGATAGCTGAACAGGAATGTGTCCCTGAATGTTGTATCTCCCATAGTGTCTTACAGGCTTTTTGTAGAGAAACTGTCAAGATGCGTGTCAGAAAACCAACCACACCAGAATGCTTTTAGCTTTACATAAGAAAATCTGCTTTTTGTTTTTGCTAAACAGAAAAACAGGAAACATAAGCCTGTTAGTAAAAGAAGGAGAAAAAAAAAAAAAAAAAAGGAGCATGAATTATTTAAAAATAAAATTGTAGCAAAAAACTAACTTGAGAACAGACCTAACTTAATTTGCTAACATACAGAAATAATCCAGTCTTTCACTCTGCTTTCTCTGGATATTGCCTTCCAAAGAGTTTTTTATATTTGACTTTTTTTGTTTTTTAAACATTGTCCCCTTGTTATAATGATGTGTCAGAACTTCTCCCTACAGATATTTTTATTTTCGGATTACCAATACCAAACTTCAAAATTCCAGTAAAAGTTATGATATAGGTTGTCTAACAAAGGTATTCCTTGATATTTTTTCCAGAACACTGGTATTTTCAAGGCAAATGTGAGATGAGAGATTTGTCTGAATAGTCAATTTATTGTTTCATCTTGTCTGTGAAAAGATCAGCAAGTATATCTCAGGTACTAAGTGCTGCCTATTCACTGAGGACTTCATGTCAACTGATTTTTAACGATAGAGTAATCAATAACTTTTTCTGGTTTTGCTGATCTTGCAGATAGTTCACACCATTGAACAGATACCAGTCCCTATGGGTTATTAATGCATTACAAGATAAAGTGGTTTTTTGACCTCAGTAACAACATATGTCTGCAAGGCCTTCATGGTCCATCTGTGTTCTGCTGTGGTTTTTTTACTTTATGGATTTTTAAGTTAATGTCATCTATGTGCATCCATTTAAAGCACTCATTTCACATGTGCTTTATCGAAGTACCTGTTTTCTGGTCATTGACTGTCTTCACGTAAGTCTTTATACTTAATTTCCATTCCAGGGTAGTTTCAGAAATCAAATTGCTAAAAGTAGTTCTGTTCTTTCCTTTGCTTAGGAAAAAAATATTCCAGGCTATGTCTATCTTTCTTGTGTTGGGATGCTCTTTCATTAGTGATGCATGCATGAGGTGAAGTCTTCACACAAGTTCTCTAGATGCTTGTGCATAGATTCATATGTAAGTTCAATATTGTGTACAGTTTGCCTTGTCTTTGTGCAACAGTGAAGAAAATTAAATAACATCAGGAAATTGAAGCTCACATGAAAATGTTGGGCTCTACATCTGTAAAGACTGAGTTGGGTAGTTGTGTCACGTTTATGGATTGTACCCTAAGATACTCCAGCAGAGTCATCTTTGCTGTTTACAGCTGGTGGCACCCTTGGGAACTTGCATCATTAGGAAGTAGCAAGGCTGAATTTATCATAGTATCTTCAAAAGGTCACTCTAAATCCAGAAACTTGCTGGCAACTCTTGCTGCTTCTTCATCCCATGCACAGCATGCCAGACGAGTGACAAAAGACAGAAACTGAGAAAAGATCACAAAGAAATAGCCTAGAAGCAGTGTGGTAATATGTGCAGCCAGGTTGGCTCGCCTCAGTGATTATTTTTGTTTCTAGTCTAGCAATTTCTCACCAATAATAGCCAATCTCATGTGCATCAGGATGAAGCCCTGTTGTAGGTAATACAATCGCCAGCCCATTGGATACGTTCCCTACTGCTCTTTGATGTTGGCTTAATCTCTAGAGGGTAAGAAAGTTGTCACTGTAGTACTTTCCCCACAGTTTTTGTTTTGAGGTTGTGGGTTTTGGTTGGTTGGGTTTTGCTTTTGGTTATGTTATTTTTATAATTACTATTAAAGTGTTTAATACAAAGGTTATAGACAACCTTCAGGTTGGGACTTTGAAGAAGATTGAGATTTAGCTGTACAAATCTCACTGGGAGGTATCATTAAAAATCCCAGGACTAACAGATAAACAGTAGTAAGGTCAGGGCAACTGAACAGTGCTGTTATGGGTGGGCTGGTTTGGTTGGGTTTTGTTGGGGTATTTTTCTGTTTAGCTTGTGAAAATCTCCCTCCCTTCCAAACACACACTTGCACTGTGGACAGGGTGTGATCAGCTAGTGTAGCACATGTTAGTACAGTGCTAATGGCATGTCTGAATTTTTTTTTCTCAAGCCCATTCCTGCCTTTTCATAAAGCATATTTTCCTGATGTAGGTAATATTTTTGGCCAGGACTGGCCAACAGTGGTCTAGATGCTGAGCTGATACTAAGCAACTCTAGGGCAGAATTCCTGCATTTATTTTTTTCTCCAGTCACTTACCAGGCATTGTCAAACATTGTCAAACAGCCCAGCAGCCAGCAAACATCTCACTGTCTGCTGCATCCTTGGGAAACAGGAAGAAATAAGTGATCCTCAAGTGAATGTTACGTTGCAGTGATGTAGTTGTGCTGTAAACTTCTTCAGCTGTCCTGTGTTTTAATTATGCTACAGAGCTCCCCAGCGAGGCAGGCAAAACAATATATAAAAATTATTCCATCTGTCAGAAAACAGAACCACATCTTTGGGAAAATACAGAGCTATCATTTAAAAGCAGCATGTGAAAATGTGATAAGAAAAATCTGGTGGGTAGTTAAAAAGCAGGGGAGTAGGGTGTAAATTAGGTAGGACATCGTTACTTCAGTAGCAATTTGCACAGGACATTGATGCCAACCCCTTTATACAGAACAGAGGCCTGGGATCTAATCTGAGATGACCAGAAGTCAGCACTACAGTCTTACAGCTTTGGTGAGGGTTTCCTAAGTCTCTACCTTTTTATCTGTACCTATTAAGTTTTACATCATTCACCTATTAGATGTTACCATGCATATAAATCTCTGGGTAATAAATGAGTCCTCCTGGCTCTGTAGAAAGCTGGATGTAACAAATGTTTCACCTCCAGCCACATTGTGATCCAAGGGCTTCTCCCACCGGTTTCCAGGGTTTTGGTGGTTTTTTGGGTTTAGGTTGGTTTTTTTGGTTATTTCTTGTAGTTTATCAGTGCCATGTGTAAGGTCTAGGGACATGTAGCAACCTTTCACCTCTGCTGCTATTCTTTTTAGGGTGAATTAACATTGTTCTGCAAGAACAGATGAGCCTAATGAGCCCGTGTCTTTCCGTAGTGAAGGTGATTGAGCTGTTCTCCATGCGATGTTCTTTAATCACTGCAGACTTTCACATTCAGTCCCATAAACAATAATTGCTTCTTATGCCACTGAGACAGGCCTGAATAAATAAATGTAATCTTGACCCTGGCCAGGAAAACTTGCATCATAGTAACTGTGATGTATCCCAAGAAGTTTCATGTGCTTCATGTGACATGTATGAAAGCTGGAGGAACTGGGCATCTCACAGGGTGAACCTGTATTGCTGATCCTCAACTATGGAGGCATATACTCTATGCAGCCCTTAAAACCTCATAGCTTCTCCTCAAGGTTGCAGTGCAAAAGCATTTCAGTTGTATGGATTGTACAGCTGCCATGTAATATCATTCAGGGCAGTGTCTGTGAAAGGGTGGCTGTAGTCAAAGCGTTCTCTTCTCCAGGGACCAGGCTTGCGAGTTTGGCTCTTTGCAACAACATCATTGACCAGATTTCTACTCTCAAACTTGACAGTGGATTGCTACTTGTCCTCAATAAGTCAGTGGTTAGCAGTGTGACTGTGGGCAAGCCATTTCACCTTGTTATTTCCTCTCCCGCCCTTTGTCTGTCTTGTCTATTTAGGCTGTAAATAAAATGTTTCTTCAGGACAGCAACTTGTCTCTTAGGATCTGTTTGTTCAGCAAGTACAAATAAGATCAAGGTCCCATGGCTGGGGTTTCTATGTGCTCCCACAACATGAATAATAAATAATAGCAGAGGTAAACTGATTGTGTTAGTACCATTTATGTGTGGAGGTATTATTGAATGAGACAACAAAGGAATACACTAGGAACGTTCCTGACAATTGCAGGGGAGAAAACTATGGTTTCAGAATAACTTTTTTTGGATTTATGGAGCAGATGCCTGTATGCAATTGCTGCAAAGATTGCCCTTCCTGCTGCATTTGTGTGGCAACAGCAGTGTGTTTAATCTCATGTATGGAAATTCTGTTGTTACTATTTTAGCAAGCGTAGGAAAAAAAAGTAAAGTGCTACTGTTCTTGAGATAAACACAAAAGGAGTCCTCACCATCCAGGAAGGTTTGACAGCAGTCGAGATTTAAACCTTTGAGTATTGTGAGTGCTATCTGCTTGCGCAGAAAGACTGCCTCGTTTCCCCCTGGGACTTCTGATATCAGCCACACACTCTTTAAAACTATGCATGGCTGGATGTTAATGTTGCTATGTATAGGCTTTGAAGTGATTGAACTCCCACTAGAACTTAGATTTTAATCATCACTTTGATCTGTGGCTGTGCTACAGAATCAGTTACAAATGCGCCTTGAATCTGTAAACCTAAAATGGTGCAGGATTACGATGTGTCACCTATTTTAGAAACAGTATGATTGATGGTATCTGTGACTCAAAGTCAAATTTAAGGGGAAATGTATGGAAAGTTACTACTATTAAATAATCTCTAATCTATTTTGCTCTGTACTGTTTCTTAAACTACAAATAAGAAAACACTAAAGACATTGTCAACTTTCTACATGTCAACTTCCAAATTAAGAGAAAAAATCAATTTCCTCATAGGACAGCTGTCTCAAAGCGTTGATATTGTTGTATATATATTTTTTTATATATAAAATAAGAATTTTTTTCAAGTGCTCATCATAAGCCTATGTCCATTTGCCTGACTTGTGCAATCAAACTTTCAGCAGTTCCAAGTTGAACTAATTCAGTACTAATTATTTCCTTAAAAGTTGCCATAGAGTTCATTCTTGTATCCACAAAATAACTGCCAAAGACCTACTTGCTGTCTTCAGGGAACTCAGTATTTTACTATTTTCCTCCTCCACTATGGCTGATGAGCCAAGTGGAAATTGGTTAAATCTGATCTACCACAGAAGTAAAGAATTAAGGTTTCTGTGCTCAGGGTCTTGCTATCTACACAAATAAAGCCAGGACAAATACCTATTTTCACAAAACATAGAATTGCAGTTCCTTAGCTGAGTCTATTTCATCCAAAAAAGGGGAGAAACAGAAATAGGATAGTTTGATATGACGGAATATTTCACTTTGGGAGATGCTTCCGCTTAGCTGTGATGTTATCTGTCACTATATGCTTTGTAGTGTTTATTTTTTTACTCAATATATTAATCACTGATTTTTTTTTTGGAGTCTTCATCACTAAGTGACTTTAAAATGGTTCACTCTTTTATAATACTAGAAAAAGAAATAAGTGGAAACTAGATCGTTATTAAAATTCCTGTTAGCATCTTCAAATAAAACTTGCTTTATTATTAAATAAATTATTAATATTATTACATTGCAGCTCCATTTGAAATCGCTGCATGTGCTGTACAGACACAGCCTCAATTCTTTTGAATGCTCACTTCCTATATCAGGAAGTACTTTGATAAAATACGCAGCTACACTTAGTGTTAGAATTGAGCTTAAACAGAGAAAGGAGGCATTGTTACCTTGCTTTATGGAGGGACACTGGGAGAGTTGTGACATGCTGAAATTTACAGATGGAGCCTGAGGCACAACTTGAAATAAATTGACACCCCAAAGTCCTGGTCCAGTGCTATTTGTTGTACATCTTGTCATCCTCTCCAGGCTGACTGCCTCTTTTACTTTGAAAAACAATTAGAGAAGACCAAAATAAGTCACTAAGATCTGTCATGTGGACTTCTGCTGTGCTGTCTTCTGGTGACTGAGAGCACCTTCTAGTTGAGGACACTGGGTAGCCATAGAAGTGAGACTAGCTCTTGATACCAATTCCTCCTTGTTACATCAAAAAGACTCTCATTGGCCTCAGACCCTGGTGCGTCTGTGCAACCATTGCAACCAGAGAGCAAGCTTTCCAGGGAAGGTGGAGTGGCTCCAATCTGTGCTCACTTTTCATCTCCAGAAATCATTGGAGTTCTGCAGCATGCTGCACTGCTGAGTGTAGAATTTAATTTCTGCTGCTGCTCTTGTTGCAGATGCGATGGGAAAATGATCTTGGCTGTCGTTGGTACTCCCATCATTTTGCTCTTTTTTACAGACCCCTGGGGAAGACCATGGGGCTTACCTCTGGAAGGTGTAAGGTTCACCATTCTCATTAGATGGTAAAAAAAGAAAAAGACTATAACTTTGGCTGCTTTGGTTCAAATGTTTTTCAGAAAAACATTATACCTAACATGAAGCTGTCAGTAGAAATAAGAATTCAGAGGGCCTTTATCTTCCATAATTTAATTTTATTGTATTTGTAGACTTGAAAGTGAATTCTGGCTGCTGAGGATTGAAAGACATTGCCCTAAACTTCAGATAGTGAGCTCAAGAAGCCTTTCAAAGAAAACAAACAGACACACAAAAAAGCAATATAGTTTAAAGGTTAGGATTTTTTCTCAATTTCCAGATTTCTTTGTATCTTTGCCCTAGCATGATTGTGTTTCGCAGCTGATGGTGTTTACTCCCCAAATATTCTACTTCTGTGAAAGTCATCTGGCTTCCTCAAGTTGAGCTGGCCTTTCACAGATTTAGGTCTGATGGACTTGATAAATGAACCCTGTGGAACATGAAAGAAAGAAGAGGAGCTCTTTAAAAAAAAAAAAGAAAGAAAGAAAAAAGAAATAAAAGCACAACCAACAAAACAAAAAACCCTGACTCTTATGTTCCAGTTTGTCCCTTGTTGCACTCAGCATCATAAGTGGTGCAGGCAGAGCATACAAAATTGCAGGTTCTCTGCGAAACTGTGGAAACCAGCAAATGCCAGGAGGTGTTTTGGAAGGTTAAAAAACAACCAACCAACCAAACAAAAAAACGCATATTGCTTACTTGGACTGCTTTTTGGTAAAATTACTTTACCTTTGCTCTCAAATAGAACTAGGTTCTTTGGATAGTGTGCTGGACACTACCCAGTTTGCTACCAAGTGTTCAGATGTAAAGCTGAACCTTTAAAGTAAGAATGCAGCTGTGCATGACAGACTGAATTTGTTCACTTGTCGTAGAGGAGGTAGTGGTTGTGTTGCAGTTTCCCATCCTATACTAATAATACCTGAACAACAGTTACTCACATTTGTATTCAGTCAAATACAATCAATAGACATCTGCTTGTACATGAATGACTGTACACTGGTACCTGTTTACTGCTAATTAAGCTTCATTAGTGATTAGTTTGTCTTCAGAAGAGGAAAAATCCTCCATAATTAAGGGCTAGCGTTTTATGTGGTCCCATATTTTCCCTTTTGAGAACTTGCATTCTAACAGGACCATTAGTCTGCAGTACATTTGTCTGTATTTAAATGTAACTACATTTCCTTGAAAAGACCATCTGTTCATAAAGACCATCTTTTTCATGCTCCCTGCAGTAAACTTTAGAGAGTGGTAGAATTAGCAAAGGACTGTATTTAAATGAAAATATATGTGGATTGAGACTAGGTAAAGCTGTTCTGTACACATTAGAATGGTTCTGTGCTGGAAAGATTGTAATTATCTTCCTCCTTTACTCTTACAGAATTTTTTATCTGTACTGAATTCTGCCACCTTTGACTGAGTAATTTTGTTCTTTCTACCTACACCTGAATGGAATGTACCAAGTGGGAAATTACTTGAGCGGTGATTGTGGTGAAGGTGTTTTTACTTTGTAGAAAATGAAGCACTTACATTTTCATTTTGCTTGGATTGATCATAAATAGTCGCATTACAAACCTGTAGTGTAAAGGTCTGGATTCCACCCTACCACACTGACACTGAGTGCTGCTTTATTCTACAAATTGTCCTATTGTAGAGTTAGGTGCTATTCATTTTTAGAGTGGCCTGGATGAACAGCAGGCTGGTGTCCTTTAAATAAACAATTCTGTTCAATTTAAGCCTATACATAAACTGGCAGAGTAGACTAAACTGAATGTCAGTGAGAAAGAACTCCACCACCATGAAGATACCCATGAAAGCATGTGAAATGCCACCTGTGAGGTCAGTAGTACTGAAAACGTGCAGAAGCACTGTAAATCTTGGCAAAGCTTCATATTCTACAAAACAGGTTAAGTATTCCTGCTACTTCAGTGTAGATTATGCAAGTAAAACCCTTCATGACCTGCACAGACATAACCATGGCAATAGAGAGCAAATATGATAGCATTGTTATCCAGAATCCAGACAACAGGATAAATGTTAACTCCACACAAGAGTTAAGATAAACTTGTTGTTGTTTATTGGTTTATTTCTTCCACCAGCTAAAGCAGGTGTACTGGGCTTTCTTAGAAACCTCAGCAAAACACGGAATAATTGCAACCAGAAATAATGAACTGAGCAATGCTAAAGTACTTAGAGCATAATTAATTTTTTCCCCAAAGATGAAGGGAAGATTACAAAGGAAGTTCTTGTCATTAGCTAATAGCTTCTTCTGAAGCAGTAAAATCGGTGTAACCAACAGTAAGAGAATCCTTTGGCCATTAGCTCTATTGAATTGTCTAACAAAAGTAAATTACTGTATATCAGACATAAACAGGTCGCTGCTGTATGGAGCTCCTAAGTGACAGCTCCATGCTGCCAGAGTTATCAAACCTGCAATATCAACATGACCTACTGTATACTCCTATCAGAAGCATATGTATCTCTTCTATGACAAGATACCCTTGTATGTCAGAGACACTGCCAAACAATTTTATTGTCTCTGTTCTCCACATACTGTTTTCCAAAGGAGTTTCACATAGTATGAGTTATGCATAAACACAAAGAGAGTTTCCATTTTATTAGTAATTATTTCTTCCAACAAAATACACAGGGTTAATGAAAAGAGACCTGTGAAAACGTATTCACAGATAGTTAGGTTTTAGGTGGATCACGTTTTTACAGACCCTTTGTATTCCCTCTTTTCAGAATATTAATATGGATATGGGTTTTTTTGTGTGAAAACAAAATAAGTTGGTGTTTCAGTGTGTGATCCAGAGCTCTGGTACAATATCCAGTGGTTTCCTGTAACATTTGAATAATGTTGGTGCACTGAAGTGCTGTTGATATGGAAGTTTGCTAAGGGCAATAAAAAGGCCTGCGTAACACTTCTAAAGCAGGAAGCCACAGTAAGGGTATTTAATGATTTGTCTTGATTTTTTTCCTTAGCCATTTGTGAAAGGTATCCTGACAGTCACAATCTTAGAGGATAACATAAAGCCTTTGCCTCCTTGTTCTTTGAGACAGTTGTAAGTGAGCTCTGCCTGATGTGCAGGTCAGGGGAATGCAAGGCAGCCCTGGTCCAAAATCAACGAGATTCTGCTAGCATCACAGTAAATACAAGCTAACAAACCCAGCAGGCTTTGTCCATGTACCTTGTAAATGTGGTCATGGTGTTTGAATCTGTCCTGGCCTGCATCCCACCTCCTGGGCATGCAAACGGTGAGTTCTTGTCTGCCTTCAAAAGGCTGTATACAGAACTGTAGCTGGAGGATGAGGGGCTTTCCAGGGAGAGAGAGGCTCTGATTTGTCCTTTTTATGGTTGACAGGAGGAATGTTCCTCCTTTTAAAGTTGGGACTAGTTTCAAAGGTTTGTATTTCATTAAGTGGGTTGATAAGCTATAGAGCATGGTGATTAAAATGTGTGTTAACAAAGTTGTGTGTTGCTACATATGTTAGACTAGAGAGAAAACCATAATCAGCACTCAGGATCCTCCAGCACCTTCTATCTGTCTGTCAGTAGTACAGGGGGAATGCAGGGATCCTGACGTTGAAGGAACATTGTTAGGGTCTTTGGATTTGTTCAGATTTTACATATATATTGAAGATACATAAGAAAAGGCAGAAAATTTAAAACAATTAGGGTTTTTTGTTTGCTTGTTTCTTTTTAAGAATGGCAAAGCTGGATCAAAAGTGGAGAGCATGAGGTACGAAATGTGGATGGATCTGCTGAACTTGGAAAAGTCAGTGTCTGAGTATGCAATTCAAATTCTATGGAAAAGCCTAGGAAGTGCTGAAATGAAGTGTATCGTTTTGAAAATTCAATGAGTTATGATGTTGCTAGGCCCAGCTGTGTATGCTGCTGTTCAGTCTGTACCTGCAAGGAGCGTGTAAACAAGTGAGGTTTCGTAGGAACGTGCCCTTGAGGTTGCTTTCAATTGCTTGGCGTTATTAAAAGCGACATCCTTTTTCTGACATGAAATATGAAATCTAAGTTGGCATACAGGTTTTATTTCCATTACCAAACTGTCCATTTATTTCTCTTTATGATGCTGTTCTGCCCCCGTTGTGCTGGTGAACAGTTGTGTCTTTCACGTAGTGAAAGTTGTGACTTTCTGCTGCTGTTTGGTGCCTGCTTTGTTCCTCCATCCTTTAGCAGCTTTGCACACAGGTGAGAATTGCAATTACATGCCTCAGAAACATCTCCACAATGTTAATGTTACACTCTTTACCTATAAGCAGAAACTATTGCACCTATCCATTGTATAAGCAGCCTCCCGTTGCACCTAAACAAATCCTGCCTACCTCTTGTGTTTTCTTTGAAGTGGTGGTGCTGTTGCTTAGAAAACGTCACCTGTAACAGGAAAAGAAATCAATATGCTATCAATGCAATCATTATTAGACTCAACTTCTTAAAGCTAGCATGAAATTAACTGAAACAAATCTGAGAGCTGAGAGTTTGATGTTGGTGTCCTAAATCAAATTAAAATTGAGCTAGAATTGAGCCCAGCATAAAATCTTATTTATACAAGTTCTGTATTCAGTTAAATCTTATCTCATTAGTTTAATCTTCCTTGATATCACCTCAAAATTTTTAATTTTACCAAAAAAATCCAATGTTCTTATTTAATGAATATAGCAATTAAGTGTAATGCTGTGTTGTGATTCATGGGATCATTTCATTAGAATTTAGTGTGCTAGTGCCAGTATACTGGATGGAAATCATCATTTCTCAAGATGAGTTAACTAATGCCAGTATGCTAAAAGTTCTACGTTTAAAGAAAGTTAGAACTGTAAAATTGAACTCTGGAGGATTAGGAAAAGGGCAGGATTTAGACTGTCTGTGTAGCTTTAATTTGGAACATGAATGTGATACAGTCTTAAAGACTTGATCACAAGCTGCTACTTTATTCTGTGCACAGGGTGGACAAGATCAAGTGTTTATTTTTATCTGCATCGTTCAGTGTATAGTTCCAGTGCTCAGATGCCATCCAAACTCTGCCCTGAATACAAGGTTATTAATGTCCTCTGAGCTTTCATACAGAGCCTCTCAGCAGAGTATCTGAAAGTCTCTGAAGCATTAATGCATATATTTTATATTTTAAGTAATGCTCATTCTCTTTGGGTGACAACTTAGCTTTAGAGCTTGATTTATTTTGCATACTTAGCAACTTAAATGACAGATTCAGCTCATGGCTCTTAGAGACTACAGTTACACTTGTCATTGCTCAGGATTTCTGCAGCGTGTTTCGTGTGGATGCCCAGAAGGTGACCAACTGTGAGACGTTCTGGCTGAGGTGATGTTCCTAGGAGTACAAAATTGTGGCAAAGGATAGGCTCAGTTCTATAAAGCAATGTTTGATTACCTTATCCATGGGTTTATCCTTAACCTTTTCCTTTTAACAGTCTTATGCATACTTTACTGTGCTTTCTCAAATGTCTCTATGAGACGGAGCAAGGACCGTATCACAGAAAGCCTTGCTTAACCTCGATCTGTTGCTAGAACTCTCTCTTGAGCCTTGTGTGTAATCACTTCTTTCTTAAAACAATATTTTCACTGTTGTTGCTCTAAACTTTTTAACTGATAATTAAGCATCTATACTGTATTGCTCATCATCATATAGCCCAATTTAATTTTCCAAGGTAAAGCTGGTAGAAAAGCCAGTGGGGATCTTGGTAGACAGAGGCTCCTAGGAATAGCCCTATTACAAAAACCCCATAGTCTGCACTATAGCTGTTGAACTGGATGTTAAATGGCCTAAAAGGCTTTCTTTAAAACCTATGAGCACCTTAAGGACCTAATAGTCTGTAGGCTCATCCACACCAGTATCCTCTCTCTAGAGGTATCCCCTTGTCTGCAAGGTGTCTAAGCCTGTTGCAGCCCCTGGCAATGCTCTTTTGCAGGCTGCTTACAATGGTTGATGGGCTTTGTATCCCTGTGAAAATGTTGTGTTTTGTGCTCTTTGGCAGGGCAGGATCCCTTTGGCTTACTTCCCTGCCTAGCTGGGCTGTTGTTTGCTAATTTGCTCTGTTATGCAGCTCCAGGTAACTAAACTGAGGAGCAGGGTTTTTTCTGTATATCAAAGGGCAGGAGTACAGCTAAAATTTCCTTATGCATTCTGTAATGACTGAGGAAGTGAAAACTCCAGCATTGTATTCAAGAGGCCTTGGGATTAAATTATGTCTTTTAAGAATTCATTAGCTTGTCTTTCAAATGTATGCACTTTGGGGAATAATCATCTTTCTTCTCCCGCTTTGCCTTCATGTTACTCGTGTGTCATATCTCTCATGCATAGGAACTGCAGCTTTATGGTGCTTTGGATTGGATAAACCCCCTTAGCTTTGAAATGTTAAATCCTTCAATTAGTTTGAGTTGAAGACTAAAGGCCAAGCATTTCAAACGTGGGCACCTGAAGTCGACAGGAGCTGCAGGCATTCATCATCTCTGAAAATCAAACCAATCATTTAGATAGCTACATTTAAATGCAGGTATCTCACTTTTTCCAGCCCAGTTGAATCACTGAGTCCTGTAGTGTTACTCTGGATCATATGGTCTTCCCTAGCCCTTTGCACTTCTGTTGTGTTTTCTTTTTCCTTCCAGGAAAAAGCTTTAATTTATGTTTAGACATTCATGTTATAATGTCCTCTTGCCTCTTCCATCAAGTTGTTCTCTGGCAAACAGATCCCTCACAACCCTTGCGCTAAAGGCACCTATTAGATTCAGCAGTTTAAAGCAAGGATAGACCTGGAAAAATTGCTTAGAAAGGTCTACGTTAACTTACCAAAGATAAATGCTAGTCCTCCATGGTCTGGGTAAACCTGTTTCGTTGTAGTTAGCCACTATCCCTCCAAGCTGTGCTCTCTGGCTATCACCAATGCATGTTCCCTGGTCAGGATGGTTGAAAAACATTCTGCCTTTCAAAATCCACCCCTTGAAATGTATTTGGGTGCTATGAAAACTATTACCCTACTCATAAATTTTGACTTACTCCATGCTTTTGAAGGGATATGAGATCAAGTGAGGCTTGTATAATTTGGACACCCAGTTTTAACTGCCCATTATTGGAAGAAACTGATTTAACTAGTTTCCCAAATGAGGTACCAGAATGAGTGTGGACAAGTGGGCAACAGTAACTCGTGTAGACTTAACGTGTTTACTGACACAGCTGCCCAAAGAAGTAAATCCAACAGCAAGAGAATTTTTAGAGATTTGTATTCATAAGATGAAATGCTTCTGAAAGAATGTAACAACTCTGGGACTAAACTGCCTTTCCATTGCCATGATCTTCTACTTCTGCTGATTGTGAATGCTGAAAGTCTGCTTTGCTTCCCCAGGGTCCTGATATAAAATTCATCGTCAGAACTGGAAAGGCAGAAAACTAGCAAAGACAAAACCCCAAACAAACAAAAGTCTCAAACCCCCAAACAAGGAAAGGAGATCTCTTAATTATAGTTGCACCCTAAGCAGATGTTAACAAATCTATTTAAACCTTTTCAGACTGTACTCTGCTGCTGGCCTCCTATCCTCATCTAACTTGGCGTTTCCCTGCTCAGTTAATTCTGCCCTGATAAGCATTTCAGAAATACTCAGGTTTTGTCAAACAGAGCTTCAGGAGCTGTTTTGGAATACCCCTTTGGATGGTTGGGTTTTGTGCATTGCAGATTACAAAGGATTGTTTCCCAGCCTACTCCACTATATTTTATTCTGGTTTTGATTCAACTTGAGAAACGATTAGTGACACTGAAATGCACCAAATGGATCAACCTCACATAGTTGCATTGCCACTGGTTGGATGGTCTTAGCCTTGCTCATTATTCCACTGCAGTACCAATATCAGCCTAATCCCAGTGTGTGCTGCTTCCTTGGCAGGAGAGTGCTTGTTTCTCTGGGTGAACATCCTCTCTGAAGAGGCAAAAAAAGATTTCTCTCTCCTGTACCTCCCTACCTCTTCTCTCTTCTGCAGGGGGGAGGGACTTGATTCTGTTCTTGGAGCAGTAGGAAATTGAGAGTTTGCTTCCTCATTGAAATAGCCAACGGGGAAGAATTTCTGTAAGTTGTTGAGAAAATTTGGGAAAGACTCTTCACTCAAAATGTTATTCAGCTGAGGATTTTGATGTAACTGAATTCAGTGCAGCATTTTTTTTTTCTTTTGTGGTCCTTTTTTCCATGCCATGTTTTGTGCATTGCTTCAACAAAGAACAGGCATCTTCTTTCCTTAGGCTTCTGAGTATGGACTGCTGCATTTCTCATGCCTAAGGATGTGGAATATTTCAACCCTTTCTTCTTCTATGTATGCTTTCCTTTTGCCAATATAGGTGTCTTTTATGTCTCTTACAATATCATGTGGTGCTTCCCCCTGCACCTTCTGCTAAAAGTTATCATTGCTTGTGGCAGTTCTCCTTGGAGAATATATTCTTGTAACCTGATAAGAACTTATTTACCCAGAGATATCAAGGTTCTTTTAATATATATTGGTCTTTGCTGCTTCTCCTCAGAAAAAAGGATATTGACTTGCTTGGTTGGGTTTGGAATAATATAGAGGTAATTGTTCTTAGCAGCTACTTTACCAAAGTAGAGGTCTACAGGATGAATGTCATGTGATGATACAGGATTTGGGGATAAACAGACATGGTGGGCTTCATCCCAGTTTCTTTACACTTTTGTGTAGATTGAACTAGAAAATAATTCCCCGTGCAAAGGACCTTGACATGTCTCCAAAATAATCAAACTTAGAATAGCTTCTGAAGTGCCTAAACACCATTTGGAAAAGACATATAGGTAGATGTTTTCACAAGAGCTTAACATAGATGAAACAGTTTTCAGAACTGATTGGCAATAATGTAGGTGGCTAATTTCTCTGAAGTGTACTGAATGTTGAAATGCCTTGAAAATCTGACAAGAAGTGTCAGTGTCACAGTTGCTGCTTGTTGCAGAATGACTTCAGAAATTTGGCTTTCAATTTGGGTGTTTGAAGATCTGGCCTAAGAGCAACCGTTACTGAAGAAGCAAATAAACAAACTTATTTTGTCCCTCCTTTCAGATGAGGCACCTAAAGGAAGAATCTTAATTAAGTATTTCTCATGTCCAAATTTGTGATTGGATTTTCACAATATCTCCTTGCTCTGTAACTGTCACTTTGCACACCTGAAGGTTCTAAAACATAGTCTGGCTCAGTTCATTTTAGCAGATTCTAATGTTGTAGGAATGTCAGTAGCATCCACTCTCAATGAGAGTAGCTTTCACCTCAGGTTCCTCAACTGATTCAATTTTTAAGCTGAAATTCAGGTTTATTTTTATGTTTACAATTTGAACTACAAGGTTCTGTATTTATGGCATTTTTATTCTGCTGTGATGCCAAGAGACTGACGTGTTGTGATTCACACAACTGGGGTTCTGCTTACTTTACTGTGTTAAAATAATAGCAGCAAAGATCAAGCTCATCCCTGGAAGTGAGGACAATTCTGCAGAGGAGTGACTATAGCTCATTAGTTGTATCCCTATGCAACTCCTGCTGCTGCTGCTTATTGAGAAGCAGAACTTCTGTATCCCGAATAGCATCCCGGGAGTGTTACTCTTCACCTTCTAGAAACCTAGCCTAAAGCAAAGATGTTGTGATGTAAAAACCACTCAGCTCTGATCCACAGTCTTGCAGGTGGTATTCTGGCATGTGGCAATAAGGAAGCACTGAGCTTCTGAAACTGAAGAGAGTAACAAGTAGTTGGCACCTCTCAAATTCAGGCCCTTGCACCTGGTGGGCTGAAGGAAACCCAAAGACAGACGAGTGATCTGGGGAGCATTGAGACACTTGGAGAGAATGGGAAGTTTAGGGGGAACTTTGGATCAAGTCCTGGTCTGATTTGCTTATTCCCCAGCAGCACATACTATGCTCTGGACATCCCTCTTTAGGAGCACAGGATACATTTCTGGAGCAGCCACTTTGTACAGCTAGCACTTTTTCTATTTTTCAAATGTGTAACTGGCCTGAAAGTTGGAGTGGCTGACTCTGCTAATTATATGAAACTCTTTAATATGATGCTGGAGGTGTTAAACAATTGTACCTGCATTAAATATGCTGTGCTTACGCAAACGTGGCGCATGGATTGCGAGTTCTAAAATTTATCAGGCAGACTAATTATTTAAATGTGAGCTATAGGTTACATAAATAAATAGCTCTCCCTCAGTAAATGGCAAGGTGTCATGGTGTTAGCCACGTGGCTTGTAGCTGAGTAGAATTAATGGTAACACTTCTGTAGCTTTCTTTCTCTGATTAGTAATTCTTTCGATGTTGGTAGATGAGCTGAATTTATGAAAGTTTTGCCTGCCCTCTAGGTCTCTGTTTTGTATTCCTCATGCATTGCAGCCTGCTTTTGACTCTGGCAGCAATGTTGGATACTAAAACCATGAATAGCTCAGGCTCCCTGCTCGGCTTGCGGAGTGAGGCAGATCCAAACCAACCTGGGAGCTGCACCTGGGGCGAGATCTCTGCTCCCCCAGCTCCTGTAACCAGGTCCTCCAGTAACAGAAGCAGCCCATTTGCAATTAGCAACATGTATATCGTAGAGCAATTGCATAAACCACCACAGAACAGGCAGATCACTGTTGTAATGAATAAGGAGTTTGTTGAGGTGGACTCCTTGCGTTTTGCTTTTACACATATGCTGCAAAAAAGATGCATGTGTGTTCACACAGACACATAAAGTGATAATATGCTGGCTGCAACCTTTTAGGATGGTTTTTGAATGCAGTCATGAGAGCTCAGAAAATTCTATATGAGAAAAGCTGCTATAGGTAGTCAGTGGGAGTTTCATTAAAGTTTCTTGCTGTTATTAGTTTTAAATTCACTTACATCTGTTTCAGTTTTCTTTCCAGAGGCACTTGCCCTGGCGTTTTTCTGGCAGCAATGCTATCGAGACTGGTGAGTGTTAAGTGACAATTGCAGATTCACAGAATCAAACTGGTTTGAGCTGGGAGGGACCTCAAAGCCCACCCAGTCACACCCCCTGCCATGGGCAGGGACACCCTCCACTAGCTCACGGTGTCCAGAGCCCCATCCAGCCTGACCTTGAACCCTGCCAGGGATCCAGGGGCAGCCACAGCTTCTCTTGGCACCCTGTGCCAGGGCCTGCCCACCCTCACAGGGAAGAATTTCTTCCTAATGTCTAATCTAAACCTACCCTCTTTCAGTTTAAAGCCATTCCCCTTGTCCTATCGCTCACTCCCTGATAAACAGTCCCTCTGAAGCTTTCCTGTAGCCCCTTTAGGGGCTGGCAGGCTGCTGTAAGCTCTCCCTGGCACCTTCTCTTCTCTAGGATGAACAAACACAGCTCTCAGCCTGCCTTTGCAGGAGAGGTGATCTAGCCTTCCAGGTGCTCAAGCCTGTCCAAGTCCCCTTGGATGGCATCCCTTCCCTCCAGCATGTCAACCACAGCACACAGCTTGGTGCTATCAGCAAACTTGTGGAGGGTCCACTCGATCCTACTGCCCATGTCACTGACAAGGATGTCATTCTTCTAGAAGGGGCTTTTATTTTTTTCTCCAGTCATGCTAATTCACATGCAGCTTTCAAAACGAAACTTGAGAAAGCATCCTCCTTCTCCTTCCCCATCTGCCCCAATTCCCACTCCTCCTTTTCTGCAGCCTAATCACCCGATTTCACAGAAGTGAAAAACAGGGAAGTGATTCTCTTAGTCTTCACATAAGGGGAATCTGCGGGCCAGATCCTGCAACCTTCAATGGCTGTCGTGGCAAACAGCAGGGAAGGTGCTCAGTACTTTATGGGATGTGCTCAGCCGTTTGTAGACTCACAGCCCAGGCACTGCCGTACTCTTCTGCAGCACTGCATCACAGGGAGGCTCTTGCTCATCCGTTTCATGCTGGATTTAGGAAGAGGAAGCATGGCAGTCATTCAGAAGCAATGTCTGCATTAGGCCCAGTGGAGGCAATTGGATCAACTCAGTTAGTGCAAGGGATTAAAAGAAGCCAGATGCTGTCTTAATGGACAAGCATAAGGCAAAGTTGCAAACTTGGCCTTTTGGGGAAATTGAAAGCAGTTTAGTTCAGGTTCAGCTTAGAGGGTTGAGAAAGAAATTGTCTATTAGTCTCAAACCAGGCTGACAGTGCACCCACACCGAGCTCGCAGATGCTCCACACCCGCCAGGCAGAGCCGTGCATTAACCTGCCGGCAACACGGGGACACGCGCTTCCCCGCGCAGCCTTGCTCAGGCTTGCAGAGCCACACAGAGCAGCAACCCGGAGGTCACTGAGCCACTTCCCCTGAGACCGGCTCTCAGACTGGCACAAACAGGGCACGTCTGTACACTGTGAGGTCTGTTTGGTGCAAACCGGGCTCTGCAGGGCAGCTGTTCACTCCGCATCCCTCCAGCATTGGTCTGGATGGTGAGTAGGGGCAGGATTCGGTCACCTTAGCAACCCCTCGGCCAGTGCTTCTGGAGCACACATTGCACCAGGTTTAGGCCAACCAAATCCTTTCCCCAAGCCCCAGAGGAAGGAGAAAGAGGGAGGCAGGTTGTGAGCCTGAGTTACATATAAGCTGCTCTCAGCTCTGATCCCGGGACAGCAGATCAGCATGTCGAGGCTGACGATGAAACTGCTGTAAGCCTTCACAGGTAACCTTTGTGTTCAGTGAAAACCGAGGTTGCTTTGCTGGTCTTTTCCTAGCCCAGAGAAAGGGAACAGACACTAATAGGCACTTCAGATCCTTCTGTTTTCATTTTATTTTGTGAGCAGAGCCGCTGGTGAATCATGAAAGCTGCTCTTAAGGTCCAGTTTCAAACCCTGCATAATGTTACACTGTTTAAAATTATTTAAATTCCTTCACTACTAAATATTCCCTGGAAGCACTTCTTTGTTTCTTTCTTTTGTTTTCTGAGCACTTTTTATATTGCCAAGGTGTTTAGCTGCAAGCACGGAAGGCCATGCAAATAAGACCAAGCCAGCTGCACAGATTTCACACACTTTAATTAAGTTGTAGGGCTTCAAATGAATTTGGCTCCAGTTTCTGAAGCTTCCATACCCTGTATTCTGTTCCAGTGTGGATGTTAAATCGTGCAGAAATGGAGCATGACCCAACTTTCATGTCAGTTGATCTGGCTGTAGCTGTTTTTGTGTAACTAATTTAAAAAGATTGATTGTTGGTTAATTACATTAATGAACTGAACCAACATGGGCACAGACCAGAGCTCAGCAGTCTCCTAAACAGTCATTAAGAATAGACATCTATCTTTTCACCTGCTTGTACAGCCTCCTGTTGGGTGGCAGAGTGTGTGGAATGGTAATTCTGAAGGTTAAACGACTTAGGGACGTAATCACAAACTGTTCACCTCTGCTACCCTTCTGCCCATATGGCCCCACTAGTCACAGTCAAAGTCCATTTGGACAAACTGTCTGTTGAAAGGTCTCCAGGACAGCAAGTCTGGTGGTTTCAGCTGGGTTCCTGGCAAACGCCAGCGTGCGTTACGAATCCACCAGAGTTCCCCGGTTGAAAGGATGTTGTGGATTTAAACAATTTTGAAAGAACTCCTTTCTCAATTAGGGTAATTTGTACTTACCAAGGTGAAAGTGTCTCTAGCCAGCTCATGAATATGAAGAACGACTGAATCAATAGTACATTTCTGTAATTAAATTGGTAAGTTAAAATGATCAAGTTATTGTTTTAGCAAACAGTCGATGGGATGTGCATTTCTGTGTGTTTATCAGTGTTGGCCTTCTAGCTGTTCTTTAGGCTTAGGTGGGAGATGTGCAAATGTTGCATGACATGCAAGGGCTTACAAAAGAAGTACCTTAGCAAGTTGAAAAGAAGTTTGAAACAGGGACATCAGTACCTTTCCTAACCTGATTTCAAAACATTGCACAGTGAGTAAAGGCAATGGAATGCACTTCATTTTATTTTGAAGTTTGGGGACACGCTATTTTATATCCTTTGCCATTATTAACATATTTGCTTGCTAGATTTCTTGAAATCACAAAGGATTTTAGCCTGGAGTTAGTAAGAGTGTTGCCACTAGCTTGAGCAGAAAATGGAGCTGGAGCAGAGCTGCAGATTATGGAAGATGGCAAGAAAAATCCTAGTTACTTGGGGAATCAAGAATGGAAGTACTTTTGCACAGGTACCCTGGGAGAAGATACTAGCTTGTATAAGTTGTCAAAATTTTCAAAGGTGTCTTGTGTCAGTGCTGATTCCATGGCATTCTGGAAGGCCTGATCCATTACCTGCTGAGACTGAGGAGTTATTACAGGAATTTCAGTCACCTTCAGGTGATGTTGTAGGTGACCTACGAGGTTTGATTTTTGAGGCTGTTTACTTCCACAAAACCATTTCTTATCCCAAATTCAAAGGTGTTTGTGGGACATAAGTCAAAGAAAAACAGGATTGACCAGTAGTCCTATAGTCCCTGCCAAAAATCTGCTTTCTTGATTCTTAGCTCCCTGACTGGATATGCCATTGAAGTGGTTTGAGGTGACAAGGGAGGAGACTTACTGCTGTGGGTTGTTGGGACACTGGTCCTGCTTCCTCATTGTCCTAGAGACTTCGGTGGGCTGCTGAGGGGTGAACAGCTGAGCAGCTGCATAAGGGATTTCAGGCAGCTTAAAAATACTTTAAATGTGAGGTGAAGAAGTTGTGGAATGACACATATGCAAATGCCGTTAAATTATGGTTTTATCTAAGATCTTCTGTTTCAAGCTAATTGAAAGACAGAGGCCACTGCTGCAGGAGGAGAGTATGAAAAGAAAACTATACTGAAACATAAAAGTGTTTCTGATCAAGTAAAATTCTGTTTCTGTTGAATGTTTTATTTTGTTCCAGTCACATAAATTACCATCTTTGAAATACTAAAACTCCCACAATCAGCTTTTTATAACAGAAAATAATTTACATTTAAAAGGTTTAACTGAAGCAGCTAAACCTGATGAATGTGATGAATGTGCACATTTGGCAATAAAACAGGGAAACATCCTATGTTTTGGAACCCATAGCTGCTATATATATAACTTTAATATTTTAAATAACTAAATACAGCCTAGTGAGTGCTATAGGTACACCCAGAGATAATTCCCAGTTCTTGGGAAAGGTATCCTTAAGGGTATAAAATGCCTCAGAGCCCTGGAAATCTCCCTTGGCACTGGTAGGTTCTGTGATGGAAAGAGCCATGGCTTGATTGCAATTCATCCCCTGCAGAAAGTTATGAAGCTCAGTCATGTTACTGTCATCAGAAACCTTTCTCCTTGCAGTAGCACCTCTCTTCCATCCTGTGGTGGGTTGACCCTGGCTGGACCCCAGGTGCCCCCCAAAGCTTCTCTGTCACTCCCCTCCTCAAGTGGACAGGGGAGAGAAAATCTAATGATAAGGACAAGGAAAGATCATTCAACTGCTACGATCACAGGCAAAGCAGATTTGACTTGGGGAAATTTGTTTAATTTATTACCAAATAAATCAGCACAGGGTAATGAGAAATAAAACCAAATCTAAAACTCACCCCCACCCCTCCCTTCTTCCTGGGCTCAACTTCACTCCTGATTTTCTCTACCTCCTCCCCTCACAGTGGCATGGGAGGACAGGGAATGGGTTTGCGGTCAGTTCATCATATGTTGTCTCTGCTGCTCCTTTCTTCTCAGGGGAAGACTCGTCATGCTCTGCCCCTGCTCCAACCTGTGGTCCCTCTCATGGGAGACAGTCCTTCATGAACTTCTGCAGTGAGAGTCCTTCCCACGGGCTGCAGCTTCTCATGAACTGCTCCCGTGTGGGTCCCTCCCATGGGATGAAGAAGTCCCAACAGTTGTCTGAAAGGGCAATAATCGCAGAAATCAGAGATAATTACTTCCCTCTCAGAATAAGAGTAACTGGTGTGCAAGGTTTGTTGCCCCACTGCCACATCCATCTCTGCTTTATCTTCTCTTCTTCTCCGCTACCCCTGCATTAAATGGGGAGTGGGGCATTGCTGCTATAATGCTCTTACTCCCTGCTAGTGTAGAGAAGATCTATTTCGGTTTTATGTTCTCCTCAAATGTACTCAGACACATGGAAGAAATATCTTACAGGTGTTTGTATCATTGTATATACTCCAGAGAATTGAAAACCTTCTGTATTCCAGCAATAATCTTTCCCTCGACCTTAGTGTGCTTCATATCTCAGCTAGGGTGCCAAGTCCTGCTGTTATTGAGGTCAGCGAGAAAATGGGTAGAAGTTTCAGCAAAATGGGGATGAGACCCTGGGTGTTAATCCTGGAGCTGTAGGGCTGATGTTGCGGGCGAAGCTGTACGCATCTTCTCATGTAACAGCACTCGGCCCCCTCTGAGGGAGCTGGACCTTTCATGAGATCTGCAAGATTTGCCTGGGGGAGGGGGGATTGCTCCTCACTCTTATTAATATTGGAAAGTAAATTAGAATTGTATTGCCCTTCATATCAGACCTTTCAGGAGTTTCCCATTCTTTTCATTTAGACAGGGTCTCTGAGGGAAAAACACAGTAATAACGCACTGGTGTGATAATTAGTAAGCACATTCTACATAATTACAATGTTGGCATCTCAGGGGGGAAATGAAAGCTTGTGCTGTCCCTTTAACGGGACAATTTGATAATCCTCTTAGCATTTTCTCTTTTGGCTGATAATATTTCACAGAATTTTACTTTGTAAAATATTCCTAAAGGAAGGCTTAAGCAATAATGCACAGATTATGGAAATGACTCTCATTAAGTATAGGGAGAGACTTCGGCAAAGCCATGAACTGCTTCGAAACATGTAACCCCCATTAGGAGCTTCATTTAAATGTTTATTCACAGAGCAGTAAATGTTTATTATAGAACATTTTATTGAAACATAAATTAAAGAACCCTAATTATACGTATCGCAAGTGTTAAAACAATATGCATTTATCAAGACTTAACTAAAGATCAGAGGTGAGGGGAAACGCAATTGTGCTTTCATTTGCATCTCAGCAATACCAAATTCACACAAAAACAGCTGGTCAAAGTGACCTCAAGGGAAAGCAAAGGGGCAGGACCTCAGGGCAGGTGCTATCCAGGTGTCCCTAAGCCTGTAGCACCTTCCTGAGTGGCTCTGGCACCTTCATTGGTTTGTGCATCAGCCTTACCATCTGTAAATGGGAGTGATACTTTATGCAGGGCTGCCAGGGGTTTGGGTTGGTTTTTGCAGTATTCAGG
This sequence comes from Gallinula chloropus, assembly GCF_964237585.1. Lineage (NCBI taxonomy): Eukaryota > Metazoa > Chordata > Aves > Gruiformes > Rallidae > Gallinula > Gallinula chloropus. The sequence goes on from NC_140097.1 coordinate 9,313,579, forward strand.
AGATGGAAGATGCTGTACAGGTCTGGCTGTGTTCAGACTGTAGTGCTGCTGGTAAACATGGTATAGCAGTTTTCCCATCAGGGTCCTTGGCTGGACCAAGGTGGTGTTCCCTCCTATCAATTCACACACAGTAATGGTTGATGTTCCTGCAGGTCCGCCTGTCCTGTCTACTTTGAGTGCTGGGGAGGTGGTAGGCATGGTGTAATGGCAGATGAAAGGAGCTGGTGATGGTCCTTTGCCTAACCTTCCTACTAACTCATTCCTAGAGTTGCAGACCAGGTTAGAAGTTAGGAAATACCAGTTCAGAAGCTCCGTCCCACTTTATGTCCATTTAATTGATTCATTTGCTGCCTTTCAGAGGATCTCATAGGAGATGTCCAAATTACCTTTGGGTCACTACTTCCAATGGACAGGCTAATTATCCTCAGTATTGTGACAATTTTCTTTGGTTTAGGGCTGGGGGCGAGGGGTTGGCAGTTCCCTTACAAATGCTGAAGTTGCCTTCAGCCGTGGAAGTTATAACTGCACATCTCAAGTGGGTTTAAAATCTTTCTATGCATATTTTCATTAGGTCTGGGTCTCTTTTCTAGCTCACCCACAGCTCATTTCTTTAAAATCTTATAGCAGTTGACAGATACATTATTTATTGAGGATGCTGAATCTGCACATTTCTCAATCTACGTGTTTGAAGATGTACTCTGCTGCAAGCCCCCCACTTGGTTGGGTTTCTGATATATTCACAAATTCTCTCTTACTTTTTGCTTTACCAAGTACGTTCTCTGTGCTGAGCAAGTAAATACCTTGATACTCACTGTTCTAGAGGCAAATCCGTGGCATAAATTTTGGTAGGGATCATTGCAAAGCTTCCTTTTTCACCCGTAAGGGTACTTGTACAGTGCAGTGCCATGCAGAGCGATGCAGGCGGCTCCTGAAAGGTCCCCATGCTGCAGCTTGGTAGCATCTGGACATGCTGTGTGGCCTCCTCTCTAGGGCTCGTTCTCCTGTTACTTCTGTTTTCTCTCTTTGCACCCTCTTTCCCTACAATGCCTTTGCTTCACAAAACTTCCACCACCATCTCTGTTCTGGCAGTAGCTCCCACCCTTCCTGTTTTCTGGCGTCTCTTCTAGTCCGTTCCCACCTGCATCTTTGCTGCTTCCTCTGCTGTCGCTCTCGGCTTTCTGAGGCAGAAGTGGCTTTCCCTGTCCTTCCCTTCCAAACCATCCCTGCGTCCTGCTCTCAGGGCTGGCAGTCTGTGTCACTCCTTTCCGACTGTACCACATCCTAACGTTTCTCGTGACGGTAGGAAAGCAAACTTAAGGTTTGCTTTTTAACACACAGAGCCAAAGCAAAGGTGTTATGAGAGCACAACAGGGTGTGCAGCCTTCCTGGGATTGGAGCAACCCCTGCCACCAGCATGCCAGAGCTGCCATCTAGGGAGGAGGGACCGAGTGTCTCCATCTGTCCAGCCTTGTGCTGGAGGTTTCAGTGAAGCTGGAAAGGGAAACGCTGATTCCTAGAAATGGGGCTTTTTTGTAGGAAGGGAATTGTTTCGAGTAGTTTCCTGTCATGTTTTAATATTTTATAAAAATCAGGGGTTTTAAAGTGGTCTTACTACGTGTAATTTATAACTCCTGGAAATGAAAGAAAAAAGTTAATGTTGGCAATAATTTTGAAAGCTGTGAAAACTGAGTATTTCAAGTGACCAAAATTCTTTCCTTTGCTAATGTTGGATAGGATTTATTTTATATATAATATTTTTTTTAATTACTAGTTTCTCCATCCCAACTCAAGTCAGGACTGGGAAAAACCTCAAGAACTCATAAATGCTCATTGAACAGGAGTTGCTTTCCCAGGAAGATGTCTTTGCCAGGGCCTGCAAGTCAACGGCCATAGAAATTGGCTTGCGGTGCTGAGAAAGAGCGATTGCTCTGAGTCTGCTTGCGTCTGGGCAATGCGATGTGTTTTCGGGGACAGCAGAGGGAGTGCTTTCTGTTAATGAGCTATGGATATACAGGCAGGGCTTTCCACAGAATAATTTTGTAACAGGGATAATTGAGCAGTTAATCAAGAATAGCAAACAAGGGCTCCATGGAAGCCCAGTTTACAGAGAGGACAAAATTGCCCTATTTTTCATGTGGCTATCTCAGTATTATGGTTGATTTTCTTTATCACCTGCTAACAGTCTTACTTGGAGAATGGTTATTAGTTTGGAATTTCTACAGTTAATCTGGTAGTTTAGAAGAAGCATTATCACAGCCTCCCATAAGAAGCCCATGTTTCTGTAATGGACAGGGGACTTTGCAGCAAACAAGGTGTTATCTGCAAACCACCATCCGTTTTCCCAGCGAACTGGCTGATGGGGGTATCCCAGCCAGCAAGTCTTGCAGACTGAAGCTGCTAATACCCTTTGTGACCTTCCTCCTACCTGACCACGACAGTAGCAGGGACATTGGGGTTTACTCTTCCTGGCCGTGATGTCCCTCCATGCCCTACATCATGAGCTTTCCTGATCATACTGCACCATGGGACTGTGGAAGCCCACAAAAGCTTTGTCTGTGTAGAATGAATGAAAAGTAATGAGCGAAAGGATTAAGCTTCTGGAAGGCAGCTGGTTTTGCAGTGTGAAGGCACAGCTCAGCCACGTACTGCTTTTGCAGGTGTGTGGGGGAACAAACCTTCCTCCCCCAACCTTTTGGCAGCCCCCCATCCTCAAGGATGTGCCACCTGTTGCCAGTTTTTATGTGTTCATCCTATAGCAGTGTTTATTGCTAATAGACTCTGGGTGCATGCTGAGGAGCACTCGTACAGGCTATTATCTCCCTTTCTGTTGGAAGCTGAGCTTTGTTGCTCTGCTAACCAGCACAGCAGCTGAGCGAACACAACATAATGTTCATGAATTATTGCAGGCAACGTCCATGTCCTCCCCAGTGGTGTGTGGCAGGGTCATCTGCTCTTCACTATTCTGGTCGACCCGGGAAATCTCTTTCAGTGTCTATTTTTGCCTAGTATTTTCACTTTACATCCAGTGCTGTGGTGACATGTTGGTTATTCAACCATAATTCAGTATATAAAAACAGCCGTAACTGGGAACATTGCTTTCTGCATGGCCTTGAGTGCTGAAGCAGAACTCACCTGACCTGAATGGGTGTTTTTCCAACAAAACAGGCTCCAGTTATTTTGGCTGAGACTTCTGTGAGCATTTTGCAGCCCTGGTTCACTGGAAATGGACTTTGGATGTATAATCTCACAAATGCCTGTGCTGGTGCCAGATTTCAGCAGCAGAGGGATGAGTGCACTCTGCAGTGCCCATCAGCAGCCCCACGCTCCCACATTCATGGAGGCTCAAGTGGAGGCTCCCTTTGCTGCAGTGGGAGGTCAAAGATGGCACACACCAGCTCTGGCTCATTAGCTCCTCATCCCACTGTAGATCTGTTCCTTGTAGTACATTTTCTAATTCTCTTGCCATTCTGGGTGTAAAGGTCTTGAAAATCTTCTCTTAAGAGTGATTCTGCATTGCTTGATAATTCTCACCATGAGGAGTGTCACAAACCAAGATTTCATTTACCATGTGGCAGCCCCTGTAAAGCAAAGGAAGCTGCAGTCCCAGCCCTACAAAACCATCACTCCAATAATTTTAATTGTGAAGGTGCTATAAAATTCAGCTCCAACAGCCTCCTTCCAGCTGCTGCTGCCCTGGACATCCCTGGCAGGAAATCTTGTTCCCAGTATCAGAAGCAATTGGTAGGGCTCAGGTATCTTTGACCCACTTGGTGTACCCTACCTGGGGACATAACTGCTGTGTCCTCACTTTGTCATAGCCAGCCCTCCCATCTCCTGTGGCTGGGCACAGCTTTCTTCATCAGTGGCTGACAAGAAGAGGGAATGGGAGCTCACACTCTAAGCAATGCAAGCGTGTGTCTGCATTTTTTCGACCCTGATGCGAGTGATATTGATCGGTCCATTAATGTAAATGTCTCGGCTGTTGTATGTTGCTTTTCTTGCTTATTAATCAAAATAATGCAGAATGAGGGGAAAGCAATTTTTTAGGAAAAAAATGAAATACAATCAGAAGTGATTGAATACAGCCTGCTGGAATGTGATGGGGCTGTCTGCCACCCACCAGACATGAGGATACCCACGGTAACTGGGGGAAAAGTTGAAATGCTTTATTTTGACATTTTGTATACACAGTGTTGGTGATTTTTGTCTCCAAGCAGTGTTTTGATGGAAGATTTGCCTGAATCTGCTTGTTTGGTTTTAAAAAAAAATATTTGCAGCCAAATGTTTTGTTTGTATCTACTGACACATTTCAGTCAACTGCAAATGGCTTTTTTGGACATGCAGGTTTTTCTTTCGCCTGGAAAACAAAATGGGAGGAAACAACTTTAATTTGCGGGCACCTTGAAGGTATTTTTGCTACCCTCAGTTAGGGAGACCTCCCTATAGCCATCAGCAGATGCAAAATACTGAGACATATTCATAATATCCAGGATGCAAATACTCCCACTGAACCAATTCACAGGTTGGAAATTGAGCTGGTACTTAAGTGCCTTGGTGGATTGAGGCTTTAGCAATAACAAATAGTACTAAGGAGCAAAAATGATCAATTAAAAACCTAATGAATCCAAATATTGGCGTCCCCGAGCCGGGAAGGCCAGAAACTGAAAGGCAGATTAGAGAGGGTGTGAAATCCTCTTGTTTGGTATTTCTCACTATGCAGTAGCCACTGCTCTGTGCTGCTTCTATTTCCCTGTGTTTTTTTGATAAAACCAAAGAGAAAGAAATTACTTGAGACATATATGCCTCTCTTGTTTGTTTCTATTACACAGAAAGAAGGGAAAATCCAGGTTTTTATTTATGTTCCAGACACAGAATTAAAAAAGAGAGAAAAAAAAAAGGAAGAGGTGTCTGGGAAAAATGGCTCTCTTTTAAATTGATTTTAGTAACCTCAAACTTTACAAATACTCATTTGTTTTCTGATACAGCTGACAGATTTTGCTATGCAGTCTGGCATTGTGTAAGAACATAATGCATGTAGTAAAGGTGAGTAACCCTTGAGGATGTCCCTGCTGATGCCAAGTGGCCCATATGCTGTCAGAAACACTTTCTTCTTTTTTTTTTCATGCTGATCACAAGTGCCCATTTTTGGTAGAAGATCACATTAGGCTCATTCATTACCTGCTGTGCTGGTCTGTGCATCTGCAGTGCAGCATCTCAGTACTGAGCTTTGGACTACATCCCTGTGTGCTTCCAAATTGTCTGTCGTTGGTCTACGGATGTTCTCCAGTGTGCACTCTGGAACAAACTGTAACAAAGATAAAAATTACTCTTCAAGGTGGCTGAACTTTTGGGGAATATGGTTGTTGAGAGCTGATACTGGGCTCTCTATTTGTATCATCAGGAGAAATTCCTGAAAAATTTATGTTTGTATCAAAACTACACTCCTTGTACTAGAAGAGAAAGAAACTGGCAGATTATTCTGTATTTTATGGATAAACTTTAAATGTAACAAGCACCACGGGTGTGACACAATAGTGAAATTTTACAGTACCACTGCAAACTTTAATCTTCATTTTTATTTTTCCTGAAAGTCTGTCTTTGTCCAAAAGCAAAATTTCAGGCCTAGGGCTACCGAAGGACCGTCTTTAGACTTACCTTGTGATTTTGAGCAATACATCACAAGAGCAGTGATGTTCAGATGATACATTGCACTAATACATCACAAGAGCACTATCGCTCTCATGATATATTAGTATAATACACTATCAGAACACTATCACTGATGTATTACTCAAAACCACAGTTTTTAACCCTCAAGAATCATCTTCATCTCTAGGCTGAATACACTGAAAGCTGTGGATAATGATAAGAATAAGCAATCACATATCTTGTTTCTTTAGGGTAAGCTGAGAAAAAAAGCTGAGTGCCATTCAGAATATGCCATTAACTGAAACGTTGCTGTGATTTCATGTTATTCATTGAGCAAATGTTTTTACGGATTGTAGCTAGCCTGCTATAGGTGTGTTTGAATTTTCTTACAAATAGCCTAAGAAAATCTTCTATGATTTTGGATTTCATTATAGACTTGAGCCATGTTTTGAGAATGTTTCAATGAGGTGCATGAATTTCAGCTGATTTCCACCACATCAAATGGAGTCAGTTGCAAGCTAACTAAATTGTGTGTAAAGCATTTGATGTTTTTGTTTTTTAAGAAGGATTTGGGCATCATCTGAAAAGATCTGGAGATGCATAAATGTGATCTGTCACTCAGAACAGTTGCTGCCTCTCCTCAGTGTGGTGTTTGGTTTGTTTATTTCTAAAGAATCATTCTCAGTGTTGTTTTTTGTTTGGTTGGTTTTGGTTATTTTTCTTCTCAAAAGAGAGTGAAAGAAGAAGGGGAAAAGATAAAAGAATGCTTTGCAGTGCTGTAGTTGAACTTACTGCAGAAAAGCAGATACATGAGCATTTGTTTGATTTCCTGGTAGAGTTTGAGTCTTGAGAATCTGGAATTATCTTTCCTGTACAGTCTGGAGAGAGTGTCATAATCTGCAAGCAGGAAAAAAAAAAAGTAATAAACCAACATCAAATTGGCAAGGTAGCAAGGCATATCTTTGCTTTCTTGTGCACATTTTTGTTCCTTTTCCTTATATCTCATCAGCATTTGTGACAAAAGCACGTTGCTCCTCTGTTCCTCCTGTGCCCAGTTTCTCACAGGTGCTTGTGCAGCCTTTAGCTCTGCTGCCTCCTGAGCCATGGCCCTGCTGCCAGGACAGTGATGGTCATGCTTCAGGCTCTGCAAAACATTATCCTTCTGCCTTGTAGGTCTGGGAGCCCTTGGTGCACTGGTGCCCATGTCTCTGCACTGTGTGCCCCCAGCACGCACCTCACAGCACTGGGGCCTTCGGTCGTTATACTGGGGCTGCAGCCTCCTGGGCAAGAACACAAAACATTAAAGTCTTTTCAGCCCTGTGAAACACGTTGCATCAGCCATGATGAACAGCCTAGTGCATGTCCTGTTCTGGCAGCCTTTCTGCCTACACAGTCTCCGTTACATCCCACTGGTTCCTGTGCTCCCCGGCCCGGGGCTGTCCTTGCAAGCCCTCTGCCCATGCCTGCTGCAGCCGTGTCCCATCACCAGCACCTTCTTATTCTTGTCGGTTTTGAAGTCACAACACGCAGCTCCAAGGTACATTGTCATTTCAAAGCTGTGGCTAAATACATCTCTGACTGACAACTATGAATAATTCCACAGAGCCCCTAAACTTCCAGGCATTTCACTCTGAAGCTCATATAATACAGCAGAGCTGCTCTCATGTTTTTCATCTTTTATATTCTCTGAAGAGTTGAGATACAGTTATGGAACAGGTTAATGTATTTTCCTCTGAAAATAATGCTGTGGGGGCCCATGCACGGTTACTTGTATGTGTGGGGAATAATGCTGACAATCCAGAAAAGGAAGTCATGAGCTTGATAATCACCATTTTTTTGTTTCACATTTTCAGCACGTTCATGTCCATGTCCTTCCAAGGAGGGCTGGAGACTTCAGCAGGAATGATGATGTCTATGAGGAGGTAAGGGTTTCACTCCATTTCTTGCCCATGGTTGGGTTTGCTGTTAGAAAATCACCTTAATGCTACATGTCCTGTTTGACTGGAGGAAGTTAATGGGATCTCCATATCTTTACTGGTGGCAAAGACCCTGTGATAGTGCCAAGCTCTAGACTGGGATTTCCATGTGAGCTCTGAGTCAAGCTGTGATCACACAGGGGGATGCCAGCAATGCCTTTGGTCCTTTAGCCTGTCACCAGACAGAGAGCAAGGTGACATCTCTAACAATAGTTCTGTTCTCTTATTCTGAGGGCATGAGGAAGGGGCAACCATATGGTTAGCCTGGTGTGCAGGGAGTATGTCTTGCTCGGGCTGCCAGCCTGGGGTACCAAACAAAGCACCTTCCAACAAGCAAAACCCCAGGCAGCTTGTTACAATTCCATCACAAACTGCCCTGTGGCCTGCCTTTCATAGGGCTTTGCTCAGGCTCTGGACAAATCACCTTGCAGCCCAAAGATAAAAGTGGAAATGTTACTATCGTATCAATGTAACTTAAGCATGTGCACAGACTGTACGGCAGAGCTGGGGACATAAGCTGTTCCAGTGTGACTGAATTACTGGCTTTTGTTTAAATGAACAATTGTGCTGTCATTAACAAAAAGTTTTCCCCGGCTTGACAGCTGTCACAATGAGTTAATGAAAAAAATCTCACTATTGTTAGATTTACGGATGGTTCTTAGTGGGTTTGGTAGGATTCTCTATCTCAAATATGACATCTCCTTCTTGATCTGAAAGTAATTAATAGAAATTTGTTCAGTGCTACAGCAGTCCCATCTGCTTGAAGGAGAATTCATGATACTTTCTGCTTTTGTATTGTTTTCCTTTGTGATATATACGTGATGACAACTCCCCACTCGCAAAAAGAAGGTGGTTTATTTTAGTCTCCTAATGATTTAGCTATGCAAAAGTGGTGAAAAATGTTTATTGTTGACCAGTCACGTGAAGCAAAGACTGAGAACCCCACTAATAAGGGTAAAACCTTGTAACGAGGCTGCTGAGCAAGGAGATCAAATGAAAGTACGTGATGGCCATCTTCTGTGCTGCTGTAGTTAAAAGTAGTTAAATGAGGCAACTTTTAACTTTTTTCTTTTTTAAATGTGTTAAGTAGTTTCAGATGCTGCATCAACCCACAAACCCTGTTTCCATTTTTGTTGTATTTGCAATTCCATTTTCTTCTTTTTTAACACATTTGTTTCTCCCTTGTTATATATAAATACAAACAGGCAAAAACTCTGTTAATGAACTAGACTATACATTTAGTGTCATTAAATGCAAAAGGGTGACAAATTGGTGAAAAATATTTTTATCCTGTCATTTTCAGTTACAGCAATTGTAGGTGTTACTTTTAGCAGACATGGGAAGCAAAAATATTTAGACACAGATGTGATAATGTATCTTTTAGCAGAAGAATATATATCCCCAGAGTCTAACCAGCTATTCTTGAATACCACAGAGCTAACGTATGGTACTGTGCAGACTGCAGCTGATAAAGATTTCATTTTTTTTGGATGCCAGGGGAAAAAAAAAAACCTACAAACAAAACACATTTGGTTCTATAAAAAACTATAGAGTCAAATTATCAGACTATAAAAAGTTTGATGCAAAATTCTATCGCTGCATGAGTTGGGGGATGGAGGGGCTTAAAGCAGTATGGAATCACAAATGGATAAATCTATGTTGAAAAAATAAAAAAATAGACAAATTATTGAAAATACAACTGACTTTGGAAATCATTTGGAGCTTATGTCAGTAAGGCAAAAATCTTTGGATACAATGCCTTTCTTGCATCAACAAGACATACCCCTTCATCAAGACCTTTTAAAAAGTTTAGGAATATATGTAGATCATGGTAGGGCAACATGCTACAAGGGACAGGGTGTCACTACGTAAGATGTAGGTGCTAGAGAGAGCTTTAAATCCATCGTCCATGAAATTTAGGACAATCCAAAACCTGTGTATAAAAATGCTTCCTTTCCACATATTTGAGTGATAGATGGCCTTGTAGTTTAGGCAGCAAAGACCACCTTCCAAAGTCATCCCAACGGCCCAGACTTGTGATACGGTGTCTGATTAGCCTCCCTTAAAAAAATTATGTAATTGTAAAGCACAGCCAGGCTAAATTTGGTATCTTATGGTGCCTGGTTTAACTACCTCAGCCAAAGGCTTTACAGCTATTAGGCATAATTTTCGCAGATTCTGGATCTCAGCTTTGGTTCAAGGCATCTCTCGCAAACCCCTATCTATCTGCAAATGCCTTTGAGCTCTCCTGGCTCTGCAGTTGTCATCTGTATATGCTCAGCAGATTGCTGACAAATCCCATTGCTCTGTAAGTGTTTGACAGCGAAGGCAATGCCCAGATGTTGAGGCATCAGTCCTCTTAGGAGACTTTTAGAGCTGAGACAGCTAGGAAGTACTTGCAGTCTCTTCCTGTCTGCTTTATTTCTCCCATTCAGTTAGGGAGCAACCACCCATCTGATTGAAAAGACAGCAGAAAGCATATCAGGTTAACCCCTGCCTAGTCTGTTTACTGGGGTCTGGTATCTTCAGGCCTTTGGCTATGAAGCTGTGATGTAGCCTCATCTAAAGCAACTTTTAAGTGTAAACAGTATACTTAAAGGTGAGGTATATCTTTAGTATTTGGTTTTTAATAAGGCTGCTGATGGGCACTCATGTCTGCTGGTTTCTGGATATATATTTAGAACTTAAATATTTGAACACTAATTGCAGAAGGGGTAAAAGATGGGCTGACACCTATTCCACAGCACCTTATTTAAAGCATTTCTTGGCAGAATATGTTGCTTACTATTTTAGGAGTCTGTACCTCAGTGGGTATGGAAGAAGTCACTGTGGTATTTCTAAGATACTGAGAGAATCATTAATAATGGAAAAAAAAATCTGTGTTGAATGCTTCAGATGTATTTCCTCTGCACCTTTGTGGGGCTGTTTCTTGGCAGAATATTTCCCAGGCACTGTTAGCTATCCACTCTCTGGGCACATCGTGGTGAAAAGCTAAAGGTATAATTTTTCATTTCTTACATTTTCCTGCAATTATTTGAATCCTAAGCCTGAAAGTGTGCACGTCAGAGTTAAATTGATCTTGCAGGGTTTTTTTTAAAGGATCAGGCTCTTCATGATTTACTATTGCTGGATTACTTTTATCATCTACATCCTGAATAGTTCTTTGGTTCACTTCTTTTCTTGGACAGCAAAACTACAGCAGCTAAATATTAAGAAAAATTTTAATCAGAATACCTCTTTATTCCTCTATGTTTTCTGCTTGGTTTGGAAGAGATTAATATTTTTACATTTATTAATCAAGGAACTTAAAGGCCTTTGTACCAGGGAGTTGCCTGCTTTGAAGTAGATGAGGTTTTTGCAATTGTATTCACACTAACTGATAAGAATTTGGTATTAACGAATGTCTTTACTGTAGAATGACACCCTGCATTGTTGCAGTCAGCACAAGCACTGCAGAGTTGTTGGAGGTCATCATGTCCAAGGCATTCAAGAACAGTATCCTGAAATGTCTCAGCAGTTTCATACACTCAACCATCTGTGGGCAGCCCTCGTTCAGGGCGTGTTTGAAAAGTCCACAGCACAGCCTGTCCCTGGTCTCCACTGAGTGGTTAGCCATTACTGCAATATAAATAACATTCATCATCCTTTAGGTTGGCAGGTAATAGCCGTACTGGGCCAGAGAGTATGGGGCTTTCTTGGAAAGGAAGACTGAATCAGAAGTCTGCAATACTGCTGTTATGAGTACTGACCTCAATAAGTTAATTTTGAGGCTGACAGACTTGGATGGGTGAGGGCAGCCTGGCCTCCCAGCAAAGCCCAAGCATCCCTAGCATGAGTGATGTGTGTTGTGGTGCAGACCCTTGTTTCTCTGCAAACTCTGTTTCACTTGGTGGTTGCAGCCTGCTGCAATGGATGCAGGTGCAGTGGTGATGCGCATCCAGGGCTGGGCATGTGGGGCAAAGAGTGCCCATCCTCTCCCCAGCTCTGTTTTCATGCCCACTTCGTTTCCTCACCCATCTTCAGTTCCCAACCTAGGCTGGAGGTCACTGAAAATATGTAAAAGGGGAAAGAGTGAATGTGAGAGGTTAACCCAAATGCCTGTGTTCCTGTGTCTCCATCCCCTGGCTGCCTGGCAGACCTGCATTAAGGACCTCTTGTAAGGAGCCCTGGATACTTGCTCAGGTAAATTCTTCCATAACTTAGAGGTTTTGTAAGATGCAGAAACCAGCAAAAGTATTCGGTTCACGCTGTCCTCCTTCCCCTCTGGCATTCAGGCACACAGAGAGAGAGTCACTTAGGGAAAGGTATTTTGACTTAGTGATCTCATTCAGCACATTATGTTAAATCATTTCAGCGAGAATACCTATTAGTAATCATTTCCAGTTCCAGGGAGGATGAAGGAGGCATTTTGGCATGTGACTCAAGAACCTGCTGGGCTACTTCTTCGGGCTGGCAAAACAGGGGAACTGTGGTGAATTCAGAAGTTTAGTCTAACAAGCCTGAAGTTTAATTCTCCCTGAGTGGCTTTGACTGTGACATGCTTTCGCTCTGACCTGCAGACAGCATCTCATGTGCTGCTGGGCACAGAGCCTTGGAGGGCTTGAAACGTGCACAGCTGCACTGAACTGTTTGGGCTGCTTCCTACTTTAAGATAAGGTATATAATGAAAAGATAAATAAACCCTAATCCAGGTCCTGCTAGACGAAATGGAAAGAAGCCCAACAGCTTCTGTGAACATTGGATTGAACTATTCATGAAAATTAATGGCATGCAGAGCTAATAGGCTGTTCCTTGGCCTCAGAATTATATTGCACCTTCTGGGAACATATTGTAGCCTGCTGGTAGATCAGTCTGCTGCATCTGAACTCCCTGGGGGCCAGACTCTGGTTTCTTTGCACCCTGAACGGGTAAACCCACGGAAAGGGAGGGAAGAGGCATAGACTTTAAATAGCTTTTTTTAAAAAACCCAAAAATATACCCACTCTGTTTCCCCCAGGTGTAAGTCTATTTCCCTATCTTTTTCTGATGCGGCAGCAAATATCTTCTTCCCAGTAAGCTGTGGATTTTATCCCAGTCTTGCCAGTGTTGCTCTTTCTGACAGAGAGCTTCAGGGAAGGTTTCTGCTAGCCCAGGAGCACAAGCCTTTCCCAGTTGCTTTGTGAGTCTTGTGATTTTATAGCGACTCCAGCCGGGCAGGACAGATTAACTGTGCGTGAATATTTCCAACTGAGTGTATTGCACTAGAAGCTAAAATTGTGCAACTAATTATGGTTTGGATTCAGGAGCTGAGCAGACCAAAAGTAATTCTGAATTGACATGAAACTATTTCTTTTTTTTTCCCCATTAAATGATTTCCTTTTTGAGTCAAAAAGGATGATTTGTTTTCTAGACCGTGATATTTTACCTGATTACAACTTGTCCCCCCTGGAGACTGCTGGCACCCTGTGCAAGCTTCTTGCATGTGCCCAAGTTACATAAGGCAAAACTGACAACTTCACCAGTAGGGCCTAACAGGAGTCCTGGGAGACATTGTATCATCACGTGTATCTCCCTAGATGGAAATTGCGCTGTTTGTGGTGTTTTCTGTCCTTCCCAACCCTGTGAGGCATGTCTCAATTTGATATGTGAAATCTCTGAGACCTTCCTGTATGTTGCATAGATTGCTATACATATTTTAAGATAGCAGGATATCATAGTCAGATCTGATTAAAAGCCCTATTACCTTCCATTGAATCTGGGGAAGTGGAATCAGCTCAACTATAGGAAAGCATTAGAAGTGGTTAGAAGGGTTCCCATTAGGGCAGCCATCCCTCATGATCACACACATGCCCTTTACACCTAGACTTTGTCTGGAAGGTAATGTACATTTGGCATTTTACATATCCTCATGTAGTCTCATTGCCCTGTAGCCTGTCTGTCTCTCTGCATTCCATCACTGTGCTTGCTGCTTCTTACCCTTTCCTGCCTCAAGGTTTCTACAGTCGTTTTCCTGATAGGTAAAAAATACCGACTTCCAGAAATCACTTACATTTAATCTATAATATAGCAGAGACAAATTATTGTGACCACTACAAAAGATCTCTTGGCCCCTTCTGTAGGATGTTTACTGTGTTTAGGTCATGGTGTCCTTGCTCGTTTAAATCCTTGATGGTAGGTCATTGCAAGTGATTTAGTGCCATACAGCCTCCAACTGAAGAGAAGTTGTTCATAAGGGGATTAAAGTGGTCTCTCAGGCCTGTTTACTCTGCCAGTACCTGGACTTGCTTACTTGCTCAGGTGCCTCTTGTGTATTCCCAGCCCCTGGAGGGAAAACTCTCCAGACCTCTGCTTATCTTTTGATGCACAGTATAAGTTCAGTTCATGCTGGTGGGGAGAACATGCCCATTAGTATCCCAGATACGTAGCTTTTTGGAATTGATGAGATGGAAAGTAAGCAAAACTATCAGGGAGTTGGAATTTTCCAAAGAGAGATTTTTCTTCTCTGAAGTGAAATGTTGCCATAAAATTAAAATTTAATACTTGCTTGCATTCTGGTTAAAGTTCAGGTGTGGAGACAGCTAGCTGGTAACCCCCCAACCAAATCACACCAAAACCCAGGCGCTGTACAACAGAAGACTTCAGCAGTTTGTTCTACCAATAGGAAGAATTGGGAGAGACCCTTCTCAATTCAATCCACAGGGCTGGTCCTGATGCGACCAGTAGCTCACAGTGATCCAACCCTCTGACCCACATGCAGCCATGTAAAGATGCTATGGTTTTAGCTTGTGATCCCACAAGCAAAGAGATCTTTGTACCTCAGAATTTGGGCAATTCCTTTGTCTGCTGTCTTGCAAATCTGGAACACAGCATTTTGAAGGAACAGCTTTGTCCAGTGGAGGTTCAAGTACCAGGTACCTGGTAGATGATCATCTCATAGGAGACATCATCTGAGCTGGTTGCTGCTGGGACTTCTCTTGGCTCACCCAGCACTGAATCAGCAGCTTTAGTGATTCAGATGCAATGCTATCTGTCACTTTCTAAATATGGCTTTCATAAATGAAGGTGGAGGTATTTTAATGGAGCCAAGTGTTCTCCCTGTTTGGGAAGGAAATAAAAGTCTGATGGGATGGGTTTACCAATATCTGCAAGGTCAAGTTAATTTATTTTTTGAGTCAAAAGAATGAAGAAATATATAGATGTGAGATATAAGCTTTCCAGATAGGTGCTTGTAGTCTGATTTTGTTCGTATTGTGCAAAAAGAAAGAAAGCTTTTTCCATGTATATATATATTTGCCCACTGTTTTCCTTCTTTTTCTTTTTCTTTTTTTTTTCCCCTTCTGGAGAAATAAAAGTGTAAAAGGAAGCAAAACTGAAAAAAGGAAAACAGAGAACTGAATGTTTGTGGTTTTCAGAAACCGAAATGATATGCTGACAGTTTAAATTGAAACAATTGCCAAGTCTCTCATTTAGGAACTTTTAAATACATTTTTTTTAATTAAAATAGAAGTGAAACTTACAAAGTCTGAAGAAAAAACTTTTTAAATAAATAGATAATTATACTTTTTCCATATATCTGTTTATAAGCATGCGCTTTATGGACATACACTCAGACATACACATATGGGCAGAGTGGAGGGCTCAGAAGCACATAGGATTTTCATTTTGGCCCTCTTTAAGGTGAGGAATAATGCTGCGTTTTACATTTGTTTTATTGTAGCATGCTACAGCTGTGTGCCTGGGATTTTATTTGTAAAGTTAGTGTTTGTGGGAACTTGTGGACCTTCTTTTTTCCGCAGGAATGAATGGGATTTGAGTATCTACATCTCTGAGTAAGATCTGATTATGTCATGCTTTTGCTCGGTATTTCTGCTACAACGATCATCAGTGAAACAATTAACAACACTGAAATACAAATTGCCATCCTTGAGGCTCTGAAGTTAACACCTTTCTGTTACCAGCTCGCTGTGGTTTCGCAGTTAACGCCTCACCTCCCTCTGCAGAAGACAACACTTTACATTACAGCTTGTGGTCTGGCAAAAGAGTTAAGAGTTTATCATAGGCAAGTCTCAGTTTCATGCGTTTAAAAGAGTAGCTAAAAAATTCATTGCCAAAGATAGATCAGGCCTCATTCTATACCATCATCCCCATGTGTTAGGAAGGACTTAATGTGCCTAAAAGGCAAAGGTACAAAATTATTTTAGGCTAAATACTGCGGGAATATGGCTTTCCTTTCTAGATGCATTAGCTGAAAATTAATTTCTGCTCTTTTGGGCCCCGCTGGTGGAAGTACTCAGGCCAGTTGCTGGGGTGGCAAAGGCTCAGGTCTCCCGTGGGTAGACTTGCCAAAGGATTAAGCCCAAACAGTAGCAGGAAGAAGGCCACGGTAAAATAAGTACAGAACCAGAGTGGACTTCAGCTTTTGTTGCAATGTTTTTGCCGTGAAGGTAGTCCAGAGAGCCCACAGACCTGTTCCTATGCAAGGAAAGAAAATGTTTATTTCAGTTTTGGGAGGAGATTTTAACAAATCCCTGCAGGAGAGCGAAAATTTAGTTTGACAGAGTGTCAGGATAATTATACACAATTTGGTTTTGTTTAAATATGTAAAGCACCATTGTTTCTCTTCCCTGGTAAGGATTGACTTGAGTGCTAGGTTACAGCAGTTTTCCTTAATTGCTTTAATCCTTGGCCTTAAGAAAATGAATACTTTAAATTTACACTTGTTAAGTACACCGCTAATGAAGAAAAGGCTTTAGCAATCTTTGGCAGACAAAACTATATGTTAAAAAAAAAAAGAGAGAGAGAGAAAGCAAAGAGGAAAAAAAAAAAAAAGTGAGAGGGAGAAGCTAATCGCCAAACCGTTCTGTTAATGCTTATTTTAATCATCCTGCCTGCCCTTCCTGGCAGACAGAGCCATTAGGCTGCAGAGGCAGGAGTCGAGCTATCACCGTCAAATGGCGCTGATGTTGAGAATTGGGCCCAGGAGTACAATTTGACTTGTCAGTTTATATAGACATAAAGCTTCATTGTTGTGCAAGACACAACTGGCTTTTTAAAAGTCTATTTCCCTCCTGATGATGTGAGAATCTGCTCCCCTCTCTCCTACTGTTCTCCAGCCCTCAAATTTATTAGATAGTGTTTATAACCCTGCACAGGGTTTAGGTGGTACCGAGCGGTGGGTGGGCTTCAGCAGAGCCAGGAGCAGACCCCAGCCACCACACTCCCACCTTCCAACCACAAGGTTCCCCACCGTCGAGCTTTAACTCCCACACTGGGTGATATGTCATTGTGGGGAGCGTTAAAATGCCCATATCATTACATGGTCTTCAGATTTGTTAGTTGTCTGAGGAATGAAGTGAGTGTTTTAAAACACACAGTGTGCTCAGAAGAAGAGAAGAGCTAACAGCGTTTCCTTGGGGGTCAAAAGTGAACCATCTCCAAAATTTAATTAATAATGGGAAGCATATGAGCTGTTTTCAAAACCAGCCCATGTTATTGTTTTCCATGTACAGGAAACCTTTACATTTCTGACAACTGGCTCGTGTGCTAGCAATTCCTTTTGTCTGAAAATGCCTCCCCATGTCACTGGGAGTCACTGGTAGGGTTTCAAGTAATGCAGTGCAGCATTTTTCCCAAATTCCAGGTTTTGTGTTCTGCAAAACGGACAAAGTGTTTATGGGCACCCACGTTGAGCAGCAGCATTTACAGCTTCAAGAAAAAGCAAGCGTCAAAATCCCACTTGACTGAGTTGCAGCCTAATTATATCTATCCAAGCGCTGGTTTTCCAATAACTGGGGAAATAAAGCAGCCATTGTGCCACATTGCCTGGACAGTGGCAGCATCATGTACAGGGCTGGCAAAGAAACCCTGCCTGTGTTTAACTGCAAAATCTGGTCATGGCGTGGGGGGGGGAGGGGGGGGGTGTGTATGTGTGTATTTTAAACATATCAGCAAATCCAACTAAAGATTTGTATCTCTCTTCTTCATAGGTAAATTACATCTGTGTACTGGCAACTTGTTTCTAGGGATTGTTCTAACTGTGGCAATGGGAAGGTATTGGGATAAATAGAGTTTTTAATGGAAGGCCTATTTTTAGAATTATTTTCTTTCTTGAGCGATCACTTTTTTATTCCTTTCTGTAAGGAAAAAACCTATTCTCATTTATTACATTAGTGTCTTTGAAGTGGCAAGTGCACACAACTGCCAGATCACGTACAGCATGGGAGTTATGCAGGGTTTTCTTCAGCTGAAGCATGATTGTGAGCCGTAATTGAGATTAGCTCCCCAGGAGAAGGGACTTTGCTCTCCTCCTGATTTTTTTTCTCCATAAAATAGTTGCACTTAATGCATTTACGAGTAGACTTTAAGTGCTAACATACTTTCTTTCCATACCCCTGCCATTTCTGTGGCAGGCTTACTGAAGAAAAAGCAACACAGAAAGCTGCATAAACACTTAAGGTCTTAGGTTTCTGCTTCCACTGTCACTTTCAAATTTGGTATTTGAAGACAATTTAATTTCACATTTTTATATCTGAAGTGTCTGGTTTTGGAGATCTGAGTTGGGTTTTCTGGGATTTTTTTTTTTTTACATTTCCTACGCTCTCTGTGGGTGCATTAAGTGTTCTTGGAGGTGTGGTGCAGAGAAGGGATGTTGTGAAGTTATGGAGTGAGTCAGGGTAAAGCTGCTGAGTGCAGATGCATCCAGGAATCTCTGAACAAGCAAAAGGAAGGAGGTGGATTGGTCACCAATCTACAGCTATGTGGAGGAACCCAACATGGGAAGTTCATGTGGCTCTAAGGCAGCTAATAGGTATGAGGGGATATACTTCCCAGCTTTAAGCAACATTTAAAAACTTGGATTTTTCTAAAGAACTTTTCTTCAGCTTTTTTCTAGAGACTAATACTGCTGGCATTTGCTAAGTCAGCAGCTCACCCAGTTGTATGCTGGCTTAATTCAACTGAGGCCTGTGAACTGTAGCAATTGCTACTCTCTGAAAGTGGACACCTCAGGTATTTTAACAAGAGATGACATGTTCACCCACCTGTAGATAAGAGTGGTTTTACTAGGGCTGGGGATCCACCTTCACTGGTCTCCTAGCAAATGCTTAGAGAAAAAAAATTTCAAGAATGAACACGTGTATGGAGTATCCTGGCTGTTTTTTGTGCCACAAAGGCACATCCAGAGAGTCCTCTGCCAGAAGTGGATTCTCTGGTGGAGTTTTCTATAAAAAAATGAGCAATGCAGACGGGGCCTTGCCTGCTGTTGACTTTCAAAGAGTCAGATGTCTAAATGCCTTAAAGACTTGAAAAGCCAGTGCTTCATCCTTCTGTATTAGGTTGTGGTGAGCAGTATTGACACTCAGAAGGATGTTATTGGCATGTGATTTTCTCCTCTCATCTCACACAAGGGCATGAGGCAGAATTGTCCTCGGCTGCGTGTGAGCAGAGGAGCTTTGGATTGATGTGTCAGCACTTCATGTTTCTGGGCTGCTCTCATGAACATGTGCAGAAGAAAATTAACAGTAGAACAAGGGCAGTTCCTAGGTTAGGTAATGTGCTCCATTGATTAACATTCTTCACTCAACTTCTAAGTGTGGTAAACATAATGGTGCGATCTATCCGGTGGTTTTCCACCACTTTTAGCAACCTCTTGGCATTTTAAGCTGCTGATATTTCTTCTCTGGTAATACCTGGTGATCCTTTTTTATGCATTTATTACTGTTGCTTCTTCTCAAGAAATAAATTTGCTGAGAGTAAAGAAAGTTGCTCATTAGGGCAATGTAATTAAAGGAAAAGTAGACATCATGCCAAGTTCCGTTTTCTCTACAAAGCGCCACCTTGGAGATCGCCTAAAACTCAATTACTCGTTGCTATGCTTGTTAGGGAGAACAATGTGCTGAAATGCTCCCTACTCCTAATAACCTTGTTTTCTACATGTGAATCGTGTTAATACTTTTTCTTTAGTGCCTTAATCACCATGTATAAAAATGGTTCTGTTTCTAGAGGAAGAAGGGAAGTGGGACGTGTGGTGGGTGGTCTCTGAATTTCCACTCCATGACAAATTTCTTGGTGTGTGCAGTTATTTTGGTCTGTTGTTTTCTTTTAATTACATGAAACAGCATTTATTAGCAAATTACATCTTGATAACCGATTTTCTTCTGATGAAATGAAAATGTTCATCCTCTGCCTTGATCCCTTCCTTTAAGGGAAAGAGTGTGCAGCATCTTCCACATCTCAGTCTTTTCTGCTTTAATCCATCCATGGTTTCACCAAGACATTTGTTCATAGGCAAAAGAGAGAAGGGCTCAGCTGAGAAAACTGCTCCCAGTGTGGGAAAGAACTGGATAATGTAAGGGTCTTCTCTCTTTGGTTCATGTCCATGTATATGAAGAGGAGTCTAGCTCAAGTACCACCAGTGTCTTACATATCGTGTAAACTACCAATTACTCGTTACCTGAATGCACTGTCCTAAAAAATTGTTCTGTGTTTTTCATCTTAGAAGGAAATGAAGGTTAACATAGTTAACCATTCCTTCTCTGTCCTTCATGTTAGAATATTTCAGTCCTTTTAAATAGAGCACAAGGGGACACAATTGAAAAGGAAAGTCCCAGCCTTTGATGTTTATTTGTTGCATTATCCACTTTTCATGGCTCTATTATTCCAGAATCCTATTGAGCCATTCATCACTAAGTGGAAATCTTCACTGCTGTCAGTAGGGAATTTCTGCCTCTAAATCCCATAATTTGGCCCCAGTTACTTAACTTGGGGCCAGATTATCAAAAGTGTTGAGCACCAGCTTTCCAATGGCTTAGCACCTCCCAGTGAGGGCAGATTTTCAAAACTGCTCAAAACAGAGCAGCTCCTGTTGTGACCCTTTAAGGACAGATTCGCAAAAGAACTCAGCAGTTCCCTTTCAGCAAGTTGCTGAGCCCTTTCCAAACTCTGCCCAGCTTTGTTTAGCACTGAGCTTGAAGATAATGACTTTTGAAAATAGGAGTTTTTCCAAACTCTCTGATATGGAAAATTCTAAGTCACAAACATCAGCAAGGACTTGAAAGAAGTGTTTGAGAAGAGATAAACCTCTGTGTTTCATGGCGTGCCAATTTTAATTGACTGATAGAGGGGCTGGGAGAAAATTTTAAATCTGAACAGGTTTTCCCATAATTGCCCACTGGGAGGTTTGCTGCACGCTCCCCTGCTGCAGCTGCCAGGCGGGATGCTGGAGCAGAGCACCGCTGTGCTGAGGCAGCATGGCAAGGCCCGTGTTCCCAAAATTGCATTCACTTAGCAAAATGTAATTTGCAAGCAAAATAGCACTAAACAGTCATTATGGAAAGGAAAGGGAAAAGGAGGAAGGGGAAGGAGAAAGGGGAAGGAAAAAGGGAAAGGGGAAAGGGAAAGGGGAAGGAGAAGGGAAGGGGAAAAGGAAAAGGAAGATTCACTTGCACCTTATAAAAATGGATTGACTTTTTCTTTTAAAGTTTTAAACCCAAGATTCTCCTTGCATGCACAACGCTGCTGTGTTCTCTAGGGTGACTTCCCCAATGTGGCTAGCAAGAAAACTCTGTGCAGAACAGTCTCTGTAAGCTGGGAAGCTCATAGGTGACTGTTAGTTTTTGACCTGGAAGACCAGGTGACAATGGAGAATGTGGTGGGGTGAGGGTATTTCAGTGTATAAAGATGCAATACTTTAACCCTAGGCAGCACTTTAGATCCTTGGAAAGTTGTTCTGACAAACTTTTCTGTTTCATTAGATTGAAATTGCACTTCTTTTATGTGTCTGCTGGAAGATGGGTGTTTCACTCCCATATGGGAGCAGGCAAAGAAACGCTAAAGCCTCAGCAGCCAGTTCAGGACATGGCACAGTCCAGTGCAAAGAGACATTTGTTTTTGATCTCTCATGTCCACACAAAACTGCCCTCAGTTTTCTTTGGACATGGTAAACCCAAAACAAGGGTTAATATACCTGAGCTGTATTCCATAAGAGTGTCGTGGCAGCTGCACAAAATACCTACAGAGCCTTGGCACTTAGGATGGGCTTTTCCTTTGGCTCTCCAGCCCCACTCACATTTTGTTTCACTTTGGCAGAAGCACTTTTTTAAAACACAGAAATGGATGAAAAAGAAATAAAGCGAAGGGGGAGGAGTGGGCTTGCTAAAAGCCTTTATCATTGTTACAGGACTATGCAGCTTCTGTGATTATCCCTTGCCTTGTTCAGCAGTGTATAATTTAATGATTGCATCCAGGGCATGCTATTAACTTTCTTTTCTACTTCTGCGACCCCAAAGCTCATTCATTCTTTTTACTATTCCCCACTTGACGCGTGTATGTCTAGGGGGAGGGCAGTGGCTAAAGAAGTGTTATGGATTTCATATCTTTGCTTCATGCGCCACATTATAGCAAATGACAGTTGATTAGGTCTTTCTATAGATCATTACCAATTGTTTTCTACCTTGCAGATACTGGTATTACGACAAATCTATCATATCCTAGAGATCCTATGCAGCTTGTTATTTCAGTGTGATTTATTACACTCGCAGTAGAAATGTTGTTAGCGAACATTGGGGAAGCAGTGAATATATTGAGAAATATCAATGTATCCTCATGTTCTGGCTTGCAGTGACAGTCAGTGATCCATCTCACTGACACTTACCTTGTTAACATTTTGATCAGATGGCAAATTTGTCATTTTTCATGGTAACAAGTATAAGTTTGTACAAGAATTGCGGAAACATGGGGAAGATAAAGGGCCCCTCTCTTAGTTTTTCCCAGTGTGATGTAATCAGTAATCTTTCTGGAAAATGAAATAATTACTTTGTGAAAAAGCTTATCCACTGGAAAATGTGCCAGTGTTAGAAAGCTCAGATTTCTCTTCATTTGAGGACTGAATGAGTTCTCTTTGCAGCCATTACTGACACTTTGATTAACACACCAAACCAACATGAAAAGATAATATAGAACAATAAGGTTTACAGTCAGGTTTCCTCTCCTTGATTGTAGTGGGGAACACAAAGATCTTGCAAGTAAAAGCGAAGGCATTATCTCTGGGAAAAACAGAGTACAAAATATTGCAAACACGATGTTGCAAATTTCTTCTAATCCTCACAGTCAAAGCTTGCTCTCAGCTCGGCTGTCAGCTCTGCAGCTCTCCCGTTCCACAGCGTGGGCATGAAAACTGCGCTTGAAGCACAAGTGGGCTACAGAGGGGGAAATTACAGCCCCTAATGTAATAGAGTCGTCTCAAGGTGCCAGTGACTCATCTGCACAGCCCACGAACAGAGGGAAGGGGGCAAGAGAAAGAGTGGGATGTTGCCTCTTGGAGCAATACAGCTGTTCACCATCTCAGTGCACTGCGTTAATAAGGGCTTGTACACGTGAGGGATCATATACAGCAGCACTGATATGAAATCTGCCTGGACAGGGGATGTGTGCATGACTCAAGCTTCAGGTCGGGGCAGAACCAGACTAAACCCAACAGAAATAGTCCCTTTTCCAGGACTTGGCATGAAAGTTGCTGTCATTCAATTATTCTCTTTCAGTTTCATCCATGAAAAACTTCTTGGCCTTGTTATTTCAAGTATTAGAGAGCCACAAATAGCAAGTGCCAAATGTAATCTCTCAGTCAACATAATGTAAAAACCAGGGGCCAAACCCCAGTTCTTCATTTTAATATAATAGCTTAAAAAAACAGATTATATAGATCTTGAGAGTACTTGGACTAGAGTTTTATTGAAACAATAGAGCTTTTCATTCTCACCTTCACCTAAATGACCAGGGAGATGTGATCCTCAGCTGGGGTTTGTTTCATCTTGTTGCTGCTTGTCTAACTTTCTTTATAATACATTGTCAAAATGTAGATGTTTTGAACGTGGTTATTAGAAGGGCTCAGATTGTATTCACACAATGCACACGGAAAACTGCTTCAGTTGTGTCACTTTGGTCATAATGGTGCAGCTTGGAATTGTTTAATTCTTCTAATGTTATGCATAGCACTGCTATAGTTCAGGCACCAGAGAACTCGAGCAGCAAGTCTTAATGCTCTGCAGCAGTTTGAGAAAGCACAATGTCATCTACTGGAAGGTCTAATTGTTATGATTAATATTTAGCATAGGGAAGTCTGTGTGGAAGGGCACAAGTTACATCTGCTGGATGAATTGAATGAATTACTGATTTTTCATTTCTTTTTATTTTTAGCATCCTGTTGAATAGCAGAGAATGTATGAGTACATATTTGCTCTAGCAGTATCTCTTGGACTAGAGGTTCTGCCTCTTAAAAAGCTACTCTTCAGATGCCTGGTCCAAGCGAGCAGGTGGGTTGCAGCATGTTTGCTGCTTGCTGAAGTGTGAGCTGAGGATCTCTAATGTGGGGGACACACACATTTAGGTGCGCCAGAGCAGAGGCCAGACAGATACAGGAGTAGTGCTGGTAAGGTGAGAGGAGACAGGAATGAGCTCAGAGAGGCAGCAAGGGGTGATTTTCTGAAACCAGCGGCGGCAGGGTATCTCACTGTTGGATTTGGGCTTGATGGCACAATCTTTCATTTTAATATTGCCACACCGTAAATGCGACCTCCTGGTAATGCTCGTCAGTTTATATGTGCTGCTTTTCACTGAAAACAGAAGGACTTAATTAAAAAGTAGAAAAATATTTAATTTCCAGCCAGTATTGCTTAAGGAAGTTGAGCAAAAGGTTTTCTGGGAGAAAAACTAATAGTGAAACAGGTGCAACAAGAATAGGCAGTGAAGTAAGTTTAAGTGAACTGGTTGACAAGATATTGCTGCAATTTGTCTTTAAGATCACACAAAGAGCTGACAGATTTCTCTAGGTCTTGGTGACATTCATATAAAAAAAGTTTCCTAAATCACCGGCTGAAATTTCGGACAATGGTTTCTGATAAAGGGACACTGGAAAGCTTCACCTTCTGAAATTGGTGACTCATTTACCATTATCTCCATTGAACAGCTGAGATCTTTCCTGTAGGAAGAGAGATGAAAAATTATCTTCTGAATGTACCATATTGCTTCCGATTCCAGAGAGGAGAAGAGAATTAATGTTGAGTATGGTGTTGCAGTAATTAGTTTCAGATGCAAAGGGCTGAGAGTAAATCCCAACAAGCAGCAAGCAGGGGATTCACCAGCAAATCCTCCACCAGCTGGAGGGTGGTACTTTTTTTTTAGGATATGCAATCAGTCTTGTTCATCAGTGTTTTGCTCCTTAATAATTAGAGCAAGATTAAAAAAAAAAAAAAAAAGAAAAAGTAGAGCAGATTATTGCTGGGAACTCATTTGTGGCTGTATGAGGAGTTAATGTTAAACTCTGAAGATGGTTAACACTTTTGACTGAGATAGCATATGGGGGTGGTTAGTGCCTGATTGTGGGAATGTGGACCACCAACTTCTGTTCAGTGCATTGGGAGATGAAAATGTCTGTGCTCACACAGGCTTCACAAAGTCCAGTCCCATTCTTATTCAAACCAGTGTGAAGATATATTAAGCTTGATTGGCATTACACTAGGCTCTTCAATTAAAAATTCTCCAGTGAGTACACATGACATAGCTGAACCCTCTTTCCTCTTTATCTAAGTAACGGCGCTCCTCCTCCTGTTGTCTCTTTTGCTGTCAACAATACAGGGGGATTTCCTGGGCCAGACTCTTGACCCTCTTGCACACCCTGCTTTTTCAGGCAATTGCTGTTTGCTCATTCTTGTCAGATGAGTGTGTTATCAGACTGTGTGTTACCTGCTGGTAAATTGCACCCTCTGTCTTGCTTAGGAGTTTTGTTCAGCTGTTTATGTTTTGCCTGTTTCTAAAATATAACTTTTAACAGTCAAGCCCAACTTGTTGGGTTTTGTAAGGAATGCAGAAACATGTTTGTCCCCAGATTTCAATGAAGGAAGGCTTGCAGGTGATTGAAGGCGTAGATGGCAACATTTTGCTGCACTTGCATTTAATTCAGTTCCCATACAAATGGAAACACAAAATCACCACCACCACCCACCCACCAAGAAAGAAATAATTTAGTGAATGTCTGTGGCTTCTCATGGCTTTGAGTGACTGATTGCCAGTGGGCTGGAAAACCTCACTTGCAGTGAGGGCTCAATCCTGTGGTGATCCAAAATAGCACTTACATCGACTATCAGTTTTGATATGCATAGAGGTAAGTTGCAGTCCATTTCACCTTGGGAAGCAGAGATCAAAGTCTGAGAGACCTTGAGAACCAGTAAGGATGCTCCTTACCAGGAGCTCTGCATTTGCCAAAAGTTTTCTCTAGACTGAACATGGCTCATTTAAGAAATCTGGTTGAATGCCTTGTTTCAGTTCCGACCCATGTCTGCAGTCCTGGTGGTTCTCCTCACCCTCCCACCTGAAGGTGTCTACAAGATGAAAGAGTGAGCTGGGGGCTTTAGCAGGGTAGCTTTATGGGCTTTGTTGAGGTAGCAAGGTCAGAGGATCAGCTAAGATGTAGTTCCTTGACTTCAGCTCTCAGGCAGTTTGCTTGGTCCCTGGCTCACAGGGCTTCTTCCCTGCTTTGACTACTGCAGCATTTATTGCACAGTAAAGGCTGGTTTCATCTCATCATCAGTATGCTTGAAATGCTGTGAACTCCTTTTAAATGTATTTGTTTACTAAGATTTGAAAGATAAAGATTATTTCAGTACAAAACTGTAAGTTTCTGGATTTCTGTGATTTCTCTACCTTCACACATCCTCAGCCTTGTTCATAGATATCTGACAAGGAAGTAGCAGCAGGTGTGAAAGCAGTGCATCTTGCCAACAGTAAGGTAAACCAACATTTAAACAATATTTTTGTATGTGTAGGGTTTGGGGGAGGGTGGGTTGGTTTTGGTTTTGGGTTTTTTTGTATTTCTGGCATCCAGTATCAGTAAGGAAATTTTAATCTGAAGCTGAAAAAGCCTGAACAAGGTGTTGGAAAGCCAGATTCTTACCTGGGTAAGATCAGAAGAACACTGAACTCAAATGATGTTATAGGCAAACTTTGAGGTTTGCTCATTGCCAGCTTGAGAGCCCACTTAGGGCAGTTTGCTGGCCTTTGCTAGTGGATGTTTTGCAATGTCCTGTATCTCTAATGGCCATGACTTTATTTTTTTACATGGATTTGTGGTTGCTGTGACTGAGAAGTCTGTACACTGAATAACAGTGCTCAGCATTTCTATGAAACTTTGCTCTGTCTCTTTATTTCTTTATTCTGAGAATATTGCAGCCGTGGCACTGCTGAAATGAGGATTTAACGCATCATCCCTCTCCATACACCACCACCACCCCCCACCATTTTCCACTCCTAAGAAAATCTTTGCATGGGAAAGACGGACTTACTTTGTTGTGGGCATGAGATATATAACTTGGCCAGGATTCACAAAGAAACTAAAATGGGTTTGTGAAACTACTGCAGGTTTTATGTTTGCTTTATAGCTTTTGTGGTGGGCTGGCAACTCTGTAGCATGAGCTGAGTGGTTGCCCGTGTCTGTGTGGTGTTATTTGTCTGCAAATGCCAGATTGTCTTGTCAGGAAATCAAACCCACAGAATATACTTTCATTGCCAAGAATTATGTAAAGTTCTTTTTGCTTTGTTTTATTAATTTTATTTATTTTTATTTCAGAATAGGAGTTGTACTACTATCTTTGCATTGCCAGCATCTCATGCTTCCCTTTCTGTTCTGGCAGGACCAGCCTGACTTTGTTTTGCCAAGAATAATGTATGTCACTTCTGCCAGGAAGCTGACAGCATTTCTTTCTTGAAGAGTTGCTACCTAAGTCTTTTTAACAGCAGGTGGGGAGTGTTGGTGAATCTCAGGTGCCCAGTACGTAGATTGCACAGAAAACTTGTGCAGTGCAGGTCTTTTTTCAGATGAAACTTCAGCTTGGTTTGGAGAGCAGTTTAAGCATGTGTTTACTTAGAGTGGAAACACACAAGTTTGTCCCACAAGAAATTATTTCTTTCACTTGCTTGAGACTGTGTTTGTTCCACTAAGACTTTTATTAGGGATTTGGCGCTTGTTTCTTTGGTGTCTTTATGCTTCAGGGGTAACATTCTAGTGTACTACAAAGATAAGCAAATCTCTGCCACCGCTTTTCAAAATATTTACCACTAGAAGATAGTACTTCATTTTAAAAATGCTGTTGGCTTTGCATATTAGAGCACATTGTGCGTTCAAAGAATTCAAGGATTGGCAGTGTCTATGATGGAAAATGAAGGGTTAAGGCAGAGATGCTCACTCTTGCATAGACTACTGGGATATCTGCCTGCATCCCAAATGAATACCCCCAGTTGGAAAGATTTTAAATAGGCTGCACTGGAGACCTGAAGAAACAAAAAGATGAAGGGAAGGGAACATTTTGTCAGGATGATGGACTGACAAATACAGCAGGTATTTCCTGCCTTTTAACGTATAAGGCTGTGCAGTGCAGCCTGGGCTCTCCCGCCTGAGGGCCACGCGTGCCAGTTGGCACGAGGCTCCCCCCTTGCTTGGCATGGCTGCCTTTCTGGGCCAGCCCTACTGAAGGAATGTGGTTTGCTATGAAAAATGTGTTGATCGGGCTTGACTTTATGCCACCAGGCAGATTAGCAAATTGCTTCGTCTGCCTCCCGTTGCTTTATCCCAGCCAGCAACATCTAAGCCTTGATGATTTTGCAGGTCTTCATTAAAAATAGCTGTTTCTATATCTGATTACTGAGCCCCATCTGGGGAGAAACGAGCCTTTCATCTGTGTATTATGAGGCCATATCTGAGCACTTTGATTCCATAACACAGTAAAACCAAACAAACTTTCTGTTCAATTGCTTTTCCAGCTCATCTCTGAGTTCTCTATGAGCCCTGTCCCTGTCCCCAGCACATAATGTCTGGGGTTAGGGCATTTATTTTAGTTTTAATTGTTCTTTTACTGCTAAATGAAATTTTTGTAATTGGTTACATAACTCCAGGGTTTTATTTTAAATTAATCTAACTTTGCAATCATTCTACATATGTTGCTCTTAACATTTGCCTATTATTTGGATTAATTTCACTAATTTATCACCACTGTTTAGATATGCATTGTTTTTATAACACTTGCAACCGAGTTAAGGCACACTTGTTGGGCTAAAGGCAAAGTTTGCTTCACTAAATCAAGCAGCTTCCTCTTCCCTCTCTGTTACTATAAATTTACTCAGACAGGTGTTTGTGGGTTTGTTTTTTTTCCTGTGTGCTCCGGTAGCTTGCTGTAAAAATGGCAAATATTATGGTAAATAAATTCAAATTATTTTGATTATAGAGCAAAAGTAATGCATAATGCTGGTAGGCTCTCTTTTGTTTTGGTCAAATTCTAAATTATTCCTCAATATTTAAACACCTAATTAGCAGCCAGCCTCTTTCACCTAAGATTAGCCCTAATATTTGGTGGTGGCAGTAGGGAAAGGAGTGGGAATGATGATTAGCTCGTATTTCTATTTGTTGCCTGGTCTATTAATCTACCCAATCATTTGACTTTAGACTTGGGAGGGAGAACCCAAAACCAGCCTGTCCCCCTGAGCAAGAGCTGCATCATCAGGTGCCTTCTTTACACGCAGAGCAAATGGAGATATTTAATGGTGGTGCTGATCCTTCATCTTCTGATTTTCCCACTAGTGCAATGTGCAGAGGCCAAGCAAATACATACTACTGGAGTTATGGGCAAATTACTTTCTGAAAGGAAAATTTCCTTTGAAAATGGCTTCTGCTGTAAATAGGCTGCACTTCCCCAAGTACAAGTACAGATTGAGAAAAAGAAACGTTGAAATATTTCACTGGATATATATTAAAGCTGTCTTCAGGGACGTGGAAGAAAGGCTTCCTTCTGAAGGCGTGTGAAGGGAACGGCACACGATTTACTGTTCGACAGCCCTGGCCAAACTCTTTTTAAATGAATACATGCATATATTTCTGGGATTTGGCATGTGAAAAAACCCTTGTGGGATATCTCTTTGGGTATGCTATAGTATTAAAATATAACAGGTACCAAGACCAACCTTTTTCTCAACTGAATAACTCTTCCATTGATGGTTTTTCTGCAAACAACAGAAATTTGATTTAAGGATTTCTCAGATAGGCAGTAGAAAAGGTAGCTCTGGTTTTCCATTGACTGCTAGCAGGGAAAGAGGATTTACGTAGTTACAAAAGGATACAGGCTAGATTAATAAAGCACAACTCGCATCCCATCTAAAATGAGGAACAGTCAGGCTTTTTCCTCATAGCTGATCAATTCAGTACATGTGAAATGATCTTTCTAAAAAGAAATAAACTGATTCCCTTAGATTCAACTCTTAATCGCATGTAATACAGGGTGAATTTATTTTGCTATAGTGTTAACAGAGATTGCATATAGTTATTTTTCTTCCAACATGTGGTGCTTTGATGATTTCTCACAAATTACAATTTTTAATCTTAAATTGAAAATGTGTCCAGAAATTTAACTAGGCCCAGGCTTGCACCGTAGAAAATAAAGAAAAGGATTGCAGCTCTCATAAACCCTTATCCATGAGCAATTATCTTGTTATGTTAAAGTGGTTCTCCTGATTATTAAAATAATTAGGACCAACAATCTCAGCAATACTTTCCTCAGATGTTCTAATTGGCAGGGGGTGTTAACTAATTAAATGTATTTATATTGCTGGCTGGCTAAAGAAAAGGATGAAGCACTTGTAATTGCTGAAATTTAGCAGGAGCACATATTTACTACAGAGAATGAACATAGAGATGGATGACAGTATTCGCGACCGTATAATAGCTGGAGATGGTAATCCAAACCCTTCCTGTGGGCATTTCTCAATGCTTCAGGGCAGCTGGGATGAGGGGCTTTGGAGAGGGACTTTTGTCAGACAGACGTGGAGGGGGCTCTCTCCTGTGAGCACAGCAGCTCAGCAGCAGCAGCTGCAGCTTTGGATCTTGCAGGATGAACCCCAAAGTCTCAGGGGATCGCTGTGGGGTGGAGGGAGAAGGCGCATGGCTCTGTGTGTGTCTGTGAGGGGTAAGCTCATGATGGAAATGGACTTGGTGAAGGCAGCCAACCAGCCCCAGATCCATGTAGGTGTACTAGTACTGGGCAAAAAACATGCCCTGAGTTCTGTATCCCTGGGATCTCACTCTTGCCCTGGAGCAGCAGACGCCAGGTCCAGCATCAGTCTGTGCTTCTTCCCCTCCTCTGCAAAGAGCTGCTGCTGGTGCCTCAGAAAGCTCTGTGCTCATGGTTACTTGCTCTTATATCAAAAGTGTTTCTTTCTTTTCTTTCTTTCTTTCTTTTTTTTTTTTAAGTTCATAGGAAAGACTTTAAAAAAAATCACTATAAATCTGGCTATTGTCTGACCTCTGAAGTAATCAATTTTGGATTCAGCCCCCTATAACAGTTTGACATTTCAGGGTCAGCAGAGCAACTTTCTGGCAGATTGAAAAGCTGTGTTCCTGGGCCCAGGGTAGATTAGAGTAAAACCAGGCCAAATAAAATGAGGCTTCAAAGCATCTCACTTCTATTTCACTGCTATTGGAAAAAAACAGCGAGGGCTGTTTTAGGGAGCATGGATGATATAAACCTTGCCTCTTTGTCCACCTTCCTGTTTCCCCTTCCCCATGTGCACATCCCTCTACTTCTGGAGCAATCCCAAGTACGACCATCACCCTGGCTGGAGCAATCCAGTGCAGGGTGGGTCAGTCACAGCTTCTCTCTGAAGCATTCCTAAAAATGCACAGGAGGGACAACAATCTTGGAGAGATGGGATGTGAAAACAGGGAGCCACATCCCCCTCCTTCTGCCTCTTCCTTCACTTCCTTCCCTCCTCCTCTCCCCTCCCCTTCCAGCTTTGTTCTCCTCTGTTTTTTCATTCCCCTGCCATTTCTTCTTCTTTTCACTGCCATACCTCAGTCCATGCTCTTGTGACAGCATGAAACAGCCAGAGTCTTTCTCCCAGCTAGGGGCAAGCGAGAGCCCATTAGCTGTCTCAGACAAAATCCATCTCCCCTGCTCACTCCTCGGTTTTAGCCTCCTCATAAATGAAAATTCAGTTCACTAGAAGTGACATATGTTTACAATCCCACAGCTGGTAGGTACATGTGTACCGGGAGCGGGTGCCAAGGTTATATAGACACATGTCACTTTTATCCCAGAATCCCATTTGGTGCCTGGGAACATCTTCATGCCGTAATGCTGTGGAGGTCATTACTACACCCTGTAATCCTCCATGAAGGTTTTCCATTTTCATTTATACACAGTAATAAAATACACATCTCAGCATCAGGCATTAGGATTAGTACTGACAAGGCTTAAGCTGAAATGTTTTAAGGATGCATTTCTGATGCGAATAGAATAGCTAGCACACAGCGCGCAATTATGCTGGCTTCATGGAGGGAAGGATTTATGCTTCAACACTGTTAATATCACAGTGACACCGACAGCATAAAAGGAATCTTATTTAAAAAAAATAAAGACTGAATTATTTTTCTATTGTAGTACTAATCTGGCATTATTAATTTATTTTCATTTTCTAATGTTGATAACCCATCGGATGTTTAAAGAGAAATTTCAGGGTCTCTTCTTTATTCCTTTAAGAAAGTTGAGATCCTGGGAAGCTGTGACATGGGGATGGCTGGCTGGGTTCAGAGCAGGGAATGGTGCTTGATGGCATTTGGACAGAGCTCTCTGAGGGCAGAGTGGGTGCCTGGGAATAACCCTCGCCCCCTCGAGCCTGGGTTTCTGAAGCACAGGCTGCACTGCTGCTGTACACTGGGGAAGAGGGAAGGAGCACTGGAGGATTGCCAGCTTTCCCATCTTCCTTCTTCCCTAAATGTCCCAGTCCTGTTCCAGCAGCCAGGAAAGAGACATCCTCTCCCAGTTGTCTTCTGCCATCCCTTGAAGCTCCTCAGACCATGTATGAGAATTGGATGAGATAGAAGAGAAGGGTAGCTATTGCTGGTAGCCACTGCCATGCAGCAGAGGGGCGTGACAGCTCTTACATTCCTGCCCTATGACCAGGACCTAGGATCAAAGCTAAGTCAACACAGTAATACATAGTGCATTGGCAGAAGGAGTACTGCCTCAAAAGCCCCATTATGCATCCCCATCCTTAGCATGAGCAGGCTTCAGACCTCTCCAAAAACATAAATTGGCAAAATGAATGAAGAGGAACAAGCAGCTTCATCACAGGCAATGATCTTCTCCTAAAATATTTTTGAGTTCACTGGTTACTTGGGGTGGGGGGCCTGGCACAAGCATGGTCACTGGGTTATATATTCATTTTTAGTTTCTAGCTGTTCTACACTACAATAAGCACAACTGGAGCCCAGCGGGTTCAAACTGCTTTTACATTGCTAGATTTACAGTTGCTGGCATACTGGAGATATGAAGAATTGAGAAGCAATTTCATATATTGCTGTTGCCACTGCTGGCAGTTTCCTGCCCTTCAAGATATTTGTTGTGATAGTTGGGAACCTCCCTCTCCAAAGGAAATATATTTTAAAAGCCGAGCTGCAGAAAGAATGTTGTAGCTATGTGCTTGCATGGGGGGGTTGTATATATGTCATTATTTTTTATTTGCTTTTCTAATTCGTATTTGTGTTTTAATTGCAGTCTTAGCTCCCTCTGCTTTTTAACAGAAATAATTTATTTTAAAAATCAGCTTGTTACAAGAAGAAAAGATATGGTCTGAGGAAACCACATGGTCATTACATGCATCTGTTCTTTCCTGCCATTTTGGGGTGAAAAGGTGCAATTTTCTGCCTTACAAGATGGGTGCTATTTTGACAGAAAGGAATTTTCCTTCTCTTCAAAAAGAAATTAAAATGCTAAAGCTTGAATACCTTAATTTAGCACCCCATTGTCCTGTGAGGGCAGGAACACTTAGGTGTAATTTCCTCTCCTTAAGGGAAACACAAGTGGCTGCAAGCTGTGGTGCCAACTACCTTCGACATCCTTCCATGTGTACCTGCCCCAGACAGTGCAGTGGCATTGAGGGCTCTTAACAGAAACTACCTGAGAAATACCTTAAAATATGGTGGGGGTGCCCACCAGACAGCCCTTGTGCACCTCTTTCTTCATGGCTTTTGTACTGAGCACATCCCAGTGAGATCCAGCAGCTGAGAGAGACGGTGCACTGGCCACTGGCCACACTGTAACAGCAGTTGTATTCTGTAGCTGCATAATAATGTCTTTTACAAAGCACCCGGCGGTAGAGTCATGTTTTATGGCTGGTGGAAATTCAGCTGCTGAGAGGCCACAGTAAATGCTTTTCAGATGTGGTTGTCCCAAGTCAGACACCTAAATGGTGCAAAGAATTGTTGTGGGTGGTGGATCAGATCTCTTAAGTACATTTATTTGGCTGTTAAGCCTGGTTGCCAGTAGTCTATAGTGTTATTAGACTGTAATATAATTATTACATATTGTTTATTTGTAGTAGGACAGCCCCCTGATCTGGGAGGGGACGAGGATGTAGATATCTGTGTGAAGAGCTGGGAGGCAGAGGCTGCTTGGCTCCATGGGAGATGCTGGCAGTGCCCCATCACGTCTCTGCAGAGTCCCCTGTCTTTGTTGCTGCTGTCCTGTGTGTTTCTCTCGTGTTCTTTTCTGGTTTAGGGCTCAGACATAATGTCTCCCTGCGTTAGACAAGAGCCATTTCTCTAGCTAGGAAAGCAGGAGGAGACACACATCCCCTGACCCTGGACATGGCGTCTGTGCTCATGAGTCTGACATCTCATAGGAGCTGCCAGCAACTGCTAGCATCCTGCATCAGACACAATTCCAGTGGATTTCAGGGGTTGTTCCTCCAGGGACCAAGTGCCCAGACCACTGGGCCACTGCTCCCAAGAGCTCCCAGCATATAGGCAAGCACAGGAACAGAGCACTGTCCCTCATGCATACTTCCAATATTTAAGAATCAAAAAGTATGTTATGATTGCAATTCATACTGGTGTCCTGCACGTCAGCTTGCAGCACGAAGGAAATCTGTGAAAAATATAGTAGAGCATGTCCCTAGCAGAATGAATATTTTCCTGCTACACGAACTTTTCATGATGAAACGGTCTCATCTCTGTGGAAAATCATTGTATTGCCCCAGCTGTTGTCAGTAACTTTTATGCATTGACTGCTTTTTCCACCAGACAATATTTACACTTCTCCACTCACCCCATTGATCTTCATTTTTGCAGGGAATTTTTTGGGGGTAAAATATCACCAGATTTTTTTAAAAAGGTAAACATCCAAGAATTGCACTTGAGGGAAGATATACAGTGTAGACTTAGTGACAACTTAATAGCCTGTAGTATATCAGATGTCTTCTATGCTGCCATCTTCTTGGGGAAAGTATTTTCTATACCACGTATAAAACTATGCACACAGAAAGCTATATACACTCCCTCATATTTTCTTTCTCAGGTGTAAGCTTTCTTGGCAGGGGCAGAAGCGGTGCAGCGCTGTACAGCAGCGGCACGGTTTCCCTGCTGCAGGAAATGGAAGGAAACATTAATTCCATTGCTCAAACATTCACAACAAGCCGGTAGATTAACTGTCCTTTCAGTGAATGCTGTTTACTCGTTTCATAGAAAAGGCATTATTTCGCTGATTTAGCTTCTATTTGGTATGCTAAAGAAATCAAATTTCCATATAGAAAAGTATACACAAAGGATATGACCTTTTAAGTTTAGCAGAGAAAATAACTGTGTGCAATGTAATTAATATGCCATATAAATGCCAACAACAACATTAATGCACCATAAAACCAGCACAGTTAAAATGATATAGTCTGGAAATGAAAAAGTTAAGTTTCTGTTAGCTTCATTAATTTGCTCACACAGTATTTCTGGGAAAGGAGCACAATCTCCTTATCTAAACCAGGAAAATAGATATGTAGTGAGAATATGTACTTTTTTTAGGATGAGGGTGGATCTTACTTAAGGCTCTACCAAACTCCAGAGAGGTGTCAACTCTAATTTTGCCAGTGTTAATACCCTTTAATTTTTTCCTAAAGCCTCATGAACGACTCAGGTACAAAGCCTGCCCACACCTGAAGGTAGGCTGGCAATAGCATAGTAAAATACTTTCATTTCTATAGGTATACCATTATAGTGTAGCTCTTCTTAGACTAAATATTTTTTTCCTGAAGTAGTTTTCTCCTGCAGAGAATTTTATTGTTGCGGTTCTAGTCCAGTTCTCTATTCAGGTGGCAGCATGGACCTAACACAGGTGTCTCCAGGGAAAAAAAAGTCTGGGTTATTTTCATGTTCTGGAATGGAAAAATAATAAATTAGATAGCAGATTAATGCCTAAACTTTCCAGCAGAAGGTAGCTGGGGAGAGCAGTGGTCATCCATGCAAAATGTGATCCCCACAGCAAGCACATGAGGATGTTTCTCAAGAGCTGCAACTTCAGTGGAAGTTGCTCTGCTCTACTGTGGGTTGTTAACATGACTAAGGCATGAACATGTCCAGCTGATCATCCCTTGTTTTGGTCATTAGAGGAAAAAGGAACAGAGAGAGAAAAAAAAGAGGAGGCAAAGCTTTAGCTTAAACTAAGACAGGATCCATTCTTCCTTCTGTATGTGCACAACTCCCATTAATAATAAAATGTTAATGATAGTTATGCGTTCACATCAAAGGCAGACCAGAGCCTTTCATCTAAGTTAAATCTTATTCAAATAATTAATGGAAGTAGTTGTCTAGGAAAAAGAAAAAGAAAAAAAAAGAAACGAAGAAATTCCTTTGTAGAGCATTGCAAACTTGGCTGCCCCTAGGGAGCAGCTCCCAGAATCGAGAACGCCAACAAATCGCGTTTAAGTGGGTCTGCCCCTGCTTTCCTCCAGCCTCGGCTGCATTGCATCCCACAAAAACTGTGAAACATGTTATTGGCATTGCAAGAGATAATCCAGCCAAAATCAAATCAAAAATCCCTGACAAGGCCTATGTTATGAAAATAATCATAAATCTTACGCTGTGGTAGCTGTGTGCGCCGGCATTAGGCATGCTGCTCAGGCCTTGTGCTGACATAAAAAAAGAGGAGAAAAAAAAGGCTCATTTGAAGTTCTCAAATCAACTCTGCAGCTGTCGTCGTGCTCTGTGCACTGCTGTGGCAGGGCCTGCCGAGCGGCACTGCCGGCCGGCCCCGCGCTTTGGTGCGTGGGCACAAATCAGGAACAACTCCCCTGGTGAGGCAGAGAGGGGTAAGCCCAGTCCACGGCTCTCAGCTGATAGTAGAGTCCGGTTTTGTTTCTGATACCTTTTGTGAAGACTGCTGAGGCCCATTGAACCCCTTGTTTCTGGGTAATACTGGGGTTCTGTACAGGGCTTGCTCATGGCGGTGATGTGCGAGGGGGAGGAGGTGGGAATGTGCAGTGTGCGGCAGCAGCCTGGCTGCGATCGTGCTCCAGACCCTTGCACAGTGGCTCCACATTGCTTATCCCTGATACATCAGACTTGTGACTCGGGAGCAGCCACCTTCATGGACAGCAGGGCTCCAGACAAGGAGAGAAGGGGCATGGAGGCTGTTCCTGCCAGAAGGAGCTGCCTGCTCCTAACAGCTCTGACAGGACATACACAATTTATGCTTTTTCGGTTTCACTTTGCCTTGCATGGTCCCCACTCTGGGAGAAGGTTCTGAAGTTTAGTGCAAGTATTGACCTCAGGAAGAAAGTTTGTCCAAGTCTTTTGGCAGAGTTTGCTGCTGCATCTCCAGAGTGCTCACCACCACGGCTCCTTGATGTGTGTCCAGAGCTGGAGTGGGCAGGGTTTCATCTGAGATGCAGGAAGATGCCTTTCCTGCCAGGAAATGCTTCCTGCAAATAGTTTCCAGTGTAACTGTCCTTCACACGTGTTACACAGCACTCTTTTGTAGAAGAAAGGGTTGGCAGGAAACACTTTGCTGTTTCTTATCATATTAATCACAAGTGACAGAGTGTGCAAGTGTCGTGTGGCTCACAGGAGACAGGGGACATGAAGGGACTGATTTTTGTTCCAGGCTTTCATTGCATCAGGTGTCCTGGTCCTCTGCTTTGTGTTTCCTTTTCACCATTCATTAGAGATTAGTAGGATAAGTTGTCTGAAAACAATGTCAGTGTGGGCACCGTCTCTAGCAGAGTGTAGCATGGGAAGCAGCAGTTTGCAGGTACTTTGGCATGAATTTATCCATGCCTCATCCTTGCCATTCGCAAACCTTGGCTTTTTAGATCTGTGACTTCCACCAAAAAGACCTTGGAAGTAGAGGACAGTAATATATTTTAGAACTTTAGAGATCAGAAAGGTTTTTTTACATAGATGTGCACCATAGAAGTGCCTATAAATAGATATTAAAACTTGCAATTTATAGCCTATCATTTCATGGCCTTTCAAGGCTAGAAATAAAGCCATATTCCACTGGGAAAATGAGATTTGTAGTTCTCCATGGCTTAAAGCTCCTGTTACTAACCCTGATGGGCCGCAAGATATTGGACAAGGTATCTGTCACTGGTCTGGAATATATATAATATATATGAGTGTATATAAATTAAGGGAAAATGATGAAGTTTCTACCAGTAAATGAACAAGTTAGGAGATTGTAAGATAACTTGCTGGTGCCTGGGGAGATATTCCCAGTGAAAGTAATTTTTTTACCTCAGTAATGATAACTTAACAAAGGCAATTAATCCACTCTCCCCAGCAAACGAAGTCAATGGCATGGTAACCTCCTAATAGTCCTCCAAGGTAAAATGAGCTCCGTTAATGCACTTCTGAAATCATTTTGAAGCTGCAGTAAGTCCCGTGGCAGCGGTGAGCGGGACCTGCCTGGAGGGTCTGTCTGCGAGGTTGGCTCGGTCCAGTTCTGCTGGAGCACGGCATGGGATGTGCTCACAGGCACATCAGGCTCTGACACTTTTTAGGGGAAGGAATAGCCAGCATGACTGAAAAGAGAAAGATTAATTAATGAGGGACAAATAAGCAAGGGACTCCGTTTCATCCTGACAATCACTTCTAATGTTTTTATCTCTGAGTGTTTCACAGGCCAAGCGATGTGTTGTACTGGTATTATTCTGTGCAGATCTGCTCAGGGTGTGAGTAGGTGTCCTTGAGGGCAGGGAAACTCTGCTTGTGCTGATTGCAGGGGAAGGGGTGCTGGGCAGTATCACTTGCATTAGATGGCTAAAATAGATGACTCTCTCACTGTCTTCAGACCTCCTCCCCTCCTCGCCTCATTTTTATGTCTAAGTCTTCAGGATCTTTAGACCCAGTTTTCCCTGTAAAAGATTGGATTTTGAAAACATGGTCAGTTGATGGAAATTTAAGTAAATTATTTTTTATATAAATTATTCAATTTAAATAACTTAATATATTAAAAAATTAAATGCCTAGCAAATGTATCCCTCTTATGGTATTATATATTTATTAAAACAATTTGGAAGTGTGAGTTATCATCACGTACAGGTATGTGTCTGCTGCATAACCCTGAATTCGAATCTTTGAGCTGTTTCCATCCCTCCAAATTAATTTTTAAAATGTATGATTTTCTTATCATCTAAAGCTACCAAGAGCTTTTAATCTGAAGTGGTTGAAAATATAATTGCTCTGTCCCAAACCACTACTGTAAATGAGATTCTGTCTGTAGCTAAAGCATAGTGTATGGTCTAAGCGTTTATTCTGGTGGGATGGTAGTTGCACAAGTGTTAAGTTCACTGTAACTTCGTGATATGTTACAGTTTTTAAAAATATATTCTTGCTAATTAAAAAAGGCCCGTGGAGATATGTGCACTGCAACTGTAGAATAAAAGAAAATGACTGTGTTGTGGTTGGGACACACAACAAAGATGTGAAATTGCAGAAGAAACCAGAAACATTTTTGATATAATTAATGTTGAAATGCAGCATCCATTATAATCTTCTTCCTTTTTCTTCCCAGAACTCACAGTTTTCTATAAACAAAACCTCCTCTTGGGCATATTGCATTTATTATGTTTGGGTTTGGTACAGGATTGCATTTTTTGGATTTAGGGAAATTTCAGTGAAATCCATTTGAGCAAACAGCTTCAGGGAAATCCACATGACTTCTCCGGGAAGGCAGACCAAAGAGGTTAAGAAAGTGGAAAACAAAGATGGGAGGAAATGCAGAGATCTCTAAACATCATAGTATAACATGGAGAGGGTGACTGGGAGATGGTTATTCACCATTCTTGCAATGAAAGGGACATGTAGTGAAACTCTGAAGCGATATGATTGAGATAAACAATAGAATTAGGTGATGCATAATCAAGCTGTGGAGGTTGGAAGCCGTTTTGGAGCTGCACTGGCTCTCCTGGCCCTTGGAAATGGTGGTGGTGGAGAGCTGTGACTCACGTGCCAGTGAGGACTCGGGTTTCTCACCCTTGGTTAAATCTGAGGACAAAAGCAACAAAAAGCATTTTTTTACTAATGACCTCGATTAGCCTGGAGAAAGGAAGGAAAGCAGTCACTGAGAAGAACTTCTGAGTCAAGATGTTTGTCAACATCGGCAAGGATGGATTCACTCTCATTCAGGAACATGTCTCTTCCTGAGTTTTCCCCAAACCCAAGTTTCCATGCTGCTCCTTGTCGCAGCGCTGCCATTGCCAGCCAGGACAGCTCAGCAGCACTGCACCAGGGACCTGCTCCCGTACAACAGAGGCACCACGCTTACCCTCCCTGCTCGGATCAAAGTGCCCTGACCTGCAAGAGTCTGTGAAGGAGGAGTTTTAATTGAAAAATTAATTTCAAAGTTTGCAAACTGTGGGCATGTGTTCATTTTCTGACCTCCTAGGGTGTTTGGTCTGGGACTGCCGCATTAACGGCAATAGCTCAGTCACTAGGATCTCCTTATTGTTGATGAGGCTGATTTCACATCTTTCCTTTAATTTAGGAGGTGATACATGCACAATATTTTTATCTGAGAGCTGAAGTCCTCTAGTGTTGGATTGCATATGGATTTCACTGTAATGTGGTAGCATAGCACGGTCACAGAACTCTGCTCATGTGGTGATTGGTAGCTCATGGCTTCAGAAAGTTTGTTTGCAAAGCTGGACATTGTGAACAAAGGTGGACATTGATAAAGCGACACATTTGTTGTCTGCAAATGTCCTAACAACATTTTTAAATTAAAACATTTGTCTGTATAAGATGAAGGCTGCCAGTTTTCTCTCATTTGGATGGTAATAGTCACTCTTCCTCTTCATAATGTGCTTGGAAGTGCTGACAGCCTTGTGTTAACAGATACTGCTATGTTTTTTCCCTGAAGCTGGACGACTTCTGTCAGAGAGAATTTAGTTTAGAAAACTTCATCCTCACACACTGTGAGTGCAGTTCATCTCCTCACTTACAGATGTATTTCTGTGTGTACACATACATATTCTTAAGCAGAGGAACACAGTTGGTTATTGGGGTGGGTTTTTAAAAATGTAATTCTTACATCTTGGAAAGAAAATCAAGCACTAAAGAGATGAAATATACTTTTAAACTGGCAGAGCAGTATCTAGAAACCTTCAATAGTCATGTCTTTTCAAAACTGCTGGGAAAAAAGTACTGAAAGCAGAGGATGAAAAATGAATCTCTGAAATTGTAGCAGTACCGGTAGTGAGTGAAGCAGGGCTGGGAGACAAAGGCTCTTACAGTTCACCAAGAAAGACTTTGTACTGAAGAATACAACTCACAAGTCCAAGGAAATGTCTCAGATGTATGAAGGACAAAAAACCCCACATGTATTTCTGGATGCTGTGAGAGAAGCTGCTTCCAAGGGGAAGAAACCTGTAGGACTGACTGCAAAGAGGAAAACAGAGAATGGACCCAAGTCTCCCAGAGCTACAGTCCTGCCTGGAGTGGGGAGGGAAAAGGACCTGGTCCAGCTGAGCACATACAGAAATGCAGAATGAGATCCAGGGCTATGGAACACAGAATCACGCTCAGGGGCCTCATCTGGCTGAGTCATTAACATTAGAGACTGTTCAGCCTCACTGTTATCACAGCTTAGGGGGTTCATTCCCAGCAGCTGATGGTTTTTTGGAGCATGACAGCACCACTTGTACCTATCCATGACACCACTGAGGTGCTTCATCATATTCAGGTGTCTTCAGACCTCACTGGTCCCTTTGAAAGGTAAATCACCATTCTGCAAGGTATGTGGCTGGAGGTGCTGAGGATGGGGTGCTGCAATGACAAGGTGCACACATGCACAGGTACTCAGATATACTAGGCCCATGTTCGACTTTCTAACAATTAGAAGAGCAGTTCTGCTCACAGCTTTTCTCATTAAATCACACCTGTTTTTTTCAAGGGATAATATTTGTGCATTTGTATTTGATTTAATGCCCTCTGCACCCCTAAATAAAACTCAAAGCTGAATAAGGACCAATTAGAAATACGCAATATGTAAATAAAAGAAGGTCCACTGGAAGCAGCCAAGCAGGCAGCATCTCCTGTTGGTCAGGAAGCAAAGAAGGAGGATGTGACTATTGGGTTAACTGTTTATGAAGGCAAAGGCAGTAACTTTCAAAACACTTGTCCACTTTTTAGATCAGTGACTTTTTTCTACCATCATATTTCCCCGGTGTTGTTGAGCCTGGGGTCCTGCTTCTGATCCAACTGTGATACACTGGTTTGCCCCAGAGTATTTCCTTGCAGCTCACTCCATGGCAGTAAATCTTTACTTCATTCACTCAGAGCGTGTCAGTGAAAGTCCCAAGCCTGTCCAAAGCTTGTTACTAGTAAAACTCTGAATTTGTTTAAATATCTTTCTGTTCTTTCCTGTGTGTTGCCTATAAAAGAAAATAACAACAAAATTTCGAGTATACTCGAAACTCCCCAAACCAACCCCAAATTTTCAATTTGTACTAAGAGCTGAAAAGACATATAAATTTACATGTTCTAATCCACCTATTTATACTTTATAGATACACTGAAGGCTAATTAAGATCTGATGTTAGCTGAGCATCTTAATAACTTATTAACACTTCTGTTTAGATGCATAATTTATATATAAATGGAAAAAGTAATTTAGTAATGTAGTTTAAATTTTAACTGCAGTGTGTGTATAAGCTTTGTTGCTATCCATTTTAGAAAGGAGCTTTGATAACTATGATTAATCCATGGCCCTGCATTAAAGCTTTTTTCCAGTCTCAATTTTTTCCAAACAGTTAAATGATGCGAATCTCAAGAGAGCCAGAAAATCGCACAAGGCGCAATATAAACTCACCATCCCAGAGAGACAGATTAGGATTTATAAACTCTACAACTACAAGGATAAGAGTGAAGGGAATGAATGTTGGATGTATGAGGGGCGTGCCAAAACAGAGCTGAAGGTGTGAAATCTGCAACATATACACAAAGTTTGCCTCTCGGAGTATAAATCCCACCGCAAAACCACCCCAAATACCAAA
Organism: Gallinula chloropus; assembly: GCF_964237585.1. NCBI lineage: Eukaryota > Metazoa > Chordata > Aves > Gruiformes > Rallidae > Gallinula > Gallinula chloropus. The sequence goes on from NC_140097.1 coordinate 9,356,535, forward strand.
TGTTCCAACCACCTTTGCTTCAGCATCGTGTGTAAATAGGTGATGGACAAGGTAATGGAGTCAGACCGAGCTGGGGCTTGGTAGTAGTGGTAGGAAAGGAAGGCTTTGGGAGAAAGAAAAAGTCCCTGGTTGAATGAAAAGTAAAATGAAAATCCAGATAGCAGAAGCTGGTCCTTGGAGCACATGTCATTTTGCAACTGAATTCCTAAAATTTTCAGAGAGCTTCAGGACCCTCAACAGCTGTGAAAGTAGATTATAGAGTGCATATGGGCAACCTCATTGCCCCACGGCAGAGCTCTGTAGGTAGCTAAGTGTCTGATGTAACAAGTTTGCATCCCCTGTATGCAGAGCTATGGCTGGCATCTCCCACAGCAGGAACCAGATGAAAATGAGTTTAGTGGCTAGCAGAAGACTATGAAAGGAGTATGGGATCGTGTAAGGGTGGAATCGGGGTTACTTGGAGGTGCAGCAGGCTGCAGCAGCTCATCAAGACAAGGGCAGAGGTGCACTGGTGCAGGGCTTTTGGCTCAAGCAGGCAGACTTCAGCCAGCAACTGAAGTCAAAACTATACCTAATGTCATACTGAGCCTCGCAAAATACCGGCAAGGTCCTGTGTGGGTTATGGGGAGAAGAAGATTGTAGGAACTTCTTTTTTATGGAATGAGGCAAGGTCTGAGAGGGAAGCGAATAGTGATAAAGGAACCTAGTGTGAAGGGCAGCGGAGCAGCCTGCAGATCTGTGGGAGGACGACTGCTAAACAGTGTAGATTTTTAAAGGTAAACCAGAAGAAAGCATAGTGAGAAATTTGGTCTTAAGAAGTGAGGCAGCTGTCTTACCAGCTGACAGGCTGCTTCCCATGCAACAGGTACAGAAACATCTGAGTGCAGGAAGAGAACGGAAAAATCTCAAGTCAGAAGGAAACAATAGGCTTTACATTCTACATGAAAGCATCTGTGTAAACTCCAAACATCTTAATTTAACAACATGATTCCTGTAGATCAGAAATGAGAATAAGTAAACATTTCTGTTAGAAAATACAGAGGTTGAAAGAAGGTATATTTTCACTCTACAATGCCAGTCCTGGCACAGAGATGAAAGAATGGTTGCGTATTTCCTAGAGCCCAGCATTTTGGGAAATATCAGCTTGCCACAGGAGTATGGTCAGCAGGGCTGTGGGGCTGGAGGACTCCTGGGAGTGGCTGAACATGAGTCAGGGCAGGGATGGTGCCGGGGCTGTCTGTGCCTGCGGAAATGTGGCGATGCACTTCATCTGCATCCACAGCAAGTTTTGAAAGCTTACAGTAAAGTTTTGAGTGATCTCAGGTGTAAATCAGATTATACCCTCAGAGCTATCTCCTTAAGGAAACACTCTCATTTCTGTGATGAAGAGGTGAGGGAGATTACTCCTTCTGTTGCGGTCTTGTGACTAGGAGTGCAGCAAAAGATGGTAATTTTTTAATCATCTTTTTAAAAAACTCTGAGAGAATGGACCTTTTTTTTGTTGTTTGTGGTTTGGTTTTGTTGCATCAAAGAGATTATCTCGAGCAACGCGGATGTACTTTGAGGAGGTTCTCTGTAATACTGCAAAGTTTGGGGATTCAGCAACTGGCAGAGTCTGAAAATTGCATAGAAAGTATAGGATTTGTAAGACCAAGTTTTAATTGGTCTTCTTGAAGGACTGCGTGTTCTGCCTTGTAGGCTGAAAATCGCCAAAGCCGTGCTACACACTTGGAGATTTAAAATCTTTAATCATTTTTATCTTTGTCAATAAGAGCCTCCAAACCATGTCAAGGAATAACTCTGATTTCCAGCTGAAACATACGTGTTATAAAAGATTTTATTCCAATAGGAAGAGCATATTTTATTGAAAATAGCCATTATTAAAAGTAGACTCTTCAATAAGTATCTAAAAAAAATGAAAGCTGTTAGCTTTCCCATTTATAAACTGCATATTTTAATGTTTCTTGAGCTCACAGTCTCTAATATTTTTCCGATACACTTGAATAACAAAACTAATACAGGTATTCAACTTGTTCTTTAGTCTTATTTTTACCTATTTAAGTAAGGGAGTGCATCTTCAAAATGCCAATTATGGAGAACTTCTATTGCCTTATAGAACTCACACCAAGCATCCAAAACCACATTTTCAGTAGAGAAATCACCAAAAATACGCAGAGTGTGTATATAGAGCAATTTATGGAATTCACAAATGATATCCTAAGGTCCATTCTTGTTAGTTAAAATCTATAGGCCATTTCCCCATCCTCTCTTACTAGAAAAAAAAAACAAAACCAAAAAACCCCAAACAAGTAGCCCCATGTTTATTTTCTTAACTTTTAAACAGTGCTTGTATATAGCCCTGTGTAACGGAAATCCAATGCTAGGTGTACACAGCTAAAAATGTTCTCTTTGACCCCTGTAACGTACTCAGGAAAGCAAAATGGAATAGCCTGACTCTTGATGAATAGTGAAATAAAGTATGGAAATAAAAATGGGCCGGATCACACTTGGGATGAAATTAATAATTCTAAAATAAAATATTTTTTCATGTGCTTTGTCTGACCTCTGTCTAATGTGAAATGTATCAGGGAGAGGGAGGGACTTTTTCTTCACGATGCCTAGACTGTTGGTGGTTGCAGTGCGATACAGTGATAGAAATAGTGCTTGGAGACATGCTGTAGGAAACTTAATATCCTTTATCTAGTCTTTTGGGTATTCGGGTATCTTCCCTTTGCAGTAGACATGGACACCGACTCCAGTAGTCATTAATTATCAGAAGAAAGGAGAGATCTTATTTCAAGATTTTCCAGGAGGCTGGGAATATGCTTCCAACCAAACTCAGACAAGCTTCCATCTTGCACTAATTCAGGGGTTTCTCTTGTTTTGCATTAATTATAGTGGCAACTACCTGCTTTTTCATTACAGTTATTTAGTAGTAAAAATGAAAGATGAGATGAAGGCATTAGCTGCATTATTCTGTGAAATAAGGAACACATTTTCTCTCTCAGGAAGTTACCACCCAAGCACACTGCATACGCTGTGGTTTAAATAAGCAAGCTGCCCATGTCAGTCCACCTCACTGAATCAGAAAATGCATTTCAAGCAAATAAAATGTCACTCTAGTTTCTTGCAAGTCTTGAGAGCTACGATTTTATTTAGCTGTAAATTTACTGAAGAAAGATTCCTTTAATATTTTATGACTCTAGTGGATTAAACCTTGTATAAATCAACAAATTAGCAGTCACACTATATTTACGTTCAGAAGAGGGCTAGGGAAGGTGAAGGCAAGATTACTCCTTCCTGGCAGGCTGACCAAACTGAAAAGCTAAATTGAATGACTTCGGCATGCTTAGAGCGATGCAGAAGCGAGGTGAGGATGATAAATAATACACACTGACTGCAGATAAGTCAGGTGCAAAGTAGGCGGATTTTTATTCTTCTTTGAAGTTTACTTTTTCTCCCCCCTCGGTGTGGATGAGAGATTTCCCAGTTTTGGGGGGTTCTTTAGGAGCAAATATAAAATCTGTAAGATAGTGACCTTCATGCAATTTTGTCTGCTCTGATATATATAGATATATAGATTTATATACACACACACATATATATCTCTACAGTAAAATTTTCAAAAGTGTTTCTTGCAGTTGCGAACCAAAAATGTCCAGTATCTTTAAAATATTCGGAGGTGCTACGTCTTGTCATAATTCCTCAAGTTTTCTTTTGTTTACATAAATAATTTAAATCAGAAAAGAAGTGCAGATAGATGAGAACAGGTGCTCTAAGCGTGGAGTGGGCTTTGGAGACTGATTTTAAACAGAAGCAAATGGTCCTTGGCATCTTGCGAGTATGATGAATGGTTTTATTGTACTTTCCACACTCCAATTTGGTTTTCTTCCTTCTAAGCAGCAAAGTAGTGTGATGGCAGAGGGGATGGCTCTATGGCCAGAGTGGAGCAGATGCCCTCTTGTGAAATGCTGCTGCTGTATTCCACCCTCCTGACAGATACTTAGTATGAACCTGCACATCTGAGCCTGTTGCCAATTCATTTTTTTGCGCTCCAAAATCAGAACGGCACCTTTGGGAGAGAAAAACCTGAGAAAGAGGTGTGCTTACAACACATGAAAACATTTGAAATACTTTTAAAAATTCAAGCCTTAAGGCAACTGGTTTTCTGAAAACAGAGTATCCTACAGTTGGTAGTTTAGAAAATTAATGCAAAAACACCATCTGCTAAACTTCAGATGTATGAATACTATTTGGTCTATAGAGAGTACAGACTGTACAGGAAACTATTGATCCCCCATCTGCTTCAAAATGATCTTTTAAGAATTTCTCTCACCGAATCAAGTACTACATTAGTAACATAACATTATATGGAGCACAGCATCCCAGTTGCTCTTAGAGGTGCAGTAAGTAGGAATGTACTCCTATCCTTCAGCCACCATAACACAGAAAAATGCTCTTGACTTTGTGCATGTTTATTTCCTGTGGAGCCAAGAAAATATGGTATAAATCTCAATTAAATGCCTTTGTCTACAAATATGTTTTCGGATGTGTGTATTGTCAGATATTCCTGGGGGTAGACCACACCTTATGGAGAGGTAGCTTCCTTCGTATCTTCTGTCTCCTAATTAATAATTAGATAATATCCAGATGGTGAACCGTGAGGAAGTCTATTTTCTGTTGCTGTATTTCATGCAGTTCTTGTCCCTGAGTGCATTGGGGCCGAGATTTGTATTCTGAACCTTCAGCTGCAAGTCAAATACTCCAACTTCAACTTGTGCCAGTGGACTCAGGCATCGACTGTGGGAGGTGCCTCCCTGAGCACGATGTGCCTTCTTTCAAAATCCAGCCCTTCTTTATATGTAAATCCCAACATATTTCTAGACATTTTCACTGACCCTCTCTTGGGTAGCCATGAAATATCTAGCGTTGTGTTCTGAAAAGGAAGAGAAAATATGTCCTTTGTGCTTCATTGTTAACAGACTGCATATGTTTAGGCCTGTTAAAGAATAGTCAGTGTAAAATAAGCAGAAAATAATTTACAGAAGTATTCCCTCCGCCCCTGAGAGCATTCTGTGTGTATTCACAAGATAAGTAGACACTTAAGTTGTGTAAATTAAAGGAATACCATTCTATTGTTGTACCAAAATATATATGGGTTTAAAAATGCTAGGTGTTTCTCTTATTGTACTTCTGCTGGAACAAGATCTGTGTAGAAAAAAAAAATTACCACATTTTCATCAAAAATTCAGGTTAATTCTTATTTCGAACTTCCAGGTTTTTACACAGTGGATACTAGCTCAGCATAACAATGATGCCAGGACAAACCCAGAAGTCCAGCTTTCCAGCCTTTTGGGACAGCATCCGCTTGTTAGATCTAATTTCTTAGGGATAGCATGCAGCCTTATGACAGAGCATTAAATTAACAATACCCAAAGGTTGTTATGTCTCTAGGGACCAGCTAAGGTTTCCAGCAAGGGCTGCACAGGCTGTCAGTAACCTGTGAACCTTAGCTCAGGAAATGGCGATGCAGAATATCAGTCATTGCTTGTAAGATTCACAGCCTCTTTTGCAGATCAAATTGGCTACAATCCATACTGAGTTCCATTTATAAATTAAAGGTTAATATATTAGTGTTAGCAGTGATATATGTGTTCATCGGTGAGCCAATTGTTATACAGCCCCACAGCTTCAAAAAACAATTATCACCATGGCTCAAGATCATCTCTAAGGCTTTCTTTTGTTGTATTTAGGACCACATCTAATGCATAACACTTGTGTCTGTGTCTGTAGTATACGTATATTAACTATTAATCACTTTTAGACTTTTATGAGTAACTTATAAAAGCAGCCTGGTTCAGGAAATGCAAATTAGGAGAAGAGTTTGAGGAAGTGTTAACGTAGGATCACACTGTTCTCTTGTGCTTTCTGTGGGACCCACTACCAGCACTGATGGAGATGAGTCCTGGGCTAGAGGCATTTGTAGTTCAGCTTGTTCCCCTTCAGTTTTTCTCAAGTCCAGTGCAGCCAGGAAGAAATTAGTCCTCTTAGAGCATGCACACACATGAACTAAGCCATCTAATTTTAATTCTTTTGTTATTGTACCTTCCAAGCTCTGGACAACAACAAAAGGCAGTTTTTTATCCCAGCATCTGTTTTTAATTAATCCCAAGAGAAGAGAGAGCTGGTAGACATTCTTCATAAGAATAGTTCAGTAAGTTCCATGTTGCACATTTTTGCACGTTGTGTTCCATCTTTCAAGGTCCATGGTGTGCAGATCCCAGATGTCATCACACTGGCACATTTCCCCTCACAGTCATTCTTGGGCTGAGCCAGGCTTTCTAAAAGACGCTGTGTCTGTGTGTCTTTGCCCTAACCTGACTTGCCCAAGGTCAGCCTGACTAATCCCAAACACCCCAGCTGTCGTAGTCAGGGGTGCAGTTGCCCATGCGGACCTGGGACCCTCTGGCACCCACTGCTCCTCTGTAGGGAGCAGAGGTGCTAATTTTAGCCATTCCTTGTGTTGCTAAATGCCAGGTGGATGAACCCAGACCTATGTGATGTTGGGGGAGTGTAAAATTAAGATTTACAGCTACAGTTACAACAAAATGAGTGGAAAGAGCCCTGGATGATCTAATTTTACCTCCCAGATATCTTTGTGTTGTCTGCTGGATACCTGAGGCATTTCTTCCCCCATTAATGAAACACTAATCAGGACTTAAAGCCATCCATCTGAACAGATAAATGGTAAAAACGGGCCCATGGTACTGGGCCACATGAAAGTGTTAAAAGTGAATGAGGCTGATGGTTCCACTTAATCAGAAGCTGTGAGAAATTAAATGTTGCAAAATGCTTATAAGCCTAGGGACCGGGGTGCTCAAAGACAATTAGCAACTAAACATTTCATTAATGAAATAATGATTAATTATAATTACTAATTAAAATTCAGGATTATGGTGTTGGTTTTAAGCATTAACAGGAGTAATGACATTACCATTTTTAATGAAATTCCAATAAAGAAAATTATAATACAACTTTAAAAAATAGGTACAGGCAACAGCAAGATTAGGAGTTATTGTTAAGCCCAGAGGCATAGAATTTTCCCAGCTGGTGAACTTAAGTTAAGTAAGTTTAATGCACTGTAATTTAATTACTAATCATAGTTTTTCTTCACAGTGGGAATTGATACTAGGTTTATATTTTACAAGAACGAAAGACAGAATTTGAATACCTGCTCTGTGATGGGTGATGACATTGTGCTACAGGCTACAAATAAAACAATATTTTGCAGACTTCTGCATAACATTTGGATTTAGATACATTAGAGTATGATTTAAATAATTTTAATTAACGATTACTGGATTAGAAATTAAGTAGCCCCTGTAGATTTTGCAATACAAGTATAATGCAGCCTTTGTGAAGAGCACACTCAATACAAGTTTGTATATATATAAAAAATATATCTACTTTGAATAATTCATACAGGGGCATATTAGTAAATGTCAAATTCCCACAAGAAGATGGAATTTGACCTACATTAATAAAGCTATTTAGGATTCATTAATTGTAGACAGATTTCTTAAACTATTTGCTATTACTCACCTTTTCATGCATAATGCAGTATGTTGGCTTAAATACAATTCCTAATTTGCATACTGGTGGCTGTGTTGCCCTCCTTGCTATTCACTGTTTGACTTCTCTTAACCTGGCTGACCTCTCAGTAATTTGCCGTCTTGTGAAGTTCTCAAATGTCAAGGTCAATTAGAAGTCATGTCACAGTTGGTTGTAGCTGAGCAATGAATGGAATTTCACTTTTCCCTGAATTCTGTGGGACAATAAAGAAGGATTTAATGGAACAATTCTAATGAAGACCTGCCTCATGTTTCTGTTGATGGTGAGGGATTGTTATATTGACATCACTGAGGGAGGAAGACAGATCCTACAAAAGGAGATTTGGCTCAGTTGGATGTGAATGTAAGGAATATAAAAAAAATGAAGAGTTTTACCAGCACTCAATAATGCATTCTTTCAGCTGAGATATGGAAGCCACATATATGCTAAATGTGTGTAGGTCCAAAGAAAACTTGCCTTGAGGGATAAGAGGCTTCTTTGTTGTTGTTTATATTTATAATTAGCTCTTTGTGTTCCTCAGAGATACTGCATCCAAGACAGGGAGCAAATCTGCACAGAACATGCCTGAGGATGTACAACTAGATACACAAATGGCTCTGTAGGGGACGTGTGAATCCAATCTAGTGAAAGGGTCAATGGGGTGGAAGTTCAGGAATATTAAAACCTGATCATTAAACTAGTCATCAGCTCTCTGGGCAGTTTTGTGTGTACTCCAGCAGCAGACAGACATACAGATGAGCCATTCTCTAAATGAAGTTTGATATGATGTTGCTGTGGGACAGACTATGTTGTGAGTTGCTACCCTAAATGAATGGTGATGTGAAAGCCCCAGGTATACTCTGGAAGACAGGTTCTTGAGGAATGATGCTTCGTTCTTGTGTTTGGAAAGTAATCAAATCTTCCTGAGAGCAATGGGCTTTCAATCAAAGCCATGTGTGTTTGTGTTGGAGTGTTAGGGAGAGTTCTTGTCCCAAGAGATGACAACTGAACCTTGGTTTCACCATTATTGCTTTTCACTTTTTAAAATCTTTTCTTTTTTTTATGTTTCTATCCTAAGTAGGATTCAAATTACCAGACTAATTGTTGTTGTATTTCAGCAGGTAATTAATTTGAGGTAAACTTAGCACGTTGCCAGCTTTTTCTTCCTGATGGTGCTGCACATACTGTCACTGTCCTGTTTTGCTGTTTCAGAGGGACCCAGAAACAGCATATCTGTTACCATAATAAAATATCCCCCATGTTGTTACAATACATAAAAATAGTGTGGATAGGCAGCAAAGGAAGCCCAGTTTTGCAAACTGGGCTCCTAGGTTTTTTAATTAGTCTACAGCAAAGATGAAGCTTGACAGTCTTGTTCGTATATTGCTCTCTGGGGTACAAGTGCATGTGTAGTGTTCAGAGAAGAGCTGAAAATCAACCAATACCTGGAATACTAATCTGTTATCTGTACCCTTCTGAATGAGAAAAATGTGCCTTCTGGCAGACTCAGAAATGCATTGGTTTCGTGCATCTCCTTTGCTTAGCGACTGTGCACAGTGGTCACCACAGAGCACCCGGTACCGTGATGGCTTCTCCTCACATTAGCATTTCTTCATGGAAAAAACCCATAAATGCACAAAGGCATAGCATACTACTAATATCTGTGACATTAAATATCAGCTCATTGGTATTCTCCTTCTGTCCCAAGAGTCCTCATCAAGCCTTAGACACTGGAGGTAAACTTTCAGACAGAAAGAGGTCTTCGCCTGAGAAAAATACCAAATAATGGTGACACCCCCATTGTCCTCACTGAGTTGAAGTAGTCCTTTAACAATAGCAGTTGGGTGCAGACATGTTTGGCAGGATAAATAAATATGAAAGGATCTTATTAATTCATAAAATGGAAAAGTTACAGTATGTGCTAATTGCAAAATCTTCTAATTAGATATAATTATAATCTTCAAAGCATGTTGAACAGGGTAGCGTTTGATCGTGTTGTTGACCTTTTCAGGGTACTTTCAGGAGAAAAACTTAGAAATGAGGTGTTGTAAAATTCATCAGAGGGTAATTAATTTGTGCAATTAGAGGAATATAATCTGAATTAATGCATATGTACATATTAGAACATAAATGGACTTTAACGTGACTGCGCCGGCTTCAGTTTGTACTGAGAATTCATTGTATGGAGAGCTATGAGAATGCACGAATAGGACATGGAGACAGGCTCAGTAAGTGGAGAACCAGTGCAAATTGTCATTGGCTATTTGAAACGTTTAATCTGCTATGAAAAGGTAAAGCTATCTGTTTTCTTAAGCCCAAAGTCTTGTTGAAAGACACACACCTTTAATATTTGTTGAGAAATATTAAGTTTCTGTCTCATTTTACAATTTCCAGAGAGTAAGAGGTTCTGTTTCCTTTGGCCTGTGTGAATTTTGTCTGCTACTGTCCCCACTTTAAAACAGGGTAAGAAAGAGCTGGCAGAGCCTATTGCTGCTGGTCCTGTGCCTTTGTCTCACAGAAACATTAACCAGATAGCAAAGAGCACACCAAAACTAGAACACTGCATCATTCATGTGACTCAGTTCACTTTAGAGACTCAAATCCAATCTGCAGGCACCATCTCTCATTGCACTGTTGCTCTTAGGTATAAATTTTGCTTTTCAATTAACGGACAGGAAGAAGGATATGAGATAAAAATTGCATAAAGCTATAAATAAGGAGTGGAGGCTCTCATGAATCTGTTTTTCTTTTGCATTGCTCTCTGGGAAAGTATTTTCTATTACTGCTAACTGGATTAAAGACACAGATTGGATGTTTTTTCTGACACATGTAGTCCAGAAGCACGATTTTAAAATATATATATTAGTTTTAATTCAAACTTGATGCTCCTAGATTTTTAGAAAAGAATCAATCTTTAGTTATTAGATATTCCTTCCATATTATATTTTAGATAGTCTTTTCAGCCCACTACTCCACTTATTTTTAATTTTACTTTGTTAGCTGTCAGTTTCTGTAAAGTGTGATCATTCCCCAACATTGGGTATAAATCTTTGATATGAGTCTAATGTGATTTCAAACTCATCAGCTGAAATCAGTGCACACTGGACTTCCTCTCCACAAGCGTCTGACGCTCCTGTTTATCAGATTCTGTGTTTTGTAAATTGCTGAAGCATAGCTCTGATAAATAAGCCTACCTTAAAATCTGTGCCAGTCAAAATATTTTTCACAGTTTTATGTGAAGGCATACATTGTTTTTATGCAGCTGTCTCTTTCTGAACTAATTTTACTGCAATACATCAAGCTTTAAAGACCATCTCATGTGAAACTTTGCCAATGCTTTAATGGGCTTAAAGTGCTAAGTATTCTTATTTATTTCTCTGTATTTACTTATAGGCACTGTAATGACAAGAAAATGTATGATCAGTGCTACAGAAAGCAGTATATTCAGGCTGAATGTACTGCACATGAGCATGTGCACACTGTGTGTAAGGAAAACCAAAGCCAGGCTTAGACTGTCCCTGTCTCCTCCTGCAGATTGTCATCTCCTGCAGGGAGGAGGACTTGGTGGCCCCAATACCTGTTCTCAGTTCTCACGTGAACTGGGAGCCCTGATGCCCAGGTATAATCCCACAGACTCCCATGGACCTGATGTGGCCTGATAGGGACAGAGTCTGTTCCACTTCCAGATGCCTGATGACACCCAAAGGGCATTTCTGACGCAGGTGGGGAGCAACTGCCCTGGCATGTACCCACAGCTGCAGTGAATGAGAAGCTGCTTTGCTGCCTCCTAACAACAGACCTGCCTACCACAGGGTCATGTTTTCACCCAGGCTGAGTAATCAAGTCTGTGCTGGAGGCTGATTTCAGCAGGATCCCAGCTGGGTCCAGAGCCAGCTATTTACATCCTCCTTCAGCAGTTTTAGGGTTGGCTGCTACTCTTCTGCTGCCTGGAGGTTGTTTCACTTGGCTATGGCTGGGTAAGTGGTTCTTCTCTTCCCCTGAACAGCTCAAGGTCAGCTCTGAAAGCCTCTGCTCCAACTGGAGATAGCTTCTGTGACTCCTGCCTTGAGCCTTGCATCCAGAATTGATTTGGTATTTGAAGGGTCACTGCCCTGGGGGATGTTGTCTTGTAAGTGGGCATTTCAAAAGAGAAAAGTAAATGTGTAAGTAAAAATAAGTTGTTAAGACTTTTTAACTGAAGGAGGAAAAGGAAAGCTTTAGACTGTTAGAACTGCAAAAAGATACTCTGTGCATCTTAGAAACTAGAAACTCCTGGTCTGGTCCTGCTGCAGAGATGTCCCTGATAGCCTGAATGGCCCCAAGGAGCAGAGGTGAGATATCTATGCTGTGGCATTCCCTCTGAGGATGAGGAGTCCCTGTCCCTCGAGGAAAGGTGTTGTAATGATGTGGAAGACAGCCTGATGGCTATCAGGTTCCTAGGGTGTCCTTCAATGCCTGGGTCAGGGAAACAAAACATCTAGAAGGCCTGATAGGCTTAAAATGTGGCCAGCACTAAGGTTAAAAAAGATGTTTTTATAGCAAAGTTTAAAGCGTTGCTGTAGGTTGGCCAGCACGCTTGTGTGGAAAGTGAACACAAGGACCTCCTGTATGGTGGGACTCTCATAAGCTGACTTCACCTGTAACTCTCCATGCTGGAGTCGAAGGTTTCTCCACAATGTTCTCTACTTTTTTGTACCTTTACAATATCTGTATCCTTTTTCTTCTCACCCTTAAACAACTTTCAACATTTTCATTGCATGTCTAACTTAATGAGAAAGTTTGGATGTGCCTGGAGCTGTATCCAAGGCTGTGCTCAGATGTTGAAATCGCTGCCTGAAAATTGGCTTCCCAGGTAATAACCTAGAGCTCAGTGTATGAAGTGCAGCATGTTGTAGATGTTCTCTCAGTGCAATTTCTTTGAAGAAATAAATTACCACTGTGTTTTGTATTGGGAGAAAGAGTGTTTTGTTGTTAAAAGTGACCCATAAAGATAACAGTTCTAGAATTTGGCACTTTACCTTTGCAGGTCTCTTTTAATAGCTTTAAAAAATGATAAAGGTTTTCTTATTATAAGGGTCTCCGGATTACTTATCTAAATTATGAGTGAGGTGGATGTTATCCTTCAAAGGATAAGCTTTCTGCTTGCTGTGTTCTCAGACAAAGTATTTTCCAACAACGTGGTCTTCAGTGTTTGCCCATTTTTGCACTATAATGAGATGTATGCCATGACAAAACTGCATTAAAGGACTTTTTAATGCAGTCGGGAGCCACAGCTAACAGGCCTTCTATCAATGTAAGTGCCATAGCTCAAACTGATAAAGAGCTAAATCCCTAACAAGCTCTAAGTTACAGCATGGAAATAGAAAGTAGACTTTCTCCGTGCACGTTTTAAGTACCTCATTAGTTCTCAATATGTCTACATGAGCTGAAAGTAATTGATCTCATTACTATGGATATAAATGTGGCAAATTTCTTAAATTTTGCAACTTAGCTCTGTTCAATTAACCAGTTTGTTAGAATGTATGTCTCTTCAATTATTTGCAGGGGTGAGAGTGTGAGAGGGAATATATGCATATGTTAGGGTCTAGAGGACAGAGATGCTGAGTCTCATCCAAATCTCAGCTGTGGCATTTGGGGATTCTGAGAAATCTGATCTCCATGGAAAGCAGCACACAGTAAGGGCTGTTTGCTGCTGAGGTGGAAGAGCAGCTGTGCCGTATGGTTACAGGTAGAGAGGTAGACTTGTGACAGCTTCAGTGATGCTGAAAGTTGTTATCTGTATTATTCATAGCACTAATCACACCTTGTTTCTTTTCTGAAACTTGCCTGAAAGGTATGCTGAGGACTGGGAGAGGCTCACAGAGCCTGTAGCCCTCTATGGATCTTACTCCAATCAGTACTGGTGTGCTTAAGGTGGTTTGTGTTGGTGGGTCTTTATACTGCAGCTGAGGTCCTGGTGTAAGGTGTTGCTGAGTTGAGACCTTTGGTGCATACCGGGTAAACGTAATGGCCAATACACCTCTGCTCAGAGGGGAGCTTCCTTTTCTGTAGCTCAGTACAACAGAACAGTAGATTTGCAGTCTCATCCTTCATCTGGCTTACACAAGCCTGTTGGTCACAAGATGCTTTCCCTCTAAATGCCTGCAAAATGCTCATGATGCCTTTGGTGCTCTGTTAAGCAATTGCAATAAATTCATTTCCCTCCTCTGCATCTCTGCAGTGCAGCAGTTTCTAGCCTAAGGGGTCAGTTCTTTCCCATCACCTCCAGGACTGCAAGAGTGCAAGCTGGCCTGAGGGCTGCAATGGGATGCGCCACAGGGACTTGCTTTTGTGCCCTCTCAGTCCTGAGCAGAGCTGCTGCTCAGCCTTGCAGATGGCAGCTATGAGGCTCTGGGCTGTGAAGATGCATCTGGAAGTATCTAATCATCTAGGAAAAAGTATATCCTGCAGGAAAAATAGCAATAGAACAAAGAAAAATAGCTTATAGGGAAAATGTATGGAAGTTCACTTTCTGGGATAACGGAATAAATGTGGAAAGGCCCCAGTGGAGGCTGTTCAATACAGAGCTCCTGCAAAACTGTAAGTAAAATGTAGCTCTGTCCAAATAAGGATATTGTCCTTGAGGCTTTATTTGTTATGTGATGCTCATTGTTGAAAAATGAGCCATAAAGATGGAATAACCAACACAGTGTTTTTATTTTTGCCTTCAGGAGTTCTTGAGCTTATGTGGACATCACACATTACTGGTGAAGGCTGTCCTTAGGCAAAGCTCTCCTTGTCTGCAGTGAAAGTTTTTCCATGCCCAGAATTATGGGATTTAGTTTTGTGGTTGTTTGCTTCCTTCAGTGTTCCTGACAAACTGTCTTCCCCTCCCTAGAGCTTGTGACTTCTAAGAACTTTTTGAACAAAGTGATCTGTACAGTTAGTTACACTACATAAAACATACTAGAAATATTTGTGGCATACCCTGCTACTTTTTCCTCAGTAATAAAAGAGCACCTACTTGTTCTATTAATTCTGGCTTTTGGAGGGCAGGAGGTTATTTGCTTTGCAAGTCGTTTCTGTGTGTGACTTTACCTATAAACCAGATGTTAACACAAGACTCCACATGTTTGTGATCATTAGACAATATTAAAAGCTATCACTCAATCACCATTTGGGAAGGAGAACATTGAGTGCTTTGCTACCTGCAAAGCAACAAAATTACTGTCTGACACGTTTACAGTCCCAGAACCAGCAATCTGCTTTACATGGAACAAGGTGTGTTGTTACAATAGGGTGTCTTGCTGAGCTGTTCATATATAACATTTGCATTAGATAATTTAATTTAAATACATAGAGAGAGCACAGTTGTAGGTCCTACAAATAAGAAACTGAGTGAGATAATGTTCAGATAGGTACTTCTGTAAATAACCCTGTCATTCTGAATTACTTTTTACCTGTTTGCTATTAACCTTTGCCACTTTTGCCAAAGAAACTAGGAAAACCTGGATATTTGCAAACACTTGAGAACTATATTTTTCTTTTATTTAACCATTCTTTTTAATGTAGAAACAGTATCAGCATATTTTTCCAGTTTCCAGAGGGTTTTGAAAAGAATAATAGCAAACCATAAAACTCCTGAAAGGACTTTACCTTGGCTGAAGACTTTATATATAAAGAGATCAATTTTCTGATAAGATTCTCTGGAATGAAAGGACATTTTGTAATTTTAGCAAACATGAATACTGAAACTAGGGATGGCCGTTTGGGACCTGGAGCCTGATACAAACCTCATTATAGACTACGAAAAGTTTCCTGGAGCTTTTATGGTCGTTGGATCCAGTCCTTTAATGTGTCTTGTAAGGTAATGGCTGAAATAGTTTCCAGTGCTTTGGTCTGTTCTCTGAATGCTACGATGCTGCCAGTTTCTGTGGAAGGGCTTTAACTCCCTGGCAAGCCATTTCAGGGGGCGAAAATAAAAACCCAAGAAGTCTTCTAGTGTTGGCAGCAATTATTATGTGACATTATAGCTCTGCCAATATCTATTCCAACCTAACTTCGAAAACAAGAAGCAAAATCTGATTATCACTATTGATTGCACAATGACAAATAACTTTTGTATAATCTGCTGCTCTCGTTGCACTAAGTCCATGTTTGGGTGGCACGGCCTGCACAGAGGAGCTGTGCTCTTGGTAGAAACTTTTAATGAAGGTGCCCAGCCTGGGAGCTGTGCTGGGTCTTGTGGCAGGTTGTGTTTACGCAGACGGTGCTTGCCCAGCACCCTTCCCCTCGCCCCTGTGTGGTGGGGGTAAGGAAGGTGTGGGTGTGGTGGGAATTCCTGATCACTTAGGAGGCATGTGTATGTGCTACCTTGATGTACAGAACCAGCACCGGTAATGCCTTTTATAGTCAGCTCTGATGTCTCAAGAGAACACACTCTCCTAACCTAAGACTGGTGATAATGTTTGTAGGGTGATGGAACTCTGAAAGGATGAATTTCAATTGCCCGTGTATGGTGATTGGATATTAAATATACAGTGGTTTAATCAGAAAGTCATCAGCTTGTTTGTTTAGGAACAGGATCGGAAGCCTATGGAGTTCAATAGGAAGGCAAACTTGTGTTCAGTACTCTTCTGTCAGGTCAGGGCTTCCCTTTTCTCCATAAGCCCCTGAGAAATGACTCTGAGAGCTCAAAGCAAAATTTCTCTCTGGTTCTGTGGGTTTTAATTGAGGCATAGGCTCCACAGCTGCTTTTGGCCAAAACACAGCTATGTCATAATTTGCTTTCTGTCCACCAACAGAAGTTGAGGAAGGTGACCAGATCAAGCTTTCCTCTGGGTTTATTCCAGCTGTGCACCTTACACAGCAATTCCAGCATCAGCCCTTACTATCGTGTGGGCTGGAAGAGTTTACCAAAAAACTTATGTCCAGTGCTGTGCCTGGGTTTGCAGGGTGTGCCACTTCCAGTACCTTGAATGCTGCCTGCATCTTAAATCGTGACAGTCCCCTAAGGCTTATGCTGAGCTCAACTGCATTGCCTGGTGGAAGTTTTAACCCTACCAGCAAGTAGTAGTCCAATTGAAATACAAAGGTTTCATTCAGCTGCAAATGCACATAGACCATCAGTAAGCAGCGAGCCACAGAAATGAGGGATACGGGGTAACCTGGGACAAACCTAGAGCATAAATGTAGGTGGTGAAACGTCCAAGCAGACATGGTATAAGCTGATATCTGATATTATACTTTTCTTACAGTTATCTGCCTTGAGGATTACCCAGATTGTTATTTTTGTTGTTGTTTTTTGTTGTTTGGTTACTGAGTGAGTTTAATGCTTTCCAACAAGGAGGGCTCTTGACAAGGAGGTGGATTGTATTGCAGGTCGAGGTTCTGGATGGCTGCCATGCAAAGTGGTTTAGACAGAGAGGCTCTGAGTAAGTGCTACAGTAGTTGCAAATTGGCAGATTTTCTGTGTGTGGATGCCAGATAGCCAATTCCCACTTCACAATGTTGAATAATGAGCATTGTTTCTGAATTTTTTTTAAGAATAAACTCCATTAAGATGCTTGGAATGTAAATACTTCCTCTTAAAGAAAGTAATGATTTAAATTTGTTTTCATTCTATTATTAGTTCTGTTAATAAAAGTATCTACTTAAACTATTTCAGATATCCACTAAAATTCTACAATATTAATTTTATGGAGAACTTCCAAAAGAACTCTATTCGTTTTCCTCCATTAAGGTAACATTATGAACTTATAATAGAGCTCTTGGCTACAGCAATTTTTATTGACCTATTTAGTAAATGAATTAATGTTAGTCCCAGTGTCTTCAAAATATGTGATATACTTTTTAAAAATTTGAAGCATTTAGTAATTTCTCCATTACAGCAACTCTTACCTCCTCTTGATCAGATGTATACATGTGCTGGGTGAATTGTACGTATGATTTAGTTTTGCTTAAGACTTTCTGGACATCTCAGGTAATGATTTTTAGTCCCTACATAACCTTATTTTTTAAGGAAGGCAGAAAAATCAATTCTTACATGATCTCACCCACAAGTTGGTTCCATAGAAATAAATCTCAGGATGGGATGTGTTAATTCTTTTAATAATGCTTTTTCTGCTCAATCAGATTGAATAAATGCAGCCAGGTTACCTACAGAGGATTATTTCTGGTTGATGATTTCTTTTTTCCAAATTATGCATGCACCTAGCCACGATTGCTTGTATCTTGCTTCTAGTTTTGATAAATAGTGTGTTTTTTCTGTCTTTTTGGACAGAGATTACTCTAAGTTTCATAAGAACAGCATCATGTTCTTGCCTATGACTCAGAGAAAGACCTAACCTTTTTTGAAGAGGACTGCTCTGACAGCCCAAACTCCTGCTCAGTCTGGGGATCTCAGCTGGTATCTCAGCAGCGTGTTCCAAGCAAAGGATTGTGACTGACAGTACCCTAAATTCATTGTGAAAACATAGAATTCTTCTAGTTATGGGGTTGTCCTGTGTTTATATTGCACAGGCATTGGGCACACATGACATTTGTGTGCTCTTTAAAACCCTCTGCCATTAAATAGTCAATCCAGAGGTCCACTAATGGGAATTTTATTTGAGAAGTAAAAGTAAAGCAAATTAATGATGTCTGACTGCTAGTAGTTAAATGAAGTTTATTTAAGTGCCAAGTTAGGTTACAGATGAATAATGTAACTTTTTCCCAAGGGCTATTTCATATAAACTGGCACTGTCCTGTCTTCAAGAGACTGATTGTTTGTTTGATTTGTCATTTTTTAGTGCATCCATTCATATTGTATTTCATACTCTGCACTGTCACATTGATAGGAATATGACCCAGTAGCAAATGATACAGCATTTGTGTAATGCAGACTCTTTGTAATAACCAGTTGACCTCAAAGCTGAGCATAAAATAAGCATCTGACCTAAAATGCTTGAGTTACGTACTTGGCTTACCCACGTTGGTTACTTATAGGTTATAATGGCAGAATGTCCAAAGTATCACAGGTTAAAACAAGATGCCTGAATTCAAAAGGTAGGAGATAGCCAGAAAAGTGAACCTATATTGCTACCAATTCTTTGCACGGTTTTGTTTGGGCTCACTGGATAGTTTACATTTACTGCCTTCCATAGCTGACACCAGAGATGGATGTTTAGCCACCATACAGAGTCCCACCACTAATTCAGTAAGTGACTTGAGCTTTTCCTGTGTGCCCTCTTGAGAGCTTTTAAATTACCTGTAGGTTATTTACTGGGCTTCTGCATAAGAATGGAGCTCATTTCTGGCCACTGAATGCCCAGCTGTACCAGAGTGACTGATTCCACCTTGTTGGAGCTAGTGGCTTAGGTCTTGATCTTACAAACACTTGCTACTTAATTTAGCTTTGTTCCTAGGCACATAGTCCCTTCAATTTCTTTTCATTTACAGCTTTATTGGATCTGATGAGTGTTAAGCACAGCATTTATATGTTTGGGTCTTCTGAGGTGTGCAAGACCACATGTACAAGCATTGTAGCTAAATCCTGTTTTGTTATACCAAAATTTTCTTGGGAGTGGACTGGCAGACACTACAGATAATGGGTGGGGAAATAAAGCTGGATATGGAAAGGAGATGAACAAGATTTAAAAGTGTCACTGCTGTCATTCTCAGCTTGAAAATGGCACTGTGGAGGGAAACTGTGTGAGCACTAGACCTTGCTAATCTGAAAGCCTAAAGGTGGTGCAGGATTGTTAGTAGGGGTCGACAGAGGGATGTTTATTTTCAGCACTGTTGTCACACTGACAACTTCAGAGTGAAATGGATCCACAAATATGTGTGCTTGGTGACTTCAAGTAGCACTATCATCACTTTTGCCACTTAGTTCAGAGCTGAGTAAATTCTGGCCAACACATCTATGCCAGTTTGCCACTCATATCATAGCTGCAGGCCCAAGAGCTAAATTTGAGATTATTTAATGTTTGTTTATTAATATTTTAGAAACAGTGTAGCATAGCAGAGTCATGTTTGACTTTTCACAATATTAAACAATATGGTGATACTAGTGAGCCATTGCAGTCTGTGCTAAAAAACGATTCAGGTAGCAGGGTGTTTTTAGGGATTAACTTCTCTACACTGTACAATCATAGAAACCAAACGTGGAGCCTACAGGGAGAATCTGACAATACTCAGTAGTATCTATCTAGCATGTACTGTGGGGATGAACCACACATTTGGACAGATGCTTGTGATGTAGGAAGGTAATTTCTTGTGCACTCAATGCATGGGTTCATGTAGATGTCTGTCTGTCCCACTTGTTAATCAAAGGCTATAGACTACGTGGTAATGTGTTCCCTCCTGACCCTTGTGTCTGCAAATGACCCTGGCAGGGCAAGAGGCTCCTGGAGTACAGTAGCTAAAGGACACTTCTGCAGTCCCCAGTGCATTTGTATGTATTTTAAACAATATGTCCACGTTTAGAACAAGTTCTTCAGTCTTTTCAGGGTCCCTACTTATTTCTGAAAGCAGTGACTGATCTCAGCAATTCATGCAGCCCCTTTTCTGCTTGCTGTCTTTTTGCAGACTCTGCAGCCACCCCATGCTGCTTTGTACATAGTCTTGCCATTCCAGCATAGGAACCTTTGCTGTTGTTTTTACCATCTGGAGCAGCCTCCGTGTATCTTTCTGCCTCATCAACTCTCTGTCTCTTCAACTTTTGTCTCTTTTTTTTTTTTTTTTAAAGTAGATTTTCTCATCTGCATATGCCTCTTAATTTTTTTCTCACTCTTTTATTGGCCTTATGGCTCAGTGCCTTAATTTATTCATCATACAGTGTCTTTACACCACTGGTTTCTATAATTTATACTGTGTACTGCCTGTATCCACTGCTTCCTTGTATTTAATTCTGTTCAGTGTTTGGGAATACAGTTGTTATGAAAGGCAGTATATGATATAAAGTTGTATTATATTGTGCAGAGATACAGCAGCATCTGCTGCTATATATATATAAATATTCTAACTTTGCAACACTGATTCATCAAAGTAATATGGACTAGTATTAAACAGAAAAATTATTTTGTGATGTGTAAAGTGAATTTCAAACCAGAGGTTAGGGCCTTTATGAATAAGGGCTAATCTAAAGCACAAGGTTTATTAACTCTTGATTTTCATATATTTATATATTTGTGTTTCTGTATACATATATACTCTGTATGCAACACAGTATTGTTAAAAAAAAAATCTGTTCTTGGAGCTGTGTGATCAAAGGAAGGTGCTGCTTTCTTTTTTCTTCCTTTGGTTCATGTTTTTGACAATTTCGGAAATTTGAGCTCTCACCAGGAGAGCTCTGCATCTGACTGTCCTGGCTCACAGGAGTGCCTGCTCCCTTTTACATCTCCCAGCCTGTGCTGGCAGTTTGCTGAGGGCACACCACCTGGGTTACTCTGAGCCAAAGCTACTTGCCTCTCTCTTTGCAGGTAATCTGAAGTCCTCCAGTTAGATCTGAGAAATGCATCTCATCAAACAAACATCTGTGGATGTGTCCAAGTCTGGATTAAATTCAGAATTTGATTTGCAGAAATCTTATCAGTCCAGTAACAATGCTAATACTGTTCTGACCTCCCAGTCTCTCTACGTTTCTGGGACTGAAAGTCTCCACCCTTCTAAACCTCTGAAAGCTCAGAGGTTTTCCAACACTTGCAGTATTGTTTGACTTGGATCTAGTGGGTACCTTCTGCTAGTGGGGAGACCAGCAGGGCTGTGCAGACTTTCTGTGACCAATCCATGCCCCAAAGGTGATGAAATTAGTACTTAAGTGTTCAGCCAATAAAAGCAGTTAAGTATGATTTGTGCTCAGGACCAGCAGTAGCATCCTTTGCAATTCCAAAGGGTTTTGTGTGGCTAAATGTGACTTCAATGATGAAAACAGTGTCTGTTGATTCCAGATTTTTTCACTTGATTTGGCATTCTTTGTCCATGCTGTTGCTGTCAACTTCCTTCATGAGCTGAAACAGAATAACAAGAAACAACTATTTGAAGGAAATAATTTAAACATGAGAACGTTGGTAATAAAAAAAGTTCATCTGTGCAACGATATTATATTTGCTATTGTATTTGACTACTAATGAACACAGAGTATTCATCTTAGCAAGAAGCAGAAAAAGGGAGAAAAAAGCTTTGTATTAAATCAACTAAATGATGAAGTGAGTCAGCAGAGGCTGGTTTAGTGGTTAGAATGCAAAATGTGCGGCTCATAACCATTAAGTTTACTGTACCTTTTATAAACATATTTTGATTGTAAATGTGTGTGAAGATAAAAATGCTTAGTTTTTAGGTGGAGATGGACAGCTAATATTTTTTAAAAACATGACATTAATGGCTGGGACTGTAATGCCCTTGTTATTCAATCTTCAAAAAGTTTGCTTACAGTTCACTTCTGATGGCTCCTTCGTACCATTACCAAATGACTGATAGTCATTGCAAGTGTTTTAGCAGCTTTCAGATCTGTTATATTTTTTAATTAAATTGGCTGTGAATTGCATAAGTAGCAAAGGTTGACAAACTAGCACTCAGTGCAGCATTGCTGTTTCTTAGTGTAGCTGTCACAGGACGTTCACGGTCTTGATTTCTTTAAACACTTTATGGTTCTTTTAATCTGTACCAGATATTGTCTTGGAACAGTAAGTAAACAGCTCTGGAGAGCAGAATGGGGTATTGCAGAAATACCCCTGAGCTGCTTTGATGGAAGGAGCCTGGTTTAGAGAGCACGGAGCTGCCTGACCTGCCTGCTGCTGGCAGAGGCACGATGGCTGTGGGTTTGTGGAGAATGCTTAAGGCCAAAGGATGTGTGTGGTGTACATGTGCATGCTAACACCATGCCCTACTTTCTAGCTGGAAGATGTCAGTAAGGTCTCTTGAGCTTACTGTCAAACCTGTTATTGGAACAACATCCATGGTCCCCCTAAGGAATTGCAGATGTCCCTTAACCTGTAGGTTGGTACTGTGGCAGCTGCTTGCTTGCAAAAAAGGGGATGAAAAATTAGAGTCCTTACCCTATATTCCTGTGCCATCATTTATTTTAAGATATGTTCCTGTGAATAGTGCCTTTGCTGCTGCTGCCTCTTTATGATTCTTTCTGCTAAGCCCCACTTCCAGTTCCAGGCCAGTGGAGCAGTACTGCAAACACTTTAGTTTGGAGTGAGACATTGCAAATCAGCAGTTGTCTTAGACCAAAGTAGTTCAGCCTACCTGAAGCCATGGGTATCACCAATGGGAGCTAATGCTGCAATTTTTAAAAGATCAGTTTCTTTTCTGTAGCATTTACAAATATTTGGCTCTTTTGTATTCAAAGTGCAGGTGATCTAAGGAAAATAAATATGAGACAAATTTTTAAGGCTTTTTATTCTGTCTTGACTTGAGCAAAACCATACCACAGGAAGAGGGCTGAGAGAGGAGATCCAGACCAGAGTCTGGTTTCACATGAGGTTGCTATTTTTCTCCCATAAGCTGCTGTGTCCCTTTGTGCTGTACAATGTGCCTACCTTTCTAAGAATATTGTAACATATTCTTGAAAAAAACAAGAAGCTGTGGCCTTGAAGAGAAAGAGAACAAAAAATGAGGTGCATTGTTTGCATTCTTACCTCCTTTCACCGAGAATAGCAAAGCACATCTTTGTGGGCTTCAGCCCTCCTACCACCCTGTGGTCTGAAACCCCTGTGGGCTGCTAGAGTAAATGCAGAGTTATAGAGAGATGATGTCAACTGCTGCTGGCTTGTCTTGCTGCAGAACACAAGTCTAGCTTCAGATCAATTATTTAGGCTGTGCTCTGTACATACTATTTTCCCTCTTCAGTGTTGTTCTTCTGATTGCCCAGGCTTTTCAGCCATTACCCTGCACGCTACGTGCTTGTCTTGATGATGGTCTTTTTAAAGTTCTGTTGATGAAGCAAGAAGAAAATAAGAGATTCTGGAATGGGTTCAGTTTCACTGTGCTTTGTGTTACAAACACTTAAAGCAATAGCCATGCTACCATGTAGTAAAACTACTGGTAAGTGGGAGTGTCATGCTCTCTTTGTGGTCTAGAGGCTTTATTTAGAGTTGAACTGTGTCTGTTGTTGAACTACATCCATGGCTGTATCTGGATGTCCTCATGTATTCCTGGGAACCCTCTTCTCCCTTCCAGGGTGGACATACACCCTTTTCTTCATTTCTGTATACCCAGCACTTGCTTTTTGAGGTTTTGCTGTTACTTTTCCCTTCTGTGTTGGCACTCACAGTTTGCTTGGGGCTTTGATCAAAGAACTCTGATATTTTCACTACATGTTTAGCAGGCAACTGACCAACTTCTCTGTTTGCTCTGGGGTGGGTGGTGGGGAAAAGAAACTCATTCTCCAGTGGCTCAGCCCAGGAAAAAAACAGCACTGGAGGAAAGTTATTCACAAAGAGCTACTCTAAGCTTTAAAGCATCACCTGTCAACCCCAGGCCTGGCTCAGAACAGCCATGAAGCACTGGAAAGTTCAGACATATGCTAACTTGTGTGTCTTGGAAGAATAGAGATTTGAATCTAAATTCAGCCTCTACAAAGGTTGGCTTCAGCAGATGGGGTCAGATGACTCCCTACTTCAGAAGGGTGATAGTTTGTGCTAAATAGATTAGCAGCTATCCATATCCTCTTGTTAGTATTGCAATTACAAATTAGTATAACATAAAAGCTTGGTATAATTGTGCTGGAAATGAAAAATATCTCTCTGTGTTGCACATTTCACAGCCACATTAGACTTGCAGAGCGTTGTGGCAATGATTACTTTTTGCTGAGGGGGAGAGAAAAAGATAAATGACTTCTAAATCACCACATGACTCAGCCTGCTAGCTCTGAGTTTATTTGTAAGACATTTATCTCCTTGTATACTCACCAGGAAAAAAAATTATCATTTAATTAATAAACTTAATAGCCTTGAGGTATTCTGATCAATAAAAAATAGTATGAGAACAGGGCCTGATGCAATGAAATATTGAGTTGTCTGCAGACAAACCCATGTTTTTCTTTAAAACTGATCATGCTCCTGCCTAGTTAGTTAGCAGAGGCTGTATGGTAAGATGCATTGCTCTGCTGAAAATCAAACTGATAGGCCAGCCTGAACAAAAAAAATTGAAGCAGCTCCTTGTGCCTTGGAACAATTTCCCCTTTATGTTTTCTCTGTATGACCTTTTGAGCTTTTTTCCCTGCTGGCACCGAGATGCTGAACTCGCCTCCACTGAAGCCAGTGGGTGTTTTTCCACTGACTGCAGCAGACCCCGGCTGGGTTGAATTCTGCTGCTGCTGGGGCCTGACTCACTGCCTCTGCCTGTTGTGACATTGGATCAAAGCCCTATTACTGCTCTGGAAATCCAGAGTTACCACACTGGCTCCAGGGCTTATCCTGGACAACGCAGGATAACCAACAACAAGACGTGCCCCAGTCTTCCGTTACCAGTGGCTGAAATGCGAGCAGGGGCGGTTGCCTGGCAGGATGGGGTTTGTTTGCTTTATCTGCAGCTCAGCAACGAGCCCCGTTATGATTTCACTCTTTGCCATGGCAGCCAAGGGCTGATCTAATGTGCAAGTGATTGCTGGGGGAAATAGGCAAATGGGTACTTTCTTTTCATTCAATCTGTACTAAAAATGCATCCTTAAAGAAAAGACCTATGGATATTGGGTACTTTCTTTGTAGGCATGCAGAAACAGCAGGAATTTTTCATTTTGCTTTGCCTGGCAGCTTTGTGGTGGCAGATAGAAATGGGAGCAATACACCTCTCCTCACAGCCAAATGCATCAAGCTAGCTCCGCATGTTGTTTCTGACATCAGTGTTAAATGGTGTACGGGTGGTTCATTTGAATATGCTTTTGAAATAGGCTGTTAGAAGAAACAGTTCTGTGGACACCCTGATTTGATTGTGAATCGTTTCTTCTCAATTTGTGATTCCTGTAAGGGAAGTCGCAGATGTCTCTCACTCTTGTCCTCAGCATTGGTGGGTTAGGTATTTCCTTCAGTCGTGCCAGGTGCCACACAGCCTCTGGTTGGGCATGAGATTAAGGTTAAAGTGAAAGAGAAAATTGTAATGGAGGATGGAAAAACCATGCAACCATCCTGGCCATCCTTCCCTTCATGTATCTCCTTCACTAGCAGCATGTTAGTCCTGACAAGTATGCTGGCCTCAGTATAGGTGTGATTGAAACATCACTAGTGTCTGGAGCAAGAAGGAGCACTGTCCCCACTTCCATTGGAGCCTGTTCACCCCTTTTGTTCTTACCTTTGCCTCTTTTTGAAGCTCAAGTGTGGTGGAAATCTTAGAGTAGGTATTGTTCACTTTGTCTTTTCATAAATCCAGTGTAGCTGTGGATGTGCCAGTTATGTCACAATCCTAAATTGGTCTGTGTCAGTCATGATTCTGAGTTTACGTACAAAGCTGTTGTCTTGTTTGGAGGAATGCTGGCTCCTCCCTTTCTGTGCTGTTTTCATTAGCCATCATTATGGATTTCCAGACCACTGCAAAATGTCACATTTTCCTGTGCTGACCTGCAAACCCCAATTATCACAGTGGGTCAAGGGACATGCTTATGAGTAAACACTGGAAGATGTGGCCCTCCCTTGCTGGGTCTCCTTTTACCCCTTGAGTGTCACGCGTATCTTCTATATTGAGGCACAAGAATGCTGTAAATTAATATTAAGTGTTCATTAGCTGCAATTGAAACATGACAGAAAAGTGTGATGGCAGGAGAAGCTCCTGCAGATGCAAGAAAAAAGATGCTAAGGATGAAGGAAGTGTTGTTTTCCTAAAATTTGTCAGAATATTTGATTTTAAGCCAGCAGATAACGTTTTCATGAAGAATTTCAACTAATTTGTCATAATTTTCTCTAGTTTTAATCCAGCTCTGCATGCAGTTTTGTGACTCACACTATGGCTTAATTTCTTGTTCTGTGCTGTGCTCGCTGCCATAATATGTGAGCATTCAAATGTCTTCACTCAATCACTTTTAATTAAAGCAGGACTCCTTGTCCTCAAATGTGGACAATGAGAAACACACTGCCAGCTATGCTTGTTAATCTCAGAAGGTTTTTTTTAATTATATGTGTGCCTACTGGTATTCAGTGCAATCCCATTTTAGCATTTAAGCAAGTGATCAGTTTAAGTGAGTTCAAACAGATCTTAAGCATACACTCAGTATTAAGAGATAGTTTAAATGCCCTGCTGAAAGGGGACATGAATCAGCTTCTGATTTACTGACAAAATTGCTATCTAGAGAAAATGTCTTTCCTAGGATCTTATTAGATGAGCTGGAGTTAATAACCTTTTCCTACTGGTGCCAAAATCAGCGTAAGATCTGTCTGTACGTGGTAAGCAACGACATAGTGCAGCGAGCTGGTGTAAAGGATTTTATTTTCTTTAGTTTATTCTCAAACTTTCCCTCTTCCTTTATTAAAGAGCGAGTCGGGGGTTGGACTCCATGATCTCTTCAGGTCCCTTCCAACCCCTATGGTTCTGTGATGAGATGCTTCACAATGTTAATTTTCAGGAGGCTTTTTAGTTGAGAACTGGTACAATTTTATTTTTTTTTTTCATTAACAGATTTATCCAAATTTTTATTGGTGCTCCCCAGAGATGAGTTGGAAGGATGGAAATTCATCTCTGTCACACAAATAATTCCTGACAACACAGTATAGCTTTCCTAGTGTTCTCAAGGCTAACTCCTGAAATGTCTCTAGATGCTTGGCACTGTCATCTATAGCAAACCAGTAAGCTGTGATAGGAGGCAATGGTCTCCTGGGGCTCAGTCTGGCCGTAAGTCAGCTGATCGTCCTACCAGTGGAAGCAGGGTGACCATGGCTGGGCTCCTAAATGATGAGAAGGTGCAGAGAGAGAGGTCTGGAGGGTATGTGAGCTCAGGTGGAGCACCATGCAAAGGTTTGGCCCTGAATACTTGCCCAGGGATGAAAGCACCTGCTTGATGTAAGAAAATTCTTCCCAACTTGGCCAAGCAGACCAGAGTTGTTCTGGGAGCCCTGCAACAACCTGTGTGAGTACAGTCAGGCTTGAAACAGGTTTTGAAATCAGAACAGATTGATGTATAAATGTAGTGTGGTATTGGTTATCAGTGGTAGTGGGAATAGGATGATAGCAAAGAGTTTATTTTTAACCCCTGTTTAGACTCTCCAAAGTGTGTAGGATACTCCAAAGACCAAGGGCTGGTACAAAGTCGGTAAGGGTGATATTACAACATTTGGCATTTTCTAGATCAAGATCAAGCACTGGAGAGAAATGGTGTGATAAGAAAAAACTTATTCTGTCTAGAAATGTTACTTTATAATGTTAGCTAAATTAAGTAGTTATTGATTATTAATATACACTCTCTTCTCACTGGCTTATTTAATTTTTTTAAAGCTTTCAGAATTTGCTAAGGGTGCCCTCAATTTGAGTGGCAATAGTGAAAGATTTATGCTGTGTAGCATGCTGGCTGTTCTGCCAGCAAAGTAAACAGCACTTTAGATAAGATTTGGGCTTGCAGCTTTGCTTAATGAGAACATCATCTTTCAGGGCACGGTTTTGCTCATGTAACCAAATAGGCCATGCATATCTCTATTTGTTATAAAAATTAATATACAAAATAAACTCTGTGTAGCTCTATGGGCAAGTCATATTATGTCTGTGTCCCTATCTGTGTAACTTTATTATGACACTATTCAGTAGTCCAGAGAAGAAATGACAGCGAAGGGCTGTGGCATCACAAGGCTGCTTCAGATGGAGAAGAAAATCCAGCAGTCCCAGCACGAGAAGGACTCAGTAGTAAGCTCTAGATGACAGGCACAGCACAGAGTGCTTAGCTCTAAACTAAGGGTAAAATCAGTAAGGAGTAGAACGTAAGAATTTGTGCTGCGTGGTATTTGAAGATAAAATTAGCTCTGAAAGAAGAGTTACATCTATACTGTATCATGTGGGCTGCAGCAGTTCTCCTGCCATGCAGATGGGGAAGCCATTGTCCAGTCTCAAGCTCTGAGAGGGATTTGATAACTCTCTGAGATCGTGTAATTAGATATTTGTCATTCTACCCATGCCATGTAATGCACAAGGTATATTACACAACAGTGTTCTTTAATTTACAACATCAATTTGTGTAATTGTAGTTGCAAAGTGCCCAGTAAGACAGTGCATTCTTTCCAGGACTATCAATAAACTTGCACTTTTTCAATTTAAAAAAACCCTAAACCATATAGTTATGCTGATTGGGTTTTCTTTTCTCCTATAAAACATTCAAGCAAACAAAAAAAAAAATCTTTAAAACCTCTAGTGATGGAAAACATAAAGCAAATTTTTGAATTTGTTAATTGTAACCCCCCTTTGTCTTTGGAGTGCTGCACAGCAGATCATTTCCAAGTAATTATTATGTGAAAAATGTAGGACCTTTTTGGTTCATACATGTATCTAAGAGATGCAAAGCCAATATAAAAAGAATTTTAATTGGGTAGAGATAGTAGCAGGAAATTATTTTCCTTCGTTTGTAGAATCAAAAAAAAAATTAAGGTATCTCAGCTATTAAATTTGGGAAAAGAGTGCCTATTTCTGTGCTGCAGTTACTCATGTGTGAAATACAGAAAAATGTTAATTGAGGTAGGCTTGTGAAGTGAAATTAGTTGCAAGTGGACTGTAGATGGGAAAAGGGATTCTTAGGATGTTGCACCTCAGCCATACTCTGAGGTTAATTCATTAAAGATAATTTGAATGTTAAATAGTTCCCTATAAGGAATTGCTGCTACAGTGGTCTACCACTTTTAGCCTGATAGAATCAAATGCTAATTATTAATACTCAGATTTATGTTTTTATTATGTACTGGCCAACCTGATTACTTCCTTGACTGCTGTCAAAGGTGACAGCCCTTCAGTCACCTGAAAATAAGGGTTTGACTGAGGGCAACTTCAGCAAGAGCTGTTAAAAATAGGAGCAGTTGAGCAGTCTGTGTTTCATAGCTGTTTAAATCACCACCAACAGCTCTAAAGTAAATGCAGAGTCTTTAGTGGTGTTCTTTGAGTGGGCTTGATAACACTTACATACCACTGCACCTAAAATTCAAACAGATGGGCTCTCGGCATGGATGTAACATCAGTGGGTTTGCAGCCCAAATAGCAAATTGTGAATGTGGCTTTGGGATCTGAACATGGCTAGTTGGACTCCAGACAGTATTAAAGATCCACTGCATGTGGGAGCAGGGAGAGGTCTGGCTCTCCTGGCTCTGCCCCATCTCCGGCTGGACAGAGACCACTTGACGTGGTGGGACACAACATCCCTGCTCTGCTCCAAGAGAAAGGCAAACCAAATGATACAGGATACTTTCTCAGTCATAACAGCAGAATACCCAAAGTAGTTGGACAGAAGTGAAAATAAATGTTTTACACCAGAAAGCTGAAGAAAAAAACCTATAGCCTGTTATTCTTCTGGTTCTCTTTGTTTATTATCGTGACATAAGTGCCCTCTGCATCTATTTACTATTACTTGGGGTCTCAGGCTTGCATATTTCATTTGCCCAGATGGCCTGCATCACTTTGTGAAGGATGATCTTTCTGTGCTGGAAAGGTATGTGTGCCAGGTCCCACGCATGTTATCACTTATTTATTGCCTCCCTGGCGGCATGCTGTCGCCAACAGGCGTATAATTAGAATAGCTCCGGCTGGAGACCTGTGGAAAGTCTGAGCGCTTTCATAATTGGCCAGTAAGTGCTGCAGGTTTGTGCTTGAATCCTCTATGATTTCTGCTATTGGAAGCTCAAGTTTCTTTGGTGATGTATTTGCCTTTTATACTTATAAAAGGGCAAAATCCTTGCATTTTGGATCAGTTCTCCTTTGTGTTTACTTACTTGATGGCTCGTTATTAGAAACAGACGGCTTTTGCTTTTAGAGGAACTTCCAGTCACTTAAACAGAACCCCAGTGTCTCCTGTCCTCCCACCCTGAACAAAGAGAAAAAGGAAAAAGTGAAAAGTAAGAATAATACAAAAATATTATCAGAAACAGCTAAGCCAACAGCCTAGTCTGCAAGTTCTGTGCGTACTGTTATGATATCTGAAACGTAATTATCAAGCTTAAGTTAATTAGACTAATGCTTAGAAAATCTGGCATAGCAGATTGTGGTAAGTAATTATATATACTGATTAAAAGATGTAATACACAGTGAGCAAAGGCAAAAAGAAAACTCCATTTGATACAGCCAGTGAACATAGACAATTAAGAAGTCAAGTAGATGAGCACTGACAAAGATACTGAACTTTGTGGAAGATGATGGGCAGGATGCCAATTTTCCAGTGGAACAGATTTTGCATAGTATCAGTCAAACTTTTGTTTTATGAAAATCCACGGTACTGTTTCCTAACTGAAATATATGAAGGGCCACTTGCTTTTTTGCATTAGGATTAGCTGACACGAATACAAGGGTATGTGCAAACAAGGATGTGACATTGGAGTACTAGTTTACATATATATAGAAGTCGTGTAAATGGCTTTTCTTAAAAGCAATTCACAAGATGTCATATGAGAAATAAAGCTGTGAAGTCAGTGTCTTCTGCAATTAAATGTAATGTAATAATGCTCACAGGTCAGAATCAATGGGGAGAGCTTGTGTGACTTTGTTTGCCTCAGTACGTGCACAGGAAAACCCTGGAAACAGACTGAGAACACAGTATTTTGGGGAATTTAGCTTAAAGGCTAGTTTGAAGAAAAAGACCTAAAGAAAAATGTACCTTTTCTGAAAGAAGTCCTGCTTGCAAGGTACCCTGCTCGGGCTTTGACTTGTGTTGAAATGAATAAAATCATTTTGCAAGTTCTCCCCAACATGTGTGACTGCACAACCTATTCCCCAGTCAACTCCCTCCTGAAGAACAAGTGGGAAACCAGCAAATTCCTGGTCTGGCAAACTAGGGTGAAGCAAGCCCATGCTGGATATATTCTCACAGCATTTAATCCATAAGTATTTGATGGAGCTTGTGGAGTAATGTACAACCTCTTCTCAGCTAAGCCATGTGTTTTATTCATATCTGCTGGAAATTGATTTGTTTCTGTTGATCTCGTTTCCTAAGGCATGAAGAAACGGGTTGAACTGAACGCAAACAAAATTGCTTTGAGTCTCTGAATCCTGGGAATATTTGGGTTGCTTTACCCATCTTTGTACCCTTCTCACCCTCCATCCTGCCATGTTCTCATTGATTTCCCCATCCATGCAGTGTGGGGTTCTCTGTAGCATGTCCTCTGAATTACAGTGAGAGAAGGTGGTGATCTCCTGCCAGGGTATCATCACAGGAACAAAACTTGCAGGAATATTGCAAGCAAAGAAGTTCCTGAGACTTTTCCAGATGAATTATTCTAAAAACTCTATGCTTAAAGGTTGGAATATTAATTTTATCCAAAAGCAATGATACTGAAGTCTACATATTAAATAATAATTGTTATGCAAATGCTATCAATTCATGATTACTGTATAGCGATGTGGGGATGTCTGGGAGGAGGCAGCATGGGCAATGGCAACTGTTTCTTCCTAGGCAGTTTAATAAGATTTTCAATGTATTTTCATCAAAGACACCTTCCTACTAGTAGAAGCTATCAGCCTTAATTAACTGCAACATGTATCCAGCTAAAATTAATTCTCCCCAAAATCACAGTTCCTTCACTGAAATTAATTGCAGAATATTATATTCCCAGGCTATTATGCCATCCTGGTTCTTCAGCGTGGGCATAATGTGGGTACAACTGTGGTCTTATTACCTAGAAAAAGCATTTGAACAGAAGGCCAACACTGCAGCTTGGAAGAGGAGCAAATAGATTCCTCCTCCTCACTGTAAAGGCAACCAGTGCCCCTCTACCCCCTCAAAAAGCCGTGGCTATCCCAGTCTGAGTTTCACCAGGAAGGAAAGACTCCTTTCTTGGGCCCCTTGTCTCTGACTCTGTTTTCATTTCATTGTAGCATGTGAATTAAAAAGTTAATCTAAAGGATGAGGGAGCCTGCCTGAAAGGTACCAAACTGCTGCTCATTTTCCCTTCTCTGCCCTTGTCTTTCCATGAATGCTGGGAAGGCAATGCAGGCATGTCTCTCCGTCCCGGAGCCTTGGACCGTGTTCTGCTATGGGTAGCATATTTATGTGAAGTTTGTACAATAGAAAAAAATAGATTGGGCAAACCCCATGTGATGTCCCTTAGCAGAGCTTCCTGTCTAAGTTTATGGCAGTGTTAACTGACTGGGAAAACTAAAGGGATTAACCACCTGAAACCTCCAATTCTGCTCCTCTGTCTTGTTCTGGTGCCACATACTGCCATCATAACACCAAGAACTGCGACTCTCCACTGGGTTTTATAAATATTCTAGACAGTGAAGGTATTTTTTTTTCCCCCTTCACTGCTACTTTAAGAGATGAATTTGCAGACTCTGGGGCATTTGCCCTTGACAAAGCTTGTCTGGTTCTTATGCCACTAGGTCAGTGGAATATCAATAGATTCTTAATGCAGTCTGTCTTTTAGAGTTTCTCTCATTTCTTAGAGCAAGAGTAAATGTCATTCATATTGGCAGGTTATAATGGGAACATTGAGATACTAATTTTTAAAAATATACACAGCTGCTTTTAAATAGTCTTGGTCTCCCTCTTGAGTGTCTTCAGTGTGTCTATAGCAATTACAAGGTTAGATATCCCTTAAGATGTGAGAAAAGGTCATTTTGTTGTCTTTTCTACCCCATGCCTCAGTGAAATATTCATGGTGCGGCTCAGGTATTGGGATTGGGTTTAATGTCTCGTTGCATTGCCATCTGTTTTGTTGTTGCAGTTGTTGTTGTTGTTTTTTCCCTTGGTGAGGGCTGAGGGAGCATGGAGGCAGCAGTGAGGGATGCTGGCATGTGGGTCCAGAACTGCTATAAAGGATGGGCACTGAATCTGCAGGAACAGAGTAGGTCCTCTGATCTGAGCTATTTTCTTTTTAACATTAAAAGTCTTTCTGGCGAAAATCTGCCATTATGCATGTAGATCATCAGTGGTAGATAGTCTCTGTGTCTCCTCAAAGGCTATGAAGCCACATTAAAGTATGCTTTTATATTATATGTAAAGTTCATTCATATAACTTAGCAAAGGCAATGAAATAAAGCTCCTCACTGAGGCACATGGCATTAACAACTTCCGAGGATGCGTTCAGTGGAGTTTTCCAGAGTGTTGCAGTGGCTCAGTGGCAAAGGGCAGCACAGAGAAAAGCTAAACCTACAAGGAGGTTCAGAGCATCAGGGGAATGTTTATGCAGGTATAGAGTCCCTTGGTCACAGCAGCCTTAGCCACCCAGCTGGTTGGTGGCACTGTCCTCTGCCACCAGACTTGAGACAACCACAATGACAGAGAGACCTGACACGGAGAACACCTCACAGGAGGGGCAGAGTGGGTTTATCATAGATGAGTTTTTAGCTCCCTTGCGACTTTACTCTTACTATAATGAATGTTTGGCCAGTAATGTTTCACCAGGATTTTTTCAAATCATTTTTGATCATCTTGCTCTTTTTCAGCATTTCCCTCTTACTGCTGTTGATTTAAATGTCATGACATTTTAAACATGACTTATTATAACAAAACAGTATATAAAACAATATGCTGCATAATAAATGCAGCCATATTTTTCAGAGTGAATGTTAAATGAGAGCAATTTATTCCTCAACCTATTTTAGTACCTACTTACTAGAGGGTATTGGCTGCTTAAATCCCAGGGAAGCAATCTTGGAGGCGAGGTAGCCTGGCATACACAAGGCTGAAAGCTAAGGAAGTATGAGGGATGCCTGGGGGAAAAAGCTGTCCTGGGAATGCAGCTTCACTCAGGAGTGCTGTGATCCTGAGCGCTGTGGGGAAAGCAGACAGGACCATTCTGGGAAGGTCTGTTGGTGGGTGACGGTCCCCTGAGAAGCACACATAAAAGGAGGCTTTGAAACCCCAGTGGTTTATCGTAAGCATGTGGTAGGTGTCACTTTAAACATCTGAAGTCTCCTTAAAATCCTCCCACAGTCAATGGAGAGAGTGACTCAGAAAATGAGTTTCTCCAGGACATGTTGAGTGAATGTGTTCTTCATAATTTCAGAAAGTGTTGGTGGGGGGTGGGGATTTGTTTACTAGGAATAAGCTAATTCTCCAGCAAAGAAATCAGCTCTGGCCATGGTGGGCTCTTCCTGAAGCTCCCAGAGGTGCAATGAGAAAGGTGAAGCTCCCTGCAGGAGATGGGTACACACTCACATCTCCCTGCACCCTGAACCACCTCTGTGCCAATGCTGCAGATCTTGCAGCTGAGAACCTTTCTGCTGGCAGAAAAACACAAAGAAAACAACCCAAATCAACCCCCCAAACACACACGTGTCTTTCTTGGCATGTCATAAATCTTGCTGAGTGTGCTCAGTGTATGGCAAATATTTATCTAAAGTAAAGAAGATTAGCAGGAGAAGTTTTGACTTTGAAACTCCCTGTGTTAGGAGCCAGAATGCATCAGCCTGTTACAGGCACCTCGAGGTTATCTCTGCTTTTGGAGTGGGATATGCACATCGCTCTGCAGCTCTGACCTTTTGGGAAAAGGCTTTCAGTCAAGTAATACATGCACCTGCATGAAATTTTTGAATCACTGACTCTATCCTTGATTAAAGTGCTTTTCCTTGATTAAAAATAGCCCTTTTCCAAATGAGTGATGTTGCATGGCAGGCTGTGCACACAGGATAACGTTTCCTCCAGCATTATCACATTGATGACATTGCCGTTTCTTACCCAGGTGTCTATGCAACACATTTCTCTTGTGTAGGCAGCCCTCAAGCAAATGCCTTTCAGAAGCTCCCCACAATCACCCACCTTTTCTTCCCAGATGAGGGAGATTTCAGAGGTGTTTATAACATTGTCTGCTAATGAGGAGGATAATGGGCATGGTGGAAAATGTATCCAAACACATTTATAGATTCTTGCCTGGATTTGTATCAGGTTGTAAATAGCAGTCCTCCAAGTCTTTGGCAGGACTTCTTACCCCAGTGGATATTACTTCAAGTATCTCCTTTGTGATGTGCTCACTTTCCAAGAATTTTATCTCAGTTGGAGCCAAACTGGAAGTCTGTCAAGATTTGAGCTCTTCAGAGTGCAATCTACATATTTCAGTGAATGGCAAACGTGTTTTCTATACAACTGTCATTCTGCTTGTGGGCTTACTTGTCTTTTATACTTTCAAAAGGAAATATCTTAGGGTGTCCTTTATTCTTTTTCTTATCATTTTTGTATGCAGAACTGTTAGAAACCAGCATTTGCAGAGTTTATTTTAGCAAAGCACTTAAACACGTATGTGTAAGGGTTTCACTTAACCTTTATGTGTGTTTCTATAAAATTCTCTTCATCTAAGTACCTTGCTAAAAAAGGTGTAGTTATTTGTATGTCCAGGTGAAGTGTGAGGTTCAAGTCTTTCCCCAGTGCACAACAATAAAACTGAAAAAATATTTGCAGCCAGTATGATGGAGTTGATCAGAGGGTGAAAGCCCACCACTCTCTAAAACACAGCTTTGATAAGCTGGGATTTCCAATGGAATACATGCTTGGAAGCAATAATATCAGTGGCTGTGAGGTAGCAGCATATTTCTTGTGAGAGTGGTGAAATAATTGGAGAAGGACCTTCCAGTAGATAAAATAATTGTGTCATGCAATGCAGGCAACTTGGGCTGCTTCTCCACTTCCTTAAATAACTCTGATTTAATGCAGCAAGTTAAAAACACCCTAGAATCAAGGATTTCTGCTTCACACAAACACAGATACGGGTATGATATAGAATCTTAAGCAAAGTCAGCAGATGAGAAAATTATAGTGTGTGGGGTTTTCTGCAGTGTTCCCTGTAAATTGCAGCAATTAAATTACAGCAGTCTTGTAGCTTTAATTAAATATGGAGACAGGCCTAGAGATGTGGAAGTCTCTGAAGTGCCAGGGCTGCTGGGGCTGCAGGGTGGGAGCAATGGTAAAGATGTCTCAGAAATGGGTCCTGATTCCCCAGCAGCTGGTGGGGCAGCCAGGCCTCTTGCACTGTGTTAGCACAGCATCTTGTAGGCAGTGTCTTATGTGGTCAAAGATCTTGCCATGCTTGTTCTCTGTCTTTGTTTGGGGCATGCCCAGGGCTGGAGTAGCTCCTGCAGTGATTACCCCTAGGGA
Organism: Gallinula chloropus; assembly: GCF_964237585.1. Taxonomy (NCBI): domain Eukaryota; kingdom Metazoa; phylum Chordata; class Aves; order Gruiformes; family Rallidae; genus Gallinula; species Gallinula chloropus. The sequence goes on from NC_140097.1 coordinate 9,393,307, forward strand.
GGTAATCCTGCAGCCATGTGAGTGCAGCATCCCTGAGAAGCTGCTCTGCGAAACCACTGTTGCATCCATTATTCTTTCCTTTTACATTGCAAGTCAAGCTGAGACTCAAACTGCAACTGAAGGCAAATGGGCTGGAGACAGGAGGCATGGACTGGCAGAGGAGGCTGCTCACCGAAAAGCTCACGCTCCCTTCAGCAAGACAGAGGGTGAGGAAGGGATAGAGCATGGCAGGAAATACAGATAATAGCAGTAAATGTCGCATTTGATTATGTCATGGGGAGGGCTGGAAATGAAATCTTACTATATCAGCTAAGTATAAAGATAAGTGGAAGGAAAGAAAGCACTGGGGGAAAAGATCAAGGAGGATGAGACAAGGGAGAAGAGCGTAAAGGAGGCAATTCAGGAATTAATTTGATGTAAAGGCTGTACAAGAGGAGGGACAGATGGTTGGAGGTCACCACCAGGACCGGGAGGTCCTTAGTGTCCTAGTCAGCTGGAGGCCCACCACATCTGCTTGCTGCAGCCCAGAAATAAAGGCAGGGGCGTACTGCGTGGCTCTGGGTCCATGAGGGACTTGGGGGAAGAGATATGTGCAGCAACCCTGGGATTACTTTTGTCTGCAGTTTCTGGAAAAGGTTGCTGCTGGAGAGAGGAGATGAGACTTTCAGTCTCCTTGTGGTTCACATGTTAACCTGACACTGAAATACCAGTCCACGATTTTCACCAAGTGTGTGAGTGTTAAGTATGTTAAAGATGGCTGGGTACCCAAGATGTATTGGCAATAACAAACACCAGCAGCTGGGTAATGCCTAATAGCTAATCCAAACTTCTGGCAACTTTTTGTTTTGCTTTGTTGTTTTGGGTTTGGGTTTGTTGGGGTTTTTTTTTGGGGGGGAGCTGCTGTTTTCATAACATTATGCTTTATAATTGCTGAAGCAGACGAGTTTTGTTATGTTGCTGCAGTTTGGCATAATTACTCTCCATTACTATAATTTTTCTTTTAGTTAAGTGCATTGGAGGTTATAAACTCTTAACTATCAACAGTAAATATTCATGGGGAGTGAGAATAGTGCTAACTACCATAAAGGCTTTTTTCCTCCCCAATACTTTTGGCTAGTCGCAAACACAGGTTGTTTTTATTTGCTGGTGTTATGGCACAGGTAGAACAAACCACAACAGAAGTGCTACTTCAGACCGTTGTTTCCCTTAAGAATTGCAGTGATAAAAGCGTAGAGCGTTCTGCTGCACTAACAACTTTAATAAAATAACATAAAGCACAACTGTCAGGTCTGCCAGCATTTCACACTGGGAGACATGAGTGAGAAAATGAGCGCTTTTCACAAGCAGAAATATTCAAAGAGCTTCACTGTTTACAAGTAATCAAGACTGACAGTCATAGATTATTGGTGGACGAGCATTTTCTGCTTGAGGTGAAAGAAGAGGATAATTTATCAGGAAGCCCAAGAAGTCAGACATCAGTAATGATCTGCTTGAAGAAGGGCATATCTTAGAAATAGTGCATTTATTTGTACTGCAAGGCAAGGAGATGTACTACGCTATAAACAAGAGTCTTAGTGCTTGAAGAATGTTGGACAGATACAGTGTGTAATTTGCTGGGCAGCTGCGATTAGAGAATTGACTAATGTGTGTCTTGGTGCTCATCCAGAATATTAAAAGAAAAAGCTAGCATAATAGTGATTGTCTGAAAGAAATGTTCATGCTCTCCTGTCCTCTCCCTTTGGAGTTATCTGAGCTGTGCTGATCTGGTTGCTTACCTTATTTATTTTTTTTTAATGCTCATGCTCCTGAGATGCTCCAGTAATGCAACAGGTTTGCATTTGGCTTCGGAGAATTTGGGGCTGAGTTCTGCAGTAAAACATCTTGTCTATCTGATGTGGTGCTTTTGCATCACCTTTCTTTTATCAAAACAGGCAAAGTAGCAGCAGGTTTAAAATGGTAACTAGGTTGGAGCTTTATGGAAAAGGTTTTATAGACTGCTACCTGCTCTGTCTGTGCCCTGATAGGCACTCTGGCCTGCGTGTAGCCAGGTCCTATTTGGAGCTGCTGTCTGGATACCGAGAAATGCTTCCCAGGGTGCAGCCTGAAAGGAAGGATTTGGTTACAGTTAGAAGATGAAGCCCGTATCAGTATAAAATGCCATGGAGATTCACCCCTTGTACTGTGGTATTCATTGTCTCTCTTCCTGTCAAGCTCACCTAGGGCTTGTAGCTTTTCTCTTTTCTTCTTTTAAATCATTATAGCTTCCTAATTCTTCTTTCGTTAAACGTATTGTATATTTTATTCTATATTTGACCAGCTTGAGCTAACATTACCATAACATTTCTGAGGACAAGCTGTGCTTCTCCAGTCTTCTATTGCTTCTTGTCTACGGGGGACCTGGGCTTCAGGCGAGACAATTCTTCATTACCCACCAAAGTGTGCTTGTCAGGAGAGCCCAGTGTGCCTTGTCACCCCACACATGTCCCTGGAAGACCCTGAGCAAAATCTGTCCCCTTTACTTCAGTGTTTTGCACAGAAGGAACCTCACCACATGCTATTTTCATCTCACTTGAAATGCTTGGGAAGGCATTCTGAAGGTGAACAGTTTCTTCTAGAAGTGCTCATTGCAGGAAAAGCAGTGGCTGTTGTTCAGGGGCCTTTGGGTAATACGGAAGCCCTGTTCCAGGAATCATGGAGAAGGCAGTGTAAGTGTTTTTGAGAGGACATGGATCAGTCTCCACCAGGGAAATCCGGACAAAATGCCTCACAGAAAATCATGTCAGGCAGATAAAATCATGTCAGGCAGGTGATGTGGGACTCTGGGTAAGATGATTTTTTTTTTAGGAACTTGCAGAACTTGAATTGTACAGAAAGTATCAGAGACTTCAAGCTAGTCTGTGTTAGAATGTCTCTATCTGAGTTAGGATGTCAGCTCCGGTTCCCCAGCTTTTTCTGACTGAGGACAAAACAAGAGGAAATCACTAGTTTTTACAGATGGATAGCTGGTAAATAGAGGTATTTTTTTCCCCTTTGCTTTGAGCAGAAACTTGGAGTGTTCTCCAGTTGCAGGAGAGCATTGCTTCCCCTATATAATCCAGACTTTCAGTCGCATGTCAGATGTTTGCAAAGCTGCACGGTTGGGACTTGCATGTACGTGTGAATATGAGCACACTCCAAGGCACAGCAGTCCCTTAGAAACAACTATCGACAGTTAGGTTTGTTTCCCACCTGAATTGTAAATCAATACAGTTTAATACTGAAATATGTATGTTTTTCTTCCCTGAAAGTACTTTCCAACTCAGCCCAAATACTATGGAGACTGTCTTAGCGTCTTTAAAAAAAAAAAAAGTTTAAGTAATGTAGATCTTGCATAATGAGGCCCTCACATGGAGAACCTAGTTGAAAAGTACTTCCACAGGAAATAACTAGTTGAAATCAAACCCATCCATGATCTCAATATCTTGTTTCCATAGGAGACCATTAGTGGATGTTAAGAACCAGGTTGAAGAACCAGGCAGGTTCCCATTTGTGCCTCCATTGTGTTCTCCAGCCTCCATTAATTTGTGGCATGCATAATCCCTGTAGTAGTGGTGGTATCAATATCCCTTAATATATTGGTCTTCTATTTATTGCTACTGTTGATCTTGAACCTGCATAATGTTTAGCATCCAGAACTCTCCTCTAGCAAGGTTATCCGTAATTCAAGTATTGTGCTTCCTAGTGGTTTGGCTGTACAGTTTGGTTTGTACTGGAGGTGCAGGATGGTGGGAGCAGAGAAGGGTAGGCAGAAACCAGAGGCAGTTTTCCAAATCTGTGCAGTGGTGGCTAGACAATATTGGAAGCGAATTGGCATTAGGGTGATAATTGCTTGTTGCACTTCAGAAATTGCTGACACAAAGAGGTTTGGACACAGAATAGTCCTAGGATCCTGTTTGGGTCAGCATAGCAAGTTTATACTGAAATAACATTCATCTATAAGTCTGTCAAATGATGAATACATTGGCCATGGCAGTGATTTAACACCATGGCCTGTTTGTCAAGCTCAGTTTGTCTGCAAAATGCGGATACATGTTTTCAGTACAAGAGGCCCGTGGACGCTGGCGAGGCTGCCCGGCTGCTGGGCTAGGCCGGGCTTGCTGTGCGGTCCTGCAGGCACTCTGCCAGGAGCCAGGGCTGCTCAACTAGGTTGGGTTTCCAGGCAGGTTTCTGAATTCATTGCTGCTCCCCATATATCCATTTTAACCTTAAGTCAAAGATTGATTATTTTTAAAGGTTAGCAGTTATGTAGCAAAAGAAACCTCCTTCTTTGCCAGCTTTGAGAAACCACCATGGTCTGCGACTTCACACAGTTTTAATTTAGACAACAACAACAACAGTCATTTTGGGATATGCCTCCTTATTACTGCTCACTTCAGTTTCTTTGAACAAGGAAAATAAAAATAAAAACTGCAAGTCGAATTCTCACTTCACTAGTCTTCTCCTGGAGTCAGGTCTCACCTGGGCTGTGCAGAAACAGGAAAGCAAGGGAGAACGGCAGCCAAATCATGTCACTAAAAGCACTTCTTGCAGGTTAAACAAGGAGACCTGGAGGAACAGTGGCTGCCCTCCCTTGCTTTCTAAGCTGTTGCCTGCTGTATCTCCTGCTGATGCCAGGTCAAATGAGCAAGACTTTTCTTTTTTAGAAAAACAGCTCACACCTCAGACAGACAATTGATTTACCACCACTTGGCTGGTCCTGATGCATCCTCTTGTGAAGTGTAAGTGCTTGCAGTCCATGGGCAGTACAGGATGTGTGCTGTTTCCTGTCACTCCTTCCCACTGCCAGCTCAGCTGTGGTACCTATACACACTATAGGTGTGTACAGCCAGGCACATGGACACAAAGGATGCGTGTGATGGTGTATGCATTGGCTTTCACATTTTTCTCTGTAATAGAGTAGCATTATTACAAGATGGATTTATAACACACCTAGAGCTAATGTAACAATGAAGATTAGTCCTCTGCTGGTCGAACAGTAATGCACTTTAATTTGCCTACAGCTACTGTATCGTATTGGCATGAAAGGAAATAGCTTTCTAATGCAGCTTCATCTGCTGAGCAGGAGGAAATCTGTGCTGCAGAATGTAAAACTACATAGGACTATAGCTGGCAGCAAAATCCAGAGTAGGAGAAACACAGTACAAATAAAAGTATTTGTGAGTTGGATGTATGCTAACAATCCTAGTTTATTGCTAAACATGCCATATACAGTAATGCAGTTTGCTTGGCAGGTTCAGTATTGCTTCATCTTTGTTTTTCATCTTCTGTACTAAAATTTGCTCAGGAATAAAAGGTGTAAATTTATTACTTTCTGACTTTGTGACATTAACAAAAAGTTGATACTAGAATTTTCTTCAGAATGACCGATGCTGTTATAATGCAAGCTGTGCTGTGTTCTGTACCTAGAGACACACTGAAGATCTCAATTCTTAAGCTGTTAATGCAAATGTTTCTGCTGCCTGTTGTAAATGTTGTCTTCCCTTGATGAGTGGCAGGCATTCTTTGAGTGGACATGTATACAATTAGTCACTCAAGTGTTGGCATATCATATTTATCATAAAATAGAATTCTCCTCTTCTGGAGAGCAGCAAAAACCATCAGCTTCTCCCTTCTTCTGGAGAGGCAGGGGATGTTATATGAAATTGTCACATCTGAGATAATGACACTTAATACTTCCTGGGATGGAACTTATTTTTGTGGGCATATTATGCAAGCTAGATGCAAAAGTTAATAGTTTCATATATCTCTGATATTTTTTTCCCCACTAAATCACCAATGAGATATAGTTGTGCTTAAAAGAACAAGTTTTGTTTCTAGACTAGGGATGTCTCTCACTTTCAACAAGGGCAAGGAAGGACTAAAAGCCTGCGTGTGGGGAGGGAATGTATCTCTTCTGAAAACTACTGGTATAAACTGCCAGTGGAGACAGCTGCAGCAGGGCCTTGTTATCACAATAGGTCTTTGATGGGAAAGGTGGCCCCATGGGCAGAGGAAAAGCTAAACAGAAAATTTTACGTGAATTACTGACAAGGTGTCCAGGCAGCTTCTGCCTAGCTCACTCCATGGATGTAATGGGCACTTCAAAATACCCAAGCGTGTTTGTTATCCTATTACCTACCAGTTTTGCATCAAAGACTTGTGAGGTATCTGACCATCAGCTCACAAAGGTGAACTCTGTCACTGCCTATCAATCACCCTGGCACCTTGCCTTATCATTGTAAATCCATCAGAGCCAGTTAACTTGTGTCTCCACTATAAACCAGTAACCTTCACCTTTTATCTCTTCATCACCAGGTCCCTCCCTCCCATGGACACATGGAATAGTTATATTAGTTGCATATAGGTATGACCTGAATTTGACAATGAAACTAGAAAAAATAACAGGCTTTATTTTTATTCTTCTCTCTCAAAGTTGCAGCGACATGACAAAGAGGATTCCTCTGACAAGTGGAGGACAGAAGAAGAAATGGCAGCTGAAGCAGCAATTCTGAAGAAGTATTTTCAGGAAACTTAGAGGTAATGATTTTAATTTACTCCTGCAACACCCAGAACTCTGTTCAGTCTTCTATAGGCTTCTTAAGGACACAGAGAGAATATGTTGAATGGAACAAAAGAAATGAAGGCTCTTAGGTTTGTGTTGTTTCCAAAAGGACACAGCATTCCAACAGTGGCTGAAATAACATGCTGCTCCTTGAACAATTTGTCACTGTCCAAGAGCACTGAGTTTCCAGACAGCAAAAAAAAATCAGAAAATCTAGAAATCAGAATCATCAGCAGTTACATAAGAAGAATGTCTAACCTAACATACTCTCCCTGTGTTTTTAGCACAGAAAATAGCCTTGGTACCTCTATGAGTTGAAAACTGCTTTGGCTGTGTACACCCAGCTATACATACGAAATCCCATCAGAATTCAGACTGGAGAGTAGCTAAGCAAATGCTAACTTAATATGGAAAAAATCTTATGTCATCTGATCAGTTCAACTTTGATAATTAAGCCTTATGGAAAAGTGCCTGTTCTGCTAAGCCTTCCACCGGCCCTGAGAAGAAAAGAAAAAGGAAAAAAAAAAAAAAAGATTTGCAGGGAGGAACAGAGAAAACACTTGGCAAACACTAACACTGGTGCTCTAGAAATTGAGAGTTTTTCATTTTGTACCTGGAGTCCCAGAAGCCAGATTCTTCCAGTAGAAATGAACTGGCCCCTGGAGATCAATATGAGTTATGCTGGGATGTAAGCCGAAGCAATGATGCCAAAAGCTCCCTCTCCCCTGTTCCCCATATGTTGTTTGCCATCACCCAGCACTCTCATTTCTCTGTCATTTCTGACTGTTTCATATTTTCTTCCTCTGAAGAACCAAAATCCCATAAATATCCCTCCTCTCTGCCTGTGACTCACTGCTTGCAGCCCAGCTTGAGAAATCTTGAGCTAAACTACCCGGTGTGCGTGTGGCACACCTACGTGGAGGCTCATCTCCCATGCAATTCTGTCATCTCCCTGTGGGCTGGTTCATAGGACTCTGTCCTTTCTGTGTTTTTCTTGCATGATGACCATGTTCTTGTCTTCTCCGGTCAGATGAGCTGTGCCAACCCTTCTGCAGACTGGCACAGAGAAAGCAGTGTAACACACAATTCCCATCTGTGAAGGAAACTTGTCCTTGGCACCTGGGACCTAGGGACCTCCAGGGTTTGCAGCAGCAGGGTTTGGACTATGCAGTCAAGTTTCCACAGTGGCTGCTGGATTTGTATTTAGATGCTCACTTTTCACCTTCTCAGAAATATGCTTCTCAAAAATGAATTACTCAGCCAGAAAGAGCATATCCTTAGGTAATGCATATGTAAGCACTCCTCTTTACTAACAGAGGCATTATGTAGTACTTCATCTATAGCACAGCAGCAAATGAACATTACTTAGGATAAAATGGCACATCCCCATTCCAGTGTGATGTTGTTCCCCCTTATATATTTGTTAGGGTTGTTTGGGGGTTTTGGTCTGGTCAGAAATGATTTGAAATGCTTTTCTGTATAGAGTCTCAAAGGGCTTGGAATTAAATCCCCACATAGCCATAAAATGTTCTTAGGCTTTTTTGATACCAAACACAAAGCTGGATAGATGGTATAAATTCATTCCTGCGAGCAAATGCATGTAGCTGGACTTTTATTTCCATTTATTATGAAAATAAATCAGTGTGTGCCTGTATGGGTGACCTCTTGATAAGTTCCCCCATGATATTAACGTCGTTACCTTTCCTAGAACAGACTGGTAAATTAAATCTTACTGGCATCGTTATCATAAGAGTATTTTGCCTAGTACAGGCAGTCCTTCCAACCTTTTATTCCCAACACAAGGCATCACTGTCAATCTCTTCTCCCTGACATTGTTTTGCTTCTGAGGTTTAAGGCTCTGAACCTGAGATAAAGGTATATCTGAGCACCTTCTGAATTTCTCAACCTTTATCTACTCTCTTAACCTTGCTTCTAAAGTGATGAAGATTGAAAACTTTTGGCAAATTAACAAGGCTATATGCATCCTTCTTTGAAGCTATTTTTGGTTTTCACCTACAAAGGACTTATTTTGTCATTTATAAGTTTACCTGGATGCTATTTGACTTGAGTTTTTTCATGAAGCACAGGGGAAAGTCAGAAAGAGACGGGTGTTCTGGAGTCAATGAATGGCATTTTTTAAAGTCTCATGCATTATTTTTCTACTTAAGTGTTTTGTTCAAAGACATCCAGCTCAGCTAGATTAGCCTGGACAGACTGAGCTGTGTTTCAGAGCTTTCCAACCTCTCCTTACATATATCACAAGTCCTTCACCAGCTGTCACAACTCCTATAGGACTGGACTAGGCACTGTAGCATCTCTTACCAGTATTTATCTGATCAGGAAGGATTTGCAGGTGACTTTTTCCTAAAAAATACTTGAACAAAGCAGGAAGCTCTTGACTTTCTTCCTACTACGTTTGCTGGTGCTGATATCTCTCGGCTGGCTGCAGAGCCACAGCTAAGTGTTTCTACACCTGTCCCCAGATGATCAGAAATACCCACCTACTTGCTTAAAGAAATGAACCCCATTTAGCCTTGTTAAGTTTACACCCTTAATATTTGTCTTAAAACAATTAATTTGTGTGTACAATTGCCCAGCATGGATGAAGCTGAAATCAGTAAGTGAATTTGTTTTGGACATGTTTTGTGGTTTCACTGTGTGCCCCCATGCCACTTTTTGAACACCCTGGACATGGCATGGGCTCTGCAGGGCTGCTCCCACAGTGCTGTGTCTCTGGAGGAGGGCAAGAAGGGTGTTTAATATGTAATTGCCCCAGTTAGTAACTTTCTTGCTTAGTAGCACCAAGATTTGACTTCTTTAGGAGCCATTTCTTCTCCAACAGCATTGGCCATCCACGTGGTCAGTTTTGTTTGACAACCGGTTGCTCTTCGGGGTGGATCCACAGGGGAACAGTCCTTACCCAAAGAACCAAAATTTGATGCAGCAGCTTAATTTCCAAGGCTGTTTTCAGATGCACCTTTTAAATTTTCTAACTGCCTATAGCTGTGTGAGTGTTTTGATAGTCTGGTTTGTGCATTTTAAATGACATGTGCCAGCAAAAGGGCTACAGATTAAGAGGGTTAGTAACCTTCAGAGAGTATATGAAAAATGTTTCTCTTCAAAGGCAGTTTCACAGTGGTGGTGTTTCTGAAGAAAGAACCAGGCTGCTGCACAAGTTTCAGTGCAAGTTTTCCTATTTTATGCCTAACTGAAGTAATATGTCTATGCCATTAGAAAAATAGTCAGTTTTAAGTATGATGTCAAAACGTCCCTTTGCATAAAGGGGTTGACAGTGATATTCTGTTGCCTAGTGCTGAGTTACAAATGTTCAATAGCTTTTAATTGCTTAACCATCTGAATATTTTGTGTCATTCAACATGCAAAATTCATTTAAAGATCTCTCCAAATCATACCGGCTGCGCAGTGGTGCAGGATTTCTGATGTCAGTTCTCCCCTTCATACCCGGTCTGGTAATGTTTTTGGAGAATAGAGCCTTTTCAACTTCATCAGGGAATGTGAATTTTATTCATTTTTTTCACCCCACTGTGAAAGAGAGACGATCTCATTCTTTGAGAGCACTTATCCTGCCACACAGCTGCCTCTTCTGCACCAAGATCTCAGCATGTGTGGAAAGATGCGGTTCTATTGACTTCAGCAGGGAAATTACCACTGTTAGCGGCAACTGACCAGTGGGAATTTCAGCTGGCAAATTGGCTTCCATCTAGTTTTGCTCCAGCACCTCTGACAATCCATGCTGTATGCATGAGCGGGAGCACTGAGCACCAGTGCAATCCCATCACTTCCCTTAAATTCAGGCATGTATGACAAGATGGCTCACAACACCCTTCTTTGCTTGCTTTACTGTAAGAAAAGCTCTCCCTTTGTATGGAATAAACACACAGAATGACAACTATGCCTTGGAGTGGATCTGCAGAGTGGATCTGAGATGTATACCGTGCAGTGAGGACACTGTCTGCCCCACAAGATGCTGTACCCATGGTATGGACCACAGACCAGGTTGTCTCCAGGGTGGGTGCCCCAGTGACAGCAGAGACATGGCCAGAGGTATTTTCTGCAACATTTGCTCTTCCATTGTAGACAGCCTGCTGGCAAGCAGAATCACTGTGCAGTCATAGAAAATACATTGTGGTGTAGACTCTAGTATGGGGGATGGGAGCAGGGGAGAGGGGCACAGCAGGCAAGGACCCTGAGGTTGCAGGACCCTGGCTTTATAAGCAGGGCAATTTTTTTGTGTGCTTGCACTGTAGTAAGACTCAAGGTGGTGTCTGGTCCTGCAGGCTTCCCAGAGACTGTTGTCAAGAGCTGTTCATGGCTGCGCTTAGGAGTTGTTTGCATATAATCCCTAAGTAAATACACATCCTAGTAATCAGCTATAGATTTCTCTGCACTCCAGACTTAAGTACTATTAATTATATCCCCCACTCAGAAGCCTCCAAGAACTATTAATTAGGAAGCAGGGGCTAATGGTTTGCTTGTCTGTGAAACTTATGACCTGAGAGTGAACTATAAACTTCAAAAGCAACGTGTTTTGTGACAGTCACCTTGGAAAGCATCGTAACAATCTGTCAGGAGAAGAGAATGCAGAACACCAAGTGTGTGTTTCAGTGTGACATTATGCTTTAAGTAGTTGGAAATAGCAAAGAGAGGGTGGATCAGATCATAGGGTCTATGCTTTTGCACCCAAAATTCTTTTTCTCTGCAGTGACTACATGTAAAGCAATTTTTATTGTCATCACAATGGAATGCAAGAAAAGTTAATATCAGTGGAAATCCAACAGACAGACATCTGGCCTTTGCTGGTATATTTGAAGTGTAAAACACACAGAGCCACCACCTCTGCAGCAGGGAAAAAGGTTTATGCACAGGAGTTAAATTATCTCTTACAGGAAGATGTAAACAGCCAGAAGAACCACAGTGACTGTCTACAGGAGCAACACCCACCCTAGAATGCTCAGGGCAAAAGGCTTTCCCAAATAAATGTGCTGTGCTACCACATGGCAGCCCTCAGCATCAAGGTTGTTTTCTCTGGTCAAAGCATATCATTATTCTTATGACCATAGCTAAGTCTATTGCAGCTTTGTTTTTATAAGTGAAAAGTCATCCTCTTGTAGGAGGCCAGCGTAAGCATAATGTCCCCCTCGCACTTATTCCAGGGCTCTATTTTGAGGCTGTAAGTAGTACTGTGCTAAAAGTTATACACTTCATTCTCTGGACTTCCATTTCTCTATAGGTGGCCATTTAATTCAGCTGTAACGAGTCCGAGAATTCCATACAGCACTGCTTGGATCCTGTAATTATAGCTACAGTAGAAACATCACGGCCAGAGACACAGACAAGATTGTACTGCATAAAGGCAAAGCAGCGATTGCATTGCTGTTAGCAATGAAAGCTGACCGAAGGTCGGATGTTCTCTTAACTTGCACATCCAGTGGCCTCAATGCTTATGCGGCCCTGTCTGTCAAACACCAGGTATTTTCAGCCTAATCTATTTCTGATTCATCATTAAGCTTTGTGTGTGCCGCATTGTATTAGAGGAAAATGGGGAAAGCCAAGCATAACTGATGGACATTGTGTCCCAGGACCTGGGATAAGAGAATCGAGGTACAGGACAATGCTGAGCTTCAAATAAGGATGATATCAGCTCTGGTCAAATAATTTTATACCCAAACCTGTGCTAATCTCTTGCCCCCAAAGCTACAAAAGGATGCGCTGTCTAAGCAGCCCGACCCTCCTTCAAGCAGATTCACAACACACGTGCCAAGTAATTTACAGGCTGCCATCAAACTGTCAGTCAAGAGGGGCATACAATGGAAACTGTTGCTCAAAATGCCATCAAAAGGGGAAACATATGTTTCAGTGAGAAAAGACAATCAAACAAAGAAGTGGGCGGTTGGAGAGTTACAGCCACAACAGCAGCAAGGATCCAGGCCTCATGCACAGCCCTGGGAAACAAGTTCGGGGGCTGTGCCCTCATCTAACACTTGGGTAACAGCTTTGTGTTTAATAAGCTGAAATAATTTTCTGAGTATTGAAGCCAGCTCTAAACGTACTCTGAAGTGAAGGTGCAAAACTGAAGATACAAGCAAAAAGCCCACTTCATGCTCAATTATTAGCAAAGGTTTGTATCATGATATCCTATTGCTGTAGCTGCTGCATAATAGAACTGCCCAGAGAGACACTCTAACCAGCAACTCGAACGTGACCTCAAAGCTTAAAAGCTGCCTTTGTGTGAGTTTTGGTATCTAGGCTGCGTGGGTGGAAAGGCGTTAATAACTCCTGCAAGTAGTTATTTGAAAAAGAAAAGGGGTGATGGACATTGGAAACATTGGGCTGAGTGCACTTGAGGCTCTGTTCTTTGCCAGGACATCAGGCTCAACCAGGAAGGACAGGTATGGGCTGGGCAAACCCAAATGGCCCGTTTGTGTCAGCACCGGGGGCTGCTGCAAGCCCCTGGGGAACGCTGCAGTAACAAGGGCACAGGGGCTTTGTGTGGGGGTTTCGCACACGGTTTGCACAGCTGCAGTTGTCAGACTCTCAGCATTTCTGTTTCTTTGCTTCAGGAACACCTTCCAGGTGTGTCATGGCACCTATTACAGGTCTTTTACTAGGATGGGCCACCAAGAGATGCATACAATTGGAGCAGACATGGGAAGAAATACCCCATTCACTCTCCAGCGTGTAAGACTGGGGCAGTTTCAGGGTGATGGTCCCGAATCACTGGTGTGTAATACCTCAGCATTAGGTAGAGACCCACCGCAGGGTCAGGCCGGGTGAGGATATACAGGAACTGATGGTTTTGAAAGAGCATTTACAGGAGGTTATATAAGAGATCATGCGCCCCAAAGACTCTTGCATGAGATTATTATAGCAAAATTGATTTGAAGAGTGAGAAGCTGGATTTGATGACACAAGATGCCCTTTCCAATCCTTTGTTACTATGACTAGCGATCAACAGAGCTGGGGACTGTGCTGTTTTACTCGGGGACATCAGAGAGGTGGCTTCACTTCATGTTTGTTTTCTCTAAAATGATCCTGACCTCCTTTGGAGGGTGCTTTGAGAGTTAGGAATGAAAAGCACAATGTGAAAGGCAGCCATTAGTATTATTTGGAAGTGAACTTTACTGAAAAAGTAGATAATAAATCAAACAAATGTTCCTATTTCTCGCTCTGGTACATAATTTTAAAATACTTGTGTGCAAGGATTTTCTCCTTTCTGTGTAGCACAGGCTATAATAGGAGCTGAAATGTGCTGCGTGTGGATTTAATACTGAATGTTTCCTATTGCCTGTCAGTGTTTCCTGTTGGAACATACTAATGAGCACCTAACTCGTTAGCAATAAACAGCCTTACATTTTGTCTTGCTAACAAACATCAGAGATACTATTATATGTAACTGTCTGTTATGTTTCATTTTTCTCAGGTAGCAAACTGCTTGAAAAACATCCCATGACATAAGAAACTCCCCAGAAAGGCGGACCTCATTCTCCAGTTCTCAGTGGCCCTGGAGCTGCAGCTGAACAATTTTATTATGTTATGTTCCACAAATACAGGATTCTTCCATGAAAAATTTTATTGGACCTTTGGATATCATCAAGGTTGAATTTCAGCTAAGACAACTAACAGCACTGATTCAAAATATTGCTCTGAGTAGTAACTCATATTTTTCTGAATTGTGTACTTGGGAACAAACCTCTTTAAATTGTCCCTTGGCCTAAATTGAAATAAAGTGCTAGCAAAATCCAGTAGCTACTGTGTTTAGGTACATTACAAAGTGTTTGCTCCATGTTGTGCTTTTTGATTTGGTTATTGTGTGGGGGCTATTATATCAGAGGAAAAAAAATAGACCTTTTAGCTTCATGATGATTCATAAAAGACAAGGCTTTGTAACAGACCAGCCAAAATAAACTTGGAGAGCTACCCTTTTGTCAGGTAAGGTAGGAAAACAAGAAATATAACACTGCCCAAGATCTCTCCTTTCTCTGTTTCTTTTGAAGCATTGTCACAATACTTCTGGAGCTGAAGGTGATAAAAGCATTTCTGCAAAGTGATTAATATGTGAAGCTCCTGATGGTAGGGTTAGACTGGCATGAACGTCCTGCTTGCAGCAACAAATACCATGCATGGGAGCCACCTGTGTGGAAGGCTCCCTCAGCAAGAAATGCTGTGCTCGGAGCCCCACGCAGGAAGAGACCCACCATGGGTTAGTTGTTGATTGCTAAGGTGATAAAGGAAAAGAAGTCAAACAACAGATGGAAGACAGAAGAAATGAGTCTGCAAGATATATGCAAGAAAAGAGCACCCATAGTCTTGCTCCTGAATTGCAGCTAAGTGACAACAGCAGCTTTCTGTGTCCCCTGAACTCAAGGTAGAAAGGAAAATGCACCAAATGTTTTAATAAGAGCCACGCTGAGGATGGGAGCATTGAGTGCAGAGGCCACCTGAAGGCTTGAGGAGGTCAGGGTCAGGTCCAAACCAAAGCTTAGCAGCACTATGCATGCCTGGCAGCATGGTGTGGTCACTGACCAGAACAAATGAAAATGCTCTGTGATAGTCTGTCCTAAGGACTTACATCCTGACCTGAGAAGTATGGAAATGCACAATGGATGAACTATCAAAATTTTCCCTAGGTCTCTCTCTGCTCTTTACTGCAGAGGAATTCAGTTGAGCGGTTTGAAGTATTTGTGTTGGTCAAATATAAATAGAAACACTAGAGCAAAATCACTGATGTTTGAGTCCAGATTTTACTGTGGTACTGTTAAAAATATTGCTCCTGAAAAGCCAGGTTGATTCAAAGATTTACCATGACCCACTGTGGCCACCAATATCTTCCATTACCCCTTTTAAAAAAACTGTACAGATTGTAACACTATTTCTTTTCCCATGCAGAGTAAATGAAAAGTCCATTTTGATTGTGTCTGCACTTTTTTAGACCCTGAACAAGGGCTGAATAAACAGGAAATGAAGGTCGGGGGCAAGAAGTGACAGAGAAGAAAAGGTGAGCAGACAGGATGGTCAAAGATGCTGGCAAATGGGCCAGCACAGAGAGTCATCCTTTTGCATGTTAATATTTAAAATAGCTGTTATTTCACATAGAACGAGGACAATGCTTGTGCTGAAAGGAAAACCTGAGCATCAGTTGCTTTTGCAAGGTATTTCCAAACCTGATGCTCAATGGCTTCCTATTAAATATGGAATATTCTGTATTAATTCTGCAGCCTGTGATGAGCGGGCGCCGCGCCAACCATTTTGCATGGGGGCTGCTGAGCAGATGAGTGCTGAGCTGTATGGAAGATTTCATTTGTGTAAATGAGGAGGCCGTTATCACAGCACTAAAGGTCCTGGTTTTTGAAAAAAAGCTTCCTGTGGTATTATGCACAAAACAACCTATTTATGCAGCATGAAAATATTTATGTGCTTCGCTCCAGCTTAAAAAGGGAATTTGCAATAGATGAAGGACATGAGAAAGGATCGGAGTGAGAGATAAGGAGAGATTAGAAGAGGCAGATCATGAAGTACATGATATCCTGCAGCGGTATGTGGAGTAAACAACCCCCCTCCTCTCTTTTTTAAGACCTGAGCCTTGAGTATGGTGTCTGGATCATTCATATGCTTCCTATAGACTTAATTTTCTGTAGGCAGGGCGCTGCATACAAAGATGCAATTGCTGGAAGTGCAAGGATCTGCTGTGCTGAAGACACTGATGGTCTCTGCAACCAACTTTGTCCTTTCCAACCTCAATCACTTGCCATCACTGGGGTCATGCCCAGGGCTTGCCTTTGGGAAGAGGGATGCTGCAAGGTGCTGAGCTCCTCCACTGAAAGTAAGTGGCAAAGATGGGGAAAAATCACTTTTCTAGGGTGCTTGAAAGGGAATGGTGTTAGTGGAGTGGTCTCACTGGGGTGGTGTCATAACAGGGCAGAGCTCAGCGTGCTCAATGTTACATGGCTCAGACTCTCACTCCCTGGCCTTAAACACAAATAAGTTTCCCAAGTGGTTTTTGGTAACTAAAAGCTTGGTTTGCTGAAGTGAGCAGTTCCTGCCAGGGGCTGCAGGGGTCGTGCCTGTGTGCCTTTTTATTTTTCACTACCAAAATAGCTGTGGGTCACAGTGATCTTCATCGACTTCTGTAGGACACACCATCAGCCTATGCAGCCAGGCAGCCAGGTGTACAGTCCCATTGGAAGGTCAGCACTCATGGGTGTACATTTTTGGGCTGGGCAAAGCCATTAAGAATGGGATCTGAAAGCTTTGGTGTGGCAGCAGCATGAGCCTGTGTTGTGCTGTGCACAGCCCCAGGCAAGTGGCTTCTACATCCCCCTGCTTGCTTTTCAGTGTGCTTACCTGGACCGTAGCTCTGTCTCTTTGTGCAGAAAGGCAGCTTAGATGGCTAATTGTCCTGCAGCAGATCTGCTTGCACTAAGGCAGGTTGTTATTCCACAGTGCTCTCGACAGAAGCTGTGAGTACAGCATGAAGATATTTTTTAATTCCCATTCAGCAACTCAGCATCATTCTTGCTGCAGATGCGGATGTACCAGCCCTGCTCCTCCATGGGACAGCCAGTTCTACCCCAGGTAGCTCAAAGAAGTTTGTGTGTTGACAGATCGATGGGCTGGGGATGGGCCATGTCGGCTCCTTGAAGTCTTTGTGCAGTATTTCATAAATTAGCTCCGTGCTGCTTCAACCTTCCCATGCACCCCACCCCTCAGGTATCAGGCTTTCATTTGATCCTGTGCTCAAACAACACAGGGTTTTGTTTTTAATTAATGTTGTAGAGAGGGGAAGATGACCATTTGGTCTCTGTGGGAGCCTGACTTGGCTGTAGATTCTGGATGACATCAAGACAAAGGCTCCTGGATGGGGTGGGGGAAGTCAAGGTCAGCTCCTGGCTTATGACTGCACCTTGCAGCGTGACCAGGGACTGAGCACCCCCTGAAATAAAAGCACCTGGATCCATGTGGGAGCTGGGGCTGACCTCACACCCTACCTGTAAAGCAATAAAAAAATCATAATGCCCCAATACCTACAGAGCTAATAATGAAAAACTTTCAAGCCCAAATACACACATAGAGTGATAGCCATGAAAGCCCCTAAATCATTTCTACCTCAGAGTTCTGTGTCATCCTGTCCACTCCCCATCTCTCGTTGTCACTGCGGTCGATGGCTGCTGAAAAGCCTTGTCCGATTCCTGCATGTGGTTCCCAACGCACAGGCCAGCAGCGCTGCTGTGAAGGAGCGAACGCTGCTGCTCGTGTAAGCTGTCCTGTGTGTTGGCAGGGCTGTGAGTTTCAGAACAGAGTGATGTATTTCAGCTCTTGTGAAATTTCTGAATAATCAGCTCATCAAAAAATATCATGCAGAGTTCCCTTGTAGTCCTCTCCAACTTGCCACCTCTCCTGCCAATAGCTCTGTAGGGTGACCACAGCTTGGCATAGCCCATTAGCAGAGCTCTGCACAATCACTCATGAATAGAGCTGGCTGGGAAATGCGATTTTCCTTCCTGAAGAAAAAAAAGAAAAAAAGAAAAAGATGATTTGCTGGGGCAGGGAGGATGTTTGACTTGGCATTTCAGGATGAAGTTTTCTCTACTGCTCCCTCCAGCACTCTCTTCAGCTCACCCCTGCACCCCACCCTTTTTTCCCTCCCAACTTCATATTTTAGGTAACTCCAAGAAAAGAAAAATTCCACTTTAAGTGACAAAGTTGTTGGATGCTGTTTTGATCTGCTGGTTATCTCCTCCCATCCCCAGGGCTGGGATTCGCTGACCCAATGCGATGGGCACCAACCCACCAGCACTTTCCCCAGCTGGGAGAAACTGCCCTGTTTATTCTTTGGCATTTCTTCAAGATATTTCCCCTGCTTGAACAGCTGAGAAACCTGCTTTTCAGGCACCTGGGAGCTAGTGACCATGTCTCCGTGGCAAAGGTAGGTGCTGGTAAGGTCTTGAGGTAAACCCAACTGGTGGTACCACAGAGATGAGGAGCAGAGCAGCAAGAGTCACTGGCCTGCTTTCAGCTGCTCCTCTTCACCTTGGGTGGCCTCCAGGCACATCCCCAGCGCTTTCCCCTTCCTTTTGGACTCATGTCTCCCAGTCACAGGTGCTCACTGCTTTGGCTGGAAAGCGCAGACTTCCTCACCATGTCCTCTAACCGTGCTCAGAGCTGAAACAGGGAAGGAGGCCGGGGAGGTTTGCTGTCCTTACAGCAGGCAGCAACTAACAAGTGGGGTGGAGGAAAGAGGTGTAAAAATCAATGGTTAGTGCATTAGGATTAAAGCTGTAGCATGAAAGCCTCATACAGGCAGGATTATTGTATTTTTTTCATGCCTGCGGTAGCCGCATTGACTGCGGCACTTGGTGTAGCGTTTGCGTGGTGCTTGCGTCGCTGTGCAAAGCCCGGTGTGCACCTGCGGGACACAACCACGTCCATCAGGGAGAGGGGCCTCCAGCACATGGGCCCAGCACCGCCTGTCCCCTCCTTGCCTCTGCCCCGACCCAGCCACGGCTGCCGCGCATTTGCTCTGTCCCTCTTTACTGGTGTCACCCTATTTCGCTCTGCTCAGGCTTTTGTCATTTCTTTTGTCACCATAGTGACAGGGGAAGAGTGATGATTGCGGGAGTAATTTCCCATATTAGCTAGCACTGGCCTTTCAGCCTAAATCAGCACTTCATTTTCCCGGGGCTCCGGCAGAGCCTGGCGCAGCAGCATTAACAAGCAGTGGTGGAGGGGACCCACACATTGCAGTGCTGCTGGCGCTGCTCCGGGACAGTCTGGGCAGGCAACAGGCCTTCAGGTCACCACCTGTCCCACCTTCACACACCAGGGATCCACAAGCAAAAGGGGAAGAAAGAAAAAACACAATTCCACTTTTGGAAAGGTTTCTCCCCAAGTGCATTTGTTGTGAGTTTCCTGGTCTGTAAACTCAGGAATCGGGGCACTTGTGTCTGTTTTAGGGCACGTGCATGGCTGCAGGGTGCCTAAGAAGTGCTCTCCAGAGGTGGCTGCTCGGGCTGAGCCATGCAGCAAGTTGGCAAAGACCCCCACATACACCCTCAGACCGCACCCCCACTTGGCACAGCCTCTTGAAGCATTGGCCCAGGGAACCCAGGGGGCTTAAGGGAACCCATACCCAGGGCTGGGACCAAACCTGGGCTCACACCGGGGCAGTACAAAATACTGCTCTCTCCCAGGCTTTCTTAGCCCTTCAGTGCATCTAGGTGACACGCACAGGATACAGGATGCCTATCTGTGTAATATGAGATAGGGAGCCTGCTTTGGCAGGGGGGTTGGACCCGATGATCTCTTGAGGTCCCTTCCAACCCCTAAGATTCTGTGATTCTGTGATTCTGTGAAATCAAGTTCATTAAGTACACAAATATGTTTAAATAACAAACCAGGTACTGAAAAGCAGAGAAAGGTCAGGAAACGCGAACTGAAAGCTGCTCCTCTGTTCTCTGCTCCAGCAGTGCCAGTCCCTGCCACCGAGGAGGATATATTAAGAAGAGTCAACCTTCATTTCAGGCGTGCTGCCTTTTGTCCTCATATCACAACATTAACATTATCCCCACATAATTTTGTGTATTTAATTTTACAATAGACTGTGCCAGTGAGCGCTGCCTGTAAATATTTGATCACCACCGTTCCTCTAGGATTATCTTATCAAGAGTAAAGATATTAAAATAGAAATCTTGTCATGTTACTGCCTTTATACTTCCAGCCTGAGAGTTGATTGACAGAAAATGAACTGCCTGAACTAGCTCTAAAGTGTCTTTTCACTCAGAGCTTTAATGCCAGAGGCTATAGAAAAAAAAAAAAAGGTAGCTAGTCATTGGAAACTAATGCCTTGCTGTAGTTATGGAGCTTTTGTACTGAAGATTAAAAAATATGAATCTGCTAGGGGTATTTTTACAAGTGTAAAATGGTGTTGGTCTTTTTGTATCTTTTGCCATCTCTAATGAGCCTTAAAAAGAGCCTTCTCTTTTCTTCCTGCACTTGAATATTAGATGCAGCCTCACCGCAGCTCAGAGACACAGGCTGAAGTTTTGCAAGAGTAAGCTCTTGACTTATCTAACCTACAAAATTTCTTTTTGGTGATAAAACGGATTGTGAGCCAGAACTGAATGTTCCTGCCTAGCTTGGAATATCAAACCACTATAGACAAGTCAAGGTTTCTATTTATGGCCAGTTAAAGACACACTGGTAATGCTATTTTAATGTTACAAAATTGCCCTGAAATTGTCATGTGTCTGAAGAGCACCATGCTGCAAATATATTGCCAGTCCTCAAGGGCTTGCTCAGCCTGTGCTCCAGCACAAATCAATGAGAGTTTTTGCTGGAGTAAGGACCAAGCACCAATTCA
The DNA here is from genome assembly GCF_964237585.1 of Gallinula chloropus. Lineage (NCBI taxonomy): Eukaryota > Metazoa > Chordata > Aves > Gruiformes > Rallidae > Gallinula > Gallinula chloropus. The sequence continues at coordinate 9,414,264 of NC_140097.1, forward strand.
GGAAAACACCTAAGCACCAGCAAGCTTTAATCACAGGCTCATGTGGCTCAGAAATCAATGAGGGCAGAAGCTGACTGGGGCAAAGGAGTGGTAAGGGGTTTGGGACCCGCATCCCTGCAGTGCCTGCACCCACGCAGGCTGAGAGGGCCTGCATCCCAAATAAATCTGGCTTTGTCCCAGCATGATCCTGGAGGGCAGGAGGCAGCGGTTACCTCACTGACCTGTCCCATCGCGATGACAAACTGGAGCCATCGGCATTAAATCACGTAAGGCTTTCAAGGCAGTAGCAAAAGTGTTATTGTGGGATGACTGAGGTTGGAGTGGCCAGAGGAGTCAGAGCAACCTGGAGCATTCTGCTTCAGTCAGATCATTGCCCCCACTTTTCTCCCTCAACATGAACATTAATTGCATGAAATGAAAATAACTGGATGTTAAGCAGCCTATTGTTGAGCTGACATGAAAGGGATTCTCCTGGGGGGCTCACATTAACAGCAGTGGGGGGGTTCCCTCCACGCCTTCCCTGGACTCTGAATCTAGAAAAGCTTGTCCTAACATTTCACTTATGGGACAGGTAAAGAGCTGTGGTTTTGTTCAGTATGCTCAATATATCCAATTAAAATATACTGGCGTGTTCATCAGCTATTAACTGTCTTTGCAATAGCTGTAATTAAACAGATACTTACCTGTGAAAGGAAATCTTTGACGACAAACTCTAACAGGGTGGTGGAGGGGAGCTGGAATTTCCCAGGTCTCCGATGCCATCTTGCTTTGTATCTCCACATGGATCTCTCAACCACTGGCAGTTTTCCTTTCCCTGCTGCTGGAGGGAGGATGACTTCATGGCCCACTGGCAGACACTGATTTCCATGTGGGTAAGGGATGTCAGCAGAAGGCGAGGGGCTGGCCAGCTCCAGCTCCTGCTTGTCCCTTCCCTGGGCTTGCTGGGGGTGAGCTGAGCACCAGCAGTGCCACATGCTTGGCAGCCCTGGGGGAATAAAAACAGCCAGGCAATTTTCTAAACCAGGCAATTCACTTGCAGAAATATCATTTACCAAGTTCCACTCAGAGCCTCAGGGATAAGAAATAGAGAACGAGAGAGAGAGAGAGAGAGTCAGCTGCTCAGGAGTTTTTAGCAAACTCTGAGGCTTTAGAGGGTTTACCAGCTGGTGGCCTCCAATTCAATGGGTGGTCGAGTTAAAAGCCACGCACCCTGCTTTGAAAACTTCCTCCAAAGACCTGAAATGAAGAGAAACCCCAACAAGGCAGACTAGTGCAATGCAGAGGAAGGAACTGAAGGAAGGAAAAAGTAATTACCTGAGCCAACTGTTCTAATTATATACACACAGCAGACAAATGGTGATAGCATTGTTGGCACTCTTAAGACGGATAGCAGGGAAATGGAGATACAGTAGAAAATAACACATATTAGTGAATTACTATTCATTATGCTAAAGAAGGGGGCGAGTATTTACATTACTCAGAAATCAGGCATGCAGAGAGATGGGTGACAGCAAGGAGAAGCGTAGCAAGAAAACCCAAAGCGTGATTGGGATGGGTATCTGTAGTAGCTGTGAACATGGGGGTGCTGAGCCAGGCGTGATGCCACCATCACCATAGCTTTTCCCCAGATATGTTTCAGGGCTGCACAGCACATGCTTTTCACAGACTCACAGAATGATGGGATTTGGAAGAGATCTCTGGAGATCATCAAGGCCAGCTCCCAAGACTGATGTTCCCATTGGACAGTTTAATCTCCCATATGTACCTTCCTAGATGCTTAAACACAGCGTTTCCCCAGGAGGCTCTGGAGCACACAAAGCAGTTGTCCACTAATGGATAGCCCCAGCACTGCTCAATTGCATCACAGCTTTATGCAGCTGATGGCAGCCAATGTGCAGCTCACCTGTGTACTCACAGTCTTCCAGGACCTTCTATTAAAATGTCCCAAAAATCCTTGCAAGTTTGTGGCATCCTCCTCACCAGGTACTGTCGGCAAACACCCATGTTCCTCTGCTGAGGCATTTAATGAAGATAGATAGTGATCAACGTAAGCTTCATCCCACTCCTTGAAAAATCTCTCCTCTCCTCATTACTAGGCCTATTAGCCAGTTCCCCACCTATTTCTGAGCTATTCAATTAATCCCCATCTTCTCCAGGACAGTTTACAATGTTAGGTATTCAGAGCATGAAGGCAGGGGATTCACTGAAATCCCAGAGGAAGAGAAGTGCTGGATTTCCTTTATTTGCAAGGTCAGTTAGGGATTTCAGGTTACTCTGGCTGGGTAAATCATGTTCTGTTCACTCCATTTACCTTCATGTCTCCAAAAATGGTCTTCCTCTCAGAAAAAGGTCACTGAGCTCTGAGTACTGGACCCTGTTCACTTAGCAAGCCCTTCTTAAAGCAAGCCCCACTTCCTGGAGACAGTCCCACCCTGATCAGATACACTTGTTAAGGACCCACCTGTAGGTCTACGGGCCAAATCCTTCCAAACTGTGGGACACCAACTGCTCCCTTTCTGCTGTTGGCCACCCCAGGCTGCTCCTTAGGTACCTAACAAACCCAACAAATTATGCAAATACTTTAAAAAAAATCCAGTTGCAAGCCCCCACTGGGCAATAGGAAGCCATAAACCCCAAGTCAAGGTGGGCTGTCATGTTTGGGATTTCATTTCTGCACATCTTTCTTAGCCTCCAGGCCGTTTGCCTTTAGCCCAAGCTCCAAAACTTTATGCTTTCCATGTGCTCCTACCCTGTGCTTCCAGCCAGCTACCAGCCCTCCACTGTTCTCTCCTTGGTCTTTCTCTTGCCCTGCAGCTGTAGAAGTTACACATTTGAGTAGTCTTTCCTAAGTGTGCTCTCTGGCAAGTCTCTCTTCATCCTTCCCCTTCTATTACATGCAGCTTGCCACTTCATGCTATTTAGACTCTACTGATTCTTGGTGTCTTTCCTAAGAAGACACGTTACATCCAGTTCTGCCTCCAGCTCCTTCCTAAAAGTTTTTTTCCCCCTTAAACTGAGAGGCCTTTTTTCAGATCTGAAGCAGTTGGCCTGTCCCCACCTGCTCACCATGTGACGATGCAGATGGTGGAGTTGCACAGCTCCTTGGGTGATCAAGTGCTTTATAAATTTCAAGCCAGAGATATAAAAAAAAAGAAGAAAAAAAATTGGGGAGGAAAAAATCCCAGTCTTTCCAGGGAGCACAAAATCAACACAACTTTAGCTAACTGCATGCAGGCAGAAACGTTGCCCTGCCTGAAGTCTGCACAGATGTTTGTGCCCAGCTAAATCGAGTTTTCCAGGTACTGCCCGCAGGCTCAGTCTCCTCCAGCAGCACTCGCAACCCCCTGAGCCCCATAACCAGAAGGGAAGGGAACACTAAATCCCAAACCTCTCCTGGCATAAACCAGGCAGCAGATCATAAGCAAACCGTCAGTAAGTATCTGTGCTATAAACACACAACAGAGGGCTTCTAGCCAAATCCAGCAGCAGAAAAGCATCCCTTTCCACCCCTCAGTCCCCTCCAAAGCCCTAGCCATCACAGCTGGCCCCGGAGCTGGGCCTGGGCACACACTGCCCTGCCGTGCTCTGCAGTGACTCCTTGATTAGAGGAAAATTAACAGTTGCAAAACTGTGAGCCATGGGGCTGGGTGTGGGGTTTTAGAGGCGGAGGTGTGCACACACCTCTGTGTCTCCCATAGGACAAGTTCAGCAACGTCCTTGTGTATCAGGCATAAACACAGACATGGAAACATTGGGGAAGGGGCAGAAATGTACATCCCATCCTTTCCCTGCAGAGTGGCATGAAGGGCCAGAGAAACAAGCACAGACCATCAGGCACAAGCTCAAACCAAGATGCTTCAGGCACTGAGACAGACGTTGTTGTATTGGGAGGGTCGAGAACAGCCCCCACATAGCCAGGGCTTCCCCAGACCTTATGGGCAGGTGGTGTGGCCTCTGTGGAGCAGAGCTGGGCACCAGGGCCACAGCCCTCCCAGCAAAGCTCACACTTTAGCTGGAGGAGGGTATGGGAAGTTCGCACATAACTATATAGAGGTCTTTATCTATCTAAACCAGGCATTATTAATTTAATGTTTAAAAGGGTTGTGTATATATATGTGTGTGTATATTTATACACACACACATATATTATACACACACACACATATATAAATGCTGGCTGTATTTATAAAGACCTTTTAAAACTAAAGGAAGGAAGGTTTAGATTAGATATTAGGGGGAAGTTTTTTACAGAGAGAGTGGTGAGGGGCTGGAACAGGCTGCCCAGAGAGCTGGTGGATGCCTCGTCCCTGGAGGTGTTCAAGGCCAGGTTGGATGGGGCCGTGGGCAACCTTGTCTAGATCCAGGCCTGATTGGAGCTCTATGATCCTTGGGATCCCTTCCAACCCAGACCATTCTATGATTCTATGATATTTAGACACATACATACTTACACATACATACACACACACATGTAAAAGACATACATATACATTTACATATGTATTATATATATCTCTGAGCTATAAGTTTATAAAGGTCTTTCAGAAGACCCATATATACGGATGTGCATGTATATAGGTATATTTATATGAATATATATGCACATAATATAATGCATAAATATAACTACATATGCTATAAATATTAAATGTGTGCATTTTATTATGCATGCTATATAATATACTATGTATAATTATACAGGAATAAATATATTTATGCTCTTCATTATGTATATTTATATTGTTATAATTTTTATATATACATTTAGAATATATCTTTTTAAAGGTCTTTTAAAAGGTCTTTACATGCAAGTATAATCAGTGCATATATATGCATACAATACACGTATATACATATATTTTAATGTACACCTGTTTTTGCACATTAATGGATAAAAAATAAATAAATGAAACCACAGAAGTGAGATTGTAGCATTTCAGTTGCAGCCCCTGGGTAGCCCTGAGGTGAGGAGATTGCTCAAATAATTCGTCTGCCTTTTAATGAAAACTCTTTTCTTCAACTTGCTTCCATTTAAGCTGCCCTGTTTCAGGAATACTTGCTCATTGCCTGGCAGATATGAATGTGAAAAGATATAGATAACATCCTCTGATGGGGGTGTGTGTGTGGAAGGGTGTGTATGCACACATGTGTACATGCATATGTACACACACAAAGGAATTTAGATTGCTCTCTGGGACCATCAGAAGAAAAAGCAGCTCAGGTTGGGCTCCCTGATCCTGGGCTGGCACTGACAGTGTAGAAACTCAGCAACCTGTCACCAAAGATTACCTGAACTGTAGGAGAATAGGAATAATATTGCTCCCTGCAGCTCTGCAGAGTTTTATACATGAAAAGCGTGTAAATGAAGTCAGGTGTAACTGGATAAAGCTCTGCCTCTGTGTGCACAATACACATGCCCTTCACCTGGGAGACGCCCTGGTACAGCAGGGGCTGGGAGCCAGCGCTGGGGTGTGATGGCTGGCGAGAGAAGTGTCTGGGATGAGGGAGGCATCCTCCTGCTCCGTGCCAGGAGACACCGCCCGAATGCAGACACATCGCTTGCACATTTTACTTTTAAATCCACTGGCTGCTGCTTTCAGGCCTGACAGGTGCCCTGACACTTTTCCTTACCTTTCCTGCCACCAGCTTGGCCAGAAGACACGGTGTCTGTCTGTCCATTCCTTGTGCGCCCTGCTTCTGCCAAAGCCCCCTGCTCACTTGCACAGTCCCAGCTGGAAAGGAGGACCTGTCACACCATGTCATTTCTCTCCTCCAGCAAGGGGGTCCTGCTGAAAGAAGTGAGGAAATATCATCAAAATCCAGCCAAAGGCTGATAAGCAAACTGACAGTTACCCAAAAAAAATAAATAGGTGAGGTGGGAAGAAAAGCCTGGGTGGGTAGGTTAGTGACTGGCTACACTTACAAATCTTCTGGGTGAGCCTTTCGGGCTCCCCAACATAAAAGCACTTCCTGACACATTCCTAAAATGCCAGGAAAAGTATTATTCCCCCTCTCCCCCAGCTTCTCTCTCTTGTTAGCCGCTCTCACAGAGCTGCCCGTGCCCAGGAGAGTGGCAGTGTTGAGGCAAGCATGTCACCATCTGTAGCTCCAACAGCAGGAGGAGGACAGCAGGCAAGGGTTAAGTAACAGCTTATTTACGAGTGACGAGGGCGTGCAGAAGCCTGGAAGATTTTATATTTTTTTCTCCAGTTTTCATTGGGTGACAGACACTTTACAGGCAGTTCTGCTGTCCCCAGGAACGTCAGTGTGAAATGGAGGACTGGTGGCATTTACAGACTGAAGTTTCTCCTTGTACCCAATGACAGAATAAAGGGGAAAAAAGAAAACAAAAAGAAAAAAACCCAAGCAAAAAAACCAAACACATGAATGTTTTCAACCACCAGTGCCTCCAGCCTGTTTTTATGCCAGCTCTAACTCTGTCTGGTTAGACTCACTGTGCTGCTGCAGCAAGAGGCATTTTGAGCTGCTGGTGGACAAAGCCGTGTTCTACTCAAGCAATTTCTCACTCACTTAATTATATCCTGCACTTACAGTTTTACAGACAACAGATGTGAGAGCTTACCTTGGGACAGATACATTATGTATACAGCATTAACTTCACACCCATACAGCCCCCATTTTAATTACACAGCCAGTGGGGGACCCAGGATAGTTTGCTGGCAGAGCAGTTGGTTTCATTAGCAATTCCCAAGACCTCAGCTGTCTGCAAGCATCCTCACCCACGCAGGCTGAGCAGCACTGGAGAACCTCTCCATGGAAAGATGAGCCACCCACTACCTGACCTCTGGGCTGTCATCGCAGTGTCCTGCCCCCCCTTCCCCCCAAATCACCAAAAGACCAACTTCTGGTGCTCACCTATGGGTTTGTACAAGCTCCAGCCTGAGATTCACCTTCAACAAGTATTTTGGAGAAAAGCCTTAATGTGACATGAAATGTGAGGCCAAAGGATATTGAAAGACAACTCGGATGCACAGCACTGTAGTAGTTTGTCTGATCTCTGACCCTTGTCAGGGAAACATCAGTATGACAGGTCCCCACAGGCTGCATCTCTCTGCTAATAAAAGCCTTTTAGCAACACTGAGAGAAGGGGTTTGATCACAGCCTCTTGCTGGGTTTAATAGGTGGTGAAGGCCAAGCAAGCATTTGGTTTTGTCACTCCATTTGACACATCTCTTCTTTGTACCAAAATAAGCAATGCCCTCACATTTCCTCAGCTTCAGAGAACTCCAGAAATTCCTCCAAATTTTAACAGATCTGAAACCAGACTAAAATTTTACTTGTGCCACTATAAAGCAGAGGAAACCACTCTAAAAGCGCAGTAGTTTCTCCATCAAGCCCACTGTGTCAAAGCCAGGCAAGGAGAGAGTTTCTGCACTTGTTTCTTCCCCTGGTGAACAGAAAGAAGGGTTGGTTTTCCCCTTTATATCTCTGCCAGGAGAAAAACAGGTGTGTTGAACCCTTTCAGCCACCTTTCCTTAGCTGGATTGCCCCTGTCCCCACCCATGGCACAACCACACAGTCCTCTGGTTCAGAAATCATCCATATATATGTGTCAGGTGAAATAAAAATTGTGCCTAAGTTATTCTAGGACACAAGCTAGCACCGGCTACATTAAATCCCATTAATTAATATTTAATTCATTATTTTCCTTGCCCCCTAACAGTGATACTGCAGAGCACAGAGACAAGTATTAGCTGGGATACTTCAAGACATTATAACTCTGAGAGTTACAAAAGCTGCATATTTGTTAAAAACAGTATGACAAATCTGTCGCTGTTAGAGCCGCTCTACCAAGACTAGAAAAATCCTGAATAAACTGCAATAGGTCAACAATTTGCCAGAAATATCAGCTGAATCAGGAGACTGTGGTTTCATCTCACTGGAACATTACTTATTATGTGCACAAAGAGCCCTACCTCAGCAGAACACTGTGCATTACTTACCGAAGGGCCAGCAAGGCATGGCTCATGTTTCGCTAACTTTCACTCATTCAAGCTTAATTCTTTCCTTAGTTATTTCTCATCTGCTTGCTGACCTGGTAAGGAAGGGCACACGGTGGGACAGGCAAACTGCCTTTTGTAGCACAGAAGACCTTTGCGATGGCATCTGCTGAAGCACGGCAGAGGGCAGAACTCAGCTGAAGTGGCCTGCTCTCAGCAAACGTGGTGCTCACTGCTAATCCCTCATATGGGGGTGATGCAGAAAGTGTGAGAGCACTTTTCTGTTTGTTTCTGCTGGTTGGGAAGATGTTCTTCCAGCCAGCACTGCTTTGGATGGCTGCACAGTGGTGCTGTCCTTCCTCCTGCACTCTTACCCTCATGGTTGGAAAGGACAAGGGGGATACACAGGGATAGGTGGTCGGAGGTGGTGAGCATCCAGGGCTGCCTCATTCCCATGGGATCCAGCACTGCTTTGTCCACACATATAAACGGGTCAGCCAGGCTGGTGAATAACAACTCACCAGCTCATCACCATGTGCTCACCATATCTATGCCACTTGAAGAGACGGCAATGTTTTTTTTCTCCATCCATACTAGAGTGACTGCTGATGACATTTATCCAGGTGGTGACGACTTTCTCAGTGGCCTTAGAGACCTGGGAGGTGAAGCTCCCAAACAAAAGCCCTGGTGGCCTTTTGAAAAATTCATCTCTCTCTTTCCCTGCTGAAAGTAGAAGAGGGGAAAAAAAAAATAAAATATCCTTTTACTGAAGTTGTTATGCAATGAGTCATTTGCTGCCTGACAGGAGATGGGCCAGCGTCCCTCTCTGCGCCGCAGTGATTTGACTAATTACTTCTATCTGCTCCAGCAGAAAAGCAGTCTCCTCCAGCTTTTCTGCTGTCTGGGTCCTGTCTGCCAGCAGCAGAGAGGTGGGTAGCGATGGGAAACAACGTCCTTCTGGTTGGAGCTGTGGCATTTTGCCTGTTCCTTACTCCTGCTGGGTGGCAGATCCCAAAACGAATTGCTCCCACTCAGTGAAAAGCCAAAGCCTGACGAGCTGGGACTGGGTAGGCTGGACATTTTGGGGCTGGCGTGTGGGCATTCACATCCTCTCAGCATGGCACAGTTGCCCATTTTACCGAGCCCTGTGTCTCTGCATGCCTCTTGGCTGTGTGACTGCTGGGGTGACAGGTCCTGTGGGGACAAGGAGGCTGCACAGCACAGCCCACTGCAGCGCTCGCAGTGATTAAAGCCTCCCTGGGAATTAAGCGCGGTGCAGACGGCTGGTTAGACTCAGCTGTCAGGCTTCAAGGGAAACCATAGTGAGTTTTAAGGTGGTATTACCTTTTGGCTCAAGGCTGATGTCTTCTTGAGGATTTGGGGACTGGACGGCCATAAGTCTCACTCAAATGTGTCTCCTGGTGTGGCTGGGCAGAGGGTGAGGACGGAGCACAGGCTGTGTGGGGCTTCTTCCAGCGCTTGCAGAATGCTGCTGCCTCCTCCGAGCTGCTGCACAGGGCCCGGGACTTCCATGACTGTTAATTATAGGCAAACGTTATTCAAGTAAATTAGAAGGAAAAGGCAGCTGCTTATGCAAACTGATTATATTTTTACACTTGTTTAAAATCACAACTGTGATTTTTAATTATAGTGGATCAAAGAAAATAACCACATTAATCCAACGTAATCACGTGTGAGCTGATTTGATAACAACATTGTATTTAATTGGCAGTAAGCTCAGGCAACGTTAAATACAAATGAAAAGCACTGACACATTCTGAAGACTAATTAATATGACAGACTAGTAGCAAATGCATTGTTTATTACTACTAATTTCCAGTAGCTGGTTCAACACCATTTTGTTACCGTGATCCCTAGCGCTGCGTCCATCAATGCATGATATTTAAAATGAAAATTGAACATGATTTATTTTAAGGAGGAACAAAGGAGTTCAAAGATAATTAAATTATGCATTTCAAATACCAAGCTGCAGATAAAGAGCTTTAAAATACAGGATTTTTCTCTTTCCAACCATAAGTCCCCTTGATATGTGCACATAATTCACATTAATGTGCTACATCGGTGACGGAAGACACTTCTTTTCCCTGCACATTTTAATGCAGTTAACAAATGGTGATTTTTTCAGGGTCTGACACAGCTCTCCATGAAGTAAACACAGAGATTACCCTCAGGACCCTGCCAGAGCCCAGCAAGCCATTGGAAGAATTTCCTTTGGCTCTGTTGGGCTCTCAATCATATTTTAAGCTTTACAGATCAGGGCCAGTTATGTTTTATTTTTTTTTAATCCTTAGAAAGTACCTAGCAGAAATGAAGATCATTCATTCACATAAAGTCTTTAAAATACAGTGTCCTGAAAGTTTGCTAAAGCTTTTCAGAGAATGGCACACATTAAAATTCTCCTACCTGACTGCACTACCTTCCACAGTTGGTTATGGACTGTAATGGCACATATTTGTCACACCTTGTTACAGCCTTGGTCAATAGAATAATGGAATAATCAATCATCTATATTTTAGTGGGAGACATAATAAATACAGTGCATAATAGTCAATCAGGTCTTCACCAAGGAAAAGTTGAACAATTACGGTGGTTGTCAATGGTAAACTGCCTATGATAAGTATGCAAACATTGACCCCAAGTGTTGCACTGAGAACATGGAAATTAAAATCATCTATCTTACTTGATTCAAAGCCTCCCAGATAACAAGGATGGTATTTAAGGAAAACCTTGGCTGGACCCAGATTGCTTCTTTCTGTTAGATTAAAATGAAATTAAGTCAAAATTTAGAAAATACTGGTTTAATTAAAGATACTTCACTGGCTCATAAATTATACATTCTCCATCCTGTTGCGAAGTGTAAGTTTGATATTAGGTGTCAGAGCTGTAGAGGATTCCTAAAGGTTAGGGATTCACATTTATGTGCCATATAAAGCAGACTTCTGGAAGCGAATGACTAATTATTGAAGTTCCCAAATTGCTACCACCGCCTGCTCAGCAAGGGCAGTCTCCCTGATTTCAGCAAAAGCAGTGTTTTCTTCAGCAGTTCAGTCCAAATATGCAAAGTAAGAAGGCCAAAAGAGACCTTGGCCAAAAGCAGACATTGGCATGGAATCAAGCATGAAAATATTAATAGATAATCATCCAGAAACTAATTATGAAATGTAAAAAGTCCAGCTATCTTACACAGGCCACTGCAAGGAAGAGTGTTACAGTTTCATTAGCATGGCAGCAGAAGGAGAATCCATGCAAAGTAGTTTTCTGAACTTCCTAATGCTCTTACCCATGTACATCTGTTAGCTAAAGCCACAGTCATTTCACTTAGAAGGGTAAAAAGAAATTAACAATGAAGGTGATAACTCACTGAAACATGCTGAAGATACAAATAAAAAAACAGAAACAAACACAGAAGGATTGGGACCAATACCTCCCTGGAAATATCCTGGAGCCCAGTGCACATTATTAGGTCATCTCTTTGGAAAACTGGCCAAAATTAAATGGGTGGTGATATGTAGCAGACCAGGCTGGCAGAATGGTGACTTCTTTTGAACTCAAAGCTTCTTCTTAAAATACACCTGGACCAAAAGATTTACAAAGAAATCTAGTGGGACTTAGGCAGACAGGTTTTAAACATGTCCTGGAGACATCTCCACACCATCAATGGGTTGGTCCCAGCACATGCATCCATGGCAGTCATTCCCTTCCTAACCCCAAGGCCAGGTTACAAAAAGCAGCCTTACCTGGGTGGGGTTTAATAAGGCCACATTTAACATGCAACCAGTTCTCCTGTCACACTGGCTTTGCCCTCCCCATTTCCACCGTGACACATAGGGGGAAGCAGCCCTACCCACCATCAGTGCTTATACTCATGCCTGCTGAATGGACTGCTGCTCTCCAAAAGCAGCCACTGCAAACCAAAAGGAGCCTGACAAACGGTCCCTGTGAGGCTGGGAACACAGATGCTGATCACCAGCTTGCTCCCAGTAACACTCGCAGCTCCGATCAAGGTACCTCCAACACAGACTTACAAGTGCTTGGCACTGAGACCATGGGTAACAGATGCCCATCAGTGCTGAGGAAGACTGCTGAAGATGAAGATGGGGAGAGGCAAACTCCCTGGCTCCAGGGAATCTGGAGGAGAACCACAGACGTTACTGATTCACAGCATTGCTGAGAGGCTCCCTTGCTGCTAGGCAGCGCTGGCACTCACTTAGATGCAGTCCTCCATCCAAAGTGTGTCTGTGATTGCCTGAACCAGTGTGACAGACACACATCAGTGCATCCTGAAATGGTTAGAAAAGCTCCTCATATATTGACCCAGCCATTAGCAGGGTGCTGAGGGGTGGCACAGGGAGCAAAGCCGTCTGGCACTGCTCTTGGCTCCATCATGACACATTTTGGACAGCTTTGCAGAACCACAAAAAAACCAAAACAAACCAAAAAAAAACCCTTCTGAAAAGGTTTAGAAACCCTGAAGCTGATTATTCCCATAAGCCACAATGAGAAAAGCTCTGATATCATCAGAAGGGGTGCAAGACACCATCACACGAGGGAGGGAGATGGGAAGGATGTGAACTCTATTTAAGCAATCCCGCGGTAAAACAGCTTGCAGCCAGCGCACAACTTACTGTCAGCTCTCTCTGAGCGGCTCCTTTGATTGCGCTGCTCTGTGAAGGAGCACTTGTCACTTTTTATCGAAGGAGAGGGGAAGAAAGCAAGGCAGCCTGTTGCCAGGAGAAAAGATGCCACTCACTTTAAGTTAAAATATAGACAGCTGCAATGCCCTGGCTGCTGGTGATCGAGGACTAGCAGAAGCGTGAAGAAGTATCAATGCAGGGCAAGAAAAAGAAAACAGCAAGAGATCGGAGTGAGAGTGGGGAGGGACAGTGCCCCAGACTCCCTGCTTGTAGCTGGTAGTGCCTGAAATGCCTGAGCGTGCTTGAGGAGAAGGCAGCAGCGATGTGCCCTTCAAAAGCTGGCAGCTCCCCATCAGGCTGAGTCAGGATGCTGCTTCCACGGCCCTTGTATCCAAACAGCCATGGGATGCCTGGCTTAGGATAAAAGGCAGACTCAGGGTGACCCACTGCAGAGGAGAGGTTTAAGTCCTCTAATAATAAAAGGCCATTTGGTTGTTTGGCACTGTCTTACTGTGAGCTGGATACTCCTTACAGCAAGTTCTCCTCCTCACATGATGAGCTCTAATCGAAATGGAGAAAAGCCACAGCACAGCCTGTCCCACAACCTCTGCCTCCCCATTGTCAAGCTCAGAGTTGTTCAGTGAAATCCACCTTGGAGAGAGCTGGAAATCCCTAGCTGTAGAGCAAGAGTATTAAAGCACTGTGATCGTATCTCTGCGACCCAGCCGGCAGAGGAAAACAACCTGGGGAAGGCACAAAGGCTCAAGTAACACAGTGTCTCTCCCCCTCCGTGGTTTGTCAGGATTGTGGTTGTTCAAGATAACAATCAGCAAACAGAAAAGGCTGCACAAAAAGGCTCTGGCAGAGAAAGCCAATTCCCCTCCACTTCTGGTGCTTCTGCTAAGTTACTTCGGCATATTGAAAGGGACCAGAGATGACAGTAGTAACTGAAGAGATGGAGGGAAAGACTCTGTAGACAGGGAAGACAAAAATGCAAGACACTATTACAGTAGCCCGATTACCACGAGGCAAAGTGTTTCCCACTGAAGCTGGGAAAGATGATATTTAACAGCTCTATCCAGCAGACTAACCAATTTGCTTCTATGGTTTTGTTGCTTATAGCAAAGCAGAAAATATTTATAGCTATTGTTTCCCTAAATTCAGCTTCATCCCTGCCAGATTTGTCTACAAAACCTGTGCAATTTCTGGCAAGGCTCTTTGGCAGCGCTTCCCCACGCACACTTTGCAAGGTCTATTGCATTTCCCAGTCCCGGCACACACCTGCAGTGTCCATGAGGCTCCAACCCCTTGTCCCAGTTACCGGATTTTGAGGATCATATCCCTCTGTGCAAGCCTAGGAATCACAAATGCTGTATCTGTCCTGAGCTGATGATGGATAAAGTCACTAAAATCACTTATCCACTTGCTTTAATGGCATTACAGCATGATTAACTTTGTGCTGCAGAGGGTGGATAAGTGGAGGTCTGATTTTTCAGTTGGTTCTAGTTGTCATCAGTCTGCTAGATTTCATAATGGATGTTGCATACGCTCATGCTGTATTTTTCCTTTAATATGAGCACAGGGTCTCACTCATAGATTCCACAATTCTGCTGCTAATACCACTCTGTGTCTCATGGCAGCACATAGCCATCCATCCCGGCAGTGGAGAGCAATCACGCTAAGAAATTACACGTACATTTGGCAACAGGCAATACCAATGTCACCTTCTAAACAGACAACCAAGGGATGCAAAGAGTAAACAGAGGAACAGCCTTTCCCCTGAAAGCAGAGGAAGGCAGTGAGTCCAAGTCCTGCAATATTGAGCTATCATCTGGACCTGGCTGCATTTCCCTGAGACTTGCTTCCCTTCATCTCAGCCTCTAGTGGATAGGTGACATATGGATGTCTTCATGCTCCTGGCCGCCTTGCCAGAGGTCACAGTCCTTTTCTTTTCCCCTGGTAAGCTGGGGGTGGTTCCTGGAAGCATCATGGACTCTTCCCTTCCTATCTGCCTCTTGAACTCATTAGCTCTCTGCTGCGCACTGACTTTGTGTGGAAGGGCTTCAAGAGCAACCCTGCCGGCTTCAAAACCAGAGATTTTCCTCCAGTAAAACCCCCATTGCTGTGCAGCGATACATTGTGCCTCAGGCACTAATCCCTCACCAGCACAGGGCTGCCTGGATGTGGCTCTCAGGCACAGAGTCCTCTGGCATCCCCAGGGTGAATGGGCCAAGGCAACTGCAGAAGGGGCAAACAAATACAGCACGGGAACGATACCACAGTCTGCAGGGACAGGCCACCTGCCAGCTGCCCCTGGGGACACACAGAGCCATCACTGTCCTGTGGCACAGCACCTGGGGTGCCCAGAGGGTGTGCATCATCCATAGGGCAGACCTGAGCTGCGACAGCATCTCCTCTGCTGTGTGAAGACATTAAAATGCTTCTTCTGCTGTCTTTTGCGGAGTCTTTTTTTCTTTTGTTTTTGAGAGAGAAGGCTGCAGATCTTGTCTGTCCCAGGAAATATGTTATAAAGCTGCAATTTGCCTGTCTTGGCTCTCTCACCCTAGCATTGACCCTAAAGATGAACTCCCATGAATAAGTCTAATCCTGTTTTTCATGTTTCCCCAGGTTAATGAATATTTATGAATTGTTTCTCCAGAGCCAAAGCATGGCCCTTACAACTGGCCATGATAGTTCAATTTGTTTTCTTGCCAGTTCTTGGAATTGTTTTTTTTGTTGTTCTTTTTCTTCTTTTTGAAACTTGGGGGGAGGGGGGGAAATTCTCATTCCCAGTTGGTTCTTATCAAAGTATGTGGGGTGGTTTTTGGTTTGTTTGTTTGTTTTTAAACTCAGCTGGTGCTTGGAGACTTTCCAATCGGCTTGAATGATTAATGTGGTGCCACTGACTTGTTTTGTGTTTGTATTAAGAAAAAAAAATCAACATCCCCCCCCCACACACACAATTCATGTTTTCCAAAGAGCCAGTTAGGTATCTCTGATTGACCACGCCATGTACATTTTAAATTGTTCTTTGTGTGCACAAAATGTATAGCAAAAAGGAAGCATTTTCACAGAGATGAATGGAACATTCAAGGTTAGAGACACAGGCAAAAAAGAAAAAATACCACCTCTCAGCAAGCTGTGTATTAGACTATAATCATTACAAAGCCAGGTCTTAACATCCTACATTCATTTAAAGGAGAAGATTTGTTCTTTTGCTTACTATTCATTTAGCTAGTCTAAATTCAGTTTGAATAGCAAAACAGCCTTCCCAGTTTAGCTGCATTACCAAGTCAAGGTCATTCCCCTCAGAGAAAGATCAAGATCCTCTATAAGGAAAGAAGGAAAAAAAAAAAAAGAAAGAAATTAATCTCCCCCCTGATTGATCTACTGAACATCATTAGCGAACGGTAAAAGATACCTAAACATGCCCTGTGATCCATTGAATTGCATAGGTGCTTTTTGAGTGCGAAACAGAAGGAAGTTATGCCATTATCCTGTGGAAAATAATGTTCCTTTAGTGGTATTTGGAACTAAAATAGAGTTGTGAAAGGGGGAGGATCCTGAAGGACTTTTACAAGCCGCACGTTTGTAAGTCAATAAAGTGGTAAAGAAATGCAGCTCTATTGATTTGCATTATGTGCTGCTTCCCAGGTGAGAGTTCAGCCTTTTATAATGTTTTCCATCCGCTATTTTAATAATTTCTCTAGAATTTTGATAGCACTTAATAGCCCATTTTAATTTTGAAATAATAACTGTTTGTGCTTAAACTCGTTAGGCTAAGACATGCCATAGTAATCCTATCACACAGAGACTGCTTGGCGAAGCATGCAGGAGCTACATCCAGCCAGCACAACTTTCACACCAGCCAAAATATATTGCACTCTAAAACCCCAAACAACACAAAATATCGCACTCATTTTTGTGATTTTATCCTCATGTCAGAGGAAAAAAAAAAAGTCCCTTCAAAGCCTGAGAGGGAAGGGTAGCCTTTCTTTGCTGCAAGAAGAAACACCATTACCAGACACCCAGGAAACTGTTCCAAGGGTTAAAATCACTCCATGTATTAGGGAGAGCTCCTCCACACGCTCAGTACTGCCTGGGGTGGGGACATGGGCAAGTGGGCTCAGCTGCAGCAGCGTGGCCAGGGGACGATGCTCCCCATCCCCTGGCACTGCAGGGTCTGCAGGGCACGAGACGTTTCTCCTATCGACCTGAGCAAAACCGATTACAGCTGAACCCCAGTGAGGTCAGCGACCACGCGCTTCAGCTCGGGCAGCACCACCAGCAAGCGCCGGGCAGCAGCGCCTTGTGAGGCTGCCTGGAAACGGCCTGGAAAGGCTCAGTTACTTTTCGGTTCCAGTTCCTTTTTTATCCACTGGAAGTTTAATCACTGATCTCTGTGACAATACCTTTTTTATCCAGGGTAAGCTCACAAATCCAGGGGGCTCAGCACCTTCTGAGGAGCGAAGGTGCTCTTGCTGCCTCCACCATGCCCAAGGGTAAACAGCACTGGCTTCACTGGCCCCGCGGGTGTTGGTGGGGCAGGGGATGTCTCTCCAGGCTGCTCGAGGGTTTGAAAATGTGCACAGCTCACACTTGCACATTTGAGAGACTGCAGAGGTTGATACCAGTGTCCTGAGACTGCACCGTGGAGGCAAAACAGGGCTAAACCAGTCTCCTCTGTCTCTCTGCCAGCCACTGCCCAGGCCCAGGAGAGAGCAGCCCTATTATAGTCTGTAATTAAAGACAAAATAAAATGCTAATGATAAAAGCCTCCTTTCTTTGCCTGTCTCCTTTGCCAGCTCACACAGATGACCAATACTCCATTTCAGAGGGGTGCTGCTCCCCACACTCACATCCTCCCCTACTAGTAAAGACAATTCTGGGCTCACACGGCCCTTGCCCAGGCCTGGAGAAGGTGCCTGGAGGGGAGCAATGCCAACCAGAACCCAAACCTTAATGAACCATTAAAGAAAAGCATTGCAGAAAGCCCCACGAGATCCCTGCCTGCTCCTCCAGCAGAGGCATCAGGCAGCTCCAGCAGCACATTTGCTGGTTATCATTGCTGTAAATCAAAGCAGAATTAGCATAATTGTTCAAGTCTGGGGTTTGTTTTTACTGAGGTCATAAACAAGCTGATGACACTGGTTTTTTTTTTTTTACACCACGTTGTAATTGTGCTGGCAGCCTAATTTCCAACACCCTGCTCACCTATGCTCGGTCGCAATAGTGTTAACAGCAACTTTCTTCGAAAGAAAAGCAATTGTTCCAGGAACACATCTGAATTCAGCGATATTTCTGTCAATCCAGTGGGCTGTCTTTACTTCTGCCTTCCTTAGGAGACAATCATTGCCTGCTGGGACTTTATGCATAGATTGCTAACTTGCTGTGCATACACTGATGCAAAGAATGAGCTTTGTAATTTAAATAACAGACTGTGGAATTGATGACAGACGCAAACACGGTCATTCACCCAGCTGCAGAGAAATGCAGCTAAGGCTCTATCAGGAAGGTGAAGGAAACACATTGCTTTTTCAAGGACCAGAAACACAGCCTGCAGCCGTGGCTATCACACACAGAACACTGTATTTATGCATGCAGAATAAAGCCAAACACAGCAAACACCCTAAACCACAAAGGGCTTCCACAGCATTCTGCTCTGAGCATAGAAGCCTTCCAACATTTGCTTACCCGACTAGATCTTCAGTCCAGCTCTGCTGCAAGGTGGAGATGTTCCTTCTTGCAAGTAGATTGGGGAACTGAAGTAGATTGTGGAGGCTCTGTGGTCCCTGGGAAGGGCAGTTGGGGAAGAACCATCAGCTCAAAGACAGCAATGCCTCTTTGCTAGGCAGGATCATACCCATCAACACTGCCTGCAGCAGCAAAGCAGAGAGACAAGGGGCTCCCTCAGCCTCCAAACCGGGCTTTTTTGCCCCTGAATATTCTGTGACTTACCTTCAGGCTGGTGGTAGGTCCCACAGCTGCCTCAGTGCCTGCACGAGCATCTCAGGGACCTAAAGTTGGACCAGTGCGTTGGGAGCATTGCCAAGGAACAGCTCCTGTGCTGGAGAGTCACACTGCAGGAGGAGCTCTGAGAGACCCTGTTAGCAGACACAGAGCCAGGTTGGACCCTTCTGAGGATGGCCAGGGCTCATGGGTAAATGAGATGGGGCAGATGAATGAGGCTGGACAGAGCCACAGAGCTGTGTGACAGAGCTGGTCCTGGTGAGGAGTTAACTTGCAGAGCAAGACAAGGGCACTGCGGACAAAAATATGACAGCAAGAGTGCAGAAAATTATTGTAAATACCTGTTCAGGTAAAATAAGCCTCCTTAATCTGGTGTGTCTCATTTGCATAACAACAAAGGCTTTTATTTTTTATTTTAAGGGTGATAAATACATTTTCTTTCTGAAAAGAAACAAAGACTCTGACAAGGCCTTTAATCATCAAATCAGTATAAACAACATTATAATACATTAGACTTGGAAATGATAAACTGTTATTATGCACCAACTAATTAAATTAGTACTGACAGCTTTCAAAGAGTAGAAGAAACAGGCAAAATATATCCCTTGCTTTCAGGGATGACTTTTCCTAGAAGAAGTGAAGACAGATAAGCTGTAATCACTTGGGACTGAGGATCCATGCAGGAAACACCTACACCTGAAACACCACCTCTTCCTGACACCAGGAAGCCCCTTTTTACAAGTGGGAGCTGAGACTGGTCAGCTGTGAGCAATAAGCAGTAAGTTAAAGTCAAGTCCCCCTTACAATTAAATCCAAGAATGCACTAGAAAAGACTAATTACAGCCCCCTGTGCCACTGAGCAAGAGTTACCGGTCTTCTGGCAGTTAGCTTGAATTTCATTGTTTGGGAAGATGAAAGCCTTCACTCGGCTGGGGAACGGCATACAAACAATTCATAAACAGGAGTGAGACAAACTGTGTTTATTCATGAGTAGCATTAACACCCTTTTGAGTGTTCTTATAATAATTTAGGGCTGCTGTGCAACACACTGGTCCAAACCTGATTCCAATAGCAGCAACAAAGCAAATTGTCTGCTGGCTTTGGTAGGACCTGGAGAGACCCTGCACAGGCACTGCTGACTGCACCCAGCACGACATTCCAGCTGTATATTTCCAAATGAATGAGGGATAAATGCAGCATAAGCCCCCAGACCACCACTATGCATGGCTACATTCCCATCCCAGGAAACAATAGCAATTGTGGAAACAGAAATCCCAGCCCAGGCTCTTGTCATATACAACACTTGTCAACTTTGTCAAGATGCTGCTTTCTATAAATGAGCTTAATTTACATGTTAATAACACCAAAAAACATGGTGTGGGAAGGAGACTGAGGAGGAAGCAGGGAAGACTGAAACTGAAGCATCCATCTGAATTTGTCAGAATTGGAAATTTTGAAATCTTACAATAGGCTTAAAATAAAATCCACCCATTACACATGCATTTCACAACAGGGCCCTCTAGTTATGCATTCAGCTTTTCATCTTGTGGAGACTTTTGCAGGTGGCCACATTTTGCTCATGACAAACCTTGTCTGTTGTGGATTTGCTTTTTCCAACCACCAAAGTCCCACCTGTGTTTGCAAAAGCCAAGCATGCTACAGAGTCAGTGCTTCACCCTGCCAGGAACCTGCAGCATGACACACAGAGAGCCAGACCGCAGCCTTGCCTGGATTTGCAGGGGACACGCTTGCTTCCCAGCGTGGAGGAGGTGACTGGTTGTGATTAGAAAGACAGTGTCTAAATGCACTGGGGAGAAAAGAATCAAAAGCAGAAATGCTGCTCTCCCAGCTGTGGGAACTGGGGACCAAGAAAGCATCACTGCCATCCCTTTCGGGTCAGCAGGGCTGTGGAGGAGCATGTTGGAAGGATCAGGTGCCACAAACTGAAAAGAAACTCTGGGCTGTACACTGCCAGCCCCACTTAGGGTTTTCCAGCCCCCATGGATGGAGCTGGGTTGCCCTTAGGCCAGTTGGGTCCTGTCAATCCTCCGGTGATAGACAAATCCTGCAGTGACACAGCCGCCCACGCACACACTGACAGCTCTGGATCAGAGTATTCCCACCCCTACTGCAACTACCACTTTACTCCTCACCAGCACTTCCACCTCCATGTAAGAATACAACGACAGGCTCCGGGCCACCCCAGCTACCCTTCTCCTCTCACAGCACAGATCTGGGATTTTCAGTCTGTTCTTTTTATCACCTTCTGCTTTCACATGCTGACCTCTCCCTTCCTTGAAAACTCCGATTCAATGGTTGTGTGCAAGCACGTTCCCAAGATAACTGGGCTTGGGGTGAATATATGCAGAGAACTGGATGGAACGAAGCCAACCAGCCATGTGTGTTTATCTGTGAGGAAAGCTGGTGAAGGAGGGAATCACAATGCTACTATCCATTCAGCACCAAAAACTAAAAAATGGAAAAACAGTTTGCTCTGTAAATGGCAGCAGCCAACGAGCTCATCCATCCCTCACTGTCGCAGGTCCCTTTGCTTTAGCTTCCCATACATAGCACAACAAAATCAGTGAAGCTTGCAGGATCAAGCCAACAAGTCAGCTTAGGAGACAGCAGAAAAGAGTCATTTTTTTGTATTTAATTACTTTGTCATAATGGCCTGTGTTATCTAGTTCAATGTTTGTGTTTGCCACAATGTTCCACTGTCAGGACTGAAGTAAGAGTAAAATTAAAGCTTTCTTCTGACTCTTTGTACTTGGCCACATCACATCCCTGCAAAGATGCTTAATCAATTCATTTGTGCATGAAAGGACAGATAAGGCGTCCTTCCCGAAGGGCCCCTCCCAGCACAGTCAGCCTGGGAGCAGAGGTGACTCGGAAAGTGATAATTAAAAGAAAATTCTACCCAGGACTCACAGGCCCTCTACGGTTGCACACATTTAGAGAAGTGGGGACAAAGGTCCCTCTTCTTCCCTATCCTCCTTCCCAGGGCTCATGGTTGGGTATTTTCAGAAGTGATGCAGCTTCAGAAGGACAGCTCTGGATATGCTGCTGAGGGATGTGGTCTGGAGACCCCTTTCCTCTCCAGCATGCTCTTGTCCAGGCTGTGAGGGAAAGTGGACCTGGCAGGTTTACTAGGCACGAAACATGCAACCTTAAAAGCCACCAAATCCAACTTTCTGTCCTTCTAATACACATCAGATAAACAAACCTATCCTAAGATAACAAAGAAATATAACCAGTGCCAGAGAAAGTCCTGCAGCCAGCAAGTCTCTCCTGCATATTTTATCTTATAATCCACTGCACTAATACTTAACCACCACACCAAGCAGGTGGAAGTTTGAGGGCCATTGAGCACTGTGAATTTTCCCAATGCATCACAATTACCAAAACACCTGTGCTAAATAACTTTGCGCTGAGCCACTGTGAAAATTCACAGAGTGCTCAATAGCCCTTGAAATTTCTCATTTCTAACCGGCGGCGGAGTGGCTGAGTGCTCACACATCACACCGCGGCACAACACACGTAAGGACACTGGTTCAAGACCTCATAAAGGCCCTTTTCTCCTCGGCTGGAAGTTATGCCGTCCCTGTGATTTTCAGGCTGCTCCAACTTTTGTCTCCGCAATTACACTCACTTGGAGCTGGTGAACTTTTGTGTGAGAGGACTCCAAACACAGACGAGCTCCCCAAGCTCTCCTTCCCAGCCCAGCACAACTGCCTGCCTCAGGACCTTCCTTTTCTTCTTGCATAACCTGGACAGATGACAAAGCAGAAGCACAGAAAATTCTTGGGCTGTGACAAGCTGATCCTGAGCTCAGGACTGGCCTCTCCATGCTCCCCATCCCATTCTCATGGGGCCACTGGAGCAGGACGAAGGGTTCAGCCTGACCTTGGACACAGAAGCAGCTGAGGAGAAATTCAGCTCTGCGATGCACAGAGCAAGGCAAGGCTCAGTGGGTGGCCAGGAGCTCTTTACCGCTGGTGGAAGACATGAAAGAGTGCACAAGCCCCTGCTGCATCGGGCTGGAAAAGAGGACGAGAACAAATTGGAGGGGTTTCAGCAGGCAGAAGCAAGAAGAATGGGAGGCTGATAAACCTCCCTTACAGCTAGGAACTAGAGACATTCAATCCATTTAGTCTGTCCAGGGGAAGGTTAAGAGGTGACTTGAGAGTGGTCAGCAAGTGCCTACACAGAGAGAGGAGTAATAAGATGAGGCTCTTTAATCTGACAGATGAAGGCATCTTGAGATCCAGTGGCTGGAAACCAAAGGCATTTCTACAGAGAAATAAAATTGTTCTTGGTGCAGAACAGTCAAAGTAATTAATTAACCACTGGAACAATTTACCCGAGGACATGACAGATTCTCTGTCACTTCAGCTCTTTAGATTGGACCTCTGTGGGACATCTGAACTCCACCAGTGCACCAGGGTTTTAAGACTGGGGAGACGAAGACAGGGTCATGAAGGAAAAATCACTGGTGTGCACTACTGGGGACTCCTTTATAGCCAGTCCAGAACTGGAGACCTTTGCAAGTCAGATGTCAATAACAGCCGGCTGCTGTTGTATAAGACACAAAACCAGAGGGGAAGTAAAGGCACAGAGAAACAAGATTGACTTGGAAAATATCATGCATCTCATCAGCAGTCCCCAAGGCTTACAAGGCAGCCCAGGGCTGTGTCCAGCTCCTGCTCTCTGCCACTTTGCTGCTCAGGGAAGAGCAGAGCAGAAGAGAACCATCTGTTCATGGGTGGAGGTTGAGCATGGCCCCACCATGTCCTAGTCCTGCCATTCCCAACGAGGTCTATGAACTACCCACAATCGATCCCATCATGAGCATCCCGGGTGCTCACCAGCCACTTCCAGCTCAAGTGCAGGACTGCAGAGCATCACTTTGGTCTTGTTGCTGAGGCTAAGTGCTTTCCTGAGGAACCATTCAATTTGGCAGCAGTGCAACACAGAGCAGCGTGAGTGCCTTCAGCAATGGTCCTTTATCCTTGGATAAAGACAGACTGAAAGCAGGAGTTCAGATTAGAAATGCACATTAATAAATTGCCCCATTTTTCCACAAATTAAATTCATTTCAGATTACCTGCACCCGCATCCTCACTTTCTGTAGCTTCTCAAGGCAGCCCACAGCACAGCCTCAGATTCCCAGTGCTGCCCCACTACTCACTTGTAGCAAGTTGCCATCATAATGAATTACTGTAAACAGCCTGTTGATAAAAATAGTACAAACCTGATTTTTAGGGTTGCTTAACTCAGTCACTAAAAGGTTCACTGCATATCTACCAACCTCCAGCTGAAATCCAGATTATTTAAAGTATGACTTTTCAAGAGCCTTAGGCTTTTATGTTACTTTTTGTATTTTAGAAAAAAAACAACAACAACATGGTTTGGAGCCCTTGACACAAGTAAGAGGTGAATTTCAATGATTCCAGTTTAAAAGTACTTTCGTGTTAATCGTGTTTAAATATGATTATGTACATTAGCATAGGAATGTTGCCACACAAGCCCTGCTTTCTCATGCATTTTTCTAGTAATTAATACTCTAGACACTTCTGATTATAAAATAATATAAATACATCAATGGAGCAACATGATGTAAAATAGTAATAAAGAAATTAATCAGAACACATACATGCAAAACAGACAGAAGAGGTCAAAATCTGGCCACACAGGCACACCATCCCCACGCCCCTAAGTGATCTATCACGAGACTCATCAAAATAGAGGGCAAAAGAATTAAGAAAATTAAGCTCTGGAAAAGTAACTTTTTGTTTAAACCACAATTAACGAGGCTGCCCAAAGGATTCCCACCTCCACAAAAGCAAATGGAGAACCCCAAGTCCCTCAGGCAGTACATTCACATCCTGTGCTGAGCACCAATGAGCCCTACCTGACCCCCAGCTCCTGCTCCTGAGACACCTCTCCCCATGCTGGGATGCTGCACAGCAGTGCGGGCTCCTCCTAAGGCACTCACAGCCTACGTGGGCTCATCACAGCGAGCCAGGTTTTTCCCAGCCTTGCTCTCCTGGGCCACAGGTGCCTGTCAGATTTGCTGTTGCTCCCTGCCACTGCTCAGACAAAAGGTCTATGTGACCTCAGTGCTGCTTCACCAATTGTCAGACAACTGCCTGGGTAGTTAAACAGTTTAGGTGTTCCACATATTTTGGTGTGTTTATTTGGTGTTGGCAAATAGCAAAAAAATAGTAACTTGCTCTGACTGGGTAGAAGACTTATTTCACCCACTGTCCAGGCTTCATTTGTCTTCAAGCAACTCTAAATAGGTGGCGTGGCCATTAACCATAAAATAACCACAGCATTGCAGCCAAACACCTTTGTAGACTGTCCAGAAGTCTCATGACTTCACTATGAATCACAGAAAAGGAATAATCAACGTCCCATTATAATGACCTGAGCTATTAGTTCAACGTCAATAAAAGTGACTCTCAGATATCTGCATGGAAGGCTTCCACAGATGCCATTCCCTCTCCAGGAGTGAGAGACCACTCTGAATGTCAGTGGAAGGTAGCTGTGATGTTAATTGGCACATGAGCTTTATTTGGCTGACTTCTAAATTATTTCCCCCTCCTTTCTGATTAGGAGAGCTCTCAGATCTTATGCAGAGGGCTCTCAGGCTCTTTGTTCTTCAAGACTTTTTTTTTTATTATTAAAAAAAAAAAAAAAAAGAAAGAAAATCCCACACAAAAACCTGACATCTGCAAACAGAAATGCAGGAAGACAGCCAAAAATGAGATCGTGAGCATTAACATTTAACTATCGCTGTATTTCACTGTGTGCCTGCACACGTGTCGTACAGAGGCAGACACCCTTATGCTCCATGTCCCCTGGAAGCAGGCGAGTACACATGCTCCATTCATAATTAATGGCCCGGCTTTTCCAAAAGCACTAACAACTGCATCTGCTTCTGCCTGTGGAGGATTTGACCCTCAAGGTTTGGCTTCACCAGACTAATGCTCTGCCTGCAAAATAGCCACCTAGGACACGCTGGAGCCAGGCTTTGTCACCTGGATCCCAGATGTGTCCAAGCCAGTGGCAAACATCACCCCACTTGTCCTCTAAAATTGATGCTGACTTTGCCACCCATTTCAAGGGCGGTGGGCTTGGCCTCCAACCGCTCAGGTTTCCGAGGCGTTCAGTGTTTAGGATTGGGACTAAGATCTCCCAAAGCCTCAAGCAAGCTGAGAACCTTCAGCACCCCTGCTGAACCGAATTACTACCTTATTTCAAGCTGCCATACTGCCCGGAGGATAGATGGACAGACACACATCACCATTAGCACAGAGCTGGGCCTGCACCGATCGGGTAGCACTTTCTCAGCAGGGCAGCAACAATGCTCCTGGCAGGTAGGTTTCTACTAAAAGGCATCAAAATCCACCTGGAGATGGTCTGATTTGTTTTATTTGCTTGCTACCCTGCCCATAGAGTGAGATATGCCCTGAGTATATTTGTTTTCCTGTGGCAACCAGAAAGAAAGGCTCCCCAAAGCAGGCTCTCTGCTGCCAGAGGACTGACTCCAGTGAGTTTTTGTGTTTTAAGGGAACCCAAAACTGTTGGTTAGTGGAGACTCAACCAGAAGAAAACCCTTCATTCCTTTTCCTGATGGCTTTTATTTGAGCTTCTCTCCACACTGTAAGGCAAACGCCTCTCATGCCCCCTTGGGAAGCTTCTCAACAAGAAAAATAAGAGCTTGCGTGCACCAGAGGACATCTGAGGCTCTGGATGTGCTCTAGGGGAGCGCTCTGCACCAGTACCTTACACAGCTTGTGGCCAACAGTTGCTGGCAACTGCAATCAAAGGCACAGACAGCGTTCAGCTCAGCTGGGACATTCTTCACTGCCATCCATTACACCCCATCTTCACCATTCACCCTCCAGCACAGAACCCATTATAATTCTTGAGCAACACAGGAGGGGAAAAAAACCATCCAAAAATAGGTATGTTTATCCTCCTTAGACCAAAAAACTATTCTGGGTGCCCTTGGAAGTCCATGAACAATAAAACCTAGAAGTCAGGCTCTGTAGTTCACAAACTGCCCCCAAGGTGATCCCTTCTGTGTATAGCTCTTCATGGCCAGAGACACCAAAGACCTGGGACAGATGCTAACAAAAAATTCTGCCATCCCCCTAAAACCAACAATCTGAAATGTGCCCTGAGACTCAACTATACTGTATCAAATGAAAATTTTCTATAGCTATTTTTCAAGTTTTACTTTTCTACCCATCACATGAAGTTCCCCTCAACAGTGATGACTGCCCATAGGCATGCCAATCTTTACTTCTTCAGTTACAGGAAAGTATGTTGCAGAGGGACATCCCCTGAAGATAATATCCACATCTCTAGAAACTAAATTTCTTTGTCAAGATGCCCCAGATGGGTCCAAAAGACCTTGTTTGCTTTGATATGCCTGTTTGGCTTTTACCTGTTTTGGCTGGTTTTTTCTCTTTTAGTGTGTTTCTCTCTTATTTTGGAGTAATCTGTGAAAAACTCTAAAGGTACAATATGGAGGGAACAAAGCAGTTTGTCAAACTGACAAAAAAACCCAATCCAAAATCAAAGCAAAACAAAAACAAGCCCAGCCCTCCCTCCCCCCCCCCCCCCCCCCGCCCCCCAAGAAACAAAACCAAACAACAACTAAGAAAAACACACACAGGCACAAAACCAGAAGAGAAAACATCAAGCAAAGCCAACTCAAATATCAATCTACTTTTGTGTGCTTTGTTTCATTAAATTTGCTTTATGATTCATTTGTAACAAACTGGGGTGGATAATGAGTACTTGCATCACAAACCTCTGTGTGCTTAAGAAATCAGTCAGGCTCTGCAAGGAAGGGCTAAACAAAACGAGAGCCCTCTCATTTGCAAAAGTGTTTGGTGGTGTAACCATGAGTGGAGATCCCTCAAGCAGCGCTGAACTGATACCTCTAGCAACAAAGCAGTCATGTCATTGCCAAAGCATTGGAGTGCTGTGGAGACAGTCCTGCCCAGCCCATTGCATTCAAGTCTGCCAAGATGTCCTGAAAGCCTACCTCTGAGCACGTAGGGGTTTTGGGGCAGCTGCCTCCCCAGTGGATGGACCAGAAGACACCCACGTGCTGGTGGGCCAACAGGTCTGCCAGGGAACACCGCCAAACGTGTCTCAAAAGCCACTGGGTGGTAAGTGTTCGAGGCTGCAAAAGTCACAGAATCACAGAACCACAAGTTGGAAGAGACCTTTGAAGATCATCAAGTCCCACCGTTCCCATCCTATGCTAAACCATATCCCTAAGTACCTCATCAACCCTTTTTTTGAACACATCTGGGGACGGTGAATCAACCACCTCCCTGTGCAGTCTGTTCCAGACCCTGACAACTCTTGCAGTAAATTTTTTTTTTCTAATATCCAATCTAAACCTGCCCTGGCACAGTTTTAGTCTAACACATTATCTTGGTGATAGTCCTGCAGCTCAGGGTCAGGTCTACTCCACCAGAGTTTACCCAGCTCCCTTTTGACATCACAGCCAGGCTTTACGAACTCAAGAAAAACATCTCCTGTCACAACCTACTCATGTGTCAGGCTGGATGTGGACAAACACAAAGAGGAAGCAAGCCCAGGACGTGATATCCCATTAAAATAAAACCAGCTTTGCAGCAGAGTTCATTTCCCACACAATACTCACCCCTTACACCGGGAACTTCCAGCATCTTTCGGGTTTACAGAACTTTCTTAATATTTCACTCATAAGTGATTCTCCAAGGAGTCAGATCACAATCAAGACATCAGATTTCCTAAACTTCAGGATTGCTCCATGCTAATCCCCAGCTGCGCCTGTCACCTGTCTCCTTCAGCCAGGATCACAAGGTGCCAGAGAGGCACAGAGTAATTGCACCTCTCCTCCTGCCGACAGCCCTGCACACAAGGAGTTGCTTCAGTAACAATAACCTCTGTGCTGGAGAGGGCATCTCCCGTGTGACAGGCAGCTAGGAATGAGCTGATCAAGCAGGAATAAAAGCGCCCGGGATTGAGTTGCAGGCAAGCTGCAGGTGTTACAATAATTGTAAGAGTTTGGCAAACCATGGAACAGCACACGTTCCTGAAACAACAGCACAGGCGTTTATACTTTCATTGCACATCTGTGCATCAGCGTCTCAGCCCCCTCACAGGCATTCTGAAAGTACACCAGGGCCTGCAGAGCCTGTGGGTGAAGATCCAAACACTCGGCGAAGCGATAAACGGGATCACAACCCGCTCTGTTTTCTCACACTGCTGCAGACAGCTGTTGAGGATGGAAACGTTACGCAGTGAGAGGTGACTCAGGGAGATGTTTCCTGGCACCATGACCAGTCCCTAGCTGGGGAACCTGTCGCTGCTGGATTCCTTCAGCTGTTTGGCTTGGTGAATCCCTTCCAGATACACAGGAGAGAGGACTGTATGGACTACAAGCCTTTTGCAAGCTAACCTTGAGGGAAGAAGTAGCCAACAGGACAGGTTTCCACTTGACTCAAACGCACTTTCATGCTTGCTTTTTTTTTTAGTGGCTCCCCTCCTCCCCATTTTCTACAATTCCCCATTTTGCAAAACTTTCAGTGTAGGAACACAGCTTCTCTTTCACTACAAAGGCCCAGCAAAAAAGCAATATTCATTGCAGCCTGTATTTCCCCATCTCTGCCGAGGCAGAATTCTCCTGCACAAGGGAAAGCTGTGCGAGTTTACCAGCTTTTACTTTTCTGTGCATCCTATTAACACACATTACAGTTTCCCGCTCATTAATCCTGCAAAGGAGCATTTACAGTGTATTTAAAATGGTTTTCCTCCTTTACTAGCTCCCTGCGGTGCCGTCCAGTTTCTGATCTGAAGAGCAATCAATAAATAAGCTCCGCCATCCGCCGGGGTTCCTGGCTGCCCAATTAGAACAGCAAACCTCAACATGCTGTTTTATTATACGACGACAGCAGTCGGCTCTGGCGCAGCTCGCAGTGCCTAATGCTGGTTTTAGATGTTTGCATTTGAGTAACAAAGCAGTGTCGGCCTGGGAAGTCAGCAGGGCTGTTCTCTGCCAAACTCTATACAAATTCGCTCGCGGAGGACTGAAGTTTCCATCGCAGAGCGCTTTCGCCAACTGGTTGTGTGGGGGTTGATGGCCATGTCATCATTTTAATTGCTCCAAACAGTGAATGGGCGGATTTCTGGCTTGTCAAGGACGTTGTAGAGAAAAGAGACATTATTAATCTCTCCAAAGCCTAGCTGGTGCGCAGGTCCTTAAAGCAGCTGAACAGCGAGGAAAGCACACGCAGCACAGCGGGCAGCCTGCCATGGTGAGGGACAGCGTGGACTATGGCTCAAAGGAAAGGTGCTGCTGGCTGGTGAGGTCTCCTCAAACTGCTAAATAAGTAGTGTTAAAAAGCCTGGCGGGAGGGAGCATAAACAGAAGGTGCTGCTCCACCTCATGTAGTTTTCAGAAAGAGGGATATATTTTCTTGGGGCACAACAAATGTACTTCGTGGGCCCCTGAACTGGCAAACAGCAACAATTTGTTGTGCCAATGGGGTGCCACCACATCTCCCCAGTGCCTGACCAGGAGGACACAATGGGCATCTACTGATGCTAAAAGTGGAAAATGCTTCTCAGCTGGTCTGGATCAGGCCTAAGGAGGCTGTGGAGAAAGAAAGGACCACATAAATGGTCTCTGCCTGCCTCTCCCAGAACTATGCGGATTTCTGCTGTCTGGCAGAACTATGCTGATGAGCACAGCAGTTGGTAGGGAACGAGCAGGACATGATACAAAGAGACAGCATGCAAGGTGGATGAGAAGAATCCCATCTCACCAGACTAAGGATTCTATATGTACTTGAAATTAAAACCAAGCTAATTCTCCAAAGGTGTTGATGGAAAGTCACCATGTGGTTTTGCAGGGAAGCACCACCATCCCATCAGAATTTATTCTTCTGTTACCTGGTTCCTTGGAGCACTGAGCTCCACAGAGGTTCACTCGCTGCAGAAAGCACACTTTCACAGTAGAGCAGGTCAGTCCACAGCATCCTACATCACATGAGGAACAGTACCAAGCTGGAAGAGACAGTTTACCCAACGGATGCTGGAAGAGGAAGGGAACCCCAAGGGACAGCAGTGTTCCCATTTTCTAGGCCTGTCCCCAAGTCACCATTTTCCTTGTCTTCAACACATCCTTGCAAAGTCTAGCCAACAGCTCAGTTAATCTGAACCCAGGCTTTCCTTGCTGCACTCCCACTACTTGACACTCACCTGCTCTCCTGCTCCCCTTGCCCATCACAAAGCCATCCAGTCAGTCACACCTCTACCCCAGAACAGTAACTTTGGAACTTAAAATCAGATGCATGGCAAAAGCAGCAACAGGGTCAGAGCAGCCAGAGCAATGCGGCACCTTGTAGACAAGGAGCAGACCCCGCTCTAGCAGGCAGCAATCTCAGATGTTCTCAAACATCTGGTTGAAATAGTTTTGTATGCGTAACACAGACTTGTAGAGGGGGAGGTCAGCATGGGTGAAGAGCTTGGGGTCTGTCTTCCAGCACTATCTTAGCCAAGGCAGGGCAGGCCCCTGCCTGGTCACTCTTCATTCTGCTCTTCCCTCCTCTGAAAACACCCTTCTTCAGCCTGCAACCACTGCAAGTTCTGCAGGACAAGGATTAGTTTTGATGCTCATGGATGCAATGCTAGAGAAGTTAGAGGGGAAACTAGTAATTTGTTTTCATGCTTCAGAGCTAGTGTGAGAGGTTTGATTTGTTGTTGTTTGGTTGGGTTTTTTAAAGGAACATCATCAGAACTGGAAGCACCAAATGCCCAGATATTGGGACCAGAAAGAACAGCATCCTAATACAACTGCACATGGGTTTGACCATGACCAGACATACCTGTGATTCTGTCATCATCATGAAAAAAATATAAAAAATAAAGTGTTTGGATGTTTCAGCAGCAGCACAGAGCTCAGGCCAACACCCAGAAGGAAGCACAACACAAAACCAAGCCTTTCCCAAACAACACACTGTCTTTTGCTAACAGCCTTAAATCCTTCTTAACCATAGAAGTACAAGAAGCAGATCTGGAAATAAAGGATGATGGTGGTCTCTCTCAGCAGGGGTAGCATTCTCCTAGGTGAGCCTTCTCTGGAAGTGCAGCAGAGATCATTAGAGAACCTGCTTGTCCTCATTTAAGCCTCCCCAACTATCAGGAGCCCAGTTGACCTGCTGTTACCTGGTGGGTAAGCAGAAATACAGGAGACTCGTTACCTTAAGCTAAGGCATGGCAGGTCAGTATGCCTCCTAAGGAGTAAAAAAGACAAAAGATTCCCAATTTTCCTCCTTCCTGAGAGAAGCAGCCATTTTGCATATCCATAAAGTGGACCTCATCTGAGCTATTTGGCCTATACAACAATTAGTCAGCACTAACTAGCTGCCAGCTTAACACCAGCAAAATGTTACGTTCCTTCTTCAGTCCTATTTTTAAGCACTGACATTAGAAGGAAAGACACAAGAGACTTAAATCTGTTGGAAGCCTTTAAGAGAGAACACATTTCTTCCACCTGCATTTTGCAGATAACACCCTAAATTTCCAGCTTTTACGACTTACTCTCATTAATTTTTTTATTGCACTACCCACCCAAGGAATGGGATATTTGCAGACAGGAAGCAGAGCTGCAGATACCTCTCACAGGTAGTCAGAGCATCCTCCAAAGAAGTTCTTTGCATCCCTCTCTCAAGGAGCTGAGTGCCCAGCCCTAAGGCAATGCACATCACACTTGATCTGTCTCCATTAGCAGCTTGACTACTTCCAATAGATGCATGAATTTAAGATTTTTTTTTTCCC
Source organism: Gallinula chloropus (assembly GCF_964237585.1). Taxonomy (NCBI): domain Eukaryota; kingdom Metazoa; phylum Chordata; class Aves; order Gruiformes; family Rallidae; genus Gallinula; species Gallinula chloropus. The sequence goes on from NC_140097.1 coordinate 9,446,707, forward strand.
CCAAAACCACAGAGTATTCAAATTAGCAACTGCTGCCAAGAAACAAGTCCCAGAAAGTTTAGTGGTAAATAGGCACAGAGAAGGTAATTAAATGGAAGGGATCCTGGTAGAGCAGAGACATGCAGGAGAACTAGGCAGACACATCAAAAGTACTGCCCTCAGCCAAAGGCCCATCTGGAGGAAAAGGGAGATGGCCCTGACTCTTTTGCAGGGAAGCCACGTGCAGCTCTAAGGAAGAGGGTCTGCCCTCCTCAGGTAGCATTTTAAGCAGGGAGACCTTTTTAGACCTTTCCCTTACAATGTCTGTGCTCTATGACTGTACTTTGCCGTATTTTTGCTTGAGACAAGGCTGATGCTCCAGGCCAAACGCTGCTGCCAAGAAGTGACACCTCCCTGGGGATATTGCTTTGCTGTTCGTCAGGGCCCTTTCGCACCTCCCTGGGAAGCAGCTGGTGCTGCCCACACTCTGAGAAAGGCTCCCGGAGCACATGAGTCACTGGCTTGATTAAGCCTGGCAATTCTTACCATGCTGGGCAAGACACATACTCTAGGTGCATAGCAAAGCCTAGCCATGGAGTTTGGGCTACATCACACCAGAGGTTTGCAGGGTGCAGTGTCTGTGTCTCTCTGACCCAATTAGTGTTGGGACATGCTAACAGGTATTTCACAAGAAAGGTCTCCCAAATTAGTAAGCCAGTTATATCCAGTGATGATGCGGCCCCAAGGCCACCCTATTCCAGGACCTAGGATGGTCCTTTTCATTTACAAAGCCCATGACACAGTAACTGAGCAGTCCCTACAAAGAGGGGCTGCATCTGCTTAGCACTGTTGCCACAAGGCTTGGGTTGGCCCCAGAACCCCCAAAACCGGCACTTCCAAAGCTGCTCTCCGTGCTGCTGCAGCACCCAAAGCTCTCACAGAGACCAAGCCTGGTGGCAGGTCACAGGGCTGCCAGCTGGTAGGGGCTGGCCCTGACGCTGTGCAATGGGATAAACAAATAAGTGCCATGCTGTGAAAGGCCTGAAGTACTGGTGGGCTCCTCTGCTGCTGAAATAGCCTCATCTCCCCAACCTGCATTAAGCCCAAGCCCCATGGATCTGAATCTTTGCTGAACGGAGCCCTAAATAAGTAAATCAATCATTCTCCAGCATCCAATCCGTCACTGCCTGCTGAGCTGCCATTCCCGCTTCCCCCAGCCTCTCTCTAACAGGCTCATATTGACATTTAACAGTGAACGGTACAGATGGGAGCCGCCACATGTGGGTGTCCCAGAGGGGTCCGCAGGGCCTGCAGACAGCACCCCACTGCGCCACACACCAGCGGGAGCCCGCGGATGCAGCGCTTCACGCCGCGCTAATGACCACGACAAATCGCTGACGACGCTCAGCCGGTTTGCACCAAGCTGCTCCGACGCTCCTGGTTGATACAAGCAGTGACGTGCTGGTGACAGGGAAACATTAGTCATCCCTAGTCCACAAATGCCAACCAAATCCCTTGTCCCTCGACCCCTGCCTGCAGTGCGGCTGTGAAAGGGAAGATTACTCTGCATGGCCAGGACCACCTGCCTGCGCTGAGCTGAGTGGGGCGAGAGAAAGAAGAGGGTGCCATGTCCCAGCACGGTCAGAGAGGGTGCCATTCCTTCCACCAAGGAGGTAGAGACCAAGCCACCTTGTAGGACCCCTTCATCCACGACCCACAGGTTGCCGACAGCTGCTGTGAAGAACTAAGCCACGTGCATGGAAATGTCAGTATTCCTCCACATTGCCCATACTTGAATTTCAAATACCAGTGCAGAGAGCTCACCATCACACTGTCAGACCTGGAGCAAGAGCCATCTGTGGTTAGCAGCAGAAACTTGTCTACACTAGGTAAGCTGATAGGTGTTGAAGGCCAAGGTGTGACACTGCCACACACAAATTCTGTCCCACTCTAGGTTTAGTCTAAACTTGTGCTCTCAAGTGGACCAGACTTGCTGAGAGAGGGAGGGTCATACTGGGGCCAGCCCAGAGTATGGGCTGGCAGCCTTTCAAGTGTGCAGTGGCTGTGCATTAACTTCCCACAAAATTAGAATCTAATGGAAACGCTGATGACTGGCTTACAAATTCTCCTGCCCTACATGTACATTGGACCCTACACATGCCTGGCTTGTTTGCCTTACTCCCTCACCTTATAAACCCTGTATCAGCTTTTATCTTTGTAGCTGCAATCACATTACACCTCTGTATTAATTAGAGTGTAAGCTCACCATGAGCTTATAGGAGTTCATTCTGGGTCTATGACTGTTTCCAAGGTGGAGAGAAAACCGCAGCAGTATTCAGGAGAGGGAGGAATACTTGGCTGGTTGGCCAAGTTCCCAGTATTTCACTGGACACAGCAAGGAATAATCCAGGGAGATGTGGTTTGTGGCTTTTTCCTAATGAGGTCAGGTGTCACAGTATTTTAGCTGGATTAAGGGTCGCAATCACATGCCTCATCTTTGGTTTTCATGAGCTGCTCTCTGCTGTGTAGGGCCTGAGGATGAATCAATCTTTGCCAAACTGGAGCTTCACCTTTTGTGCAATTAGCTCGACACTTCTGGAACAACACATGTGGCCTCATTGGCAGGGGGGCTTTACACACACCATTAACCATACTATGGCTCTGAAGGGCTCGGTGATGGAAGCCCACTCCTCTGGGCTGCCCAGGGACCTGGCCCCAAAAGCTCAGTGGGGGACTACAACACCCCTAACTGTCTGCAGGAACCGGGCTGTAAATCTGCAGCAGCCCTCTGGAGGGTGTCAGTGCCAGCTGCTGGGAGACCTCCCTGCAGCATGAAAATCTCCCTCCAAATTAGGTGAGGCTGCTGTGGGAGGGCTGGGGCCACTCTCACACTACAAAGGCAGATATTTCCCCTTCTCCCTGCCCCGAAAGGTTTCTGTCCTGGGGTGAATCAAGGTTATAAGCACAAGAGAAACATAATCCTTGAGCATTGAAGAGGGAGAAGGGAACAGGACACCTGAGCTTTGAAGCAAGATGGAAGATGAGTTGAGAGGCATCCTCCAATAAGTAACCTAAAAGAAACAAAATGCAAATTTGCAAGAGTAATTTAAGCTCCTCATCCCCAGAGTTCAGTCCAAGACAGCATCAACTGTTTCTAAAAATCCCTGGGAGAAGCAAACTGGGAAGGGGCACAAAGAAAACTGCTGATGAAAAAGGCATGACATACACAAGGGGTGAAGACACACACAGCCCCAAAGGCAGCTGTCATCTTCTCACCCCCCACCTGTTCCCTCTGCAAAAATCTGTGTCAAAGGACTGTGAAATGTCATATTCTGTGTAAAGTTTTTGGAGTCAAAACCGAAAGAGCTTTCATGGAATAAAGCTGCTTTAAAAGTAAGAGATGACTCAAAGGATGACACATCCTGAGTGCCTGCTGAGGAACTCCAAGGGGAACCCCAGCCGAGGAGCTTGCTGCATACTGAAGTGTGCTGAGCTGCTCTCGCGGTGCCACCCGTGCACAAACACGCTTCATATCACAGGATAACCTTAAGGGGAATGGCTTTGAAAATCCAGAATTAGACATTGCTGTTAGACATTACAAGAGAAGAAATGCTGCTTTTAATGTTGCTTCCACCCTGAGACTGGTTCGCGCAGGTAGGAAGGAATGTTGTGCTTGTTTGTATTACTCACCAGGAGAAAAGACATCAAGAGCATCCAGTGATAGCACATTTCTGCCTTTCATGAGCATACATCAGCCTTCACTGAACTCCTCCAACAAAGCTATTGACAACATACAGGCATCCCCTGGCCAGTGCTACTACACGTTGGTTTGCCAGACAGAAAGATCTCAATCAAGTTTGTTTTCAGACAAAGACAAAAATCTGAATTCTAGTGCAAGATGCAAGTTGGGACAGTAGAGAATAACCACCTTGACATCTCCACCTAGAAACTTTCTTTCTGTACCCCCCTGTCCCACACACAACAACCTCTGCAGCTGCAACCCTCTTGGTAATAGCAGAAAGCAGAGCATCATTCCAGGAGATAGATCCATGTTCATTCCCAGAATATGGGACATGGTAGCAATTTCAAATCCCAGCACACTGGTTTCAGATGGGTGATGTGCTGGCAGATGACTCCACAGTCACTGGGCAGTGTCTTTCTCCCCTAATGCTCGCAAAAGAAAGAAGGCTGAAACAAAGGTACAGATCAACCCCCAATCAAAGGGTCTGTACATCCATTCATTTACATACCACACTAGAGGCAAACTCTGTGCCTTATTTGACAACATCAGGAAAAGAAACTTAGGCAGCAAAAGGGAAAAAGACTCCTGTGCCACATTACCAGACTGCCAAGGAACAAACCCTTGTCATAGATCATTCATGCACTACATACAGCCGTCGCACTTCTGTAGCCTCTTCCTTCCTTCCTTGGATCTCCAAGCTATTTGCAAACATAAATGAATAAAACCTCTCACCTCCCATGAAGCAGGTAATTTGTTTTTATTAATACATAAATGATAGAGGAAATTAATTAAGGAATAGAAAGGGCAAGAGGCCCAAGATCACACAGCAAGAGCACTTTAATCACTACATTCTGGCCACTTAAGAGTAGTGCTTGCATGTTAATGCTTTCCTGCTCTCCAGCAAGCACTTACACTGAACCACGCTTCCTCAGGCAAAGGACTCCTCCAGTCCCAGCTAGCTTTGCAACTTTGCACCATCAGGGACGTGGAGTTTTTCTTCACATCCACGCCATCACACCTACGTCCCCTGGTTTAATTATTATGTATGTTGGATATAAATAGCAAAGATGATTGTAAGATGAATAATGAAAAGGCAACAAGAGACACAAAAAAACCCCTGCTCCAGTCAGCTAGTATCCTGCCTGCTTTATATTAAACATGTCTTAGCACTGGTTCTCTGCATACCAGAGAAGGAAGGGTGAGTTTTAGGGCCATTGCACAATATGAACTTCCCCAATGTATCACAGTTACAGAACCTCCTGTGCCAAATAACTTTGTGCTGATCCACAGTGGAAATTCAGAGTGTTCAATAGCCCTTGAAATTTCTAATTTGTACGTTCCCATAGAGGAGTGGAGCACTGGGTGCATTTCTTGCTACTGCACCGCACATTGGACACGAGATCAGACACTTTTTGGAGCCTGACTGCTCTCCCCGAAATTTGTGGTTCTATTTTAATTATTAAGCAATGCATATCTATCTGCTTCCCCATTTGCATCTAGCGCTTCTAACGAGGAGAAAATACATCCTTTTAAAATGCTAACCTAGTGAGAGGTATTAGGGAAAGTGAAAGCTATTACATGTGCAAATTTCAGAGCAATTAGTCACAGAGGCAGAAGCACAGACACAAGATTAGTTCTCAAGCCTCCATTCCCGTCTGCTTCCCCACTGGAGCCAGCAGCTTTGCGCAGACCCAGGAGGCAAAGGCTACACCCAGCACCACTACCATGTCTCAGAGCAGCTCCCCAGCATCCACCATGCCACTAGCAAGTGCAATGCCCTTCAGTCAGCATCTTTGATAGCTTTGCAAGACTCTGAACCGGGCACAAGCTGTCAGAGATAGACTGGCCAAGGGGCAGGACTCAGAACAGCTTTAGATATAAAGAATTAGGAGTTTTCTTTCTCTGTTTACCTGCAGCCAACATGATCCCACTGAAGAATATATCCTCTGTGGGTAAAATACTAAGTGCACGTAGAAAAGGGGACACAAATAGCCAAGTTCTGTTCATGTGAAGATTTCTTCCCCTGACAGTGCTATTCTAGATGCATCACTGCATATTTGCAGTGGAAGATGGAAATACTTCTGGCATTAAAGATAGTGACATTCTTAATTTATCTCACATGTGGGAAGGTGCGTGTGGGAGGAGTGTGAGCAACTCTTAGGAATGCATCCTGTGTAGTTTAATAAAGAATAGTACACATTTCCCCTAGGATTGTTTTTAATGAAGCTCAAAATTGTAATAGAAGATTCTTTGTAAGAGGTTAGAAAAAAATAATGGAAATGAATCTCTTACTGTGCTCCATCTTGCAGGATTTTTGAGTGCTGTATGTTTATATATAAAGAGATTAAATTATTAAAAATGAAATCAAAATTGTTCTTTTTTTACACCACTCTTATGCACTTACTCAAGTCTGCTCTCTGATCTGAATTTCTTTAGATTGTGGATTGTTCCCAGTTTTGAACAAATGTGTAGCTACAGTTGCATTGTGGCAATGAAAACCGGTGCCTTAACAGCACGTGGACTGCGCATCCATTTCTGGGACAAGACTGGAGCCAAGGAAAACCCACCAGCCTGGAGATTTCACACTGAGATCCCTACAAGAAGCGGTGTGTCCTGTGAGGGTGAAGGCAACGACCACCATTTGAGGTGAATTTCCCAGGCCAACTTTGCTGACAGGGCAAGGAGGGCAGCTCAGCCCAGCCCCGCACCCTTGCCGACCTATGCAGGATGGAAAAAACTTTTCATGGGCAGTGCAAGGCTGCCAGCAGAAGGTGAGCACATGCAGAAGCACCTTCCCACACCTCAGGAGCTGCTCAAGTTCTTCATGGGAAATTGCAGAGCAAAGGTGCCACGGGGCAGCGACGGGGATCCAGACCCGCCCCCAGTACAAGAGCTACAAATAGCCTATTTTCCTCTGGCTGACAGTACATTAGCAGACCTATTTTTGTTGTTCATAGATGTTCACGGAAGACCTAAAGATAGTCTGTTATTGTCAACAGAAAATGCAATTCAATTCCCTAAAAATATCAGGAACACGGGTTATGAAGAGTTTGTTTTTCCCCGGTAATGCACTTTTTCATTATTGCCCTGGATTAAAATTAAATTGCTAACATAAGGACAAGCAGATGAATCCGTGGTTATGATAGCATAGAAAAATGTCAATACAATTCTCGTACACTGTATGCTGCTTCAGTATTTAAAGATTTTGATCTCTAGAATAATATAAACTGAAACACATTGTGAGGATCTCACCCTATTAAATGAAGCGACGCTGCTTGTATTGCTTCACTTCGGGGATGCTGTCGTCAGAGAGGCAGCATATAACATTCTGAAACCCAGTTTCAAGCCTGCTTTCCAGGTTTGCCTGCTCAGGAAGCCAGCATAGTCATTGTTCAAAAAAAGAATAGGACTGTGTTCTGGTACCTGCAAAACCAATGGCAACACTGGCAGAATACTGATAAAAATGTTAGAATTGTGTACCAACCTTAATCATATCAATGTCTTACCAAGCTCTGGCTCACAACATTTTTGTAGCAGGGGCAATGTGCTGTCATTTTTTGGTGACGGAAACAACAGCAACTCAAGTTCTGAAACATTTAAGAATATAATAATGACTTACGTGGTCAAAGGAATTGTGTAATTTCCAATTCCTTATAAGAACATAAAAGTAATGGGGAATTCTGTTGTTTCAGAACAGGACACATTCATACACTCTTCAAAAACACTTCATAAAGACAACCTCTACTCTGAAAATATCTTTTCTCTTCCCAGCACGCTGAGGTGGAGGTTGCAGCCAATCTCCATGGAGCTGAATTTCATCTCATTGCCTCACACATTCCTCTAGATAAATAAAAGTTTCTGTCCTGGAAAAGTTTCTTTACAGATCCTTTTCCCGCCCGAGTCTGTATTCTCCTTGGTTTTTCCTTTTCAGCTGGTGAAGAATAGTTTAATTTGCAAAACATATTTTTACACTTGTTTCAAAGCAGTTTCATCACTAAGCCCTATACAAATACACAGGAGCAGTGACTGGCAAAAGGTGGTTACCGACAACAATCACTTCGAACCAATTAACTGGGAAACACTATAGATGGAAATGGCATCACACACCAATAGCTTCCTTTTTTCTTAGTGACTATTTTCCTCAGGATTATTCCCAGGATACTGTGCAGATGCACTTTCCCCACGAGACCCGCTGGCCGGTGCAGGCACTTGGCAGTCCCCGAGAGAGAAGTACCACAAGAGCAGGATTAAAGCACGCGAAGCTGCATGAAATCGGGCTCTCAAGTCTCTGAGCTCAGTGCAAACCCAATATCGCACACGTGGCAAGCAGCCCTGCTAGCCCTTAGGCTCTCTCAGGAGATCAGAAAGGAAACCAGGGCTTTGTTCTAGGAAAGGCATAAAGGGCTTCAGAAGTCACATTACCAAAGAGCTCTGCAGGCACAGGCCAGAGTGCAGCATTTTGTTATGCAGTCTCACCTTGTTGGAAACATGCTGTTGGCTTCTAAGGAAAAAGAATAGGGATTGGGTTCATTTCTGCAAACTCAATTTTTTTTCTTTGCTTTCTGGACAAGTATTGAGGCTCAGAGTTCCATATATTGCTGCTTGGAAAATATTAATCTAAAATAATATGGACAAAAAAAAATATCACTGGTTGTTGTTGTTGAAGTCTCAGGGGAGCATCAAATGAAAAAATAATTCTGGACAATTTCTGCTCTTCCTGTAATGAAAAAAGTAAATGGAAGTATCAAAGTGACACCTCCATCAATTTAGAATTAAGGAATCGACTTTTCCTATCTTGAGTCAGAACACTGAAAAGAAATTCTGACAACCCCAGTTTAGAAAACTGCCATAGGAAAAGCAGCTAATTCATTCCCCCATGCAACCTTTTAATGTATAAGAAACTGTACATTATACAAACTAATATACCTACTGCATTTTACCCTACACAATTCTTGTCTCACTTTTCACTTCTGTGCTTTCACTAATTAAGCTTCTGTCCTTTGTTATTTGTACAACAGCATCTGAGGTCATCCTCTTGCCCTCTTTGTGAAAGCGTGACTTAAGTGCTCCCATAAAATAACCATGTCTTTGTATTAAGGGGTGTGTTGCAGCTGCATAGCTGGATCATTTACATATACTGGAGAAGACACACAGCACGTACAGAAAGCTTGCATAGTGTTTACATAGTCTTCCCACACATTTTACCAGAACTGTATTGCTCCAAGTCCTGTAACATACTAAACAAAACCAAATTTGGTACCAACAAGGGCAAGCCTCTAGCACAGAAAAACACAGTATGGAAACAAAAGTGTTATTTACCATAAATCATATGGCTGAGATCCTGAAAAGAAGCTCCTTCCCTATAGGATCTTGATGTTACTGAAAGGAGTGACCCCCAGGATGTGATACTCCCCACAGGACAGCTGACCGTTAGTGCTCCACAGCTACACTTCCTGAGCCCTCACCATATGCCACACTCAAAACACATAGTTTAGAAATCAAGGCTCTGTCCTTCAAGCAGCTATGTGGAAGCTCATCCATACTCATGCAAGTCCTGACAAGCAAAGGTAATTCATTTTACAGTTACCTACACTGGAATTTACGGGCTCAGATGTTTACATATTGGTCACAATTAACAACGTGTTTATCTACATTTTTATTCTTCATGTGTGTGCTTGAGTTGCACATCGGTCAGACAAATTATACATTTAAAAAAGGAAAAGCTAATTAATTTCAGCCAGGAAAAGTTCTCTATGGACTCAGAGAGGAATGAGAGCTGCACAGAAAGGAAACTGTCCTCTGCAATAAGCCAAGCTGATGCATTTAGGCTCCAACACAGGAAACATCAGACTTCCGAGTACCAAGAGGTCTGACCCCCAGCACAGCTGGAAATACAAAGGTGGCAACAGACTCATCTTCCCACCACATGCGGATGCCAATAGCTGAGAAGGGGCTCATGACGCAGAGCAAAGGTGACATCGGGTGGCAGCAGGGTTCTAGGTAGACAAATGAACTTACCCACCCAAAATTAAACCTCCCCTTTTACAGCAACACACCTGGAGCAATCATCAGAGTCCCAGAGCTGTGGGCACAAATGACCTCCCAACCTCTGCACCAGCTGGGTGCTGCAGAGGCACAGAGCATCTCCTCTTGCAAAGCCAGGGATTAAACTGGTACCCAGCTCCTCATCAGCTCAGGCAGGAAGAGAAAACACAATGACATCTGGGGGATCCAAGATCACACACAAAAGCATCCATTACCAAAAATATCCTCAAGGGCCACCAGAAGCCACATGGCATAAGCCACATGCATTCCAGTTCCCTCTGCTCCCACCCTAATCCAATGCGTTACTTGCAAACGAAGGCACAGAGATGCAATTGCAGTGACAGGCTACTGGGTTTCACCATGCAAAGTACACTCTGCTTTCAGCTGCTACTCTGGATTTTAAATTAATAATCAGATACACAGCCTCTTCTGAAGCAAATAGCAAGAACATACATAACTTTATGCTCATTTTCTGCCCCTCCATGGCAGATCTGCAAGGAATTCGTGGCAGATTTCTGTTCAGACTGCAGTGAGCAAGTTGTGCCAACACATGTAAGGCACAGGGAAGGACTTTGTGCTGTATCAGAGCTGGTCCTGGCGTGGATGATCACAGCCCCACGCGCTCCCCTGGAACATCCTTTCTGACACACGTTTTTAAGGCGTGTTCCTGGGGTTGCACACATCTTTACATTGCAAATGACCACTTTCTTTCAAAAATCAATCCTTCACCCATTTTGGCACCTGGTGTATTTGTGGCACAACCAGTGAAGCTGTATTATACATAACATTAGCACTGTAAGGAAAGGGGTGTGTGTGTATATATATATGTATTTATACACGCTCACACAGTATTGTCTTTTCTCAAGTCTGTCAGATCACTACATTATAACAGAGAGGCTATTACAGACAGGTTTAGTTAGCTGTGCATCATTTCACACCTTCATTACAATCTTTACCGGGAAAATGGATTGCTTTTGAGCCTCTCTCCATTCTCATTAAACTTCCACTCTTGCGAGGTGTCAGAATTGTAAAATGCCTAATATGGCCAGTTAATTATAACACCTCTCACAGCTTTAGCCTTTTCAATTACCCCTGTTTCCACTGGCTGAAGCAGCTAAGCTCCCACCTAGGGTCAGTCAGACCAAAACTAACAAGAGAAACCAAGGGGTGGCCAGCAAGCAGAGGACAACACGCTCCACCAGCCAACATAATACTTGGGAGGCCAAGAAAGGTCTTTCCACCAGCAGGAAACAGCATTTCTCAGAAGATGGAATGGGAAATCTGGGCTTTTGCAAGGAAGAAAGGCAGAGGTGCAGTGTGCTTTTCAGCCTCCCTTACTAATACCAGTAACTAGAAACCAGACAGTAGAAACATTATTAAGGAAGCTGTACTTGGTACTATTTGGGATAATGGTACTATTGGTCAGAACAAGAATTGACAGACATTAGCCTGAAATAACAAAAACTTTGATTTCTTCTTCAGGATACAAAATGCCAGATGGCCAGGAGTTACCTCTATCCTTGAGCATTGCCACCTTTCCACACCTGTGGTGAGACTCACAGAAACACTGGCTGTCGGCAGCTCCCATGGATCAGGCACTGGATTTTCCTTCAAGTTCAGCAGGGCCACTTTCATTCTTCTACAGATGGAGAGAATAAGGGTTTAGGCAAAATCCCTGATGCTTACACACAGCAAATGCCTCCCATGTCCCTTGAGATTCTGGTGTGTGGTTGTTCAGCCCCAAGCAGGGGCTGATCACCACACACTGCAACAGGGCCTCTGTGGGTTGTGATAATGATTGACAAAAAGACAAAACTGACAAAAGAACCCTGAAAATAGAACAATAACAGCCAATTACACTCACACCCAGTGATAACAGAGTACCTTACCACCCAATTACAGAGGGCTGCATGATGTGAGGACCAACCTGATGCCCTGGCTGCACTCAGACTGCACTGGAGACACCAGGAGGGCCCCTCCCCAACCAGCCTCTTTTATGGAGAAGTGATGTCAGGTGGGTGGAAACAGCCTGGGCTAACTCAGCTCACCTGAGCTCACTCAACTCTCCTGAGCTCACTCAGCTCACCTGGGCTGGCTGCTTGGGAGGTTAATTCTGGCCTGGCCAGAACCAGGACACGAGGATACAGTATTTCAGGAAAGACATGAAGCTGCCTGAAGTTTCTTAACAGCATAGATACCATGGTGATCAGGCAACCTGACATTTAGTCAACCGTTGCTTCACAGCTGGATGAAACACTTCTGACCACCCCATCTGACATCCCTGACAGAGCCACCCTACAAGCTCCCACCTGAGCTGACACCAGACTACTCAAAGAAATCTTGATTTAAAGTTTCTCACAGCAGCAAACCCACTAGGACACAAAGCAAGATTTTTCTGAAGATAAATTACCCCCCTACATTGCAGGCACGGTGTATACCCAAACTCTTTGCTCTTATTTTTAAACTCTTCTCTCTTATTACAAAAACAAAGCTACTAAGAATTGCCCAAGCCACACCTTGCCATGCGAGAGAATATTTCATTTTTAACAGGGAATAATTTTCAATGCATTTATGAAGCAAGCATCTTTGCTGTGAAGGAACACCATGTTCTGGCAGAGACATCCCAAACACAACTGAGAAAGCCATCTCCCTGATGAGGGATCAGAAGATCAAAGTTGTGTTTTATTAGTTGTATAAAAAGTATCTTTAGCTCTCAGTTGAAAGGAAAAATTTGCATTTAAATAGAAAGATTAATAACTGTAATACACAGAGCCCACACTGAATAATTTTTTGTAACTGAAAATAATTCATATTGTTTTATATAAATTGTGCACCTTAAGTCAAGCTACAAAAAATGATAATCGTAATATTTTATGGAACAATTTTAATATAATACAGCTTTGTTACATTATTATTCTCCATTGTAAATAATGCATGTCCAGAGCTTTGGGAAAGACTGGATTTAAAATACTCATCTCTGAAAATTCAAAAGGGCGTGTGCTTTTTGGTGTGTTTAAACTCTGCATGAGTTTGTCTTATTTAAATAAATAAATAAAATCTATCAGAAGGCTAGGAATAAACCATCCTTCCTAGTGCAAGGACAGACCAGGAGGTGATGCCTATGGAGAACTTACTGAATTTTGTTTTGGAAAGAAAGCTTTTTATCTAGAACACATGGATTTGAATTTACTCAAGTATTTGGAAATGCAATTGAACTGTTCAGTTTATTCAGTCAGGTCAAAAAAATTATCTTTAAACCTAAAAAATTCCAATTTAACATTCTTTCAGTATTGAGGGGCAGCTTTTAATTATATTTTTCAACAATTTCTCACTTAAACTACATTTTTGAAAAGCTGAAACCTGGGAAGAGCCTACATATTCCATGTCATAGAAGCCCAAGACTGGTTTGAGTTGGGAGGGACCTCAAAGCCCGCCCGGTCCCACACCCTGCCACAGGCAGGGACAGCCTCCACTAGCCCAGGGTGCCCAAAGCCCCATCATCAAACCTGGATTTGAACTCTGCCAGGAGCAGCCACAGCTTCTCTGGGCACCCTGTGCTAGGGCCTGCCCACCCCTACAGGAAAGGGTTCTAATCAAGCCTTTAAAAAAATAAATAGTTAAATACTGATGTTTCAGACAAAACTTTAAAAAAAATCCTTTTGGATCAACCTGAAGCCTTCCCTTCTTTGCCTGGTATGATTTGCTTTAGTGTACAAGTTATTTGCCCAGAGCTGAGGAGGTCAGTGGCAGCAGAGGGCTGTGTCTCTGCGTTATACACCCAGAGCTGCTGCTGTACCTCTGGGGTTTGAGAGCTACGATTTCTTCCTGCTCCATCCTTCTGGGCTGCCAGTCTCCTCCCTGCTACCTGCCCTGCTTGTCTCCAGCCTGCCACAAGGAATGTGTGGGGGATGTCAGGTAGAAGCCTGAGCTGCTGCAGTTAGGCAGAAAACCTGCATTTTGCACCCTGCAATGCTGGGAAAGAGGCCAGTGCAGCCCAGGGGCTGCGGCAACTGCTGTAAGCAGCTCTACAATTGCTTTTTGAGTGCTGGAAGAAGGCAATTCCTTTGCTTTCCTTCTCCTGGAATAACGCCAGCGTAGCCCTACCACGCTCAGTGCAATTATTCTGCCTTTGCTCAGGGGAGACCTTCTACATCCCATCACTGGTTTGCTAACCCTGGGCACTGTCACTGGTGCCCAGGTACCGAAAGTACCACAATCTGCCCCCCCTCACCTGCTGAAAGCACCGCCAGCTCCTCTTCGCAATGGGAAAGGAGCAGTTTCTTTGCTGGCCTCATTGCAAGATGCAGAATCTATTTCCTGCTGCAGCATGAGCACAGAGCAGGGAATTCGCAGCATTTAATTTATCACTTCTTCATATATTCCAGTCCTTACCCAGAAAAACCTTTTAATTAGAGAAGGATCAGGAGGGAGTTGCCCAGCATTCCCCCAGTGCCACATGGATAATAGAAGAAAGCAAAACCCCTTACTCTGCTCGGAGCCACTGGCACCACTAATTACCCTCCCAAAATTCAGCTCAGGTTCCTCTCACTGCTCATTTAATCTCCGTCACTCTTGCTGCCTTCCATTTCATCACGCAAGCACCAAGCAACAGGCACAGGCGCAATCAAGGAAGTTTGGAAGAGCAGTTGCTGGCGTACAGCAGAGAGTCCAGCGCTGCTTGAAACGAGGGCTCAACAGCAGACAATCAGGCAAAGATGCACAGATGCTCGAAAACACGGCATGTGTCCATTAGGGAGCACAGCTCTCTCCTTAGGCTCTAATGCATCTGGGCTCCAGAGGCTGTGCAGGCTTCACTGTTGCTGAGATATATGCTGCTTGCCAGCAGCAGTGCTGGGCTGTTAGGTTTGATGCTGGCGCAGGGATTGAGATGTCCCTCCTCACCTCCCCACCGTCACTTCCAATGCCACTGCGTGCCTGGAGCCCAGTGCCTGGGTCCCACTAGCAGAGACCCATTGGCAAGGCTGGGAGCTCCTGGGGAATCAATCCCTTGCCATCGACTGTAATTTTGGAGGCAACACACACTGAAGGTGTGCAGGGAACCACATAACTTGTGAAGTGCTGCATCAAAAACATAAGTAAAAAGACCCTTTGGCAATCAAAGCAAAGAGCCAAAGCCCTTGACAACTAGAGAAGAGCACATGGCAGCTAATGAGGACCAGCCCCAACGTTTGCAGCAGCCCACCTCAACCAAAACCTGACCTGCCCATGCTAGCTGGGATCCTCCTGACCTGTCTGCTCCCTTTGGTTTGGGAGCTCAGTCACTCAGGAGATGCAAAAGGACTGCAGGAGATCAGGGGTAGCCCTTCCCCAGGGAACAAGCTCAGTTCAGATTTGGTTAAGGAAGTGAGGAGATTTATGCCAGGGTGGTGAGGCCAGAAGGAGCAGATCACAGGCATGAAGGGTTGCTGGCCAGGCGTACAGCAGCTGGCCTGATGTGCTGAAACAGCTGGAATTACAGCTTTCATTGCCTCAGGACCTAATGGCACAAACTAATATGAGCCAAAGCATGGATCCCTGGTATCCTTAAAGAAAAAGTTAAAGAAGAAAAAAATTGTTCAAGTAGGACTTTTTTTTTCTTTTTACAAATCCCCCCCTGTCAGAAAAGACTTTTGGAGCATCTCCAGACGGCTGGTTTAGGGAGCAGAAGCCTGCTCCTGAAATATATCTCCAAAATAGCATGGGAGAAATACAGACAGCGTGGGAGTAGAAGCCTGTATATTTAAGACCAGCAAGATCACTTCCAGCCTTGGGAATTTCTTCTGAGCTCCTTAAAGAGTTTGATCCTGGCCTGTGTCAGGAACAGTGTGACCAGCAGGAGTAGGGAAGCAATAGTTCTTTTGTACTCAGCTCTAGTAAGTACAACACCTCAGGTACTGTGTCCAGTTTTTGACCCCTCACTACAGGAAGGATGTTGAGATGCTGGAGCATGTCTAGAGGAGGGCGATGAAGCTGGTGAAGGGTCTGGAGCACAAGTCCTGTGAGGAGCAGCTGAGGGAGCTGGGGCTTTTTAGTCTTGAAAAACGGAGGCTGAGGGGAGACCTCATCACTCTCTGCAACTACCTGCAAAGCGGCTGCAGAGATGTCGGGGTTGGTCTCTTCTCTCTTGTGACAAGCAATAGGATGAGTGAGAATGGCTTAAAATTGCACCAGGGGAGATTTAGGTTGGATATCAGGAAGAATTTCTTTACTGAAAGGGTTGTCAAGCATTGGAACAGGCTGCCCAGGGAGGTGGTAGAGTCACCATCCCTGGAGGTATTTAAAAGCCATGTAGATGAAGTGCTTAAGGACATGATCTAGAGGTGGGCTAGGCAGGGTTAGGCTGTGGTTGGACTCGATCTTAAGGGTCTCTTCCAGCCCAGGTGATTCCATGATTCTATGGAAAGAAGTTACTTTGGAGTTTCTCAGATCCTATGCCAGTGTCACCTAATGCTGTCTCCACCACTCAAGCTGATCTTGATCATCCAAAAATGATCCTTAATATCACACAATCACAGAACAGCAAGGATTGGGAGTGATCTCTGGAGATCATCTAGTCCAAGTCCCCGCTAGAGTAGGATCACCTAGAGCACCTTGCTCAGCTGTGGGATGCTTTTAGTGTCAAGATCTTTGTGAGCAAAAAGAGCAAGAAAGACCTGTGAAAGCCCTCAGACCTGGGCACCTTAGGCACACTGAACCACAGGACTGCTTTATCCCCATCTCTTCGATAGGGATCAGAAAGCAGAGGATGAGGTGTTGGATGCTACCACTTTTAAAGATGGACTTGAAAAGAGGACTGTTCTGCTGCCCATGGCCACCTGACGCCTCTGCAAGCATGAAAGAGCAACCCTTCTTTCAGCAGCTGTCACACTTACAGGCAGCTTTGCAGGAATTTGTGGTCTAGTCACATTTTTTCCCATCTTGAAGGGGCAAAGATTGATAAAAATCTTTTCTATTTAAGCCAGCAATAAAAGCAAACAACCTGTTTTGTAAAGACTAATTTCCTTCCAGACAATGTCAGTTGACTTTACACTGTTTTGTCATATATTCCTTAGCTACTCAGTGTTACTTCTGGAGCTTCCGAATGCAAATATTTCCTGACAAGGAGGAGGATGAAACCACATGATTTTTTTTTTATCTGAGTTATACACTCACATATCATATATCCAAAGTTAACAAGCGACTCTCCTGTGTAAAGCAGTTTTCTACTTCCCATGCATCCAAAATAACAGCTATGAAAATCCTTGTCTATTATATAGTAAGATAGTTTGCTGCCTTTATTTTTCTGACCACATGTGCATTGTACAAGCAGAGGACAGAGTCTTTTATGTTATCACCCTGCTGCCTGGAAATCTCATTCTGCAATCTCTGCTTTTTCATTGCCATTTTCAGATGTTTAATGAAGCGACACATGGATATGAGATGCCCCTGTTATTTCTCTTGCCCAGTCTCTATCGCTTTCAATCTCAGAACTATTGAATAAATGGAAATACAGTTACCAGCTCTGTTTTGCACATCCAGAGCAAAACTCACATTGGAGACAATGAGAGATGTGGGTAAGGTAGACAATGTGGAATTAAGTCCCCTTTTTCTCCCCACATTTCCTGTGTAAAAGACTGTAAAAAGGAACATCATCACTGTACATTGGCCTTGTTTCCTTTTTTAGCCAAATTTTATCATCCAAAAAGGGTGTTTTCTAAATGAACGATCTATGTTCGTGCTCTGCCACAGCCACTCCTTTACCTAGTTGCCTTCCCCTTTGGGACCTCATGCTTAGCACCAGCAAATGTCCAAGACATAAATATGCCACACTCCTCTGCACACAGGTGGGGATTTAACCCAAGAAAGCTGTGCAGAAAGCTGATTTCTCACCGTCTCCAGCTCAGAGGTGCACCACTGACCTTTTCTTCCTGTGCAGCCATCACAAATGACAGGAACGATCAGGCTTCAACACTGAAGGTCACTCACATCAACCTTGTCCATTTTCTACTTGCGTATGAGTTCACACACATCCTTCCGCTCACCAGGATCATGCTCAGCCCACTGGCCTGCAAGAGCATACATTAGAGAGAATTTTAATGACTTGAACTTGTGCTGAACTTCCTCTTTTAGCTGCTGTTTTAGTGATTTGTTGACTCTCCAAGGCTCATTCAGGACTCTTTTTTTTTAGCCTTGACAGAGCAGATAGAGTAGGCATGGATTTTATGTGCCAACTCTTCTGTATTTTTGGCACTCCGCTCGTCACATAGCAGGTCAGTGAAATACAAGTTCAAGCAACAGAGGATGCCTCCCACGTATATCTGTGGTGCCTCAAAGTAGCCTAAACTAATCTCTCCCTCTCTCCCCCATTAGCAGTGATGCTAAGCTGGAAGCAAGGGCTGAGGATGCTTTAACAGCCACACAGAATCTTAATAAGATCTACTTACATTTATATTGTGCATTTCAGGCTGGCTGGCTCAGTTTCCTTAGCCACAGCCTCACAAAAGGAGCTGAATACATTGGTTTATTTTTGTGGGCTTTTTAATTATTTTAGCATTGTCTCTGATTTTTGCATCAGCCATCTGCAAAGTGTGGCAGGATGTGTGTAATCTTCTATGGCACATGTTGTACTTTCTCCATTATTATCAGATGGGAGAGAAAACCAAAGTTAAGGGAGATTAAGGTCAGCATACTCTCAACATCCAATCGCTGTATAATCCACTGCATTATCGCTAGGGAAGATTATCAGCCTTGATAGGACCCATTCTTGGAGCTATTCAGCTCTGCTGAGGCCCACTTCTCTCACAGAATTGTATTTCTGTTCGATCCGAACAGAGAGAAATCATACATAAATTTTCCACTACATCCCACTAATGTGCAGTAAGTGATTGTCTTTGTGCAGGATGCAGGAACGGCATCTCACTGTACAGCACAGCTGTGCTCTGTGCTACCCTGGGCCAGACCAGAAAGGATGCTAATGCAGCCACGCCGGCAAGCTGGAGCCAGCCCTGCCCCACCCCAAGCCTTCACCCCAGCAAGGTGCAGCCGAGTCAATCACTAGGCTGGGATGAAAGCAGAGAGAACAAGCTGCGCTGACCAAGGGGCACCCTCCCAGCCAGGGAGGTGTTGCTGGGCAGGGTCGAGTCTGCAGAAGCAGAAGTCGCACACTGTTTCTTGCAAAGGGTCCACAGGCATGATTTTGTGGGTGTTAAATGGTCTAAAGAACTATTTGGGGACTCTGCCTTCCGTGTCCCAACAGAGATGTGTGACATTCCAAAAAATTCCCTGAAACCAAGATAATTAGTGCATTATCTCTGGCTGTATCATCTCTCTCTAGTAAGAGCATAGCTCAACAGACATGCTTCAGCTACCAGAGTTCAGTAATACTGTGCCACAGCACAGCTTCTGAGCATCACCATGTTTAACCAGCTAACAGTCTCTGAGTGTCTCTGTGTGACAGGTGGAGAGCAGGGACAGGACTGAGCAGCCACTGGGCTCTGCCACACTTTGCGTGGGTTAAATGTACCCCAAAGAGAGAGAGAGAACAGCAATAGCTACACAGAGTTTCAGCCCCACTGTGAAACATCCAAACAATGCATTAGAACTACCACGCTCCCAGAATAACCAGAATTTCAGGATAATTTCCCTCTGTTTGCAATTAAGGTATGAAGGTAGAAGTGTTTTCAAATTACTTTAATTCGCGGTTCCTTTTCCACTCCCAACAAGTTAATGACTGTTGCTCCTCCAGAAGTCGTCTCTTAGCAACAAAAAGGCTCATCAGCTTGGAGGAGTCCCTCCATCACCCAATGCTGGGAGTTTGTATCCCATGTCAAAGAAAGACAAGATGGAAGAGCAGAGGCTGACCTCGGGCAGGCAGTATTCAGCTCCAGGAAACTCTCTGTGAATTATCATATTGTGTGCAAGTGAATGGGGAATCTTCTGCTCAGTGTCAGGAGGGGACAGAGAAACAGGCATTTCCTCTTTCCCACAGGAAGATCCACCATGTGCACCAGGAGCTAATGCTTCATCACAAGCCTTGGCTGCAGAACGTGCTCCTTACAGATTCCTGCTGGCCTGCAATAAGCAATGGCTGCAGTTCAGGCAGTAGGAAACCACTAGAAAATAAATTGCAATTTGGTCACACATACCAAGCCAGCACCTTGTTTTGTTCATGGGGCTTTCTGATCTCCTTCACATTACACCTGTGTCGCACCACCCCCTTAGTAGACCAGATTTTACAGTTGCTTTCATGGATTTTCGTTTATTTCTTGTTTTCAATGACTTGAGCTTGAAGTCCTCATCTTCTGCCTCTAGTCAGTCCTTGCCTGAAAGTGCATATAGCATGGATACACACAGGGCAGGAATTCAGACTCCAAAACTAATTGATCTGGAGCTGAGCAAACGAGCAACCAAAGCTAATACTACAGAAGGAATGAAAACAACAAAGTTGCAATAAGCTATGAGCAAACAAACAAAAAATTGATAAAATATTTTCACTGTGGGAAAACAAGAGGCAAAGTATCCAAACACACCAAAATGTTTCATTTTTCAAGTCAAAATATTTCAACATCTTCCAAATAAAGCTTGCAGCTTTTTCTTTCCAAAATCAGCTTTAAAGGAAAGCAAGTTTTTCTTAAAGTTTCAGATCACTTACAAAGTAGCCATGGCATCCTTTGGTGGATTCACAAATGATTCAGAAAGTGCAAACACAGGAGCCTTTTTTGAGAAAAGAGGATTACTGGCTAGAGAGAGGATCCACCTCATAAAATGGGGCAAGAAGCAGTCAATATCCTACAGAGGAAGGCATTCAAGCTAGGTTCACAGGGGCCAGATCCTGAAGCACTCAGGAAAGTGGGATGATTGGGAGAGGGAGAATCATGCACACACAGTGGAAGGGGGAGACTTTCAAGAGGAACCTCTATGACTAAAGCTTTTATGTTATACTCAAATAAGTTAAAAATACACATAAAATTTTGTTACATTGGTTATGAGAAGGTAAATGAGTGTAATGGGAGGGGAGGCAGTGAAGCAGTGTAAAACAGGCTTTCCCCAGCAGCAGAAAAGGTCTGGAGAGCTGAGAGTCAGGTACTTACAGTAGGCTTGGGAAAGCTCCTCTCTTTGCTTTAGGGTTTCCTGCGAGACAAGAGATCATCACAAACACCATAAAGCATGGCACTTCTCTACAGAGAAAGCTGAAAAGAAGCAGTCAAGGCTGAGAGGTGCTCACAGCCCACACACGATCGAGATCTGGCTGAGCACCAGCACAGTCTCATGGACAGGTTTCTCCTGGGACATTCCCTAGCTGATTCCCTGAACTGACCTGGACCTAAGCAAGCAGCATGTTTGGTCTAGTGTGGGAAACCTTCCTGGTGCCTAATCAACTTTCCAGCTAGGGTAAGGTCTTCATTCTGATATATTTTTAATTTTTTGCTTATAGCTTTAGTATTGCTGCATCATATATAACTGTACTTTCATGCTTGGGTAGCAGCAGTAATGGATCAGCAAGATTTCTTGCACCTATCTCAGGAGGAAAAGTTTTATTAAATCATTAAATAAAATCATCATGTAGTCTGCCTTTACAAAATAATAAAAAAAAAGGTCAGCTTCAGAACTGAAACACAAGTGGGAAAGTAGGTGTTGTGAACACTGTACCAGAGTAGCTGAATTAGATGCAGCTCATCAAGGCAGAAATAGAGTGCATGAATTTAAAAGAGAGAAAAAGAAAAGCAAAGAAAGATCCTTTTGAATTAAGCCTTTTCTCACCTCTAACAAGGCTCTAGAAACAGCACTAATCAATCCAAATGACACTTTAGTGCAGAGATCTATTATATTCCTCAACGATCATATGGCTTTATATGTTATAATTTGGTTCTGAATTATGGCCTACATCAATTATAATTGAACACTGCTTCCCACTCTACAATCAGACTGTGATGAGAACAGAAAGGCAGTGGACATTAGAGGATTACTATCAGAAGCACCTAATTTAATTAAGGAGGAGATTTATTAAAATGGTAACATTAACAGGTGTTTTATGAGACTAATAATTAATAAGGTTTCTGTAGAACATTTGTAAGAGAAATAGACAATATGCAGTGCCAGCAGAACTCCCTGTAATGGGATAACAATAAAGCATTACGAACTGTAGATCAGATATTATGATAATAATCTGATACTGTAAATTATGGCTTGAAGAGGATTAAATGCCATTACTGCAAATTAGTATTTATTTAAGCTCCAGCAGGCCTTTGCACGCTGTCTGAAGGAAAGGTGGGCTGCAGACAGGCTCTGAAGCACGGACACTTGTCGTCTTCCTGAATCTTGCCACCATGGGCTGGGAATCCTGCTATCCACCAACACAGCAATAATGCTGACAGCAGCCACAAGGGAACTGCAGCAGGATTGGGAGGAAGTGCTTCATGCCAGTGACGTCCAGTCACTCCTTTCTGACCTCTTTAAGGTTACCTTCAAACAGCTGGAAGTGGGCAGCCCCACGCTGCTCCCCAAGTCACCAGTGTCCCCATGGGATGGGTCTACCGTGTCTCCTGGCACTGCAGCCGCCTCCCATCACACAGGATAGCCGAAGGTGGGAATGGCAACGACTACTCTCTCCTTTCCCATTGCAAATCCTGTAAGCACAGCAAGAGGGGAACCTCAGGAGCATGAGGTGAGAAAGGGGAGTGCGGGTGGGAAGCCAAAAGGGACAAGTGTGCTTTCACAGTGGGGGCGATACCGCAGATTGCTAAAGGAAGGAGACAAAACAGCTTCAGCGTCTGTTCTGGAAATGAGGGTGCTGCAGGACCAGAGTTATTCCGCAATTTGCAGCTCATGTGAACACCCAGTGCCTTCTTAGCTCTAGGCTTAAAGAAGCTTTATCCCAGCCCTGGTCCCAGCAGCCCCCGAGGTAAGAGAAGGGAGCACACAGCTCTTTCTCTAAACCACCTCTGATCCCTGATACAGTGATGGAAGAGGATATTAGCAGTAGGAAATTTTTTCAAGGCCACTACTTTAATGAGCTCCTAAATAATGACTTTATCTTTGAGGCACACTCAATATTCATTCAGTATCACACCCGAGCAATACCACTGCCAGACTTCAGCCAACAGGAAACAAGTCCAGAGCTACAGCTCGGAAAACAGTGCTCCCCTTCAGGAAGCAGTGATGGGACCAGCACTCATCCCTCACTGGGACCAGGATGGGAGACTTCCTGGTGTGGTAGAGGGTGGCTGGAGCTGTGCTCCCCTCCCTCATCTGCTTCCCACTGGCGCTTGCAGCAGCGACAGCTCCCACCACCCTGCGCCAAGACACAGATGCCCACATGTCTGCACAGCTCAAGGAGTTGTTCATGCCACTCAGATGAGGTCCTAATCACATTTCCCCCCCACACACATTCTTTTAATTACTATTCAATACCAACAACTAGCACAGGGTTTGCAGAGCAAATGAAATAACCACTTAGTTCCCCTCTTAGTTGCAGAGATGCTGGGTTTGGACAAGAGCTCTGTTTTTCCAGGGGTAGGTTTCATTTGCTTTTTAATCAGGCTAAGCCAAGGGGGAAGGCCTTCGGCTTTGCTCCCAGCACCCAGCCCTGCAGAGCCTCTGCCACAGAGCTTCCACACATGGCCACTAAACCAGTTTGGGTTTCTTCAGATGTGCCCGTTAATCGCAGCTGAGTTGCAGTGAATGGTTCTGGTTAAAGCATTACAACTGGGATAGTTTTGATCAAACTTTTGATCCAAGTTTTAGGACCATAAACATCCTGAAGATTTATATCTAGCCCAGTGTGGAATATTCTCCCTGACAGACCATAGGGGAACGGTCCCATTAATTCCCATTTACATATCCCCTTTCCAGAAACCGACTCTGAGCCACAGCTATTTTATGGTTCTGGGATGCTTATGAGAGCAGATTAACCCGTCTTGACAGAGAAACCAACTACCATCCAGCAGCCTCTGGAGCTCCTATGTACCTACTTCCAAGATGTATTTCATTTTTAGCATTCTCCTTTCTTTGTGTTTGCCCGCAGGGAGCAAAAACCCATGCCAGAGTGCTGGGAATACCCTGCTTCCCCAGCCAAATGCCTCATGGGCAGCAGAGGCTAAGAAATGTCTCTCATCAGCACTGTGTTGGGCACTGAAGAGGTTCCCAGCATGTAACAAAACCTCCAGCCCATTTTCCATGGGCAGACAAAGACTCCTGGGCACGTCGAGGGACTCCATTGCCCAGCTCCCACTTCACAGACTGCGCGAACCCACTGCCTCTGTGAACCCAAACCCCTCAAGGACTTGTGAAAGTCCAATCCGTAAGTGGCACACATTTTATGACTATTGATTAGCCAAATTCCTTCCATTTCACAGGAAATAATGCAGGGCTAGGAGAAATACCGATGATATATTCCAGAGAGGAATAGTTGTGCAGCCTATTCCCCCCCTGCAAGGGAGATCCTCTGCACCAGCTCCAGCAAAACTGTTGCAAAAGCAACGCCTGCTTTCTTCCCTGGTACTGTTATTTAAATCACTTCTATGGGATGCCACTGTCAGTCACTGAGTTTTAATATTACCACAGCAGCATTACAGGCGAATGAGTGCTGAATCAATAAAAAATTAAGGAAATACAGTTTTTATTACACAGTGATATTTGGAATTGATCCCTTAGGCTTTCCAGTCACCTCAGTTTTGTTTTATACGCCAGTGGATGGAGCATTGTGCAAAGTAGTTTGAATGCAGGAACCAATCAGTTGTAATCTAATTTTAAATGGACCACAAGTGAACTGAGAAAATAAAGACAGGCAGGGGCATCATGTTGACAGATGCGCCTGTGGTATATTGTATCTCTGGTCTGCCTAACTAGGAAAAATACTCCTTTAAATTGTTTTATCTATGTATAATGCCAATAACAAGAACAATAGGGGGGAAACTTGGTTTCTGCAGGGACATGAAGAATAAATTTATAGCAAAAAAAAGTGGAAAGAGAAAATAATATCATCTCCTCTTGGCCTCACTTGTAAAATGCTAAACTAACAGCCAATAAGCATATAAAAAGCATAGAGTAAGCACCACAGCTGTTTTACTTGTTCAAGTTAACAAAGATTTCTCTCTGAGGCCAAAATCCAATTGTTTCCCTGACTCCTCAAGCAAAGGGGCTACAATTCGCCTCGAGAAACTGTGGATGAACAAAGAGATTGTGATAATCAGCAGGTAGTTACACACAGCACAGTGCACAGGTTTCTGCAACTTCACCTCACGCTGCAGTCCTAATTAATTTCAACTGCTGTCACTTGCTATTTGCAATTATGATTTTCTCTTTCATTTCTACCACCATGAGCTCTCACAGTTGACCAACCCTCCCTGCTTAATCCAGCTTGCATTGCTCCATGAAGCAGGTCCTTGCATCACCACCTCTTCGCTGCTCCCACTGCTGCGAGACAGCAGCGCTGAGCCAAAGCTTTCTTTGTTCCTTCACTGAATTTGCACCTTTTACCTCTTTATCAAGTCACCCATCACTGTAATTCCTGCTCTGGCCTGACTCAAACTGCTGTATTTGCTTCCTGAACACAAAGAAAACAGAATTAGAGGCTTGTCTATAAATTTAAGACCCAGTTAGTATAGGATGCTACCACAGTGCATTAAGAGCCGTCACTCTGAGACCCCTCCAGACCTACTGAAATACATCTACCATAATATGTGGAAGAAGTTACATTACCACAGGGGCTCAACTTCAGGAAACACTTTAGAAACTGATATTTTGCTAACACAAAAAAATACAGCTGTTACATTGAGGTGGTTCAACAGTCAATCTCCCTGGATGAAAGAGCAGATAAAGAGAACGAATCACCAACCTAAATATTCATCATGGCTTCACTACGAGTAATCACAACCACATTTCATTTTTCTCTGCCAATACTGGCTTGACCATTAATGCTGACTGGTGGCATTCTGAAAAATCAACGATCCAAAACAGAAACTGAAAATGCTTTTGAGGCAAACGAAGTGTGAGCAACTAATATCAAAAGGTAAGTAAAACAAAACAAAAAACCCAATCACTACAACCTTGAAAGGAGGGTGCTTTTTTTTTTTAGTTAAAAAGAAAAAATACCCAGTTAAAATTCAAGCTGTAAAAATAATTTAAAAATTCAATCACAACTGGAAAAACTGTGGCTATGATCTCAAAAAAATAAATCAGCGACAAGGAAGAGCAGACAATTTGAAAAAGAAACCTAAAGGTATCAATGGAATTTCTATGACTTGTAGAATAATAAAAATATGGAAATTTAATATAATAGCATGACATTAAATCCTAGCAGGGTTGCAGATTTCATAATAGATGAGGATGAAAAAATTGTCAAACATCATGCAGAAAATGCAGAAATAAACAGTAAACATTTTTGTTCCCTATTTAAAATGATAAAAAATTTGTTCAGCTTTTACAGCAACACTTTCTGTTCCAACAATAACAGACTTTAAACAGCCATTAAATGTAAACATTTAAGCACAAGATTGAATAATTTGCTCTCCAGACTATTAAAACAATTGATAAAGATCTCTCAAAGAGCCACCTTCCTTTCAAATCATCTACATTCAGTGAGGAAGCCCCAAAAGAACCTTAAGAAATTCCACATGACCCCAATACTCAGGTTTCACACGGTGACTGCAGCATGCATCCCCTGCACCCACCGCCTGGGTTCTCACCCCCAGCCCTCCCTAGATCAGTGGGAAGAGGCACTGCTACATTATTTCTTGGCTTTGAAAACCCTTTGTGTCAATTTATTTGATTTCCCTGTTCTCCAGCCCACCTTGGAGAATGCTATTTGTTAAATGGATCCTACTTGAGAATTTATGAATATATTTTGATTGGATTTGATTATCACATATAAACTTCAGAGTGCTTGGGCTGGCCAGGAATATAAATGCAATTATTAGTAGTAACAAACACTAGGCAAAGCTGCACTGACTCACTGTAAAACGCTCTTCAAGGCCCAGCCAAACAAATGCTTTCCCTTTGCTTTCCCAGCCACTGTTTGTGCAGTGGATGTTCTTCAGAGGAAACACTGTACCACCTGCACCCAGAGTCCGAGTTTGACTTTTCTACACATTTGCCCTCTTTACTTAAGTTATGCCAGCCCATCTGTAGGCATAGCTAATCCTCTCGTTAGCTAGCAACTGGTAGCTCAGCTCTGCTCCGTTGTGCTTAGCATTATACAGATCAGCCAAGTATTGATGCAGCATCACTGAGGAGAATCTAGATTGTTTTTTCCCCATACTTCTTCCTTTTGAAACTTAAAATACGTGCTGGAAATAATTTCAAGGGCTGCTGAGCACTGCCACTGGGGGAATGCAAGGGGCTTTCAACATTGAGACTGGAAAACAGTTGGAAATTTGCAAGTGGTTGATTTTGAAATTACATTTTGAGGCCAAATTCAAAGAAGCCCCTCTAGCTTGTCCCACTCCCTGCAAGCACACGTGGTATTTCTGACAGAGGCTAACAAAAGCTCTTCTCCCTTGCCGGGTCCAGCCCACTGTGTCTCATTCCAGAGCCTTGGCCCAGCTGAAAGCATCCAACTGACGGGGTGTGGGGGATTGGCACTGGTCCTGGACCTCCAAGAGTATCAGCCAGGGGAAGCCAAGACAGCACTATGAACTCACAGCACTGCTTGCAAAGCCATGGCAAGAGGAAGGCACAGGTCAGCTCATATTTGCTCAAAGCACAGACTGAAGTCCAGATTTCTTCAAAGGCAACTCATCAGTAGAGGTGGGGTAGGGAGTGTCCCACCAGGTCCTGGATCACTAGAGACAGCCATGAGACACCAGATGCTGTTGCACATCTTGTGGTGTTATTTACCATCTGTGTTTCAGTAGCACACAGAGGTCTTCAACACGAGCCAGACCTCCCTCTGTTACACCCTTTTCATGATAAATCCTTTCACAAAGCATTGGCACACAAGCTAGCCAAAGCAGACCAGAAATACTCTAAACCCAATGGTACAACAGGAATAAAACAACGAGGAACTTGCTGAAGTGCACAGAAGTCATTGGTGGCAGAAACAGAAACTAAAGGCAGGTATCCTCTGCCCCAGCTTCAAGCTCAGACACTCCCTGCAATCCAGTTATCCAATTTCTCCTCTGCACCTCATCCCTCTGAGGCACAGTAGTGCCACACTTCCTATTAAATAAAGAAAAGCAGCATTGTATCAGAAGATGATCTGGTAGGAACAGTCTTTGTACAGCCTGTTTCACGCTTGGTACACAATGTATTTTACATGATGAATTTCCACATTCAGTCTTCCTGCAACCTAAACGTGGCTTTGTGGCACCTGCTTTCATGCCATCTCCACTGTCATGCAACGAGTGAAGGAGACATGCCAAGCCATCCTCATGGAGAGGTCACTTAATTTTGGTTTGTTAAGCCAAATCTCCTGCAATCTCCATAATTACCAATCAATTTTACATAAATAGCAAAATTAAGCCCCATTATTCTCATTTACCACAAAATTAAAGGAATTAATTAAACATGGGAAAAGTGCTGATGTCTGCCAAATTGTTACTTCCACCAGATAAAAACAAATTGGGGAATGATATGCAGAGAGGAGAAGAAAATCAGTTTTCCATCCAGCAACTCAGTGAACTATTGCAAGAAAGACTATAAATAACAATCAGTGTGCCAGGCTTCTCTAGCTGAACACTGGGACAAGAAAGACACATTCTTTGTTATGGAGGAAAAAACACAATTCTGAAACAATCCCCTTGTTTTTGTTTTTGCAAACCAGAAAAGGCCCTGGGGACTGGTAACAACAGGCTTCAACAAGAACGGGTTCTTTCAAACTTTGATTTGTCAAAGGACTGCTGCTCTGTAATTATCATGAATGGTTTTAGTGAAGCATCTCAAACGAACAAAAGAGGGTGCAAATATTGAGAGACAAATTGTGACCACAGGAAATCTTTGCAGGTGGTTGAATTAATGGGGGGAGAGAGAGAGACTTTCCAAAGTGCCAGGGTTGGAAAAAGAGGGAAAAACTCAGCTAAGCATCGAAGAGCTCTGAAACCCCAGCTCTTCTCCTGTCCTAATGAAGATGCATCAACAGGCTGGTTCTTAAGGTACAGTTATAAGACAAATGCATTACTGCAAGCAGTGTTTGAAAGACACTTGCAATTACAGCTGCTCTGGAACAATGAAATATATACTGTTCCTTAAATAAACTGAAAAAATGATAACCTCTTTTAACTGTCGTGGTGTAGTAGAAAGATCTTCATATCTTCCTTAATGAGATTTTTATTGCCAGTGTAAATTTGTCTTGAACTGAATTTTTGTCTTGGGAACTCTGAATTATGTTATACGGAGTTGTTCCTGGTAAGCATGCAGGCTTGCACACATTTTTTGCTGTGAAAATGGCTCCTTCTGGCAAACCGAAAGCAATTGAAGCTCAATTTAATTAGCTGCCTTCTGTAAATATGCCATTATTCTTCTAGCTCAGTGCTGGAGTTATATTTACAAAGGGAACAGATAGCAATAATTATTTTGGGCCGTAGTTAGTCAGTATTAGTTAATGCCTGAGTGTAATTGAGTGGAAATTAAGACAAGTGTAGTCTTTGGGGGGGAAACAAAAGAATATATCAGTCTATGGCAGCAGTATAGACACTGCACCTGTATGTTCATCCTGGTGTTGGAATATGTAGGAAGTTGCAGCTAAAAAAGCAAATGTTTGCCCTGTGCTCTGTAAGAAGAAAGGGTTAATGATTGTCTTTGCTCATTAAAAACTTATTTCAAAAATCCAACAACTCTTGTCCAACCTCCTTCTCTGAGCTTCCATCTGCTTTTCAAGTTACAGTCCCATGAATGAACAGCCATCATCATGTCACTCCTCACCAAGGACAGAAGCACTGAGCCAAGCAGCTCAGAAAGCTGCATCAGAGGATCCACAGCCTGAGGAGTACAAGCTGCTTGGAAAGGTTTCACACAGTGGCCAAGAGCCTCTGCATGCTCAGGACAGGGGGAACCTGCTCCAATGACATTTTCTCAGGTCTCTGAAATGAGCTAACACTTTCCATTGCCCATCTTTAAAGCAATTGTGATTCTTCAAATGGAGGCACTGCCCCATAGCCCTTTTCATGGGTCTGGATACGTTATTCAAATTAACTCTCGGAACAGATTAGTTTAATTGCATCGCTATGTAGATGCTTCTATTTAGAATTGAAGAGTCCTTAATTCAATTTACCTTAATCCACTTTCAAAGTAAATTATAGCAAATGAAGACTTCACTAATTCTGAATGATGGTTCACACTTAGGTTAAACACAGTTTAACTAATTCTCTTTAGATGTATCTACTTAATTTTCATTACTTTCCCTTTATGTCACCACAGCACATGTTCTCCCTTCTTTGAGCTTGCAAGTGTCAAACCGTAAGTGAAATAGTAAAAAATAAGAAGTCAGATACAGCATTCCTTGATGGAGCAAAAGTTCTTGAACAGATTTATGGGAGTTTTATTTGCACAAGGGTTAGGAAATCAAGCCTGCCGTTTCCATGCTGGAAGTAATTGTCAATGCTGTAAAACTGGGATGATTTTGAGATTAGCTTATTGCACCAAGGAATAGCAGTTACTGTTTTGAAATGCACGTTTCCAGTAGAAGGTGTCTGTGCCATACTGGACTGAGAGTATGTGATAGCTGAGAAATGTGC
Organism: Gallinula chloropus; assembly: GCF_964237585.1. Classification (NCBI taxonomy): domain Eukaryota; kingdom Metazoa; phylum Chordata; class Aves; order Gruiformes; family Rallidae; genus Gallinula; species Gallinula chloropus. Next base: position 9,477,121 of record NC_140097.1, read on the forward strand.
CCCTGCCATCAGCATCAGCCTCCTGGAATCTTGCACTGACAGCTGCTGTGCTGAACAGCTTCAGGCTCCAGGGCTCAGTCACTTGCTGTGCTGCCCTTCATGATGGAGAAACTCCTTCCAGTTTCCTGGTCCTTAGCAACTCCTGTAAGACAGGTCACATTTTCACGTGCTTACTGCCCATCCAAGTCACTGGCTCTGGACCTTTCAGTGTGGCCATGCACAACACTGAGAACAGTGGGAACCTGAGCCATGACACACAGTGCCTCCCCACACAAACACAGGGCTCGCACAGGTGAGTCAGCCATCCATCCCCCTTCTCCCCCCCTTCCCCAGGCAAAGGCAGGATGCACCAGGGCTTATAGCATCCTTCTCCAATGTGCACTGCTGTCCACAGCCTTCCTTCAAACCAGAAATCATGGATTTCTCACTGTGCTTAACGCTTGGCTAATCAGCATCACTATAAGCAAATGCACGACACTACCTAATCTGCAGGTGGCAAGTTAATGGGGTCTGCATGGCAAGTTAATGGGGTTTGTGTAGCAAGACACTGACGAGCCAGAAAGTACCCAAGCTCCATTGGTGCTACTAACTCCTGTGCTGTTTCCATGCATACAGAGCTCTACAGCAAATCAAAGGACCCCCCAGGGTACCTATTCAACAAGGAACAAATTCTCACTTCTGCCATTATGTAAATGAAATGCTAAAAATGTTCTTTTGTTCCTCTGAGGTATTAGTAGTACTAATGCGAAGTGCACAAACTTCATAATCAAGTAAAATATTATCTTATGGTACTTGCACAGTGCCAGAAGTTTATGGACTACATCTCTAGGAGACTCCCAGTGCTCAGGGAGCTTTAGATGTCCTTTTGTCAAAGTTCAGACAAAAAGGGTTCTCATAATTCCACGTTCTGCTGTAGGGCGGGATGGGAAATGGCATGTGTCTGGCATGTAGCTACTTAGAAATGAAGAGTTAGTACAATAACAATAAAAAAAGATCTAGTGTATCTGAGCACACATGGTTTCTCCTTTGTGTAACTTATGATTTCAGAGCACCCTGCCAAAGCTGAGCTGAACTATGAATACCAACTATTTTAGTCTGCAAGAGTTATAGTGCAGGAAATTCACATCTCTGTATTCTTTCCCCTAGCTGTCACTCAGGCTGATCCTTGTGAAAGACCTGAATCCAAAAGCCAGGTTTGGACATTAATTTGACAGCAGATGGATCAGATAGATTGGACCCCCATCCTAGCAGTATAAAGCTCCATTGCCACAGCACACGCTGAATTGCTGTAGTGCCTGACTTCCAGAGTAACAGCCCGTTTGCCCTGGCTAGTGACACTGCTGCTCCACAGACCAGTGAGGATCTGTCCCAGGGTACTGCAGGCTCACAGACACAGTCACCCTGATGGGCACAACAGCCATGCTCTGCAGCGAGCCACATGCAGCACAAGAATCACGGGAAATCAGTAAGAAGCGTCACTTTCATCTAAGCACCAAAACTCCAACCCAGCAGCAGGCTACAGAGAACAAAGCCTCATCTGCTCCCGTGGCTTCCACCTGTTGACAAAGTTGATGAAATGTCTAAGACAGATCTCCATAGAAACTACTGACACTCCAATTGGATCATGTCTCCTAGAAAATACATCCATCACACCCAGCAGTCCATTCATTTAAGTTCCTTCCCTGGACCTGACTTTAACCAGAGCATTTAAAAATAAAATTGAGTGCTACAGCTGTACTCATCAAGACACAGAAACAGTCCTGAGCAATGTCTTCAACACCAACTCAAGCGTCCATCATGCCAAAGTGCTACTAGTCTGCCAGCTGCATTTGGAAATTTGGGTCTAGGCTCTACAGAATCCTACAGAGAGCAGGTGTAAGATGTTCTAGTATTGAGAAAGGAGATATGGAGACTGGGGCACAGCGTGTAGGAGGAGGAAGGCAATCTTCTTCACTGCAGGTGGTGGTGTGTGTTTCAACTCGGGTTAGACTCCGAGGAAGAAGCAGGTGGTGAAGAATGGAGGACTGGGTCCAAATGAGATACCTGCAGATGACAGGTACAGATCATTGTTCCCTGGGAATATGAATGGCAGCTGGGGGTGCAGATGAGACAAAGGGGTTGGAGAAGGTAAGGTTTCCGGAGAGGGGGGCTAGGACAGAGTAGGCAGTAGCTTTCAAACTCAACACAGAGCTGATGGAAAGATGAAAAAGGGTTCAGAGCAGGGAGTGGGTGGAATCAGTAGCAGCAGAGGCACGAGCTTGACCTAGCTGCCAAGAGCTATGAAAGAGCAGACAGGTAGAGAGCCTGGGAGTTGCCGGTTACTCCTCCCAGCTGAGCAGTAGCTCTTACCAAGCAATGCAACCGTATGAAACACTTCTTTCCATACCTCAGAGTAATTTCAACTAGAGCATTAAATGGTTTTAACACAGGAATAAGTAGCAATGGATGGAGAAGGGCTCCTTGGGCCATGAGTCCAGGCTCCTGCAGGACTCACTCCGGTAATCCCTTTCATGCCCTGAGGATGCTCCATTGAAAAGCCAGCTCTGGTTTTTTGCCTGACTGCTCCTACTGAGTCGTAGTCCCAGAATTGCCTTGAATAGATGCGAAGAAGCTTCCAGCATCCCAAATTAATTCCTGACAAATCTGGCCCCCTTTGTTCTCTGCTAATATTATCCTCAGCTGAAACAGCTCTTCCCCACCCGCTTGGGTTTTTTCCCCTTGATGTGCTCATAGGAAGCAAACTAATCCCTTCTCAGCTTTTGTTTTGCTTGGCCAAGAAGGTCAAGCTGAAGTTTAAACCTACTGGTTAGCTAAGGCTTTGTAGCAGTTCCAATTAGTTTTTAAATAGAGCTTAAATAACGTGACAGTGGCCATTGGTTTTTTCCTGCTACATGCACAAAACTAAAAATATAGACACCTGGTGAATAAAATACATCCAGGTTGGTTAGCACAGCAACCCAAAGCTCACTTCTACTGCTCACCTTGTACAGCCAGGTAGGATGGTTGAACTGAAGCCCAATTTAGCCCCCTTGAAATGGAGGGAGGCCTGCCAAACAGGCAGCATTGCAATCAAAACCTTCTGATGCTTCTGAATTGCCATGCTATGATTGAAGACCAAGTGTCTCTTTGACAGATGCAGCAGAGGGACATCACAGCAGTGCAGTCTCAGAGGGCAAAACTATAAGATGTCCGAAGGACATGCCCTGGAGCAAGGAAGTTGGGGAAGCAAGCAGAGATACAGAGACACCATCAAAGCACAATGTCCACAGATGGCTGGAAGACGATGCCATTACCCCACCAGTGAAAACAAGAGAGGGATAAGAAAACCTACAAAGGACTAAATTCCCATTAGCTTGCAGGGATCAAACACTGACCTCTCTTATTCCAGACTAACCTGGGTGCAATAACTGTTCCAGATGAGCGGTGGGTAGTTAAGGGCAAGCACAGCCACAAGTATAAAACTGGGAGCAGGGCTGTACATTGCACAGCAGCAGAACAGTCTCTGCTTCACTGCTGTAACATGGACAAAAATGTGCCATTAAACATGTTACTCTACTCAGCACTGCCATATATAAAAGTGTTTTTCCAAGACACAATTCACTACAAAAAGAGTTGAGTACATTTCTCTGTCACAGCAAGAAAACAAAAAACACAAAAGTAGTTAGGTTTAAAGGAGAAGAAAGCATGTGCCCTGCTTTCTGACCCTGGGTTTTGTTTATTGTTTGGATCCGACACCATATTTTTCTCATTTCCTCCTTCAATTATTTATTAAGAAAAAAAAAAGAGAGATGGAGAAGGGTTCTCTGTTCTTGTTTGTGCCACTGCTCATGGCTGCTGCCGTGGGAATACTGCTAACAGCAGCTAGTAGTGTTTTATTAAAAATAATAAAGTATATCGTTACCATAAAATAGCAATGTGATCAAAAGGATTATTCTCTTATGCCCTTATCTGAGTTTTAACTGTAAATTAGAGCTCAGATAAAAACAATCTACTGTAGAGCATATAAAGTTTTGAAAAGCTGATATATTTCTATATAAACCGTTCGGTTAATCTCACATATATATTACAGAACAACCCCCTCCCCGAAACTGTGAATCTCACATATATTTTTTTTTTATACCCAACCTTTTATTCTGTATTTTATAGATGCACAGGGGGCCGATCGGCTTAACTCTATTGCCTTTGATAGCGCTGCTCCGGATGCGGCCCCGCTCCCAGCGCAGGGACCAGCCTCCCCCCTCCTGCCAGCATCCCTCTTGAGCAGGAACACTGCTCCATCTGCTGGGCTCCCGCACAAGGGACAAGGGAAGGGCGAGGGATTGGAGTAATATTCCGGGCGAGCAATAAATTCGAGGCATATCGACGCCCGGCACCAGGGCATTAAATCTGTCAAGTCAGCCAAAGTCAAACGCAGAGCGCGCGCGTCGCGTCCCTTCCCGAAACACGCACCGGCCTTCCAGCGAGCGTTGGGATGCGAAGCACGGCTGCACCAACAGCAGGACTGCACATAAACAACCCTCACACGCCTTATCCTTCACAGCTCCAGCATGACACTCTCTGCGAGCTCACACACCTATGCTGAGGCTCCCAATGCACGCTGGGGGTTCCCTCACCTGCTGAAAATCACAACCCCTCTGCAACAACCCACCGTCCAACTGTCCCCTTTGGTTAGAGCCTTGTTGCTTGTTTGCAGATAAATCTGTTTCTTATTTTCAGCCCACAGCACCCATAGCTCTCAGTTATTACTAATGACTCTCTTCCACTGCCTGATCTCTTTTCTAACTTCTCACATATATATATATATATTAGATTACATAGTCAAAAACAGACCTGAGGCACAGTCAAACACATCTTCAAGCTCTTGATCTTTCCAGTGCAGGCCAGTAATATCTCTTCCCCCATTACACACTTGTACTCCTTTAAAAACAAGCATGAGGTAGATGAATAAAATGGTTTCTTTCTCCAGCAATGTAACATGGCTTTGCATTGAAACAATCTATTTAAATCCCTTTTCTTAAAAAAAAAAAAAAAAGGAAAAGTCTTGATTATTATTCAAAGCATATTCAATGATTCAAGTAAAAAAAAAAAGTGAAATTAAACATTTGCATTTAACTTTTTAAAATTATGCTCTAGTCTCTTCCTGTATTTCCAAGAGCTCAAACAGTGCAGAACATAGGCACTGACTTCCTGGCTTCATTTTTACCTTCTAACATATCCTCACCTCCCAGTCAATTCACTTTGGGGTCCTTTTTCATCAACATAAAGCAGTAACGTGGATTGCAAATGCTGCAGGGCAACGTTCATTTATGTAAAAAACATTCCTGCTGAAAATAAACAACAAAATAAACTTCATTTATAGAGGTGGTTTTATTAACCCAGTGGCTAACAGGGGTTGAGAACACTATTTTAACAGGTGTGACCTGGTGGCCTATCTGTAACACCCTCATTGATAGATTTTAAATCCAGAAGTTTGGGATACGAATATTGCCAGAAAAATAGTTGGGGAGGACCTCTTGCATTTGCAGAAGCCTCTGCCTCTCACCTTCACCTGCCTCAGGGTGCGGGTGAGAGGCGCAAGCACTGCCCATCACACCGCCACGGAAACAGAGATTATCTGGGAACTCACTGATCCACAGGAGGAAAATAACAGGTGGCAAGTGAAGGGAGCTCTGAGATGATGAAGTGAACTGGTTTTATGTATCCAGGATGCATAGTAAAGCAGCAGTCTTAATGCTTATCCCCTAGCATTAAGCATTATATTGATGGAGTGACTTTTTGGTCAGAAGCCATCTGTTGTTTCCGTGAGTAAGAGTCTAAAAAAATTTGCAAAGCTGGCTATCAAAATGGGGCTTCATTGGGATGTGGGTGTTTTCATGAGGCACCAGATCAGCAGCAACACAGAGATGCAAAGCAAATCTGTTTCTGAAACAAATCAGAGCACAGGAGGCATCCTGCTGCCGAGGCTCCAGAGTGACATTTGCTCACAGTAGCTGCCCTTTGACATGCAGACGGCAAAAGTCTGGTCTTTCTGGGAGAACTGGGATAACTCCTGGTGTCTCCAGCTCTGAGATGGACCAGGGTTGTGCTTGCTGGGTTTATAATTTCAAATCATCTAAGGAGAGAGGGGGAAAGGAGATTCAGCAGAGACGCAATGGAAAGAAGAACAGCAGGGATGGCAGAATTCTGGGGCTATGAGCCACTACCAGCAACTGCAGCAGGATCAGCAAGAAGTCAAAGAGCAGCTGCCATCCCATGCTGCCATCAGCAGGAGGTGCTGGGGGCCAAGGCCCCCCAATGACCCTTGGATGTGTCCTGCAGCAGTGTGGCACCAAGAGCACAGCTGGCAGAGGAGGGGCAGGGTCTTGTGCACATCCTCTGTGCCTGGACTGCAGCAACAGCCTCTCTGTCTTCAGGACAGAGGAGCTTTCCTCTGAGCCAGTTCAAAACTAATATGCATCACTCCACTAATGACCTCCATGTTTCAGAGTGGCAAATGCACCCTGTGCCAGTGCTCTGGGCTCCTGACTGTGCTTCAGGGGCTGGGACATTGTGGGCATCCTCAGTGCGTCACACAGCCCACTTTAAGCCCCACAAGAAGCGCTCAGACATGGAAAGACATGTTTGGGATGCAGGGACACACTAGGACATTCGACTTCACCAGATACCGAGGGCATTTATTCCCCTACACCCTCATCCCTACCCGTGCAGCTGCCCCAACCAGTATGAATAGCAGCATTTCAAGGTGAACCTGAGTCTCACAGAGCCGGTGTTTCCCAGCCCCAGAGCTGATAGCGTAAGATAAAAGCCCAAGTCACAGGTAGGAAGATGGGCAGCCTTTCAAATTTTCAAGAAGGTCAAGGCGGGGGCAGAGGGACGGTGAAAGACAGGACAGCCTGGCAGGAGCAGCCAGGACTGCCTCTCTGCTGTCACTCCCCTGGCACAAAGCAGCCAAATCCCTTCAGTTGTCAAACATGCACTATGCTATTGTTAATGATGCTATTACTTACCATATGTTTAGCAGTATGGCTGGATTTATTCAGCTTATTCAAATGCGGGATTGAACATTTCTGTGTAGCATGCGGCCTCAGGCTCCGGGAGGTTTGAACTGTGGGAGAAAGCAAAAGCTATTGCAGAGGAGGAAAAATGTTAGTTACTTAACAAGGTCAATAGCATAAATTCTTATTTTGTTTACTTCAGAGAGCACAGAAGCCGGTGTTTACACCCTGTTTCTGTTAATTACTTTCGGAGTAGGCTGTAAAATCATTTGCTCTCCTACCTAAAATTGTGCTTTATGCTGCTAAAAAGAGCTTCCAGCCATTTCACCCAGGAATGACTACACCCTGTGGACAGATAAACTGCTTCTTTTATATCATCGTAGATGGGGTCAAACTATAATATTCAGAGCCGGGGCTTCCAGGGCCTGGAACATTGGTTCAGCCACTTGAAAAACGTAAAGGTTATTTGTAAAATTTAGATTCAGGGTCAGCTTTCAAACTTGTCCAAAGATTTGGGTTCTCCAATGAGAAAATCTTGTTAAGAGCTGGCTTGCTTTGGCTTATCTCTCAATCACAGATGCTCAAAACCTGTAGCTCCCATCGATTTCATATAAATCTGGGTTCTGCATGTTCAAATAGCAAGGTCAGGTAATTGCTGAAAGTAACACAACATTCCTGAAAAACTTGCAAATAAAATCTTACTTAAAAATCACACTTGTTTGAAAGAGACATATGCCCAAGAATTGTCTTATTTCCCTTTGCCTTGTTGCTGTGAAGCAGATGTGACCACCATGTAACAAACTCACATGATACCCTCATTGGCTACTTAACCAGTTTAATTGCCAACATCATCTTATTACCAGAACTTGCTTTGGTAACCAGGTACCCCCAGTACAGAATATTCCACAGATGGGGCTGCAGCACACTGACCTCTTTTACCCCTGCCAGTGTCATATTCTGGCTCTTCTTCAATGTATCCAAAAACAGCTCCAAATCCACCACCAGCCCAAATTCTTATTTTTATTCTGGCAGGACTGCTGGCAGTAGTTGACAGAAAGGAAGCATCTTCCAAAATTATCTTTAAAATACCATTTTATTAGGAGTCCTGAATCGAATCAATAAAACTCAAGAGTTTGTACAAAATGCAAATGATGCCTGCTGACTTACAGTTTGACTGGATCATGTAGTGAAGAGAAAAGCAAACCAAAAAATTGTAGAACGGTAACTATAAGCATATTATTTTCCAAAGCAGCAAGAAACCTTGCAGTACCCCTCCAGCTATTTAACATCAAATATCCTTCAAGATATTAACTCATCTCAGAACAAACTGTACTAGTTCAATGCCCGCGAACTACACCTTTACTGCCCATGGTTTCCAAGAAACAGACACGGCAGTAATTAGTGGGGCACAAAAATCAATTCTGATGACTCAAAAGACAATCTGTGATTGTGGAAGTGACAGTGCCTGGAATAAAAAGGAATGTACTTTGCTTTCAGAACAAAGCAAACTCTTCCTTTGACCACAGCCACACATACACATCACCATTGTTTCAAGACAAATAAGAGGTAAGTCCAAACCCAGCCATTACACAGAATTGCCAGGTGAAACACCATTCCTGAAGAAAAAAACCCCACCCAAACATGCTGGAATCAGGGCTGCAATGCCAGTTCTTGCTTGACTTCCATGGAGCTACCAGAGCTCTGTCTTCACTTCTGAAACTGTCACAAACAGCATCTCCCTGGTCGTGTCTGATGTGATACACTTGGAGCATGCTATTGTTCTACATGAACAATGAGATGAAGATATGGCCCTCAACCCTTATAAATCTCTGTTTGCTTCTGCTATAAGGATATAACAGGTCCATACTTGCCTAGCAGTGCATTGACAGTACAGGGAGTTAGATACTCACCTCCTGCAGTTTACCAATCCAAACCAATTCCAGGTACAAGCCTGTAAACAGATCCCACCACATACGAGTATTTCATACCTCACTTTAGTGGATCTTCAAAACAGAAAACCCATCAACTTCCTCAAGACTAAAAGGTACTTTGACAGAGAAGAGTAGCCATCCAGCAAATTTGCAACAAAAAGCATGAACAAGACCAGCAAGTTTCTTCTGCCAAACAAGATCACATGCTCTCTGTAGATAGCACTGTAATTTACTCAAAGCATCACTAGCCTAGCTAAGAGGCTCCTATTTCATAAGAGCACACTGCGCAGGCAGCCTTGAGAGGCACCTAATCAATGGGTAATGCAAGGATGGTTCTTGCAGTGCCAGATCCTGGTTAAAACAGAAAATGTGTCTTTTTCAGAGTGGCTGCAAGGCTGGGGTGCTTTGTAGCATGCACAAAACACTCCATAACTGGATGCCCTTACCACTGTGAGCCAATACAGCATAATCATTTGCAAATTACAGCTCATCAGTCGCGGCCTTCATTACTTTTACCTTCACACTCAATGCTGCACATGTGGGGACACCAGCACAGTGCCAAACAACAGAGAAGAAAATCCTTAACCCATCTGTAACTCTGTTCATAACAGAAAGCATTCTCAAGAGGACTGTGAAGGGAGCTGGCAGCTTGTTCCAGCGTCCCAGCACTGCTGGCACACTGCTCCTCATCCAGGCAGGACCAGACCCCTTTGTGCAGACCTGCCTCTGACCACACCACCACTTCCCCATGCTGCTCCAAGCACAGCTCCGTTTCCATTACAGCTCAGGGGCAAAAGATTAATGGCACAAATTGATTTCAGGAAGGAGGATATCAGAGAACTAGAAAACTACTGGTTATGTAAGAACAGGGAGAGAACAACGCCACATGTAAAAGGAAATTTTAACAAGACATTTCCTTTGGGTTAAGATCTAGGGCCTGGCTTGGTAAGGTAAAAAGTGTGAGGAAAGAACAGTAATAGAAGCAAAAGCATCTGGGACTGCAAATAAAACAAACAAAAAATGAAAGACAGAAAAGAAAAAAACCCCACATTTCAGAACTTAAAGTAGAAACTTAATAGTACCAGGCTGTTCTTTAACAAAAATACCGCTTTGATCTGTCCTAGCTCTGCCTATGGGTGTGCTATCCTGAGCATTTCAAAGAAATCTCTTATCATTGTGTACCTGCCTCAGAGAAATCATACCACTGAAGGAACAAAAAGGTTGATTGTTATTTTAATTGAATTTGTTTTCAATTTATTTTCAAGCTGTCTGGGGGAAACCTTTTACACGTGCATTGTTTGATTTGTTTTTAACTTTGGTTCCATTATCCTAATAATGAAGCTTTTAAGGCATTTTAAGAAGCCTGTTTGTCAAAAAAGTTACTCACGTTGATCAGATCAATACCTGGGAAAGCACCTGAAAGCAGGAAATAAATATAGATTAAAAAAACCCAGCAATATTTTACAGAACTTTGGTTTTGTTGCAACCTCAGATGCTCAGCGTGAATCACTGACTTGATCTCTGCCAACGTACACATCCATGAGCTAATGTGCCAGGGGATTATTTTTCAGCATCCTTTAATGCAGGCTACCTGCATGTGGTCTCTTTTTCAAAGGTGCTGAACACTTCCAGCTCATGCTGCTCCCTGCGTTAAACTCCGGGACAAGCCAGGACAGAAGGACTCCTTGAATGAGATTAACAGTAAAGCCAGGATTTGTGCTACAATAAGTTAATTAGTTTTCTGGGTAGTTTTAGCTAATAGTTCTTTTCAATTTTATAACAAACCAGAGGCTCATGAGCTGCGGAGCTGCAGGAAAGGGCACGCTGCACACAGAAAGAGCTGTTGGGCAGCTGTGCTCTTCTGCGGACTTGCCCTGACCCTGGTGGGCTCTGGGATGAGATCCTGAACTGCAACAGCTCTTCTTCCCACGCAAACCCCTGAAAGCATAGCAGGATCCTGTAATCCCCCCGCAGACCAGAGCCATCCTCCCCCGCTGCCTTTGATGCTCAGACCTGGGGCGCTGCGCTCTGCCGCCCAAGACCTTTTCGCAAACCTCTTTTTTCTGTGACCCCGTTGGGTGCAGCAGTGCTAAGGGCAAAGCACTGGGGACCCCGGGGCAGGAGACTGCGGGGTGGGAGTCAGGAGGGCTGCGTGCCATGGCACAGCACTGGGATCTGCCCAGGGCAGCCACCAGCCCGCAGAGCCCTGACAGCTCCTCACCTCCCACTTCTCCATATCCATTTCTTTCAGGTCCACATCCAACTTCCTCACTCCCTGCCTTCCTCCTGCTCTTTGAATATACCAAATCAGGCAAAACATCCTATTGCACAGGAAATTGCAGGGTCTTTTTGTTTCTTTAAAGTGTGCTTTTGTGTTAAGAGAGGAAAGGTTTTAAAGTTGATATTTTAACCTCTGAGCATTCTTCTCCAAGTGACACAGGCTTCATTTTTTTAAATCTATTTGGAGTCTTTTAACACTTGGAACTAGTTTTCATTAATAATAACAAGTCTCAGCTAATCTTCTAATGATCACTTTCTTCAAGGCAGTTTTAGCTCGGTTAAAAGTCAAGTTTGCCTGTGCTGCCTGATACCCAGCTCTGAGATCCACTTTTTGCATTTATAAATTAAATTCATTATTTCTTTTCCATGGTAGTAAAACAGCTGGGTGGCATTAGACAGACAGGCTTCATTGTGTTATTATTTCAGTGGAAATCTATTCATTTTTCTGAACATGAAATTTCCAAAGGACCAAAATGACTTGTAATGAGTTGTTTCTGTCACTCCCTTCCCTGGCCTCTAGTCCCCAAAAAGGAAACAAACTGTCAACGTCATTCATTTTTAAAAAGCCATTTTGAAATTAAATATTGAGCTAGGTTTTTAAAAGACAGGACAGTTTTAAAAATTAAAGAACTGAGAACCAATCTAAGTACTTTTTCAGAGTACAGAGTATTTCTTTTTGGCCACTAAACCACGACTGCTCATTCCACCTAGCCAATTTTTCACTTTTACTACTAATCCAAAATACCCAGGATTTACTCAGCTCCAGCTTCACCTAAGCAGCAAAGCAGAAGTTTTAATAATCTGAAGAGGAATCTATTTAACGTAAGGTCCTTAGGGAAGGACTTGCCATTAGTCACCTGTTTGTTCAGCGTAAAGTTCCAATCTTAGTTCACCGTGAGACCATATTGCAACCCGTGTAACGAGAGCGCCTTATGGCCGCCGCACTCATTAGGTGGCCCCACAGGTAGGCAGCAGAGCAGAAATGCTAATGTAGGTACCCTGGGCCAAATTTAGATACGGGGAATGACGCCAAGAAAGTTCATTTGCAGGCACAGGGACTCTCTCAAAGCTGCATTAGTGCTGTCATAAAGTCCTGCCAAGGAGCAGCTGACATCCTGCATCCAGCAGGATGGGGGAAAGCTGCAGCTGCCTACATGTGTCCTGAGGCAGGTCTCACTCACCCTCCACCTGCCCCAAGAAACAGCTCCAGCCTCTCCAGCTACAGGCTTTTCCTACCTCCTCATGAAAGTACTATAGCTGAGGAGCATCCTGTCCTTAGGTTGCACTACCCCCCACCGTCTCAAGGAGCACTTTGCTGTTCAGGCAGTCCCACTGAGACAGATAAAAGCCTCAGGAAGTATTAGATATGCAGGGGGGAGCAGCCTAGCCAGAAGTAAACACCACTGTCATACAGGGGTCTTTTGAACGTGGAAACTCTATTATTGGACCCGAGAGAGTAACTCCGTTAGCTGGCATCAGTCTGGCCTGTATCAGCCTGCTGCCAGCAAGGCAAATCTTTGCCAGGGCACACCGATGCCAGCACCAAACAGATGACGGAGCAGTGCCATCTTCACATAGTCTGGGGGAGCAAGGACATGCTCTCCATGGACCTGGTGCTACCCCCCCAAGGCTTTGGTAGACCACAGACTTGCTTGCTCAGCCAGCAAGACCCACACCATCAATAGCAGTGGGCTCTGGCAGTTAGTCCTCTGGCTGTTGTCTGTGCTACTCCAGCTAGAAACCTTTGTGACTCCCCTCCTCAATCAGTTTTAGGAGTCAGCAAAGGAGGGAGGACACATGGCTCTGGCCTCCCTGGACAGGTACAACCATCACACTGGTCCCTCAGTACACACACAGGGCACTGTCACGGTCCCCAGCTTGGGGCCAGGAGCAGCACACCTGCCTACCAGCCTCCTGCTATCCCCACGGACCGCTGATTTAGATGTCACCACCACTGCCCTCCCACTTCTGCTTTAATGTCTGTTCCCTGCCGTTCGCAGAAGTGAACAATGATGCATTACAATTTCCAGGTGCCTAAGGCTCAGAGAGCTTTCCTAGATATAATCAGCAGAAAAGAAGGATTTTGCATTGAAAGCCAGTGCCAACATCCCCGCAGTGATAACCATCCCTGTATAATTAAAACGAACATTTCATAAAATGTCATCTCCAAGCAGCATATTTTAGATAAAAAAAATAAAAAAAAAAAACATTTCCAAGATCAAAAGAAGAGAATTATAATTGGGAAAGGGTGGAGGTGGAGGAGGACAGTGTGACAGCCCCAAGAAGTATTACTATTATTATGAGGCAAAGTTTGCTAAAATGCCAACTGCTCGCCCACAGTGAAAGGAAGCACCAGTTTACTTGTTAATCGCCTTAATTAATTAACTGGCATTGTCCTAGATTTCCTGAAGCTGGGTTTACTGTGGGAATCAATTTTAAAGAGCTTCCAGAAAGAAAATTTAAATTTCTGCTTAAAGACTTTACAGATTAGTAAACAAGAGCCTGCTTCCAAACCATTTGGACAAAGCCACGGCTGTGATTTATGGAAACACAGTCCTTTTTCCCCCCATAGAGCCTGTCGTGATCAGCTATATTGACCTACTGCACAGCACAAACTTCCCTGAATTAATCCCTCTTTGAACTACAGCAGCTCTGTTAGAAAAACACCCCATCCTGATTATAGAATTGGCAGCGAAGCAGAAGCCGGCGTCACGGCGGAGTGCTGTACCAGGGGACGGCTCCCACTGAAGCTCTTGCTTCCTTCCATGACCGATTTGTTCAGTTCCACACTCCCCCCACTGCTGGCCTTCCCTTCTGCTAGGATGAAGGGCAATTTGGCAAGCCCTTGCTCCCTGTACAGGCACTTACAGATGGTGGCTGAGTTTTCATTATCAGGACTGTGATCTTCCAGACTTTCTCAATTAAATGGGTATGAAACAGGCCCTGAGCTTTCTCATGGTCTTTCTGAGGCTCTTTCAAGCTCAGCACATAGTGCCAGATATTAGAGCAGCAGCATCTTCCTAAGGGTCATGTTAATGCACAGTCACATGCTTTGTACCTTCCGACCACAACATCAGGTTAAACGTTCTCCCATCCCACAGAGCCACCTGACCTGTGCTCCAAGGCTTACTTTAATCACTGTTTCCAGGGTTAGTGATTCCCACTCTGTAAACTTGACTACTGATTTCTGTTTGGCTGTAGTGAAAGTGATCCTAAAGTTACCTGTTACATGATGTGGTAACTATGACAGCACATGCACAAAGGTTTTCATATCTTGGACTTAAGCATTCTCTTCCCACGTCCATCAGGGCTGTTTCTTCCCTGGAGGTCAGCAGAAGACTTCAGTATCGGATGGTACTCACAATACTGCAGACTTGACCCATCAAGGCCTGTTTTGCATAACATCCTTTGTGATCAGTGGGGAGAAACTGAACTTTAGGGTTCATTTCATCTCACTCATCTATATTTGGACTATGAGTAACACCTGCAAAGTACCAGTTTCCTTCCACTGACTGTGCGAGAAGCTGCACGTATCCATTTAAGATGAACACACCTACGTTAGGTTAGGTGAATCTCAGCCTTTGAGTCTAAATAACACACTGAAGATAAATATAGCATTACATGCATGACCTTACTAAAGTGCTCCAGAAGTAAAGCACCCATCACATAAATATGGAAGCATGTACCTGTTTAAATAATGGATTTTAAGTGCTAATTTTGATGTCAGATTCTGCTCTTACATGTGTGTAACAAGACAAGAGGGAGTAGGGGGTTCTCCCAGCTCAGCCCTTGTAAAGGATCGCTGGGAGTGGAGAATGCATCCCTTTCACCTGCATATTAACTTCTAAATTCCTTTCTGTCTAGGTGGGCAGGATAATGTCACAGCCAAGCAAGGTTTTCTCTCCCTCGTTTCACAAAATAGCTCATTTGGCAATAGCAAAGTTTTCCTCAAGAAAACTGTGTTCTGTGGAGGAAGGGCTCAACAAATCCTTGAAGAAGTCTGAGAGAAAGCTGAATGGAAAGCACACAGAGCCATTTTTCATCAACTTCTTCTAATATGCAAACTCAACAGCTCCCCACTCCTCCTGGCAGGAGCAGAAGAGCAACTAATGAAGCAATGCTGATCTCTCAAAACCAGAGTTTCTCAGAAAAAAATCAAATGGAAAAGCTGCTGCAGCCTGCCTGCCATGCTTCCAGCTCATGCCAGGTAACTGGTGTCTTACCCTGCCAGGCATGCTAGAGAGGCTGCAAGGACACTGGTAGGAGCTGCTGTGGGGAAGGGGAAGACTTTGCAGAAACCCTTGCACACAGCCCCTGAACAAGCACTTCCACATAGGATTGAATGTGAGAGAGTCCCCTGTGCACTGGTGCCAGGTTTGGTATGAAATGGGTTATCTGGTGCTGAAATGTGGGCATTCAGTAGGGATGCAAAATCCTGGACATCACAACAAGCTCCATCACCTGCAAAGAAATTTTACAAGACCTGAGGGGGCACAAACAGCAGTGTGGAGACAATAGGGAAGAGAGGGAGAGAAGGGAATTAAAACATGGACTCTAGAGGGATGACCTACATTTAATATTGGCTTGTCATCCTGCCGCTCCACTTGCCTTAGAAAGGACTCCTTCCTCAGCACAGCTTTTTTTCTACTCATCTGACTGAAAACCTCTCGAGAATCTCCCTAAATTGACTCAGGGTGGGGAGAACAAGGAGCACAGTGGTATGGATTCAGGGCCAGGGAGATGGATGCTGCCAGGGGTTGTCCGGGCACTGGCAATGGGACAAGTCTGGGGTCTTTGGCCCATCTGGAGCTGCCACAGTCCCAGCACAGCTGGGTGGGCTTCATCTGGGCAAACTGTGATATACCTGCCATGGCCACTTCTCAGACTGCCCAGGTGTTGGTCCAGAAGAACCTTGCATTAACTTCTGGCAAGAATCACATATTACAGAAGACAGTTGGTAATCTTAGTACTAGCAATTGAGTCCTTGTCACACAGACAGGTGACTGATGAAGGGCAGGAGAAGCCCTTAAGAGGCAAAAGGGAAAACCTAAAGGCTACGGGATAAAATGGACTGAGAGGTATTAGTTAAATGTTGGGGTCCCAGGTGGAGACATCAAAGAAGCCCTCACTCAGACTGTGCTTCAAAGGGACAAGTCCACATAGACTGAAACAGGAAAGTTTTGGTTTTTTTATGTAAGAAATCTAGTTGCAATGGTAAGTGCTGGGTAACCTGTCCCCACAGTCAAGGTGCAACCATACACCCTGAGCAGTTCCTGCCCTGAGACAGGTCCATCTTTCACAGGACAGGGACGGCATCTAAAGTCTTTCACCATTCAAAGCCCTTCTCTCATAAGTGAGCTATCAGGCCAGATGATACCTGAATAATCCTTCAGAGCAGAGGAAACTGCTACTGGACTGTTAGCAGAACTGTCCAGCATTACAGGACTTTGCCTAACTCCGTCTCTAGCAATATAAGTCTCACCTGACAGTCTAGTCTGTTCTCTGCAAAAATACTCAAGTACCAACACGGAGCCATGGATAAGTCATGCACTGGCCCACTGCCCAGCTCAGTGTTTGGTTTGGCTTCAGTAGTTCAGCTGACACACACATCTTTCTTCGATTTCCTTTCCTCAGTCTTTCATTTCCTTAGTGGCCCTTCTCCTCCTGCCCTACCACTTTCCATCACCAGTCAGCCCACTGCCCATGCCCTCGACTCACTGGCAGGTGATGCCCTATGCAGGTCACAGCCCCCTGGTCAGGCTGCGTTGAGCCTTACTGTGCAAGTTATCACACCAAAAAAACCAAACCAAAACAAAAATCAATAAGGTTATTGAGTAGGATACACTAGACCTGACTGGAAAGGGCAAAACAGCCCCGAGAAGAAAGTGGGAGATGATGTAGTCACGTCACATCCAGCTTTTTTACATCGCCTTGTTCTGCCTCCTGTAGCAATGACCCAGCCCATTAGACCCACTCAGCCTTTCTTTCACCTTTTTAGCCACCAGTCATTGATAATCTGTGCCATTAATCGTGCCTGTCACTAAAGCTACAGCATACCTACACGTTGCGGTGCTGTACAGCAGCTGAATATACTACATAAGAGCAAGAATCTTCTTAATGGACTTCTGCAGCGAGAGTGGTAAATGGGGGTGTTCCCAGCTACATATATCCTAGTGAGAGGTAATGAACAGCACTCCCATAGCATTTTGCTAATAACCTCAGACAGACTGAAGAGTTCAGCTGGGAGGGGTGATTTTTATTTCTTTTTTTTTTTTTTTTTGGTAAAAGTTTGATGAGCTTTCAGAATCCAATATTTCAGGAGTTGCTCGTTGCTAATTAAGGGTTAGTATACTAAATTAGCAGTAAATTAACATTCATTTCTCTGCTAGTACACTAGAGCTGCAGGAAATTACCCAAATTATTCAGGTAGTGACATTCATCACTGGGTGGAATGACTGTAGCTTAAACAAGATTTAGTGCTACTCTGTAGCTAATATTCACAGCTGCAGTAGCAGAGAGGCAGGCTCCCTCATTCACAGTAATTTTGACAGCATAGGTGCCAAGATCGGGTAAAATATTCATCTGAGCTGTTGATTATTGAGGCAACAGGACATGACAGGCCATGCATTGCTGAGAGCTCACTGCATGCTTGGGGTGCAAATGGAAAGCCACCTGGCTGGTGGCTGCGAGTGACCAAATGCTGCTGTAAAATGAAAATATCACCCCAAAAATATCTCTGTGCAGTTGCTGGGGATAATTGATGCTGGTGCAGCATTACTTCAAACCAGTCGTAAAGCTCCATCTGTAGCTGCAGCTCTATAGACATTTCATAATTATGTTTAATATTGCAATCCCCTATTTCTAGGGAGGATTTGAGGATCTCTGTACATTTGTCTAAGTGATGAGCATTTTATCTAGGGCTTAGGAGCTTACCTTTCTCCTCAGGGAAACAGAAGTTGCTGTCTGGCTTGAGGACCACCCCATCCCCCCACCCCCTCTTTTTAGGTCAAACTCATCTCAACCATAGCAGCATAAAGAACCTCCCACCAGACAAGCTTTTGATCATCTAGGAGAGAAGTAGTGGGCATCCTACTGCAGCCATGTTCACACACCCCAGTAGGGACCCTTCCCAGCCCACCCATCTTCAAGGAAAAGGGTACACTGAAGTGCCGAGACCTGGAGTTTGCCACATTCCTAGGCCAGGTACCCAGCTGACGTGGCACTGGGGAAGATCTGTACCACCATTATACACCCTGCCCTACTGCAAACAGCCTTCTGCTTCTTTCACCAGCTAACCACTTGTTAGTACATTCCTCAAACATTTGCTAGCATGTTCCTCCTTCATTGCAAGGACCCCAAGCCAGCACACAGCGTTTCTGAAGAACATAAAACTTGCACATTTGGGCTTTCCTAGACACAATGCTTTTGATTGGGCTGCAAGGAAAGTGTCCAGGGGTGGAAGTTCCCTGCAGGAAGAACAAGGACTATCTGTACCCTACTGCAAATCAACAACAAAGGAGCCAGCGGGAGGGAAGCAAAGAACCTGTGCAAGGAGGAAGGTGGCAAAGGAGGAGATGGAGACACTGGAGAATAAAGTGCTGCTGCTTTCTTATTTACTAGAACTATGTGTCATGGACCAAAAGCCCTTAATCCTTGAGAAACTTTTCAGGATACCATTTTACTCTTGACTACTAAGAAGAGAGCTGCTGTGTAAAACGCATGCTTGAACAGACACAGTTACATCAACAACAGGACATAGCCCATTTGATCACAAAGAAGTCCACGTGCTGTCTGAAGCCTTGTGCAGAATGGCAGCAGGGGTCTTTACACTCTATTTTTTAATTCTCCAGCACTCAGACTGGGGGAATGAGCTGTTCCCCCCTGCAAATAAAATCCCAGTCTAAAGCAGGCATGTTTTTAAGCTCACGGATGGGGATTTCAGATGCCACCACTATTAATTTTCACTTTTCTGGCTCTGTTCCTTGTCTGCTGCTGGCAATCACAGTGGGATCAAGAATGAGGAGGAAAAGACAGTTGTCTAGTTGTGCTTTTTACATTCTCTCACAAGCAGCCGAAAGCAGGGATGATAATGCATATCTTAATTAACTAAGGCCCTCCACAAACTGCCTGGGGCAGGTTTTTATAGATACTGGCTTCTGGCTGGACAACTGGCAAGCAGACTTTTACTGCCTGGAAACAAAGGCATTGCAAAAAACCAGTAAGTTAAATCAATGTTCTATTAATTCATTTTTAAAGTCTCACAGGAACATAGTACTCTTTGTCCAAAAATGTTCCAGAGCTTTAACAGCTGCACTGCTAGCACAGGAAGCAGAAGAACAGGCTTCTCAGATGTCAATGCGTGCAGGGACATCGTTCTCTCCGGTTTAAAATCCACTAAGCTTCAGACAAACCTGGTATCAGCCTACTGTTGTTGCCCAGCTTGCCCTCAAGATAATCACCAGATTCTTGTGTTGGGAAGAGCTATTAACACCAAAGCAGCAGATCTCTAGTTTCCAAGGTGGCGGGAACCCCCCCAAAAAACCCCACAGCTTGTGTGTCTCTCTTATCCCCCATGGCACAGCCCCCCCTCCTCCCCATACATGCCTTGACACTGAGCAGCAGCAGGAACAAATCCCTCGCCACCACTTTGCAGCCATTTCTGTGAGGGGAATAAGAGAAGAATCTATTTACTTGCTCCTTCACGACCTGCAACAAAGAATGAATTTCACACAGTGCTCTCAGGAGGAGCAGTTGCTGCCTCTCCTCCCAGAGGGATGAAGTTGCCCTCCCTCAGCCTTGCTCTGCCAGCCAACACGGAGAGGACAGCAAGGGAACAGAAGTCCCCAAGATCTTTTTTAGCGCTATTCATCCTTCAGGAGGTGGAAGGGGCAAGACTGCTTCTCTCATTAGCCATGGCCTCATCTGAGCCTCTCTGCCCTTCAGAGCTCTTCCTGCAGGACCCAGCTACCAAGAGCCTCAGTGGAAAATAGCACTTCCAAACATCAGTGACCGTTGAGGGCAACACAGACTAAAACAGTTGAGCAGAGAAACCCAGAGGTATTATTTGGTACTGAACCTGTGTTTGGGTGCCATGTGGGGCAGGGAATCTGGCAGCCTGCAGCACTGGGGCACTCTGCTGCACAGTGACTGCACCCCGAGCTGGCCCTGTGCCCAGCCACATCTCAAGAGCAGCAGTAACCACTTCACCCCCCTCAATACCGCCCTTACCCAGTACCTCATAGAGTCTGTACATGGGACCAGAGGTTCACAATCCCCATTTTGCAGAGGGCTGAGGTTGTTGCAGTGACTTCCCTAAGCTCACCCAGGAGGTCTGTGCACAGCCAAGAACAGACCGCAGGTTTCCTGCATGCCAAGTTACCAGCTCTACATTAGGCTAAACTGTCCTACAAGCATAAAGCGCCTCAGAGCACAATTTTTGGGCACTGAGTAGGAACTGCACAGAGCAGAGCATCTGTGCCGGCGCTGTACCCCAGGCTCAGCCTGCTCTGACTTTGCCTGTCCATCTGTATCCTGCCCTTTTCCCAAAGGGCTCTCCCCAAGCAAACACCACTGTACGTTTTGGAAAGGTCTCCATCTCACTGATATTATATACACACACTTTTAACTTTCCCCATTTTCAAAAGGAAAAAAAAAGACAATGCAATGAATGTCTTACAATGACAAATAACGTATGCTGTGACATTGGAAAACATGCAGCATCTTATTAACAAAAGCTGTAGAACTAGTCTGTTACAGGGACTAAGTCAAAGTGCCAATATTTTAATGCTGTTTACCAACTCAAACAGGCATTCTGCAGTCCACCTGTTCCTGGTGGCGTTGACTTCGCGATAGCCATTTTCTGAAGCCAGAGAAATAATTACTAGACTGGTTTATTGATGGCAGCTGGTTTGGAGTGAAAAAGTCCAAAATGTGCAATAATTAAAGACTGTAAAGGATGCAAGCTATTAAAAGGACAAAGAAAATAAAACAAGCCAATCCAGAACGGGAAAATGGATACCTTTCATGGGAAGCAAAAATCTCACTGCCTCCAAGCTGATGCGCTCACAGGGAAGTCAGTAAGGGTGGAGATGGGGGGAAAAAAGCCCAACCATCCAAACTTTTACGCTTATTTTTTTTGCATCCAAGAATGAGAGCCCAGCCCGTGTCACCAGCACAGGATTCAATATGCTGGAGTCAAGCAGCGGCCTAGAGACCAACCTGTGCCAGCTGCTTCAGAAGGCTCAACAAAATCCCATCATAGAGGATTACGCACCAGGATGCCTGAGGGAGAAGTTGTGTTTAGCGTGTGGCCGGAAGTACAAAGGATGAAGCTCCAGCCCGCCTAACTGTAGATGATACTGCTAATCATACAAACGATGCCAATCTGTCGGTCTCAATATCCTACCTTGTGGCAATGAGTCCCATAGGCTAATTAAAACTTAGGTTAAAAGTGCTTCCTATTAAAGCTGTTCAATGCATTGACTTCGAATTTAATTTGATGTCTCTTTTTCTTATCCAAGAGAGGAAAAAGTCATGGCATTGTTGTTTTATTTATATCCATCATAGCCTGTCTCTCAGTGGCACATCCCATGTATTGTTCTCCCTAAAATAAACAGACCTAACCTTTGCAGTCTCTGCTTGCATGCAAATCTTCCTGCTAAAGTATTTTCCATGCCTCTGATTAGGTTTGTTGCCCTTCACTGAACCTCTTCTATTTCCCGCTCTATCATTTTTTAATTAGGGTAACCAAACCAAACATGCCTCTCAAGGTGAGGCCACATCACCATCTCTGGAACAACACTGTCATATTTTCAGTGTTGTCCTCTATTCAGAAAATTAATGTCATGCCATTTCATATTTATGCTTTCCTGATCACCGCTCAGACCTGAGCAGATGTTTTCCATTGAGCTCTTCAAGATCTTTTTCTGTTTTGAAGCTTACCCCATTAGAAAATCGACTGTTCCATCCAATTAATACTAACTCCCTTTTACTCACATTGCATTTTCCTATCAGGATTTTGATTAGTATCTCTTTGGTAAATTTGAAGGAAACTCTTAATCATGTTTCGATTTGATTAAGTTTTGGAGGCTCAATTTCACCCATTTGTCAGTTACTGGTATTCTCAGACTATCACGAAACACTGGGTACAGACTCAAGGGGTGCCTACCACACAAGTGACTGTATATGTAATTACTGAAGCTCTCCACAGAGATAAGATTTTAAAGAATGTGTGCATCATAACATAAATAAAAGCCTAATTTATTTTAAAAGCATTTTCAAGTCTCAAACCTCGTCTTTCTATATCTGCACCACAAGCCTACAAAGAAGGAAGGAGGGAAGTGGCCTCTGTCACTTCCCAGGGTATGTTCACACCCACAGCACCACACCAAAACAAATCCACCTCCTCTACCTGCTGAAACACAATTTTCAAGAAAGGTGAACACTACAGCCTTCAAAGGGATTTTAACAAAACAATGGCAGGAAAGGCTTTATCACCCCATGTACCACACACTTCTCTAGCCTGAGAAATACCCCTCTCAGTGAAATTCAGACCACATGTGGTTTCTGAATGCAGAATGTCTTTTTATAATGATATATTCATGCACACTGTCATCCTTCAGAGACTTCCTATAGAGGGGTTGCTTATTCCTCAAAAAAAAAGTGTTGAACTACTTTAGTGGGAATCAAGTTTCTGAACATTCACAGGACAAAGAAGAGAGATGAAGGGAATCTTCAGCAGTTTCACATCTAGATAGAAGCCCCTTTCGAAGTATTTAGATATATAAGTTCCTATTAGAGAAATATTACCAAGTTCTTGGCAGCAGCCTACTGCAGCCACAGACAGGAGGCATTTTGCTCTTCGGATAGCTGAAGGGCTCACCTCAATTCACCACTTAGCTGTGTGGTTGATGGCAGTAGCTTCTGGGATGTTATTAATTACAGGAGTTGATTTAAAAAGAATAGTACGTCGCATGGTAGGGAATTAAGTTGTCATAAGTTACTTCTTTCTAATAAGAACTTCTGCATATTAGATAAAAGTCCAAAAGCATAGTTGGGTGTCATTTGGGGGAAAAAAAAGAAAAAAGCACGCTGTGTTTTATGCTGAGAAGGAAAACTCATCACATTTTCCCATAGATCAGTTTTTTAGAAAAGAAAAATGGCTACTTTCCTTTTAGGACAAAAACAATAGTTTCTACCTCAGCTAAAGAATCCCATCTGCTGCGGGCTCTGAGTCATTGGCTTATTAGCAAAATTGTCTGGGAGAAGCATAAATCTGATTTGCTCAAAAACCAAATCTGCAGTTAGACAAAAATCACAGTCTGCCACTTCCCCCTAAATCACGCTCCTTCCTTGTCTTCAGTTTATTGCCACCGACACTCGGCAGCACCTGCCGGCCCGCTGCCTGACAGCCGCTCCCCCCAGATCTCCTGGAGCGTTTTCCCTCTCAATACAAGGCTTTTGGCCAGCACCAGCCCCAAGGGCTGGTGTTTCTCTGCCCAACAGGCAGTCTGTCCACATGCTGTAATTTCTGGCTGGTGGCGTTTATGCTACGATTCCCTTTTGGCCATATGTACTGAGCAACTCCATTTGTTTTGCTTTTTCCTCTCTCTGCCTCTCTTTATCTTCTAAATATAATATGCTGTCAGAACCACGCGTTGGTTTGTATCTTTTAACAGCTGTCACCACTCAGCAGCTCACTCCATGCTTCTCTTTTAATGGCACATTTCTCCCCTGCTTTACACCAAGCCATTACTACTTGGATGACCAACACTACACACTTCTGGGGTCAGGTGTGAGATTGTAAGTTTGCTGGGGTTAATTTCCGAGTTGGTTTTTTGCTGGTACTTAGACACACTCTCTTAGTAAATCATCAGAGCTAATGGGGGAGGGAGCCCAAGGAGGATGACGGAGGCATACTTTACAGGCTATGTTTATAGCTCCTTTTTCTTTTCTCCATCCAAGCCTGTCATCTGGGGAGGCGGCACATCCTGATCTCTACTGATGCAAGATCAAAGCCTTCCAGAGCTGTCGGAACTATAAGCCTGTTGCTATCCCTATTTACACATGTTTATTTTTAGTATTATTATTAATATTAACTCATCTTGGCAGCCCCTGGGTAAGCAGCCACGTGGGTAAGGACCCTATTCCACCAAATGCTGTACAAACACAAAACTACATCTCTCCAAAGAGCTTACAGCCTCAGGAGAAGCTTGTAACAGAGAAGATGTTTAAAATCTGTCAGCCAGGGCATCACAG
Organism: Gallinula chloropus; assembly: GCF_964237585.1. Classification (NCBI taxonomy): domain Eukaryota; kingdom Metazoa; phylum Chordata; class Aves; order Gruiformes; family Rallidae; genus Gallinula; species Gallinula chloropus. The sequence continues at coordinate 9,501,584 of NC_140097.1, forward strand.
GAGTTTAGGGCCCCACTTCTGTCACAGTGAGACAAAAATCAGGCACCCAGATGCCTTTGAGGCATAGGTTCTCAGTTCCCATGCACCCCATTTTCAGTGACAGTCAACAAAGACTTCCCAGAGCAGCAGCGCTGCACAGCGGTGCCTCATTTCGGGGCACAAGGAAGGACTGTGGGACACTCCTGACAACCTGCACCAAGATCACGACAGCCCAGTCCATCAGTCACAGAGGTACCCAACTGCCCCCAAAGAGCAAAGTATTCAAATAGCCAAAGGATTTGGGAACTTGTTAAATTTTGGCAGAGTAATTCCCAAGGTGTGAGATGCCACGAGCACACAGCCATCCTTTCAGAGGTGCAGAGGTTCGCTTGCAACCACTTCGATGATAAATGGCACCAAAGGAGACGTGTGCCAAATGCAGTTGGAGTTTTGCAGTTGTTCCTTTAGCACCTCTTCGGATTTTGTTTAGTTCACTTCTGCAACAACAGCTGGGAGCAGTATTTCCTTCAAATTAGGGAAAGATTTAGTGTTATCTTAATGTGATACAAGTGTAGCCTGAATTATATTTAGGAGGAAGCACAATATGTGCTAATGAATAATAAAGGCTGCGTACAAGGGTATTAGCCTGTCTGACTGCCGCTGCTTGAGCCAGTTCTCACCTTCTTAATAGCGTTAGTAATTCACAATGGCTTTGCCACTCAACAGCCTCCTCCCAAGGGAGCATATTGGAAACATCCTCCATTTTGCACAGTTTCAGATGGAAAGAGATATCTACTTCCTGACAGAGCTCAGCTGGAAGCCAGCTAGACTTTCCCTCTGCTAAAGATGCCTTGCAGGACTGCAAGGCCAGTATTTATAAAACCAGGAGTGCCCACATCCACCAAGTGAAAGCTGAGTTAACCTAAGAGTTTGGGCAGAGGCTTGGCCCCAGCTTTACTCCAAAAACTAGCAGCAAGTCCAAAACATGATCCTTATTTTGCCCTTCTCTGTCCATCTGCCCCAGAAAGGGACATTTTGCAGAACATTAATGTCTGTATCACTGCTACGCACGTGTGGCTGGTGGAAAACAGAAGTTTAGCGTAGTCAACGGTAAACTGTCAGCTGCAATCAAGAACAGCACCACTATGGTTCACTGATTATCTGAATTACTTCAGGGTATCTTAGCAAATCCCTGCAATGTATCACAGCCACCAAAGGAACAGAGGATTTTTATGCAAAGAAGAACATTTTAAAAAGATGCTGCAAAAACCCCACTGATACAAATAGCCGAGAAAGTGCAGGGCTAATGGATGCTCCTTTCTTTCTGCATTATTTATCTTTCATAAAATACCACATAAACACACTTTCTCCAACAGAAAGAGTCAAAAATAATGTATTTGACTTATCTGTTTAGGAAACAGTGACATGTGTCAACCAAATCGTTTCAACACGGGATTCTTCAGTTTCAGTAACTGTCAGAGGGCTCCTCTATTGAAAATAATCAATGCCTTTGACAGATAAAGAGAGGTAATATAGTGACTTATTTTGATACAACTTGACAGCTTTTTTTCTGACAGTAGTTTTCACTGTCAGTCTATTGGATTTGAATTTTAACTGGGGCCCATGAGAAATATGCTTTGGTCTTTAGCATTGAATCTCTGCAAATCAAAAGGGCAGTGGGAGTGCAGTACTTACCTGCTTTTTATTCGCCATTATCTATCAGTCTTCAATTTTAATTACTCATTTTTAATACCTTTCCCAATTTTTATACTCTTGAGATGTCATAATAAGGCACATTTAAACTATACTTTGCTGCTCCCTTGGCAAGAAGGGACATTTCACGCAGCTAGACTTGGAAACGGAGCTATTTTCTAATGTCACTGTGCTCGGATTGACAGTTCAGTTCCATCAAGAGCTCATCTGTTCTTCTCTTACGAGACTGCAGGAACTTAAAAGAAGTTATTAATATTGATTATGAAATATTCAAACACTTGTCCATGCAGGAGCTTGTGGGGCTAAGAATCTCTTCATTAAAATTCATTATACAAAATACATCTTTCCATTTAAAAAAAAAAGTCAACAAAGGCTCCAGATCCTTCACTGCTGCAAGTCAGCCCAGCCCCATCAAACTCATAAGGAGCTCTGGGCTTGCTGTCAGCAGACGCTGCCCTCAGACAAAGAGGCAAGGGCAGAGTGAAGAGGAGAGAGGGAAATTCCTCATTATGCTGTATTTTGATAATAACCTCTTTTAATAATTACCTTTTTGAACAACCTCTCCCCCCTGAGAGGTCAGGCAGAATCCAATTTTTTTTGTTCCTGGCTGCAATTTCCATTAATGTTGACATCATATCGTTTATTTTATCTTTGATATAAATACGTGACCTTATAGGGTTCAGTATCTAAATATTTATTTGTTTCCAAGCCTAAATTCATAACATGATGTGTGAAAATTCCCTTTGGTATATCAATGCTCAAAGAGACAAAGCTGCAAGATGACTGAAGGTACAAAGGTGCAGGAAATAAAAGGACTTGTATTCCCAACTCATCATTCCATATACTGCTCTAGACAAGAATCGCATCCTGGCTTTTGATGTATTGTTGTTGTATATGTTGAGAGCTCGGTTATGTTTAAATGTAGTACTTCAGCTCCTTTGCTTAACAACACCTGGTAACTTGCTTGACATCTCAAAGAGTTTCTTAAAATATTCTTAAACCTTTGGCATCCCTTCCTGCCCTGGGCTTCATGAATAAAACATTTATCCAGTCAGCAGCTTTAGCAAAGAGGAACAGCCAAGTTCCATCCATCAACGTCAGCAGCTGAATTACTGAGTGATTTCAGATCCTTTAATAACTCTGTTTCTTTATGACTATGTTGGTAAACAATCAAATAGTGCTGGCACCTGGCTTTCAGTGAACATTAATTTCTTTGCATTATCAAATACTACTAATACAGCTTGTTGCTGTTATTGTTATTTCAATAAAAAATGCCCGCAATGCTGTCCACCTTTGTGAGAACGCACTGAGGTTTATTCTTGATTTGTTATGAAGGTCATCGAAAGCTACTCACATTAAACCTGCTGGGACTTTAAAAAAAAGGGTAAGGATAAATAGAGCCTTTACTTCACATATAATGTGCTTCATTTATCATTGGGATCACCAAGTAGTAATACACTGCCCTTTTTGTAAGGTTGTTAATAGAAACTAAGCATTTTGGGGTGAAAAGCCAATGGTATAAAGCTTCTGTTGTTGTAGAAGTCCAATGACTCTTGGAGATCCAAGTACTAGAAGGAAATTGCCTACAGAGATTCAAAAGGGGGTTCCTGGTTCAAGCCTTTGCTAGGGAGGGGGAGGAACAGGGAGAAGAAAAATCAGAGCTTTCTGAATTGAAATAGCCAGCACAAATGTCCAACTGCTTTTGGTTTGAATTAAATAGATATTCAAGATAAAAATCTTTTCATAGCACTGTACACTGGCAGAGCAGGAGGAAGAGCTTTTCCACACACTTGGATACAAGCGCCGGTTTAGCCTCTAACCAGGGCACGCAAATGGAAAGCCCTGATATTCAATCCTCTCATGCGGGAAAACTATTCTTAGGCATGCAAGAATAACACACTGGAGTCAAAAGGGTCATCTAAATAACGATGACTGGCCCGGGTACAGCCCCTGGTCTGTCTCTATTCACCAGGGATTTGTGTCTGGAATATAAACAGCAAATACCCACAGACACGCCGACACAAACATAACTTTGAATATCTGATCCTGCATAAATGAACCTGTCCAGCTCTGGGAGAGAAACAATTACCAACATCCAATTTCCCAAGGATGTGAACCAAGCGAGGTCCCAAGAAACAACAGAAGAACACAAGCCTCCCTAAGCCCAGCTCTGCTCCTAAACCCTTTGGGCACAGCTGAAGGGTGCCGCTGTGACATCACCTCAGAGATGGCTTTAGGGCATCACAGTATTTCCTCTTCCCTCCAGGAAGTCTCTCTGCTCCCAGCACAGCATCCACGATAGCTGCATGTCACCCTGCTCTGCTGAGTGCTGCCGTGTGGATGTCAGCAGCACAACACGTGCAGAAACACGAGGGGATTGTTCTCACCCCCTATACACATTCCCAGCCACAGAGCAGCAAGAAACCACAGGCAGATTGCACCAGAGAACACACATGCTTTCCAGGTTTAGATGAGTTCTGTGCTACTCATGTCAGGGAGCACAGGTAGGGACCAGTAACATTTTCATTTAGAGACATCTTAGAGCCTCTCCATAGGAAAATAAACAGACTCTTCAGTAAAATTACACCCAATTAAGCCACAGGTAAATAATTAAGCCGCAGGCTTCAGTATTTAAGCACTTCCCAGTTGCTTGGATAAGTGAAGTGTCACAGTTATGGATTAGGCTTCTACACTCCAAGTTTTCTCTGTTGCATGTTAAAAATAAAAACCAACACTTAGTTATATCTAAATGCCAGTTCTGGCTCCTTTGTTGAAACAAAGGCAGGTACTGGTTTTGGGAGCACAAAGTAGCCTGTTCTTTGAATCCCAGGAAGGGTGATGGCACAGACTGTTAACCATGAACATACTGTCTTGGTGAGACAAAAAACCCCTGGGGTAAGAGACCAGCTCCAGACCCTTGTTTCACAGTCAGTTTAAACAATCATACAGGCTAATCCATGTATGTGTTGACCATGGCACATCACACTGACCCAATCCAGCATCACTTTTCCCTGTCATCACTTGACATCCAGTTTTCATCCCTTCTCACATCCTGCACATACTGCATCTTCCCTGGAGGCAATGCCATGCTGCCCAGAGCCCTCGACACACACACATCCCCCTGGGCTGGCTTGGGATCCTGTACCATCCACTTTGGGGGCCACTGCCACTGGCAAGGGACAAGCAGGAGGAGTTCCCATCCAGATCTTATCCCAGGTGAAAAGTAGCCCAACAAGCGCAGAAGACCCAAGTGCCAGGTGGGCTTTCAAGCAAGATGCTGCATGTCCTGCTCTCACTGGCAGACACTTGTAAAAAATTTGCCCCCCCAGGCTGAGACAAAGGCATGGGGTCCCCCTCAGCCTGCTCCAGTATGCGTAGGGCTGGGGCGAGTTGTGGCTTTAAGTGTTGTTTTTCTTCTAAGATTCTTTTAAAATTTGCAATTCTTCTTTTGACTTGTTGAAGAAAATCCAAAGGACTAACGGGAGATCTTTGCACTAACTTTGGAGCAAGCCCTGTGAATTTCTAGTTTCAGCTTTAAGAAAAACACAACCAAAAAGCAAACCAAACAAAAAACCCACCAAAAAGCCTCATTCTATTTCTTCTCTTGCTCCCCAGGCTCTGAAGCTGTAAATACAAACTGCACCTCACTTATTTGAAATCTGCAACTTCTCCATCATATTGCTCATATTACATTAATTGCTCATTTTTATGGGGGGAATTTTTTTTTTTATTTCTTACAATATTGTGGATTACATAACCAGATACTTGGATATTCTTTTAAAGAAAAAAAAAAAAACCCACCAAGTAATCAGAATACCAGTCCTGTCTCCCCTATATTGACAGCAGCCAGAGCTGGAATGCCGAAGGCCAAAAATCCTTTGTCTTGAATTTTTTTTAAAAGTCTGTTTTTTTCCCTCCATAGCCCCACTGAAACATGTTTCACACTTAGCTACTGGAAACATCGCCTGCAGACATTTACATCACAAGCTTTGTTATTATAAGTTATAGAAAAAGACAAAAGGAACAAGGTTTTGTAACCAGAGGGCAAACATTGCAACTTCTAATTTGTTAGGGGGTGACATTTCTGATAATGCCGCTTTAGTCGAGCTCCCATTCCATATTGTAATTTCATTATAGCATCCTATCACAGCACTTAATAGGAGAGATACACATCAACAGATCTATTACCTAAAACAAACAAAGATATTAGGAAACTTCTTGGGACTGAGCTGTATATTGACTTCTGGTCAGCATTTCCAGAGAATTTCATTAAATTTATGTCATCAAAAAACATAACATATGGACCTTCTGAACAGGAACTCATACCAGCAGGAGTAACACAATTGTTTTTCTCCATTTTGTGATTTATCATCCATTCCATTACATGCTACACGGACTGTCATTTTTCTTTAAATGTGTTTGATAAAAGAGTTCTTGTTCTACTAGGTCAGGTATTATTATTCACCAACATTATGTACCAACCAGCACGAACGCCAGCAGCAGCTGCAGAGCTGTCACTGAATATCAGAGTTAGCACTGAGCTTTTCCCCACCACACTCTGGTCCCATAAAATGGGGGAGTAGCTCCCTGTTACTTCCCTGTGTCAAGCAAGACATCTGCACCCATTCTTACAACCGATACGTGATAGGAGGCGGCGGTTGCAGAGCGTGGAAACCAGCTGTGCCTTTCCACTGAGCAGCCCATCTAAGAGATGTGGAGCTACATTTGCTCCCCGTTGCACCGTAGCAGGTTGCCACTCACACAGGTTTGTGGCTGTAATTGCCAGTGGCTCTGTGTCAATCCCCTGCTTGCACCCACAGCTGAGACCTGCCCTAAGCAACTTCCCATAGACTTTGGGGGATTTGCAGTGCCAGGTGTCAGGGCACTGCCACAAGCATGGCACAAGGAAGGAGATGCTCCCTCGTCACCCATCAGCCTTTATCCAGCTGAGCCACCAGCACACACAACAGTGGAGCTGGGGACCTCCCCTTCACATCCTCCTTCTAGCAAGCCCTCCCAGCCCTGTTCCTGAGAGGTTAGTGTAGGCTCAGCAGAGGCAAGAGGCCCTCTTTGTGCTTCTTGCCAATTCTTAGATGCTTATCTGCTCTTAATTATCCAGGCTATTTTTACACCATTTCTCCCCCCATCTCCTAATTGCCCGAACTTATTTTCCTGATGGTTTTCTGCTGAAGATGAATTTCAGGAGCTCAGTATCTCAGGCAATTTCAAGACGTAATTAACACCACCACTCCCCTCATTAGCGCATGGCCTACTTTCTCTCCAGCACTACCATTCCCCTAGATGTTTGGAAAAAGTCCTCATTATCCCCCTGTAGCTCTTTGACTAGCATTAACTCCTTGTGCTTCACAGAGCTCTCCTCTCCCTGGGCGCAGGTGGGAAACACCTGCCCAAATCCTCTTCGCTTGCTGGTTTCCTTCTCAAGTTTCTGCACTGGGTGGGTCTATCTCCCAGTTTGAATAAAGAGCTGTGTCCCAGCATAGAATTAAGTCCCTTTTTTCCATCCATCAGCAATCAGGGTACACAGCTGGTGCTGCTCAGACACATAAGAGTGTCCCCATCCCAGGTGGTTTCCAGTCAATTCAGAGAAGACAAGGAAGGATGATCAGTCCCTTGGAAATTTTGGGTACACATGTAGCCTACAGCAAGCCCATCTTTACAGCTCAGTTGCAAACCTTTTTTTCTTTTAAGTGCCTAAGCATGCCTCTTCCTCTCCACCTGAGCTGAACTTCTTTTGGCTTCAGCCGGAGCTTTCCTCAAGAGGGGTTGATTTGGCATAGGAGACTGGATTCTTCCAGTTTCCCCTCCCACAGTCCATTATCCTGGTACCAGTATTGTCCTAGAAACCCATCATTTAGTAAAACCAAAGACTTATCTCCAAAGCTAACCCATTGAGAGCTTGCATAGGAGGCTAAACTTAATTGTCTGCGGCTGTAACAATATCAGGTAACCCCTGCAGAGATAAACAAACAGACTTGGGAGATTAATATTTTCTTTGATATAAACTTTGTAGGATGCTCTGTTGTCAAAAAGTCCACAGAGATTACTTGTGTTGTAGTAGGTGGCACTTCATTTTCCAGAATCTATGACCCAGCAGAAATTACTGTCAGCTCCCTGACCAGCCGAGGGGTATTGATTTCCCTGTTACTACAGCAACCCATTAGTTATTAGATCGTGTCTCGTATGCAGTGACTAATCTGCCTCGTCGAGGTCTCGGATTTTGACACTTTTTCATTCTAATCCTTAATTAGTTTATTTGATGCGGCCTGCACATTTTATTTTTATACTAAGTAGTTATTGAAAATACAGTCAAACTGAGCAGAGATCAAAGGAGCAAAACCAGTATGCTGTCAACTAGACTAGTTATGCAAAATAATGAGGGGGATAAAAAAAGTACCACGCCACATCAAATATGTAAGACAGCTTCACACAACAGTCCTATGAAGCTGCACAAAAATCAACCCAGGACATTCTTCCATCCCCAGATTTCACTTGAAACATGAGTGCCCCGATATGTCACCTCCTTTACATTACCTCCATTCAAAGACTACAGCTGTATTTTGGTATACATCAACTTTATCAGCTTCCTTTTATACTTGTCTTGTCAACAAGAAACAGACCTGGACAGGTATTTTCCTGTCACACCAAAATAACCTGAGACCACGTACCCTTTTATGGCTAACACTGCCTCTGATGTGAAGTGGTGAGTGAGGGTCCTATCAAAAACCAAAGCACACACCCAGCGTCCAAAGGGTTGCTATTTGCATGGCGACCCAAACCTGGGCAGAGGAGCAGTGTCCTTGGCTAAGGCCCACACTCATTCTCAGAAACCACTTGACACCAAACTGCAGGTTTTCACCACAAACTTAAGCAACTTTATATCACACCCATGAATAAACCCCTGCGTCACCTGACAAAAAAATCCCAGTATCGAAAATGAAAACCTTGCATTAGTTCAGAAAGTTACTCAGATTCCCCAAAAACACTGGAAATTAAGAAGTTTCCTTATGTCAACAGTCTGCATTCCAATAAAATCTCCCTTGGGATCTTTCATGGAAATTGTACACCCCTTGTGCATTTGTATAAAATAGATGAAAACAAAGCAATGTACCAGTTTGCTGTTCTAAGGAGCACCAGAATAACATTAGCCATAACATGTTCAATTACTGAGGAGATGCTGATGAGGACTGCCAGATGAATTGACCTCAGAGCCACCGCCTTCACGTGGAAAGAGCAAGCTCCATCTAATGCCTTCTGGGTAACACTCCCCTTTCTTTTCATCTACAAGGGTTTAGACACAAAACACCCGCCAGAGTCTTGTGCAGTTAAATAAGTGAATCTTGTACAGATTTAAGAGAGGAATGAAAATTTTGCCAAACTATGCAACAAGGAGAGGTTTTTCTTTAGCTTAATTTAATAGAAGACTATGGTTTCATGCTGTGGCTTTTTCCAGAACTGTGATTCATCAAGTGAAGGAAAAGGATCCCAAAGTAGAAAGGTTCAGCATAAATATTGAGTCATCTGACTGCACCCATTTCCACTGTTTGGTGTTACAACTAGACCGGAGGGCAGCAGAGGTTGTAAATTCAACCTAGGGATTCTGTTTCACCTCTGTTCATTGTCCTGCAATTTAAATGTCACAAAATCAAAGAGATGGAAAGGAGCATTTAGACCACTCATCTCCCAGCCCCAGGTGACTCCCTATAGCACAATCTCCAGGGCTTCATTTCAAAAGTCTCAAATAAATATGAAATGTCAGTAAACTGTAATAAAAGAGAGTTTGGATTGCCTTGATCTACCTGATGCACTGTGGGTGTGTATGTAGATGTGTGCCAGCAGTTTGCTAAAACACACACACTTTGATTCATTAGAAGATTGACCCAGGACGCTTAAGAAAATGTCTTGAATTAGCCCAAGTAACCCATTTGTGTTGTCATCCATCTTGACCAATTCACTGGATGTAATTCATGGAACTGTGGACCAGCTATTAAATCAGAACGCTGCTCTCCAGAGAAATCTAACCCAGACTCTGAGCCTGTAACAGTGAGAGCAGCCAAGTGCTCCACTTATAAGCAGCCAAGTCGGGCATACCCTGTTACCTAAATGGAAACCCATAGGTACAGTGGATTTGGCAGCAAACTGCACAGTACTTGGTTATATTAAGATCTATTGCATTGGATGTGGACAGGAGCGCTAACAAAGTGCAAAATGAAGTTTCTTATCACTGCTGGTAAAGATGTAAATAAAATCTTAAGGTAAAGCAAGATGCAGTTGCATCAATAAAATATCGCTTCAAGAAATCAAAGATATTGGCAGTTGGATACAGGCACTTAACACAATTAGACAGAGTTAGGGAATGTGACTGGTAGAAGCATCCAAAGAGCAAAGTCATTGTTCCTCATGCTCTTAAGAAGATGGGGAGTCAGAAGACAAGGAAATACTTTCTTGTGATACTCATGTCACCATAGATAAATGGCATTTTCAGCTCAGCCTTTATTTTAATATGCCTGATATTCTAGTTACAAGTAACCCAGCCTCACATGTAAAAAACCTGAGATTTGAGGCCTTGATTGGAGGCCTAGAGCAAGACCTTAAATCTGCCTCCCAAACTCCCAATCAGACATCTAACTCCTGTGCTTCTGGCTGGTTTGCGGAGTAAGATCCAGTGCTCCTGTCTGCTGAGATTTCCCTCCAGAGAGCCTCCATTTCATCCCAGTGCAGGCCAGGAGAAGCCTTTCTCCCTTTCCTATAACTAAATGCCCTTCTCAATTTCTTCTGAAATCAATGGTAGCGCATTACATCAACAAGCACCCTAGGAGATCATAGCTCAAAGCCCAAGGGCCCAGCCTTGTTAGCAATGTGCAGCTGAACCCAAGGCCTGTCAACCATCCCCTTGAAGTCTATTCTATTTAATTACCATTGTCAACTGTTTGAGAGGCTGTTGGGTAAGAAAGAATTTTAGGAAGGTGAGACGAAGAGAAGTAGTGCTAAGAGAGGAGGCTTACAGACAAAAAGTCTTTCATACACTTGTGTTTGGGGTTGAATGAGAAAGCAGAAGAGACACTGCAGCTAAATACCAACTCCTGGCTCTTTATACGCCATTACATACCCAGTTACCCACAAATAAAACACATTCAACACTCCATCATATTTCACCCAAGAATATGAATAATCTGATACGCCTGTAAGCAAAGCCCAGACTCAAGAATATTAAGAAATTGCACAGATACAGTAATAATGAAACAAAATTCCCAAGCCAGAGAAAAACCAGCTGTGTGTAATTCATTATATCACAAGACTGTCATGTTTCTCAACAGAAAAACATGCCTTCTGCCTGGTTTAGATCAGACCCATTTACTGCTGGGAGTCAGATAAACCTATGGCAAAACATGAATTGTGCTTTAGGATATTACACATTTGTCTTGCAAATGTAACCTAACTTAAGACACTTTTGAAAGTAAAGCAACATGTAATTCAAATGTACTCATTGTAAATGGATGAAACTGAAAAAATCCTACAGTTGGACACTACAAAGAAGTGTGCTGGAGCACAGAATCTCTCTCAAGCACAAGATCCAGCACCATCACCAGTAGACATGTCTATGGGCTACATTCTAACACCAATACTGGTTGATTTCCTTTAGTGCTGGGCAGCTATACCTAAAACCACCAAATGAACACATGGCTTAACAGCACCTGCACCCTAAGTGAAGACAAGAACCAGCGAGAAGAAAAGGAACAAGTCTGTGGCAAACAGTTTATCACACTTGAACCGAGGACTTATTACTCTTACATACTGCCCTTTGCAGCTGCTGTGCCTCAGAGGCATTCTCTTTGCTCATAAAAAGCTGTGCATAGTAACTCGTGCACCTCCTCCGAACGGTGGCTGGCTGTGATCCCATCACTGCCGTATGTAGCATTAAGGTCAATATGCCTGTAACCATAAATACCGAAATACATTCTGCTAATGATCAACTATCGTCACTGAGCAAAGACTAATGTGTTCCCCGCAAACTCCGAGAGCGCCACAGCGGTGCTTTTAGAAGAAGAAAATGCACTGAAGAACCTGGACTTCTTGTCCCTGGAAATAAGCCATGTCTTCATGGCCTAGTCACCTCTATAAATACAATGAAGTATGGTAAATACATCTGGGATTACATTAGACACTGAGCAATTTGGGAAGATTGGTCGACTGTGGAAATCCAAAATGATCTCACTATAGCAGCTTAAGTGGTACTAGCTAAGCAGGTTTGGAGCCCACATTTCAATGCAGAACACCATTTTATATGGGAACTCACTCTGCAAAACTGTCTAAGCTCAATGTCCATTACTAGACTACCTGATGATTTATTATGTCATAAGTTGGAACTTCTCCTAGTGCCCTTTGTGTTGATGATGTCATTTGAAGATCACTTCTCTTTATGGTTGGTACATGCAGTAAAAAGATTTAGTGTTCATATGCCTCCACCAATGGCTCTTATGCACAACTTCTAAGGTCCAAACACAGAGAGTGGGACTCACCTCACCTAACCAACCCCCCAGTCAGGCAGTCAGCCTGCTTTGTTATACGGGTTCTTTTTCTATAGAAAACAGAAAAGGAAAAGGCAGCTCCAGATCATGAGTCTTCACCCCTAGCTTGAAGAATCCAAGCCAAAATGAACTTACATACTTATCTGATGAGTTTATATATGTTCAGTATCACAGGACAGACTTATCCATGCTATAGAGCAGTAAGACCTCTGCCCTGTAAGCAACAGAACTTAGAAGAAGGGGTAGGAGTAGGAAGGAGGAGTACATTAAGATGTTTATAACTGGTATAATATATTGAGATTTTCTTCTCCAAATTTCACTCATTCTGGAAACACAGTGAAATAAAAATAAGTGATCTGAACCCAAGGCATTTGTGAGGCTGAATCACACTACAGCTTTCAGGTTTCTGCAGGTGCAAGCTTTGTAACAAGTTGAGAGAAGCAGCAGAGGTGGATCAATCCCAAACCTCCACATATGCACCACTCCTGCCCTGCTGACCTTTGGGACAGAAGTACTCCAGAAAGGGGTTACCCATCTTCACACAGCAACACAGAATTCATCATAGGCTTGATGAAATCTAAACCACTGTGCCCCCCAACAGCCACAGGGCTCAGCATCATCCAGCAGTGAAGCATCTCTGCCTTCACACCCCTGTGCCTTTGCAGCCCTGCTCAGCATGGAAGCATTCCCTCCGCACAGCAGCACCTGGCCAAAGAGCTCTAAGGAGCCAAGAGGGGAGCTCTAAGGCCACCACTGCCTTACATGATACAAAACGTTGCCCTGGACATACTACTGGTGGGAAGGGGAAGGATACACAGCAACATCTATAGTTTTGCAATTACTCCCTTGAAGTATTCAATCTTTGCATTGCCTGGAATCGAGTGAGGCAGAAACCCATGCCATGGCAACAAAGGCATCCCCAAAACATGCTCAAAAAGCCATATTAAAGATACCAGAAGAAAAGAACTGCTGTGTCAGTGCAGAACACCTGTGAGTTCCCTGCTCTGGCTCAGGCTGATACTGCTCTCACTGCCGGCACCAGGGCTTTATCCTCTGCTGGTGCTGGCTGCTCAGTACAGCCTCCTCAGGTTATCTGTCAGCCTTTCAGTAACATTCACATCTGCCATCTCATGGGAGGAACATGCAATGTGGACAACACAGCAAGTGGAGATAGCCACTTTTCTGGCCACTGGGCCATCCCTCTTCCCCAGTATCTTGTGGGACATAAGCACAAACACCAGCCCACATCTTAGCCCTGGCAAGTATAAATCCAGCCTCTGCATCCATGGCAAAGACAAACAACTGCACAACCATGCCCACCTCTTTAAGATCTTGTTGCCAAATTAGCAAAACATGCAGCTACTGTATGTCATTTTTATTGTATATAAAAAGAGCCCATTAGGTTTATTTGGTACTTTTTGTTGCTGTCATGAATGCCTAAATAATCCTTCTGTGTTTAGAAATAAGCCACCAGGGACCAATGAGATACATTTATTGTAATTACATGATTCTTCTAATTAATGTGTGTCAGGAAATTTCAAAGTAAAAATCTCCAACTAAAAATGCCCCCCTTCCCTTCAGCCAATAGACACATATCTGAGCCTTAAAAAGCTTGTTCCCTTTACGCCTAGCTGAAATAAAGTGGAATTGTTAGTGAGAGTAGGCAGAAAGGAGAGAACATTGTCATTAGAGCACATTGTTTAAATCAACCCCTAACAAGCATTTCATTTTGTTTGGGTCATTAACTACATTTGAGTGAAAAAATGTAGCTTGCCTGGCAAATTGGTTGGTGGCCAAATGCCTCTAACAGGACACTCTTCTGGGTTAAACCCACAGACTGCGACAGATACACAAATTTTACAGGTGGGAAACAACTATAAAAGAAACCCAACCACATTTCAAACAAGCATCCAAAGTGGATACTTATCAAAGACACACACAAAATTTGATATTTACTGATTTATTATGTTGTACAGCCTGGGGCTGTATTCTACCAAATTATTCTATTCTCCCCTGTAACACAGATCACTGAACATCAACAAGTAATTCAGATAAGATAGTTTGTAATTAAGAGCTAATGGTATCAGCTCTGCTGGACTGGATGCACAGCCACCTCTGACATGACGCCCAAGTGATTTTACTAAAAGACTGTAGCTCCTCCCTGGACAAACCTCAAACCAAATCCCCCTCCAATACAACACCTCAGGTTATCAGTTGTCAAGGGGAGGCTGGTTTGGTTTTTTGGCAAGAGCCTGCTGTGGTTCACCCATTTGATTTCTGATCCCAAATAAGTCTTCATATCCTCTTCTGCCATGCTTTATCCAACGCTGTCAGCTTGTGTCTCTGCTACTGAAAACTCAAAGCTAGGTGTAGTGTGTGCATATACATACTTATTTAATTTATTTTTTTACTGAACTTTTCTGATGTCTCAGTTATTACACAGTGACACCAAATTCTAATGCTGATCTCCAAGGTGATGCCTCCTTTGTCAGGTTGATGTCACCTCCAGGCCCTGCATGTACACTTAACTCCACTACCCAAGTCACAAGTGCAATATCAAAGAGTCCCTAGACCCCTAATAAGCACTGTGAGGTACCTCACCTAAAGCCCTCCCCAATTTGTCAGCAAACTACTTCTCACTGCACATAATTTGCCATTCACAACCTGTCTTAGGGACTCAATTTCCTTCAATTGCTTTGGAGATTGACACAAGATGGCATGAAAAGCTTCACCACAGTCAGGCTGTCTGACACCCCTCCTTCCACCCTGTTGTGCTGTCATAGAGGGGAACTAGATGGCATTGATGTGATGCATCCCTGACAGTTGTGCTGGTTGTTCTTTATCACCTGTGATGCTCCAAGTGCATATGGACAGACAGCTGGATCATTTGCCTCAGCAGTGAATTCAAACAGACCAGTCTAGACTTGCCCAGCTCTTTTTTTCCCCCCTCTATTTCAGAGGCAGGTGCTACCTCAGAACAGCTCCAGACCTCCTCACACTCTTGAAGCTAGTTGGTAATTGGCCCTGAAAATTGCTCCAGCCTCTTCTCAAAATGCTCCAAGAGCTGGAGACATCAGCATCCTAATAGCATTTCCAGAGAGCAACAGTAGATGTTTTCTCCCCATGGTTCTGGCAAGTTCAGAGGCTCAGCACTACTGGTCTCTCCTGCTGTCCCATAGACCTTGTTTGTCAACCACAAAGCTCATTGCCTTCAGTTGGAATCATGAGTTTTCCTTTCACAACCATCACCAAAATTGCTTTTCACCTTTTCACGTTCCACTATCATGTCCCTGTTTCTTCACATCTGTTCCTGCCCAGCCAGCTTTGAAGCTGCTGGGTATCATGTCCTGCTGTTTCTGTTTCCCAGCCCCACCTTAAGCTACTGCTGCTCTGACCTACTAGATGCTCAGCAGCAGCTTCATTCCTCCCATCTCTTTGGTGGTCTGTATCTGCCTGTCTCTAACATACTGCTGGTTCCAGACAGTCTGCATCAGGAGCCTCGCAGCACACATACCAAGACCTCAGTCTGACCATCAGTCTCTCCCATGGCCAAGTCCTTTCTGAACGAGTTGTATGCTCTTCTTTCAGGACTCCAGCCTTGGCCATTTTCTAACAAGCCTCTGCTGTGGCATTTACATTATGACACTGATTATCCCTGAAGTTCCTCCTTTTTATTCCTTCTGCTGACATATCTAAAACGCTTGACTGATGGACCCATTAACTTTCTTCTTGTGACAGTTATCCCTCAACCTCTCCCAGTTCTTGCTCCTGCCAGCAGTTTGATGCACCACCATCCTCTGCTCACCCTATTTTAAAACCTTCCTCAGTAGCAGCAAATCTCTCCTCCTTGTCCCTTTCCTGCACACGTGGCTCCACTGGGACAACACATGACACAGGGACAGCATCTAGCATTGTCTTTGGTCCCTGCTACTCTTGACTCTGGTCCCCTGCTGCCTATCATCTTAAGTGCAGTAATGCTTACTTGAAACAAGAGCCCCGAGCTATTCCCTCTGATCATCCTGTTTATGGAAAAGCACTGATTAACCAGAAGTAATTTTTTTTAAACCTAAAAGTAATTTATATTATATACGAAAAAAAGGTCAGGTAGATACTCCATTTATCACTATTACAAAGGGCTGTAACGCAGTGATGAAAAGAAAGAGAAATTAATTACAAGTCAGAGGCTGCAATAACTCTCTCTGTAATTGTGACGAAAAATTTAAATTAACGTTTCTGTCACCAAGAGAAGTTTGATTAATTTTACAATAGTGGAGATGCTATCACCTTAATATTGGTGGGTAAGGAAATTTTACTATTTGCAATTTAGATGTAGATCATTTCTTTAAGACTCAAAAAGTGCCTGCGAGGCACCTTCACACTTTATTAACAGCTCAATCAGTGCCACACTAGAAATAATTAGCCAAGAAACCGTGTAGTAAATATATCTAGACTAGCAAACCTGCAGAATGAGAACTATGTAATAAAATCCAGACCCCTCCAAGAGAAATGGGTTCTCTCCAGCGCTCCAAAGTGACGGCTGCTGCCCAGCTGCCTGCTATGCCACTCTGCCTTCAGGGAAACAACACAAATACCAGATTTTCTGACAGCTTTGTTTTGTTTTCTGTTTTTAAGCCTTTGCTCAGCTGCAAAGCCAGAGGGCAGAAGGGTTAGATCCAAGCAGTGGCCACATACGTTGCACCCCAAAGTGGCAGCAGCCCCACACACTGGGTGCTGTGTGAGGTGCTGGCTTACTTCTGGGGCTCCTGGGTGCAAGAGATGGGATGGCAAAGGGCTGTGAGGCAATCTTGTTGCTGACAAAAAACGAATGGAAAGCAATAGGAAAGCAACTGAGGCAGGCAGGATTGCCATGCTGTAGGACCAGGGATTCATCCATCTGCAGGAGGAAAACCTGAGCACGGTGTTCAGCAGCCAGGCCAGCCTTCTGTTCCCAGCCCACAGACATAGGAGTCACCCTGTTTGGGGTTTGGTTTGCTTTCCTCAGCTTGTAATCCTCACAGTAGTCACTTTGACCAGAGTTGGGGTCTTGGACAGGGCACAGACATACAAAGCCACTAGTACCTTGATGCATCAGCAGGCTTTGATACTAAACACCCCATGTGCAGACCTGACCAGCCTCATTTCTCTCTCTGGATCTTTAAAGTCTCCTACCCCCTCGGAACAAACCTGAGCCCTATGAGATAGGCCAGGACACATCAGCCTCTGCCCTACATCCAGGATCACCCCTTGAACTCAAACCTCTCAGCTCCTTGCTGTGTAGAGTGAAGCATCAGAGCAGGAAAGGACAGCACTGCCTTGTGATCCCCTCTGAGGCTGCTTGTGCTAACAGCACACATATCCCTCTGCCTTCCGGGACACTTATCTTTAGTGTCTGCACCATTTCTCTAAGGAGAGGGGGCAAGTCATGTATTTTTGTTCCCTGGAGATCTTTGCCACCTCCAGCAGAGACAAGAGCAGATGGGGTGACATGGTGAGGGACCGCAGGAGCCCAGCACCCAGGGTCTGAAAGTGAAATGAGTACCCAGCCTTTGCTACCAGAACAACCCCTGCAAAAGTCTGAGGATATAATGCAGGAAAGTAAGGATCAGACCAAAGCCCTGGGAAGCTTTCCCAGTTCCTCTCTGCACTATTTAGCAAGGGCCATTAATTTCTTCCTTTCATAAACACTGTGAACGATGAAAATCTGGAAAATAAAATGAGCCTAATGAAAATGTATTGGTTCTAAGGCAATCAATGCCATTCGGCTTACAGAGAAAAGGAAACACAGTTCCCCATCTGTACTCTGCTCCCTGTAGTCAACAGGGCTGACTGTTTCCAGCATAGATCAATGAACCATTCGTTAGGGGAAGTGAACCTGTACGGATAGCATTCATCTCACTCCTCCAAGATCAAACAGATCTGCATGGGAAGTTTCAAGACTGTTCCTGAAACTTCAATTCTAGGAAAAGTTGGAGCACTTGAAGGCAGTTTGCACATCACAGTGCCTAGCAAATCCTCATAGTTGCTGCACCTGCAGACTGAGCGGGAAGAAGCTGAAACTGTGCACATGGAGGTTGGATCATCTCCTCTGCAGAGTGGAGGTAACACTGCACCATGGGAGCATGGAGCTCTCATGCAACCAGCTTGTAAGGAATATTACACAGCTGATGCAGTTTTCTCTTTCAATTTCTTTAGATATAGTGATGCTGAAAAGGAAGTGGTGGTGTAGTATAACCAAAATAGTCTACTCACCATTCAAAGAAATTATAAGATGGGATTGCCCTAGAAAGCTGAAGATCCTCACAAGGAATGCTATGAAGAAAAGTTTACTCCAGCAGTGAAGATATGCCCCAAAGGAGGCAGGATTGGGCTCTGCTGCAGACAGCTCCATAGCTCCAAAGCATTTGTGCTGGGGGAAGAGATGGAAGTAACCGTTGTGTCAAGTGCAAGGCCCTTTCCTCAGATGCATCACTGTAACATCTGACAAAGTACCTCCAGGATAGCTGTCAGAGGCTGTCATTGAGGGCGCACAAGTAGCCCGTGTAATTCAACGTGGCGTTAACTGACACGGGGCAGCACGAGGTCCACAAACCACGCTCGTTTAAATAACTAGAAAGCCAAAGAAAGCACAGGCTGGCCAAGGAGGTGAACTGCAGCAGGCACATAAAAAGTCAAATGTTTATAGCACATGGCTAAGGAAAGGCCATGTTCCTTCCTCCCATTGAACTGACACAAAAATTAATGGGAGATCTTTATAAGGACAGGCTAAAGAAAGAGGCACTAAAGGCTTTTCCCAGCGACTTTAAGGCATTTGCAAGTAGGCAACAATAAAGAAAGGAAGCCATAAAATACAGGTGCTGAGCCAGCTGCAAATCTTAAAGGTGGATTTTTCTGATGTTCTGAATATTGTTGAAAGCCCATGACAAAACACTTACCTGCTTTCTGAAAAACAGCTGAAAAAGCAACATATGGCAAGTAAAGTGAGTCTGAGAGATCATCATCATAGCAGCGTGCACTGCAGCCCAAGCTACAGCTGACAAAACAGGACCATCCCAGAGAGACCAGCACTGGGCAAAGCACAGCATGGTCTCAACTGATGCCAGCCAGCAAAAGCATCTACACAGACAATGGGGCCAGTATCAGAGGACAACCACAAGCACAACTTTCCTCACATTCCTCCAGTTGCTTTATGGCTGAGCAGCCTCTTGGGACCAGGCACTGCCAATAGCCTCCACGGAGAAACTGCTCCTGACTAGACAGGGATTCTCCTGCTGCTAAGACATTTTGGTAGGGCTCTTCATTTCCATGAACACCTGCAAATACTCCACTTTAGTGCTGTGCTTTGGTAACGTGCAGCAGACAGAAGGGGACAGTCCCCTGGGGACACCAGCCCCTCCCCACCCCTCTGGTGCTGCCACACAAGGGTAACACTGAGCTCAGGCTTTCCTTGGAGTTCAGCTGTACCTCCTTTCAGCCCAGCTGCTTCAGCTGGCCCTCGCCTGCTCCCCTTCCAGAGGATGCTCTCACATCCTGGTTTTCCTTTCAACACTTCCCTCTTGTCCATTTCCATAACCAGCATGTACAGATCTGCCTCAGCTCCAGTCGATGCCTTTTCCCAAGCAGCTGGGGACTGCCAGAGTATAACATACACATGAAGTAGTAGTTCTCCAGTAAGTATTTGACAGATTAAACATTGCCTTGAGCTTTAGTTCTTCAGCAGAGTTATTGAAAATAACTTCCACTGGAATTTGCATTTTGTGATAGCTCACAGAGTGCCTGCATGCCTGTGGAGGCTCCACTTTGGAGAGCGTCTGCGCTTGGCAGGTGACCCTTCTCCATCCATCAGCTCCATCTCCTGCTCCCACAGACCTGCAAACCAGGAGCTGAGACCTGGTGCTGCAGCTTCCCTGCAGGGATGACCACCCCTGAGAAGAGGGCAGGCTCCAGAGGGATGCCAAGGACAGTCAGTCATGGTGATACAGGGGCTGGTTTTGATATTCTGGAATTAGATATTACAGCACAATCAGATTTTGTCCTAGAGGCCTGATGGAGTCATCCCCAAGGACAGAGAAAACCACAGGATGCTATCCATCCACCCACATACTAAATGAGAGAAAAATATAGGAGAAATAGTATGATTCTTGTTTTAAGAGCTAAAGATACATTTAAGAACTTTATGAATCACCCAAAGCAGCTACACATTTGTGTGACCTGGCAAGATATGAGGCTTACCAAGCCACTTACAGATGTCACAAAGCACACAGCATTCTCTATTACATGTTTTCTCCTTCTTCATCCCCAAGAAAAAAAATAGATGTTCAACTCAGGCAGCACACAGAGAATCAATTGAACCTGTTTATTGAGAATATACTTTCAAAGAAACAACTGATTCCTTATCAGGAAGGATGCACTCAGGAACTATGAACCATCTATGAGTTAGATCCAAAAGCTCTGTAAAAAGCTACCATTCAAAGACATGAAATTTTAAGAGGGAAAGAACAAAGAGAGTCATGAAATGTATCTCTCTCAGAATCCATTTTACAAACTAATGTCACTTTGCTTTGCTTTCAATCAGAGATTAAGGTTAATCTCCAGAACTACTGGCACATATGCAGACACTGTGGAAAGATGCAAATAACTCCACAGAGGAGGCACAGAGAAGAAAGCTCTTAACCAGAAATCTATTATTCTACATTAAAATGCATCAGCTGATTTACAATCCCTGTTGGATATTAAAGTACAGCTGGGAACGGGCAGAAGCCCTGAGCCCAGAATACAGCACCATGAAAGCATATTGGAAATGACTACTGCCTATCTGTGTCCATCTGGTGTGGGGTATGGGTGCATACTTTAACTGCTTGTCAAATACTGACCTAAGCACACCTCATTTCCTACCCATTGTAAGTGCCCTGACATGAGCCTGAATAAATACAGAAGGGTCCATTTGTGCAGATGCAACCTTCACAGTGTCCTGCAGCACAAACTCTCAATCAGCACTTCCCAAGCCCTCAATACTCCCTGGGGATGAACAAGAACCCCCAGTCCAAAGTACCACCTTCTGAGATTGCTATATGGTAGACACAGCTTCCCCACACAGAGGGTAAAGGGTTATCTGATCCCTTGTGAGCAGGCATAGCTATCTTATGGAAGATCACCAGTGTGAAAATCCAGAACTGCATCAGTATGTTTCTCCTGAAAAAGACTGGCAGCTTTATCCCAGGATTGGGCTTCACAGCAGCATCCCTGACAAAGGCTACCCACAAGATGCTGTTAATGTTCTAGGCACCTGCTAGCAGTTTTCTAGCCAGGTACTGCAGGATGCTGAACAAGGCAGCATCCTGCAAAGGGCAAGGTGTAACACTCAAGGGGGGCATGGGGGTGTAAACTCAAATTTTAATTATTCCAATGAAAAAGCTGTTCTGAAGTCCTGTGACCCAGAGACTGAGCTACAGTCCTTTCAAAAAAGAGAGGTGAAGATCCTAAAAATGGATTTGAAAAGGATATGCCATATGTCAGATGTACACTGTAAAGGAAACACTAAAGGGCAAGTCACCTCCATGCCATGGAATATGGCCCAACAACACAAAGTTTTGCTGTCCTGCCCTGCAGAAGGGCTTTTAGAAACCATTCTCAAACATCCCCCAACCGGCCTGGTTGCAGCTGTGCCCTAAGCTATCCCATCACTGGACTCTGATGCTGCCTCCACTCTTCTGAGGCTTCGCCCTCGCTTCTCCCTTCCCCCTTCGTTTCTCTTCCTCCTCAGTTTTCTTTGCTTGGTTTTGTCTGTGCTAAACCAGAGTATGGCTTTGCACACCACAACTGACCAGCATTTCACTGATAAGATGGTCTATTTGCAATTGTATCGTTGCTTTTACTCCCCTTTACCCCCAAAATCGCCCCTCGCAGACTCGTTAGCACTTGCTGGGAAACTGGCAAATAATTGTTTGATTCCATAGAGTAATTCCCTATCCCCTATGTTTAAATTGAGCTGTAGGTCTGCAGCACATCTACCTGGGTAGAAGCACACACAGCGCAACGAAAACCCTCTGGGACCGTGTGAAAAAGACAATCTGGAAACATGTCAGCAAGGAAAGCCCGAGGACACTATTTTATAAAATGTGTCTGAAAGCTGTGGAAGGTCTGTCTTGTAGTCAAGACCTCATCATTAAAATTCAATCAAAAAAGGCAGTAGAACCTTCTAAGTTAAAGCACTAAATAAAAGGAGATCAAGATAAATAGCAGATATCATCTGAGTCGGTCATAAGAACAAATGTGCATCAATCTCCAAAAAAGTCACTCAAGATTGATAACAGCAAAAGACAACGTCTTGATAATCAGTTTTAGAGTGATGGATTGAGGGAAAGCTTTATGAGTCAATTACAGGATTGGAATTCCATTAGCAACTTTACCAGAGCTAGAAGAACCTGTAAAAACATAAGACAAAATCTGCCTTGTAAAATGCAGGAGTGCATACATTTCTGTCCACATGGTGAGTTATCACATACATTTGCATCAGGAGGAGTTTGACTGGGATCCACTGCAAAGAAACACCCCCCAGCTCCCAGAGCTGTGTTACCACTTCGTAATTCAGCAGTTGTGAGAGTTGATCTAACATAACGTAATTGTATTTTAATGTCTTCTGTGAGACTAAGACTCATTAGTCATCTTCTAAAGAGAAACACAAGCTGAAGTCACATGTTGTTATGCCAAGTTGTCAGGCATATGGTGCTCACCACGATCTTCACACCAACCTTTATGTCAGACTACGCCTGGAAATGAAATCTGATGGGAGCATCCTCAGGATACAAAGCTCAGCTTTGGATTCAAGCTAAAATAAAACCTATTTCACCTTCCACATTAGCAGGGCTGTTGAAAAACTATGGCCATGTTTCTTGGGTCAAGTCCTCATTTTACTTAAAGGAGCAATGTTAGTCTGGATTCAGTTGGTCTCTATCAGATTTCATAGCCAAGAGCCAGATCTTGACACTAAAATTGCACGATGAGCAGAGAATTATCCATGTTTGTTAAAGCATACTTTCTCCCTTTACACTGCCTGCACTCCTTTTGAGGTTTTGCTCCTCCATTTGTTAATCCACTTGGCCATTTGCCCTACTCTACAGTGTAGCATAACTCAAAATATAACATGACACACAGCTTCAGGAGCTAGAATGCCATTATGGGGATCAAAAATTGACTCTCAACCCAAAGAATGCTCCAACATAACATGAGGGTCCCAACTTGGTTATTTTTAAGTAAAATTTTAACTTTTATTTTGAGAAAAGGTAGTTTTTCTTTGTTGTTGCTCCAAATGCCGTAAGCAACATGAATGCTAATATCACAGATACACAGTGATTATCAGACTCTCTAGGTGTTACATTAAGTATGTTGCCAACAGCATGTTTTTCTCTGGAAGGCAAGCTCATTTTGCATGATACTTTTTTTCCTTTATGGCTGAAAGATTTTTCTTAATTACATTACATTACAAGTCTACAATAATGGTCCAGTAAGATGAGAATCAGGAGCAAGAGCATAATCCTTTACACAAGCTATCTGTGCAAATTAATGACATCTGCAGAAACACGAGGAGAAAAGTTCAACTATCAAAATAGTTATATAGCCCCTGAGACTACCTAGAAGTGATAAAATAGCTTATTATCCCTTTTGTATGAGATCTATTTGTGAAAATTTTAGATTTTTCACAGCCTAAAAATGAATTAGTAACAACAAGTGCACCCTTGCCAGTGGAGCCCTGACTATGTAATCCACGTGGAGAAGCAACTCAATGAGACGCTTCAGTCCAGTGTGATCCCTGACGGCATCAGGGCAGCGCTTGTGTCTGAAACAACACATGTGCTTCATGTGCTTTATTGAAACAGACATCCCAGTCCTCCCAGTTTCTAATCCTACCCCAGTGAGTGCTTGGCAGAAGTCAGCAACTCCCCACCTCATCAGACAGCAGTAAGCAGGGAGAGAGTGACCAGGCAGGTAACATGACCAGGGTAACCCTGGCAGAGAGCCAGAGGCAATCCTCAGTCCTGGGACAGAGATGGCAGAAAACTCAACCCCTTCTTCTAGGGATATTGGTCCAACCATGATGCCCAGTTTGCAAAGGGAGGGGTAACTCCACCCCGACAAACCAAACCAAGTCAGAACTAAGTGCAAGCAAGCCTGGGCCATTTGCCCTTCTTGCAGCTTCCATAAAGAAACACAATATTCTGGCAGGAGGAGAGACCTCTGTGCCCCATTGCAGGGGTCCCACGGCCACCAACCTGCCCAGAAGATGAGTCCTAGCAAAAGCATACAGAGCATCAGTGTGCAACCCTCCAGCGAGGAGAGGGCAGGGCAACTTTTTTTTTTAAGCTGTGATAAAATGAACATATTTAACAGATGCTGAAGCCAGCACCTCTCCGGAAACCTAACTGGCAGGCATTTGGGTCTTCCTAAGTGGATAATTGATCACAAGGCTATGCCAGTGATGTTACTGTAATGAAACAAAGAGGGAACTGGGATTTAAGGATTTCAAATAAGCCTGTCAAAAACATGTAATAATACTGTCAGATCAATTTCCTGTCAAATACAGGTGTGATGTGATAAAACTTCAGAGTTTTTAGTAGATTATATTATTGAAGCAGTAATTTAAGAACACCTTCCAGGTAATAAATTACAATAAATCAAACATTAAAACTTGAAAGCATGCACCAGCAGACATACGGTGTACGATATGAGAAAGACAAGTAAATTTAAACCATGTTCCCAAGCTACAATAAAGCAAATCCAATTGCTTTAGAAAGATAATGATCAAAGCCTAGTTTTGTATGAAATCAATAAATCTTGCAAAGTTATAAGGGAAAACCTGCTAAACGCTTCTGTCCCTCACCCTCCTGTCTTTCTAGTGCCAGCATAACCAAAGATGAGAACGGAGTGCCAGATGATGCCCTCACAACACTGAGTGGTCAGTCGTAAGCACTGCACAAATGCAACTGGGTGGCATTTTTGAGAGAAACATTTTTCCACAAGGGAACATCCATTTCTGTGAACAGCATCATTTCATCAAAAAAGGAAAATATCTTAGGAAGTGTCAAAATGTTATCTGCTCTCCTAAAGGAAAACACCTGATTTTCATTTCAAAGCTGTGGGGTTTTTAATAAAATAATAATTAAAAAAGAGCTTTCAAATTTACCCAAAAGTGAGTATGTCGATAGCTCACAGTCCACAAATCACCTGTTTCTGTTCTCTAGCACAACAAAAGGGATGGGAAGAGGAATCTGAAGTCACAGTTTGGACCAGATGGGAAAAATGCCATCAGCCAAGTCTATGGACGAGCACAAAACAATTAGGACAAGTACAACACATGGTATTTAAACTACTTAAATAGGATGCAACCAACCAGCAGGACAATATCATGCCTGATATTGCCTTAGTGACAAAGAAAGGAAAACAATGATTGATTATTGGAATGGAAGCCAGCAGAGACCAGGGAAGCAAATAAATGAAATCTCATCTAGATCAGTGGAAGGAAGTTTTAGCAGCCTTTGGCAAAGGCCTTTCGGCAAGAGATGTTTCCTAAAACCAGATTATACCTCGTGCTCATACATTACAAGGTTATTGCTCATGTGTTTTCCTAGTCAATCCATTTTGCAATTGGAGTTAATTTAAAATTCCAAAAGAAAAAAAATAAAAGAACACATCTGTACCCTCTCCCACGTCTCAGTACATTCATTATCACACAGCATCTTTGCAACAGCCATTGTAGTTAAGTGGAGAAAAATATCATGAAGGCGAGTATTTAATGTATTTTTGATACTTGATAATGCAGTTCAGCACCTGGAGTCCAGGATCCAGCTGGATAGAGCCAGCCAGCACTCTTCTCTGAAAAGGGATCATTTACTGCTTTACTCGGGGGAATATTCTTCCAGCACAACAGGAGCATGGGAGCTGGAGGCTGGCAGCTAATGCTCTGCTGCCCAGGGATCAGAATCAGCAAAATGTTTCCTCTATTATATTTTACATAGCTTTTCTTACAGAGAAAGAGACAGAGAATATTGTATTTCTCTGCCTTTGATGAACCTCTTTTCCCAGCAATCATTTGCCTCAGGATTTCCCTTTAGAATTTGGGTCATAAGCAGCTTTGCTGACTTAACTTTCTGGTGCAGTATATTTTCCTCTCAAAAGCAGAGCCCAAGAGCCAGGTCAGTATTACAGCAATGCTCCTCTTTCTGCTCCAAGCTGGAACTGTTCCACAAAGATGTGTAGATACCCAATTTCTGTCAGGGCTTGCACTTAAAATGCACTGTCAGTTCTCATTTCTCACATTACCATCTCAAATGGGCAGAAAAGGACAACTAAACCAGCAATCAGCTTCTGAAAAGAGAAGGTCAAAATAGACTCTCTCACATGAAGAGCTGTTGTCTGTCATGAGAAGGCCATAATAGCTGCAGCCAGCAGAGCAGCACATTTAATGTGCTCTCTGGAGGAGCTCACACCTAGGCAATCCCACCCCGGGGGTCTGAGCATGACAAACATGCCAATGAAGATGTCCCCCAACAGATCCAGCCCCAGATTGGTTCTGTATTGCTGACTTAAGTGATGCACAGAATCTCACACAATTACAACACCCATGTGAAGGATTTCTGTTGTTGTTCTTAAAACCACACCAAGCTGTAGAACAACTATGCACAAATACCTGTTGAGCAGACATTGAGGCCACCTTCTCTCAAGCATGGCTAGAGAACTGGGCCCAACAGTGCTAAACAGCACCGAACAGCAGGCACAAACCACACCATAGTATGAGGATTCTCAATACAGGTAACGGCTCCACCTCACCTAAACAAAAACCACAGCTATGACTTTCCTCCCTTGGCATGAGGCACCCCTTCCAATAGAAAAGACACAACATGTATCAGAGGCTGAGCTTCAATTCAGCTCCTAAGTAAGAAATGCTGGTATTCAGCAATTTGACAAGAGAAAGGATTAAATGGAAAATAGCCCCTTCCTTGTTCCTGGCTGGAAAGCACGATATCAAAACAGATCGCTGCTTGGCCTGTTTACTGAACGCAGGATTAGCCAGTGCCCCATGTTGTACCAAACAGCACTTGGTCTCAATTTTAGTAAGCTTAGTGTTGTCACAAACTCCATCACGCATTAAAAGCCGATATCTGTATCCCTCTCCCCACCCAGAAGGTGAATTGATATTGAACTGATGCCTTCTGCTGCTGCAACAAAATAAACCCCTAAAAAACAGGAGTAAATGGAAAACATAGTGCTTTTTATTGATTGTGATGTTTTCAGTTAACTAGGTTTTGCCTGTGGCCGTCCCCCCGCAGCACATGCGTACAGGGGGAAGTGCTGCACTACTCCTACCAATAACTTTTAGGAAATGGAAAGCTGCGTCTGTTTAATAGATGTTTCCAATTTCTTACATCACCATCAGTATCTGTTTTAGTCACTTGGCAGGTTTTCTATAGCTTCTCAGGCCCAAGCTGATTTCAAACCCATTTGGTAATGTCAATGTGACTTCAAGGTTTAATGATTCATTATTTTTTAGACCCAAGAGCAAGAGAACGTGTTAATTTTTTTCCCTCTCCATGGGCTTAGTGGTTTCTTTCTGGTTTATTCACTCTATGTATCATTAAAAAGAAGGACTGATAAAGGAAAAAAAAATCTCAGTAAAAAATACATTAAAAAGACTTCTTTAGTTTAAAAAAAAATTCTAAGTGCTCTACTTTTCATAACCTGCAGAACTATTACAAGGATAATGGTTCTCCATGCAAAATACCCTCTCCAGGAATATTAGGCTAGCAAAAACTCACCACTCAATCCTCAGATACAATTCACATGCAGACATACATGTTTGATGTATGCTAGAAAGTTTTAAGCCTTGTTCCTTCTCCTACTTATTATTAAACAGCAAGAAAAAAATCCCCAAAGCCAACATCCCATCAGCAGCACAGCACCTTCTGAGATAATTAGTCTCCATTGCTCTTGATGAGTTCTTTAACAGTTTGGCTAAGGAACACTGTTAGACACAACCTGGGCAACAGTGTCCTGTATATCTGGAAAGCTCTTCCACAGCTTCTTCTAGATCTGCATGTCTCACTGGAGGTTGTTTTACACCCAAAGGCTTTTTCTGTGGCATCAAAGTCACCAGTGGGCCATCAGGGACCTTCTTGCATTTCTTCTCTTGTACTCCATAGGAGTAGCAGACACAGAGCCACCTCGCTTATCAGGCGTGCCAGGTTTGATGAGCACAAGGACATGATGGATATGTCATGCAGAGGACAAAGCACTCAGAAGCAGGATATCTGTTGTAGACAGTGAGGGCTGCCCTGCAGCCAGCCAGGCTCCCAGGGCCTCCTGCCTCCGGGTGTGCAAGCACAGAGCAGCGACAGCCCTGGGAGCACACTTCACACCAACTAGTCTTTTCAAGCATAAGCAGGAAAGAGCTGCTTTCTGAATACCCTCTGACAAATATTGTTTCCAGACCCCCTGCCATAAATCATCCTCACAAATAAAAGGGAAATAAAAAAGGAAAAAAAAGAATTCTTCCTTCTTACAGTTTTCAATTATGATTGTTGCTAGCACAGAGTCCAAACACAGGACCAGGCACCTGCACAAGGATTTCACTATATATACACACAGGAATTGAGTATTTGCTGCTTATCCACAGCTGCCAGAGCCTGGAGAGGTAAAGAAGATTGGAAGAATTAATCCAGAGTTTCCTTTCTTCCCCCACCTTTGCTGTTACACATGGGAAAAGGGGGAAGGTATTCACATAAAGAAGAAATGGAGGACTGCAGCAGGGCTGGAAAGATGATGAATTTGTTTCTGAGTGGGCACTAGTCAATAAGCTCCTGTAAACAGCTCAGGCCTCTCACATTTCTCCAGGGCCAAGAACATCCCAGAAATTGCAGGGGGGGAGTTGACAGGGCTGTGCGTGGGCAACCTGTCCCTACAGGAACATGGGTTAGCACTGGGCCACAGCCAGTACCCCCCAGTGCCATTCCACAGCAACCTGCCACCTTCTACATCTGGAGAGAGCAGGCATGGTGCTGGCTGGCACATGCACACAGGGTGCAGGTCAAGCCAGAGACATGTTCTTCTTTTAAAAGGATTATTTTCCAAAGAACCGTTAACATCTGCTCCTTCGTGAGCAATGCCTTTGGTGTCTTGGCAGCACAAGCACACCCACCATTAAGATGTATGCTGTTTCCCTTCAATATTTCAGCTTCTGCATGACTCAGGAGCTGGGCAAGGTTTTTTTCCTGACATGGCAATCAAGATTGGGAGCTGAATCCACCATAAGCAAGGCAAGATAAACACTGGCCTGGGGCATGTAGAAAGAGAATAAGGAAAGCATTTCCACCTAATCTTTCCTAACTGGAAAGAAACATGCCTGGAGGTAGGGAAGGACTTGGAGTCAAGGCTGGGCTGATATTTCATCAAGATGCAGCCATCCATTGCATGTAGGAGCTGAAAAGATTGCAAATGCCCAGCCCCAAAGGTTCCCACCTGGTCCTGCCATCACTACCAGGGTTGTTCATCCACCCCATGGCTCCGGTAGGAACAAGCCCTCTCATCAAGACATTAACATGCAGAATACACCACAGCTAAATGGCTTCGTTCAGCCCAGAATGAAGAAGCAGTTTCATGGAATTTAATGACTGATTAATATTCATTTAATAATTCTCACCTAAAACTGCAGCAAATTATTTTAAATTATACCATTTGGGAGACAGCAGTCTCAATTCGACAGGATCACTGGGCTCAATCTGTCTGAGTCGCTCTCAGGATTATTCGGCTCTTCCTTCCCTTTGCAGGTGACTGGCAGGTGTCTACCTCACCTTTCTTTCCCTACTTATTTCTGCCCATTTATCTTATTTTAATTTTTTTCCCCCACTTGTTTTAAAATGCATGCAGCTCTAACAGGATACAGAGAGGAACTGCTACCAGACTGAGGTGGGTCCTTACTGTTCTGCTAAACCTTTGGAGACAGCAGGCTGCTGCAAACCAAGAAGGACAAGCTATGCTTGATCTGCTGCCAGCAGACTCCAAAAGGAACAATAAGGAGAGCATGCAGGGTAGAAAACAGATCTGAGATAGCAAGCAGTGCAGCTTGGGGCTGTTCATGCTCTGTAGGAAGACGGGGATTTTAATGGCATTTAAAAAACAAACAAACAAAAAAAAAAAACCAACCAAAAAATACCAAAAAAAAATTTGAAGTGGCATGTTGGGTCCTTGAGCACCCACCAGTCCTAGCACCAAACCTGCACTCACCGGTCCACAAGAAAACCAGGAGAACAATCAGGTAAGAAAAACAAAGAAAAAACATTCCACATTACATTGCTTCAAACCTGCCCCTGGGGAGATGGGTCAGTGCATCGTGCAAGGCAGGAAAGTTGGGCTCTTTGACAAAAACCTCATAGATCAGCGACCCCCAGCACAACCTATTTCATGTAGCACGCCAGTGCCCTGCACGCGTTTCAGCGCAGGCACAGCAAAGGGGCGTCCAACACTCTCTGGAGCCCAGACATCCCCTGTACTACAAACAGAGCCCAGGCAGGGCAGCAGGAATTTCCATAGCTACAGATGCCCCAAAACCAACACCTCAATCCCCACACAAGCAAAGCCCAAGCACCCAGCAGTCTGCTCTGCTCCCACCCCACCTCCAAATGGAAGAAACAGTGCAGCAGCCCCTCAAATCCCAGAGAACATTATTACCCGTCCTGTTCCCCCCACAACCTCCACCAGCATGGGTAGCATCACCTTTTCCTTGCTGTACTATGCCCCACCAGCATGGTCCCCCTTACCTAGGGCCAACATCCCCTTCCCATACCCAGAACCTGGCGCTCATCCAGCTGGCACCTTCACCTGAAACTCCTTCCACATACCTGCATCTGGACAACTACAATTCTTCCCTTTTCAATTTCAATTTTTATTGATTTTTGAGGCCCTCATTTCTGAGATGTATGGTATCATTGGATTATACCGTTTAGCAATTTATTTGTGTCTCTCTTTATGCACTGGATTGATTCTTTTTTCCACCAGGTCTCAAAAAAAGAAGAAAAAAAAAAAAGATGCTGCCACTGTTGTTATTTGGCTATCACAACAGCTCACGTAGCCCTGAACTATTAGGCAGTGCTGCTCCAAGAAATTTTGTGCTGAGGTAATTTGGAGACTAAATCAAGTTTTATCACTGAATGAGGTTAGTGGATATTAATGGGAAGGCAGGAGTTTGCACTGAATCATTAATGTGGATAAATGGAGAGCGCCTGTTTAATACTTTATACAGCCAGCACTAATAATGCCTGAAAATGGTGGGGAAATATTGCAAGTTGTATTTAAACACAGCAGAGGAGGCGGCCTAATTTGGCCTGTTCTGGTACGTTAGCTGCAACCGTACAGTGGGACCCCCGTTAGCCTGAGCCCTCTCTCCATGTTGCCCCACCACAAGTTCTCACTTCCACTTCTGCTTACAAGTTTCTGTAAGTGAACAAGAGACAGACAACTGCAGCTGGGACAACACATGTTTGAAGGAAGCTGCTGCAAACAACCACTTCCAGGAGCTTGAAATTTAGAATCTTTTTTTAAACAATGGAAATTAACGTTGCAAGAGAAATAACAATTAGAACCAAGCGTGACGGCCAGAACCTGCCCATCAGTTAAACACAGTATGTTTTCCATGCACATATCGATGCTGTTCAGAGAGGCTCAGACCTACTGTGACCTTTGTATGCTCAGCAAGAAGCAGCTCCCTGGGATGCACGGCCTGAACTGTCAGTCCAACATCCAATGCTTTCAGAAGCCTCTCTGAGCGAATACAAGGAACGAGCCAACCTAGAGAGAGCTGGGACAAAGCCAGGATTTTCTTCTGCAGCTTTTAACTGGCCAGAGCAATGCAATGCACAGAGCAGGCATACATTTTCCTTACAGGAAGAAACTCTGTAATAGTTGAATGGTTTGTCTGCGCTGGGCTGCACACAGCAGCTCTGATGCTGCCTGAGTTTACCAAAAAAAAGAGTCCTGCAGCAACAGGCTTTTTCACTGCCGAGCAACTGCCAGCCCAATTATTCCAAGGTAATTCACACTAAGCAAGCCAAGCAAAGGTACATTATCAGCAGCAGACACACAGGTCCGAGGTCACCTACTACAGTAAGGAACATGCAGTCTCTGTACACAGAAGAGAGCTGCAAGGAGATGATGGGATTACAGAGGAAAACTGAAGAGTGCTTACTGCTAGCAACACGGTATTCTCTGCTTCCCAAGCGAAAGCAACTGCTCAAAGCTTGCATTAACCCCCTCTAATAG
Source organism: Gallinula chloropus (assembly GCF_964237585.1). Taxonomy (NCBI): domain Eukaryota; kingdom Metazoa; phylum Chordata; class Aves; order Gruiformes; family Rallidae; genus Gallinula; species Gallinula chloropus. The sequence goes on from NC_140097.1 coordinate 9,534,124, forward strand.
TAAGAGTGAAACTCAGCAGTACTCACCAGCTGAAGAGACAGAGACCACGTCAGTTTTAAAACAGCATCTGCTAGGCAGCTCTCCAACACATAGAAAGCAAGCCCTGGAAAAGCAAACTAGGAAAAAAGGCTCCAAGAAAAAGGAGTGCTGCAGTGGGAGAGTTAAAAAAGGACCAGCAAGTCAAAGAGGTGCTGTTTGAATAGGGATGACCCATGCTGTTAGAAGAGCTTAGGTCCCCTTTTAGGCAGCTAAATGAAAAGGCTAGTAACCCAAAAAGAGCCTCTGACCCAGCTGGAGCTGAGCAGAGCTCTGTCTCAATAAAACATCAGCCACAGGTGAGCTGGGTGTGATCCGCCCTTCCCCAACACAGCTGGAAGTAAACAGGGCTAACTGCCTGATGAGATGGCTCTTCTAGCAGACACCAGTTGCTTCCTTAGTGCCACAGAGGTCACAAAGCTACTGGATATTGTGGAGCCCTTTGGGGGACCCCTGAGTGTTCCACTATCTCTGCATCCTTATGACTGTGGCTTTGCAGTACAGGTTTCCTGGGGAGTGCAATGTCACTAGTTCCCATGATATGCTTTAAGTTTCCAAAGTTCCCCTCCTTCTGGCTTCTATGCCTTGGTAGGATGCAGGAGGCTCTGATACCTCCTGACCTCACCTGGGTGCAGCTGGTGCTTGTCCCTATCATCCAGGCAGGTGAGTACTGCACCCCCTTCAAGAGTGGTTTTTAGGCCAATCTTCTGAGTGCGACAGGAATACTCTGCAATATTTAGTATTCATTAGCCTAAGTGAGCATCAGTAAAGCAATTAGCGTGAAGCTGATACAGCAGTGGTTTGGGGGCTGCTCTTGAGGACAGGGAGTTGGTCACAGTTGCAACTGGAATTTCTGGAGAGTTTTCTGAGCTGGCAAATCTACCAAAATAAGACACATGGTGAGCAGGCTTCCAGAGATGCACAGACTAGATGCTGCTGTTTGATTTTTCCTCTAGGAATTCAACTACATCTGGAGTAGCCCCCACATTTCTCCTCTTCAGGCTTCTCAACTGCCTTTCAAGGAGGTTTGATTCTGCATTACAGTTCTGCCTGGCCTGTGCAAACTCAGCACGTTGCTGGGGGTCCTCAACAAGAGTTTTGAGCAGAGGACTAAAACTGCCGGGCACTGCAGTAGCATCCTCCTCCGAACAAAGAAGGAGGGAAGGACAGAGCTGGGAGAAAGTCTGTTGGGGACAGCAACACCCTCTTGCCCTGCTCCAAGCTCCCCAAGTGGTGTGGAAACCAATGAGACTGTTCCTGGGAAACAACAAGGGATAGGATATGCCTGGCTCCATGCTGGCTACTCAATGTATGTTGTGGCTGTAAAGTGAGCAATGACTGGACAGCTGCTAACCATCAGCAGGATGTGGTGAGAGCCTGCAATTGCAGGTAGGAAAATAGGGATCCCAGGCATGCTGAGAACTGCATCACAGTGAGGACCCCTCTCCAGCTACTGAGGGCTTGCTAGGAAGGCTGCTTCCCACTGCAAACTCTCCTGTGATTGGAATTTATTCTGAGGAATAAAGGGTTTAGCCCCACCACAACTAGCAGAGCAAGTCGTGCAGCTGAAAATCTACCACCTCGTTCGTTTTTCCAAGTAATAAGCTTCAGATATCGTCATGTTTTGCTGAATGCATTTCACAGAGTGAATTCCAAAATACAAAGCCCAAGCCCTGCTGCTAGTGTGCTGTCAGCAGCCTGTCTACGCGGGGCCAAGTAATTCCCTCCCCAACTCTGATGAAGCAGAGTGCTGCAGTCAGCTGAAAGGGGCTATGTCAGGGCAAAGTTAAACCAAGCTGGACTCTTCAGGTGAGCTCAGTTGTTCTCTCCAGTTCTCAGGGCAATTTCAATTCATTCAGTATTTAACAATGAATCTCTCTTGCAATTTGAGAAACTGCAAACTGTTCTTTTTTCTCTACTTAACTGAAAAGTACTGGCAGGCACAGAATGTGAAGAGTTAAAACAATACTAACAGCTAAATCAAAGAAAAACACATGAGTAGTGGAACATCACATAGCAACGAGAGAATTATGATGAAGAAATGATTACAGTGTAGAAAGGGCACAAAAGAACAATATAAAAGACTGAGTTATAAAAAGAATTTCATGTATGGGGGAAATATACATAAATACCCAAGATGCAGAGAGCTCTTGAAACTCAAAAATCTTTGGGTTTAATACAGAACTATAATATCGTACAATATTTTATTTTCCAAAAAGTTTTTTGAGTCCTGCAAACATCTGCAGATCAAGGAAGCAGATGTTTATAGACCTTATGAGGATTAAGGACTAAAGATACTTCATGGTTGTTTGGGGGTTTTTTATTTGGTCTCTAACAGGCCAACAACTGGAATTGCACTTTCTGAGTTTTTAGGAGACATCCCCCATTGATTTAAACACCCTACTGATGGCAAAGCTGCCTCTTCTTCCTTTAAGCTGTTTCAATTATTAATTATGCCCATAGTTAAAAAGTTTATCTTTATTTCCAGTACAAACTTTGCTGACTTTTTCTATTCTCTGCTGTCAAATCAGACTCAGACTACTAACAGAGTAAGTGAATTTCTTAAGTCACAAATTATTTTTTAAAATGGCTCTCTGAATGAAGTGTTTCCAAATTGCATTAAAAAGGCCACACTGCAGCTTGGTTATCTGATGAGACACCTTCTAGGAATCTATTTTCAGCTTTCCTATCTCCCTTTTTAAACTCTTTCTATCTTACTGCCAAAAGAGAAGAATTTATGCTCAGAAAAGCAGGGAGCAGGAGACAGTTGTGGCGTTGCTGTTGGCAGACTCCCTGTACTCAGACCCACAGCACACCAGGGATACTGTGACTGCTGGAAAGAGGGGAAGGGCTGAAAGCTGTCTGGAGACAGGGACCAACCTCGTGCTAGGATGTTCACCTCAAACCCAAGCTTCAAAGGTTAGGTCCCAAAAGCTAAAGGCTTCCCTACAAAGGTGGGTAGTAGATGCGTGGCAGTGGCGCAATCAGCCGTAGCAGCTTGTGTAGACATAAATGAAACAGTGCACAAGGCGCAGCGCTCCATCTCCGTGGAGAAGAGAAATTCCCCCCAGAATGAGGGATTGAAAAGTCAAAATAATCTCTTTAGCCCTAACTGCAAATGAACCAATTTCCAAGGCAATATTCTTAGACCTGAAAAGTCTCTCTCTCTTTTTCACAGAAAATAAATTCAAGCAGGAATGCTACAGGGAAGGAAAAAAATCCATCTCAAAGAAAATAATTATTTAGATGGCTTAAAATCTGGGAGGGAAATTTATTTTGAAAATACATGTTTCTTCCACAACAAACTCTACCCCTCCAGCATCTCCTCCCACATCCTCCCCTGAAAGCTTTCTGGGAGGCTGCAAACAGTGGGGTCAAAGGGTGGCAGAACGAGAAGTCATAGAGGGTGTATTGAACAATATAGCCCTGAGTTTAAAAACTTGTGTTTGCTTATTGTATCTCATTGAAGATGTAAGCTCTTTTTTCAAACCACAACATCAGTCCACAAACAGATGGAAGTCCAAGGCCTATCCCCTAAATACAGCACCATGCTGATCCTACAGCCACACAACCCATGCAAACCAGTGTCCATAACACATCCTCCTGTTACAGGGTGGGACGTTAAGGCTACAAAAGAGCTGCTATCAAATTCAAGCCTTTTTTAAGCATCCTGCAGGCAGTTTCACCACCACCATCTCAAACAGAGGCAAGTCCAGCTCTTTGGGATCAGCTGAGGGCTGCAGCAAGACCTGTGCTGCTTCTCAGGAATTGAGGGTATGGTCTTGATGGAAAACAGCTCCATGAATAGCCTTCCCATGGAAAATCCAGGTCCTGCTCTACTGTTCCCTGTTCTCTGTGTTACCACAGTCAGACCACTATAAATCATCCTCAGAGGGATGGTTCTGCTGCAGGGGGCATGGAGTAAGGAGGCATCTGAGAAAAGGGCTGCAAGAGGGGAGACCTGCACTCACCAAGCAGGGACAAGGCTCGGACAGGCACAGAAACCAGGCTGAGCCACCACTTGCTTCACATTTTACTTCCAGCATAGGTCCCCCCCACCTTAGGCAGCTACCTACTTAACCTTGTGCCTGAATGCCCTGGTGATAGGGCCCATCTTGTGATCTGCGTCCCTAGAAAAATCCTACAGGGTGACTGTTTCCCTTGAGGAATCGTTTGCAGAGCATTTCCAGGAGCTGGAGACTGTGCTGAAATCAATCAAGTTAAATGGTGGTATATGAGAATAGGAATGAATAAACCTCGAGGGATATCATTTGTCATTTACCATACTTGTTAAAAGTTACAAAACAGCAGTTCAGCAGAGGTTAGAGAAAGGACAATGCAAGAACATAAACTTTCAACCCATTTCTGAAACTGCTTACAGCTCCAGTGTTTTCCAGGAGGATGAAAAAAATCACAATGAGGAAAATAATAAGGATTAAAAATTAAACTTATTCTATTTCTTTTCATGTCAAAGTAATAAGCTATTCAGACCTCTCAATTGCCAGCGACCATTGCTTATAAGGTGAGAGATCCTGATCCAGTCGTCAAGAATTTTTGGACAATAAAATGGCCATGAACAAACACATGAAAATGATAATAAAGAAAACTGCACAGCCAGAGGTCAGACATACTTTACACTAGGAGCTGAACTCTGATAATTCACAGTAGATTAAATTCAACAGCAGTAGAGGCTTAGCAAGAAATTTGGATGTTAGGAAGATTTAAGCTGAGAATAGGCCTTATTCTTATTTTACCAAAGGCCAGACATAGACTCATACATGTTTATGAGGAAAAAGCAAAAGTGACTGGATTTCAAAGAATGGGCTGCGTAGAAAATAGTTTGGGCATGGCAGGGTCTATGGAAAGGGCTGTCAAAAGTTAGAGGGCAATAACTGAAATTTTCATCAGCAACTTTCAACATTACTTCCAAATGTCAAAAGCCAAAAACCATGGCTAAGAATACTAAGTACAGAATGTTTTTTTGAGCATGTACTTTTCATCTTCCAGTGTGAAACTGGAGAATTTTGAAAGAAAGCAAATGTTTACGAGCAGAATTTTTATTACTCAACATCAAGCTTTTGACTTAAAAGATATTTTGAGGGATATTTTTCTGTTAATGATGCTTTAAAGCCCAATTCCATTTCCTTTGGAAATAACACAACTTCTTCAAGTACAGAGGGTGTCAGAAACCTTCACAGCAAAGCAGGAGACTCAGTAGCTTCTTTCAGCAATTTAAAACTTCATACAGAAAAGACCATCTTGGCATTTACTTTGAAATAAGGTGATTCTTTGTGGGCCAAGGAGCCCCCTCTGCGTGGCAGAACCCCACAGCCATCCCCATGCCATTCCGTGGGTGCTTGAGGGATTCAGGGGAATGGGGTGGGGTGGGGGCGTGGAGAGCTTTGCAGGGGAACATCAGCTGAAATTTTCCAGTGGCAGGAGGGAAGGGAATTTTCAGGGCAGTGGGGCAGAGCTGCCTGTCATTATTATTAGCAGGTGACTACTACTGTAGTTGTGTGCTGTCAGAGTTAAATTGCAGCCTGCTGAGATCTTTAGCTATTCCTGTCCATAGTCTGTTCTTGAGAGGCAGTTGGTGTTGAAGAGACAATATAATTTTGATACCTGCTTAATTTGTGTACCTATATCCTGCCTGACAGAATGATTTCTCTGGCTTTACAAATGGATCTGTGTTCCTCTCAATTGGCATTCACTCCTCTTGCTGCAAGAGCATCCATCTGCCCGAAATCTTTAGAGAAACAGTTCATAGGGAGCAGTTAATTGTGATCTCTCTCAAAAAAATTAGTCCTTATTTTTCCTCTGACAAATGAAGACATTGTTCCAACAATATTTTCCTTCTCCACTGACAGTGCTAAATATTTATACCCTGTGCCTCCTAGAAATGCTAGTCTCCTCATGAATAAACACCAGGCTAACAACGAGCAGCTTCCAAGAAGGACGCAGGGTGCAGGTGACCTCTTCACACTCCTTCCCTATTTTAAATACCAGGTTCCCCATGACAGTCATTTAAAATCAACACTGATCCTGATATCTGACCTGAGTTTTTTGCATTTGCCAGAAGACATACTTAAATAGGCCCATCTTGGCAGTACGTAACAAACAAGCTCAAGCCTTGCATTGTAAATTATTACAACCCAAGCTGCATATTAAAGATACAGAAATAAAATGAACGCATTGTCAGTAAGTCTTGGTAAACATCCCTCTTCTGCCACCTCCCATTTCATTCTGCAAGCGAGTAGTGGTGAGGCATTCCTCTTTAGTCTCCTGGTCTTTGCGGGTTGATGTCCAGCAATGAGGCTCAAATTTACATGGGAAGGTTCTCCCATTAACCAGCAGACAGCCCATTGCTGTCAATGGAAAGGCCCCATGCTTGGTGAATGTGTGTTCAAAACCCCTGCATCCTCAGTTTTCCAGGTGTTTTTTTCTCCAAAGCTGTGCTGGGAGCTGCTCAGCTTCCCGTGCCAGGCAAAGATGCTGAGCACCTACAGCAGCACTCACTGGCAGTGAGCCTTCCTCCACACAACAAGGCTTTTCCTCTCTTCCACACCTCTATTTCAAGTTTAAAAGAAGGGGGAAATTAAGAAAATAAAATTATGATGGATGCTGATGTTATTTTCACCATTTACCATTTTTATTCTTCTGCAGCTCAGGATTACCTCACACACCAGGAAACATGTATCAGCTCTGCTTATGTCCAAGCCCTCTGTCTCTGCAGGGCTCCACCTACAGCAAGGCCATTTACGAAGATGTCAAAATAATCATACAATTACATTTATAAGGCTCCTTTGTTGTAAAGAGTATTAGAAAGACAGGCAATTTACAGCAGGAGAAGGGCTTTGTATTCTAATTACTGCAAAGCAGGACTCAAGCAATAATCAAACTAAATAGGTTTTCTCTTCTGGGAGGTGAGTATATGAGCTGATGTGGAGATTTTTTGTTTCATTAGGGGACTGGTTAGACAATTGGCTAAAAGTACAACCCCGTTCCCAAACAGGGCAGTCCCACATTCTTTACTTGTATGGCTATTCAATATTTTTCCATATTTTAGGATTATTTTCCTTTGTGCTTATGCAGCTGTAGTTGTTGTCATGTTTATATCATCCCCTCTTTCTCCTTTCCTCCAATTACTGCATGCCCATCATAAGCCTCCATGAAGTTCCCAGCATCTGTGTCTTTCGTTAATACAACACTGCCCTGTCTTCCTTCACGGGGCTTTTCAATCCTCAAAACCCAGTTCCCACTGAAAGAACTGAGCAGCCTGCAGCAATCTTTCCTTCAGCTTTAGCCCTCTTATTATCACAAGCAACTCCCATTTGAAATTAGCCCATCAATATTTAACTTCCATCATTACATCTGGTATGGAAAATGCACACTCCCACCCCTTGTTTGCTTGCTCCCACTGTGCGCTGCTGGAAGTGATTCCTATGATGTCGGGTAACGAGCACAAGCCCAAGTAAGGTAAACAAAGTCCTACATAGCTTCTCTGAGGAAGTAATGCAAAAATCTCCCATCTTTTCTGCACAAGCAATTACAATTCCTCTGCGTGACTCCAGAGAAGCGTGTTTCTGCTGCTTAAGAAATTTCTACACTATGTCTTTTATAGATGAACTAGCCTATGTGTGAGCCAAACCCTGCAAACCTCTCACATTGGCACAAGTTAAGTAACCCACTCACTGAACAGCATGAGTGGTCTGAAGTCCACAGAAGCCCACTCACACCAAGCCCACAGCAAAGCTCAATTCTGTTATTTAAAAACACTGAAAGTGTTCATCTACTGAGTTTTCAGTACTTCCAGTACTATTTTCCAGATGGAAGGGAAACCAAACACTTCATGTTTAAACAATCACTTTATGTTGATCCCAAGAACATTTACTGAAGAAATAAAAAAAAAACCCAGCACCATAACTCTTTTCTCAGAATATTTTATCAGAAATTACCTACTTTGCCAAGATCCCATCTGCACAACATTATTTGATTCTGTGTAGAGATGAATCCAGAAGCATCCTTCCCAACAGTGTTTAGATCTCAGATAAATATGTTTGCTTATTTATTTATTTTCTTAAAGATTAGCTTTTAAATCCTCACGGCTGCCCAACTCTCCCCAACAGCCTAGTGAATCTTTTGTTTTATTTAAAGGTCTATCACCACCTGTCAGTGCAGCATCAAGAAAACACTGGAATGTGCCATTAGTTCTGAGCTCAGATAGGACAGATGAGCTTTTTTAGTAGCTGTACTGTATTAATGTCTTGTTAGGGTTCCTGATATGTCTCCTGCTTATAGGAATAACCTCTGGAGCAATAGCAATTTATCCATACATCTAGCTCACACTGCTTGTCACAGTTAGCAACAGCTGATAACCCTCTTGGGCTGCTTTTCATCTTCCGTAGAAGTGCTCTCATACTAGAATACATTATTTTAACCTGTCAGAGTATAAACAGGACAATTACTTAGACCAATGTAGGCTGAAAGAGTTGATAACTAAAGTTAAATCCAGCATTGTCACTCCAATGGGTTCGTGTTAAACCAAGCACAATGAGGCAGCTTGCCTTCTCAAATGAAAACATTTGTCAAACTCGCTAATTCAAAATCGACCTAGTGCAGATCTCTTGATTTGCACTGCTTGCCAACGAGCCTGGGAAAGCAGCAATGGAAACACTGAACTGATTATTAGGGCAAAGAGAGAAAGTTATCAAGCAGGAAGAATCAAGCTGGCTTGTGCCTGTGAAGGGAGAACTCACCAGACCCCAGGAACAATGACAGCAACCTGCCCCTGTACTCGAGTTTTGTAAGACTTGCACAAAATCCAGATCTGCTGCTGCACTCCTGAACACTCAGAAGCACTATCTGGTCACTGGGTAGTTCTGAGTCCAGAAATCCTGCTATAGCTCCCTCTGCATCCTTCTCTAACCTATGTCCAACCAGCACATGCAGCTGTGTTAACAGCAACATCGCTTTGCTCAACAGAATGCTGGCCGTGTAGCTCCAGTCCATGCACTGCATGCAGCTCATCTGCCCTTGCTGACCAATTTCTCCAAAGAGAAAGGGAAAAATATGTCAACAGCATTTCCTTCCCCATATCCCACATTTCCTACAGCGCCTCCATCTCACTTATCCCACGGGCACAGCATTTCCTGCTAAGCAGAGTCAATGGCAGTGCTGCTCTCTAACCTTTCTGTTTTCTTCTCCAGGGACTGCATCAGTACTCACTCTCAGATTTGACCTTATCTTTCTCCTCTGGTTCCTTTGTCTCCTTATGCAAACCTAGTACAAACTCCTCTGAAACTGCCCTCCTGAAGTCTCTTCTGATCAGACCTGGGGATTTGTCCTCCACCCTCAGCTTCCTTAAGCATTCTGCTGCTCTGATGCCGTTGCACATGGTTGCCTTCTACATAAATATTCCACCTCACCTATTTAGACATTAGCTGCCCCTGATCCAGCTCTGTTCAGAATGCATCGAGACCGCGTCAATTCAGCCTTCCTGACAGTTTGCATAAAGTCCTTCAAGAGATGTAGACCCAAACACCCTGTATCTGCCACATCCCACCTGCTAAAAACAGTCCCCAGGGCTGTGTGGTGTTCCCTTGGACACCAGCACTCCAGGGAGAACCAAAGCAACATACTGTTGCTGAGCCTAAAAAATATACAAATATTGTTTGAGCAAAAGCATGATGGTATGTATGTCCTTGTATCAAACTCTCACAAGGTGTCCCACATTGGCTAAAAGTTTTATGCAAAAATTCACAGGAAACAAAGGGATAATTTTCTTTCTCTCCCCAGGATGGACCACAGCAAAACAACAGGCCTGGCCACAATCTGGACCTGGGACCAAGCTGAATTTTGCATTACCTTGTTACACTATGCCTAATCTGACAGCAAAATATCCTGATGTTTGGAAATGCAAACATCCCAGCCAGAAATAAATGAGCATCATTGACTAGATTCCTCTTTTATGTAATTGCCATAAGCACTTTTTTCCTGTAATACTTAGCCCAGTTTTCATTTCTCTGCAAATGTGAGCAAAGCAAAGGTTTTTTTAGAGTGATCTAATATTAATTGAAGACCTGGAACCGAAAAGTGTCTGTAAATTTATTCCTGATTGTATTCCTTAAAGTTTTAAAATGCCCTCAAGTTATGACAAAAAAAAATATGAAATGACATCCCTTCTATTGTTTCCTTACATTTATAGCATTGGTAATTTATTTCCCCCCAATTGTTTTCTTTTAAATTGGCAACTGGGTTTTCCATTACACTAACCATACCCTTCAATCTAACATTGAGATGGTAACATATCCTTTCATAATACTTTGGGCAAGTAATTATAACAATGAACATATGTGCAGCTAATTGCTTGCACCTCTGAATAAAGCCTTTAACCCACGCTTTTCAGTAACACTGTTTAATTGGAGAAACAAGAGTGGAAATTAATGACAAGTGCCATATGAAAACAACTGGAGACAGGAGATCACAAATAAGCACCCATCAATGCAAAATGACTGAGGTTCAGATACTTCCAAGCCCAAAAGGGAATGAAACGCTGTTTTGATCCCATTCCATGTTAATGTTACCAGTTACCCTCCACTGATGAGACTGACAGAAAAGATACGATTTAATAAGCCACAGTCCATTTAAAGTCTTAGGTTTATTAGATGTAGAGGCTAGAAACATAAATGTTTAAAATGCAATCAGAAAAGTTATAGATGGCTTCATTGGATATTTCTCCTGCATAAGCCTGTGCCACAGAAAATGAGGAAAAATGTAGGATTTCACATATAGCGCAGCCCCTTACTGCACAGTAAGCCAAACACTGAAGCACAGGTTAAGTTAATATATCCTTCTAGCTTCCCTTTGCACAGTTTTTCTCTTCTTAAGCTTATCTTTATATTGTTCCTCTTCCTTTTGTAATTTGTAAACACAGTTCCAAAGTCTTGATTTGCCTCAAAGCCTTCATTCAACTCTGGTATAACTAGTTCTCTAAAAGGCCAAAGTCCTTATTCATTGCTCCATTGCTCTTAGTATGTACAAGCTTGTGCTTTCCTACTATTTGCTTCTTTATTCTACTAAGGACTAAACCCAAAAGTATCAGTGTGACAAGGGAAAGAATGTATTTTCCACTGTTTCATTCTTCCCAGTCCTTTGAGTATCTCTAAGGGTCCCTAAGATCCTCCTGAAATTACAGACAGCCATTTAGAAAACCAGGTGACTAATCCCCACCCAACCTTTGCAACCCTGGTATCTACCTGAATGGCAGGCTGTGGGCCCACTGAGAGAAATAAATAGCCTATGTACCTGTCAAAAGCCTCACCAACATACCACCACTATCACCACTATACAGGATAACTACAGCTAGAACATTCTTCCGTGAACTAAAAGAGCCCAGATATTTCCATTTAGTTCATAGTTTAAGACATTTTAACACTGAATAATTTTAAAATGTTATTTTCTTCTACATTTTCGCTTTTTATTTTTAATGATAAAAACAAATGTATTTGTTTAATAAAAAATATTGCTCTCTAAGATCCAACCAAGGCCTAAGCAGAATGCTGTACTGAACTTAGCACTGAAGGCCAGAAGTCTTACAATCTTACTTGGGTGTATCTCTTGCAGTGTAATGAAGAACACATGGCTGATAATTGCAATAAAACCTTGAACAAGCTATCGCATTGTGGCATGGTGGGGGCGTGAAATTAGTTATAAAAGGGGGGAAACACCAATAAATATCAAATATAAAAGAGAGAAAGTTGGCAGCGATACACCAGAAGCCAGGAATGACACAAAATTAATAAGGGAAGCAAAAGGACAACTGAAGAAATCAATGGTCGATAAAGCTAAGGACAATAAAATGAAGTTTATAAAGTGTGTTGTAGAAAAGTATCTAGCCAACAGCTACTGGTCCATTACCACTATGGAAATGATAACATTGTCAATAATGCTGCAAGAAAGACAACTATGTTCAATAAACACTTTTGTTCTCTGTGTTAGCTAATGCCAGTGATGTAGCCTTGCGACAGATCAATGGTGATTAAATACTTCATTTTCCAGTAATAATTAATTGATAAGGGTGTTAAACACCATCTCTTACAATCAGAATCTTTAACCAGCAATTGAAACAATTTATATCCAGGAGTTGAAAGGCTCTGGCTGAAGACTTCGCATGTTCTTTTCCAGTCTTGAACATTCACAAAATTCCAGGCTCCAGTAAAGTTACTCTTGTCACCACTTTAAAAGGATTTGAACAAAATTAATTAATTTATTATGGGCTTCAAAGCAAGAAACCAAATTAAAAAAAACCCTGGGAAAAGCTACCAAAAAATATATGATCTGGGATTTAACTGATAAAGAATTAACAGAAAGCATTTCAAGAAAGCTGTAAGCAACAGCAATGAACACTAATTCAAGGAAAATAGATATTTTTGCTTTGTGTCGTATAAAATTACAAAATTACTTAATAATGGCAACAGCCATAACTAGAGAATTCTCCTCCACCATTTGACAAAGAAAACAACAATCCCAGTCTTCTGAACTAGACATTAAACACGTGTTAGAGATGCAATCACTGACTGGAGAAACTCAACCTGGCCAAGACAAATAGTGCCCTACCTGGACAGGCCACAGCCTTCCATCTTCCTCTACTGTCTGTTGCCATCTTTGTACCCAGCTATGCTCTGTACAGACAGCAAAAGCTGTGGATCACATTGAAGGAAATCATTTGAAATTCGGTGCAATGCAGTTAAAATACAGCAGGGCCCAGACAGCATTCTCTGAGCGACACTGAATTTATGGACAGGGCAGTGGTGAAGTAAGAACAGAGGCTTTGCTGTAGGACCTTGTGGATCAATGTACAAATTGTTATTCTCATTGTTCAGTAGAACAATTACTAAAATCCATTTGCCGGTAAATGTGCCTTGTCTTGTAAATCATTGGGTCATTAACCTTAACAATGTCAGTGTGTTGTCACTATCCAATTCAATTAAATTACTGACCAAGGTAATACCTAAAAGTACATTTCAGACAAAGGGATCTACTATTATGTTATTATCTATGACGACACTTAGCAATATCATAATTTCGTACCTGGAAATAGGAGTATATCCTAAAACTCAGGTAATAGATTCTAAAATCCAGGTGAAAAGATACACAAGCAGGCTGAACAGAAGAAATGGGAATGGAAAGGTTAGAAAAAGAGGAGGAGAGGAAAGAGAAAGAATGGAAAATAGTAACGAGCAATCACCTCCAAGGGGTAATGTGTGCATCGTTATATGTGCATTGTTATATGCCAGATCTCAGTGCTCCTTGAGGTCAGAAGACAGGGATGCAGGATTTTATCTTGCTCACCCGTTATTAAATCTGGCAACCTCCCATAGCACATGTCCAGTGATGCTGTTTCTAAAAAGGGGCATTGTGTCCACCACGCCAGAGTGAGTAATACAGCAGCGTATGGAAAGGGTGAAGAAAGTCCCCGATGACCTTCCCAGGCCAGCAGTGAAACACAAGCCAAGCAATCTGTCTAACTTGGAGGGGAAAGAGCAGATGCTGATTTCCAGTTTCATTTGGGAAAAAAAGAACCACTATATGTACAACACATGAAGGCTGGTTAACTGCTCTCATCACAGTTAGGTGTCTTTCTGCTGCTTGCTTCCAGGCACATATTCTCACATTCCAGGGAGATTCTCAGCCCACACTTGAGGGCAGGAAAATCTTCCTGGGTTTTTTTGCTCCCTTTGTTTTCCTCCAGTTTCCTCCTTTACCCCTAAAAGCCCACAAGCTTTATGACACAAAGGCACAAACAAGCAGACTCAGTGAGGTAACACATCCCTATCATTTTTATGACTTGCTTTTCCATGACCCAGGACTTCACCGTGCTGTGTGCTGCAGAAAGCACAAGAAGAAAGGATTGCCCCACCATCAGAGAGATGTCAGGTGTGGACAGATGGCTGGAGAATATGCAGAAACCATGGGACCATGTTTGTCAGTACCTCATGCAATAAGCAGCCTAGCCACTAACAAACTTTCTGTAAACCAGACAGCAAATGAACATCTGGGTTCTGGTTCAGCCATTCTATTGCAATGGAGAGCTCAGTCCCACTTATTAAATCTCAGCAATCCTATAGTGTGTCCTTGCCAGACACTTGCTGGGGTAGATCTGCCATGTTGGAATGCTTTATCTGCAATGTGTACTTTCTAGATATCCCAAATTGTGGAGAGCTTCCTCAGGGATGTCCTTGAAAAGCCACAACAAAGCACCATGCAAAACTCAACAAGCTCGGTCAGAAACAGCGGCCACTGTCTTTAGAACCATTGATAGTGAGCCACCTATGAAAACCATGCTCCTGCCTTGGCAAGTTTTGAGCTAAGCTGTTGTGGTTGTCCTTCTTGTTGGAAGGATATGCAATTTCAGGCTGAATCAAGAGGTTTATAAACTCCTTGCACAGGGAGCCATTGGTGCGCATAATGACACCTGTGTTCCTCGTGTTTTCCAGAAAAGAGTATTTCAGCCCTCAGAGGTGGAGGGAGAAAAACAGAGGGAAAGAAAGGGGGCGGTGGGGCGGGGAGGAATCAACTTCCCATTTTATATAACTGAAAATTTTGACCAAAGAAATGGATTCTATGCGTTTTATCTAGAATGGAAAAATGAAATTATTCTATCAAGTATTTTTCTAAAAAGTTATTTGGGCCAAACCCAAAGAAAATAGAATCAAACTGGAAATGAACTAAACTAAATCACCTACAAAATTTTATTTCTATGGGAGACACAACGATAGGAATGGGCTTTAAGCAGAACAACACAGACAAAAGGTAGAGTGCTGCTTTGTTAATGAAATTGCACTATGGATCATGAGCCGAATGGATGCAATTTTATGTGAACTGCACGCAAAAAATTTCCTCAATAAACATATGGAACACAAGGCTTCTTTTCTCCTTACTTTAACTAGGCTGCAGGGAAACATTACAACCAAAGAGTGGATATCAGCATTAGAAGACTTACAGCATTGCTTAAATGGGAGTTCAGAATAAAATAGGCAGACAAAATAATTGTTTGAGCAACATAAGTCATTATTGTTTTCCTTATATGTTTTGTCTTCTTTCAGAAAGCACTAACCTGGGCACACTACATGTTTTTAAAATTATATTTTCCTTTTAACTGCAGAAGTGTCTTCTGGATGTATCAAAAGAACAATATATCCTATATTCTACTACGGGAGCTAGAGGTCTTCAAGGAGGAAAATATATTTATACAAAGGAGCATAGTACCTGAATAGAGAAACACAAAGCAAGGCTTAAACAATACTCTATGCTCTTCAGTGATTTTTTTCAGGTAACACACAATTAACTAGAAACCACTGACATTAGCAATATTGGACTTGTATTACTGTCCTTGCTTTGGAAGCTGGATTTGGCAGAACACTTAAGAGCTTTTCAGAAAGCTCCTGTTGATAAACTATTAGAGTGAAATCCACATCCCATTTGCAGTTAACTGTCCTCATCAGATCATCTTTTAGTAGTCCCAGCTTGCAACCCTGCTGGCAGAGACTATTTGTTTTTAAGAGAGCATCTCTTTTTAAAATTTACCTGACTCTAAGATGCTCATTATGTTGGAAATTATGGGAAACAAGGACAGTAGTTCTGGACCTGAAAAACACCAGCTGTCATTGCTCCCCTGGTCCCCAGCGCCAGGTCTCATAGGGATGATTGCAGTGCAGTCCTAAAAAAGGTTGTCATCATCCCTTGAGCCTTGCAAGGAAGGATTTCAACAACACCCTAAAGCTTGCTAAGAGACAATAACTCATTCAAAGACAAGTGCAGCAGCTTCCAGAGAAAGATTTTCTGCACAAAACTTACACGGATCCTCCAAATGCTTTATTGCTGTTTGAAAAAAACAACCCCTCTCTCTTAGCTGCTGCAGTTTCCACACACTCCTTTTAGAATTCTCTGGAGAATCAGTATTTTACTGCAAAAATCTTTGCCCTTTCCTAGCTCTGAGCCACAGTTTCAAACTAGAGTACCTCAAAAGTCTGCCTGGAATGGTTTTGTGTCTGTTGTTTCTAATCTGATTGCAAATTTGTTAAAATCTGCAAGACAGCAGGGACTGTGGAGGGTGGTACAGGTATGTAAAATATATTGTGTCCACAGCTGTGACACTCTAGATGGGCAATTTAATGTAACAACCACATGGACTTGAAGAACAAATCTTGTAGTCCTATGAAGCTTGTTTTCAAACCATTTTACTATTTAGATGAAGGCTTTTCTGGGTCACTAAATGTTAACTATTAGGGCCAAACAATTGGAAGTTATTGATTATTGCTGAATTCTCCACTCTGTCAGTAGCACTGACATGCATGTACCACGTAGCATGGCTGTAAATACCAACACCCATAACCTGCCTGGCTTATTCATGCTGCATTAATTGCAACAGACCACACAGACCTCACATACTTCATCATCCTGATAAGTTCTTATCGCATGAATCATTGTATGGATTAGCTTTCAGTGCTTGTTCTGATCTTTGATTGGTACGGCGGCACAGCCATGCTCTGCCACTCGCTCACCAGCAGATTCCACATCCCACTCCCCACTTTTCCTGTGTGCTTGCAGTTTCCAATAGCACAGAGTTTGCAGAGCAATCAATGACTGCAATGATGCTAGAAATGACTTCATTTACACCTCCTCACTTTGCCTCCAATGCCAGGGACAGTGTCCAAACCCTCAGCAAAATGGAATTCTCCAAAAAGTCCAAAATTAGCAAGTTCTGTACTCCTGCTTCAGGAGCACAGAGCAATTAGAAGGAATTTTTGGTATACTTTAGCTTCTAAAAAGCTTCAGGAAAAGCTCATACTTCACTAACCTGCAGCTAGGCAAGCCTGCTAATATTTATCCAGAAGAACACTCTGAAAACAATACAGGACACCCTAACACAACCTTCAACCATCAATACCTGGATGAGTTTCCTTGTTACAGGGAAGGGAGTCGTGAGCTTACTGAAAAGGCATTATCTTAGCTGACCCATCCTTTCACTGCTTTTCTGCAGGGCTCCCTTCCCAGCCAGACTGCTTTTGCTCAGCAATGATTTTTGTTACTACAGAGAGGTGAGTGGCAAATACACCAAAATTCCATATAAGCTCTAAGTACAGTGTGATCTCTGTGTCCAATGGCTGCAAAAATTAATCATTTTCACATCATTTTAATGAAAACTTATTCAAAATGAATAAAGATGTTGCAGAAAAGCTGTAATGCAAGCATACACAAGTGATTAGGAATGTTCCTCCTTTTCATAAACATATTGTAATTAAACAAATGTCAGCAATTCAGTCTTATGCAGAGATGATCTGGCAGGACTTGAGAATCTCAATTGCACAGTTCAAGGCAATTTTGGGACCTTGTTATTGTTTTCAGTGTATTTTTTTTTTCCTTATGCATTTTACTCTAACAACCTCTTGGCAAAATTGTACTCATCTTTAATAAGCAGCAGCTCTAACTAGGCATGGATATATAATTATAAAGGCTCGCTCTCTGTTGCAAGAGAACAAGGTAAGGTAATCCTATTGACCAGACTCATCAACTCAGAAAAAAAACCATATTTCTGTAGAAATTGAAATCAAGGTTAAAACCTCTATAGTCAACTGGCTCTCAGGGCAGCTCTGTCCCAGGGGGACAGCAGTCTTGTTAAACTGCTTTAAATTCTTCAGCGCCATGTAGCTGGCAGATCACAGGAACTGGAAGGCAAAGCCATGTTCCAGTGCTACCAGACATCAGGTGGGAAATGACCATGATACCTTTTGACAATATGACTCTCAGGTATGTGCAGGAGGGCAAGGCTCTGTATGTCTGTGAATGCAAGACTTGACACAGGCCCACCAGCAGAACAAGCAAAGACAACAGCCATTCTCAGTCATGCCACCAACCAGCAAGACGTGCATGTATACCACTGCCTAGGAAAGCCAGACTCTGGAGAGTAGGAGGGAAGAACATGGGGAGTGCAGAAAGCTCCACTCACATGCTGAGCTCTGCAAGCAGGACCTTCTCCTCATCCTCTCTCCTGTCCATGTTCAGACCCAAAAATACCCCCAGTCATGACTGGCGACAGAAAGATCGCAGAATCACAGAACATTAGGAGTTGGAAGGGACCTTGAAAGATCATCTAGTCCAACCCCCTGCCAGAGCAGGATCACCCAGACTGTCACACAGGAACACATCCAGATGGGTATGAATGCCTCCAGAGAAGGAGGCTCCACAATCTCTCTGGGCAGCCTGTCCCAGTACTCTGTCACCCTCACAGTGAAAAAGTTCCTCCTTATATTGTACCATAAAGTTCCTCCTCAGCTCCACTCCTTGCTCATGGGTTGCTAATAACAATGCAATGCAAGCAGTATCTAGACGCAGCAGACAGAAAAGCCCATGCCCAAAGCCCTGTGTTCCCTTTATATCACAATATTGTGAAACCTTTAACAATAACAAGACATCCAGCAGAGAAAGGAGTTAGTATATAACAGCAACCATTTTTGTCCCAGGAACAAGAGAGTTAAATCATCCCAAGCACCCAGCAGCATTTTTTCCCAGCCATGGCTCAATGTAACGTTACAGAGGCTGGATATACAGGTAGTAGCATACCTCTGAGTGCTGCTGCATGGTGCCCATCATATTTGTCTCCTCCTGTGCTCAACTTTCTTGTGCTGACAAAAGAGCAGTTAGTAGCTCTTTGTTATATAAATGTCAGCAGAGGCAAACTGAGTGGAAATTTGGTGGTCAGGTGTAGGTGGCCAAACACTGCAATAAAAGATTAGGTAGCTGAGAGGGAATGGTATTTACCAGCTGCATAAGGTGTCAGGTGTTGCAGAGATGTATTGTTCTCACAAAAATGGCTTGAAATAGGTTCCTTTTGTTTCCCCCAGGCTTTTCAGCTCGGCTGGAAAGGAACCCACTGATCTCCACAAGACAACAAAGATCCTTGAAATACTTTAAAGCTTGGCTGAACCTTCAGAACCTCTTCCATAGTGTTGCTGCACAGTGCCTTTGTGCTGAGACTGAAACCGTGGAAATACAGCTTTCTTACAAGAAGTGGAATCAGCCATCACTGACTCAAGCATCCTACCAAACTCCTCAGAGTCTCTGAAGGAGATTTATCAAGTGTTTGTAATTATAAGTTGCCTGTGCTACAAATCGCTCCGGAGGACAGTGGAGCTCAAACGCCTGCTCTTAATGTCACAAGTCCCCAATGAATTGCCAGAAACCTCAAGCACCTTCTGTGCAGGCCTTCAAGCAGGATGAATTACAGCTGCCATCTCTGGTCAGTGGAGCTATGCTGATTTACATCATGGGAAGATCTGCTCCCTTGCGCGCAACAAGTTTCAAGGGGGAAAGAGATCACGTCTTGCCTGCTCCTTACCTCCGTCTCAACTCTGCAGCTGAATATATTCCTTGATTATGTCTAGATGACTTCTGAGTTTGGTTGCCATTCTTTGGTCATGCCGTGTCCCCTGTGGTTTTGTGGTTTTGCTAAGGGCTTGTTTTTCAGTATAGCAAGAAATGCTCTCACCTGCCTGGGGTTCAGGCCCCCAGCCCAACTCTTTGGAAGTACTCAAGCAGTAAGTATGCCCACCCAGGAAACGTTTTGCAACACCACGATGATGACCACTTCAAGGACTGCAGTAACTATGCCTGCAGCTTATGTTTGTGTGTGTTGTCTCAGCTGCTGTAATTCTGAACACAAACACTTGAAAAGGCAAACATTGGGTCTTTTTGGAACAGGACGTTCTGAGGACCTCCAGAGCATGAGCTGTTGTAGCTTCAACTTAAAAACCAGGCTCTGTAGCTGAGGCAATAGCCAATTCACAGCCAGGACAGACTGGTGGGGCAGCGCATCTTGATCAATGGGTCTCATTTCTTCTTTACATGACATTTAATTCCTTACTACGGCTTGTGACTGCCTGAAATCCAATATAAAAGGAACGCGTTCACATAAACGTGAACAATCAAGTACCTCAATAACATCGGGCACCAACTCCTCACCATGAGGATAGCTGGTAAGTAATTAAAAGCCTGAATGAGCAGACGAGCCAGAAACCATCCTCATGCTTTGTTGAACAGGCTGAGGCTGCAAGCTGTGCAAGGGAAGCTTGTGATCCTAAGTGCTCCAGTACTAGACAGAGACAGTCCATCTCCAGAGAAGACAAGCACACAACACTCAAACTCCATCCCTCATCTTGCCCACAAGCTCGTGACTTCTCTGGTGACACCCTGTGGATACAGAAAGGCTGGGTGGGATTTTTCCCAGCCTGCAAATGGGAAATCTGGGGATGTGTTGTTAACCGGAGCTGAGCTGTGCTCCAAAGGAATTCTTCAGCTGGAAGTGGCAGCAGGACGAAGACAAAGCACCTTTTTAGTTTTAAAAAGTCACAACCTGGAGAAAAACAAAGTTCGTATTTGGTGGCAGCATGATGTGAAAACTCTGCCCAAGCTGCCACTGACAAGGCCTGGCCCTACAACTAGCCCCAACTCCATGATCAACACATTTTTACTACTTTTTGTCCCTGGTTTTAGTTCAGTGTTTTTAAAGATCATTGAAGTGTGACTCTGTGCATTCAAATGACTGGTTTGGCAGGCAGAGGACATGGCACAGATTTTGGTGCACGCCATATGAGCTTGTGCTTAGACACTCACGGCAGAAACCTGACCTGGTGCAGCTTCATCACTTATTATAATTAGCAATCTGTGGCCTGTCTACACATGCCAAGAATCACACTTCACGGCACAATGCAAACCTAACCTATCTTAGAGTCCACACAGGGAGTTTGTACCAATTTTAATTAAATCAGTCTCCAGAACAATTCAACTACATTTCTTGTGTAGGCATGCCCCAGAAGCAAATGGATTATAAAATTGCTCACTCTCATTTATTATCGATTTCATGTTAACAATCATTCTTTCTTAAGCCTTAACTTCTGGAATCATGTTATTGCTTGGGAAATTCAACTTACATATTCCTTTTAATCCAGGGTTTCAAATAATGGCATGAAAAGACATCCTTGCATCCCATAACTACCCAAAAATTTGCATGCAAATTATCCAGCATGCATTGTTTTTCCTTTTAAGTATCAATTATTTATATACCAGCCCCATGACATGCAGGAGCTGTACCCAGGATCTTTGAACCTGCGAGGAAACAGCATGAAACCAGAAGGAAAAGAAAGGGACTTTGGAGGCATTTAACCGAGACAGCTGCATTACTGAGCTGTTACCTCCAGGATCCTTAAAATCCCTGCAAAGATTCAGGAACCCTGAGAAGTGGCCCTGCTCCTGGCTGTACTGGAGGGCTCCTTGGTGGTGCCTCTCTCTCCTGGTCTGCCTGAAAAGCCCTCTGTTAAAGGCTCGCTGCTAAGCCAGACACATTCAGCCTCCCAACGTGCACAGGGGGTGACCCTGCACTGCTCCACTCTACCAAAGCAGAGAGTAATACCAAGGCAGGGACTGCAACGCCTGCAGATCCAGCATCCCTCGTGTGAGGCTGTAGTCCCTCCGTATTAAAT
Source organism: Gallinula chloropus (assembly GCF_964237585.1). Classification (NCBI taxonomy): domain Eukaryota; kingdom Metazoa; phylum Chordata; class Aves; order Gruiformes; family Rallidae; genus Gallinula; species Gallinula chloropus. Next base: position 9,555,696 of record NC_140097.1, read on the forward strand.
ATGATGAACAAAAACCATTCTGGGAACATCTGTGTTGCAATCACAGCAGTTTCTCCATGACACGGGGGACAGCAGGACTAAGCCTGTTGAAAGTGCTCCTGTATCCTGGCAGGGCTGCTGCCTGAACACCAGCCCAGATCTTAACCCCACAACACAAACCTTGTCCTGCCAGACAGCTGGAAATGATCTGCCATCCCACTCTGAAACTGCCAGCACAAAGGAGTTAACCAAATCTGTTTGAGCTCAGAGTGTTTATGCTTCAGCAGTTCCATTAATAGGTATTAAATAATGCTCCTTTAAGCTACAATGCTGCTGCAAAGGGTTTCAGCCTCATCTTTATGGATGCCTTGTCATACTTTCTAGAATTATAGAACTTCCTGCCATGGACCTACATATATCTGCAAAGTTACAAAATAGTCAAAGATTATTTTTTCTGCCCAGAACTAGCAGAAATGACTTTTCATTAATCAGGATCAGATGAGATGAAATTAAATCAATTCTCCTCCCTAAAGTCTGAGATGCACAAAGGAGAAACCATCTCCTCTCAACCCTCAGTTCAGGACCTGTAAAGTACATTGTCTCTGGAAGGAATTGCCACAACACATAGGTACCAGCTACTTACTACTTCTCTGGTACCTGTCCCTCTCCAGGCACATGAAAATGCTCTTTTTCACAAATTAAGCTTCCAAAAATTGCACTGCCTGGACACTTACCAGCAAGACAATCAAAAAGACCTTGGCAAATCCAAAGCTACAAGATATTCTAATCAAGATTCTCTAGTCTGGCATATTGGGTTTAACTGGAAAAGTTTTGGTAGTGGGGGGTGGATTCAGTGAGAAGACACCAGGAGCTGCCCCCACTTCGGGGAGAGTCAGCTCCCACCAGCTGTAGGATGGACCCACTGCTGCCCAAAACTGAGACTCAGTGATTTCAGCAGTGCCTCTGTGGTAACATACTGAAGAAAGGCAAAAAATGCTGCAGCTGAGACAAGTGAGAATATGCGAGACAAACAGCCCTGCAGATACGAAGGCCAGAAGGAAGGGAGAAGGTGCTCCAGGTGCCAGAGCAGAGATTTCCCCTGCAGCCCCTGGAGAAAGCCATGGTGAGCCAGACTGTCTTCCTCCTCCAACCCATAAAGAGCCACAGTGGAGCAGATATCCACCTGCAGCCCACAGAGAGCCCACACTAAAGCAGAGTCATGGCAGGAGCTGCGGCCCACGAGACAAGCCCACACATGAACAGGTTTTCTGGCAGGACCTTTGATCCATGAGGGACTACACTATTACGTGGGGATGTTTAGGTTAAAACCTCTCTGTGAGTCCCTGAGCACAGTGAGATGCTGTTTGCACTCCCGGAGACAGCGTGCTCCAGGACACAGCAAGCTTTGCCAAGCACCTGCCCTCACACCCATTTATCTTAGGATGACACTGAAGGGAGGTTTTTAATACTATTTAAGCCTCTTCTGCGCAGCCCAAAAGCATCCAGTACAGTTCTCAGAGCCTTCCATGTGATAAACAAGAAACTTCAAAAAACATGGGGGAGGCACATCGGAGCCCAATAAAATGAGATGACATCCTCTGCTCTGCAGAGGCCAAGACAGATTCCTGACTGAACTGTAGCAGCAAACCAGCATGATAAAAGAGCTAAAGCAAGAGGTTATGATATGCTTGAATCACTCCAGAGAAAGCAAGTGCTGTGTGTAACTAGGGAGATAAATAATCAGGCAGACAGAGTAGCACTGCCCCCTCGCTCGCTTAAATCAAAGCAGCTTCTTTTGCCACCGCTCCACCCACTTGGAACAGGCACCAGGGAAGTTTAAAAGTTGTCCTTGGGAGGAACACAGAGAGAAGCACAATTCTGAAGCTGAGCTACAAGCTCACAGGTAGCAGCGATGCCCCTGCAGCTGTGCTAACAGGCAGACCCACGGGCTCACTCCCCCGGGCACAAGCAGCGCAGCCGAAGCCGGGAAGCTCCTTGCAACAGGATTCTCACGTGGCCACCCATGGATTGAAAACACTGCCTGCCCCAACAAGGCAGGGTGTGTACCCTCAGGGTAGGTATTCCCATGACCAGTGCCTATAAACCAAAATACAGCAGCAAACTCCACTCAGGCATGCTTGGCACAAGTCCTTATTTTAAAGGACTATCCCCACGGCAGGTTGTCTGATTAGTCAGCAGCATCTGGCCCCTGACTGACTGATGCTGCTATTCAACAGCTTGGATTTGACCCTCAACAGTATTTACATTCTGCCTGAAGAGCCATGCATTGAAATCAGAGGGCCAGGTGAGTATGTCCAAGGTCAGGTTTTCCTGTAAGCAGTACCCTCCATCTCAAAAGCAAGTGCATGTTCCTGACAATTATTTGAGAAGGTAATTGAACTCAGTTGTTTCAAATGTGATTTCCATACAATGTGTGCTGTACTTTGGTCCCGAGTTGAGAAAAGGAATAAATAATCCTGGTTTAACCTTGACTTTACATGGCACTTATTACACAAACAGTCTGCTTGCAGATTGCACAGCCTGGGGAGGAAAGAATGTGACATTCCAGCATGGGGGATGAGCTCCTGTTTGATATTGCTGCCCTTTAGTTCCTGGTGTCAAAAAGCCACCTAAAAGTTCACAAAACAGGTAAAAACTTGACAAGAAAAATGTGCTTTGGCCTCCCACAGTGTTCTTGAAAGGGAAAACTGAAAACTGCACTTCTTATGAGGAGCAGGCATTTAATGGTAGAAGGAGGATCTTTGGTTCTCTTTCATTATCCTGTTGGTGGGTGAAGCCAGTGTATTTGCAGCACCTCAGATTAAGAGTTTTTTCCTCGCTGTAGATAAAAAGCAAGTTTCCCAAGTGCATCCTTCACACTACAAACACAGCCAAGGAGGACCAGCTAGAGAATTGCGTTCTCCACAGGCTGCATCAAGATCACAGTAAGAATGTCAAAGAATGGGAAAGAGGTTTCCATGCAGACAGGACTCCAGTGAGCAACCTACCTGAGACCTGCATACTCACATGGGTCTCCCTAAAGCAGGGTCACAAGCTTCAGTAAGTTTATTCTTACAGCAACCTAGAGTCAGAGAAGTGACCTTATTCTCCAGCTGGGTGCAAAGGCAGACAAAGTCCCATGAAGCTTGTGGTAGATCAGAGAACTGAGCCCAGCTGTAAGCTAGCTTAGCTGTCTGAGCAGCCTACAGCGAGTATGGTAAGAGTAGAGAGAAGAGAGTACACCAAGAAAGAAACGCACACACACCTATCGACCCACTTGGACCAAGGGCTCATTTCGCATGTAAATGATGGTGCAAAAGTACATCCCCCTCTGCATGCAAAAAGCAAGGCTATGCCTTAGAAGATCTAACTTTTGGGGTGCTGGGCATAACGCTGAGCTTCCCTTCTATGAAACACACAGACAATCCAGGCAGCACAAGGTTTGGGAAGAAACAGAAACAGGAAAAGGAATATAACTAAAAGGATGACAAAAAGGCAACATTACAATTCCAAAAGTGCCTTGAGAGGACCAGCAACAAATTGAGGGCAGAGATTCCCTAGCAATATCAGAGAAAAACATGCATGCCATGAAAGGGAAAGCACCAGTCATGTTCTGGAGCGTGGAAGGCACTGACAGGAGGCACAGAGGCAGTGATGGGGCAGTAACTCACAGATATTTGCATGAAGTTGTATTTAAACATCCAGTGAGCTTTGATCTGTTCCTCTCGCAAAGAAGCTGTTCTCAGGAGCCTCTCTGATCTAATCCCTGTAGGCTGCTCTGTTTACCCTGCTGACATCTCTGTACAAAAACTCATCAAATACAGGCGTGCACATTGGGGTGCAAGCCTGTCCATGCACACACAAGCATATGCACAGGGTACATGAAAGAATAAAAATGTACGTGTTTTTTATCTTTGCAACCAGACCATTAATAAGCAGGACAGAAACCATATGTCCTTTTCATCTTCCACTGTGCCTGCATCTGACTTCAGCAGAACCATCCCAGAATTAAATACTGCTCATGGTGAGTGAGAAAGGCAAACTCCAGCTCCAAGTGTGTAACAATCCACTCAGAATACACCATGGGATTCACTGAGTCTCTACATATGCTACCTCTCAGCATGCAGGTGTAGGATTTAAAAATCCATATTTTTCTCCAATAAACTTAAAAACAGCTATAATATCAAGTACCAAAAGCACCATCTGCGCTTCACATATAGTGATGATGTTTTTTTCAGAGCCGACGCTGTTTCTTGGTATAGCTTGATCCTATTTTGTCAACTGCATCATGAAAAGTGCAAAGAACCCCTGTGGACCCAAATGTCTCTGAAACAAGATGCTTTTAACAAGTGCATACAACATCTTTCTGTTTCTTTAAGGCACTATATTGTTTAATCACATACACAGTAACATTTTAAATGCTAGAAATGTTCAACCCAGTTCTGAAGTGCTCCACGCACCGGGGCAGTGATTGACTGGAGATTGCTGTGGCTGGCACAAAGCAAGGATTGCTTGCTAAAGAAAAGAAACTGAAAAAGCCAAGTGCATCCAAGCCTATTTCCCTTGCTGTGCAGGCAGCATCTCCTAGCTGGATATCTTCCTTTACTACATGTCCGCTACTGACACTGTCTTCAAGAAACTCCATGCCAAGCATTGCCCTCTGCACCCTCATTGGTGTCAAAGCTTCGCTAAAGTTCACAAGGAACTCGTGTTCTAGTGTGTTTGGAACAGCCATCAGTCAGAGTCCTTGGTGAAGGATAAGCATATCAAATTCAGAGAGAGAGACCTGGCAGGGCATTTGGCACGCTCTGGTCTGGTGTTCCCCTTCCTCATTCTTCCTCTGGTGTAAACTGTAACCCTGTCTCTGTGTCCTCTCCTCAGAGCCGTGTTAGTGCTACTCCATTAACCTGCTCTATTTAGGGCAATGTCAACGCCCACCAACCTTGCAAGAGCTATTGTGGGTATTTCTCACCCATACTCAAACGCTGGCAGTGTGGACACAGGTATCTATTTTAAATCTACAGTTTCCAATTCGATGTTTGGTATTTGAGTTGACTCAGAAGCCACCACATGGTCTGAAAACCACTCCATTCATGGTCACCAAGGCAGACCCTTCTCCCCTCTGTACCTGGTACACTGCCTGTGCCTGCTCCTTTTCCAAGCCTTTTCTTCTCTCACATTCTTTAATTCCTTCTTTTCTGTCTCAAAATGTCTGTAGGCAGAAACATTACCAAGTGCTTCTTTACAGAATGCTTCCAATTGAAATAAAAAGACATTGTAAGAAAGAATCTGGGTCACAACAGGACACAGAGACAGCATTTCACCAGAAAGTTCCCCAAGAATGTATTCTTAGAAAGAAACAGCAACTTTGAGCAATTTCCTTGAGTAAATCAGCCTGAGGTCTCTTGTCTTCCTTTTGCTTCCTCACTTTTATCTTTCCAGTGGAGCACAGCTTCCTTTCTGCAAGTTCCACATCTCAGCAAGGCCAGTGCCCTGCTCTGTAGATACCACCTCCTCCTCCAGCACCCGTAACATTTTAAACGAGGATGAACCAGATGGCTACCATCAAGTAACCTATCACCCTACCATCAGATAAAGTACCAAAGGAGCACGTTTTAGGAATGTATCCTGACTTGCCTTCTCTAGAGGTGTTTCTCACCACAACTTCCTACATAAGTCAGCATGTTAAGGGAGTAAAAAAAAAAAAATTACAGCATTTTATTTACAATCTAATATCATGGATGTCCTTTGAACGTTCAGATCTATTTATTTTGCCCTAAACCCATTTGTACAAGCTCCCTCCTGCTGCATTCTCCCCCATGCAAGAAATGCTGTTTGAAGGGAACATATAATGACAGACATCTAGCTGCATTCTCTGCTGGTGTTAATCAGCATAGTTCCACCCAAGTCACTCTAGTTTTGCCAGTTTATAACAACACAAAACACGTCCCTATGTTTCTCTTCAGCCTGTCACTTGTTAATGAGTTTGAATGACAGTCATCCTATTCATACTTGCTGAGTTCATAGCCACTACTTTGCACTGTTGCTTGAATGCTGATTTTTTGGTACCACTCTTAGTAATATATCTATTTCTTCCATAATTCTTTGCAAACATCAAAAAGAAAGAATAGAAATGATTTACTAGCAAAGCATATTAACATTTAAAACCAATGACCAATTAGAGATTTGAAAATGTCTGAATAGACCCACTATTCAAAATGCCATCTGGTCTCCTGATTATTCCTTCCATGTATTTCCTCATGACAACATCACAAAAGAAGATTAGGACAAAAAAAATTTCTTCAAAAGACGATCACTTTTACTGTACTTAGCTGCTGTCAGTGTTGGGCAGGGTAAACAATCAGCTCCCAAACAAAAATGCCTAAAGTGAGGTTACTGAATCAGACTTTTCTCCCACTACTTTCTTTTTTGCACGGCTCCCAACCAACATCTATTGACTTACAGTGCAAAGCAGCAAGTGTACCTAAAGCTGCATTCTAAATTCACCCCTATTATCTTTGTGTTGACACTTCATCCTGGAAGATATATGCTGAGCACCAGGTAGATCATTTGTAACCCTTACAATGATGATGACAACAAATATAGCACAGTGCCCTCCGACACGGAATGGATACTCAATGCTTCACTATTTTCCAATGAATAAATTGGTTGTCAGCATATGCGCAGTAGCAGGTTTTTCCCCCAATTTAATGATCATACAGCCATGGCACAGCAGATTTCTATGTATTATAATGATCAGGGAAAGCCTGATTGAAAGATTTGGAGAATGAATTTCAAGCCCAAGTTGCACTTGCCCTGGAAAGCAGCAACATGGATTGATTTCTGGGTTAGAGAGATGCTGCACAGCAGTTTCACCTTGCACAGGGGTGACCTTCATTAAAATACCATTGCTTTCTCAGAACCATAAAAGCTCTCCCTGATGATGCATATTTGCATGGACAGCCAGGTGCAATCAATAGCTATGTCTGTCCATAAACACGGCATTTCTCCTGGCACTTGGGTGACTGAACATGTAGACAGCCTTTACAAAGGAGGTGCCCAAAGCATTGAGGTGCCCAAACAACATGCTGCTGTAAGTAGGTTTATGTAATGTCTCTTATTCTATAGAAGTTCTGTCTAGGAAAACAATCCGTATAGATCTGTATAGGAAGACAAACACCTTCCACATTCTGAGCATTAGGAGCAGGATGCTTTGATGGCCACAGGAAAACAGACAATCTCTGATGAAGAGAGGACATGACCTACATCCACATCCCCTCTGGGCACGAACACCAGGAGAGACCCTGCTCAAAAGCTGAGCTCCCTGCAATGAGGCAACGCTGCTTGCCTGTCACCACTCACTGCCACGCTGTGTTTCCAGTACAGTTCAACAAGAAGTTCTGGGGGTATTTTTCAGGAAAAAAAGTAGCGGCTTTGACAAAACTCTCGCTGGTGGTTTCTCCTGCTTCTTCTCAGCTCTTTTTTTTTTTTTTTTCTTTTTTTCCCCAACTAATCTGAGAACACTCAATCTTTTCCATAAAAAAAACCCCAAAACAACTCCAGATTGCAGATGTCAATTTTCAGCTTTACTTTTTTCTGCAAAATGTCAAATATTTAATTGGGAGGGGAAAAAAAAAACAAAGACCAAAAACCAGAAAAGAAAAGAAATTTCAAAAGGAAAAACTAGACACCACTACTGACTTCTATTTCACAGCACATGCAGATCCATCTGGCACACAGCAGCAGATTCCTCATGACCCTCTGGCAATGGCTTCAACATTATGGGACTCTCTAATCCCAGCCCTCTCTTAACCAGAAATAGTAGAACAGAGAGGTAAGTGGCCCTTTATCGATGTTAACAATCTTCATTATGAATTTATATTATGGCTACTTTAAAAGTTCACAGAAAGCATTCTATTTTTGAACAATCAAGACAAAAATATTACATTGGGATGGATTGATAATTATAAATTATGTGTTAAATTTAAGAATAATCCCTACACAAAAGGCACGGTTGTTTGAATTTAGGGGTTTCCCCCACTGAAATATTTGTGAAGGAAAGCAGCAACTGAATTGTTACCACGTTCCATTCTCCTCACCAGCTGTTAAAGAGCAGAAAGTGCTTTAAAGCTGAAGTTTTTTTCTTCAGTTTGCTAAATTTCAGGCATCTCTTTAATGCCTGTCTTCTCCCCAGCGTATGTCTATACACACACACACTTTTAGCACTGAAAAGCAGTACTTTTTTCTTACTACATTGTTTAGCTTTTTCGGCATTACTGGAAATAGGTTTATTCAAAGCACAACTTTCACCTCTGAGGCTCTCCTTGCTTTGCTCTGACTTAAATCTTTCCAGTCTGAGGAAAGTCAAACAAACACGGATAAGTCATTTTCACCTTTCTTGAGCTTTACCAGTGGGAAAAAACCTGAGGACTCTAGATGTGCTCTGGAGTAGATCAATTAACATAGCAATTAATTATGGTATCCAGCACCAGTGGAAATTTGGTTCAGTACAACAGCAACACCATGCGACATTGTCTCACGTTCTGAATGCACTTATTTCTTCCCAAATTACACATGTAGACATAGAAATGTCTCACTTTTTTAATTAGTATCTCATACCAGATGGGATGACTAAGAGTGAGTGTTTAAAATTCACGTTCAAAACTTTTCTTCTGCAGGAGCCTATGACTATATCTAACAACATGTACCCCTCTCTAACCAGACTGTCCTTCTTGGGGACATAAGCAGTCATTAGAGGAACAAACCATATGACCTCAAGGGAATGCTGAGGGTCTTCCAGTGGTAGAGGCTTCACTTGGATTCCACATTCAAGGTGCTACTGCACAACTTGACTAGAAGGACTACTGGTTTCAGACCAACTCATCCCAGCATCTGAACATCAGCTATTCAGGCCCAAGGCAATAAAACACTCAAAGGCAAAAGACAAAGGTGAAGACAAGGCAAGACACACCAATTAGCAGATCTCAGGCCAGGACGTGGATTGACACGGAAAGTTGCAGTCGACCTCCTCTTCCTCCCTCAACACAGTGTTTCGGGGGCAGCTCAGCAGCTACCCTGCAGATTTCCCTCCTGCCTGAGCTGGAGCAGCAAGTTTTGGAAACTGCTTACAGCTATTACTATATTTCTGCATGTTTTCAAATTACACTCTTCCCTCTGCACACAATATTTGCTTTAAATATTTGGAGAATGCAAATTCCTTTATTTACACATGCCTGAAAAAAAACTCCGGCTCTGCTGCGTTCCCTGGGTAATTCGGTAATTCTCGCCAGCCTCCTTTCAGTTAATTACCCTGTCTGGTGAAAAATGAATCCTGCTTGATTCCTCTCCTGGAAAACATGCAGCAAGCAGCGAGCCGGACTAATTCTTGCTGCAACCGAGCAGCGCACGGAACGAACGCAGCATGTGAAGCCAATCAATGTTGTAATCACCAATGCAACCAATCAAATGAAACCCCAGGATCAATCAATACTGTATCTTCCCAGATGACAACTGTGGAACAGAAGCTTTTAATACCTTTCCAAGATAAATCTCTTCCTCCACAATGTGAGACACAATTTGCCGGTAAGTTCTGTAGTTAGGGGATGATTTTCCTAGGCATTAGCCAGATTGCAGATTAAAGCAGCCAAACCTTTCTGCATTTGAGAACTCCCTGATGCCTGTCCGTTCAGGAACCTTGCTAAAAATAAATACTAACCCTTCCTGTTCTTGTATTAGGAACCAGGTAATGCCAACCCTTCACTTTCATCACTTCAGGAGAGCAGATCATTTCATGACAGAATTGTATCTGACAAATTAAACACTTAATAGTCCAGAAACTCTTTTTTACCATCATCCAACTGTGGTTTCAGGGACTAGTTTATGTAAATCACAGATACCAATGTGTTACTGTTGGCTTGAGATGATCATGGTCTATCTATGCACTTATTCTGGGAATGAAACCCATCTGTCTCAGCACTGTGCAATGATTAATAGGTTTTTATCCCATAGTACCTCCATGATGCAGTGGGCTATTAGACCCCTTTGACAGAACCAAGACACAGGGAGATTAAGGGTATAGCCTACATAGATAGGTGTGGGCAGATGCACACTCCTCTGCTTGTACTGGCTGGATTTGGGTCTGTTTTGGGCTGAAGCCCTTCTTCCTGGCAAGCACCATGCTAATCTAGGACATCCAGCACGTCAGTAATAGAGGGGGGAAGTAGACTGAAGCCTGAGTAGCCAGTTCACTATATTGGTCCTATCCCTCATCTGATACATTACAAATGAGGCACAGTGACTGCAAGCCAATACTTCAGGGAAGAGCAGGAGGGCAAGAGAACACTTAAAGGGTGCCCCCTTCCATCCCAGGGTTGGGAACAGGGCCCAGGAAATCAAGGGGATCAGCCATGTGTGCACAGCAAATCATGGGCATGTTTGCAGCAGGGGATCTTCCATTCCACTGCTTTTTATTTCAGAAGAAAAGCCCTTCTGGCAGCTCCAGGAGCATATCATAGCAGTGAGTGACTGCTATTATTGCCCACTTTAAAAGCACAGTAAGAAAAAATAAACAAAGTCATTCCCTCTATTTAGAATAGAAATTAATTTGATATATGTCCTTAAAATACACCTGCAAGTGTCCAGACATGATTCCAGCACTTACACTGCATCGAACCTTGTACCTCACAGAGGTCTCTCTTCGGAGCAATGAGAGCACATGGAGAGCATCGGCATGAACTACATCTTGGAAACAAGCCTGTTTATAGGAGTGCTCATTAAGGGAGGAGGAGGCAGCTCCCTTGGAAGGCAGCAACTGAAAGATTAGTCCTTTGATTAATTGATTTTCTGGCCATTAAGGACCTTTCTGGTCCTCTCGATCATTCTCCTGTGTGAAAAGTCAGGGGATTTTCCCAGAGACTGCCACGTCTCTGCTGGAGATGATGAGGTGTCCGTGGGGACAACCATCTGCCCAAACAGTGCCAGTCTCCAGATCAGAGCCTCAGTCTACTGAGGGCCAAGTTTCACAGCCCACAGACATTTCATTTTCAGTTTGGCATCCCGCTGATTCCATCAGAAGTGCTGACTGAGAGAAGACTGCACGTGGACCCGGAACCAGGATCCGGAACAGACAGAAATTCTTTTTTAAAGCATTTCCCTCAGCCTTTTAAACAGCATGTCAAGTGCTGTGGTTCCTTCTGCCCCTGAGACGTTGTACCAAAGCTCCTTTTCCTCAGGAAGCCTTTCCAAGCCTCTGATGTGCACATTTTATAGAGAGAATCCTAAAATGAAAATGACAGTCCTGTGCACCACTCTATTTCTTAGCATTTTTTCTCTCTTCTTTAACTTTCCACTCCAGCAAGTAAAGTTTAACAGAATCAATTTCTCTATATGCTCAGTAAAATCCTTAGCAGGAGCCACTGCTTCGTAGGCTTCTTTCAGTTATTTATTGCCTGCCTCCTGCACGCTGCATATGTTAAAAGATGTACTACCAGCCTAGAAAACAATTAATCCTATTATTGCTTTGGAACACGGATGCTGCAGAAGCAGTAACAGCACCAAGGTTAGCTGTGCAAGAGGACCGAGTTCAGATTGAAAGGTTAGTGCCAGGGCGTGGAAATACTTCACCTCACACACCGCACAACGGGATTTTCTCTACACGCTCTAACTACTCACATTGTCAAGATCCTGGAAGTAATTTCCAGTCCCAGTAGTAAAATCTGGAGACATTTTGCAATTTATCAGCAAACTGCTGCAGATACCTTGACTTCCCAGAGTCTGGGGGTTCACCTGAACCATGAAAGATTTGGGTTGTTCTCACCTACCAGAGCAGGAGCTCCATACATCCTCTCTCGGGCAAAGCCCTCACTGGACCAAGTACACTCCTGCTACCCATTATCATTCTAACACATCCACAGTTATCAACAACAATATTTTCTCCTAAACTCAGTCATCTCTAATCCAAGAGTCTCTCACTTCCACTGACCTGTTAACAGAAAAAGGTTGTTCTGTGCGTGGAGGCGAAGTCAGGCCTCAGCATGTCAACTTGGGTGACACAGATCCACATGAGATCACCCTAACCAAGGATGTTGGTGCTGCCACAGCCACAGCCTTTCAGAGGAATTAAAACAAGATCTTGACCCCTGTGACCAGGAGTGATCCCCAAACACTTTGCACTACAGCAGCAACGTTAGCAGCCTGCCCTGGCTGGGCTCTGTGCCGCTGTCAGAAAGCTGGCCACTCACCAGCCACACAGCACAGAGGGCACCTGCAACATGAAAGACAGCTTGCTTGGAAATATAAAGCCTGTGTACAAAGCACAAGAGCTATCGAACTAGGAGGAGGGGAGGCTGTTGCACAGCAAGTATCCAGTGCCAGCTGCCGCAGAGTCAGGGCAGAGCCACGAGAGACACCTGTGTGCGTGACCAACAGTGTCAGCAAGTGACATCCCTGCCCCAGAGAAAGACAAACATCTCAATGTGTTTGGTGGACGTGTTAGGCAAGGACCTGGTTCTTGCTTGTCTGGTGTATTGTGCTGTCAGGTTTGCAGAGATGATTGGACTGTGACCATTTTTAGCTCAGTCTCAGTAAATCAATTTATCTGCAGGTTAAATCGATTCATCTCTCTTTGCCTTCATTTCTACATCTATAAAATGGGGATAGAGTCAGCAGCCTTTCTCTTCGGCAAAGTATTTTAGGACCACAATGAGTGTGATACCAGAATTCAGGTTTATTACCCAGTTACCATGTGCAGCTTTGTTATGCCACTGCTCTAATTCTAAATGAAAGCAGTGGTGCTGTGGAAAGCTTGCATTTTTTGTAATGAAGACAAAAAAAATGTATCAAATGTTTAGATTCCCTTCCTCCCTTTGACTCCACAACACAGATGCTGCCTATGGCCTCCTGTAACATACAGCAGCAAGCCCCCAGTCACTGGAGTTACAGGGACATCCATGGGGCCTCCAGCTACACCACCTGTGGGTCTCTGTGATGGCCCTTGCTGTAACTGACAGAAAAATAGAATGTCTTTGTCAAATTTTCCCAACTTTAAGCCAAATCACATTGAACTTTACCAGCAGAAAACCTGATACTGCCCTCTGACCGTTTCCAGTGAGGAATTGGTATACAGGACAGCTTTCACCGGCTCTGGTCCAGGCTGTCACAGCCCCTGCACACTTCTGGGCATCCAAATCGTATGAATTTGTCATATATTAACACTCTGCCTTCCTACAACCTTCAAGTCCAGGCCATCTACTCTTCCCCCCACCGTTGTTGGGATGGCAATTACTCCTGCTGGAATTTCATGGTATTTCATGGACCCTTCAGTCCTCCTACCTGCCAGGCTGCCAGCAGCCTGACATCTGGGCACCCACCACTGATCTGCTGCTCCTGAAGACCAACTACTGCTTGAGCTCATCTGCCAGATGTTGGTCCTGCATGGTGGGCAAGGCTGTGGGCTGTGGCTCCAGACACGACTGGGCCAGCTGAGGTTGACATGCTGCTGTAAATACCTTTGCTCCCAGGTAACAAGGTTTGCTACAGCCAACACTCCTGTCTCAGAAACAGAAACACCGAAAACCCATCCGCACCCCAAATTCTTTCCTTTTTGCAAGGGGAGTCATTCCTGCACAGTCCAACACCGGAGATCGCTGGGCTGCAGTTTCTTGGCTCAAAGCATGATCCTGTCTTCCAAGCGCACATCTTAAGAGTTCCTGAGCAGATTAGTGCCCCTCTGCCAGCTTTCAAACCCATCCTGCACCACACAGAATCCCCACACGCACACCCTCTGACGTTCTCCCTGTCTCTCTCCCTATTCCCCCAACCTACCTCCTGCTATTTTTCCCATGTTTGTAAACATCCTGTGCCCAGAGCCCCAGCTCACGGTCGCTTGGGGCCAGGGAACATCACAGCCCTTCAGCTGCTACAGTCACCAGTGTCAAAGGCTCTGTCTCTTTTGGGCTGTGTGAGCAGATGGCAGCCTGGTGCCCTGCAGCTAAAGGCATCCCCTGTCCCTGTCCATGGACTGGGGGTATGCAGCTTCCTCTTTGCAGCAGGGGCTCCAGGGGATACGCTTTCAACACTGAAAGCTGATGCTGTCTAAACATCAGCAGCAGTGAAACAGAAATTTTAAAATGGAACGGCTTGGTAACACAATTCTCCACCCTGAAGTCTTCCAAAACAGCAATTCACTGCTTGAATTATGGACAGAACTGATTGCTGAGCAAACCTGGCCATTGCTAACAGGAATGGAAATATATCCTCTCCCCAGTTTTAGCTCCAGCCCCAGCCAGTACTAGAAAAATGCAGGTGAATGAGAGGAAAAAGCAACACAGGAAAGCAAAGAAAGGTCCCCCAGCTGGGAATGTCATTGCCCAAATTCTATTTTGGTTTTAAGTTTCAGTTCTAGGCAGTTATTACTTTTTTTGGCTCACTTTAATAATGCCTAATATTTACAAGTCCTCTGCAAATTCGGTTTATTTAAAAGCAAATCCTATACACAGCTCTGATCCTCAGCGAGGAGACCATTAAAGTCAACAAGAGTTTTGCTATGGGCTTTTGATCCCATTCCCTAATTGCAAATAGAAACAATCTGTCCAAGCCAGTTTAAATAAAGCACTACCAGAACATTTACAGGACAGTTTTACTCATGAATTTCTATTGTGTACCTCTGCTGTGCTGCCAGAACATCAGACATGAAAGAAAAGTTTCGCTCAATAAGGGATTGCTCTAGAAACACAATTAACATTTTACTACCACTTCAGCAGGAACAGGACTTAATTCTACAATAAGCCCCACCAAGCCAGCAGCTGATACGGGCAGGCAACACTGTCAAAGCCAACAGACTTACTCTCACAATTTGGGAGGTCTGGATCTGGCCAGGCAGTGTCACATCCACAAAACAGAGCAGCCTGCCATCCCCACCGCTCCCTGCAATGCCGATTCTCTACCCACAGCCACGCACGTCACGTACTGAGGAATTTCTTCCACATAGAGATGGAGCTTTACGAGCTCTGTTACAGGGGCTCCTGCTGCCCCGTGAAACATGCCTGAGCCTGGCACCAGCCTCCCACTGATGGTTTTCTGGGTGGGTTGCTACAGTCAGAAAAATACTGCCAATACTCCGTGCAACTTCCAAGGCATTATTAAAGCAATATTTTTTATATTATTACCAAGGTCTAATACTGTTTTGAATTTGCAGTTATGGAGTTCATTTTAAAGCACTTGATTATACTTTGAGAAGAAATAGTCTTACAGTACAAGTCATTTTCTCAAGTATACTTGAAGAAAGGATAGTCTATGGCTCAGTAAATACAACAGTCTGAAAAGTTATGAGCTATCAGACTAAGCTGAATTGACTTACTGATATTACCTGCAATGAATGAGTTTTAGATAGCCTCTCATAAATAGAAGGCTACAGAGCCTACGATTTTATGGATGTCTTGTACTTATCAATATATATGAGAAATGATGCTGTCAGGCTTTCGAGGGGATACTATGTGAACCACACCACTGTCAATTTAATTTTTTATGATTAAATATTTGGTGCTGTTAAAGGTTATTTAACATTTAATATAGCTGCTCTTCTACATAGCTGATAACTGTCATCTTTACATAATACTGAGGCTGAAAATGGATGGGGAAGGCATATTTTTTAGAAGGTTCCTATTTTTTTTTTCAATTTACTGTTAGATTTGTTCCAGTAATAGAATAATATTAGGTGAGTTTAAAAGGCTTTCAATATTCAGATGTTCAAAAATTTAGTCTTAATGCCAGCTGCAGCTGAGCTCAACGTTTGCTAGTGAGGCTGCTGAATTTTCCTCTGCGGTAGAAAATTCTCTCCCAGGTTGTATTGTGTGATGGCAGCTCATCCCGCAGTGGGGATCCTCAGGGCTCATATTCAATCTAACCAGGTTTTATATCTTTAAGAGATACATCATCAACTTAAACATCACATTCCTGCCTGATCATTATTTTATTTCTTTTTAGACCTGTTAAGGTTACCATAGCTGAAAGAGATGAAAGGTAGAATTATTTTTGTGTGTTTTGCAGAGAGTACACTTCACACGGTGACAGAATGCTGTCTAGGCAGGCACAGGGTGCGTGTCCCCCCCACCAACCACCCTACATACAGTTACACACTTGAGCAGAAAATGCAACTTACTCTACCCAACCAGGGCTCAGCTCTTAGTAAGACAACTCACGTGTGTAAAGGTAGGTGCACGGGTCTGTGTTTCCAAAGCTCTTGTGTACAACAGCATATAAAAAAAAAAAAAGACACAAGAGAGGAAAGATGCCAATTCTCAAAGTCAAAGAAATTATCAGTAAGCTGCAAAGACTTAAGGGAAAGATCTGATGCTTATTTCACACTCTGCTTTTTTTTTTTCCCTTTTGACAACTGAGCATGTTAGTTGTGTTTCTTAAGCAGAGTCCAAAGTTATTCTTTGTGTTTTCTGCACTCACACATCAAAAAGGTGGAATTTTAAAAACACCTTGAGGCAGAAAATAAATGTTTCTATAATTAAAAATAAAACCAGAACCTATAAGCAAAACCAACCACACAACTAGAGTGCAGAATCAGGTCAGTTCAGGTCTTGATCCCAATTACATTTTCTGTCAAGCGGATCCCTTTGTGGAACTGAGATGTTGTATTTTCCTCAGTAGCACTTACTACAGTACATTTGTGAAGAAATCTTTATTGCTTTTCAGTGACTGAATTATATTTTTGTGTAATAAAACCCGTTACATGGACTTCCCTTAGTGAAGTGTTGAGGTAAAACTGCAAGCCTTCTTAATCTCCAAAATCTATCACTCAGTTCCGCTACAGTTTAGGGTCTTTGAACATACTGCCCTGCATCCTGTGGCTAAGGTCCCATCAGCTGATTTCCAGGCTTCACCAATGCATCCCTAATGCTGCCATAAATCATTGTTCTGCAGTCTGTAGCATCTTTCCTGTAACAAAACTCATTAAATGTGATGACAGCCCCTCAACAATGGAGAATCCAGAGCAGAACCATCACTTACCAGTGACATTAAAAACACACATGGGGCCGCTGTTGCAGGAAAACACGAGGGCACCAGAGCACCAAGGCACAGAGGGTCCAATGCAGAGAGCCCTGGGTATCAGGTACAGGACTAGGACAGCACCACCTCACTGCTGCCCAAATGGACATGGCTTTCCTGGGTGCATTGTAATAAGGGTTGATATGCTTGGAAAGAGCTGCTGCACAACCCTTCCAGCACAGGGAAAGGCACCAGCTGCAGTGCAGCTGGAAGTACCCTGCTGTGAATACACACAGCTCAGAGGTCTCACGGATGTTGATTAAGCTGGTTTCATGCACATCACACCTTCAAGCTGTACTCCACAGTGATGGCAACTAACAATGTAAACTAAAATATAAAGCCAAGAAGGTGCTGTAAGCACATACGCGTGAGTCTGGGACCAAAACACCAGCTGTGGAGGGTGCCAGCTCACACCTCTTTCTTGTTGAAATTATTTAAATCTTCAAGACAAAAGATTTAAGCAGAGACCAAATTTTAACTACTCTGAGTTGCAACAACTATCTGTCACTGCTTCATATTTAACTTCAGAGTTAAATAGTCTCTGAACCTGCAGGTCATTGAATTGAGGGGGGTTTTGAGAGCATTTTTTTTTCAAAGGGAACTTCTAATATGCCTACTGCTCCCTCTCAGTGCAGCCGAGCAAATTCAGACGTTAAATGAAATAGGCATGTTTTCAGATATTCAAATTAAGTTTCTACACCCCCCAATAAAGTATATTTCATTATGTCAGGTCAAACCTGCAAAATAAATAGGGCATAAGTACAGATTTCCATTTAAAAAAAAAAAAAAAGAACCACCCTGTGAAATTTTAGTGAAAATTCTTAAACACTTGAAAGGCCTCTTCTATCTCTTTGCAGCAGAGGTAGGAAGGGCAGAAAATTATGACACAGTAATTATTATGATGGATGTTGAGCCAGTCCTTTATATTAGATACACTGCTTGTGCAGGAACCAGCACTACAGATTGCATACTTCACTAAGCAGGACACTCGAGATTATAATGGGCAATATAGATTAACAACATTAGGTTAAAGCAGGATAATTCTTCTTTCTCATTTCTATTCCTTTCCCATGCATCAGCTTCTGCTTCACATTTCTGCACTCCTTGCTCCCAAGCCTTAATCTGCACATCTGAGAAGTGTTTTCCATTTCAGCCAGTACAAATTTGGAGTAACTTGATGGAAATTTATAAAATTTCACTGGTGTAAAACTCAGCTATGACTAAAGACTCAGACCTGTCTGTTGCAAATTAAAGGTGATGTGGTGTTTGCTTTAGCTGTCTCTTGCTAACAGCAGGAAAGATCCATCTTACTCCAAACCAGCATGAGAATTTAAGGGAAAGGCTTGTCTCTGCACAGTGGAAACAATCGGCGTGCTGTTATAAAAGGGCCAATTTATAATTGTAGCAATTATCTCAATGTCGGGGTGAGACCAAAGCAGTGTAACACTTTGCACATAAGCAAGGGCTGAACTTGTCCTATGCTCATCCCTCTCCAGTCTGGGTTTGCTACCAAGAAAAAGCCCAACTGTGCTTCAGGAAATATCTTCCCAAATGTAGCCGTGCTCATGATATTCAAATATAATCAGCTAAACACCTTCTAGAGCTCTGACTCAGATCTTTGTCCCAGCATCACTAGCACCACCTCACCTCGAGTCCCTCAGCCTGCTTTCAGCCAGAGAGCCCTGCAGAGCTCCAGCAGTCCAGGACTGAGCAGGACCTAACTGTACACACTATTCACTCGGCTTCTTATCTGCTTGGCTACCAAGCTCTTTGACAGCATGGTTGGACTGTGAGTATTCTCTAAGTTAATTAACAAGCTTTAAGCTAATTTAGCCTGAAGGATCATGGTCACACCAGGGACAAAAAAGCAGATTATTTGGCCAAAATGTATTTCTTTCTCAGGTGAGTCAGCATTCAGGTGCTGAGCTTTAGCTCAGAAAGGCCCAGAGAGGTCAGCTGGCCACCCCCATCAGCATCACCTCGAGTTTCCATAAGTTAATACAGCACATAGATTTTGCAGTGCTTTTAAGCCTCACGCTGCAGCTGCTCTCTGCCATGACCAGATGTATCTCCATCCCATAAAAAAAGATCCAGAAGTCCTTATCACATCACAAATTCATGCCCAGTTACACAACAGGAGAGCACAAGCAAGACAGTTCACGTGATAACACCTGAGCCTCTCTCCACAGCTCATGCCAGGCAAAGAGTATGTGGAGAGCCAGAAGACGGTTTCTTGGGTCTGCAGACAAGGATGATGAATTGTCCAAGTGCTAGCAGCAGCAGGACAGTCAGGTACACTCTGTGCTGCTCTATTTCTCGTGCATCCTCAAGGAGCCCTGTCTGTGGGATGCTGAGGCTCCCCTGCTCAGACAGGCTGCAATTCCTGGCAGGGCTGCCAGCCTTGCTGCATTCCTCCCGCTTGCTCCATGCTGATTCCTAAAGGAGCATTTTGGCACACGTCAGAGTGACCCTTTCCAGCCTGCTACAGGACTGGATTCCAGTACAGCTCATGAGGAGAGCTGGTAAATGTTTAATGTTAGCTGCAGCAGAGAAACGCAGTAAACATTTCCTGTAATTGGTCTGCTTTAAAAATTGATTTCATGTGAAAAAGCAAAGAACCACACTGCACTTCGTGGCTCAGGGGTGCTAAGATGTAAAAATCAGAGGGAAGGCGTTATGTTTGCAGCACATCTCTCCCAGCACGGTCCGGAGGGCAGGCGTGCCTGTCCCCCCAGCTGTGAGCGTGCTGGGCTGGCTGCAGGGCGAGGCAGAGAAGAGATGCTGAGGGTGGCACCAAGCCTCACGAGCAGCTCATGGGGCTTTCCAGTTTCTCTTACATTCAGCTCAATGCCTCCCCGTGGAAAATAACACAGGAACAGCCAGCAAATGTCTGCAGAAGGGGAAAAGTGAAGCATGAGCATAGAGAGGGGAACTCTGCGATTCAGGTGACATAGACTGAAAGGCCTGGAGATTACTTGTGCCGTGTGTTATCAGTCCTTAGGACTGGAGATAACAGAGATGATAATACAAAAGCAAGCTTACTGTGAATTTATGAATTGGTAAGTCACATTCGTGTAACAGGCCACACTAAATCACTGTTTGTTGCTGTGTTTCTGTAAGCTGGTATGCATTCCCTACCTGCTATCTGGCTTTATTGCAGTTTGCTTCTTATTTGGCAGACAAAGAATCCAAGATTTCTTCTAAATCAACTTAGCAAAACTGATGTATTCTGTCCTCTTGACTCTTGGAAAAGAGAGGCAAAAGTGGTTTATTCTTTCAAGTTCTCATTCATCAAGGTGCAATTTCTGCAGTTTAATTAGTCCTTTTCTTACCCTGCAAACAGGCAGTCATCACTGGATCTCCAGGTTAGAAGAGGGAACAGCTCAGTGGGCCCGGGCTTAGCACTCAGAAAGGCACTGCTCAGCTCCTGGATCCACTGTTCATCTTTTTGGTCAAGGCACAGAGTCTCCCTCCCGGCAGACTACAGCCATTGAGCAGAGAGGGTATTTCTCTATGTTCAGCCACTCCATATTTCAGCCACTGTCCATCCAGGGAGAGCATTAGCTCTGTACAGTAGAACTCTCTACTACTCTGAATATATATACTGTGTCTTTGATCTTGTTCAACTTGGTGCCCCTCAGTGCCATAAACCACAGATTTTAATGTCCCTTTCTTCCCAGGATCTGCCAGCCTAGAGTGGGTATTAACTGACTGCCCTGTTCATTTTGCTTTCCAGGATTTCCCTGTGGTGGTGTCACCATGACAAAGAGCAGTTTTCTTACTCATAGGGGGCTTATGTTATATCCTTATATCTATCTTTTGAACACCAGCAGTATCACCCATATTTCTGTAGGGAAAAAAAAAAGCCCACAAACACTACCTATCCTTTTTACAAAAGAGTTTGTTACCATGCTGTGTTCCCCATTCATTCTCTATGAGTGCCTGTCACTTTCTCTTATTACTTACGTAAGAAAATAATTCGTCCTGTCAAAAGTTCTGTTGCTTTTTAATAAGGAGTAATTAGGTATGGAAATAAACAATCTCTCTATTTTCCTCCAGACACATAGATTGATTGGCCTATACTTTAGCTGGATGCACTAGACCATATTCTACATGTGTGCAAACGAGCAGAAGGGTGTGCAAGAGAAAGAAGGAAACTACTGAGGGAAACACAGCTTAAGGAAGCCAGTTTTGCATTTATATTGATTTCTGTCCTGAGAACAGGTTAATCTAACTTGAGTGAAATCAAGCTTGCTAGAAGTGCCTCATGAGGTTGGGCATACACTCTGAGACAATCCCAAAGTCTTCAGTTTTCACAACCAATACAAAAAACAAACTAACAAAAACCTATAAAAATACCACAGTTTTGGCAATCCAAGCCTGATCTACCAAAAACACTCAGTTCAAGAGTCTTCATTCAAATTTCACACTGTGACAGTTTATGAAGTCTGCAAAGAACATCATTACAAACACTGGAACACATATCTACACTTTGCAAAGACAAAGTCTTTCCTTGAAAGGGAAGAGCAATTCCTGTTTACCGGGCATATCTGAATCGTCTTAGCATTTTGTTTTTCCTAAATTACATCAGTTCTGGTATCCCACAGAGAAATTCAAGAATTAAGCCTTCCTAATTCAGATGAATAGGATATTTTATAAGATGTTATGCATGCCATATTATAATTCATTGACGCATCACAAAATAAATAAAAATTCTAACACATACACAATTTGTAAAATTATATTTTAACTTACACTTCCTAGAAACTTTCAGAAAACTTTCCTTTGTACCAAAAAGGAAGGAAAACATGCACTGAAATAAAAACATTTCCCAAAAATAAATTCACAAGGTCAATTCATTGTTACTTCATATATAGTAGTAATTCAATAACAGCTATAGTCCAGTCTTGTCTAGTGTAATATGTCAAAGAAAATGCTCTGGCTTTTAATGATCATTGTCTTCAAGCTATTTTTCCCCTCAGAGGTTATTAAACCTTCAGGCACTATTAAGTCTCTTACAATGACCCTTTTGCTGCCAGATGATGGGCCATCCCATAAGGTACTATAATATTGAGGATGAGCAGTCATATTCTACTACAGGTCAAGAATATTCAAGAGATTTTGTAATTTAAGCTGCTGAAAAAAGGAATAATTAACTGGCCTGAGGATTCTTGTGGTGCTGCAAAAAAAGGCCTTTTCTTGTTGGATTTTTTGGTTTTCATCACCACTTGCTGCAGGGATTAGGGTAAGCTCTTTTCATTTACAAGTAGAGTTGCTCAGGAAAAGAGGAGCTTTCTTTCCTTTTCTTAGATAAAAGCCCTAGCTTTGTGTGCTTTTAAACAGAATTCTAAAGAAAACACTATTTCTAACACCTCCCAGATTTCTCCATGCAAGAAGTCGGTACACCTTTGGCTCTGCTCTCTAAGCCTTATTTCAAGCATTCCCTACTGTTCTGTACAAGGTTAATGGTGTAAGCACAGTATACATTACTAATATATACACATTATATGTATAAGTAATCGATAACCATAAGTACATCTTACAGCTGGACATGGGAACATCAGCAGACTCTTGGAGAAGAGCTTGTAGTGATGGCCAGCTGGGTGTATCAGCAAGACCAAGATGGGAAGGATGGAAATCCCAGAGGCAAACCTAAACCTACAGGCAGACAGGATGTTAGAGACCCCAGAAAAGCTGGTGGTTCCACATGCAAGATGAGAGAAAAAAAAGCAGCCAGCATCTAGTTGAGAAAATACTTAGGTTGAAAGCATGTACACCAAAGGATTCCTATGAACTGAAATGACAAACATGCATAGGAGGAACAGTAGCAATAGTCTTGACTGAGACAGCAATCTGTTAAGGAAGATTGGATCTACTGTAATACTTAATTCTAAAAGAGCTACCTAAAAATTATTATTACTGGGAAACTAAGAAATTGCAAATAAAAGGGCAAGAAATTTATAGGTGGCATGGGGACTATTTAGAAAACCATAAATGTTCAAAAGAAACATCTGCCATTTATCCTTTTGAAAGGATCAAGTAAAGATTGATGTGGTCCAACAGGAAAGGAAAAAAAAAAGGGGGGGGACGGGACATAATAAGAGGTGGTACTTTAAAAGTAGAAATCATGTCCCCACAAGTAAAACAGAAGAGCTGAAACTTAGACGCAGTAGGTAGGAACCTTAAGAAAGTAGGCCAAAAAAATTTTGAACAATCAACATGCCAGAGACACAGAAAGTAAATCGCAAAAACTTTTTCAATCCCCAACTCAAAAAGGAATCCTACCAAAGAGTCTGCAGGGCTGATAAGAAATTGAGCTATTAAAGAAAGATTGAAGGAAGATAAAACCATTGCAAAAATAAAAAAAAAAAAAAAGGAGGAAAAAAAAAGAAAAAATAATCCATCCCTAACTGCATTCTTTACATCAGCTTACTTGATGGAAGATACTAAGAATGTTCAGATATCAGAGAGGATTTTTGTGGGGTTTTCTTTTCCTTTTCTACACAGGAAATATGTCTGAGGAATTGTGTCAAACTGAAATGTCAGTAGGAGAAGCTTCAGAATAAATGAATAAAATTACTAGTAACAAGTTACCAGCACCAAGATAGTATTGGATATGAAATTGCCCAAGTACTTACTTTGGCATGTATCCTATCACTTACGTTTGGCTCAGTATTTAAGACAGGAAGAAATGAAAAAAAGGACAGCAGTTTTTAAAAGGCTTTCCAGGAGACAGAAAAAGCAAGGTCCATAAAATCTGGCTAGTTGGCTGAAAGTATAGTAAAGAAAAGAATTAACAGACACTTAGATAAATATGATACTATAAAAATACACCAATGTGGCCATTGTTGAAAGAAATCATTCCTCACAAATATACTGGAGGAATGACCTAGGTGAAATATTGTACTTCCACTTCGGAAAAAACTTTGGGTCATACTGCTCATGAAAATCTCTAAAAGAGCTTCAGATATTCTGGGGTAAGACAAAGTGGTACTCAACCCCACTAACAAGGTAAGAGCCAGCCAACCCAGCATAGGAAGGGTCTGTCCCATGGTATCTGCTCAGTGCATTCAGAGGTAACAGGGAAACTAATGTGAATCCTCAGGTGACAAATTCCAAATACCTCACATCCAATTTCAGTTTTGAGCATCTTGCACATAAAGCAATGAGATGATAGACTGGCAGATGAAACCCAATGTCAAGAAATGAAGAGGAAACACGCATACCGATTACCTCCAAATTAACTGTGACCACTTCAGAAGGACCTCAGTGACTGTGAACAGCTCCCTAGAAATATGGTCTTATTTTAATTACTCATAAAAGAGTAAATTCAAATGCTAGGGCATAGTAGGAAGACAGTAGTTATTTTAAAAATGTAAGAAAGGAACAACCTTTTGTCACTACATAACTCAACGTGTGCCACCTCTGTAGATATCACCGATTCCATCTTTCAAAACTGATGGAGCAGAATTAGAGAAAGCAACAGAAGGGATAACTAGCATATTCAAATTTGTATGAGAAATCCTACCAAATGTCATTTTGCTCTGTTTCTCAAAATACAAGATGATGGGAGTAATAATTAAAATGCCAGAAACTTGAAAAAAACAAAAGGTCCCTTTCACAAAAGCTAGAATTATTTCTTAAATCTCCTTGCTACAAGATATTATATGTACCATACAAGTCTGAGGAAAAATTAGACAATTTCATGAAAGAGGCATATTATATGTGATTATGTGAACATAACATCCAACTTACAAAATTCCCTAAGCCACAACTGCCAGAATCTATGAAAATATCCAGGGAGAAAATTCACATTTTAATTGCTCCCTTTTTCTGCCCTTTCCTTGAATGTCTGCTATTGACCACTGCCAAAAACAGAGTATGAGACTGAAAAGACTTGGAATACACTGACTGTGGCTGATGCTATGTTCTTGTGAATACAGAAAATATGATGTATGGCTGTAAAATACAATTATATAGAACTGTGATTACCTGGGCTCAGTCGAAATCTTTGACAATATCTTCAAGATTCTGGTAAAATCTTGAAAGTTAATGTAACTTTAATAAAAAATATGTTTGTGTTGTATAGATATTTAAAGATGAATGCTTTAATTAGATATCTTCATTGCAAGTGGCCTTGATGATAAGTTAAATGTAGTTTCCATTTTTACAAAACCTGTTACAATTCTGAAATGTCTTTTCTTTGCCATTCAGTTTGGGAAAAATGCCAGAATGATAAAATTAAATTTGAGCATTTTAACAGCAACAAAAAAACCCACCAAACCCCACAACATTTTTTTTCTGGAGAAATGTTATTTATAGAGAAAGAGTTGTAATTACAACAGCCCTTTTCAGATAAAAAAAAAACCACAGAACAAAAAAACCCAAAAAAACCAACCCTAAATTGTTCTTATTTCAAAAAAGAAAGAAACCAAAACACCATATACCATCCAGCCTCACTAGTAAATAGGTCACCTACCCAGATACACTTGGCATTGTTGCTCTGGTAATTCAGCTCGATGGGTTTTTCATTGGTATGCATGTTCATCACTCAGGTCACACACCAGCAGAAAACACAGAAAAGATAAAGATACAAACCCTTCTGTGCAGTTCAAAGGAACCAGATCCTACTGTTTAGTCCAAATTAAACTCCAAGCATCCACCAACACTGAACCACAACAACCAGCTGCTTCGTGCAGTATGCACCAGCCCTCTGTTTTCTCTTGAAGAAGTCACAGCTGTGATTTAACAGTCTCTTTGACTTTCAACCCAGGCTCTGTTTTGTATTGTTCCATCAGCAGTCTTGTTTA
This sequence comes from Gallinula chloropus, assembly GCF_964237585.1. NCBI lineage: Eukaryota > Metazoa > Chordata > Aves > Gruiformes > Rallidae > Gallinula > Gallinula chloropus. The sequence goes on from NC_140097.1 coordinate 9,581,540, forward strand.
TGAGACATGCTCAGGTTTGGTGTCTTAGGTTTGTGTTTTTCCCTTCACTTTCTGCAAAGCATTTCCAGAGTAAAACTCTCTTACACAAACCAGGCAGTCCAATAATATATAACAAGGTCTACCGCGCTCCTAAGGCAGGGAGGATTGATGTGGGTGGAGGAGCAGGGGAACAGTTCATCCTTGCTGAAAAAGCTCTTAATCTCGATGATCTCTAAGGACAGTGATCAAATTGCATAGCAAGCCCAAAGTATTCAGCATAACTCAGTCCTGAGATTCATATCACAGCCTTTCCAACAGCACTGGAATCTAAATGTTATTTTGGGTGCCCTAGCTTAATTCACTATAGGGAACTACACCAGAAGCAGCACTTCTGAAGGTCCTGTGCATGGCTGAGTTCCCTGCAATGGTCTGTAAACCACAGCAAAACCAAGATATATTACTTCAAAAACATCCCTTTGAATATTCCCCAGAAGTTAGGAAAGATGAGGAGCTGTCCAGCCAAGCTTTTTCTTTTACTGTCTTTTAAACCCAGCAGCACAAACCTCTCGCATTCGTATTTTGATGCTGTTCAAGCAATGCAAGTTGTGCTACCACCAACATTGCACAAACTTACTGAAATGCTCCTAACTTGGGTTGCAAAAATACTGAGCATATGCTGGAGTTTTCACTCACTGTAGATTAAATGGCCCTTCACCTCTTCACTGCTAATATGTTTATCATTTGCTTTCAGCTCTATATGTAAAGTTGTTAGAGGTTCTTACATCATGAATAGTCTGAAAAGCCCATAAACATAAGCTCTGTGCAATTACATTTGCCAGGAGTATGGCATATTAATCTAATTTAATATTTTGCCTCAGTGAAGTTAATTTCAGAATGGAAAGAAACCTGTTATTGTTCTGAGATTTCAAAGATTTCCCACCTTCAGCCTGTGTACAGGACTTTAGTAATTAGTCAACTGGGATGCCCTAGAAGCCCCCTGTGCTGGAAGTCTGTGTGTCACCTCAAAGCTTCTTCTCCGTCTCTCAGCACTGCACAGCTCAGTTCCCAAGATCCTCACCCACTTTCCTTTCTTTCTGAAGCCCAAGAGACTACTTTCCACAGAATTTTAATAGTTCTTCATCACAGGTACAGTCCCTGAATTCCTCCCTCCAGTAGATCCATTGCTGCCTCACCTCCACTGCTCTCTTGAGCTCTCTCATTATCAGGCATAAGCCACAGTAGATAGAAAAAAAGCAAAACCTGGTCTTAAAAAGCAGCTATAGAGTTCAGCCCCTTCCAGGAAATGAGTCCAACCTGCTTGTTTCCTCCCTTCCTTCCTAGAGCTGCAAGCTACACCTCTTGATCCCAGTCCTGACTTTCAACCTATGCTGTCTGTATGGAATTGATCAATGCAAAGTGTGTTAAGGAGATGGAAGGGACTTGTCTTGCTCAAGCTGAAATACCTGTTGGGAGGTTTCTGGAAAATTCATTTTGGATCGATCCAGAACATTTCATTTGATCCAAAAGAAAATAATCTTGGCTTCACTACACAGATTATTTAACTTTGTTTGGTTGGTGTTTTAACCTTCAAATTCAGGTCACCCTCTTCAACAAAAAATCCTACTTTGACACGAGGTTGAAGAGTTTCTCTTCATGCAGTGCAGGTGTACAACACCAGAGAAACCCCAAAGTAAAGCACTGCTTTTGAATAATGTGGTGAAGAAAAACGCATGAGGATGCTGCAGTGGCATGAGGCTGCTACACACCACCGGTTTGAACCCCTGTCTCAGGGTTGGCAGTGCCTACAGGAAGAGAGAGGGTTTCAGCCATCTCTGAAGAAGGGTTTCAATATATTCTAAATTTCCATCCCTGCTTCAGTATGAATTACTGCCAGAACTCAATCTAAATTTGTAAATAGTGTGCATCCCTCCACCAAAATCTCTTTTATGACCTTACACACACTTCACCAAAACACTAGCCAGTTCCTTCCAAACTGTTTGGACACATGAAAAGAGATAGTGTCACACCTGAAATGAGTCTCAAGCTCTGGAGTGTTGCATACCAATGAACAACCACTCCTCTCCTGACACTCTGCTCATTGGCATTTCCCTGGGACAATTCCTTGCTACACATCAGAGTACACTGACAGAGGACCTGGACAATCACAGATGTCAGCTGTCTGTGCTTACAGATGTATTTCCATCCACAAGATCTTTTGCAAGCTGCAATGACCTGAAGTACTTCATAGCTACAGTCCCAAAATTTTATATCCTTCGTTGTGTATCCGGTTATATCACCACAATCCCAAATCCCAGTAGACCCAGCAGCAGTTCTTAGTGACACAGAAAATAAAGACAACTCACATAGCATACTCACAAAACTAGAAAATTTAGGTACCATGGGACTACCCACCCCTTGCTCCAGCCAAAACACTCTGTCCTAACTCTTCCAGTAGAAAGCCAAACTCTCTGGCAATGATTTTAGTTTAAACATCTTCATTTCTACTCATTTATACCCAGGCAGCAGTGAATCAAGTAGTTAGAGCACACTTATTCCCCTGTGTCTCCAAGTATTTTTATTAAGTAATTCTGGCCAAGAAAAGAATCTGGGTTTGCATGTTTATATTTTTGCTACTCTCAGCTCTGCCCCCTCTTTTCAATGTGATTTACAAGTGACAGCCCTGCAGAAAGTGCTTTTAACACAATGTACTTATAAATTATGAAAAAACAGATTTACAATCTAATCTCTTCATGTGCAGTGATGTGTATTAAATAAATTCTGTTAGCATCAGAAATCACTGTAAATTTGGTGTCTGCCTAGGAAACTACAGTCCATATTATCATCAGCAAAAACTGTGTGTTTTTTCCTCACTTCTGCTACTTAGATGAGCTGGGGACAGTCTTATTGGAAGAAAATATAATTTCCCTAGCATGGTCTCCATTAGTTCAAAGCTGCAACGGTCCACTCAAAAAAAATGAGTTAATGGTTGATTTTTCTAACTAGTGTCTACTCTTTAGTCATTAGCTAGCAAAATGTTTACTCCTATAAAATATGTTTCCTAGCGATTATTAATCATAGTTTATTGAGGAGCAATCAGTTGTATATTTGAGTTTTCCACCCCTTTAGAAAATTAAAATGCTGAGATACTCATTTTTGCAATGAACATCTATCCAATAATCACCATATTTACTTTTCATTTATGGGGGAATAATCTGTTTTAATTAAGCCTAACTGAAGAACTTTTATCAAATGTAATTATCCCTTTCGATAAATATGTCTCCACTAATTACATTTAACTGTTGGATTTATAGCTCTTAAGTCATTTGGTGGGAAACATAATAAATCTTTAGTAATACATGCTAAATTACTATAAATTAATTCATATCATTAACATAATAAACAAATTAGGATAATTTCACTTAATTAGTTTGGGTGGTTAACTCAAACTCACTTGTAAAGCTTCATGGTAATCAAAATTTTACCAGTATTTTTAGAGATAATTTTTGGTAACGAACCTTTTTGAATATTTACACTGAAATATTTACCACTGCTGGAATACAGTAAAGACATATTCCTTTTGGATAACAGAGCCTTGGAGGAACTGATGCTGGGTACCTTTTTTAACGTAATTAAACGTGCACCCCAGGTTTTCAAGTTTGAGCCGCTGGATACTGAAGAACCCACATGGCAATACTATAAAATTTTAGGAGTGAACTCCTCCTCTCCTCCTCCCATTTTCTAGTTTTTGCTAGTCATCAAAATGCACATACAGGCAAAGGTAACAACAGAAGCTCGGTGATGAGGGATAATGGGATTGCACAGGGGAAGTAGAGTGGCTTGACCTGGCAGAGGTAGGTAGGTGACCAGACCTGGGTTAGCCCCCTTTCCTTGCCTCAGGAGCGATGTGCTGGGGGACACAACAAAACCAACAAGCTACAAGGACGATCACACAGCCTCTCCCAGAGGCACACCTTGACATGTACTGTCAAACCACCAAAAGCAGGCATCTCCTCTCAAATGATAGCTTACGCCTCATTCCACAGCAGGACATCGCGTGAACAGCGGGCCTGGGAACTGCCACCAGGTATGTAACTCTCTGAATGGCTCTCAGAAACCCCTTTGCCATGTTCTTTTTGAGTTGAACTGTCAGTGTGTTGGTCAGAGATATTCCTGCAGGGAGTCCTGTTATACTCACAGAGTTCTTTCCCTTTGCATGGACTATGGTGACAAACCCCACAGGTACCACTGCACTGGCACACACACAGCTTATAGCTCCTGCTGACAAACATACCATCTCAGCAGTGCTTCCACCTCCTGCTAGCTGGAGATAAGTCTTGAGCTTAGTTCAGCCAAAGTCAAAACCCATCCATATATTTATACAGAAATCACTCATCAGATTACATGTTCAAGGTGAGGAGTAAAGATGAAAGCAGATGAGCTTTTTAGTCATGAACTTTTGGAGCTTAATCTTCTTAGATGAACTCAGACAAGCAAAGAGCTTCCCTGCAGGCAAAACATCCCTCATAAATAGAGAAAAATACCAATCAACAAGACTTATTATTAAAAGAACATTTTAAATCTTTTTCCCCAAAGCATTAGTGGCTCTTTCTCATGGGAGTGCCACCTTTATTCCATGTCGTCCTACTTTGCTGTGCTGATCTGTGAGAGGCAGGGGGTGTTGGGATTAATGGCCCCAGCTGGCTGCTTGTTTTTTTTTTTTTTCTCTTTAAGTTGCAGTTGTGTAGGTGAGGGAAATACAAGATACTTTCCATGTCTCAGTATCGGGGCTCAGACAATTCACTGCACACAAAGTAAAATGCAAAAGATAATTTTGAGGATTTGGATTTTATATGCCAATTTTGTTCTTTGTGTTTTCTCTACTCCATCACTGCCCAATGCCAATCTCTTGGCCCTCAGTAAGGACCTTTCTTCTGGGCTCTATGAGTGGTTCTGCCCATAGTGATCCTGTGTTCACAGACCATCTCCTAGCCAGCATATAACAACCACCTCTGCCTCTCCTTCCTCCAGCCCAGGAGGCAGGCAGGCAGAAGGTGCAGTGATAGTAGGCTGCCACAACAGCTCTCCAGACCACATGGCTGGCAAAGCAGCAAGAAGTAAAAGAAGGAAAACCCAAGTAATGACTTCAAACAGGTTTTCATTTCACCCAACAGATATGGCATTGTTTGGGATCATGTCTCCGTGGCAATCTGAAGGCTGGAGAAACTGTTCATCTGATGTCCAGTACTGTTCACGCTGTCCCAAGACAGAAGAGTCCACACACACTCAAGGGAGGCAGGGCAGATCCTGCCTTCACTGAAAAAGCTTGGACTTCAGGGCTCACACTCTGTGAAACATTCACTCTTAACAGTACACAATACACAGAACTAGGGCAATACAAGGTTTGCATCATACATTTCGCACTGAACTGAACCTCTTTGTATGTCAGGAATTGTCCATCCTCATGCTTTATTTTCTAGAGATGGGTGACACAGATGTTTTATTTGACTTAATGCTGGGAAACTCCAAATCCTATTTGTATTTCCAAACTGCCATGTTAACTTTCCTCCCATTTTACTTAACTCGTTTTTTACCTTAGTCATATTAATGGTTCTGTAATAATATTAGACAACGTTCGCTAACCATTAACTCCAAAAATAATCGTTGTGCTAAATCAGAGTTAATTAGTGTGTCACAAACTCCAGTCCTAGCACAGGGTGATGACTGAATGAAAAGAATGCAATGTCACTTCACCAAGAATTACATATACAATTTTAAGAGGTATTTTAAATATTTTTCTTAGCAGCTGTCAGCAGAAGCGATGGGATGTGATTCTTTAGAGAGCATTGCTCTTTACTAAGTACAAGCAAGTGAGCTATCACCAGCCTTCCACTGGCTGCAAAAAACAGATTTAACATTAATTTATGAATAGCTGAACTTTTTCTCTTTAATGTTTAATAGTGAATCATGCTCTAAACCCTTTATATTTCACTGCACATCAGCAAGGTTGTCAGGAGCAAAAGATCAGGATAACATAATTCTTATGGCTTGTTCTCACGCACCCCTCATTTATTCCTGAAGCAGCCTGAATCATCCTGAAAGTAGATGCATGGGGTGGCAAAATTTAAATGTGAAAGGAGTTGCTCTTTAAGGGCCATCAAGTTTTTAAAAGCCTAACTTCCAGCTGAAACCGTAGGAGCTGGATTCATTCTCTCACACAGGCACTGAGTCATGCACATTCATTTCCAGAGCCCACAAGATAAGGAGGGTCAGGCCACTGGCTGCGCCTATGTGCCTGCATCCCAGCGAGCATCACGGGTAGGAGGAAAACGCAGACAGCAAAGGCTCCCAAGGCTCAGGATTTTTACCTTTTCACATCTCTAATTCACTTAATGCCATGAAGAAATCAGATACACCCCTTCCTCAGTGCCTCATGAGTCACGAAGCACGCCTGCCAAAACGGTAGCTTCTGTCATTGTTATCAGCAGAGCACAGCACATTATGGATTCCATGCATTTTTAACTCTCCAATGTCTTTCAATGTAGAGCAGATACATCAGATCTTCACACACAGTGGAAAATTACATGACAGCTTTGATCATCTCCAAGACCAGGCTCTTAAAGCCTAATTTTACAACCATGTAGAGGAAGACACTCAAAATATGTTCATGGTGCACTCCAGAATCACAGTATAGACACAGCTTTTCTTTTTAAACTTCTGTTTTCCACATTTACAGAACTACTACAAACATATGAAAGACCAGATATCTTTTTACTGATAGTGATTAGAAAAAAAGAAAAGTCATTTTCAGACCTGAATGATTATTTGCAGGAGATGTCTTGTCAGGCTTCGTGTTTGAAAGAAAAAAGTCTGCTGACCTTGTGAGGCTCTTGGTGATGACGCTGTGTCATTCTGTCACCACACAATGCAGTATCTTGGAAAACCTTTCCTCACCTTCCACCCAAAGCTTCCCATGAAACATGGAATGAGGAGCAACACCACAGTTAAAAAATCCCCCACCCCATTCATGTCACATCAGGCTGAGGGTTATATATTAACTTCTGCAGATGCTACCCCATCTCTCTCTCAATAGTCCAGCTCTGGTCTCTATTGATGACAGCTCCCACCCTGCCTTAGGGCTCCCAGAATCACTGGGGCAATCTCTGTCTTTAGCCCTTCAGTGCAAAAGGTTGCAAGGAAACCATTTTTGTGTTTGTTGTACATAACCACAAAGTGCCTTTCCACTGTCTCTATCATGCTATTTCTGGACACAAGCACAAAAGACCTTTGCTTTGAGTCAGAATCCAAATGGAATAATTCTAAATAATGGAATAAACTAAAATGCTAATAATTCATTATCATTTATTTAGATCTAAAATGGGTTCCTGGAACTCCAGACATCATTTTAGTATTGCCAGCAGTGGGGAGAGCAGAAGCTTCAAGCTCCAGGAGCCAGGCTCCAGTTTAGTTGCAATCAAAAAGCTCGCTAAGATCAAAGCTTGAAAATATCAGATACTGGTACTACATTCAAAGACTCATGGGCTACTGCAGTACCACTGTCACTGCTGAGCTCTCACAGATGAACTGTTTCTCTATCATTTGAGAAACCTGAGGTCCTTCGATGAGACCCTGCAAGAGTGGCTCTCTAACACCTGATGGAGAAGGCTCCATTAGGTTAAGGATGTGAACTCTGGTATTATGATGATTTAGGAGGACAGAGTCCTACACAGGAACATCCACAGGACACCCGATAGAAGAGCAGCATTCCCTTACCAAGCAGACAATGGAAGAAAGAAGGTGAAAGGCTTTTGTGCAAGACTTTTATTATTACCACTGCCACCTGGGTGTTCTGCCTACTCGAAATATCTCTATAATCTCTCAGGTGTGGTGAAACACTGAGTAATGTTGGACATAAAATTGGTTAGCCTCAATGATCTTAGTAACTCGCAGCATTTCCTGAGTAGTTGAAAACTGACGACAGGCTGCTGCTCTCTCCTCCCCAGGCTATTTTCTCAGTGACAGTAGATACATCCAACTCTACTGCGGCAGCACCCCTTCAATTGCTGCTGGAACAAACCATCGATTATGATTTTATAAAGCCAGAGAGGCTGGTTGTTATATTAGGTAATCATGAGACTGTTACCCAACTATGCAAGGAAAGCGAGGCCTTAGGCTGTTACAGTAGCTAACAAACCTGTCATTAATTACTGAGGAAAAGCTTTCTGCCTTTTCAATAATGTATACAGCTGGATCTACAGTAGCAAAAGATTAAACGTAATTAAAATGGAAGCTTTAAATTCCAAGAGGCAGCCTGACTTCAGGACTCCGCCAGCACCAGCAGAGCACAGATAAGGACCACAGCTAATGAGGATCCTGCCCTGGGGCTGGCACACAGCACCTCCAACACTCACCCTGGACTGGGGGTCTCTTTATGAAATAATTTCAGATGAAGATAAAGACCTGCTAATCTCATAAACTTGCACATTGGATGCCTTGCTTAAGCACTTTATCACTATGACTGGCCTATCTTAGAGCTTCTTTGTCTTAGTCTTTGAGGTTTAGTGAAGGGTAATGTAATCTTCCAACGGGGTTACTGCCCTCCTAGGTTTCAATTTAATTGGGCTGTGCAGGAGTTCAAGTACTACATACACTTAGAAAAATCTCTGGGTGAATTCAATCCATATGCAGTTCCCTAATATGCAAAGCAGCGTCCTAATGCACCCCAAACCCATTTGCATTCTTCTTTCACAAGGAACAGCTTTTATTATAATGTATTTTAAAATGAAGTGTATCAAAACATTAATCTCATCATTACGCTTCATTATAGGAGTCCTCACTATATCTCCTGTTATGCCTGAAAACAGATCAGAATTGCCCCAGTGTTTGGAGCAAAAAAGCTTAGTGAGAAAACTCTTTTCTTCAGTCTGATGATTCAGGTATCAGGCATCAACAAGTTCTCAGACTAAGTCCCTTTCAAAACTCTTGGATATTTTGGCTTTCCAGAGTAATTCCAGAGTGCTAAAGATCTGTCCTTCTAGAAACACATGGAAAAATCTGCATATACATCTACTTTTACATGTACACATACACACACAGTATGTCCAGTTATTGTAATAGGACATGTCTATGCTAATCCCCAGCCTACACAGTCCCATCAGGTAGGCACCCCATCAGTGAAAAAGACAACATCCCTCTACACTGGGGTTCTAGGAATTATTTATTTGTGTGCTTCAAAGCTCTGGCTCACAAGTAAGAGGGTTTTTACTTTAGTGTAGGTTTAGGTCATTTTGGATATAGCCAATATCTTTTTTTACATATAGAAATTGTTACAGCAAGAGCACTTGCTGTCTTAGTCTACAGCCTCTAGTCAATACCTGCATCACTTCATCTCTGCACAGAGGGACAGCATCACACAGTGTATATTTTGCTGTACAGTAACAGTGTTCCTCCTTAAAACTACCTTGCGAGTTACTCTTTATCATTACTTTTCAGCATTAAGGTTATCTGAAAAATGTCATTCGACATAAGTATCCCCCCATTATAAGTATTCCCCTAACACCACAATGGTTAACCTAGATTAACCTCTACATAGTTAAATTAGCCTTTCATGTCTAATTATGCTCTGTGATGGGATACATTAGTTCCAATCTTCGCAGCCATAAGGGACCTGTAGTTTCAAGTGACCTCTATACATGGACAATAATCCAAATTAAAATAGACATGAAAACAGGATCAAGGGCTAGACATGTAGGCTTTTGTACCAGTTTCCAAGGTCTGATTAAAGGTTTGAAGCTTCTGGACACTGCTCTAGTTAGGAGCTAATGGAGAATTACCCTGTTTTAAAAGTCACAGCAAGGAAACACTCAGCAAATAATCTGTTTGTGCACAGATTAACTTTCTATCACGTGCTTGTATTCTGACAGATTCACATGCTGTCCTCAGCTATTTCAACCAGCAATACACCTACTTATTGTATTGGAGAATGTCAGAAGCATTTTAGATGAGCTAATGATCTTACTGGAATTATAAACTATTCCTGTTTAATTGCTATAGAATAATCAAGTTGGCTTTTGAAGCTCTGGTAATTCATGATTTTGCAGGTGATGATCTTAACATTAATTTGCTGTTCTCATTTATCTGGTCTAATTCTGCTGTAATGTGGTTGTTTGGTAATTTTGCTAAGGTGTTCAATTTGCATTTAAAAACCAGTCAATGTAAGTTAATAAAATTGTGTCATCTAAACACTAAAGAAATGTTAAATTGGTACAAAATAAACCTTTCTTCTGAAATCTGCTTTGAGCGAAGACAACTGCTATGCATACTGGACAAAGCTGCTCAGACTGAAAAGTCCATGGAACCAAGGAGAAGAGCTACATGAAATTGAGTCTTAAATCATTGCTGTGCACATTTCTTCATGTGAAAACTTAACCATATTAAAACCACATATGCCAGAGTTACTGCTTTTCCCACAACTGCCCTTCACTGCATTCCTCCTAAGGCCACATTTCACATGTGCAACTGGGCATGAGCAGAATGGAATGGATGGATGTGCTAGGAATCTTGATTTTTGGCTGAGTATATCTCGTGTTCTTAATGATCAGCATCACCAGCCCAAAATTGGCTGAACTTTACACAGCACTTCCAGCAACTTCTCTCTAGCAAGCTGTAGACTCTAAGGGCATGTCAGGTAGAGGAAGACAGTATCAGTGCTAGATGATCTTCAGCACAACAGCAGAAATTAACTCATGGCTCCAGCAGAGAGCTGATGCCTGAAGTTCTTTTCTCTGGCTGTCATCAAGAGAGACATCTGGGAAAATGTGACTTTTGCCACTGGCTTCACTAAAGATAAGGCCATTGCCCTTTAGACAGAAGTCATTCTGAACCTCCAGTGAACCCTGATGAGAACATTTGTTCAGGCAGGTCAGCGATTTCCCCCACTTCACACATTGCTTATGCTGAACTGGCCCTGTGGTAACTACTCGGCAGTCCTGCCCATCAACAACAAATACATTTAACAGTTGTCATCATTTCATGCAATCTGTATCTGATCCAAGTATTTTTGGCTCTTGTAATGTATTTTGATGCTGTTTAGCACAATGTACTTTCTGTAGTCAACTCCTCACTCACCTTGTACCTCAACATTCAATTGTCAAATACAGTAACAGGGCATTTGGTTACCAGTTCCACCTCCTGAAAGCATTGCTTTCACAAGTCATCCCCTTTCAGCAGGAAAGTCACTGTATTTACACATCCCACCATTCTCTCAGTCTTCTCTCTACTGTGTGCTGTCTTCTCCCACGCAGCTGAGAGCCCCTTCCCCACTCTACAGTTATACCAGAGTTCAAAACCCCTCTTGCATTGGATGGGCACCTGGCTAAGGAAAACAGAGATGCCCATGATACTATGGAAGGCTGTTACCTGCCCTATAATGGCACAATCCAACAGAAAGTTACAGCCAGGATAGAATGCAGAGCATGCCTGAGTAACCTTGGGCTGTCATGTTGACTCACATCAAGGGACACCTTCCCCCAGGCAGCCCTCTGGGCTTCTTCCTGCTCACCCCAGCTCAGGGATGAAAATGCAAAGTGACAAACCTTTGCCCTGTGGTGTCTCCCCCGGAGGGTTGGCATTTCCCATACAGATTATCATACAGTTCTACCATGGACTTCAAAGAAATGAGAAACTGCACAAAGCTCAATCTTCACTCCAGCTCCTAGTCAATGGCAAGTCTCACACTCTGTCAGGTTCTCTGCCCATGCAAAGCAACCTGGTCCTGTAGGATGGGAAAGGTTTGAAAATCCATCCACCAGTTTTCACCAGCGGAGGATCCAGACCACTGTACTTAATGAGAGTTGGCTAAGGATCAAAGCACTACTAATATTTAGTGTCTGTAAAGAGCTAAAACTAATAAAACATTCAAAACAGGCAGGAAAAAAATACCCAAAAGGAGAAAAGATGTAATTATGTGCTATAATTTCCTAAAGTACTTTCAGCACACACATTTCAGTGTATGACTTTTATTATTAATGACTTAAATGCATAAGTAACAAAGGACTGTGCTACCATTTGCAGTTCATAATTATGCCACATTTGTCGGCCACCACTGATTCACTAATACTAATTTTGTTTAACATACACTGTGTGCAGAACTACAATAAATCTTGTGATATAAAGCAATAACAACTCCCAACCTTATCTCTGTGATTTCTCTCATCTTACCCAGAATACAGTTCATCTTTTTCATATTCTCTGTACACTGTTTTAGAATTTAATAGCAATAAATGCATGTTTGTATTGCATAAAACGTGAATTATAGCGGAATTGTATTTGCTGAAAGGTCAGTACTGAGAGCATCTCACTGAACACGGTATATCAGCTGGGAATCAAAGGTCTAGAAAGTATAAAATGTATTACCAGTGGAGTCAGAACACAATCTAATTTGGCATTCTTTTCAAATATACACTGCCATGGAAATATTTTACTTGTCAGAGACTTTCTCCATTTGACACAGATATCTTCTTTAATGTTATATTGGTACGCTCAAAGATAAATTTTTCCAATTTTTCTCTTAGCCCTACAACTAGACCTTTGCTGCTGTATATCTGAATAATTGGGCCAGATTTTAAATTAATTTTCACAACAGTCTACCATATTATTACACCGCAGGTCTACATTGTTGAAATCAATATGCAAAACTCACTCATGTTCTTCAAGAAGTTTCTGTACTTCTGTAACTAGAGTGTACACAGTTTGTATTATTCAAAGCTCCTACAGCAGCCCCATGAATATTATATTATTATTCTAAAATTAACTTTTACGTGCGTTTTACAGCAAGACAGTTGAGAAAAGAATATATAAATAGAGTTTAGTCCAGATATAGTAACCTCTTCTGAACATGTTTTGGAGACACCCAAAACATCTTGGGAGGAAAAAAAATAATTATTTACAAAAACCATGGCTTACAGAAAGCTTTAACAAATATTCTTAGCAGAGCACTGAAACCCAGTGCTTAATCATCACAAGAAATTAGCATTTCTTACTGACGTTTTGCAATAAACTGAAGACTAAAAATAATGCAGAAACTGTGAACCACAACATCCATTTCTGTGTAAATGCTATAGGTACAGTGATTGATTCTGATCTGACTAGCCTTATTGATTACCTATGGTAAGAATACAAGATTGGTCTTGGCCAGTTCTGTGGCTGCAAAACTTTGTCCATAGGTTTCTAAAAAACCAAAAAAAATCACCAAAATATCAAACATTCAACACCAAAACATCTTCCTGAACTAGTGGGCAAATTAGTTACAAGAAGTAACCATCCTCTTCAGAGCTTTGCTTTTTCCATTCTTACCACCCTACCAGTACAATTGTATCTATAAAGCAGCGTACAGCACGGACAAGTAGGATTTAATGATCCACTTAAAACCCAGAAGTGGAAGTGTGGCTGACACTTAATCTACCGTTTATTTACTCTAGCTCAAACCCAGGAAAGCAGTGTGGTAGCATTCAGCTCTGCCTTTGTTCACAGTAATATCATAAGCATGTGCTTAACTTGAATCACGTCATTGCTCTCATCCTGGATTTAATTGCTGCCTGACTGCAGATACTTTCCAGAATAATGTCTTTATGTCAGTTGTTGAGATTTATATGCACAGACTCAATGGACCAACTCCACACTTCTCCCTCAGTAATGCCAGTGGAGGGAAACGGTCACCGGAGACATCTGCACACTAGAAGGACTCTTCCTATCCCTCTGACAGCCACACACCCTGACTATCAAACTTCAACTACCCTGACAAGCTCTTTCTGGTGCAAGCAGTCCCTTCCCGTGCAAGCAGCAGCCTGGGGAAGAACAACAGTTCTGCCCTGCATTCAGTGCTGGAAAACCAGGCACACCCAAAAAGCTTCATTGCACACGCCAAGATAAAGGTCAAACAAGCTCATATTACTCAGTCCAAGCAGTATCTGTTCTTCTGATTGTATATTTATCTCTTGCTTTGACTATATTATCTTATTCCTTTTACAAACTAAGAAGCATAAAGCAAATGAGGGCTTATTTCATACCTAAAAGATCTGGGTGGCAATCAGCTTTTTGTTCAAGATATCTAACTGCCATAGCCTTTCAGAAAAAAGAGTGATAAAAGATGAAACCTAGATATGTGAGCGATCTCTCTGATGCCTGAAGTCCAGCCTTAACCATCTTCATCTGTTTCCCAAGAAAGAGCAACAATTATCTGTCCTTACTGAAGATGCAGTGTTTGATCTGTGCTGTGAAGAGGCACAAAAGCATATTTAGATTGTATCACACAGGCAGTACAAAGCTTAACATGAAAAGTACTTTCCACCAAAATCACTGCTGCTGTTAGCTATCCTTTAGGAGATACCAGAGATGTGCCCTGTGTTGCAGAAAACATAGAATGTAATTTAGCTTGTGCATCAATGCGCATATAAACTCAAATTAAGTGGATCACATCCTGCACTGACTTCCTGCCACATTGGGTGTTGTGGTTTAACCCAGCCAGCAGCTAGAACAACCATACACCAGCTGGTCACTCCCCTCCAACAGTAGGATGGGGGAGAGAATCAAAAAGGAAAAGTAAAATTCACAAGTTCAGATGAAGTCAGTTCAATAGGACAGAAAAAACATGATGATGATAGTAACAACCGAGACTATACAAAATGAGGGATGCACAGCACAATTGCTCACCACCCAAAGATAATGCTCAGCTAGGTCCCAAACTGTGCTGCCTCCCAACTAAGCTCTCCAGTTATACATGGAGCATGATGTCATATGGGATGGAATACCCCCTTGGTCAGCTTGGGTCAGTCATGCCCCCTCCCAGGTCCTTGTGCACCCCCAGCCTTCTGGTTGGCAGGACACTGTGAGAAGTCCTTTACTGCTTGGCAACAGCTAAGCCATCAGTGTGTTATCAACATTATTCTCATTCTAAATTCCAACTACGAGCAGCTAGGAAGAACATTAACTCTACCCCAGTGAAACCAGAGCACTGATTACCATTAACTGTATTATAACTGGAGTCAAGCTGAACTGAATGCAGATTCACACTGCTGACTGCTATGATACATAGACTGTGAAGGTAAAGGAACAGCTCAGCATGCCTTCATATCTCTATTTCTTTGAATTTCACAACAACAAAGTGTTTTTTTCTTTAATATCCTAAATAGCAAACAACTATTTGTTGGAGCCCATAAGATCTATTTTATTTCAGTACCATGGTGTTCAGATCTATTTACCCAAAATGACTGTTAACTATACCCTTTACTAAAGTATAAAGCAGTCAACTGTAGTCACGTACCAAAAGAATAGGGAGTAATAATCCTCCCTCAGTTCTGGCCTGTGCAGGCTGGACACTCAGTTCCTGTAACATTTCCCTTGTAAATCAAATTGTTCTTTCCTATGTAACTTAAATTTCTGTGTATCTAAAAAACAGACAAAAGAATTTAAGCCTTGGGAAATAATTTCCAGATTTATTGAATACACATTTCTCTCTGCACAAAAATAATTAAAACATTCAAGTATTATTCAAAGTGCACAAGAAATGGTGTAAAAACATTATATGCAAGGCATTAATTCTCTTATAGCTTCATCTGAATATGCTTCCTTATATGCTCAGACTTTTTCAGCTACATAATTACATTCTTAATTCTTAGCAAAAACTGTATCTGCAGTTATCCATTAAATAATTTTCAATTTTTAAATGGCAATTTAGGAAGAAAGATGAAAGCCTTTGTCCTTTGCAAGACCAGAAGGGACTAGACTGCATACTTGGGTATTTGACTTCTGGCACAACGTTTATGCAATCATACTGCTTCAACTAATGAAACACATGACTCTGCATTGCCATGCGACTTCCACTTGATAGAATGTAGTATGACATCAATGGCAAAAATGTCCAATTTTCCCAATAAGGCTATAAACTGATTATGCAGTAGAACAGGTCTGAAACATTTGCCAAACCCCTCCACAAAACACAGGAGTTCAGGTTTATGCTTAAGCGTTTCACTGTAAACTCTGAAGTGCAAACAAATAGAAATTCAGATCAGTCCTCTTAGAACGGGGAAAGTCTGGTTTGGACGTAGAGGGATTTTTCATTTCTTCACAAAGAGAACCTAGAAGAAACTAGACCCTACAGACACACAGCTGTTGTCAGCTGTACTTCTGAACATAATTCAAAGATGAAAAAACAGCAATTGTCCCTTACTGGACCAGTAACCTCTTCTGCTACTCCTGTTACTGTGCATATTTCCTTACATATGTCACCAAGCAGAGAGATGTTGGAGGAAACCTCCTCCCTCTCTCACTCCTGGAGTCACTGGCACAAACCTCCTGTGCCATTAGCTAAGCCTCCATGGGGGAAACAAGAGTCCATACTCCACCCCTAGCAAGAGAGGTGTTGGAATCTGAAAACTGTGGCCAAGATGTGAGCCTTTTCCCTTCATAGGTATAAGCTCCAGAGTGGTACAAACGCCTGTGTCCACCTGTCACGCTTTTGACCCCGGAGACCATGAGTTCAGCCTCCAGTACATGTTGACTGCCCAGGAATAGGTGGCTGCCCTGTGTTACGTGTGGATTTTCATTGCAAGACCCGTGTCAGCCTGGCACTGTTCACAAACCACCAATGCTGTTCTATCCTGATGACTGCTTCATTGCTGTGACTCTGATGATGAATGAGCAGTAAACATGCCACAAAATTAATTCAACCCTATGGCGGAGTATCGTGAGAAGCTGTTACAAAAATAGACTCATTCTTATTACAGCTTTAAGACTGATAGGTAAATCTCATTCACAAAAGGAAACTGTAATGACATGAACATAAATGTTAATGTGAGGTTCAAATGCAATTTTAAATATTTATCTTACAGAGGTAAACAGCCACAGTGAATATCTGAAGAGTAAACACACATTAAATCAATTCAAGTGCTTGCAAACTAATCTACTCTCAATTGCGTTTACTTAAAGGCAAAGAGTCTACATTGCCAAGAACACAGACAATCATTGACATCAAGACACTTGAAAAGTGTCAGCCTTTTGTAGGGAGGTGTATTCAACAGGTCATCTCTCTGCCCAGCAATCCGATTTCCTGGACCCTCTCATCACTAATTCTCAGGACATTTTCTTGTCTTTAAACTTGGGATTGAACATTTTTCCCAAGACTGCACAGAGGTGCCAAAACAAACAAACCAAACAACAAATAAAGAATGCTCCAAACTTCTCCCTGCTGTCTTTGAGATGGAAGAGAGTTCAAAAAGCAAAAATGTGGATCCACATTTGTACACCATTTTTGTTTCCATCATCAAAATCTTGGACTAGAACCCAGTGGCAGCATTTGATCTAAACCCCAGGAAATTCCCACAGGCTAAGGAAACACTGTGTGTTTCAATGGTTTTGACTTATTATTTTGATGGACAAATAGCCAAATGTTTCATAACTTACACCTCTGGAAACATGTATTTTTTACCTTAGGTTTTTCTGAGCTGTAGTTCTGGCACACAGGTGAAATACAGCAGAAAGTTTCATAAAGTGTGATAGTCTTCTGATTTAGCAAAACTGACAAATGTGGGGATAAGTCACCACTGAAGACAGTGAGACCTTCTGAAACCTCTACTTCACTTTCCTAAGCAAGCATGCAATGTTATCTTTCAAATATAACAGGAATTGCTGGGCACAGGAGTGGGCCATGGGGGACACCATTACCTTCATAAAGTAATGCTTATATTTTGCATACAGTAAAACCAGTGAGGTTAAAAGATGTACTAAGAAGAAAAAAAAAAAGCAGCTAGGGATTTTCAGACTGCTCCCTCCATGTTATCCATAACATGCTTTATGTGTCACTACTTAAAACTACAGAATAGAAGCGAAGCCTTAATACCTGTCTAATTTAAGTTAATACTTTGGACTTCTTTTTAGCACAAGCACCTTTTAAACTTCCAGAATCAATCCAGACATTGTCGGTATCTCTCTCTTCGCACACTTTCAGAGCTACACACTGCCTACAAAAGAATAATTATGATGTTCAAAGAAGACCAGTTAGAGCTCTTTGTAGTCCTTCAGTATGAGGAGGAAGATCTGGAAACAAAGATATCTAATTTTCATCTGCATAATTTAATTATACAACAATTCTTAGGTTAAACAAGTCTTGTATAAACATAATGCACTCTTATTTGTAGGGAATTCCCTTGGTTTAGTTAAGCAATTGCTTTTCTAATTCTTGAGGTATCATTAAAACCTTCCTAATTTGAACAGAAACAGATGTGTATCGTAATACCATTGTCAAATGTAACCCTTGATACTACAGTAAATAAATGAGGGAAAAAATTGTATTTTCCTCATGTGCTGCTTAATTACTTGTTATGAAGAGGAAATAACTGCTAATGACAAAATTAAAGGTTTCAAGATGTAATTTTATTAGGCTATGAGCATATCAGCACATAGCTTGGCTCACAGCAACATTTGTCAAGGTGATTTCCCATCCACAGGGAGCATAACATATTTTTAAAGGAAAAGAATCTAAAACCCTAGTATATTATTTGATCTTGGTCACTTCATAAAACAGCAGGAGATTCCTCAGCTATAATACTAAATGATGCCCGGATATGGAGACCATTGGCAGTTTGAACTCAAGATGAAGGCAGTTAATGGACCAACATCAGATGTTCTTAGATCATGAAGATGCTTATTTTACAGGATGTTATTATGCTAATAGATTGTAAAAGAGCTTGCAGGTACCTGGCTTTAATGTGTTTACCCCTGAAGACCATCCAAAACCCGCTTGGTAGGCAATACTCATGAATTATTACAGACCCAAAAAACAATTACTGTGTTATCATCTGTTTCAGCTTTCAGGTTCATTACAGTAAATGTACATACAGTAAAAACAGTGAGCAATCTAGTAGAAAATAGATCACTTACAAAGAGAGAATACGATAATGAAAGAATGATTAGATAAAATTAGGTAAAATTAAAGTCAGATAAATTAAACAAACAGATGCTTCCACCCCAAAAACAAAAAATAAGAGGTCTTTTAGCCTACAAAGTGTTTTCATAAGCATGGGGCTGAACAGCAGCCACTGGAGTTTATACTGAATTCAGCAAGTCACTTTTTCCCTGCGACCAGCCATGTCAGAAGTCAGTACCTTGGAGCCACCAGCAATGCCACCTCCCCTTTCTCCTTCCCATCTGTTTTTCTTGCATATGAGAAAAGGAAAACAGAATAAGATATACAGATCAACCCAGGTTGGCAGGCATCTCTGGAGAAACCAATCCAAATCAAAGCCTCTTAGCATCTGTTTACCAGGTCCCTTGGGGCAGTGAATCTCACTTGAAAATACCTGCCTGAGGACACGTAGCCTTCACGCTGTGACAAGGCCTGGGCCTCCTTAGACAGACATATGCTTCCCGTTCGCCTGCCACATTACTCTTAAATTAAGAGGTACAGGTCTTGTCAGGCACGGAGATGTGGTACATATCAGAGTTAGCAGGTACTTGCTCTGGTTGCAGACGGTGTCATTTTAACAACAGGTTTTTCTAAAACAAGTCTGAGGGTACCGTACAGCAGCCTGCTGCAGCAGGAACTGAGCTCAAAAGGCAGTGCTTGGCAGCGGATGCAGGTCCTGATACAGCCTCACTAGGCACAATTTATGGCTATAATTTTAAAATTAAAGTAATACAAAGCACTGAACTGAAAAGAGCTCAATTAACATGCATGAGGCCAAACTTCCTGCTGATATAATTTCTTCAACTTCAGTGGAACCAGAACAGAAGTGAATCTGGCTCATTATTTCCTATTCTTCTGAAGACATACAGATGATAGTATCTGTTATACCATTATCAGAGCACGGAAGGAGCTCTGCTATAGTGACCACTAATGCAGCATGCTGGGGAAAAAGATAAATGCTATTTCTTGCTTCCAAACAATGAACAGGGAGATTGTATCTGCTCTCACATAAGCTAATATTTCGGATAAGCCCTTACACTACACCATGATATGTGACATATTCTGACTAAACATAGGCAAGCCATGGATACAGTCTTCTACCAAAGCAAATGAAAGATTTCAAATACTGTTCTCAGGCAAAAGTAAAGAAACATAAAATTTAGTTCAAATCCCACTGCAGATGTGGGCAGTCTTGCTGCTAGTGATGGGTTTCTTCTCATGGTTCAGGCTTACCCAGGTATTTCATGACAAATCTCACACATTCCATTTTTTTAATTCTCATTTCAAAACTGTAGCCTGTTTTTCCTGTGCTAGGGTTAGGATTTAACAGACTGTCTTGGTTTGCTGATATTTACTAAGCTGTATGCCAGGCTTTCTAAAAAGAGATGAACTTGCCCTTTTAGGTCTTTTTCTGCACACTTGTTCCCTATACCTGCCCCACAAACTGAGAGTCACAAATAAAGAAGCATTTCCTATGCACTGGGACACCCAAAGGTATTGAAAACCTGTTACTCTGTGCTCTTATCTTTGGATTTTTTTTTCTTTCACTTATGCAAACATTGCCACAGAGGGCTAACCTGTGAACAAACACTGTAGTCAGCCAGGCTCAATGTCCTTCTAGCACTTAGTCCTTTTACTTTCCAGCAGTAGCAACCCAAGAGATTTCATTAGTCTCATTCTACTCTAGTCAAACATTCCCACTGAGGAACAGCAACTAATTAAGCACATGAAGATTAATGAAAAATATAAGAAGAAAAGATACTGCAGTTGTTAAATTTAAAATAGCTCCTGTGCCACTATTTAAAAAGTTATATATCAAATTTCATTACAGCCTCATTTGAAGAAACGTTAAGAATTAATATTAACAGCAAATCTTCATTACTTAGGTAGTCACTAGCAGCTTCAAGGCCAAATACCAGCAGTGTGATACCTTCATTTATTTGTATGAAAAATAAAAAACAGTGGCAACGCTGGACCGGAAAGATGAAAGTCTCTCTCAAGACATTCCCTGAGAAAACAGGCACTGATAGATCACAGTGAGTCAGATTTCACAGGTAGGTCATGTCCGGCCATCTGCTAATAGCATCACAGAGTATTATCAATTGAGACAGCAGGCACAGTTGCCTGATGAGACAGTACATAGCTATATAGCCACATTAGAAGAATTAGCCAGGACACGTCAATTTGGTAACCTTACTGTAATGAAATGATAGATGACCAACTGGTGGGAAAGGCCATAGCTTCCTGGGTGCGTGCAGAATTACCTTCCGAATCAAAGCTGACACTAAGTAAGACAGGAACATCTCTCCTCAGGTGGAAAAAGCCTTCAAGGAAGCCTAGGCTCTTGAAATAAATGTATAAATGTAAGCTCAGGAGAAACAGAACTGCAAAGAAAATCTTTGTGTTTAAGGAATCTCAATGTGTCCTGAAGTGGTTCTTCCTATAGCTTTTTGACAGGCAAAGCGACATCCTCTTCTTGCTAAAAGTGGCTTAAAAGAGTAAAGGAGATTTGCTTATGATTAAATGCACCACTGCCCAACAAGTAATGGCATTTACATAAATAAGTTGTCATTACTGGTGCTCTCCTGTCTCATAGATAAGTCCAATGTATATTTCCAAGTGTATGCATCCACAGATTTAAAACATCTTTGCTATGGACAAGGTGCTACCCAAACATTGCAGTTCATTTATTCAACTCATCTGCTTCTTAATTCCCTCATGCTGCATTTTCATCGGAAAACTAAAAGCCAGCCTGTTTAAAATGTTTTATTACATTCTAGCCTTCAGATCCCAGCTTCCTTGAAGCCAAAAGAAGCTTGGGATTTTGGATTAGGACATTGTTTTGCCATGGGATCTAACATGCAGCTATGGATTCCATCACATGTTGCTTCAGCCTTTACCAGAATTTGACCCTTTAGTGAAGCCACACATCAGCAAAAACTCTGTTACTCATTATCCCCACCAAATATCTTCCTATCCCCATGAATTAAGCTGCAATTGCTTTTCTCCCACCTTTGGAATATGCTACAACTGATACATGAATGGCTTGTTTCCTTGTTTCATATCCCAGCCCGAATCTGTTTGCATTAGAAAACTTATTTTCTCACAATTATGAAGGGGCAATGTCTGACCCTAATTCTCCTGGGAGAGAATTCTGGCTGCCTTAGAATGCATAGCGAGATAGAAGTACCACAGACACTGCTGTCATGGAATATTCAAAGGCTGCTCCTAAGACATTTTTGCAGCAAGCCCATAAAAATGCCTGTGATATTTCTGCTTAAATGGGTAAGAAAAAGGAATGCTTCCTGCATGAGCTGGAAATATGAAGGGATAATTAAATCAGCTCTCGATCCTGAAACAACACAGTAATGGTTTCTCTCTCCCTCAAATACACAAAATTCAAGCTGGGCTGACCTGATTACTGAGCCCAGGATATCAAAAGAAATGACCCAATGGAAGAAGAAACCTCCTGAACAACAGGAGATAAAGCTGATACATTGTAGGCTCCTCAGGAAACCTGTGTGATAGGTGCCACATACCCCCAAGTCATGCCCAGATCATCGCACACATCCTTTGAAACCTGTTTGTTGCCAACAGTTTTCTTTAGGAGCCGACTACCTGTTGGGTACCCAGAGAGGGCCCTGTGCATTCACCACAAGAAGCTGCAGCTCCGAGTTAGCCTGGAAGAAGAAAATGGCCATACACATGGCCAAATGTAGATTTCTATTTTATTCTTTTAGGTGACAGAAGGAATACCAGGCTTCTAAATCCATTTGTCACACCCATGAGGAACACTGAACTACCCCGGTGTTCATTAAACACAGTTCTCCATACTGAGCTTTGCTTCTGCTCAGGAGAATGACAGTAAAAACAGCAGTCTATTTTGGAACATATTTTACTCTGAGCTCACTGGGGTCAGCAGCAAACCTGTCCCTTCAGGAAGCCTTATTTTGCTTCTAAGGAGCTTGAATTGTTACTGTTGAAACTCTTGAAGGTCTGTTTCCTTCTATTAAGTCAGCAGTACAGGAGACTCACCTGGCATTACAAAACTTCAGCTGGCCTTGTTGTTCTTAGACTCTGTAGGACTAACACTGTTTACACTTGTTGCAACCAAAGTCAGGATAGACCAAGCTCAAAACCAACAAAAAGATGTCAGTCTTCAACAACCACTTCCCAGACTAAAAGTTCAAGTATACACCTGTTAAATCTGTGATGTGCATTAGCAGAGAAAGTCTATCCTATCAGGTCATGTCATTTGCTTAGGGAGATTTTTATTTTCTTCCACCAGATTAGACCCAGACCATAACCATGCAAATAACAGACATGCAAAGGGACTTTGCTCCTCGTGCTGTGAACGACATTAAAACACTAGTAACAGCAGCATTGGCAGGCTTTTGAAGAGATGCATACTTTTCTTAAACATTGCATTTCAACCTTCTAAGTGTTAGATTTGCCCCTCCAGCTCACTTTCATACACAAAAAGATCTAAGAGAGATGTCCATAAAATTGCTTGAAGGAACTTCCTGGACAATGTTACGCAGATCAAATAGACTCTTCAGCCTTGGGATCCAGCAAATATGAAATTTCTTGCTATATGGTAAAAGAAAAAGAAAAAACAACCCAGAACAGGAAAAAAACCCCAACAAATCACACAAAAAAAAAATCTCAAACCCACTACACACACACACACACAACCACCTTGCCCTTTTTTCCAGTTACACAAGCATGTTTATGCCTGGGTTTTTTTTTTTTTTTGTCTACCTTGTTCAGATTCAGCCCCTCTGCCCACATTGATACAACCGTGCTGCACACCAATGCTGGTGTTGTGCACAGCCCTGTGTTACCTTCTTATGGAGGAGAAAAATTACCATGAGGGTACAGCCACAAATCTGTGACTGAGTATTGTGTGTGCTGGTTATCAAGGTATCTTTATTATCACTAAGCAGTTAAATATTGACCATGAAGTTGAGCAAGGGCACAAATGCTTTATCTAAATTACCTGTGATCAACTGGTTTGGGGAAGTTGCTGAAGATAAAGTAGTCTACAGGGCTTACATGAAATCAGCCCACATACAAACTCATCTGCTGTGGAGCTATCAGCAAAACCCTCCAAGACAGATTGCAGTCTGATGGCCCAGGACTTATGTGCTTTGTAACTGGTTTATTGAAACACACATCCAGATACATTACCGAGGAACACTACCAACGTGCCGTTACTTACACGGAAAAAGGGCTGTATCAGCCTCTCCTCTCTCCTCTAAAATCATGAGGAAGAGCAAAGACGACAGGAGTGGACACAAGATCCTGAAGTCATGCCACACAGCAGGAATTCAACTTTACTCTGGAGAAATAAAGGGCAGTGCAGATTCCTAACAGTCCCAGTTACCTGTCTTCAGGACATTGCATCACCCCAGCAGGTATCCATACCACGAGATTGCCAGGCACCAGATAAACCAGGGAGGGGATGGCACCATCACCATTTAGTAGTAGAGTTAAAACCTACAGAAATTGATTATATTTTTCCTAATCTGACTTTTTCCTACCCATGTCTGCACACCACACATACATATACATCAGGGCCAGAGCAGCCAAAGTGGAAAATAAAGTAGTGAAGAGGAAAAGAAAGAAGCAGCAAAGAGTTTGGAGGGGGCTTTGTCTGCCCTTAAAGTAGATGTCATGACCAGCCCTCAGTGAATGCCACCAGCAGTGCACTGAAACTCCTCATGCAGCCTGTCCCCAGCTGCTAGCACAGAGCCAGAGACGTATGGGAAGAAGACATGGCACAACACTACATCACATCCAAGGGTGAGAAGCACACAGGGAGAAAGCATCTACAAGCATCTCACTTCTGATCCATGCAGTCATGGTCTAGTTTACTCATTGGCCTGATTTGCAGATGTGAGATTTAAAAGACAGAACAGATCAGCTTTCAGTAGGCATGCTGAGCTGTGCTGAAAGGTCAGACCCCTCCCAGCAGCATCCCTGGAGGAATGGCCACTAGGCTGGATGGACCGCTGTGCTGCTTCAGCCTCACAGCTCCCATGAAAATGACAGAGGGAAGCAGAGCACTCCAGTTACCATGGCATCCCCCACAGCAGTGTTCCAAACCTTACATTAACGATTTTGGAGTCTGATGTTTATATGCTTAGTTTAAAAGTGTAATGATTAGGAGCTGACAGGATTACACCAGAGTAAAAGAGAAGCATTTTGCCTCGAGGCTTTCTTTAGAAATTAGACATATCACTTTTAAATATCTAGCATTTTAGTGTACCTTTGAGATGTTTCTGCTCTAGTAAGGCATCTCAAAAGCCCAGGAAGATGAAGATCCAAATCTTCAACATTTTGATGGTAGGTGGAAACAGGGAGGTTGGTGTCCCAAGGAAATGGTTTGGGGCTAATGTATGGAATCACTTCGTAATTCAGGCTAATAAGACTATTATAACAGCTCTTAAATCTCCATGCCATTTGGTTGATAAAGTAGTAGTATCCCTGGGCAGATTGAGGACAACAGCAAACATTCTTTAAATTAAAGGGAAAGCAAGCTGAGCAAGATGCGACCCAAATAGCTGACTGGCAGTGTACAGGCAGCATTTCTTGTCCAAGCCTCAGGGAATTTGCCAGGCACTGTTCAAACATGCACTGCTGCTCCAGCAGGATGCAGAGGCCCTGGAACGAGAGGCACAGTGTTCATGGTTGCAGCTTCATGGACTTTTTGCTCAGGACCTCTTATTGTAACTGAGCCTGACAGACAAAACAAGGACCAAGCAGAAGATGCTAAAAATTACAGTTACAGCTGATGTTGCTTAAATGTTTAATTGTCACCATTATGGCTTCAACTTATTTTTGAAAGTAAGTTTCCCATAATTATTTCAAGGCTTTGGCCTAATTCCAGTGCAGACTTTAATGGGACTCATTCTGACAAGATATAGGATATTGTCCCAATAGAATCTCATTTGGATATGGGCCACCTGCAATTACCAATGAGCAGAGCTGTGCAAGATTAAAAGCACAGGCAGTATAACTTCTACCTTGTGTCCCAGGCTCTATGGATTTGTTACTCATCCAGCCTGTCCATCTGGGGAGCAAACAGCATGTACTCCTTGATGAGAAACTCTGGCCAACCGACCAGCTGTGAAAAAAATAGATTACTCTTGTCATTTTTTTCTCCTAGGTAATTTGCAGGGAGTAAAAATATAATTTCTTTGAAGGTTTGCAGTTAAAAGAAGATCCAAGGGATGGGTCTTATTTATATTTAAAGTCGACCACACTTTTATTTGCTAAATCCAATTTTGGAGATATATTGCTGATAGAACAGTTTGCCCTGTCATTTGGGACACAGGAAAAGTGAATTTCTATTATTCAGAGTACTGTCAAAGCCACAATGGCTGTTAAAGGAAAGAGTTCCTTATAAATGCACTACTGCACTATATGAGAGAAAGAGACATTATTAGAAAGGTACTAAGAAAATGATGGGGGAAAAAAAAAATAAAAAATCAGATGTTCCTGCTGCACCCAGGAAAGTGAACAGACAGATCTTGTCTTATTCAAAGGATTTTGTGCAAAATTCCATGGTGGGTCTGAAATTTTAAGTGACCTAGCACTGCTTTTAAAAGGCAGATTGCAAGTAACAGACTAAATGGCATTATAATATGAAAATTATACATTTTGGCTTATATTCAGTTGTAGTCACAGGTCTATCAGATAGCAGCTCAGATATCATGCTCACTAACAGATTTACTGTTGAGCTCAAGAAGCTGAGGGTTTTGCTGTAGCCTCTAAGACTTTCTCTAGAAAAACATCACAAGGGGCTGCCAGAAAAGCAACCTTTCCTGCAACAGAGAGAATACAAGCAAGTCCAGATAGCACTGTAGGTTTGAAAAGTATACAAGGGATTTTGGCTCTGTGTTTTTTTAGACCTTGAATCTGTTAAGACAAGACTAGTTAGATATGCATGTAAGGCTACTGGTCTTAAAATTTCCTCCAACACGCTGTCCTAACTACCAAATGATTTTAGGAAGTTACTGGTGATTAGCAGGACTTACTAGCCAGCAGCTGTCCTAAACTCTACCAGCCAGTTACGTACAGATTTAGGTCTATCAGTGGAAGAATCACCCTCTCAGGGACACTGGTTCTGTGCACGTAAATCATGTCATACACTTGAGAGCAGTGAATATAGTACAACCCCAAACTACATCATGAGAAGTAAAATGCTTTTATATCATCCTGTCATTCCCCACCACCTGCCACAGTTCCAAAATTTAAAAAAAAAAGTATATCCTATTGCTTTTTTTATACCTAAAGGAATATAAAAATTGCAGAAAAGCATTCTGAGAGAGAGGAAAGAAAGAAAAAGGAGAGAAAGGAAAAAATACCATTCTCCTTTATGATTCCCCTATTATCTCTGCTCCACATGGTATAAACAGCCTTCCTTTCCATGTGTACTGCACTTCCGATACGAGGTAATGGAAAGAGATGGATCTCAGTAATTAGGAGGAGAGAGAAGCCACAACAGGAGTATCAGCTCTTGCTGTGTGTAATACAGCAATCGCTAACCTGACCTGACTGGCAGAGGTCATGCAGAAGGTATGACTCCTGGGCTGTCTGATGCCTCTGACTTTAAGCACCAAACTCCCCCAGATAAGCCAGAGCTAGTCAGAACAGCATCTTCAATGTTAAAAGGAGAGAGCAGAACAGATGTGTTTCCCCGATTGAGAAAAATCTCTGATAACAGCTGAGCTGTCAAAAGGAGATGATGGCAGGGAACCTGTGCTACAAGCAACTGTACAGACTACTTACTCCTATGATGTCAAAGATGGAGCATCTCAGGGGACAGCACTTATCCAGCATATGCAGTACCAAAACATCGACACGTGCTTCTGTAGACATGACCTCAAGAAATTAAACTGCTTCCCATTCTTGTATTCAGAATTACCTTTGATCTAAGGAAATAGGAGAAACATGCCAAGAAGCATTTCTTATCTTGCCTTTAACATTTGTCTCTTTCAATTTATCATAAAGAAAACCAACACAATTCCTGGTGGCAGAGTGAAGTCAGATGGACCAGTTCACCTTTTAAACCTCAGCCAGACTTGATTCAAGTCAACTTTCAGCAGAGATACCAATGAAAAACACCTACAAACAACATCGAAGTTAGTGGTAAAAATCCTACCATTTTCAAGCACTTTTCACCCCAAACAGTTCTCCCATTCTTCTAGTTTTCCATGGATGCATAAAAGCAGGATGGATACACCCAAAGATATGCGTTGCAGTAGGCAAATCCAACACGTTTCCTCAATAGAGGAGTTCCATAAAGCAGAACAAATCCTAAGGCTTTGTATAGTAAACACAGCCTCAGCTTCAAAATGCACTTATACATACCAGTCATCCTCGGACCAGTCTTATGCTGTATTAAATTTAAAAATGCCTACAGATAAAGAGCCACCCTCCACTTGGGGAAATTCAACAGCATTTTCTAGAAAAAAATAACGATATAATTTTACTATCTTGAAGTCAATATGATTAAAATGCATGCAGTTACATATAAGTAGTCACCCCGATGGAAGTCAGTCCAAATAAGTGTTTATGGCAATTTTTTTTTTTAAAAAAAGAAAAGAACAAGACAACAATGTATGTTAATGAACATAAATTTTTCTGTTCTGAAGCACCAAATTTTACAGGTCTGGCCATCTAGAGAAGTAGATACATACACAGAGAGATAAATGGATATCTGAAAAATATCTATACATGTACATATGACATATACATCTTTCCTACCCAATATTTCAAGTGTATTCTTATCAATGATTTATCTTAACTAGAAGACAAAATATTTTCCATTCAGGATATAAACAGCTGTGGGGAACATTATAAAATACTGACTTGATATAACCTTTGGGTTCTTTTGACTGCACTGAAATATATCCAGTAGCCACTATCTCTACCACAAAGAGGGTCTGACACTGGATTAGGAGCCATTTAAGCCTGAAAAATTAGTCTTTATCAGGTCTGTGCACAGGAGTAAGTGTCACATAATGAAGGCAACAGGATTCAACTGCGCAGGACTGTGTTTTAAGTAAAATGGACAGAAGGCAACATGCCCAAAACCTACAGCGCTCTGCTACTACATGAGATAGGAGATATTTAGCCACATATTCTGCTGGCATACGGCCACTGACTTGGAGTCAAAGCAGTCATAGCAGTACAAAATCTGCTGACAATTAGCCATATTGATACACAGAGAAATATGTTGACATGAATACACACACACAAGCTTATTCCTCACACAGCTTCCAGATCACTCGTCTTGTGGGTACAAAAAGATACATGCTCATTTTTTATACAGTACATTTGAAGTTTGAGCTACAAAAAGATTCCTGCATGTGAACGTATGGGTACATTTCCTCTGAGTGGAGAGGTATGTCAGGAGAATATGATTTCACAGCCAGATCTGTAGCAACCACCCTGGAGATAACCCCAGAGGCAGATCCACAGCCAGCTGTTCGGAGTTCACAAAGAATTCAGGCAATAAGCCAGAGCCAAGCCCAGATGCTGCTATTGGGAACTTTCCAAAGCTTTACATCTGGATCCCACTTCTGCCAAATGCCCCATCTGCCTACGAGGTGATAAATTCCACCTCTCAGAGGACAAGTAGCAAGAGAACACAGCAGGGAAAAGGAGTGCCAATGGCACCAAATCGATAAGAGGGACAGTTAAAACTTGGTTGGAATTTTAAAAAGTATTTTCTCAGTATTGTCCTGTCCCACATTTCTACATCACTCTTCCACAAAGGGCCAAGTACTGCTTCATCATGACCTTCACATTCAGGAGGCCTAAAACAACAAGGCATATGCAAAGTGAGCAAGGGTATTACAAACAGTTTGTGGGGGGAGGTTCCCCCCAGGATAAAGAGAAGGCACAGGTAAGTCTGAAGAGTATACAGAAATGAGTCCCACATGGAAGCATCAGTACACGATGCTGCCAAGGGACAGGACTTTCTTTGAGAAAGGTTGTAGTTTTTAGAAAGAAAGGTTTTTCAGCAGAAAGAATGAATCCTCCTAAAGCTGGAATTGTTTTTACTCATGAACAGCAGGACAACACATCAGATTTTTGCCGTGGAGGACAGTATCATCACAGCAGGAAAAGAGGAAGAATTCAGTTCATGAGAAGTCAGAGGACTGTAGTCTGTTTCTGAAAATGCACAGCAAGGAGAGATTTACAAAAAAAAATAATAATGTGGAAACAGTTTAACATGCTTAAAGTTTCTATTGCACCCCTTTTAGGCACTTTCTCCTTCAAAACTGGCAGCAGCTCAGTTCCTTCTGAATTTCACAGAATCGTCAGCTCCTCTCACACTAAACTGCAGAAAACTCAGCTTGGGGTGGGATCCTCAGTGAAAAGAACTTTTCTGAAAAAAATCTATAGCATTATTTAACTCAAAGCCTTTGTAGCATCACTATTGTGAACGGCAACAGTTTGTACACAACCCTAGAAAACCACAATTATTTTTCAATGAGGTTAAGCATTTGAGAAAAGCTTACATGGCATGCAAACTTAAAAAGGAATTAAGGGCCAAAGTAGAAAACTACAGAGCTGTAGCACAGGCAAAGATCTTAGACTCGGTGATAAGGCAAAGAACAGAAGACTACTCGGACAGGCTTGCACATTGAAAGGTCCAAGAGGATTTCTAAAGGGGAGGTCATGGTCAGCAAAGCTTTTGTGAACATA
The DNA here is from genome assembly GCF_964237585.1 of Gallinula chloropus. Lineage (NCBI taxonomy): Eukaryota > Metazoa > Chordata > Aves > Gruiformes > Rallidae > Gallinula > Gallinula chloropus. The sequence continues at coordinate 9,612,198 of NC_140097.1, forward strand.
ACAATAAAAAGCTGTTGGGACTGAAGGTAGAAATCAAGGTAGCTGACTCCATGAATGCTTTTTATACCGTATTATATAACACTAGTATAGAGAGATGAGTAAGTATGGTGATGACGGCACAATTCACAGACAGGAAAATGAGCTCAGTACTACATCTAAGGTCAGCAGTTAGGAATAGATGGGTACAATTTGCAAAGAAGTGCCTTGTGCTGCAATCTGGCTTTGTGCAGGGCCCAATTAATAAAAAGCACATAGCAGCAGCAGCGCTGTACAGGCTGCAACTGAGTCTACTTCCCCTCTGTACATTCATAGGTGGCTGAAGCATTTAGCAATCCTGGAAAGACAGACACAAAAGCAGCTATATATTTAAAGAAAAAATAATTGGCAAGCCTGTGTCATACCCAATGATAATTTAACATTAAATACCATTGAGAACATAGTACTGCTTACAGGCTAATCATATTAATAACCCTTTGTGCAAGGTACCATGTAAACAGAATAAATATCATCCCCTGCTCCAAAGGCCTTATAACTGTGAGACAAAATAGAAAATACATGACACAGTGGGACTGACATTTCAAGAAGATAAAAGCCAAATAGCTAACATACTAAATAGACCACAGTGAGAATGATCCAGAGAACAAAGGTAAACAAAAACTGAAAACCAAACAAGGGGCTGGCAGCTAGAAGTTATGGAAGCAACCAAGGCTGAGATCTAAACACAACTGCAAACAAGCAACCAAGGAAATCTTCTCAGAAAGTTCCCGTAGAAGAGGTAGAAAAGGGTCCTAAAGGCAGGAGCTAAAACAAGAAAAAGAAATGTAGATACATATATATGCACGTGTGCATATTGACATATATAAACAGATGGAAAGAATTAGACTTTCCTGGAGACTGCATCAGAGCAGTGAGCTCACAGAGGCTGTGGGTAGGGCAGTGAGGAGCCATTCTACACTTTGCTGACTCCTGTGAGGCTGAACTCTCAAACTGCTACACAGGGTGCTGTGTGGAACCACTCACCCTTGGTCCATGCAGGCACAGGCTGAAGGCTGTGGCCCATCCACAGCTGATGGCATCTCTCCAACCCCTCTGCCAGCCCTCCCTCCCTTTCTCCACATACACATATTTGTCTTTGCTGCCAACAAGCACATCTGATCTAGTGGAAAGAAATAACCACTTCTCCACCATGGTGCCCACAGGAAACACAAACACCAAGTATCTCAGGTACAAACATCATCATCTTCATTAAAAAATTAATCAAATGTTCTTCTTTAAAAACAGGACATAAACCAATCCACAAGTACAAGGTTAAAATATACTATTTTTAATGAAACTGAAGCTCTGAACAGAAATATGAGTAACATTGCCCCTGTGGGACCAGTTCTGGTTTCTCCCAAAAAAAAAAAGAATTAAGAGCAGTGTTCCTCACTTATTGGCAATTTGGGGAGTTTTGTAGTTTGGGGTTTTTTTAGTCATTTGTAATATCACAAGAAGGGTAGACACAGAAGGACTGGTGGCACATCCAGTACCACTAATTGTGTCTTTAATCTAAATTACCCACTAGCAGCATGTTGCAATGCTCCTTAACTTTGCCCAGCATTCTTTAATATGGCACAGCACCAGCCTCAGTTCTGGCAGGGAGGGTTTGCCTCAGACACACTGGATACCTACACACTTATACAGCTTGACCTTTCCAACGGAACTGCCACCTCTTCCTAGGGAAGGATTAGAAAGATCCAACAAGCTACCTTCAGAAACAAGATGGACTTGAGCTTTGCAGCCAGATCAGGGCACAAGGCACACAGCTCGTGGCAGAAATGAGGTGTGTGTCCCTGCCCGACATTCACCTCCATTACAAGAGGAATGAAAGGAAGTAGTGAGTAAGAAAGAGTCCCTGGTGACAGTAAATGAGATGGAATAAAACAGTGTTAATGTGACTTGTGCTATTGTGATGCTAGATGAAGTTTCAGATTCCCAAGTGCACATCTTGATATAATCCCGCTGAAGTCATGGCACCCCTGACACCTGCCAGTGTCATGTTAAAGCCAAAAGGAATAAAAATTAGTCTTTTAGAATCACTTTCTACAATATACAAGCTATTCAAGTTGTCTTCAACCTACTCCTGGCACACTTCAGCTTTCTCTCACACGATACCTTTCTTGCAGTTTGTTACGACTTGGAGCTACATATAGGAAGGGACCTAAATTTCCCACACAAGAAACGATGGCTGGATCGTCCAGTTCCCAGGATGGGGAGAAGCAGTCGGGAATGCAATTCAGAGCTGGCAGCCTGTAGGTGGGAAACTCTATATGCCAGCCCATAAAGCAGCACGGAACTGATGTGACTTAATCCTGCTCCTCCTGAGGGATTAGGCACCTCACTCAGGGTTGCCAGAAGCATTTATGACACCTTCAGTTTCACGGCCATGAACCTACACCAGAATTTTGATACCTAAATTGTCCTTCTCAGACGGGAGCAGGGATCAGCCTTAAATCACTGTGCAGGTGGTTGCTACAGACACTGTCTCCACTAAATACACAAGCTGGGATGATTAAAGCAATAGGAGATTGGCAGCAGTGGATCAGAATCTGCCACACCTTAATGATTACCTGGCATTTCTCCAATACTTTTGACTAATACTCTGACTAATTCAGCTTTACAATGCAGTGATCTAAGAGAGTGGGAACAGCACTGGACTTGGAGCACAGAATCATGGCTTTTTACTATTTAATACAGCTAGATTCCCTCAAGTCCTTCTGGTTTGGGGGACTACTATAGAAGATTTTTGGCCCTAATAGTTGTTCCAGTGTTGAAAGCCAAAGATTTACGTGCATTAAAATATATATATAAATAAAATAAAAATCTTTCAGAAAGCAGCAACACCACAGCATGTTGCCAAAAAAAGCAGATCTGCTTACTGCCATGGCTGGAACGCATTTCTGCAAAGGACTGAGCACCACTTTGATTTAACAGAAGAGCGATGCTGCATTCCCTTTATCAGCCAGTGCAAGATTAATGCCTTCTGATGTGAGACTACGGCACACCAGAGAGAACTGACTGACAGGAGCATTAACTAATGTTTGTAACATGATGGTTTTACAATCAGTACCCTCGTATCTTTTTAACCAAGGGCTCCCATAAAGCAGTAGGCAACACCACGTGTCAATTTATTGAGCTTCCAAAGCCTAAATTCAGAATTGAGCTGTTCAGGCACACATAGGACATTTGATAGACTGTACATAGAAGACGAGCACTTATAATTACTGTTATGGAATTGCACAAACTGAGAGGAATTATTGCCTTTTAATGGAAAGGCACAGCACTATGGAACTAGGGGGGTTCCAAATTTTCCTGAGATTATCTGAGAACACTGGTTTATTTGTGTCATTTTCTAACAGAACACATTAAGTTGGTACAAAATCCTACCCCTTTACCAACCAGTAGGCATCTCAATTTACAGTAAACTCAAATATGGTTTACAAGCAGGAAGCCAAAATTCCAGCTTTGATATGTCCTTTACTGTAAAACTGAAATGGAGACATTTTTAGGTTAGAGATGAAAGAAAACAATGTGCTTGTAGACTCAGGCTCAATTCTAAGCAAAAGTAAAATAAAAACCAACAAAATTAATATTCTGAAGCCTGTGAACTCTACAGAGATGAAGACTTATCATTTATCCATTGCTGGTTTAAAAATTTAAGACACATGCCCAGCTTCAGCAAGACTAACATCAAAACTATTTCTACTTTTCCTCATCACCAATGCAGATTAATTCATTAAGAACTAAGCAAAGACCATCAATCTAACTTCCAGGTAATCAATAGAGTCCTATAGGTTCAAACTGACCCATCTCTATTTTCACTGGAAAACAATTAGTGGGTTGAGTGTTATTAGAGTATATTGGACCAATTCCGATAGAGATGTAATGAATGGAATTAAACTGATTTAATTAACACCTGCACATTGAAAGACATACAGAACAGGCCCAGCCAGAAATCTACCAGAAGTGTGATCCCAACCTGAACCTTCTTTTCAAGCTGTTCTCTGGGAAGACAACTCTGATCCCTTGGTTCCCATCTCTGCCCAGTTTGCTCTGCAGCTCCCCCTTGATCTGTGCAGTCTGAGAGGCTTTGCAGAGATCCGACTGTGAAGAAGGGCCCCTCTGCTGTGCTCTCACCTCTGAGAGGTGAGAGGTGGCAGGGAATTAATATGGAAATACAGCCAGTCAGATCAGTCTCACAGGACAGCATGCAACCTTGCTACAGTTCAGCCTACTGGCTGCTGTCCAGGTTCTGTGTTTGAAGAATTGTTATTATTCTTTTTCTTAAATCCTTTGCCCTCTTTATGGGTTCATAACAGAAATAAGTAGGCATCACTAAATTCTGCTGTAATCTTAGTTCACAACTAACATTATGGCAACCTGAACCCTGTAAGAGCTGCAGAACCCAAGACAAGCCATGCAAAGAATGCAACAGAAATTGCAGGAGAAAGTAGAGAACTTAAGCCATGGAACCTACATCCTTGCTCAGGTGACACTGCTTCAGTTCTATACATTTAAGGTTTCATCTCCCCATCTACAATGATTTTTTTCAGATATGTTCTCTGTGTCACAGCCAGATGATTTCATTTTGAGTTAATTTCTCATTCACATCCAGTTGTCTTTTTTGTTTGTTCATACATTAATAGTAAAGCAGGTTAAAAAAAATAAAGTAGGTTTATTTGACAGCAATGCATTCATTCTTTTTAAACTCGAAATACTGACACAGCTGAAGCAGCTACCTCACATCTCCAGGTTCCAGCAGACTAATAGAAGGACTAATAACCAGCCCACAAATCATTTCTATGCCTGTGAACACGTTAAATACAGGGTGGTTTTGTTCTGTGCAAAAGAATCTTTGTATTATCATCCTGTTTCTCCTTAAGACTTTTCTGCTGCTGCTTTTATGTTTCACTTCAGGTGGGGAGAAAAAATTAACAGATTTCTGTTCATCTTTTTCTCTATAGCCACAGTTCAGGAGTGGCAATAGAGCAGATAATGCATTTGACCTTGGGGGAGTGGTACGGGCCTCGGGGCACCATGCTCTTGTGCTCTCTTCCTTTCTTTGGGACCCTGCAAGTGATGGACAGAGGATTATGAGGAGATGAAAAGATTCCTTTTAAGTTTCCATTAAAATTAACTGATCAGACTCTGTCATCTGTGGGGTCTTGCTCTTCCTCTTCTTACACTCTCCCTGCTGTGGGAATGAAACTCTGCAAAGAGAACAAAAGTGCCACTCAATTCATCTGAAAGGAGTTCTCTGAAATGGCAAGCTGTTAATGTACATACCAAAGATCATCTCCCATTGTGCTTGTCAACCAGTTTGCCAATCATTTAAGCTAACATTATCTTTTTGCTTTATCTTAAAAGGCTGTGAGTTGCCATGACAAGTCCGGAAAAAATCTTAAATGCTTCTTCATCTGGAGGAAGATAATTGATGACATGTTAAACTTGGGTCTATAAAGGCTAAGTACCAATTCCTGCCTGTCTCATGACAGCGAGGTATGGACACTTGGGAAAAGAGCTCTGCAGAATTCAGACAAAACCTGGCTACAAAAGAAGAGCGAAAGAAGCCTTCAGAAGTTTGCATCAGGAATACTCTCATCAACAACCAATACCTGGAGCCCTACTGTGGTAAAAGACAGACCTAAGGGCAACATTTCCAAACAACTCATTCTGATGGGTAGGACAAAAAACAAACTCAATGCATCCACTGCAGAAACGAGTTATACAAGAAGGACAGACAGTATAAAAAAAGCAGCAGATAAATATTATACATCAAGACAGTCAACGTTTTGTGTGAGGGTCGCTATCTTTAGGTGAAGCTTTTAAAATGATGAAGTCCTGATTTGCATTAGGGCACACAGACAAGACTTCATACACCATTGGCCATAGCAGTTGAAGTGTTGGCATTGGAAATCTTTTGGTGACTGAAGGAGATGCTTATGATTAAGTCCTTTCAGGGTGGAACAATAAGTGATATTTTCTGCAGGAAAGGGGCAGGAGGTAGAGGAACAAGAGGAAAAAAGACCAGCTGATAAGCTAGATATCTCTGTGAAAAATAAATTTATTGCTACAATTTTTTTTTTAATCTCACCATCGCCATTTGAAATGCATGCTTCCCATGCAAAGGTGCAATCCAGTATAAATCTGGTGAAGACTATGCTCAGATCAATATTCATTTAGATTGCAAAAAGGTGTCATGACCTAGAAAGCTCTAAAATTACAACTGCTGTGAATAGAGGAATGTCCATTTGCAGACTCTTAGATTATGTTATCTAGTACCTGATAGCAAAGATGTTGAGTAATCTACAATGTTTGGGAACTTCTGCTATCTTTATATTATATTTGGCAGATGAGCTATAATACTTGAATACATGCATGCACACTGTTCATGCAAAAAGTGTTCAAGCTGAGGGAATTTTTGGACACTGAAGATTCTTTCTCTTCCTTTTTTACATACATATACACTACCTGGAAATGCACAAGACCATGCCTTTGAAAGTGCTGGGATTCCTTTGTAGCTAAGGCAGAAAATTTCTACTCAGAGTTACTAGCTCTTTAGGGAATACCTTCCTTTAAATTATCTCTTCTTCCTTTCATCAAGATCATTAATTGCATGTGTATTTGCAGTGCTATCTGCGACAGGTGTTGTCACATCTTTGCCCAACTCATTTGATTAATTGCCTCCAAAGCATGCCTCTGGCTAGGGGGCATGCCACCTTTTACTACAATCCCTGCCAGTCACCAGCAATTTATTTGTCACATGTACATACACAGCCCTAGCTAAGAACAGCAAGGATCCATGGTACCATGCCCATCTCATTCAATTAATTGCTTCAGTGGCAAGCCCCTGGCCAGGACAAATTTGGATAACTGTAGTGTTGAGTGACCCATGCAAACATCTTCCACATACATACTAAATCCATTTACTGGATTTACCACTCACCCATTTTCTGTCACCATACACCCCAGTCCTTGCCACTCATTTGAAGGTTAAATATCACATGTACAAGCTTGGCTCCAGCTGCTGATCCTGGACTCTGCCCTTTGCCCAATGTTCTGGGGCTAGAATATGCTTGGCGAGATATGGGTCTTCTGAGACCTGAATAGATTTCATTGGGTGGAAAGTATCAGCATTAAGCAGCTCCATGGTATTAGAAACATCATGTCAAATTCGTATTTTGTGGAACTTCCATTCCTTGTTGTTTCAGAATGCCCAGATAGATGCATCTTGCACTGAGTAGAGTCACCAAGAACTTCCCCTTGCACACCATACAGAGGATACAGAAGTCAGGATCAGGAGCTCTGGAAGCTCCAGCTCAATAAATGGCATGTGTCACTCAGGCCAATAAAAGTATTAAGTCAGAGTATACATGCCCATGGTTTCCAATACAAAAGACTGACACTATAACTGCAGTTGTGAGCAATGTCTATGTATCTGTGTATGAGGATACAGAGAGAATGTACTGCTACAAGTTCACAGATGCAGGAAATAGATGATGGGATCCCCTCAGCAGAGTCCCAACTTCACAAAACCAATGGGAGAGCCACAACTGTCATTAACCACACCAGGAATCCATCTTAGTCTGGCATACTTAACTGGTTGTACAACGTCAGAGTTGCAACTGGTACACATCACTTCTAATTTCTTCATAATAATGATTAATCACTAAACTCTCCCTCCCTCAAAAGTTACCCAGTAATGAAAAAACGTCATGAGAACAGGATTATAAATGCGTCTGATAAACAATTCAGCCTGACTGCCAGTGATTATGAGTTTATAACACATTACTTAACTTCAATCTCTACATTAGCGTCAGTCAGAAACATCTTAAGTATTAGGGCAAGTAATTTATGGAGCAGGAAGTAACATTTGAGAAAAAAAAACAATACTGAGAAAATCCTGTCGGTCTGGCATGGGTGAGTTGGTGCTGTAACAGAGAGGGACCTGCTGCATGAGCCCTTCATCTGTGATAGTTACACCCTGCATCTCTTCAGTCACAGAAGCACATGTGCTATACAGAGTCTGAATCAGGTAGAAGCTACACGGAGAGCAGTTATTCTCCAGGTTCACAAAAAAAAAAAATCACACAAAAGCTCAGCTATACCCTGGCCATTCTTCATTTAAGTCACCCACAGCGCCATGTGTGCACAGCAGATTTATACACCAGTTAAGCAACTGCTGTTCATTCTGGATGCAGGACCACGCTCAGACTAACTACTGCAGTATAGCTGTATGCATTGGGAATGATACTATGATTTCTCTGGATATCAGCCACATTTATGGAGCCTTATTTATTGATCCACCGAAGGTTTCTGATACAGTTGGCCGCACATTTTTGTTACAGCAATTTAAGCATGACACAGATTTTACTGTAGCTTTGTTTAGCAGCAATATAATTGGTCACTGCGTATTATGGGGGAGCCGGTGTTGCAACAGCTCTGCTGATTCTGAGCTGCAAGGAAAGGATGTTCTACCCCCCCTCCCCAGGTAGTTGGCCTAGTATCTTTCCCAAGCATGACATATTCACCTGCCACAATCTGCATGATTCCCCTGAAAAGTTTGTGATAAACACTGTCACTCATATTTTTGAATGGAGCCTGACCTCAGCTTGCAGCCTGGGCATACTAAGGGACAACACCACAACAGCAAAGACACCCTCTCTGCCTCTGCGATTTGGAGCTACATCAGGACTTGGAGGCCCCCAGTATAATCTTCAGATTCTCCCCAAATGCCCCAAGATCACCCATTACTTAGTTTTGCTGTCTCCCTAACCCTCATCCTAGCAGGTATCTTATTCTAGGACTGGCAGAGGGATGTGCAAACTCCCATACAAACTTCAGTAAGTGATCTTACTTCAGGTGACAGCAGTCTGTGTTAATACATATGTTGTATTTTAAAAAGTACATATATGAAATGAAAGAGTTCCTTCCATCAAAAGATGCATTTCCTGCTTTCCTTACTGTGCTTCCCAACTACCTCCAAAAGCAGAGTACTACACAAGAGAATCTCCTTAACAGAAAAACTGCATAGTATAACACAAGTTCCTAGCTAACATAGCAGTTCTGGTCTCAGAAGGCTTGCAAGCTGCACGCAGAGGGGAGAAGCCATGGCAGGACCATTACAGCTCCAGCATCTGGAAAAGGAATGAAGTCACCATTGCCAGGCATCATAAGACACCAGAGGTCTTAGTAAAGGGCATGGCTTGAACCAACTACTCAGCCAGGGAATGGAAGGGAAGGAGCACATCGGAATGGTTCTGGCAGGCCCTTTACCCACAGGGCACTGCAAGCAAGAACAGCCCTTCATTTTCCTCAGAGCTCAGCTCAACATTTGAAAAATGATCGTAATCAGCTCTTTTATTTCAGGGGCTATCTGATCACCTAGCAGAGCTAACAAAGAATTTGCTATCCTCCCAACTGAGCAGATGTACTTGAGTTATTAAGATTCCTTTACCTACAATCCCTGAAGCCTCAGAGATGAGCTGTAATATGTAGGGTACAGTGAAGAATTTTCTTCCTCAGGCACCCACATGTTCCTGGGTGCTGCAGGCACAGGTGGGAGGCTTACCCCTCTTTCTCTGCCTGTAACACATCTGCTTTTTCTAAAGGCTAAACTTTTCAGTCTAACTAAAATCACTGGGCTGAAAGTACAGACACGTCAGTGAAAGGTAGTGATGCCTGTAAGTACAGAATTTACTCAATATTTAAGATGATACAGTGCCCTCACGTCACCTTTAACCCTATGATGACAATATCTTAATAAGCATGCATAGCAGATTAAACTTGAAGTTCAGCAAGAAATACCATGGTATCTCTAAATTGAGCAGTTAACTCAATTTTTCCTGTGGAATATAAAATAAATTTTACTTTAAATGCTGTATAGCACTCCAAGATTAGTCTCAGATCACCTTCCCTCAAAATTCCTTTGCAGCAGTGATGAATTGCAAAACTGTTCCTCCACAATGCCAAGAATATAGGGAGACCACCTCTCCCATCCCAACAGATCCTGGAATTCCTTGATGGAACTGTAGACACAGTGATTTGTGTTAGTGTTGTAACACACGTGGCCAGAAGCTCTTATAAACTTACATGTTTTGCCCCCCTCCATGAAAACAGCTTTCAAATTATTCCATATCCTCAAAGAAAGCTGCTGTTAGTTTCCACTCTGCAGTATGTTTTGTTTCCATTCCAGTTCATCTAGGATGATATTTCCATTCCTTATATAAAACAGTGGAGCTGATCTCCCTTTTAGATTCTGATTAAAGACACTGGAATGGATTCCCTGTACGCTTACACACAAAATGGCTTAGGTCCCATTCCAAATTATATGTACTTACTGAAATGGGATCCAAAAAATGGATTGAACTTGAGATCACACATTTATATTAATTTTAATGTTCTCAAGATTAGTCAGAATTTTTTAAGCAAATCATTCATTTACTTGGATCCCTGTTTCACATTAGAGAGTATGGTTGTACTGGGATTTTAAATCAATTTTTGAGTCCTTTTCTACCGAGGATTAAGCTTGATGATTAAAGGGACTTTATGTTAATTTCAATAAAATTTTGCTTCCCTTTTCATTTACTGTTTTATCAATCAGTAAGAGAATTTTGTAGAGTTTCAGAGCTCAGCTCTTGAGATCTAACAACAGCTTCTCAGTAGGCTGTTTTTTCACCCTTTCACACTGACTATGATAGAGGACTTGAGCAACGATCTCTCTCCCCTTTGACACTAACCCGCTGGAAGGCCCCTAATGTCCTCTTCCCACCCCACTGTTCTCACTAAATATATTTTGACAAAAGATCAGGAAGGTGAATGACCATCACATCACTGTGGTGCTGTGGGTTACCCTCATGGCTGCTAAAGAGAACAAATACAAATCACGGTCTACAAGCAAAAGCCAAGAATAACTCACAGGCAGCACTGCTGGTGCCTTTAGAAAGCTTTTCACACGATAATGAAAATCCTAGATACTGATAGACAACATAGGAGAACAACAAACTATAATTCCAGCCCCAAGCTACAGCAATTATTACCAGAGTTTGCATTATGATAGCCCTGGAAGCCCCAGCCTAAAAAAGTTATATAAGAAAGGGCAATAAAAGGCTCCAGGGTCATAAAACTCATTCCCTACCCCAAGGCAGCAACAACATGCCTAGCCATTCCTCTGAAGTGTTTGTCTTGCCTGTTCAATAACTCTGCCCCCCTCACTCTAGATCTGCACAGTCAAAAAAGACCAGTCTCTTCACCACAACAGCTAATAGTTGAGAAAAAGAACAGAATGAAGGCAGAATTCATTCCTCCCTTGCTACTGAGGAGCAAGAGGGTCCTGCCAGAAGTGTAGCCCCAAATCCTTGAGATTAGTGGCTGTCTCAGCACAAGGGAAAAAGGTATCCTCCTCATTAGATAGCAAGCCAAAATACAGCCCTGCACATCAGAACTATGTACTCTGTGTGCACTTAACAGCCTCCAACTTCAGCAATGTCCTCCCAGGCTAGGATCTGCGCTCAGTTCACAAGGCACTGGGCCTCCATAGTCCTTTACAACACTGGGTGCACAGCTTACAACACAAAGCAGAGACTGGTGAAGCAAAACATGAGTCCACCTGAAAAGTCCTAGGGAAAGAGTAAACAACAAGGCTGGTCCAGAGAGCAAAAGCTACAAAGAAGGCTTTTCACCTCACTGGGAAAGATGAAAAGAGAGTGTTGGACATCAAAGAGCGCAAAGCAGTTTGGCCTTATACACAGAGGGATGAGCTAATAGCCTTTAAAAATAAGAACACACATTTGTCCTAACTCTAACTGTAATCAGCTCTGTGATGCAGGGCCAGCAACCTCCCCACGCAGCACCCTTCCTTTTCCATCTCTTGCTGGCTTCATCAGTTCCTCCAGGAACAGTCTCCCAGTACACATTCCCAGTATGCCATCCCATGTGGTCATGGGCTCAGCTGGGACTCTGTTCCCTATTTTCATGTAATTAATCCAAACAAAACCAAGATAAGCAGTGACTGCTTTTGACAGAATAGAGGAATTTTCTCTACATTGAGGTAATAATAATTTCCTACTTATTTTCTTGGCAATTTTCTTTGCTTAAAGATTAGATTTTGCTAATCACAAGAGAAATATTCACAAACACCCAACATTTTGTGAGACAAAAATTAAATTAAAACCTTCCTTTCAATGAAAACTGATGGATTTACAAATTGGTTTCATCACAGTAAGTTCCATTTTCACCAAAAACACCTACTACGGGCATAAAATACCATCCAGTTCCAAACACAATACCAGCTTTGCAGACAAAGAACTCAAGGTCAAGCTAGAGGTCAAATATCTCAACAAGTGGTGAGGGTTGAAAAAATACTCTTAGCCTTGTGATGCCCTCCATAGCATCTTGCTCCTGCACCACCTCATACCTCTTTGCTCAGTACCTGTATTGACTGACATCACTTATATTGAAAACAACCATGGACAGAACATATCAAATCTGTTTCAATTCTCTCCCTCACACCTTTTTAAAGTAAGTCTATCAAAGAAACAAGTCCTTCTCTCTGTAGAACACAGAATTTTCCCCATCAGGTGACAGGTTAGATTTAATACTCAACATATGATTCAGCAGAGCCAGAAGAAGTAGCTGTTCAGTAGCAGAAATGGAAGAATTTCCAATTTTTATTCTGAGAAGCATAGCATTCCCTTCTTCCATAAGTTTTCCCAAAGAAAGTGTGCCTAGAAAAGAGATTTGAAGTAATTTTTTGAAAGGTTTTACAATCCCACAGAGTCCTATGTCTTTGGACTCATGCCAGCACTACTGAAGGATTACAGTGGATTCCAGACATTCATTCTTCATCATGCACATTGCTAATTCAAACAGGAGTGGTTTGCTCTTCCTGCTTCCAATGGACATTGCCAAGCAACAGCAACACATGAAATGTTTTTGCTTATGGGACGATGACAGGCTTTATCATTGTTAATAGTTCTCCTACCTCAAATCAAAGATCTCAATAAAAATCAGTGCTCACCTTCCTTGACTGGGTGTGGGTTTACTGGTATCTCAAATTAGATCTCCTGGATCTCAGCCTTTGGTTAGTGTTCCCCCAGACTTCACCCTAGATCTTCTTGGCACTTGTTATTCCTGCCAAGAGAATCACTCCCTCCATTCCACATCTTCACTCATAGCAAATAGGCAGAAGCTGTCAAGGGTTGGCAACAGGTCAGTAGTGCTCTCCTGCTCAGCAGGCTGGGAAGCTCCTCAATGGGAAGGTGCTGACAGGTTGTTCTTTCCTCACCCTCTCAGTTCTGCTTTGCCCAAGCCCTAACATCCTTGTAGTCACCGTATTCAGAACAGAATTAGGACCCTTCCTTATGCCCTGGCCTGTTTTATGTCCCAGGAAATTATCAGGCAAAAAATGACCCAGGTCTCTCCCACAGCAATACAACATCCTTTACACATGCATCAACATACCCTTAGACAATTCTTCTCCTTAAAATTAAACCTAGAGGGTGCTATGCTGATCTATTACTCATTCCTATTCTCCAATTCTCACTCAGGCTTACTATTTTGTAAGGAAAAAAGGGTATAGAAATTGCGTTGCCTTATTCTTTAGATAAGCAATGATCAGCAGTTTGATTAACATGGTTACTGCTCAGTACAGACTCCAGAGCTCCTTTGAGGCACGTGAGGGTGAAAGGTTTGAGGAACCCACTGGAATTAGCCTGGGTTTAAAAACTAGTTTACCATGCTGATGTGACTAATAAATGCACAGAAGCTTATGGCTTCTTTGCAGTTGTGAATGCAAAGAAGCTAGAGACCATCTTTATTATAACAGAGATATGAAAATCCTTTGTGTTCATCTAGGGTTTTGAGCTCAGCCCAAGCTGAAGCCAACAATATCTTTTTCATGGTACAGGGTTCTTAAGGTGCCTCTGAAGCTCTTATCAGATATTTCAGCACACAGTTATTGAGCACAGGTGCCAAAATACTAGAGTACTTCCATCTCTGTCTGCACTCCTTGATGGAAGAAAACAGGTTCTCTGCTCTGTGCCACTGCTGCCATCCAGAGCCAGCAGGAATGGCTGTTTTTCAAAAGCCTGACTCCAGCAGCAGGATCTCTGCTCACATTTCATGCTGCAGAGTCGCTGGATTTCAGTTGCTGCATTTGCAATGCCATCCTTTCTGCCTTTAAACAAATTGACCATTAGAGAACATCCTTTGTGAAAACAACTCAGAGAATGCTGGCACTTTGAATGTTATGCTGGAGGATGGGAAATTTGTATCTTTTGATGGAACAAAGTCATTGGTTTTACTTTGCTGTCGCTTTTTGTTAAGCATGTGTCCGGCTTCATTTACATGCCTGTCAACATCCCTTTTCCCTTGCTTACAAACACTGAGGCCAATACCACAGAGCTCACACTGGAAATGGAAACACAAGGATGCATCTCTCTCTATTTTTACACTTATAGCCCCCGTGTCAGCACCAGTGGGCAGCCAAAAGAATACCCATAAATTTTAGCTATGACAGACACTTAAGGACCAGCTTCTCTGCATTTGGTGCCAAAAAGATTCAGACTTAGTTTTCTAAATAAACAAGGCAGTCTTTTCCATGCACTCAGAGTTGAGGGGCCGGGAGGGGTGGGGGGTGGGATATGCATCCAGCATTTTACTGCTGGATCCATTACAAGAGCCCTGTCCACTACAGTCTGTTCCCTTCTACTTTCTTAATTAAGACAGTTTCACAGCAAGCTCTCTGGCATGAAATTTTCTGCCAACAAACGTCAGAAAGACACAGCATGTTAGTTGTACAGGTTGGATTTAGTGCCCAAAGATGTCAGAGCTATACTTGTGACCAGAGCAGACACTGGTCTCAGCATTCACAGAACTGCACTTGCAGCAGAGGATGGTCACCAGAAATCAAGGAAAGGAGACCCTTTGCAGTAACATTACACCAGGACAAGGACCTGTATAGAATTTAAACACAACGAAAAGGTTTTTCCATGTATGATGTGATGCAGAAGAGAACCTGATAACATGCAAGTACTGCACCAGCCTAACCCAGGTGATGTCATTGAGGTTACTCAATCCACCATCTGCTGCAGCTTCACCAATACCTGCCACTGCTCAGAATGGTCCTGCAGAGTAGGACCCCAGATGAACCCCAGTTCATCTACTCGAACTCTTAACAGCATCAGCACTCTTAAAACGAACAGGATTATTTAAAACCAAAAATAAATATTAATAAAGCAGGCAGAACTCAGCCCATAAGGGCTTCAAAAAACATTAAGTATTTTTAGGCATTAGTATGGGGGCTGTTGTATCAAACTGCTGAACGCAGGAAAGGCATTCACTCACTTCACAAAATGACTGCCTGTCGCAGTCATTTTAGACTTATTTGACAGAGTTACTGGTAGAATCAGATTTTGCTAAATTCAGCAGGGAATCTCGCTTTGTTTGCAACTTTAAAACATCGGCACCTCCTAGACAAGTTACTACTAGAAGTGCAATTCAAATTTATTTTTGTACATCTCAGTCTAATAGTGGAAAATACATCAGGCCTATTTAACAGCAGGCAGAATTATTTTTGGTATGATTTTCAAGGGCTGTATTTTGTATTTGCACAGTGATGCCCTCAAAGATGAGTATTTAGTATTTTAAAATTGCACCCTGTGTCTACATGAGAAACAGCCAGGGTGTACACCTGTGCCTTAACTCAGGGCAAACTCCCACTTCATTAAGATGCACATTCCCTTTGAGAAGAAAGGTGTTGGGATGGGATTCACCAGGTGGCACTGTTACACATAATTTAACACTTTTAACAGGACAGGTATACTTTTTGATTTGGGAACTGGTTACATCTTTATTAGTTTTTCCAGTGAAGTTTCCATCTAGAGAGCAGGAAAAAGAGGAAAGCTCCTCCGAAGTCTAGGAAGTTTTCTTTGCTTTAATCTCTCTCACAGGAGGCAGCAGTTGAAGCAGAAGTTGAGGTGTGCAATGGAAACACTAGGAGACATCACACATTTAGACCATTTCTGTTTCAAGAACAAGATGTACATTTGAATAAATCTCACATCACTTTGAGTACAGCCAACATCTCTATTAGTTGCCAAAAGGGAGTCAACTCCCAAATATTCCTGAGTGACAAAACCTTCATATCTCTGATGCCCACAATGTTCAGAAGCAGTTATTAAAAAAAAAAAGAAAGAAAATTGTTAAGTATCTAATACTACTGTTTCTTGGCTGTAGCACCAGCAAGTCTACTGGTCTTAACACAAGAAACTTAGGGATACTACTTGAGCTCTACCCTTTTCTCCTGCCCTTGTATTTTTTCTTGAGTTAACTGCAGTCCAGGTCCAATAGATGATCAGAAAGGATTTCCTTTCATTATAATTGCTCCTTGGCTTGGTGCCCTCTATCCATAAGTATTCCTGCTGTTAGATGCCCCAAGAGGGATGCATTGATCTGTTGATCCTCACCAAGAAAGAGTTAAGCATTAGGAGAAGCCATCTAACACCAAGGAAAACAAATTTTCTTCTGTTTTACCATACAAGTTATCAACCTACAGTGGGAATTGAAGTTTTTCTCCTGGACACTACAGAAAGAGACTGTACTTCCAAAGATATGTCTACTCCTTCCAGTTAGCATTTGCCTTTTCAACTCATGTCCATTTATAAAGTTAAGTCTCTGGCACCAAAAAGAGCATCAACACTACACACAAGCTGCCCATTTGGGAATGTACTCTCCATTACCAAGATTCCAGTGACCTTCACAGGACATGGCTGACTTCCACGCCTGTGAGTTACTCCGATAGGAAACTAATATATGCCATTTGAAGGCAGCATGAAAGCTAAAGAAACCAGCAGAGAAAACTCAGAGACTGATTTCAGATGGGCTCATAGAGACTTTTAGTATGGCAGGACACGCTGGGCTATTCTCTCAATAAAACAATACCATCTGCCTTCCCCCTTTAAAAATTAAAATTCAAATGAAAGCGTAATTCTGACTGTTTCAGCCTTTATCAAACTCAACTGTTCAGCACAGCATTAAATAGTATGAAATAAGGACTCTTGGAGGACTGTGCATACTGCATGAAAGCATTCATTAAGTCTAAGTTATGGTTACTTCTGCTGTCAAGTCAACAATGCACAATCAGTGGTGGCTAAAATTTTAGGCTGGTACGTTAGACTAACAAACAGCTTTTTAGCCTATATAAATTCTGTTTCCTGCTAATGAGGACAAATTATATGCCACCATAGGATTAATTCCTTTCTTTGCACTAAACAAAATAACAGGAAGAAACTTCTTGCAGATAAGCTTTGTAAAAAGTTGTGATTTTTGCTATGAGCAGCACTTCTGTCTTCAGCACAAGAGCATACAAAGATGGGGCAAAGGCAACGACTAGATTTGGATTCAAACACATCCAGACTTTGAAGGCAAAGAACAAAAAAGACATTCAAATTCACATCTATACATGACTCTGAAAGGGCCACATGTTTGTTGCATAAAGATACGGAGTCACATGACAATGAGGCATCTCTGAAGCTTAGGGTGCACTGAATCCAAGTTTTATGACCAGGACCATCTAAGTTAGGAGACCATCTAGTTAGGAGAGTCACCCAACAGTATCACAGACCATCTTCCTAGTTCACAGGCTGCTCCTTGCTGGCTTGACAAAAGCCAACTCAGTATCATCCAAATCAGCATGGCAAAACAACATCCCCATCTCATTTCCTGCTGACTGTATCATCACCACCACTTCATGCCAGGCACAAAACCTTGTCTCTCCCACCGGGCTTGCCACAACCAACCACCACTGTGTCTCTTGTAATTCTACTGATATCTGTCGAGCCAACACCTCAGACTATATTCTTTATTTTCTACTTCAGCATCCCAACAAGCCCAGAGAAATTCCCAGTGAACAGCCCACCTTCCCTCTGCTGTGATGCACACAAACAAGTCGGGTGCCAGCATAGCCTGACAGGTACCTCATGCTCTAACTACAACTATAGAGTTCATCACAGAGACTCTTCATCTGCCCACATCCAGCTGCTGCACCCTCTCTTCTATTCCTATTACCTTTTGAGCCAGTTCCTTTGTATTTCAGTACCTAGCAGAGCAGAACATTAGCCCAATACAGACACTACCTCACTGCCATGAATGCTGCTAGTAAGAGTCTCGATGTTTTGGTGAAAGAACAGACTACTAGACTAGCAATGTATCCAAAAAAACTTTAAGTAAATCAAATCAATGTAGAACACCAGTAATAAGAGATCCTAAATACAAATTAAATACATAGCATATATTCCAAGACTGCAGTGATACAGTTTTACATTACCTAACTTTATGTTATCACTTTAATACTAGCTATGTCATTAATGTACCATGTTTATATTGCACTCGGTGTCTTCCAGACAGGATTGCTAGCACTGAGAGCTGAATTTCCACAGATTTTTCAAGTTTATCTAGAAATTGTAAGGTACATGGTATTTAGAGCAAGAATTAGGAACACCACTGGCCACATCACCATGGATCACACGAAGAGCATATAACTCCTCACATAGGACAAAGCTTATGCCTGAGGGACGAAACAAGAATCACACAAACATCTTAAAGTCAATGTGCTCCCTCAGGATCACTAAAACAAACAGAAAAAAAACAAAATCATGTTTTTCAGTCAAGACCATGCAACTGAATCAAGACAAAATGGCCCATTACCCCAGTAGACCTGTACTTATCTGGTGGGCAAAGAACCCCAGAAAACAAGCTCTACACAAGGGCAGCAAAGCACACAAGTCAAATTGTAGAGAAAAGAAAGGCTGGCTTTCCATGTAAAAGATGATAAATCCTGCTGAAAGTCACTTACAAGAAAAACCACAAATAGAATAAACCTACCTTAACCTTGCTTTGAACCAGAACAAAGGTTAAAGTTTACACAAAGCAGCCCAACAACAGCTTCAAACTTCATCCTGTGATAGTAACACTCCTGTTCCTCTCCAGAATGAAAAACACCTGAAGGCATTAGGTTGATAAAGGGAGTTTAACCTCTGACCTTCAGCCTGTGTGCTCCTGGGAAATGTAGTTAAGTGCCAAAGTCTATGAATCAGAGTGAATTACAGAATGTGATTTGCATGCAAGAGAAGCAATGAATTACTTGATGCCTTGTGTTATAAAAGATTAAACCAAGTGTTTTCAGGTGAAAGGACTCAGATCTTTGGGTTATTGCCAGAGGCTAAATTCCTTCTACAAAGTCAAATTAACCTCAGCCCAGGTGAGGGAGTTGGGATAGAGTTATCTTAGCAAGTGGCTCCATAAACTTTGCCATGCTTATTGTTATATTTGAAAGGAAGTTCTACAGCCTGAACTGTGTAGTCTTAAATATTTCATAGCAAGTCTTCTAATATTTTCAACTAAAAGATATATTTTTATCCATCTTTCCCATTTCTCCGGGAGCGAGCCTGCCAGTCACAGTTGATTCCAGATTTCCCAGTGCCTCAGAAGGATGTCATCCCCTTCATTCCAAACCAAATCCTTTCTAGCATTTCAGAAGACTAAAATAAAATGATCTACTCACAGTTTGAGCTATAATAGTTCTGAATAATTTATAGGCAGAAAGAGATGGAGAAGAGATGTACAGCATATGACTGATCATATTAGCATAGTACAGCCAGATAAAATGTTTTCCAGCAGAAAGGCGGTTTAGTTGCATCTTTGTAAATTATACTCTGAAAACTGAACAAGCAATCACTTTCAAAATGTAAACATTTCTAATGAAAGTGCTCTGTGTGAGAGTAGCTTCTCCTACCTTATTGCATAAAGTAGATACTGATTATTTTTCCCACAAAAGCAGAAAAGAACTATTTGACTGTTTGTCAAAATTCCCATTTGATTAGGGGAAGGTGCACTGTGGTATGGGTCTGAGAGGCATGAATTCAGGTCTCACCTATCCAGCTCACTGGTCTTTCAGAGGCAGCGATGGATGGGGCATCCTGCTGAAAGTCAGAAGACAAGTTTTGTTTCCCAGTCCCAAAGTGATCCTAGACAAGACACTTGTCCTGTGAAAATGCTATGGTCTTCACAATATAACATTAGACTTCTATGGCTTAAAAATCAACAAGATATGAAAAATTTGCTAAGTTTAGTGAGATGAAAAATAAAAGGTACCTGGTACTTGTTCTAGCATGAAAGAATTAGTGATTTGCCCAGATAATTACATATAATTACCTATTCTCATTAACAAAACACATGAACTCTCGCAAACAAAACCCACAACACTTGTCTATCTCCATGTGCCTTTCTAGGCTGGCATCCCCATTAGTAATAGCAATTTCCCAACATATACCTACTATAGACAGTACTAGGAGGTGAGTAGGTCCCTGGGGATCAGAATAGTCCCTTGCTCTTCTACCACAGCTTCATAAATGGGACATTTAGAGTTTAAAAGGCTCAGCAGATGAGGCAAATCTCACCGTTTGACTCTAAAATGTTCCCTGATTGTTTCATTAGTGGAAAGCCTCCCACTGGGAGAGAAGAAGTAGTTGTGAATGAGGAAGACTGCTTGTCCTGTACAAGTACAGAAAACTACAAGGGAAGAAGTTGATGTGAAAAAAATGAGTGAAATGGCTGAAACAAGACAAGAAGGAGCACACTATCATTCACATGTTACTGTGTGCCCTCTGCTCCCTAATAGCATCAATCACAATGGTCACTGGAGTGTACACGGTGGAAACAATATCGTTAGACACTATGAGAAGCCTTTCTACCATTGTGTCAGACACCTGAGAGAGGAAATAGCACAAGAGCCACTTGACCAATTCCCTGGGAAGGGTAAAAAGCACTGCCTTTAAAATTTAGTTCAAAGTGACTGCTCTTCCATTTCTTTCTTCTGAAGCTGCTTAACTGGGAAGTGACAGCTTCCTCACCCTCATCCTCATCCTGAGCCCCACTTGCACAGTGAACTCTGGCAGGAAATAAAGGTGCTCAGCTCCTATTTGGACAAGGCTGGTATGTCTTAGTAACCCCACAAAGCAGGCTGTATCGCTGTCACGTCTTAGCTGGTCCCTGTGTAGGGCACTGGCTAATGGAAAACAGCAAGAGAAGCGCTCTTGTGCCTCTGTAATAGCAAAAAACACAAGTCAAACTTAGCAAGTCACAAGGAAAAGTAAATCCAAAATTGATATTCAACTTTTCAGAGACTTTTTACATCCAAGGAGGTCTCTTCTAATCACCTCTGATACTTCTTATTTTTCAGGAATCCTAGACACTGCCATGAGGAAATGGGTAATTGATTGGGGCCTCAAGATTTAATGTATTCACTGAACCTTGGTCTACTAACAGCTCATATTCATCTCAATAAGAATTGAATCAGCAGGTCACACCATGCCACCAGGATAATTACAGGCAGAATGTATGAGATTTTTAAAATCCACTATTTTTTATGTAGTTTTATTTTATATCAAGCATGAATGACAAGGAAGGTCCAAAAGGTTATAGCAAATGCTCAGCACAATAAATGGACAGCAGAATACTATGATATTCAGACTCATTCCTGCTATCTTTAGTGAGTCAAAACACAGTTATTTTCAGTGGGAAGATTGATTTTTTCAGAGGGGTTTTTTGCCCAAATAACAACTGCGAGATTTGGCCCTATTCACATCTGAACCCAGAGGCACTTCATTACAATTTATAGTGAAACTCAGAGAGCAAATACACATTTAAAAGTATTTATAAAAGCAATCACTTCTACAGTCCACAATTTCCACACTTCAATTTGGATCTTATTTCTTCACATTTTGTTATTTACTTAGTAATTTCTGTTTATCCAAGAGTGCACTGCTCAGATGTAATATCTTGCTTTCAGCAAGGCCCTGCTTCTTACCCAATTTTTCACAGCTAAGTTCACTGGAGTAGAAGAAGGTCAATAAGGGACTCTCAAAAATCTCAATATATAATGGAATTATTTTATGCATTTTTTTACTTGATGGTGTGAAGGATTGATGCTACCAGAGTCAGATAGACACACTGGAAACAGATGTTGAAGGCAAACCCTTCTGGCTCCCTGGTCTCTGGGTGCTGGCCATTGGCCAAATGATAGAACTCTTGTTCATCCACACGAGGAACAGCTCATTTACTGAGCACCTATACTCACTAAGCTACCTCTCCAGCCTAACTACTCTGACATTTCTGTGTCAGAGTTAGGTACCTACATGACTTTGCTGAATCATGACCAGGATCAACACTGCAGCAGCTCTTGTGGAGCAGCTGGTAAGGGCTGACATTTCCATTGTGCGCATTGTTAGCATACAAGCAGGAGAGACGATGTTGTCAAAGCATTAGGAGCCAGGCAGAGCCTCCTAATATTACCAGGCACTCTCAGATACTATGGAAAAAGAGCTTACTCCTGAAGAACAGTGTTTGTTATAACTTGAACTTTAATGTAGGCAGATAAAATTGTGTTTAATGACAGGCGAGCTGAAAGGAGGTAAATCCTACAAGAATCAGAGCTCTACTGACAAGAAGTCACACTTAGTAAACTATTAGTTAAACTATTCCTTACAGTTGTGTTAAAATATGGTCTAGTTTTTTACTGAAGAGCAGTATAGACTAAATTACGCAGGTGAAAGGTAAGTGATGAAGTAAGAATAAATCAGGAGAAATTATCAGTAAATCGGGAGGAGAACAGCTTCTTAACAGCTGGTTAACAGTAACTCTCAATGAGTCCTGTCCATTGATGCCAGGTAAAATAAAAACATTCCTGTAATCTTTCTTCATCCAGAAAAATCCTTGCTTATCCAGTCTTTGGTATTTCTGAAGGAAAGATAGTCTTTTGCACATAGAATCTGCAAGAACTACAGTCAACACTGACATGTTTAAGGCTAATATTGAGACAATTATTTTGATTCTTTGTGCAGCTGAAGACTCAAAACATACCATACTTCTTTTTAATATAAAGATTTTTCAAGGTCCTTCCAGCATGCAAGTATAGCACTTCTTTTGATTTATCCTGTCTGGACAAAGTAACAGAATGATGACCACATTTAGAGGATTAAAGGTAGGACTTTGATGTTACTGTAATAGATTTAATGGAGCTGAGGGAACACTATGCAGAACTCCTGCTTGCTACCCTTTTTGCTATAGCTGAACAGCCTTCTCTACTGAAGTGCTGAACAGTTTATTCTTTCTTGGGACTTTAAATAAACAGGTGGGAATTAAAATTCCAAGAGACTGAGTTCCAATAGAAAAGTACTTTTGAATGTACACTTAAATCCAGCCTCTGAAAAACTTAAGAATGCATTTTTTAGACATCACTATTATGTGTACACTTTGCTGATGTTTCCAAAAGAATTTGTGTTTCTCACTCGACTCAGTTTCTTACTGCCACACAAAGATGCACCCACGAGCTGACAGATGCCTGCAGTACTGGAGTGGTATCAGTAATGACTCCATGGCTGGGGAGGTTACACTTTAATGGGAACACAGCCCCTTTTGCACTAATGACACAGCAGTCCCTGTAATGGAGCATCATATACCTCATAGTCATGGGTACCACAAAAGAATACCACAGTCCCTCTCAGGACAGCTAAGGATTATTCAACTGGTGTCTTGATAAGGAAAGGCAGGCACAGTAAGTGGGACAGCATGGGAGGGATATGGAGATAGACAGACTAAAAGACCGAAGTCTCTTACTGCCTCAGACTAACAGCAATGGCTGTTTCAATCTGAAAACTATGCATATCCCCATGCCATAGGAACAAGGGTTGTATAATGAGATGACATCTATGATGCTGTGATTGCCATAAACAATCAAAAGAGGTAATGAGATACAGAAAAACAGAGCAGCAAGGTTTATAATTGGGACCCCTGAAGTCTCTTAAGTCACTGAAAGAAATGAAGGAGACCTGCAGTAATGTGAAAACCCTACATAATTTGACTACATCACAGGGACCAAGAGGAATTCCTAATGAGGACAGGAAAGCCTGGCCAGCTTTTCTCCTAAAGAGTGCATCATCTGCATTATTATAATCTGTCATTTGTTCACAGTTAAGCCAGAATAGCCAAATTTCCTTTGAATATTCCTTCTTCCCAAAAAGACTACCAACATTGTTTCTATGCCTTGGTTAGAGTTTAAAGCCATGCCTGTTCTCTGTATGCTTTCAGAGATTCATTATAATTTATTATCTTACTTCAAGTGTTTATCATTTATTTGTACTAACAGTCCAATTCTGTGATGTAAACTTGTGTGTGACATTACTGCAGCTGATGGTAGGAATTCAGCACTCCACTGTATTAGCTGAATCTGCAGCCATGTGAGTGAGAAAAAATAATCCTCTTCCTTTTGTACCTCTAAATGGAATGACCACCAAATAAACCTCTTGCTATGCCTGGAAAAAAATAAAAACAATAAATTACATTGAGCTTTCACTACAGGTTGATGTATAATGTAAATGACAAGTTCTCTACAAATAAACACCACACTATGCATTCCCACTGTGTTGGATGCTTTACTCAAGACATGGTCTCCCGAAACCATTTAGTTGACAATGTCTGCTGAAAGTTCAGTGTAGAGTAAACTTCAGCTTGTATGGAGATTTAATAACCATGCACCTCATATACCTTGGAACCTCATACCTCATATATGGTATGAGGTTCTCCTCCAGAAGATACCATATATAATAAAAAATAAAGTTCAAGAATAATTTCTCTGAAACTCTTCACAGCTATTGTTCACTCCTATGTCCACAGTATGTGTGTGCAGGGCATCACACATCTGGGAGGACAGCCACTTACCACATTGATTCACTGCACATTTTTTACACTTTCAAAGTGCACATGCATGTGTATCCCATGGGACAGTGCTTCCATACGCCTAAAAATATCAGATAAACATTACACTTTCCAAAAGTTCATCAAGATTTTGGCAGCAGCAGATGATGGATGTATCTAAGAGCACGCAATATAGTTCTGTTCACATGCCAATGACCTCTAGTAAATAAGCCCTAATGCCTGGGCATATTAGCACAAAGGTAGCAAAATATCAGTGAGGTCATTCTGCTTGAGACCTGTGTTGGTCTGCACTTGTGCAGGCTGAACATCTGCATTTTGCTCAGTAGAAACCCAGGCTCCAGCAGAAGGTGACAGTCCCCATTCCCTGCAGAAGGAGGGGTCTCCACTCATAAGTTGCAACTCAGCTGGACTACTGCCAGCAGTTCAAAATCAGCCCACCTTCCTTTGCTATATATGCTGCAATTGCTAGCACATGCCCTTGGCTGCTACCAGCGAGTTAGGCCAGTATGATTTGTTGCCTTTTTTTTTTTTCTGAGATATCTTTTAACAGTTTTAATCCTAAAACTTGTCCTTTCTCTCCTTATACTGCAATTTTGGGGTGCCTACTCTAAAATTGCCATGTGTGTGGAATACTACAGTGAACAGTGGTGATTAAACATAAACAAACCCTGTAGTTTGGTTCAAAAGTTCAGCTACAATTTGAATGCTTTGGAGTAAAAAGTGATAAAAGAGCAGAGGAAAAAAAAAGTGGGAGAATATAGGATGAAAAATGCAGTTGAGTGGAGGAAAGAGAAAGTTGTAAATGAGCATAGAAGCAATTTAATTACCATATACAGCACACTTGTCAAATGCTACATTTCCCTGCTTTGATGTCTGATCTACAGAGGAAAGCTGTTTGCTGTTCCTTCCAAGGCAGTTTGGTTTTGCTTTAGTGATTCAGCAGATACCATTGGATCCTTTGCTCTGGACTTCTGCCAAATGTAGCCCAGAGAATTTCACCAGTTGATTCCTGCACAGAGCTCAATAACTTCTTGTTGAACTGGAGCACGTCTTTTAGGAAGACATCTGTTCCTGACTGGATCCATAGGTGAGTTGTTTCAATTACTAATTTCCCTTGCTGTTAAAAAATTTGCACTTTATTTCCCATTTGAATTTGCCAACCTTTGTTGTAACAGTCACAGGTTTGTACCCTGATGACAGCTCATCTATCAGTTCAGCATTAGACAATTCATATGTGCCAACACAGTTATTGGGAAAGGGACAATTCTGTCTTTGGAAAGACTTTCCTTTAGAGGGGGCAAGAAAAACAACCTTTAATAAAAATTCCTCAGGAAGAAAAACAGCCTTTAATAAAATCTCCTCTGTAACTAAAGAGTGAATCACAAACTACAGGGAGAAACGATACAGGGAGCAATCAGTAATAGCACTAGAAGCTGGAGTGACAAGCTTGAATGTGTGCAGCCTGAAAGGCAGCTGCTCAAGCAAAACTAGAACACCCTCCCAATGATTTTTTAATGACTCAGCGGTCCTGTGTTGGACTCTGCAAATCACCCCTAAAATTGAAGAGATGAGGTGCCCAAATTGTCTATCACCCAGAGAAAGTTACTGTAGCAAAAAGTTCCTGTAGTTACTTCTTAATGACAGAAAAAGGGACTTTCAGAGTTGGTGACTTGCTACTTTTAACTCCAAGCCAAAGTGTGTTGCTGCTTGGGAATATACAAACACCCCTAGCACCAACACCAGAACAAAGAGTAGCATCAGGAACAGGGGAGTCACTACCTATGGACTCAGCACCAATAAGTGCAACTCAGCTTGCTGAGGAAAACAGTCGTGTGATCTTTTGTAGGTTTAATCTACTGCTGGCAAAGGGGCTTGGCTGAAGAACACCACCTTGCTAAAGCTGGCTCTGCAGAACAAGGGAGTTTCACCAAAACAGTCACCCTTCAGGGACACAGGTGACTTTAATGTATGTCCACCTTCTGAATCCACAAGGACACAATGCAACTATGAGAAATATTAGTGTGCTAATTGTGCCAAATGCCATAGAGGAAAGAGAATAGAGAACTACCTTGGGGGAGGGAAACACATTTTTTATAAGATTAAGTTACTGGGAGGAAGGAAATTTGTATCAGGACAGCAGAATCTTGTCTATACCCTCTAGGGTCTCACCATCTTTATTTTCCCAGTTCTCTATGTGCTAAATGCTTTCTTAAAACCTACCTGGAAATCCATGCATCCATCTCTTTACTCACTTGCAAGCTCCGCATTATCTTTCTCCTTCTTACTATATAAATATATATCTCTACAGTATGCATGTATGTATGTGCTAGTTTAATTGCAGTCAGTACAGCATTCACTTTTTATGACAGAGGGTGATTTCTTGCATTCTCTATCTTACAAACACTCCTTCTCTCCATTTGAGTTTTATTTCAAACCCACCTTCTTTTCCAGGTAGAATTGTTTTGTATTGCACGGATGGAAATGTCTGAAGGAAACAGAAAGGCTGTTATTTCCAGAACCACGTAGCAAGCTGACCCAATGTCAACCAACACTCCCTGTACGTTCCTCTATTCTGACATGCTTAATCTGTGAAATTTAAATGCACACGTGAGATGAAACAGCACTTTTTGACCTCACATGGAGAGCAGACAAAGAAAAAGTGTTTTTCAGCCAAAACAGTTCACTTTTTACTCTGTGTATCAGGCATGAAATTAAAAATCACCAGAGCCATGTTTCAAGAACGAAGTTCAAGTTTTCTTGCATGCATCTACAGTCTTGTTTATGAGAGAGTGGCAGGTACATCACTGAGCACTGGAAGGGCTTGAATCAATATATGCTTCTGACTGACAGATGGTCAACCATATAACACAAAAGTACTCCACAAAGAGCCTCCTAGAAATTTTACCATAGCAGCTAAATGCTTTTCAGGTTCATGTGGAAAAACAAAATGGAAAGGCCAAATGTGAAAAGCTGCGTATGAGCCGATTACTGCTCTCTTCTCTGTGGAAACTCTCTCCAGAGGTATGGTGGGACAGGTAGTACATGAGCTGGATTGCAAGCAAACTGTTAACTTCACCCCCCCACCACCACCACCTTTGAAACACCAAAACAGGATGAATGGCTATCATACTGCAATTTAGCTTCTGCTCAGAGCACTTGTCAGATTGTGCTGGCTGACCCAGATTCAATTACGGACAAGCTGGCTTCCAGGAAGATTCACCATGAAGTCCAAATCAGTAATGTCAGATGAAAGGTCAGCAGTGGGAAGCCAAGGCTGATGAATGGCAGGCAAATACTGACAAGCACCGTATGTGCTTGTTTTATGATGGGCTGAAGGGGGTTTATGGACCAAGACAGAACATGACAATGCTGATCATAACCAGGGGAAAAAATATGCTGATCACAATTGCCAAGGCAGAAGGGCTCAACACTTTCAGTATTTCTTTAGCAAAAGCACAGGCACCAGTAGAAATGTGTTGGACTGACTTTGCAGGTGGTTCGGTTGAGCTACCAGCTATAACCAAACCAGCAACACAACATCATCAATGCAAGATGGTAAATGACTTCATTTCTTGAAATATAGAGTGTAAGCTGCTAGGCTCTGACTAAATGATTGCACCATCATTTTTATTTTTGTTTTCAGATTTGAGATGCAGGTATCAATCTTATTTCAAACACAGAAAGATCATCTAGAGATGGAAAGAGAGGAAAAAAAGGTAGCATGTTTGCCTATGTGCAGCAAATACCTACAAAAGGGATGCTTGTGCAAGTGCCACTTGCTGGCTAACCCTCTCAAGACATTAACTGCAAATAAGTACCAATGCAGTGGCAAAATGAGGAAAGGCATAGGATGTTTGAACAGAAAGGACGTGTCTTTGGAGAGAAAAAAAGGTGTAAAATAAAAGACACACAGCACCAAAAGCAGAATGGCCTAAATAATGAGACTTGCTAACCAAAGAAATGTTTTGGAAAAGTTTACAAATAGCCCCAATGCTGTTGAAGTTATGCTCTAGATTAGGACTGTATTGTATTATGTGTGGGTAAAGTACAAGAAACTGATTTAAAACACACAGATGTTCTCTCCCCACTCAGTGCATCTGCAGCTGTTAGGCTCCCTCAATTCTGGAGTGCATCCTCATCAGCAAGTTTTTCTTTTTCCCAGACACACACTGACCTAGAAGAAAATTCTCAGATACACTGTGTGCTGCTGTGTACCTACATTGGTTTTCTTTTATGATTTGTAAACTTGATTTAGAGAAGAAAAACAGTTGATTTGTGAAACTTGTAATTTAGCCATCTCACACCAAAACCAAGTGGAGGGCTTTCTCAGTGTAGGAATCTGTTCCTTTGTCTCAGCTCTCAGTTCTGCTGACCAACAGAAGCTGTGACACACTTCTTCCTTTTCATTTCTACACAATGGTCACACTGGGCTGCAGAGGCAGTTACCATTCTTCCAAATTTTAAAAAATACCTAACAAAATTTGCTTACTAATTGTCATTATGTCTCATAGAACCTGGTCCTTTTGTGGTTGCACTTGTGTGAATACTTTTACATTCAAATTTTAGATGAAAGCAGTTTACAATCTAAATTAAGAAGCCCAGCTGGGATAAGGTAATCATATACAATGATGTTATCAGCTCTAAACATTGCACCTACAGCAGGTCTGGAATGGGAATCCTCTTGAATACCTTTGAGTTTTGTGGGAGTAGGAATTTCATTATTAAAACCAACCAGCAATTGTTCTATTTCCATAGATGCTTTTCCTATCAATGGGGATGCTTTTCATAGCATAGAGGGTTCACAGCTCCCTTTTGCTGACCTATTCATCTGCCCTAGAGCTGCACTCACCTATGGGAGAAAAAAGGGTTCTGACATTTCTATCTTCACTCCAGCAACAGGGATTGCTTATATCAGGCTACTGAGTCAAATAGAAAATTATCTTTTAATTTAGATATTCCCTGCCCTGATCAGTGCCATGAATCTAATATGACAGTATCCACAGTCATGTACTCTCATAGAATCTTCTGAGTTGGAAGGCACCCATAAGGATCAAATCCAACTCCTTGCCCCACACAAGGCCAGACAAGTCAGAGAATGAGAGTCTAGAAAACAAAGGCAGCAACCTGCCTTTGAAAAAATATGAAAAACAGGTAGAAGAAGAGAGATTCAGCAACAAATAATTGAAATCCACCCTTAAGATAAGGACCAAACCAAAATTCAAACCACAACTGGCCAGTTTTGAATTTGGAACCCTTGTTCAAATGTAGTTTTTCAGTTTTAACGTTGCTTGCCAGTTCCTGAATTGTTCTCACTATGGCTATAACATTATCATAGAGCCATTGCCATTCCTACAAAATAATTTCAAGCTCATGGGCTCCAGGTGGCTCCCAGACTGATTTTGTGGAGTCACATCCATGCATACCCATAGACTCTCGCATACCTCACGAATTAATTCCAAAGGTACAAGGCAGCACCTATTTTTACAAAAGTTAAAAGACAGTCAAGCTTGGCAAATTATGTAGCTTACTAAATCTTTAGTTAAGATTCCTAGTGTGTATGCTATTATTATTATTATTATTATTATTATTATTATTATTATTATGACTGCTACTGTTATTATTGCTACTGTTATTATTACCATTACTACTATTACCATTATTATCATCATTATCACTATCACTGCTGCTGTTGTTGTTGATATTTTAATTATTGTTGTTATTATTATTGCCTATCACTACTAATTCTGATGCCCTGGCAATACTTAGAGGCTCCATTCCAGCAGAGCTGTGCTGTGTTAGCCTCTATACACATTTGTAAGCAGCTCAGCCTGGCCCAAAGGACATTGAACCAGAATTCTGGATCTTTCAAGGTCTGTCCTTCTCCTGTATTACCTTGGTTTCACATTTCACTTTGCATTGGCTATTCCATCATTTTTCAAACCTTTCTGGTTATTCTACCTGTCAAGGAAATGTGCATTAGCCTTCAACAGGAAAAGGCCGTGTACCTGTAAGTGAAAAGCAATTAAGTCAATAATGAAAACAGTCAAGGTTTGTGTAGCTCTGTCAGAAAAATGAGAGATTTATTAATGGTACATTGGCTGTGGAAGAGAAACCTTAACTCCTGTTTAGTTAACTTGTATATGCTTTGTACGCATTTTGCTTTTGTAAGAACTGGGGAATTAAACTGTATTAATAGATGCCTATTAAGAGGGCAAGTTTGTGTTCATGGAACCTTTGACCCACCAATCAATATTCACTAGTCCCAACTACACATTGATATAAATGGAGCGCGAGCTTTTTCTGTTGCAGTGAGAGAGCACTTGCACTTATGAGCTGTGAAGGTTTAAATAGGTTTTCAGCAGGTGGGGAAGAGAGCATGAGCAAGGTCATCTACAAGATGCAGGAGTATGTTTGAATTTTGTAGATTTGTATCAAATAGGTCAAAAAATAACCTGCTGTGGGCAAACTGAGTGCTTGAAGATAGTGGAAATCTGGATCCTAGGATTAATCTCTTAGGAACTAACTTGTCATTGCCATTCCCAGGCTATTTTGCCCAGCATCCACAGCAACACAGCAACTTTATAGCACATTCTCCCTCCAGTTTAGCTCACAGTATAGCTCTGTACTAACAAAGTTATACATCTTTTAGCTCTGGAAGATAGCCTGCATATTTTACACCCTTGTGATGACTCACAGGCATCTGAAATGTTTTCATTCCTTCTGTCTAGCAAAGGAAATATAAACAGCCTAATCCTTTCCTAGTTACCTTTCAAGTCCTAGTAGTGGGTGACAGGTAAGGGCTTGCTAGAGATGAGGAGGAAAAGACTGAGGTGCACTGCTTACTGTATTCTTTTACCACTGGAAAATCTCATGGAAGAGGAGGAATCCTGAATGCAAACCAGAGCAGTCTTGAAATCTCTCTGACTCATTGCAAGTCTCGTAAGTATCAAGATATCTCAAAAAAACCCAGTGCAAATACGGCCTAGAGCCACCTCTCCCTTTCTGCATTTGATTTCCTTTCGGATTTTATTATTGCACTCATGTCATGGTTTCACCCCAGCTGAAGTAAGCACCACGCAACCGCTCGCTCACCTCTCCTCCCACAAATGGGGT
Organism: Gallinula chloropus; assembly: GCF_964237585.1. Lineage (NCBI taxonomy): Eukaryota > Metazoa > Chordata > Aves > Gruiformes > Rallidae > Gallinula > Gallinula chloropus. The sequence continues at coordinate 9,644,121 of NC_140097.1, forward strand.
GGGGAGAATGGAAAAAACCCCCTCATGGAGATAAAGACAGTTTAATAAGGTAACAAATAAGAGGGAAAAAATAATAACAACAGCAATAATATTATAATAAAATAAGTGATGCAAAAATGCAATTGCTCACCACCCATGTGAAAAAAAACCACCAACAACAAAACCACAAGAAATACCAATGCCCAGTGAGTTTCCAAGCAGCGATACCACATCCCAGTTCACTTCCCCAGTTCAGTACAGAGCATGATGTTCTGTGTTAGGGAATATCCCATGGGCCAGCCCAGGTCATCTGTCCTGGCTGTGCTCTGCCAGCTCCTTGTGCCCTTGGCAGGGTGTGAGAGGCTGGGAAGTCCTTCACTTAGTGTTAAGCACTACAACTACCTAGCAACGACTCCAAACATCAGTCTGTGATCAACGTTATTCTCATACTACATCCAAAACACAGCACCGTACAAGCTACTAGGAAGAAAATTAACTCTATCCCAGGAAAAACAGGACAGCTGGCATAAAGGAACAGGGATATGATGCTGAAGTATTTGTTACAATCCATGAGCACTTGAAATTAGAGCTGACTAATAAATAAAGTGGCACGGGCAGATTTCAGGTAAGCATATCTGATTTAGAGACTACAATGCTATGCACAGAAATACCCTTGATTAGTAGACATCTCAATTTAGTAGCTGCCTACTTACAGCACAGTTTATAACAGACTTAGCCTTCATTCATTAGCTGCTCTTGTTTAGTACAATATTTGCTCCTTTATCACACACACCTTTAAGCAAAGCTGCAGGGGAAAGCAATTAAATGCAATCGAAGCAGTGCCTTCTAAACAAAGATATACAGGATGTTCCCTCTGCTAACATAGCTGAAGGCCATGATTATAACTTATAACTAAACAAATGCCCATATGTATGACACTACAAGCTCTGAATCATAATGTGCAGGTAATGAAACCGTACAATCCTTATTTATGCAATGAAACAAGCTGTTACTTTTACTGCAGCTAGATAAACCCTTCTTCTGTGCTGTGTGCAGGTGCAGCTCCCAGCAAGTCAAGCAGGATTTGCAAATGCACCACAGTGGCAGGTGAGGACTGCTGCCTTAAGAATGCATTTGGGTTTTAAGCCTTCATACTGACAAGAGACACCACATTGTCCTAAATGCTTATAACCAAGCAGTGCAAACTGGTTTGAAAACATTTTGTAAAGAAAACACAGACCTACAATACGTTTTTACCCTGCCCTTGCCCCACTAGTTACCTGTAAAAGAAAATGTTCGGTCTCCTTTGTAAAGCATTTTGAGTTCAAGGGATGCCAGGTGCTAAGTACTGCAATATTAACAAGCAGTTAATTGCATTACTACAAATTCACTGTCATTAACAACCACAAAAATTATTATTATGAAGAGTGATACGTTGAATTGGGTGCAGCTGCCTATCCTGCTGAGCTATCTCCTGCTTACAGCTACCAAAAGGCATGGAAAGTTCCCTAAAAGGCCTTTTCTGTTACTAAATTAGGGAACAAGTAGAAAGATTACTGTCTCTGCACTGTAGCCACAAAACATGTAACTAGAAGAAGACAGAAAAAGTGTCGGTGGGTTTTCTCAGCTGCTGTGTGTGTGGCAGGCGGGCTCCCTGCGCACTGGCTTGGGATGTGCAAGGAATAACTTCATGATCCTTTTGTAAGTCTTTGGCCAGAACCATCTGCTTCCTCACAGCAGCTTAGAATGTCATCTTGTGTTACTGTCCTTGAGTATAGTCAGCACTATACCCTTGTATTACACCCTCGTCCATCCCCATTTCTATGGCTGGTACTTTAATCCCAACACTTTTCTGAGGTTAACTTTAACTTCAGTTTCTGCAGAACACATGTCATGAGGAATTAATACTGTTGCATTTAGCAATTCAATTAATAAAAAATATTAAAATTACAGTAGTAATGAGTGAAAAACTATTTAAATCTTTAGCAGTGTCAAAACTCCCTAATTTCAGTAAAAATATGCAACCTTAATGAATTAATATTAACCCTGGTGCCTGAGAGCAAAATTTGTATTCTTTGCCATCCAATCACAACTCTGCTCTCGGCCTAACCAGTTATTAATAATTTCTCCGCTGGTGATGAGGGTTATTGTGTAATTTTATTTCATCAATTTCTAGGAGAGCAAAGAGGATATGTAGTTTGCTTCCATTTTTCATCTCTAAAGACATGGGCAAATTATCTGTGGATGCAGAATTTGAGCTTATGACATCTAAATAAATCATTTTCTCCTGTAGAAGCGATAGTAAACAAAAGTCAAATTCCTATTGATCTTCACCTCACATTGCCCATATTGGATCACAGAATTGGCTTCCAGAATCTGAGTGTGAAATACATATTCTTTTAGCATTATGATTGTAGAGCTAAGCTTGAATTTAGACAGCAACAAAGCATATGTCACAGTTACCTGTCAGCATATGTTGATGGTTTGAATAAAGCTCTAGAGGTGTCAGCTGCTCTACTCTTCATGACAGCCAGGCAGACCCCACAACGCTGTGGCTGTGCAGTGTGTCAATTATTTAACACATATAACACAAAATGTTTGCTATGAGGATTGCCCTGCTCCTGGCACAATGTGATGTGACTTCCTGCTAGACCCACATGTTCTTGGTAAAGCTCTCCATCTTTCAGGGAGAAAGGCTTGGAACAACATGAGGATCAGTTGGGAGGCAATGGAGCAGCCAGGAACATGGCTTAAAAAGCAATCTCCAAGTCATCACATACCTAAAATAAAAGGAGATTCTATGTTGGATTGCTGAAGTAACAGCATTTTAGGAGATGAATAGTGATGTTCTTTTGCAAACCAATGCTCAGAACCCAATCTGCAAAAAACATTCACTGCCCAAAAATAATCCTTTATACATTTTATTCCAAATAAAATACTGTTCTCAAATACAGGACGATAGATGTGCATGTTCTGGTGATAGCAAAAGAAAGTGAGAATACCAAACGTACCTTGTTAAAGGAGACAATTTCAGACAGTAAGACATTCTGGAACTGCTGATATCTAAGGTAGGACCTAATGCTGCAGCACATGATTCTGTTTTGCCACAGAGCCTTCGCTGAATTTAGTAGCTGCACAGGAAGAGATTACAGGATCTGATTTAGTTGCATCAAGATTTTTTAAAATATAGATGAAAACACATTGAGTAGAAATGCCAAAATCCATTATGAAGTCTTAGTAGTGGTAAATGCAAATGGTGGAAAGTGTGTTTTGGAATATTCCTCACACTTCTTCGGATGATGGGTGGCAAAAATATCTATTTGGCACAAAAGGAAATTAATAGAAAACCCCCCCTTTTTTTTTTTAAATACTTTTAATTAGAACTCAACATTTCCAAAGCACAGGAAATGTTTCAAATACAGTCATCTAGATTCTTTTCAGTAGGAAATTTCCCACTGGTAGTCATGGAAGCAAGCCTGGACCCTAAATTTACAGAACATTTGCATTCTTCATTTTAGTAATTGCACAAAGTTCATCTGTGTGGCTGAATGACATCAAGCAGCCATGAGAATGTAGCAACCAAACAGAACCAATGCCAGGTAAGTCTGGCACATTTTGCATGATTAACACTACTACAATATACAGAGAGCAGCTTTGCCAGTTCCTTCAGACTCCCTCCTCTTCCCCTCAAAAGGAAAAAAACCTTAAATACTCAGGAAGGGACAACAGGCTGGTGAACCAAGACACTTGAGTAAAAGATCTCGGGCACCAGACTTTTAGCTACACAAACCAGCTGTCATGTATCAAAGTCAAGATGTATTGAGGCAAGAAACACCCAAAGGGATAGGTAGTGTTTTAAGCATGGAAGAATGAACAGCCCGCAGACACGTGTGCTGTATGTAACAGTGTTTCTGAGCTGGGGGAACTGGAGTCATGTACATAATTTGCCAATCTTAAATGTGAGCAGTGCTTTGCCCTCCATGTGAAGCAATGTACTTTCACAGGTTTTATCTTCTGTAAATATGTTGGACCTTCAGTGAGATTTGCAGGACACTGCTTCCCTCCAATGGTTCTGTACTTCACCTATACAGCACCCAGGGATTAGTTTTCTTAAGCAGCCTTACAACTTGTTCCATGACCTGACTCCAATGAAATTAATTCTACAGCCCTTTTTAACTTAATCCAACAAAGCCTACTCATCCCAACGTGGACTCATGGATCATTTTAATACATACATTTACACTAGTAAAATTAGTATTATTAATATAAATTAAATGAGAACCATACCACTTATTTTATACAGAACAGAGATAGAATAATTAAGGCCAGTGAGCATTAGAATTGTACAAAATATCTTTGAATATTAAATCTGATGTAGGTCACAGTTGATGTAAGAAAAATTTACTTTCTTTGTGATTCATTTTACATAAGTAATTTTTTATTTCCACATACTTAAATACATATGTGGAGAATGGTTTATAAAATATCACATTGTTAAATCCCCCCTGAGTGAAAATTAAAATCCTTAACAACAGACACAGGTTTCACTTCCTTAACCTACCTACACACCTGCACGGCTCCACTCCGCCACTACCCTTTCTCATAGAGGCTACCTTACATTTTTACTGCAGTGACAAAGACCTTTGGCAGAGCACTATGTCTCTGTGTCATCAGAAATGCCAAAGTGTGATAACAAGGAACTCTTCCATCCAGTATTTAGTACAAACTCAATTCACAGAGCGTTGAGTTCTTTTTTAGCTGTACCCATCTCCCTTGGAGTTGCTGCAGCTTTTCCAGTGTGTCTGTATCCCACATCTACAGAAAAAGAAAAAAAAAACCCAACAACCTACAACCCTTTTTTAATCTGGACTTTTTTCTCCTCATTTTTAAGGCACAAGCATGCCTTCACTACCTGTCCTTCCAATTACCTCTCCTTTCCTTCTCCAAGAGACCAACTGAAGAACACCTCCTACTTCAATACCAGCAAGGGCAGTCACAGTCAGGGGCTGAAAGATGAAGCATCTTTGTAGCACAAAATAATATCCTTGGCCACCTTAAACTTCAGGAAGCACAAGGAACAATAGAAAATTATAAATTATCCTAAACAAAAATCCAAATACATGGAAGAAGTAAGAATTCACAAAGTTAATGGAGCTTTATAAGCTCAAAGTGTTGTTCCATTCTGACTGTCAAAAAGGCTAAAACTGGGTACAAAATTTTATTCAAAATCCATTTTCATTTCATGTTAATTCCTAAACTAGCAGTGGATTTATTTTAATGGGTTTTCAGATAAATTGCCACAAGAAGTTTTACTGAATTTTCTGTATAAGGTAAAGGCTGAACTTTTCATTTAAACTCAAGCACAGATCCTAACCATAAAATCACCACGAGCACTTCTGGAAATCTCTACGGACAGATTTACTGGTGTGGCAAAACTCATACTGCTACACCAAAACTAACAGAGCCAAGGAAATCATTATGTACTTGAAACAGTTTTCTGCATAAACTGCAGCATCTTTGTGAGAAGTGGAACTAGAAACGTCCTTTATCTTAAAGCTTTTGCTGGGAGAAATTACTATGAAATATGTTTTTCTGAAACCAAAAGGCAAGTGCAAATATCTAGTAATTGGTATATCACAAGTCCATGGTAAGAAAGAGGGTTTCCTTGTCAAGAACTGTACAAAATAACAGCTGTGTTTAAATTAGGGACAGATACCTTTCAGCAAAAAAGGTAGCCTGTGATTGCAGGGGTAGAAAACATTCACCTGACAGATTAATTATTTGTGAAGCTACAGCAGAATGAACGGATTAATACGCAGAGCTCTCTATCTCTACACTTCTGTAACGGTCACATTAAGTAAATTCCATTTCCCTGAAAAGATTCAGACTTACTGAAAGGTCTTTTTGTACTTATAAATGTGTCAACAAGAGACTGGGAGGTAAGGGTTTCTAAGAGGTATTACTGAAATGTATATTTGATAATGAAATTTGCTGGTTAAATTAGCCAAGGTATAAAGGACTAATGGGCTTAATCTACCATTCAAAGCAGCACACTCTTCCAGCTGTAACAAAGATATGATGGATGCTTTCTAGAATGGTGTGTCACAAGTACCAAGGACAGAGATGAATTTGCCTGTTTGCAAGTGAGATATTTTTACGAATACTTTTTGCCATGAGCATAAACTCTTCTCTTTGACAAACCAATCCCAGTTACCACATTCACCAGTTGTAAAATAAATAAATACATAAATGCATAAATCTTTTATCTGGATCATTGCATCTCGTCCACTTCAGGAATCCTGTACTGGATGTTCAAGGGTCACCAATCACTCACATCACAAGGTACTGCTACTGTTCTGATTCCTAACAGCATTATTGAATAAATAGAAAACATGTCCATTCTGAACATTTGGATACTTTCGATTTGTACTGAAATTAATTATATTTTAAGATTTGCAATTAAGGTGAGAATTCACAGACTTCTGGGAGCTCTTCAGAATGTATACTTTGGGAATTTTATGTCCCACATATTAATATAAATCAAACTCAAAGCTTCTACTTACCAAAATGACTTCAGATCAATCTTATTAATAGTTGATTAGCCATACCAGCTAAGCAGTTGCAACTCAGTGCTACTTATTACACTGAAGAACAGCTCTGTCTGAAAGTGGAAATCAAGATCTCCAGGATTAAAAACCGCAGAACATTGGGGAAGCCGTTTGACCAGCACTCCTTTATACAGCCAGATTATCTGATGAGTGATTTATAAGGAATGATTTGAGGGTCAGAAATGTGTCATGTGCTATCCTGGTATGCTATTTAATATGCATATCACTTCTGTTACCTTGGGTCATTGTTTACGAAAAGGAAAAAAACCTAGTGTGATGTAGCTAAATGCTAATGGTATATTTATGCAAATACAACCTTCTCATTAAACTTCTCACCAAGCAAGATGAATTACAGTTCATTCTCAACTTGAGACAAATGATAAAATATCAGAATATTTTACAGTTTTGCAATTATTTTCACCTGGCAGAACCCAATCTAAAGGGATGATGTGAATTAGTGGAGGGCTCTGGGACAGAGTTTCTTTAAGTAAATACATCCCATATTTCTGCAAAGAATTACCTCACATTTCAGAGTTCTACATGAAATGAAAAAAAATCCTTAAACTTTACTAGTATGTTAATGGACTTCATCTTCCAAATAGGTGCCAGATTTATATTTCTCCTTATGAAACACAACAAGTCCTTTCAGATTCCTTCTGAGGTGAAAAGAATTAATGTTCATTTCTGGAAGTGTGAGAAATTATGCTTTATCTGTAAATATAATATCTTTAGAGATTCTAGTGTGAAATTAATACATCACCACTACACAAAATGCATAATTCATGAACTGATATGCAGTCAGATGTAGCAGCCATGAAAACTGAGGCATCTGCAAATCATCATCATACACCTGGAAAACAAGGGATGTCAATAATCCCCAAGGTGGATTTTTTTTTTTAAAGTAAAAAGAATTCACTGCCTCTACCTCTTATCTTTACATTGTAAGATTAAAAAATTGAAATAATACTTAGAAAATAAGATAGAAAGCCTTTTTTGAGAACATCCAACAAAATCATCATCATGTATAAATAGGAAGCAAATGAGTTGCTACAGACTCTAGAAAACAAACAGCTATGTACCATGAATGCAATTATGGCACCATCTCTTGGAGAATAGTGGGGGCATACATTCAAACAATGATGTAGCTTCTAAGTGTTGCTGAGAGCAGAATTTGGGAAATCTACAGTGGCCAAATCAGGAGGTAGTGAGACACAATGTAGGCAGACCCTCAAAAATTCCCATTTACTTGGAGTCCTTTGTTGTGGACCTGAGCGCAGAGGGCAAAGGCTCCTCCCCCTGCACATTTGGGAGGTGATGGATCACAGATAGGGTCACCAAGGGCAGATTGCAGGGGTGGGAGACCAGGGATGTGTCGAACAGATACAAAGCAGCAGCAGGAGCAGCAATATTGGTATTGTGCTCTTTTCTTCTCAAGCTTTTCAGACTTCACCTACATCGACAATTTCAAGGATAGAATGGGGAGAGCACTTCACATTTGCTGTCAGCTTAGATCCTTAGCTTCTTTTCTAAAACTGCCCAGGAATGCTTTCCCTCCTGCCACATAGGATGAGGATTACTGTGTTGTGGGCAACTGCTAGGCAGAAATTTGAGTAACTTTGCTACCACACGCAAAGCATGTTTCTTTGAATCAGACCCATGCATTTATGATATATCAATGTAAGAATTACATTGTAAATATACATTATTTGAATTATTGTTCTGTACCAGGAATACTTAATTATGCATTGTGAGGAATTGTAAGTTTAAAAGAAATAATTTTTAAATAGAAAAGAATCTTAATTATATATCCTAGGGGCTGCTGATGCTAAGGAATACTACTGTTCTAGACAAAGTGCCAAAAAAAATAAGATCTTTGCTGAATTCCACTTGATTAAGATTACTCACTATTGCAACGTTTCCTTCTTGGGTTTTACCAACTTCAAATATTCAAATATTTATTCTGGTAAGATACTAAACTCCAAGTTTTTCTAATGCTCTATTTAACTTCTATAACTGTCCTAATCACAGTACTTCTAAGGTGTCCTCAAGGGTCTTATTCATGGCAAGTGCTCAGCTCTGACAACGCAACTGATCAGGGGCTGGGAAGCTGGAACTGATATTTGAGGTGGGCTTCAGGACTAACCAAAGGAGAACATGTCTTGTCCTGCAGGCCCTATTAACTCCTCAGTGGCAGTCTCCCCAGGGCTGAATCTGGAAAAGCTCCATCTAGAAACAATCAACCCCGGAGTGACACAGCTACAACATGCAACATTATCCTTTAAAATGCAGTCTGAGAGACTGCTTTCTTCTGGGCAGATGCACAGTCTCTATGTGAGGGTGACTGAAGCCATGGAACATACAACACACACTACAGAAGCAAAAAAAGCAGCATGTAAATTTGTGTATTACCTTAATTGTCAGTAATTTAAATGATGCAAAGCTAGATATCCTGAATATAATTTTATGAACAAAAAAAAAAGAAAAAAATCCAAACCAAGCCAGAACCTGTAGAACATATTTACTCAGAGAAGGAACTGAATAGTTTTGAGAGAGAGTGTGGAAAAGGTGCTTGGTGTGATGTAGGGGATATCACAGCCACAGACTGAAAATGAGGAAACAAAAATGCCTTGCATCTGCCATGGCTGGAGTGCCAGGCACTCCTGTTTGTCACAGCAGGAGAAACAGGAAAAGCCAGTGCAAAATGCCTCTTGGTTTTGTAGCTCTTCATAGAGATCTCTCTCACGTTTCAGCTCTGTGCCAATGGCCCCACATAACCATTCAAAGAATGGCCAGAAAGGCAATTGACTTTGTTGACTGACCCTCAGAGTATTCCCCCAAAGCATTCCTACTCATCCTTAGGGGAAAATACTGATACAATTTGTAACTTCTTGCACAGAAGCCACAGGAGACAGAAACCTCACTCTCCTCTCAAAGACCTCAGGCTATCTCCAGAAAAACCCTTTCTCACGTCCACTGAGCCTGATCTGGCTTTGCTCGCCAGCTGCCATTCACTAGTCTAATGACTTCAAGCAGCCCCAAAGCCTGTCAGCCAGGCACTGGCGAGCAGCCTTCCTTGCAGATTATACATTCCCCCAGGAAAGGGGACACTTCCAGTGCGCCCTGAAGCTGCTGCAGTCCTGAGCGGACAGCACAACCTCTGTGGGCACTGGCAGACATGTCATGGGAGGTGTGTTTTCACTAAGGAATGTCAGCAGAAGTTGGATTGCTCCAGGGTACTTGTGGCATAAAAGCCAGCCTTTATGCCACCTTCACATGCAGCCACAAATGAGGGTCTGGCTCTTTGCATGGGACTGAAACATAAAAAGGATCTTTTGAAAAGCTCCAAGAGCAAAGAAGCATTTTGTACTGGCTTGTCCTGTTCCCCCTGCTGTGATCTCCACACATTGGCATGCTGGCCGTGACAGATGCAAAGCATTTTGTGTTCCTTCACTCTCATTTTGCAGTGGTGGCACACTCCAGAGAAACACTGCGAATGTACGAATCGATGACTCTCGAATAGCCAGCTCCTCCTCGGAGCAGATGTCCCACAAACTTGTCACTGCACGTGGCAGGATGTCTTTACAAGGAAAGTTGTCTAGTTGCTTTTACTTGTTTTAAATAAAGAATTAGCAGTACAAGCTGCACATAAGGTTTGAGGAGTGATCAGGACTTGGTACCATTAGATAAGAATAACTTACCAGGCATCTTTAAGTAATAAATAAGTACACATGGTGTAACACTTAGCTGTTTTTTAATGCCTATACAAGATCAGGTCTTAATCCCATATGCATGAAATTGAACGGATATACAACTTTACTCTTAAGAAAAAAAGAAGACAGGACTTCTTGGAATCTAGTCTGCTCCTCATGTGCCCTGGATAGCCGAAACCAGGACACCATAGAAGCCACCACACCGCCATAATCCCATTACATAATTTTGGCTTAAAAGGCATTACAATTATTTTTGCCCCCACATCTCTCACAGGAAAGCTGTTCCAGAATTTTAGTTCATCAACAGCTAAAAATGTCCTTCTAGTTTCCAAATTTAATTGTATTCATGATTGCTTTATACTCATTTGTCCTTTTGCCAACATTGCTCTTTCACTTCAGCACTTCTTTTGCTTCCTCAGTCATTTCCCATACATGAGCTTGCAACTTATGAGTCTCCAAATGCATGACCTTGCACCACGCAGCAGTGAATTTCATTTGATATTGACTACTCCAGGTCCTAAGTTCATCCAGTTCTTCCTATCTGACAGGCTGCTCCTATTCATAGTTCTGTCATCCATATATTTTATGAGTACATATCTCCTTCTTGGGCCAATGATATCAACAAAAATGAGAAAAAAAAAAAGTGAGATGACCAGTCCTTAAAAATTGTACCTACCCCTTCAGCTAAAACTTTCCAGTGTCTCCTGCAGTTCTCAGACCTTTACATCATTCTTTACTCACTCTGCAACTTTCTTCCTGATGAGTATTATCTCTAATTTCCCTAAGAGATGCCAAATCACATACACAACTACAGTCCAGCTACAGGAGTCCAATTGAATTGTGTTACATAGAAAATGAGTTATCTTATCAAAGATGTCCCCACGGATTTATCCTCAATGTATTCCATCAAATCAGTGCTGAGCAGTGGCCAAAAAGGCAAGTTGCTGAAAGACTGTTTGCTAAAACACCAGGTGCTGTGTTTTTTATCCAGCCCAGTTCACCTTCATTGCTCATAATCCAAACCTCTATTAGAGGCAAATGTGACGCCCGTGCCAATGTTTGCCACTGCTGAGATAAACTAAATTCCATCATCGCTTGGACCTGAGTAACCCTATTTATCTCAGCAGCTACCCAGGAGCAGAGAACCTCCCCATCTTCCCTGTCTCCAGACTGACATTGTATCAAGGTGCTGCATATCCCATAGTAGTCAGAAAATTACATCTTTAGCAGTAAGCTCTGAAAAGAACAAAAAGTTCAGTCAGAGAAGGGACAAGGTAAAAAATTATCTCTTTTCCCGGGTTTGTAGCAACAATTCATAAAGAAACAATAAACACATTTTTACATCATCAGGATGTTGTTGGTATTCAGGACTCCTGTGAAAAGTTATCTCCTGAACTATGATGGTTTTATTTGTCCTAGGTACATTTGTTTCTTTGGGATACTTCTTTTTGGGAAGAATTTGGAAATACAGAGGAAGGTGATAATGAAATGTAGAATTACTGCACACAGTGACTGGCATGCCAAATTCTTCTGCTCAGTGGCATAGCCCCCTGAGCTGAGAAGATGCTCCATCTCTACAAGCACTCTCATGTGTACTCCAAGCTTCTACACAAACCAGGGCAAACACAAAAGAAGTCAAAGAGACTGAAAAACTTTTCCTATTTTAGCAATTAACTCCCAAAAGCCTATTTGTCTATGGTTACTATGCATGTCACTTTATTCATAACTCCTAATGATGAAGGCATACAATCTACACTAGCAGAGTTCTGCTAAAACTCTATGAAAACTCAAAGCCATCCTATGCTTTCACCTCAGAAATGGCTTCTCCACGGCTAACCCACAGTCCTTAGTTCATTAGTTTAAAATGAAGGTTAGAGCAATTCTAGCTATGCTGCCTTTTTTCTTTAAGAGGAATCTGTTAAAGTCATAAACAATTCATGCTTTGGAAGGGAAAGATGTATTTGTATCACATTGTCTACGAAGTCTCTGCAAGTGAGTATACAAACTTCCAAAATGCATGTCACGTTCATTCCAGTAGGTTTGAGTTTGTTCATGCTCTCCTCATGACAGAAGAATTTGTCAGCTCCCTCTTAGAACTGTATAGAAATATTTGGTTTAACTTGTTAAAAACAAATCTAGTGAGAATGTGTTGAAGACATGGCCCCTGTCCTTTCCACTGCTTACAACAGAAATGGAGCTGACTGTATCAGAAAGAGGAACACAACTTCAATCTTACCCAAGTTGGAGTTTAGGATATCCAACTGCTCAGTCATAACACAGGAAATGTTAATTTATATTTCAGGGCAAAGATACAAACTAAAGGCTATAGTCAGTTAAATTCTGGAATATACTGTATTACACAGAAATGTAAGACTTTAGGTCAAATACTCCCTAACAAACAGTACTCAAAATCTTCCTCTCAATTTTTGTGACATTTTTTATTCTTGCTTCACATGGAATATCCTAAGGTATCAAGTTCCTTCAAGTTTTCTGAAAATCAACAGCAGGGTGGAGAACAGATGTTATCCGTGCTGCCCTTAGTGAAAGGTGGGAAGAATTATTCCTTTTCTTTGGCAGGGGCTGGGCTACTACACGCTTACTGGCTGTCCACTCAGCACATCTACTGCAATGGACACACCACAGCACATACTTACTTTTCTGGCTGCTGAGCAGAAAAAGCACACGGATGACTGAGCACATGTGGGAGCTCTGCACTGGGGGAAGAAGTTTTTAGGAAAACAGAAACTGGCTGAGATACAGGAAAAGTAAATGTAGGAATGTGAAAATACAGAAGAAAAGTGGTGGTGTTTTTTTTAAGGAGAAATAGAGGAAGTTGAGGTGATCAGACTAGAGGAACAGATCTGTGTGAAGACTTTTGTTGACAGGACAATTTCATAAAGCCAAAATGGGGAACAACACTGCATGGAATCCAATGCCTCAGCCCAAAGGAAATCATCAAAAACAGCAGATGCTCTTTGTTTCTCGAAACTGGTACTTGGGTTTGTAGGTTTATAATCTGTATTCCAAATGTGCAAAACTTTATAGTTGAAAGTACTCATATTTCTGAAAAACCCAACATTCATTTAAAAGGATTAATTTAAGAGATATCACAACAGACACACTTACTTGCAGTGCTTAAACCCTAACAATGTGAATGCTAAATAAATGAAAAACAGTACCAAAACACTAAACGAAAACCAGAGAAGTTGGATGAGCCATGTCAAACTATATATTGAGTTCTTTTTCTGTCTTGTCAGTACGAATAAAATGAAAACTGGGAAGCATATAAAAGCCCACAGTAAACAGAATGAATAAAGGCTCTGTTTATCCTGTCTCAGCACAAAAGAACGCAGGAAATGTCAGGATAGAAGAGAGCATTTTGACCTATCACAACCAATACCTTGCCGTCTAATACTTCATGCTACTTCACAGGTAATAATCTACGGCATTCTACTTCATTGTACAATCTATGTGATGGAGAGATGAAGAAATTCCTGTGAGTCCAGAAAGCCATTGGTTTTAACCCTGAATCACGAGGCTGCTTATGAAATTGCAATTTTTATTCTTGTCTACGCAAGTTATTAGAACTTCTTAGTCATGATAAACTACCTGCCTTAAGAACATCCCAGTAATAGCAAATTGCGGTGGTTAAAATTTTATGGTACACATATACATCACAATCAAGCCGATAAAGGCCATCAGTTCATTTCAGAGGTGAAATCCTCTGCAAGTACTGAGACTGGTGCAGAGATGGTTTTATTCTGAGAAGAGCGTGAAGCTGGTTTCATTCCAGACTAAGAACACTATCGTCCGATTTACAATAGATAATGTGCTGAGTGCATAATATAGAAAATGTAGAATGATTTCTTAAGAAACCATTGGCAACTTAATTGTATTATAAAAATCAATAGTTTATCATTTAATGGCTTTACTGGACAGAGAAGAGTGGCTATGCAATTTAAAGTTCCCAGCGGTCATCCAGAGGCTGTTTTTCTTTAATCCTTTTCAAAAATTCCCTGAATCAAAGAGACATTAGACATAGTCTCCTTCTACACTGTAAAGCTGAAACAAAACAAACCACAGATAAGTATAGTTTGGGGTGTCTGAAGACGATAATTACTATAAAGCACAATAGCAGGTGCAAAGAGAACTTTTTTCACTTTAATATAATTTGCCAAACTTAAGCACAGATTGCTTCACTACTATAGCAAACCATGGCAGGTTTTCACTTTTCCTATACACTTTCATTGTTATTACTTAACTTTAATGAACTACTCTGAAGGAAAGAAGGGCATTAGCATATTTATTGCATAAAGCTGGTAAGTCTTTCAGTTAAAGGAATTTATTGCCTTTTCTCAGATGTTATCACATTTATATTATCTGTAAACAGATACCAGTTGCCCCATATTAAACCAAACAAAGCAAAAAAAAAAAAAAAGGAACAAATTAATAGTCTTTTTAGCTCTGTGCTCGTTGTCTTTCTACATCCAATGCTGCCTAACTAGTTAGGCATTCCCATCAAATACATCTTCATGATCTTCAGGGTTTAAATGCCTGCTCTGAACTGAAATTTGGCCAACCAATCACGAGTGGATTCCTATAAAGTCTGACAAGTCATAAGTAGACAATTTTCCAGTTTCGAGTATTACTCTCTGAGAACTCAGTGGTTTCTGGAGTGGTGAAGCACATTTATTTCCCAGAATGAGTATGATCTTTTGTACACTTCATGAACAGAATCAGTCTGGTGATAGTAGGATACTGATGTCTTCAGTCTCATCTCAGCACTGTCCAGTGTGGTGTAAAGAAAAGACAGACGCAGAAGAAATGCCTCCGCAGCTTTCCCATCCCTACTGCAGGTGCATCCAGCCCCTTGAAACTCCCTTTGACCATGGTCCTCCCTAGAGTCCTTTTCCAAGCCTGAGAAACAAGATTTGCATTAACAACTTGTATTAAAAGTGAGAGGAAACTTGATGTCCAGTCTTGGAAGCACCCACTACAGAAATTAGCCAACTATGGTTTTCGTTACTGTCCACAATCCTCAAATAAGAGTTCTTACAGAATCTCTGTCAATTAAGTGTTTGTGGGGCTTAGGAAAACAGCTTGTGAGTTCATTCTCAATTTTAACATATTTACCCAAGACCTGTCTCCCAATTGCTGTGTTTTCTGAATCAAAGGTGTTACTCCTACTGAAAGAAAAGCCTTAAACTGATGAAGAGATTATATACATCTCACAGACAAATTATTGTGCTCTAGAAGTTGAAATAAATGCAGCCAGGATAACTAATGAATTCCACTCTTGTATTTATTTGAACAGTATTTGTATCAGAAGATCGCTGTACAAATGAAAATGAGACAAAATTCAGGCTCCATGTACATGGCTGAAGGAGGAAGCATTCTGCAGGAAAATTTTCAAAGCTCCACAAACAGAAGCGATACAATGGTGACCACGCAGTTGAATTACCCTGCATGACATAATCTTGGCAAACATGCCTGTAGGAAGGTCACTGGCTGAGGAGGAATGCTCAAAGGAAATGAAGACTGGTCTGGCACTGGAGTAAATATGCCTCAGCTCCACAGCAGCTGTTACCAAGTGAAGGCTAAGCAGGCAGCAAGGCACACCGTGTCTCCTTTCATTTAAGTCAAGAATGGCAAAAGGGATCTACAGAAAATTTCATAGGATGGCTGTGTGACTTCTTTCTTACCTTAATTAGTATTTATAACACTCTCAAAACATAACATAGCATTTTACAAAATACATTCTGAACTAGAAAGATGAGAGATTTCCAGACTACATAAACTGACAGTCTAAAGAGGCATAAACCAAACCAAACCAGAACAATACAACACAGAAAAGACTGGCATGGGAGCTGAAGTGGAGCTTTACACAGAAGGGAAGGGAGCCCACCTGCAATGTATCATCTGGATGGCTGGTCCAAGTCTGAGCCATAGTATATGATATGGCAAAGTCAGGAATGGATGAAGGAAATACTCAATACAGTACTATTCCTATCTATCTATCTACAATCCTATAATATGAACATAAATTCAAGCTATGTCAGTGGGGTACTTTGAAAATGGCTGGGTTTAATATCACACATCAAATATCTGGTGTACATTGAATACTCTCATAAATTAAATCAATTCAATTCCCAGCATGACACTACTAACATCTTGGTATTTTAATTTAAGACAGGAGACCTAGCCACACCTTGTGCTTGGGACATTTATGAGAAGGCGGCATGTCCATGTGTTCCAATTTCCCACTCCAAGATACAATAAAAATCTCTTCCCTAAAATATATTGTACCATGTAAGAGGTTAGGTTCAGAACATAGAAATGATGTATTATAAGATAAATGTATATGAGTTCTTAGTTTTCCCCAAATTATGACCCAGGCACTTGCTGAAGATTCATCATGCCTTTCCTGGGCTTTAGTAGATGTGCACTGCATAGCGGCATAAAATGTTTAGCCAAATTAAAATGCATAACCCAGAAGCTCAGGTACTAACCACAGCTGATCTACAGATACAACCTTAAAGTTTAAGTCAGTGTAACAAACATGTCAATTGTCTAATCACTACTTTTACAGTCTTTCCTATATGCCATAATTCCAAAACAGACCATGGGAGTACAATGGACTCTGGCCATATAGACAAGTGAAATATAATGACACAAGGTTCCTTGCTATTTTTACATTACCTGCAATTTTGGAGTCATAGTGTCTGCACAAAATGGTATTTCTTTTCTGTAAAACTGGAACAAACAGATGGGAAAACTTTCAATATGTCTAAACCCAGCTTTCTCTAGCAGCTGGCAAAGGAGACTTGTGCAGCCTATTTTTGCCCTGAGCAGGCAGGTAGCTGCTCCCGCACATTACACTTACAGCTGGATGCTTTGTGTACCTTCATAACTTCAGGTTGTTCAGCCTGAATCTGTTTTTAACTGGAATTTCTCAGCTTCTCATATATTAGGATAACTCCTGTTACAAAAGATTTGGGCTTTTTCAATAGTTCCATGTAACAAATTTCAAGATGACTTCAGGTTAAACCATATATAGTGAAGTATGTAGTTTCTGTTGGCTACAGAAGTCCCCAATAGCCTCTTAACCTTTCTTTTGCTATCATCACCTCTCTTTTGTCCCTGTTCTATTAACTGTTTCTATTTCATAACATGTAGCTCAGCTCTAGTATTATTGTTTTCCTTATCTGTAGTACTCATGAACTCTAATCAGTGTAATCCAGCATATGATAAAACTACAGTGGATCTGATTTCTTTGAAAATCCCAAACTAAAATGAGAAAGCTAAATAAATCTTATAATTGATTTAACTCATTCCCCTCTTTTGCAAAACCATGATAATACCTTTCAGGAGCAAAAGCAAGGAAGGAAGACATGGCAAGGCCCATCAATGGTTCAGGACTTGCAGTTCACCTAATGCTGGGATGGGTTATGGGGTTCTTAGTTTTCTTTGTAGAAACATTAAGACACACTTTGAGAAAGGAAAAGGTATTAAATTACTTTTTTGTTAAAAGGTTATAAAGTTTCACAAAAAAACGCTGTGATCAAACCCACAGTCACTTCAAGGAAAGATCTTTGACTACTATCACATTAGAAAATCCAGGATCAAAATTGGTTCCCTGTGACTTTCTTCCCTGAGGTTTTTGAAGCCGTAAGGAGGTGTTTGCTTGTCTTCAACAGCGATGTTGAACTAACAGGGCTGTCCTTCTCATTTCCTTCTCCTAGAGAACAATGGCAGACCTGCAAGTCCCTTCTAATCTCTTAAAAAACAATTACTTTGGTGTGGCTGCTGCAGCTCAGAGCTGCATACATCCTTCTCAAAAAAAGCCTTCACAACAAAGCCTTAAGGAGTAAATGACAAACTTGTTTCACGAGTTCTCAGCAGGATTTGCACTCCTAACACCTCCACAGGCCCCGGGTGACACAGCACCGTTTCACATGAATGTCCTCTGTCCTGGGTGCCCCGAGGGACACCCTGCGAGGGGGACACCCTGCGAGGGGGCCAGCGCAGCTGTCGGGGCCAGCTTTTATTCAATCAGTGGCCACAGGCACTCCGACTACCACCGGGAGAAGAGTACTCCCCCGCACCCCTGAAAAGCTGCCTCCACTACAACCCGAACTCGCGGGCAAGGGCTACACGCAGGTGAGGGCCGCCCGTCATGATTGATGGCTCGAGCCACGCCCCGTGCGCCGCCATTTCAATCGGTTACCGCCCTGCCTCCGCCTCCGGCGAGATCCGGGTCCGCCCTCCTCGTAGGGAGGGCTCGTCCCCAGGCACCCTCGCACAGGTGAGACCCGGCGGGGGTCTGAGCTCTTCCGGCCGAGCGGCCCCGATTCCTCTGTGCGACCGGTTGGGATGTGACGGAGCGGGGGGGGGCCGGGCCAGCCCCAACCTCAGCGGCGGGGGAGCCGGCCGGGCGCTGGGGAAGCGGCCTGGGCGGTGCAGGGAAAGGGGGGGGTGCTGGTGTTTGAATTGTGGGGTCTTGTGTCAAAACGTTTTGCGAGGTGATTTTAATAAAAGTAAAAAGGTTTCTTTAAAAAACCCGAATTCTTCCCAGTTCTGCGAGTTGTATGTAGGGGCTATGCTGCTTTTCACACAGGAACACCGGTAGGCTTGGTGTAGCTTATTAATGGTCTTTCTGCCCATTTATTATGTTAACTTGCATTTTGAGAAAATATATAGCAGTGTTACAAACCCAGCTTTAAATATTCAATCTGTGGAATTCATTTGTCTGGAAGATACTAAAACCCTTCATCAGTGATGAACTGCTTTCTCTGGTGTGTCCCAGCCTACCATAAATCAGCCCTGGCTTTGGGCCCACGATGGTGAGTTATATGTATGAACAGTCTTGGGTCTACGCCTATGTTCCCTGCCAAAAATAGTGGGTTTGTTTCACTTTTCAATGCAAATTAATTTTGCTTCACACTTTTGACTTTGAAATAGAAAATCTTAAGTAAACACAGATTTTTTTAGCACTGGGTTGTTGATCAGATAAATCCTATACTTACGTAAATAGACTCGTTTAAGTCAAGGGACTAGCCATGGCTACAAAGGTTTTTAGGACTGCACAAGTCTGTCTATCCCTGTCACACATTGGGATAGGACAGTGGTTAGTATTAAGTAATACAAAGAAGCATGAGGTTCTGTTTGAGTTAATCACTCTTTGCAAATTCACTGTTTGTGAAATACTTTTTTGCTTGTGACTTGCTAGTCACCAATTGTTTGAATTGTGGGGCTACACAAACAAAAATAATGTTGAAATACTGAATCTGAAACATTCTAGTTTGAAGAAAAATTATATATACGGAGATGTCATCGGATGGAGGTATTTTTTGAGGTCCTAAGTGGTTTGCGTGAATGGAGGAATGAGAGGGCCCTTTGGACTGCTGCTACTTGATTTTTTGGTGTAGGCACATCATTAATGATCAAAGTCAGTGCACAAATCAGGACCTCACAAGGTAAATCCTGATAGGAATCTCTTCTCAAGTGTATTTCATTGTCATTTAACCTTATGAATGATGTTCTTGATGGTTTGTCATTGACTGACACATTAAGCCTTTATTTCCAGTTGGACAGATGTATAAAGCACGTGGTTCAGTGCAATAAAAAAAATAAGTTTGATCTGTTACTGAAACATGAGGGAACTGGTGCTTTATGGCATTCTATAAAAATGTCATAAAATATCTATTTATTTGACAAATATGCGAAGAATTGAGGACTTGTATTTCAAGATACTGTTGGTTTTTCTAAAATAGTCCCTCTGGATTTCAAGCGCTTTTGACTTTTAGAATGTCTGGAGAGGCTAGGAGGAAGAAAGACTAAAAGGGGAAAAATACTGCAACTATCAATTTTCCAGGCTGTTCTCTTGTTCTTAAGCACAGGTTAACTATGTGTAGGTTACTGTAACTAAACAAATAATACTTCATGTGTAATGAAAGCACTTCTGAATATTATCTCAGTAATTACATGTTAATTATGTTATTCACCTAGTGTTTTATTAGCTACAAATCTTAATAGCAATGGTAATTTCTGGTTTTCATTTCTGGTAACTTAATGGAAATAGGGAAGGTACAATATGTGTGCAAAAAATGTGTTGCAGTATCACTTGCAGTGTTTTTATGGAAAGCAAAATGATGTTTCACTGATACGTTTACAGTATTCACCTTTGTAGTATGAATGAGTTGTTCTGACACAAATGCTTACAAACTTTGGGTCTAGTTTACCTTTCACTAAAGTTAGGAAGAGCCAACTATCTTTTTATGGGTTTGATAGTTACAAGGGTCATCAGTTTCAAGAGTCTGTATAAAATATGTTCTGGGAGTTAGTAAATAAACTAGCTCAACCATATGTATGTCAGTTAGAAAAACAATCTGCATTGGTGACAAATTTAAAGCCATATTGTAAGAGAGAACTTTATTTGGCTGGTTGAAGTTTGAAGATTTTTAGTCATGAGATTTTTGCATCCTTCACTATTTTTTCATCATCCCATGGGGGGGTGGTTCTATTTCGTTTTACTGTTGCATACTTCTTAGATGTTATCTCTTTGTATATATCTACCCTTTCTGTCATCCATTAGCATACTGAATGAGAACTTTGCAGTTCAGACACCTCTACTTTAAAGTGACAAATTAATTAGTAGCAGAAGGGGGGTTTTGTGTGATATAGATGTGTGTCTTCAGTGTTTTACCAGTGTGTGTATGTTTTTCTGTGCTCAGAGTTAACTGAGAACTATTTCCATACAATGCAGTGTGCAGATAAATTAGTGATGTCAAGGCAAAGCTAATAAGCAGTGCTGAGAGGCAAAGTGTATTAGCACAGTATTGAACCCAAGTTAATATATCTACGTGGCTTCCACTCCCTTCACAGTGTATGCAGAGCTGTTTGCATCTTCTTTCAAACCTATGTCGTGTGCTATCAGTGGACTGGCTTTAAGGAAAGCCAGTTCTGCTTTGGGAGAAACCAATGAGGAAAACAAGGTATTAAATTTTATGGCCTACATGTAATTCTGATGACAGCAGTGTCTGCAAATACTGTAGCTGTCCACCATGCTGAGTAGCTTTAGCCTTTCCATCCTGACAGATGGTGTAGTAATGAACTTACTGCACGTTAAGATATAGCATGATTATAGTCAGCATAAGACTTCTGACCAGAATATTAGTACTAGTCTCTGAAAGAGATGAGTTATTCCTGTCAGTCTCAGGGCTTTGTACTTTCTGTACAGTGAGTCTTGCATTGGGCTCCCTCACATTTATTTTGTGTTAATCTTTTTCCCTGAGATGCGGTAAGGCAAACAGAACTGTAAGTTAGAGTTGTGTTAGGTAGGTGGTGCTTGGCAGATCTGGAGCTGTTTTTTAAAGCAAAAAAAGTAAATGAAACAGCTTTGCTCCAAGGAAAACACAGGGTCTTCACACCTCCTTCACTTAAAGAATAATAAATAAAAACTGTGGACTGGTGAGACACTTAATCCTGGAAGGACAAGTGCCCGACCCTGCAAGTTACAGCAGTAGACTTACTGTAAATGTGTGCTGTAGGAGGGCATGGCTTCTGCCTCTCTTTGACTGCTGGTTCTTCACATTTAGCTCTGGCAAAGTGAATCAAAACAGTAGGTCATCCTGTGATTAGTTCCATGTTCCATTCCTTCTCACCAAGGCATGAATCCTGCAATTTTGAGTAGTTCTGGCTTGTTTAAAGGTTGTCTGTAATAGCAGAGATAGAGCTGACAACCAAGTGAGTGGTGATTTCCACAAGGATTTCTCTCTGTGAAGTGAATATATACAGAAGGAAGAAAGAATATGCTTGCTTTAGAAGTGTGTTCTTTAAAAGGCATTTCCAAAATGTCTCGCTCATAATCTAGAATAGCTCAATAAAGCTATTCATCTAGTCATTCTTAAAAATATATGCTAACTGAAGAAGTGAGAAGTCTGTGTAGAAAATGGTCCAAAGTGCAGAGAGTAATGCAGCTGGTGTACTAGATGTGCAGTGGCAGTATTCAAGTAATATAATCAAAATGCTAAGTGCATTTTTTGATAAGCCTGTTGCAAATACTGTGGTTTCTGAATTTAATTTTCCTTATAATTGAAAAGTTTAAAGTGAACTAATGTTTCTGAAAACAGGTTTGGATACATTGCTAATATTTGGGGCTTTTACCATTTTTATTTACAGACAACTGTAGGAATAAAAATAAGTGTTGCTGATTAAAATTGTGGTTAAAAATCAACAGATTTCATTGCATTTTTCTAAAGTAATGATTACATACTTTTAAAAATAGAATGCTGATTTAATCCTTTAATTGTGTACATTCTTTCTGAATTCATGCAGGTTCCCACAGGGGTTGCAACTAGATGATCTTCAAGGTACCTTCCAACTCTAACCATTCCCATTGTCACTGAATTTCTAATCAATTTGCAGTCATAGCTTTTTTCATAAAATTTCTTTTTGTCACTTTCTGGTTGTGAAAGCTGGACTGTTTTTTGAGAAGTTACACCTATAATCTCCTAGTCAGCATATTGGTTTTAACCATTATGTAAATGGTATCAGGCTCATAGAAAATCCAGTAATTAAAAATAATTTACTACTTTAAGTGGTCTGTGCCTCAAGTGAAGCAATGAACGTAAAGTATGTCAGATAAACAAGACAGCCTTGTGAAAGGATTTGTCTGTGGGTTCACAAGCACTTTCAGTTCTTCCAGTGAAGGTTCATGTTTTCTCCTGACTGGTTCCACTTGTCTGTGGAAGTTGACAACTACTTTTTATATTCAGGGTGCCATCACTTTCTGTTGACTTCAGGTGAAATTGCAGACGCATAACATGATCAAAGGGATGTGGAAGGCTTCCAGTATCCGTCCCTTCACTTTCTGTGGTTCTGATTATCCAACTGCAGGCACCTCTTAATTCACACTGACTTCAGCAGCCCTCAAATAACTGAAGCGCTTGGTTTGAGTTGTGTACTAATCATCCTCAAAGAAGACTGCTGAATGAAAGAAGATAATTTGTCTCAGAAGTCTCTGCCAAATATCTCTAGATAGAGTGGTTTCTCTTGCAGCTGTTCCATATGTTTCTCTCATTCTATATTCAATATTAATCTTCTTTTTGATGGTGTCTGTTTTCCAGTGGGCACTCAATAACAATAATACAAAAAAATGTGTATTAAAGTTGATTTCCAACCATTCTCAAAGCATGAGAAAGCCTTCATTGTTAAAAATAAGGCCTGACATAAAATTGCTAGGTTTACTTGAAATGTAAGGAAAGGCAGCCTTGAGTACTTGATGCATGAAGAGAATGCTTTCCAAGACAGCATCAATATTAATATTTTTTTGATCTTAATTCCTTTGTGGTAGCACTGTGATACAGTTGATATACATTCTGTACTCATGAAAACTATTTCATAATAGTATTCGTATCTTTAGAAAAGTGGTTGGGTTTTCATTATGGGGTTTTTTTGCATGTCAAAGCCTGTATAAAGTTTTTTGGTTTGTGTTTTTTAGGATGGTCTATATGTATCTTTACTGATTGAGAAGCTGAAATTAATTTTTGCTTAAGAAATCTGGAAAATGTTCAAAAACCAGTATCAGGTAAAACAGAAATAGCTTTATTTTTTCACCCTCTTTCATTTCACCTCTGAGAACTCAATTAAAATGGGAGGGGAGGGGAAGGGCAGGGCAGGTGGTGTCTGTGGCAAGAAGTCCAGGTACAGAATTGGTTTGGAATGTCTCATTATTTGGTGTTTTTATGGAAATACTATAAGATAGTGGGTAGCTGCTGTTACCAAGAGCTTTGTGTCTACTTTGACCCTTGTGGTCCAGGGAAGGCATGCCATCTACTCCCAAACTCTTAAGGTATAGTCAGAAAAGGAGGGTTGCTTTATTCTCTTGGTTCAGCACAGTGTTGTGACAACACTAGTCACATCACTTACAAACCTTATCCTTCTCACTGTTTCCTGACTCTCCTTTTCACCATGCATTGCCTCCCCTTCTCCAGAGGTGATAAAGCCTGCCCCCCCCACGAGCCTATGGCTAGACTCTTTGATGCCTGATAAGGCACACGCTGTATTTAAGGCAGGGGCGTTCATACCATGCAGGGGCATTCATAACCTTTTTCCAGTATTTTCTGATGCCTCATGAAGGCTGCAGCATGAGTGCAGCCCTTGGGTTTTTACAGTGATACTGGTAGGATCAGATCTACTACAAGGCCACTTAAGTCATCCCAGAAAAGACAGTAGATGTTTGAGTTTCCCTGGTTGTTTGGTCTAATCATGATGGAATTTGCTAACTAGCAGCAAAGTTTCTGGGAAATGTCTTTGACATACATATGTAGACAAGGCCAAACATATTCACACATGTAAACAGGTTGTGAAAACTTCCACAGGAAATCAGACACAACATCCAATCTGTAATAATTTTTAGTTTTTAGAGGTATGTTTTAAAACTTACTTTAATTTGGTGAATTGTAGAAATAAACCATTTCCAACTATAACTTACTTTTAGCCTACATGTTTTTAAAATTTTTTACAGTAATTTTGCTTTTTAGAGAATAACATTATAAATAAAATAATTTAAAATATTCCACAATATTCCATCAAATTTATGTTCTGATCCTTTAGTAAAGCCAAATAGTGACTATATGGATTATTCTGTTAGAGTAGTCTAGAAGCTCTTGTTAATATTCTGCTGACTATGGTAACAGTCTGATGTGGGGAGGAGTTGTTCTTATGCATTCATCTTGACCATTGATTATACAGTGCTAAACATTGGGTTGGATAATGTATCCTTAAACCATTTTATCACAGGGTGGCCCATGTGTTGAAATATTCAGTGCTCAAGGCAAGAACCCAGGAGCAAAATGGAAGATTTTTGGCAATCCATCAGCTATATGGAAAGTAAGTTTTTAAAGAAACTTATAAAATCTGGAGTATAAAACAGAAGAATGTGAATGAAGCTTAAAATTAGAAGGTAATGAGGGCTTTGACCTGACAGTGGAGTTGTCACTTGCAGTTCTGTCATTATGACAGACTAAATGACTACTTTAATTAGTTCTTTACGTGTTCTTGCAGACTAGGTTGGTCACAGCATAATTTTGTAGTTAAATATTTAGGAAGTGATTTCTCTATTCTGGTAACTAATGGGTTGTGTTGGGCCTATTGGTTTGTGAGTCCTGTTCATCAACATTACTTGTTTATAAAGCAAGTGAGTAAAGGATATATTTCTATGGATTATATTATCATATTTGAACTACTGTCATTCTTGCAGTGCTCTGCCATTTGTGATTTTTAAAAATAAGTAATTTTGCATGTTAGTAGCATAGTTGGCTGTGAGAAGAATTATTCTAACAGAGTGCTTATGTTTGTTTATTGTTCCTTTTTGAAGGAATATGATAAAGAAGTAAAAGGCTTTGTTTTTGTACTTGAAGGAAGCAGTCAAATCAACAAAATGCAGCTACCAAAGGAAACTAGACAAACTTGTAAGTATCAAAGAATTAAATGTCTGTGATGCTCTCATTATTAAATCAGACTTGTGTTGGAATGTGAAACATTATTCTCCCTTATTTGGGCATAATTCAACATTAGCCAAGTGTTTTTTTCATTATCTTTCTAGTAGCTCAGTTACTTTAACAGGGCATTTCTATACCTTTTACTTAATTCTAAGTGCTGTAGGGAAGATCCTTGTTGATAGGTGTTTTCATAGTGCTGTGTAACTGATCCTGCTACAAGCTGATGTCTGGCAAATAACTTCTGACTCCATTCAGCACTCCCTAAACAGTAAATTTATTGGCATTAGAGAATGTGATACAGGTTGCTGACCCCTTTCTTGTTTTACTTTAAAAGTATTTATGCTTCTGTGTACAAGAACATTTACCTAAATTTCAGCTGTGTTTAACCATTCTTTGATGAGCAGTGTAGAACAAGTTTCTCCAGGTTGTCTATTACTCGTACCAGAATAAACAAGAATCAGAGCAGTCTGTGTTTCTTAGGCCATACAGCAATCATCATCATTTATGCCTTAAACTCCACTGCAAGATACTGTACCTTATAAGGCTTGTAGTTATGAATTGAGCTGGTTTAGAATTACCTGCTTGCTTTTTGGAAAAAAAAATTGAGATGGTAATTTTAGTCAAATGTAACAGGAATCTTCTAGTATGCTTCTCATACAGGGTATGTAGTTACAATTCACTTTTTTCAAACAAATGCAAAAGATAAATAAGAAAGTGTATAGCCTGCTCATGTGCTGAGGCCTTGAAGATTAATCTGATTTTATAGAAGAAATTTACTGTCTCAATATAATAAATGCTAGTCTAATGTATCTTTCTGAGAAATCCAACTTTGTTTATTGCCACTGTTACAATAAACTGTTACAGACTAAAATGAGGATTGAGAATTAGTGCTGTGGGTTATCACTGCTAAGAATAGTCTGGTTATGAATTTACTTCAGCTAGTGCTGCAGTACTACAGTCAAATTTCCATCTGTTACCATGTTGTCTTTCTCTGTCTCTTCCTCTCTTGAGGTGTATGTACCTCAATTATTTCATTTATGTCAAGTATACAGTCTCCCAGTTGTACTGTAATCTTTCAATACTTTTCCAAAATAAAAGATGTTATATATTAAAATATAATTTGAAATTTTAGTGTCATTTGACCCACAAAAGAAGGAAGTTCTGAATTGGCGTTCTTTAGAAGAGGAGCTAATGTTGCTGTGGAGTCTTGTTAAGTCAATGAGTAGCAACCTGTGCTGTCCCTGGTGGAATAGCTAAAAAAACAACATATGGTTCACTTCAGACAGCTTTGTACTATCTTTTTTCCCTTGATAGGGAGCTGTGTGAATCCTGAAAGATTTCTTGTGCTTGTTCCCTAAGTTAAGCTCATTTACTTTTGTTCTAAAAATCGGAGGCCTCCATTGAGCTTTGTTGTCATGGTCTGAATCCCATGAAAGAAAAAAAAAAAACCCAAAGGGTTTTTGAATTTTAGTGAGGTGCACATTGTCAGAAACACGTGTGCAAGCTTCATGACTATATGATAATCTTCATAGGAAAGTATTACTTCATTTTGTAATCTGTACGGGATATTTGGTGCCTACATGGTCTTGGAACACAAGAATTGCAAATAAAAAAAAAGTTCCTTTTTTTCCTGAGCATTCCATCAAAGCCACAGGTGAGACTTTTAAACTCACAATTCTATTGCAGTTTGAATTGGTTTTCTTGTGTTCATATGTAGTGTGAACCTTTGGAAATAGTGATGAAGGAGCATATCTGTGTGGTACAAAATTTAAATGCTCGATAGTCAAATGTGTATCTGCCTGTACAAAGCACATGTATTTAATTATTCTTCTTGTTTCTAGTGGGACTGGTCCAGCGATTTCTGACACTTCAGATTTTTGTGCCATTGGGACGAGACTTCTCTACTGAGTTACTGTAAGATGCATAAAATTTCCTTGAATACTTCATGTAGAGTGAATGCCTGATTGCAGCCATTAATTGTGGTGGCAGGTTTTGTATTAAAGCATGGTGACTCATCAAGTTAATAAGAGATAGTTAAGCTAATGAGATCATTTGCTGGATGCTTTGAATACTGACATTCTTTTGAAGACAGAACAAACTCTAAAAATCTTGAAGATGGTGAAAAATCTGAAGAAATGAGTTATGAATTTATCAAACATTAAAATACCTGGTCCATGAGGGTTTCTTGAAAGTTTGCAAGAGATTTATAAATAACTATTCCAGGGATGTTTTTCAGGGCAAGAAGAAATACATATTCAAAAAATGGGAGAGAAATAAACAACCAAACAAAAAGCTAGGATGACAAATGGAGTCCTCAATCAGTGTAATTATGTCCATACTATAAGGAGAGATATAGCTGCAACAGACTGTTTTCATTAGTTCAGTGTGGAATCATAGAATGCTTTGGGTTGAAAGGGACCTCAAAGATCATCTAGTTCAACTCCCCTGCCATGGGCAGAGACACCTTCACTACATCAGGTTGCCCAAAGCCCCATTCAACCTGGCCTTAAACACTTCCAGGGATGGGGCTTCCAAAACCTCACTGGGCAACCTGTGCCAGGGCCTCACCACCCTCATAGTAAAGAATTTATTCCCAACATCTAATCTAAACCCACCCTCTTTCAGCTTGAAGCCATTGCTCCGTGTCTTATGCCTACACTCCCTGCTCTCGATGCAGCGCAGAACACCGTTGGCCGCCTGAGCTGCTGGCATGTCCTGACGGCTCATGTTAAGCTTTTCATCAATCAGCACCCCCAAGTCCTTGTCCTCAGGGCTGCTCTCAATCCATTCTCCACCCAGCCTGTAGTTGTGCTTGCGATTGCACTGACCAACATGATTTAATAGAGTTGGGCGGTTGTCCTTGGACAGTATTTCACCCCTAGTGGCACCAGCTGTTTGACCAGCACAACCCATTCAGCTTTGTAGCCAGTACAACATCAAAGATTTGGATTAACAAAAGAAACATGCCATTGGGAATCCTGCAAGAAGGGATGGTTGAATGGTATGCAATTCAGCTGAGTAAAGTCAGTGCAGAATTTTATTGTTTGGTCTTTCCTTAGCTTTACATTCATCTGTACCTATAGCTGTCAGTGTTTCTTGATTGTCTGAAGTCTCTTGCTTCTAGAGTAGGGGGAAACAACTATTGTAGGTTTAAGTCAAAGATGACAAAATGAGATGCTGAGAAGCTATCATTCCATCTATACTTTAGTAGAGATAGGGTGTTCATTGTGATGTGAATAACCTATTTCATTAAATTAGGATGGCGTGCTATTATATGCTGCTGGGTAATTCTGGTTTTTCCTGTGCCTTCATGTCAGTAGAGTCATATTGTAATATTTTGTTATTTCTACAGAGAATACACTAGTGTAAATTGAGTGATATTTATTAACATTTCTCAGTAGATTTATAACAATCCATGCAGGTATTCCAGTCTCAGTGGTTTGTGAGTTAGTGGACATTTATAACCTACATCCTGTTGGTAATGTTATATGTTCCTCTGTGACAGGCTTAATTTCCAACATGATTTATAGAATCTGAACATTGAGAAAATCTTCAAAGGATAAATTAACTTATTTAGCACAGATTTTTATCAGAGAACTTTTTTGCTTCTCCACAGAACGTGGAAATTTGAAAGAACACAGCTCAAAATACTTGTTTTAAAGGCAATTTTGACTTCATATATCAAAATCTTGGTGCAGCGAATATAAAATTTTTTAAAGTGAGAAACTGTAGGCAGGAAAGCTGGTAGTTGTTGAGGAGATCAGAAAGCTGAAGGTTCACAAGCAACTTCCCTTTCTCTGTAAGTTCTGTTCCTATCACAGCTATTAGCCGTTTTCTTTTGTTTTCCTTTCAAGGTTCTTCTCTTTATTTCTTACCTCACTTTGAATTTTTTTTTTGCTTAGGTATTAAGGTGTATCTAAACAAGCACAGGTGACATTAAAGCTGCCCTTTATTTTTTTTCCCTGCAACAATGTTGCAAAGAGTGTGGCAAATCAGAGTCTTTTCTGTTCTTTGATGGATTCCCTGAGTGTAGCTCTGGTTACACTTTCTGCTTCTGTGGTTTTAATTGCTGCATTGTTTCTAAAAGTGCATCACAGAAGGGACAAAACAAACAGGATTTGTTCATTTATACAGTAAACAGAATGAAAGCATATAGACTTGCTTCCCGTAGGCTTTCTGCAGACAGATGGCAGAGACTTAGTTACAGGTATAGGAATTCAGTATGTATTGAGTTTGGTTCTTTTGTGTGTTTTTCTCACCCATTTTTAGCTCTTAACAAGAACCTGTTTCTCCACTTTTATTCTCATTTTATTTTTTTCATCACTTGCAGGGTAACTGAGCACTCTTAATTTTCTACCGTTTCTCCCACCTTTTTTTTTCCCTTTTCTTTCAGCTTGGATCAGGACTTTGTATTTTCTTCCTCTTTTTTTCCCATTCCCACTACTACTGTGTCCCTCTAGTTCTATAATATTCTTATGCACTTCTATACATTTAAATACATGTATTTTGTATTTTTATATATATAGTTTATGTCAACACACATTATATTACTATATTTACTATATTTAAATAGCTTAACTTTTATATTTCACTTGTTTCTTTTTTTTCTTTTTGTCAACTTTCCTGATTCTAAATCTGATAAAGCCTGATACAAACTGTAACTCACTCTACTTCATCACCACAGACTCTGAAATCACTACACTGAAGAGAAGGCATCTCACTTAATACATTACCATAGACTTTTAATAAAAGGATAGATGTTAAATTCTGTGTAACTGTTTCATTATTTAAGTAATTAAGTTGTAATCAAATCATGCTCATTCTGATAATTACGTGAGTTCATCAATGCATTCAAAGTAACTGGAACTGCTTAAAGGTATATAGGCCTAAAAAGTGCAATCTCATTTGTTCCTCATTGAGTGCAACTGTATGCAGAAGTTGATTAAACCTCTTTAAGAATAAATTTACTATTAAGCTTTGTATTAGATACCTGTAAACTCCATTAAGACTTGCAAAATAAGTACTATATTTTATCCTAGGAGACTCATGATAATTCAGTAAATAATAAAGACAAGTCCTTCTTGCTTCATATGACTGCCATTCAGTTCTTTTCAGATACTTTGAAAGGAATCTCTTGCTTGTTTATGGACAGAATATTGATTGTGCTGGTGCTTCCTGGAGTTTAATGTTCCAAGATAGTTTCTTACATAATCTGACTACTTACAACTGAATCTTAGAGTAGCTTCAAGTGAAAATTTATAGCATACCAAGTCATCAAATTTACTTTATGCAAAAAACACTTTGGCAACTTCTATAATAGCTGCACATGATGCTTCATGGAGCATTTCTTCCTCTCCCATTTTGCACAGAGATAGAAATATTAATTTAGATTTAGCTTCACCCTCTCTTTTGCATTCTGTTCAGTGATTGATCTGATCAGCAAACAAGGCCATCCATCACTGCTGGCATCAGCAGAGCTAAACCTTCTAACATTTGCTATCAACCGGTCATGCAAGATTCTTGTCATAAATACTGGATGTGAAAAAAACTGTTTAAATTAGCTGGGTTGCCTTTTCTTTGGAAGAAATTTCAGTAGAATTTCAGATACTTAGTTAGGTGGAGTGATTAGATACTGCCACATCAACAATCAATGTATTGAATCACATAAAAATGTGTAAATCATTTGTGGATTAAAAATTTGGTGAGGCATAATAAAATCACAACTAAGGCAGGAAGCATGTAATTTATACAGCCTCTTTAAGGCAAATAATAGCTAAGCTGTTAGCAATGCTGAACATAGCCATCTGTTGAAAATGTAGTAGCCAGTTGTTAAATCTTCAGTAATACAGGTTTTGCAATGTTTCTGGAAAAGCAAAAGTAACTCAATTTGAAAAACTGGTATGTAAAAGAGAACAGCATCTTGCCTGTATTGGCATTCTTGTTTTAAGTCCCAATGTATGGACACATGCAGGTGATAGCACTTTGTCAAACACACGAACATTCATTCTTAGTAAATACTGTAATGCCAGTCATTGTCATACTTTATTTCTGATATGTTTATTTTCAGTGTTAGGTATCACATGAAATTCGTACCTCTGTGTTGTAATTTTTACAGCAAAGGAGTAGAGCTGTTGATGTGAGAAAAAGACCCTCAAGTTGTACCATACCCTCAAAAAAAAAAAAAAAAACAAACTAAAAAAACAGAGGTCTGAGGTATGAACAGGGATTGGAAGCTCTATTTCTGGTTATGTACTGAAATAAGACCTGGTCTTGTTTGAGTCTGTAGGTTTCTCAACCTTTTTTCTCCCCTGTTCTCTCATACAAGTTATGTCAGTATTGTTTATCAATTTGTATTGAAAGTATATTATAAAGAGTTAAACAATTAATTGTTGTAGGATACTTTTAAATATGCAAAGTGATAAAAATAGGAATTATAGTAAATCTGGTAGCAGATCAAGTTTGTTTACATCAATATGCAGGCAAGTGTGTGCCAATAGTACAGATTTAATATTTGATATATTATCCTATCACAGAAGAGAGGTCAGTTTAGGGAGATTGCCTTTTTGATGAATAACAGAAGTTTCCCAGTTTTGCGTTTTGACATTCAGACAGGACATAAGATAGTAACAATAAAATGTGTTCAAACTAATATGTTCAGCCACTCAAAATATTCTCCAAAGGAGGTCAGTATTATCTGTCATGGGTAGGGCACTGGGGGATTTTTTTTGACACAAGGAAACTAAGTCACAGAAATGATAAAGTGATTCAAAAAGGTTAGTGGCAGCACCAGGTACAGTGCTTACTGATCCATCGCTGCAGCTCTTCAGTCATGCTGTTTATCTCAGTGACAGCCAACTCCATGGTGCTTCAAACTACTGCTTTAAACCTTTGGATAGTAATCGGCTGTAAATCATATGTATGTAACATACTTTGTAACAGCGGGGGGGGGTTGAGATCTCCCATAAGGTCCTGTCACCTCTGACATGAAAACCCAGATAGCAAAAATACACACAGTCAGTGCTAGCAGCTAGAAACATATGTCTGTAGCTCAGGGCTTGGTGTCTGATATTAATGTGCCATGGGACTCTGCCTTGTTGCCACTTCCTAGAATTACCCACCACCTTATGGACCATCCTGCTAGCATGAGTGTGCTGAGGATCACAGCATGGTTGCTCATTCACTTTAATGTGAACTGTGTCTCTCTGTTCTTCATAATGCTTCAACCTTTTTTTAAGGCTCAGCTGGCGAAGTGTTTATCAACAGGTTTGCTCAGTTAGTATCCCACTGTTCATAGTCAGATTAGTTTTGCTTGCTGCTGGCCTTCAGCTCCAGAAGGCATCAATGCTCATTGCATTCTGAGGGGAACACAGAAGGCTTTAGAAATATTTATATTAATAAGGAATGATTTTTTTTTAAAAGAGACTAATCTTACAATATGTACTGTGTTGAGTTATCACTTTATCAGATGGATTGCTTTATAACCTTATTTATGTTTCAGTTTAAAACCTTTGTATTTAACATCTAGCTTGATTAGGGGTTCTTTACTTGTTAAAATTGATCAGAGTTAAGGCAGATGCTTGCTTTTTGTTCACATATGTTTTTTGCTGGGGAAAACTTTAGAAAGCATGGGAATAATCAAATACAGCTGGTAGGTATTAGCTTTAAAAATTCAGCATTTTCTGTACAGGATTAGCATGACTTGAAACCAGTTGTAGCTTATTTTCACTCTCTGAGGAGTGATGGTTATGATCGTACATAGAAGCTTAGTGGGTTTATAGTACAGAGATGCTCTTGATTTATTGGATGAATGGGAACTCTGGTGTTTCAAACCCTGGAACATACCTGATAAGGCTTAAGGAGTTTTCTGTTAAAGTTTAGCTAGTTATATATAGCTGTATCTGCAGGGGAAAAGGGCTTAAAATGTCCACATTCCTAAAGTAGTTAGTTGTTGCTAAGACATTTTATTGCAAGGCTTGTGGACAGCACAGGAGAATTTTTATGCCATATTTCTTATTTCAAACAGTTGATTCTGTAAATACAAGTTTATTGCTTTCAAATTTTTAATAACCAGAGCATATTAGATTTTACATGCATAGCTAATTTATTCATGACACCATAATAGCTTGAATTTATGTGAATTACATGCTATCATAATTAGTCATCATTTTAGCTTTGACAGAGGTAGGATAAATTATTCATGTTAATCTAAAGACCCATCATGTTTTCAGATACAGAACAATCAAAATATGAATCTTGGTTAGTCTTGCAAAACTTTGTCCTGCTTCTAATTTAACAGGTTATTCTTAGATGCTAATTCTATCATGTACTTTTGCAGTACTTGAAGATTTTAGGTAGAGACTGAAGGGAAACTTGATTGAACAGGTTTAGCTGGAGATGTTATTTGACATTCTGATGTTTAGTAGTATGAGGCCTGCTCCCGTTGTGAAGCAGGAGTGAAGTACAGAAGTTTTCTTAAAAGTATTGGGATGTGTTAGATGCCATCATTTACCAAGGAGATAAACTCACATATCTGAAAATAAAAATTTTTAAATAACTCTTTCAGTCATCACTTTGCTAGAGTACCAATGGCTGGCAATTTAGGAAAGAGATTTAAAAGAAAAAAAGAAAAAAATCCTGTTAACAGGTTGTCTTGCTTCAAGATATAAAAAAAGAATTCATGCAGTTACTGTAGAACTGATAACAAAATACACAGTCCTGGATTAAAATTGTGTTGCCAGTTAGATTAGCCACTTGCCCAGAAAGAATCTTGATATTTTTTCCACTTGGCAGGATCAATCTGTAACCCTTATTCTACAAATATTTCTAATTTCTCACATTTGATGATATTCTTTGCTTCTGCAGCTATAAAACTGTTCAAAGTCATTTGATGTCAATAATTTCATTGCTTGTTCAATTAACCAGTATAAAAAATCAGACATGAAGAAAGACTTTTTCTTCTGTTGATGTAGAATGTGTGAGCTTGCACACATAACTTTCTGCTTGTTGAAGGAATCTTTTTATCCTTGCCCCCAGAACTTCAAAAATACACACTTCTTGTTCTTTTTTTTTTAATTAGAATATGCTGGAGTTGTAATTACATTGAGGATGTAAGGAGACTGTCAGTGTGGTATCATAATCTACTTGAGTTAACCCCTCAGAATTTCCTTTTAGTTGACTAGAAGCCAGATAGTTACTGTTTGCCTTCACGTGACTGTTTATGTCTAAATAAATCACCTTTTTTTATTTGCTCACATTATAGACAGTTGCATTTGCATAATGATCTTGGTGTAGAGGTTTTAATCTTTGACCCTTTAAGGAAAGAAACTGAAGTAATGGTGGAGCCACCCCTTTTCTTGCTGTTTGAAGAGATAAGGCAGAAGGATCGTTTGCCATAACAGCTGTCTTGGTTGTGAGCTGACATAGAGCAATAGTGATGTTATATAAGAAGAGTTAATGAGGTACACAGTGACTCAAGGGTTTCCAACTTATGCAACAGCTCTCTCCATACTGATATTTCCCTGTATGTGCAATTCCTGTTTTAGAGACATCAGTAAGACTTCAGAAATTCAGAGTAAATGCCTCATGAAGTTTCATCTGGTTTGAGATGTATTCTTGATAGGAGGTGCAACTACTTACATTTCAGCTTGCTTTCTGGAAATGCTTGCTCACATATGGTAGGATGTGCAGCCATTGAACTGCATGACCCACTCTGACTGGATACCTGCAAGCTGTCCTGTGTTGCTAGCTACCTAAGAGTTAGGGTATGGCACTGCTAAAAATGAGGAGTAAAGCAAGCTACTGAAACAGGCAGCTGAATGCACGTAGCAGTAAATGCTCCACAATACAAATATAGAGGTGGATTCTGCAAGAAATTAAAACTGGGAGGATGGGAACTGTTTTCTGTACCTTTATTCTTAGCTTAACTGGGTATGATCCTTTCAAGGGGGAAAAAAATGCCATATAATTGATTCAAATTAGGATAGATGATTCCTTGTACTTGTTCAGTCATGTCTTTACAGGCAGGCTTTCACCATGAGCTTGGTACAGTTGGTAACATTTTCCTAAATCTTGCCACTAACATTTAGATATTTTGTTTTAGGTTGGTACACAAGCTGATTTTGGGCTTGTATTGCAGTTGTAGTGTCTGCAAATGAACAGCTAGTGTAATTGGGGTTTTATAAGTGCAGTTACAGGCACTCTTACATTGTGTATCACAATACCTTCAGTTCAGTAGGCTGCCTCCTCTGTACATTTCCTTCTTTTTTTCCACTAGTCAGTTCAGCCCAAGATAAAAAACATTCTTTTTCTGTGTTGCAATATTTCTGTGTAAATTTCAAAATGCCCTGAAAGTATTTTCACCAGAACTGCTTTATCTTTGTTTAAATATATCTTGGATCTGATGGGAGAGAGGCTTTGTTTTAAGTTTTAACTTTATAGGAAGTGAGTCTATTTTAATCTAATGAATAGAATAAATCTTATCACAGTGTTAGATGGTGTCCTGGTGATATTACAGAAAAATTACTTTCAGGACTTTCTAGAGAGTAAATTGATCCACCAACTGAAATATACCTAAGAGTAGCGTGACATGAAGTAAAATTAATCCTGTTTGTTTGGTAGGGAGGGTTTGTTAGTCAGGATCTTCATATGCCTCGTAAAGTAAATGCATGGTCTGGTGTTAGCAAGAAAACTTAGGTTTGCCTTTTTTAAAGGGCAGACCTTTTAGCAATTCTTTGTAATTAAAATAAATGTTTTAAATGTGAGGAATATGGCTGTACTTGAGAACTGCTACTTATAGCAGGTGCGAGCATAACTTTTTGTTTGTCTTTGTAAACGTGAAAGGACAGATTGTGTCTTTAGCTGAATAGCTGAATTCATGGAAGAAAAAAAGTAGAAAGAATAACAGCCAATAAACTAAAGAGCCAGGAGAGTTAGTTGCAGGGATAAGGAACTGCATTACAAGGGTAATTCATTTAGATTTGTGAAAAGAAGTAGGCACTAAACTTTCAACATATTAATACTCACTGGAGTACCTTGTATTGAGCAAATTAAAAACTATTTTCTAGAATTATGGTTTTCTAAATGATTTGGCACAGTTAGCCATGCTTCAGAGGACCATATTACCATGCCTTAAAAGAGAATTTACTAAATACTTGAAAATAAGAGAAAGATGAACTCATTTGCAAACCAAGGATATTAAAATATTGATAGAAGTTCCTACAATACTGTGAATGTTAATGACCACTTCCAGAAATATTTTTTTAACCTGTAGAATTTTAAGAGTAGCTAAACTTAAACAACAGATTATTCTTGATCAGTGACAAGACCAGGTCATTCTTTCAGTGGGAGAGTTGATGGCAAATATGTTGATACTGTGTAAGGAGAGCCCGAGAATCACCAGTTGTTCATAACGGCTCCTATTTGGAAATGTATTCTAGCTACTAGATTTGATGATTCGTGTTTTATACCTGCCACTGGTATCTCTGCCTCTATAAGGATACTGTTTAGGATGGGGTTTTTTTCCTGAATTCTTTCTCAAAAAAAAAAAAACAAACCCAAACATTATCATCAGAAAATTCTGGTATATGAAAGTAAAGCTGGTTCTTCAAGGCTTGTTTTTTAGGTGACATCAGTCTTCCTCTTTTCTTATTCTGCAGAGATTTGGTTGATTTTCAGTACAAGTAGGTCTGGTTTTATGAGGCTAGAATATAGTGCCCCCGATTTCAGATGTTCAGGCAGCCAGTTCAATAATGTAGTATCGATTCACAAGTAGCACATAAAACAAAACATACATGAAGTACAGACTGCTCCTGAATAAGGTAACTTAGGAATCTGTGTGGAAAATCAGCTGATCATTGTTATTCCTTTAGGTTTTTGTCTTTCAAATGGAGATGATGATACTATCTAATGTTTCTGAAGCTTATACTTCTTTATAGGTGAAAATGGCAATACATTTGCTGGGTACTAATATACAAACACTAATAGTTACGCTTTACCAGGGAGTTCTATCTAGATTTTCACCAGGATACTAAGATTTCCATTAATAATAACCTCTATGGGAGTTGCTCTTTGCTTAGCAACATCAATGAAATACCTTCTTTCATGTTTGGTAAACTTGCAGTTTAAGTCATTTGTAAGGAGAAAAACACTTTCATTTTAAGAACAAGCAGGCCTGATAAATGAAGCGTCCCTTCAACAGTCGGACATCATTTTTTCTGAGTTCATTTTAAGCCCTGAATTGAACATTAACAAATGGTTATAAATTATTATACATACAGAAGCAAAGTGAATAGGTAATCTGAGAAGATGAGTTTATCTGTACTGTTGGGTAGTTGCTACCATTTACTTGCAATCTCACTATAGTTGCCATTGTGAAGAGAATAGTCAATCAAAGTTGAAGATATAAAATAAAATTGAAAATTGAATTGGAAGGTAATTTTACTTTCAAATGGTTTGCAAATGTAGATGTTAAGTGTGAAATGAATGCAGTTAATGACCATAGCTGGGAGAGTTATGCACCTGCTGATCACAGGAATATTATTATAAATGAGGTTGATTTTCCTGTTGACTACCTCATTTTTCTCAACATGGTCTCATTACTTTTCTATCACATGTCTGACCCTTAGATATAAATACTCAAGCACAGACATAATAAAAATACATTAACTCCTATATAGATTTTTAAATGCATCTTGGAAAATCAAGATATGTGCTGCAGCTGTTTCTTGCTTTTGTGGGTTTAACATAGGTCATGCTTTTTGATAACAGGAAGAAAAAAGGTTGCGTTTCATCACAAGTACTCGAGTCATTTTGCAAGTGAGTTCTAATTGTTCTAATTCCCGTTCTCTGAATTACTTCTGAGACCCTTGTTTTAGTTTTATTTTCCAAGAAGCAGTGTAACTGAAGTCCTGAAGTTACACCAACTCTCAAAAAATTATCTTCTCCCAGGGAAGAAATTATATTTTATATAATTTTGGTACCATCTTCATTCTACAATTTTGTCTCTTCTTCAAATGTTTCACTTTTGCCTGTAGAATATAAATATTTTTTATTGTTTTAAATTTATTTACTGAAATATTAAACTTCCTTAGGTATGGTTATAACTATATATCTTTGCTGCTGCTTTACTGCATACGTACCATCACAAAAAAAAACATTTTATTTTAGACATATATGACAGTCTGATATAAATGCATGTGCTGTTACCTAAATGAATGTGTTTTGTATTGCACTTTGCAATCTAAGTGAGCTATACACTTACTAATGGCTTTTTTATTGCTAAGGTACCCAACGTTTTTCAGGAGGGAGAAAGATAAAACTTTTCCTATAAGATAAATAATAACATTTAAACATATTGAACTAATACTATAAAGTGAACTAAAGTTTTTATTGCCAGTTGTTTGGAGATATGCAAGAAGATATGCTTCTGCTGCTTTGTCACAGCATCACTTAGAGCAACATTCTCCATTGGGAATTTTGCAGTTTGAGTTGCAGCAGGAACAGAATTTTGTTTCATCTCTCAGGTTACCACAACTACCTGGTTCCTCAGTGCAGTTGCACTTCTCTACATGTAACCAGAAGATCTAAAGGAGTTTCAGGCAACTGCTATTCCAATTCTCTCATGTTCTTTGGTGCCTTAATTTCTTAGCACTTCAAGATTGGGAACAGAGCAGGGAGTTTCTGCAAACTGCATCCTTAGGTTTTTCATCAGGGTTTATATGAGAAGCAAAGTGACGGATGGAACTCAGCCTTGATCTGGGACACAGGCTTAGTTACGCAGCCAACTCGATGATGATCTTAGAATAACTATTTCATATCTTGCTTAAATTTCTTCGAAGTAGGATCAAGGCCAGAATGCTAGCATTGTAAGACACTTCGAGTCTGGTGATGAAATCACTGTTCAAGGATGTGATAGTATTATTCATCCATCCATACATGTGCAGCTGATACTGAAATCTGCAATGTCAAGTACTACCAGTGGTGAATATGATGTTCTTTCCACTACACAGTAATGAGTCCTGCCTTGAAATGAAGGTTGCTTTTGAGAACAACTGCTAATCTTTCAAAATTAAACAGCTAGTAGACTCTTCCACTTTTTTTTGATTTGCCCACCCATGTTATGATGATTAATAGATTAAAGATGAGATTGTCTGTAAGGGACAGCAAAGAACCAACGAGTTTTGGAAAGCTGGTGGACTTTCTGCTTGCTTTGCATGCGTAATAGTCTTGATAACTATGGGAAAACAAGAAGCCACTCTTGTGCTTTTCACCGCCTGTATTAGTGAAGCTTTTTGATGTTTACATATTTCCAGGAAAATTTTTTGTTGTCCTTGGTTGAACTCTCAAATTACAAAAAAGAGCTCAAGTAGGTAACTTGCTCTAGAGTTAATCTCCTTCCAAGGTTACCTAAGGAATCTGAAGAGCATTTCAGGGTGTTTACCTGCGAATTCTGTGTTACAGTGTTTCATTAGCTAAGCTACAGGTAGTCCTTATGAAAAGTGTTTTCAGTAATAATAAAATAAAAAATCATCTACTGGGCAGTCTCACAATTTTAATGTAAAATCCAGTGTTTAAATGTAATGATTCTGAGTAATTATCTTTAACAACACCAAGTAGTGACAGGAAGTTGTTAGTTGTAATTATTTGTCATCTTCTCAGAGGGGCTGCTAATTAGAGAGAAATACCCATCTGTTAGAAGAAGGCTTGTTCATAAATAATGGGTAAATTAATCATTATTTCCTCATACAGGCTGCAATCTTTAAAAGTAATGTCTGTTCTCCGGTACACTAAGGTAGGACTGCTGGGGGATATCAAGGTTGTGCTGTGTTGTGGATTAACCCCAGTAAGTAGCTCAGCCATGCCAGCTGCTCTCTCCCTCCCTACAGTGCGATGTAGGAGAGAATCACAAGGGTAAATGTGGAAAAACTCATGGGTTGAGTTAAAGACAGTTTATTAGGTAAAGCAAAAGATGTATAGGCAACCAAAGCTAAATAAGGCACCTGCTACTTCCCCTTTCAAGAAGTGCAGGACTTCATCCCATGTGACAGTTACCTGGGAAGATAAACACCTTAACTCTGAACTTCTCCACAGCTTTCATCATTGAGCATGATGCCACATGGGCTGGAGTATCCCTTTGATTGTTGGGGTCAGCTGTCCCAGCTGTGTCTCCTCCTTGTGCACTCCCAGCCAACTCGCTGGGCATAACAGCCCTTGGCTCAACAGGAGTGGAAACAACCCTGTGTTACCTAAACTGTTTCTAGCACAAACCCAAACCACAGACCCATACTAGTTGCTATGAAGAAAATTAACTCTACCACAGCTAAAAACAGCACATCAGCCTACAAGACTTGAAGGAAACAGAACATAAAAATAAGCCTCTTTATCTCTTTAAAGAAAATCTAATCTTTGTTATGGCTGTGGTCTGAATCTATTAGGAATGTTCAAATTCAGTGTCGCTGGTGTCACTGTGAGATGACCTGAATAAACTTCTGTATTATAATTCACATTGAAAGATATGTGCTCAGGAAGTAAAACAGACAGACAATGTCTTGTGTCTATCTTTAAGCTGACAAAGACTCTATATAAAATGGCAGAGGCGTTTTTAGGAAAAGGAAGCAAATAATGTTTTTCTAGTTAGCAGGTGACAATGTGTCCCGAGATAACACAAGCTTAAGGGGCAGAAACAAGTGTGATTATTAAAGGCTACTGGGTTCTCACTTTGTGCAAATTGAATTCTTTCATAGTCTGAAGGGCTATGGAAATCTAGCAAAGGGTGTAGACTGTTGAAATAAAATTAGCATGTAAAGTGATTTTATATATGCAGGAATATAGCCACCAAGTTTGAATATGAGAAAGAAATCTCATTACTCATCTTGTAAAAGAAGTAATTCTTAAATTCCATATTTGCTATCACTGACATAAAGGTTCTGCATATGAATAGTGTTTTTTTATTATTGCCCAAAGACACTGTGTTATTGAATTGACAAGATCTGTTCCATTCTCTCCTGCTTTTTTCTTTTATAGGATAACTGATTTAGGAAATATTAAAAGAAGATTGTATTTATCAACAGTCCACAAGGAGTTGTCTGTAACCCCTCTGCATGCAAAAATTCCTCTGTTTACAATCAAGCGCAAAGTAGTAGGTATCTTGGGAATGTTCCTTGAACTGTGGTTGAGCACACTTTTTGTATCAGGAATGTTCTAAGTTTATAGACCTGTTGAAACCACTGGTTTCAAATTCAGTTCCTGCCAGTTCAAGCTACGTGTGTACGTCCCCTGCACCAGATGGTATCAGAACTGCTTGTTCTTTTAGCTTTCTTCTAACATTAGTTCATTCCCCGTTTTCCAAGATTAATGCTGTTTGTGTTTCCCTCACTTGTGCTGTCTGTTCAGCCTCTGCAAAGTTCTCTGTGTCCCTGATGCTTCTTTGTTCTAGCGCTTTGGTTCATGTGTACCTTCTCCTTTTATTATGGTCACTGGAGCTGCAGGTAAATTGCAGCTGATGGCTAATTTCATCTGCTTCAGGTTCTTCCAGTTTCTGGTATATATAAATCAACATATGAGTCAAACATGAAAGTAAAACAATAGCCATCATCTTCTCCCTATTCCCTTCTTCTGGGCCCAGCCACATTGTATGGTGATACGATGTATGTCAGGATACAAAACCTGATGGTTGCCATACAACCTTGTGAAGACTTAAATCTCAAAAACTGCTTTAGAAAATCATTTGGAGATATGAATAGCTAGATTTCAAATATTTTAAGATACAAGTATGCAGCAAGAGAACTAGGTAACAGTACACCAGGCAGCTGTTGATTTAAGGCTAGACACGAGAGAGAGTATTTGGAAAAAGACCTGTAAAGTTAGAACTTTAAGATAGTTCAGTTGAAGGCAGCTGGAATAAATTTAGATTTCAGGAGTTTTTTGTGTTGTAGGAAGAAGGGGTTGGATTTTTCTCAAGTGGATATGCATCAGATCATACCCCTGAAGTTGTCATTAATTCAGGACCCACTGAAAGGAAACTATTTTTCTTCAGTATAAATTCAGTTAGTTGGTCTTGGTGTCAGGCTAGAACAAATGTTTTAGGATTAAAGTATACCTTAATGTACACCATGTTAATTTCAATCAGAATATGAGCTTCAGTTATGTATTTTAATTTAGGCAATAAAGCATTACTTGGAGATCTAAGTGCTCTGATCAGTTATAATGATGAAATATTTTAATTCCCTTAACACTTGACCAACCCTAAAGAGTAGGTCTGTATTGCTCAGTATACCTGTCGTCCTTTAAATGGTTATCTGCCTTTTAATTGTTGCTTTTACTTAAAGGAGGAAATTTGCTGCTTTCAGTGATTAGAAAGATCTTTTTTATGGCTCTAATAGTTTATCTTATTGTATGCACAAGCTGATCATTATTATCAGTAAAATTGATTGTGAAAAGGATATAGTATGTTGTTTGTTCCATCAGTACATCAGTTTACGTTTTCATATGTTAATTTCCCGTGTTGCATTCTTACAAATGATGCTGTTTTCCCACCTCAGTAATAGAAATATCAGTTATAAACAGATACTGCATTTTCTGTTCCAATTCTTGGTATCTTCAAAGCAAGTATTCCTCTTCCAAATTTCCAGACGTAGGAGCTGAATAGTAATGTATGCATCAAAATTTAATCTCAAAAAAAAATTACTAATTGGCATTTAGAAGCTAGTACTTTTTCCTTGATTTTGTCAGGAGATGAGGCATGTACAATCACAATGTCTTGGTATTCTTCTCCTTTAATAGAACTGCAACCTATTGGTCAACTAAATTTTACACATGACTAATCATATCAAATATATTACAGTTCTGCAAATTTCATTAAAATGGTTACATTTCTCCTCAAGGCCATCTCTGTTTATTTCCCAGTTATAGAAGATGTGTTAGCATCACATCATCCATCATTACATATCTGAATTGACGAGGAGAATTGTTAGGAACACTAGAACTATGAACATACATGATTATAAACATCAGAGGCTCTAAATGGAAAACAGAAAGCCACAAAGCTAACATATTTTGTTACTTGTTCTGCTTGTGGTATTATTGTGGTTTTATATGAAACTTCTATTTTCTAGGAGGGTAATGGAATTGCAATATGGTTCACATGAAAAATAAATACTTGTAACTGCACTTAAGTTGCAGTACTACTGAGTAACAATTTTTAGTCCCTCAGAAAACCTTCAGCAAATGTACTTTCTTGCAAGTTAGCTGCTAACCTTATTGTTAACAAAGCTCACTTGGGCTGGCAGACATTATGTCAGGTGTACTGATTTGTTTGTATACATAATCATAAGTGCAAATACAGCAAAATGTTATGTATTGTGAATTACAGCCTGTGAGAATCTAGTGCTGCACAGAGACTTCGTTTATAGAGAACTACACACTAATACTCTTCTGCAATGATTATTGTTTGGGTTTTATTAAAGAGTCTTGTTTCTCTTTTCTAGTGGTGCAATATGTGTATTGATTTGGTAGCATTCACCAGTGAAATATTCAGAGGAGCAGTCTTCCAATCTTTGGATGGAATTAGTGTTTCAGCAAACTGTAAACTGAGAAAGATCTTCACTTTAAAATCCAAGCCTCAAGATACAGCTGAGGAAGATGGTGTGTGATAATTACTATGTAGTCTTAGTCATAACTGTTCACATTATAAAATCAAAAGCTTCTTAGTCATCAGGTTGGCAGTTGGAAAGGTGACATGATTTCCTGAAAATTAAAGTGGTGGTACAGCATATTAATTCTGCTAATGTTGGACTTCAGGTAACTAATTAATTGTACATGTACTCCTCTTTAGAAGTATTTTATTGAAGAAATTCTGGGAAGATTTATCAATTAGAGAGCTTGTTTTAATGAGGGTATCTTATGCTGATAAAAATGGTGTTTTGGCCAAGAAGAGAGTGTCTGAAAGGAAGAAGAAATATTTAAATGTAGCAGCATTTGTTGTTTGTTTTCTTCATTTTGGATGTCAGCAGCTGATGAGGTATTTATTCTTTAAATAATCCAAGAGAAAACTGTAACAAAACAGTATTCTATAAGACAGAGATATGAACTATCACAAACACCTCTTTGTTATCTCTAGTCAGTTTATCCTGATGTTT
Organism: Gallinula chloropus; assembly: GCF_964237585.1. NCBI lineage: Eukaryota > Metazoa > Chordata > Aves > Gruiformes > Rallidae > Gallinula > Gallinula chloropus. The sequence continues at coordinate 9,689,054 of NC_140097.1, forward strand.
CCTTGTTCATTGAGAAAGCAGTATTCTTGGTGAGCTGAAAAATGAGAGATTATTTTTGTAATAGGGCAGGATACTGGTTAAAGATTTACCAGTCTCCAAACTAGCATCATAATTCTGAATCATTATTTTCCAAAGGGGAGAACTTCATTCCTTTCCGATATTTGCAGTAATAGGGGAGGAATTGCAAAAGATCAGCTAGCACCTTCTTATTTTAGAGGAAGCTTAGGCACAGTTCAGCTTCAGTTTCATTCAAATTTTCATTTTGTGGCTTTTAAAGAACACAGATGAAAAAAGATTTTTGATTTCTGAAGGAGGGATAGTTACCAGTATTGTAAGTGTAACAAAATATATCTTCCTTTTGGAAAACCCAAACCAGCACGGGTTTGTTTTGGTTTGGGTTTTTTTCTTGGTAAGGTTGGAAGAAATATTAATTAGAAAAATTACTACAGAGAGAATCTGGCAAATTCTCAGTGGAAACTGCAGTTAGAGACCTCACTGGCTTAAATTTCATTTAATTCTACTGGTACATTGTCCTCTTCCATTTTAAATAGTTATTGAAGTGTGTGTAAATGTTCTAAATTAGTTCAAAAATTCTAAATTGTAGCTAACATAATGAGTAGACAGCTTTAATAAACTATATGCATGGTAAAATGTTTCACTTTTAATTACTGGATTATCAATTCTATTATTATTAAACAGCTGGTGGGCATTAGTATTTTCTGTATGCTTATGAATTTCCTTATCTAGGCAAGTCTTAAAATTACATTACAGCTCAAGGTTTGGCTGTATTAAAATTACTCTATACTTCATACCCAATTACAGAAAAAAAAGGCTAGGGTGTTTTTTTGTTGTTATTAATTAACTTTTAGTTAATAATCATGATTTGATAATTTTATTTTCCTCTTGTGATTGGACCAGTTATTTGAGCTCCACTGAATGCAATGACATTGCAGCTCGTAGTGAGGGTCAAGTTCTTTGCTCAATCCTCCTTGGTAGAGGAAGTAGTGATTTCAAGGTGCCGTATGTGTTACTGTTTCTTAGTAGCTCATATACCATGTGTTTCATGTCCTTAAAATTATAGCAAGTGTAAAGGAGAAACCACATATACTAAGAAAATATTTTTGTATGAGTTCATTGAGATAGAAGAGAAAAGAATTAATCTTCTCTGCCCCATGATAGTGAGGCGCACAAGCTTGATATATACCTAGTTTCTGGTTTCCATAGTAATCCCAAGGTTACGTATGAGGTTTTTATCACTAAGTATTGTCTTATAGTGGTAAATGATGTTCCAGCTTGGTGGAAAAAAAATGGTTCCTAGCATTTATCTTAGTTAAATAAATATGCCCAGTACTGAAATATAACATGGGACATTTAAATTTTTCTGTTCGGATCTCAGTACTTGATCCATTATTCATGTTGGGTTTGGGGTTATGTTTTCCTTTTCTTATTCTTGGAAAAAGAGGCTAATATTCATTAACTTAGTAGATTCAAGTTTTACAAGGTTTGGAATGACTTGGCATCAAAACATCAGGAATAGTTCTTACTCAGGATACATTTCTTCATAGAGAATAACCATTATAAACCCAGTCTATATTAGTATCTTCCAGTCTTGGTATCTAAAGGGAAAGCAGAGACAATCAGATCGCATTCTACTAGTGCTTGATGGCACAAGAATAGATAAATTGACAGCTTTTTAGTTTATCATGAAACTGTAATGGTGTCCAAAGTTTGGAATCAATGCTTGTCAAATTCTTTATTGGCGTATACAGGATATCTCTATTTGCTCCTCTAGTCTCGTGACTCTTAATATCTTTTTCAGGGGTTCATTTTGTCTGCAAATCAGTATACCAATATTAGAAGTAAGTTGTAATAAAAAGCAACAAAATGTATTTTGTGATTTTGCTGCTTCACTTTCCAAATCAAAGTCTTTATACTATAGCTATTCTAGTTATTGGTGCATATTTCTTAGTTTAAATGTATTAATTTTTTTTCCCCAAAATAATACACAGTATAAGTTTCTTTTCTCGAAAGTCAACAATCCCAGCAAATTTTTCAAGTTACCATAATGTATTAAACTGTTATAACCATATGAACTAAAATATATGTAACCTAACAAACAATATAAGTCAAACTTAATTCAGTTGTATCATCTGAGTGAAGCTCACAGGGTTTTTGTATTCCAGATACGTGTGGTGTTCCATTTATGCCATATGAGCCCACAGAAGTTATTCCTCGGGCCTGCCAGCTAAATACAGATGTACCACAAGTTACACAATTGCTGAACCTGACTAAAATTCACAAGGCAGAAATAAAATGCAGGAGACACCCAGCAACAGGAGAAGAAACAGGTATTCTGTTGTATTAAAACACATTTTATATGGTCTATACATATGTGTACAAATAACAGGTCTTTTTGGGGAAAGCGCATGTTAAGAGTTCCAGTGTCTTAAGATAAAACATGGCAACTCTTGCATGGCTGTTATATCTGAGCACTTAGACACATTTCTGTTCTATAGTTTGAGATATATGTGCAGACTAAAACATTCTAATTCAAGGGTGATATTTATACAATTTTTGAGGATGTCTTCTGAGTGTAGTTATTACACTTCTTTTTAAAGTATGTGCTCATGAACGAAACTCTTTTAAGACTGTATAGTGTAGTATAGTCTCTTCAGCTTATACTTGAGAGAGGAAATCTTGTCTTATTGGTGTCTTGGAGTTATTTTAATGTTTATGTAAGCTGTAAGATGAGAACAGGTGTAATTTAAACTTTGACGGCATTATGTAGAAAAGATTTGTTAAAGAAGCAAGGCAGTCATGTGCCAAGGTAGAAGCTATTGACTTGGATAAAACCTAATAGACAGAAAGGAAACAAAGCATCAGATTTTAAATCTTTATTATAGCTGCAGGCTAACAGCAGGAGGCCTCAAAGTTTTTTGTTCTTGGCACTGTATCTTTTATTGTAGATAGAAATAATCTTAAAAGAGAATTGAATCATGTGGGAGTAAGTTCTTCATATGATAGAGTTACTAGGTTAGTAAAGAGTGGGACATCAGACAGTTTTAAAAGTGTACGATTAGCTGTTCTTTAGGGATTGCCCAACGTGCAGGGAACCTTATATTTTGTTAAACAAAGTTTCAGATTAGTACTTTTATTTCTTGTGGCAAATATTTTGAAAAATTGAGCTGTGGATCACTGTACTAGGTAAGCATGATAGCATTCAAAATCTAGCTCTGATAAAGGATTGTGCATTGGGCAGAAATGTTAACTACAGTTAAGCTTTAAAGTGTCAAAATCAGATGACTTTAGAAAGGAAGGTTATCATCACTGTACATATAGCTCGGTGGAATTCTCAGATTAATATTAGCCACATTTTTAAAAAACTGAGATACTGGTATCTCATATGAATTAGCTGTATTTTATATGAAATAGGAAAAGGAATCAAGCCTTTAAATCAGTTTTGCATTATTATCTGAAATACTTTATACATTATTAGTTAAATGATCTCAGAAAAGATTTTGCAGACACAATTGTTAGAGAGGGAAGCAGCGTGAATGAAAAACTGTCATGAAGACTTGCTGAAAACACTAAAAATTGGCATAAGGGAATTTATAAATTAACTAGTGGTACAAAGCTAAGTAGAAGCTGTTTTTCCTATCTCATTGCACAAAAGCAAGACATGATTTGATGTGATACTGCAGTTGAAAATTAAGAAACAATAACAGAAAATACTGTGTTACACAGAATATGATTAAAGCATGGAATCCACTGCTACAATAACCTGGTGAAGTAAAGAAATTTGTGTGATTCCAAAATCAGTTGTTGTGTATGAGTAAGAGTAATGTCAGTGCTTTTGTATTTAGTACCAGCAAAAGTATGAATGAAAAATTTCATCTCATACTTCTAGGATTTACCAGATTTACTCTAAGAACTGTGTTGAAGACAGATTATTTCATAAATCCCTACTGAAAGTACCTTGTGCCATTTCTGAAGCATTTGGGTTTGCCTATTGTTTGAAACTGGATTGGCCTCTTCTACAATGCCACTTCCTGCAATTTATATTTAAATTGGCAAGCCTGTCTGTGTAAGATTTATAAGCCAAGAATCAGTAGAAACATAAATGTAGAAGCAAATAACAAGGTTTGAATGTTAAAGTTGCTTAAACAGACTTAGGTCACAAAATTGGCTGGTCCTTTCTAAAGCTGTTACGTTGTTTTAAAGCTGTTCATTGCTTCCTACCTGCAGTAAAGTCAACAGCAAAATTTCACTAAAGCCAAATGTCTTTACAGTCCTTAATGTTTTGATGGAAAATAATGAATATCCTTTAGAACAATATTATAAAAAGATAGATCACATTTAAGTAACAGCAATAAAATGAAACATAAATTGTTTGTGTTCGTTAATGGAACTCTGCAGTTGTAAAATTTTACATAAACAGTTGTGATCTTTAAAGAGTGATCTTTAAAATATAACTTAAGGCAACTATGTAAAGAATGAAATAAAATTTTCAGCTATTGCCAGGTTTTATTGTGGCTGGACAAAATCAGGTTATTTTTAAATCAGTTGTTGAGTTTTGGAGACATCAGCTACATTTCCAATGAGGAAATAAATCATAAAAGCCATATTTTTCACTGGCAGGATATTTTATTGATTGGAATTCTAAACACAGCAAAAATATAATTTTTTTACTCCCAGGATATTACTAGTTTTGTAAATCCAGTTGCACATAACTAATCTGTACTCTCCTCTATTTTTAAAATTATTCTGTGGATCCATTTGCAACAGTAAATATCCTGGAATATGTGCAAGCACCTCTTAAAAAGGAGGGTTATAATGGATTTTAAAATGAGAATATTTTGTATGCTCTGATTCATGTCCTTCATGGAGAAGTGATAATTTCACCCCTTTTAAAATGTCGAAGTGATTGTTATTTTCAGCTTAAACTTAGGAAGTATGTAAACGTCCTACTGCTACAGCTTAGAAAAACACAAGTGAAATCTCTTTATAGGCACTCTTTACTCTTTTGTTACATTATTGTTGTGAATCACAGGACTGAGACTTTAATTTGGCCCATATAATAATTACGAAGTCTTACTGAAGGTTTTCTTTTTTTTCCTTACTGTGTAAAACCTTTTCAGTCATTGATTCATCATAGTAAAACAGGGTAGTTGAAGATCTTTTGAGAAGAAAGTAGGTCTGAAGTAGCTTAGAAGTGGGTCTGAAAAAGCAAATTAGATAAAGAATCCGTTTCCAATACATCTTCATCAGTGTAGGCAATGTTAGAAGTGGTGCTGTAGGCAAGGAAGATACATTTTTATTCCACTGGTTTTAGTACTTTCTCAGTCTTAAGGATTCTCATCTTTGGGGCTTGAACTCAGTAAATAATAATTTCCACCATTTCTGTGAAAACATTCTGGAAATACACGTGAAAAGTATTGAGTAAAGCAATAAGATAAATTACATGGAACCATAACTACTGCTGAAGTTTAGTACTATAAAAGACAGGACTATTACAAGCAACAGCAGTATTTAAGGTGCAGTGTCTCATGAAATTCTAAACAAAAATAAATTTTGAAAGTCATATTTATTTGAGAACAACCTTCATGATATGAAATGCTTCAGAAAATACTTTAACTTCTTTTCTTCTACTTTTACCGGTACATGAAAAAAAATAAATCCCAACTCAAAGACTTTTAACATCTTCACTGAGCTACCATGCTGATGCTTTTTCAGGGTAACTTTTGTTCTCTCTTGATATAACTCATTAGTAATGTCAGTCTTCATCAGCAGCTGAAATGAATGGGAGGGGGTTTCAATTCTTGCTTAGAGTAAGACCCTTTATACATTTACTGATGTAATTATTCAGCTTTTTTCCTACATACAAGTACCTTTTTTGCAATATTAAAAGGCAAATAATATTTTTAGAGTCCTGTTGACATACAAGTAGTCGAGCCAAAGTTTTGTTGTGAAGTTTGACTGCAAGTTTGCTTCCAGAGGAAACTCTGGAATTTAGTTTCTGGATGACTGCATTAAAAAAAATAAATCATTATTTCTTGTCAGGGTTGTCAAACTACAAGGGGCTGTAAAACTTAAATGAGTACAACGGTGGGAATGATACATCTAAACGGGAGAATGAATGTTCATTTAAAAAATGCTTTCGGTTTTATTGTCTGGACTACAAAGATATGTAACCCTTTGGTATATATAGTAAAACAATTAATGATAATATCCCTGACCTGCATGAAAACGAAATGCCTTCAGTTTAAGGTTTAGTCTTGATTTTTAATCCCATCTTATAAAAATAGCATATGTTATTACAGACATGCTTTACAAATTCCAGAAATTTGTCGTCTTGAAAATGCAAGTTTGGGTATGTTTAAGTACATTTTAATTGGAAAGTGTTCCTTTTATATACTAAACTTTTTGTTTATTCGCTAATCAAAAGCCCAAATTATTTTTAGCATCCTCTTTTAATTACACATATTATTTCATTATGCCATCAACACGCTGTTATATGTAGATGTAGGTAATTAATTGCAGTCAATTAATGTGTTCATAAACAGAGATTTTCATGCAAATCAGTTTTTATAATTGGAGTTAACAACATCCCAAGGTAGTCTGCAAATTAAAGAAATTGATGTTAAACCAAGACAGGTCATCTAATCTTGTGAAATGACAGCTGTTAGCAGCAACCAAATGTCACATCAGGAAAAAGGGAAGAAAGTAATGGCACAAAATGACTTCTTTTGGGCTTCTGAGTACAGTAAATTGTGACGTTTGGTGCGTAATGCATGATCTTTTTTCATTTCTTTAATGCTACTGGAAATAAAGCTGATCATGAATTTAAGATTAAATAATTCTATGAAAAATACATAGGAGAAATCAACAATTTTTTTCTATTCTTTACTGGTTTATGAAGATACCAAATCTCAAAAGTGAGATGGCAATTTAATACTGAAGTTGTAGCCAGAAAAAATCTTCAGACATTGGAAATTTTAACCATAAATTAACCCTTTTTATCAGCTCTGGAAAGGAGAATTGACTGACTGACAATCTTGGAGAATTTTGTTTTGTTTTGTTTTTAAAGTGGAAAGCAGGTATTGCATTAACCTTGGCAACCCTGCTGATAAAGTTCATACAGGTCACCGGTGCGATCTGTTCTAGGGAACCTGCTTTGGCAGAGGGGTTTGACTGGATGAACTTTGGAGGTCCCTTCCAACCCCTACAATTCTGCGAATCAGTGCATAACTAATTTATACTCTTTCAGTTTTTTTTCTCAGATCACTCACCTGTGTTCCATATTTACTTTGTTTGGCTTCCAGACTGGTTGTCATTTTATGTGCTTGAAAAAAATCATAAAAATATGTTTACATTTTAAACAATTTTGAAAAGTAGTGAAGGGGGTAGAAGACTTCACAGAAATATGTTGTTTGCAATATTAGGGCTCAGTGCTGCTAATACAGTAAATTCAGTAATTTCAAAAAGCCAGCTAAGCTTAAATAGTTATTCTGAGTTGTGAGTGATACCTTGACAGTTTTGCCTATTTTCTTGTGTTATTTATCTATTATTTACTAATTAGAGTTGTTTTTCATTTCTCTCACAAGTTAAGTTTTTCATTGACATTCTAAAGAAATCATACAACAGATTTTTTTTTTATGAAGATCCCCTTTGACAGAAATAACTTCAAAGGAAGGAAATTAGAAATAGTTCTATATAATAGGCCAAAAGTTTCTTGCTTGTGTGTTGAAACTTTTATAAAATGTGTGTCTGGTATTCCTACATATTTCTGGGGATTATGCTATAATGGAACATATTTTTTATGTATCATTAGTATTAATAATTCTTTTATTTAAGTTTATTTGGAAAATATTTGTTCTTTGAAGTAGTGTAATTTTAAATTAAAAACCCTATTATTTTTCTTAGGTAGCTTGGCTAATAGAGAACAAGGCAATACACACAGCAGTAAAACTCAGGATGTATCACATATTGCATTTGGAACAAAGATCCTTGGGCCACCTCCATCTTCAAACAAAAGGGTCAGTACAAGGATTTCTGGAGAGGTGAAGAGACTTAAGTTACAAAACCGCTGCCACTTACACAAATTAAGAGATTGAGAAGCAGAGGAGTCCCACGCTAAAAGGTGTTTTCAGAACCAATGTGAGGCTGTGTCTGAGTTTGGTCCTGGGCCCCCAGTGTGAGAGAGATACTATAATATCTAGTGGAGGACAAGTAAAATGCTTGAGCGGCCCAGAATAGCCACAGATTTCACTGCCTTTTTATGGTGATTTTTTTTTCCTTTTGTTTGCCTTGTTTTCCTTTCTTCCAGTAGGAAAAAAAAACCCAAAACAAAAACCTCCACTGTCTGTTGGTAGGCTGTAAAGACTGGAGATACCACACAGAACTGTACCTACCCTAAACTTTGCTGAAAAGATAGTATTGAGGAAAAAAAACAAGATTTGGAAACTTGTATTTGAAAATTGAGTTTAAATCAAAATGTATGTTTGCCTCTAACTGTTTTGAAAGCTGCTACATTTTTATCTTTCATTAAGAAAATAATGTCTTTCAAGGTAACAAAGGTCTTGGGTAGCAAAAGTAATAGATCATGCCGACTTCAGAGTTCGGGAAGGGGAACTGAACCCATACAAGACATTGAGAGATTGGAGCTATCGTTCTCACCATGTGATGATCAAGGAGGCAAAACAAATACTCACCAAACAGCTAAAGATGTATGTCAAAATGGTAAGAGCATAAGACAAAGAGTTCACCAAGTTCCAAAATTTTCACAGGATAAACACCTATTCTGCTTTCCCCCATGCTGTGTATATAGCTGGGCTACTGCAGTGGTTCTTGATTATTTTGCAGACTTTTGCAAGCCTGTTTTTATGGTTTGCCCTCCTTCTGTAACTAGTGTTAAATTTTTACCATTGTGACTGACTGATTCCTGCTGCCCTACAGAATTCCCATGTTGTTGGGAAGATGTTTGTGTCCCAAGATAAAACTCTGTATGGTGTTTTTCCATGCCTCAAGTAAGAAAATCACACAATGTGAATGTTAACCCACATTTCATAAGTCTCTGGGTTCCATTTCAGACCCTGCAATTCAGACTCAGAAAACCTCTGGGAATGGAAGAGCAGATTTTCAGCTTGCTTCAACACAAGGACCAACAGCAGACATGAACAGTCATAGAAGATTATGTCTGAAAAATGCAGCCAAAACCACGTGGGAGATAACCAGTGGTATAGTGCTCGTTTTATGTTGGTTTACAGTTGTGTGGTGTGGGGGAACTATCTGTTGTAAATTTGAAAGGACTCAAAAGCAGTTCACATAAAATATAAATGTCTGTGTTGTGGGGGATTATGGAAATCAAACACCCTGCAACAGAATTGCTTTTGAGCATTGATAAAGATTTGCAGGATTAAGCAGAGTACCAGAGCAGTGAATGAATAAAAAAAGAAAAATTCCATGTTGTCATGATTAAAAGGAAAGAACTAAAAATAATTTATTCTTTAAATCCCTATTAAATTTAACACTAAAGACTCCAAACATCAAACGTATGAGATACTTTGTTTGTCCCAGATAAGGGTTTAGGATAACAATTATGGTACCTATATAATATCAGGGGGGTTTGGTGGTTTGGTTTCTTTTAAGTTGTGGTGATTATTTTTTTCCTCTTACAGAAAGACACCTCACCTTATGGGGTTTTTTTACTTTCACACTTAGCTACCAAAAGGTGTGGATATTTTTGTCATACAGGGTCAATTGAGTTGCTTTGCATGTGTCAGGAAAAGGCATTACTGTGGGGAAAATAGCCCTTGTCTCTATGAAAAAGTAGTGTTACTTTCTTTTAAAAGGCATGGCTGTGAACTTGTAAAGCAGGCAGACTACTCAAATCTGCTCAAAATTGACCAAAGACATTTTCCCTCACATTGTGAGATGTTTCCATCTTGTTTAAACTTAAAGATGTTTAGAAGCAATTATATGCTATGACAACATCAGTAATCCATAATTGCTATTATGGCTTTCATAATTTGACTGAAACAGATGCAGGATGCTAAGGCAAGTAGAGCCTTCTGCAGAATTGTTAAATTACTTCCTATTTAGTTGAATTTTGAGGATTCTGAGGCAGGAATCACTGTCTTATTTATTCTTCATCTATAACACCAGGGCCTCTATCTAGTGGTAGAATTTCAGAAAAAATAAATCAACACGTGTTATTTTATGTAAATAAAAGTGATAGAAAAAGACAGAGCACTGTAGACTGGCATGTCTAAATGCCCAATTGTAAATTCAGAAGCAGCAACTGTGTATAAACACTGCTATTTTACTGTTTGTGAGAACGAGAACTGTTTCTATATAGTCTTAATTGTGTGTACAGGCAGAGAAAGGCACCATGAGATCTTCTAAGCTACAATTCTCCAAACCTTTTTTTTCCCCCCCCATATTTTCATTGCTTGGCACTTGCAGCTCAGCTGGCAGCTTTCAGTTTATTTGCAATGCATGAAAACATCTAACCATGAGTAGATGACTTAGTGGTCCCTTTATCTTGTACTACTTGATTCATATGTGTTAAAGAGTTTCCTATAGGCAGCCTCTTCATCAAGGAAAGTCCTCTGCTTTGCCTGCACTTCTTCCAAAGAGCAAGCTTACCTGGTTTCAGCCTCCCCATTTATACTTTGGGCAAAACAAGTTGAATCAACAATAATCTATCATAGGCTACTCTTATCACCAGGAATTTAGTAGTATTGAGCCCCATGGTAATCCTGGGACAGTACTGCACCTTGTCTGCCATTAGCTTGAGTAAGTAGTAGTTTAAATTTCTTGGAGGGAGGGCAGCATTTGCAAGTAATTGCTCTTATCACCTTCGAGGTTAGTCACTGCTATTTATAATAATATCTTTTAGATTTATTAGAGACCTCAGATCAGCACGTCTTCTGTGGCAGATGTGCAGTACCTGTACCGAGGTAAACTGGTTTTAGGCAAGGGAAAAAACAAAATGAGGGAGCATTGTTTATAGCTCTCCAATCTTATTTAGGCAATGCTGAAATTTTCATTAAAATGTTAGGCTGCAATTAGAAGCTTTAGCATAAGTCTGACTGTGTAGAAGAACTAATTAGATGTTTAGGTGATCATTCTTGCATTTATCTTGTTCGCTGCAGTGTTGTGATTACATAGTAATTTGCATATTTTGCTAAGAAGATGCTCCAAATTGTTCATTACAATTGACATGGAAATGCTAAATTAAAAAGAAATTTCAGTATAGTTTGTGGTGGAGAGATAATGGGATTTGGTCTGGTCCAAAACACCCCATATCTTTCACTTGTAGACTGTTAACAGCATGCTGCACTGACTACAGGTTACAGAAGTTGTGGGACTCCATTGCTAGCATAGAATGGCATCTTAAAGCCTTACAGGCTTTTCTGTCTTCCCCCTGCCTATTTCATTAAGCACTGAGGTATACAAACTAATATTTGTATTTAGCTTATTATTGAACCAAGTATTTTCCTTCAGTATCTCTGGAAACTAAAGTTGTTATTACAGAGATTAGACTAAAAAAGCAGAATATTCAGGCTGAAGCTTATACAGCCACTAAATCTTGTAAAATAGTTCCTTGTTCTTCTGAAATATCTTTGATCAGGTGAAGCCATTGATTCAGAATGGTGAGTCAAGTCATGTGTAAGAAGATTTTTGGGTGTTTGTGCCAGAGTTTATACTTCTGCCTCCTCTCCTCTAAGCACTTGACAAAAACTATTACTTAAGATTTCTATTTATATTTTGATACTTAAATCAAAATTGACTTAAAATCACAAAACCCAGATGGCTTAATGCTTTCTTTTTGCTTCAGAATTAATTATAAGTTTCTATCTATCTATTTACCTTTGTGAATTAAAAAGCAACATCCACCTGTTCTAAAGTACTAAAGGAGTATATGTTATACATCTTGATCTTAGTCAAGCCACTGCCATTGAAATCTAGTAGAATGAGTCCATATTACACAGGAGAAGGGTGGGTGCTGGGCTGGTCAGAAGAGTTAGAGTCCTAAGGTAGGAACAAATGCAAAAACTCCAAAAATTTTCTTAGGTAGGTTTTGAAGATATTTTTTGTTTTGAAAAGTGCAGCAAGTTGAAAATTTTAATATTGTTGCTTTAAAACCCCACAAATTATAAGGCTATTTTTAAAGCTTTGAATAATTTCAGACATTTCTTGAAGCTCTTTTAAAGCTAGTCCAAAATATTTGTAGAATAAATGACACTACTTGTTCATCTTGCAAGTCTTTTGTTAATTAAAAGCAAAGTGAGATTTCTATATATTTACAAAACAGTTTTTAATGTTGTAAACCAGCATGGTGATAGAATATGAAAAGATTTTACCTCAGAAGCCTATGTGGTTCTGTGTATAGCTGGTCTTCATGTAGAGAGTGAAAAATTATATCTACTGGAACAAGGAACTGCAAGCCATGGATCTACAAGACATGTTAAGTCCCTGCTTTTCACTTGTCCCTAGAACAAGGTACTATTTAGGATATTAGCTGGAGTTTGGTAACTTTACTAGCTATCTTCAGCAAACTGGAAGAATCACAGCAACCTAGGAAGAAGACAGCTGCTTCTCCTAGTGTTCTTGTTGGTTTTTTGCCTACTTTTATGGTGGTTCACACTTCCTCACATCTCCCCCAAACTGCTGAATCTGTCTGAAGGGATAATTACCTCTACCAAAACTAAAAAGAGTAGAATTCCATAGTAAGCTTAGTGTGGTCTGTGACAGCAAGCATTTTATTACTGCAGTGTGACTTTATTATTACGTTTTTAGTATTTTTTTTATTGAGCCTTTTTTAATACGGTTGGTGGTAACTTTGTTTTATGGAGCCAGAAGGTTTCAAGATCTAGTGAATAATCCACACCACAGTACCTTTAATGAAGATAAGGGAGTATTGCATACTTGAGCAATTCTCCTTTTCTCAGATGCTATTTGAGATTGGTTTTAATCAATCAAATTGACATTTTTTTCTATACCATCATTCCAAACAGTAAAATATAAGTTAACAATAAGAGTGTAAAAATGGCCTTTTCATGTTTATCTGGTGCATTCAATCTTTAAATCCATTTCTGTAGTTTATTGTTTGTTTTAAAATTGGCAGATTAGTGCTGCCTGTATTCAGGGAAACTTGGTGCAACGGATATCTTCATACATTTTTCATGTCACGCTATTTTTCTTCAGAGCTGTAGTTTGAAATTGAGATTTAAACCATAAGTTCTGTACGTAAAAGAAAGTGTAGAATTTCAGCAATAAAGAAACAGCAGATTGTAGTATGAACTTTCCACCAGCAATGTGTGATATTTTTTAAATGTCGGCCACAATAGATGCCTATAGAAAAAGATCAATAGCCAAATTTAATAAAATTATGTTTTCCTAGAATGAAATTCAGTGAAACAGTTTCAAATCTTTAACAGCTGAATGGTTTCAGATTTCCAAATTGCAGGCTTGCATATTGTACATCGTAGCTTGTGGATTTTTTGGCTGTCATTTGGAAATGTTTTGATTAACATTGCCTCACTTAGGAAGCAGCCTGATCTTTTTGTTGCATCCTCATTACTCTTCCAGCTATATAAATCTGATAAACAGAATGTCTCTCTATTAGAAAAGCTTACTCTGCTGTAAAACTTCCAGAGGAAAAGAGAGTGATCAGGGTACAACACAACTTACATGTTTGGCATTAAAATTAATGTTGTATGTTTCAGATGAATGTGTGTTTCCAGAAAGTTCCACTGAGACTGTTCAGGTGGATAGGAGTGAGCAGTTCGTAACTACTGCGGATTCAGCCTGCCATAAGTCAACGTCACCACAGGAAGCCTCTGTTCAACATCACAGCAAGGAAGCAAGTGATCACCAAGTGAATAATAAAGAGATTTTCACATTTTCATCAAGACCTCGATCAGCTCCTCATGGGAAGTCTCCAAATGTGTCACCAGAATCTTGCATTTTCCCTTTGGATTTGCAGCAAGACAGTAATGCAGTACACAGGAAAACCCAAAGTGAAGATAACTTTCAAGGAACTGACAGCAGTGAAGAGGTAGGCCACTTTGTGCATTTAATTCTTGTTACTCTGTATCCTAAAACTCCTAGGATGAGATTTTGTCTTCAGTCTAGACAGAGAGAATAAATCATCTTTTCCACATACACCTACAGGTAGATTTGTCTTTGTCAGGTTGCTGTGTCTAACTGGATACAGGAGGGAAAATGCAGGGATAGCCTCTGTAACAAGCGGAACCTGATTCTCTGTCAGCCCCTGTGCTAACAGAGAGGTGTGAGTACCATGCATCATTACAACAGAAAAGATTTTGGGAAAGCCTGCATCATATATTTGAGCAAGATCCAAGTTCGTTATGGTTGAGCAATAGTGCAGTAAATAAAGCTTCCTTGTGCCTTTTGAAACTAACAGTAAGCAGGGAACATTTTGCTCACCAACACTGTCAGAAGTGAATTAAGAAATTTCAGTTTTTTAATGTCACTTGATTGGTATTCCTGCTTGAGCTGTGTCAGCATCACCAGCTGTAATTCTTTTGCAATGTGGAAATTTTTCTGAGATAGTGAAAGAAAAATATTTTTTGACAAATGTATCAACTGATACTATATAGAAATACACCAAACTTTGATCATGCTGAATAGTTACATTGTGTCATTACAGTAATTGCTAACAGTGTCTACCTTTATGAACATTCTAATGTATTTCATTTTTAATTATGAAATGGGCTTCTTGGTATTCTAATCTGTTGCTCGTCAATGAGAAATAAAATACAACCAGGTTACATAATAGCAAGGTGGACTGAACTGAACAGAAATACTGCTCTGTCGTCTGTATTTCTGAGAAACCAAATTTCTGTTGCTATGTATAGGAAACACAACTTTTCATGGGCTGGTTTTTTTTTTTCCATAGTTGTGGGGTTTTCCTGTTATCCAGGGCAGTGTGTTATTTATTGACATAAATCTGTAAGACTTTATTATTTCAAACAAAGTTCCAGAATTCCAGAGTTAAGCAAGACAATAATTCATGAGCAGAGCTGTATGGAATACTATTCTAAAGATAATACGGGACTGTTTGGATTTCAAATAATTTCTTTGTTTGTTATGCTCATGAAATGCCAGAGAGGTTCCTGTAGAAGCTAGGTTAGGAAAATATTTCCATAACACAAGAATTGTGGAAGCTTTCCAGCACTTTAGTCATTTACTCAGCTTCAATAGTTTCCAATTTGATTGCCATTTTTATTCTTTTGGGGAGAGGGGGTGTATTAAAGCCCTTTGTAAAGGTATCTCTCCAAAGCAGGGCAGAAACAGCAAATGAAAACTTCCAAAGAGGTACAAACAGTAAAGGCCATGCTGTAAGTGAATAAAAAGAAAGTGTCTTTCAAAACACGGTGTGTATGACATACTTAAATCATGAACGATAAAACAGGAAAAAAATCTATAAATTAATCAAAAGCTAAATTAATCATCGAGCACTGCTGGTGCTGAAGCCTTTACTGAAGGAGATTGCTAACCTTCCATCCTGTTGTCCTACCCCAGAGATCCAGTGCCAAGCACACAAAGAGAAAGCAGGTACTCCAGCTTTTACAGCACAGCATTGGGGCACAGTATTAATGGCCATTCTAGATGGCTGATGCAAGAGAGACTGATAGAAGATCCCTATTATCTTTTTAAAAATTTAAGACTTTATATAAACTAAGGAACTTTTCTTTGACTGTGTGCCAGAGGTGTGCTGGGGAACAGCCTTTGTTTTATTCATAATCTTTGGATATAAGCTACATTAAATAGTATCAGCACTGCAGCTGGAAATACATTAGACTTACAAAGCTAGAAGATAAGTACATTAAACAAATCTAAAGCATGCTAACAAATTATCAAGAGAGGTTTTTTTCTCAGTCTAACTACTACATTAGTAATTCATAGTTAAGCCTTTCTTTCATGTGAAAGAAGTCACTGAACCAACAAATTACTTAGCATTCATATTTTGCCCATATTCATCCACTTCCTTGTACAGATACATTCTGTGTTGCTTCTTGAAGTCAGCTTTGTACTGATAGTCTGGATACACATTTAATATTCAGATTCCTCTATTTTGCATTACTGAAGTAAACTAAAAAGGAGTTTTATTTCCAGCACTGAAAATACAGTGAAGAGGATCCTGGAAGAACCATGATAGCTGAACATAACTGCTAACTTAACAGTATCTGTTTTAGCAGAGTTTAAGGTATCTTTGCAAAATTACAAAGAATCTTTAGCCCAGCCTCAATGTGTTTCACTGTTGATTTCACTTATATGACAAAATATTTGACTAAGTTAAGCTGACTCTTGCAATGCCTGTTGAAAACCATGTTAATCTTACAGGGTGAGATAAGCCACATTGTTACAGGTTTTGTAACAAAGATATGCATAATAACTGTGCTGGAATTATATGGTTTGTGTAACTTTTGGCTTTTGGGGAGGAAATGTTTTAACCTGCTCACTGAAATTGTTCAATGCTGTTGTTCAATTATCAGAGTCAAGTAATCAGTAAAGGATAAAAATCTAAGCTTCTCTTGGAACCACTCACTGTCAAGTGACTTACTTTGTAATGATATCAATGTCCACGCTTTCAGCTCAAATTTCTGTCAGAGCCTTTGTATAATTAAACTTGTCATGGCAGCATTTACTGACTCTGTCAAACCCAGAGCAAGACCAAGAACTCTTGCTGTTTGCAGAGTTGTGTGGCTGTGGCAGGTGTGACCATGTGTCACAGAGGCCTATCCAAAATACTGGGTTTAGCGTAACTGGTAAGTTCGTCGGTGCAGCCTTCAGTGAGAGTTTTTCAGTCCTTATATAATTCAAGGAATAAGACAACAGCTGATAGATCATGTCACTCTGATACCTCAGTATTTAAGCTCAGTGTACAAAGGGACTATATCCCACCTGCTTCTGGTAGGTGGCCCTCTACAGTCATTACAATGATCTTCTTAAAATTACAACCCAGCAAGAGCAATCAGTTTTATGTATCCAGAACTGTCCATGTGCATGTTCTTTCAGGGAATACAATACAGTGAAATTGCTCATTCCTCAGGAAGATCATTCTCATCTTCAGTTTACATATGCTGCATTATATTAGGCAAACTTAACGGGTATTTCTGAGACCATTTCATGATTTAGTACTTAATAAATTATTCCAGAACTTAAATATGTGTGGTTGAAAGGGCATGTAAAGGTAGGAGGGAATCTAAGCTTCAGATAAATCTGCTATCCATTTCTCTCGAATGTGTGGGGAAAAGCAGTATTTTCTTTAGTAATCTTCCATTTTAAGTTAACATGGCTCAATATGAGTTTCCAGTACAGATTTTAAGGTAATTTATGCCATAAAAAAAATCCATGAAGATGAAGGAAATACAGATTTTTATTTCAAGGAAATTACTCAATGTACTGAATACGATACTCAGTGATATTACCAGAGGTGAGCAAAGTGATCTCAGCAGGAGTTATTTTGTCTACGTATAAGTTGTTTGCAGTGTAAAAATATAGAATAATAATAATTCAATGGAAAGATATCGTTGTTGTGGGCTCTTTTCTTACTTCTGGTTTACAGCTGTAACATATCTTTTTGAAATTAAGATTATCATGTGACACTCAGGTTTGGGAGGTTACCAGCGTTCTAAATTTGAGCTGACATTTAGAAAAGTATAATCCTGTATCCCTCTCCTCTTCTTCCTACTTCTCACTACTTGAGATGTAAGAAAATGTTTATCATATACTCAGCTGGCTGCCAAGAAGAGCAGCTGGTTTTCAGAATCCTTGCAAATGTAGAATTACTCAGCAGAGATCAAAGAGCCATTTTGAAATGTTAAGATTATGTAAAACTATTGCGTGATGATGAGAGGGAGTCACTCTTATTTTGTTTCCTAAATTTAGGATGACAACAGTGAGTTTATCCAGGGTGCTGAGAACCAAGGAACATCTGATTCAGCAGGTTTTAAAGAGATCCCATCACTGACGATATCACTGAGAAAAGAACACTGGAAGAATAAGGGGCACAGCGAACATAACCTTAAAGAGACCTTCTTACCAAAACCACAGAGTTCCACTGTGAGAGAAACAGATTCTGTTAGCTCTCTGAAAAGCTTAAAGCCTACCTTTTCTCTTTCCCCAACTGGAAGTAAATCTGAATTCTTTAAAGTAATTCCAAATGAATCTGAAAAAACTGAAAGATATGAAGGAGTTCCTGGTCAATTTAAAAGGTCTGTCGATATAAAGTCTCTCCAGAAAATCTCAAGTGAAAATTCCTGTCTGACAACACAGACTCGTGTAAGTGATTTTTATGGTTGTATAGAGAATCTGTATTAGATATACCCATTTGCATGAAGTGAGAAATAATACATCTTCCATCCAGCTATATTCTGATTTCGTCATAACAATATTTACTGAGCTCAGTCTGTTGAAAGTTGATGTCATAGGGTTTTGTGGCACACAAAATAGTACTCCAAATAAAACAGAATCACAGACATTTATGGGTAAAAAGAGATGGCGTTGAGCAGCTCACATTTTGGAAATACATGAGTTAGAAAGCAGTTTGTGGCTTAAAGATTATAGAGGAAAATTGGCAGACTTTGAATTGATATATTAACAAGTGACCACAGAAAGAGCACTAATCTAGGTACTTCATAGACTCTGTGACAGCCTTGAAAAATAATAAATTATGGGATTGAGAGCCAGCAGTAAGGCTGTGTCATAGGGTAAATTGCCAGGCTAGTAAAGGAATTGTTACATTCAGCAAAGTGTTGTTTTGTTCCTAGTTTTTTTTCTTCCTGGATTGCCCTTATGGAAACATGCAGTAATTCAAAGAACAAGTTTGTCTGAAGCTAATTATGTTCTTAAATTTCTCTTAATAGCTAATTCTTGTATTTTCAGCTTATAATGAAGAGCTTTGAATTGTGCTTTGAATCAGGAACTGGAGCTTAAGAATCAAGTGCATTCTGTAAATCACAAATGAGACAGTGTGTGACTGTTACATGTTTTTTGATAGAATTCTTTTGGGCTTTGAGTTACAGCAGATCCATATCTTTTAACACGTGACCTCTTCTCTAAATATGTTGTAAAGCACATTAGATTTATTCCTGAGCATCTTAGAGTGGAACAAGCCAAACTTCTTCCTCAGGCTTCAGAGATATCTTTTTCAGAAGTCAGCTAATACCTTACGAGCCTAAAGAGTTACATAGCCAGCATCTTCTGTCCAGCAGCAGTCAGTCATAAACGGCTAGGGGAGGAAAAGCCAGTGACAAAGAAAGCATCCAGCGGTACCTCGCCAGCATGCCC
The DNA here is from genome assembly GCF_964237585.1 of Gallinula chloropus. Lineage (NCBI taxonomy): Eukaryota > Metazoa > Chordata > Aves > Gruiformes > Rallidae > Gallinula > Gallinula chloropus. The sequence continues at coordinate 9,708,380 of NC_140097.1, forward strand.
TGCAGGCTTCCTTCCAGCAGTCCACAGCTTAGCAGTTTATTCAGGGAAAAGTGTTGTCTTTGTGGTAAATAACTGGTGGTGGAATTTTTTTTGAGCAGTTGCTCATTGTGTCAATATGGCCTTTGCCTTGTGACGGTGAATTTCAGAGTTTAACTGCTTTTTGTTTTTTTTCCTTTTTAATACATTATTTCATTCCTGGTGCTTTCTCATTCTTGTGTTCATGATAAGAAACAATGAATAATCTTTATTATTATTACTTGTTAAGTAAGTGCGATAATATTTACTATTTGATGACTATACATCATCCAAATTGTTTTTTCTACAGGTCAAGGACTTCTGTGTGGTATTTAGTTCCAGGATTGCTCTTTTGTGACATTTTTTACCCAAGGATGTTGAATCTAGCTATTGCATGATCATTTATATAGTAGCATTTTTTGGATAGCAGTGTCTTATACCAGGTGCTACACACTGCTGGGGACCAGAAGAATAGATGCTTCTCTTTTTTGTGGCTCTATGAAGCAGTTATGGAAAAATTAACTTACAGTAATGTCTTGCAATGTGACATATACCTCATTTGCATAAAGGAAATGGACATCTTCCATCATTATTATGTTTCTTGTCCTGGTAACTTTTCCTATCTGCTATAAGATATCAGAGTCACCATTGCACCTGGAGAGAAGTAATGTCACTCTGCTGTGGGAATTTTAGCCGGTAGCAATTCTGTTACTTGTTGAAGCAGTTAATTTTGGCTCTCTGATTTAACAACATCTGTGAAAGGGGAAGCAGGAGTGACTATTTCTGTGGGACGAGGGTGCTGCTGCTGGGACAGAGTCATTGTGCAGAACAGTTCTACCTACCTGCTTTTGGCTGATGAGGATGGACTGTGCTGCAGCTAAATGGGGATACAGAAATCTGGGCATTGGGCTAAGAGCAGCAATCCAAACTGGGCATGAGATGAAAGAACAGCATCTAGGAAAGCATCTGTTCAGCTTTTCTGTGTATCTTTGGTAGGGAAATGTGCATACTGCAATGCCAGTGATGCTTCAGTGCTGCTTTTGTGAAATGAGTCTCTCTTAGTACTGGTGTAGGGGATGGGTTTTATGTGTCTCTCAGTCCTGTGAGATGTGATTGAGGGTTCTAGAAATCTCTTCCCATATTCTGCAAGTAGCTTACTGGATTGTGTAATGGCCTTGAACTTTTTCTGATAAAAACAGAACATCCCTTTCCATTAAGGGTCCAGAGACTGGTTTCCCTTGGGAAGGCAGCAGATTAGGGGAAGCAAGGGGAATGAAATGCAATAATGCAGCTGAAATCCAGAAGCAGTGCTGAGACCTTGTGGTGATGAAAAATATCAGTGGCTGGTGATCTTAAACAGAATAGAAAGAAAACTTTTTTTAAAAGGCACAGAAAATCCTACCAATAGCAGCATTTGTAGCTGGTGTTGTGCTGATGTAGTTAGGAACACTGAGAGGGTGATTGGGCACTGGAACAAGCTCCCCAGGGAAGCGATCATAGCACCGAGCTTAACTGAGTTCAAGAAGCATCTGGATGATGCACCCAGTCCCAGGCTCTGACTTGGCTGGTCCTGTTTGGAGCCAGGAGTTGGACTCAATTGTCCTTATGGGTCCTTTCCAACTCAGGAGATTCTGTGATATGTTTTATGTATTTATTATCTGGAAAATATGTTAGAATTGCCACTAGTGATGTAGAAAATGTGGAAGAATGCAATGCATGTGTTTTTCTGTTTTGGGATGAATATATGCTTCTGTAATTTTTAGTTATAGAAAACTGGATAATCTGTTTCTCTGTTTTTCTGTATGTGTTAATACCAGAGTGTCTGCCTATAAGTGCATAATTATATTATTTTACATTTTACATTCTCTTTCCCTCCCACTTTTATCCATAGGTTATTTTTTTCTAGTTTCTAGTAACTTCACATTTGTGTGATTAAATGGATTCCCCCCTTGTTTCCTAATTGTGTTCAGTTTTGGAAAATTGTTTTGCTTAAAACTCAGCTATGTTTATTACTAACCATAACTGTAATCTGTGCATAACAAAGGGAATATGTTGATTACTTTCCTAAAAGATGTTATCAGTTTTATTGCAATGATCAACTTTTTCCTGTAACTAAATACAAACTACATATGTGGATTACAGTTCAATTTTTAAACTGATATATTTCACAACTTTTTTTTGTGATACTTTGTTTCAAAAAATGAAGGAAAAGAGCTGTCATTTCCCCTCTCCTCCATAGTTGCTTACTAAATTAGACAATAGGGCTGTTACCACACTGCACATGTAAACGTGTCACGTGTAATTTATTGCTTGTGAGGATTGTTTGTGAGAACAAAGCCTCTTATCAATGTATAGAAACTCAGGAGTGACAGACTTTTGTTTCATTGCTACAAAATATAAATTGAAAGTATCTGTCAGATTTAGCTCTCATACTTGATTTGATCAAGTCATAAAACTTTCCCATCCAGAAATCTTTTCTTGGAGCTCTGTACTTGTCCACAGTCAAAATTGGAAGCCAGATTTGAGTGCTGCCGATGGCCTTTTAAGCAGTGTTTATATCAGAACGTATGTTCACCTGGCACTTGTAGAATAGAGTAAAATATGTATTTTTATTAATTGTCATTAATATTTTCAATCATTTCAAAATTACTATAATAAGCTATTTGAATCTGCTCATTTTCTGACCATCTGCACATGTAAAGCTTTCTTTTCTATTTGCTGGAACAGTTTTGCAGGAAGAAACTAGTGTTCTAGGTACCTACAGGCTTCAAGAAAAGAAGTGGTGACATAAAATACTAAATACACTGGTACAGCACTGGAGAGTTTTTTTGTTGGCTGTGGGCATGTAATTATTTTGTTTCACTGTTCATTGTTTCAAGAATTATATATGAAAGAATACTTTTGTATGAAAAGGTGTTAGAGTGAGAGTTTAGAGAAGTAGTCTCTTCTAATCTGCTCATATGGGGGACTGGTAAAGAGAAAAAAACTGCTTAACCAACTCTTCCTGCAATCAATTTGCTAGCTACTTAATACACTTTAAGGACCTGGTTACTTGTAATGTTTTATTCATGTTTTAATAGAGTTCTCTATTATTAAGTTCAAATATTTTTAATTAAGAAGGAAGTACAGCCCTCTGGGTAATATTGCGAGCATGTAGATAGCTGGTAATTAAAGTTTTCAGCACATATAACTACATTCAAACAATTCTGAGTAAATCATTTGAACGTAGAAGAATGCAATTGTCATTATATATGAAAAATATTCTTTAAACAACAGGTTTTGTCAATCTAGTACAAGTTTTAAGTGCATAATAAAAATACTTTATCATAAAGAGAGGATATTCAGAAAGACAAAATAAGATTTTAATTACTAAAAGAAATATGAAATTTTAGACAAATGTACAAGTATTGCAAAATTGGTTCTTAAAGCAAAAGTTTCTTCTAAATTACAGAGTTAACTTAATCTCAAATTCAATTTTCAAATTCTCTTATTGGAAACTAGTTAAGACATTATAATATCTATACTAAAAACCCTCTGTGAAGAGGGTTTTTTGTAGTAGTCATCTGAAGCTACAGAATAAATAGTCCAAAATATTTATCCTTTATTACAAGGAGTTTATTGTACAGGAAGTTAAAGACAGAAAGATGTCATGAAATCTCCTTTCTAAGTATGGAATTTCTAGAGTGACACCACTGCAAGAAAAGCAAATAGAGTGAATATTTCAAATAAGGTGAGGAAAAAAAGCAGCAAATGTTTTCAGTTATTTTATAGAAATTCCAAAAATCTATACAACTTCCTTCATAGATGTAAAGGAAAAGACAGCCAAGGTTGGCCAATGTTTTGCCTTTATTAGAAGAAAATAAGAAAAATGTTTTCCAATGCTTAGTGCTTTTATTCTGCATAGCACTAGTTCCTCTTGTCATTGTAATGACTGCATACAATTTTTTTGGTGTATGAGGTAAGAAAGATAAGCCAAAGACTCTCTTATAATAATCAAATATATGCAGAAGGCTTCTATATAGGAAAATTAAGAGGAACTCATCATCAGTTAGATCAATATAAGTTATAGAAGCTATAGATCTGATAGAATACTGATACATCAGAGAAAAGCAGACTTTCCAGCTGTAACATAGCAAGCTTCATATGGAGGGGACAAATAGTTAATAGTAACTGAGTTGTTAATTTATGGTTAGTAAGGGTCTAGAGAAAACATCATGTATTATTTTAGGATTAAAAATGACAGTAATAATCACATTATTCAGGAATGACGCTTGGACCTCAAAAGCCAGAGGTAAAAAAAGGGATGGCAGCTGTGCTTAATTTCTGTCATCTTATACTTTGTAGAAAATGGCAGACTGAGTTTATCTATACCAAAAATCCCATTTCATGTGATATATTTACCTCTGATTGTCAGCTTGCAGTCAGCCTTCCCATCAAAGGTAGTTTTACTTCATTATTTCAGTGCTAATTTTCTTTTTGACCAGTTATTTGCAATAGGTGGCTACAAGTGAAATCCATCATGGTAGTCAGAATGAAACATCAGAAATACATGGCAGAGTTGCTGCTGCCAAAAACTTGTTGGGCAGCAATCTTTACTGAATTGTACTTAATTTCTTAACTAGAATCAAAATAACAAGTATTATTTAATATACTATTGAGGTAATGACTGTTGATTTCTTTTATGGCAGCCATGAAGAAATAAAACTATGCTACATGGTTTTTTTCTAAAACTCTTTTTGCAAAGCCTGAGCTGAAATCAAGTTTCTATTCATTGCATGATGCCATTGCAGGTATTATTAAAAAAGAAGGTTTTCTCCATCTGTCCTTGATCCAATATTCCGTTCCAGTATGCACTGTATTGCACGTCCTGTACTTGGATCAACACTGTGGATGAATCTATGAGCATATCCCCAGTTAAACTTCTGGAGAGGAAATAAGTAATGTAGTATCCTTCATTATCTGCTTTTGCTCTGATCCAAGGACAAAAAAAGCTGGCAGGAAAGGGGATCAGACAGACAATAATGCTTTTCTGATTCCCAGAAAATATATTTTTATTAAGGTATAAACCAGTAAAAAGTACTGTGTGTCACTAAAAAACTTCCTGGTTCAGCAATGATGTAATTAATCTTTCTAGTGCAAGTGAGCACTTTGCATGTGAAATGCTGAGCAACATATGTGAAAATCTAGGACATATACATACCTTTTTGCATGATTTCCTTAAAATAAAGGAATCAAAGTCCAATATATATCATCTTCTGTGGGGTGTATACAACCTCTGTGGAGCTGATTAATTGAACCTATATAATATTTTATTAATCACGTATATTCATGAGTGGCTTTTAAAGCAAATGCCATGTTTCTGTGTTGTTTGTTTGCTTGAAGGTACTGAATGTTGCTCTACTATTTCTCTTCCTAAGCTGAAGCTGCAGTTCAAGTTTTCCTGTGTCTCAGGTGTGACCAATTCATGATTACAACCCAGATAGAAGACCTAGATACGTGTTTCTATCCATAGGAAGAAAGCAGAGGAGGTTGTAGTAGTAATTCCACTGTGTAATATTTGAGTGTGTTTTCTGGTGGTAAGGTGACTTTTGTACCTCCAGAAGACACGCTCAGGCTGAATTTCATAGCAGGAAACACTAGCAATTTCATCTCACTAGTGCTGCTAACTTGTGTGTGTGTTCTTGAGGTCTTTGGTTACCCCGTACCTCTCCACACACAGGCTGCAAGACTGGAGAACTGCTTTGTAATTCCATTCAGAACAGAAAGTAGAGGCCTCAAGTGTTAGACCTGTTCCTTTGTGAAACAGCAGTCTGTGTGGAACCCTAAAGGAAGTTTTTCTTTAAGGAGGAGTTCTTTAAGCAAAGATGATGCCACAAGAGGTTGAATGAACTTGAACAATTTTATAGTGAGGTGTTGTGTGAGGCAATGTGTGAAGCATGAGTGCAAACTGCAAAATCCTTAATACATGGGTTTAGCCTGTTGACCAATTTTGTTATAACAACATGAGTTACATTAACAATTCAAACAATGAATATAAAGAAAAATTAAAATATAGTGATGTTTATTTTAAAATGTATAAGCTAGCAAGTTACCAAAATAATTTTTAAAATTTAGTGCTGATGTGTAGCTTTCCAGAGGAATTTTTTGCTGTGCTTGACAGATAACTAAATGTTTTGTTGGTGGTGTTTATGATACTACGATAACTGTGTGATTGGGCTTATTTCAAGATTTGCATTTAACGATTAAGCAATTTTAGCTGCTGAATTTTTGAACTTCTGAAAAGCTGATTTTATCTTTTTGTAATTGCAGTGAAACAGCAACTTCACCAAACACCCCGGATCCAAACTACAGTGTGTAGCAGTGTTTGCATTCTTCCTCCTTCCTGTGATCATGTGTAAATATGCTTCATGCTCATAGCTGGACAGAAATCTGTTAACTAATCTTTTCTAATAAACATATTGTTTCTCTTTTAATTTTGGAACTTCACTTGAAGATTACCAAAGAGATTTTCCAAGGTATCCAGTTTCATACATACATCCTGTTCCAGGATCCTGTTTGTATTGTTGACTTTTCTATTTTATTTCACAGGAGTATGACTGGAAAACCTACCAGTCAAATAGACTGAGTCCATCTGAACTACAGATGCTGGCCAGCATGAAGAGAGAACAAAATGAAGAATTAAAGGACACTGGGATTTCGCATGGGCTGAGCGCATCACAGATAGACAACTGCAATGTTAGCATAAGTACAAGCAGTGATGATACAACAACCTGGAACTCTTGCTTCCCACCAGTAAGTCAAACCCACAGTATTTTCTTTACATAGTTTCTATCACTTCTGAGAGTTTGGGGTCTTGAATTTTAAAATTTCTTTGAGAAGCTTTGAAATTTAAGGTATCGTTATCAAATGCTTTTTTAGAACTTAATGAGTACAAGACACAACCAAAACACATGCACTTCCAGCAGGTTCTAGAGTGCCACTGTGGACAAAGAGCAACTCTATTTTATGTATATATTCCTTCCTAGAATCCTGAATAATCACGTAGGCTGTACAGCTTGTCACAATAGTGGCTGAAAACCTGCAGGTGTGTGATATAGTACTTAAAAATAGTTCCAAAATGAATGAAACCCAGATATACCAGTCAGCAACTGCATTCCAGTGTGAGTAATGGAAAATAATTGCTTCTCACGATAAAGTCTCATTACTGAAAAGCTAACTGTTTAAGGGACTGAAGCAGAAGAACAGCAGCAAAAAGCTGCAGTAGTTCCAAGCACTTAGTATGTGATCCTTCTGTATTTTGCACCTTGTATCCTCCTTTGTCCTGGCACAGAATGGTACAAAATCACACACAGCTGCACTACGTGACAGAACACTGTTGTAAGGAGCAGGGGAGTATTTGTTACACTCCACCGAAGAATATTGAGTGTATGAAATCACAGAATAACATTTCAGCAACTACATAAAGGTATTTGCAGGAGCTGCTGTAAAACTAGATAACCTTATACTCCATTTATACCTCAGCAACACAGTTCTTATTTTATTATAGGTGAAACAATAATAAATAATGAATGTGGCTTGAGTGAAGCACACGGTACAGCTCTCAGACAGATGCAAAGTTAGAAGAGGAAACACTGCTGTGTTTTCCCAGTGTAATCTATCTTAAATACTCTCAAATGAGATCTGCAGGGCCCACACAGAGGCCTGGGGTAACAATCTTCCATAGTGACTGATCAGCACTCTGTTGGAACTTTGTTGTATGCTGGTAGATGAGGTTTTCAGTGAGAAGAGATGCATTGATAACTGGGTAATTGTACAAGTAAGAACTTGCTTTACAGTATTTTGCAGGGTATCAGAGAAGCATTAGTTGGTTTTGACTATTTGAGATACATCAACTTCACACGTTCAGTTGATTTTGTCATATTTCCAGTGTGTTTTCTCAGTGTTCACTAAATAATCAAACATCACCTAAATCTGCAAGACTGGAAAAATGGAATTCAATTAAATAAAGAGAATAGCAGTCTTATTAATTTTTTAGTAGTTTAATTATAAGGAAATTGATAAGAATATTTAGATGTGCCCGGGTTGGTTAATGAACTTTTGAAGTAAAAACTACTGCTCCTGCTGGAGCAGTGAAGCACAATGTGATTGCAGAGACAGTTCTTTGATCTTACTGCCTTGATCAACCTCTGTGTCTTTAGACTACGCTAAAAAAGTGTATGGATATAATAGGTTAGTTATTTAAATTGTAATTTAATATCACTGTAGTTTTTCATAATGGTCTTTTGTGACCATCCCTTTCTTCATAAATCAAGTGCAAAAAGTTACATACTTGTCTTTGAGAGAGACATTTTCAAATTTCATTCAGCTGACCGAAGTGTCAGTGGCCTTAAACATACAGCTTGTCAGATTTCTCCTCTGTGTCTTGGACAGTTGGCATTGAGGTTTTAAGGTTTAATGGCAAGAACCTCATTCCTAGGCTGAGTTAATTAAGCAAACCTAATCTTTCTCAGATAAGGACTAACCACTTAGTCCCTCCCTACAAAAAACCTGCTGAAATTCAGCTTTTGACGTCTTCCCTACCCTTGTACCTCTGCCTTTATACAGAGCGGCCCTCTGTACCAGCACAATGTCACTTAGTCCATGGCAACTGTGATTAAGTTTTCCTTTCTGAAATAACTGTCACAACACCAGCTATTCACAGATGTGGTACAAGTTTTTGGAGTATGGACTTGAGTGTTTAACCCTGCTTCATCTAATTCTGTTCCTGTATTTGGGAAAATGTGGAGTAGTCACATGAGGGTGATAGTTCCTTTTCTAGGCTTTTGGTATCTAAGCAGGTTATAAACAGCATTTACTAGGGAAGGTGATTTAATCATCCCCAGTGGTTTAACACAGAAGCTTTCCTAACAGTAATTGGAGTAAATTTTGGTATACTGGTGTTAAATTTTAGTATATTTTTATATGCCTGCAGTGTTTCAGAAAAGAATAGAAGTGCTGTGCCAGTTTTTAAATGGGAAGTTGAAATGAAGAAGTTAATGTAGGACAGTTATTCTGATCTCATTGTCAAAACAGTGACAAATCTGTTGTGGGATTCAGTTAACAGAGATTTAAAGGGTGGTAATATGGCAATGATAGTCAAGATCATTGTATAGAAAATATGTCCTATGCAAAAAAATCTAATTTTCTTGCTAAAGTTATACTTGATAAGGGAACTGCTTACATGTAACATGCCAAGGCCATTGCAAATATCTGTTTTAAAATGAGCAGCATAACATATCAATAATTCACATTTTGAATGAATTTAGAACTGGTTAATTGCCAAATACCAAAGCATTCAGGAGGGAATTACCTGTGAGCAGAGTATATTCAGAGTCACCGGCTTCACAGTTCATTCAGTTATAGATCTGATGTTGTGCAGCGTGGTTTTTTTATTGGTGATCTACAGTGTAAGAGCCTGTGACATACACGTGGTCATCAGTTCATCTAATTCTTCCTACTGACTTTCAAATCTATAAATCTGACAGATAATTTCATATAGCTGTTTTCAGTGAATCCCCACCCACAGCATTTACACATGCCCTAAATGTGTTACTGCACATTTACACAGGTAATGGACATTCCTGAGAGATCAAAATGCAGCTTAGTTGATTAGAACACATTCAAAGGTTGTTCCTCCTGGATTTCAGTCTTCTGCCATGCATCATCTTGATGCAAGACCTAAAATGAGTAAAATTGCTTCTTCAGCTTATTTTTTTTTACCAGTGAGTGTTCATATATAGAAGGAATATACATATATATATTATATAACAATATGTATCTGTAGAATAAAAGCAAACATGCTTTTATGTCACGGATTGTGTATACCACTCTCACTTGAGATGACTGAAGAGAACTTGCAAATGATCATTCTTTCCAAAACCAGATGTAAGAACTGCAAGAAAGTTTGTATATACCTGTAGCCATCTTCATTTGTGTAGGCAAATGATTTTAGCAGTGCAGTATATAGAGAAGAAATAGAAATAATCCTCATATTGTTGTTTGAGAAACTAAGGACAGCTTGAAATTCTTGCAGTGATTAAACTTTCATGCTTACATGTGTTTCCAGGTTGTATCTTTCAGATTATTTAAATCTGTAGTATCTATTGCTTTCTCTTATGTTCCTCAAAGATAAGTAAGAAGCATTTTTACTCCAAATTTTTGTTCATTTTATACATTTTTGTCCTTTAGTTGAATCTATGGCAACAGCACCACCAGAAGGCAGCTTTTTTGTGTATCTTTCATTTTGAAATATCAGTTTGTAAGGCAGGGCAGGATATAATCATGTTAGATAGTGAACTTATGTATCAAAGAAATATTTTATATATAAACCACATTTTCAGTGATTTTTTTTTTATCACTTGCCATTGTTAGTCTGATTTCCCAGACGTTGAAAACTCTCAATTTACTGACTCTAATGAAACTCAGAAACCCTTCTGAATGCGAAGGCACATAGATCAATCATATTGCTAAGTTGCGGTTAGAACAGATGTCCTTAAACAACTATAAAACAGATATACTAAAACTGTATTTTATAATCTGTGATCTTTTACCAAGAACTGAATATATGCTGTCAGAAGGAATCGTTGAAATGTAAGTTGTTTAGCAGCTGCTGTAAACTATGACAGCCAGAAAGGAATAAAATAGCTTTGAATATTATACATTACCCAGCATAGCTATCAGTTATAAATATGAAAAACCCATTTTAAAATGGATTTACTTTGAAGGGGAATTGTAAACCCTTGTAAAATGTGTGTGGGGCACAGTTCCAAATCAATAATATGTGTATGTGGAACTAAATATTTTTAAAGGCTTTATTTGATCATATCTTACCTGAATGTTTTCTTAAATCTAAGGCCTATAAAATTCTGTGTTAGAAGAGAATTCAGGATATCTTCTTACTTATGGTCCCTGATTCTGTTAGAAATGCAGAGGAGAAGGAAGATTCTCCAAGATTGCTCTTAGATACATCCTAGAATCTTGTAGTGATATAATGTTCCATTGGCAGACTCCAGCATATGCTCACTGCTAAGTCTTGTCTTTCAAGTAAGGAAGAGAAGATTACTTGTTGCCCAAGCAACTTCCTAAATAGAAATATCTGCAAAATATCTGAAAGGATGCTTTCAGGTTCATACCCAATTTGTGGAAGGTCTTCTGGCCTCCTTTGTAATGATTCAGAAAAGAAAGCCACTTAACACAGAAATGGTCTGGCAGAACTGAAGTCTGACAGACAAGAGAAGTGATATTTAAACCCGGAATTATTCCAACAGAGAGCTCAGTTTGACAACCCCTGGAGGGATCTGTTCACATCAAGTCAAATTGCAAAACTGAGGCAGACTATTCTTTACTATGAAATGAGCCTAAAAATTATTTAGACAGATATTCTGGTTCATAGACCAACTAATTCACTTTCTGTCTCATCCTCAGTCTTCCACTAGCCATCATTCGGGAACTACACTATCCACCGCCAGGCAGTGACTCATATTTGGCAGCAATTAGGATGTCATTCATCCTGAGCATATATTTTACAACATCCCTCCCTACTTCCTGAAGCCATGAGAACATACTCATTTTTATATTGATTTCTGTAAAAAAGCAATTGCTTTCATGATGCTTAGTGTTTATTTTCAGCATTTAATGTACTAAGTTATACAAGTATTGTTAATGTATGCTTGTGTTTTCACTTCTTTTGCATTTGCATTAGTGATTGTTTAGAACTGGTTTTGAGGTGTGTGATAATGGCAAGGGGGGGGTCTCTTCTAGAACTACAACATACATACTGAGAGAAATTGTATTTCTGAATCATCGTACCAGTTTATGAATATTTATCTTTCTTGCAAATAACTGTTTTTAATGCCATAAACCAAATGTAGTTTAAAACCTTTGGGGAACATTCCTAAAATGGGTAGGTAAGATTTGAAGACTATGCAAAATTACCATATTTTGTATGAATATTCATACAGTCCACCGTCAGCTATTTATGAACAGCTTAATCCAGGTTTCAGATTGGGAAAATGAAGCATATGTGCTTCAACAACCTTCATTTGGGACTGCTAAAATAGTTGTTAATGGTGCTTCTGAGGAGAGAGAAACCATGTCTGCGAGCCCTGTTAGCTCTGGCTCACTGTAGTCTTAAGAATGGTTGGTTCTGCACAGATCCAACTAAGAATCCATGCACTGTGCTTCCTATACTTGTATGATCCATGTATCATCTGTTAAGCTGTACTTTTGCAGAGGTAGGATCTGAATATACCATTTAAATTTCACAGATAAGAGGAAAGACCGTAACATTCTAGTATCAGAAGCTGCAAGTGTGTATACTTGTAAAGATTTCTTTTGTACTTCTAAACATTCAGCAAGAATATTTGCAAAGTTCTTTTTCTCACTATTATTTTTTGTTTTCCACAGCCCGTCAGTCAGGAGCATCACTATCAGAAGGAAATGAGCCCTCTCTCTCCTTCCAACCCACGGTAAGATTCGATTCATAGCCTAGGCAGCAAGGATTCAGTTAGAGTGTTCTGAATATTAAATGTGACATTCTTTGATTTAATCTTAAATCTCTTTTCAGTTGCAACCTTCTCTCAGAGGGCTTTAGTATTGCCATTTTAGTCACTGTCTGCAGTTTGTCTGTGTTGTCCTGGAGTGCAGAACTGAATTCTGCATGTTTTGGATGAACCACTGTGTAAAGTAGCTGACGTAGGCCTTGCTCCTATGCCCATTTTGATGTGTGATTCAGCAAGTCTGACACACATGTACCTCTTTCTTTCTCCCTCTCTGCTTTTAAGGCATAGAACTGGAATACTGTATGACTGTTGGTGTCAGGGAATCCATTTGTTGCAAACGATTTTGATGTTGCTATTTAGAAAGGACTTTTCAATAGATAGCCCAGTCAGGAGAGGGTGAGACAGTACTGTGGGGATGGTTCAGAGGGATCCTGTGTACAACACACTTTGGCTGTTAAGTTTTTAACTTGACCTGCTTTATCTGGAATCCCTGTGACTGGAACGTAAGGTGATACTGGGGACTGAAGACAAGGGGAGAAGGTGATACTGGAGAGAAATAATCAAATTGAGACAATCAAAATTAGTTGTGCGGTCTTAGATCTGCCTTGTACCTGTGAAACTCCAGCATCACTTTGCCAGTTTTTTAACAGCCTGAACAAGAGGCATATCTATTTCAAAAAGTAGTCCCGTTTCATTTTCACTTGGTGTGATTAATGTGGATCTTGCATGCTGAAGTTTTAGCTGGACAATCTATGTGTGTTGGCTGGGATAAGAGGAGCAGACATTTCAGATACTGCTTCTTTTATCTTTTATCAACAGTCTGAAGTGTCTTATAGTGTACTGCCAGTCAGTTGAGCAGGATAATATGCATTTCTCCTTACGCAGATGCTTTCAGTCACTTGTCTCACTTGTCATCCACGTTTTTATTATCTTCTTGTTAGATTTTATGAAGTGAGCACTATGAAACTTGCTGTGCAAGTTCACCCAGACACATCAGTTATTGCAACATGCAGCCATATGCTTCCTTGTACACACAATATATTACTAGAATTAAAATATAATCCTAGATTCCTGTTCCCTTGCACATGTAAATCAAATTGCTCATGCTGGTCCAGAAAAGCAGCACCCAAGGCAGAGAAGTTATCTGTCTATTCTTACAAAGTGTTACAATGGCTGAAGTGGACAAACACAATTGACTGTAGTCCACAGAGTAAGATATCAGGTACCTTATGACTGACACTTTGTCAAGGACTCTTGATTGCAGAATCAATTTATAATTCTGATGGCATTAGAATTGCCTATATTTTAGCACAAGCTACAGTGTTTGTAGTCTTTTTCCCCGTATATTGGTTGAGTCAGGTTTTATTAAGTTATTTTTATGCATGTGCTAAAGCAATTTGGTACTCAGTACATTTTATATACTGAAAAACAGAATAAACACCATTATCTGTAAAAATAAAGCCTTTCATCATATCAAGTTAATACGATCAACAATGAAAAGTTGTATTTCCATATAATAAAATTTAAACCAAAATAGTATAAATTATGACTTAGTTCTTATGCTCTTTTAATCCAGTACACACAGTAGACTTAAATTTCTCTAGAAATCATTTTCGAGAAATGCAGGCAAAGTATTCATAAAATACCTGACTTCCAAGTGCCTCATAAATTCAGTAGCCCTTGTGAACTGCCAGAAAAGCATTATTGGGCTGTAAATACAGAAGATGACAAAATTATGAGGTCAGTTTGCATCATGATATAAAAACTGGAGATGATGTGACTTGAATACCATTATTCACATCATTACCTTTCATTTATCATGGAAAACTCTGTAATGTTTTTCACAGAGGGTGTGTACCTAAATGAGGGGGAGATAAAAATAATGGTAATTCTATAACCTAGTTCCTAAACAGTTTTTAAAGCCAAATTTAACAAGTATAATGTGTGAGCAACTGGAAAATGTCTACATCTTTCTAAGCCTGCTGTAGCTATATAGGGGAACACCCAGAGTATTGGAAAACTTGGTATGTCCTATGTAGATGAGTGGGTGAATGCCATGGCATGGAGGCATTTGTGATGCACTTACTGAAACAACAAATAGTTTGCTGTAAAGAGTGATAAAGAATTTGACAGGTCTCGAGTAACTTTAAAAAAGTATAGCAGTGATATTTTATGGGAAATGAAGAGAAAGCAATGTGGAAGCTATTGTCCAGTAAATGTAGCTTCTGTCCATAACAAGATAAAAGAACAAGCCAGGAAAGAAAGCGCCTGTGAAGATAATGGAAATGCAGTCAATAAAAAGACCCAGCCAGGCTCATTTTCCATTGGTTCCACTGGGTAAAGGTCATAAGTCTGCCAAGAATATTGCTACTGCGATACAAATCACCTCCACATCATGCTGCTTTGCAAGGCGTACAACCAGTTAATGAAAGGAGACAGGCTGGCTGCAGAGGCTGCAGAGCCAGATGAGCAAGATGATGTGCAGTGTTTCAAGCCGTAGCTATGCACTTCCCACTGAGTGATGTGCTGTGTGGTCCTAGCTGAACTTCAGAATAGCTTTCTTCTCTCAGAATAAGAAGCTGTAACTATCTGTGTTAGAACTTTCTCCAGTGCAGGGGCTGGGAATTGCTATGTACCCTGCAACACACAGGGTTGACTCCTTAAGCATCTGTCCTCCAAAATATTTGTGTATCATAGAAAGTTTGTAACCTTTATTAAAGGAAATGTTGAAAGAAAAATAAGTATTCTAGAGGAACTTCAGCCATACCAAACTGCAAAATGTGGAACTGCTGTCTGAAAAAGATCACTTGAGCCTAATTGTATGAATAGATTTTCTGAACTTGGAATCATAGAATCGTAGAATGCTCTGAGTTGAAAGGAACCTCAAAGATCATCTAGTTCCAACCCCCAACTTCTACAGAGGCTCTCCAGGAAATTTGTTTCTGATTGAAGCTGGTTTTTCCATCATTGAGAGATGATTTTTTTTTTTTACAAGTTGAAACCTATCTTTATAAGCATTGCCTCACCAGATCGTCTATTGGCATCCTACTTAACTCTTCCCAAGCTACCAAATAAAATTTGTTCCTCTGAAGTTCAAATAGCTGTTCCCCAGAAACAGCACTAAAGTAGGAAATGAGCATTTCAGCATTTCATTGGGTAGCCTTTTGCAAGAAATATATTTTAGTTCAGTAGTTTCATTCAAAATGTACAGAGACAAATTTCCAGTTAGTTTTTACCCAGACATTTAACTCTACATGCTGAAAAAAATGCATTCCCATCATAAGTTGGGGCAAAGAGATTTGATAATAGTAAATGCCTGATTTGGACTATAGCCAAGGAGAATGTAAGGTCAGCACAAACAGCATTCTATGCGAAAGTCTATTGATCAGTGGTCTCAAACCAGACGAGGGGTGATCAAGCTGTTTCATTCACAAATTAAAATAATTGTTAAACTGAAGTTTAATTTGTTGTCTCTATGTTCACAGCTCTAAATCAAAATCAGGTTCAATTTACCCTTTCCAAAGTCATCTTCTCTGTGACACTCTGACCTCCTTCCACGGAGAATATTCTCTCTGTATGTTTTGCTGTGAAAAATGAGCATTATGTTTGCTCTGAAGCAGTAGGATTCAGGACCTTAAGCCAGTCCCATAGATAAATTGCAAAGTAAAATGAGGTTTATCTGCTCTGTGCATGCAAGTCAGTTGCTTTTTCAGTGGGAATTTTTTGTGTTTAAGTTCCATTAGTGGAAACTAAGGTGCATATGAGGTCCTGAAAACTTTAAGTAAATACTTCATATCATTGATTTTCCTAAAATTGCTGAATGGAAATATGATGCAACTGGGCTAACAGTTTGTGTAGATTTATGTTTTTATCTGTAAAAAGTGTCACCACTGTACCATGGTTTAAGTCCTTTGTAGCTTCACCACTTCTGGATGTGATATAAAGTTCCTTGTATCTATAATTGGCAGATAAGGGCCCACAGTCTTTGACAGATGATTAATAGTCACTGACCTCACTTCACATGGGCTCGCTAGGGGCTGATTAAAGCCAGCTGTCTTGTCATTGTACCCTGTACGCGTTACATTGGACTGATCAGAATGTCATCATTCTTCTTTCCTCTACTATCAAAAAACAAACCCCCAGAACCACGGCCAAGCAAACACAAATAGACCAAATGAAAAAAACCCTCAACAATCAAAAAAAGTACCTCTACCAGAAAAAGAAGGACATGTTCTCTCACCAATTATGTTGTAGATTTGAGGTTTAGCACAAAAGAAATGTTTTGTTGATGTGGAGACTAACCTGTTTGAGGAGGACATTAGCTATAAATTTTACAGGAGCAGAACCTATATCCTTAATTACTCCTTTATCAATGTGATTTTCATTTTGTTGTAATGATACACAGGCACAGTCATTCAGATAATTAATCATGAAATAAACATGTTCATTTAAATATTGTCTAACTTCAAACTTGATTGTTTGGGACATTATGGTATATTAGTTAAATATAATGAACCCCTCTTTCGACGCATAACTCTGACCACTCTGTTGATTTTGGGAAGTAAATTATTTCTTTCACTTTTTTTACAAGTTTCTGCTAGTAGAGGTGCTTTTTGTAGAATCTGTTGTTGCCATAAATAGTGTCGTTATTATAGCACCTGAAATTTGCATAATGCATCGATGATGGAGCACAAGAACACATCCACTGCAAACTCTCATGTATTAAAAATATGTTCTGCTTTGAGACAGCCATTCAAGTGCTCTCACCTGTCCCAGATGAAAACTAAACATCTCAATAGCTGACACATGTGTTGTTATACCACTGAGAGATTCAGTAAGATTAAACTCACCTACGCTGTGGTGCAGTAAAAGGATTGTAGCTATAACATGTATTTGCACTTCACCAGGACTTCAACATGCTTGCTGTGAAATACAGACACCACAGGTCTTTGTCTCCTGTATTTCCAAGCAAAGGCTTAAATAGCAGAACAACTTAAGAATTACATTTAAAGATTGAGTTTTGCAAACAAAGAACCATATTTATTTTTATGATTCATTACAAGATCAAAGTCATACAACTCCATTACTGCTGCAAAACAGACAATATTGCGTTATGAAGTATTATAAAATTACACAAGAGTTGTCAAAATAAGTGAACAAGAACAATGTATCACAAAATGTACTTTGGTTTTTCATTGTACTTGTTCAGTTACTTTACTCATCCACAAAATAGAGTAATTTGCAGTAGGTCCCCCAGTCGTTAATCTGAATTAGCAAAGTTCTGCTGCATTTGTCAGGTTATAATATGCATGAAAAAGAACATGACAAAAGAAGCAAATGGCACAGGAAACATCTAATTTAAAGGTTAAATTTTTTAATCATGATGGTTAAAGCTTAGCTGCAGAAAGGTTGTTGAGAATCAAGTGGCTAACACGTAAAAGCTTGTTAAAATAGTCTGAAAATGGCTTTCCCTTGTATGGGAATCTGAGAACATGAAAACATGGCAGTATATACACTAAGTTTTTTAATATAAATTGTGGCAAATGCTTTCAGACATGCTATTGCATCTCTGTTAATACAAGGTAGTTCATAAGTTGCTGGGGGGGGGGTGGGGGGGTGGTAGCTTCAGGTCTTCCTGAGAACATCTTTCATTGGTTCCATCCTTTTTCTGAATATTCCTGAGCCACTCAGTGATGTCTGACCATGCTTATATGTACAGGTGGAGAACAGGCAGTAAAAGATTTTATGTGACTCTCAGATCCCTTGGATTGAAAGGAAGAGATAGGTGTTAGCTTGTACCAAGTCCAGATTCTCTTGACAGAGTGCTGCAGTCTGTCCTTCAGAACTCAGCTGAACTGTTGCTGTTGTGCTTTGCCAGTGTGTCCTCTTCCAGCATCACCAGTGTTTGCACATGACAATATACTTTGGTCCAGCCACAAGCCAGTTTCTGAGGCCTGAGTCCAACTCCTGACAATTCTTAGAGCATTGGGATTTTAGGGTTGTTCCCAGGGCGGGCAAGCTTCCAAATGAGTTTGTACTAGTTGTATTGTTCTATTTTCTGGAGAGAAGCTTGCTGCCAGTAACCAGCCCTCATCTGTGGAAATGCGTATTTATTCCTCCATCCTCCTTCTGCACTGGAAGCTTATTTAAATACAGACAAATCAGACTCTCTGACTTCCATACCATATGCATACAAGTTTCTTACAGAGCACAGTTGTCTGGGTTTCCACACCTTCCTTCCTTTCTATTCCGGTATCATTTGTGCAGAAGTGTTGGTTTTGATTCCTTTATGGTTTTGACATTTGTTGGTGACAAAACTTGATGGTTTTGAAGAATTAGACTGAGGTAGCATACTTCTCACTTTGTAATAATGATTAAGTTTCCAGGTTCATGCTGTACCATTCATTGCATTAATATACTAAAAGGTCAGAGTTTTCTTGTGGGTATTTTTTTGACTTTTCTGAAAAAGAAAGGTAGCTTTCACAGGCTAGGAACATCCAACAGCATCACCTTTATCAAGTTTGATAATATTAAAGTTAGTGCTCTGTTGAGTCGTGTCCCTCCATTGATTTTTAAAAGCCCTCTGGCTCCATGTCATCCATTAAAAGTTAAATGGGATGCAGTCTACATCCAGGATGGGCAGAGCAATAGGATGTTGTTGGTGGCTGGCTGTGGAGAAAAGGAATTACATTAATTGCAGCAATATGCATGAGGTATTAGATTCCAGTGTTGCCTGAACTGGTAGAATATTAAAATGCAAATTTAAAAATGAACTGTTTATTTAATTGTTAAAAATATGTAAAAAAAAAAAAAAGGCAGCATGCCCTACTTAACAGACACTTCATTAAATGTGAAAATCCATTGGATTCACTGATGAACAAGTATCTGATGTAGATATTAGAATTTATTTGCTTAAGATTAGATTTATATGAAAGGGTTTTAACACACCTTTGCAAATTCATTACTTTCAATTTATACAGCTGATCTTCTGATAAATGAATCAAAGCTGGCAAAGAAGAGCAAGTATTTTATTTAAAATATATAATAAACCAGTTTTTCTCTACTGATGTCATGTATATTGCTAGTGAATATTGAGACTATAATCTAGCCAGCAAGCTAACATGGTGATGAACTATAGATTTGGTCTTTAAATAAGCTCCACTGTTATTGTTGTGTAACAGAAGAAGTTTCATGTATTTAACTGAATTGACCAAAGAGCACAATACATTAATTACTAAGCTGTTAAGCCTCCAAATTCAGGTCATCTGTATATTTAGACTGATGCAGATTGTTGTGTATGTTTTTAATAACCTGCATAAATTTATCATTTGAACTCTGGTAATGAAAAAAAAATGGTATAGCAATAACAGGTCAAACTTTCAGCTAATACCAGTCAGCACGATTATGCTGCACGCACTTGTAGTACCACCTTATGCTATGTAAGTATCTTGTTTAATAAGTAGAATTCACATTTCCTTTGTTATCCTTGAATCTAATCAAGGCTGAACCCATAAGCCAGTTCATTGAACAGATTTAAGACTAAGAGGAGCAGATTCGAGTCTTTCATGCACAGTTGCACTCGTGCTTTTTATGATCTCTTTTTTAGTTACTACTTCATTGAAAATTAAATCCATTAGTTTTTAAGGAGCCCTCTCTGCCTGCATTAGAAGGATGCTACTTGGCTGGCTGGACTTGCTCAAGTGGTTTGGAGGAAGGGAAAAGTCATTCCGTAAATATGCTCATGGTTTTCTAAATCTTAGTGCTAGCAAAAAAAGAAAGTTCTGGTAAGGCATAGAGTAAATGAAGATATTATGTATTAGGGATGGAATGAATCTGTCACTTTGACGGATTGTGAGGCAAAGAACAGATTAACAGATTACTCATAGTCAGAATGCAGCTCACTGTGAAAAATGTGCAGGAAATGGTAACTGTTGGTTTGTGCTGATTTAATGATATTTTGAAACTACAATAACACTCCAGGAGAATAATGCAATGTAGCTCATGGCTTGCATTTTTTTTAATCATCAACCTTTTGCCAGATTGCCTTTAAATGCTTGGGAAGTTTCTTCTTAAAATAGAGCTTTCAATTCATGCAAAGTCATATGGGCACCTATATTTATGTTGTTTTTCCAGATGTTTTTTTTTAATGTACATTAAAATGTGCATTCAGAAATCCTTGATTTGTATTTATAAGCATTCCCTGTATTCTTTTGGTAGTATATCATCTTCTTCTTCTGTATACTCATTCAGATTTCCATTATAAAGATACTGGTTTTCCCACCTGGAGCTGAGCAGCACTGAACAGTTATTGATGTATAAATTAATATTGAATGTTTCTTGGTTTATGGCATATTTATGTAAGAACTTTAAAAATGTTCAAAAGTTGAAATTATTCAAAGCATTTTAGGTGCAATAATGGACCATTTAAGGCTGAAATGACTTCACAGTTATTACAGATACGTAGATTGCCAGGACGTTGAAATTTGATTTCAAATTTTTCCAAATATGATTGTATCTATATGTAACACAAGGACATCTTGCTGCTAATAGCCTATGAAAGACCTTGCTTCACTGCTGAAACTATTACTGAAGGGTTTATTTCTATAGAAATACTAAAATATTCAGATCTGCTAATCTAAAGTAGCCTAACAAGTAATAAGTGCTCCAAAAAAGACATAGCATGGCATGCATGAGGGTTCTTACAAAGCTGGGTGAATTTATTCATTTATCTCAGAACTGTTAGTCTCTAGCAACCAGCCTTAAATAGATATAATTAAAAATCCAAACAAGAGAGAAAAATAGGTCTTCATCTTAGCTAAATTGGATATTTAGCCTATTCTGAACCATACTTTTGATATGAGCTGGCACTTTGCATTCAGTGGATCATAAGGCCTTCACCACTTTGAGCATTTACAGCAGAATTTGCTTCAAGTAGTATTAAATATTTCTAATGCAACAGAAGTATATGCTGAGATCTCATCTGATAGTTGCACAAGCTGTCAAGAATCAGTCTTTTTTTCCTTAAAATATTTCTATACTCTTGATTCATACATTGGCATTCTCTGGTCCTCCACAGAGTTCATCAAATTATCCACTGTAAAAAAAAAAAAAATAGTTCAGCGAATGTTCTCCTGTTGTTGTCACTCAGGAATAAGCCCATTCTCCTCTAGTATTCATAAAGATTTACTAAGTAGTTTATGCAGTAGTTTATTAAATACAATCTTTTGTGTCCTTTATTAATTGTACTTTTCAGGTACATAGTCTGTCAATGTGATCTGTTCTTAAGGGTGCAAAACTGATCTTGTTTTTTTCATTCCCTGATTTGCTATAAAGTTTGTTGGGTGTTTTTTTCATTTTTTAAGTATGCTGCCAAGCTGACCACATAATTTGAATATACTTTTTAATTACCATATAGATATTGGACAAAACCATACTAAAACTTTGAAGATAAGATAAGAATGGGGATTAAATTATCCCATTGGTTTAAGTAATACAAATTAAATCTGATCCAAGAAAAACATGATGAAGTAGGCTATATCAATTCACAGGAATGTTACAAATCTTTACCCTAAGTGATTTTAAATTTCCTCAGTCCAGTCAGTAGAATAGGCTAAAGAGCAAATATATGTTAAAAAATTTATGTTCAGTAAGATTTAAATCAAACCACTCTGAATCTTCATATTTCTCTTGGTCATAATTTTGATAAACTGTCATTGATAAGTGCTAATTATTAAAGCATCACTAATTTTCTCAATAGATTTTATTAACGGATGCCATTGTCTACAAAATTTAATATAATGTCATAAAACTAAAAACACAATGTTCATAAGTCCAAAAGATTCTTTTGCTTTCCCTCACAGTTCAGGGATCATGATATGTGATAGTTATTTGCTGAAAATATTTTTTTAAGAAAAGACCATAAAACCACAAGATTTTTTAAAATTACTTTCCATTCCAAAAGATAGCTTTGAGTAATTTCAGTGTAAGTATTAATGGGGCATTATACTTTGAATGTGTGTGAAAGCTACTCTAAGCCTTCAAACAGTGCAGCTCACAATGTCAAAACGCCATACTTAGCATTCCACGTTGTTATCAGCAAAGATCTAGATAGTTTATTGCATGCTGATTGTATTGATTACAGCTGGAAGCATTGATAGCATAAATAGTCTTTAATTAGTCAGAATGTGTGACTAGCTTTTCTGTTTTAAGATTAAATTCTTTAAGAAGCTTCCCAAAAAATATTACAGTCTGAATAAAAACACAATAAATGGGCCAATGTCTGCACTTCTCAGCCCATTTCCAATTTCTCAAACTTCATCTTTCAGAAAGACCTTACAGAGATGAGACTTCAAACTAAAATTCATAAATTTCCTGAATAATGAGAAGTATTAATTTAACAGAAGTACTGTTTTAATGACACATGATTACCTCCCTCCCTCGATGTTCTCTAAATGAATTGTCTCTTTCTTTTCCATTGGAGGTAATTGACCTTATTATCTTTCATTTCTTCTTACTTCCATCCTCTCTGCTTTCCAGGAAATTCTCTGATACATATTTTACATGAAAAACACATATCTTTAAACTTCTGGTTTGTACCAGACCTGTAGAACTATGTATATACTCTAAAGCTTCTTTACTTTTCTAAATCCATTTGTAGGTCTGAGTGAGATCATTCTCTTTAGAAGCAAGCACTCTTTTTCCTCTGTCCTTGTGGCACTTGTGCTACAGGAGGCTTTCTAGCAGAAACACTTTAGTTCTTCTCCGGATGTCAAATGTCAGTGTCTCTTTAAAAAGCTGTAGTGAATTAGGAAGAAATGGTACCGTGGGAAGCCAAGATGTAGATTAGCACTAACACTTCTGCATTGCCTTCTCTTAATCACCTCTGTTTTTCCAAGAGGTTGCCTTTGCTGACACTGTGTTTCCGTGAAATTGTAAAGAGTCAGGTAAGTGATACCACTTTGTACACTCTGGCCAGAAGTTTTAGGTTCATGGTGGCTGGTTCTGAGTCAGCACAAACCACACATGCAAGCAGCAAAAATGGAAAATATATTCTACCATGTCAGTGGATATCATAGCAGGCCTTTAACTGCTATTCCTAAAAACATTTGAAGCTTTTGTGTAAACAGAGCCTTTGACTGTGTTCAGGGAGTGCAAATATGGTAAGAGAGAGCTAATAGTGAGATGTCCAGGGAAGCGTAAAGCTGCGTGAATTAGTTGTACCAGTTCTCAGTGGCATTAGCTGAACAGCAGAAAGGGAGAAAGATTGGTTGTAAAGTTGGCCATATATGTGGAAGTAATATGATGGTATAAAAAAATTTTGAAGTATGTTTTTTACATATTAAAATGATGGAAAATTCAATATCTTTTCCTTTAAATCTGATATCCTGCTTGCTGGATTTCTACACCAGCAGTTCTGTTTCCTGAGGCAGAAAATTAGTTTTTTCCATTCTGACTGCAAACAGATAGGGGTTGTCCCCTGATTCACCCCAGGTTACACGTACATGCCAACAGGAGATGATGTGGAATCAGTAACCAGTCCAGAAGTAGCAGAAAAACTAACCAAAAATAAAAAAGCCATTGGTGTGTTTTAGCAATTATAACACATGACTGAGCCTTGCCAAATCTCTCTGTCCAGAAGCAAATCTTGCATGAGATCACAGGACTTTTCAGAAAGAAGTGCATTATCTGTTTACTTGGTGTTGGACAATTGAGTTGAGACAATTGCAGCCTGACAATGTAAATAAACATGTCAAGCTTTGGAAAATTTCATCCCTTCTAGAGGAAGCCATGGATTCTGAAGTTACCTCTACAGCTCTGGCTAATCTTCCCGGCTTCCAGCACAAGTTTGCATGCATTATGTTGAAACAGCCATGGCCCGTAGTAAGTAGGATTGACCAAAGTTAATTTACTCTGTAAAGCTGCGCTGTTCACACCAGCATGAAGCATACAGAGTGAATTTAAAGACCCCTTTTTCCTTCAGTTCCCCTTGCCTTGCAATGAAGTAGGTTGGTCAAAAAGGATGGAACTGGTTATATCAAAGTGAAATGATATCCTGAGGGTCCCTCAAATTCTGTGTTCAAGTGTTAACTTGCAATTATTTAGTCTAATTACTGGTTACATGGAAGCTTTAATGTGTTTAAACTTTTAACTGTTGAAGAGGAGAGATGGGAACTTACAGAAGCATCAGCTTTGTACACTGTACAAAAATTAGTTTCATGCATGAAAAGAATTACAAGATGTGGTCACCTACACAAGGAATGCCTTAACTTTGTGAACTAGATGTGTCCTTCCAGGGCTATCTTTCTCAGATTGGTAGTATAATATGAGACAGATTTTGATAAAAAACAAAATCTCCAGCTCAGTTTGCAATAAAAAGCATTAACAATAAAACCAAATCCTTTGAAGTGATTTTTAATAATAGAAAGAGTTAGAACAAATATAAACATGAAATGTGCTTTTATGAATGATATTTTGACTTGTATTTTTCAGAGATTGGTTGAATGTGTTCAGTCCCCCAATCGTTTCTGGAAGCCAACAACTGGAAGAGCACACTAAATCTTCAACAAATCAGAGTGTTCCAGGTAGGAAATTATGAACAAAGTGAAAAGGACCTGGGTAGAAAGACATTTCTAAATGCTGTTTCTGTAGCACTGCCCTTCTATAGTTCTCTATGCTGTTACATTTTGGCTCCTAGTTCTCTTAATTTATTCTGACCTCAAGATAGCTGTTTTCCATGCAGTATTATGTGCCTCCGATAGAAGAGTAACTTATGGAGTTGCAGTTTCCTAATAGTCAGGCTCAATACAGATTAGTTCATAAAACATGCATCTTACTTGTTTAAAATATGGAATTTTTGCTAGTGGGGATGGTAAACCTATGAAGGAATGTAAAGACTAAACAACCTTGTTTCAGAAGCACAATTACATTCACATGATACTTCTCTCTCATGAAGAAAAATTTCAGATTTAGCATTAAATGAAATCTCAGTGTAATTTCCTGAGCAGAGACTCTTGTCACAACCTAAAGTGCCACAGGTTTTTGTTTATTAATCGTGTTTGTTTAGAAAATGGCAAAGAACTTAGCTGAAACTGGAAAGTCAACAACAATAAAATAAAACAAATACCTTGTTTTCTTCAAATGCCCTTTTTTCTCATCATTGTCTTAGGAAACAGAGTAGATACCTTCATTTTTCTTCAAGTCTGGGGAATTCAATGTGAAATCTCATAAATCTGGCCTGTGTATTTTGGCTGCCCGAGGGATGAAGATGTCTTGGTGATTTACTGTCTAAAATAGATTATGCCCCTCAAATTGGAAATGTTTTCATAGATGTATATTTGCGATTGTTTATGACAGCAAAATAGAATTTTACTGTCAGGAGGGGACCTTGCTTTGAAGAATCAAATAATATGTTTTGTTAAGGGTCCTAAGTAAGCCAAAGAGAATTGGACAGGAATCCTTGAGTAAGAGGCGTGTTGGATATAAATTTGTGATAGGTATCTCGGAACGTTTTTATGTTAGTATTATGAAATTCAAGGCTTGCTGCAGTAAAGCTAGGATTTCTGTAAATTTTAAAAAACAAAAATAAAAAACAAGTATACTTTAATTTTTTAATTTCTTCTGTTCACTAGAATTTCCAAAATGTTTAGTGAATTATTCCTAAACCCATTTTCCCTTACTTTGCCAGCTGACAATATGCAGCATCTTCGAGCAACTCCAAACCTTCCTTTCTGATTGTTTACAGTCTTTGGAAAATAATCTCCTTGTGCTATTATATTGAGAGAAAACTGCCATGGTTTTGATCACATAGGAGATACACTCAAGCTAAACACAGATCTTAGGACATGATGTGCCTGTGTGTGAGAATGCCAGGCCATGTAACACACGCCTATCGGATTAGATTGTACTCACCAAATACAAGAATCTCTGGGTTTTCATAGACACTTTGGTTTAAAGCTAGTACTAGCTGATAGACTAGCTGATTTAGAGTATCTTTTTTTGAAGGAGATGCTAAATAGGTCTTGTTCTGTCATATGTCTCTAGCACTTTGCAAAACAACTTTTTTTTTTCCCCCGTAATCACTTCACTTGGGGTTAGTTAGTTGTGTGACAAAAGAGCTCCTTTATTACTGGCAATTAAGTGCCAGATCTGATCAACAAACTCAATGCTGAAATTTGTTCAGGAAAATTCTGTTGCCCTACTCGCTTTCTTTATTTTTTTTTAAAATATCACATTAGAAAATAAGTTCTTTCTCATGTTGGGAAGTGAATTAAGTGTCACAAGATTATTTTTTGTTTCTATTAATTTTTCCAGTATTCCAAGTATCTCAGGTTAACAAAAGCATATTATCAGTACTGAAAAGCTACAGTGAGTCATAATGTATTAATTTTATCTAAAAGTATCATTTAAAAAATAGTATAACATTAGTGTGTTAATAGTATATATAAAATCCTTTAATTCTTATATTTAGGAAAAAAATCTTTATGTTGGAGCATAACTTTGGGGACAAAAGGTGATTCATTTCTAAGATAGCATTTTACTGTATAGTTCATTTCTTAATGTTTGCACCATCCATGGTACATAGTTAAATGGGGAGTTGTAATGAGAAGTAGTCTTCTATTCAACAGTCAAGAGGAAAATTTAGACTCATAATTTTTCATAGATTTTTTTTTCCCCTTATTGAGCATTGATATTTCAGATTTATAGATAATTCCATTTATCATGACAAAAGAAGTCATGCAAGAAACTTTCCACAGTAAGTTACAAAGGCAGAGTCATCAATTCTCTGGAACTTATTGTATCTTGTTACCTGTCTTAAGATTATGCTCTAGGAACCACAGCACTGAACAGTCTTTCTTGGACTACAGCTGTTGACAAGAGTCATATGGTCACCCTGCAGCACAGAATTACAGTATAGATTTGAGGACTGTAGTTCAATGTTCAAGGATCATATCAAAGAAAATACTAGCAATGTTCTTTTTCAGCATCCTTTATGCTGACAGCTGATCCAGTGCGGTTGACTTATATCAGGGTCAGAGTATGATCCATGTATCTTCAAGGGATAATATTAAAACCCAGAATATATTTCTGTGAAGAGGGAAAGTATTAATATTTGTTCTCCAGGCTGTCATGACTATGTAAACGATGTTAACATAATCCAGATCAAATAACAACACAGTTAATTCTGCATTTCAGAGGTTGGAAAAAGCTGCCCCATTCCTTGTTATCCAGGTTTAGACATGTTGAGCAAAGGCCTTTTCTCCATAACAACAGCTGCCTTGCTTTCACTGGGGCAGCATTTCATTTAATATGGCATTCAGAGGTTCTGTCTGTCTTCGATCTTCTTTCAGCTCAGAAAAAAAAAATACTCCAACTTGAGTTTTAATTTAAAATCAAGCTATTCTCTAACCTAAAACATTGTCTAATTTTATAGTGATTTAAGAACAAAAGCTTTGATTTTCCTTTCACATAATATTTGCACTAAACTGCCAAGAGGTGCTTTTTTTTCATGCAATCCTGAGCAATGTCAACCCCACAAGTGTGGATGGTGGCAGCATAAGCAGCTATGGAAATTTTCATTGGAAGTGATGATTTCATCAGTTACCTTGTCTATGGGCAGTTCATTCCTAAGTATGGTCAGGTTGTGCACAATATAACATTTGAAAGTAGAAAGATGCCTTCTAATACAACCATTGTATGTTAGTTGAGCCTTACAGACTAATGTCACTTAATTTAATTGGTACTTCGTTTTGAGAAGTAGAACAACAGAAATGAGGTTTTCGGGAGTTTGGGGGTTTTTTTCATTTGTTCAGAATTGACTATTCCATGCTACCATTGCAACAAATCCATTGCAACATCTAGACATGCCTTAAGATGCACTTGGGGATATTGTGGGATGCAAAAAGAAAGAAGCCTTATTTTAAAAACAAGATACATCTAGAAAACTAAGTTGTTTTCTTGATGACATGAAAATACACGCAGGAAATTATTGCTGTAAAGGTATAAATCTAGGTAGTCCTGGATGCAATCTGATTCTGATTGGGTATGAATTCAAGGCATGCACAAAAGAGTCTGAAGGATTTCTTGTTCCTAATTCAAACCAGAGAGTACGTTGAGAAGCCAGTTCTGAGGTAGATGGGGAAGGAGATTTAAGCTTAGAGAACAAAAGAGAGTAATTTTGAAGAGAGGCAGAGGCAAAGAAAAGCAAAATAATAAAAGGAAGAATCACAAATGTAAGGCTATGTGAGGGAATGAGGCATGAATACCTTTTCTTGTTTACTATGGTCTCAAGTGCAGAAAAAGACGTTCAGTTCTGCGCCTTCTCTCTGCATAATTTTTCACAAGAGCCATCCAAACAAAGTACCTCACTTAGCTGCATTTAGCTTACCAGGCCTGATGAAGTGCCCACAGCACGGAGGTCAGCAGTTTAGCTTTACCTTTGTACCTTTCCTTACAGTAAGAGACAATCCCTGTCTGACAGCCTTTGTTAATGCTACTGAGGAACAAAAATTAAATCCCTTCCCAAACGATGAAGCGCGCGCTGCTTCTGTATGCGTTAAACGCACCAACCTACTTTCTGGTCTCCAGATAATGTAACCTATATATCGTTGTGTGATCCTGGCTGTAAATAGGTTCTGAGTGTTGTGAAACTGCTGCTGTTAGCATAACAGGCCATTACTTATTATGAAGTGTTAGGGCATACAAAGCATTCGGCTTGCATTAGCAGTCTGGGAACCAGGTGAACATTTATGATGAAATTCGAGATACAGATTGCCTTCAACTGTGAGTTATTCCCTATCAAAAAGCTATAGATCATATAACAGATTTAGCTTATATGAAAGATAGACAAGTTTAGGAAAGGAGCTACAATATATAAAGCACCTGTAATAAAGTCTGTATGGCTTTATCAGTGTATTTTAGGCTTAAGGATTCATTTCTGTTACCTGAAAACATTCTTTCATTTTACATAACCTCTGAAAACCAAGATTTAAATTTTTTGTTGTCTGAATGAATCTTATTTTCTGTCTGGTATTGAAAATTCTTTTGTACAGATTTGCCTATACTGGACATCTAGGTGACATCTTGGATATCAGACATTCATATTTATTCTTACAGGCCTTAAGACACTGGCTGCCTTGGTTTGTACTAAAACGTTATTCTTTAAAAGAAATATCACTTAGAAATACTTTGTTCCACAATCAGTAAAGGTACTTCTGGTGAACTGCTCCATTGGACTTCTGTAGAGTGCAGTTGTTAAGCAAACTCTGACTGTCGTAATTTCATCTCAGCTAAATACAGGTGTTCAGAAATACAATAAAAACATGAATTGCTGTTATCTTGAAGATAACAGTTCAGAATTCAAAAGATTATACACTTTAACGAAAAATTCTGTCAAATCTTGCAGACGTGGTGTTGTCTAAGTGAACAAGAATGATTTATTCTTACTTTTCACACTCAACACAGGTGAAGATGACCTCAGTGCTGAAGAAGATGAGGAATTTTTGACTCTTCTGTATGATCCATGTCTGAACTGTTACTTTGATCCGAATTCTGGGAAGTACTATGAATTGGCATAGTCGGATCATAATAGGATATCGATTTGTATTCAAAGTAGGTCTATCTTTTAACTGTTTGCAAAATGTAACTGAGTCTGTAATTTATCATGCAATTTAAAACTCGAATTAAACAGTAGTTTTTCAAATTAATATATTTTCAATAATGTCTTATTTTTATAGTTTTGTATTAAGTTGTAATGCAGTGGAAAATCACATAACATAAAAGTTCCTTATGTCTGAGACATTTATTTGTTAGTCTAATTTATTTCCAATATTCAAAGGTTCTGTATAGAAACAATTGAAGTTGAATCATGAGGGTTTGTGGTGTTCAGCTGTGAGCTGTGGTTTTACTCAAATAAAATAAGTTTTTTCCATTACTTGCTTACCATGTGTTTTTAATTTGTTCTGAGCGATCTTCTTTGTACTCTACAGCACACACTGTGATGTTCAAAGGCCTCTCTTTCATAAGCCCAGTCTCTCCCTTTAGTCACCAGCAAAAGCAGTATTTTCCTTACCTTCAAGAAATTCTCTTCTGTTGCATATTATGGTAATGGGACAAGTCAGAGCTGTAGCACAGTGTGTACGGCACGGTGTGCTTTAAGGTGTGTGCATGGGCAGTTGATACATCCAGACCACAACAGTAAACATGGCAGGCTCTGAGACTACCAGCTACTGTCTGCTTCACTGATGTAATTTATCAGGGGACTGAAGAGCAGTAAGAGTGATTGTTTCAACACTCAAGAATGGGACCCTTGTTTCATGTAAGGTGAGAAAGTGTGTGTGTGATTCATATTAGAAGCTGTGCTCAGAGTCCAGGTCTTGTGTGTTTGGATTAGTTTTTCCATTACACCTTGCAATAAAAGAACGTAATTTATTTAAGCCATCTGTATTGGTGAAGTTACCAGTGAGGGTCCTAAAGTCCCAAGTTAGAGATTTAAATTGCTTGCATCACTCTGCTTTTTTTTTTTCCAGTGGTACATAAAACCTCCCTATTGACCATGGAGAAAGACTATAGATATAAACCAAATCACACATAGCCTTTGAAAATAAAATTGACATATGAAATTAATAAAATCCTGTGCATAGTGCTGCTCTGTCTGCTCTGAAAACCAGTTAACCCCATCCTGGTGTTTCTGCATTGCCATGGCTGTTACTTGGCTCTGATCCGTGCCCGGCGTTTCCAGCCCCAGAGCTCGGGAGGTTCTGCGACACTGCGCAGTGCTGCTTGGCACTACCAACCCCCAGCCAACAGGACACTCACTTAAAGGGTACATAAAGCATTCAAAAATCAGCTGCCTGTTGTTGAAGAAAAGGTGTGGGGCAGGGGTTGCCCATGAAACAACAAGTCCAAGGAGCTGTGTTGGAATGGTGTTGCATGAGTGGAACAGCTTTGGAGCCCACCAGTTCGGTAGGTAATGGCTTTCTGGAGACAGTTGAAGGGAATGTCAAAATCCCAGGGTAAACGTGATCTATAGGCATTTCTGGTGATTCTTGTGCTGAGTTTCTGCTTGATTATATCCAGTGCTATTCCGCCGTAATTATTTGCAAGCTGATTACTTAGTGAATTTTTAAGAATAATGTATTTGAATGTCATAAAGTGCGCTTAGTAAGCTCACTGGCAAGTGATTTAAAATGATATGTCTGTAAATTATTTGTAATTATGGATCGCAGTTAATGAATATCCCAGGATCAATTGGAAATGCAGTTGTTAATAGCGGCTTGGCATAAGATCAGATTGTGTATTTGGCTTCTGTGGCAGGTACAAACATATCATCACAAATTGATTCAAGTAAGAGTAGCACTGAAATCCACAGGAAGACAGAATCTGTGTTGAGATAATTTACTTACCCTGCCATAGCCTGTTTCTCCCAGAAAGATTTGTACCTGTTCCGGCTAATGCCATAATCAGTTTAAAAGTTCAATGAAATCATAATTTTGACCTTCACAAATCAGATGCTAGCTTGTACATGCTTGTGCATATCTAACCAATTTCTTTTTTAGCATCATTTAGTGATAAGGACCGTGCTCCTTGTATCTGTAGCAAGGGCTATTTAAATTGCATCGTTAATTTTCCTTTCACAGCCCCGTGTCTCACAGGAGTGGCCAGATGTCCTAGGGCACCACAGTGAATCCAGACCAGCCTACTGATGCTGCTGAGACAACAACTCACCTGGGGAGAAAAAAGCAATGCCAAAAGCAGTGGACATCCAAAGCTTGAGCAAAAGGGAGTCCTCGGAGACTCCACACTCGCATCCCCACCTTCAATGGGAGAAGGAGGCAGGAAGGTTCAAGGTGAGTCTGTTGCTCCAGACAGGTTCATAAGGGAGTCCAGATACCCTCAGTTTTCCTGTCACCGGCACAGTTGTATTGAACAGGTAAGTCCTGCCTTTTCAAAATCAGCAGTTTGGGGTCTTTGCCCTTTGTGTTCTCGTTAGTAGCTTTATGGCTTCAACATCAATGGGAACTGATTGTCATAATGCCGTGAGCGACGCCTGTGAGGTGAGCGGTGTGAAAGGCTTAGTTACGAGGGCCCTTAAGTTTTCCTCACAGTGCTTTTCTTAATGATCATCCTGTGAACCTAGGACTAAAGCACTGCTGGCACGCAGCAGGCTTTTTGTTTAGCTAATTTGTCAAAGCCTGCATTTGTGGCAAGTGATGAAGGATGCAGAGATTTGCTCCTAGCTCTCGTGCAATGTTTCGGTCCATGAGAAGCACATGGTTCTCACTAGAGCATGCTTTTCGACAGATAGAGACCCATGTCAGGGCATAAAGTATCATGTTAATGAAACTGCAGGGATTTATTTCTACAGACCCAGCAGCAATTTATGCTTTTTGGGAACAGAAATGTTGAAATGCGGTAAATTTTAGTAAGGCTTCATTAGCGTTTCTTGGATGTGCACTGAAAACAGAGGAACTGAAGACTGGAGTCCACACTTCCCAAGTCGATCAATTGGTCTCTCAGGCCTTTCTATGTTGCTTACACACATGAGGTGTGACTAACATCTCTGCTTTGTTTCCAGTCACTAAAAACACTGTCAACTCGCTATACAATGGTTCAGGGAGAAGAAGGCATCTTTAAAACCCTTTCTAGCCATAGCCCCAAGTGCTGTGTTTGTGTGTCACTGGAATGATTCTCCCCATTTCTCTCATTCCTTTTGCCTTAGGTCCATTAGGTTTTTCTCCAAAGGTTTAGGTTTTTAGGTTTTCTCCAAAGCCCACCCAACTAACCAGGTTTCAGCCTTTAGATCTCCATGGGCTTGAAGCAGCGTCAAGTTGCAGGTCACAGACAACCTGGTGCAGGTGAGCATGAGCACAGACACCTCCAAGCAGCTGCTTGGACTTTGTAATGTCTGATATCACAGTACTGTCACTCGTACCCATGTGCTGCGTGCACATGGGAGCCTCATTATGCCAAACAAAGAACACGCTCTGTCCTAAGGAGCTTACAGTAGGACATCAATATTGATTTTTTTCCCCTCTGCTGCCGTGGTTACTAGGTTAAAAAAAAACATGAAAAGCCATGCTTTATTCTTCACATACCCTCCAGCCATAAAGCATTCTGTTCAGGGCTGTATCCTCGAAACTTTGGGTCAGACAGGAAGCTTGCACAGGCTGAAACATCCTTGAAAACAATTCTGCATAATATGTTTCATATTCAAGTTTTTTTTCCACAGTATTACTTTATTTTAGAAAAGGGCTTATTTTTTTTTTAAGCAATGGACTACATGCAAAACGAAGACAACCCAGTCTGTCTTTCCTATGTGGTATTGCTGATAATCACCACTTTTCTCGTGGTTACTATAGTAACTTGGCATCCTTATCTGCCACCTTTTTTGGCACCTTGGAAAAAAAACTATTTAAATTCAGTTCCCTGATAAACTGAAAGCTTGGCTTCACGATACCCATGGGAGTACGTAAGTGTAACAACAATACTTGTCATTTTTTCTTATTCGGTGTTTAACTAGCTTGTTAGCAGCTGTACAGGCAGCTCTAGCCATGATGTCTGGGGATCCTGCTGCAGGCATTATAACCAGTGCAAACGCCCTGGATGAAACCCCAGAAACAGCCATGCTCTCCCAAGGGGTCACATGCAGCAGCCCACGATGCGAAGACCTGAGCAGGATTTTGCTCTTATGCCACTCTAAAAGCAGTTCTGTTTCCAAGCTTTGACAGTTTTCAAGAGGAAAAGTAATCTGCAGTCATTGAACTACATGGTGAGAATTATTATGAAGGTTCCTGTGGTAAATCAGTAGTGAATCAACAACCTTGTGATGCTTTTAATCCCTTTACAAGTGTGTGCCATCCAGTCTGCATGACAGATGAGTGTGAACCCAGGCCGGGGATGCTGGAGAGCTGGGACATGTTTCTGGAGGTGAGTTCAAGGCCAACGCAAACACCAAGTGCCCCAGCTGAGCGCGGGTCCCCAGCAGTTCCGCCTCTTCTGTCACTCTAAGGGCACCAAAATTGTGTTTGTGATAAAGGCATTTTTCTAATTCTGTCAAAATGTGGCCCAAATACATCCCTCTGCTTGCACAGCCCCTGTGTTGGTGCCCTTAAACCTCTCTGCACGCAAGTACACTGGCAGAGAAAAGGAGAGTTGACACCTGAACAGCTGGTGTGCGCTCCCGGCCATCGGGCACCGCAGTCCAGCGTGTCTGCAGAGGGGCTGAATATCTGCTGAAGCCAAACCATTTGATGATCTGTCCCTGCAGCCATGGCCTCTTCAGCAGATCTCGGGCCCTTCCTTTTGTTCCCATGCTCTTTTGCCAAGAGTTGGGCAGGTTTGAAAGGTATGTGGTTGTAAAACAAGAGAGGAAAAATGCCATCAAGAGCTGTTAAATAAAAAGCGATTTCATTTCTGCAGGGTGGCTGGAATGTTTGTGGGTCTGACAGCACGTCCCCCTCCCACTCCTCATAGTATCTTTCCCTGGCTGCTGCCTTTCCTCTGTGCTGGCCAGGTACTGCCCTGGTAAAATACTCTTCACAAAGGAAACCAGCTAGGCTCCTGGTACAGCTGTTACTACACCGGTACTACTGCTGTACTTCAAACAATGTTTACATGACGCTGCTTTAGGGGCTTTAGGTATTAAAAAGTTTATTGTTGGATGATTGTGCATTTTATCTGTGTGGGAGACCAAAAAACCTTAGGTCACACAAATTACAAACGTCGTTCTGGAGCACTGCATATTTATTAGGCCATCTGCTACCGCAGTGCTCAAGGCAAAAATCTTCATACAGGCAATCTATTCACAGCTACTGTTTTACCACCTGACGTGCAAAATATCAAGGCTCTGGATGCATTTATTATTGTGCTGAGTAATTTTCTAATGAATTCCTAAAGCTTGGGAAATGTCCCATGCAAGAGTTTCCTTTACGTTAGGCTGCTGGTTTCTCACCAGGGCTTGAGAGGGGCCTCTGAGAAGGAATCCTATTGTGTCCGTAGGTTTGTTGTGCTGAGAACGTGCCTAGGTGGCACTGCATTTTCTTTCTAACCTCAGTGAGATGGATTTTGGCTGTAGGGCCTGGTGGGTACCTGCATGGCTTTCGTGTGTATCCAGGTAAAGCCCAATTAAAAATAGCTGTTGCTCACCCAAGAAAGATTAAAAAAAAAAAGTAAAATAGCTCTCAGAAACAGCCAGTTCCAAAGCAACACCAATGTCTGGGTGAGCCACTGATGTTCACAAGGAAACCAGATGATGATCCAGCTTTTGGGCTGCTTCTTTTTTCCTTTCTAGTAACCAGAGAGCCTCCATGACACATAGACAGCCCCAATCCAAGAGTAGCTCACAGCCTGGGCATCTCTGCCCCTTTGTGGCACAAGCGTCTTTACCCAAACACGTCCCCATGTCCTCTGGGACAGAGCCAGGATCGGACCAACTTCTACACTAAAAATCACCCTCGGTGCTGTTCAGAGATACGCAGACCCCACAGCATAGCAGTGAGAAAGTTTTGGCACCACTTGGATGGACAGCGTTACTTTTCCAGGTACCATTCTCTCCATTCCAGCCCAATTTTCTACCCCATTCTCCTACCTGCAGCCATAAATCCCTTGAAGCAGGGACAGCTGCCCTGCTCTCCTTCCTACGCCGAGTCCACCAGTGTTTCATGTCACCAGGCAACACTGCTACTGCACTTATGCTTTTCCAATTAATGTGCAATACTCGGTGGTGAATGATGGGGATGAAGCAAAAGGGCTAAGAAAAGCAATGAAAGGTTAAGTTGGTAAAACACAGGCATGCCATCTGCATGCACACACAGACAGCCCTGCACTCAGCTGTCTGTACGCAGCACACCGTGCTGCTGGGACAGGGCAGAGGAAACCAGAGGCTATGTGAGAGCTCAGCAGCCATGAAGGGTTCCCACCCCCTCATCCCCCCTCAGCAAGTCACTGGTGTCCTGTGATGCCTCACAGTTCCCCACACACTTCAGGGGTCCCAGGGCACCCAGACCCACAGCTGCCTTCTCTGGAGCAATACCAAGGGGAGCAGAGCCAAACATCTGCCTTGCTGAGAGGCTCCTAGACACAAGCCCAGTGCAGCGTTCCCTGAGCAGCCATGACAGAGGTTATTCAGACTCTCTTACAGCAGCAGACCCTTCCCCTGCTCTGTGCACACACAAGGCTGGGACTCTACACTCGACTCTGTGCCAAATACTGAGACTCCTCTATCTTCACGCTGAAACAGCTTCGTCCTGCCCGTGGGTGTCTGCGCTGGAGGTGAGTGCCTGGCAGCTATTGTGCAGTTGATGCATTACTTTACAGTGCCCTGCTCTCTCAGGGTGCATTATGCCTTGTTTAGTACGGTCTGTAAATCCTCACGTGCCAATGGAAGGAATCGTCTGATCGGTCTGTAAGGTGCTCAAAGGACACATCTTTTACTGACATCTTCTGTTAACTTCCAGCTCGTGAGCAAAGCCAACACAAGCCAGGTGCCGAGACACCCGAGAGGAGCACGTCAGCTCGCATCGATCCATCACTCCATCTCCTGCTGTGACTTCCCCTCCAGAGCCACCTGCAAGCCACGCACGCAGACAGAAGGTATTTATGCCTCCCTCCAAGTGAGACATGGGGATTGATATTACTTTGTGCACTGATCATGTTGAATGTAATCGTGGGAACACTTTGGCACTGTTAGAAGTTAACGATGCATTGTTTTAAGTGTGAGAGAGACGTTTACAGCAAAATTTATAGCTGGAGTTGCAACACTGAACCCCAGGCAGAGTCTTGGCGGTGCTGAGCCACGGCAGTGATGCCATTGCCCATGGCAGGGCAGCCGTGCTCAGCCCCGGCAAGACTGGTAGTCCAGGGGAGCTGCTGCCCTGGCCTTGCTCCCTGGGACACGCTGTACCCCTCCTCGGGCTCTGTTGTCCCCAACCCCATTCACATGCACCCCAGGACACCCACAGCCCAGCAATCCCAGGCCACAGGCATTCACCAGTTCCTGCACAAATGGCCCCAGTGCATCCAGAGCAGCACAGAGAAACAAAGGTAACAGGGTAATTCATGAACTTCCTTCCCCATGCTGGCTTTCTGACGCCTCCAGCTCTGCAACCCTCTGAGCTGCAAACTCAGTGCCATGAGATTAAAGTGTACAGCTGTGTGACATGTTATAAACCTCATAAATACGAATTGGCAAGGGCCCTTAACAGCGAAAGACTTTGCACAAAATCTTCAGGCACTATTTCAATCTCAGGGCTCCTTCCATTGCCATGGATATGTGGTGCCGTTAGGAAACGCTGACTGAATTATAACCTTCTATTCTTCTAAGGAATCGTTGGGGGGGTTTCTATCTATCTGCAACAAGGTTTTATTTTGACCCAATCACGAACACAAAAAGCGTAAGAGAGAGCAGCGATGGCATAGTGTGCTTTGGAAAAATACACTAGGAAAACAGCTATTAATTTGGAGGCTATTTCAAAGCTAGTGGCTAATTATTATTCTGCTGGATTCTTGTCTTCCACTGGTGAGTTTAGGCTGGTGAACAGCCCCTTTCCTTTGCAGTGCTGATGTTTCTCTTCCCCAGCGTTACCACGTTCCCACTCAGAAGGAACGGCTGTGCTTTTGGCTTGGAATTTTTCTTCCACATTTTTGACAATTGTTTTTTATGCCTCGAATAAATCACCATAACACATTATAAAGTCAAGCACACTCAATGCCTGTGAATAGTTAAGTTACTGTTGTGCAATAGCCCATAACCATATTTTAAAGCGGTTACAGCCTTTTATCAAGCCCATGTATTGGCGTATTTTTCTAACTGGATTACTGAGCATACTCTAACAACTCTTAAACAGCTCTCATGGACTATCATGTAAATCCTTCTTAATTCACGGTTTATTGATCACAGTGGTTCTGGGTGAGCATCTGGTGCCAATTCCCTCCCGTGGGCAGCGTGCCACCTGCTACCATGGAAATTCCCAAAGTGTGCTGCAGACCACCACCAAGCCGTGGAGGTCATGCTGTTTGCAGTGGGTTGATGAACAAAACAGCCCCCAGCCAAGCAGGCAGAAGCCCCTTAGTCCTACTGGCATCCTACAAGCTCAGAGGAAAAGCCCTGGGTTTGTGTGGGACAAGGGAGCGGGAGTGCCCCATCCCCATGAGCAGGAGGGCCAGGTCCTGGGGAGATGGGAGGTGACACCAAACACTTGGGGTCATTTGTGGCTCTAACCAGCCCAATGGCACCTGTGTCCCCAAACCTCCTGGGCATCCCAAATCAGCATATAGCATCGCCCAGGACGTCATTTCTTCAGTGCAATCTGCAGTCAGCGTGGGTGGAAGGGGGTTATTTTGCTCACTTTATGGGCTGATTTACAGCTTGTTTACTTGGATGCCTCACCCACATTGCTAATGCTGTAATTAAACCTTGTTAAAGTGCTCAGGCCTCCTTCAGGGATGCGGTGTAAGGTTTTTTCTCCCCTGTAAAGATGATTATTATATGGGGGAAAAAGCCACATGGTGAGGAAGGGTGTCAGGCAGGCTTGGTTGTAATAAATACATACCTAGCCAGCACAGGATGTTTAGTCCTAAATCAAATTGTACATTAAAAGTGGAAACTGCTGAGATTGGTGTTTACCTGTGAAACCAAAATTACTTTGTGAAGAAAATAACTCTAGGCACTAGCTCTCAAAAAAAGCAGTTGTGATCCTTCATTAAACAGAGCCGAGGCATTGCTGTAAAGTGCACCATCAGCACACTGTGTGGGTCAGTGTGGGGGGGTTCTCCATGGCAGATGCACATCAGTGGGCTCTATGTGTGTACATACCCCATAGAGCTCTACCCCACATTTTTCTGTCACGTTGCCTTCCAAGTTTAAGGTCTTCTAGGAGATAAAGAACCTTGTGAAGTAATGTTAGATCTGGCAAAACAGGGCACAAGGGAGGAATCCTACTACCAGAAAAGGCTGATGAGTTCAGGGAATTAGTGGGGGAAAAATGAAAATTATATTAATAATAGTTGTTTA
Organism: Gallinula chloropus; assembly: GCF_964237585.1. Classification (NCBI taxonomy): domain Eukaryota; kingdom Metazoa; phylum Chordata; class Aves; order Gruiformes; family Rallidae; genus Gallinula; species Gallinula chloropus. The sequence goes on from NC_140097.1 coordinate 9,747,941, forward strand.
TTGCCTGCACCCAGGCACCAAGCACCCTAATGAGCTGAGTACGGAGGCACATGCTTACCCTGGCCTGCCTAGCAGAAGCCCTTCCCCTGACTTTAAAGCAGCTTCAGTTCAACTTAACTCAGCACCAGGGTTCTCTGTTCAGAGGCAGATCCAGCAGCTACTGCCAGGAGAGAGCATCTGCAGGTGTGTCTCTGTACAGATACTGGCACAGCAAGGTGTGTGTGAGCAGCGGTGGGCTAGGCAGGAGAGCTGTTCAGATGCATGTGCAGCATGGGAGGGGAGGTGTCAGTGGCCCCACAGCAGCAGGAAACCCCACTATGTCAAGCAAGGATGAATTTAAGGCTCTGGCATGGCCAGGGAGCTGCTCACTGTTTGCCTGAACCCTCTGTCCTCTGCAGACACGGAGCCGGGAACAGGGCAGTGTTGGTGGCCCCTTCCTGTAAGTCTCCTCCAGTGTTGCATCATGAGACAGCTCTTCCAGGAACGGTCTCCTCGCCTCCGAGCTTTATGACTGAGGAATGCTGGAAGCTCACCAACAGATCACTTGGATGTGGGCTTGTTTCAGCCAACCCTGTCCGAAAGCAGAGTCCTTCTTGAAATAGCAGGCGCTCCGCACGGAAGAGTGGTTTGAGGCCAGATCTGAGAGGGTCACTTGAAGAGCAAAGATGCTGACAAGCCTTAGGGAAACAATTTGATGTGAACTGTGTGTGCAGTGTGGCCATACGGAGTGTTGCTCTCCAACACCCATCACTTGAAGTGCCGGGACATCAGTTAAGACACTGTCAAGCTGCCAGTGTATAAAAGTTACTGTTTTGGGGCATGGATGGCATCAGATGAGGCAATACGAGCATCTTCAGTCTGGATTAGCACTTTCCCCTCCCGTGGATGACAGAGGTGTGGTGTGAGAGACCCTTGGCAGCCCTGAAGCCTCAATTCTTGCTGCTCCACTTCTCCATGCAGCTCCTGGATGGACACTCAGGGACTGTCAGAGGTGAGAAGAAAAAGGAGGGGGGGGGGAATCCAGATTTTACTTGTGGAACTGCATGAAAAAATTTCTTTGAGTTTTTCAGGCAATTAGCCAGCAGTACCAGATGGCAGGTGGAACCGTTCCTAAAACTGAACTGGTCGAGGTGCTGCCCTACATAGAAGTTAATGGATATTAAAGCCACAGAGTTTTCAAAGAAATGCAGACAGAAGTACAGGCAGTTTGCAACCTGCCTGGCACAGCTACACATTATATGTGTGTGTGTGTGCACTGATTAAGAAGGGCCATTAGCTTTGGCACCAGCTCTCTGGAGTCAAACACAGGAGACCAGCTGTAAGGAGCACCCAGGAGTGAGCTTTTGGATGCTCCAGAAGTGCCATTTATTGATGGGCAAACAGCATCTTGCACTGTCTCAGTCACGAGGGGATATCCTTAACGTGTGTTACACAAGTGCCCCTCATGTTTGGGCAGTCTGGCCTGAAAACCTCTGGAGCAGTGGGCACCTTTGCAGCTTTTACTATTTTCTTTAGTAGCATCAGCCATTCCCTCTGGCACCAAACTGTGTGATGGCTTTGAACTGCACTGCTGATGAACATCCTCTTGTGTACAGCAAACCTGCTGGGAAAACACAAACTACTGAAATATAGCAGGCAGAAGAAAGACTTTTCACTCTCTGAGACCATGAACCTTGAACTTTTGATGTGTTTCCACTGTAAAGGATGCTGGAGCTCCAGCACCGGGCTTCCTGCTCTCTCTGTCACCTCCTTCAGAAAGTGAGGAAGACAACCTCAGCCTCTCACTCATCAAATCCCTTAGTGTACTTATCTTAACCAAGAGTAAAGGCTAAATAAACACATCTAAACAACTGAAAAGCACGTCAACAGCCAACTTCAAAATAAAAAGCAGTGAAGTGTGAAATTATACCTTTTATTCCATAAATCTCCAGCAACCAGCACAGTTCTGTAACTTGCATCACGCTTTAATACTGGCAGAGTTTAACACACCATGCAAACTCCATAAAGTAATTACATTTCATCTCAACAAAGAAACAAAATCCCAGCTCGTTCAACCCCCTCTGTCTGAGGAAGGATTATAGGCATCTCGGTGCGTGTCGATTTTTCCTGGTGATAAATCCAAAGCAGGTCACCAGTGGCATGGCAATGTGGGTTCCCAAGGCAGCTGATTCATGGGGAGAAATAGAGATTTTTATTTGGTGTCCTTCCAGCCAGTGTCACCTGGCTTTCTGAAATTTCCTGAGGCTTATCCTCTATTTAAAAGAAGCTTAAAAACGCAGGAGTTACCCTTTTGCCTGTTTCAGCACATGGCAGTTGCCCCTCTGTCAGTTGGCGATGTGCTCCACACCCAATTCCCACTCAGCTTTCCAAGAGTTACTTCATTTTGCAATAAATGGAGTTATGTGGGTGATGGTGGCGATGATGATGGAAAGCCAGCAGAAGACAGTCACAGGTCCACAACTTGCAACACCAACCATCAAGCCCTAGGAGTTCAGGCCCTCCAGACCCATGAGTCAGGTTGGAAATATTTGTCATCAGAGCATTTGTTGGCTGCCCTTCTGAAAAAACAAGGGTATGGCTGTGTGCAACAAACCACAATTAGCTTATCTGTTAGCTGCCCTCAAATAAAGCCTCCAAACTTTAATTAGCTATTGTGATTAAATGCAATTGAAACCCTCAGAGCAAGTCAACATGGACTGCAGGCACTGACTCCCAAAGCCCTAGCACAAACACATGCAGGAATGGGCGACTGTTTGTGATGGCAAGAGAAGGCTTCTCCCTACCAGGCACAAAGCCATGCGGCACCGAGGACTTTCTGCCATCCCTGGCTCAGCTGCTACAACCAGGTGACGTGAGAGGGGACGCCTGGCAAAGCAAACAGGATGCAGTGGCCTCCTGAAGGATGGGGACAAGAGGCTTAAGTGTCCTAAAAGGGCAGGCAAACACAAACTGCACGTGAGCACGTTGCTGTAGTTGAGCCTTGTGCATGGAGAGAGAGAAGGGAAAGCCATCGTGATTGCTGAGAGAGAGAGAAGGTGACACTGGGCAGGAGCAGCGGGAAGGATTAAATTATGCTGAGGATCACCTGAACACAGAGTGGGCTTGGTGGAAGACATAAAATTTGATGAGAAATTTTTTGTATCAAAAAGTTCATGACCTTTCTACGAGACAATGAGCAATGGAAGACCAGAAGGAGGCAAAAACCTGAAGGTAAGTGCTGGTCAAGTTACACGGGGCAAAGAACTTGATACTATGATCAATTATGATAAAACAGGCAAGAAAAAACTAGAAAGGTCTCTGAGAGGCCGGAAAATGTCACTGGGGTGGGGAGCAGCAAGTAGGTGAGCAGCAAGCAAGAAAAATCAGGTTTCTATACACAAACCTGAGCCAGGTCCCTTGTTCCAGCTCTGGTCATTTATTTTTGCCCTTTAGACTTTTCAAAAAGCTGACATTATGCTCTAACTGTAACAGCCCCAAATCATTCCTCCTAATGGCACCTGTATTCAGATTTATATTCTGTGGTGAGCTGGAGTAAAAGGAGGGTTGCAATAGACGCCCCGTGGCACGCCGGGCACCGCCGCTCAGTGTGTGTATGGCACCGAGAAAAACCCAGCAGGTGGAGAAGAGTTCCCCGAGTTATTTCCTATTCTCTGTCTGGCAATAAAGACACGGTTACACCGGGTGGTAACTCTTAGCAGATGGTGACTTTTTAAAGTTGATTGCTGTATAAATGATACTTTCTGAGTTTGTTCCTTTTAATTCAGGTTCTCAGTAGTGTGTTCAAATGTCAGGGAGCATCGTGTTTCTATCTTTTATTTCCTTTGTGAGCAGAAACCTTCTTAAAGAAGTCTAGGAATTACAGCTTGGGAGGAAAGGTAGGCTCTCTTGGTAAGTGATCTGCTTTACAAACGGTGCAGCATGCAATAAAAACAGTAGATGCAAAAGGCCCCACCGGTTTTGCTCTCAGTGGAGAGTTTTAATTTCTATTGCACTTTTTAAAGAGACACTTTGTCAGCGCTGCAATGGTTTACTGGGTTGGTGAAGTCCATTAGCAGCACAGAGGCAGGATTTCCTCCACTGCAAGGACAGGGAGGTTGGAGGGAAGGTATCTAATTAATCCGCTAATACTGTAGACAAACATAAATATTAGGACAGCAGAATGAGTACCTTACTCAGCCCCCTGCTGCTTTGCAGTCCGGAGCTGGGGTAGCTGTGTGCCAGACCCCCACAGCACGCAGAGTTTTGGGGCTGCACGTGACCCAGACTGGCAGACACAGGTTTAAGGCTGCACTTTAGCACAAACCAGGTTCAGGGAGACCAGAGCCAACGACATACTTCGGCCCCAGCTGCAAGTCTGAAGCCTGTGCAACAGCACCCGAAGGCGAGAGGGGTGTCATGCTGCTCCGAGGTATCCTGCACCCCTGGCTGGTGGGCTTTCCTGCTTCTCCTCCCTTCTTTAATCATCTGAGCAAGGTGATAGTCTGCTGGCACGATGGTTCTGAAGAGCTATGCCTGCACCTGGGAGCTGCATCTGGAAAACGTTCCTGGTTTTCTTTCAATCCTTCAGACACCTGTGGATAAAGTGAGTATGGAGCGTGTATATCTTGTCTTTTTAATTGTATTATGGCTGGAAATCAGATCCCCCCACCTAATCCTTGTAGCAAGGGAGGCTGTTCAGAGCACTGAGGGCTGCTTAAAACCAAATTCACTTGCCACCCCAAAGAGGAGCCCCCCGCAAGGACGACTGGCTCTGAGCCAGCCACCAAAGGGGTATCTGTCAACAACTGGGATCTATTTTACTGCAATTTGCTGCCCCCGCTGCCAGTGCTGGGTGCCAGCAGCCCCCACACAGCCTCGCTGTGTGCACCAAACCCAGCCTGCACAAGCTTGTGCTGGGGGGGTCATAAAGAGACAAATGATAACCCCCCCAAAGGCCTTCTGAGAGCCAGTCAGCATTCTAGGGTCTTCCACATCACCCCACAGGGCTTCCTGCAGGGCTGGGAGAGCAACCAAGGACTCAGTGTCTGCCCCTCCCCCCCCCCCAAATTACATCTCCACGCTCAATGTCACCGCATGTCCCACTGCTGCTCGCTGCGTGAGGCAGCCCATAATGGCTCACTCTGCCTAATTACAGCAAATAGTGGCAGTTTTGGAGCATTCAGATGATGCATCCCCACAGTCCTGCTCCACTGTCACCGATGAGCAGATCTGGCCAGCCAAGTGCCACAGTTACCATGTGGTCCCTCCAATATTGCTTCACAGTGGCACCCAAATATCAGAACCAGCCAGAAATCAGCTCACCCCCTGGCCCAGGGCTGAGGACTGCTGCCTCCTGCGAGCTCTGGGATAAAATACAGGTGCTGAATAGGTGAAAGCGCCTGTGTGATTCGTGCCATTGCAGCCCCTTGCCACCCCGGGACAGGCCCTGAGGCTGCTGTGCCAGAATTGGTGCATCATAGCAAACAGGGAAGGAGGATTCTAATCTGCCCTCTACACCTTGCCACCCTCAGAGTCTGTCTTAGCTCATTTATTTACTGCACCTCACTGGCAAAAAAGGAAAGACATCTCCTGGCCAGAGGGAAATGTCCCAATTAAAAAGCGAACGATGCAGTAAAACAGCAGAGCGTTCTTGAGAGCAGCGGTAAAAGTGGCCACCTCTTGTCCTCAATTTATGCTGCTCCCATCGCCCTGGGCATTATATTCCTGCTGACAAGGATCAGTTTAACCCCTGCCTGCAACCTAATAAAAAGCTGGTGCGGTGGAAGCGTGCATAATCCTTCTTCACTCTCTTAGGTCTGGGTGCAATAAAAAAACTTCTGGTGCTGCTCAGTGGCTGCAGCCGCTGCCTGGAATAAATAACTCCCTGCCCGATGCCAGCAGTGAGAAGTGCATCAGGCCACAGTCTTCTTGGGCCTTCCTCCCTTTGTACCACCGCAGCCCAGGGTGAGCAAATCACTTCAAAATACATAAAAATGCCAGAATTGCTGTGTGGGTCAGACTAAAGGGTCTGAAATAACTCAGGAGGCCATGGCCTGCGGCGAGGAGCCAGTGAGCCCATCCGCTCCTCCTCTCCCACAGCCGTGGGGCACCCCCAGCACATCCATAAGGGCAGTGCTGTGCTCCCCCCCAGTCCTTCAGCAAGGAAAAGGAAGCAGTCCCAAAGGTTCTGCCATCAGTGAACAGCGGGATCTTCCCCTCTCTCGCCCTTAATTGAGGGAATCGTGCTGCAGCGCTGCATTCTGCTCCGCTACGCTTTTTAATGAAATCACTGCCTGTGTGTAAGAAACAAATTTAATGATATGATACTAATAGGGTTAGAAATTTCCCATGCAAATATTAATAATTTATATCTACTTTCATTTTTTTAATACTGCTTGTGCTCTGGAACAAGACGACTGAGGTCTCCCAGCTCCTCACGCAGATCTTGTCTGGAGAGGGCACAGTCCTTATCGGGCTGGAGACAGAGGTCCCCAGCACCAGGTTGCTGGAGGCACAAATTAGCATTTGGGAATCAGGGCCTGGCCTGCAACCCTATTTCAAAGGAGAGACAGCACTTAAAGCAGGAGCAGCACTTGCATGGCACCAACTGGCAACAGGACACCACTGCAAGTTTGGTGCTGCCCTCCTCCCTCCTCCCCTTGGGCATCTCTGTGACACCCACACCGGGAGCCGGGGCTGCTGATCAGATCTGCAACGAACCTGGGCAAAGCTGCAGCCCAGGGGGTACAGCTCACCCCAGGCGCCCATCTGTGATCTGAGGCAGCCAGCAGCAAAAGGAGCAACCCCTGGGCTGCAGAGCCAGAGGGGGCCGAGGCCTGAGGGGGAGGATTTTTTTTTTTATACAAGTAAGGAGGGATTTGTGATAAACATCTGCTTTTTCAGCAGTAAGAAAAAGTATCTGCAAGGAAGGGCAGTGGCTGGGGCCCCGCGGGGTCGGAAGAGAAGCGCATTCCCTCGGACAGGCGTAATTGCTGCAATTCAGAATGCTAAAAACGCAAAATTAGGAATAATCAATGGCTGTTTATGATCTGTGTCTATACTGTGAATTCAGCTAATATGGAGTAATTACACTCCGCTAATTCCTGGTATTTGTCATCGTTGGGCTGCAGAACAGTCCTGCGAAACAATAAAACCAGATTGGCTGCGCTGGGCCGACCGGCCGGGGGCTGAGCACTGCGCGGGCTAATTTCTCTTTTAATGGTAAAAGCGGTTATGATTTCCTTTATTTATTTTCCTCTCCTAGCAGCAAAGCCGGCGTCAGCGGACTGTGCCGAGCGCTGCCAGCGCTGCGGCGGGCGCAGCGGATGCGCTACACAACAGCACCCCCAATAGCCGGCACGGGGAGAGAGATACCGGTACGTACACTCACCGAACACCAACCACCCTTCTCCCCTGAAACGGTGGGTTTCACCTTTTTTGTCCAATATTGTTGTATCACCCTTCCTGTCAAACTCTGCCCTCATGTATTTCTTCTTCCTGCCCATCTGGCACAAGGTAACCCCGACAGCATGTCACCCAGATGTGCGGGCTGCGCTTGGTCCCCGAGATGCTGCTGAAACCTCTGGGATGGGTCATCGGTTTGCTGGCATCATTCACCCTTCGGTCAATGAAGACCTGCTGTTTACTGACCTAAGCAGAAGTGGGAGAGCAGGGGTGAGTACTGGTGCGGCGTGCTTTATCGGTGGGTGAAGAAACCCCATGGCAGCACAGGCAGGAAGGTGCAGGCTGTGGGAGCAACCCTCACCCTCCTGCACACAGCGTGCAGGAGATGCAGATGGTGATTAACACTAGATGAACCGAGAGGTAAAAGACTTTTTCCTTTTGAAGGCGCTATGATCTGTATCTGTGGTATGTGGGTGAGCCCAGCACGAGCAGTCAGAAACCATCAGAGCCACAGCACTTCTCATGGCAACTTCTGCAAAGTGGCAGTAGCCAAAGCTCTCTTAGGAGCAGCAGAACTTGTGATTAAACTACCCCAGTGAGCACCTTGCAAAGCAGAGCATCCCTGCAGGGCCTGCGGAGCCCTGCAGACAAGGGGTCTTCAGGGGTAACCCCCCCAGTGCTGAGCTCCTGTAGGAAACTGCTCCTCAGAGGGACAATCCTGCAGCCACTGGGATTTTTGGGGGGAAAAAAAAATCCCAAATAGCTCCCCACCACCCACTGAGGTCCCACATGGGACCCATGTAGCAGGCACAAAGAGGGAGGAGAAAGAAGAGGAGGAGAGCAGCTCCTCGCCTGCCAGCTCACTCCTGCTGTTCCTACCATGGTGCTCATCGCAGTGCGGTGACTTTGCACCACAGATTATTCATTCCCCAGCCTGGCAGCTTTTTGATACCACATACATTATTTCTTTTTTTTTTTTTTTTTTTTGTAATTTCTCTTTCTCTGTATCACACAGAAGCCTCCCTGGGGGAGCCTGCAGATGAGCCTGATGTAATTCCATTGCACTGCACAAGTTAATGATTTGCCCGGTTCCCAGCACTTGATGCATTCACTAGTATTACGCGTGATTTAAAAGCGCCTCTTCCGTGCGCCACGGTGGATGGACACAGCCTGGGCTGCTGCAGGGCACGGGGACAGGACACAGCTTGGGCTGCGCCACAGCCACATCCCACGAGGGAAGCGCACGGCTCCCCATCCTTTCCTGTGGTTTCAGGGAAACAAACGTACAGTTGCAAAGAGCAGAAGCACTGCACTCAAGCTCTCTTTGTTGGGATGGCAAGGCCTCTGGCCCCAATGCTGGGGTTTTTTAGCTTGTTTCCAGCCACATCTCCATCTCCACAGAGGACCTCAGATCCCTTGAAGCAGGAGGAGAAATTCATCACAAAACAGGCATCCCCCAGTGTGCTACAAGCCCCATGCCATGGGCCAGCTCCTGTGTGGGCAGGAAGCAGGGAGACGAAGAAGAGACGCATGCTGCAGCACGCCAGGGCTTGGGGCGCTTTGTTATTGAGCAGAGCCAGTTATTGCCAGCAGCTAAACAAACTAATAGGAAGGATATTTCCCCGGAGAGGGAGGAGGTTTCTGATTTAGACTGTGCTGTTTAAGCCCAGGCTCTTACTGCAGCTAAAATTTCCTTCCGAGGGCAATAATTATCCCAATGCAAAGCCCAGGCCTGTGTTTGCTTTGCTGCTCCCTGTCTGGAAGGATTCGGCGTAGAAGCTGTGATTTCCTCTGGTGCACAACCCAGCACCCCCTGCACCAGGGCCGCATTCTGCACCCCATGCCCAGCACTGTAGGGGGGAGGCAAAGAAAAGCTCAGCACACGGTTTTCTGCAGAGAGCACCCTCAGGTATTAAGCTAATTACTGGGGAGCAGTGCTGGTCCTGCTGGGGCTCTGCTTCAGCCCTTCTCAAGCAGCAGTCCCAAAGGCAGCTCTGCCACTGCTGGCCCTGTGCCTCCTCCGTTTGCCTCTTGGATGAAAATTGCTTTAAAAAGCTCCAGGAGAAGCTGTTTTGTCCCTCTGAGTGATGGGAATGGAAAAGAAAAAGGAAAAAGGAATGGGAACGCTTTTGGTTCTGGCTGCCAGGTAAACGAGGTTCAGCTTTGGAAAATGTATAGGGCTTCTCATGCTAACTGCAGAGCAGGAGTCTCCAAGGAGTGATTTCTTCCTTCAGAAACATAATAATAACAATAAATTATTAAAAAGGCCTAAATCTATATCTACAGTTAACTCAGGACTCCTTCAGAGTTCAGGACTGTTGCTGGATAAATAAACGTGCATCTGAGCAGGGAACCTCCAGCCCCTTGCAAAGGAGAGGCAGCCAGGCAGCACTCAAGGCCAGCCCACACACACATGTGGTGCAGCCAGGCAGAAAACCAGCCAGATGGGGTTATTCCGGATTTAGCCCACGCAGGGGCACAGCAGTCCCAGCTTTGCGCCCACCCACTGCCCCCCATATCAGACATGATGCGCTGGGTCAGTGCAAATGCAGAGGGTCAGGTTGGTGCCCACCCTGGGAGAGGTTCTTCCTCCTCTGATAACGGCAGGACGCAAGCACCGAAGCGGAGAACACCTCCAAAGGAAACACACGAGTTCACAGCCACACAGGAACGACTTTTTGGTTTCGTTCCCCTCCCCTGAGACAGCTGCTCCCACCCCCTACGCCCCATGGGGCGGCACGCTGGGCAGCAAGATAAGGCTCGGGGAGGTGCCGTGAGTCACGGAGGGCAGGGACGGGACAGGCTGGGCAGCCTGCACCACCACACTGCCGGACACATGGTGCCCCAGCTCCCCGGAATGCCCCGGTGCCCACACCGCCTGCAGAGAGGGACGGCACGCCCAGGACACTGACGGGTACGTAGGCTTGTCCGGTCCCCGCTGCTGCGCGGAGGTGGGGTTGGTAGAGCATGGCTGCAAGAGTCGCTGCATGGCTGCAGCATTTCTCCTCTGACTTGTGGGCAGGTTAGAGGGTTGCTCGGGATGGAGTTGTTCTTCTTCGTAGCGCAGAGGGGAAAGGGAACCCCCACGCACTGGCCCACGTTCTGTGGGGTGCGGCTGTGCCAGTTGCAAAGGCAGAATTAACGACTTACCTGTGTTAACAGCAGGGGTTAAACCTGCATTTCCACCCGTGACGGGATATGTGGGGTGTGATGCACAGCCCAGGTCAAAGAAAGACCTTTATCCATCATGGCTCAGGAAGAATTGCGGGGTGTTCTCAGTGCAGTGTTCCAGCACACAACCCGACTGTGGGGACATCTCCCCAGCATCAGTCGGGTGCCCTCAGGGTGCTGGCACCCAGGTCTTTGCAAGCTGCCCAAAATGCATTTCAGGCTCTCCCATTGGTGCAGTTACTAAAAACCAGAGCCCTTTGCTGAGCCTTCCCAGCAGTGGGACTGCCCCCAGGGCCCACACATCCCCTCTGCTTTTGGCCCTGAGCAGCACCTCTTCCCAGCAAACAGCTAGCTGCCAGCCCTGAACACCAACACTGGTGTCCCTCCTTTTGCCCTGGGGTTTTGGCATGGGCCAACCTGCAATCCCCAGCACAGGGATGCCCACTGAGCTGCCGGCCACCATTCCCACACCTGATCGTTCCTCTCTACCTCTCACTGCTGCTGCAATTCTGGATGCACTGCTTGGGGGAACCTCACTGGAGAGGCAAGCTCATTGTGATTTAGTTTCGGGCTCAGTGAGATGTACAGAGAACCGGACAAGTGGTTGCCAATGACAAATAGAAGAACAAGCCACCAAGTCAGTAGCAGCCATTGATGGATGATGTTCCTCCAGCAGCTGCAAGCAGCTGAGTGCAGGACAGGACCATGCCTGCCCCAGAGCAGGCAGTGGGCAGGGATGCACCTGCAGCAGGTACTAAAAGTCACCTGTGCCCTTGGCACTGGCCCCACGGCCCGGCTTCCCCAGGGGCACGTCAAGGTGACACGTCCACTTTGGCTGCAGTCCTATTCCCAGATGGGGCTTGGCCACCATGGCCAGCCCCACAGCCCTGCCCATCTCCATGTGCATCCCGTTTGCCTTCCGTTTCAGGATCAGGGCCTCACCCTGGTTAACTATTGACTTGTGCTGGGGGCAGTGTCACCATAAGATGCCCTCGCCAGCAGTTTGGTGGGTGCAGCAACTGGCTAAGCATTTTTATGGCTGAGAGATTTACAATGCCTTTGACAAATAGTGCTTTCCCATTAAGTAACTTGACAAAGCTCAGGTGGATTGACTCCTTTGAAGACTAAAAATGGCTTTGAGGTATCTGTCACAGAATCACAGAATCACAAGGTTGGAAGACACCTTTGAAGATCATCGAGTCCAACCATTCCCATCCTAAGCTAAACCATATCCCTAAGTACCTCATCTACCCTTTTTTTATGTGGTGGCACCAGCCCTGGACACAGGGTGGATGTATGCCCACCCACCACCAGCCTCTGTCTGCACCCCTGTGTTTAGTTTTGCAGGAAGACCCTGACTATTAGAGTGGTGACTCATTAGGTGTGGGCACGGGTGACATCTGGCAGACAGCTTCTCTGGAGCCGCATCCCCACCCCTACCAAACTGATGGTGAGGGACCTGCTGGGAGAGAGGGGGGCGTATGGGGCTCAAAAGCAGTAAGAAAAACCAAAAAACAACAAGGCCAGAATTGTCTAGGGAAGAGAAAAGTTTTCCTCCAATGCTGGGAGGAAACAGGAACACTCACCTGCCACATCCTGGAAAACCCACGAGGGCAGGGATCTGCCGCAGTTTCTTCTTGGCAGCAGTAACTCAGCAGGCTCGGGGTGGAGTCTTGGCCTTACAGTGCCATGGAGCTCTTTAGCAATATTTGTCCGACAACCTTTTTGTTCCTGGAATGGGTTTAAAGCAAATATGTTTCAGGTTTATTAGACAAATAACTCGGTTTATCACCCACCACAGTTCCTTCCTTTCTCTATGTCCTACGAGTGGGGCTCTGGCAGATGCCAAAGGACAGCCATCTTTTTAATCCAGCACAATCTTGGCACCAAAAATAAATAAATCTATCCAAACAATTAAAAGATAATATAATACAAACCCCAGGACAGGGCTACCCACTTGTAATGCAATCAGGTTCCAGGAATTCCACCACCCAGGGACTTTGCCCAATAAATTTTACCTGGTATTAAGGTGAAGATAAATAGCCCAAATAAATAAATGACTTCCCTAAAGCAGTAGGGTTTATTGGTTTATTTTTCCATTTCTCTCCCTCTGCAACAAAATCAATATGTGCATAGAAAAAAAAAAAAGCAAATTTGGCAAAAGAGAGCCCTGTGCAGCAAGCCCCAGAGAGGCCAGTGTCCCCAGCATCCACAGGGACCAGGCAGGCATGCTCTGCAAACCTGGGTCTGCGTCTGAACCTTCACCAGCTCCAGGCTCCACTCATGCCATTTGGAGGGGAGCAACAGGCTCCAAAAACAAACCCATACCAATTATGTGGAGTTGCCAAAGGGGATTTTCCAGACTGTTCTTCTACCCCCCCTCACCAGGGCTGAGGATCCAGGTCAGGGTAGCCACTCCCTGTACTTCAAAAGGAAAACAAGCAGAAAGGAGCAAAAGGCAAGAGCCTGGGGCTGTCCCAACCTGATCCAGCCACGGGCAGCATTTGCCCTCCAAAAACATTAAACTGTCTGTTTTCAGGTCTGTGGCCCTTCTACCAGCCCAGTGAGGGGTTTGTTCATGCCAGCTCTGACATGAGTCTAAAACCCATTTCAGGGATATGTGCCAGGGGGGCTGGCATGGGCCAGGACAAGGTGGCATGAGGAAAGGCTGTGGGCACCGCAGACCCCCTGTGCCACCTCCTGCTGAGACAGATCCCTGCTCAGGGCCACTCACCCCAGGAGGGATACCTGCAGAGAGAATGCTGCTGGGAAGCACGCGTGCTTAGCCCATGCCCTATCCAATACACGTTGCCTCGATACGCCAGGGGACACAAAAACCTTCCAAGGCTTCCTCTAAAATGCAGGTAAGCCACGAGGCCACTCTCCCTGGGAAGCTGCTAGACCCCACCAGAGCAGCCCCTTGCCACAGCCTCACGGCAGACTCGGGTGCAGTGGAGGGTCCTCGTGGGCAGCAGCGCTGAGCTCCAGCTTCAGAGAGCTGAAACCTCACTGCCAGGCTACCATTGCAGCTGGGCATGGCCACCCTGGCCAGCTGCAGACTCCCTCGGGGTCACAAGCCAAGCAGCAGCTTGCCTCCTGCAGTGCAGGTCGGCTTTCTAGCAGTCCCCCGGGTACAGGGAAGCATCCTGCTTAGGGGGGATGCCAGGAGCACCCCACCACAGTGTCCAAGGGAAGATGCATCCCACCTGGGGTGCCCAAGGAGGGGGGGAATGCTGCATGGTCAATCGTGTGGCAACGGACATTTTCCTGAACTCAAACCTTGGGAGGGAACCCAGAGCAGGGCTGGGCAGGAGACAAAGCTCTCCTCTCCTTCCTTGTGACGCAGCAGCCTGAAATCAGCTTTCAGCCCAGCCCTGCTACAACCCGTTTCTCTTTATTTACCTTTCAAGCAGGAAAAGGCACCCTCAGCATGGCTCTTTCACAAATTTTCTATGCCAAGCCTCACTGAAGGGCTTCTTCAGTTAACATCAGGCTCTTTAACTCTGAATGCATCTCCCAGGTGACAACTTGCCTTAGGACGCGGGTGGTTTCCAGGACAGACGTTCATCAGGCTGCATCCCTGAATTACAAAGGTAGGAGTGGGTCCCCAGCACCCCAGGATCCCAGTGCATGGGGTGGCAGGGGACCATCCCATCCTTAGGGCTTGGCAGCAGGAGGGAGGGAGGCAGATGGACTCGCTCAGGTAGGAAATACTTTACTCCCTAAATTACAACCACTCCCCATTCGCGTGGGTGAAGACACTGAGGGATTTGGACAAGTGGAAACATTTCTGTTCTTAAGTCAAGTGTCCCCAAACTTGTCTCCTTTCTCCTTCTGGTTTTAAGGAGGACAAGCTTGTTCCCACAGATTCCTCTGATGGGGCAGGACCAAATTGCAGCTTGTCCTCAGACAGCATTTTGCAGCCCCTAATGTTTGAAACCTGGCTTTGCATAATCCCAGGAGGAAATGCCGCAAGGCTGTGACTAAACATGTGCTCCTTGAGCTCATCACAATAGAAAGTGTGACCCAGTACTGAGAAAACGACCTGCAACAGGAGCGCAGAGGGCAGTGGACAGGCACAGTGAAGAGTTTAGAGACTTAAAAAAGGCAGTGAGCTCCATGGGTGCAGCCAGCTTCACAGGATGGGAGCCAGGGCTTCAGCATCAGGGTGGGAGCAAGCACATGAGCCCATCAGGAATGTATACGTCTTTGGTGACCTCTTAGTGGAACTATGCCTGAACAATGCAATTATGTTTTTAATCTACTATCTGCCTGGCTTGGGTGGTTACAGGTATGCTTTATGGTATTTCCTTCTTTGTCCTCAGGGTAACTCGTGACCATCGGCCACCCCCTTGGTTGTTCTCTCTCATCACCAGCATGCGAGTGGCAAGTAAGGAGGGAGACAGTGGTTTACTTTTCTCTGCCCTTTTCTCTACAGCTCTTTATGCCTTCTCCTCATTTCCATGACCCCTTCAAGCCCAGCTACCCTGACCTTCCCCTGCCAGGGCCATGGGAAAGGGCCTTTGTATAAGCATCAGGTTTTAAAAAGATTTGTGTAGATTTCCGTCTGTTGTGTTTTTCCCAGTGAAACCCTCTGTGGCTGAGAAGAGATGGCTATTGAGATGTGCCTAGTTCCATAAGAGCCATTCAGCTGCAATATAAGTATATTTTCCCACTCTCTTTCCATGCAGGACTGGAACGTTTTGCTCTGATGAGCGCTGCTTTAAAGCCAAATGCCAATCACAATTGTATTAGCAGCTGCTCGACTGTAGCTAGTGACTAATTGGGGGATAGCAACCTTCCCAGTGCTGGGAACGTAAGAAATATGTGGATTTACATAGCTTTCTGACTAATTATCAGATTTACTTTAATGCAGACAGAAATAGGAATAGTGCCTCCCAGTAGAAGGGTAATGCCTGTCTGAGCATCGTCACACGCTCTAGAGATATTAATTAAAAGATCAGAGTCCTTTTAGAGGATGAAGAAAGGAGTGGTAGCTGCCTTCCCATGCCACACAAGTGCTGGCTGTCACCCCGTGCCTGGTAACCTTGGGATATCACAGACCAAGTCCCCACGAAGCCAGAGGGACGGTCTGATCCCCAGCCCACACCGCTGCAGCTCTCACCTGGCTCCTCTCCACCCCTGGCAGGCGTGATCCGGTACACGGCTCTGCTGGTCACACTGCTGGGCACATGGTTCATCGTGGAGACCTACTTCAATCATGGATGGAAAGTCATCAGCCTGCGGAGCTGGCTCGGTGAGGCTCAGCGAGGGAGGGTGTGGGTAGCCCCATCCTGAGGCAGACCCCAGAGCTCCAGGCAGCTGCCACAGATATTTGCACTTGCAGTCCCAAGCCAAGGCTGTAGCCACCAGCTCTGCCCATCAGGGCAGGGAGGGGACAGCGTGGTGGGAAGCTGCACCAGGGCATATGGCTCCCAGGGTGCTTGCAGCCGCGGGGAGAGGTCCTGGTGAGCCGGTGCCTGAACAGCTGCTCCTGGCTTGGGGAAGAGCCCACAGCTCTCTGGGGTGTCTAACCCTCCTGCTTTGTACCCACAGGTGCCACCAAGCAGCCCAGCAGTGAGTACCGCTCTCAACTTCATCTCCATCACACACCACCACTCCAGGAACAGGCTGCCCAGCACTGTGACAGGCTGCCCAGGGGGGGTGTGGAGTCTCCCTTTCTGGAGATATTCAAGGCCCATCTGGACACTGACCTGTGCAATATGTCCTGGGGAACCTGCTTTGGCAGGAGGGTTGGACTTGATGATCTCTAGAGGTCCCTTCCAACCCCTACAATTCTGTGATGGTGGAAGCTCAATAGCTGCCCTCGAGAACCCAAGGCAAAAATCCCACCTTCCCAAACACAGGGGAATTTCATTCCTGTGCACAGCAGCAGTGTCTTTGGTGGGCTCTGCAAGCACACAGCATCAGCTGTGGTGTCCCATGGCTCACACCCAGTGCTATGGCCAGTTCATCCCACCCCACCTCAAGCCTCAGCACTGTAAATCTCAAACAATAAGGTGGTCCCAGCCCCAGGACAAACCTTGTTCATGCAAAAAAATCCAGTATAGGTGTTGCCCCTTTAGTGGGTGACTTTGAGCCAGTGCCAGCCATGCTCAGCCCCTCAGGGACATGGCCCATGTCCCCCCATAGGGCCAACCCCATGGCTTCCAGCTCCACTCCTCTCTCACAGGTGAGCAGCTGCCCCAGCACAAGTGTGGGAACAAGAAGAGCTGCCCTCACTACCATTTTGCCTTCAAGATCACCAGCGGGGCTGCAAACGTGGTGGGACCCTCCATCTGCTTCAACAATGAGATGTAAGCAGCACACAGTGGGGATGGGGCAGCCATGGCTGACCTGGGCTTGACTCAAGCCAGTTTGGCTTCTGCCAAGCACATCTGTAACCAACACAGTGCCCTAGTGGTTAGAAAAGATTGGAAATAGTTTTGTTTGCTGCCACTGCTGGGGATCTTTTGCTGCCTGCAGTCACTCTGCCCCATCACAGTTTTAGTGGCACCAGCACCTCCAGGGCATCCTGCTTTCCTTTCCAGCCTCATGAGCAGCACGAAGAACAACATTGGCAGAGGCCTGAACATTGCTGTGGTGAATGGTAAGTCACTAACCCTCCTCTCCCCACGCCCAGGGTCCCTCCCCCAGCAGGGAACAGGCCACTGGGCACCCCATCCCAGGCCCCATGGCTGAGCCAAAAGCACATCAGTCTGGTGTTACATGGGGTGCAGAGCCACAGTTCTGGCTGCAAGCACCACCAAGGTGGGAAATCAACCCGCTGGGGCTGTGCAAACGGCTCCGTGAACTCCATCCACCGAGCAACACATTAGCCAGCACAGAAAACACAGCACACTGAGGGATGGGAAAAGCACTTTGCAGCAGGAACCTGAAGCTGGTGGCCAGGCAAAGCCTTGAGCCATCCCAGTGCAAACTCACCAGGCTCTGTTTTGAACCTTCCAGGAACAGGCGGGCAGCTCCTGAAAGCAGACGTATTCGACATGTACTCCGGAGGTAAGCGTGGTCGCTTTGCTGCTTGGCAGGTTCCAGCCAGGGCTCACACCAGCCCTGCTGGCTGTTCAGGCTGCTCCTCTGCCACGTGCTTAATGATAAAGTCTAGTGGACTTTGACCAGGGTTGCCAGCTTGTGAGGTAAAGCTCAGCCTTCCCCCAGGCCATCGAGCCTGGAGTCTTCCTAATGCATCCACGTCCCAGGTTGGCTTCTTACTCCTTTTATGTGCATTTGATAGCTGGGAAAAGCCTGATTCCACTAAACTGAACAAACCAGGACACTTGAGACCAGCGAGGGGCTGCCCTCCCAGGTCAGGCAGTTACACCAATCCTGAGATTTTGCAACTTTGGGTTCAGTTTTTGAGTGCTGGGGGTGGCTGAGCTTCCCTGCCCTTCGCAGGGGGATAAATGAGGAGCGCAGGGTCCGGCAGGCAAGATGTGGTCCCCAGGCACACAGAGCAGAGCTCAGGGGCAGCAGGGACCACATCCCTGCACCTTCCAGCTTCAAACAATCTTCCTAACAGCAGCAAGAAGATGCCCTGAGCTGGGGCAGCACCCACTCACAGGATGCTGTAAATCCCACCACTGTTGCAGAGCTGCTACTGAAACACTCCAGAGTCCTGGCAGGACTCCTTGAAAACCACGTGCTAACACCACCCTTTAAGATCCTTTTGATTCACTCTTTGCTGTTTGAGCCTTTTCAGGGATCCATCACCCTGTCTTTTTGGGTTTGCAGCCTATTCTTAGTAACTGCAGAGTTTTAAGGAGAAGAACCAATACCATGAGATTTCAGGCTGGGTTTGGGAGCCAGGACGCGGTGGGATAGACACCGGGAAGGAGACCGCAGTCGTCTCCTGTGCCACTAGATGGGGCGTTGGAGACGAGCATCCCTCGGATGCTGGATGAGGAATAACTCCCACAGCCCAGCCGAAGGCAGGAAGACAGGGCAGGCAGCTCTGGGGTCGGGGGAGCTCGTTTCTGGTGTTGGGAAGTAAAGTCACATAACTCGATTTGCGGTTAGCAAGCAAACTTTAGGGGCAAATTCTCCCCTGCAGTTGTTCTGCTGGCAAGAGGAAAGGGAGAGCCCAGGTGGGAACACAAGATGGGGAATGCAGCATCTGGGAGGGAGTTCATCCTTCCCCAGAGCCATGAGCCCACACCCCAGCCAGCACCAGCACAGCCCAGTTACATCCCACCCACCCAGAGGAGGCTCCCCCATCTGCCACGCAGCAGCTCCTGCTATAATGCCTTTTTCTTCTCCTAATTCTCTTCTCTCCCAGACATTAACAAACTGGATACCTTCCTCCAAGGGATCAAGCACGGCAGCATCGTGCTGACAGCCAGCTACGATGACCCTGCCACAAAGTGAGTTTGGCCCTGGGAGCAACACCTGACTCCCCAAAAGCCTGCAGCTGGGGCGAGCTGGAGGTGCTGCCGCTGCCAGCAGCAGAGAGGGGACAGGAGGGGACAGCCACCTGGCACCACACTAACACCTCCTTACCCTCCTTCAGGATGAATGACAAAGTACGAGCACGTTTCGTGGAGCTGGGGAGCAGCAATGTGACCAAACTGGGATTCCGGGACAACTGGGTCTTCTTGGGAGCAAAAGGGATGAATGACAAGAGCCCCTTTGAAAAGGTACACAGCCCTTCCCTGCCACCAGCTCCAGAGGCTCCCATCCTCTTCACAGCACCTCCTGAGCCACATCTCACCTACCTCTGCCCAAGATGTGGGCCAGAGATGTTATCCCCCAGCTTGAGCCAAAGCACAAGCTTCACCATGCTGCAAACTCACCAACCTCCTCATCCATCTCTCTTTTTCTTTTTCCCTGCAGCACATCAAAAATGATAAGAAGACAAATAAATATGATGGCTGGCCTGAGCTGCTGGAGATGGAGGGCTGTATCCCCAGGAAGATGGACTAGCATCAAGCCCCCAGCCTGCTACTGTGGCAAGACCAGTCCCACAGGGACACCAGCTTCACTGTGAGGACCCCAGACCCATCACACTGACCTCAGCCCCACACCACCCAGTCACACAGCCCAGCCCTGCTCCCAGGGACTGGCTGTTTCACAGCAGGGGCTGTGCAGGGCTGGGAGATGAGCCGTACAAGTGTCTGCAGAGCAAATGCCTGGCCAGGTTTCAGCCAAGCTGTCCTCACCTATGCATCAGTTTGGGGTATTTTATTTTTCTGTCTTTAAACCAGAAACTTTGTAAAAGGGTTTTTTTCAGATTTCTTAAATAAGATATCTGCTTATAAAGCATTACCTTCTCACTTCCATCTTCAGGTATAACCCATGCTCTCCCATGCAGGCACAGCATGCCACATCCTCTGCCACCAGCCAGGCATGACCATTGCACCACACGTGGGTGCTCCCCCTCCCCACACAGCACAGGGCAAAGTCATCCCTGGGGATGCTCAGGCCTTGGTGCTTTCCCACACGGAACTCCTGCCAAGGTCCCACTGTCTTTTACAGCCTCAAGGCCACAGGGAGGGCTGACATTGTCAGGCCAAAGCATTCCCATCACCTGGTTGCATCTTTCCTGGGTTAATCCAAGCTAAATCCTCCATGGCACATCCCCTCACAAATGTCAGGACCACACCAGGGATGTGCCAGTCGAACTTTGCCCTCAGGGAGGGATGTGTGTGCAAGTTTCTCAGGCAGCTGAACTTTTGCAGCGTAACCAATAGGTGGGAGCCTTTCACCGGGAGAGCCAGAGCAAGAGCCGGGCTGGAGAGATGCAACACACCCGGGCTGGCACCTCACCGCAGCCACCACACACCTGCTTCGCTCCGGGAGCTGCACCCCAACCTGGGGGCAGCTGACAGGGTCGGGAGAGGAGAGATCTCTGCCCAAATGCAGGCCGGCAAAGCCCCACAGACCACCTTCCAGGGTGGTTCCCATGTTGCTCCCCAGCACCGAGGAGGTCCTGGGGAAGCACGTATCCCCTGCTCATGCCTGGGTGCATCCACCAAAGCACCGCCTGTACCCAAAACCTGTCTGAGTGAAGCCCTGCTGAGATCAGATAAGCTGCACGGGTGATGGCCCAGGCTTCCCTGTCATCAGACAGGGACAAATTTGCATCACACACAGACTTTAATTTCCTATGATTGTATCAGAGTCTTTCCCATTCTTTAAAGCAGAGCAGGAGTTCTGCAGAACGTGAGGGTGGAACATTTCGGCTGGGGGGGCTCAGAGCTGTGCAGGGTAACAGGTGGTCCCTGTACCCCTGTCCCTAACAACAGGTTTGCCCCAGCACAGCCCCTGCACCGGCAGTTCACATCAGTTAGCCATGCCCTGGGCCACCCTAGGGAGCAGAAATGAGGAGGAATAGGCCAGGAAGAGACACAGCCTGTCCTGTGCCAGCCACCTTCAGGGATGAAACCCTGTATCCAAAACCCAGCACCACCATCTAAAACCAGTGAGGCAACCGGTTGTCCCTAACAAAGGAACTCCCCAAATAAATTGTGTAACGCCCATAAGAACTTCCAAAGTGAAAACTGACACAAACTCCCCAAACAGCCATCACAGAGGAATGCCCCAATAGCTGCATTATCCCAGCTTACCCTCCCACGCTCTTAACATGCACCTGACCGTGCTGGGGTGGGTGGGGGGGGAAGCCTCTGCCATAAATTGATCCCTAAATCTGCTGCAACAGCGACAGTTAATCCCAGGCGCTGAATCATCCCTACCTATGGCAGCAGAGAGAAAGAACACAACTTCACAGACACAACAGCCCTCACATCACACAGCCCTGACGCATAAATATGCCAACTATTTTAAGCCCCCTCAAAGGATCTAGATCTGCTTGTAAGCCAAACTGCAAACAGCCCGAGAGCTGCAGAGGAGGCTGTGTGGGGTAAACGAGCTTGCAGCATCAGCTACAGCCCAGAAAACCACCATCCTGTTTGTCAGCCACAGGAAACGCTTCCTAGCCCTTCACAATGCACATTAAAAACCTGGTTTCAAGCCAAAACAAAGGTAATTTATGTTTCAGCACGCTACAGACAGTTAAAACTAGCTCTAAATCCATTGCTGTGTGGTTACTAACCTACATCGTTGTTTTCAATAAATAAGGAGGGCTGAAAGTACAAACCCTGTGCAGGGACCTTAACCAGCAGCCAGTGGTTTGAGGAGCCATTCCTGCCAAAGTCACCGTGTCCCCATAAATAAACTGGTGAAGTCCGGGTGTCAGGGATATAAATATGCCTTCAGGAATCAAATTTAACTTGCTTGTTTTTTAGAGTGATCTCCAAAGGGCAGTGGGTGCAGAGCCAGCAATCCCCAAATGAGATTTCTGTAGCGCTCTGGCATTTTAAAAGCCGTATTACTGCAGAGACAGGCACCTACCTGGCTGGGTTTCCCAGTGCTGCATCCCCCCGAGACTTCAGCAAACACCAGCCCTGACCTGCCCGGCCTCCCAGGATGCAGTTCCGAGTAACCTGGGCTCACCTGGGGACCACGATGGGCTCCAGCAGCGAACGTGCAGCCTGGGGAGTTCGCAGAAGCAAAGTTTGCAAAATCCAGTGCTGCAGCAGGAGCCAAGAGCCAGGATACTCATGGGTAGCACAGGAATAATCCTGCCTTATTTTTGAGGGTACAGATTTGTTTCGGCAAAGCACCAAAGCAGCAGCTAGTAAGGGTGCCAGAGGCGAGGAGCGGTGGGTGCCGGGGTCCCGCAGCCGGGCGAATCCGCGTCCTGTGACATCTTGCCCTGTCAAGTGCAATTACTGTAATCTTCCACAGCCTCTCAAAATGCGGATCCCGGCTTAGAAACCGGGCATCCGCAGCATGAAAGCTGCCTTTGTGCCTGGGCAGAGCCTGGGCGCAAGCCAGCTGTTAGGTGCACCAAGAAAATGAGTTCTCCACGTGCTGGGAGAAGGGAGGAAAAACAAGCTTTCCCGCCCGACCCTGCTGCAGACGGGCTGGATTTCACCCGCATTTCCCCGCAGCGCCCGCCGAGGGGCCGGGAGCCGCACGGCTGCGCATCCCCCCGGGAGTAACGGGGACGGTGACCACGGGGAGCCAGCCGGTCCTGCACCCCGGGCACGGCCGACACGTCGCACCATGGGGACGGCTCACGGGAAAAAGGTAACAGGGCAGCTTCACTCAGGGCTGCTGAAGCGGTTGGCGGGATGATGAAGGAGGCACCATCTGCTCACGTGTTGCTTGTTTTGCCCCGTACGTGCTAAGGCAGCTGATGTGATGGCAGTGAGGGATTAGAGGGGAAGAGACCTGCTCCTGGGTGTCTTGTCAGGGCTGGATTAAGTAATTCCACCTGATGGGTTTAGCATCAGGGCCTGCTGTGCTTTCGGGACAGCGAGCAGGAGATCAGAGCATTGCATTAGGACTGGAAAAGTTTGGCTTTTAGGGAGAAATATCAGGCTCACTCCAAGCACGTCTGTCAGTCTGCAAGCTGTATCCCACAGGTGCAATGCAGAGCAAGCCCTAAGTATTTCTTGGCCTGTGAATTGCCACCAACTTCCTCCTGGGACAGGGAGGAGCCAGGCCAGGTCCCACAGGACCCACATGCATCTCCCTCTCCTCTAAATCCTTCTGGGAGAGCTCCCAGACAGCTCCAAAAGGAAACAGGGCTTTAAGGAGCCAGAGCCACGTGGAGGCAGCTTGAGACAGTTGTGCTAAGAATGCTGTTGGATATCATTTTGCTTCCACATCTGATGACATCAGTGGCTAGAGATGCATCACCACTATTCAGTTGTGATGCCCTGACATGGTATTAGGCTGCTGGAACTTCTCTCCCAGCTCCAAGAGAAACACACTCACACCCCGTTCTAGTCAGTAACATCTATTGCTATAGGGACCCTGCGACCCTTTGCCCCACGAGGGACCCTGCATGCTGTGCACACATCCAAAGCAGGTGCCTTGCAGAAGTTTGAAAATCCACTGGGCTGTCTTCCAAAACCAGAGCTAGACACTGTTGTGGGCCAAAAATGCCGAAAAGAAATCCACTGGTCAGTGATATCAAAAGCCAGAAGGAAAACTGGGGGTGATAGGGGATGGGCAAGCATCTGCTTATCTTTCTTTTGGAATTCAGAGAAGTGCTGAGGACAGGAGGTGCTGCTCCCAGCCAGCCCTCTGTTTCTCCAGCACCCACCCATAGCAGCCATGGTCAGGGTGGTGGCACACAGCTCAGGGCTGTGATGGCACACCCAGGAGGAGCCGCGCTCGGCCTGCAGCTAATCCCCAGACCTTTGCCCACGTGGCCACAACCTTCAGGTGTTGGTGTGTTTGCAGGGGCATTACTGGAAGCAGGGGACTAAGCTGGTTAGGTCAGGCTTGGCTCAGTGCCACCCAGTTCAGCCCCACTGCGTTCAGAGCCATCTATGCCAGCCAGCCGACCCCCAGGCTGGGTGCCTTTTGGATGGCCTCCCCCACTGCTCCCTCTTTCCGAAACACAGCAGCCCCAATGCCTGGCACTGAACGGCCTGGCTTTGAAGTGCTCCAGAAAGCTCAGGGTCTCCCATCACATCAGCTCACCTTCAGCTTGCTGGCAGCTCTAGAAAGCTCCGAGACAGCTCTACTGTCATAGGCACCAGGAGGTCAGATATTTCACTCCCCTTTCAGCCTCCCAAGTGTTGCCTGAGTTGACAGAAGCCAGTGCCACCACTCAGCTAGCACCGAGCAGGGACATCGTGGTGGCTCAGGGTTGGTGCTGTACCCTTAGGCTGAAGCTGCTGAGGAATGGGGAAAAAAAAACAAGAGACAGTTCCTGCTGTATTTCCAGGGTGGGCACGAACAGCGGGCCCCAGCTCCCCCCCAGGGACCAGGCTGGGTCAAGGTGGTGGGCAGGAAAGCTCTTTCCCTCAGCCTGTGTAGAACCAGCCTTGGGCAGGCCAGGGGCTGTGCCAGGTACAATCCCATCCACCTGCTGCATCCCGGAGGAGACCCACATGGGAGCACCGAGCAGGAGGAAGGCTCGGCACCCCTCGCCAGCACTGCCTGCATTAGCAGTCTCCACAGCACCCCTTTTAAGCTTAGACCAGAGCAGCACTCCAAGGGGATTACAGTAGTGGATTGTGGAGTGGAAGGCACTCCCCAGTTCCACAACAAAAGGGGCCGGAAAGGCTGCCAGCGTGGCTCCAAGGACATTTCTACTTTCAAAGGCTGCAGCTGCTCCCAAAAAACCTGTTCTGGTATCACCACTGTCCCGCGGGTACAAACCAACAGCGGGACTCCAGCAGGATGCAATCCCCTGCCAGGGCACCCTTCACTTCAAGGCAAGGCCTTTGACAGGGCTGCTATGGAGCCAGGACCTATTCCCTGCCGATTCCTCTGCTCTGCAGAACTCCAGCCTGGCTGAGCACAGGAACATCCCTCTAACCACAGCAAGCCACTTTTAAATAATCCCACAAGCGCAGCATCCCCGGGAGCAGCAGCTCCCCAGGGTGCCCAGGCAGATGCTCCCAGTGCCCCAGGGAGCAGGATGGTGGTTTCCAGGCACCTGCACCTTTGCTCCTCCTCTCCCCAGTTCCTCAAGGCAGGGTTTCCTGGCGGCTGTTTCCCCAGGGAAAGTTTTCTGTCCCCAAATTCCCAAGAGTGTCAGTTTACAGTAATGTCAGATGAGCAGAGATTAGCCCTGCCACCGAGCTGGAGCTTTGCTCCGTGGCCGCTTTGAAACAACACGAGGCAGCACGCCAGGGAGAGAGGATCTGCTTGTTCAGGCAGACCACAGCATCTGGCTGCCCATGCTGAAAACAAGGGCTCTTAGAGCATCCTTTAGAACTCCTCTGAGTGTTGCAAAAGGATGGGACCAGCATTTCTGGGAGCTGCTGGGGGATTCCCTCATGAACACAACTCACCTCACTGGTAAGGGCATCACACAGCCTGGCCAGAGAAGTGCTTTCACTCATGTCCCAGCTCACATGGGACCCACTCTCTGGTCTTTCACCCACCTCCATTTCAGGACACGCAGTGAGTTCCCCAGCTGTCCCAGCACAGCTTGCCCAGAGCACAGATCTATTTCAGACAGACTTTGGCTTCTGCCAACCAGCTTCACCAGCACACTTTGCTGCACTTCATGGAGCTTTCTCACCACCAAATCACAAATTTACCAAACAGAGGAGGTGAAGGCTACAAAAATCAACACTTTAGAATAAAAAGCAAGTCCTAAAAAGTCCCACTGCAAAAGGTGGGGGGGGGGGGGGGGAATAATGCACTTGTTCTGCCCCTCATTAGCAGGAGGAGGATCTCAAACAGGTAGGCAAGAGCCACTGCCCTTCCACCAGCTCCAGGGTCATAACAACAGGGTCACGTTCTGACTAAATGTCTCTGCAGAAATCACTTATCCTGGCTGCCAAGAGAATGGTCTCATTTTTAAAAAGGCATCTGTTTGCTGCTCACAGATGCAGGGAGAAAGTAAGAGATGAAAAGTTGTGATTTTCTGCATTTTCTACACATTTTGAAGGAGGCAGAAAGCAGCAGTCATTGTCCCAGCATCACTTAACACTGAGCAAGGGACTCCTCCCTTCCCCAGATCCCCTCATACAGGTGCACACCTGAAAGCAGGCATCACAGTACCAACCCTGCCAGTTCAGCTCCACATGCACACGTCCTGCTTGGAATCATCCCAGCACCAGGTCCACACACAGAGGTCCATCTACAGCAGCATCCACCACGCTCAGCACCATCACTTTTCTTCATTAGCACCCACTGCAAAAAAGACATGGTCCAGCAGGGAGCAGAGCTCCAAAATGCCAAGGCAACAGCTAAAGGGACATTTTTCACAGTCTATGATATTAAATGAAAGATCCAGATTGACCAAAATCTAGTTCTTACCATTCAAGAGCTTAGAAACTCTTACCAGACTACAAAAATGCTGGGCCCTTGTTTGGGAAAACACAGGAGCAAGTGAAGCAAACAAGAGGAGCCTGTGTCTGTGGCTGGCAGAGGAGAGGTTTATAACGAGAAAGAAAAAGGCTGTTTCATGCCAGTGCAGCAGAGCACAGGGAAGAAAATGCCATGAAGGGACCAGCATGGTGGCTGTCCAGGTACAGAGGCAGTGATAACACAGAGCCAAAGGAGGCAGCCCCAGGACCTGCCATCACCACCATCTTCCTGTGCAGCTGGAACTGAACTCACTTCAAAAACAAGATGAGCAAATTGCTCCCAGAAGGGATGGAAGAGCCCAACCACAGAAAGAGAAAGAGGCATGAAACACAGCAGCTTGTGGCACCCAGGAGAAGCTCCGTGGCCCAGCAGTCCCTCTCACCCGAGGGGACACTATAGGGACACAGCCCTCTGAGGCAGTGGGCTGGGACACCGCTGCTCCATCCTGCTCTGCAGACCTGCAGGCACAGCAGGGTTTCCCTGGCTTTCCCTGGTAGCTGCTTCAGAAAGCCGGCAGCCAGTGTCCCTGCCAGCTCTTTCAAAGCATCCCCGTGCCTGGGCAGCACAGGAGCCCCCAAAGGACCCTGCCTGGAACAGCGGCCATCCCCCCTCACCGGCCAGGGCTGCCACTCAGCTTTCAGCTAAGGGGGTAGCAGGTGCCAAGGCCCATGAGCAGAACAAGTCCCTCTGACAGCCACTGAATGCCACCAGTTGTTTGGTGGCACTGGCCCCAGGAGCAAATCCAAAAATCAAATGACAACTGGAAAACACAATGTTTCAGTGTCCTGGAGCATTGTGCTGCTCAGGGAGAAGGATTTGCTGGATGCTGCCTGCAATAAGCCTCAGTTCATCAGGACAGGAACAAGAGCTGATGACTTTGCACACCAGAAAAGCCCAAAGAGCCCTATGAGAGTGGGGAGATCATTAATGAAATGCTCATTTCTAGGCAAAAGTAACATACACACAGAAGATATCAGCTTGGGCTACTGAGACAGCAAACACCTGTAAGTCCTCTCATCCACCTGACACAGCATAGCCCAGAATGGGAGAACTGGTCCACAGTTGGCCCCAAAGCCTCCAAAGCAGCCCCCTATTCTACCTCTTCTTCAGCCTTTTAAAGTTCCTCATGCAGTAACATCTGGGGACTCTAATTAAAGTGCTCCAGGCTTTGTAGCTTTCAAAGAAAGTAAAATAAAACACTGCAGCCTCCCAGCCCTTAGAAGCCAAACAGATTGCAGTGGGTTGCTCTAGCTCCTGGAAAGAGAACAGAGTTTTATTTCTTACCTTTTTGTTATAAGTACCCAGACACACAGGTAAAGCAGCTCCAACAGCTACCACAACACTCTCCCTACCCCCAGAGAGGCTGACAGCTTCATCAGAAGGCATATATGGGCTCGGAGCAGGGAGGGAACCAATTTGGACACAGCTGCCTCAGTTTAAGGCTTTTCCCTCCCCTACCTGCACTGCTACCAGCTGCACCCTTCATCATGGTGCAAACCCAGCTGCCAGGATACCCACAGCAGCTCTCTAGACAGCTGACCTTGCCCTGAAGCAGCACAGGGCTGTGCACACAAGTGCAGGACATGCAGCCCCCCATGCCAACAAGGTAACAGGGTACATGTCACCAGTTTGTGCATGAGAAGCTGTCATACAGGGGGTTGATCTGTGCAGAGCCTGGCCAGCACCAGCCAACACTGCCTGCAGCATCCAGGGCTGTGAGGGAGCCAGGGAGGAGGGCTCAGGCTGAAGGGAGGTAGTCGATGCGCTCATGGGGAGCCCGGGAAGGTAACTGCATGAGAAATGCAGCAGCTGCCAGGTCTGGGATGGCTCAGTGGTCCTCGAATAAAAATGAATTAAAGCAATTAAAGACTTCACTGCTTTGCCCTGCTCTAGGGGCTTGTTTGAGCAGTGCCTGCTGCCTCCTCGAACCCTGTAATAACAGAGACGCTTCACCTCTTCCATCGCTGCCTCCTCCATTTGCAGCCTGGCAAGTGGCATCTCATCCCAGGAACAGCCAAACCTCCTCTGGCCCTTTCCCTTGGGGTCCCCCCACACAAGACCCAGCTGCCCTTGGCACATGCTGCCCACAGGGAACAGCCACGGCCGCTCTGCCTCGCCACCTGGCTACTGGCAGTGCTAGTGGCTGCTGGGGAGTTTCTGCTCTCATTTTTCCCAAACCCCATTTTTCCAAATTAAGGACCAGCTCTAGTGACCCTGGCCAGGAAAGAGCACACTATGGTGTCATTAGAAGAACAGATTTCTGATGGCAGCACCATCCTTGGCCCCTAACACATAGTCCCTGGTTGGGAAATGGAGTAACGGTGCCGCTGCAGCCGGGTGGCACTCGGACAGCATGGCACCCTGCCAGAAATAAATATTGTTCCTGTTATTCATATGGCATTAGACTCCATTTTCACAAAACACCGTTCTTCAAGGTGCTTTAGAGCATCTTAGTGGTCTCTCTGCAGCATGACAGCAATTCTCTACAAAACTGCTGGAGCCCTTTTGTGCCAGTGACTGATGCCGTCAGCAGCTTCCCCAGAGATGATGGAGCACATTTACATCATCACTGGTACCATACCTACAACACAGGGCAGAAATAAACTCCTGAGACAGGTAAAAAAGGGTTTATCCATAGCGACAGCTGAGCTGCTGCCAACAGCACTGAGGTGGGCTGTTCAGGTATTGCCAACAGAGAGCAGGACGAGAATTTCACTCTGTCCCAGCAGGCAACAGCGTTATGTGTTCTGCACATAGCAGGGGACCAAATTAAAAAGCACTGAACTGCCAGTGAGGATTTCCTCAGGACCAAGGGAGAACAGCAGGTCCATTGGCACCATGCTGATGGACAGATGTGGTGCTCCGGTTTGTGCTGGGCAGCTGCCGAGAGCCTCCCCAGCCCCTCTGCAGGCAGATGCTGGGCTTCACAGTCAGCTTGAGTGCTGACAAATGAGCCTTGTGCACTGGCTGCTGTGGGGCTGAGCCCCGTCACTGGTGGCAGGAAATACTCAGCTGAGGTCTGGCCCGTCATGCTCCATCTCCCCAGCCACAGCACCCTGTGCAGCTGGGGAGCAGCATCTGCTTCAGCCTGGGCATAGAGTTCGTCAGAGCTCCCTGAGGCTGGCAGCTATGGTGAGCTCCCATTCCCATGCTGCTGTTTCCTTGCTTTTGCTCTTTTGGCACTTTTTCCTGTGAAATGGGATTCACTCTGCTGGTTTTCACAGCTGCAGCAAGGCTGTGCTCGCCTTCTGAGGCCAGCCCCACCGGGAGGGTTTCAGGAGGGAGTGGGCAGAGCCAGGCAGAGGTCAGCGCAGCACTCATCTGTGTCAGATTGTGTTTTCGTTATGAATAAAACAACACCAAGCACTATTTGAAGCATTTGCAATTTTCCACTCGACCAGGCAGCAAAGTGGCCACCTGGCTTGTGCGGCTCAGGAGCTCCCAGAACAGGAGCCTGACCCTGCACCCAGACGGAGAGCCCAACCTCCTTCTGCAAGCCTAAATTTACAAATTGTCGTTGTCAAACCCCCCCCCCACCCCAATGTTGCTTGGTCACCTCCATGAGAGTGGCTGTAAGCATCCACCCCCAGCTCTGCTTTAGCCCAAGGAACACCACAGAGGTCAAAAGACCAGTGATGAAACGTTACACCAATAACTTGATATTTCTTAAAGCCCTTTGCAATACGATAGGGAAATCAGCTATGGATGTGGCCAGGGACCAGGAGTAACACAAGCTTCACAGCTTCACTTGAAAAACCTGCTCGGCCCCAGGCAGGTGTGTGGGGACAAGGGGAGCAGAGAGGCACAGGGAGCGATGGGGCTGGGTGCTGGGCTGCTGCTGGGGTGGTTTGGAGGGCTTGATGGGCATTCAGCCAAGAGCCAGTTCGGCTCTCCCCCTGCTAAGACCCCTTCCCGTGACAAAGGCAGCGCCACAGCAGCAGATTTCAGAGCTGCTGGCTCAGGAGCACCGGGATGTGCCTGGACACCAAATCCTGGGTGCCTGCCAGTCCTGACTGCAAAACCTGCCAGAATAACAGTGTCCCATAATGAGCTGGGAGCAGAGGAATGTGCACGGTCAAGCTCCCTGCTGGGGAGTAACCCTCCCCAACCCAGCACCGCTCTGCCCCTGCAAGAGAGAGACACCCATGGTTTCTTGCCACAGCCCTGATAGCAGCTACATCGCAACCAGCACCAGGAAGGCAGTTCCAGAGACAGGGTGTTGTTGTTCACCAGTTTCCCTAGCTCCCAAGAAATTTCAGGAATTCATCCAAACTACAGCACTTCCTCTGGACAAGGCCAGTGAGGAATTAGCTCGTGCCCTGCTGAGAAGGACCTGGGTGTCATGGTGGATGAGAAACTTAACATGAGCCAGCAGTGTGCTCTTGCAGCTGGGAAGGCCAGTGGTATCCTGGGCTCCATTAGAAGTGGGGTGAACAGGAAGGACAGGGAAGGGATTGTCCCTCTCTACTCTGCCCTCGTGAGGCCCCATCTGGAGTCCTGTGTCCAGATCTGGGGCCCCCAATACAAGAAAGATGTAGAACTGTTGTAGAGGGTTCAGAGGAGGCCATGAAGATGATCAGAGGGCTGGAGCAGCTCCCCTACAAAGAGAGGCTGAGGGAACTGGGCTTGTTCAGCCTGGGGAAGAGAAGGCTGCGGGGGGACCTCATTGCAGCCTTCCAGTCCCTGAAGGGAACATACAAACAGGAGGGGAATCAACTTTTTAAAAGGGCAGACACTGGTAGGACAAGGGGGAATGGATTGAAGCTAAAGGAGGGAAGGTTTAGATTAGATATTAGGGGGAAGTTTTTTACAAAGAGAGTGGTGAGGTGCTGGAACAGGCTGCCCAGAGAGGTGGCGGATGCCCCATCCCTGGAGGTGTTCTAGGCCAGGTTGGATGGGGCCCTGGGCAACCTTGTGTGGCTCCTGGCCTGGAGGTTGGTGGACTTGCCTGTGGCAGAGGGGTTGGAATTCTATGATTCTTGGGGTCCCTTCCAACCCATGCCATTCTATGATTCTATGATTCTATGATTCTATGATTAGGCACTGGAGAATCCTGCTTGTTTTGTTTCCCCCTTAGCAAGAAAATGGTGTCATCTGGCCCAACATGCCCACCAGCTTGCTGAGCCAAATAAGCCTCGATGCTTATTTGAGCAAATGGGGAGCAAATTGCATTGCAGCAAAACAATTGCGCTGGCAGATGTCTGTGTGCTGACATCACAGGTGGGAAAAAGTCTTACTAAAAAGTTTCTTCCAGTGGGTGGTTCCACTGAGGTCTCCAGGCCAGTCCCAGTTGCTGCAGATGAGCACAGACAGACCAAAACTCAGCAAGAACACGGGCAATGTAGCAATAGCTTAGATCATATCTCCATCTCCAGGAGCATGTAAGAGATGTTTTCACAGAAAGCACAGGGGGGAAGCGAGAAGGTATTTGGGGCTCACTGAAAGCAGGGGTAAAGTACCACTTGTCTAACCTCTAAATCGTATGTTTTGCGGCTTCATCACACACAGAAGTGCTGAGTTTTATCTGCCAACCATCAATGCCTTGTTCCAGATCATGACAACTTCTCTTAAAGCCTCTGGGTTAAGCAGTAAGGCTGTTTTACTCGATGGCTGTGTTCATTCACTCGACACCCATGTCAGCAGCTGCTACAGCAGCTCCTAGACAAAGTACCTTTCCCTGAGCCCATCTACACCCAAATAAGTTGGGCAGCTTCCAACCCTGCCAATGGTGCCTCCCTCCCAAAACCAGGTCTGTGGGAGAGTCACATCAGTTCTCAGCCTGGGTGGCATTTTGCCCACTTTAATACCTCTTTATCACCACGATCTGATTGCAGCAATTTCTTGCCTAATTTATTAGCTCAGGCTTTGACTGTAGTGCAATATAGATGCTGTGATAGCACACCTTAATGGCACCTGTATTGATCTGACCCTGCCTGAAGCCATCCTCCTCACCCTTCCCGTGGCTCTGACCACTCCAATGGCTCATTTCCCTAAGCGCTTTGCTCAAAGCACAAACATGGTCCAAAATTACTGGCTATCAATTTTGCTGCAAGTAAATATTAGAGCACCCACGTGTAGGACAAGTAACAGTGATTAATGGTTTCCAGGGCGGCTGGCTTTCAGCTGCAGGAGCACTGCGCTCCCCAAGCCGGGAGCTGCGGAGGAGGATGCTTGCTTAGAGCCAGCGGTTCAGAGCAGCCCCGGACCTGTGAAGCCACCTCCAGGAATTTGCTGGGGGAAGTCTTCTGCATCAGAGCTGGGGCCAGGAATGGTCCCTGCCCAGGGTGTCTGGAAGTAGCATAGAACAGTAAAAGAACAATGTGAGACTACTGAGTATTTACACTTTACATTGCTTTGCTGCATTTAACCCCACCTAACAGCCAGGCTAATGCAGCCAAAGCGTAGGTGTGCTCACTGACAGGGTTGAAGCAGGCTGGCCGTCCCCAGCAGGAGCAGTTCTGGAGGTTGGAAGTGGTACTTACTCCCATCAGCAGTGGTTCCAGGATCCTCCTCTCTTGCTGGAGAAGCTCTCTGTCTGGGCCTGTCACATACTGGATGCTGCTACCGATGGCAGTACCCGGCAGGTTTGGGGCAGTTCCTCCTCTGTTCGGCTGGCACACTTTGCATCCGTCCTGGTCACCTGCAGCAGGGCACAGTGCTACCATCCCATGCCAGATTTTATTTCTACCTCTTACTCAGGGCAAGATGCAATCACACTGCATGCAGAGGTGATTTTCACATGGAAACAGGAGGGTTTAGGAAATCACAGGCTGGTTTAACCCATTTAATGCAGTACACCTTCTCTACCAGAGCCCTCGCTGTGACAAAAGAAACCCTCTAACTCCTGGAGTACCCATCCCCATGCCCAGCTGGGTCAGGGACAGAGACCCATCCCCTGCTTTGTCCCATGGGGAGAAGACAAAAGTCTTTATCATCTGGGCAGTCATTAACTCCCTGGTGTGAGCCAGGAAGGTGCAAGAACCCGTCCGGCTCCACAAACACGCTAATGGCATGAGCGGAGATTAGCAGGAGTGTGTTCCCACCAGAGAGGTGACAGGGTATCGGGGACCAGGCAGTGCTCTCACCAGTTTACACATACTCTGCCCTTGGCTTTGCCACCACCAAGGTCACCATCACAGTGCAACCAGCATGACTTCCTAGGTTGTAGTTGGATTGCATGAAGTTTCTGCTGGGGGCCAGGGCACACAGAACAGGAGGGAGGTCCGGGCTGCCCAGCCAGTCCCCATCGCAGGCAGCACTTCAGCCAACATCTAGCATTAACCCAGCAGAGAAAATGTTTAACCAGCCTCCAAGGCTTCCCTGTAGCAGGAGGTGAAACACTGTCCACCTTCAAGTCCCAGCCCTGGGTGACTTCAGCAGGGCCAGAATTTTGTCTGCAGATTGCGAGCCCGGTGCCGACCGGCAGCGATGCTGCACTCCCAGCCCAGTGCTGAGAGCAGAGATTTAATAAAGATACAGGCAGGCAGGGCTAGGCAGAGCTGTCTGCTCTGTAATTCACTGCTTGCATCACGGGTCCTCAGAGCTGCAGCCAGACGGACAGCGAGCCTGTCCCGGCGGCAGCGTTATCTCGCCGTCACTGTGCTCGTGTCGGGCTGGATGTGTTACACAACAGAAACGCCAGTAGTTGTGCTGGGTACTCACTTGACATGTCTGGGGGTTTTAAATACACAGGAGACGTGTTCACACAAGAAAGCTCCTGGTGCCACAGCAACTGGCGAGAGAAATGACAGGCAGCAGCCCAATCACTCACAAAGTGACGCAGCAGCAGCTAAAAGTCCGTCTTAAGGTGCAGCCCCAGTACCACGGGCCCAGCTGTGGGTCCCCCAGAGCATCATCCCCTTCCCAGTGCTCATGAATTCACCACACCAGTGATAGAGTCAGCAGAGAGTTATCTTCCCTTTAGGTGCACGCTGAATGAAAAACTCACATCACTTCCTCAGCAGCGCAGGGGCCGAGTCCCAAGAAACGAGCCCTCTACAGCCGCATGTGCCACAGAGCCATGCTGGGGCCACCCAGCTCTTCCGCCAGCTCCTGGCACAGGGACTCCCCTGGGCTTGCTCTTCTGGGGGTGACACCTCCAAACAAGACCCCCTGCCTGCAAAAACCCCTGCAGCATTCACAGCAACAGGGGGCCGTGCTGGGCACAGGCGACACTGTGAGTGATGCTGGGATGGATGAGCTCCCCACGTCACCTTCTCCTGGGACATGATGCCACCTCATAAGAAACATGGGGGGAGGTGGGCAGTTGGCAAATGATGCAACTCCTTGTCTGAAGGAGCCACTCCAGATAAATATCACCCAGCAATCAACTGCCTTCACACAATAACCTTCAGGGAGCTACAGAGGGAATACAAAGGCTTTTTGTTAATCCCAAAGACTAGGAGCACAGGGCAAGATTGCTTACTAATTTAGATAGCAGAGAGAATTGTTGTGCAAGGAAGTCCTGGAAAAACAGCTTGGCTATGGAAAGTCCTTTTGTTCAGGATGGGGGGTCCTAAGCACCCCACAAACCCACTTCCCTGCAGAGAGGAGCCCAGATGTGCAGCTGATCAGGCAGTAGGGCACATCAGACAGAAATATGACCAGAAAATTTTTCTTGCCTTTTTCCATTATGTTTTACTCAGTCAAAAGCAGGTGCTGGTGGAGCACAGCCCCCTTCCACTGCCACCTCTGCCAGCTGTAACCACCCTGACTGTGCAGTGCAAAGAGGATTTAAACTGGTGCTCCTTCCCCCTTTGACACACCTCCAGTGAACTCGCAGCCTGTGTAAGGGTGACCCAAGAGGAGAAACCCACATGTGCAGCCATCTCTTTTTCAGTTGGAAGTTGAGGCAAATCTTTTCTTTGAGTCTACAGCAAGCATCCAGGCTATGGGGGAAGGGGCAGTGTGAGAGGAATCTGCACGGCCATGAAAAGCCCATGGGGCACGTGGGCTGCAAGGCAGGTTGCAGTCTGAGCAGACAAAATGCACAGCCTCCCCACTTAAAGCCCTCTCCTCTGCCTCAGCCTTGGTCTAGGGGCAATATCTGTATGGGACCTTGAAAACCCTGCCCGTGCCTAACCCACGGCTGGTTGGGCTGGGCTCACCACACACACACACAAGCACACGTACGCACATACCACACTCAGGGGAATGTGGACCAGCCTGCCCATCATCTCCTGCACTTGATGCTCCATGTCAATTAAATGTAACAGCTCCTGGCCAGGAGGTAAAAAAGATTAAGTTAATAATTTTTGAATGTCAGTAGCAAATGACTGGCAACTCCTCTGACATTTCACCTCCTGTAAGAGAGCAATACCTGTGCACTCCTTTCCCATTTCTCTCTCTTTCCTTCCAGAAAGAATATTCCCTTCAGTCCAAGCATCCGAGTGGAAGCGGGAAGCCTGGGAGCAGCAGCTCCGGTGAGTGCCAGCAGCCAGCACTGCTCCATGGAGGCTTTGGGAGGCAAGCTGGGAGAGGCTGGGGCTCCTCTTCACACCCAGCGCTGCTGAGCCCTTGGCTGGAAAACATGGCTGGGATGGGGGATACAATGCTGGGATGTGGAGAGGAGCAAAATGCAGAGAGGTGAAAACAAGTGACTAAGCAGCCCCATGCCTGCAGCATCACGGCCCCTTCCTCCAGCCCTTCCCAGGGATGGGAATGTCAGGCCAAGATGTGGCGGTGCCTGTGTGTGCACCCCTGAGTGCAGGGGTGTGGGAAGGTGGCTGGTACCAGCACCACAGTGGTGTCCCCCCAGCTTCCCGTATCACCCTTCTCTCAGTGGAAATGGTTTTGTCCCATCCCTGGCCACTTCCTAGGACCAAAACAACAGGCAACTGCTGCCTAGCCGGGGGTGACCTGAGCTGAGCCAGACCACAACACCCATCCAAAAGCCAAAGGAGCTGCTGGGGTAGTTTAACTCCTTCTTCTCCCTCAACTTTGCAGCCTCTGGTTTCCCAGGCCATGACAATTCAGGGATGGTCAACACAGTACCTCCAGACACAGCAAGGATGGGGATGAGGGGCCCAATCCAGGCAGTGGCGGCTGCATCCCAGCTGGATAGACCCAGGGCAGCAGGAGCCCAGGGCAATGATGCAGCAGCCTTGATGCCACCAGGATGCCCGGTGACCCCCATGCAGGGGTTGCTTCTCCCTCCTGCAGCCCACAGGGTACAGCAGCTGTTCCCCCAGGACCGTGCAGCAGTTGGTAGATGACGGGGTGTTGCAACACGCTGGGGAATAATCACGATAACTCGAGCGGTTGCCCTGGTGCCGGGCTTGGCTGTTGCAGTGGTTGCTAAAGAGAGTGGGCGTGCGGCTTCCTCTGGGGCGATCTGATTTCTCCGGGAGAATGGTTAAGGCACGCTCAGGAGACACCGTCCTCCGTGGAGCAGGGACACAACCTCGCTGCCGGCAGCAGCGGCCGTGCTGAGTGGGCTGCTCAGGCGCTTGGGCACGCACAGAACTGTTTGCTTTTGGAGGGGGGTGGGGTGGGGTGGAATTATTAGCTTGTTCCTCCGTCCTGGGAAAACATCATCTGGCAACGAAGAGGAAAGGCAGCAAGTTTTCAGGGCAGCAGAAAGACCTTTGGGATCAGCACCCAGGAGTGGGTAAGGCCATCGGCTGCTGCTGGCCAAGCTCCAGCCCTTGGTGGGGTCCCCGTGGGGTGACAGGAGTGACAGAGAGGGAGCGCCAGCACAGCAGCCGCCTCCACGTGACACTTCGTTCCCCGCTCCTGCCAGACAGACCTGGCAGGAGCCAGGCAGCTTCGTCGGACCCAGCCAAAAAGTCATGCAGGCGCGAGCGCAGCCAGGCAGAAGCAGCAACCTCAGCCCCATGTCGTGGGGTGTGGGGCAGCACCTGCCCCCCGGGCTCCCCAGGGCCACACTGCGGAAATCAGGTAAGCCCAGAGCCCCCCTGAGCTGTCCTGAGGGGTCCCCGCGTCTCTGCCCGCTCCCCCCGCAGGGACAGGCTGCTGGTGGGGTTACCCTGCGCTGCGTACACTTTTAGTGCAGGTGACTTTGGACCCTGTTTTAAATTTTATTTGAGATATTATGTTCCCTTAATACTTCAGTAGCTGGTTTAGAGGCTGCCCTTCTGCTTCAGCCCTTCAAAACAGACCCATGTCCCACAAGAAATTCCCCAAGCAAACCCATGCTGTGATTAAACCCTCCTCGGAGAGGCTTCGGGCTGGACAGGGGGCACTTGCTGATAACAATCCCTGCAAATCAATGTGGGAGGATTTTCTCTGTATTCAACAAAATACCTTTGAGCTACCTTAAAACATTCATTAATGATTGATGCGCGTCTATCATGGGCAGGCAACAGCACAGGGAAAACATTTGATGAGATATTAAAACTAAGTTTTCCACTGCTGTGAAAGCCTGCTCAGCATCTGCCACCACCTGACAAAACTAACCAAGCCACTCCATGCGCCACTTGCAAAAGGCACTGGGCTGACATCCCCAGAGTGGGATCCCAGCCTTGTTATCTTTGCTTATCGCAGTCCAGGGTAATTAAATGAAATGATTAACCAGCACACCTAACCCTGCCTGCCCGCAGGCAGAGGGGAGCTTGCTGCTGCCTGACTGCACAAGCATTTCCAGCATGTGCACATCAGGCAGTCCAGCTAGCCCCAAACCTGCCAGGATTTCTTTCTTCTGAGCATGTGAGCAGGAGTGTGAAGCTCAGCAGGGACAGTGGTGACATCCAGGGTCCTCTACATTTGGGGTGATTGCAGCCAGTGGTGGGTGAGCAGCCTGGGCTCAGCCCTGTGCCCCCCTTAGGTGGCCGCGGTGCTGGTATAAATGGGGGTCCTGGCCCCACGTCTGCAGTGCCAGCACGGTGCTCAGCAAGGGCAGGCAGCACTGGGGCTACTGGCTGCACAGGGGAGGTTAGGGATGCTGGTGGGCAGCACAGGCTCCACTGATGGAAGAACACTGGCTGTACTAGTGGGGAGCACTGGCGGTACTGGTGGGCAGCCCCATCCCCTGCATGCGCTCAGCGGAGAGGCAGAGGCAGGAGTGGCAACGCGTGGCAGTGGGGCCAGGAGCTGCCCCAGTTTACATTTCCATTGGGGTTTTCTTTCCCTGTCCAACCCTGCGACCTTGTGGGGTTTATTCCTGAATGCCAGGGCTCAGCAGAGGCGAGAAGACCCAGGGTATGCGCTCCTGCTGCCCCCAGGCAGCCACCCGATAGCTGGGAACCGCTTCGACAGCGGCCACATCGAGTTACAGTCACCCTATTGCATTATAAATACCAGAATTAGCCTTGCTTAATTATTTAAAACCAAAGATTAAAAGCAGACAAAGGCTCTTTGCCTCCTCTCTGGAGCACGCGTATCATCTATCAGTGATACGGTCGCCTGGTGACAAGCAAGGAGGAGCGTGCCAGGTCTATCGGTATGAGACGAGATGCTTCCCAGCTGCTGGCACAGCAGCAACCAGAGGAGAGGGAAGTCAAAAATCACGGTGACAATGGGAGCCAGTACCATCTCATTCAGGGAGGGTAACAATTAACATCTGCCGATCTTTGGGCTAGCATCATTATTATTATCATCATCATCATCATTAACATCATCACCATCATCATTAACATCGTCACCTTTCGTCACCAAGGCATTAAACCACAACAGGCATTAAGCTCTTGCAAAGGAAGGGCAGGTATTTTGTTCTGTGCTCAGCTGTGTAACAGCCACACGTGGGTGAGTTGGGGTGCTGAGGTGTGTTTTGTGGGCTTCACCTGCAGACACCTGCTTGCCTAGGGGCATCCAGTTGGTGCGAGCCCAAAGCCTGGCCTCTGCATCAGGCAGCACCTGCATCTCCCCTGCTAGAGCCAGCAGTGCCTGGGTGCCTCCTTCTGCCCTGAGCCTACAGACCACACGGGAAGTGGTTTTCAAAAGCAAGTGCCCAGCTTTGCTCATCCTCCCAGCAGCAGATCCTCCCCAGTGGGGTCACACACCTGAAAACTGCTCTCACCACACAGAGCTTTGGGGCTCACAGACACCCACGTGCACTTGCTTCCCTGCCCCATGACGCCGACCCGGCTACTGCACGATTCTCAAATACAACTCATTAACAACAGGAAAATAATGCAAATTAGCAAATACCATGAATTCAAGAAGCCCAAGCCAAACTTCGAGGTTAGTTCTTTGTAGGATTTAACACGCAGCATGACCGCTTCTGCCATTACAGTCTCCTGGGTAAACCTGTAGGGCCAAACTCCAGCACCACTTCAGCCTGTGGAAGGGTATTGAGTGGAAGTTCGTGGTCTAAAATGAAAAAAAATCATATTAATTTTTGGTTAAGAAGTAGAAATGTATGTGTGCCAGTGCTTATAAGAACTCAGGCTAATTTAAAGATCCCATGCCTCTCCTCTACATGCAAACCCTTGCTGGGGGGTGAGGACAGGCTCGCTCCTGTCAGCCTTTCCAGGGAAAGAAAGGCTCCCCAGGAGCAGATGCCATCAGGGATCACAGCCCAGAAAAGCAAACATTATCCCCCAAGATTACAGTTAAATATGTCAGAAACTCTCATGACTTCACAGGCTCAGGTTACTGGCGTAAATAGCTTTAAACAAGTTCTGCTGACCAGACTGAGTGTGTTGGGTTTGCAGTCACTTTGCAGGACAGCCCTTCATTAATCTGTCAGTGTCTTAAAATGATACAT
Source organism: Gallinula chloropus (assembly GCF_964237585.1). Lineage (NCBI taxonomy): Eukaryota > Metazoa > Chordata > Aves > Gruiformes > Rallidae > Gallinula > Gallinula chloropus. Next base: position 9,788,025 of record NC_140097.1, read on the forward strand.
TCCACCAGGCATCCAGAAAAACAGGGGTTCTTCTCTGTAGCCTCAGTTTTAAGTTTTCTGCCCAGGAACTGGTCCTTTGGGTCAGTGGTTTTACAAACCCACACCCATGGCTCTGACCCTGGGCATCCTGGGGCTTTTGCCCAGTCTCATCCTGTCTACCAAATAACAGGGTTTGCCCACAGAATTAAAAGTAACAATGTCTTCTGAGCTTGGATCCCATTCCCAGAATAATACCCACTGCCTGTTTTCACATGGATGGCATTTCAGAGATGCCTGTGCTCTTCTCAGAAAGGAATTTCCATACAATATTTTTAATTAGAGCAGTTTGGGCACGATCTGCCTCTATCACCAAATCTCTCCCGAGATGTTCCAGCTGGAAAATCAGCTCTCAAATGGCGCAGACAGGGGAAATAAAAGACTGTGAATGAGGTTTGCTTTACAGATTTCAGCTAAACTCTGACCTGTGCTGCAGGAGAGCAGAGCTCTTCTCAAGAGCTTTGAGAGTTAAAGATGCTGAGAGCCAGCATTGCATGGGGCAGGGCACACTGAGGAGCCAGGCTGCTGCCTACAGTGCTCAAGGAAGAGAAACTCAGTTTGCAGCTGGTGTGGAAAAGGGCCAAGGGCCACACAGGGGAAGGGCAAGCAGGTTGCAGTGGGGCAGGACGTCAAGGAGAGCTTGGCAAAGCAAAAGTCAAGGGGAGGAGGTGTTTCACATGAAACCCAGCAAAAAGCAGCGAGCGCCGGTGTCCTGCTGCACCCTCCATTCTCCTTTACAGTCACAAGTGGGGAGGTGCTGGGTAAGAGCCCAGGTCCCCACGCTGCACCTTCCCAAACCCGACAGCTCCGGATTAATTTTCGTTTCAATCTCTTTTGGTTTTCCCTTTGTGAATCATGGCTGGAGCCAGGCAGGCAGCTGTAAACAGAGTCGCACCCCACGGCTTTACCTGCCCTTTCCCGGGCCGTTAATCCCCTTAACATTCCTGGGGATTATTTCCATCCCGCCAGGACGGGGATGCGGCTGCCAGCGGCGGCACAGGGAGCAGCGCACAGCCCGCGGTCCCAGCGCAGAGGGGCTCGCAGGGCAACCCACCCCCTCTGGGAAGGGCATCCCCTCCGAGTGAGGGGAAAACAAAAAGCAGCAGCAGCAAAGGGAGGTGTAGCTCAGCTCCAGCCACGGCTGAGCCCCCCATGCCCGATGCTTGTCGCTGGGCATGAGCCAGTTCTCCTCCTCTTCCTCCTCCTCTTTAGGACCAGGCTAAAACCTCTCTCCTTGCCCTAGGCAGCACAAAAGCCACTCAACACCCTGAGCCATTCAACACCAAAACCCACTGTGTTTTACGCTCCTAGTAGAGTATATTTAACATATTCTTTACAAATTATGGTTTTCAAAGGCATTTGATGCTGTACTAAAACTGCCTGATATACTGTTCCCCAAAAGGCTGGTGTTGAGCATCAGGAGTGGAAACAATTTGCCCCAGAATTGTGGACTGATCATCTTAGCACAAGTGTCTAAGGAATTGAGGCATTTATAAGCATTTCCAGGCATCCTGAGCAGGAATTTGGGCTCAGCTTTAGGTCAGAACAGACCAAGATACCAAAATATCATTTTTCTCTTCCAGCCAGTCCCTTGCCCTGGCCCAGGAGAGTGGTCTGTCTCTGGGCCATCTCACAGATGCTGAATGTGTTCTGCAGGCAATCCTAGAAAACTACTCAAGACTCAAGACAGGGAGCTGGTTTCACAGCCACAGTTGGGAGAGGAGGTAACGCCATGGTTGAAGTCCAACTACCTGCCAGTGGCCCTGGCCTCCTCCTCCAGGCAGTCTTGGTTTTTACTTACAGGGAAGTCACCCAGAAACGTACCTTTCCTAGAAAGCCTCAGCCTTCTACAAATGAGGAAAGGGAAAATATTGAAAAGCAAGCAAAGGCTGGAGTATGTCGAAGCAAACACGGCTGCTTTTCCTAAGCAACACTCCAAAGCAGATCAATTCAAAAGGTCATGCTGTCTTTCTGAGTACAGCAGAGGGTATTAACATTCACATGTATTTTTTTTGTTTATATCTTGCCAAGAAGAATATAAAAATGTCTAACACCTTTTGCTGATTTATGATGGTGGCCAAGGAGGTGCCAGAGCTGAGCCTTGTTCATTGATGTACGGCTGAATCATGCAAAACCAGACATCCTGCTGTAAATCCACTGCAGAGACCTGCCTTGATTTATACCTCCAGCACTATAAATAATGACAAAAAGCGGCCTGATAGCAGTCTGTCTCCCCATACATGGCCATGAATTACATCAGGTCTTGAAGATGATAGATCTACTCCACAAGAAACATTTTGCACCAGGTCCCTATCTGCCAACCTGCAGGAGACAGGATGCCCTGTCCTTACTGCCAGCATAACCCACTCCCAGCATAACCCAAGCTTTGTGCACCAATATTTTTATATTCTCTTTTTTTTTTTCTCAATAGAAATAGACATTTCCTTGATTTGTGGAATCACAGAATCATTAAGGTTGGAAAAAACCTCCGAGATCATCTAGCTCAACCGTCCCTCTACCACATTTGTTCCAGACTAAGGTCTTCTGAAGGTTTAATGTGCTGTTCTTGTAGTGAGGTTCAAGGTTCCTTACAGTTCTGGTCAGGGACAAGGTGAGGGCTTTGACTTTGTCCCTGGGACAGTAGTATGGACCCCTACTGGACGCCAAACCCTAGAGGTCGGTGTCCACACAGCCCTCTGCTGTGAAAACCAATCTCAGAGCTGCCTGCTGTGTCCTGGCCCCTGCAGTATTGTTCAGGCAAACTGAACTCATTGTGAAGACTTCTGCATGCTGATTTAACAGCTGCCTGGCCAGAAATGCTCCCAGTCAGCTTCAGTTCCTCCCACTCCTTCCCTCCCAGCATTTTCTTCATTTCTACGAGTTTCAGGGCAAAGTTCCCCATCTGCACTCAATAAATAGGTTGATAAATTGCTGCTTCTTTGCAAGCCTCAGCCACACAGCATTGGATTGCTGCAGTCTGGAAATGACTGTCTTAGCCAGTTCAGAACCTCCAGGCTCACTGTGGTGCTCCCCCAAAACGCTGCACAAGCAGCAGGTCCCCCAAGGCAGGGAGGGGCCCTTCCCTGATCACCTGGGGTGTCTGGGGGGTGGGAACACCACAAGACCAAACTGAAGGGCTGGATGACACTGTGCAATAGCACTGTATGCTACTGGATGTTAGCCCTGGGTAGATGTGGGGACAGCCTGTACTAAGAGAATCTCTGAGGATCTGGGGCTTGGGGGTAGGGAAGAAGGGACTTCCACTCCTGAGATGCAAAAGGAATCTCATTCCTCATGGATTCAGGGGAAAACAGTACTTTGTAAGTAGCAGAGATGCACAGTGCTTCAGGAGCTAGTGCAGCAAAGCAGCAGGGCCCAAGAGCTACTTGGTACAGAAAACTCCACCAAAGTCACTAGAGTTAAGCCATTTACAGCATTCAGGTTAGCTGTTCAGACTTGGTTGGCCATGTAAATCCTTCCATGCTCGCTGCTCACTGCATTATCCCCTAGCAGAGCACGGGAGGTGGATTAAAGATGGGCAAATCCAAGATCAATACACCCTAGCCCTTCTCCTGCCATGTGGCAGGATTTGGTACCCAGCACACAAAGAAAGAAGAAGCTCTGGGTCTAAACAACAGCACAGGTACAGTGAGAGAAGGTGACAGGACAATACAGTGACACTGAGACTGTTAGTATAGCTGTCCAAAAATGGAGTTTCCTTTAAAAACACCTGGTATTTTATTTAAGTTACTCCATGGAGAGCCTTTTTTGTTTGAAGAATGAAGGCATTGCTTTGCCATTTGAAATGGGGACTCATCCATTTCATTCATGCCAAAACAAACCTTTGCTTTTGTACCTTCTTTCCTCATCTTTTGTCTGCCTTCTGTGAAAAAAAGACCAAAAAAGGGGAAGAAGCAGAAGGAAAAAAAAAAAACAAAGCAATTTTACCCTAGTGAAAACCTGACATGTTTTCTCATTGTTCTAACTCTGACTTTCATCTAACAAAAATTAGCCATGAAACTTAACCCTTGGCTGTTCTTCAGTCTCTGCTTCTCTCTGGAAGGCAGCACTGGTTTTAACTCTGTGGAGTCCAGCTCTGCAGGACTTTGTGTCAGCCTGGCACTTGCCATCAAACACCAAACCACAGCACCTTCCCTTCTGCCAGCAGTGATGTATGATCCTAGAGGAGAATAATTCGATACAAGAAATCACTGGTTCCAGCTTCCAAGCATCCTTTAAATATGTGCCGAACTATCCACCCCAATTACACTCATGTAATGGGCTCTGATTTGTTTTCCTTTGTTCCCAAAGCAGTAGGGCACTGGCCACACTAACATTCAATGAGAAGTTGCCTGATACTGAATCATTCCTTCAGCAGTATTATTCCTTACACAATTCTGTTTGATTGCAATCCACTTTACATTTGATAAGCACTTACTGACTGTGAAAGAATGACCCAGCCTGCTTTCTCTTGCCTTTTCCTCATTGATTTTTTTTTTTCCCTTTTAAAAGGGTTTTATTCCTTTTATACATGAGATTGCAGCAGGAGAGAGAGGCAGCATTACCGAGCAACTGTTTTCCTCGCGGCTCCACCAACCCGTGTAACTTCACAGTAGGCCCATAAAAATACTGTAATAACGAGACCCTTACAGACATGGAGCTGCCTACACCCTTTTCCTGGCACTTTTTGTTCTTACTGGTAAACTTCCAAATTGCTCAAGTGAATAGTCAGGAATAAATTGTTCTTTCTGAGCCCCTGATTAGACCGTACACTGAATAATTGTAGGCAGCCCCACTGTGCTCCGCATTTAAAGACACAGCCCACCACACACAGTTTGTCTTACAAACTTGGGCTTTGCACTCTTTTTGTATAGGGTTTTCTTTTGTAAAGAAGAAACTCAAAGCAGTTAGAAAATACCAAGAGTGAACATACCCTGTGGTATGCCTGAAACCCAAGCTGCCATCACCCCCAGAACAGTGGGCTCTTGCTCTTACACCCGCAACACTCAAATTGTGACAGCACCACCACATGCTGCCTGGGAAAATTACACTGCTCTTGGCATGGGGCTCAATCCTGACCACTGGGCCAGCAGGATATCAGCAAAATCCTTGACAAGAGGTTTCGGGTTCTGGATACAGCAGCACTTCCTCACGCCTGTATTTCAGAAACCCCCAAAATCCCACAGCATCCCCTTGTGCCAAGGGACCGACCTCCTCAGCCAGGACGACCAAAGCAGTAGCTCAGCACAGTCTGCATCCATGGCTGTTTCCAGCCTTAGTTAGACCTATCTTGCATTAATTAATCCTTGGCACTAAATGCTGCAGCTACTGAAGCGAGCGTCTGGCAAGTAATTTAAGTGATCCAATTAATACGTGTCTCATCAACAACATAAAGGGAATATGTTTTTTTTAAGAACTCTAAAACTCCTGCAGCAGCACAGGGACACACACTGACATGGGTGTGGAGCAGCTGGGGCAGGCACTCTGTCTTCTCTGTTCCCACACATCAGCAGGGTGAGACTCCTCATGCAGACACGTCTCTCTTCTTCCAGCCTCGATGTACACTGAAATACAGCGGGAGCGACCAGATGGTGGGAATATCCTGACTCACCCAGACTACATAGATGGAAACCCAGACCTCATCAAGCCTAAAAAGCTCCTAAATCCTGTAAAAGCCTCCAAGAGCCACCAAGAGCTGCACAGAGAGCTGCTGATGAACCACAAAAGGTAAGAGGAGGTCGCTGGAGTGGTCAGAGAGGAGCACAGCAGCCGAGGCTCAAGTGCCAGCCAGAGCCTGCATGTTGGCAGGGCATGATAAATCCCTCCCCCTGTGAACTCACACAGCATAAAACTTGCTGTAGCCCTTTCCTCTGACACAAGTCTCTTTTAAAACAAAAGCAGGATGCAAAGCCCCCTGCTCTGCCATCGGCTCACACTCCTCGGAGCTGCCTGCTGTTTCCACCCACCTTGAGCCACAAGCACGGGGAGATGTGAGGCATCCACACAGTCCCTTTTTCTCGGTGTGTTCTCCCTGACCCTGTTTTTGATATCTCTGTCACCAACTTGCCAACCCCCTGGCAAGGTACAGCATTCCCATGTGCTTTAAGGTCAACCCAGAGGTAGCAAGAGGTGCAGACTGGACCCAGCCATTGAAAGCTGGGATTGCCTCAGTGTGAGATCTTCTGTACAAGGAAAAAACTGATCACTGTGTCCCTAAAAATCAAATGAGTAAAGATAGGCTAGAATTCACATTCCTGATTTCCTACCCTATCCCCCCAATTTAATTCTTTGGGGCTATGGATGCAATATCAGGATAATGACACCAGGGACTGAGAACCTATAACCACACCATTCCTTTGCGGCATCTGAACATCTGTGCAATAAAAGCATATTCCATTCAGAGCCTTTTTAGCACAGCAAGGGATCTGCTGGCTTTATATTGACGTTTGCTGAATGCCCTGAGATGCTCTGACATGATAGCACTTTGACCATGTAATTAAAAGGAGCACAGCCCCTGTTCAACAGGCCCACGGTCATTATGAGAGCCAGACACATGTATTAATTCAGCAAGCAAGCAAGCCTGCCAGCAGGGTACATTAATCAATACTGGCACTGCCTGGGCTTGGGTTTGATTTGATTTTCAGTGCATCAGAAGAATTGCAGGGACTGTGCCCACACCATTCCCTAGCACCAAGGCAGGGCTAACTGTACTGGCCAGATACTTTTAGAGCTCTCTGGTTTGAGAGTGACTGTATCCTGACTAGTGATGCTGCTCAGTTTAAAGGCTCACCCACCAGCACTGGCTTTGGTCTCACAGAATGTTAGTGCAGTCTGACCACGGCAGAGCAGAGCATCAGGGAAATCCTGCAACAGAAGCAGCAGAGATGAATGGCAGCAGGCAGGGTATAGACCCCATGGCACCGGGCTGAGCTGAACTTCAAACTGGCACATACAAAGTGCATCGTCACTTTGTACTCAAGTCCTGTGCCCACCACCGTGCCATATCCCCATGTGCCACTAGACAATACCAGGAGGCAGCCCCATTGTAGCCATCCTGCAACTCCTCTCCACCCTCAGTTCAGTCCTGTACATCTCAGGCATCAAGTTAAACCTGCTTCAGCTCTGACTACCCAAACATTTTCCAGCAAATATGTGAAACAAGCCTTACTGCAAACAATAACCCTTCATTGCTGGTTTCTTGTTACTCTTGATCCACCAGTTTTGCTTCCTGCTACATTACTACTGCGTGAGGGGAGAAGGGAAGAGAGGAGGATCTACAACTTGTTCCTGTCCCTCCTTTGCTGTTGTTTTTTTCCCCTGTAAGCAGCAGGGAAAGGCAACTCAAATCAGAAGCTTGTGCAGCAAAACCCTTATCTTAGTCAACACCTCTGGGTACCAACAACACAGGCTGATTACATTGAAGAGTAGTAACAAATCCACAGGCAATATTGCAAGCTGTGTCCCCAGCAAGCCAAGGTGGGTTTTCTCTCTCTCAAACCTTGGAAAAGCATCTCTGCAGTGGCTGGGTTCTTCCTGACTTGACAAAAACATCACAAAAGCTCTGGGGCCAGTGCTATGGCTACCTTCACTGGTGCTGCCATGAACCACCATAAAGCAAAAGGCAGAAATAACAGTAATGTAATAATAATATTCTGAAATTCGCTTGGAAAACTTCTTTTATCTCTTCACCATGTCCCCTTTCCCCTTAACCCAGCCCTCCCAGGACAGGGCTTGGAGCAGCCCCACTTCAGCAGAGATGCTTCAGATGGCTGGAGGGTAATGGGGTGGCTGGAGGGGAACCCCCCCTGAAGGGGAACCATGTGCCCGCGCTCCGGCATCCAGGAAAAAAGGGCATTTGGCCTCTTGACCTAAACTCTCCATGTCACCGGGGTGATCGCTGGCCCAGCTCTGCTGCAGAGCTGGGAGGCAAGTGGGAGGGAAGGAGCTGCCGGGACAATTCCTGCAGCCCTATGACTACCCCTGCTGGTGGGAAAAAAATCGTCATCATTTAACGCAGCCGGCTCCCTCTCTGACATCATTCCGACCAGTAACAGGAGGAGCCAACCAAAGGCCCAATGTCCATCCCCGGACCACAAGGCTGTAGCACCTCAATGTAACTTCCCGCTCCACAAGCCCCACACATGGACCACAAGCGCTGTGCCCAACCAAGGCAGGCAGCCCACCCACTCCCCAGCAGTAGGGTGCTCCCCTAACACCCTCAAAGCCTTGTGCATACATTAGTGGACCAGGAACAGCTTGTGGATCAGGTCTCCCATGTTTCCATTAAGGACCAAGAAGAGTTTTGGGATGGTCAGGCTGGCAGTGGTTATACCCTGGGGTGCAGGTGCTCCAAACCTTAATTTTCTACGTTTTTACAGAGGCCTGGGTGTGGAGAGCAAGCCAGAGCTGCAGCGGGTACTCGAGCACCGACGGCGAAACCAGCTCATCAGGCAGAAGAAGGAAGAGGAGGAGGCAAAGAAATTGCAGTCTCCTTTTGAAAAAGAGCTTCTAAAGAGGCACCAGAGGCTGGACCAGGTAGTTTTTGGTCATCCCCGGTACATCCTTCACTGCTGCCCCATGCAGCTGCAGCACCCTCCCCTCATCCTGACAGTGGGATTCACTTGGTTCATACCGCTTTTCCCAGGAGCCCAACATCATGCACTAATGGCCCCTGGGTCCCCTCTGGATCCCACACAATGTCCATGGAGCATGCTTTCCAGTTGCAGCACCCACCACATGGGTGCTCAGGACCCTGGGGTGCAACATGAGAGGCTGAAGACATACTGGAAGGCACAAACCCTGCTGCAATCACACCCAAGCTGCTTTTGGGAGTGGTGGCTGGAATGCACTCTGGCCAAAAATATACCTGGGGAGAGCAATATTCAGCGTGGATGCTTGTCAGCAGCAGAGCCATGCCCCGGGCGCTCTCTGAGTCTGCCCTTTTACCCAAATCCACTGCAAGCAGGACGTCTGCTTGTTGCCACTGAAAAGAAAGTCACTCCCCATCCTACCTGCCAGCAGTTGCACTGCAAATGGATTAAACTAGTTTATTTAATGAGGTACAGGACAGGTCCCTTGCAACAATACCGCCAAGTCAAGATGACTTGCAAATCAAAGCTCAGCACTCTCAGGCAAGAACAAGGATATGAAATAAGGTGGGTTAGGGACAGATCCGTAAAGACTTCACATATAAAAGTGGGGCAGTACCAAGACTTACTCACCATTAAATGACAGCCTAATGATGCAAGCCTTTCCCAGGCATGCAGGCCTCCTTTGCTGGGAAGGATTCAAATCTCCTTCCTCCTCCATGCCAGGTCTGAAGTGAAATGCTGCCCTGGTTTGCTGATGAAGATGTTCCTACCTGGAGGGGGGAAAAATAATATAAGAATAAATAGTGCTTCAGTTGGCCAGCAAAAGAGACTCAGGGTGAACATGGCTCTGGTGTCATGGTTTGGAAAACAGGAGCGCCAATGTGTATGCTACACACTCATTCAGCTCTGGGCAATAACTGGACACCCAGCTATAATGAAGCCCTCTCTTCTAGTGTAGCTAATGCACTGTTGTCCTTTAGCATGCAGTGATAACCCTGACTCTTCTTCCTTACAGCTGGAGAAAGAGCAGGAGAAGCAGGAAGACCACGCGCCGGAGTTCATTAAAGTCAAGGAGAACCTGAGAAGAACATCGACGGTGACTGGGGACGAGAAAGCAGCATAGCTCCTGCCAAAAGGAGCTAACACATACACACTGACATCTCTGCACATGGTGGACATTCACAGCTGCATCGCTGGGGCTGCTTATGGTTATTAACACTTGCTCCAGTAGAAGGCTCAGAAAAGGTTTCCCCAGCCCAGGAAGGGATCACTGTGGGACAGGTACAGGATTCACTGAAGAAGTTCTCACATGAGGAGGTGCAGAAAGAAATTGCTGTTCCCCCCCCCCAGACTGTGGGTGCATGCTAACCTCCAGCTAACTCGTGGTTAACCCTTGAGACACAGCAACTGTTGAAGCCAGGGAAGCCTGTGGAGGGATGTTTTGGGGGATCCCTGCTTCTTCCTGGGGGCAGGCTTGCTAGGCACGGGGTGATGGGAGGGTGATTGCAGCTCTGGGGAACCTCCAGGAAACCCAGTGTGTAACTAGAAGGGACAATGTGCACGTTACTGAGGACAGCCCAGGTGACTAGAGTGGCTTTCCAGGGGCACTGGTATCACACCAGTGTGTGAGCCAAGCCTGGCTGAGGCTGCGTGTCCCAGCAGCTCCCCTGTGCTATTAGAAAAAGCAACCTCCACGTGCCCATATCAAGGCAGTACAGGCAGGTGCAACTGTTCATCACAAGCATCCATAAACTGCATCTCAAACCTGTCTGAAAACAGCTATCTAGGCAGCTCCATGGCTGGGCAGAAAATACCTTAGACTATAACATGAACCCCCCAAGCAGGAGGCAAATGCTCCATGCAGAAAGCAAAGGCTGGGTGTTTTCTGCACGGGCATCCATGGAAGCATGCAGTGACCAGGCAGCAGACCTCTGGGGATGTAGTAGACAGACAAACTGCTGCTTGTCCCTGGATTACTGAGCTTCAAACCCTCACCCAAGCAGCTGAGCATGTGCTACTCCAGGAACCCACAAAAATGTCCTGTGGTAGGGAGGTGGTGATGTGGGAACATCACACTGATGTCAGGCTGCTGTCCTGGTCACCCTGCATGCAGCTGGCATCCATAATAGGCACCAGGGGCTACATGGCACAGAGGTACTGACACAAAACTATTTGCTGGTACTTCTCATCCCCTTTTCCAGAAGCCAGAGTTGCCTCGTTTCAGTTGCCACCTTGCAAAGCTAACGATCTTCTTGCTGACACAGCAAAGCAAGTGTGTGTTTGCACCACGTATGGACAGAGGCTACCACATTTATGGGACTCCCATGCCCTGAGGTGTCCACATCTAGAGCTAAAATTGCTCCTTCAGGAAGATCTTAGCTTCTTGCCCCTCACATCAGCCCTGACACAAAACCTAAACAGAGTAACTCACCGAGACTGCCTTGGAGCAGTGGTTCTTGAACAGCAAGCTTCCATGCACCTACTCAGCTAGGAAGGTGCTGCCTGGTTAAACAGTAACAGTTATCCACATAGTCAGTGGATCCATGTGTAAATGAAGGGGAAACTGGGCATTTATCACATATTTATTAAAAAGTTCCTAATCTATTCCCCAATCTCCCTGGTCCAGTGGGGTGGTTCACCTCAGAGGGCCGTTGCTCAGCCTGGCAGCTTGAGTAAAACATCTGAATTGCCTCGTGTGTCAAGAGCAGTGGTAGAGGTACAGGGCTTCTGCGACAGGCTGGACTATAAAAGCCCTTAACCCGGTTCCAGTCCCTCAGCCCTAGCTCTGTGGCAGCTTTTCAGCCTCTTGCTCACCCTAAACAAGATTTCATTTCAGAAATCCAGTGCATATGGTCACTATGGGTCAAACAAAGATCTGAAAGGATCTACTACGTCCTTTCCAACTCTGGAGCTTTTCATCCAGGTTATGATTAAAACCTTGAGGAACAAGAAGCATTTTTTTCAGGAGGAAGAAAAGCCAAATTTCTTCAAGAAAAAAAAAAAAAAAAGACGTTGCTAAGGATGCTTGTACACAGCTGTAAAGCACCCTGCATGATATTCCATAGATAACACCTTCTAAATAGTAAGCCAGAATTACTGTGCTGGGGTTTTGTGAGGGGTTATGACACAGATTAAGTAACCTTGATCAAAGAGCTCAAAAAAAAAAAAAACATTCAGCAAATTAATTAGTAATTTTGCCACAGATGGAAATACACTCCAGGAGAGGCAATCTGTCACTCCATATGCACCAGTGAAATCAGTGTTATCAGCTCACCCAGGCTGGGACAGGGGCATTTCTGCAAGTCCTTGGGTGGGAGCCATCCGGTGAGGTCTGGGTAAGCTGATGAGCACTCAGATCAGCAAGGTGGAAAATATTTTGCTTGCAGTCTTCTTGAGCATGCAAGTATTACCTGGGGAAACAAGAAATAAACATCAAGGCTATTTATCACTATCAATATCACTCCCTTGGACGTGCTGTCCTCTGAGCACAGAGAAGGGCTGCATGCCAGAGTGGCCCGTGATTGCTAAGGGGCGTCTGGATCATTTCCAGCAGGTGTCCAAAAGGGAAAGGGAGGGCCAGGTCACACTGTCCTAACTTGGGCTGAGCTAACAGAGCCACAGGAGACCCTTCCAGTGGTGGAGAGACAGCAGGAAGCCCTGACCTGGCTGCCCTCAGCACCCTTTGGGCCGTGAGCTGGGACCCAGCCGCACACCGGCCCACCAAACTGGCCACATGCAGCTGGTACTGGGAGCTGCCATGGGACCAGGACAGGCAGGAGCATCCCCACAGCACACAGCAGGGCACATGAACCTTCATCCCCAGCAAGAGCTGCAGGGTCCAGCCCTATGTGACAGCACATGGGAAATGATGATTTTACTGTTCAAGCATCGGCTTAAGAATCAGAGGATTTCCCAGCACAGCTCTTCTCACCCTGGGAATGGGTCACCAACTGCCTCCCTGGCTGGGCTTCAACAGCGTGGAGATGGCACCTGAAAAACATCAGTGTAGGCATCACCAGGAAGATTTTGAGGTATCTTTGTGTCTCTCTCTCTTTTAAATGAATTCCTCCCTATGACCCTATACCACATTCCTGCATAAACGTGGCATATCCCTAAGACACAGATTCTCAGAGTACTGGTGGAAGGTGATTTTTGCACTGTGTACGTTGCCTCTGTGGTGTACAGTCGATATTTTGTGTTGGTGTTTGTACCTTTTTATAAAGACACATGTTATGCAACTCTACTTAGTTAACTCACGCTGTTTAATGGGGACGCTTCTGAAGAAATAAGCTGAACGATGATGGGGTGTGTTGCTCTTTTCCACAAGGAACTGAAAATGCTCCGAGGATACAAACAAACAGGCAACAGCCAAATAAACTGATTGAACATAAAAATCAGTGAGGTCTGACAGCAGCTCCTTTGTTAGCACTATGTTAACTTACCCACGAGCTCTCTCCATCATCCGCGCCCAGTGCTGCAGCCACTTCTTATCCTCACACTCCATCAGAATTTCCTGAAAGTTCAAGGGCACAGAAATTGTGGAACCAGGCATTGTGCACTGAAACTTCCACATGTGAGATTTCCAACTGGCTGCAGGTGCCCACCTGCCTGGCATGGTGAGACCCACAAAGCCAAGGAAACACGCTGCCCTTGGATTTCTACTTAGAACTCAGTTCTGACCTGAAAGGTTATCCTCACACTAGTGAGCTCACTTCATTATTTTCAAACATCTTTAAAGTGTTTTAGCAGCAACTAAATACCACAGATTAAATAGATAAAAAGAGAAGATGCTTCATATGTGCAGACCTCACAAACCATGTGTCCCCAAGAGCCAGGACTAAAACCGAACGCAGCAAAGCAGATGAAAAGGACTTTGCTGCCTCACTAGAGATACCCTTAACTGCAGGGATGCCAACTCCCCACTCAGAACAAGGCAGAGTTGGTGCTTGGATGCATCCCTCTGATACCAGCTATGCTGGGGTTGCCACACTGGGAGTTACATGGCATTCAGACCCACCTCACCCTGCGGCACTGATGTGGGCAGTCAGCTCATCCTCAGGGATGAGGGCTCATTGGCTGAACCTGTTCTTCAGGTTGGGTTTCCGAAAGGTCTTCCCACCTTGTTGCCAGTATAACAATAGTTTGCTTATTGTCCTACTATCGTGGGTCCTGTGCTCCATTTCCTGGCACAAACCACACAAAGGGAAACATCTTTGCTGGAAAGCCTGCCTGAATACAAGCCTGCATGCACACCAGGCTGTGAACAGGCTCAGGGACAGGCTTCTGCCAACCTGTCATCCCTCAGCCTTCCTTCAGGAGACCCGACCCCGCTAGCTGAACAGCAAACAGCACTGGCATAGAATCCAAGGGACGGGCATGAATCTGTGCCAGTGGAGGTTTAGGTTGGATGCTAGGAAGAGGTTCTTCACTGAGAGGGTGGTCAGGCACCGCAACAGGCTCCCCAGGGAAGCAATCACAGCACACAGCTTGGCTGAGTTCAAGAAGTGGGATCCTTATGGGTCCCTTCCAGCTCAGGAGATTTTATGAGCCTAAGGCTGAGCGGTTCTGACTCCAGCAGAAGAAAACAGCGGAGCAACCAGAGAAAGCCCATGGATAACCTCAGAAAGATGCTACTGCTGCTGGTAATCCCGAGTCACCATAGGTCATGATGCTGTGCAATACAGACTGAGATACCAAACAGCAAGTCCATAAGACACCTTGTTGCTCTGGGAGGGTGATGGAGCCATGCAGCACCTTTAATCTGCCAGGCACATCCCTAATGCAACACCCAGTGCCCATGAGCACACTCGTTGTCAGCTGTTCTGATTTATTGTTGCTCCCCATGGCTGCTGGGCTTGGGTCATATAAGGTGAAGTTTAAAATTATAGTTACGCAAAACTACACCTGATTTCCCATCCTTTGTTTAACTTTCCCTGGTAAAGCAATTCTGCGGGCCTGGTGAATCCCACTCGTTTCACCCCCTTCCCTAACAAAGCGACTTCCAGTGAGAGAAGTGGGTCTGCAGCAGCAGCACTGATGAAATGGGCAGGAGGGGGCTCCTCTCCTGTCAGGATTGTACTCCTGTAGCTGGGGGGATTCGACTTGTCAGCCCCTGCCCACCAGGCACCAGGACAGAGTACAGCAGGGACAAAGTCAGGACGGTCAGAGATGAAGGCAGCACAGGCAATGAAAGCAGCACACACCCCATGGCAGCCTCCCTCTGCCCCCAGCACAGCACAGCCTGCCGGGCACATCCCGGGGCTCCTGCCTTGCACCCCAAACTGCAGGGAGGGCTGAGGGCAGTGCCATAACCATGCCGGGAAAACCCTGAGCAAGTAAACTCCACAGGCTGTGAGTAGCGAGAGCCCGAGGGGTGCTACCCTCCATCCAGAGCAAGATACACAGTACTGGGACGGAGACAGGGTGCTGCTGGGGTGGCACAGCTGAGAGGGCAGCCTCCAACACGCAACTAACCTAAAGTCAGACCAGAAAAACGACGTCGCTTGTTAAACCGCAGCGGCGGCTCCAGCCCCCCCGGCACTGGGAGCTGCGGGATGTTGCGCCTGGCAGGCGCAGAGGCCGCTGTCGGCAGAGGTCGGCGGTGTCGCGCCATCGCGCACACGCAGAAACACCCAGGGCCGAGTCCAGCTCCCTTGGTCCCGGGGACAAGGTCCCTGCGGCGGGGACGCCGGGAGCACGGCCCAGGGAGGTAGGCAGCAGCCAGACGGCTCCCCAAAAGACGCCTGGGACGAGGTACGTGGTGGGGGGGGTTGTGTTTGCACGTAGCGGACAGACACACACAGATTTGTCTCACGGAAGAGGGAGCTGGCGGCTGAGCCATCCGGTGCTGCGGCGCTTCCTGGGACGGCTCAAGGGCAGGTCTGGATTACTCCAGAGCGCGCTGCTATTAGGCTTTTATCCCCTCCAAAACAGTGAGACACCCTGAAATAAAGGTGCGAGTATCAGATAAACAAGACTGAAGACCTATCTGCAAGAGTTTCTGGAGTTTACGTTTCCTACACTATTAAAAACAGCTCAGAAAGTCAGCCCCTCTTCAAGGGAAAAAAACTGCTTTGTTTTTCCACGTAACAGGCTTCCTTTTAAACTATTACCCTGCAACAACACGGGGATGGCAAGGTTAGGAGTTAATGTAAAGCCGAGCCCGGTGGGAAGCGGGACGGAGGCAGCAGGAGCAGAGCTGCCAGCGCAGATCCGGGAGCACCCCAGCCAGCACCCCTGGGCTAGGGAGCAGCACCCAGCGTGGGGGGAACGGGCCAGGGCCAGAAACTCCCTTAAACGTTAACATTAATTAAACATTCATATCTGGGATATTCCAACTTCACAAGAAAATACTGGGGGGCAGCCTGGCGAAAGGAAAAGATTTGGCGTTTAGAGCAGTATCAAACCCCCCGCATTTTGAGCCCTTTAAAGCACCCTGGATTTTCTCTGTCCTTATTGCACTGAGGATGAGGCAGTGCCCAACATTCATGCAACCCCTGTTTGTTTGTTTTTTGTAAACTAACATGGAAACGTGCCACTTCATGTACAAAGTGCACTCCTACAGCGGCTGTGCTGAGCGCAGCGCCCTGCAATAGCTGCAGCACTTTGGGAGCCATGCCCCAGGCTGCCTGCGCAGGTACATCTTGGCCAACCTACTGAAACCAACTGTTCCCCGCTGCACCCAGCACCTTTATCTGCCACCCACTGAAGGGGTGCTGGCACCTAACGAGCCCCATCCCTTCCCAGAGCAGCTCAGCCTCCAGCATGGCTCTGCTAGGGACCGGCAAGTACTCGCAGGGCTCGATCCTCGGCAGCGTGAATCCTGACCTCGCCAGCGAGAGGCAAACGGCCTCCTTCAGCGTGGAGAAGCTCACGGCCTGGCTGGATGGCGGCATCGAGTGCACTCGGATGCGGAGGGCGGTGGGTGAGTGAGCCTGACGAGGTTGCTGGCTGTGGGCCGGTATGGAGCGTGGCTACGTCCCTGTTGCTTCTGCTCCTCCTTTGCATGGTGGGTTCGTGCCCCCGGGTATTTGTTTATCACCCACCTGTTAAAAAAGTGGGTGAGTGGGGTTGGAGCCCCTGCTTGCGTAAATCAATACCGCTCCCCCGCAGGCACTCCTGCTGACTGAAGCTTCTCCCCTTCCCTGCTCCCATCCCCTCCATCTCTGGGGAGACTGGTTAAACTGGAATATAAGGACTGAGGGTGATGCAGATGGACATCTCTGTGCGAGGGGGATGCGTGCAGGGGCCAGGGTGATGCACACCCTGTGTGAACCACAGCCAGGGACCCTCCTCGGCACATGGAGCTCATCCAGGTGGGGAATTCCTTGTGTGGGCTGGCTGGGGCAGGCTGAGCTGCTCCCATTTGCAATGGGTGTGGTGAAAAAAAATCACCATGTGAGAGAAGAGACAGATTTTAAAAGAAAAAAAGCAAGCTCTTCTGTCTCTGTAACCGTCCCCATGCGACACCCGTACCAAATAAAAAGGCCTCTGGGATCACACACTTCACAGTGCGACTGAGTTCAGTAGAACCTTAACTGTGCTGGACTCAAAGGTTTCCAGGCAAAAAGGGAGCAGCAGGAGCACGCAGGCTGACACAGAAGGAGCAAACGCAAGAGTCAGTTTGCAGTGCCACAAAGGGACAGTAAAGTCCCGAGCCAAGTGCTGGTGCTGACTGAGGTTCACACCAGCAGCTCCAGCTATTAACAATCCCCTGGTTAACCCTGGGCAATATGGGGCGAACTGTGGCTCTTGCAGCCATCACCTCTGACACCTGGCCACGGGACAGTGCCTTACCCAGCAGGTTCCCCATTCCCAGCTCACAGGCCCCTCTCCCAGGCCCACTCACTTCCCCTCCTCCTTCCCCAAACACATCGCTTCCCAGAGTTAGGCAGTCAGGCTAAAGAGTCATGGCATCGGCACGCGTGACACCAGTCCTGCCCACACCGCCAGAGCGGGGCTGGAGGCACCGCCTGCACCCCCAGCCCCCGAGAGCCAACTGCTCTGTGTGTTGCTTTGCAGTCGAAGCCATCGAGAGCGACCCCGTGTTTAGCAGAGAAAACCAGTACTTCCAGAGCCAGAACGAGCGGTACGAGGCAGCAGTCAGGAAGGCCGTTCATCTCCAGAAAAAGATGCATGAAATGGGATGGACGGAGAACGGGCCTGAATTTAAGCACATTATCAGGTGATTTTTTTAATTTATTTTTTTTTTTAAACCTACAACTAATCTGGTGTTCAGATCTCTGTGTGACAACAAGAATCAGCTTCAACAATGGCTGGGAAAGGCCAACAGCTGTCAGGGAGGGTTTGGATACAAATGTGCTAGAGGTTTCTACTCAAGCAGCATGCTCAGGAAGAGGGAAAATGATGGTAGAGGACAGGGAACCTCTCAAAGAGCAGCACATGGGTACAGGGTGATAGATCAGAGCAGTGCACATCCCCAGCATTCCACTTCAGCAAGCACCTTACTCGTGCTACAGCTCTCACACTACCCCTTGGCTGTTTTTAAATGCGTAACCAGGGTTAAAAGGGGTGCTGTTTCTGCTGTGTTACTGATTTCCAGATAAACTAATTAAAAGTTACACTTTATCTGTGTAGAAAACCCATGGCAGGGAGGAGGGGGACACCAACAAAAGAAGAAAACCTTAGTTTGTAGGTAAATGAAATATTTTTCACAATCCTTTCCTTGATAAAAATCTCTTTAACACTTTGCATGGGGTTAAGCTCCACATTTTTTCACTGTAATTGCTGGCCCCTCTTTCTTTCCCCCTTTGCTAAATAAAAGCAGCAGCAGCAAACTGCTCGGTGCACGCTGTTAGCTCGGGGGGGTTACATGCCCAGTAAAAAGTGTATGTTCAGAAGCATCATCCCAAAGGGCAATGCCTGCACCTCACACATCACTGCTGCCACACAAAGACACTTTCCAGTATTTAATCATATGAAGGATTATAATTCTTTATGCTAAGCTCTTCGCTGCCTACTGCGAGCAGGACTGATAAAAAGGGGAACTCTTCCATCAAAAGCTGTTGGGCCTGATCATTATATTCCCAGTAACAAGCAGCTCTCCTCCCTCAGAAGAAAAAAAAATAAAGAAAGAAAAAAAAGAAATCCCAGCAGATTTTAAAAACCTGGACAAAACTGCACAGCCTCCCCCAGCCAGGCTGGCTTTTATCAGCCCCCCTGATGCTGCAGGCTCTGCAGGACCAGAGCTGCACTGCCAGGGCTGCTGGATTAGGAGCAGAGCCTGGCAGGACACCTCTTTTCTTGTGAAAACACCAGGTGAGGAGCAGGCTCTTACTGTGCAGCTCCCGGTGCCAGGCACGGTGAAGCGCTCATGCACATTTGTAAGCCAGCTTTCTTTAAAAGTAACGTTATTTCTGGATGGGCTGCCAAGGGGTTCATTAAGTCTCTTCTCTGTTAATCAAAGTAATTGCCCTTTAACGTCTTTGTTCATATTATCCTCCCCCCCACCACTTCTGCAGCACGGCTGATTCTCTCGCAGGGCCAGTATAAAAGAAAGGGCAGAGTCATCTGTTAAAAATAAAAGGTATCTCTCTGGAATGAGATGCTCACTAGAGCCCTGCAGTAAAGCAACGTGCTAACAGCCACACAAAGCTACCAAGACCAGCACCGCCACTTATTTTTAGGTGTACTTACGTCTATGAGGTGATTCAACCATGTTCTGAGGAACCCCAGGAAGAGGGCCTGTATTCCTCCTGTTTCCTTAGGATTTCTTGCACACACACACAAACCCCCCAACCTTAAACCAAATGAGTTTCTGATTTGAACCATGGTGCTTACTGTACCCAAGTTCCCATACACAGCATCTGGAACAGTTGCTTTTAGGATGTCCACAGCTCTGGCAGCACCAAAGGACCTGACCAGACAATAAATCAGAAGTTACTGCTTATCTTTTCCACAAGAACAAAATAAAACTCAAGTCAGGCCAAATCTCCATGAACCCTGGTGTGGTTCACTGGCAGCAAATACCAGGGAGCAGTACAGCAACAAACCCAACACATTGAGGCATTTTCTCCAGAACAGGGAGGGGACAGTTCGGGAAATCCAGGTCTCAGATGCCTGCATACACAATTCAGCCCAGGCAGTGCATTGCCAGGATCTGGGCATGTTAGGGTAGGGTGGTGGGGTTTTTAACTCAGCCTTAAATCATGGGCATAGGGACTTAAATCATGGCATAGGGAAAAAAAATCTTGCAAAGTAAAACAAAGATACAAAGGGCTCACAAGCTAGCGGAGCCACAGGAGCTTTTGGAGCTGAGCTGTGTATTTAGCTCAGCATCTGCTACTCAGACAGTTCTTCCAAGAGCAAGTGAAATAATGAGCAAACAACACTTAAGCAAACTGCGTTATGAAAGAAGGAACAAAGCCAGCCCAGAAAAGCACCTCTTCTGCAATACTGTGCTGATGCTGGACATTGGGTAAGGTAGAACAATGTAGAAATCAAAAGGCAGCAGGTAGTACTGGCTGGTGACTGCTGCAGCATCACTGCCTCATTCATCGCATCCCTGGAACTTCCTCCGTGTGAAAACACCCCGTGTGCCTTCTCCGCAGGGCTGTAGCGGGAGACATCGCGTTTCTCCTTCACCGCGTCTTCATGAGAAGTATTTCAGTGCTGGGCTCTGACAAACAGATCGCCACGTGGATTCCTCTTGCCACCCAGTATCAGCTTATTGGAAGTTATGCCCAGACAGAGCTGGGGCACGGTAAGGCTGCACTGAAAACACAGCATCTCCGCAGGACAAAAGGCCCTGGCCCACGTTCTCTCAGGGGAATTGGAGTTCCAGCTGCCCGTGTGTTACTGCAGCAGGCGTGGCTGGGGGCGGAAATGTCACCTGCATGTTAGGGGTTGATGTCCTCGGTGTTCCTCTGCAAGCTGCAGATGCATTGCCTTTGGCTTTGCCAATGTGGAAGAAATAACA
This sequence comes from Gallinula chloropus, assembly GCF_964237585.1. Lineage (NCBI taxonomy): Eukaryota > Metazoa > Chordata > Aves > Gruiformes > Rallidae > Gallinula > Gallinula chloropus. Next base: position 9,808,590 of record NC_140097.1, read on the forward strand.
GGGGTGAAAGCTGGTGGTTAGATACCAGGCCATCGCCATCGGCGGAGGGGATCAGCCAGGCAGCTTGCCCAAGTCGATGGCTGTCACCACGACCCAGGCAGCTTGCCAGACTACCACATAGCTCAAGAGATCTTTGCAGGCAATGGTGTGGGGTCACCATCCCGTGGTTACCATCAAGAGGGTAATCCACAAAACCCTGGCAATACCCACACCGACCTCACGGGATCCTCTGCTCTCTCCACCCTTGTGATCCACCAGGAGATTTTATCTTTTTTTGTTTTTTAAGGAACTTACCTTCAGGGTTTGGAAACAACAGCAGTCTTTGATATCACTACGCAGGAGTTTATACTGAACACACCGAAGATCTCTGCCATGAAGTGGTGGCCCGGAGACAGTAAGTACCACAGAGAGTATTTTGGGTTTCCTCATTTGCCTCCATCAGTTACTCGGTGTGCTCTGCTCAAGCTCTGTGCTTGAGGGCCCAAGCAGAGGACTTCAGTAAGAGAAGCACACACCGAGAGGCAAGTAAGATGCCAAAGGGTTTTGTACAAGTTCAAAGGCCAGAAGTGAGCCACCATCATCTATCAAAAGCCCTCGGCTGGCAGGGCTGGGGAGCTTCGCTCAGGGAAACTTCTGCCTCTGCAGGAACCAATCTTCTCTTCTTTGTAATTAGTACTCAGACGACCAAAAACTGCAGGGAAGTCATCAGCATAAAGGATTCAAGTGTGAATTTCACAGCTCCCTTCAGGAATGTCTTTCACAGAAAATAGCTGGAGTTACTCTCCCAGCCACTTCCCACTCCCTCAGCATTGCATGAACTTTAACTACTTAGTTAAAACTGTTCATCCAAGCCTGACAGGCAGCAACAGAGGCAGAAGGATGACAACTTCTGAGAGCCAAGAGCAGGCTTAGAGCAGAGATTTAGGCAATCTCCAGCTTCCAGCAGCTCTGGATCACACCTACGCTGACCCATGTTAGCGAGACCTAACACACACTTAGCACTGAGCGCTGGTAACTGTGGAAATGTTTGTGCTGTACCTCATCTTAAGGGAATGGGGCTGTTTTTCTTCTCACAGTGGGCAGGTCAGCGACCCACACGGTGGTCTTTGCTCAGCTGTACATCCACGGGAAGTGCTACGGTGTGCATCCCTTCATCGTGCAGATACGCAGCCTTCGGGACCATTCACTCTGCCCAGGTAAATGACTCCAGACAGTGCAGTACACAGGCAGATGCTCTGCCCATTTTGCCTTTAAAGGGTATCTAAAGCATTGGGCCCAGGGATAGCGAGCACCAAGGCAGACACCCAAGGCACAGCCATTATTAACCCCAACCTTTCCACCTGAAGGAGAACTTACTGCATCGTAAGCCCCCTTCTTAACCAGAAGCCTGGCCTGCTCTGCCCACTTCTACATTAACACCTCCATTCTGACCCCAGCCAGCGCCAGTAACAGACTGATTGCCAGGAGGCATTGAAATGCCTGTTCCATCCCTCAGGCAAGATCACCCATGCTGGGGAAGAAGCAGAGCTCAAAGTGTCCTTCTTTAAGATCCCCATCCTGCTGCAAAAAGGGGAGGAAAAAAGTTAAATGGAAGTAAGCAGGCCATGTTTTCTCCCACTACAGGCATAATTGCAGGAGACATTGGTCCCAAAATGAGTTTTGAGCATGCTGACAATGGCTTCCTCATGCTGCAGAACGTGCGTGTCCCCAGGGAGAACATGCTGAACAAGTTTTGTGAGGTACGTGTGGACTCGCGTCACATCTCAGACATGCCACCCAACTCTCACTGCACAGCCAGAGAGATGACAGGGACATGCTTAAATTTAGGACAGAAATCTTCCCTCGAGGTCTCCATGAGCCTCTGCAGTTTTATCATCACAGGCAGAAGTTACCTGAATCCCAAATGTAACTGTGTCAGGAATTCCATGTTCAGAGGCTGGGGCTCACAGGGCCGCCAGAAGCCGCCGGAGTTCGTCTCTTCAGATGGATGTGTTTCACCCACCACACATAAAAATATTTCAGCTTGCATTCAATTAAGGATTTCAATGTCCATTTTATTCTGCACATAGAGATTACACAGCCATCCTAGTGTTGAAGAAGGTGGCCTGTAACATCCTCTCTCTCCCCTAAGGTTCATCCAGACGGCTCCTACGTAAGGCGGGGGTCACAGCAGATTAATTACTTCACGATGACCACCGTGCGCATTTCCCTCATCACAAGCGAAGTGGTGCTGCCTCTCATGAAAGCCTGCACCATCGCCATCCGATACTCTGTGGTTCGCCGGCAGTCCAAGCTACAGCCTGGGTAACACCACACAAATCCACAGCGCTGGGAAGGGGATCATCTTCGCCCCCCCCCACCACCACACACACACACACCAGTCTGTAGTTCTAAGTTCCATCTTATCTCACAGCACATTGCTGGTTTATTTCCTGGCCCAGAGAGGGTATTACAAACACGCTTCCCCGTTATTTACATTGAGCATCAGTCAAAGTACAAGAGAATGTTTACAGTTCTTCCTGAGACAAGTTTCAGAGTTTGAGCAGCTCAGAGGTTCACTCAGTTTTCTTACGTCTGGCCTTCCCGTGTAACCCCGTAACTCAGCAGAACCCAGGCAAAGCAGAGAAGCTGCTGAATTGTTACTTCATAGCATCCTGCTAGTGGGAGCAACATTAAAATAGCTCCCAACATCCGCAGTTCTGCTGCCCTCACTGAATGCTGTTAGCCCAGTAAGAGCCCTGTAATGTTTAGACAGACACTCTGATTTGAATGGGTTTCAAACATTTCCGCTTAAACCTCCTTTCAAAGCAAGACGATCCTAAGGAGACCAGGGCTTGGTTCAAACACAACCCAAACACAAGAGCACAGCATGCTGAGCTACTCTAATAACCACTTCCAGCGTTTGAAGTCCTAACTGTACTAACCACAGCAGAAGCTGTAAGGAACAGCTAAAAAAAGCTCAGAAAGCTTAAAATAATTCCGACTCAAATATTTCCAGAGAAACCTATTGGCACCCAGGGCCACAAAGATCCAGTTTGAAAAGCAAATGTTTTTCAGGGTTCGGTGCCACCACCCTGCCTACGCCACCTACCGACTTGCTGTCCTTGAAGGCTTCAGCCTCATCCCCTCACACAGTCCCCATCCCTGCTCTGTACCAATTGATCACACAGAGACTCTCCCACTCTGTTAGGCAGGTTCACCAACACTACAGAAAAGTCTTTGCTCTGAGTCAGGGCTGTTTTTCTATGGCTTAGCAAGCTGGGCAGGTTTGCTGCTGCTACATCAGCTCTGCTCTGTCCACATACTGCTCCCTGACAATGAAAAGCACTGGTTTTCATTAGGCAGTAGGTAAATAACAGTAGCTATGTCTGTGCCTGTGCTTCCCCTACTTCATCAACTTTCTTCCAACAGGGAAGAAGAAGCGAAAATCCTCGACTACCAGACTCAGCAAGAGAAATTGCTGCCCCAGCTGGCAGCAGCCTATGCCTTTCATTCCACCAGCGACTACCTGCAGAAGCTCTACGACAAGTGCTACAGCGAGATCCAGAAGAAGAACTTCGACATGCTGCCAGAGGTGAGCCACAGCAGGATGCCCTCCTACAGCTGGTTTGCATTTCTCATCTCTGAAAATGTTTCAGCAAACTGGACAAGACGTTCCTCTCACCGCTAGGTAACTGGAGAAAGAGGAAGCACCGAGAGATCAAATGGCTTGTCCTAGGTTCACAACCAGTCAGCAGCAGCATTTGCTTTACTGCCCCAAATTTTTGGCTTTGGGGACTATCGCAGAGTATAAAGTCCTTGAAAAGCAGGGACATTTATAAAAACCTTGCTCCAGGTAGCTGGTGGCACAAAGTGTTATTTCACAACTGCACCTACAAACACAGATGCCGATAGCCACTCCTGAGCCAGAACCAAAAATGTGACTTTTTCGACAGACCATAAGATTTTGCAATGAACACACACTCTGGACAAGGGCAGCCAAGGCCACTGGTGGTTGAGAGAAACCCAAAACTGCACAAACTGACCACAACTCATGGTCACATGAGTCCACGACCCTAAACTCGTGCCCAGCAAAAACTGAAGGCCAGGTTCAGGGCGCTAGGTGCTGCACCAGCAGGCAAAAGAGGATCTGGCAGGGATTTCACAGCCAGAAATTGGACAAAGCTAAAAAAGAAAACTTCTCTGAGAGCTGCTTTAGATCACTTTCACCATTAACTCTTTTCCTTTTCTTTTTTTTTTCCTTAAAACAGCTCCATGCCCTTTCCTCGGGCTTTAAAGCCATTGTTACTCAGTACTGCACTTCAGCAGTGGAGATCTGCCTGCGGGCATGCGGGGGACACGGTTACTCCTTGCTGAGTGGACTTCCTTCCTTGTACACAAAAATACTTGCCTCTTGTATTTATGAAGGGGAAAACACCATTTTGCTCCTGCAAACTGCCAGGTAACAATTCAGATTTGTTCATCTGAAAAGCCTGCTCTCCCGTTTACTCAGCCTCTACTACTTCTTCCCCAAAACCAGTAAAACCAGCTACTCCTTTCTCCCAGCGCCTTCTAAAAATACAACTCAGGACATAAACTATTCATGTCTTCTGTCTAACAGGCATGGAGGTGCGTGGGAATCGATTTTCTCTTCTATTTTTGGTTTGGGGGTGTACACAGGTGCTGTTCTGCATAACCTCATTTCCCTCTTTGCCCGGTAGCACAGCAGCAGCACTGCTGTTCAAGCTTTGTGGCTTGTTTTTTGAAGCAGCCTATGTGAAGCGATGTCGATTCAGAGATGTAAAGCAAGGTTGATTCAGAGAAGGCAAAGTTACTGGATTCTGAAAGCAGCTGAGTCGTGCTCCAAGAACACTGCTTTCCTCAGAGCACACAGGCTGGTGATTACCTGGAGTAGATGAAACAGAGAAAGAAACCACGCTGCTTGAACTTTGAGTAATGTGTGGTTTTACTAGGAGGAGAAAAGAGCACACTTCCCAGGGACAGGGGTGCTGCCACACAGCTCTGTGCTTGCATGCACAGACTTCTACACTCGTGACTGCCTCTTCTTCCAAGATTAATCACAAGGTCAAGAGAAATGCTCTAACATTTTACTTCCAGACCTGGTCAGTCTAGGTTAGGTCATACCAGAGGTGACAAAACCAGCGTGGGAGTGGAGAATCCTCCTTGGATGCATGTTCAGCTCCAAGAAAGGGTGTCTCACATTTGTTAACACAAGGAGACTGTGCATTGGGATCACAGAGGGTAAGACCAAACCACCATTAGACTCAGGCTGCGAAGCTGATAATGTATCTAATCACCACGCTGCTGAGATTGCTAATAGCCACAGTGAGTTTCTTCCTAAAATCTCATCACTACAGATTGCTGTAGCATTAAATATGGTGGACAGGCTACCCCTGAGACTCCTCACAGATCAGGTTATTGTGAGTAACATGCAAAACAAAAGGCCATTACTTGTTCAAGTCCACTCCAGACCACCGATGGATGGGTCACACCTCGCTGCTCCTCACCTGAGCCCGTTTTACTTCTTGCATAACCATTTGCTGCGTGTGGATCACCACCACAGCCTGCTCTGACCATTACCCTCTTCCCAGGTTCCTGATTAAGTGCTTCATGGCAGCCAGGGCTGGCCAGCCCGTTCCACCATCTGTCACTTATCTGGCTGCAGAGAAGCTGGGGAAGTGTCCAGCCAGGAACAAGTTGGATTTTCTCCATCCAGATATTTACACTGAGGCCTATCAGCACACAGCAATCAGGTCAGTATGGAGGATGGGAGACAAGGTTTGTCTCTTTGACATCAGAAATGTGCTAAGAGCTCAGCTTCTGCCTTGCTTTAAAGGGAGGTAACAGAAGTTACACAAGAATTTTCACCATCTGCTCTTGAAAGAGAAAGGGAAGACTCACACAGGCTTAACAGCCATGTCAGATGTTCAGCATGAAGCTTTCATATTCAGAACAGCAGAAGTGTTTAAGCCAAGCCACGTGCTACCTAACAGCTATATTCCATACAGCTGATTCTATACCGAGCTGATGGCACTATTGAAGCAAGTCCCAGAGCACTGAGCTGCCATCCAGTAAAACCTTTCAGCTACCAGACCCTGTGCAGCTCTATACAGAAAGCTAAAGTGTCACACCCCTGAGAAACACCACAGCAAGCACAGCCCATAGTCACATACAGGGGGTATATAAGTTCTGTCTGCAGCCTTCCAACTACACATTCATCTACTCAACACAAATAAAAATGGTATCACGAGCGGTCTCATTAGTATAATGAGCATATTTATGGCCTATATAATTGTCAACTCTGAAAATCAGATGAACAGACAGACAACCCTGCTGTCATCCCGACTGATGTGACACCAGAGCCATTCTTCTACAGCTTCTGTGTCGGAGGGAGCAGGATTGGGATGCCTGCATAGAAAAACAGAAATATAATGTAATGTCAATCCACTATTACTATCACTTTATTTCATTTTGCAAACTCCCTTACACACACACCTCCCAAGAAAAACTCAGCAGACCCACAGTAAACTACCCTGGGAGCTGAGAAGGCAGAAATCCATCAGTACCAGGGTGCTCTGGCTGCTTCTCCCAGTTTGTACTTGGATTTCACATCATCCCAGTTTGCTCATGCTGAGCGTAGATAAATTCAAATGTCAGAAATGCCACTTTGCCATACGGTCACACACGAGCCCGAGTACGGAATGAGTGCATGAAGGCTGTTACACTCACATACAATATGCTTTTCTGATTTTCCAGACTCATAAGCAGCACAGCAGCTAAACTGCAGGACCTGATGCAGTCAGGAGTCAAAAAGCACGATGCGTGGAACCAGTGCACAGTGCAGCTGGTGCAGGCTGCAGAGGTTAGTGAGATCTATCTGCTGCTTTGGTGTTTGTGATAGGATATGCAACAGACACAGCACGATTAGCCTAAAGTCTTAGTGCTCTTAATTGTTTTCTGTTAGTACCCAGGGCACCACTGGGGTAGAAAAACTGTAGTAAGAAGCAATTCCTAATGTGAAGAATTTGCCATCTGAATAGGGCAGGCAGAAAAAGACTAGAGGGACTAGAGATGGAGAAACACAAACAAACATTCATGGTTACACTGCCACTACCAGCAGAATCAGACCTCCCATCTCCTGCAACTAGAACTCACCATCTCCATGCTTACTTTTTGGTAAGAATCCAGCGTTTCTGGCTCTCAGATGTTAAGCCTCCCCAAAACCACCCCACTGAAAGCTGGTGGAGTCACAGCAAGGGTGAAACGTGCCTGGTATTTCTTATATCTGCCGCTCCCACAAGGAAAGATAACTGGAGGGAAAAGCAGTGATAAGTGCAACGTTAATTACTGCTGAAAGAAAAACCAAATCAGCAAAGTCAAATTAGTAAGAGACACAAAAACAATTCCCAGTTCATACAGATTAGGCAACCGACATGCCTTCAGCTGAAACAGGATTAAGACAGCAGCAGTCATTCCCCAAACAGGAGTTAGTACAAAGCTAGGCAGAAAAGAAAGTAAGAGGGGAGAAAAGCCCTACATTTAAATGAAAACCAACCCCTGTGATACCTCAGCATCTCCAAAAAACAAAATTAAATGCAATTCCTTTACAATTACAGGGAAGGCCCTCCTTCCTTCCTTCCACCCTCAACTGAGGGCAGGAAGACTTTGAAACAGAGCCATGGCTTATTTTAACTTCATTCAGTTTTTAATGGAAAACATCTTGCTGTGACCTCAGAGAGCCACCCCCAAACAGACATGGATTTAGCAAGCAGCCCCTGAGAGGGAAAGAGGAACGCTGCACACACCTAAGTGTGGCGATACCATCTGGGTGATTTCATAGTAGGGAACAGCCCCCTTGTAGTCAGTCAGTTAGTCCCTGATGAGTCAAATGCTTTCTCAGGGACAGCTGAGATCCTTTCAGACCCATGGGAAGCGCTGACCCGCTCATACTGGTAAGCAGCCTTATAATCCCTCAGAGCCAGAACTCCCTGCCTAAGGGAGCAGGGACTTAGATCTCAGCAGCATTTGTTGTGGTCCCCTGTCTGCTGTGCATCACCCCCTGCTTTCAATAACACAGACTTCCTGCAACGTTGTTAGCTTGAAAAAGAGCAGAAAAACAGTGTAATTGCCTCAAAAATGAAGCAGAGCTCCTATAAACAGGGACTTCTTTTTTTGTTGTTACTTTCCTATTAATGTTTACATGTAAATATATTTTCAATGGAATGAAGCTGAAGCAAAGCATTCCTATTCAAAGAGTGCCTTTAGGAAAGGCTCTGACCCACACTCCCCACACACAAACCTGAACGAGCTGTTCTGTCCTGCACCCACTCAAATGGGTGGCCGAGGTCTCTGGACCGAAGAGCAGGGAAGGCAACGTGTCAGAGAAGGAGCTAGAATCCAGCTCTCCCTGACAGGTGAGGAGGAGAACCTAGACACAGGATTAGTCATAAATAAACTGTTTCTGAAGAGCTTAACATATGCAGAGAACTGGCTGTGGAGTCGCCTTCTCTGGAGATATTCAAGAGCCATCTGGATGCCTACCTGTGGGATCTGTCCTAAGGAACCTGCTTTGGCAGTGGGGTTGGACCTGATGATCTCTCAAGGTCCCTTCCAACCCCTACGATTCTGTGATTGTTGGTGGCAGTTGTGCTGCCAGATTCTTCTGAAAACCAGATCTGGTCCACCCCAAAACTTCTTAGGTACTTCAGGGAAAGGAAGTCACCCAAACCTCTTGAGTTTCCCGTATAACTTGAAAATCTTGATAGCCTGCTGCCTTCTTGGGGCATTTCTGTATTTACTTATTCCACACCTTCCTTGGAGACTCACTCAGACAAGTGGCACAGCAGCTATGTGAGCTGACACCTGCCAGCTCTCAGCCGGGCGTCTCAGACACCGTGTACAGACTCCACACGGGTTAATTGCCTGAGCAGGCACCCAGGTTCTCAGGCAGGTCCTGCAGTCCACACCGGCCTCCACACTGCTTGGCTGTGCCAGCAGGAAGAGCTGCAGTGCAGGTGTGCCATGCTTACACCCACAGTTGGGAGGAGAACCATACCACGGGGGAGCGAACCCACACAGATACAGACACCAACAACCACCCACAGTAACATGAGCACAACCAGTCACCCCCAGGAACAGGCGGAGTCGGCCTGCTTCATTTGCTCTGGAGCCCAGCTAACATTGCTGTAACTTGGCAGTTCCACACTCTGCTGGTGTCTGAGCCAGAAACCATCAGTTTACTCTTAAAGCCACAAAAGCAAGAGGTGAGCTTGGTTGTTGTTCTGTGACAGCAGATGGTTTCAGAGCTGAAGCCCTGTAGACGCTGAGCCCAACATACCATGAGCCCAAGGTCTTCAAGAAGAGTTACACACTGTCGATGTGTAACCACAATTCACTTGCTAGGGATTAACTGAAACACATTCCGAAGTGTTCCCATCAACAAACTCTTTGGGGTATTCATCAGAAACAGAGGAAGTACTACCTTGATTTCTGAAACAGTTTTCTAATTTACAAATCCTGCAGTGTTGACTGTTCAAGCCCCCAGTTCTCTCCTCTGCTGTCAGTGTAGGACATGAATGCAAAAGGCCCGCTCAGCCAGCAAACAAAGAATACAGACCAGAGCAGTGCCAGGGAAATGAAAAGGTTTTATATTCTTTGCAAGAATGTTTGAGTCACTTGGCCTACTAAAAGTGTTTGAGGTGCATTCACTGTTGATTGCATTTGTTTTCCAGGCTCACTGCCACTACATCGCTGTGAAGAACTTCACAGAAACTGTGGAGAAACTGGAGCCCAAGGCTGGCATCCAGAAGATTATGAAACATCTTTGTGACCTCTTTGCACTACACGGGATCTTCTCGAATGCAGGAGTCTTCTTGCACGACGGATACATATCCGGAGCTCAAATGGACATGGTCACAGCATCGTACCTGGACCTCCTGCCTGTCATTCGGTGAGCTGCTCCTGCACGAGGAGATACACAGCTATTGGGTTTGTCCCTGTGACAGATACAAAACAGTGCTGCTTGTACCTATGGCAACATCTCCAAAGTCAATTCACCTCACCCGCTTTCTATTTTCATTGCCTGGCAGCACTAGGAATTGATTGAAGCATCTACACGGAGCTTGTTTTCACAGCAAAACAGACCTAAGTGTCCAGCTCCTCTGTGATCTCTAAATTAAGGTTCTGTAACATGAAATCTTAAATTATAAATCAAAATTTCCCATTTGCAGTAGAGCAAAAGGAAGGAAAAACGTAGCCAGAGCAGCACTGGCAGGAGGCAGCCACAGCAAACTGATCACAGACTGCAAGATCTGCTTGAGCCACAGCTAATGCAGCCTACTCTGTTGCCATGGCTGAGTTGCGAGTGGTACCCAAACAATCCTGCCTACAGCTAGTTCAGATGCATCTGCTCAGTGTCACTTATTAAATAACTACACAACTTCTGAGATACACTTAAGTTTTTAACCTACCGCAACACTCACCAATGTTTGAAGGTTTTTTTTTACAAAGGGTTCATCTTTACCTACTCAGTGTTGTTGGTACTGAGAGGCAAGTTACTACTGTGTGTAAAATTCTACTTAAGTCACCTAGAGAGAAAGAAGAGTACACCATAAGCACGAGCTGAACAGGACTGAGCTGAACAGCAAGAATTTTCAGAGCTGAGCACAGAATTCAGGTTAAACAATAAGCTTAACATAAGGGTTTCAAAAAGTCTAACATAAACCGTTGGTGTCTCTGGAACTCACTGTGACTTCTCTGGGTTTAACACCCACTCCATTCCCTAGATGTGGGTTACCTGGGTAATTAAAGTCAGTTATTTACAATTAGGAGAAAGGAACCCAACACCTCCCAGTCTGTAACAAACCCTCCAGCCTTTCCCAAACCCCCAAACCGCCCTTCCCCAAAAGGAACTGGTAGATGCAGATGCCAACATTTGAGCAAACCGTTCTGCATCCCCATACCTGTGTTGTGGGGCACAGATGGCACGACTCGCTATACCCAGCACAATGGGAAGGAGGAGGAGGAAAAAGAAACCTTTTTGTTGTTATTGTTCTGACAGACACAAAGAGAATAGAAGACCTTGACATCCCATGATGAGCTAACAGAAATACTTACAGGTAGATGAAGGTTGGAGATCAGCAAAGCACTTCAACCTAGCAGCAACCTTGTTCCATTCTGTAAGACTAACATGTAAGAAAAACAAAACAGAGTATGTGAACCCTAAAAACAAAAGCAAGAACTGGCAGAGTTTGCTGAGAAAACATCTGACATTAGATTGGGCCCTCAATTAGGGAATTACAGACCAACCCCAGCTGACTACAAGAGCCTGCAAATACCCATTCAACACTTGAGACTGCTCAGGGCATTGGTAGAACGTGCCTCAGAGGAACCAAAACAAGCAGGACCTTCCCCACAGCATGGGCAGGGGGAAAAACTGGCACAAGCAGTTTAGACTGAGGAACTGGACAACTGACCTTCAAGTTCACCTTTGATTTATTTTCCTGCCTTACAAAGCAATACCTACTTCAGTAATATCAGTGTCATTCATCTACTCCTTAGGAAAGATGCTGTTCCACTGGTGGATGCTTTTGACTTCACAGATAAGAGCCTGAACTCTGCGCTGGGCAGTTACGACGGGCAGGTTTACCAGCGGCTGTACGAGTGGGCTCAGAAGTCACCGACCAACAAGCAGGTATGGACTCTGGGTTACAGCCAGGCAGGAACTGTTTGCTTTTAATAAAAATAATACAGATAAGAGATTAAAAGTAAGTCTTGTAAGAGCCTTTCATTCTTAGTATCTCAGTCTGAACAACGACCTGGGATGCTCCAATTATATGGCCTATAGTCTTCGCTCACACATTTAACCTAACGACAAAGGGCAGCCCGCAGAGCGCTGGGGTTGTACCAGGAAGCTGGACTGTCATGTGCCACCAATGTGGTTTTGGTACCATTGTACCAAAGAAACCAAAAGTCTGTTTACATAGCTCACTTATGATGGAACAACACTAGATGGCTGCGAGAGCCACTGACTGCAGGGTGTTTTCCAGACTCTGCTGCTTGTACTCGGGCAATACTTTAATAATATGTTTAAACAGAAAGAGTATAAATGTTAAACAAGGCAATTTCATCCTTCATGGGTTTTAGCACTTTACTTTCACTTCTTAATTCATCCATATTGTGGAGTAATGTGAAATTCTGCACAACGTAAATAGCTATTGCTCTGTTTGAAAACTCATTTTGCCTTAAGTGAGATTTTTACTGTGGCAATCAGCAACCCTTTGAAATTCTGCAGCTGAACATAAAATTTGCCTTCAGCAAACATTCAAGTTCAAGCATATTTTTTGAAGTTAAACAGTATGCTGCCCCATGTGGGATGAGTATTGTGCACTGGTTATAAAGGACAGCACACACTATAGGGAAAGAGATCTTGCACACAGCTGAAGTAGCTGGCCAGTTTGTTTTTGTACAAGAGTCTAGCTTTCACATTTCAGAGGTTTATTCTTGAAAAGAATTATAGCCTTTTCCTTCTTAATTACAATTTATTCCCCTCCATCTTCTGTTCCTGAACAGATAAGCCCAGCCTATGAGAGGTATTTGAAGCCACTTCTTCACAACACACTATCGAAATTATGAAGACTGTGATCCAAGCCATGGCAGCACGCTTCCTCCTGTTCTTTGTGCAGCAGTACATTTATGAAACACCGGTAATGACTAATCAGAATTAATAATCAGTTGCTTACTTGAAGCAGCAACAAGTCTGACAGAAGATCGTTAGCCAGCCATTTGCATTTCTTCAGCCAAACAACGCTGAGTGGTGCCCACTGCTATGAGGCGATCTGTCAAAAATACTCTAGGGTTTCCTGGTTTCTAACTTGAAGTATCCTGACAGCATCAATCTTTGCCAGCTGGCTTTCTTCTTCTATTTCTAAATCCACTGGATGATTAAGTGAAAAGACAAGGTTGGTTGTTTTTTTTTTAAAAAAAAAACCAACAGATTCTGAGCTCCCCCTCAGCGTGTTGTGACTGTACAGTGCCTTCCAAAAAAGCCAACAACAAACAAACAACCACCCAAACAACTCACTGAAGCACCCAAGGGAGGAGAAATTATGGTCCTTAGTTTCTAGGAACAACTTGTTCTCTTAGATCAAGAAGTGTATTAGAAAGTACATCTGTCTGGACAACTAAAACACTTGCCCAGCAGTGGAGTATTCCTGGCTAATGAAGATTCAGATAAAGCTGATGCCAACTCCAGTCTGCAGAATTTACTTTCCCATTAACAGAGCTGCTCATACTGTCTTCCTATAAATCTTGGGCTCCAATAAAGCGTATTATTTGGAATACTGCTTCTCTAATTATTATACTTCATAATTATGGAAAGGGCAGGCGGATCCAGGCCAGTCATTAATTGGCTAGCAAATGAAGTGTTGCAAAGAACATCTTGTGATTATAATTCAATGCCAGTTAACACAGATACTTCTTACCACACGTTATGGGAAAGAAACAACCACTTTTCCTGAGCTCAATCAGCTCAGCTTTTCTTCCCCCTCATTGGAAGAACAAAGCTCTTACTGCCTCTATTACAAAAGTCAAAACCCCTACAATGTACGAAGGGGGGAGACAAAATATGACAAACACATCCCTGAGACAGGCCTTCTGAGCAAGGGGTGGGATGAAGAGTTCCCACCTCAAGAATGCCATAGAAATCCAGACCCCCTTTTACATCCCCAAAGAGCAGCGGCAGGCACAGCCCAGAGAGCAAAGCCCTGTGGTAAGGGACACCTGAACAAGAACTTCACAGGAGAATGGGACCAAAACAAGTATCAACCCTCTTACTCCCAAAAGCATCCGAGTTACACCATAACCAGAAATTCTGTTAGTAACTATGAAAAGTGCCCACAATAAGCAGAAACAGCTAATCAAACCTGGGTAAAACCACAGGACTTGAGTGCTGTGACTCAAACATCACCAGAAACAGCACTCCACAGTTAAAATTATTTCTCTAGTGACTATATATATATATATCTTAGTGATAAACCAGACAACACTACTTAAACAGCTACAAGTATTTAGACTCTGCATATCCCTTTACCCAGTACAAATACATGCCATCCTTCCGTTAGTCATAATGCAGTTTTCAAAACACAAGCTTCTTCTATGATGCGGATGGCTGAATCAAGTGGTTAAGATAAAAAGGAACAAAGTACATCAGCAGTGGAGGAGAATGGAGCCCTACCAGAGCATCTGAACTACTCTGCAGAATGGAAAAGCAGGTTTTGGGTGGGTTTGGGTTTTTAACTTTTAGAATTCTAGAAGACAAACAGAAAAAAAAAAAAAAAACCAGAATAATATTTGGTATTTCACATTTTTATTAGCTTCTTGCTGGCAGGCATTACACTTGGGAATAATATTGCACCAGGCATTAAAAATATGAATTCTACCACAGGGACATTTTGCCTTTAGAATCCAATATAAATATTTCTAATCATATTTCCATGGCTACAGATAATATTTGGTTGCTTGATTTATATGCATAGAAAGAAACAGTTGTCATAACTGTAAGAAAGTGTACTTATCAAGTACTTTTAAAGGGTGGGATTTGTTTTCCTAGAATATTACAATACTGTTTATTGATTTAGAAACTAAATTAGTCTACATGATAGCAGCTTTTCCCCAACTGCATCTGAAATTCTGTTTGTTTCTTGCTCCCAGTATCATAGCATTAGATGGATTAGAAACCATTTAGACAGAGGTAATTTTAGCACTTTAAGTTGCGTCAGAGAATTGTGTTAATGACACAAAACACCCTATTGTACTAATTCTGGGACTCCCTCTTTCAAACAAAAAGGTGTCTTGACTGAACAGGCACATGCATGTTTTTTTGTGAACAGGACGAAAGGACAGAGCTGCTAGAGAACGTAACTCCTCCAGTCCTCACTGATAAACAATAAATAGTTGTATAAAAAAAAAAAAAAGAAAGAAAAAGCCCACATTGTTGCTTTAGTCAAAATCCAGACTCTCTCAGGTTTACTGTCCTGATGCAGTGCTAATGACTGAAGCGGCTCCTGTGGAGTCAGAATCAGTCATCTGTTTTCCGTGCCAGTCTGCAGAAAGTCCAGTTATGCTCCACTGTGTTTTCATTGGCACGCTCGCTCATATGATGAACCCTGGTGTTCCTGATCGTGAAGCCTTGCTTTGTGATGTACTCCATCAGATGGACCCGGAGCGACACTTCCTGGTGGTAATCGCACGGCCCGAAGGTGAAGGAAACCTGGCAGTCCCTGGTGTCCATCATATGCTTATTCCACTTGGTGAAGTGGTTTGAAATGCCTTCCAGTAACGAATGGACTTTCGTCGTGATAGTGAGCTGCGTGATGATTACAGCCACCGGGTTGGAGTACTTGGAAAGCTTCCGGGTGCTGGACAGCTCCACCACCTCCTCAAAGGTATCCACAGGATACAGCGGCTTGGGGTCATTAAGACACTGAATTAGCGGTTCGATCTGATAGAAGTCCGCTTCCTTCCGAAGTAGGTCGAACTCCTTGAAGTCCAGTGGCAAAGTGAGCTCTGAGGTCCTTAAAAAGTTAAGAACATAACGGAAAAGTGGTCCATCTCTGTCAATAAAGTAATTGCCCTGAGAGTCCCTGGCAGTGGGGAAGTCTCCCCTGAACATGGCCCCAAGCATTGAGTCAGGATATCTCGTTAGAGTTGTGAGGGATGTCGTGTACATGTGTCCACCCACATTTAGCGTGACTGGATCAGTCATCTAGAAAGAGAGAAATTGCAGAGTTGATCAAGCCACCACAAGAAGATTCAGTCACCTCACTGACACACACAGCAAACACCAGTTGGAAACTGCGGGCTCTGGAGAGTGAAGCTTCTCCCATTCGAAGCCTTTAAGCGGTGTTTAAACCCGAACAAATCCAAGCCACCTAGCAACAGGGCACAACTGGCAACTGGACAGGACTGCACTTGGCATTCAGAACACACGCTTCCAGAACGCTTTAGAAATCTGAACAACTGAGCTACTGTCACAGAAGCAAGTTTTGCATTTGGGCAACAAGTTTTTTCCTATTCTACAGATGAGGAAATGAGAACAGAGAGATTTCCTGAAGAACAAGTTAGTCTGAATGAGGCCCGTCAGTGTTCCTTACTTTCACAATCTGTCCCTCGTTCTAAAGCAAAAAAGAAAGAAGCCAAAAAACCAAAACAAAACACGTGGAAAATATCAGCTGAACAGGTTTTTAGCCACTCTCTCTCCCTCAAAAGAGGATGACAGTGCGAGTGTAGACACAGGACCAAGAGTTCACAATCAAAATAATCCATTCACTGGTTAAAGGCATCATTAAAACAAGCAAACAGAAAAGAACTTTTCAGCTTTTACCTCTAAAAAGAAATATTTATTAGCAAATTAGCATGCTGCATAGAAGAGAAGGAGCAGAGCACAAGCCAGTCTGCATCAGCTTCCAGATAGCACATGAGGAAGCAAGAGAGAAAGGAACATAAATCCCATCTGGCCACCAACCCTAACAACCAGGACTGAGGCCAGCCAGAAAAGCGAGACATATGCACGGCAGCAGAATGTTTAGAGAGAGGGAAGAGGAGAAAAACGAGATGCGTTTGTCTAGTTTGAAACAGGGTTTACAAGGAAAAATATTTTTCTTTATAAATGAAATTACAAAGTCCTTCAAATTACAGGCAGGGAGCACTTTCAGCCTTTGTGTGTTAGGAAAACAGTGACAAGTGAGCTTAAGGCATCAGTTAAGTACTCACTGATGATACCTAAAAAATAGTGCCTGAGCTCTCCCCACAAACAGGATGCACAGTGAAGCGCTACAGAGAACGTATGTTGTCGTAACACACACGACTGAAGCTCTGGATCTACACAAGCCAGATCTGGACAGATTCTTACTGCAGGATGTTGAAAGCCCAGTTGCACCACGCAGCGCACACTCACCATATATCCCCAGTCTCCATTATCCATCTGTTCAATTGCTTGAACCGTGGTATTCCAAGTTTAACAAAAGGCTGCTGAAAGGATACGCAGTTCACCTCTTGTTATCTCCCTGCAGGAAAAAGCACACACAAAAACACAAGACAAAAAACAAAACATGGCAGACCGTCAGTACCTACAAGAACAACAAGTGGAAAGCTTTCTAATCAAAAGCAGGCACTCTGCCAGGAGAGCATTCAGCTACAAAACCACATTAGCAGGAGAATCTACAAAGGAGCTTCTCTCTTCTTTTCCCTTCATGCTACCCACAGGGCTGCCTCCAGAGCACACAGGTAATCACTCCACCAGCTGTCTGACCACCCCAGTTTTGTTAAAAAACAAGCAGTGTGCCTCTGAGGATAACACACATCCCCAAACAGACTACCTTTCACCTGGGAAACTGTGAGCACACTGAGAGACAGATGTCCTTTTCCCAATTAAAAGAAGTTTATTTAGCCACCATTGAGGTCATACACGTGATCTGTTAATTTCACTCAAAATTCCCATGCTCCAGTTTCAGACTGCACAGAAGAATAAACCAAGCATGAAAGTCAATGAAGAGTAAGAAAAAAAAAAATCATCTCACTGCAGAATTAATAATTCAGTAGTGGAGAACTGCAATTGATAGCAAGAGCATTCACCTGCGGAGTACGAGCGGACTTCACAGACACATACACCTCTGTAGGGAGAAACCAGAGGGCATCAAGCACGCTGTCAGCAACGCTCCAACAAAAGCAATCTGAGAAGTGGCTCATGCCATGACTTCCCAGAAGATGCTGAACTGCTGACTTGCATAACAAGGGGACTCTCTCCATGTGAGTGCAGCAAGGGAAACCCACAGCCTGGGTTGTGCAACTCGAGGAGGCGGAAAGCAATGGCCCCAGACACCAGGGGAGGTTCTCCAAAAGCGGCCTGTTGACCATGTCAAGCAATGCCTGAGCAGAGAAGCCAGTCATCAGCAAGCCTTTATCCCTACCCAGAGCCTGCCTCTCTGCTAGAAGTGCTGAAAATTTAGGTCAGTCTGCTTTAAGTAGGGTACAGCTTCTCAGCTTTGTTTATTTTTACATCTCAAAGACCACACAGTTACAGAGACTTCTACTCCCATCTTCTTTACTAGCAAACTTCAGGGCATGTTCACCCAGCTAGATGATTTAGCTGAGCCTGAGCCCTATGTTCCAAAACAACTGAAGGTTCACAGTTAATTCCCAACCAAAAAGATTACTTGCCCTTCTCATTCCCAGCAAATGAGGTCGGTCTCTCTCACCACAGAACAAGCAGCACATCCCACCTCCCTGGGCTCTGCTACCCTGCCCTAACACACAGCCCAGGCACAACAGCATCAAGCCCAGCAGCACCTCAGCTGCATCTCAGATGTACGACAGAGCAGAAAGCATCAAGTCAGTATATGAAAACCATGAGGTCAGACACCAGAGGATGAAGGAGGTCTAAGATACCAAACTAGTCATACCAGGATCCTATTTTTACAAATTAGAGATGGAACATGCCTCAAGAGAGTACATTAAAGCACACCCCTCCGACAGCAGATAAACCTGGAATGCCAGCTCTTTTGCCAACCTCTGTAATTATTTTTTTTAACTGCTCACAAATCAAGAAATAAATTCATTCAGGTTGGGTTTTTTTTTCTTCATATGGAATTGTCATTCAAGTACAGCTCACTAACTTTTATGCACAGCCCAGACTTTTTAAATTCCAGCCCTTACAGGTGTTCTTCTGGTAACTATTACATGCCAGCTCATTAAAACAGTGGAGAAAGACTGGTACAGGATTGTGATATTTGAGGGAGACATTCACTTGTAAGTGAAATGGTGCAGCCAGATGGAAACTTCACTGGTAACCAGGACAGAAAAGGTTTGCAGTCTTAATAAAATTAACTGGAATTATATACTCAGAATGTTTTAAAGACAGACAGCTGTCCATCAGAGTTATTTAAACTGGTGGACAGATACTATGTCATTTTGGTCAGCACCTAAGCGCACGCTACAGATGAACTGAGGCTTTATCAGGAAAAGAAACAGATGATACTGCCTGTCTGTATGAGGACATGAAATAATCTTTGATCACAGCACTGACATGTAACACCAGAGTGAATGATTTATGAGAGCAATTAGCTGAAACAAACCCAGCCCTCAACATGTAAGTGGCATCAAGAAGTCTCACTGACCTTTGTGTAAGGACCCGGAATCACCAGGCACGCACCAACCTCCCTGGCAAAGGCAGCGCTGCAGCGAGATGCACAACAGGAGGGGATGATTCTGGGAAGCTGTACCAAAATGCCCGAGTGTGATAACAACTACCTGCTGCTTCCCTCATCAGCCTGGGAGCTCTGAATTTCCAGACACCTTCACAGGCAAAAAACAGTTCTGTTTAGGTCTATCCTGCAATAAGGACTAGCAAACCTTATCACAAGGGTGAGATGCACGCCCTTTGTGACATATTCCCTTTCAAGGATGCTTTAGATTTTTCCTGAATGAAATACAGTGATGCAGGGGTGGGGGTGGGCAGACACTCACTCCATCCATACCCCAGGATGGGCAGCATCAAGCCAGTTCTTGTCCCTGTGTCACACAACACCCGCACCCAAGGACAGCCTCGCTAACGTGTCTCCTCATGTCCAGAGGGCAGGTAACAGATGACATGCAGCCATATCCCAAGACAGCCTGCTTTTTAATAGCCATAATACTCCTCCAAGATGAAACTGAGTGAGCCAAACAGGACATCGCTCTGTGGTGAGAGCAGAAGTACACTGATTAGTCAAACCACAGTCCTGCTTTCGTTAAGATGCTTCTGCAAACGGGGAGATGTGCAGCGTTGACACAGTCATCACAGCTCCTGCTGCCATAGCTCAGCCCCAAGCACATCCAAAACTAGAAAGGCACAAGGAGAAGCAAGTGCCTTTGAAGAAAAGTGCCCAAGTCATCATTTTATATTTAACACATCAAATTGGATATCTGCATTTACACAACACTCACTCTCATGTCGTGTATTACAGCTCAGAGGACTAAAAGGCTATTTACCAGAAACACTGCAGCAACAGGTATCCCACCAACCTCAGCAGGGCTTCCCCCAGAACAGAGCTGCTCAGGCACAACCATTTTGCAAGCTGAAATTCAGAGAAAGCAAATGAAGGGCAGCTGGACACCTGCATCTGTGAACACACAGAGGACAGGACAGGGGATGCCAGCAACGCTGCCAAGTGTTTGCACTGCTGGGAACAATTGTATCAGGTCAAGGCCACAGGCTACGCACTGCACCTGGAGACAACCACTGCCCTGGTGTCATACACAGGTGCTTGGAGCAGGAGCAGAAACACATCTAACAGTTAAAAATCAGGAGGCACACACCACCTGATTTGATGGCTTTCACCTAGTTTTTTTTCCAATAAAAAGAGTTAAAGGGTTTTCTGGTGGTGCTAGTCTTTAATGGGCAGCTTGGTGCTGACATCACAACACAAGCTGTTTAACCTCAAGAGTTCCCTTCGATTTCTGAGTCAATACAGAGTTGACAGGAATTCTACAAACAGCAATTTAAAAATTAAAAAGAGCAATGCCAGGACTCTACTCACACAGATAAGTATACTTGGTATTTCAAGCTACCCACCCACTCAGCGAGCTCCCTGCCTCTCACATTCAGATCTCCAAAGATGAGAAAAAGAAACTCCTGACCTCAGCACAGCTACGCTGTACACGGACTGTCTCTCTATTCCCCAGCCAGTCATAACATTTGAGAGGCAAGTTTTCATTGTAAATCATTATTGGTGACTCACCTGAGCTGGCAGTAACGAGCCAGCACCAGCAGTGACTGTACTTCACCAAACCGTACAGCAAGACAACAGTCTGCAGAGCAAATGCCTGAGGAGCCAGCTCAACCAAGGGAGTGAGGAGCAGGCAAGCTCCTAAAACAACCTACTCCTGAATCTTCTGGCTATTCAGTAGATCAGCTTCACCAAAGCAAGCATCCATCACCTTCTACACATGTCAAGTTTATAATGACTAATACAGTTTATTGAAGATTAACTTAGGTCTTGCTTTTCTTAAGTTGCTTTTCACTAAACATTATTTTTCACTCCAGGCAGGAAGGAATAACACTCACACTAGCCACTCAGCATTTTCACTCCTTTATGTCTAATTGCTTCACTATACATTCCAAGCTCCTGAAGTTTCCTTCCCTCCCCCAAGGAGCTCTACCACATCCTGGCTTAAGCCCAGGTTCCAAACTTGAATTATTTTAAGTGCTACTTGTTTGAAATGCCCACATCACGCTATGACTTCAACCCTCCTCTCACGACATCCAGAAGAGGACACACATACCTAGCCTGGTCCTGCTGGCCCCGTGCTGCTGAAGGAACCCAGCACCCATGACAACGGTTAGGTTTTGTGTTATTGCTTCTGTGAAACTAACTGGCAGTCATCTGTGGGTGGAAACGCGTCTCCACAGTTCTGGAGGAAAGCAGGTGTCAGGAACACTGGGCCTGCACACACCAACAGGGCTCAGCACGTGCATGGACCAAAGAGCAAGAGCAAGATGGGGCAGAAATCCTCCCTGTGAGCCCAGCCCAGGGGGGCCCAGGCCTGCACCAGGAGCTGGGAAGTGCCGGCTTCCATCACAGAGGAGCCAGAGAGCTCCTGGTGGAAGAACTCTCCCCAGGATCACAATGATTCAGCAAAGATGCTGGAAATGAACCCAGACATTTTGCTTCCCCCCCTGCAAGTGACCCAAGAGTCCAGACCCTTACCCACATCCCAACCCAGTGTTCCAGTTCGTCTTCCTTCCCAGGTGTGGCAGAAAGACCCACTTGCTTCCCCACATGGGACAAGACCCACACATCCCACACCCTCCCAGCCAGAGATGACTGCCGGGCACCCCGGCTCCCACTCCAACACCCTCCTCGATCCTTTCCCCAGCCCAAAAGGGACCAGGACCCAAGCATCATCTGTCCCATCCCAAAGGTACCACCGGGACCCCAGCATTCTGCCTCGCAGCCCTCTCCCAGCACCGAAACGGCTCCGGGAGCCCAGCCCCTCACCCCCATCAGGGACGCGGCCACCCCGTCTTACCGCGCTCCCCCACAGCGGGCTCGAACACCCCGCCCCACACGAGCCCCGGGCGCCTGGCACCCCAGGCGCTGCCCCTGAACCAGGGCAAACCCCGGGCGCTCAGCCCCACTCCCCCCAGCCCCAAGGTGGAGGGGGTCAACCCGGCCCAGCACTCACGGGCGCAGCTCCCGGCGCTAAGGCAGAGCCCGGCGGGGACGACTCAAGGCGAGCCCGGAGTTCAGCCGCCGGTGCGGGCGGGGGCGGGGCGAGGGCGTGTCTTAACGAGGCCGCGCCCCGGGCCGCGCCCCCTCCGCTCGGTGTGGGGGAGGGGCGGGCGCCGCCGGGCCGCCAAGCGCCTCAGCGCCGCCCCCGTTCGCCTCAGGGCCGCCAGCCGGCTGGGCGCGCTCGGCGGCCGTGCGGCCCCGCGCCCAGCCGCAGCGTCACGGAGGGCGCCTGGCAGGGCCCAGCCCGGACAGTCCCGCCGCCGGAAGGCGAAACCGCGGCCGCAGGGGAGGGCAGCGCTCCAGCCCGGGCCATGCGCCTCCCCGCCAACGCAGGGCGGGCGCACGGTCGTCCCCGGCGGGCCCAGCCGCGGCCACCGCCACCGCGGGGAGGGGGAGCCGGAAGTAATGTAAAAAGGTCGCGCCTCCCGCCGTCGCGCGCGCTAGTTCTCGCGAGAGCTCGTGGAGGGGAGGGAGGGCGGAGCGGGGCGGGGCCGTTCGCAGCGCGCGCGCGCGCAGCGGGGGGGGTTGCGGCGCTTCGTCGTCACCGGCGGCGGCGCGCGACACCGCGGTCCCGCAGCGCTAGAGGACACGGGCAAGATGGCGGCGGCGGCGGCACTGCGGCACCTGGCGTGGCGGGGCCGCGCCGCCGGGCGGCTGCTCCAGCAGCGGAGGGGGATCCGCCTCTCCGCGCCCGCCGCCATCCAGGTACCGGGGCGAGGGGGAGGACAGGGGCTCGCTCCCTGTGGGGGAGGCGGCGGGGCGGCCGGGCGGGCGGGCGCGGAGGAGTGCGGGGCGGTGACACCCCCACCCCCCCCCCCCGCCATGCCCGGCTGCCGCTGTCTCGCAGGTGACGGTGCGGGACGCGCTGAACCAGGCGCTGGATGAGGAGCTGGAGCGGGACGAGCGCGTCTTCCTGCTGGGCGAGGAGGTGGCCCAGTACGATGGTGCCTACAAGGTGGGTGGCTGCGGTTAACGGGCCGGGAAGGGCCCTCCGGCGGGCCCTGACTCCTCTCTCCCGCCCTGCAGATCTCCAGGGGCCTCTGGAAGAAGTACGGGGACAAGAGGGTGATCGACACCCCGATATCAGAGGTACGGCTGCCCCTTCTCCCACCCCGGCAACCCCGTCCCAGCTGCTCCCCCTGTGCTGACCCCGTGGTTCCCTTCTCTTTCAGATGGGCTTCACGGGAATCGCTGTTGGTGCTGCTATGGTCAGTGCATTCCCCTCCCTCCCCAGTTAAGCACTGAGACCCCTTTTACATAAAAAACCCACACCAATATGTGCCTGACTGTATTCACTAGGCGGGGTTGAGACCGGTGTGTGAATTCATGACGTTCAACTTCTCCATGCAAGCGATTGACCAGGTCATAAACTCGGCGGCCAAGACCTGCTACATGTCTGCAGGAGCAATCGCTGTCCCCATCGTCTTCCGGGGCCCCAACGGGGCTTCAGCTGGGGTGGCCGCTCAGCACTCCCAGTGCTTCGCAGCTTGGTACGGCCACTGCCCGGGACTCAAAGTGGTGAGTCCTTGGAGCTCAGAAGATGCCAAAGGTCTGCTGAAAGCATCAATCCGGGACGATAATCCAGGTGAGTGCAGGCAGGTGATGCTGCTCCATCCTGAAAAGAATGGCTGTTTCCCCTCCTGCCCCATTTAAAACAATCAAAAAAAAAAATTAAGCCTTAAAACACCTCAGGTTGCTCTACTGCAGCTTTAGAATACTTAGAAAGGCACAGAAACATGTATTCTTTTCCCAACAGGCACTTGCTTTGCCAGCAGTAGACTTAATTTTGTACTGTTGGCAGTTACATGTCTTTAGTGCCAGTTTGGTACCAGTCAGGAAGTGGGGAGGCAGTTATGAATCTGTTGCCAAGGGGTCAGGAAGGATGAAGGTGAGTCGGGAGGAGTTCCTGCATATGCAGTGTCTGTGTGACCCATTGTCAAAGATGGCACAATGCACTGACCTGTTCAGAATGCCATCCATCAAACACAGGGCAACCTTTGGCTGTATTTCTCACAGACACATGTGCAAATTCCAAGACCTTTCTGAAAGTAACAATTCTAAAGTTAAATATCAGATCTCATTTAACACTAACTCCAGGCAGGGTGTTTTTAATAATTCAGCATAGAAGTAGAGACTAATTGCTCCTGCAAAGGTACTCAAGTCCTTGTTGCTGGAATGGACTTAGTATCTTGAGCTAGTTTGCTGCAGTCCTGTTAATCATCAGCACAGCCCCCTGTACTCGTTAATCCAGGTGTCTTTTCTTCTAGTTGTGATGCTGGAAAATGAATTGCTGTATGGTGTTCCCTTTGAGATGTCTGAACAGGCACAGTCAAAGGATTTCATTGTTCCAATTGGAAAAGCTAAAGTAGAAAGGGAAGGTAAGCTGGGAATACAATTTGTTTCCTTCTTAACTGAGCTGCTTGGGGACTAGACAAGAGAGAGAGGTAGACATTTAGCCTTTATGCCATTCAGCATACTGTTACCTTCTCCTGTAGTAGCATTAATTGTTCCTGTTTCCCATATAAAGAAAAGGAAATTGTGTGATTTCAGCTAAAGCTGTCTAAAAGATCTGTTCCTCAGCACAGAGATGGATTATATGTTGTCTGAAAAGCTTTTTTCCTCACCTTAGTGTAGAACTTTTGCAAAAATGCAAAGTGAGGTCACTGTAGTAGTTCAGCCCATTTGTTCATCGTTACCACCCAATTATATGGATGTTTGAAAAAGATGATCTGAAAAGGATATCCAGTATCTCTTCTGTTCCCCAAACTAAAGGGTACCGTTTGTGTCTTAGCACAGTCCTGCCACCACCACTCTTCATGCTGTGGTTGGGCATAGAATACTTAGGATTTCAAATGAACAGAAGGAATTTCAGAGTTAGAATCTTCTTAAGAAGCCAGAGATCTTGAAGTGGTTTGGGTTTTTTTTCTCTCCTGAACACTTGTTTGTGTTCTAGGAACTCATGTTACGTTGGTGTCCCACTCAAGACCTGTTGGACACTGTTTGGAAGCAGCTGCTGTACTTGCCAAAGAAGGTGTAGAGTGTGAGGTGGGTGAGGGTTCTGTTGGCTTTCTCTTTCCCTGGAGCTGGGGGGGGGACGGGACACAAGCAGAGGGTCTTGTTCAGGCTCCACAAAACTTCAGTGTAACAACTACAAGCTGCTTTTCCTCATAAATGCTCTAACAATCAGTGAGCCAAGTAAGTGCATCTAAAGTTTCTGCATTTGACCCTTCATCACAAAATTAAGGCAGAACTGCTAACGATATTCAGATCCACCCAGCCACGTGGTAAGCAGAACAGTGACAGTGTGTGCAGCAAGACTCACCTACCTGGGATTTTCCAGGAGCCACCAGGAACTGTTCTGCTCAGTCTCTGCCAGGACAAAAAGAAATTTCATTAAGCCATGTCTTTTGGAAGTCAAAGTAGGTGAAAGTGCTGGAGGACAAAACTCACCAAGTCTGGGTTTGTTCCAGGTTATCAACCTCCGTACCATTCGACCCATGGATATCGAAACCGTGGAAGCCAGTGTTGTGAAGACCAACCACCTGGTAACTGTAGAAGGAGGTTGGCCACAGTTTGGAGTAGGAGCTGAAATCTGTGCCAGGATCATGGAAGGTAAGGCACTGGGTTTAGCAGTAGACGTGTTGATGTCATTCCCTAGTCTAAATCTTGATACTGCTTGATAAAAGCCAGGTGAAGGCAAAGTTTGGTGTTTGTCCGAGGACCCTGAGCCTGGCTGTCTTGAGAGATTTCCACGGGGTGGATCCAGCTCGTAGCCCCTTGCAAGTAACTTACTCCAGGAACCTGATGGTGTGAGAAGTGGGATGGAAACCTCTTGTCTGACCCACAGTATATGAAGATAAACAAGCAGGAACAGCTCTCTGGCTTGTTAAGAGCTCCAGGAGCAGAATTGTTTCAGTAGATTAAGAAAACCATAGTGCATGGCAACCTGACACTGTTCTCTGTTTCAGGGTCTGCCTTTAACTACTTGGACGCTCCAGCTGTGCGTGTTACCGGTGCAGATGTTCCTATGCCTTATGCAAAAATCCTAGAAGATAACTGCATACCTCAAGTGAAGGATATCATATTTGCAGTGAAGAAAACTTTGAATATCTAACTTGTAAATACATGTTTTATGGTTCTGCTTTAAAGAGTATCAATGGTGTAGGGCAGGACGTACACATAACTTTGTTGTATAGCTATGTGAACTTTTTGTACAGTGGGGAAAGTATATTGACCTCCCAGAATATTTATATGGGGTTACCCTCTAAGCCACGCTTTGATTAAGCAACAATGTGCTAATGCCTGTTACTTCAGCAGTACAGGTGGTCAGTGCTACTGGATCTGGGTGTGGAGAACACCAATCTGATGTTTGGTGAGGGAAAACGGGCCTCCTCCTGCTTGGCTTGTAGTTCCCAGAGGAGCTGTGCTGAACTGGCTGGGGTGGTGGTGGAGTAAGAACTGAGTGAGTAAGCAGGCCAGCCCTGGAATGCTGTACAGCTCCAGGAGCCTGTGGGCACAAGGCTCAGTAGAGGTGAAGGATAAACTGCAGTGAGCGAAGCCTTGTCTTTCTGTCAGCAGCTGTGTGAGCTGCACATGGTGGCTTTGGAAGCTCCTGGGTCGGGCTGTGGGGGCTGATGCGTTTGGTCTGAAGGGCACTCTGCTCGGGCAGGAAAGCTTCTCCACAAAAATAAAGACCCATCAGGATGCAATGGGAAACACAACCTGATGTTTCTTTACTGGTGGTAAAAAAAATTGCCCAGGTGCTTTGCTTTGTTTGGGGTTTTTTTTGAAGTCATCACACGGGCAAACAACAGCATGCTCAAACTGCAGTTCCTACAGGGCAGAGGGAATCATGTATCTGGCTGCACTGAGCCTGGGGCTGCAGCAGTGACATACGTGGGTTCCAAGAGCCAGTAAATGCCACAGCAGCCTTGAGGCAGCTCAGGGGCCAGTCCTGCCAGGGCTCAGCTTTGTCCTGCAGCCTCTGGTACGGGGTGAAAGCTGCCTGCAAGCATGGCTTGTCTGTGCCCCAGCCAGGCTGCCTTGTCCCAAGCTGCTGGAGAGGAGACACCTACTGCTGCACCCAGAGAGAGAGCTCAGCTCCTATTTCAGTGGAGGGCCAGGAATAACCTTTCGGGGTATTTCCTTTTAGCAGGAGTGCTGTTAGGTTCTTAGAAGTCTGGCTTGCAGGTGAAATCCTAGCTGAATATACCCACCACCACACTGCTGCAGGAATTCCATTAACATTTTAATAAAAATGAATATCACAGGTTACATGAAACTTTGTACAGACATTCTCTGCATAGTAACAAACACCGATGTACTTAAATTTAAAAAATGGATTATCTATAATCCTTTAAAGTGCAATTTGTTTAAGGTTTTAAATCAAAGGATCTTTCAATAAAGTTGAAGCTGTAGAATTAACTTGAAGTAACTTTGCATTTAACTAAATCAATAATATCCCAGTGCCCTATTAACTCCCATTTCAACTGTTTCCTCACTTGAAAAGGCTTTCCCTTAGAGTTACAGGTAGGATGTCCATTTAAACAAGTTGAATGAAACAGCATTTTTTTCTTACTCCACCAGCAAAGATGGTGGGACTAAGATGTAATTGGCTCCCTCACCTGTGCAGTACACTGTAAGGGTTGGGGGAAGCAGGGGGGTGGATTTTCTAAAACAAAACTCGCTGGTTCAGAGCAGCAAGAATTAAAATGAGTTATAGCTGCATGAAAAGCTTTGAAAAACTGAGCAGACTAAAACTACATTCCTGTAATTTGAAAAAAAAGGGGTGGAACAGAGCAGGGAAAAAATGCATGAATTCACCGTGATCGTGGGCATTCCTGCTTTCAGGTTTTATTCAGCTATAGAGATGCTGCTGTGCCCCTGAAACTGGAACTTTCTCAAAACCAAGTGAAAAATGGAGTACTTAACATGGCACTGCAATTCAGGCAGGGCAGTAGTGCTGCTGCTCAAGGGAAGCTGAAGTAGGGGTGAATGGAGCAACAGCGTGTTGGCCACTGTGCTGGTGGATCGGTCGGGTCTCATTCTTGGACAGCACAGGAGGGGGAGAGGGAATTCAGCCCTGGCGTGGCCGGGGGCCTCAGCTGATCCTGGGAGCGCTGTGGTCGCAGGTCTGTGTTTTCTTCAGAGTTCCTTTCTGAAAGTTTTGAATGGAGCTGAGTAAGGCCCCTCGGCTTGCACTGACGGGCTGCAGGCTTGGCTGCGTTGGCACCTCTGTACTCAGAGGAGGAGCTGCTGGTGGCAGGGGGGGCGGTGGCGGTGCTGGGGGTATCGATGAGGCTCCTGTTGAGTTGAGAAAAGATGTAGTTTGGTTATGTCAAGAAGGTGCTGATGCAGGGGGCTCGGTCAGCCCTGCACTAACGTCATTCCTTGAATGCCAGTGGAGTGTGAAGAACAGAACAGATGAAAAAAATGCTCAAGTGATCAAATCCCTCTATCTGCAGGTGAGTTGTGTCATCTGAGACACCTCTGAAACAACACCTGGAGTGCCTCAGTGACTCAAATGCAGTCTTGCAGTGAGGGATCTGAGGTTGCTTAACAGAACTTTCCAGCTTCAGCTTCTCTCGCCTGTGCCCAGGGAAGCAGTTTGCTCTGGGTCAGGGACAGTAACAAAGACTGGAAGCACATCTTGCTGCCTGTTCTTACAGAGCTAGTTATGTTCTTGGGAAGGACCAGAGTGCTGCAGTATCTGTGGTGACTGCTCAGTCAGGTTACGTTCTGTTTTTAAAGTAGTAACTGCAGATAGAGTGTTCTAGAAGCACTTTACACTTCCACAGTACTGTCAGACTTTCTCCCAACGTGTTGTAACAACCACTTGTTTCACAAGGTGAGTCACAACCACCTGCCACATGCGCTGCTCGTGCTCCCCGCAGTCACCTTTGCACCCTGTCCCTTGCTTTCTGCCCCTCACAGCCATCTCGTGCTTCCCATCATGTCTCATCCACCACATCCCGACTCCCTGGGAAGCCAGTGCCTGCAGGCAGCTAGCCCAGCAGGGAGGGCCTGCACGGAGGTGCTTCCCAGCAGCTCAGGCTCAGACGGGTGGCCTTCTTAGCCCCAAGCAGCTCCCAAAGCCCCCAGTCTTGTGCAGCTCTGCTGCCACACATCACACCATCATCTCTACACAAGTATCCTCAGACCCATGCTGGAAGGGATTCAGAGGTGACCACTTGCCACTCTGCAAGACACCTGGGCGACGGTGGCACTTGCAGCACGCTGCCGGCTGCCACTGGGGAACCGCGGGCCTGTCTCTGTCGCTCGTACCTGGGAATGAGCAGGGGGTAACACTTCACACCTCAGGGCTGTTCTGCAGCGAATTTTACCTTAGGATCACCTAGTTCCTAAGTTGTTGTGGAACAAGACAGGAGAGACAGGTGGCACCTATAGTGTAACGCTTTTGGTAGCTCTAACCTACAAAGAGGAATACACTGGTGAGTGGCAAGAACTATGACACAACACGAAGCAAGGTGAGGCCAACCAAGAGATGATGGTTACTGACAGACACCTGCTTGCTATGAAGTAAGCAAATACCAAGCAGTGAAAGGACATGATGCTGCATGGACCTGACAGGTGTTTGATGAAGGATAAAGCTCAGCTACAGGAAACAAGAGGCAGGCAAAGTTCTCTGTGCTCCACTTCTATTTTGATTCCTCACTAACACGTGCTCTCAGATTAACAAGTAAGAGTAAAAAGGTAACTGCTGTAATTAAACAAAGCAGTTGTACAAGATGAAAGTAATAACCCAAAACTCCCTTGTTTTCTAGTTGTACCAGTCTTTGAAGAGAGACTTTTCTCTTATGGGAGCAAGCTCCAAATGCAGTGTTCACACAAAGCATCCCACTTTGCCAGCGTGCGTTAATGCACGCTGTAGCACTTCCAACTCTTCAGGAGAAATTCTCCTTGGCATGAGAACCACCTTCTGTGACAGCAAAAGATGGAAGTACATATTGGATTCATCTTCACTCTCCTCCCTTCCAGAGGAAATACTCAAGTCCTAGTAGGAATATCCAAGAATATCAGAGATCAAGTGTAAACAACTTAACATGCCCGTTGCACGTGGATCAGCTGCTCTTGAGTAATCAAAACATTACACAATGTTAGCACAAGCTGAAATAAATTGCATATTGATGCCCTGGGGCCATCTAACTTGCCCAATTCAACTTTTTACACTAGCAAAAGCTCTAAGTCCATTTGTTATTAGAAATACTGGGAAACCGGCCCCTAGGTTAGAGTCCTTCTGTTTCTCTTGTGCACACAAGACTGCCAGCAAAGGGCAGCAAAGCAAATCTTGACACTGAGCCAAAGGAAGAACAAGACCAAGAACAGTTCAAGTAACACTTCTGCGGTTACAGTGGTCAGGGCAGAACACTGTAGGAGTGGCACACCAGTGCTGTCACCAAACGATGAGGTGAAGTGCTGTAAGAGAGCCAAGATCAGCCAGTCACTAATGAAACGGTTAGAAAGAGATGTGGGAACTGCAGGGAACAAAGATGAGCTTTTTGGCTGGACTTGCAAGGTGAAGTGGAAGAGGTTGTGCAAGTAGTTATACAAGGTGCAAGAGGGAACAACTGTGAAAACAGTGGCCAGGACTCCACATGGAGTATATATACAATGGTAACAGGGAGTGAAGGTACACATTTGACAGAGAGGGACAGAGAAGCCACAAAGTGCTGGATCACCAAGTAGTATTCGGTCAGGTTTCCTTGTGTCCTATTCAAATTCTGGTCTGGCTGTTTTACAGTGGGGGCAGAAGAGACAGGGATGGAGGGGGAGAGGCCACCTTCCTTCCTGGAAATGTGTTAAATTCCTCAGGACTATTCATTGAAATCGAGCTGCCAACAACATCACACAGTTAAACTCTTGGGAGACTGATTATGGACCACAATACTCCTTCTTATACCTGAGCTCTGCCCCACAACATAAATACACACAGTTTGTGGGATGGTATCTGACTAGCTATGAGTGTTGCATATTGAACCCAATAATTAAAAGCATGGTTCTGAAAAGTCTTCAAATAAATTCAAACCAATTAGTCAATCAAAACCAAGCTGTCCTTCCCTTCTTGACAAGAGTGGTGCAAAGGAGCTTGTAGTTCACACTGATCTACTCATGTGCAGTTACATCTACAGATCAAATGGTTCTGTCCAACAGTGAAATATTTTCTTGTATTTACTAGAAACTACATTTGAGATGGGTGCTCAATTATAACTAGACCTTTCCAATACATGTGTTGGAAGAAGTTGCCTGCAAACATACATGTTACTCATTCATGCAGTTGTAAGAATAAAACACTCAAACAAGAACTTACCAAGGGTTTTTTACAGGGACATTTTTGTTAAGAGAGTGTGTTAAAAGGAATAGGAAGTAAATCAGATGCTGTAAACTTGATGCCTGAATTGAAACAAAAACTTAATTATGAATTTAAAGTGACAATAATTGTGCAAACAGCATTAAAAACTTGGCTGAGAATGGGATGCAAACAAAGAAAATCATTTTAGTGATAGGGTTTTTAAAGATGCTGTATTTCATTAAAATAATCCATAAGGATGTTCAGATCTTTTTCTTCTATTCCCTCCCAGTACTGAGCAAGATTTGCATTCGACTTTCCCATACAGAAACAGAGCATCTTTAAAGAGATAAATCAGCATTAGCTTACTTTTCCGAAAATTCACGTTCAAAATGACGCATGCTCTATTGAAGACAGCAGAGAAAGAGAGAGGACACAAGTTAATCATCCAGTTCTCGTGTCAAAGTCAGAAAAACAGATACTGTTAGCTGAAAAGTTAGTACAAAAATCAATACATTCTTATTCACTGACAAATACGAGGATAACAGGTTGAGTATTTCATATTACACATACAATACTTTGTCAGATTGTGGATAAGGAACAATGATTTTCCATGCTATAAGCATTGTTATACTTGATGAACAAATACAACACTCATGCTTCCAGTTGCACATGCCATAATTCAAGTCTTAGAGGATTAAAGTGCATTTAGAGAGATTTAGCAAGAAATCTGCAGGACGATTAGCCACAGAAGGCAAAATCCATTCTGTCCACAGAATGCTTCCTGTCATATTAACACCTGTATTTGCACCTGGGCTGTGTGGATCAGAGACACTCAAGAAGAGCACTCAACTAAAGCATTCCAATTGTCTTCCAGACAGGTGAAGGGCAGCAAAGATTTACCATATGGGTGTCTGTGCAACCTGTGTCACACTGAAGGATTGAGAACAGCTGGCATAGAAAAAGATAGCTAAAGTTAAGTATAGCTCCTTCACCTTATTCCCACAGGGAAGCAAAAATGGTTCCCTATGTACTCTGCTCCACTGTAAAAGATCTTGCTGGTATCTTATGGGCTTATTGGGTTTAGAGAAGATGCAGTGAAGTTTTAAGTAACCCACAGAGCAGTGACCTGCATCCCTTCTGATGCTAGCCACAGCTCATATCCACCAAGAAAAATAACAGATTTTCAAGGCAGCAAAGAATTGTTCAAGTGGAGGAGAGAGTCAAACACTCAAGGGAGAATGGCAGAAACATGGGAAGGTGCATTAGAATCACTTGCCACGATTTAATAATGTATTCAGAGAGGTGGTGGGTGCCCCATCCCTGGAGGTGTCCAAGGCCAGGTTGGATGGGGCCCTGGGCAACCTTGTGTAGATCCAGGTCTGGAGGTTGGTGTCCCTGCCTGTGGCAGGGGGGTTGGAATTCTATGATCCTTAGGGCCCCTTCCAACCCAGACCATTCTATTTTCAAAGATGTTCTTTAGCTGAGTATCTGCAACAAAACCAGCCCTAAACTTTCTAGGCAATGAGAAAAGCCCATGAGATCCTACATTTCTAGGAGACACTTCCCCTCCAAGCAGGTCATGCATTCAGCCACCACTGGAGGCCAGCGATGGTTTTATTCCTTAGCAGGTTTTGCACTGACTATACCAAGCACTCTGGTGCAAGGTAAGGCTCACAAGGCCTTTGTCCAGAGACAAAGCACCTCTCAACATGTGAGAACTTCCTCTGGGCACCCTGTTCCCCTCTGGTCAGTGTCACTGGCTCTGCACTTGCCCACACACTACGCTGGTTTGATTGATTCAGACCAGGACAAGGGCAAGAGCTTCTGCCAGGTACACTTTTCCATGTCAGCCTTTGCTTTGCCATGGCACTGTAGCAGCAAGACACTTTGACATACCCTGATTTACACACAACCAAAGCAGACAGACTGAAAGCCTCCTTCCCCTCCTGACAGTCCTCCTGGCACACTGATACACACAAGCGATTTTGACTTGGAGGTAAAGATCCTTTGTAAGTACAGGGAAACTGGGACAGGGAGATAGAAGCTACTGATGCACAAGGAGAGTCCTGCCATGGGGCTGGTGAGCCTTTCATTGAGTCAGGAATAGCAAACTTGCTTAGAACAGATGCAAGGACAACATTGCTAGTGGAAAAAAACCCACAAAAAGCACAGGCATGCTAGCTTTCTCTTGGAACTACTATCTGAAGTTTCTTCTATGAATTCTACTCACAAAAGCACTCCCAAAAGACGGCATTTGCCTTTATACCCAATTAATGCATCAAAGCCATCGGCACACTAAAGCACTTTCCAATTTGATTGTGAGCAGGGCCATGTGCACTGTGTCAGAGCTGATCACCACCAGTCACCACGAGCACGCTGGCAGCAGGGTGATTGACATGTTGTGACAACATGGGCTGAACAACAGAGCTAAGTTTTGAGCCCAGACTCAAGCCATTTTTAGCCATTTGAGCCATGTCTACACATAAACCTGCATCACATGCTCAAAACTTGGAAAACCTTTCAGCCAAATTCCAGGACGTTGAAGATGCAAGTAAAAGATGGCTTCATTGCAGGGGAAAAACAGTGTTTTCTAAACACCTGTCCATTTTGGAGGTGTTTTCCTTCTGCATTTGCAGCTACTTCCTTATTTAAGTATACACAGCTTGAAATAAACCCTCCAGCTAAGTAGAGTCAGTACACCCAGAGAACAGCACTGTCACTGAGCAACACAGTAACAGTAATTATCGTGTTTAGACTAACTGGGAGAAGTCCATTCATAAAATACACACTTCAACATGCCCTCAACTTGAAGGAGAAATGACTGATTTGAATTACATCACGCAGACTGCAGTGTCCTTTGAAAGATCATCCACAGCAAACAGGGATTTGATTGCATCACTTTAGTTAATGAGCTGTGCTGTGTAGAAAGTTCCTGAGACTGGAACTCATGTGGCATAAGTCACTGTAAAAGCAGCTGTGCTCTGGACTTTTCCCTTAACACCTTTTGATGTTAGTGTTTGTGGGTGCTCCTCTTTGAGCTTTCAAGACTGAAGAGCATCCACTGTCACTCAATATTCAGATCTGGAATCGAAGTTTCATCAGCATTTCGACTGCCCACTCCAGCAGATTCTTCACCACTCCCCACCGCCCATCCTAAACATTAGCAGAAGTGTTTGCACAGCTACCCAGCAAACTGGAAAACAGAACTGGCCAAAAATAATAAAGATGATATTTTTAACCCAGCTCAGTCTCTGACCTGTTTCTACCAGTTGTACTGGTGCTATCAATGGGCTGTAGCACCACAGGGGAGATTTACACAGCCAAAGCCACACCCAAAATTCCTGAAACTACATTGCAGCAGTACAGGTGTAAAGAGACAACACACAGAAACAAGGGAGCAACAAAGAGTATTTCATATTTCAGAGTCAACAGACCATTATCACCAGAAGAAATGCATACTGTGACATGAGGCACAGAGAATATCTGGGAAGTAGCAACGTCGGTAGGACCAGAGTAATAGAGACTTTGAAGCGAGCACTGATACTCAGTGTGTAAATCACACCATGTACATCTCAAAAAAGGTTATTAAATGAAAAAGAACAGTCTTGAAAGGTTGTCTGTAGCCCTCAAAAGAGAGCATATGCCCACACACAGGCTGACACAAGATAAATGTCATCTCTGTGTTCCATCCGTGAAAACCACCCATCCCTTAACCATCCTTGGGAATAACACCCACAGTTGAGGGGAATAAAGAACAAAGAGAAAAAAGACAAACACTGTAATGACTCTGGAACTTACCTGCTGTAGAGGGCGGGGTGGGAGATGATGGAGATGTTAATGGGGAACTCGCCCCAGAGCCTGCTAAATAAAACAACAGTGTAGTAACTAAAGCTGTACATTGAACTGCAACACAGTCAGACAAGATGGATTGTTGGAAACAGGCCAACTTTATTGACTGGTTATTATCCAATCCTGCTTCCACTGAAATCTTGGGAAAGATTCCCACTCACAGGAACAGCGTCACTCAGACCCAATCTGAACAGAGAGGCTTTACAGCACACAGGATCAGAGGTCCAAACACACGAGCAGCTCACTCAACAGTACTCCTCAAAGGGAAACACTTCCTTCCTGCTGCTTAGGCTGTTGGGTTTCAGCGTCCAAATTCTGTTCTCCTTAAGAGTTATGCCACTGAATGGATGGCACCCCATTTCTCCTAAGAGATGATTTCCAGTCAGTTGCTGTACACCACAAGTTACCCAGATATCTGACTATTCCACATCAGGCTGCTTTCGGACACATTTGAGCCAAGCAGTCAACTCTGCTAAACTAAAGACCTGCCAAAAGCCAAAACCTGCCAACAGACCTCTGTTGTTTCAGAATTTGCCACTGAAGCAGCAATTAAACAGATCACTTTCTCATTCATCTTAACACCTTACTAATGACACACTGATGACAACACAGTTTCTCCCTGAAGGCTGCATTATGAAATGGCCCAAGCAGTGGATGTTGTTGTTATTCCCTCAACTATCAGACAGATTGAAGAAACTTTTGTTTTTAATTCTTCAATGAATGGGGCACAGAGGAGGGGACACATTGTTTTGCATTAGGCAGCTGAAAATTTAACACTGACCATATTTTAAAGCCCTTGATACATCTGTTTATTAAATACCCAGAACAGTGGTATCAGGCTTTTATTGTGTAAACTGATGGTGATCTCAGATCTCTTAAGACAGAAAATGACAGCAACAACAACAACATTGACATAGCTGTGTAGAAGCAAGCTCTTCTCTCTGTAGTTACCTGAGTTATTGGAGTTGCTGTATTTGGCTGAGTGTTCTTCCCCACTTTCATAGGCAGAGCGTTTTGACTTCTTTAAAGAAAGCAGAAGAAACAGAAGGTGGGGGTGAATAAATGCTTCCCATGACACAACCTGATCTGACACACAGAGATCTGTAACAACCATCCCCAGTATCACACAAGGTTCCTCAGTGCCAAACATTGCTCTCCCCACCCAAAGCACTTGCTGTGGTGATGACAACAGCACCAGGCTGTTCAGGCTCACATGTCTCCAGGCAAGCAAGCAGAGCAACTCCAGTGCCCTCTGACCATAAAGCAAGGGCAGAAAACTGACCCACCAAAAAGGAAGAGGAGGGCAGGCAGTGTGCTGCAGGAGCAGACTCAGAAAGGCTCCAACACCCTCACAGGGAAGCTGGAAGTCACACAGGCTCTGTCATCAGTGTATGAGGTGCTAACTGAGCCTGTTTTCATACAGCAACCTCAAACAAGTTAAACAAACACCTAAGTCAGCTACCACGGGCACTTAAACTTCTTCCCAAGTGTACTGCTTATCTACAGGAGCAAAAGCAGTCAGGAAGGACAGAATAGAGCTGTGTACCTGTGGCTGCACATGCTACACATTCAAAACAGGTACACATCACTTCCTGTGTGAGAAACCTCTTGAAAGATTGCTTACCTTTCGTGCTAAGATCTTCCTTTTCTTTTTTTCTTCTTCTGAGCCATGATGAGATTGAGCTCTTGTCAGCCTTCTGTGCTGGTGAATCTTCAAAATGAAGGAAAAAACAGAAAAAGACCATGTTAATCTTAAATGTTCTCAGACAAGGTATGTGTTTGGGGTGTAAGAAGACACCTGTAGTCACTTTGCATGTTTAGGTTATTTCATTTTTAGTTTTTGTCTTTGCTGTTGCTGAAGGAGGATGAAGCCTCATCCTGCAGTTAAAATGATCCTTTAACTCAGGAGCCTTTGCCTGTGAAGTTGCACCACTGAAACCAGTGTAATGCCATAGTCAACAGCTGTTCTACAACTCCTCATACTGTATTTCTGGAGAAGAAAATCTTTTGATGAAAGCCTTTAATACCCAAAGTCACTCTGAGTGAGTAGAAACTCACTTTCCCCAAATAAAAGTGATAAAAGGAAACACAATGTCTATAGGAAATACAGGAAAGAAATGCAGACATTACCAATTTCTGATCTTCTGTTAATCGCTTTTCTATGCATTCCTTGGAGGTTTTCAATGCCTCTTTTAGCTTGGTAGGGATCTAATACAACAGAGAAAAAATGTTAGCACAAAACATGATAAAGGAAAACATCACTTCTCAGAACTCACCATGCATCTGATCATGTCACCCATCCAGAACCCCAAGTTCTGACACTATTCCCTTAGTGAAGGAAAAGAAAGGAGAGTCTAGGTGCATGTTTTCCACTCCAAACCTAGCTAGGTCTGGCCCAGGAATAACACTTGAACACTCAGGGGTCACACTGCACCCAACTTCCAAGGGGTGACAGAACATTCATGGGTACAATTCACCAAAGGCATCCAAATCTTGATGGGCATCACCATAAAGTCAAGTAGAGACAGGTCTCCTCTACTCTATTTGTGAGTTAATGCATAGCTTAGCCACAGCCCAGCACTTCCACAAACATCAGCAAAGCAAGGTTCAACTCTACCTTGAACTGTGGTTTCTCTGAACTTGTTAGCAGGACATCACTGAATAATCTGTGAGTGGATAAAAAAAAAAGGACTGTTATTCCCAAGAGACAGGCAGAACCACAGCAAGAATACTACTGGTACTGTTCACTCTTTCTCCTTTTCCTCCTCTGTCCTCATCCCTTGGCCATCACTTGTTTCTTCTCCCCACAGGTTTTTATGTACCACTGTTTATTTTCCAAGCACTGCTGTAAAATGAGCAACATCCAAGCCTCAGAACGTGGCCACCTCTGACAGCAAAGTGCACAAGACTGCCTGGAGTATTTTGAAAGCTGATGGAACAGGTGAAGTTCCAAAGGAAGAAGAAAGCCTTTTCCTTATAAGAGTTCTTTAATGACAAAAGATTACCAGGGACTTTATTTTAAACTCTCCTAGCATAACTGTTGTTTTAACATTAACAAAAACCAAGTGAAAGCTCAATGTCTTAACTTAACATTTGGAAGTATCTGCATTCTTGCCTGTGCTCCAGCAAAGGCAACTGCAGCAGATATTCTAATATTTCTGCTCTCCCCTCTATGGTATCAGCAGCAACATAGATGATAAATCCTTTTCCATCCAAAAGAAAGACACTAGAGGGCAATGGTAGTCTGAAAATAAGCTGGTTAGTCCATTTCAAGATACTTTGTTCTGGAGAACATACTAGAAAACTGTCCCAGGAAGTGATCTTGAGGCTGGCTCTGAGATTCAAATTTTAGAGATTTTTTTTTTTTGCTGCTGTTCACTATGGAAAATTATCACAAGCCTGTACTAGAGACAACAAATCCAAGTCTAGAATCAAGCCAGTAAGAATAACATTCCATGAAAAATTCAGATAGAAATCAAATTTCTAAAGACTGGTACAAAACCCCACAAGTGCTGACCCTGGTTCACACGACAGGTCAAACCTGACCCCTTCTGATTACATGTCCCTGCAAAATTAGGCAAAGTCATAGTTTATATGGTGACAATGCATAATACAAAATAGAGCTTAATAAGAATTTAAATTACATTAAAGGCATTGCACATCTATGTAGAACAGTTGTGAAGAGCACTGGTGTGAAGGGAATGGAGTATAACATCCCACATATCAGATACAACTGGACAGGAACTGTTTGTTCAACACCTTTCAACACCTGTATATTCCTGTGTTCACAGAGGATTTTTAGTTTTTCTCCTCTGCTTATGTTCTTCTCTCCACCTCCCACCTCTTTAATAGCAGAGGAAGGGAGGAGCAGAGGAATTGAAGGCTGAGACAAGCCTGCAGTGTCTCTCCCAACCAGGAAACATGAACCTTGGAGGCTGCTCTAACCACACTGCACTCTATACTCTGAGATCAGACCCAGATTCAGGTATGGGCAATCTGTCAGTTATAAGGTCGTGACTCTGTCCCCTCAGATTAAGAAAAACAGAAGATCACACACCCCCAGGAGCTGTGGTTCTGTGCTCAGCATGCTGGTGACAGGGCACAGCACTGTGACTGACAATTTCCCTGGTCATACTGTCTCCTAATCCCAGGAAGGGCACCACTGCAGACAGGTCTGATCTTCAGCTCAGTCATGTGCTGACACTGCTCCCTTTCTGCATCCCAGCCCCACACCTCCCTGTAATGCTTCCCTGCATCACAGCCTGTAAAGAATGTATCCTGTCTGTGCATCAGAGAATGCCTAAGCCAGTCCTGCAAGAAATCAGCCAGCCAGAACTTCTAGACAACACTTCATACACAGACCCATCTAATGTCACTGCAGGGCAAAACAAGACATCTCTTTTACTAGTCATAAGTAAACTGATAGCAAAATCTACTGAAGTAGGTCTGAAGGGAACATGCAAAAAGACTCCTTACTCTAAATGCTTTAAAACAATCTGTATATGATCTTTATCATGCTTGCACTACTTTAATAGCAGGATCACTTTAAACCATAGCCCCATGCTAAATAAAATGCACTCATAACAACTCTAGCACAGCAAGGGACAAAGAAGTGTTAAAATGATCTATCATAGTCACAAGGGATGGGTTCTATAAAGCCTGTGAATTTGAAAGCTTCACTTGGGACACACTACACATCCCTCAGAACGAGGAGCAAGGCTTTTAATAAGGAACAAGAGCAAAAAGGTTCTTCCTCCTAACATAATTAAAAACATGGGGATGAGTGTAAGACAAGTAAAACAAGACTTACGGCATCTGTAAGAGCCGTGAAACAGTTGGCATGCCATTCTTCATAGCTTCACAGGTCAGAATGGATTCCAACACAGACACTACCAAAGAAAGAATAAGGACACATTTTTGCACAGCAGGGCAGCAAGCACATCAGGATGAACGTCTGGCACTGCTGTGAGATGTGCCCCTCAGCACGGAGCTAACTCAGCAGTGATGAAGCTCTGCAGCATGTGGTTTTTATTATAATGTTACTATTACACATACAAACTTTTCAAGAATGTTAGACATGAGGCAAGGGAATCCAGACATCTGATTACTTACCACACTCTG
Organism: Gallinula chloropus; assembly: GCF_964237585.1. Classification (NCBI taxonomy): domain Eukaryota; kingdom Metazoa; phylum Chordata; class Aves; order Gruiformes; family Rallidae; genus Gallinula; species Gallinula chloropus. The sequence continues at coordinate 9,849,138 of NC_140097.1, forward strand.
CTTTATCACTCAGCTTAAAAAGTTTTATTTATATGCCACATGTATTTCAGGAAGAACACGTTTCCTATTTTTACCAACTACTAACTAATTCTTTCCAGCCACAGGCTGGTATCTCACAGCACTTCAACTTGGGTAAGAGGTGAGAGTAGCCAGGAAGCTGGGACTGACATTTCCTCAGCCACATACTAACCAACAAACACTGATGGTGCAGGAGGGAAGTTGTCTACTGGAATCGTATCCGGGGGTCTTCCGTATGTCATTTCATACAGTAAGTGTCCAAAGCAGTGTACATCAACACCTTCTAAAGTCTGCAGAGAAACCACAAGAGTGGGCTTGCATTTGAAAACAGGCAAGAGAAAGCACGAAGACAGTTCCTAAGCACAGCCTGCTTTAACTTGAGCTCAAATGAAAGCTTCACACCTCAAGCTAAAGCAGCCACTGCTGCCTTCCTGTGCGTGGTGATACGGATGGGATGGGCAGTACAGCCACGTTCTGCAGAAACACCTCAGGTAGTAGCTCTTGCCTCACACAGCAGTTGAGGTGCAGCACGTTTTACAAATCACAACCAAGCACATTTTCCAAGCTAAGACAAACACCAAAGAAGGAGATAAAAGGGCAGCAAAACCACATACCAAACCAACCTAGGTGAGTCTTTCTCACTCCTCCTTGGGTTTGTACAAGCTGTGCATACATGCTAAGCTCCCAGACAGCATAGTTCTGAGATTTTTTAATCATCTTTAAACAGAAATGTCTCCTCTTACTGAAAGCAGCTTAGAGCTTTGATGGCACTCAGATTTGGACTAACCATGAACTTTTGATCGTTTCTTTGACAGCAGGGAGAACTTGTTTGGCAAGGTCAGCAAGCAGCTGTCTCCTTCATTACAACGAGCACTTAGAGGCAGGGCTGGATGCTGAGTAAAAGACTAAACTGCTGCAACAGGGCAAAATTGTTGTCATATTTTTGTAGAAAGGTAGTGTTTTGCCTCCAACTAAGAAACAGCTTTTAATAGATCTGCAAGCATCTCATCAATTTTCACAGCACCCACTGAAGAGAAGGCTGGTTACTACTCCTAGCTAAGGTCTACTTATAAGCAGTGCTCATCGTACAGACATCCAAGTGGGTGACAGACAATATGCACATTCCTATGAAATACAAAATCAGGGTGGAAAGAGATCTTAAAACAACTGCAGTTTACCTCTATTTGCAGAACACTGCTGTCATGAAAACAGTCACCTGCACTCCCCTTCTACCTGCTTACCTTTGGCCTCAGACTCACTCCAGTGTGCTGCAACAAAACCTCTGTGCAGCCAGGCAGGGGGTTGGAGGAAACAGAAAAGGTATTTGATGGAGGAAAGCTCAGATTAAAGTAAGGGGGTTGACAGAAGGTTTTTTTCATTCTAGTCAGATGTCCACAAGCAGAAGCTTGAGGATAAAGGCAATACAGACGAGTCAGCTGAGTTAACTGTCTGAATCTTACATTAATTTTCCGGAACTGTGAGAAGTACGATCGATAAAATGATGGAAGCCCCAACAAGGAATTTTCTAGATCCAGTAACTTGCAGGTGTCCCCATCCAACATCACATTGGCAGAGTGAAGATGGCCATAAGGAAATCCTTTCTCATGCAAGAATTTTAATACCTGAAAAAAAGCCAAGAGAGGAGCACTGTCACAAGATACCCTGATTATCTCAAGATCTTAAATGCTCCAATACCAGAGCAGAGACATAATAAACAAGGCCCCTATTTGGAATGCTTGCTGAACTTAATCTTCTATCTACATCATCTTTGGCTGACTTTTCATTTCCATGTCCCTGGTAACTTTTGTCCCAAAACCAATGTTGGATGCTGATCCTCAAAGCAGACTTAGAGCAGCCCCCAAAGAGATCTGTAAACTAGATTCCATAATTCTACTGAATATTGTTTGAATAAAATTTAAAAGAAATAAATAATGACAATTAATCTATGACACATTTGCAGGCTCTGAATTTCTTCTTCCCCTTTACCTACAAGGGAAAAACTACATTACCACCTCTCTCTCATTTTAGTTCCACACATACCAACTGCCCTATATTTTTTTATATTTTTTTTTCTTTGGACAGAAACAGCCTCATGCAAACATATCTAAATTCAACTCCCTGGAGCTAACCTCAATTTGCATTTAGCTTTGAAGTCTGCTGCTGAAATAAAGCTTGTGTACTTAAAAGTTTGTCTGCTTTTTCTAGTTAAACCAGTTGGCTTAAAAAAAAACCCAAATCCCCCAAAACACCACAAAGGCTGGTAAATAAAGTAAAAAGAGAAACTACCTCTAATATTTGCCTTCCGTAGGTTTTTATTTGCTGAAGTTCAAGACCTTGGATTTTTTTAGGGTTGCAATACTTCTTCAGGAATGGGTCTTTTGGCTTTGCCTTTAAAAGAAGCACACAGATCACGTATCATGCCCAGAAAAAACAGTAATCAGCTTTTCTAAAAGGCAGTTTTATAAAAGACATACTGCAGTCATTACAGCAAACACTCTACCATTTGAGTTGGGGGTGGCAAAAGGGAGAAGTTACCTTATAAATCAGGTCCTTTAGTGTCCCTTTTTCACTGAATGGTCTAATAACCAGCGCTGAAGATTCGTTGGCAGTGGCAAAAGTGATTTTGTAAATGTAGGGATGCTACAAAAAAGAAGAAACTGTAGGTAAATTTTAGACAACATGTTCTATAATTCATTTTTGCTTGATTCTCAAGTAAGAAAAGATCTCCCTGAACTGTACATTTAAAGTAATAAACCTGATACTGTCAGTGACGTTTGCTCAAGTTATTCAGTCTTAGCCTGGAGTAAATTCAAAGAACACTTCAGGAGGACACTGATCCATTTCCTACATAAATAATAATAATTTTTAAAATCCACCAATTTTCTTAACAGAACAGACTGGCAGTTTAAACAAATGGATAACGCAGCCCCATGAGCAGTTTTAAGTCATGGTAATCTAATAACTTCATTCATGGATTTATACAGCTAAGACACATAAGGAAACTCAGCATTAATAGCTGTCATAACAGTTTTATGTCTTGAGAAATTATTGTAACCACTTCTTCCAACTTTGTGAAACCAAATGAGACAGCACAGCTGGAAATAAATGACACAAGCAACACATACATTACTTGGAATGGCAAGCTAGAAGACCCCTTGTCCATGGTCTACTTTAATATATCAGTTTCAGTCCAGTTTGGGGGTTGAAAAGCCCAGTTTTCAGCCCCTGCTCCTGTGTGCATCTGCTGAGTTCCAAGACTGCACAGAGGTTTACCAGTTTCAATACCATTCTTTTCAGCCAGCCTCTCACATGCTTAACACCCTTAACAAGAAACTCCTTTTGGAGTCAAATGCCAGTTTTTCAGAGAGATGCCTATTGGATTTATACTGCAGCACTGCACAGGAGCTTAAATTGCACAGCCTCTGTTGTGCCTCTGCTAAAATATTCCCATGTTACATTCAAAGAACTGAAAAAATGGCACTCCTTGCACTGCTTTATGCACTGCTGTCCTGGGGTAGCAATTACACCCAGGCAGCACTATCCTGAAAGTGTGGAGGAGCTGAAAGAAAAACTCCTGAGCTCACACTACTGCACACGAAAAAAGAAATTACAGTTAACCACAACTCTGAATCTCCTGTAATAATCCTGCAGGATTATTATTTATGCTGAGAACATTACCTTATATTGTGTGCAAAATGTAATTAAAAGGCTCAGACATCTTTAGATGAAAACAAGTCTAAAATTACAAACTACATCTACTGGGCTACGTGTGCTTTTGCAAGATCAGTCCTTGACAAGCTCTTTTGTGCTGGCACAATTTAAAAGTCTTCAAGTAATACTCACAGAACAGGAAGAAAGAAGTTTCACAGCATACTGTAAGTCTTTGTCAGACAAGTATTTATCAGGGCCAAGATCAGCCTGGAAATAAATAGGAAAAGAATGGCATCATAATAGATCCTGCATTCCATAAAGAAAATGTGATCTGTATTCTGCTCTCACAAATTTAGACAGCTGCTTGAAGGTGTATTTTTGAAGAGCAAACAAGGAATTTACACATAGAATGAAACTTGAAGAGTGTACAAGGCCATGGTGTTGCAATACACAGTGTCTGTCAGTAAGTAAGTATTATTGCCTCCTTCCTCCCCCGTATCTGACATGCATTGCTACCACTGAATGAACTCTGCCAACCCCAAACTTAGGGACTGTGTGCACTGCAAACTGATAAGGCTCAAACCCCCACCTTCTTCCTCTCCAGAAAAAACCCCAACAAACCAAACAAAAAACCCACCATACAAGAGAAAACTTCCCTCCTACTGCAGGCTTCAGCGATAGCCGCTCGCCAGGGAAGCCTCACCAACAGCTGTGCTGAGGTAATTAAGAGGGCAGCATGTTTCAGTACAGTAACAACAAAACTATTTGGTGGCAATACATGTCGACCTAAAAGAGGCAATTCAAGACTCTCTCACCTATTTGTCAATAAATATCTGAGTAAAGAAACCGACCACTTTAATTAAAAGGATCACCTTTGGTATTTCCAGTGATCGAATTTATACCACGGGGAACAGCCACATGATTACAACTGAAGAAACAAGAGGTGCAGGAACAAATGACCAAGCACAGAAACTTGGAAACTGGATTTGCCAGCAGAGGAGAGAAAACATAAGGAGTTCCCACACCACACATCCACCTAAGGGCTTTCAAGGTTCTTTCAAAGCCTGAGTTCTTACGTCTGCGTCTCTGTCACTCATGCATGGTTGTCAATGTAAATGAAATGAGCCAGGTTCATTAAGAAAGACTTGAGTAGGAGATGAAAGTATAGATACCCAGCTTAGCATTAGCCTTTCCTTTGGTTGATTCTTAATCTTCATTAAAAAATATTTCTTACGTATTCGCCAACCTACAAAAGAAGAGTCATCAACAGCTTTAATTAACGGGCTACTAAGTCACGTGGCTTACAGGCAGGACAAGGTCTGTAAGCAAAGATAGTACTGTAATCTTAGGACAGCTCATATAATTGAAGAAAAAAAAAATCAGACAAGTTTTTGTGCATACATACTCTCCTTACCTATATCTTTCAATGGCTCTACCACTTCCCACTTTGGCTCTGATCGGAAGAACATTGAAACATGCTGTAAGGCAATTTCTGGAAAGAAAAAAAATAGGTTTTTAAGATACTGCATAAGGTAATTATCCACATGTTATGTAAGGTTCAATGCCAGAAGGAAGCCTGCAGGAATTCAGATTGAAAGTCAGCAAAATCAGTTTAAAGGAAATCAGATAAAACCCAGTTAAAGGGCATTTACATTTTTAACCTGAGAACTCAAATCCAGGGAGAAAACAGAGAAAGCACCACCTTCACAAAAACCCTGAGTCCACTGAGTTTGCATTCAATCTGTACTAAATTTACATTTCTAAGTCCAAATCCAGTGCTCACAGCAAAGATATCCCACACTAGATCCAGAAAGATTTGTGCTGTACCTGTAAAAGTGCAAACTTTTACATCTCTTTAATGTACTGTTACTAAGCAGTTCTGCTTCACTATGTGTTATTCTCTCCTCTTCTGTTCAAAGTTATTTTCCTAGCTATCATGATCCAACACATATTTTTTGGGGGAAAACGCTGTTCTGGTTACTGAATTCTCCCACAGCTGGGAACACAACTGGTTTATTCACACAGCAGTTTGAAGGGAAATCTCAGTAAGAAGCAGTGACAGCAAAAGGGAGAAAGGGAATCATGCCAGTGAGGAACTTTCTCTAACAGGGCTTATCTTGGCATAGAAACACAGCAAAAAGGTAAGGATGCAGGCATTTTTCTACACTCTATCTTCTGTCTCCAAAAATAGGCTATGAAAAAAAAAAAAAGAGAGAGAACACTGCAATAAATATCAGCTTACTGCTCCAGAATTTAAGGAATCACATGCTGATGGTGTCTCCAAAGACCACAGGCACTGACTTGATTGCTATTAACTTTCCAGCAACTCGCTGAAATAACAATCTTGATGAAAGCACTCAAAATTAACACAGAAGTCTCAATGTCTCTTTAAGGATTTAAATTGCTTGCTCAGCATTAGCCAGACAAACTGCATCCTTGAAGAGTTACTAATAATTTACAACTCCTCCACAGCTTATCATAAACATCCGGGAAATGTTCTTTGCACTTTGAAGCTGAAGACACAGGAATGTTACATAAAGGGAGAGCAAAAAGACAAGTGAAAAGGAAGCACTAAGTTCCTGCTTCAGTAGGCTCTGTTTTTATGAAAACAAGCTTTGCATTTTGCAAAGTTTGCCCACAAACTGAATCTGTGGAGTAGGTTTCATCAGTATGAGGAAGTCTTCTTTTTCCAGCCCGTAAAATACTTAACAGTTTCCAATGGCTGAAGCTAAAGTCAGACAAATTCAAAGATGAAATATTTAATAATGAAGAGAACTGATCACAAGAATATAATTTTAAGAGATGCAGTGATTTTCCAGTGTTTGGGGGGAAAGGATGTGTGACTCAAGCATTTAAAAAGCCCTCCACCTGGCTCAATTAGTTCTAGGAAGTCTCACAACTCAAAGTGATGGAGCTAGACAAGGTGACCACAATCGTTCCTGTTGATTCGAAAAACCTTTTGAACCACGATGAATGCAAGATACACTGTTCAGAAGCCCATCCATTTTAACAGAATGCAGAGCTGACAAACTTAACTCCACCTTACACTCCAGGAGACAATTTCCAAACCCCAACTCCATTTATCATGAAGTGCGAAGGACTCGCAATCCTTCGGCCCACCTTCTACTTCTATAGAACCTGAACTGATCACTACCATATAAATTAATTCAAATACTTGGTTTTGACAATCACAGCACGATTCATGCACAGAGCTGGAGAAACATTATCATAAATAATCACATGCACAGTATGGTAATTCTGAAGGCTGTTCTCCCCTCTGCCCCCCAGGCTTCAGTATAAATCCTTGCCAGCATTAACGGAAGACAGACAGACAGACAGACAAAAGTAAAACTGCAGTCCTGCAGCTCCTCACTTACCAGTGTAGTTTACAGAATAGCTGTTAGGGTCCAAGAATTTTTTTACCAGTTCACAGTTGGACAGTATGTGATGGGTAGTGATCACGTCGAGATAGGCCTGGAGCCCCTTCTGTCTCTCAGCTATGAATTCGCGCTCCATATTTCCAATCAGCTTTTTTGGTGGAAGAGGTAGACTGAGAGCTGAGATCTTAAAAAGAGAGGAAAAAAATAATTTAGCTTGCTCTCAAAATGCTTCAGGGATATACACTAGCAACCCAGAAAGTAAAAGACTCTGGCAGCAAGCTAACTACTGGGTGACTCTTCACACTGTGTCTATAGGAGCTTTTATGTTTTTTCTAAGTACTGTTATCAGGGGGAGCTGGTCAGACAACAGCCTGGATCCTACAGCAGAGGGATTAGTAAATGGAATGACACTGAAAATGTAAGGAGATAAATTTCTGCTAGTGAGTCATGCATTTAAAATCACTACACACAACTTCCAAACACTAAATGGCTACAATTTTCACCAAACCCTTTCTGTGACATACCTCTGCCACAGCAGAAAAGCAACTCACACCTTACAATTTTCTCCAGCTAAGATTCATGCTTTCTTATTCCATGAAGTGCCGATGAACGACTTTCCTTTGCCTCTGCTGCCTTTACAGGTAATTTAAAGCCCTTCCTGTCAGTATTTTAAATCTGCAATTTCAAATACAGAGCAACTTTTCCATTTTCTCTTCTGAACCTGTCGCTGTACGGTTTTTAAACAGCTACACATCTTTCAACCCAGGGATAGCTGCAATCTACCACTGGATGTGCACCACTTGTTTTAGGATGACAGAAGTGATACAAAATTTCAGATGAAGCCAGAGCAACAGAACGATGAAAAAACATGCAGAAACTCAAAGCCTTATGTAAGTCAGATCAAAGAGCTCATCTCCAGAAAACAAAACTAGGTTGCACACAGTGTTTACATTCAATTACATCATGTGAATTGCCAGAATAAAATTTCCCTGTTGGTAACACATCGTTGTCCTGCAGATCAAAGCACCTGCCCTGGGTAGCTCCATCTCCATGGGAGTTATCTTTAAGAAATGTGTGCTGCAGGAATCAATTACACCAGGTGCAACAACCTCATTGCTAAAGCAAACAGTTCACCAGGGAGAAGACTGGGCCTTTTGGTGTTTGAATGGCTTTCATTCTAACTAGTGGAAAAAGTAAAGGATCAGTTCCACAAAGTGGGGAGAAGTAGCAATCCCTTTCCTATTTTCCCCTCCTGTTGAACACAGGAATTGTGTCTCCCCCAAACTTAAGCACTTCTACTTCTCCTGTTTCTGACTGCAAATCATGAGCTGAAAATGAGTTGTAACTACTCCTGAATTACAGAAGATGTTAACAGAAATCATCCTGTCCACTGAGCATTTTTAATGCTCTTTTATACCCAAGGGAAAAAAATATCTCCAGGAATAAACACAAAAGCAATAACATACCACTTAAAACTAATTTGGGGAATTACTGGCTCTAACACCAGAGTTGTACAAAACTGTCATCTAGCAGACCACTCCTACTTCAATTCAAAACCAAGTTTCTCAACAAAACCAAAATCCATTTCTGGTATTACTCATTTGAAGAGCACATCAAATCATAATCACCTTCACCTTCTTGACCTGACAGCTAGGTCCCATCACTTGAGGACTCAAGTTCAGATGTTTTCAAACCACTATTACTTGCTTTACAGTTTATTTCAAAAGCCACACATCTGCTCTTTTTCAGAAGAAAGCAACATTCCCCCCCATCCCCTCAAGTTTTTGTAGCTATCTGCCAAGACAGGGAGAACACTGTCTACACAGAAGAACACCTCACTAAAGTCCTGACCTTACAAAGACCTCGCATGCTTTCAAGTGTGAGCAGTGGCCCCAGCTCAGCACTGGAGCCAGGATGGGCTTCACCACAGAAGAACCTGGGAATTAATATTCTTATCTTCAAACCACAGCCCCCTCAGGAATGTCTGTTCAAAAGCTGCAATAAAATGCTTCACAAAAGCCAGATCTCTTGCTGCAAATACTGTACCAGTACTTCACTTAAAACAGACCAGCACCCAGTGACCTCCACTGGGCAGGCTGGAAGGAGCTTTTCAACCCCAGTACACATCTGAGAGTTCAGGGAATCTGGCTTGAATCTTTCCAACACCCATCACAGACATACAGTGCTCACTGTTTCCAAGGTCTTTGGTAGGACCACATCCCCTAGCCTGGTTTGGAAGTTCTCAATCCTTACTACTACTACTGCATAGGTAGTACCAAACTAACAGCAGAAAAGTTGTGTTCATACTCAACTGCAGCTACACAATCAAATGCAACCACCCAAACCTACAAAAAGGTCAGGTATGCCACAAGAACTGCAAGAACTCGGGACTTTACACCCAAAACAATCTCCAGCAGTTCTTCCAGCAACATTTTAGTTTTGAAGGAAGGATTCTTTTATTGCTCCTTGTTTTATACTGGTTTTAAGAGGTTTGGTTTGTTTTGCTTGGAGGTTTTGGGGTTTTTTTTACTCTGATTTCAATATACACAAGGTGAAAGTTTAAGAGAGCTTAAAAACAAGTCATGGGAACTGATCATGGTGATAAAATACCGTCACTCAGAGTTCCGGAGGAAAGAACTGAGGAGTGCTGAGTGTATGAACAGAGCAGAAAATTCCAGCTCCAGCATCACAAAGATCAATTTATAAAAAAAACTCCAAAACAGTGGGAGAAATGAGCAATTTTAACACACTTCTCACCAGCTACTGTCTGTTCTCTCAGAAGTCCTGGCACACTGAACTAGGCTGGAGGAGCACTGGTGTTAGTCAAAAGCAGAGCTGTGCATCTTTGATAAAGACTTAAAAGATTCTTCCTGCCCTTCTACTGGGCACACAAGGAAGAATCTCATCTCCCAGGGCAGCTCTCTGTCCTAGCCAGAAAACGCACAGAGAGATACAGCCTTGCCTTCCCCAACTCTGGAAAGCAGAAACAGGAATTTCAACATCAAGGGGTGAGCAGTAGTTTTCACTGAAAAAGACCAAGTGTTTAAGAACAGGGCCTGTAATTTCAGCCACCCTCTGCATATCCTCCTACCCAAGGCAGAGGCATGTTGTGATGATTCTGTTTCATCTCTCCTAGCCATCCAAGCAGCTGATGTTTTTGTCCCAGATCTCAGTATCTGCAAAATCTCTCTCTTGTTTCATATTCCTCCTTGTCCCACTCTGCCAGTTGCTGTCAAACAATTTCCTGAACCTTGTACTTTCATCATTCACCTCTGTCTCAGACACAAAGGCCTTTTCTTTCTCTACTACATCATACATAACCCTTTCTCTTTCTAGACTTGCCACCTAAGCCTAACCTTTCAGTACCTGTCATTTATGAATTTTAAGTCTTAAAGGTCCATTGCCTTTTGTACTAAAGCTGCCTCATTTGAAAGTTAAATGAGAAGGCAACAAAGCTTTTTCATGCCTCACCACATTCTATTCCCCACGGTTAAGAGGAGCTTATTATAGGTGGCTGCAAAAGCGAACTCATTCTCCTTTTTAAAACTTCCTCAAAATTCCCTGCCTGTGATCTCTATCAAAACTTGACTATGGTTAAGACTACAATGACCACTATGTACTGTGATGGACTAATCTAATCTTAAATCTCACATTTCTTTGGAGCAGACCTCTTTGCACCACGTTGAATCGGCACAAGAGGTTTCTAGGACACAATAAATGTTCCAATGTGCTACAAGACAGCAATTCCACAAGGCAGCCACGTTGCATCCCCTGATTAATTTGCTCCCCCATCCTCCTTCTAGCACAGGAATCGTTTGCAGCAGCGTGTCAGAGCACCCAGTGCAACATCCTTGCATGGGTTTGCACACTGAAGTTCATCAAGCAGATATAGCTGATTTTTTGGGGTGTGGGGAGGAGGGAGAGGAAGTGGAAGCAGTGTTGAGCTCCTGAAGTCACAAAATATTTAACGGGGAAAAATCTGAGACTCACAAAGAGTTATCCTCAAATCACAGAAGGATTCACTTTTCTTTGTGCTTGCCTAGTACTATGGAAATCTGAAGGAACAAGTTTCACTCCTGTAGATGCTAGACACTGCTGCTTCTCCCCTTTTCCCACACTCATATAACCTTCTTTTTCCCACACAAACTAAAAAGAAATAATTGTCCTAAAAAGTGAAAGAAAACACACAGTAAGTCCAGTGTTTAACTAAGGAACACTTTCCAGTGATACAGAAAACCATCACATGATAAGGAGCATCTGGTAGTGCTTTTAGATGAATATAAATAATGAGGCACATAGCACTTCAATGCTGAATTTGTAAGGTTGGTACGCTCCTTGGCTTTCTTCAAATCAAAGGAGGAACAAATAACACATAAAACTGGAACAAGTCAACAGTACTGAAGGGAAAAGATTCAGTAGCTGCCAATTTCCTCCATTTCTATATAAATTGGTCCTGTTGATGCTAAATTTTACAAGAGAAAACATAAGAGTGAAGGAGGATACATTAAAGTTACATTTGAAGTCAGTTTCTCCTTGCAGCTACTTGAATTTGTGTATTTTCCTTCACTGCAACACATAAAAGTATAACAAACCATTCCAAGTATAGCTTTCTGAATGAGACATTGTATTTATACATCAAGGGCGAAAGTTACCTGCAAGCTATTATTAAGCAAGTCAAAGTCACTGTATCGCCTCACAATCTGCAAAACATAAAGACAAAGGTCAGGAAACATATTACTTTTCCCATTCTCATTTTACTTTTCAAAATACCATCAGAGACAAGTTAATTCCCATTTATCATTTTCTTTCAACCTTTTTTTTTCCTTTTACACAGGCCTGACTGATGAATCTGTGTCACTTTGCCACAAAGCAGTTTTTAATCACATCCCAACCAGAAGAAAAATGAGTTTCTAAACACGATCTTAAAACAGCTTCCAAAAAAACATCTGGGAGCAAAGCTGCCTGCAAACAAAGCCTTTTTGCTATATTAGATTTAACAACTTTGCACGGTCGTCTGCATTGCTACTTCCAGGTTTCACTGGTCGTGCCATCAGCCTGGCTGTAATTTTAGCCCTAAGGAAGCCAAACTGGCACTTGAGATTTAAAAATTGTGGTTGTACCAACACCGAGTAGTAAGACATGACAGGCATTTTTCCTGGAACCCTCAGAAGAGCAGCAGACAACACGCCTTCTGTAGCTGGCAGCAGTATTTTTTTTTTTCTTCATTTTTGACCAAAAGTATTCAAGCACTTTGTGTTCCCAATTCCAAACCAACATTTCCCTCTCCAGCTCAGATTTAAAAAGCTAGGAAGGGTTTTCAAATCCTTCCCCAAAAAGGCATCCCTGTTGCAAGAACCACTGTTCAAGTAATTACCTGCCAACTGTTTTCCGCTGAAACTCCTCTCTGCACACGGATTATGTATTCCTGATAAAAGGAAAAAGGTTTTAGAAACGAGAAGTAGTGAGCTGAAGAAAGTTATTAAGTACTTCTCCAAATATGACCACTACCCAATGAGGAAACACACAGAAACAGAAAACCCAGATCCCGATTTTAAGTGCCCAGGCGAAGGTCAGAGCTGGGTTTGCTCAGGCCCTTCACTAGCAGCCGTCTCTGCTTCAGGGAGCAGAAGACAGAGAGAGGTCCAAGAGCTTGCAGAGAGCCAAGAGCTTGCAGACCTGTTAAGCACTTGGATAGTTTCATTCAGTTAAGGAAAAAGATAGTAAGAGTATACTCACCATACACCTCTACCGACAACAGCTGAAGAAAGCTCCTTGTAAGGAACCCCCAAGAATTATTGCCCCCATCATAAGGGAATAAAATGCCAGTAAATACCTACAGCTGCCTGACCTCTAATTATTTCATATAAGAACAGTTAACACAAAAGCTTTGGGGTGTGCTTGAGTAACTAGAATGCATCGTTTTCTCAGGGTGATACATTCTTCATTCATAATGCATGCTTAATGTTAGTGATTTATCTACTAACTATGCAGATATATCTAAACCTCAGTGAACCATTTTTAAATTTTAAGAATTAGCAGTTCTCCCACCACAATTACATTCATAAAGCACAATTCTTTTCAGTCTTCTCATTTCAAGCTCCATGGTACCTTTTGTAGACTAATACCTGGTCAAAGCAGCAATATCATTAGTTGAGATTTATCTAATATTTCAAGAACAGATACCAAGTATTCTGTACACTTACTCATACTATTGCAAGGAAACCATGATTTTGTTTACCCCTACTTTAGTTAAGTTTGGAAACAGCTCTACAAGCAGTTCTGACACTGCAGAGATCATAAGTGAGGCAAGTCCTGTTCCTAGAAAGCCTATAATCCCCATTTTAGATATTGTTTAATCAGCAAGGAAATGATATTCATCTGGGCTAAGCATAGTAAAGAGAGTTCCTTTACTATTTGCATACACAAAGTTCTAGAAAAGCAGGAGGTTTTTAAGTCTGATTAGACAGATGATCCCAAGGGCACATAATTTGCATTGAAAAACATGAGAACGGAGGGCCAAAAAGTAAGGTGCTGCTTGAGAAAATGCAAGACTCAACACTGAAGAGGGCTGGAAAGTCCCCAGAGCCAGAAAAGGGGAACCCACGCTGCTACACTTTCCTTCCAACTGTATCAATGAGACGTTGAAGGACACAGGTCTACCTCCCCAACACCTTTTAAGCACGTTGTTCTCCCCTGCTATGCTTGGCTGGGGTGGCAGGACCCACCACCGATGCTCAAGGTACTACTGAATCCCCCAGATTTCCCCACTGAACACGCTCAGTCACACCACACACCTGCAGCTACAGAATTCACAGGCAGAACTAGAAATTCTGAAGCAAATACAAATTCAAGCCACGGCTCCCAGCACTCCCAAGCACCGTGTTCGTGCCAAGCGAGGCGTGAGTACCCACCCAGTTATTGCCTGCAGTGCAGCAGGCATCACATGATAATCCAGTTGTTATTCAGCTCAGATGAGTTCATCCAGCCAGGGACAAACTTTCACATGTATTTTATGTAAAGTGCTGAATAATTTTTCAATTCCAAGCGCCACCTCATTTTGCTGAGCTGCTCATACATCAGTAGGAGTCTTCCATAAACAGAATGGACAGATCACAGCACGATGCTCAATTTTTTTCAGATATTAAAATTAATGCTGCATTCCATACTATTATGAGTAGACAACAATGAAACAACAAATAAATGAAGGCACTTCCAGCAGCTTGAGTTTATATACCAGATTCATCCATTCTGTAACAGTAGCTCTACCTGGCACATACCTGCATACCAACTAGATAATTCAATTAATTGAGTGTTTGATCCAGAAAGTATTATAAATTCAGCTTCAAAGGTAAAAATCAACTAAGGGCGTTTATTAGTAACATCTCTTGGGGACTGCAAAGCGTCTTCTGACTTTGGAAGTTGCCTTCAGAACCACTCAGAACTAGTTCTCTTTTTTTCAAATGAAATTAAATTAAAAGCTTGTGCACTGAAAAACATAAACATACCATTGGATGCAAACAAAGTGGGGCACATTAGCTAATCCCTCCAAAGAATTCATTTTCCATTTAGCATTTACCAACAGGAAAAGTAGCATAAATCCAGAATTAGGACTGTTCCAGTCAAGAGGCAAATGCAACACTTATCAAATGGTATCACCTTGTGTGTTCAACCTTAACTGATCCTGAATTTATTTACTGAAGTTTTCTTCAATGCTGCTCAGGCAAAAATGTTATTGCATTTTTTAAAATTCACTTAAAATATCCTTTATTATCAACAGCTGTCAAGTATCGGTAGCAATGTTGAACCATCTAGCACTGAGAACAAAGACTAGCAAGCATGAAAACCAAAGTGTTTTAAAACACTTCATGTCCTAGAAGCTTAGCTGGAAATGCCAGAAATCCAAGATGCCACAAAATGACACACACAACTATTATACTGGAATTAAAGTGTCCACTTTCAGAAAGACAGCCTGACATGCTCTCTCCATATTCTCCTCTCTGACCCATTTGAAATTATAATTAAGGTATTTTCCTGCAAAACAAGAAGCCCGAATCCTTGTGAATATTAACAAAACTCCACAGAGCTGATTGCACTCCAACCAGCGTAATTATATTTGGAAACTGTGCGGCAGAAACCAATTAAAGGGACACCTGGAAACCCAGATTCCCCCCTAACACGTGGCTTTTCCTGTTTCACGACCGTTGCTGCATTTTGGGAAGTGGGAAGAGGCTACTTTACACAGCCAAAAAACTGCAGCAACTGCTTATTCAGCAAGTCTCAAAGGACCACTGGCTGTTTCGCTGAAAAAACCACGTCAGTGATGATTCACCACGTTCAGTCATTCATCTTTTCTAGGATTTTGAAAGCAGCAGAGTTATTGCTCAATCCTATGTAGCCCTTACTCTTTATCCAGCCATTAACCTTTTCTACTGCACCCCAGGAAAACGTTCTTGGGCAGGCAGGACACACAGATCCATCAGACAACCGTCAAAGGACTCTCCTGCATACAACCACTCTGATCAACACGACAGCCGTCTCTTCTGGAAAGCCCAGTGACCAACAGCTCAGGGCTCAGAGCTCCTTCTCACTGTAAGATTGCATTACAAAACCAGATTAGGGCCACAACTCTTTCTTCCATCCAGACTAGAGTGTTTTCCCACCCAGTTCTGCTTTGGCACCCTAAAGCACTAATCGAGCCCTCGCATCACAGGTTAACAACCTGAAACAAGAGAGCATCGCCCTTCAGAGGTGGCTGTTCGTCCTCTCTCCCATCAACTCTGACCCTAACAAAGAACTGGCCACCTCAGCCACCACCCTGACCTGTAATGAAAAAGCCTAAGTGGTCTTCTGAGTTCCTTTTCCCTAAAGTCGTTAACGAGATTGAAAGCCAAAGAACAGCTAGAGTAGAAAAGCCAGGATAAGGAACACAATCCCACTCCCAATATCTGCCACGGCTCCACATACCACAGCACGCTGAGTTTTGGTGAGAAGTTGATACTTCCTATTGCCTCCGCACGGCAACAAGCTTGTCGTGGGATTATAATTAGCACCACTGATATATGCTTCCCATAGGACCAAAGAAGAGCTTTCAGCTCCGCACAGAGAAAGCCTCAATGCACAAAAGCCTTTATTGCTCTGCCAAATTCTGGTTTGTTTAGGAAAGAAATCCGAATTACGACAATTTTCTCCTGAGATGGCCTGATTTGATAGTGAGACTGTGAGTGTGCCCACAGGAAATAAATGGAGTGTAAGGAAAACAGACAGGCACGCTCAGCATCATTTCTGTTGGGCTGCATCATCTAACTCGGGAACACGCAGAGGAAAAGGCTTCAGAAAGGGCTAGTAATTACCAGAGTTCACTCCTGCCAACAATTTTAGGGATCAACAGCCAGGCACAGCGAGGTCTAGGCCAGCTACGCGCACGCAGAAATTCCCATGGCCCAAAATTGTCCCTGTGACTCAGTTTACCAAACAACATCAAAGGAGCTCGAACAGCTGCTACTCAGCAAAGAAAGGGCTCAGCTTGCAGAAGAGACACAACCTCCCGCTTCTGATTCTGCCCATGGACAGCAAACTACACAGAGGCTACCAGGAAGACAGGCCATAAAGCCATTCCCCCAGACAACCTCCCCAAGCCCTCCAGACTCCCACACAAGTAAGGTTCATACATCCACTGCTCTTCCCACCAACGCTGCCAAAGCAGTTCCTGCCACAACCTTGATATTCCAGCAGCAGTTCAATATACATTTTTAAAGATGCCAAGCAAAGCATTTCACCTATGGGATCATTTCCTGGCTGCTCCGATTAGCCAAGAAAGAGGAAACTGGTGCTGGAAGGAGGAGGTCAGGAGTCGGGAAAGCTGTTTGACCTCAGTTGCCCACTGCCATTTCCTAAAATCTTCTTCCTACCACTACAGGATGCTGGACAGAGTTGGTGAAAAAGAGTATTTTCCAAACATCCACATGGATCAGTGACAACCACCTTCGCCAGTAACAGTTTCACAATCACTGCCTGGAATTAACGTTAACCTGAACTTACCCATTTACATGCAGAGCCAACATTCCCTCTCAAACTCACCAAGATTATTCCCTGGTATTCCAGCACTTGTTAAAACATCAGCATCTCAGAGCAGCTCAGATAACTTTGTTAACATTCCTAGGTGAAAGTTACAGAGCAAAACACATCCAAATGTTTAACAATTGCTGTTTATCATCCTCCCTGGTTTTTGAAACAGAAAGCAAACGGGAAAGAAAGGCTTTTGCAGAGACAAAATAGGAAAGAACAAGTGGTGGATTTAGAGATTCATATAATAAAATGTAGAGTCTGGCCAATATTGGGTAATACATTCTGTTTCCCTGAGAAAACAGTCTCTAGATTTCTGGCTCAGGATCGTCGGTCTATTTTTCACAGATTTCTGCTGTACATCTGTTTAATCCAACAGGCTTGAAAAGCCAACCGTTATAAAGATCCAGGTCACCTTCAGGTCACATCAACCACAAGTTTGAAAGGGCTTTATTTTATAAGCATTAAAGAGAGGAAAGCCTAATTAAGCATGAATACAATCCCTGCCTAAGTAGGCTGGATTGGAACAATTTCTAGTAAGATGCTCTTTTAAATGTTTATTTAGAAAATCCCCCATGTGAGAAGCAGCAACGACATCAGGAAAGCTGCTGAGACCCAGGGACCTCTTCCCTACGGGGCATAGTATTTATTTGCTGTTGCACAACCTGCCATTAGGCCTCTCTGAGCAGCAAAGGGGCTGTTTACCTGCCTTTTCAGCACCACACTTGTTTGTCTGGGGAGGTCACGCAGTTCCACACGCCCTGGATCGCTGGTGTAACAGTGAGTAAGTGTTCAGCAAGTGAAAGCTGTGCAGCAGGGCAATCGCAGGGAAAAAATAGGACACACATTTATGTGCAATGGAAAGTACTGACCAAGGAAAACTCTGGAGAGAGACAAGAGAAATCACAGCTTCTCACTACCCTGCATCGCCACGGCCTTCACCAGAAAAGCAAAATATTTCTTGTTTTTTCCAGGAAGGACTCAGTAGCCAATACAGTATTTTCATTCTGATAGCTGCCTGCTCTCTAAGGCAACGAATTTCCTAAGGTGTGATATGGCAACCAGTATTCTGCCTGCAGTCTTTGCAGGAGCTACAAATGCAATACTAATTTCATAAGTTCACCAGTGGAAACCGTAAGGTTGGGACAGATAAATTAAGTGGGTTGAAACAACTACCCTTTTTGAGCTCAAGCTGGAGGGGGAGGCAGTCATGCTTGTTTCCTAAGTCCAGCAGAGGATCTGCATTTCCAAAACCTCAAACCAGTGAACTCATATTCCCTGTCTAAAGCCATCTCTGAAAGTAACTCCACGGTATTTTTTCCAAAGCAAAGGCAACCTTGTAGGGATGGAAATCCTTATAAAGCAGACATGCAAAGTCCTTTACAAGCTTTTAAAACAAATGCTACAGTTCTAGAAACATATGGCTCCATTTTTGTACCACAGAACAATACAGCAAAAAAAAAATCTAAATGCTTTCTTGACATTTTTCTAATCTAAAAGCTACGTGTTGACATTCATCATTGCATAAGGAAGAGGAAAGACTCTGAAAGTATGTTAGGAGAGGGATTTATTTCAGCTGTTCATTTCCAAATGCCTTCAAGACAACAATGTAGCGTAGCAAAATTGGCTGTTTCACTACTTCAATTTCAACACGAAATGCATGAAAAAGGGAAAATCACTTCAGAAAAGAGCCCAGGAATGTTCAGAAGTGTCTGTATAGCTTAGAACTTGCCGGTGGTTTTACTGCTTTAATGCACTTTAAAACTTGCACGTACAGACGTGCAGTTCTTATTAAGGAATACATCTAGGTTATTGTGGAAGAAAATAGCATCTTATTTTAAGGCCTAGAAAGCAAGCTGCTTTTAAACAGCAGATACAGGGATGAAACACTGCAATACAAAGCCAGTTCAATAGCCACAACTTGTTAAAGCTTTAGTGCTGCAAATGCCCCTGCTGTCAGAGCAGGACGTTTGGCATCAGGAGGAGGTTCTTGCAAATGGATTAATATGCTGGATGTACTTCCACCTCTACTGAACCCAAGGAACACAGCAGGAACAAAACAACTTCGTTCTCTGCCAAGCAGCTGGTACAGGTACCTACCAGGAGCACTGACACATGCCTATGAGAAGGTGCCCAGCACACTCGGGGCAGTTACAGTGACTCTTATTGACAGGACTGAAACACACAGCAGGACACACTATAGGAATTCCACTGCATTTGCCCACGTGATTTTGAATCTATTCAGTGAGGTACCAGGGGAAAGCACCTGTGATAAAAATGTTTGGCTTACCAAAAGAAAAGGACTCCATAAGCACAGTGCTACAGAGTTACTGGTATGGGAGTGCTCACTTCAGCAGAACTCAGACTGCTTCTAACACACCTAACCAGGGAAACAACTTCCCTAAAAACGTAAAGGCATCGTGTTCCCCTTCAATTATCATTGGAAATACACACACTGAAGGAAAAACCTCAGCTGACAATTTCTTTGTTGCAACACAAAAGCCTGGAGATTATGTACCAGCTGAGATGTAAGCAAGAACAACTCAGCTCTTCTGACTTGAAAGAAACATAAATAGCTTGTGAGCATATCAGAAAATTTTGCAGTTGATTTCCTAACAAGCTAAAAAAACATTTACTAGGGGGTTAACATGCTCTTACTAAGCAAAAACTATCCCTTTGAGGGTTTGCACTTTAAGTACTAGCTGTGTCCCTTCTTAGGTTTCTGGAGAATTCAGGTAAGTACGTAGCGGTTTTGGGCTTTGTTTTCAGTTTTGTTTTCTCAGTTTCACCTTCATCCCCAGGAAACAGAAACTCAGCCTCTGCCAAGTACAGCCCTTGACTCAATGCTATTAAGTTTACACTTACCCAGTCTGTTGCAGTAAATCTAAATTAACAGAAGCTGCTTGGAACAATAGACAAGCAAACTATTCATTTGACACAAGCTTTGGTCTTCTGCTTAGTATTTCACCACATCCACAGAGCTTTATCTGAAATTCTTCACCTTTTCCTTAGCTGGTTATTCAGAAAACTGGATATTTTCAGCACCCATATTGGGTTTACATTTTTACTAGTTCAGGTGCCACGTTAAAGCTGCACCTAACCCGGGCCTTGGTCATCTTCACGAGTGATCTTATAAGCCATGTTCTACAGGGGAAAAAAATGCAGGTTGAAAGCAACTCTTACAACAGTGAGCAGTGTGATAAAATCTTAATACACACTGCTGACAAAAGCATAGAAAATTTATTCATGGATGCCTTTGTATTTCAGCTTCAGAACAAGCCTAGCATGTGAAGACCTAGTTCTCCAAACATTAGTTTGGATGAAGAACTGCACAGATCTACATCTTTTGAAGGTATGGCTTTGAGGTGGGATGAGGAACAAACCCAAGAAGCATTCAGTTAATGTCAACCTACTTCCTTGCACCTGTAAAATAACAAAGTAAAACACAGTCTTAATGCCCTACAGAAGTGGTTCAACCCTTATTTCTTAGGAGAGGCTCCATTTACACACCTCTTCAAACACAAGGATTTATTTTGGGCAGCTTATTTAAACCAGGAAAGTTCAAACTGGGGACAGCCCCATCCGTCGATAAACACATTATTCAGATACCAGGGACGTAAGATGGAGCGTCTGAAATGACAAAATAGTTGCCTTGCATCAAATAAGAAACCACGTCTGTGTTATAGCTTCCTGTATTTTGTTATCCCACACTGCCTCTATATAAACCATCTGTGCCACACACACTTCAAGCCATCCTTCAACTATCAACAGGGCTTCTGCAGTAAAACAAACAATTACTAATAGATGTATCCTAGAGACAGATTTTAAATCAAAAGGCACAGTGCTCCAGAATTCTGTTATTAACAAGAGATCAGAACAAATTAGTTGAGAAGGGTTGTTTTTTTTTTTTTTCCTGAACACCCATTAGTAACAGAATAGAGATGAAAGACAGTGGGGGGGAGCAACAGTTGGTATCACACTCACCCAGACACCACCCCACACACAGAGTCAGGACTGAAAAGCTACTTCCCAGTTTCCTTTCCTATCCAGAATCATACAAACCAAAGGAAAGAAAAACAATTTAAGAAGCTATTGTCATTTGCACTAGCAAAACCCAAAAGTGTAATAAGGCATGGAACTAATCTGGGCTGCTAACTGGGGGGTTCTACAAGCTATCCAACTTCTTGCAGGACTTGGCACACGCACCCCTCAGCTGCTGAAACAGGTACAAGGTATTAGGCTTGACAGAAAATAAACCTCATCAGTTTTATTTGCAACAGGGGGCTGCAGCAACTGAGAGCCATAGCCTGCTAGATTCACAAGATCTTCTGGACCATTTCTCACACATAACTTCTGTTCAGGGGAAGACAGGAGCATTAGTTACTGCAAAGTCCTCACACACAAAACCCCCACTTCTTAAGTGCGGATTACTTATAGGAAGAGCATTTAATAAGACAATCAACAGATTAGTTGTATATCCTGTGGTGAACCTACAATTATTGTCATTCAGGTTAAGAGTAGTCACCAGACGCAAGGAACCAGGAAGAGAAATCAACAACAACCCGGGAATCAGAGCTGTACAAGAGGCAGAGGGAGCATCCTCTCCCCATTCAAACCACGCTTCCCACTGGCATACCTGCTGCTGGAGCACCCCTGGTCTCTTTCCTAGCCCAGCATCCCCACTCTCAGCCAGAGAGGGAATCGCAAGTGACAGGCAGTTCTCCCTCTGATTCCCAGCACTGCCTGGTCATGCCTTCAGCAAAGCTCGTTTTCAAAGCGGAAAATAACTGCAAGCAGGAGATTATGAAATTTGGGCTATTTCTGCTTGCTCTGAAACAGCGCCTTTCTTATGGAGGCAGCACGTAGGTGTCCTGGGCATGCCAGGAGCATTAACTGCCACACACAGGTCACAGCTGGGCTCACTGTGCTGAGTGTCATCACTCCCCAGGACAGCGAAAGCCGGGTGTACCCTCAGTCCCACCTCCGCAGCTCTGCAGCCTTCCCCGGGCTGCACAGGAGGGACGCGGAGCCAAAAGCAGCTCCTTCAAAGGTAACTTCATCTCAGCTGCCAGAACGGGGCAAGCAGGACTCACCTCGGCTCCACATGCTGGAGCAGACCCCGAGAAAAAGCAGAAACGGCGAGAACTTACTCAGCCAGAAGGCACAAGGCCTCCCCCGGGGCCGGCCCGAGCCCCGGCCCCCCGAACCCCACGCACCGAGCGCGCCCCGCAAGCCGCACATGGCACATCGCCGGGAGCCGCGGCTGCCTGCGGGAGCAGAACCCGCCGGACAGACGGGAGAAGGGCCCGAACCACTCCCGCTTCGCTGCAGGGCGCCGGGCGGCGGCGGCGGCACCGCCACCACATGCCCGTCGAGGGGCTCCGCAGGCTGCCCGGGAGGTGAAACCCGCGCTCCGGGGGTCTCGGCCCCGCTCCCCCCGCCCCGCAGCGCCACACCGGCTGCCCGGCCCCTCGCAGCCCCAGCACACCCCTCCCTCCTCCCAAAACTGCCCCGGGCCCTGCCCCAGCGCCTCCCGCCACCCTTGGCCTCGCTCCTGCCGGGCTCAGCGGCAGGCCCCCGCCCGGCCCCGCTCCCCCGCGCTCCGCCAGTGCCCCAGCCCCGCGTACGCCGGACACACCGCCCCGGGCGGCCTGCCCGGCGCCCCCCGTTACCCGGCTCCCTCCCGTTACCTCGCTCCCCCCCCCCGCGCCCCGCAGCGCCGGCCGCTCCCACCGCCCCCCGCGGCCCGGCCTGCCCGCCGGCCGGCGCCGCTCACCGTGTGGGAGTGCAGGCTTTGGCTCGCCTCGATCTGCGCTGTCAGCGGCACCGTGTCGTCCAGCAGCACCTTGCCGGCCGGCGGTTTCTCCATGAAGGCCATCCCGGGGCGAGGAGCGAGGAGCCCGGCAGCGCCAACCTGCTTCCCGGGGCAGCTCCCGGCGCGGCCGCCGCTGTCAACACGGCAGCGCCGCGACGCCGCCGCCGGGCCTTAGCGCCGACCGACCGACCGACAGCCCGGCCGCCTGCCGCAGCCCGCTAGGGGGCACCGTGCCGCGGCTGCTCGGGGCAGGCCCGGCCCCGCGCGGCGGCTCCCGCCTCCCACCTCCCTCCCCCCCCCCCCCCCCGACCCCGCCGGGACGGAGCGTGCGGCGGCGGGACGCGGGGCGGGGCGGGAGCCGGGCGCTGTGTGGGGTGCGGGATGCGGCTTCCCCGCGATCAGCGCCGGGGCGGGGAGACAGACGGGGGAGCGGCAGCCTGCGTGCGGCTGCCCGGCGCGCTTCCCGAGCCTCCCCTGCCCGGTGCGAAGGGCTGCGGGAAGGGGCTCGGCCCCGTGTACCGCTGGCGCTCGCCGGGAGGGCAACCGGGCAGGGCAACCCGGCAGGGCTGGTGCGCTCGGCTGCCCTTTGCCTTCTGGGGCGGGTGTCGCAGCCAACGAGTCATTACAACATCAGAGCGCGGCCGGTACCTTCCAGCGCGCCGGGGACTCGGGGAACCGAGACGGAGCGTTCCCGAGCCCCACAGCCCGGCTTTCCCCGCCGCGGCGCACAATGCGCTTTATTTCGGTGCTGCTGGGCACTCGGGAACAGACACCCCCTGCCCGCATCCCTCCTGCCTTCGCCCCTCTGGCTTGCCGAGCTTCCAGCCTGCAGAGTTGGAGCCCGTGGGACGCCCGGAGCAGGTCCCGGTAACAGCCGCGTGTCCTCGTCCCGCAGCTCCAGGCTGCCAGGAGGGGCTGTGCATGGGCAGCTGTATCCAGGCCACGCAGCGATCCTTCCAAACTACTTCTGCAGGGACCCAGGGGTCAGAAGGAGATTTGATTTCTTTGTTAATGGGCATAAACATGAAACTTTCCACTGGAGAGGCAGGGGAACGAGGGATCAGGCAGTGACCCAGGGAGACAACTCACAGACAAGAGATGAGAAAAGCTCTCCCTGAGTACCAGTTCCACCTTGTGAACAGGTCAAACCCTGGGCTTTTGAAAACAAACTGAAATCAAACATCTTAAACACCACCCCTGCCTTCGATCCAGCCTGACCTAACACACGGGGTTTGCTGCTACCATGGCATTTAGGAACACGATGTCACACCCAGACACCGCGACTGCTTCACCAGTGGCATTCGTCACAATCTTCCCTTCAACAGCAAACGACTTCTGAGGTTATCTGCAGCCAAGAAGTTACAAATCCATTTCTGCTGCAGAGAAGACAGGGTGGTAACAGATGTTTTGTCAGCAAATTACGAGCCACCAACTGAAGACAACCTGTGCTTTTCTTCCTGACGGTCCCCATCACTCCCAGAAGTTTCTTAGCATGTGATGATCTTACGTTGGTAGTAACAGTCTAACCCAGGTGAATTACTAGTGAATTTGCCCCAATCCTACTTGCAGTGGGCAAAGGGGAATACATGTTTCCAGTCAAGTAAGGCAAGAGAAGCCACAGAACTCAAGAATGTTGCCTCAACTCATCTTACCCACAGGAGAGTAAGGAAGCAGCACATACCCACAGTGACAGTGCAGCTTTCCAAAAGCCTCCTTCCCTCTGCTTCTGGGAGGCAAGTTTTAGGGACGTTTATCATCAAAGGTAATGTTTTTGTGTGGTTATAATCAGGCTGTGTAAGGCTCTCTCAAGAACCTGCAAGTATTGTGAGAGCTTCATCTCCTGCTATGCCAGGCACAGTATTTTGTTTACATGAAGGCTGACTGCTACCTGCACACAGAGCAAAGGCAGACGTCCCGAGCTGCAACAGCACACTGCCCCAACTACAGCTACAGCTGCCATGCAGACCACCACAGACCTGGCAGCACCTGTGTCAGTACCTCCACTTCTGCTTGTTAAACACAGCATTGTCCCCTCCCTGCAGCGGGAGGAAGGAGGGAACAAGTTTTAAGTGAACTCTGCTAGCACGGGCTGCGATTCTGCCATGAAGAACAGCCTCACTACAAGCCCCACTGCTCCAGGCTTCCTGCTGTAGCAGGGCAAAGGCTGGTCTAACTGTGCCACTTCTGTCACAGTGAGCACCAAGTTCTGTCAGTTTCATCGTGGCAGCATGCAGGGAAAAATGAAAAGCTCCAAGTTTAAGGCAGCTCTATCAAGACTGAGCCTGTGTGCTGCCTTTGAAACATTTTCAAGAGGGTTTTTTTTGGTGCAAACGTACTGGATGAAGCAATGTCACGTAAAAAAAAAGAGTCAAAACCAAACATACGTTTCTGGCCTTTATAGTAAAGCCACGCAGGATCAACCCCTCTAACTGGCTGACACCATCACTTTCACTGTCCCTTCCATAACGGTCTTTCTGCTTTCTCTGACTTGACAGGACACTGAAATGTGTGCAATGGAACCCTTCAGCCGTGTAACTTCCGCAGCAGCTGTGACTTCTTCACCAGTGTACAGAGGAGCTGGAAATCGGATCTCCTGAGAAAGAAACACACAACCTTGTCCAGGCATTTTAGTACCCAGAACTGCAGAAATCAGTCCATTGATCAAAACTCCATGCACAACAGTTCTCCCAAACCTAGATTTCTTTGCAAAATCTTCATTTAAATGCAAAGGATTTGTGTCCCCTGTTAAATCAGAGAAAGTAACAACATCATCCTGCGTAAAAGCTTTCGTAAGCTCAGCTCTGTCCCCAACTTTTACATGTAAATGCTGGGGGAAGGGACGTCCAAGCAGTGAGTTGATAACTGGTAGCTTTGTCACGGTTCTTTGTCGGAAATCCCCTCCAGATATTCCATACCTGAAGGTCTGCAACATCTCCAGTTAACTCTTGCTTTGGACAAGCAATCCAAGAAGTGTATTCAGTCCAAGACTAGTTCTCTACTGTTCCCGGATAACGCAAGAAGAAATGGAGATGTCTAGTTTGGGGGGAGGAAATAAAACAGAGTAAGAAACAAAGTAAAGCATTTAAAAACAATACAAAACCAAAATACAAAAACATTCAAAGTTGAACATACTTAGATTTCCCTTTCACATAAAAGACTGAAAACTCAGAGCTATGCCCAAGCAGATTTTGTTTAGCTACTGCTTTGGAGACAAAGAATTCTTCAAACTCATTTTATTAAGAAGTAACCTCAGGAAAAAAAAAGGAGCTCTGGAAGTGCATGTTCATGTATGCATCTTTAAATGAGGTCAGCTGATAGTAACTACTAAAAAGGGAAGAAATAGGGCAGCAAAAATGGAAGATTGGAACAAAACATTCCAGAAACTAGTTTCTTGCAGGTGTATTTACGACATGACTTCTCATTGGAATGAAATCAGAAAGTTAGGAGATAGCCACTACTGTCACACTTCACAAGATTCATTTTAAATAAGAACTGCTTAAGCACAGGCCTACACACCTGCACTGAAAAGCATTTCGCTCACGAACCGTGATGTTTTTGTGTCTAGGCCATCTTCCTATGCAGAGGCAGTGTGCTCTGCTAGCCAGGCAACCCTGGAGCGAGACCTGACACTCAGGATGCCAGCCAGCCCCCACAGGCTTTACCTGGGGCCCCCACAAGCTTTACCTGCAGCACTCGAAAGGCACACCTCCTGTTCTGGTAGGCACCCAGCAGCGTTAGAGCACTCCACAGCTTGACGAGGCCGCTAAGTAAAGAGAAAAGAAAATATATTAATGAAGTTTGTTTCATTCAGTTTTCCTACAGCTGAAGCATCTTAAATACAATCACGTTATGTAAAAAGTAACGAAACCTTAAATGACTTCAACATCAATTAATTTCACCAGTGAGCTCCCGTAACAACACTGCCCTGAAGGGTTATTGCAGTGTCTGCAGTCTCTTGTCGCAACGTTTCCAAGTTCGCTTTACCAGCCCTGTTCTTGCTGCTATGTGTATTTAAGCTCCTTAAATACCTATGTGCATCTAAGCTTCTTCTTCCCTCAAATCACCTGCAGTTGTTTTTGCTGCTTAAATCCAGTAACCATTCTCCTCTTTACTACAGAAGGAGGTTTAAAGCTACACATTTCAGCAATACTTAGTTCCTGTACTGTTTTAAAGCAGGAATAACGTACTGAGGTGTGTAAATTACCAAGCCTTAGTGACTTTTCATTTAGGTGTGTAAATTACCAAGCCTTAGTGACTTTTTATTTATTTTCTGCATACTAGATATAAGTTTGGTTCAATGTTTCAAAGACTCTTAGCTTAAGAGTCCTGTTTTCTTACAGACAGGAGCTGAAGCTCGTACCTCCTGTACCTCCTGTACCTCACCTGCTAATAACTCTTAATATGGCAGACAGAGTTTTTTCCTCATATGTCAGGACATCAACAGGCAAAGCTGCTCCAACCTATGAAAAAAACACGTTAATAAGTAAGTACCATGCTATTCTTCCAGTAGTTTTAAGTGTGTGAACTCACTGCCTGCACATTGACATCATTCAAGGCATCCCAGTTCTGCTCTGGCCTTGCCAAGTGTGCCGACTACACTGTGGCTGGACACTGCACGGCCCCTGTCCTCCCACAGCTCTTCACAGAAGCCACCTGCGGTTCCACACTGCGGCTGGAGACGCAGGGGCCCAGCAGTGCCGTGCCTACCGTGTTACGGCCTCCCACATCCCCAAACCAGGCTGCTCCCCTCCCGCAGCTGCCCCTTTAAGGCCGCGCTACCTCAAGGCCCCGAGCCCGAGAAGCCGCGTCTGCTGGAGCCCTGTGGCTGCAGGAGGAGCTCAGCCGACGCCTACAAGGCCGGCTCGGCCAGAGCACGTCACGGCGCGGGCGGGAGTGCGGGTACCGGCTGAGCGGAGCGGGGAAGCGCAGCGGCTCGCCCCGCCCCGACAGGCGGCGGGAGCCAGGGGCACGGCCGGCAGCTCCCGCGCTGTTGTCTCCCGGGCCCAGCGCCGGCCCCGACCCACCTCTCCGTGCAGCTCCCTCAGCGCCGACACCACCAGCTGCTTGAACTGCGCCACGCCGGGCCGGGCCGCGCCGTCCGGCAGCTCCCTGCGGGGAAGCAGAGGGGCGGGTTGGGCGCGCGCACACGCACACTCACGCGCACACGCGCGCGCACACTCGCGCGCACACGCACGCGCGCTCGCTCTCACGCTCGCTCACAGGCGCACGCGCAGGTAGTGGTGCTCCGCGGCGCTCCGCAGCACGCGCCGCTCGAAGGTGGCGGCCGGCGGCTCCGCTCGCGCCATCCGCCCTCCAGGCCGCGCGCCGCCGCTCGCCCCCCCCACCTCAACCTCGCCCCCGAGCCAATGGCGGCGCGGAACCGCCCCTGCCTTCTACGGCGGCCCCGCGGGGTCAAATCCCAGCCGCGCCCCGCCTCCGCGGCGACCGAGCGGCGCCGACGGGAGGTACCCGGGGAAGAGCGCGTCGCCTCGGGCCGCCCCAGCCGGTACCCGCCGACTCCGGTCAGCGCGGCGCTGTGCCCGGTTAAGCCGTCAGGGAGAGCAGCTGCCGGTGCTCGGGGCGGCCCTTGACCGCGGGACCCTGCAGCCGAAGCCCGTGCCCGAAGCCCCAGCCCCGCCAGCGGGAGACCCCAGCTCAGCCGCTGCGAGCAGCCCTCGGGGCTGAGAGGGGAGCCCGGGGGAAGCGGGAGTAGCAGGTGGCGATTCCGAGGGCTGGGCTGTAGCTTTTGGCTTCGGAAAGGGAAAGATTGAAGATTCGGCAATAAACATGCAGCTGGAGAAGGACTATAGCGGGGCTGCTCCCCTGCTTCCCCTTAAACAAGGGTGCTGGTCCTGCTGCCGCTCCCGCTGCAGGGTGCCTGGCACCCTAACACCAGGGCACGGTGCTACCCGGTGTTACCCTGACACCTGTTTTGCAGTTCACACACCTGACACATTGCTGAAGCACAGAGAAGTAGGGTCAGCACTAAGTGAAGGAGGTAACACGAAGCCAGAGTGCTGCAAGAAACACCCTGCTGAGAGAACGAGCAGAAAGGGTGCAAGGATGGAATCATCTTTGCCACAACGATGAAGCATCATCCTCCACACAAAACCTTCCTTTTTTTCCCCAAGATTCTATAAAGATTTACCCAGGAATTACTATTGATCCCAGCAGGGTAACTGCAATAACTTAGTGTTAGACAACGTGACACGCTTGAGTTAGGGCCCAGCTTGCATTTGCCTTCGCCATGAAGCTGCTCTGCCTGTGCAGAGGAACCTCAGAGTCTGAGATTTTTTTTTCTATCCAGATTTGGGGTTTCCTCTCTGCCCTGGGTGCTTGGCAAGCTGTGGCCCAGAGCCCGAGCACACCGGCAGCCTGTGTGTGCGTTGGGCTCCAAAGGGCACTGAGCTGTCCTCATCTTCCTACTGCTGCTGTGACGCAGAGCCTGGAGACAGCGTATTTGTGTCAGCTGAATTTAAAGAGGCATTCATAAGAAAGCAGCAACATCTCTCAGAAAAGCCTGCCCCAAGAGGTTATTTAATCCACCCCTGCCTCAGACAGATACTGTAAGCGTTCAGCAGAGCTGCTTCACCACCATTCAGAGAAAAGGAAAAAAAATCAGTGCTGAAGATTTCACGCTCCCCCAAGCAGCCTGCTCCAGCTGTCTTCCAGGCAGATCTTTTCAATGCTTAATCAACAGCTCCCCTGCTGCTGCTTATGCCCCATATTAATAGGCCTGTCCTAATCAATATGGGATTATTCCTCCTTGTTTAAATATTCCCTGCCCCCTTCCT
Organism: Gallinula chloropus; assembly: GCF_964237585.1. Classification (NCBI taxonomy): domain Eukaryota; kingdom Metazoa; phylum Chordata; class Aves; order Gruiformes; family Rallidae; genus Gallinula; species Gallinula chloropus. The sequence continues at coordinate 9,878,858 of NC_140097.1, forward strand.
TACCATAGTGGGGGAAAATATCCCAGCTTTTCCTTAATTCTTCTGTACAATGTAACATGTTCTAGCTGTTGCTCATGCTGCTGCCCTCTGGCCCTTTCAAGCACCAACCCAAAACTGAAGTACCATGGTCCAGCAGAGGCCGTATCAGCAGCAGCATGATCCTTCTGAACTGCTCTCCCTGACTAATTTTAAACTGCACATCAACTACTAAGCACTGAGAAACAAAACTTCAGCAAAAGCAAGTAGTGGACATTCCAACAGGCAATTTCACATTGCAGTTTCCCTTCCTCATTGTTAGTGTAAGGTTAAATAGTAAGGCAGCTTGCCACATAAAACGTAGTAGCTGTTAGGTGTAGGCCAGCAAGAGACCTTCGGGAATACTGTGCTTCTCCTAGGAACTGAGAGTCACCACACTGCTCAAACAATGAATCAGCTCTATGATAATTTGGCAGACGTATCAGAGCAGCTGGTTTTATTGGGAGCAGTATCTACAGAAACTGGTATTAGTAAAGTTTTCTCACCAAACAGCGAAACTTGGTGGTTGGGTAAGGTACAAATCTCTTTTGGTTATTGCCAGGGGGCGAGTGCTGTTCTCTGTGAGGCTCTAACACAAATAACAGTAACTCGGGCACTCCAGTAAATCCAGCTGGCTGCTGTGAAGCCCGCTCCTGATGAAAGCACTAGGGGGGAGTCTGTCAGCTGCAGCGAGTCAATAAAGAGCACACACAGGACTGTACAGGAAGGCTGGACACATGTCAGGTTTTTATTAACCAAAAGTGAAGCTGAACCCCAGAGCGGTTTAACCTCTTCAAACCGTGGGTTTAGATGGCAGATATTGTTTTTCATGTTCAACGCTACAGCGCAAGAACCAAACTTTGCAGCTGTTCATCCTTTGAGAACCAAGTAGTAAATGTAAAATGAATTAAAAGAAGGGTCCCTCCATGAATCAATTAAAAAAAAAAAAACCAAACCCATTTAACTCAAAAGAACAGTCCAATTTTAAGAACTGTCTTATGAAATTCTCCCAGGTGAAAGACCTTTAAAAGCACTTGGAGCCTTGAGGTAGCAACTTTATGCAGAATTTAATTCCCCTCCTGCCCCCCAGAGCAGAGGAAAATTAGTAGCGCATTATTAGCTCCAGCCAGCTAAGTGGAGTTGAGTGTTCTCCTGTGAGGTTAGTGACTTTCTCTTGCATCTTGAAATAGCAGTGCAGTCCTGCAGCCCGTCAGGAGGAAATCCACAAGGAAGGCCTCTTGAAATAAAATATATGGTTTGAAAAAAGCAAAAGTAATCAGGAATAGCCATCACAACAAAAAGTATCTGGAGTTAAAACAGAAAACCCAAAGTATTTGGATTTTGGCAAGACTAGTTTACAGGTACACGTCAAGAACAAGAGTCTGCTTTCAGCCAATGGAAAAGAAAGAATGGAAGTGACATTCGAAGGGGTTTCTGGTTTTTGCCCTCTGTGCAAAATTGCACTTTGTTTTTAAAGTTTTCTTTTAAAGTTTTACGTTCTGCGCTTTAGTTTCTAAAGAGAGAGCTCTTCTGCCCTCTGTCATTCTGTTACATTATGAAACCTGCGCTGTGACATTAAACAGAAATACCGTATACCAGGATATTGGACCACAGAAAGCTCCTCTCACTGACTTCACAACAACCACAAGCAGGGAATCACAAACAAGAGACGACTTTTCCCCTCTAAAGTCTCGAAGACGCTATCTTCTTTGCCCACTTTGCTGCTGAGTTCTTTTATTAAAAACTGGATCCCTCTCTACTGCCAATTTCAGAGACTCCACGGCAAATTTACTGAACACTGAGTAACAACAAAAAACCTGGGCTCGTTCTCCACGACAGTCAGGATGAAGAGTCACAGTGAAAAGGGATGAGCTGAGATCAGTGATGCGGGCAGATCTTTACGAGCAGGTGCCTCACTTTGCTCCCTGGTCTTGTTATCACCACTCATGCTTCCAGACTTGGCTCACTGTTGGTGCTCTAACCAGGTGCCTGGCAATGCTGAGTATCTTACTACAAGCTTCTCTCACTACCTTCATGCTCCAAAATTTTACAGAACAAATGGTTAAGCCAGACCAAACTCATCAGGCACGTTGCAAATTATCGCTTTTAAATGAACAAGCCTTCTTACAGGCTTGTTCTCTTCCAGCTCAAGGGCAGGATGCTTCTCTACACCACAGAGTAACATCACACAGACCCCAGATGGAGGATGGCATTGCCCAGTATGCCTTTGCTCCAGGGAGTCTAGAGGAAGGTAGAACTTCAAAAGCTCATTCTTGCATGCATAGGATCTTTCTTTTGATTTTACATTCTTGCCCTTTCCTTTGGCTTCCAGAAGCCATCAAATCCTCCCTTCCAGGCAGAACTTCCTTAGGAACCTAACATCAGCCTGGCCTGGTTTTTTGGTTAAGCTTCAGAACAACTGAGCACGTTTGTGTACGCTGAGGTGTAGTACCCTGTCCTGCACAGAACCAAAGGCTGTAAGAACCAGAATCCACTTGTAAGGCCACCCAACCTGCCAGGCTCCTCCAGATAAAAGAGAGGATACTCAGCCTGCAAGCAACAAAGGCCAGCTGATGATTATTCCCAGCAAGTTTCTTTTTGGCTCACATGACAGTTTAGGCAGCACAAACTCATCTTGGTTTGGACACCAGTTTATGTTTGGTTCACAGGACAATCACGAGCTGGCTTCAGAAAGACTCTTGTCTTGGAGCTCAAAGTATCTTCAAGTTTTATTTGTTATCGGTGTAAGGACCTGATGAGGTGAGGGGGGGTTGTTTTGGGAGGGGTTTTTGGTTGTTTTGGTTTTGTAATTTGTGATCAAAAGAAGGGTTTTCTCTTTGGTGTTAAACCTTGGGAGCTTGAATGAAGTACCTGCTGCTGCTTTGGCTGCAATTTACAACAAAAAACCAGCCCAGTAAACCAAGGGAAAAATCACTGTTCTAAAATACATCCAGTTAGAACAGCCACTAGACATCACAACCAGGACTTTAATAATATGGAAACACCTAGTTCAGTGGTGTCCGTTACAAATCATTTGCATTATATAAAAATATGACTCCAATTACAGTAACTGGACAACAGCCATTCAAACTTAAGTTTCCATCTTACTCATATTGCAGGAACTGGGAGGAGCTCATCCATTTAGGGAAGAAAATTGTCCAGAAATCAGAGTTGCAGCTAAGCATCTCGTGCCTTAGAGAAATGTCCACTGGGATAACTAGAAGCAGGAATTCAACATTAGCATCTTTCTGATCTCGCTCACATGGCCATGAATAAAAAAAGAGCAGGTTCTGTTAAACTAGCATCCACAATTAAAATTTTATAACCCCATAAAACACCAGTAAGTTTCGCATGAGCTGCAGAAGAATGTCAATTCAAAGGGTCACTAGACTTAAAACCTACAAATTCAATGTCTGAATATAAATATTCTGTTTGTACACCATAAAAATGTCCTTCTTTATGGTCTGATTCTCATTTAGATAATACTCTGATAAAATCTCAGCAGTATGCCAATTAAAATCATTAAAGCTATAGAAATAGAACCTACCTAATAAATGCTGCAAATTTAACAGGTATTTCAGATAAACATCGTTAGCTTAGTTATCACCTAAACCAAAAAGACTCCTCAAACACACCAACTACATAGTTAGCAAAGACATTTGCTTTACAAAGTCAAACGCTGCCAACCTGAAAAGTTTAGCAAATCAACGTGGTATTTGGAAGCATCCAAGTGTCTAATGAAGTTAGAATACTGTGAAATGTTAGGACTGGGGGAAGCTCCTGTAAATAAGTACAGAAGTAATCTTCATTTAAATTATAAAACATTCACCTCCTTAAAAAGCTTTAAAACTGACCCAGTCAACAAGAGCGCCCTGGGAAATTTAGCAGTATAAAGGATCTCTGTAAGCAAGAGAAGGTCATATATTGTGATCTCACCACAATAAAACGTACTCCGTGTCAGTAACAAGGAGTAAATTTGGGGAGATGACAACTATCACACCTTCAGGCCATTTGATCTGAACCACTGCACTTTTTTGGGCAGCATAGAGTAAACCAATTTTCTTTGCTGCTCAGAAAATTCTTAAAATATAGTAGTGCTTCACCTTCTGCATTTTGTGGCTAAGCAGACTCTCCCATGTCCCCAGCTCGGTTTACTTGGTTTGAAGAGCTATAGTACCTCCCGCTTTCGGCCGGTGGAAGAAAACATCAGTGCCACCTTATTAATCGGCTCCATTGGTATTTTAACTTCAAACCCAGATGCTACAATTAAAAGCAAATTTGATACTGTGTAAGGAAAGCATCAGAGCAATGTCATAGGCCCGTGAAAGGCTCGTATTCCACAGGTTGCCTCTGCAGAACAGGCAACCTCCCACTACAGAATGTGATCTGAAAATTTATCCCAACAGTAACACCAGAAGGAAGGAGGCTTCTACACCTTGCACACTTTGGGTTTCATATCAGGCACTTGAACTGTTGGACAGATGCCATTCTGAACCAAGTAAGTGAACATAGGGTTAGAATCATCTTTAATCTAGGTCTAAGAATGAAGTATCAGCAGCAAAGTGGAGGCAGGGAGTGAGCAATCCATCTGTGCTGAGACTTGTTTATGGTTTCTAAAATGCCCAAGAAGACAGCAGCAGTAACTGTTCCGTAGTGTCCGTTTTCCTTGTGAGTTGTGTTGCTGATAGGAGGCTTTTCTGTGTCTTGAACTGAGAAGGCATTGAGGTACCCTGTGCCTAATTTCCTGGATCCAACAGGTCCATGCTAGAGCCAAACATTGCCACCAGCTGCTCCTCATAATGTGTTATATTCCTCTTCATAATGTCCATACAGGGTCCAAGCAACCTCTCAAATGCTTGCACATCCATGACTGCAAAGGAACACAAGTGAAAACAAGATTGTTTGTCAAAAAGGACATTACACACCCATCTGTTTTTTCGGCTCAGACCTCAGACATCCAGTCCAACCCATTCAGGTCTGAGACTTCCATAGAAGCCACAGAAAGAGAAATTGTATTTCCCATTTCTCTCTCTACTGCTATGTGGAGAAATAGGATTAATGAAATACACACCTGACCTCAAGGATAAATACAGAAGCCAAACACACAACATGCTGGCACTGAAAAAAACTGCATGACAAAAGCTGTGTGTGACCAAGCTGTAGAGAAGAAGCTGATGCTACTTACCCTTTCCAAATAGTACAGGCCACACAAGCAGATAAACCAGAACCTGCTGAAAGGAAGCAGCAGTGCTGCTCAACTTCGGTGTGGAGAGCTGCTCCCGCCCGTGCTCCTAGCTTCTTGTGCCTGAGCACCAGTTACCATAAGGCTACTAGGCTTTGGACAGCTGCTCATTCAGGCATGGTCCATAAAACAAGTAAAGACCAAAAAAGGGTAACCAGAAACACGGAACATCTGCTTACCTAAACACTTGACCTCCCCAACAGCATAGGCAGAGGCTGCTCTGGGTTTGTTGGTAACGAGTGCAAGTTCTCCAAAATACTGCCCTCTGTGACACCGGGCAATCTCCACTTCTTGGTTAGCTTCTTTACTTGTCATAGTCTGCCACACAGTAGATTTTCATTATTTGCATACTGTTCTGTCTTTGTATGAAGCTGCAGTTAAGCCCAGGCATCTTACAGATGTGCAATGAGCACCAGCTCATTGGTTTAAGGCTTTGAAACTAGCATGTCCCAAATCATACTCTGTGCTGGAAGAACACCTTAACAGCATGTGCCATGAGAAGTCTGACAACAGAAGCATACACCAGCCCACAAAAGTCAAGGCTGGCAGATACTTACTGTTAGAGCTTTGGGAACTGCTATTACACTAGCCTAACACAGGTTTTATTGTGAACAACATTGTGTTCCCTCAGCTGGCTTCAGACCGTACAGAGATCTGTTCAAATGCCAGTGTCTAGGATGTCACTACAGATGACAGACCCCAGGTTTGGCAATTTGCAGTTTGCTATAATTCTAGAGAGAAAAGTTTCATCTCCACCCTTATGGCCAGGGAGAGTAGATCAGGTTAGTTTGCAAAGGAGCAGATACAAGCAAAAGACTCTCCAACTTTAGTAAAGTGACTTCTGGCCACTTCAGAACAGGTATGGGAGTTTATAACCTGTATCACGTGAGTGACAATGATAAAATACCATAAAATATTATCTCAAAATGTCAGGGTAGGCTCTTTCACACCACTTAATCAAATCAGGGTTGGGCTAAAGCTTAATCATCCAACTTCAACTCACCTTGCTTTTAATCAAGATTTTTACTTCACCAGATTCTACAATGTAAAAACAATCTGCTTTATCACCCTGTGAAGAGGAAAAGGTAAAACAAATTATTTTTTTAATTTACTGCAATGATATGTATAAATATTATTAAAGCACTCACCCTGAACTAAGCCTCGTGCAAAAAGCTTCTGGAATTGACAAACACTCAAATTCTTAACATGAAAAGGTGACCAGTTAGGTAATACGCTAGAGGAACCCAAAGAGGATGAAACTACTGGTACACATCATTCAGTGAGAGGGCAGGTGGAAAGGACAATGCAAAGGACATCAACAATATATAGCAAAATGCAAATCATCTGATCCTGATGGAAGCATCCAACAGTGAAACTAGGCAGGGCCTAGAATTTCCAGAAACAAGTTTTAATGAACCACCAATTTATTGACCACATTTCTAGATGTCAGTAGGAAGATGGATCCATTAAACTAAGCATGAGCTCAGTCAATCCAAGGTAAAATAGTGGGAAATCAGCAGAACCCAGACTAGCTGTATCCAGAGAGGACTTTCCCTCTCTATGCCACCTGCTGTGGGTTTGGTATAGGACTGGAAGTGGAGAGCCAGCATATGCCTCTGCTGTGAATCAGAAGGAAAGGGACTAAAGGCTTCAGGAAACAGAGGCTGCATAAGGAACTGATAAGGGAATGGAAGCAGCTCAGAAATAGAAAAAACACCACCATAATAAAACCCTGTGAAACTATATTGTGAAATAAGGATATTAAGGCGAGTGGGCAAGGAGCCTATGAACGTGATGGTAAGATGGAGAGAGATGATTACAACTTGAGTATGAAACATTGGCTGGGAGAAGATGATGCAAGATTTAAACATGGAGTTACAGAAGAAATGAGGACCTTAGCTAAACTTTCAGGGGATGATCATAAACCATCCAGCACAAAGCCTTTCATCCACTGTTGCCATCTATCGCAACATGAACTAATCATACACTCTGCACAGTAAGTACTGGAAGAGTGCTTATTTTCTTAAAAGAATGAAAACAAACTGAGACTTCCACATAACATAGACAGGCACTAAGAATCTTCAAGTGCTTTAGAGCATACTGCCCTTAACTGAAGGGTCAAATTCCAGAAATATCATCAAAATGTGAAATTATCCACAAGAGGAAAAGGGGTTCACAGTACTGATGCAACTGCTGTAATGTAAGAGCCAGCACTACTTTTACAGGCATAAAATTTCATCATCTTTAGCAGTGTGTGTTACCATCACCCAGACCTATCGAGACTATTAATCCTCCTTTTAAGGGTAATTACATCCCTGTCCTTAATTCAGTTATTACAGAAGATGAAAAAACAGCTGCATAATTGGATCACCGATTGCATGGGTTCAAAGTTTATAAATCAGCCTCAGAACTGAGATTTTCTTAAGCAAGAAGATTTAACTTACAAAACTGAGGGTATTTTTGGAGAGAAGTAATTTGGCAGTATTTGGTTATCAGCAAGGTTTACTGCATTCAGAGTTATCTGACATTCAAGGCAATTAAGATTAATTATTCAAGACATTATCAAGGAGTCTCATTCTGTTTATAAAACAGGACAACAGTTGTGATTGAAACCTGCAATTTCAGGTAAGCCAAGGACTTTCTTGTATTGACTTCTTGAACTGGAGCACTTTTGCAACAAACAAAGCAACCCTGAGCTAAACCTGATGCAAAATTCTAGTGTCTCAACAGCAACAGTGTTCCAAAAAGTTATTTGTCTGTCAGCCAAAAAAGAAAATCCCATGGATTCAGCATGAGTTTCTCTTTTCTCTAGCTTCATGTATCACCATTCTGGCCTTAATCTCTTACAGCAGACAAAATATATACCAACACCTAAGGGCTGTGGATTGAAGCTGCTACTCCACACATCAGGAAAAAAGGTGGGGTTTATTAACCCCAACAGTTTCTTCAAACAGTTAGCCAAGTTGGGTCCAGTCATTCCTAATAGTATCTTCTAGTTTCACCCAAATCATACTCCTGTTGAATTGCTTTTGTTCTTCAGTCAAACCTAGGAATTAGAGGTGACAGAACTAGTCTTGTGCCTCCTGCTTTAATCTGGCCACAGGTGCCTAGAAAACTCTAGCTGGGGGCTTTCCATGGAAAATTGCAAAGTCAGTCATTTCATTCCAGCTTCTTAAGGCATGCTCCTCTTGAAAGCTTGCAAAGACCATTTATAAAGAGAGAAGAAAAGCCCAGAAGCCAAAGCAGTGGAATAGATTTCTAGCAAAAGACATACTGGCCATTCCCCAAGCATTCATGAAGTGGTTAAATAAATTGGAAATATTAAAAGAATAAGTAATGCCAAGTTGGTCCAATTAACAGGATTTTGTAAGTCAATTCCAAACAGGAGAAACACAGCAGAGACAGGAGAATGATAAAGAGAATTTCAGATTTCAAGTACCTGAGAAATGATACGTTCCCCATCTTGATACACCTTCTCTCCTATAACATCCACTATCTTCATCCGCTCTGATGCCTGGAACAAAGAGGAAAATTAATCACCATATATTTGAATGTGTGTGGGTTTTGTCCTAGAACTCATTGCTAGAGTGGAGAGAGAAAGAAGATAGGAAAAGGATATTGGCTCTGAACAGAAGGGATAAACATTTATCTCCAATGTGCCCCACTGCCCATCTCAAACACCACAGAACAATTTTACCAGTTCAGAGCAGTGTAAAAAACATTAAGGAAGGAAGAAAATCCTATAGTTAAAATTAATATCCCAATAGAATGTTGTGATCCATTCATTCCACAAAAGCACCTCAATCCAGCCCATGTTTGAGAAACTTAATTCTGATCCATGCATGATTCAACTGCAGTGTGTCATCTAAAAAGCCATCCAGTGCTAATGAGTTATTTTTCCTGTAACTTTAAATATTTATGAGTCATTTATGTGCTCAAAAAAGTCACACTGATGGAACTAGTTTAAGCCAGGCACTGAGGGAGAAGGTGGTGTGCAATTTACCCATTCCAGAGCTACCAACTTATGTCCAAAATAACATGTATCAGAGGTTGGTATTCACCTAATGATACTTTGCAATTTTGTAATCTTCTCTCAAAGGGATTAAAAATCTCTTCTCAAATACAAGAATATGAATGCTGAAAAATATTCTTATGATGAAAAAACAAAGAAAAGCTGAACTGCAGTGTAAGGCACTGACAGACATATAACTCATTTCTGAGCAGTCTGGTATGGCTCCAAAAGCCATCTGAAGATCCAGGCTGAATCAATAGCTTCAAAGTGACAATTTCCATGCAGTTCCTACTCTCACACACCACACAGATCAACATGACATCTGCCTGCTCTCCCTGGTCATTTTCTTCCCAGGTAGCAGTGCTTCCCTTCAACCTGTTAGTTTACCTCCCGAGTATCGGTGAAGGTTAAAGCAAGAACTACTGTGGTTCACATCTTTGTCTCACATTTGAAATCATTCTTGGTTGATAAAGGCCAAATATCCCAGTGATTCTGTGATTATTTCAATATCACATGCTAAAGGGAACCACAGCCCTGAGTTCCAAGTTTCTCTGACATGTTTATAGGGTTTTTTTGTGATTTTTTTTTTTTTAATCTTTACACAAACCAAGATAAAAGTCAGCAAATCACTTACTGTGAACAAAGGATATGAAAAGAAAAAAAAAACCAACCCAACAAAAAGCAGTGTACAACTTCAGCAATGCAAATTAAGTTGTACAGTAAACGTGATACCAAAGCAGCTCTTAACATTTTGTTCTAAGCACAAATGACACAGGTTTTGGATATAGCAGGAACACTGACTGTGGAGCTAATGCACAGATTTGATGCAGATGTCTCAGAGGCTTTACCTCCAAGGATTTAAGAAGGGGCACAGACTCAATAAATAATTCATACGTCTTCCTCTTCTTTGCATTGTTTTTCAATATAATTCTTCTGAATGTCACTCGATCCTGCAAGAAACAGCACAGAGAAATACATTATTCCTCTCGACTAAAACGGTCCCTGTTTAAAGAGCTGACAAACACGAGCTGGTATTTGCCACAAACATGAGGGCTGAGGAGCCAGCTTTTTAAATGATACCGTATCCATCACAGTGGGGAATCACACTACCTCTTGAGAGTATTTATTGCAAGAAACTGAAAAACAGGGAGCTGTAAGACTTGGTCATTCTCACAGAAGCATTTAAGAATTCCATTTTTAGTCTACCTTGTACTGTTTTCAGGGTTGAGGCACTGGGTATTTTTTTAATGTCTCTCTCATGTTTCCACATACAGCAGAGTTGTTATGCTTTTTGCTGAAGCCACTGGAAATCGGAATTAAGGCACTTAAGGCAATGGGAGGATTAAGTCTGAATTGGATTCTCCTTTGCTTGAGTCAAGGATTTCAAAAGTAAATTGGAATTCATACTGGTTTTAAATAGGTCAGGCACAGAGTATCGAACAGCAACAGGCTTGATTTGCTCCTCCACCTTCTAGGATCTGAAAGGCAGCTTTCTGCAATGCCTACTTCCTTCCAGCCTGTACTGTAAACACCTTCCTGATGGAAAAAAATACTCGGTTTGGTTTTGAAGCTCAAATACCGGATAAGATTCCCACCCCGTCCCGGCTCTGTATCTCCCCAGGCAGCGGTGTGCAGGCTGCGTGGCCACAGGGCGGCACTGCGCGCCTGAGGGAAGACAGGCCGGCCCAGCTAACCACAGCTCCTGCCTCAGGCCCTGCAGCGGCAGACATGTTTGAGAGTTCAGCGTCAGAGATCTTAGCAAAATGCTGCTTTATTCCCTACACAGAAAAGGCAGGGATTAACTACCGGCACACACGGATAAGAAGGGCCGGGAGAGAGCTGAAACTCAACAGCACACCCAGGCTAAGCAGAAGGGCACTTGCCCACGACATATTTCTGTTCATGTTTGCATAAGCAAAACACCTGGGGTCCATGAACAGAGCGAGAGCTGCAGTTTACCTTACACAACGTGAGGCCATAAGTGTAAAAATCAAAAGAAGTCAGAGGCAAGGAGCAGAAATTTGGTTCGGAAAATGGTACTAAAAATTAGCAGAAACATCCAAAGTCCTGAGAGCCGTTCCTCCTGATCTCATTTTCTGAAAACATCAGCTGATACCTTAGCAGTGACATTGTTAAGTGAAGAGGTATTCTGACATGAGTGAGCAGTTTTAGGGGATGCAAGCTGCAAATACTTGTCACTTGAAACAATGAGCAATACACGTGACACTAGTGGAATACAAAAAATTTAAGGAGGTGAGAGATGAAGGGAAGAATGGTATTACTATTATCCAAAGGAGAATTAAAGTTGATAAAGTAATTGGGATTTGGGGGGAGGATGGATTTTTTTAAGAAGTTCTTCAGTAGTAGAAGTCTCTTCAAATGTACATTTGGAGACACAGAAAGGTGCAGAAACAGTTAGGGGAATTGCAAAAGTCTAAAAAATTCAGAATTCATTTGTTTGAGAGTTATCAGTGAGGGAGAAAGCAGAGCCATGAAGCAAGCATATGTGTTCGTGAAGTTTTCCCCAGACATGTTCAGTAGCAAAGGCTGAGGATATTTCTCTGTTCCAGGAGAGACTCATTTTTGCTAACTGCTTTGTGCATGAGCCTTCCAGGCTTTTGTTGGCCCAAGTCTGCAATGCAGCAGGAATAATCCACATTTCCTAAACAGCAGAGTACCTGTGAGCTTTAGCAATGACTTCTGCAGACTAGTATGTTTAAATTACATCAAGCCCAAAATAGTGCAATAAACATGGCAATGACAGGAAAACTGGAAGAAATAAGCGAAGTTTTAGGCAGCAAAATGCAGCCTTAGTTAATATCCACAGGATAGATGACAGGCAAGAGGTCTCCCCTTCAACTACACCTTGCTAATTAAGTGAATGTAATCACAGAAAAAACAAGCCCCAAATTAACCCAATTTGTGCAGTTCTTTAGTCAAAGGCAAATTGGAACAAAGAATCATCTTCTCATTTTCTTCCTTTTATGAATGAGCTCAGTTTGTAGGTGGCTGCTTTGTTCTATCTTGTTCAAGAAAGCAGATTCTGACATTACTTCCTGGTTTACCAAAATCTTTTCTTTCAGCTCACAAAGAAACAGCAAGTCAGAAGTCAGTTCTCTCAGCAAGTGCAGAGATTGCATAAGCACACAGTGCGTAGCAGCTTATCAGCCCTATAATCAAGGTCACAACACATGGTCAACCCCCAGCGATAGTTGCCGAGGAACCCAGCACACACAGAAAGCACACACAACACTTCTGGCTTCAAAGGCTTCGTTGATCACACAATCCACTTATTATGTGAGCCCTCAGAGATGAGTAAGAGAGCACTGTGAAAATAACCCTAGCCAAATACAGAGAAAAGAACTCAAATAGGAAACTAATGTCTCCTGCTTCACATTCAACACTGCTGGGCTAGAGACAAAGCAACACCATCGTTTAGCTTGGTATCTCATAGGTCATGCTGACCTGAGAACCTCTTCCAGGGTAACACAAAGGGACCAGAAACACCATGGCAGTTTATTTAGAAGGAAAAACAAAGCTTTGGGCGGTTTTCCTAGCTCTTCCAATTACTGCCATTCTCAAGAAGATATTAAACACCTTCCTATTCCCCTTAAGGCAGACAAAATGGTAGGCAGGGGAGTTGAAAAATAAAGAACATTTAGATACCATTTCCTCCTCCCATAAAATACATGCATTAATGCCTCCACTGTCCTCCACAGGATGAAAACAAAACCAGGGTTTGTTTCCCTAACAAAAGCCACGATTACAGCGAACGCGGAAAAAAGGGACAGATAAGACTAGTGGTACAGTTTTTAAAAACAACTTGTTCTAGAAAGGTGGCCAAAAAGATTTGCACAATGGATCTCTTATGCCAGGAGGTGAGATAGCAGGTCATGATAAAATAGCTATTAGCACAAGGAGTACATACCAAGAGAAGTACTGGACCTGGTGAATTAGCGTTTAAAATATTATGCAGATGAGAGCAATTTCCTTACCAGTCCCCAAAGGGCTCCTTCTGTCGTGGCAACAATGGTGGCAGCTCTTGGAGTGTTGTACATCAATGCCAGTTCCCCAAAACTGCCGTGATTATCATAGCAGCCCACGCAGCGTGACTGGTTGTCTTTTGCTACAACAATATCATACAATCCCCTGGAAAACAATAGAATAGATGGGTTTTATTACAGAAGATAGGTAATAAAAATCAGCTTTTTGCTGTTATACGATGAGTCCTCTTATTGCTGGATGAGACAGAACACACTTTATGGAGCTTTCCAGTTGTCTGATACTAAGCTGCTTCAAACTACATTATTTTCACCATAATTCTCTCAACAAACCACTTCGCTCCTGATAGATCTGGCCTGGACCTACTTGCTTTCCTCTGCACAGTACTTTGTCATTGCTGTTATAAGTGTTCTGAGCAGGGTGACAGGTGGTTTCATCATCTTCAACTGTATGTGTGTTAGCCCGTGAGGCCTCTCTGGAGTGACTTGGATCCATCCCTAACCTCTGTTACTTGCTTTCTCAGTGACAGCATTGCGGCAGTACCTTTGCTATAAACTCAGTCCACCTTCTCACCTGCTCCTATGGTTTTGCATCAACCCCCAGGTACAGCTGTGCCTTGGTTCTGCACATGCCTATGCTAGATTCAAACTACCCAGCTCTTCCATGGACAAGTGATGCCACAGATGCACAAGGACCACAGAAAGGGCCTTTCTTTACATACCCAAGACACTGAGCGAGTTTTGCAGGGCTAACTGGTCGTCTGACGAGCAGTGCATACTGATCCTCATGCTGGAGGGTTTAAAGCTAGTTCAGGAAGGTTATAACACTTTTTACTCTCTAGTGCATACTCATACCTAGGGGACAGACAAAGAAACTAAGAGCGTGCTAACAGTAAGCTAAATAAGGATTGGTTCTGATGGGAAGTTTCACCAAATCTTGGAATGTCCAATGCCTATTTAATGATTCTCTCAGAGGCACCAAAAGCAACAATTTTCAGAGGTTTTTTTGATCTAGAAGAATCATCTGTGAGTACCTTGAACGAAATACACAAGCTCCTTCCTATCCCTCAGCTTGAAAGTCACTCACTAGTGTCATTTATTTCCAAATCACTACAGCCACATAACCTTCAGCCCAGCATTCAGCTGGGACTGAACTGGTGAGGCACTACTGGGTGACCTTGGCTCAGATTTATTGAGAAAGCCATTGCTGAGATGTGAGACAGTCCATGAGCTAAAGCCCTGCAAGATAAGAATAAAAACACAGACTAAAGTGTAATTGTTGAGATGGTAATCATTAGGAGCTCAAGGTCTCAAAAGAAAAACACTGACATGAAAAAATATAAAACCCAAAGGAAGAAGAAAGCAGAAAAGCAGAAGAGGACAACTCAGCAAGATCAGGGATCAGCCTGTTCCAAGAGGCAAAAGAGGCCAACGCTGCCCCTCCTGACTGCTCACTCAGCAGACTCAAGAGGTGCCTCCTCTGCAGCGAAGAGCATACTGAGCTTTAGCCATGCAGCACACTTTCCCCAGCTCTCCCTCCCGTGGACTTTGCAGAGCTGGTGGCTCTGGCTCCCACACATTCTGATCTGCAGTACCTCACTCTTGCCTGGGACAGCCTGATCTCCCCACCAAACACAGCAAGAGATGGAACTCATCCCGTCTAGCCAAAGACATGGGACTGGTCTGAGGCACAGTGGTTGAGGGAGGTAATAGCCTAGACATGGAGCACTGGTTTAGGCTAATGGGGTGGTATGGCAAAGGACAGGGGAACAGGCATATGGTCAGAAAATATTTGAGGTAGCCTTAGGTTCTGTAATTCCACTAAACAGAGAGGGGAATGTCCTTAAAATGGACAGGAATCATTATAAACCAACGATTTCTAACCTAGAAATTATTTTCCCTAAACGCAGAATAAATGACAATTCAAAAGGCAACACATTTTCTTCCAGAACTGCCTTGAAAGCTTTTAATACAATATTCATGGTGCCATTATTTCAGTGATAAGGAACATAACAGTGCGTCAAAAAAGTAGTTTGCTGAGATAGTGTTCCAACAGACATTTATAATTCATCCTAACATCCCCTTTAATATTACAGTTTTACAGGGAGAAATAAATCCTTGTCCTTAAATTCTTCTTCAAATAGTAATTAAAAGAAACATTAGCCAGAATTTCTTCCAAAAGGGTAAAAGATACTCAGAATGCACATGCACACAAGATCTATTATGTGCCTGCTGCATCTACAGATGCACATATACACAATCCACAAAATTATCCTATGAATTTGCTTGATGCAAGGAATTGCAAAATGGCACCTTCAGCTCTGCAAACACAATTACACAACAGAAGCAAAGCAAGCACGAGTCTCTCAAAATTCAGTGATTAAAACTAACTGGACAAAGTCCAGGTCATACCATAGATTTTCTTTTCCTGTATTCTCCTTCCCCAGAATAATCTCCTATCCCTTCCCTTAACACCTGGTTTCTTTTGCTTCTATTCTCTATCCTTTCTTCAGAAAAAAAAAAAAAAAAAAAAGATCCTGGCCTATAGACAGCAGTAATATGGCTGGTTTTAAGCTATGCACACGCTGATGGCCACAGAAGCCAAACTGCACAACTTGTAGGCAAGGCTCATGCTGCAGCCCTGCCCCCAGAGAAAGCAGTCTGAGTTTTTAAAGTCACAGAGAATGTATTACAAAAACAGCAGGTTTGAAATGTCCACCTCTGTCAAATTTGATTGCCCCATAGCAACTGGTCCACAAGTCAATGGGGGCCTGAAGGGGAAAATGGAATGATCAAAGGAAGAAGCAGTGACTGCAAAAGGTAAGTTTCCTTCAGAAACTGCCCTGCAGTCAGCATCCCCTGCCATTCCTAAGAAACTGGAAAGCAATGGACTCTGCATGTCAAAGGCAGAGCTGCTTACCGCTCGATGACATAGAAGTTGTCTCCATCATCACCTTGGTCAATCACATGTTCCTGAGGTTTCACCTTCCTCTCAAACATGGCATCAAGGACCTGAGACAGCTGCTCCTATGTAAAAGGGAGGGGAAAAAAAAACCAATAATGAAAAATCTCTCAGAAAACAGATCTTAGCATTCCTGCTGTACAAGGACCAGCTCATTCGACTTGATCCGGATAGTGCAGTGCAGCATGCAAATACAAGTAACACTGATACTAAATGTTGATTTCCACTAGTACCTCACTTGTTTCCAGCTTATTAATACAAGTCCAATAATGCAAATAAATGTAAATACTCCCATCATAGAAGAGCTACTCTCTCAAACTTATGTCCAAATAGCTTAACTCACGCATACCCTTTCAGTCCCAAAGTACATGTGTACAGCAAGCTCTCAGTCGGCATAGCCTGACACAGCTTCACTGCTATGGATGCATGTTGATTTATGTCAACAGTACAAATATTTCATTTATATAACCCCCATTTATTAGTCACTTATTTGTACTGCCATCATCTAAGAGACCCAGTCACGATCAGGATTGTACCGAGCAAGACTCTACCCAGTTATTTCCCCACATAGTCCAGGGCTTCGAGAACCTGCAATTCTATGGCACAAGACCAGACAGGTACCAGTGGGGAGCATGTCCAGCAAATGGGGAAATGCTGCTCTGCAGAGCACTCAAGGCTTCTCTGATGAGCCGTGACTCAACTTTTTTTGTAGGCTCCACAGCCAGAGAAGCTGTGAAAGCCAAGAGAGATGATGCCGTATAAATGCCTTGCCTCGAAGCTGAGCTGCTTTACCATCTTTGTTATTCCAAAGACTTTCATTGCATTGTCAATGACCAGATGTTCAAAGTTGAAGACACAGATCACAGCTGAGTTTCTAAAAATATCTTGCATCAACACCCAAACTAGTCTTCATGTTGCTATACTCCTGAAATATTTTCTGTGCTCCTTAAGTTGTGAGCAATCATTGCAGCATCTGTAGGCACCACTATATTGAAAACATTCTTTAGCATTTCACTAGGATCCTATTTTCTTGTCTTTAAAAATTCTCCTGATATTTAAACTGAACAGTCATTGCATGAAAGCCATTTAGTTTAACCACGTATTTCACAGCATGCACTTAAGCAACAGTTGTCAGAAAGTTGCAGATTTTAAAAGGCTTTTTAAAAAATACTGTAGCTCAACAATGCTTTATTTGGAGGATAAACAAAGACTTATAATTTTAAGAAATCCAGGAGCTATTCTGTCAATCAAAGGACAAGCTTTGTCAGATCCCTGAACTGTAAAAACCCTCTTGGTTTAAATGTGGGTACCGAGTGCGCTCAGGGGCCTTGCTGGTAAGGGTAACAGTCACTGCTCACACCCAGCACAAAATTCAGTTGTAACTAGGAGTCTACAAACTCATTTACAAGACACCAGGGAGCCCTTGCATGAGACATCACACAGAGCTTTTAACAGGAGAGAAGTTATCCACTGCCCCACCACTTATATTGAAACATCAATCAGGTTTATCATTGGGGATGCTCAAAATCTCAGCATTAAACTCTGTGGCAAGCTGAACTGATTTCAGTCCAGGTTTCAATGTGAACCTTGCTAGAAGGGATCCACGGGACACAGGCTCCCCTGTGCTCCATACCAAGTATTACAGCAACTATTCACACAAGTGAGAACATCTAAAACTGCTGTTGAGTCACTGGGCTTTAATTCAGCACAGGACACCTAAACACAACCAGTAGGAAAGGGTTGAATTGGGCCCAGACATTTGAGTCACACAGTCATATTTACTCAATATGCAGTTCTGTTGTTGTGAGGTTTGTTTACTTGCGTTTAACAGTTTTACGTGACGCTCTTTAGAGGTTAAGAAGAAAAGAATGTATTCTGAGCCTTAATTTGAAGGTGTTCCTCACAACATACACCGAGCAAAAGGAGCAGCCATGGATTCTGCCTTTCAGTGGGCATTTTACAGCCAAACTTCCAAAAAAGACACTTTATATAGAGGAAGTTGAAATGATGGGGAGGGGTGAAAGCATACAAGTTCCATGCTCCCTGTATACCCATCACTAGGAAAGCTCTCCCCTCTCCTCTAAGTGCCCTTTATCATACTATAATCAATACATGCACTGCAATCATCTTTTTCAGCACGTGCTACCTTTAAGGCTGCATCTGTAACAGTTGCAGTTAAAATAATTTCCATTACTTCTCAGCTGCTTAGAAAGCTTTTCCCAAGAAGCAGCATTTTTCCAAGCCCACTTTCTCAGCTCAAATTTTTCTTCAGTTGTCTCTGAATATAAACAGGTTATTTTTTGCTTCTGAGTGATTTTACCAGGAGCTCAGAGATTGGCTTACTCTGAATGGTGATCACATTGAACTGCTGAATGTTCTTAAATGTTTGGCTTTTACTGTATATGATCAGGTTACTTGCAAAAGGAACCTTTAAAACATCTGAAGTACATAAGGCAACCGGCATCCCAGAGCAGCGAAAGGCCAGTCTTGGAAAGGGCATTCAACAGAATGTGAATTCCTCAAGTCTGCTGCAATCAAAAGCTTTCAACAATTATTTTTGAGAATGCTGTTCAATGACTCTTGGGGTCTGCACAGCAACCAAGGACTGGCAGAGCTTCCTGACTTTCAAGGAAGGGTGAGCAGTTTTTCTGAAACAATAAGCTATCACATCCACCTTTTCATATCTCAGGAAAGCTCAATGGTTCAAGCCAGGAAGCTGCAGGGACCATTGCTGGTGTTACAGCTTTAGGTCTTCCCAACCTGTAGCAGAGATGTCACTTGTAATTCCACAGAAGCACCAGACCAGGGATGAGGTGGCATTTATTCTGTGGCCTCTCAAAGGCTGGATTAGAGGATCTCCAAAGGCCTGTTCCTGAACCATCCTATGATCCTCATTAATAAAACCCATACCAGTTAAGTTTATTCAGTGCAAGCAATGGAGACACTCATCATTAAAACTCAATGCTGAGGCAATGAGTAATTAATAATCAACTTCAGCAATAAAAAAAATTGAGTAAGAATAACAACCTAAAAACATTACTTTATATTCCTTTACAGAAAATGCACTGACACACTGGTGTTTAAGAAAAAATACTGTGTAAAGTAATTTCTTTTTTAAATTGCCCATAAAATCATGAACTGTTCCCCAGGGAAAAGGAAACCAGGTGTAATGGCACCCAAAAGCATAAGCAAAAGAATTAAAAAAACCCAAAACCAACCACACACCACACAAAAGCACACCCAAAACTTCTAACAGGGAAAAAAAAAAAAAAAGAATTTGCAGGGAGAGGGACCTGACACCACAATAACTGACAATTTGACATGTTTGTTTATACTGCTCATTGACTGTTGATCCCCAAACACATGTCCCAGTCCAGCCCACACATGATTAATAATTCATAAGCAGCGCATCACAATGCAAACAAGTGTTGGGACTGTTAGATTAAGCTACTAACCTTTGCCTACAAGCCATCAATTCCAGTTCAGATTTCCATACAATTGTATTACCTGATCTAGGTTTTTGAAGAGCAGGATGTCTTTGCACGCTTCCTGCAGTCTGCATCGCTGCTCATCAGTTTTTGGATGAACTACCTTTAAAGCAAAGTAAAACAAAACTGTCATGACAACAAAGAAATATGATTACAGACTGAACCTTCACTGCAGAATGAAAAAGCAGAAGGCAATTTGAGCAACAAAGCAGTTTGGTTTTGTTGTTTGCCTAAACAGTATTTACAGGTAAACACACAATGCAAGACAGAATGAACAAAAGAGATGTAAGAAATTTATTATGCTGACAATTAACACATGCAAAGTAAGAGTCAAGACAAACAAAAGGAGGAGGATGCCTCTTCCTTTCCCTTCCCTTCTAACGCAGCCATAGAGTCAAGGCTTGAGCATTTGGAACAGAGAAAAAAAGTCAGCAGTCTTCTTTCTAAACTCTGACTTAGCATAAAGTTAGTTTTTAAGATTTATGATGCATATATATCTCAGCCCATCTAATAAAAGACGTTATATAAGAGTAAGATGTTTGTTTGTTTTCCAACAAAATTATTTAACTGAAAGCTTTGCTGTTTGAGAGAATTTTTTTGTTAGTTCTTCCAAATTACAAATATAACAACATGTTAAAGGAACCAACACTAACTGTGATAATGCTTATATGTGTGCTTCTTAGGGGCTAATTCTGAAAACATCTACAAAAACATTAATTACCTCACACTCACCACATTAACTACACTCCTGGAATTACAATAATTCAAAAAACACCACGACCAAAACACCCAGTTACATTGGTAGGCATTCCTACAAATTCATTGACCAAAGTTGAGCAGATCTCTGATCTGTGTTTTAAAAGAACAGTGAATCAGTATTAATTTTCCTGACTTTTGATGGAATAAACATATCCAGATTTACAAACGTGGATCAGACACAGTCATAGGTTTGGGGTTTTTTTTTTCTTTCCATAGCATCTCATTTATGAAGTATCATCTTTTCTAGGGAAATTAAATTAGACTTAGGTTTTCATTGCAGAAACACAAGCAGAGATGGAATCTGAAAATGGAACAGGGGAAGTCCACAGAAAAAACACTGACCCTCACCACCCAGGCCTCAGGGTTTGCTCATACAGAAACATCTGTCTGAAGAAATACAATTACAGTTTCTGGACTTGCAATTCCTGGAAATTCCTAACTTTCAAAGCCAGCAGAACAACAGGTGGCCACAGTCTCAAAATATTTAAACAAGTATTTCTCCCAGGCAGGACTGCCTTAACAAGAAAGGCAAGAAAAACCACATGAGGAATTTCAAGCACCCATAAAGAAACAGCTGCAGTAAAGCTTAACCAGTTCTTCACAATAGCATCACGCTCAATGAATTGCCTCATCAAGCCCTTAAGATAATTAAGAAAGGAAAATATCCAATATTTTAAAGACAGTAGACTTAAGCACAGCTTGAGTTCTTTGAAATAAAATTACATTAAAGCTACAGTGACTAAAAAAGCACATGACACAAAGTGGCCCTAAGTTTCAGCGGAATGTCACTCTGTCAATGTCACACCACACAGCCTCTCAGAACAAAACACACAAGTGCTGAGGGAAAGGTGACGTACAGACATCTGCCTGTCAAACTGCAGAGAGAACCACGCATGATGCAACTCACTCATCCTTACCCTTTGTTCTGTATCTTCTTCCTCTTCATCTGGATTGAAAGCTTCAGCACAAACTTGGAAGAAAAAGAGAGGAGATTAGTAATATCAAGCAATTACATGAGAGTATGTATCAAATCCAATTTAAATTCCTTTATTTTCCTACAGGAAAAGCAAAGTCACTTTTGGTTTGATGTCACTGTGGTGTCAGAGGCTTAAACCCTGTCCGTTCTCTGAGCAGGCACAGCATGGCTGTTCCCAAACTCTCACATGGAAAGTAACTTATAACAGAAAGTCATCTTGCCTGATGAGTACTCCAAAGCATACACACAGATCCCCTTCCAATTCTTACCAGAGCATTAACAGTCTCCATTTAGAGTCATTTACAAACAACCTAGTGGAAAAATCACTGCAGCTACACTGTTTTGTTCCTTGCAGCACAATGTATATGGCAAAACATACTAAAAAAAACCCAAAGCGTAGAGACACGTGTCCCTCACTCCCCATCAAGTCAGATTCCCAAATCATCTCCATTTGAGGTTCTTTATCAATACAGAGATACCACGTTACAGAGAAGTTAACTGGGAAATGAACGATCAGCTCAGCCATCGGATATTCTAGGACAAGAAAGAATGTTTAGTCCCCTTCCCCACACACTCCTCTATCTTGCTGCATTTGAATTAAATTAATATCAAGTTCCAACAGAAAACCAACTTTAAAAAAAACCACACAAATTGAGTTTTTTTAAAAAGCATGAGAACATCTGTGGAAACCATACACTGCAGTGCCCAGGAACAAGGCTCTGCCAAACGTGTCATAACAACTACAGCATCTCCTGTGAGAGAGGCGACGATAACAGAGAGCTTCTAAAGCTTCCAACCATTTTTGTTCGGCTGTATTACTTCAGAAAAGGCTTATCTTCACCCACTTGCCAGTTACGCTGCTGTACAATTTCACAATATCAAACACAAACACCTTCAGCTGCCAAAACCTTCTGTCTCAAGCTCAGGCTTTCTTATTAATTCATGGACATTTGCAGTTCTTGCATGTCAAAGCGAACTCCACATTCTAACTACCTGTGCAGAGAGTCAGAGCACGCCAGCCCTGTTTTCCTCCAGTCCTGCTCTTACATTAATAAGGGTGGTCTCACTTCTGAGGCTATACACACTGCTTGCAAAATTTTAGAAGGAAACACAGACAAATATTTTTCTTTGTACTTTATCCAGCATCCTGACAATAACTGAAGGCTTGGCAGCATGCCCGGACGCTCACTGGTGACATCCAAGCACTGAATGGGCTGAGAAAGTATAAATAAAAATAAGCAGATTTTATTTTTTTAAAAAAAAGAAAGAAGGTCTAGAAGGCCTAGCATCCAGCAACTTGCAAATAATCTGAAAATGCATACAGGACTATTGACCTTGTCATCGTGCTTTGGTAAGGACTATAAAAACACACAGCTCCAGCACAATTTCCTAGGAAAGGCTTGGGGGGGGGGGGGGGGTGTGTCTGCCTAAAAGGTGCAGGTCTTTCCTAGGAAATTAGATTTTAATTCCTTTTCTTTTTTCCTGGAGGGGGTTGAAGAGCCTGGAATGCAATACAAGAATTCCAGATATTAAACCACAATGTGAAAAGACCATCATGTAACCATTAGGCATTTAAAAAATTGTCACTGCTCACACAATAAACCCAGTGTCGCTGTGCTGCCTTCTGGTTTGTGCCATTTAACAACAGAGAATTATATTAACATTGTACCTACCCCCCACACACGCTTTTAGTGTAACAAAGAACAAACAGCACTCTTCCCCAGCTGGAAAAACTACAGTCCACCACAGAGTCCAAAGACAGCCGTGTTAGGGGAAGGTAGATGCCTACAAAGATGCCAAACCTGGAGTGGTGGCAAAGATCCACTTTACATGCCATAGAAAGCCACTAGCAAAGATAACAGTATTAGCATTTAGGTGTGAAGGCTTTCCCCCTTTCACTGCACAGTAAGGATCAAAGCCTATTGTGAAAGCTGGGGATTTTCTAATACAGAACATTTTTGTAGAAGAAAGGCTCCTGGTTTAAACAGTATGGTGAAACTGGAGATAAAAGTTATCTCACCAGTAACTGGAGCTCAGTTCTTTATTTTGCACATGTGATAAATGCACTTCTGCATGTTTCTGGAAGTACCTGCCATAAAGCACATTCAAGCCGCCTATCTATGAATTCAGAGACTGCTTCACTTATGTCATTCTATCATTTAAATTGTCAATTTTAAGCTGCAAATTAGGTTTTGTTCACACCTCAACCATAGGGAAGCTATTGCCAAGAATAAGCTTTGGAATTGAGGAAATTATCTTCAAGCTTTCCTTGGGAAAACAAGTTTAATTACCACAGTTAAAATGATAGTATTAGAGCAAAACCCTGTGTTAAAACATGTAGTGATCAAAACAACACAGTTTGTGCAACTCTGGTATCAAATGGCTTTGGCTGGGATTTGTACATGCACGTCTCCCCAATTTCATCTTACCCAGTAAGGGGGAAAACAGCTGCGTAAAGACCAGTAAGGATATAGACTGGGACTTAGTGTGCTTCCTTTAGATATGGAAATCACTTCTGTAGTACCCATGAATGGGCACCACAGAAATACAATAAAAATGTGGCAAAAATCCTACTTCTTCCCATGCTGTCATGTAGAAAGCCTTCCCATTTTACTTTACATTCTTCAGCCTCCTGCTGGGACTTCTTTTTTCCCCAGAGAAGTGGCACAAGCATTTTGGACTTGGCCCGACAGCTCCGACTGACAGGATCTTATTTACTGTCAGGCAGAGCTGTAACACAATGTCACGTATCTGTTGTGAGATGGCTGAAAAGGGGAAGAGACACAAAATGGACTCATTTTGACCTGAAGCTTAAATGAATATTGTGATATACTGGTAAAGGCCACAGAAAGCTCTTCAGCCTACTCATAACAACCAACAGCATTTTCCAAATACTTTAAAACGTGAGTAGCACAAAGACAAAGATCGATCATCACATCAGCACCACCCGGTGGTTTATGGCACAGTACATCCTGCTCTTCTTTCCACTGTTTTTAATTGGTGAATTACTCGTGGAAGTCTGTACCAGTGAACATATTACCTGCCAAGATCCATGTGTCACTCTTACCTTCAACATTTCAGGTTACCTGGGCTCAAACAGCATTGCCTCTCTGCCCTTCTGACTGAGAACATCCCCTGTAACTACCCTGAACTCTGCCAACCCCTACCAGAAACCAAAGGATGTTGATTTCAGGACTTTTGTCATTTGCCTGTTACAGTACAGCCAGTCCCAGTGAAAAGCCATTTGATCTTTCATCTTTATGACAGAGTGAAGACATATTTGCCCCACAATTTCAAACATGACTGGATTAACATTTTAACTGTGGCAGTACCCCAGGTCGGCCAAGGCAAGCCTACCATCACAGAATTATCCTGAAGAAACGTGTTGGTAGCATCTTTTGAGACTCATGTTAAGAGCAGTTTGAAGGGATCTCTCTGAAGGACATCCAACCCCACCTACCCTTTAAAGGGGAGCTATCTGTAATGCTAGATCAGAGCTGACCTGGAAACCTTGCTGGGTGAAGATCCCATATCTCTCAGGCTGACCTGCTCCATTGTCCTCCTGGGGAAAGAGTTTTTAACATCCAACCTCAGTTCACAAACATCCTGATATAATTTGAAGTGACTTCTAAAATTCACACCTTCCCTATGTGAGATTTTCAGCACAACTCTGCCCTTGAGCAAGCACTAAGCATGAGTGCATCAGCAAAAGTTCTGTACAAGCGTGACACACACCCCCAAGTATTTCCAATGCTACAGCTCTTATCAGCATGCAGACCAAGCTTCCCTCCAGATCCATCCACATAGTTCAAATTGCTCTGAAGCGTAAAGAATGGTTTTCAATTTTAAGAAGCTTTAAGATAAGACGACACTCAGGCTTTTATCCTACCATCTACATTTAGTCTGTCTCAGCTTCTGCAGCTCCTACAGCTAGTCAGCTTTCTCCTCATACAGCACCTTCCTTGGCTTTGAAGAACCGGCACATCTGTTAACACTTCTGAAGACTCAGAAGTTATACAGCTCCCTCACTGCTTTGTGATGCAGGTGACAGCATCTGAAAGCAATAAAGACCTTCCTAGCTGTGGCAATAACATCAGTAGTGGATGGGCAAGAGGGAAGCAAGGGCTGGGGAGAGAATTAGTAGCAGCAAGAAAAGTTTGCCAGCATGCACACCACCTTTGTTTATGCAAATTTTAATCGCTCCCAAGATAATATTGTTCTACAAAATACGTTTTGTCAAGATCAAAGCCCTTGCACCCTATGCAAAGCTGCATAATTCAGCATTTTGCTCCCATAAGCAAATAAAGCCCTTGAGAGAAATGCATGCCATCCCCACAGCTGAGATCACTCTTGGGTTTTTCAAACTAGTAGCAGCCAAGAGGCTGAGGCCTGACGACCTTCAGACACACCAGAGATGGAAAAATGTTTGCATTGACATGAAAATTCTGTGATTTATGTCGGGTGAATGCATTGTTAATATTTCTGTTGGAAGCAGCAGCAGAGACATGCTCTGCCATATTCTCTTTGCAATACTGGGCAGCAGCTTCCATGCTGCAGTGTGAAACCCTATTGACTCTTTACTCCTGAGGTTGTGTTATGTCCCACTGACACTGAGACCCACTGCTGAAAACCCAGCCAGAGCAGTACATGCAGAACAACTTCCCTGATTATTTATTTAGACCATTTTAGGGCATTTGAGCTTGCTAAAGCTTCAAACATTTTGTAAGCCTGTCTCTCAAGGGACAGATGCAGAGCCTCTTCTAGGAGCACTATGCCAGCTGGAAGGGTGACCACTTCCAGTGGCTTGTCATTCCCTCTGACAGTTGCTAAAGGAGGCACTTCCAAAACCATGTCGGTGAGATGAACTCAGGAGGCTTAAACAGAGCTTACACATAGGTCTCTGCTGGCACAGCTCAATGTGATTTTCTGCACTTGGGAAACAACTTCAAGTTTCCTCTCACTCCAGTTGCTAGATAGCTCAGAACTTTTTGCTTTATGAATTGCACTTTGTTTCCTGAGTTGAAGATCTCATCATGTCAAAGCAGGCGACAGATTCATACCTCGATCCAGCAAGTGGGAAACAGAACCTGCATCCATTTGCACTACCTGAAGAGTTTTCACATTTATGACAGCTAGAATGAAAAGCAACACTAAAACTTGAAAAATAGCTTAAGCCATCTGCAGGAAAATCAGCTGTTTCAGCCTTCAATTCACTAATGAGAACTGACTGAAATCAAGCGCACGTTATTAATTAAAAAGAATGTCATGGTGCCAGCCTAAAACTCAGGTCTTAAAAGACTGGTCTTTCTCTTTTACTTCATGTGCTACATGAAAACCCCCAGATGCAGGAGTACCCACAGCAGTACCACCTCCTGACTTCATCCTTAATTCTCAAAGAGATGTAACTGAAACATGACTTACAATGACTGGGACAGCTGAGACACGACTTACAATGGTTGGGATTTGAGCAAACAACACCCCCTCAAATCTTTGTCAAATACCAAAGCAGAACATTCAAAGACATAACCACTTGCATGCCCATCGATGTAAAATCAAATGTAAGATTTCAGTTGAGAAATATTTAGAAGAAGAAAAGAATGGATAATCAGTTCTGGAAACAGCTTCAAATTTCATTTCAAGTTAAAGGGAAATTGAAGTAAAATCTACTCGGTTCTTCATGGGCAGAGTTACTCTGCATTACAGATTAACCATGAAGATACAAAGTCACTCAGATGGCTGTGCCAAACCAGCCCAGTCCAGCAAGGATTAGAGGTTGACACGCAGCTCCACACATTGTCCCAAAGCCTGCTCAGGTTGGGAAGCTGCACAGATATGCTCAGCAACAGATAATTTAAGGGCAGAAACATTCACCCAGCTTACCCAAAGCTTTGCTTATACCCCTTACTCAACTTGAAAATGCCCATCTCTGATGTGGACGTTACTGGTTTTTTCTCAGTACTAGTTGTAGTAAAACTGAGGTCGCAGGCAGAGCTTGAAAGGACCCACTCCAGCCCACAGCCACCCCAAGGCACAACTCTGGACAGGCAGTTTTGCCCAGGGAGGTTGGGGAATTGCAGCTGCTGGAGAGAACTGGACGATGCCTGGCAGTGCACGCCATCCTTGTCGTTAGAAACCTTTGATAACCATTCCCTCGGTACGATTACAACCTTTCCAGTGGTGCTGTTATCTAAAATCAGACTTCCCAGCTTGTTTTCTTCCCAACATATCAAGACAGAAACACAACAGCTCCAGCGACAACGGCCTGTGTTAACACCGTAATGGCAGTGTCACACACTCCTACTTCATGCTACATCTCAGTCATGAGCTCAGAGCAGACTGCTTAATCCACTGTGAATGCCGCCTCTGACGATGCTTCCTCGTTGCAGGAAATCCCACTCTACAGGCACAGACACCTTTCCTCCCAAGATGTCTAAGTACAGGCAAGATAAGAAGCCCTTTTAGATTATGACAATAGGTTGACAACTTTTTCCTGTATGTACAATTCTTTTATATATTCTGAGCACATTTTCCAAATATTTTTAGTAAATTCATATACATTTAAAAAAAAAGTCTGGGTTTAAGTGTTTATTTAAAAGGCTTTATCATGACAAAAACAACTTAGACATTGCATTACGGCAGAACAGCCATTAAAATGATACAGCAACAAATTCATATTTGTTTTCCACTACAGGAAAATTTGGCAAAGTATTTAAAATTACATTTCCCTAGGGGCAAACTAGAAATTTCACAATGAAAGCCCTAGAACAACAAACCAAAGTAAATAATCAGAGTCTCTTTTAGATGTATATCTTTATGTACATAGAACAAAAGCATTGCAATGGAGACAGTGCTGCTTCAATGAGATTTTGAAGACCAACATAAAGCACTTTTAACTTATGATACAATTATTATTTCTAGGTAGGCTTTGTTCAGGGTTTGGGTTTGTTTTGTTTTGCTTAACTCTTTCTACAACACACAGCAACCCACATGGAAACCACCCCAAGTTAAGTGACAGGCCTTGCCTTGCTGCAGCCATCCCACACATGGCAGGGGCACAGTGCACCAGGCAGCTTTTTATCACGGTATTTGCTTTATGGAGCTGCCTGATGAATGATACAGAGACAAAACTTCTACTTAATACCTTCATGTTTGAGTGATGCAAAGTGCTTTAGCTTAGCCTTGCACTTAGGTGCTCACAAGTGGTTCAAGGGTCATACCCACCCACCTCTCACAGAAGCCAGGTGCTGGAGAATAACAATAGTAAAGCCATGAGGCTACTTCACACTGGCAAAAATAACAGAATAAAATGCTTCTAGATCATTTAAATACACATTTGTGCATACATTCCAATGATTTTACATAACAGCCAGACTGTAAGCTTTTCATCATTTGAAACCCTACAATTTAGAGAGGACTCAGTGTGAAAGCCCTCTGCAGATAAAATACAGCGCAAGCAGCCCCTCTCCTGTGCAGCTGGAGAAGCCAAGGGACAAGATTACCTGGCTTCCCAGAAATCATCTGCTAAGGCTCAATGAGGGCTCCTGCACTTCTGCCTTCCACATCTCTTAACAGCAGAGCCCAGAGTCCATCAGACAGTAGTGAGCCCTGGACCCTGTAGTAAGAGGTGAGTCTGCATGAAAACTAAAAACAACAAAAAAAGCTTTGCACCACGACAGAGGGCTAATTAAAATTAGTGAGCTTTCCCTGTGGCAGCATCAAAGGAATTCACATCTCTGACAGGGTAACAACCAAACCCAAAATACTGCCACTTAGGTCTTAAAAAGTAACTTAAAATTTGCTACTTCTGTTTCCAACTCCCTTTACCACATTTAAACAAAAAAATGTGTAACAGCAGCAGGGTATTTTAGAGTTACACATCATTAATCTGTGTAGTGCAGCAGGAGAAATTAAAACCAAGCAAGCTTTATTCTTGCAAGTTAAGAAATCAGAAGACTGAAATGGATAAACATGCTGCTGACCTTGTTCAAGCCTTCTAAGAGAGCCTTACCGATGAGATAGTCATCCATAAAAAAGGTCTCCTGGAAAACATGATGCTACTACTATTTCAGAGCACCCAGCTTCACAATTGTAGAAGTAAGCCTTCTGCTTTAATGATCTTCTAGTTTAGCCCATCACATAAATCTTACCACATTTCTAAATGGTTATATAACCAACGCAGCTAAAACCAGACATTAGGCACCAAAAATGTCTACATGCCTGATAAAGAACCACGGTGTTTCTCTCAGTTAAAAACAGCACAGATAATGTTCTTTTTACATTCACTTTACATCAAAACACCACAAATTCCAAGAAATGGCTCAAATCTGTACCGTAAAAACCAAAAAAGGCATGCACCTTACTGGCTTTATTTGCAAACAGTAGACAGGAAAGGTAGTCTAGCTGAGGAATAAGACAGAAAAAATGCTTTTCCAGTCTAGAAAGAACAAATTTTCTTTCAGTTGCCAGACCGAAGGCACTTTGTGTTTTTATACTTGCAGTCCTGATACATGAACTCCAAACCTGCAACAAGGCACAGAGTATTTGAAAAGCACCCCAACACCTTGGGAAAAGTGCACTGAAGTTCATGGGTGTTAAAGCAAATCAGGTATTTAGCAACAAAAACTACCCCCACCTTTCTGACATGTGTCACAACAGAGAACTGCAGGATGTCAGAGTCAGAAGGCATTTCTGAAAGGAATGGTTCAGCAACTTAGGTATGAGTTTTAAAGATTTCTAGAAAATGTCCAATTAGGCTGAAAAATCCCACTACCCCAGTGGGCCAACTATGGCCTGTTTATGTGAGGCAACAGTGGACATGACAAACCCAGCACGGTTCTGAGAGAAGAGAAGCGCGCGCAGCGCAGGGATGTGGAAGCTGCCAGGTCCTGGTGCTTTCAAACAACTGCTTCCCCTTCTGGCACACAGGCAAAGTGGGGAACATAGAAACTTACTGTGCCATCCTCTGAAGGAAAGAAAAAAGAAAAGGAGAAAAAAGCAACTACCCCCTTTTCAGTGCAGCTACTGAGCTACTCTGATGTCCCAGTGATTGTTAGTAGAAGGCATAATTCTTTGATGTGATGCAAGTCATCTTCAGGATGAGTCAACTCCCCGAACACGAGGGTTTCGTGTACAGGAAACACACAGTTCAAGTACTCTGGCAAATGACTAGGTTTTAGGCAGAACTTCATCAGTTAGAAGCTGTGGGCTTTATTTATAACCACTTAGATCTATGTTTCTCCATTACTGAAGATAAGTGAGTTGAAGAAGATTATACTCCTTCCTTTCCCAAACTTTGAAGACTCTGGAAAAAAAGTAGTTTCAGACATTGTAACCAGGATTGGGTGAGAGCCACGTACCTGTGCACAAGCCATCTCTCAAAGCAAAGCCTTGATTTATTAAGTCTGTCTTTAAATGGGAGCACTATAAAAGTGCTCATAGCAGTTCCTACCTGCAACTGCTTTAAACCTGTTAAGTTCCCTGCAGCTAGTTTTTAGCATACCAAGGAAACCTTTGTGTTATCTGGAGCACAGAGTCTCACCAAGGTCTTCTGGTATTAAAAATGACTGAGTGAAGTTTCTGAAAATACATGTGATATCCTTTCATATTTAGATCAGGCGTGATTTAAACTTTTCCATTCAATATGGACTATTCCACGTGTAATCTGAAGTTACAGCAACCTAAACATCCCATGCTTGTGTTCAATTAGCATAAGAGTGTAACATCTATGACTTTGAAATTTGTATTTTAAAACAAGGACAAAGTGCTTCCTTACTTAATCACAAGAAAAATGCAAAGCTCATTTAACTCACGAGGTCATTCCAAATATATAACATCTCAGCATCATGTTTTGCACTAAGTACGAAACTGCCTTTTCAGCCTGTATCATGACCCGTGTTTTGAGGTTTCGCCCAGTGTGTTTGCTTTCAGTTTCCTGTGCACAACAAACTACGTGGGAATATTTACATTTGGGCTTTAATTCACATGTTAAAAACCAGTTTGGGCTCAAAGTTGGATTCTAAAAAAAAGCAGTTCTTTTCTCTCTCACCTCAAAAAAAGAAAATTAAAATCACCAAAAAGCGAGAGAACGAAAATTTACTTTAAAAAAAAAGATTTTCAGCTGAAGGCTGATATTTTCAAAAGTATTTATGTTTCTAATGATATGGACTTGCACTTATGTAAGCTTTTAAAAGACGTTCATTGTAAAAGAACTAATAAAAGTTAATGACCTGCACCTTTTTCAGAAGTGTTCAGGTGGCAAAACTGGTCCTTAACTGCATTACTGGCTTAACAAATGTGCATAGCTATACCTTACTCTCCCAGTTTATAAAAAGGACTAACTTAACTTAAAATATTTGACTTCAGACTAATGATTTTTAATCATTATGTAATGCTATCCAGAAAGAATAAGTATAGAGGAGAAGTGAATCACTTCCACTGTAGCGCTTACACTCACTCAGGTTCGCACTGAGCAGAATGGATTGATTTCATCTGACCAGGTATCGCCTTGATTTAAGTTTTAAATAAGGATGCTCACTGAGTGTCATATCTCCTTTTAAGTCATTAAAAAAACCCCACAGCCATTACAAGCAGAATTATTCACAACAGTGTGAAAACCAAGTAATTGTGAAGTCACGACTGTTAATTTCCAAAAATAAGCCTTTCATTATTCGCTGAATGCCAATTACATGCCAAGAATTTTTAAATAAGCCCCAATATTGCAAACACAGAAACCAAGCTCTCCTTTTTTTTTTTTTTGTTTTATTTTGTTTAATGAATAATGATTCAGGCACTTTCGTACAGGAGAGCACCCACACAATTTATCACCACTTTCATCTGTCATCCCACACACTTGGCTTTTGCTCATATCAACATTTTTCAAAATGAATTATTTTCACTCTAGTTATGATACCAGTTTTGCAATCATTAGGGCTAGTGAAAAAATGATAGAAGCACCAGGTTGTTGAAATAGGGAAGTTGTTCGTGCCATTTGTAAAAATATGAATTTTTGAAGTCAAAAGTCTCTTACAATTTATCATCTGCCTGCAAACCTTTCAGCAGAAGTTATTATGCCATCAATTTCATAAGATGGTGAATAATCAATATAAAATTCATTAAATAGCTGCAAGAGAAGAAACCAGATCATGATTTTCAACTCATCCTCTGATTATCAGATAGTCTGGTAAGTAGAAATCCACAAGAAGGGCACAGAGAAAATCATTCAGCCTTCCTCCCTTGATAATTTCAAGTGATGAGATTTTATCACTGAAGTAGTAGACATTATTCTGCAGGAGAAAAATACTCAAAACAACCTCCCAAAAGCATTGCTTCTTGCTTCACTGCTACTATCTTGATGTCCTAATTTAACAGGATCCCCAAGCTGTATTCCTTACAAAATACTACCATGCTGCACAACAATAATTAATACAAAAGCTTCCTTCAAAAAATATTTTTTAAGCTGTCACTTTAAAAGGCTAAAAGCTACTAAAAAGATTTTACTATGCATAATATTATCACATCCTGACATCTCAACTTGCCAGGGTGTGAAGAAAATGCTGTACCTCACTAGAAAGCCCAGAGAGGTATCAAACTAACTTATCTACTGTATGAGATGATTGCTCATCTTTGGCAAGAGTCAGAAGAATGACGAGTTGAAAGTAAAGAGTCCCCCACTGTCAAAATGGAGAAGAACCAGTGAGTCTGAAGTACCAGCTGACATACAGACCTCTTATGGAAGTTCATCTTCTGAGGAAAACACTGGAAATTGTCAGAGGACATTCATTTACACATTATTCAAATACAAAATATACCTGCACCCTCTAAAAAGAATATGTTAAAATGTTATACAAAGGTGGGAAGGAGCGGGACGGGACAAATAAACCAAAACACAGTCATATTAGATTGACAGAGAGATGCCAAAGAGAAAGGCTGAAAATACTGACTCCCAACCCAGCATTTGCTGGAGATGCTGACAATGTTAAATATCAGCATCCCCAACAATGCTCACGTTCCCCATACACACAGAAACAGGATTCAGTAACATTTAAACAAAACTATCACCAACATCTGTAAAGATTTATTCTTAAGAGAGGGCTTAGCACCTGACTCCAGGGACAGCAGATTTCTCTCTCTCATTTGACCAAATAAAAGCTGCCCTACCAAAAGGCCTAACTGAAGCAAGTCCTACTCATTTGATTAGATTTTATATTAACATGAAAAAGGTCAGAGATCCTGATAGTCATATTACTGTGCTGGTATAAAAATATTAGGGAAATAGCTACTATATATCACTTCCCTAGACTACATAAATCAAATTATTCTGCTTGAATGTGAAAACTGCAATCCCATTCCTATCCCACAGAGGCCAAAAGAAGACTGAGGAGAGCATACAAGTATATACAAGAGAGATGAATTATTTCTATTTATCTGAGCGACCCAGCATAGCTGGAGAAAACAGCTGAAACCCTTCTGTCACACGTGTAGGGTATGGGTGTCATATTTTGTCAGGTTTTTTTCTATCCCATGAAGAAGTCAGCAAATCTGTTGGGAGAGTGGGTGTTCTGTGGAATGAATCAAAGGTGTCTCGAAATGGTAATACAAAAATCTAGCAAAAAACTTTACTTTTTTTCAAACATGCTAAAACCAGAAGAGAAGAAACTATGCCCAAGTGAGACCATAGTAGGCGTCACAGTCTTCATTCCAAAGCCACAATTAACTTCCATTCATATACTGCCAGGAGCAAAACTCTCCTCAGTGTTGTGTATCAGTTGTTATAGTGGGACAAATATCAGTGCTCTCTTCTCTCCAGTTTTGAAACAGCACTGATATTACTACTTGAGGAAGGAGGTATCACTGATCTCTCTCACCTCCCTGCACCCTGCAGGCGCTGGCCAAGGGCTGAGATACTCACTGCTATTCCCTGCAGTCTCATTCACTACAGAAAAGGAAGCGACTAACGAAGTTTCTGGGAATCCCCTGTGCTTAAAGGAAGATCACGAAATTTAATCAAGCATGAATGAATTTCACTACAGTCCAACTCCCAGGAGAAAGAAATCTGTCTGGTTTTCAGGCCATCCAAACCAAGCCTGGGCAGACCAGGCAGTCAGCAAGCTGTGTACCATGAGTTACGCTAGCAGAAGGCTCAGACATGGGTAATTCGCTTACAGCAGCGGCAGCAGGAAGACTGTCCTGCTGGGTAATTAGCACTGAAATTACCCACAGCACCACAGATCTGCAGCATCCTATAGCTAGGAGATTTTCCAGTTACCAGGTAGGGGTTCTTTTTTTCCTTTTTAGTTTCTACCTAGGAATAGCTTATGGTTTTGCAAACAGAAGATTATTTTAATTAAGCCAGCCACCAGTCTGTATGCTAATTAGCACTGACAGACACAACGTTGGGGTCCGTGCATATGCCATGGCACCTCACCATGTCACATGGCCAAACATGCCATGCACAAGCAATCTATTCACTGGATGAATTTTTAGGAGAACATCAAGCTCCCCTTTCTCTTTCTCTCTCCTAGCATTTCCTGGAAAAGGCTGTTTCTCTTCATAAGAGCACTACTCGGGCACTCTGCACTTCTATAAATAATTCCATGAACAAGATTAGATAAGTCCCCCTTTTCCAGGATGGCCCTCCTGCATGGTGTATGGAGCTTCTCCCACAGGCTGCTGCTTTGCTGGCTGAATCTCTGACCAGCACACAAAGCCACGCTTCTCTGGTCAAGAAGCAAACAGGATTCCCTGCAGAGCCTTTATGGCTGTCAAACTGCCTGGAAGAGTCTACTGCCAAGCAAGCCAACAGCATCCTTCCCCTCAGGGAACACATCAGCCTGGGAGATGAATAAGTAGGAGACACTGCAGAAATGGGGAGCACTAGTGAGCAGAATGAATCTCCATGTCCTCAGTACTGCAGGGTGAGCAGGAAGTAGCAGTATGTGAGAATATGGTACTATGAAAGCAGTACCATGCTTTAGGTCAATGATTTGAGAAGTGTAGAAATAAAATTCATTCTTCTTTTGGACAAAAAGAATATAAACATGATATGTTTTAACATACAAAGTCAGCAGGCTTGACATTTCTAAGAGATTACCAGTTGTCGAGCAGTTTTCCTAAATCCTGGTTTCTTGGGAGTATTTTACTGAGGTATCACATATGCTAAAAGCAAAGTTGTTTGCTCAAAGTTTTCTAAAAGCACGAAGTATGTCAGCAAACTCATGTGCTGAGTAAGAGTGACAGCTAAACATTTACAACCATGGAAGCAATAAAAAATTAACATCTAAATGAAAACTGAATAATCATTACAACAGGGTTTGGTTTTTTTCCCTATGGGTTTAGTATCCTTAGAATCTGCATTAGCACACCAAGGGAATCGTGATCATCCGGTTACCTTTGGGCAGCTCATCACAACTGACCAGGAGTAAACACTCCAGATTTAATACTGAGGACACTGAACACGTGGTTTAAAAGACTCTGTAACTGCCACGTGTAAGAGAGTCATAAATAACTGCCAGCCTGCGTGTAGTCGAGTTGCTTACCGGAAATCATTATTAACCTGTCCTAAACTATATGCACAGCACAGATAATGACTTTAATATCTTTTCCTTTAATTAGTATTGAATTTTTTCTAACTTTCATTCTTGACCTACTGAACCACGGGAGCAATGCCACAATTCCCTAGACAGCCAAATGCTTAACAGAAAACTCTTCCTTGAATTTTAAGTATTTTCTTCAACATCTCCAATGTCAGTTTTCTAAATTCTTCTATGGTTTTGTTCTTCCAGACTACTGTACATCCATTTTGTGCATGTAAATCTTGATAGCAGGAAACCATTTAGCTCTGCTCTTTACTCCCCTGGCAAATGCAGGCTGCACTGGGAATATGACAGTAGGGCTCAAGGTTCAACACAGACTAGCAGAAAGTTCTTCTGAGTAGGAGACCAGAAAAGAATACCCTAATGGCAATTACACCAAAAAAAGAAAAACAAGAAAAAAAAAAAAAAAGAGATGTGTCAGCTTTTTTTCTCCATGGTTAGTTCTGCTTTACCTAATTAAACAGATCTATTTAGATACTACACTGAGTAATTCATAATGCAATGGTGGTTTGGTTTATAATGAAAAATGTCCTCTAAAAATTGCAGAATGAACCTCATACATGTAACAAGGAAATAAAATCAAATTCAGAGCACCAAAACCAACAAATCAGTCGGTCAGTTTATGCAAGGGATTATAAATAACTGGACCCTGTTAGCACAGGCAACCACACCTAGGAGAACCCAGCCAGTCTTGATCCTATGCAGGTAACTTCTTGAGGGACAGAACAGGTAAGGGAGGGGAAACCACAAACAATGAACAAAACACACCCCCCCAAACCTGTACCATTCCTGCCAAGAGAAGGAAAACAGGGTCTGCTTGTATATGCAGGTGCTGTTTGCATCTCTTTTGCATTTTAACAAATACTACACTGATCAGAACCTGTACAGTACACGTATATAAAGTGGAATAAAAAATATTTTTAATTGTGAAAAGCATTTCACCCATACAAGTAAAATATACATATTCTATTAGTGCTTCTCTCCATGAGGCTTCTAACATGTATTGTATACTCTGAATTATTCTAGCTCTTCTTGGAGCAGCAGCATTATTAAGCATCTAAACAGTCCTCTAATCTAATTGCAGGAGTTCACAATTCAATTTTACATTTGCTGTTTAGTTGTTCACATTAACCTTTAGAGCCCTTCAATAAAGGAAACTGTCTTTTAACTGAGAGAGCTCAGTACTACGAGAGCACCACTATTATTTCAGCATCAGAGATTCATAAAGCTTACAGCTACCCTCTGATTATGGCTCAACTTTTTAATTTCAAGAATAATTCAGCCTTTATTTGAATTTAAACCCGAGATGCATTCACTAATCATTTGTCATACTTTACTCCAACTGTAGGTTCCATTAAACTAATGGTAATTAAACTAATATGGATTAGTTTAATTAGCAGAGAAATGAAAATGCCTTGGGACTCTCCAATGTATGGCTTCCAATATTTACTATCTGAGTATGAAACTCCATCATTCAAGATTAATTTAGGCAAGACAAAACTGTCTCATGCAATAATATACCAAAACTACCAGCACTGTCAGTTCTAAGAGTTACTAAGTTCTTATTATACTTTCAATTATTTACACAGTGACATAAATACACAGTGCTCCCCTTAATCATACCAAAGCAAGTGAACTGCAGGGGTATAAGGACATTTTGTACATAAATTTAAACAAGTATTTATATGCTATAAAATTTATATACCATATAAAAATGTATTATCAACAATGCCCCATCATAACTATCATACCAAAGAACATGCCAGATAATACACACAAGTTACAAACCGAGTAGGCTTGAACTGAAAACTAGAGAGAAAACACTGAATACATTGGCATTTTCAGAAAGACATTTTTTAAATGAGAACCACGACAACTCTCTAGACCAGCTAAATGTTACAGTTAAAATATTTGAAGAAGTAAATCCATATTGCATCTCAAATGAAAAAATAATGCAATACCTTCTCCTCGACACATAAGGTTTTGTTCATGTGAAACTGTTCAAAAACAACTTTAAAAATAGTTTGTTTGGAATAATAGCTACTCATTAAAGCATTTAATAGTGAAGATAGAAACCAACCATACAAAAAAGTATGATCTGTGTCTGCAAGTGAACAGCCACAAATCCAACTTCTACTCTCAGCTGCACAGGCAAGGGACTAAAACAACACACCCTTGAACCCCCCACATGTTGGTATTGTAACCAGAAATAAAATCCTTCACAACATGGAAGGTTAAGAGATGTGCTCCAGCAATGAGAAGCGGCCAGTTTTCAACCCCCTGCACAGCAAGCCTTTGCCATTCTTATATTGCACAAAAGTTTTTCTGAACAGAATAATTGCTACTGCTGAAGTTGTTTTAAGAGTTTGTAATCACTCACAGAACTGCTTACTAAACTACTCTCAATGTGTTGCCCACTTGTTTCTACAACGAATTAAGAAGTAATTCTCATTGTTTCAAATAAAAATAGTGCAAGAAGTATGGAAAAATAAGGCAACGATGAAGAGTAGGGTCATTTTAAAACATGACTCCTTTAGTCAAACACACATTTCAAAACTTTTTCAGAAACAATAAATTCTTAAAAGGAAATCATACCTGATACTCTTCTGTTGTATCTGTTAACAACTGGAGCTGTAAAATAAACAAATTTAAATTAGAATGCTATTTATTATTACAGATTCAAAGTAATACATCATCTCAAATCAGCATGATACATTTTTACTGCACAAATCCCATACAAATCTCTTTAAAAATACACTTCAATATTAAGTTTCCACCAACTTACTTGCCAGCCAATTAGTGTTTAATAAAAGTTAAAACATTCTTTTCCAGAAGGCTGTTACATGCTATGATGCAGGGCAAGCAGTTTTGGGGTGGTTTTTACCCAAATTCTCAAAAAAAGGTACCTCTGTAGAGTTTATCCAGTCTTAACCCATCATCAAACCCCAGCCCACTTAGCATCATCACAAAACATTTGAGCACTTTAAGTTAGCTATACCTACTTAACACACATCAAAAGCTGATGGAACTTCTTAGATAAACTGTTCTGTAATCCCACACAACACCAGCCATGTAGCTGCTTCAGCAGTGCTCCTGTACTAACTTCAGTCATTTATCCTTGACCAAGGGTATCTTCTGTAAGGGCACACATTCACATTGAAAAATTCTGGATGGGGGATCCATTGTTGCTTTGTTGGGGGATATACAAGGTATGTAAACTTTCTCCCTCACTTGGTATGACCTTCCTGACTTTCCCTATTCACATACATGTCAACATTAAGCCAACCTTCAGCAAACAGTATTCTTTCACCCCTTCACCATAACCAAGTTATTCTCTTTGTGAGCTACTTCAGTCCCAATGCAAAAAATAATCTACTTCACCCAGAACAAAACCAAAAAACTACACTCCCCTTCACCACCATCACCTAAAGTAATTTTATCTTGAATGCTTGATGCTTTTCCCATTCCTCTTCCCCCCCTCAACCGATAATCACAGTTTTCCTGATACAACCAGTGACCTTTCCATTCCGTTCTTTAAATATTTAAGAATGACATCAGCCTTTATGACACATCAAAGCATATGCATCACAGAGCCAGATTCATTAAACACATGCTACCAAAACCTTAATGATCAGAAGTTAGAAACTTGTGAGTGTCTCAGCACCACCTGAATGAGAACAATGCTTTCTTCAGCAAATACATAAGAACTCAGCTACTTTGAGTTGAGACTACCCTGGTCTATATTAAAACACATAACTGAGAAAAAAATGCCAGAACAGCAAGATCACAATTATTATTGTGCACTCTTTTGTAATGATAAAAGGAAATAAGAAGAAAGAAGAGGTTGGAGGGGAAATAAACAGGCTAACTCTAAACTAACAGAGTTTTCAGCCAGATCTATCAACAGGGAAACGATGTCCAGTTTAACAAGAAGTAAAGGCTTAAAAGATTATTTTTAATTTTACAATTTAGATCAAGACCTAAACTCCTGTAACACAGCATAATCCCTATGAAAATAACCCTGACATGGTGTTTCAGGGTCGAAGAAGTTCAAAACACTGAATGATCAACTTGAGAGTTCAATATATATGTTATTTCCAAGCCTTTAAGCAATTTCTGACAGCAGCACCCAGTCCTGCAAATAAGGGCAGCACGTATCGCACTTGTCAAAGGGCACCACAGATGCAAGAAGTTTGTACTGTCTTAAGGGAAGACAGGCATTTGGAACAGTGATCCATTCTGGTTTGTTAAACACACACACATGCAACTCCCAGACCAAATATGTTCATATGTTTTGTCCACACAGGCTGCCTGTGGCCACGGTCTGTGACCAAGGTCTGCTCTGAGCATTCATCAGCCTGCAACACCACTGTCACTCTTATCTCTAGTTTAACTAACTGCTCAAAGCTGGCAAGCAAATTTGGACCTCAAGAAAGAAGACAACTCACTTCTTATCTAGACACACAGACAAATGCCTACTAGTTCTAAGATAATGAAGAACAAGGAGGCCAAAAACAATTAGTGGGAACTGAACTACAAAATTCTTTATTACAAGAGAAATACAAAACATAATTTACTAAGTTTGCAGCGAAGCATCTCATGTTGATCAAAACAATTAAATAGTTAACTAGTCTCATATACGGATTTAGATACTTTTAATCAACACCATTAGTAAGCAAATACATTATTTTCAAGGCACTGTCTTGCACATGCAGTCTTTCTTCTCCACCTTTGGACTACTACACCCATTTCCTACTCATTTTTATGAATGGCATTTTAATGTCTTTCAACAGAACTAATATATTACAGAAAACTCTGGCATGCTTTGGGTACTATAGGGGGAAAAAAATAATCCACTTTTCGAAGACCATGGCTTCTTTTAGAATCCAGATTATTTTATCCCATAGCAGGGCTCAGCGTCATCAAAACGGCATCAAGTTTTCCACAGCGTTAAAAACGAGAAAAAACATAACCTTTTAAGGACAGTTAAGAGAGCACTATTATTCTGCCTCCACAAAGCTTTTAAGATTAAAATGATAGTTTGCTTTTCTTACGCCAGTGACAGTTTTAACATGTACAAAATTCCAGGTTCGCTTTAATACGCTGTAAGAAGATGACTATTTTTATGCTAAAGAGATAGAAGCTGACGTTTCCTACTACAGAAAATTAGCATTTTCTTTTGTTCTGGCTCACCAACGAAAAGCTCTCTTTGTTTATGACTATTTCCAGTGCTGCACAGACACTATAGCCGCTCCTATGGCATCCTTGTGCTTTGCCATCAGAAGGACAGGGAGAAAAGGGCTGCCAAGAGAACAAGTCACGATGGTCCCACATAAACCTAGATTAGCCTGGGGACAGATTAAAGAAAAATAAATAGACAGGGCAGGAGGGAATAATGAATTTATGGTTCACTCAGCTATTTCCTAGACTGAATGCTAAAGGGCATCTAATTTAAAGCAATAGTTACACTAGTAGTAACCTCTTATACCAGCACAGCACACCCCGATGTACACTGTAACAAGGGCACAGTGAAACCAGCATGTCAAACTGGTACTGCTCAGCAGAGCTGGTGTCTTCAACAACAGAAAGAAATTGCTCCTTCCTGAAACAGGAAGCAATTAATTGTTTTGTACCCATGTTTAGGATTTCCCTCCTGCACGCCAACCGGCCACATCTCAGGTCAGTTACATGTTAATTGCAGAAAGCATAATGAGATTAAAAGATTTTGCTGTGAGGTTATTGTATTCCCAACTCTCCCTTGTGTCAAAACCTCAGGTGCAGCGATATTCAAGTTCAAAGTGTCTCACACCTTTGGCAC
The DNA here is from genome assembly GCF_964237585.1 of Gallinula chloropus. Lineage (NCBI taxonomy): Eukaryota > Metazoa > Chordata > Aves > Gruiformes > Rallidae > Gallinula > Gallinula chloropus. The sequence goes on from NC_140097.1 coordinate 9,920,722, forward strand.
AGCCTCTGCTTCTACTTGGCTCACGGGAGCCAAGACCCAGTAATCGGGTAAACACAACAGAAACTGAGGAAAATTAAACCATTGTACCAGAAGAGACCAAACCAGCCCAATTTCCTCCCTGGCAGCCAAAGGCAGTGGAAAGGCAAATCAAGCTGTGCAGGCCTCAGTTTTGCCAGAACTGACTCAGGACAGCAATCCCATTCCATTGCTGAGGGAAACTCAGCAGAACGTGTGTGTGTTTTCCAAACCACCCCTAGGCACAGGCTGAATTAAGCATGAGACAGGAACACTTAACAGGGGCTGTTTCAGATTGAAAAACTTACAGGTTTCTGGCTGTAGGATTCTTTTTTATTTGCCAATGCAATTTCTAGACCCAGTCAGTTCTCTAGTTTAAATCAAATACTTATTAAATAAGTAGTTATCAACTTTATGTCAGTTCCACTTAACCTCACTCACGTCTCCTTTTCCTGCCCTGGGGAAAAGGAAAAAACACACAACAAAAGAGCAGGCATTTGTTCATGTATCAATGAATGCCACACGCATTCCATAAACACCCAATGCTGCTACAAAGGTGCTCAGCTTCCCAATTTCAAAAACATTTCATACTACCTTCCATCAGCAAAAAATCAGCCACATGCATTTCTACTAATAAAAGCCTGCACAACCTTTCTCCCTCAACGGTACATCATTCCACTTATTTACACCAATGATTCAGATAATTTTAATTAAATAAATCAATACTGTACATTCTGTTAGTTGACAAACATATCTTAAGCAGCATTACTGCCAGGCAGCTACCCTAAAACTTGTTAGTGGCTTCATTTGGTTTTCTCACTTGAAATATCAGGGGTATAAATTTCAGAGACTGGTATGTGATAATACTGGGAACCACTGACCTTAAAATACAGATTTCTTCTTTATTTTTTTAAACTTTTATTTAAAACACCTTCCGAAAGTGAAAAAACAGGAATTTCTCCAATATTCTTCAGTTTGCTTTGGCACTGAGATTTTCTTTGAAACATCTTATGCTCTATTTTGGCTCACTTAACTTAAGAGCTACAGGCAGGTGTTTAAACACACGCCAAGAGATAGAAGAGTTTTTAAAAGGAAAAGGACAAAGCTATTGCTATTTTTTACCCCTGCTTTCAAACCCGAACCAACAATTAAAGTATTTAAACCAAACAAATGACAGTCAAATCATTCTCCAACTTTACAAATTAGATCTGAAAAGAGTCCTTTCCTACAGCAGGTGGGATCCCTCCTTTGTCAATCTACTGAGAAGTGACTAGTGAAAGACACCAGCCAGCTTTTCAAAAGTTACACTACTACCACAACAATATAAGTTATTTCTCTCTGCTATTCATAAGCCTTGTACAGTCACAGAGGAAGCTAAAGCTTGAAATGAACAGAAAAATGATGACAGTCATTCTCCCAGCTCTTGCTATCCTCTTACACATACTAAGAACATTACATTCTTACAGAAAGGATAAATAAAACTCCACAGATCAGTTCAGGGTCACAGGGGGAAAAATTCAGGGACAAAGGAAGAACTGACATTCCAGGCACGAGCTCAGAGTACTGGATGTTACCACTCTGTACTGGATACCTTGAAAACTTTCCCTCCACAAACACTGTTTTTTACGAGGATCTGTGAAAACTTCACAATTACAGCTGGGGGGGAAAAAATCCCCACATGATGATTGTTTTCTCATCGTGGATACAATTTATAGCAGCAGGCTAAGGCAAGCTATTGTGCACACAAATATTTAATACAGATCTTTCACACAACACTCAAATCAACTCAACAATGTTTTGAGGGTTTCCTGATGAAAGATGGAGCAAAGTTTATAACAGTTTGTGTAATTTCAGTGAGTGGTACGGTACTTGGAGCTCACAGAGCATAAAATACCAGCTATGGTCTGCCTTATTATTATTATTTTTTATTAAAAGAAGTACCAGAAATCAGTGATTTCCAGAGTACTTTTCCACCAAATCATGGCACAAAATCATCCTATGTGAACAGAGACCAAACAAGAAAGAGAATGTAAACTGTTCTTCTTTAACAAGTCGATGAAGATTATCCAAACTTGAGAGCTGACACTACAAACCACCAAAGCTGAAATACCAGAAGCAGAGTGGAGTATAAATCCGAGGCGTGACTGTCTCTGTGGAATGTTATATCAAGTTACGATAAGGAAGTGCTAGACTACAGCTGTCAAACTGTTTTTCCACACACCAAGATGTTAATGGACTTACATAACACCAGCCATCCCAACCGCCAGAACATCTAAAGCGTCAAGCGGCGACTTTTTAGGATTTCTAGTTAATTAAGAAGTAATTCTATAGCAGAAACAAGACTTTCATCAGCAGACATAAAGTTATTCTTTAATAAAGGCAAAGCTGAAATTCTTTTCCAGTAAGAAAGTAAAATAATGTGGTTTCCTGTGCTATTACTACTGCAAGAGTTGGGTATCTGATTTCCTTCAGGCTGTCCCTGCTGGACAGTGGCAGGTAAGGTGGGCACCATGAGTGGGGCTACAAATTACTATAATTTTTTTCAGAGGCCATTCTGGAACATTAACAGTCATTTCTTTCAGAAAAGCAAAAAAAGACAGAAATGGTCAAGAGTTTTACAGGTGACTTTACCCACCCCCCCCATGCTCACCCCACTTCTATTCCTGCTCCCCCCTCCCCAGAAGGGGATGGAAACTCAGAACCTAGTTAGAGACAGGCAGGAGAGATTCTGATGGTGTCAAGTGAGGCATGCCAGATATTTGGAGGAAGACAAAAGGTCAGGGAACACTGGGGAGGGAAGCGAGTTCTCTCAGAGGACAAACAGAGGGAGCACGGAACATTAAAGAAAAAAAAAGGCAGAAAAATGGAAACCATGATCCAGGATTGTCTGTACACAGGCACACACACTTTGCTTTTCTGTGAGAGAGACTTTTCCATCAATTAAGTTGGAAAACAATATAAAAATTACATTAATATTAAACACTGTTTTCCTCTCTGCTACAGGAGAGGTAATGGAGGCATAGATACCTTCTCATTCCAAATATTTAAAAATAGCTCTCATCAGTAGCAAGAGATAATAAAACATAAAAACAAAATAGCAACACATCCTGGTCTCCAATTTAATTGATTTTTTTTTTCATTTGGATTTAAAAAATTACTGACACTAAATGGACAAACACTGCTGGGAACCCCTTACCTTTCTTTTCAGAGTCCTTCAGAGCTCCTCTGACAGAAAAAACATTAAGAAATGTTTCTGAAGGAAAGAGTTGACTCAACAAGCAAGGCATCTACGTCAGTTAAAAACAGATATTTTACAAAGTTTTTAAAGCTGTTGTACTATTTTGGGTTGGGTCTTTCTTTAAAGAGAGAAGAAAAATTAATAGGCGCTCCGGAATGAGCGGATCTTAAATCACTGATAAGTCCAAGAAAACAAGCCTTTCCCTGACTGAGAAAGAAATCTGGCGGGACCTCTGGTTGCAACATCGTAGTTAAGAAGAGCTATTAACTGTTTTGTTTGGTTTGAATTAAAGGCATTTTAGAAAAATGTATCACTACTGCAATGGTCTCATCCCACGACAGTCGTGCACGGTACTATTTTCATTATGTCTCTCAGTAGAAATTACCTCCATAGCAAAAAGAGACCGTGATCCCATTGTGCAGTGAACCCTGCTCTCAGAATTTGGGAGGTAATACAGCCTGACAGAAGCCCAAGTACCAGGAGAATGAACACCTATCCAGCAGCACCCCGTACTAGCTGACACTGCCATGGCATGACCCACACAGCCCTCTCCTATTTCTTCCTGACAGGTTTCAGAGATCTACCCAAACACAGCACTATTTTTTTTTGGTAGATTTTTTTATGATAGTAATCAATATTCTGAAGATCAAAGAGATAGCAACAAGGCATGCACTTGCTTTGCAGACATGGAATTAGAGAAATTCCCACTGTTAAGGTAGAGTCTCAGCTGAAAGGCCCCATTTCACAGTGATTAAAGATACAACCACACGTTGATACTACAATGGAGATTGTCAGGGGCTGAAATAAAAGAGTTGGGAATTTTTTCAAGGATTAGAAAGACAAAAATTATACACTGCAAAGAAAAGGAAGGATGCTGCAAAGAACTAGGAGAGTTAAGAAGCAACTGACAAATCTTCAAAGTATTGTCAAAAGAGGCAAGGCACCAGAGGGTACCACAAAGTGAGAAAGGGAAATTTGCTCAGGCTTTAAGAGCAAGCTTATAGAGGAAGGTATTTCTGAGATGGAAAAGCAAAGAAGCCACACGAGTAACAGCACAGCACAGCAGTTTTTAAGAGACAATGACTCAGGCTTACAAACCTGACATTAAGTAGATGATAAAGAGTAAAGATCCTTAACATATTTGGAAATGACTTTCATAGGGATTCTCTGACAATGAAAAAGCCAGGAAGGGTCAAAGATGAATATGAGAACACAGAGGAACAGAAGCACTGCCTCAAGGAGAAATAACTGCAATTTCCTTTAAAATAAATGCCTGGTACAGGAGAAGATATTTGTATCCTCTCTAGGGAACCACAAGGCGTTTCCCCATCAGTAAGAAACGTGGGCAACTCACCCTCACATCTTGGTGCAGTGGCAAAGAAAGGAGTGCCTCTTCCTTCTATCTTACCTCTTCCTCACGCTGACCATACCTGCTCACTGTTGTCCTCCCCCAACCTCAGGGGCAATTCCACTCTAAGTCTCACTGTGTTCTATTTTTTAAAAAACACTCCTACCAAATTAGTGTTATCCTCAGGAAGAGCACACCAGCTTCTCTGAAAGCACGTGGACACTGCTGAAGTGGGAAGCCAGATCCTTTTCTACATCAGGCCAGCAACTCTGAGAGAACTATTAGCCAAGCAATATAAATGGAATTCCCAAAGACAACACACATGTAGATCTGGGGGAAGGTCTTTGTAGAAGTGGCACAGAAGAATTAGAAGACACTATCACTGGCACTGGCTGTAGAGTTCACACAGCCTCAGATATAAGCTATTGCAAACTTAAGTAGAAAAAGGGTGGTAGACAAGTTGTTAGCTATGCTAACACCACCAGCAAGTTAAACAGTCAGGATTTACGTGTTTCATGCCTCCTGTCACTGCTTTTTCTAGGGCCTCTTCCTCATGGACAAAACCACTCGCTCCCTTCTCACACAGAATCACAGAACATCAGGAGTTGGAAGGGACCTCGAAAAATCATCCAGTCCAACCCCCCTGCAGAGCAGGATCACCCAGACCAAGTCACACAGGGAAGCACACACCTGCCTCCTGCCCAAGAGGGTGAGACACCTGCAGCAGCAGTCACCAGTCCCACCCCACTTTGTTTCAGTGCCACACTTTCCCTGTTACTTCCAAGACTTTTAATATATTCCTACTATGCAGGCTTTGCTCCATATCCTCAAGCAATTACCACAGAAGCGTGGCAAATACTTAAGTAATTAATCCACACACTTTCACAGCTGGATTGCTGCTGTTTTCAGAAAGCCACCTTTGGGTATCCAACTCCCTACATTGTAGAGCACCACTGATGTTCTTGTCACTCCCATTTCCCAGTTTTATACTACCCTTCCTACCCAGGATGAACTTCTAAATAACATCATCAAATCCCAATTATATACACACACCTATATATGCTTTTATACAGCCTTTCTCAATTCACAACTCCTCAAATAACTCACAGACATCCTACATTTCAACTATTATCTCTTGCCTCATAGCTGTCCTTTAGGCAGAGGCATATTTTAAGGCACAGCAAATGTTGCATGTGTTCCTAATATTTTTCTAGGTACATGTGGCATTTAAGTCAACTTCAATAAAGCATAATGCTACATTTTTATCTGGGTGCATAATGAAGGGTTGGTTTCCTCCTATATGCAAATAAAGCTGATGACGATAGACAGATATTATGGTGGTTTAGCAATGAAAAACAAAAAAAAAAATGAATAATTTTGACTGCCTCTCAGTTTCCACCAGAAACCCAACCTTAATTTTACATTCACTGCACTGCATTTTAAAGCGATTCCATCTGCTCTGTCTGTAGTACACATTAATATTCAGAAGACATCTGCAGTGTGCAGACCAAGCTTTTAATTGGAATCATGTCACAGCTACCATCACACAACACTGAATGTAAATGTTGGCTATCTGCACTTGGCAGCTGCTTGGCAGGCTTATTATAAAGTCCTACTGAGACTGATAGCGTCTTTAAATAATGCAGTATCAGGACATAAAAGGTATCTTGAAAAAAATCAAATATTTACTATCATGAAGCAGTTCTACAATGCCATCCATACCTAATACAGTTTACTAGCACTTCAAACTACTTAGAAACAAAATACTGTTTATATTCAGCCATAATTTTCAAAGAGAACCAACAAACTGATACACTGAACACTCATGTCTTTCACTGATAGATATTTAAGTACATCTAAGGTACACAAAAGGGGACAAAGAAAATTGAACTCCAGAGCAACTGAAATTGTGTAGTGAAGCTCAAAGCATTTGTAAGAATCTAAAACTCAAGTACTACTGAGCATGTAAGAGCACCTGAATAAAAGAATTCAATTAACAGTTGTGCTTAGTGATTTAAGACACTTTCCTACAATGTCAGGCTAATTAGTCCAGAATGAACAATATCGCTACGTTCTCTAAAGGAAAAAAAACCCAACCTCTAAGTTAATAGTACCATCACATGCTTCAAATTCTTGCCAAACCATGGTAACATGAAATTCCATTTTGCCAATCATCTACATATTTTCAGCAAGTAAGTTTCTGACAAACAGGGCAGTGATCAGCAACCTGTATGGAGAAAATCCTGTGTGTGTATGTACACTGTTCACACAAAAAAGTTCTGTCCAATAGAAGCAACTAGTTGTTACACCACCAAACTGATCTTATACATGCCACATGTTCTTTAAATCTTAAGAGTAGGTAAAAGGGACACAGGAACTCTTAGAACAGCAACTCTTGCTTTTCATTAAATACACGGCTTTCTTGGGGAATTTATCCTCCCCTGTCTTTGCCACATCATCACAACAATGACTTCTTTCACAAATTTAACAGCCTTCAAGACCATAGCTTGTGAAGACATAGGAATATTGTCACAAAAATAATTACACAAGGCAACATAAGAACAGATAGTCATCGTGATTCAACTGCTCTAAGTCCAGTGCCCTTCTCCAGTAGACTAATTGGCTTAGCAGATACTGCTTCACTTCAGCACAGCCTCCACTGCAAGTAAGTGAGCTACACACAGGGAGGATGCAACTCTTCATGCTCAGGGCATACATAGGTGGTCAGTCTCAAGCCTGTACTTGCACGTCACTTCAGAAGACATTATGGTGGAAGGGCAACAAAGGAAAAAAATTAAGAGGACAGAGCCAGGTTTCAGTCCCAAACCAAAGCACACGAGCAGCCAATTGATGATCACAGACTGTCAAAGCACTTCCAGTCCGTTTCAGTGACAGGAAAAAGGGTTGGTGGTAGCTTTTCATCACTGACATACAGCTGGTCTGCTCAAGTTTGCACCAGAACAGAAAGGAAGAATTAACGTGGGCAGGAACGGATGAGAGGCAGCCTAAGAAGCTTTTCCTTTTGCCTCTCAGCTATTTACAGGCTCGGATAAAACAGATTGGAGTCACTCTCACAGTCAGGTATTGTACTGTATGTGACAGACAGTAAGAAACAACTACAACTGAACTCGTTCTACAACAGAGAGCAAACCAGGAGAAATGTATGGAAGTTGTGACACTCAGCAGAAGCAACCAGCAACACCGACAGGACGTGTCATTTTAAATACTCAGCGTGGATGTTACACAGCTATATTTGCCAGGTCAACCTGAGCTCAAGGCTGTATAATTATAGGTACATAGGTAGGATTTAAGAATAGCATCCTATGGCTAAAACAGGAGGCACATGAAAGCCCATAGTTCTTCGGTTGGGTCGCTTCTAATTTCATTACCAACTCCTACTGTCATTACTGATTTGGATGATGAAACGTAGCGTGTTTTTACATAAGACAAAGCCAGAATGGGTTGTGCTGTCATCCCGTTTGATCTTTATAAAAGAGCAAGAGAAATTTCGATTAGGAACACCAGCACCAAGAGTCACTTCGAGCTGACTCAGAGCCCAGGCTCACACATTTCACTTAAGGGCACAAGCCAGGCAAGACACCCTTGGCTAACGGTATCCTGGGCTGCATTAGGAGCAGTGCTGCCAGCAGGGTGAGGGAGATGGTCCTTCCTCTCTCTCTACTCAGCCCTGGTAAGGCCACAGCTTGAGGAGCAACCCTAATGCAACATACTAAACAAGTTTGTAATCTACTAATGCTACATAAAAGCCAACAAGTACCCACATTCTGGACAAACCTCAACATACGTATTAGCACTCCTAGCACATGTCACAAAATGCATCTATTACCAGTTGATTATCTATGATCTTGTCTGCATCCTTCCCCATATCATGGTTTGTTAGGATTTGGCACTCTATACAGCAAATCTAATCACCACTGAAGACTCACTGTCTCCTGAACAGGTCATGAATGACCTTTCTCAAACCAGTCTCTCAGAAGATCAATTTACAGAGCTCGCTTGTTTTTTCAATTGAAGTTTGATTTTAGCAAGTTTTTTTAATTAAGTGCTTAAAAAGAGACCAAATTCGCGTTGTTGATTTGTGAGAAAAAAAGTGTATTCAAATAACTAATATCCCCATATGTGATACAGTCCAAAAATATATTGGGTGAAAACATTGTATCATGCATCATATCACATTTTTTAATAACCAAAGAACTTTGGTCAGTTGTTCATAAAACATTCCAGATATATGCTCAGTTATTGGCTTTCCAGTTTAAAAAAGGCAAACCAAAAATAAACACATAAAAAACATACACCAACCAACAACCTGTGCCCTATATCCAGAATTATCTACAGCAGCAATAAAAGAGGAGCACAGGATTTACAGTATTTTCAGATCCAGACTTGCACCCAGCCCTTCCACACCCCAGCAGCAGGCAGCACATCCTGAGCTCTGAGGGTGAAAGCCAACAGGCTGCAGGATGGCACAGAGCAATGAGATAAAAGGTGCAGAAGAATCTGCATCTCTGGCAATTCTGTGATTCCACCTGTATACAACATGAACTGCTACTAAATTACATTCGTCAATAACTCACAAGTGAGCCTTGTTCCATTCAGATATAATTTGGTAACAAGCTTCTTCTAACAAGCAAAATATAAATAAGATTGAGTAGATTCTAAATATTTATGGTTTAAAATTTAGAAGAGTTTACTTTGCTGTGCAATCTTCAGGGTGTAACATACAATAAAGTTACGAGCAAAAATAACTTCTGCACCTCACCCCAAAATAATGTATTTTATAGCCTTGCTCCTTCAGATTTATGCTTCTAACAATATTAAATCAACAATCAGCAAAGTTTACTTAAAACATGTTTCTGTAAAAAAGAATAATCTCCATGTAAAAATGTATTTTGACAGACAACCCTCCACACACACACGCTTCCAGTAATTCCACTTCCACAGGAAGAGGATTTTGGGGGAAGAGGAAGGGTGAAGACAAAGAGATTTCTCCTGTTTCTAAGAAGGGATAATAGTAAAAATCAGCATGTTTTCCTCAGACCAGGAAAATCCTCTTTTATAGAAGCATTTAGGTTAGAAAAGAGCCCTAAGATCAGAGTCCAACCATAAAGCTAACACTGCCAAGTCCACCACTTAACCACGTCCCTAAGCAGCATGTCTGCAACACTCAAAAATGTTTGAAGACCCTGCAAGAGGGCACAAGTTAGCATCCATCCTAACATAAATATGCCAGTAACAATAAAGCAAAATAAAAACAAACTCCCTGTCCAGAGTGAGCTGCAACAGGTGGGAAATACTACACAGCTCAGGCTCCAGCTGAACTCACTTTTAGTAGCAGAACACCTAGCACAAAGCTCCCCACAATCACCCTTACATACTGCTTCAAAACAAATGGAACATGTTGCAATCCTTTAGCTACAAGTTAAGTTTCTGCCTGTAAAAGCTATGAAAAGTTTAAAAAACAACACTAGCAGGGACAGTGCACATTACCAAGTTATACTGTTACACAGTGCTATGAAAAAAACCCAAACCCCAAGGCACAACACTTAATTATTAAGTGTGTTCAGCAGCAAGAAATTAAAAATACTTCACAAGGATGTAAGATGCTCACACAGAATACAAGAGAAATTGAAGCTCGGTTTATGGCTGTTTATCATAGAGTTACACAATCTCAAGATTACATCCACTGATGTTTAACTTCAATACACTTGAGAAACTGGAGTATTTTAAATAACATCACTCTGAGTAGTACTAAGTTTTAGCACTGTAGAACAAGAGTATTTGTGGAATGTTCTGTCAACCTTCCACAAAGGTATCAGAGGCAGAAAACTGAATGTTAATCTATTTTAATGAGCCATCTTTCATAACTTATCCCTGAGAAAGCAAGCTTTGAGTCTTACAAATACTTATGCATTTTAATGAGAAGCATTGATAACATTAAGTGTTAAAAAACCTGTTTCAGAACAATTACTTCATAAGAAAGAGGAGGGGAAAAAAGTAAAAGAAAGAAGAAATTCATCATCTCTGAGTTTTTATTCCAGGGCTGTCTATGAGACATCTTCAATAGAGAGGTACTCCCCATATCCATGACAACCTGGGACGGACCAGTTCTTTACACTACAGCATGTCCTTGAGGAAGCAAATCTTCCTGAACAATCAGGATCAGCCCAAGTGTTGCCACAGAAATGACAGTGTTTACTGGAGCCCACACAGGAAAAAATCCACACAAATATTTGTATTTTTCTCTTCTTAAAATTTCTTTTATGGAATACAGTTTTCTCAATAGGAAGCAGAAAACAATATGCTATCCCATGGGAGGAAGAACCAAAATGGAAATGAAGGACCATTGTGACATCCTGCTTTATAACAGTCTGTCAATATACAATCACCAAGAAGAAGGAACTTGGCACTACAATTTATTCAAAGATACAGAGGAAAACTACAGAGTAGTTTCTCAATTCTCATCTAAAACACACAGCTGACTCCCCACACAAACTCCATATATGTTTTTGGAGTGCTCTGCAGCAAGGGCAGTGGTACCTGAAGCTCTGCAACCCTTCACTGCATCTCATTCAGAGGACAGAAACATCTACCAATGGAAGAGCATCTTTTTATCAAAATCACCATTTCATCTCCAGCTTGCAACCCTAACCCTTGTTCACACAACAGTTTAGAGAGAGATTCTGTGACAGTTGGCTCTATTTTGCTGGTAAGGCCCCTGACCATGGATCTTCTTGGTTTGGGCTTCACCAGCACCCAAAAAGGAGAGCAGGGTTCCGGGCTTTTGAAAGATGACCTCGGAACAAAACCTGACATCAGTCCAGTTGGAAATCAGCTTCCTGCAGGCTGTACACCATTTCTGAGGAGAACCAAAGCTGTTCTTCAAGCCACCCTCAGAAAGTTAACAGGAAATAGGAGTGTGATAAAGTGTTTCTGTAGGAAAACAAAAAAGGTTTATTTTGTTGTTTTTAAGCTACCATGAAAGTAGAGCTACAGAAGGAATACCTGTAGTCCCTCCTACGTGCTTTGAAGGCAGCCTGTTCTGAGAGATGCCTTCTCCCCTAAATGGAATTTCCAAGTCTATACAGAGAACAGAATTGCCACTACTCATCGCTCACCATTTCTAGCTAGACAAGAAATGCCCCAGTATGGAAAGGGCTAGTAGCAAAACTGCTCCTAGTACAATGCTGGGCTTTGTCATACACAACTGATTGTATATTCCTGAAACAGAGACCAAATCCTATCAGGACGGTAGCTTTCAGACAGGCTTGCTTTCTTCTAAATCACCTCTCTCTTCTAAGTATCCTAGCCATTAAAGCAGAGAGAGAGCACCATCGTGATTAGCACAGTTTTCACAGACAGAATTCAAACGACCACGAAGCAGCTGCCTGTTCCGTGTGACAAACTTCTGGAGCTTCCTCCTGACAGTCCCATTTTCAGATCTGCACTTTGAAAAGAAAAGAAACCTTATGCATTAAAGGATCTCATAAGCACATGCCCTTTAGTACAGTTAGTATCTTGGTACACAAGCCTTTCATGTATCAGTGTTTTGCCCACACTTGGATTTCCCTGATTCCCCACTGTTACTTTCCTAACCAACATTCTCATGATTTATGGGTTCACCTTGTCTGGTTCATATCACAGCGATGCACAAGGATCTGAAAAAGGCAGACTTTGCCATGCAACCAAGGCACCTCAGGGGAAAAAAAAACCCCAAACCTACGCCCATCAAAGGATCTCGATCTATCAAAACACAGCAAACAATTGTCACATACCAGAGTAGTACTGGTACAAAGCCAGGCAGGGATCACACAGATGCAAGTAGAGCAGTATATCCAAAGGAACCTGAAGGACTGCTAGAGAGACAAGAATAATATCCTTCTAAAAGAGGAACCAGTACATTTGTTAAGAGTTATATTTGTCATTGTCTTCCTCTCCTTTCACAAAAAAACATGAATGATCATTCATGAAGTTGAAAATGTTACTAAAGCCAGTGAGAAACATTCATAGCTCATCTTGGCTACATTTCCAGCCTTCATTTGAATAATGAGCAACTGCTCTTTGTTACACATTAATGCTTTTTAATGGCTGGCTGGTGAATAATTTGAAGTGAGCTTGTTCTCTGTTGTCTCCTCCTCTTCCCCGAGATCTCCATTGTTCTATTTTTGCTAAGAGGGTACAACTAAACTTCAGTATTAGCAAAAGGGGAAGATGACACTCTGCAGCACTGACAGAATTGTCTCAGCACTCTAATATTAGTTTATTAAATGAAAAAAAAAAAAGCATGGTTAAAAAGAAGCTAGAGCTCAGTACAGTATATAGCATTGCAGTACAACAGTTTCCCTTAGCTTAATTTTAGAACCAGCAAGATGAATCCAGTTTTAGAAGTTTCATTCAGCTTTTCTTAGGTTTTTTTTTTCCAATATGGAAAACAAGCTTTTAGGAATCCAGCAGTAGTTTACAAAGACTAATATCCACTTCCCTTATAGTTACACTCCTTTTAGAGGCCAGTACACAGAGTAACGTGCCCAAAGTAGCAGCAGAAACTGAGTCTAGAACTTAATTTATCCATACAGGTGTAGCTAGTATCAAAAACTCTCTTCAGGAAATATCAAGCTTAACAGTTAAGTGAAAAGTAAGCAGCATGTAACACACCACAAATATGTATTTAGAAGACATTTTAAAGAGCACTGCTTGCTTCCTCATATTCTGGGATGTACAGATTACTTACAGAAAGCACAATGATTATGTCCAGCCACTGAGAGGGAGCTGGAATAAGAGGGTGTGTCTAATAGATGCTGTAGGAATCTACAGGGTGTTACTAATAACCCTGTAAGTATACTATGTCAAAATTGCAAGAATCTTAGCTTTTAAAAATGGACATAGAAGTTCCTCCTTCCTGATGCAAATCAATATACATTTAGCAATATCCAGTGATATTTGCAAATTTCAGTCAAGTCCTCTACAATTCTCTGTTTCTCAGCCAGCAAGCAGCTTTTATCCCTTCACACTTTCAGTTCTTTCACTATCTTGGGTAAGAATGACATTTTACACCTGTATTTTAATTAATTTTTAATTTGTACTGAAAATCACTGATGAAACTTTCAGGCTCCACTGAGACACAAACAGTGACTTCCTCAGAACTACATCATTTAGCTGAAGCCCTAGTTTAATCTTGTAATAGAATTAATTACAATCTTAAGAACAAACACTGAAAAGCAAGTCTTTTGTGATAAGCCAATACCAAAAGCAAAAAGACTTCCAGAAAAAGAAAAGCTTTAGATATTTTGTCAAAGTGAGCGAAGAGAAGTGAAGTCAGTCGTCCTTAATACCGAGTTTATCTTCAAAGTTCCCCTGCGTGAAGAAGATAAACACAGGGAGTGAAGCTCCATTAGCACTAACAGCAGTGACTCTATTTAATCCTTCAGATTTAAGTCAGCAAGAACCATCTCTGCAAAAGCAAAGACATGTGCAAGTACAGCAGCTGCACAATCGCAGTCTTTCTCTCTCCATTTTTGTTAAAATAAGCACATTCAAGACACTACACTGCCAAGACCTAATAAAGGAGGAAAATTAATTGTAGAAATATATTCCTATTAAAATATTATCAGCATGGATGCATTGCTAGTGCTTTCCTTTATAATTTATTTCATGTTATTGACGGAGATCAAAGAATAAGTAAAACTAAAGCTGCTTCTTACACCTTCAGGCTGCTAGCTTTGCTTACACATACACCCTTTTTAAACATAGCATAAAGAAAGCCTGTGGGGGTTTTATGTATCTACTAACCTCAAAGAATTAATGCCATTAGATCCTAACCTAGAGCTTCTCCATCCATCTCCCTAAAAATCTATGACTTCTTAGGTAGAGCACAAAACACCTTTGTTATAATCACTATTAAGCCACGTGAGCCAGTCAAACAAATTTCAAAGAAAAAAAAAAGATGTGGCCCTAATAATTATGTGATTACAGGAGTGCCTGCTGTGCTACCTAGATTTTAGAGAGAGTAGCTATTCTTTGGACTGAATTTGCATCATACAATGCAGTAACACTGTAAAAAAGATATTCTGCAAAGAGAGGCTATTTTAATGTTAAGGACAAAAAAACCCAAACAAAACCACCCCACCAAAAAAAACAACGCCTGAGCAAGGAGAGAGCTCCTTTGCATTATTCCCAGCAAATTAACAATGATGGTGAGTAGGCAGATGACAGTACTATTAAAGAGTTTAAAGTACGTTCATCTTAAAGGTGACAGTATCTCACAGGAGCACTAGTGAAAACCCAGGAATATGATTTACAACTGAAAACTTGAACAGGACCACTATTCTCTTTATTCTATCCTTCAGAAGTCTTCATGTCATCTCACTTCTATCATCCAACAATTTTCCTTGAATTATTTCAGGAAAACAGCCAGGAGTTACACCTGACCTGTGAGCTGGTGCAGGCAGACCAGAAATGCTTTGTGACTGGTGTAACAGTTGCTCCTGAGGCGTTCCTCAGGACATGATTAGCTAAGGACAGAATAAGAAGGCAGAAGCAAACGATGCTCAGGTACAGCAGTAAGTGATGTGAAACAGTTGTAATTCAATATTAAGCTCTTTTGTTAGCAGTTAAAAAGATAAAAGATTTCAAATACTGAGTAAGAGTTCAGTCTGTATCACATCCGAGATCTAATGATATAAAAGTGCATTTCCCTTCCCCCTTCTGCCCAGACTTCCCACTGATGTCTTAAAGATGATGCTTAGCAAAACCTTGAATTTTAACTGAGAACTTCAGCACAGAACTACACAAGACCTCTTCACCTGTTCATCCAGATTCACATGCACCATTTTCCTTCATAACAACAGAGGATACTGAAGAGGATTATTTCAAAAGCAATATACTAAGAAGCATTCTCTTTTGCCCAGGGAACAGCTGAAGAGTGCACAACCTTTCCTTCAGCATCAAGGTGAAAGCCTGGGAAGAAAAACAAATTTGATTTGCACTAAAATACTCATCAAAAATGAGAAGAGCTGAGTTGCTCAATCTAGTATATAATCCCAAAAATATTTTAGTTGCACTGTTAGTTATCTTCAAGAATAAACACGGGTGTTTTTCCTAATTAACTGATTACTATCACAACCAAGGAGACATAAACCACAAAGCTAATGTGGCACCTTAGGGCAACTGCCTGGGCTGACAGGGAAGGAAAGCTGCCTGCCCACCTTCAGATGTACTATTGGCAACAGAAGGTTTCCAAACCAGTGGCTCCAACAGACTGTCTCTGCAGCTTTACTGTCACACCCATCCAGAGCTGCTTTGTTAAAACTTGAGTGTCATGGTCAAGGACATGTTTTAAGAACACACATCCATCCTCAGTTATGTCCTTTTTGAGGTTGTCACTTCACATCTTTTCCCAACTCCATCAGCCTGTCAATTTTGCAGCTACACTAATCAAATAAAGGCTCTGGGAAAAGCTTTGTATGTATAAATTCTCTGCCCCAGCCCTCTGGATGAATGTTTCTGGAGGTTTCTCCCCACATCCTAGCATCCTTTTCTTTCTGGATGTTCCTTGCACTCCAGTCTCTGCTTGAACAGCCACATCCTGACATCCTTAGATGATATACACAAAAACAATTACAATCAGGGTCGAAACTCCAGGGGGTTCAGAAAACAAGAAGTTACTTCCAGGTTTATTTTTAAGCAACACAAGAGAACAGGAATCTTTTTTGTAGTCCTGTTAGTTTCCATGACTTCTAACACATCCATGGGGTGCCAGCATGGCAGAGAAAGAACCACCAACATCACGATGGCTACATGAAGACATCTGCCACCTGCTTTACACCAAAGGCCCAGAGGTCATCCTGATTTTGGGTTAGTTCTCCCTTCTACAACCACATCATTCAAAGCACACTAAAAAACCCAAAGAATTTATCTGACACACAAATTTAATAACGTGCCAGAAGCAGAAACATGAGGACAACCACAGTATTTGCAAGGACATCTTTCATACATCCAACATGTACAACCAGCCTAATTAGTTAAACTAGCTTTAAAGTGTCATAACAATGCTTTACAAAGCTACCACTGCTTCATTTCATCTTTAATAAAGTCATGGAAATATCTTGAAAACATCCATTTGACCTGTCTTTGCAACTCAAAGGTGAACAAGTGTTAAACCAGGGAAACAAAGTGAAATTAATTGTAGCCTTTCCTAAATTGTCCACAATTTGTGGACAATGACTAGGGCCTGGTCAGTGAGGTTATCTGAGACTTTTTCATTCTCTGTGTTTCCTCCAAGTGTCCTTTAAATGCTGAGCAGTCTGTAAGTACACAGAATCTGATCTTCCACAAGGTAAGAGTATTTTCCTATCTGTAAAATTCACAGAAGACAGATATCAGAACCTCCAGCGTTTTCTCATTAACAAAGCCTTCCATGACAACAGTTATAATGGAAATCTCAAAAACACATAGCCAGGGCTGACTGCAGCCGCACAACATGAAATAGTGAAAGAAAGAATGTCTTTCCCGACCCTGTGGAGAGACCCTGGTCTGCTGTGAAGTAGAACACAGCACTCATTCTTCCCTCAGGTCTCTGAAACCCCAAGCAGGGAATAGTGCAGGTTTTCAGATAAGCAGAACCACAGCATTCCTGACAGCACTACTTGCCCCAAGGGTTCTGACCAGCACAGGTGACACCGACAGGCCTTGTTGGATTTCAATTCTTCTCTAAGATACGAAGATGCTGAGGAGAAACTTAAAGCAAAGGGATCACCTTTCTGCTTTGGACAGCCTCACCCAAAAAGCTGTGTTTGAAAAGCTGTTTGCCACCATCAAGGTTTTTTTTAGATTTTTATCTGAAATTCTTTAACGTCAGAGGATCCTTTCAGCAGTAGTTGCCAACATTTACCAGGAAAACTTTACACTTACTTCCCCAGAGAAGACTTTTCAAACCCTGAAAAAAGAAAGTGATGAAGAAATAGAGAAGTTACTTTCAGTGACACTGAAAATGCTCTGGTGGAGCTGGGTTTTGTTTATGGTTTTTGTCCGTTCAGTTGCTTTTCTTAAAGACAGCCATATATACTGAGAAACCACACATGTAAAAAACACGCCTATATAGTGCAATTTTTACAATTTCTAGAACTTGACCTTAAAATAATACACTTTTCAGGGAACTACAACTGCTTTTATATTTGGAGATGCCTGAAAATATCGGTGACTTGGGTTGCAGGGCAAACCAAACCACTCCTAATCACTGTCACACACCCCTGCACACCCCCTTAACGTCAGCCCAGTCACCACCAGGCTTCCTCAATAAAAAGAATTACTTGTCCTGCCGTTTCATCTCTTCTTGCTCCTTCAGAACTGACAAGCTGAGCACAAACGTCAGGGCAAGCTGCACCCACAAAGCGACCGTACAGTGATCGGCCTAAAAGAGGATCCTCTACCAGTAAACGCCAGAAACCTTTACTGGGGTTACAGGTCAAGGGCACGAGACCTCCAAACGTGGGCACTGAGAGCTTGGGGAAACATGCCTTTCTTGTGCCTTTCCTCTCCCCTTAAGTCACCTGAGAATAAGGTTTCTGGCCCTCCGTGGCCCAGGCGGCATTTCAGGCCTCGCACAAACATCCCCCATGACTCTGTGCACGGCAGCCCGGCCACAGCCCAGACCCGCGAACACCCCGCGTCGTGACACGGCGCACACGGACGTGCCGCCAGCGGCATTTCGCGGTCAGGAGCGTACAGGTGGGGCGGCGTTTTTCATACCCCATTAAAAAAAAAGTTACTTCGGCGCTTTATAACCACCGCTTTAAACACCCAGCAGCGGCAATAAACATCCCCGGTGAGAAAAAAAACGACCCCCCCCCCCCCCCCACACACACACACACACACACCCCACTTTATCCACAATGATTTAAAGGCAGAAACGTAAAGACAAGCGCGGAAGGGATTGCACAATAACACATGATCTTCGCTATCACATGCTTGGCAGTACGCTCGATTCACCCCGGTAACTCTCTGCTCGGAGCCCGGGCGCAGGTTTGGCCGCCACACAGCAGCTCCGTACATCTGCCTGCCGACACCCCGCCCAGGGAACGAGTCTCACACCGGAGCCTACGGGCCTAGCGGCGGGGCGAGACGGGCTTTCCTCACCCCCCCACTCCCTCCACCCCCTCGGGCACAGGTCTCCCGCCAGAGCGCAGCTTCCCCGCGGTGCAGCTGACGCCCTGAGGAGCCACCGAGGGAAAGATCCCGCCGGCAGAACCCGCCAACGGCACCGCGGTGCTGCAAGAGGACGCGGCCGGAGCCTCCCCTCCCGCCCCATTCAATCCATCCCGCCCCGCGGCCCCCAGGCAGCGGCTGCCGGGGCAGAGGCACCGAGGACGGGGTGGCGGAGGCGCCCCCGTCGGCCTTCCGGGCTGCTTCTTACCCCCCCACCCCCGGAGGCAGGACCCCGCCGCTCCCGGCCCTTCCCCGCCGCCACGGGCTGCCCCTCGCCGCCTCCCGCGGCACTTACGCTCGAAGTCGGAGTCGGAGTCCTCGTCGCCGCGGTCGGGCTCCTCTTCGCCGTTGGACTCGGTCTGCATGGGCTCCCCATCGAAGCTGACCCCCCTGCGGCCACCGCCGAGCGCCTCCTGGTCGCGGGCATCCCGCAGGCGGGCGAAGTAGTCGGCGGCGAAGCTCAGCAGGTCGGACGGACGGTGCCGCAGCACCTCCACCGTGTAGCCCTGCAGCAGCTCGGTGAGGCCCGGCGGGATTTCGATGCTCATGGTGCCGGTTACCAAGGAGGCCACCGCCTCCCCTCCCCCCCCACCCCCCGCCCGCCCCCCTCCGCGACCGGCTGTGGCGGTGGCGGCCTCGGGGCCTCCCTCCGCAGGCGCTTGGCTGACTCCCGCCGCTCCGGTCACACGAGCCGCGCCGGAGGGGCGGGCGGAGCGCGGGAGAGGAGGTGGGGGGGGGGGGGAGGCGGGAGGAACGAGGACGGCCACGGGCGCGCAGGCGCGGGAGCGGGCGCGCGCGGCCAATAGCCGCGCACGCGCTGAGCGGCGAGGTGCGTGCGTCACCGCGAGGCGCGGCGCGAGCGGAGGAGCCGGGCGCGCGCCCCCGCGCCCCGGCGGAAAGCAGCGGGCGGCGCGTCCCCCTGGTGTCGTCCCCCCCGGTGTCCGGTAGAGCCGGAGGGGGCCCGGCAGGAGACGGGACCCCGGGACCGGCTCCGCGGGACAGCCGGGGCAGCTCCGGGCGCGGCAGTCGGCAGCGGGTCTGCGCGGTGTTTGCCAAACCTTTGGACCGAAGCTGCCCGTGCCGGCGCGGGGAACGGGCAAAGCTCAGCCCTGCGCCGTCACGCAGACCCTGCGCCCGGGCTGCCCCGCCGGGGGTGCGCGCAGAGCCGCGTAGCACCGCGCAGGAGGCTGTCACAGCGGCTTGGAGGTCGGGCTGGTCGATCAGTGACCCCCTGTGCTGATCTCTCCTTGCCCAGCCTGTGTGGAAGCTCCCCCAGGAGCAGGAGAAGGAGTTGGGGGCTGCATCAGATCAGATCTCAGCCTTGCCGTAGGTTTAGCCCCTCCGGCCCATCTGTTTTCTCATAGAATGGTCTGGGTTGGAAGGGACCCCAAGGATCATAGAGCTCCAACCCCCCTGCCACAGGCAGGGACACCAACCTCCAGGCCTAGATTCTCGCCAGAATTAAGTCATTAAAGAAAAAACTCTTAAAACCGGAGAGCACGAGAGGAGCAGCAGGCGGGTCGGCGCACCTTTCACCAAAAGCCGAAGGAAGCCCCAGTGACACCAGCTGCGAAATGGGCGCAGTGGTGTTGGGCTGCTTCACACCGAGTGCCCCGGAGGCCTCAAGGAGTTTTGGAGAAGTGAAACTCCTCGTGAATGGCTCCTGTCATGAGCTTCGGAGGTGCCCGTGCACATGCCGTGCGGGTGCCTTGCTCACAGTTCTGTGTGTGGTCATACAAACCCCGTCACCCGTGTGCCTGGGGAGGTCCGGCAGGCGCGCAGGGGTTCGGGGCTGGCGCAGAGCCATCGGCGTGTCAGCTTTGGCATTGCTGGGAAGCCAGTCTTGGGAGAAAAGAGGCCTTGTGCAAACAGGAGGAGGGAACAGGGATGTTGGCTCAGTGACGCCGCTGCGTGTCGTCGGTGTAAATATTTCTATTCTCTTCTTCTTTTGTTTCTACAATAAAAGGCCAGAAATCAACTTGTACTCAAAAAAAAATTCACTTTGGAGCCCAGACTTGGCTGAGGCGATTTGTTGTGCGGTTTGGGTTTGTTTGCTCCTGTGCCAGAGGGTCCCCTCGCTTACCCAGATGGTGCTCACCACACTCCCATACACAGATAGTCTGTTCCTCGCTGTTGGCACGGAGGGCGTGACTGCGGGTCCCAGCACACCCCGCTCAGCGCCTTCACTGATTTATTCTCGGGGAGGGAACCCGCTTTGGGAATCTTGGGGTGCTTACTGCAGCACCCAGCCTCTCTGAAAAAGGTGTTCTTTGTCATACAGCTCCCATGGTTTTACACAGGGTAAGATTACACCTCGAATCCGTACAAAACAAACAACTTATAATTAAGTGCAGGGAGGGAGATTAGCCACATCACCTCGGTTCATCATCAGCCCGTCTGCAGACTGCTGCACCCCTTTTCTGCAGGGAGAACTGATACTGCCTTTTCATTCCCCAGTCCTGCCGTGTTACCTGACGGCCTCAAACAACACGAGAATGCATTTCACTGCTCAGTGTGCACGCTTTAGCTACTGATACGACTCGAGATCGTGGCTTTGGTCAATGTTGGTTAGTCACCCCCAAAATTCAGTAGGATTTCTTTCCTCTGCCAGCTGTGTGCTGAAGGCGCTACTGAAGAGGTAAAAAATTAAATTTAAAGAATGCTGTAAAAATGGGGGGGTTGGGGGTGGAAATAAAGACTCAAAAGCATTGTCAAGGAGGGTCAGAAGAAGAAAGAGAAAGTCTGGTTCCAAGGCAATACACTCATTTTTCTTTCCCTCTGGCACAACAGCCACCCACCTGACAATTGCATGCTTTTGGCATTAGTCAGCTCTTGTATTAGCTTTTAACATTTGTTGATCATTTTCCCTCATTTGTGCCTGTGGATATAAATCTGGTTATTTATATGAAAAAAGCGTTCCCGATAAATATTGTTACGTCTCCGGAGAGCCACGTCGCGTTAGCCGCCTGGTATTTATATGCCCACAGAACAGCTAACCGCCTTCAGCTGAACGTCAACAGCAGAAGGCTGTTTAGCCTCTTCCTCAAGGTCAACAGACAAAATCAAAAGCATCCAAGGTCACCCAAAGCCCATTTGCAAGCTGCTTTACACCACAGTGTATCCCGGTTCTTCATACACCTTCTTATTTTGTGAGTATCAGAATTGATGGCCTGTACGTGTAAGAGACCGATGAAGTGAATCGCATGCTGCCTGCTGTGCACACATACAGCTCATCATACACTTGCTTTCACCCCGAATTCGCATTACTTTTTAAATGATTACCATAGGAAGCATCCACGTAAGCAGAATGGTAGAAAAGAAATTAGGAAACACACTTGCAGCCTTAATTTGATGCCCTTTATAACAACACCTTTAATTCATGCAGCATGACCAATGCAGTTTCTTTCTGCTGCCTTCATGGCGTCTTCAGCACCTGGTGAGGAATTAGCAGAGACTCGTGTAACTGATGGAGCTGCTCCCCACAGTACTGCTATCAAAATACATCATTTCTTTTTCAGAACCATATTTTCTCCTAATACTTTTGTACTATCTGAAAGCTGCTCCCACATGTCTGTGCTCCTAAATGTTGAGGTCTCTTCACCCTGCCTGTCCTACCCACTGCTACATTGCATGGGTCCACCCTTAGTGAAACTGTGATGGAATTTCTGTGCTTGTCCTACTAGCAGGAGCAGAGACGTTGCAAGTAGGAAGGCAAAGCAGTCAGTGTAGTCCTGCATGGGGGGAAATTAATCAGATTAAACCTCCAGGCTGGCTCTCTAAAAAGTAAAATAAATCCTTTTATAGCAAGTAATAATTTACTTCTCATAAACCTGTCAGCACCAGTCGGAGCTCAGACGCTATATAAACATATGTACATCTTGGATTAATTACACAAATTCCCTGCAAGTAATTCAGCACAAGGATAATGCAAGGGAACGCTAAATATTCTGATGGTTGGTATTAGAAAACACAGTCTCCTGTTTAGGAGAAGTTAGATTAATCACCATGAGAAATGCTACTGCATGCAGTTGGGGGTGACGTGCTAGGCAGCTCTTTCAAGTCTGCAGGTCCCGAAGCCATCCTCCCTACAAGCCAGGTTTAGGGCCCTCTGCAAACAAAGCCACGTCCTGCCCTTGCCCGGCTGCATTTCAAGGTTGGGTGTAGTGAGGTGCTGCTGACACAAAAAGCATGAAGGATAGGGAAGAGATTCAGCAGTGGCTTTGAAATTCACAGGTTTAAATGTCTCCTGGGTAAAGCAGCACTTCTCTTTCCTGGGTTCTGAAACACACTCCCTGGGTTTATGAAATGCCCCTACTTCTGGTATCGCGGGACTGGGTGAATGATGGTTCTGCATGGGCTTTATTTGCTACTTCATGATTTTGTAGGCCTTGATCTTAATCTTCCTTCAGGCTTCTCAGAATTAAGGCCTCACAGTCACAGAATCACAGAATTGTAGGGGTTGGAAGGGACCTCCAGAGATCATCAGGTCCAATCCCCGATGATCAGTACCAGTCTCTCCTCCAAAGGCAGCAGCATCACCCCCAGGAACACGTTAAGGCTCTTTCCAGCACTGTCTCAACTTTACATGCCTTTCCTGAGCGCTGCGTGCAGCTCTGGTCTCCACATCCCAAAATGTGGGCTGGCTGCGGTTGTACACAGCAGAAAAAGGATGCTGTTTCGTTCTCCACCACATTTCTCTGGGGCTTTTTGGCTACCACATCATAATGAACTGAAGGTACCCAGTCTTCCTTTTTAAACATGAAAAGATGAAAAAAATCCCACTTCCCTTGGTCTGTTTCTCCAGTGGTTGATCACCCTCGTTGTAAAAAACATGCTGACATTCACACTTGACATTTTCTCTTTCGTGTTCAAGCTTTGGGGTTTGGGTTTGGGGTTTTTTTTTGTTTTCTACCTACTGCTTTCTCCTGTTGCTGTAAAGGTCTGTGTGCCTCATTTAACTTGGTGTGTGGTTGTCCTGGTTCTGTCTGGACAGTTAATTTTCTTCCTAGTAGCTGGGACAGTGCTGTATTTTGGATGAAGTATGAGAATAACGTTGATCACAGACTGATGTTTGGAGTCGTTGCTAGGTAGTTGTAGTGCTTGACACTAAGTGAAGGACTTTCCAGCCTCTCACACCCTGCCAGGGGCAGAGCACAGCCAGGACAGATGACCTGGGCTGGCCCAAGGGATATTCCCTAACAGAGAACATCATGCTCTGTACCGAACTGGGGAAGTGAACTGGGAGGTGGGATCACTGCTTGGAAACTCACTGGGCATTGGTGGGGGGGTTCCCCACAGGTGGTGAGCAGTTGCATTTGGGCATCACTTGGTTTTTTTCCTAATTTTTATTTATGCATATATATTTAACAATTATTGATCAATATTTAATAACTATTCATTAATAATAATTAATAATTGCCATCACCGTCACCCTTTGTTATCCTATTAAACTGTTTTCATCTCAACCCACAAGTTTTTTTCCCTTCTCCTCCCCACCCCACGGGGGGTGAGGGGGGAGCGAGCGGCTGCCTGGTGCTTCCCTACCCGCTGGGGTTAAACCTCAGCAAGAACATACACAAAACCTCTGAGTCTGGGTTTTAGCAGGGGAAGTAATGCTGACAAAAGACACTGATCCTGGGCTTAGCTACCAGGATGCAGAGATCCTTCAACACATCACATGGGATAAAACCACTTCTCCTGTTTCTGTTTGGTTTTGTTCTTAGGAAAGTGCTAAAGCCCAGAAAGCAAAGCTTCAGTTCTCTGACAAGCTGGTTTGTTTGTAGCAGTAGCAAGGTTCAGTGTCTGTTTTCCTCATTGGCTTTTAGAGTGAGTAGCTTGAATACTGGTTATTTTGATCAGTGACACAGGACTGTCCAGCACTAATACAAAGGCAGGAGAAAAAACATCAGCATTTTGAATACTGGCACATCAATACTGGTGCCAGCTGAAACACTGCTTTGCCACTACCTTTAGTCCCTCAAATATATTTCCCAAATAATTCTCAGAAAGATGCTTTGCTGCATTCATTGATAAACCTCCAAGTATCGAAGCTAGGAGAAACATGGGCATAGATGTCCAGATTTTCATTGGCATAACTTAGTTTATGAACACATTCTATTGGCATCAATTACAGTTTTTCAGACAGCAGAAAACAGCAGTTTTAACATACCAGGTTTTGTAAAACATTTGCCATAGCTGTTATCTCGATGCAAAAAGAACTATCTTCTCTTTTGTCATCTGTGTCATACTTAGAGCTTGCCATGTGTCTGAACCTAGATGAAAGTAGTGTCTGCAACATAAGACATGTGGGATGACCACGGTGTTTAACCTACCCTGGGTAAAGTTGATGGTTTCCATGTCAGAGAAGCCCTCAGCCCCTGCACTGCGATGTGTAAGGAGGGGATATTCGTGTCAGAACTTAGCTGATCGTTTGGTTCTCTTGAATACAAAGTGAGAACCATACCCATGTTGGCTGCACTTTATTTTCTGGACCCAGCACTGGCAGTGCTACATGAAGACCATCTCTGGTGAGGCCGGGTGATTTCTGAGGAGAGGGAGCTGGTGGGAATAGACCTTACTGCATGTCCTGTGGTGCCAGGCACTCACTGGATACCCAGAATGGCTGCATCAGGGCTGCAGCACGGGCACTGATGGTCAGTAAAGGTACAAGGCTTTTAGATTGTTGTCTTTGAAGAGAAGGCAGCAAATGGACCTGCCTGCGCGTTGTTCAAAGCTTCATCTGATGTGAAGTATCAATCTCACCCTGCGTTTTCCAGCAGACCCTGTCCAAACAAAAGGCTGTTGGAGTTAAGGGGTGTGTCCCACAAGGAGCTCGGAGACTTATTTCTTCCTCGAGCCTTTGTTTGGCAAGCCTGGGATTGTCTTTTACTGTATGTACACACTTGTCCCTCCCTCCCCCCACTCCCGTCATCCCAGGTTGCTGCTGATGCAGTTCAGGCTTTCAGCATTTCCATATGTGATCCCAACCTGCCTCTACCTGCCACCTGCCACGGAGCCCTTCAGACACATACCGCTCCGTTGCTGTCCCAAAAGCTCCTGTTTTCACATCTTCCACTGTCACATTTGTCCATGGGCTGTTCATTTTGTCCATGGAATGCTACTAACCTGTCCTCACACCTGGGCATCGCCCCATTCACCACACAGCATCTTCAGTAGCTTTTTATCAGATGGCCATCACCATTCCCAAAACTTTACCTCTGAGGTTTACTCCAAAAGCATCATCTCATCCCTCACCTCATATTGCTAATCCCCCCTGGCCGGGCACCTCCAGCTTCCTTCCTGATCGAGCTCGTGTCTCGCTCTCCCTCCTCCTGCAGCACTTGATCCCTTGCCCAGTCAGGAGTCACTACATCTTTGCTCTTTGGCCTCGTTTTATGGTAACCACAAGAAGAAAGCCGTTGAGCTGTTTCACTGTTCCTAGTGTTCATATCCCTGCCACTGCCCTTTGGTGCCCACAGATCCGCCCCCCTCCCCCAGAACTGCCATACTCAGGGCAGTAATACATGGGTGCCATGGGAAGCATTCGTTTTACCAGTCCCTCCAGCTTGGCACAGCATGTTTGCCAATTCCCAGTGCTAAATTTGCAGTATTAAATGTAAACTACAACAGTGATAAACCAGCTTTACCCACCAAATCCCCAACATTTTCTGTTTGGCTCTGAAAACCCTTCTGGGAGCTCTCTTAGAGCTGTTTGTGCTTGTAATTAAATGTATGGCCCAGCATGGAGCTCGGACAGCCAGTCTGCAGAGAACATCAGTATGCAGTTCCCACTGCATTTTTCTGTCATTCTTCACAAGCTTCAGCATTATAAAAAAGCTGATAGAGGATTCTGCATCTCAGGGGAGGACGTGAAACTTCTTACTTCTAGGCTATTTTTTTTTCCCCAGCCTCATATAGGTGCTTAAGTTTGATAAAAATATGTGGTGTTTGAGTGCAGCTTGGATGCCTGCACACAAGTAAATGGGAGGTCTCAGCATCTGGGACAGAGGATTATAAAGCCACCTCACCATGGTCAGATCCCTCGTTGTCAGTCTCAGTGGAAAAGTAATTGGGTTTTAGTGCTGAGAGATGCTTGCTGCCTTCAGCTATGACTAAAGTCACGTCTGTCTCAGAAAGCAGTCGGATGGGCATTCCACACACAGTGCCTCTCCTGAGTTTTTCCTGTGACTTTAATTTCCAGGGCTATCAGCCCAAAAGAGTTGTATTAGAAGAAGAGGAGGAGAAGAACCTGGGTTTAGAGAATGCCTTTTGGTTTGAAGTGTCTCTCCATTGACATCTAGTGTCCGTACAGAAAGATCCTTGGACTCCTCCCAGCCGTGCTGGCAATGTTTATCTCTGGGTCTTTCAGGATTTTTTCCCACACATAAGTTATTAACACCTCTTGCTGACACTGCCAGCTCAGCCAGGAGGTGAGGCTGGTGGTGGAAGCACAGGAGTCTCCCTACGCTTCACATCTGGTGTGATACCTGAGGGTTTTGTGTGATACCTGAGGATTTCTGTGTTCCAGTGGCTCCAGAAACCCTTCCACTGCCTCGCGGTTCGAAAATATTATCCCTTTTCAAGTTACCCTGCGGCAACTTAAATGCAAAATACTTTCAATCTCTATTATCTTTCCTCAGCTCATACAAGCAATTGTGAACCAATAAATACTCAAATATTATTGTACTTCTGTAGTCAGGCATTATTCTAATTTTCTTTAATTAAGCAACAGTCTTTTTGAATAATGGAAGCCTCTTCATTACAATCCATTATATCCCTAAAAGCTATTTAATGAAGAACTGCTTTTAATCTACTTTTACAATGTTATTTCCCTATTTATTTATTTATACTGTAGGAATTCCAAGGTTTTACAAAAGATTTGCTGTTACACTTTTGCAAAATCTTGAGCATGCTTATGCTGGGGCAGAGCACCCAGGAGCTGCGCTCGAAACACGGTCCCACCATGCTGGTTCCTGGAATGAGGTAGGAAAAGCCTTCGGTAAAAGCTCCTTGTGGGTTTGTATTTTGAGCGTTTCCATTGATAGATTCTGTTTTCAAAGGCACTTACTTAAAAAAATAAATAAATTATGAAAGCATAACAAGATTTGTTGCCTTAGTATACGTGTGTTACAGCTTTAGGAGAAGAGTAGGATGGATCCAAGGATGCACACAGGGAACAGGTCCTGTCCAGGAATGACTCTGCAGCTCCAAGGGCCTGTGGACTCCATCGTTTCTCAGCAGTGCCTTTACAATGCACCTGTTTCCAGCCTTCCCTCGGTGCCTGATAAGCTCAGGAAGAGCTCTCTCTCTCTTGGTTTGGTGATACCTGACATAGCGGGGTCCTGTCCTCACTAACCTACTGATGTACAGACAATAAATCTTTGCCTTGGAGCAATAGGAAACTTCTGGTAAAAGAGTTAGAGCAGCCTTTAACGTTTTTCTGGGAAGGTCAGAGGAGAGTGATACAATATCTCCCACGCTCTCTGGAAAAGTTGCTCTCAGCAGTTTCTATGGATGGTCAAATATTTTCCCTGTTCCTCCTTTCACTGCTCTGTTGTTAAAAATACTCGTTCCATTACCCCGACTGCCGGAGCCTCTATCGAAGGAACCTGCTGAATCAATACCCCCGGCATAGGAGTGAAACCATCATTACAGCATATCCTGCTTAGATTATTCATAATTTAACTATAAATCAAAGCATGTGATCATGAGCAATAAAGGAATGGGACATAAATAATTTCATCCTGTGCAGTGTGTTTGTGTGGGCACTGCCAAAGCTGCAGCAGCAGCAGCCCGAGCCCCTAACGTGCAACTGCTTTATGGCCACAGTTACAGATAAACATTTGCCTCTGCCCTTGCCACCATCCTTCAGCCCCCCCGACGTTTCAGTCCCAGTAGTACCCAGTGCTTCCAGCAACCCCAAATTCCCCCCTCTGTGGTGTCAATGGAAGGAGGCAGCGGCTGGAGCCTGGAGCATCTCGTAGCCATGGCAACACATCCCCAGGGACCGCGTTGCCTCGGCGACATTGAGCGGGCAGACGCCCGGTAGATCAAATTATCTCAAATCAGTTGCCCCCCAAAAAGTGGGGCAGCCCAAGCCTTCAGGCGACACAAATGAGGTAGATGACCTAACGGGTGTAGGACCACGCTCTCACGTCCCGGGTCTGGATTTGGAGAGGTTCTTTGCAGAGAATGTGACAAGGTTACGGCCAAAGGAGCTTCCCATTCGGCGTGTTAAACTGGACTGGTGGGAGAGAGGGGGGCAGAAGGAGGGGATTAGCTGACGGGAGCAGGTCTGAGGCCTCCGTGCTGGGTTTGTAAAATCAGGACCTGCAAACAGGCTGCGACACCAGAAACAGTCGCCTCTTGTTAGACAACGCGTGTATGAATGGACCAAAACATGTACACCCATTGTAGGACAGCCCAGTGCTTCACTGTGCCGTGTCACACACAGCACCCAGCACTGGGTAGGCAGAGGATTAAAGATCAATTTACATGGGCAAATGCCTCCCACTTGTGTGCCTGCTGGGGGCCCAGCGACCAGACCAGACCCGGGGGGAAACGCTGACCAAGTTTTCAAGGGCCCATAGACCCTTTATCACCACTGTGTTCATGGAAAGCTGCACCAAGCTCCTCCCATGACTCCACCAGAGCCACCTGGGTAACTGTGAGCAAGAGGAAGGCCTTCCGAGCTGGGTGCGTGGACACCGGTTATCTGATACTTGCTCCTGTACTCGGCACTGGTGAGGCTGCACCTCGAGTGCTGTGTCCAGCTCTGGGCTCCTCACCACAAGAAGGACATTGAGGTCCTCGAGCGAGTCCAGAGAAGGGCAACCAGGCTGGGGAAGGGGCTGGAGGGCAAAACACATGAGGAACGGCTGAGGGAGCTGGGGGTGTTCAGCCAGGAGAAGAGGAGGCTGAGGGGAGACCGTCTCACTGCCTACAACTACCTGACAGGAGGTTGTAGAGAGGTGGGTGATGGTCTCTTCAGCCAAATGACAGGAGATAGGACAAGGGGAAATGGCCTCAAGTTGTGCCAGGGCAAGGTCAGACAGATGTTATGGAAAAAATTTTCACTCAAAGAGTTGTCAGGGCCTGGAACAGGCTGCCCAGGGAGGGGGTTGAGTCACCATCCCTGGATGTGTTTAAAAAAGGGATAGATGAGACACTTAGGGATATGATTTAGCATAGGACAGGAACAGTTGGACTCAGTAATCTTAAAGGTCTTTTCCAACCTTGTGATTCTGTGACGACACCTCAAAAGCAATCGGAGAAGCAGGAGGATGGTAAAGGACAGAAGAATTTACACGAGAGGACAGGTAATTTCCTTGTCATTTGTTCACTCTTCTTGTAGGATCCTTTTCTCCCTTCACACTCTTGCATGAAGAAGCCGGTTGCCTACTGTAATTATCCCTGGAATAAATAAATAGCATCTCTTGAACACAAGCCTGGGTGTCCTGGTTCTGTGTGCTGGCTGCGCCTTGCTTTCCTCTCAGCCCAACACCGACCCTTGCAGAGCGCAGAGCCTGCTGCAGGGGTCGAGTTTTACCCTTTGCCTCTGGAGACCTGACGCCATGCCTCAGCCCTAGGCTTGTCAGCATCCCTGCTTTCAAGTAAACGTTGCCTGTGCTGACAGCTCCAGCCCTGCTACGTGATGTGTCCTTGTGTTTCTGATTCTGGCCTTGCTCCCTCCGAGCCGTTCTTTGTGTGTTTTCCATAAGACATCAGCTGTCTCTCTTCCCACCATCAAAGCTGTGGTTAGCTGCGCTTACAAAAGATTCCTGAACTGTGAGAAACGCTTCTCACAGGGTGCAGTTGTGCATCATTTAGCCTTGAAAGGATGCTGCTTTCCCTGACCTCTTGGTCCTTCTCCTCAATGACTCTGGTAATCGCATCAGTAGCCTTGAGAGTCACATTTTCCTTTCACGTCAAGGGAAGGTCCAACCTTTCCTCACCCTCTCCCAGCTGAATCACAGATCCAGTCCCTCCTTTATACTGTGGCTCAACCACTCCAGCTCTTTTCCTGGCTTCTGTGGATGCAATCTCCTTTCACTTGTGCCCAGCACCCTGCTGCTTTCCTGGCTCATCATTTCCACCACTCTGCTTTTCTATGAGCTTCTCCATCCTCCTTCTCCTCCCCTGTGTCAAATGCATGTCTTGCTGTCTCCATCAACATCTTTTACTGCCTACCTTCAGCCAGGGGTCTGTCAGCAGTCCCTCAGCCAGCGTTGTCCCTGGCACTGTTTCAGACAGACACGTCAGTGGGTGTCTGGATCTCCCCACCACAGCTGGGCAGTGCTCTCCAGAAACATCTGCAGAGAGGGCTGGGGCATGGAAAGCAGCATGGTACCGGGTGCTCCCTCCTCTTGGAGTTATTAATCAGCCACATTCCACCCTATGCTCCGATTCCAACTGCCCTGGGGAAGGGGCTTGTCTTTTGTTCACTTCAGCATGCTGAGAAAGTGAAAAAAATCCTGACAGCCAGGAATGGATCCCAAACCCAGGAGTTTCGGATGCTGATGTCACCTCAGAGTTGCTCAGTCTCTGCACGGATGCTCCACGGCATCTGTAGTTGGGAGGTGGAGGTGTGTGTTGCCCTTTCAAGTGCACAGCAGTGATGTCAGTTCCTTGAGGTTTAATTTGCAGTCAGCAAGAAACTAGAGGCAACGTGCAGAAAAAAAAGCCTGGTTCCTCTCATCCTTCACACCTCTTAGAGCTTTTCTGAGTCACAGCTAACGCCAACCTGTTGAAAAAGCTTCAGCCTAGATCTGTAGCACGGCTTAGGGAAACCTAAAAGACCATTTAGTGCTCAAAGAATCGTGCTGAATTATTAATCAAGACTCCTGCCTGGCTGTGCTTGGTCGGGTCCTGCTTCAGGTTTTGTGGGGTTTATTTCTCTTGTCACCTCTGTGATCTTTAACGTGCTGCTGAGGCAGGGAGCTTGCCCACCAAGTTCAGCTCTGTTCTGGGGGGGTAACTCGGTGCAGGGCATATGTGCTACCACTGCTCCTTTGTTCCTATTTAATGATAGGAGAAAGGAGAATGTAATTATGACCCATCTCCCTCAATCTCCTCCCTGCCTCTGAGTATCTGAACTCTTCAAGAGAAAGGCAAGCAGGAGTGCGGTGTTTTCTGACAGCAGAGAGCATCCCAGAGCAGATCCGAAGCGGTTCTGCCCCGATTGCTCCGCAGTTCCCATTTGACAGCAGCTTCCCACTGTGCTGTCTCCCACGTGAAGGGTCTCGGCCGTTACACACAACGCTGCAGGTACCCAAACCTGATCAAAGCCGGGAGCTCGGTGTCTCCTCTGGGTGTGCTTTGTGCCTTTGGCAGATCAGTTGCACCATGCTTGCTTCACTTCCCCCCCACCCCCGAGAGCTGTCTGATTTCTCCTCATCGCAAAACACGCTCCTGCAGTCACCAGACTTGAGGATGCGGCATCAAAATGATGCTCAGCTCAGAAACAGGCCTTTTTTTTCCCCCTTCCCTTCAGCTGTTTTAGCTGCTTGGTCTCTGTTTAGCTTTGTATTGCAAGGTAAACGTGCCTCATTTACACCCCAAACCTATCAACCCCTATACAGCTCAGCACGGGGTTACAAAGGATTTGCTGCCAGAGAATTCTGAAAACCCAAAAAATTCCTTACTGGAAAGGGCTTACTTTGGAAGGGGCTGTCTTGGTGTTTCAGGCTTATGGTTTTGCTTGACCTTGGGCTGAAATGAAACCCTAACAGCAAAGACAAGAAAGGTCTGGAAGGAGCAGAGAAGGGTGAGTCAACCCACCCGACTCCCAGGGCGAGGGCTGCCTGTGAGAAGACAGCTGATTGATGAAATTGCCTGAAATGAGGAAGGACGAAAAAGATTGTGATATGGGAACACTTTAATTGCCAAGTTGTTTAACCTGAGCTGTCCCAGGAGCTGATAAGGTGTTACTCTGGCTTCCTGGGCTCGGTAACAGGCCCAGAGACTGGCAGGGAAACTTTCCACTTAGTTGCAGAGATATTAAATTATACAAAAGATAAGAGTTTATCTCAAAAGGAATGAACTGCTCTTTCCTCCAGACCTTTCTGCAGAACTTTCAAAGCAGCACTGTGGAAATCAAAGCAGCGCTCAAAAGGAGGGAAACCTGGTACAGGAAGGAATGCTGATTTAAATCTTCAGTTTGCAAAACTGTTTTTACCTACAGAGAGGCTTTAAGCGAGGGGGAAATGCATTCCACTTGCTCGGGGTCAAAATCCAAGTCTCAGACACAGAGAGGAATAGCCCAGAGAGAGCAGATGGAAATTAGCTGCTGGAAAAAAAGCTATGGCAAATATGAAACCCAAGAGGAGTGGAAAGTGGAGGGGAAAAAAGGACAAAAGA
Organism: Gallinula chloropus; assembly: GCF_964237585.1. Classification (NCBI taxonomy): domain Eukaryota; kingdom Metazoa; phylum Chordata; class Aves; order Gruiformes; family Rallidae; genus Gallinula; species Gallinula chloropus. The sequence goes on from NC_140097.1 coordinate 9,953,901, forward strand.
ATGGAAAATGTTCTTTCAGTAGCAGAAGTGCAGCTAAAACAGAGGGTCTGAATGTATGAGGAATAACCAAAAGGTTATATGGGAAGATTTCTTGGGAGTCAGTGAGTGTGGAGTGCAGCAGTGACAGTGCTGGTGCTCAGAGAGCAAGCTGTGGGAAGGCTGCTTTAATGGGAAGAGCCCGCTCTCATGGCAGAAAAATACAGAGGTGATGAGCTTGGTGATTAAAGGAAAGGATCCTCCTCCAGAGCTCCAGCAATGAGCAAAATAGGGGCTGGGGCTGTGTGCCCAGAGTGGGAGTGTCTCCAGGCGCAGAGAGGACCAGCAGCTTCCCCAGGGAAGGGGAGCTGGGATCTGCCAGGGGTGGCCACCAGGCCAAGATCCTGGCTGTGGTCAGGGTCTGGTCAGGGGTCGGCTGGGCCAAGTGCAATACGGATGCAGAAGCTCCATCAGGCTCTGCTGCTCAGCATCCCGCAGCTCCTGACATCCTCCTTGGCTGCCGCCATCCCACTCAGATCCCCAGGGATGGGGCAGCCCCCTGCCTCACAGGGACTGTCTCCATCACAAGCAGCACCTCTGAAGATTCGTAAAAAAAACCACAAATCACTATTAGTTGCCTTTAAACTGAGATATTTGAAGATCAAAGACCTAAACAATGAAGGTAAAACCGACAAAACTAGAAATCTAGTTCTGTTACCTGACTTTGGGAAAGGATTTGATCAAGCACCAGACATCAAAGCCCTGCCCCAGCAGCTGGCTTCTGCAACTTGAGCACAGGGAAGCCGTGTGCTCTTTATTAGCATCTTTTCAGGCTGAAGCTCTATGTGAGAATAAGAAGTGGTAGTATCTCATATTAAAGGACACATTTGCTTCCCAGTTATCCCTGTCACAGGGTCCAGCTTCTGCTCCCAAAGGCAAATAGTTTAAAAGGCACTTTAAAAGAGGCTGGTACTCTGGGAAAGGTCACACTGTTGTTGGAATTTTGACCAGTATATATATTTTTACAGGAAAAGACCCAATAAAGAAGGTAAAACAGAGGAAGTAAAGGTAAAGAAGAAGGTAAAACAGAAGGCAGTGAGCACTCACTGTATCAGCAATTCAAGCTCCCAGACTGTGGAGAAGAACTGCCCTCAGGGAAATGAGATTGAATTTTACTTATGACATATCTAGAGTCACAGATTTCTCATTCACCTCTAAATTCATATTGAAACCGATGAGGCAGAAGCTGCTGGAGCAGGAGGAGAAATCATGACCAAACCTTAGAAGCAGGATTGGATTGCCAGATGAAGTGTCAGGGAACACTCTTCTGGAAATGCATGCTCTGGTCACTGGAACAAGCTGGAGAAATTAAAGATGACTGCTCTGTCCTTTCAGAAAGTGGAGACTTCTTTATTTATTTGTTTGTTGATTAAAAGAAGTCACTGAAGGGATTATTTAAGTGAAGAAGGTCGTGGGGAAGAAAAAAAAGAGTCATTGGGAATAAGTAAAACATTAAATAGTAAATAAATTCTTAAGATCAGAAATTTAAATTATATATTTTTAGAATCAAGTTGAATTTAATGAACTATGACAGAAAAATCTGGTATCTTATGAAAAGTAAAATCAAGAGGTAAGAACCATTGGTTTTAATATACAGGAATTCAGGACCAGCAGTGTTTTCACTAAGACAGTCACATGTTGTAGTGAAATGTGTGTACTGCTTGTGTTGTTTACTTGTTAAACATGCCTTTCTTTATATTTGAGATACTCTGAAGTAAAACAAAACAACAAAATGTAACAATGTATCAACTGTTACATCAGTTAAATGTATAAAGAACAACAGAAGAAGATATCCCAGAAAAGAAAGCCCAAGCCAGGCGTACAGCCTGGCAAGAGCAGGGAGATGGTGGCTTCCCACCTGGATTCTACCAAGTATCTAAAACTGTCTGAGAGGCACTCGGGTTGGCATCCTGCATGCAGCGAGCTCCTGTGTGAAAAGGAGACTCATTTTCCTCAAAATATGAACCCCCTCCAGTCCTATCAGAGCTGTCTGTGGTGCCTTAGCAAGCATCATGTGCTGCCAGAGCCAGCTATCGCTGCTGGATCCCAACGTGTCCCCGTCTCCACCCGCACAAGCTGCAATCTCTTACCTGGGTTTGAACCCACCGAGACCAGACTGGCTGGGCAGAGGCTGGGCAGCTGCCAGGTCCAACCCCTGAGGGACCCACAGTCCTTCCTGGTGCCGCCTCACACAGCCCAACCGAGGTTTCTGTTGTCATTTGACACAGAAAAGGTTCTGAAGGGCTGGGACAGAACTTGTCACAGGGTCCCCTCCAAGTGAACCTTCACCCTCGTTCTCTCCATCATTAAATGATGCAGGCAGAGCTCTGGCAAAGCTGCCTGCGGGCTGGGGGTCACTAGGTGATGACTCTTTGGCCATATGTTCTGTGAATCGATGAGTTAATGAACCTGCTATTCTGGTGTAGGTAACACAGTTGGATTCATCAATCACCACGGTCGGGAGGGTGAGGCTGTCCCTGCTGCTAGCCATGACACTCCTGAGCACGGGCATCCCAGGAGACCAGTGATCTTGGGAGGATCCTCCCCTCAGCAGCTGAACTGTGGTGAATTTCAAGGAGTGACACGCAGCTGCCAGAGTCCTTCCTGTAGAAAAGACTTGGGAGCGAGCGTGTGACAGATTTCAAGCTTCCCAGCAGTCACACACTGCAGAGGCTCTACCACAGCCGTGTGACTAACATGATAAACAGCTCCTTCAACAGCTAAAACCAGCCCTAAAAACCAAGAGGAGCATCTTCCTCGGACATCTCACCTCAAGGTCTTACCTCATTCTAGGCAGAGCTTTAGCAGGTGAGCTGAAGTGTGTGCAAAAGGGGCACGAAGGAAGACAGTGATACTCCATACAAGGGGCTGGGTGCTCTCAGCATCACCATCACTACCAACGGAGTGGGGAGAAAGAAGAGGCTGGGCAGGCTTGTGCTCAGCAAAACAGTTCTTGTTAGTTCCTGGTGTAAATGTTGCTAGGCTACAGGAATTAAATTAACCCCCCCATCCCTTAGTGGTGTGTACACCACCTTCAGCAAAGCATCCTCTGTGAATTCTGTACAGTTTGGCTGGTTGCTTGGGGTTTTTCTCCCCCCCCCCTCCCAGATAATTCAAAGTTACCAGAAATGATGGACCAAAGGGTTTTAATTATAAAAGAACCTATAAAAGACACACTAAGAAGACAGACTGTCGGCCAGCTACTCAATAAAGAAACTTTTCCGCATATTTAGAAATCAATATCCATTTTAATTAACCGACTGTGCCAGTGCCCAGGGGAAAATACTAGAGAGTAAAAGAGAAAATATCAGTGTGGCTGTAGAGAAACTATCATAGTTTCATAAACTGACAGCATGTAGAAACAGAAGGAATACAAGAAAGGAGGGCAGGGGGATCGTGGCTTTGAACAAGGTGCGGTTCAATAAGACATCAGCTTGGAAAAGGACCCAGAGGAGAAGGGTGTGGAAAACCACAAATCATCTCCGGGATGAAGGGGAAACAATTTGTTCTTCCTCCTCACAGGACAAGGTTTAAGCAGTGCCAGTGAGCGCGTGGTTCTGCCACCCTCTCCCAGTGTAGTGCATGATTGAACAGGTATTGCAGAGCCCCACACCGGGAGGGTGGCCAGAAAGCTGTTATACAGAAAATCCAAGGTGGGTAGAGCTCCCACGTGCAAGGGTGTGGAGAGTCTCCAGCCCAGTAACTCCCAGTGGGTGCAGCAGCACCCTGGGGGGTAGAGCCAGCGCTCTGCACCTCCTGTTCGCCTGGCTGGGGGCAGAATTTTGGGACTGTCTGTCTGATTAAGGCAGTTCTTAGTGACACAAGGTGCTTGCATGTTTTCCAGGAGTGGCCTCAGCCTTAACAAGCTCCAGGTGATTAGGAACCAAAAGTTAAAAGACAACTTTCCCTTTTATTTGCAGGCATCTTAAAGAAATGTGTTCAGACTGCACCGATGGGAAAGGAGGGTACACAGACTATCCTGCTGCTCTGCAAATGCCAGGGGTGACTCTGTGCCTTTGGGACAAACAGCACATGGGTCAGAGGGGTGCTTCATCCCTGAGCTGGACACACAGGTGGGAAAATGGGGAAAATCCCAATGATTTATCATCAGCACATGCAAGAACTCATCGGTGTCACAAGGAATTGCTCATCTCAGAAGAGACAGGCATTTCACAACCGCGCCGTGTCACCATGCCTCATCCATGGTGCCTCTGGCAGAAGCAGAACCACCTCCAGGCACCTCCCCAGCATGGGAATCACAGAATCACAGAACTGCGAAGTTGGAAAAGACCTTTAAGATCATAAAGTCCAACTGTTCCTGTCCTATGCTAAACTATATCCCTAAGTATCTCATCTACCCTTTTTTTAAACACATCCAGGGATGGTGACTCAACCCCCTCCCTGGGCAGCCTGTTCCAGGCCCTGACAACTCTTTGAGTGAAAATTTTTTTCCTAACATCTAATCTGAACCTGCCCTGGCACAGCTTTGTGCCATTTCCCCTTGTCCTATCTCCTGTCACCTGGCTGAAGAGACCATCCCCCACCTCTCTACAACCTCCTGTCAGGTAAAAGAAATGGAGAGAAATGGAAATGGGAGAAATGGAACTTTGCTGTCCAGACACAGCTTTTGCTGAACAGAGGCAGGGGGGAGCTGGGACAGCTCAGCTTCCTCCACCTGGAGCTGCTGGGGTGGTGGGCAAGGACAGAGACCAGCAGGTTACCCGGAGGTCTCCATCCACACACCTTCTCCATCTCAGCAGCAGCAGATACCAGCCCGTTTCCCAGAGCAGGAGCAGACCCTGCTCCAACCTCCTGCCTGGAGCAGCTTCAGGCTTCTTTCCAGAAGAAACCTCTGCTGTAGAACCAGGGTTCAACCACCCAGCAGAAGCCAGCCATGCCGTGCAGCTAAGCATGCCTGCTGCTGCTGGGGAATGGGTGGCCAGGCTGGGAGAACAGCGAGTTCCCCCCAGCCGAGTGATCTCCTGCCATCGGCTGCCAGTTCCTGAACTTTGGCTCCTGAACAGAGCAGCTAATTGCCTGGCAGTGATTGATAGGGAGTCAAGGGTGAGCAGGGAGGGTTGAGGGGGTGGGGGGTGGGGATGGGGGTGAGAGGGGGGATTATGTTTCAGAGGGAAGTATTTTTTTAGGATTTGTCTATGCAGGCAGTCAGGAGCTTTTCTGAATCACATGGGCTTAGCAGGGGGAATCACTGTAATTTTACACCTTTCCAACATTTCAGATGGTTCTGCTGCAATCTGTGTCAGGATTCAATGTGGGAAGGGGCAGAGAACTGAGCCTTCACTCTGCCAGGACAAGTATTCAAGGCTAAGTTGGAGTTTAGAACTTTTTTGATGGTATGAGTGGAGGGAGGAAGGAGTGAGCAGCTGCCAGCAATAAATAACTATTAGGAAACAGGAAACAGGACCGAGGAGGAACGCTGCTGCTGCTGCTGCTAGGGTTTCAGCACAGGGGAATCTATAACCAGGCAGCTCAAAATTTACTTTGGTAACCAGAGCTTTAGTGCAACTCCTCTGAGACCCAGGCAGCAGCGGTGCTGCCAGAGAAGCCTGAGCTCAGGTCTCAGATGAAGAAAGGAATTCGTCTCTCTCTCTCTCTGCAGGGAGAAACCTCACAGGCTCCCACTCGGCAGCGCTGTGGGTTAGTAACAGTGTAGTAGTACAGTGTCCTGTACTTCAGCAAACCCCGTTCAGTCACCTGCAAAGGGAAGTGAAGCTTATCTGTAGCCCAGCACTGCAGCTTTGATACTGACCGTTATGGCCAGGCTTCTCTCCTAGGGAGAACCTCTGCGTGGCAACCTGCTTAACTCAACTGCCTGACTTCAGAGAAACACGTTGGCAAAAATTCCTGACTGATTTCTATGTCAGGCTGACATTTCCCCAGGCCTGAGAGACACTTGCAGGACTGTTCTAACAGGCTGAGGTAATGGAAAACGTCCTGGGGGTTTATACACAAATCTCCCTGAATTAGGAATGGTTTCCTATTTCAAGCTTCCAGCATCAGGGAGCCCATTCCACCTCCTTCACTGGGAGCTTTCCCCAGGCAGGGTGCAGCAGGACAAAGCGCAGCGTAAGCCAGAGCAGGCAGAGACAGGGGGCAGGCGCTCAGCCTGCGGTTATGAATGAGGCACAGCCGCACGCAGCCCGGTCCCCCGAAATGCATCCCGGAGAGCAGGGAAAGGCAGGAATCCCAGTAATCCCTCCAGCCCTCCCCTGGGAAGCCCCGGGTGGAAGGCAGGCGTCTCCCTGCCTGTCACCCGGTCAGGAGCAAAAGTCCCCAGCAAACAGCTGCCAGGGCAGCTGGGCCCCTTTCCCAAGGGGAGCAGTTGGGCAGCGCTATGGCAGCCCTTCGGTGGCAGCGGCGCGGTGCCACAGCGCTCAGGGCTTCGTGCCGCCGGCTCAGCGGGTGGGTTTTGTCCCTGGCCTGTACCAAGCAGGCAGCACAGTCACTCTTCCAACTGGAGACCAGACATCATGAGGAGGACGATCCCGCGCTGCGCGTGGGAGGTGCGTTCCTGGCCGGGCTGCAAGGGGCTCCACTGGCCACGGTGAAAAGTCACTTGCTCAAGGACAGCTCCAGAACGCCAGCCACTGGGTTCTGAGAGTTTTCCTGCTGGGATCGCTTTGGTGGGGACAGGAAAGTCATCAAGGGTGAGCTGAATGGTTCTGTGGAGGAGGGGAGAACAGTAGAGATGGTTTACGTTGGCCATGGCAAGGATTTTGATGTCTCACACGACATCCCCCTGGGCTACTTGATGGGGTAGAAATTGGGTCAGTGGACTGAAAAGTGGCCAAACTGCCAGGCTCCAAGGTGGGTACCAGCATCATGAAGTCTCCAGTAGAAGAGAGACATATATATACCAGAGCAGTCCAGTGAAGCAGCACAAAGATGATGAAAGGATCAAAGCACCTGCAATACAAGGAGAAACCAAGAGAGCTGGTACAGGATGGATTTTAGAAGAAGATGGGACCCAGACTCTTTTCAGTGGTGTCCAGTGACAGGACACTAACTGAAATACAGGCATTTCCACTTAAACATAAGAGAGAACTCATTTTGCTGGGAAGGTGACTGCACACTGGAGCATGTCATGCCAAGAAGCTGTGGAGGTTCTGTCCTTGGAGATGTTAAAAACCCAACTGGACACAGTCCTGGGCAGCCTTCTCTAGCAGCCCCTACTTTGAGCAGAGGGGCTGGACTGGCCCATCTTCAGAGATGCCCTCTGACCTCAGCCCTCAGCTCCTCTGTGAACCATATAGTGGCAAAAGCCACTTTCCTCAGGCTGTGCACGAGGGAAGGTACATGGGCAGCCCATCCTCCTGTGGGCAGACCCCCCCAGCACTAGTCAGCGTTTTGCCCATCATACTCTTAAGAAGAGTAATCACCATTTGTAAGATCTACCATGCAATGTTCTTTCCCAACCAGAGCCTGTAGTAACCCTCCCACAGGCAGCTTCCTTTAATTAGCCAAATTTGATCAAGCCTGACGTGCCAGGGGTAGTCCAAGGGCCTGTCAGGATAGCGAAGCTGAGTGTACACAAAAGCCACCTGCACACAATGGGCAGAGAAATGAGAGCAGGGAAGATTTATGTATCCTGGATTGCTTCTGGAAGGCTCCCAGGCACCGTGAATCACCGCTGCATCAAAGCAGGGAGGGCCAGAAGATGTACAGAACAAGGATTTTGTGGAACTCTGCGTGGATTTTGATGTAGGAAAAAACATCAGCATAAAAAGCATGAAGAGAAATGCCTTTGCAGGAGAGGCAGCTTCCCAGCTGCTGCTGCGCACCGTTAACCGGTGTATCTGCTGCCTTGATTCCCACAAGAAGCCAGGCAGTTAGGGAATAACCTTGGAATGCAGATCTGAGCTGCTGAACGCAGGAGAGTCCTCAGCATGCAGGAAACTCTGCCTGTGGTAAAGCCCCTCTCTTGTTCTGAGGCTGTGCACACCAGGGGCAGGGATTGGGCGAGTTCTGTGTAGCAGAAACTGGGGACATGAGCAGCTTTTTAAACCTTTCCAGGGGGCCAGGGGTTTCAGGTTTTGAACAGAGATGTGTCTGATCAGTTTTCCCCCCACCACTGTTTTTGGAAAGCAGCTCATTCCTTCTTATCTTCTTCCATATTTTACTTACCTAAGAACACCGAATGAGATCAAGCACGTTAAACAGCCAGAATCTTACCATGCAAACTACAAAGCTCTGCAAAAGCTTCAGGTTAGGGAGAAGGTAAATTGGGTAATTGGAATTGGGGAAAATAAAGAGCTCCAAACTGGCTTTTTAAAAGAGAAGCATCAAAAGGGATATAGCTTGGCAGATGGAGATACTTCAGCTGTCAGTAGTAACTGTGAGCTACTAGGGAGCATAGGGGATTTCTGTCTTCCTGAGCAGATGCTGCTTAAAGCCTGGGAGGCCAGAGCTGGTGCCAGGCACACCGAGGTGATGCTGGAGCCCCAAGCTAGAGGCCAGCGCGCAGACGGAGACGGCTCCACGCTGCCCCGCTGGAAGAGCTGCGCTCCTCACCCCAGCACGGGAGCCCAGGGCACGGCTGCGCCCTGATTTGTTTTCCAAGAATCCCATGTTTTTGGCAGGCTGCAGCACTCCCGACCGCAGGGCCGGGCCGGGAGGGAGCGCTCACTGCAACGTGCAGCTCAGCACCAAGCCCGGAGGATCCGAGCATCCTCGGCAGGGAGAAGCAGCTCGTACCTTCCCGCTGCCTGTCTGTCCTGACGGAGACGTTTGCAGCCGGACTCGGAACGCTGCGGGGGCTACGAAGGGACGCGGGGGGCTGCCAGCAGCAGCTGGGGTGCTGGTTTCCTTGCGTCTGACCTTGCCTGGGGACCTGCGGGTTTGTCCGTCTTGCTGACAGCCCCAGACAGCCATCTGCTGGGCAGCGCATCATAAACCCAGTGAGCACTCCAGTGATGCGCCTCCTACCTCCCCGCGGGGTTAGGAGCTGCACAGGACGCGTTACAGGGCAGCTGGAATAGGCAGCGTTAAGCATCAGCGTCTGGAATTTTAAGAGAGGAGGTGCAGGGTCTCTGGGTGTCTGTCCCTCCCAAGAAGCGTCAGCATTTCTGGAACACGTTAAGTGAAAAGGGAGGAAAATAAGTAGCTTTACAGCACTTCTGAAAGGTGAAAGTTCCTCCTTTCTGGGCATCACAGCCCAAGCACAGGAGCCAGAAAGGTGGCCAGGGCAGCTAGGGAGCCAGAGCAGTACAGGAGAGCACTGGGTGGTCAGGAAGCAGAGAGCTGTAAAAGCAGACTGGTCCTCTTGACACCAGGTTGGATTTAGCCTCAGTAAACCTCGAGGCAACTTTAAAACCAGCTGAGAGATCAGCATCCTTTGACCACTCCTCTGAACCAGCTCATGCTCTGGGCTTTCATCAAGCAGTCAGTCACTGCAGTGACTTGGGGGAGCAGGAGCAGCAGCAGGTTAATGAGCAGCAAGGCCCAGGAAGGTCTGTGCCAGGTGAGGTGGCACCAAGGACATGGGACAGCTCCCAGCAGCCGAGATTTTATCACACCAGGGGCTGCCCCCCCCCCTCCCAGTAAAAAACAAGAGCTGGACTCCAGGGAAGGCAGGTTCCCTTCTGCTCCTTCCAAAAAATTGTGAAGTGAGGTTCAAGGTTTCTATGGGGGGGGGGGACACATGCAGGAAAGCCAAGGTGAAGATTGTCTCCTAATGGTAGGAGCCAACAGGCCATGCCAAACTCTCAGCCTTTCTCATGGGGCATCAGGACAGAGGCTTTCCCTAAGCTCCCCCCTCTGTCTAGTTCAGGCTTCTCCCTGGAAAACATAAAAGTACTTCCCAGAAGCAAGATGTGTTATTTAGTGTCTGGCTTCAGAGTGAAAAAGGTGCAGCTGCAACACAGCACCCAACAGGACTGGAAAGACAAATGTGAAGTGCATAACATTCCTTTCCACGGCTCAGGTCAGACGGCCAGGAGCCCAAGAGATGCAGAGTTAACAGATAAAGATGGCACAGCACAACTTGCTTCCCAGTCTCATCTCAGAATGAGAAATTGGAGAACTTCTGCAAAACCAACCATGCATGACCATGCAAAAAGTGAGGGGACCAAAGCACACACACTAGCCAAGCAGCAGCAGATAGCTTTATTGAGTTCCAGTAACACTGCATCAAAACCAAAAGAAATTAAAGTTGCATTTTGCTTCTTAGCATTAGTCATTTCTCAAATGAAAACGTGATTAATTATAGTAATATTAAGAGAAAACCAAGGAACAGGAGCAAGAGTAAAGTTAGGCAAGACTGCAGAGCCAGTGTCTCCTTCACGTATCCCCCTCGTGTCAGAGAGAGTGAGCTCTCAGAAGTCCTGTTAAATTTTCTCAGGTCAGGGATTGTACCCCAGGACACAGCACGTGACAAATACATCATGCAGTGCCATGAACTGTGTGTACAATCCCATTTGAGCTACCTTCTGAGGGACAGAGAGGGATTCCAGAGAAAGTTCCCATTAATCAAATACATTTCCCCACTGGCTGCCTCAGTAAAGCTCAGTACAAACGTTGTGTAATTCATTTCTCCTCCTAGTTCCACGGTAAAGAGCAGTATGTAAGACCCAGTACCATACCTGTAACACCTCTCAACCCCCTGAAACACAGCTCTGCCCTCCCCTGCTCAGTTCTGTGTTTGCTGTTACTAGAACCACTGTCCACACAGAGATAGTCACAACTGAAGAACCATAAGAGATGAGAACACTGTCTGACATGGCTTGTAGATACTACTGCGTGCAGCTGCTAACTCATGCCCTGAGAGTTAAGTACACATTGCCAAACAATTATTTTAAGGATGTAAGGAAGTTTTTTCAGCATTAATAGCTACATGTTTCTTCAGTAAACAAAGAATTACATCTTAGGAAGTGTCTCCCTCTTCCATGAGGAAGTACTTAAGGTAGTGTGTGTAATAGTGACAGCTGTCTGTTAGCAGCCTTACTGCTGTGGTACATCGGCTCAGAATCAGGTGTAGCACCTCCAACTCCTCATCAACTCCACCTCCCAGCTACAGCTTGTGTTTCTGAACAGCACATAGCACCACCTAAAGAACGTGAGGAAGGCAAGAAGGTATTAGGCAAGCAATCATTCCTGAAACCACAAGTGATCATTCATTTATTCCTTTGAGGCAGACTTGCACTCTCTTCTTCTCTCTAATATCCAAAGACTTCTCGTCTTCATAAACCTGGTGCAACCCAGTTCAGAAACTTCATGGCAACTTCAAAGCCAAGAAAACATGCCTGGAAAAGAGGGAACATACAGCACAAAATAAGGGTTCCAAAAACCTCTTCCAGAGAGGGGGTTTGAAATGCAGCACTATAAACACCTGACATGACTGATGTGGAGGGAGGAGAACAATAAAAACGGGTCTTAGAACAGAGGCAAGAATTCTACTACATCCCTCCACACAAAGACAAAACTTCTACTCTGTTAGGCTCATTATCTACTGAAGGGGAAGCCAGTCCAAATTTAGCCACCCATTTCTGTCTTCTACTGGTGGATGTACAATCAGACAAGAACCACTATCAGGAGGAGTTAAGAAAGAGCTATCATACAAAGTGTGACAGGAAGGTCTGCTTGGTGTTCCCCCCAGATTAAGGTACATTTTTAGAACCTGACACCAACAGCCAGAAGTACACAGTGACAAAATCTCACTGAAATGGTACAGGAGAAGCAGCCAGTCACCCCCTGTACAGAACACAAACATTCACCGTGCCCAGCCAGGTCCCCAAAGCACATCTGGGATCACAGGTTACTCACTGCATTAGCTGGAAATGCCCTGATCATCACAGCTGTGAAGCCCTTGTAGAGAGATGCAACTCCTTCCTCTCTGATCAGTTCTCTCAGCACATCTCTAAAGCCGTTCGCGTATTTCCCTGGAGGAGCTGGGAGGGACACAGAGCACATGAGCTACAGAGGTGTGACAGTCACCAGTGCTGAAGAACGTGGCACATGTAACAACAGCCCAGGGTTTCCAACAGGTTCAAACTGCTGTGTCACCCAGTGACACCAGAACCCAAGTGCTGCTGAAGCAAAATGCTGTGTAAACATGGGGGAAAAATTATCTGTTTCAGTCAAAAGCAAGCAATATAAAGAAAAGCCACCTTTCTAAAGAGTCAGTAAACAGAAGGTTCACTGTCAGCACAAAGAATTTACCTAATCAAGACATTGGGGGGCAGGGAAGAAAGGAGAATAAGTTTTGTCAGGGTTGGACGTCTGAGCTGTTCCTTGTGTCGCTGATCACAGCTCTCCCAAGAGCTGCAATTAGGAAACAGGATGGTCAGATCCAAAGATGGATGAAGTTTGTTTATAAGAAACAGAAAATGATCCCATCACATGCCCAGGCCAAGAAAAGCAACAGAATTCAAGTGAAAAGCACAGGCTGTTTTAATGCTGATGTTACACAGATTTGCTGAGGTGTTTTTTAAAACTGATTTTACTCAAAGAACAAATTCTTCCTTCTCCTGACACTTTTCTGGAAAGCACTGCCTCTGCCAGCCCTCTGAACAAACCACTAACTCCACAAACCAGCCCAGTTCAACAGAACCAGCAGCTGTACAGCAGCATTGGGACTGGCTCAGCAGAATATGGCTGCAAAGCTGTGATATTTGTCACTCTCAGCCCCTGGTATGATGTCAAACAGCCAGAGCAGGCATTATTCAGAGACAAAGAACACAAGTTTCCTATCATGATCATGGTTACTGTCCCACAGAGAGCTGAGTGCAGAGACAGAGGATATGAGGAGCCTTAAAACAGGCCCTGACTGGGACTCCCAGAAAAGCAACAAAAAAACCTGTCCAGCTTCACTGAAGCTCGAGGCCTGGGGCCATCCTCACTGTAGGAAGGCCACACACACTGCAGAGCAGATCTGCTGGCCTGAAAGCAATGCTCCCAGCAAGGCATGCCCAGTTACCAGACACTTCAGATAGCACAGGCTACGATTTACACAGCTGTGCCATGAAACAACAAAACCTCTCAAAGAATCACATTTGAAATGGAAAAGACTTAACAAGCTGTTCTGCTATTATGACCTCTACACTGAGGCTTCAAAACAAGTATCTCAAATCAGGATCATTCTATCAGCAGGGAGGGAGAATCAGAGACCTGCAGCCTGGCTTGCCAAAAATTTGTGAGGAAACCAATTAAAAAGCTAGTACCACACAGGGGGTTTTTCATGTGCTCCTCTCAAGCAGTGCTCAGGATGTGCTGCCTCCCCAGTGCCACGCTCAGACAGCATCTTCCATGGCTGCCCAGCCCATCCCCAGGAGGCCCCATGCTGGGTGAAGCTGTGACAAGCAACTCACCGGTCTGGAAACGGGATTTCAGCACGTCTGGTGGAATGGCAACTGCCCAGTTGAAGATGCCAGCCAGGCCCCCAGCAAAGAGGATCCTAGGTGCACTGAGGTCACTCACACTGTGGCAGGATTGGGGTGGGGGGGAAAAAGAGGGGAAAAAAAAAAAGGAAAAAGTAAAATCTCAGTTGTTTTGACTCAGGTGATAACCAAAGAGGCAGCCTGGCTGGCAGCCAGAAGGCAGCACAATACTGCAGACACAGTGTGGTATCTGAGCAAGATGGACAAGAATCAGAGTCCTGTGGGCAAAATGCACTAACTTGTTTGTCAATCTTTAAAAAAATCTCCCCAAACACCCCCTACAATACACCTCTGCTCTGTGCACATGCAGGGGTGGAAGTGAAGAGACTGAAGTATTCTCTACTTGGCTACTAAGATCCAAGGTGAGAATCCAAGAGAAACCCAGAGTAGCAGTTTAACTGTCAGTTAACCCCTGCCCAAAACAGCTCAAGTCACAAGATGGGCATTTTTATTTTTTTTTTCAAATTTGTTTTGAGGCTGCTACTCTACATCTCTTCAGAACTGGGGAGATCAATCAGCAGTGTCTGGGAAGCCCAGAAAACGATGACTGTGAGATTTCACTAACCTCTTCCCCTCAGGGGTCAGCACGTTCTTCAGCCACTCGTACGTCATGAAGTACATTCCACTGGCTGGGACGTCTGGTGAGTAAACAACAAAGACTGTGAGTAGCAGGAAAGGAGATGAAGCCCAGAGGCAAAGCAGCCCCATGCCAGCTCAGCAACACCACTAAGTACATTCTGATTCCTTTTCTGAACCTCCTCTACAAACAAAATCCAACCTTCTGTTGCTCTAGACAGAGGAGCCTGAACTTTCCCAGGGACAGCTGGTGCTCAAGGCAAGAACTGGGAAAATATCTGTTCCCCAGCACTTCTGCCAACAGCCTTTCAAATCAGGCTGTACCCTGCCCCTTGGCCATGAAGCTAATGATGGGCAGCTCTAAGCTTTCTTAATTGCCACAGAGCAGATCAGAGCAGTTCAGGTGCTTCAAGAGTTTTGACACTATTTGTTCTGATGATTCTATTTTGTTTTGTTGGGATTTCTTTTGCAGTTGTTGCAATTTAAGGTACTCCCACAGCCTGCTCTTAGCTCATGCCTAAACTGGAGAACCAGCTAGGGACACTGCCAGAGTCACATTGCTAGCTGAGACACTACTATGAGAAGCAGAGAATAGAACACATTTCTGAACTGAGATATCAAAACACTGAAATGTAGGTTATCCTTGGAAAACACTGCCCAAGGGAACAATATAATGCTTCTGAAAGGAGAAAGTACTGAAACACATAAAGGATTCAGTGTCTGTCACGATGAGTTTGTTGTTGTTGTGAGGGGTCATGACATCCCAGTCCAAAATAGCCCACACTCGGGCATGTAGAAAGCATAACTGCTGTAATCACATCTTTTAAAGCAGCCAGCATTACACAGTAGCAGTCACAGGCAGCCACTATCTTTCTCCCAAGGAGGAATAATTAAAGAAAGAAAAAAAAAAAAAAACCCATTACTGTATTTTTCTTTTCTCTTTGTTCTCTCTGCTCCTCTCCCGAAGCTTCTCATTCCTCTTGGCTTCTCAGATCTTAATTACTTCCTATATCCCTCTGATCCTTGTCATCTATTCTCTCCCTCTCTCTCTCTCTGAGAATCTTGTGTTTATTCTCAGTCCCTCTGAGCCACTGGAGTAGCTCTGAGGACCACAAGCAAAAAAAAAACCAGAGCATGACACAGCATCTCCAGTTGGCTAAAGAGACAGTAAGATCAGGATGCTAGGCCAGTCCTCTTTGTCTTCAAGAACCCCACCCAGGAGCATCAGAACGTCTCCATCAGTTACCTCTCATGAGGGTGAGCACCGTCCCCTTGTACACGCCACGGATCCCCGCCTCACGGTACAGCTGCTTCGCACAGTCCAAGGAGCCGCTGTATTTAGTTTCGCCTGTCGCTGCCTGGATCTGCAGGGTTAAAGTGGTTGTTTCTGACTAGTGAAGGTTTACTGAATGGTGAGCAAGCACTTGGCTAAGGGTTAGGAAGCCACATGCACGTTTCCAGAGAGGAAAGAGCGCATCCTCATTCCACAGGCCTGCCTTTGCATGATGCTTCTGGGTCACTGCCTCAAGCAGCGCCCTCCGGTCCAGGCTGAGGTATGTTCACCATTCCATGCAGTGGCTGGACTCACCCTTAATTTTTCCCTAAGTTTGAAACAAGTGAAGCCAGTTTGGTAATTCTACACTTGCACTGAGAAAAAGTACCCTTCAAATAGCGCAGTGAAACCCAAACAGTGTGTATGTGTTGTGTGACAGTACCACGTCTGTCAGAACTAACGTGTGACCCCCTCATCACCACACTGACGGAGTTCAGCGTAGTCAGAAACAAGCAAAGCTTCCCACCTCTCTGCTAAAGATGGGATTTTTCAGATTTCCATCTTTCAGCAATGCTTAAAACACCCTGGAGGAGGTGGTGTAGAAATAACAGTCACCCAAACGTTAGATAACTCACGTATTTTGAAAGGCATTCCTTAGTTTACGTGTTGGGAACCTGTCAATGTAACAGAAACTCTTTACACTAGGAAGAGTCTTACACCTAGTAGGTTTATGTTTTTTAAAATAAAAGGTTTATTTTGAAAAGTGGGACTTTTCCATAGTCTGAAGTGGCCCAAGGCATCTGCCAATGCCTCGTGTTAATGCCACACAGTATGAGGCTTGTGTAAAATGGGCAGAGCAATGGACGTTGTATGAGCTTATGCTGTCACAAGCAGCTTGTGTAATGCTTCTTTGCAACACAGTTGTACTAATTAACAGTTGTCTCAGTCCTGTCAAATCCCAGAACAGAGAAAACACACTAACCAAAGAAGCTCCTGGCATGGAAAAGACAAGACCCCTGGAATTGAATTCCCATCACCACCATCCAACGCCTTACCTGTAAAAGGCACTTGATTCTCTCTCCTGGAGCCATGATTACTGTTGTGAACACTCCTGACAACATGCCAGCAGCAAACAGCTGAGGGTATCTGCCCCGAGGAAAGAGAAGAGACCCTAACACAACACAGTACACAGGAAACGAAGGGCAGAAAGACCCCTGTAGCACCAGATCACGCTGCCCCGCGCGGGGCCGGCAGTGGAACTAGAAATGCATCCACTGCTTTTAACAGTGCAGAAGTGCCTCATCAATGCATAATTAGAGCTAAACATTTAAGATCCCTAGGAGTCAAAGCCCTGGTTCCCACAGCAACCAGAATTCAGCTCTTCACATGCATTGTATTTGCCAATATTCCTTGCACCTGCATTTTGCCTACAGCATTCCCCGTTGGTTTTTATACTCAACAGTCCCTTCCTCCTCCAGTCTGGAAGACTCTTCTCTGTGACCCCAGCTTCCTCACATACTCATGCTTGTGCAGCTCTCAGTCCCTCACTCCTTCAGCCTCTGCCATCATCCAGTCTGTCCTACCAACCTGCCATCATCCCACATGTTCTGCACCTGCTTTCAAGTGGCAAAGTCTCCATGAGAGAAATCCCCTTAACAGACTGAGTTTCTTCACCACGAGCTTGTTTCTACATCCAACAGCCTGCTACGTTCCCTGGAAAGATGACCCAGAATCTCCATTTAATTAAATTCCACACCTCCCACCTCTCTCCACTTGCCAAAAAGATGGCATTCTATTCAGCTTTTCCAATTTCCTTACTCTTAAATTCCTACTAAATCTTCCAGACCATTCAGACCTCCCTTACCACTCACCTCCTGCTCAAACTAAGCTTTGAGTTTTCCAACTCACTTCAGGATTATTCATCCTCAGGAAAAACCGAACACACTCCTCAAGTTTCTCTCCATCTCCTTCCTTCCAAAACTTCCCTTTGAAAATAAAATCAACACAGGGAACCACTGTCATCCTGCCTGCCTCTAGAGCCACAGCCATGGTGCTAAGAGTCTGACCTTTCTTTGTGGGTCTCACGTCCCAGGCACGCGGCATCTCACTATGTAAAGTCTGCACCCAAGGTCCAGCACAGTTGGGCACAATGACAGTTCTGCCATCTATTTGTTGTCTTTCATTCTTTCACTCCCACAGCTGTTCTAGGGAGGAGATCTGTGTAAAGAAAACCATGCTGCCCTGCTCCAGCTTGCTCCTTAAAACTTCCCTATCGTACGATGTGTATAAAACACAAGGCACCGAGGTGATAAGGCTGCTGGAAATAAGCCCACAGCCCATTTGCTTCCTTGTATTCTCCACTCCTTATTGTTCCACTCATCTACTCTTCAGCCTTGTCTGCATGAGGAAACTACTGCTGCAAACCAGAGGTTTACAGCATCTCGACACCGCTTCCCTCCGAGCAGCCCGGGGCGTGCTCAATGTCACGGCAGCGGCGCAGCCAGATGCGCTCACACCACCTGGGCTGCCCCTGTGCAGGCAAAGCTCCAGCAGGAGCCACACCTCCCCACCCCACCAGGCTTGGCTCAACACAAGGGACTCCTGCTTTCCGACTCAGCTCCTACGTGTTGCACAAGTAATAGGATAAAATGTTGCTAAGCTACAGTCCTGTTCCTCCAGAGCTGCAAACCACAACTCAGGGACGTTAAGGGGCTTTCTTGATGTGTCAGTTAGCCTTTTAGAAAGCCACACCAAGTTTCTTAGCTTCCCACCTCTTTGCCAGGTTAGCCATGCCCAAGAGGAGGGTGCTCATAAACACCTTTTTTTTTTTCAGAAGCTAATAATAAAACATTTCTGTGGCTATTATTGTAGCCTAATGTAAGGGCACAGCAAGACTCACACCTAACAGGGAAGAGAGAATCAGGACTGTGAACACTGTCAGGTTTGCTTGACCATGCACCTCTCTCTCCTACAGTCTGTTAATAGTGGAACTGTTGGCAGGCAATCATTAGGTAACTCTCCCAGCATTCATCTACACCAGAATTGCTCCTTAATGGCTCACTCTTGCGTAGAAGGGGAATTGCATGGCACCTGCCCACATGCCGTCTGTTTTTAGCCTGTGCCATCAGTCCCACGCTTCCAGAAGCACTGAAACACACCAGTGCTTTATTATTTTATTTTATTTTTTTTTTAGAACTATATTTATAACTAGGAGAAGAGACAAATTTACACCACAACCTGATGTACCACAATACAGCAGGCTGTGGGAGCCTCAGGGTGCCTTTCCCAACTGTCTGATTAAGTCAGAAACTCACGTCAGAACGTCATCAGGTTTCCTCTGCTGGAGTCTTTTTCCCAAGCCAAATCCAAAGAAGCACACAGCAAACATGGGTGTCACTCCAACAATAGGAGCTGCCATTCCTCTGTATAAGCCTCGGACTCCCTGTAAGAAACATTATCACAAGAATTACTTGGCTTTGCATAGACTTTGCACACATTTTAACTCACTGAGAAGCACAGGATAGCATCAGTCAGTCAAATTAATCAGGGGAATAATGGGGCCTTTTGTTCATTTGCAATTGTACATGTCCAGCTGAGGCTCAGGGCCTGCTGAGGGAAACTGTCCTGGAAAAGAGGGGCACCACTTACACCCTGCTGTTCCAGTGCTGTTCAACCTGTACTTATCTCTCAGGATATGTTAAAAGCCACCTAAGCAGTAGTCCTAATAAACCATGTCAAAATTCATCTCTCAGGTACACAGAAAAATGCACAAGTGTTTTATTAATAAAGTCATCAAAAGCAGCGATGTAAAATCCTGACACTGAGCCTGAGAACACTGAATCAAATTCATTCTTTAGGCAGAGGAAGAGCCAAAGAGACCAGCCTGAACTACACTACTCCCCACACAAACTCAATTATTTTTCCCCCTCTCTTTCCTCAAGTTAAAACTTTTGCATCATAGAACTAACTCCACATTCCTGGTGTTTCCTTTCATGCAGATGGAAAATGCTAATACAGACCCCAGCAGAAGCCTTTATTTAATTTATCTTGCCTCTGAACTGAATTTTTTCCAATAAAAAGGAGAGTTATCTTTCCAGGTAAAGGCTAGATGCCAAATTAAATATCTACTAGCCCATCCACCCCTTCCTCCCCCCTCAAATAAATCAGCGTATCCCAGTATGTGCCTGTACGCCAACTGACTCTGTAATGAAATTGTATCTGCCTGACAACGATCAGACACTCCTGCTCAACCTTCCCACAGGCAGAGTGAAACAAAAGGCCTTGGCAGAGAGGTTTAATACATTTCTTTGTAGAAACTGATGAGTATTGAGTGGGAGTAGAGAGGCAGCGTTACTTTTGAACTTCACATCACAAGGCTGTTATTATGGTTCGGCTCTGACGTCCTCACTTCAGCAGGGGTGTTAAAAAAAACCACAAGGGATTCAGAACTAGCAAAGCATTTCAGCACTTTGTGGGAGAGACTGGGGAAGCGAGATTGCCTTTGGTCATATTAACAAACTCTTAATATCATAATGAAAGTACCATTTCAGATATGAGGCAGATCTTCCATTGAACAGAGAGTTACCTAACAGACCCAGCGGTTAGAAATTGAGACTTCAAACTAGTAAGGAAAAAGTTTGGCTTCACAGACATTGTTTCTAAATGGTAAAGAGCTGCTGGGGAAACACAGGAAGCAGAAAAATGGATTCTATGTCACGTAGTCTTTGAACCAAGGCTGCATGCCTTTCTAAAAACAAACCTGACTATAGTCCAATCATGCGGTATGTCTGATTCAGGAGTGAAAACCACTGGCTGCCTTCTGAAGAAGATTAAATGAAACTACTATAATTGACCCTCTGTTCACCAAAAAAAAAAGAATATTTATAATATTTATAATCTATTTATTAATGCTCCTCTGCATTCTCACAGTTATAGCACGTCATAGAAGAAAGGAACACTTTCTGTTTCTATCAACAAAAGTCATCACCTATTTTTGGATTTCCCCAGACAACTCCAAATACCAAAGGCAGCAAGATTCCACCACTACCCCAACAAAGCCAGCAGACAACTGCCAACAGTCACTCAGGTCTGTAACTTCAGACATCAATATCACACCATTTTGAACTAAAAGCATTTCTTATCTAAAATACAAGGTGCAGACCCGGAGCACGTGGACACTAAGTATTCTCCAAGTTTTGCAGTCTGCTTAAAAGTTTTAATTAGAACCAATTCAGCTGATAACCCCTGGCATTGTACAGTCCCTGGGAGACAACATTCCCACACGGTTCCACTCCTGGCAGGCGGATGACAGGCTAACACAGTACCTCTCCAACAAGAGTCTTTCTGAAGCAGTCGAAGGTCCCAGAATAGAGAGGAGTCTGACCAGGCTGTGGCTTAGGCTGGGTTTGCAGCCGGACCTAGTGAGACAGGATAGGAAAACACTGGTTTAATCTAAAAAAACCCACACAAAAAGCCCCAGGAAAATGTTGTTTTATTAAATATCACCATGGGAACTCGGGTCAGAGAGCAGCTCTACCTGAGTATCACACTGTAAGCTTTGTGCCCAGGCTTGGTGGAAAGATTAAGCTCGTTTTGGCCCTTTGCAGAAGAGATTGAGCTTTTAATTCGTTTGGTAGCTGATGTGTTTAACTAATTAGCCGCTGGGGTGGCGCTGGGCTAACAACCCCGCCTCAGCACCTATGTGCTACACCAGCTCCCCGACACACGCTCCTTCGGGGCCCCGAGCTGACCCCCGGCCTCCCGGTAGCCCAGGGGTGCTCAGGGTCCCGCCGCGGCTCGGGGGTGACCGGGACGGCCGGGAAGACGGGAGGTTTTGTGCGGAGTTTCACAAGGAACCGGCGGCTGACGGGACCCGGCGGCCGCTGGCAGGACGCGGGAGGCCGCCGCGCCAGCAGGGGGCGCCCGGCCACACGGAGGCCCGCCAAGCACCGCCTCCCCGCGGGGCCTGCCGGGAAGTGTTGTCTTCCCGCGGCTCCCCCTGCGCTGTCCGCCTCCCCGCCCAGGGGCTTTGCTGCTCTCCGCGCGGTGCTCGCCGGGAAGTGTAGTTCTTCCCCCCCCCCTCCCCCAGCCCAGCCCCGGACCGGACGGCACCGGGTCCCGGGCTTCTCCGCCGCCTCACCTTGATGGTGTCCAGCGGGTGTCCTACGAACACCAGGCAGACGCCCCCGAAGCCGCCAGCGAAGAAGTTCTTCACGGGGCTGATGGGCTGCGGCTGCTCCGCCATGGCGGCGGCGGGTGAAGATCGGGGCCGGGGCGCTGCGTCCCCGCCGAGCCAGTGCCGCCCCCTCCGCCCCGCGACCTTTACCCCAGTGCCCGGCCGCGCGGCACGCCGGGATACTGGGGGAGGCGAGCGCGGGGCAGGCCGGGAGAGTGGCGGCTCCCGCCCGCGGCGGCGCGGGGGCGGCGGCGGGCTCTTCCCCCGCCGCGCTGCCGGGCGCGGTCATTGAGCGCTGGCAGCGCTTGGGGCCGGGCCGCCGGCGCCTCGTGAGAGTGCTGAGCTGGCACCTTACGGCAGCCCCGCGCCGCTGGCCCCGTGTTCCCCCTCCCGCCCCCGGCGGCTCCGTTGTTTCCCCTCCCCCTCGGCCCGGCCCGACCCGGCCCGGCGGCGGCGGCTGCTGCGGCCCCGCCCGGCGGAAGTGACGCCACGCGGAGGCCGGTGCTTCCGGCGCGCAGGCAGTGGCGGCCCGGCAGGAGGAGCCCAGGGCGCCGCTCCCTGCCTCCCCCGTCCGGCCGCGCTCCCCGGCGCCCGGTAAGTGTTGGGGGGAGGGGGGAGGGGACCGGGCCGCGCTGCGGGGAGGGGGGGAGGCGGTGGGAGACCCCCGGCGGAGCGGCCTGTGCGGCGCCGCGGCGGCGGGGAGCAGGGGGCGCCCGGTGAGCGCCGCCACTGCCGCCTGCCGGGCCCCCGTCCGTCAGCGGGAGGCGGCCCGTCCGGTGCGGCAGGTCCCGGGGCGGAGCGAGCCCCGGCGTGAGGGACGCGGTGCCGCTTCTCCCGAACTTCGGCTCAGTTTGGCGCTCGGGGCCGGGGCCGAGGTCGGGCTGCCCGGGAGGAGCAGAGGAGACCGTGAGCTCTCGGGGGTGGGCTGCGGCTGGGGGGGGGGGGGGCGGCTCCCCGCTCGCCCCGCCGCCGTCAGGGCTCTTCCCCCCCCCCCTTTCGGTTTCCCTGGGTTTTCCTCCCTCTGAGCGAGCAGCCTTCGGGGCCGTGCGGGACGAGCTCGGGGCTCGGTCTCGAACGCCTTACAAAAGAAACGGAGCTTGAGGTGCTTTAAACGGACCGGGCTCCTCACTGCCCGAGCCCGGAGTTACCGCGGAAGGACGGCTCGTTTCGGGTACGCCTCAGATAACTTGTTAAAAGTGATGGTGGGTTAGAAATGGCAGGAAAGGAGCGGGTTAGGGGAGTTGGGAAGGACGAGGCAGTTGTGATAGCCTGAACAAAGGCTGGGAAGTGGGAGGAGAGCATGCAGATTCACGGGGGATGTGTGATATGGCTGCAGGGAGGTCTCTGCAGAGTCATCTGTGGTGGAAAAGGGTGGGTGGGGGGGTGTTGTTTCTAGTTTCTCACTCATGGGATGAAAAAAATCCTATTGGAAAACTCGGTGGAGAAGGGACCGGCGAGGTGTGCAAGCTGCACGTGTGAAGAGGCGACTGGGGATGATCAGTGGATTACAGGTTTGAGTGACGTGGATAAAGGTGCTATTAACACTGATAGGGAGCGTGGGGTCGGGGTGGTGGATGGCTGCAGAGGAAAGAGAGCCAGCCCGTTTGGAGTTTGCAGGGAGAAGTAGCTTGGGAGGCAGACTTGAGTTAGACTTAATTCATTTCAACATTATCAATAAAGAGGTGAGAGAAGACAAAGCCATCTCAAACGGCTGTGAAACACCAGCAGGAAAAGCAGGAGTACCCTACAAAGCATTTACTAGAGAGCTGCTGCAGAAGCAGGTGATAGTGTAGGGC
Organism: Gallinula chloropus; assembly: GCF_964237585.1. Classification (NCBI taxonomy): domain Eukaryota; kingdom Metazoa; phylum Chordata; class Aves; order Gruiformes; family Rallidae; genus Gallinula; species Gallinula chloropus. The sequence continues at coordinate 9,977,151 of NC_140097.1, forward strand.
AAGTGTGAGGTGGGATAATCCAATTTACTGTGTCTGAGGATGGTGAGGTCAGAGAGAGACTGATGGTGGCATATTTGAAGGCATTTTTCTTCAAGAGACCCTGCTATTAAGAACGGTGCTGCAGAGGGGGAGTCAGTAAGAGGGCATCTCTGTGGGAGCTGAGACGCAGCGGAGTGTAGGGGTGGGTGTGTTTCCGAGCTCCTGCAGGGAGGGTGGAGGAAGAGAGGGGATGAAATTGTGTCAGTGCTAGAGAAGATGAGGGAGTATCTTGGATGAGGTTGGTAAAGGGATGGCCTCATCCTCCCTTGGGTAGGAAAGCGATCTGAATATGGTTTAAAATTTTATGATTTAATTTTTGGGATTATGATAACTACTTAATCTAAATGCTCTTTAGTTTTTTGACCCTCTTTTGGGGGGGGGGGGGGATTAACATCTTTACTGCCTTGAAGAGTAGTGCTTTTAAGAATTAGCTGTGTCTTGGTTTGTATTCAGGGAGCTCATCACTGGGTCATAAGGGCATTAGGCCAGGCATTGGGTGAAGGGAGTGCTGCTCCTCGTTCCTTGCTTTGTCCACAGAGCTCGTGCCTTGGTCTTCCTCTCTGTGCACACCTGTGTGACGTTCAGTTGTGTGGGAAGTGAGCTCTTTCTGACAGTGCTGTGGCAGCAGTCACAGCAGTCATCCAGTCTGCAGCCTGTTTTCTGCTTGAAATACCCCATTTCCCTGTACAAACAGTTCCTCTGGTTGTCCAAATAAGTGTGTTAGTGGCACAGAGAAACAGCTCTGTGCTCTGCTGAGCCTCCACCCCAGCGACTGCTACGTAACTGCTGAGGTACCAGGCAGGCCCATCCTTCTACTCAGATACCTAAAAACATCTTGTTTGGATGGGACTCAGTGTGTGTTGACAGAGCAAATGAACCCAGTCTTTTGGGTTGGTTTTTTTTCCTCTCTCCAGAGTGTGGGATGATCTGAGTGAGTTTGCGAAGTTTCCTGACCGCTGAAACGTGCTGAGGTTTTGTGATGCTCTGAGGTCGGCTGAACAAAGCTGTTGCACACCAGGCTGTTAGTGTCACTGCAGGAATGCTCACAACAGTTTCAGAATCTAAAATAAGCTATTCTTTTAACATAAGGTTTAACAGGTAAAGATCCATTGCTGCTTTCATGGAAGAAGTCAGTGTCGACACCGATTAAGCCCAGAACTGAATCGTTAGCTCTAAACAAGGTAGAGGGAGGGACAATGTAGGTTTGTCATGTCTGTCAAATTACATCTCATGTCTGTCTCCTTCACATATAGAGGGGCAGTGCCTCTCTTCCACTGAAGTGCTACTTGTGTTGTGGATGGCTAAGAAATCAAGAGGCAGATGAAAGGAACAAAGACCAGAATTCAGGGGATAATATAATTAGCTCCTGGCCTTCATCCTGTTTCACTAGAGGTTTGTGTCTGCTGAAATCACTGCAGACCCTCAAATTAATTGTGCATCACATCTCTTCCTGGTTATTCTGTGCTGCCTGGTCAGGTTATTGGAAGTAGGAGACAACCAGCCTGAGGAAGAGTAATGGAAATTTGTGGTTGAGATTTCCTGTGCTCTACAGTCGGGATTCTCAAAGCTTGATTATGGTTTCCCTGGCAGCCTCAAATTATGATACTGTGGGAATATATTTTAGTAACAGAGCTAACAACATAGTAGTGCAAAATGCAAGCATGTAAGAAACAAAATGCATGCTGCTTGTGGGAACTATAGCTTTGATTTTATGTACATGTTTTTATATGTTAAACTTAGTTGCAGCATTGTGTTTCAGCCTTTTGTGTTTAATATATTCTCTCTTGAAACAAAATTCTGTGTTTAAATGGAAATTGGTGACTGAGATGATCCTAATTCAAGGTTGATACATGCTGTACTGCTGAGCTGCTTAGAACTCGAATTCATGCTGGTTTAGTTACACAAGCAGAAGGTCTGTAGTTCTGATAAGCAAAGTCAAATATGTGAATTTTCTGATACAAGTGAGAATCTGAAAAAAAATAAATTGACTGTTCTGATGCTTCATGAATAGCAGCTGTCGACACTTGAGCATCAGTTTCTACATTCAGAAGGTAGTAAGTGTATATTATTAAGGTAATAAAATGAGATCATTTTATTCTTTCATATGTAAGGCCCAAGACACTTCACATCCAGCAGAACCTACTTAAAGGGATTAACTGACTTCACCATTTCTTTTGAGGTTGTACTGTATACAAGAGATCTGTTTGCTTGTCTTGTTTTTCCAAAGTCCCACTTCAGGGCTGTATTTTTGAAGCAATATGGACTTGTACAGGGTATCACGGGTTGTCTTTCTAACTCCTGTGCTCGTAGTTAAGGGTTCCTGTGGGTGAAACAGCTCTGATGCTTTTCTGCAGGGCTTCAGGCTGTCAGTAAAAACTTTAAGTTGTAGATCTAGTTGTACCTCTGAGAAGGTCTGAAGTGAAGGTTATGGAGCCGCTTTCCAAATGTCGAAAGCCTCAGGGCCTGCCCTGGGTGCTAGGGTGAAGGTAAGAAGCCAGTCTCTGGGGCTTTAGACCTTGGCTGTAAGAGCAGGTTTGGCTTTGCAGGAGGAGTCACAGTGGATGCAAACTAGGGACCTTGCACAGCAGAATGTTCTCCTTGCCTTTGGGTCGGCCTGTGCCTGGCTGTTGGATCACCGACGGGATGTTGACGTGGCCTCTTACCATGTCTTAGGCAACAGAGCAAAATAAATGTGTTTTTTTTCCCCCCTCCCATAGGAGACACAGCTCAGATGAAATCAAAAGAACGATAAAGTCTGGAGGAGAGAAAGAAGCTGCAATCGCTTTCCTGGCCTGCAGTTTGACAGGGCATTAAGATGTCCGTGGACATGAACAGCCAGGGCTCTGACAGTAATGAAGAGGATTACGACCCTAATTGCGAGGAGGAGGAAGAGGATGAGGATCCTGGGGATATTGAGGATTATTATGATGGGGTAGCTAACGATGTGGAGCAGCAGGGAGCAGATGCCTTTGATCCAGAGGAATATCAGTTCACCTGCCTGACCTACAAGGAGTCGGAGAGCACTCTGAATGAACACATGGCCAGCTTGGCTGCCACGTTAAAGGTGAGAAGAGGTTTCTGCTCTAACACAGGTGTAGATTAAGGCTGTGCTTGAAAAGGTAACTGCCAAGCACACAATTTGAACTAAAAGCTGTGGTGATGTCTCTGTTACGGGGGGTTGGAGAAATGGTACTGAATTCCCCAGTTCAGAACTGAATGCTTAGGACTGTTGCATCCTGATTCTGAGACCTGAAGAATTGTCCTTACTGAATTGTAATTCTTACAATTTTATTTTTTCTACAGAGCTGAGGTTTGTGACTTAAAATTCCTGAGGTCTAACTCTGCCTAAGCACAATGCACAGAGGCTATATAGAAAAGAAACAAACCAAATCTGAAATGGTGCAGATTGGTACATCTGTGTTTTAAGATAACTGACAGAGAGGAAGACATGCTAAAATTCTGTAATTCTAACAAAAACACCTTTCTTTGTTGGTTCTGAGAGAATAATCATAGACTTTCAAAGAGATAGATGAGCTGTCATGCCAGGTATTAACCCTACTGTTGCAGTGACAGCAATTAAAGTACAATGAACTTGCCAGCTCTTGTAGTGACTAATTCATCACAAAAGAGTCACACTTCAAGTCAGCTCCGTGGTATTATGCTCAATAAGACTTTTGTGAAGTTTTATTTCTCTTTCTGCACTACAGTGATCAGTTGCACACCAGTCATAAGAGGAGGTTCCTCCTCTGCCTCGCCAATGTGCTCTGGGCCTGCTGCAGGTCAGAGGAATGCAGTTTCCTAAGCTCTGGGTGTTGATGCTGGGTTGAAGTTACCAGTGTATCTGCTTTGTAACAGGTTTTGTAGTGCTCGTTCTCTCCAACTCCTGAAAGCAGGACAGGTGACAGCAGCATATAAAAACCCATGCTGGATAGGTTTTCATAGGAGCATTTTCACTTCCTTTTGTGTCAAGAACCTGCCTGAGTGTTTGCTCAAAAATGAAGTGCTACACATTTTGGTTTGTGCACGACAGGATAAAAATAAATTTGGATGGAAACCTGAAAACCTGTGATCTTGTAAGCTGTGTTCTAAGCCTTCAGCTCTTGGAAGTGCCACAGTAACTCTGTTCGCTAGCAGCAGTAGTACAAGAATTGCACTTTTCTTGGAAGTCTGTTGTGGATCTGCAGCATGTGCTTTTTTGTTTCCTGGCATCCTTTCTACAATACTTGAACCTCTCTTGTTTCTTCCTTCCCCTCTTTCCTCCCAAAAAAACTTGTCATTTTGTTAGTTTTTTCTGAGACAAAGTGGAGTGGAAAGAATTTGCGTTGAATTAAAAGCACAGAGATGAAGGAAATTGAATAGAACATGTTGAACTGTTATCATTATTTTCCATTGACTTAATAGCTATGCATAAACAGGACAGGCTTTCTGAGAACTGTGTTAACTTCTTTCCTGTAACTTGCTTGAGCTCCAAAACTCTTTATTTCTTTTGAAGAATACCTTTCATAGCATGTTGGGATTTTTGGACACTGGTGATTTGTTCTTTTGGAGCTAATTCATTTTGGTGATTTCAGCTCCTTCCCCATGTGACAGCTCGTGGTTAGGTAGTGGTTTTCAGCATTAGCTCATATTTAAGGCAGAGTGATTGGCCTCTGACAGGGAAAAATGAAGGTAAATTAAAGACTGTTTTCAGGAGGTGCAGTGTTGAAGGCAAATCCTGAAATGGTATCCGAGCAATTTGCTATCATGAGAAATGAATAGGCTAATACAGCTCCCTAAAGCAAAGAAATACAAACTCAATAAATGGGCTTAAAGCCTTGTTTGAATGTTCTGCCACTGTATATTGTCATTAGGTGATTCATTTTCTGAAGGTCACATTGGGAGGGGAGGTGTATTGAGCATGATTTTTTTTCTTCTTTGTGGCATGTTGTCTACATCTTTTTAAGACCAGAAACAGGTATTCAGAGTTTTATGTCCTCATACCTGCAATCTGTACTGTTAATAGCTAGTAACTATCTCAATGAATATTTCATGTGCTCTGCTTGTTAACCTTTCATACTTTTAAAAACTGTTTTACTCAGTTATTTCAGGCTGATTGTTCAACTCCTGTTTTCTTAAGTGTCGAGGTAAAGGGTGATCTTCCTTGGAAACCCTCTTGACGACCTTTTTCATTCCTCATGAGTTACAGCTGACCTTGTCCTCCCAGACAACTGAAGGAACCTTGCATTGGCTGGCTAAATTCACATCAGGTGTCAGCACCTTTCATGTGTTTAAAAGGTTGAATGTGACCTCAGAAGAGAGAGCCTCTTCAACAAACATGTGTTTGCCTACATCAGATATAGACAAAAATTGGTTAAAGTCTTAAGTCTGATTAAGTATGAAACCCAGCATGGAGGTAGATGCATGCTCATGTATCCCTTATTGTTAGAGGAAACTTGGACCTTGATTTCTCCTCGTTTTTTAGCTCAGAGGAATTCTGTACAGAAACGTGAGTAGAAACGAGGTAGCAGTCGATAGTACCCATTGTGCTGTGTGCCAACTGTGCAGCTTACAACTGTCATTATTCCAGAAGCTACTGAAGCTAGAGGGATTTTGTAAGCAGTGCTCTGAAACTTCCTTCTTATCTTGGTTTTTATAAGAACTGTGAGCAGATCCTTGCTTTCCAGGAAAAAGATGAAATACTTGCTCCTTGGTTAGTGCTTTTAATCTGGAGGTCTGTTTGTGGAGAGCTCACTAAATTTAGGACTAAAAATTAGGACAGGGGGCTCTCTGTTGAAACATGCCAGAATATCAAATGAATATTACTCTAAACTCTGATTCTCTGACCCAAAAGGGCTGTGATTTGAAGCAGATCACCTTTAATTCCTCGAAAGGTCACTTGACCAACAGTCAACACTTGATAAGAACACTTGGTAAGAACACTCTTGAAACCAGGATGGCATCTATCACCTACAGACCAGCAAAGGAATTTACAACAGTTCTTTTAAAAAGGAAAAAAAAAATCGTAAAATCCAATATCTTTAAGAAGTAATGAATTAGAATTGTCTCACAATAAGTTTGTTTTCAAGGTAACTGTCAAATCATCACCTCGGGACCCTGGCAGGAGCAGTGCATGCACGCAAACCGTGTGATACTTAACAGTTATACAAACAAAGTTGACCTTGTTGCTGGGGAGCAATTAAGTGTGTGATGATGTCACACTATTTTTGTTAGTGAATGATGCTTCCTGGCTTTGCTGAGGGTGTCTCTACGAGTCTGGAATATCTGCTGATGTTCCAGATAACTGGCAGTAGTTTCTGTTTCAGTGGCGAGATGGATCTTTCTAGTTTTTACCAAATCCTTTAAACTGCTGGTCTTTACCACCAGGTAAAACAGTTGTAATTACAGGATATGAAAAAACAAAAACCCAAACCGAAGTCCCATGCCTTTAGATCTTTTTAGAAGCTGATTATCAGTCAGGAGGAAGCTAAGGTAGTTCTGTGCATACAAGGAAAGACAATTGTATTGTTTTTTCCAGGCAGTTGATAGTGGTGTTGTCTTTCCACTAAGACCAAAGGAATTATAAAACTGGAGAACTTTTTCTTCTGCTCCTTCTCAGTATCTGATAATATTTACCAGACAGCAAAAAGCTTGCTTCCCTTGCTCCTTGAAATAACAGCTTGCAACGTGTTGGTTTAGCCCTGTGAAGAGTAAAACTTGGTAGATGCAATAGTTATTTGGTGTTGTGACCTAGTGCTCAATCTATTCATCCAGAGATAAACCAGTTTTCCATGTATTCTTGCTCACCTTATTGATGTCACTTCTTCAATGCAACCAAATTAGCATTTGCTCATAAAACCCCAGCCTGCTGAAACCGTTCCACACACGCAGAGTGGGCAGTTGTAGAGCTGCTTGGTGAGTGCTGGCAGTGGTCCTTTTCAGATACCACCCTCAGCAGATCCAGAGTGGTGTGTGTGGAGATGGGGAGGAGGCCTGTGTGAGCAGCACTGCCCCAAGGAGCTGGGCTCACAGAAGGTCAGTACGGTCACGTACAGTCTGTGTGGAGCCAGGTGTGAAGGCGCTGGCGTGCGTCCCTCCCTGTATCCCCAGTGTGTGCGATGGGATGCTGCTCTGAACAGACCTGCAGCATTGCAGGGTCATCCTTCTTGATGCAGCAACAACTTCATGAACCTTGCAGTCATCAAAGACTAGCTGTAGGTACGTACCTCGAGTATGGGGGAGGTATTAAAGCCCCTTGGAACATTAAAATGCCTGTACCTGTGAACAAGAGTTTGGAAAATTTGTGTTCAGTGTTGGTGTCCTTAAGAACCAACATTGGTAAATATTAGTAAGCAGTTAGCAAATATTTAAAGATCATTTATTATAAATGGCAGACCCTGATAGGCAAATTTGACTCCTCCACAGAACCTCTGTGGTGCTGTTTGACAATGATAACGTGCTGTTTTGCAGTACCTGTAAACCCTAGATTAGTCAGGACATGCAGGTTTAGATCTGTACCGTTTCTGTGTTTTAATATCAAGCCAACATTATGCAGGGATCCAGCCTGAAGCTATAACCCTCAGGAGCACACATGTTTGAGATGTATCTTTGTCCTTTAGCTGCTTTTTGTTCCCAAACAAAGACCCTGGATCAGTTCTGCTGTGCAAAAGCTGCCTAGCAGGTTGACAATGCCTGTGTTTTAGTAGGGTGTTAAACACCAAGAGAGCATGAAAACATCCATAACAGTCTTCAGTGTGTATTTTATTTTCAATCCTAAAGGTTGGTTTGTTGTTGGGTTTTGGGGGTGATATTTTTTTTAAGCATTACAAGTTTTTGTAGACTTCTGGTCAGTAAGATAAGAGAGCTCTTGGAGAGCCCATGCCTTGCAACCTTGTGACGTGAAGTCATTTGAGGAGAGAAATCAGTTTTGTTCCTTGTGGCCTAGGACTGCAGAAATTCTCAGCTTGGTTGGAAAAATGAGCCACAAATGTGGAGGGTGATTATAGCCCACACATTTCTTCGTGATTCACGCCTTAAGTGTATCTTACAGCCAGTGTGACTCTGCAGTGAGCAAAAAAAAATAAGAGGAATCTGTTCACAGCTGTTGATGAGTATGATCTTGGTGGGAGGTAGAGGCAAGACAGAAGTCATTGAAAATGCCAAAAGGATCTTTCAGTGACTTTCATGTTGGAAGCTTAGAGCTGGACAGCACGAGCACAGGAATGGTGTGAAGCAGCCAAATTTGTGTGCTGTGCCTATTAAGGATGGTGCAGCAGAAATGAGCTACGTTGTGTGCTTTTGCAAAGCAGATGTTCCTCATCATCATCTTTTATTATCACAAAAGCAAAAAAAAAAATGCCCTTAGGAGCTGGGATTGTTGAGTAAAGGGCTATGCTGTTTGGGACTGCACAGGGATTACTCACTGCAAAGGTGCCTAAGCCCCACGCTCTGCCTGTGCGTGCTGCTGTGGTGGTGTCTGTGCACCAGTGCTTTCCAGTTTGGGTTGGCTGCCCCGTGTCCTGAGCCACTGGACATGATGATGTGAATTTGGTTTATTACCTGCCCTTTGCTTCTCCCCTATACATCCTCTGCATCCTCCTTTGTCAGCCACAGAGACTTGTTTACTACTGTGTTTTGCTAGGAAATCTCTGGGGCAGAGGCTGAGCCTGGGGCAGGGGCTGAGCCCAGTGCAGCAATGGGACACGTTGCTGGGGGTTTTGGCAGTGTACACTGGGTGCTGATGCTCTCAGATGCTACATTACAGTGGAAAAAATACTTCCAGTGAGTACAGCTGGGGAGTCTAGTGTCAATTGTCTACCCATGTGCTGTCTTACAGCTTTCTTGCTGCATTTCTTTTGCTCTACATCTTTCAAAGAAGAAGTCTCATAGCTATTTTGTAATAATGCCTTCTGGCATCCCATCTTGTTTAAGTCTTTCTCTTTTTTTTTTTGCTTCTCTTTAATTTATTTCCGAATCTCCTCAGGAAGAATAGCCCAACAGCTTGAGAAATGCGTGTGTTGAGATTTCCTAGCTGAGTCCTCCTGATCCTGCTTGTTGGCAGCTGCAGCTGAAATTGTTGCTGTCCTGTGTAGGAGAGCGGATGGATTAAAGCAACGTGGAAGTGCAGAGAAGGAGTTAGAATTTAACCCAAGATCCCCTTTCTTCAGTAGGTGGCCAGCTAGGTTGTGCACCAACAGCTCTATGAGCTGGGTGTGTAGCTCTGGCAGTATTTGTCACTCCCAAATTGCAATCTGCCTCCGAAATATCCTTCTCATCTTATGGACTGACACTAGGTCTCTGCATGCTGGAGGATGAGTGATGGGGTACAGGCTGAAACCCTGTGATGAAGCAGCTTGCATAGAGCTGTTTGTCAAGGCCTTTCTGTGGTATCCACATTGCAGCTTCCAACTCTAAACTGCATTTCATTCCCCAGTGCAGCTTGTAATCAGAAGAGGGGCTGAAACGTCAGACAAATTGCAAGCAGTCCTGTGAGTGAAACCTAGAGATGGAGGGATTTTACCACTTCTTTTTAAGCTTGACTGAACCCAGGAAAAAAACCCAAAACAACAGGGTATCTGATTTTGTTGTAACTTTGTCTTTTTTCTTCTGAGTTAAATTAATTTGACTTCAGTTTTGAAAACAGCCTTCTAATGCTCAGAAACCCCTAACGGAGACGGAGGACTTTGCTACAAGGCTTTGAAGACTTTTGGGGTGTTTATGGCAGGTGATGTCAATCACAGCCTGACACCCTGCAACCTCACGGTTTTCTACCAGGATTGCATTTTGGCATCTGCTTACAAAAGGGTTACATCAAAGCAAAGGGGGAAATGAAGTCCAAAAAAAGGTTCTTTGTCATCTTTTTATTTCTTAATTCCTAGTATTTCTGTAGTTTTCCGAGAAATCCTCCAGTGAAACCAAGGCAGTCATTTAGTTTCTCTGGTGGGACATAGAGGGCATCAGATCTACTTTCCACATGAGAAATGAGTATAAAATAGTATTTTTTTCCCATCTGTGGGCCACTTTATCACCTCAGTGTCTATAAGTAAAGATGTCAGAAGGGGTTTTTTTTCTTCAGCAAAGTTATCCAATACAAAGTATGGCTGCTTTCTAAGGTGTTACTATTCTCTACCATGAACTCAGTTCAGTCTCTATTTTGTCCATGGTTGCTCACTAACAGCAACAGTTGGAGGCTCTTGCTCTGTGTGTTTTTAGGTGTTTTGATGCAAGACAGGATATCTTCCCAAATTCATCCTTTCCTTGTAGAACTAACAAAAACTATTTGTGGCTTTAAAGAAATGCTTCTCAAGATTAATCCTATTTGCTTAAATCTATTGGTATAAAACCCCCTTTGACTAAGGGAAGCAAGAGATGGAAGGCATTTCTTTTTACCAGGTTTGTGTTCATCTCAACCAGACATTTCAGTGCAACCCTGATCTAACATGAATTGTCATCTTGGTGCAGAGCCACAGAATGTCAGCTCCAACCAGATCATCATAGCTCCAACTTGTTCTGAATTGAATCTGTCTGAGAATCATGGGATGGTTCTTGATTTAAATTCCTGGTACTGTATCTCTGCAAAAGTGAGGATTAAAACACACCCCCAAAAAAATAGGCCATCCCTTGGAGAAAAGTGAAATGAACTCCTGAGAGATGCATGCCACATAAATATGCATGAGCAATTTCTGTAAAATATAAGCTCTACAAAAGATGATGGTTTTTTAGCTTTTAGGAAACATTTCGGGCTGAATTAGCAGCTGTCAAAGTGACACGTTTTTCTGCTGTAGAGAGATGAAACTTCAGCTCTTCAAATAACATAGCTTATCTAGGGGAGTGAGCTGATAGTTGTCTCAGAGCTCTCCAAACCCAGCAAGGTACCTGCAGAGCTTCTGTGCAAGTTCTTTTGATGTTGTCTTGTCCTAGAGTCTGGTACTTCAGAAGTGTGAGGACGTTATTTTTCTTGGGGAGCAAAGAACCCAGGAGATAATATTTTTATTATTATTCTACTATTATTTCTGTGCTTTCTTCCAGGCAGTGAAAAGGTGTGTGTTTAATGTGATGACACCGCTGCTTTGTTCTTCTTCCAGAATCTCATTTGTCCAGCTCTGTGTACATTTTTCAGCCTTTTTCTTTGCACAACTCCTGTGGAGTCTCTCTCTTAGGCAGAGCAGCTTCCTCTTGGCACCCTTCCTGTGTGCACGGATGCTGTGCTGCTTTTCCAGTGCAGTCATAAACACTCGTGCTTGGTGCCCATTTCTGGCAATCAGCAGCCTTCTGGCACTGGGAACCCAGAGTTAAGATGACCGAGGTTTGGAAGAAGCTTCTGAGGCGACCAAGTTCCTGTTTTAAGGTGAAACTAGAAATGGCAGATCAGATGAGATCCTCCCCTCTCTTCAGCTTTTCCACCCCGTTGTGAAGAAAGCAGCATGGTCTTCAGCTGGACACTTTCCCGGTTCAGATTTGGACTGAGCTGATCTTTGGTCTGATGGTGAGAAAACAGGGAAATGAGAATAAGGGAAAGAGAGAAACTTTTTAGCATGACTATTGCTTTCAGCTTTTTATCTTCTGAACTTCTGGGGAAGTCAAGTTACGTAGAAGTGCTGGCACAGTTTATCAGCTGCAGACAAAACTGAAATACAAGTGCGGCATCTAGAATACGAATTGCCTTCTGCACTGTGCTCTGTGGAAGTGTTTTACAGGAGGAATCTGCTGCCAACAAGACACTGAGTGGGCTAGCTCACTGTCTTTTTTGGGTCTTTGTATTCTGAAACGAGAATAGGAAAGTGTAAAGGAAGCTGGCACTTTATCAAAGGCACCTTATTTTATTTGGTTTCTGTCTGAGGCAAAGCATTATTGTTCTTGGATAGCCTGGGATTCTTGTGGCACACAGTGACTGATTGGGGATTGAATCAAAGCTCTTTCTGAAACCCTTTATAAGTTTGAGATCTTTCATTGTGTGAAACTTCTGACTGTCCAGTAAGTTCTGCATTGGACAGTGTGCCCAAAGAGCAGCCAAGGCTTATTTCCTGAGCTGTGAGGCTGCAGTGGATGTCTAGGGAGGGGACATCAATGGTTGCTAACTGGATGGTTCAGCCATGGGTATTAGCTTCTATACATTGCTCCTCTGGTACTGTAAGGTAAAGAGTTACATACATATGGAACAAACTTCTGATTGCAGTGGTATTTTCCTCTGCTCAGCATGTTTTGGCTCCTACTTACAAAGAAATACCTCAATTATTCTGGGGTGTTACTGTGGAAGAACTGGCTGACTTTGTACAATCCTTCAGGCGTGGTGAATGTGCAGTCATTGAAGAGGCTGGGGAGCACTGCTAATCAATAGAAGCAAGCTTTTGTTAAACACTTGGTTTTCTTTGCATGCTTATTTTCTTGAATCTCTCTGGTAAGGTTGGCCCTGCTGGTATTCACATTTGCCTTCTGAATTACTGGTCTTGCTGTTGGTGAGCAGGGCGTTGATTATTGTGTAGGGACACTCCACTCAAACAGGCCCAACCTCAGCCTCATCACCTATCTGCTCCTCTCCCACCCCTCCTTCCTACAGGTAGAATGTTGTATGTCTTTTAAACATAAGAACTAGTGTTTCATGCCAAGCAGACTGTGGGTACGCTGCTGCAGTTGGCTGCATCTGGGACTCCTTGTCTGCAAGGTTATGTGGGCTCCAAGCTGGTAGTATCAAAAATTTTTCTGCTTCAGGGCTTCTATGAAAGTGGACTCATGTCATGAACCTGGCTTTATGAATTGAAAACATTTTATTCTTGTGTGCTTTTATGATAAAAGTAATGAAATGACCACTGCAGCTGGTCCAGCCTGTGCTCACAGTTGGAGCAAAACAGGAATGGTCACGGAAGCTTAATTTGGCATCTTTCTGGAGCATTAATTCCAGATGTTGCCTGACAATTTGACTCAAAAGCATTGGATTCTGTTAGGGAAGTTTGCTAGATGTCAGAAATGTGTAAGCAGGTATTTGTATTTCTCTCTCCCTCTACATCTTCATTCCTGAGTGTACTTGGTTCCTCCTCTGGGAACAAGCGAGTTCATGGAGTCATGATTCTGCAACCGAGTCTACACCTCAGGCCCTGAAAATCAAACTGAAAAATACTCATTTTCATACGCTACAGATGAACTTCCCACTGAAGTCTGGTGGCTCGGTGGGGGTTTTGTTTCACTGGGATGGTGATTCTTCCTTACTGCTGCTGAGAAATAACTTCATCGCTGCCAGAGAACATTAGCGTGTGGTTTGCATTCGCAGGAAACCACATTCACTCCTGATGCTTGTTTGTTTTACAGACGTGAAATGCAGGTGTCTTCCTTTGTTACCAGCAAGTCAGAGGTGTCTGTCTGGGTCTGCCAGGCTGAGGGGCTTAATATAACAACCCACATGAGGCTCGCAGTGGCACTTCACCCCTCCATGCCGGAGCAGACTGTGTGTGCTGTCAGCAGCAGCCCTGTGTGCCACGCTTCATCTAATCACAGGCTGCTGTGCTGGGAGGGAGGGCAGCACCGCCCGGGCAGCCTTTGTTTTCTGAGGCTCACATCGCTGGTGAAGTTGAGGAACGTGACACAAACCAGACCTTGCACAGCATGAGGGAATGTTTCAGTTCTTCTAGAAAAGAAAAAAAAAAGGATTATTTGAAGGTTGAAAATGATTCTTTCATTATTGGGATTTCTTAGTGGCCAGCAAAGTGAGCAAATGGGGAAGTAGAGGTGGATGGGAGCTGTTTAAAACCCCCCAGCTGCAGTGTGTGTTGGTGCTGCCCTGGTTTAGCTCCCTGAACCAACTGTCTGGTGCCGACAAATGCCAGTGTAGTATCGAGTGGCAGTAATAGGCCAGTTGTGTTGTGAAGCTGCACCTCTTTGGGGAGGTTTAGAAGAGTGATGAATATGCTGCCCATGTGTGTGCAGGGCCTGTCTGATTTGTGGAAGGAGCAGCTCTAGGTTTTTCCTTCCAGGGTTGTGTTGGGGTTGCTGTGTATCTCTATCAGCAGTACATAGGATCCTGTGATTCACCTGTAGCGGGATTCAGGAAGGATGACAGCTTTTCAGCTGATGAGTGGGACTGACAGCATCTTCAGGGGTTGGCAAAAATGGAGCACTTCCTGCAGCTGGGACAGAACCAGTTCTGTTCTCTTAGTAGAGGGACATGCTATGGATGGCTTGTCTTGGAGTGTGGGAGGTAGAGCCCTTTAGGGCCAGAGGGTGTTTAAATGCAGAATATGTATTCCAGGCTTGCCCAGGTCCTTCTTAGTGACCAGAGGAGCAGCAGGGGTCGTGAGCCTTCTGAATACACCTGGAAGAAGTGTCTTGTTTGCAAGAGACCTGCTTTGTTTGAACTCCCTAAGCCTGATAAAGGTGTGCAGGGGTCAAGAGGCAGGTTGAAGGTCCAGCAGCTCAGTAGATACCTGTCTTTCAGTGGGTGCAAGCCTTTTTGGCCGCCAGACCAGCCTGCTTTCTGAAGTAAGCTAACACACAGAAGCAAAGAGTAACTTGCCATATTACAAGGATATAAGCAAACTTTACATGTGTTGCAGTATTCTGGAGGATGCTCAGGCTAGCACAGATCTGCCAGGGGTCTACATAACATAAGCAAATCTGCATGGAAATAGTCACTGTCACAGTAGCTTTCCATCTTCCTATTCCAGCCCAGCATGTAACTTTCTCCTCTGCAGTGAAGTGTTTTGATTGTTTTTCCCCTTACCCTTTGCTGTCACAACTTGTCTGCATTTGCTGCTTGTTCCTGCCTCTCTAGCTCATTAATCTGTATCTCTCTCTGCCCTGTGGTGCTACTTTGCACCCTTAGCAAGGACCCTGATCCCAGTCTCTGAGTCATCCGGGTCTCTCAAGTGCCAACCACAATCAGGACTGGATGTGGGGCTTCCATGAACAATTAAGCCAATCAGATGTACCCAAACTAACCCTACATTGCAGATACACTAGTTGGGAACGTTATGTCTGGTAGTTCAATGGGAATTGAATCTCACTGGGATATTGTGCTGAGCTTGTAAGATTTATTTGTCTTAGAAGATTGTCATAGTCCTAAGAGGTATGGCCTCAAAATATGCTTAACTTGACTTTTTTTTTAATTATTTTTATTTTCCACCTAGGTATCGCATTCTGTTGCAAAGCTAATATTAGTTAGTTTCCACTGGCAAATCTCAGAGATTTTGGAAAGGTAAGTGTAAATGTTCTTATCTCTCCTGTGCTCAGTGCTTTTCCCCCTTGTTTTGCAGGAATGCTGAGGGTGGTCCATAGGTATCTTTCTCACAAGTGTCTTTGAGCCTGAAAGCAGGCCACACAGTCCATTCCAGGGAGCAGAGCTAAACCACTGTTGTGTTGAAGCTACATTGCTTGTAAGAAATGTGTAAACAGAGAGAGGGTAGTGGTGGCAAATGTCTTTCAGTCTGAGGAATTATTGCCATGCTGGGAATCCATTCAGCTTAAACTTGGAGGTAACAGATTGAGAGGGATGCATCCATATTTATTTATTTTAACAAATATAAAAATAACCTGTGTTCTGTTTTGCACATATGAGCCCTAAATCACAAGGGAGCACTGAACCTGTGCTGGTGGAGTCTTGGGTAGTACACTCACATTGAAGCTTTTGATCCTTCTGAACAGCAGTGATTTTTGGGGTTTTTTTCCCCCAAGCTGACAAGCATTTGGAGAGCAGAAGTGAGAAGTGCAACCCCTGTCTTGCTTGGTCAGTGTGACTGTAACAAAGTCCTCCAGCTGATTTCAGAAGGAGGGTTCGGACTCGGGAAGCGTGTCCGGAGGCACTGCTGTCTGGCAGCCCCTCCAGAAAATACTGGCTCAGAACTGAACATTGTCTGAAAATAGAGAGCCTATCAGTCTGACTCACTCTGCCATGCCATTTTTGGCCCTGTAGCCAGCAAACTTCATCCAGAGAACATATGGGAAATGCATCTCATGTATGGGTATTGTTGTGGCATCTTTGGTAACTGGCTTGTATGTTACCGTGCATCCTGTGAAAGCTTTTCTCCAGGGAATGTGGAGGGTGAGATGCCTGCATGGCAGCTCAGGGGGTTTCTGCAGGTTAACAAGATTTAAGCAGGAGGAACTTTGGGGGAGGGTTTAACTTCTAAACCTATGACTTTGCAACTTGTTCTCCAGTTGATCTGGTCCTCAAACTCATTTTTCAAATGAAAGCTGCCTGATACAACTATAAAATGCTATCAGGGAGGGAGGATTTACAGCACAGTCACAGCAGTGATGCTGCTATTTCTCAATTTACTGAGACATGAGCATTGCTCTGCAATGGAAATCACAAACAGCAAAACATGTTCAATCCTAAAGCTGCTGATAGACAGCTTCATGTGCCTAAGAGGTGATAATCTGTCACTAAGTTAATACTTAACTAGATAACAGACTGGAGTCAGAGTAAGACCTGACCAGGATAGCTTGATTTTACAAAGGAATAAGAGACAGGAGCCTTGCTGGAGTGTGTTATAATGGGCAGTACCTTAGGACTGATCTAGGAGTGTGGATAGAAAAATCTTAGCTTCAAAAATACTTATTTGGGGGGGGAGGGAGAGAATTGTAGAAAAATATTCATCAATGAATGTGAGAGAAATGTTAATGTGTTACTGGGAGAAGTATTGTTCCCGTTTCTGATTTTGAAGAAACTCACAAAGTTTCATTGATGAGAGTTCAGCTCGTTAAGTGGAGGAACCTCACAGAGGACACACTTCCACTCTCCTTGTTGAAACCTACCCTACCATTTGCACAGAGCTTATTATTCAGCTGAGAGGGATTGATTCAACAAAGCAAAATGTATTCAGAAATTGATTTGATCATTCTTCACTTGCCTTTTCAGGCACAAGTCAAATGCTGCCCAGTTGCTAGTAGAAGCACGAGTTCAGCCCACCTCATCCAAACATGTAAGTATGCTAACTATTTTGGTCTGTTCCCTTGGCAGACACCTCTGACCCACCTCATCAGAGGATTGCATTACTAATGGCATACTCTGTCCTGTATTAACCCTTGCAAACTCAGGTCCAACACCCTAACTCCATGCTGGGTTTACTTTTTAAATGAGAATGCATTCAAGAGATGTCTTAACATTTAAACAGCAGCCTTGCTATTGCCTTGCAAGTGGTATTCCAGAAAATTCAGCTCATTTTTTTGGGGCATGAGTGATGGTACACAGCAGAAGGAGCAGAGTGCATGGGTTTGACTGCTTCTTCCAATCCTGCTGTCTCTGTAAAAGACACTCAAGGGAAGCTCTGGCTGCACAGAGTGAACAGAGCTTGTCTGTGGTTGGAACAGATCTTTATTTCCTTCTTTCTTTTTTCTTTTCCCCCTGAGATGGCTGTGTGCTGTACTGCTCTGCTCAGGGATGCTTAAGCCAAATCTCCCAGTGGTGTTGCTGCTGAGCCAGTCAGTAGTGATATTTGAACCACCAGCCTGTGTTTTGCAGCCAGCCCTATACAGGTCTTTAGATGCCTTCTCCCTCAACCCTTAAATAGAATCTTGTTGCATGTTTACAGGCTTCATTCACAGTGGGTGTCTTGGTACAATCCACAGTTTCCCAGGAGCACGTTTCCATGTGTCAGATTTTGAGTGATAAAGTATTGTATATGAGAAACGCTCTTTGGGTTGGGGGGGAGGGGAAATTTTAACAGCCTGATTTGGCATCTGAGCTGACTTGTAACTAGCAGAGAGTGAAAATGCTAAAACAGCTGACTGGAGTGAGTTTCATGGACTCAAAATAAATTATTGGCCTGGAGTCCAGGGAAAAAATAAAATCTTTGTTATTTGACATCCCTGCAAATTAGTCTGTGCATTTTGAGACTTGTCTGAATCTCCTATCAGCTGTCACCTACATGCTGCCTGCTGCAGTGGTGATTGCAAGTTGGAAAGAAAGATACTACTGTGCAAAGGTTAGTTGAAGTCTTGACAGACGTGGTTCAGTGGGCAATTCATTGCAGTGGCTGTGTAGGACAAGTTGCTCTGTGCTTCAGCTCCACATGCAGGATGATGATATTTTTGGGGGTGATGGTTATACTGTGGAGTAACCCACCTTGTTGGGAGATGGGTTAGTGGGGAGCTCAGAGGGACAGCTTACAGAGGTTTGAGGCAGCGCTCGCTGCGCAAGCGGAGCAGTTGATGCAGACAGTCTAAGTTGCAGACTTAGTGAATCTTGTTCTGGTCCATAAGTGAGGAGGCTGCTTAGAACAAAGTCGCTTTATTGCCTTTTGTGTGTGGTCATGCTGTAGAACAAACTCTGCTGGTCATGTGGCTGCAGAGCGTGGTGCTGCTGCTGCTCCTTGCTCCTGGCATGCAGAGCTGGGCATGGAAGCTGGCAGCTGTCTTGCACAGGCTTCTCGGAGCAGCAGAGGTTTAAGTGTATGAAAAGTGATTATATGACTGCTCAGAAAAAAAGGAAATAGGAACACAAAAGCCAGGCTCTACAAAGCTGGTAGTAGTTTTGTGTGCTAGACCTGGTTCTTTGGGTCCTGAGGGTGAGCTGAGAGGTGTTAGAGGTTAGATCTGTTGTCTGGGGATTAGCTCTGCGCTACCCGAGGGGAGATCCAGACTGCTTCCCAGTGGTTTGGTGAAGCAATAGCAGAACTATGGCTGACTTGAAACAAACCCTCTAATCCTTTTCAGCTGAAGGGATGATGCCTGCTTTGCAAAATATGGCATAGGCAGAAGGTGAGAGGTCTGAGATGTGATGGTCTGTGAACTCCTCCTGCCCACTGTAATAAGCTGTGCACCTTCAGTTGCCCCCCTCTTACCCAAAATCACTGTCCAGTAAATGGCACCGTGAAACCTGCTTCCAGCTACAGCCGCTCTCCAGGGCCTGTGGAACAGTGATGGAGTCCAACCCAGCTAAGAAACCATATCAGTAAATTCAGGGAAGGACTGGCACAGTCCTCATGCCCTCATTTTTCAGGAGTAAAAACCAGAAAAGTCAAGGTGAGCTCTGGGTAGCACTGGATCAGAGGCAGGGGCTGCTTGGTGACTATCTGTTGAGCTCCCTGATGTTAAAGAGGTTCATGAGGCTGACGCAGTGCAGCACCCCAACCCACCAGCTCATTCTGTCCTGGTGCTCACCTGAGGCTGTTGTTGAGATGCAGGTGCTTCTGGAGGAGGTGAGAATGCTCTGGGAGAGCCGGGATGCTCTCACTGTAATGCTGACTTGTCTCTCTGCCAGGCAATGGTACATTCCTCCCATCACTGCGCGGTGTGCATGCAGTTTGTCCGGAAGGAGAACCTGCTCTCCCTGGCTTGTCAGCACCAGTTCTGTCGCAGCTGCTGGGAGCAGCATTGTACAGTGCTCGTCAAGGACGGTGTCGGAGTCGGTGAGTTCACGGCCGGGTATGGTACTGGGTCTGTGTTGGTCACGTGGGCTGTTCTGATGGTGACTGGCTGAACTGCTCTAAAGCACCTCAGTGATGAGAAAACAGAGCGTGGAATGAGTATCTGTGACAAACTTAACTCAAACTGAAAGTCTTACCTGAATCCCTGGTTAGTGCTGGCATACCACCAGGAGAGTGCTAACCCTGTCTAATAAAACATGCCAGCCCATAGACCCACTTGCTGCTTTTCTCCCCCTGTGATCTCAGGAGCACAACTGTAGCAAGTCAGAAACTGCAGATCTGCTGCATTTTGAGGGTGCATCTCGTGATGTATTGTTGGGGTGCCCCTGGAGTGCTTGTGGACGTGAACATCTGTTCCCTTTATATTGGGTGGAAGCCAGTAGTTGCCAAGAGCTGCTTTGGGCTTTTCCTAGCCTGTCTTTCATGCTGGCGTGACAGTAACATGCGAGTTTCTACTTTCAAGTATCTGACCTTGTGAATACAGGTTGAAGCACTTGTTGGTTCTGGATGCACATGTGCCCTGTCATCTTTCTGTGAAGACAGTTGGGCTTCAGCTTTTCAGCAGCCCTGATAGATTTGTTTCACAGTTGTGTCCCTCTTGCCACAACAACAGATGGCACCTAGGAAACTGTGTTGAACACTCTCTCTGTGCATTCTCTCCTCAGTACTGTGCTAAAGTGCTCCTTGCACCGTGCTAAAATGTTCCTTTCCCCTCTCAGGGGTCTCCTGCATGGCTCAGGACTGCCTACTCCGCACACCAGAAGATTTTGTGTTTCCGTTGCTGCCTAGTGAAGAGCTGAAAGACAAATACAGGCGCTACCTCTTCAGGGACTATGTGGAGGTATTGGGGCTGTTTTCAGGTTTAAAATACCCTGGGTCAGTTCACTGATGACTTGCAGAAATTTTGTTTGAAGTGTCTTGCATCTTTGATTAGAACTGCAGTAACTGCAGCAAAATTGTCCCCAATAAACATGATGTGGCTGCTCCTGTAGGATAGCCTCGCTGACAAAATGCTCTAGCAGGTTGCCAAAGTAAATTCTGCTGGAAGGTCACACAGTAACTCCTTGGCTGGTGCTTCAGAATTCTCAGAATGTTGCAGCTGAGAACTTCAGGCTTCAGTCTGAGTTTTAAAGTCCTTGCTCTTGCATTGATATTTTAGGTTCTGAAAAATAAGTCTTTCATCTTCATGCAGCCCAACTTAATTGGGCTTGGTAACATTTTATGTGAGGGGTATTTTTAAATTAAAGCAGCAATTGTTAAATGTGCATGAGTATTCTGGTAGCTGGGAACAGACTGGGGATGCTCAAGAGCAGCAAAGCAGTAGGAAAGAGTAGTGTCTCCTCTCTTCAATGTGAGACGATCTGGGAGAGAACAACCCCCACAGGAGAGCAGCCAAATACATTCTGGGGCATAAGGAGAGGGTGGGGAAAGAGCTCAATGATGAGTGAAGTTGTTTGTTCTGTGTCTTGGTGGGGCCTTGAGAAGCTGTAAACAACTAATGCTCCCTTTCCTAATGTGGAAGAGGTTTATCTGCTTGATTGCCAAGACCTGGTGACAGTTTTCACTCTCTTTCCACAAGAAATAACTGCTTTGTATGTTTTTGAGGATAGGGGTGGTTAAACTTGAATAGATAATGCTCTTCTGCACCCACTGCTGATCCTACCACCACGGTATGTTCACAGAGCCATTACCAGCTGCAGCTGTGTCCTGGTGCAGATTGCCCTATGGTCATACAGGTACAAGAGCCAAAAGCCCGGCGAGTGCAGTGCAATCGTTGCAATGAAGTCTTCTGGTAAGAATCAGAGAAGGTTAAAGGTCATGGGGAAAGTGTGTGCTGTCCTCAGAGCTACTGAGTTTGTTTGCCAACAGGTTCAGTGTGTAGAAGCATCTCAAATGCGTTGCTAGAGCTGTTTTGTAACTTGAGTTAACTTGAGTAACTGGACACTTGGGGTCTGAATTCCCCAAGTGGTCAGCCATCCCCCTCACTCTCTAAACTCCTTGGGAGTCTGGTGTCCTGTGAACCAGGGAGTGCAGGGCTCAAAGAGGTTAAATGTCCCATTCTCATATTTGGTAAGGTTATGGATTTTGGGTATAGACATAGAGAATCTGATAATGGATGTGGAAGTGTCACTGCTACCTGCTGGTACTGAGGTTTTAAGTTTATTACAAGTATTTGGACTCCCAGAGTGTCTGGTTTGCTTTGAGGCTCATGCAAGAGTACATTCCTGTTGAACAGGAGCACTCATATTCCTTTCCCTGACTTTAAGCATATATGGGAGCAGAGGAAAGAGAGTTTGCAGGGCTGCTGAGGTGTCTTCTGGAAATCAATGTCCTGTTTTTTGTCGTCTTCTCTCTTCCCCTCCCCATGAAGCTTTAAGTGTCGGCAGATGTACCACGCCCCCACAGACTGCGCTACCATTCGGAAATGGCTCACCAAGTGTGCAGACGATTCCGAAACAGCCAACTACATCAGTGCTCACACTAAAGATGTAAGTGAACCCCACTTCCATGGGGTGGGGTTTTTTCTCATCTTCTAGCTCTGCCTGGGAACCAAGATTTTTGAGACTGCAGGTTCTCTGCTCCCTGGGGACTGTGATAGAACACAAATGAAAGCTTTGGGAATGCTTTGTGTTGGAAGTCCAGCTGCCCTCCTGCAGTAAGGATGTGGTAGTCCTTACTCCAAGAGCTGATGTGAATGCCTCTGGCAACCAGGTGTGCTGCCCCTGTGCCCCCTCATTGGCAAAAGAATCGTAGCTGCTTTGAAATGATCAGTGAAGATGTATTTAAAATGGAAGGCGAGTGTGTAGTGAGTGTGGAGACAGGACCAGCTACAGTATTAACGGTGTTTAAACCTGAACAACTCTGTGGAGTACTGTGAACTGGAAGGTGAGGGAAATAAAGGCTTGATTTGACAAGGACAGCAAAACGGGGTAGAAGTCTGTAAACTAGGCATTGAAATGCTTCTAGTAGATTTAGACCCAAGAAAAAGAAATAGTGTTATATGTTGTGCACTCTAGGCTACCTGTAGAATTGCCTTTAAAAGTTAACAGATGCAGCACCTTTCTCCTCTAGGTTAGCCGCCTGCGGACTGGAACTTCTAATGTGTGTCGGGGATTTTGTGGCCTGACTTCAGAGCAGTTCTTAGCTGGCATTTGTTCTCCCGTAGCCAGTGACAGTGCTAATCAGCCACAAGCTTCAGTTGTGTTAGGAAAGTAGGTACTTAGCCTAGAGATGTTCAGTTCTCTCTATAAAAGCCAGCAAAACTCGCTTCTTTCTTTGTACCTGCACAACTCAGAATGTAACTGCACTGGACACCCAGGGCATCAGTGAGGGCTGGTGGAGCACAGTACACACCTCTCACTGGTCAGCCACATTCTCTCTGCAGCTAGTGAAGCTGTCATCTGGTAGTGGCTGCTGAAGGCAGGATGCAGAGCTTGTGGTCTAAGCTCTGGAAGCTATTGAACTAATTATGCCCCCCCGTGTGAGGAACTGCTAAATGGTAACTCTGAGACCTTTGGTCTTAAAAGGAGTAACAACAGCAAAGTTGTTTTCCTGAGCAGTGCTGCAGTGTAACTCCCTGGCTTTGCCTCTCGGCTTCCCTTTTAAATGGAGCTGTGGGGAATCTGTGGGAGGCATGGGGGGTGTGTGTTAATGTCCCCATCTACATATACATATTTTTTTAAAGAAGGCAGGAGGGGAATAGTCATGCAAGTTTTGGGTGTTGTCATTCTCTAGAAGGCTGCTAGAGGCATAGTTGGATCTAACAAATGTTTCTGTTTCCCCAGTGTCCCAAGTGCAATATCTGTATTGAAAAGAATGGAGGCTGCAATCACATGGTGAGCAGTTCCCTGAACATGTCAGACCTTCCTTGTTCTAAGCAGAATTACTTTTTCTCTGCTTTCCACTAACCAGTGCCTCCTGTCTCTTCTTTTTCAGCAATGCTCCAAATGCAAGCATGGTAAGTAGGATTTGGAAACAGTTTTCTCTGCAGAGTTTGTTAGTGGTAATGTTCCCTTCTCTTTTTTGTGAGGTGAAGACATTTGTGAATATTGACTAAAATATTTATCCCCCTAGTAAAAGGCAAACAGGGTATTCACTACAGGGTTGTGTGTGATACCCCCCCCCATCACCACTGGGGCAGTGATCTGGGTTCTGATTCAGTGCTGGTTTGGCTCCCCCTCCCTGTCACGTCCATTGTATAGAGAAGTCTCCATCTCTGCCATAATACTAACAGTGGAATCCATCTCAGAGGAGAGTATTGAGTGCTTTCCATGTAATGGTATTTGTCATCAGCTGAAAATACTGCCAGAACCGAGCCATTTACTTAGATCAGCTTAAGTCCTTCTGCTTAGTGATGGAAATAATGAGCTTCACCCAGATGAAACTGCAGGAGCTGTGAACTGTTCTGCGTTACATTACCCATTGGCCTTCCCAGTCCACCCCTGTACAATTAGCAGCCTGAGTGTCTTTGTCCTGTTGTGTGGTCCTACAAAACGACAGGCTGTCCTTGCACTTTTTGTGACAGAATTCATTTCTGTTGCCCTGCAGCAAGATAGTTTCAAATTCAGCCTTCTAAGTTAAGTGTGCCATTAGGAAATACTATAATGCCAGAACCTTATTTGGAAGGTGATTAAAGATGACTGTCCTCTCTGGTTTCCTTTGCTTTGGGGTCCTCTGCAGCACGGGACGTGCTTTGATGGAACTCTGACAGGGGTGAGCAGGCGAGTGCCAAGGTACCGCGGTGACTAGCACTGGAGAAGACTGGTGAACTCTGGAAACACACGTTTCAGTCTCTTGTTATAACACAGAAGTAATTCCTCTTGTAATTCCTATTCTAGTAACACAGAAGTGATTCCTATTGTAGCAACTTAATCTCCATCTTTTTTTCCTTTCCAGCAGAACACTCACTGCCTCACTGAAATCATGAAACTGTCACACGGGTTTTGCTATTGCTCTTTCCTCTGCTTTCTTCCCAATTCAGTGGCTTCAAGTGTCATAAACCACTGATACCTGAGGTTACCCAGGCAGTGCCATCCTGGAGAGAACTGAGGGCAGGCTTTCTTTGGCATGAGTTAGTTCACTTTTGGATTTGCTGGCTCGTATTTTATTCAGCCAGAGGTCTGCATGGGGCCGTGTGCCAGTGGTGGGGAGGGTGCAACTCACAAACCAGACTGCAGCCTGCCTCCTCTTTAATCGAGAGTGACAGCCTGGGCAGAGCACAAGTAGGGTTCTGCCCCTTGTCTTGGTGTGCAGGATGCAGCACTTGAAGATTTACTTTCCATAGTTGCACTGGAGGCTGTGCAGTGAGTATCTTCAAGACAGGCTGGTATTTTTGGCTCACTGTTGTGTTCCGTTATGCAAGATGATACAAAATGTATGTTTCTTGGCTTAGCAGAAATATCTGAAAGCAGATGGGCTGTGTCTCCTGAAGCTTCTCTTTCTCGTAAGTTGGGGTTTTTTTCTGTGCATCACAGTGGGTTTTTCACTGTTTTCTGCAGACTTCTGCTGGATGTGTCTGGGAGACTGGAAGACTCACGGCAGCGAGTACTACGAATGCAGTCGGTACAAAGAGAATCCTGATATTGTAAACCAGAGTCAGCAAGCACAGGCCAGGGAGGCCCTTAAGAAGTACTTGTTCTATTTTGAGAGGGTAGGAGACATCTCCTTGGCCAGAGCTGCTGTAGCCTTTTAATGCTCCCTGCCTGGTGCAAAGGTCATTGCCAGCAATCTCCGTGCAAGAAACTGCCCAAAGAGAATCTGTGCAGAATTTTCAGACCCTGTTGTTTTTCACTAAAAATCCTGCCCCGTGGGTCCCACCCAAAAACCAGTAGTGTCATACCCAAAGCAAATCAGTCACTCCTGTATTTCCTTGTGCTAGAGAAAATCGGTGTTACCTGTGTGCCACTGTACCATCTTCCTGCAGGCTGAGATACTGCTCCAGTCATTTCCTTCCAGGATCGGGGAACTTCAGTTTCTTGCAGTATGTCTTTATAGAGACAAAGACTAAACAAACTCTGCCATGTTCAAAGCTCCATTGGCTGTAGCAAAGTTCTCCTAAAATCTCAAGTAATTGCCTCTTTAAAAGCTGCAGTCAGAGCATCTCTGTCCACACAGCAGGCTCGACGCGCCTGGCCATACAGGGCAATTCTAGAGCAGCATCTCTAGAAGAGAACGTGGTAGAGGTTCAATGCTGCTGCATTCCAGTTTCCCCAGTAAAATGAGTTTATTCTTCACACTGTAACCCAAGTCCTGTTGTCACGTAAGTGTGTTTGCTCCTGGCTCTCCAGACCAAACAGGCATTGGGAATTAGCCATGTTTACCACATGCACGTGGATGTTGGAGTCCACTGAGCCTGTGTTAAATCACAATTTTAACTTTCAACCTTTCTGTAGAAACCCTTCCAGTAGGGGAATCACCCTTATTTTCCATCTTGTTAGACACAAGGTCCTTGTGCAACCGGAGGGCATTCCCACTCTGAGGAGCTGGGTTTGCTCCCTGCTCTTTGCTGCTCTCAGTCTGTTGTGTGTAGCCTCTGCCACTTGCTACTGGAGGTGCTGCCTTGCTGTTCTTTCCCACAGCATGTCTTGCCTTGCTGGACTCCTGCCCCACTTCAATCTCTGCTTGCTAGAGCTTGTGCTTTTACAGCAGCAGTACTCTGGTCTCATGCTGTTTTTTCTTTCCCTATTTCCCCACCCCTTGCAGTGGGAGAATCACAATAAAAGCCTACAGCTGGAGGCACAGACGTACCAACGAATCCAGGAGAAAATCCAAGAAAGAGTTATGAACAACTTGGGAACATGGATAGACTGGCAATACCTACAAAATGCTGCAAAACTACTTGCAAAGGTGGGTCGTTGTGTCTTGTTTGGCACAGAGGAGAATACACACCTGGGTGCTAGATACACAGTGCCAAGTGAGGAAGGGAATTTAGGGGGTGTGGGTATTTGGAACAGTACCCCTCTGGTCTAGGACATGAACTAGCAAAAAATCATCTAGAAGTGACTTCTGTGAAGCTCTACAAGTTCTTCCAAGGAAGGTGTAGGAAATGCCATCATGAAATGTCCAGTTGTCCTTGTCAGAAGGTAGCTTCTTAGCCAGTAGTGGTCACACAAATGTGACAGTGCTAACTTCCAAGACTGAGGCTCTTGTCCTTTTTTCTCTCTTCCTCCCACTCCCTGACAGTGTCGCTACACCCTGCAGTACACATATCCATATGCCTACTACATGGAGTCTGGTCCCAGAAAGAAACTGGTAAGAAGTTTTGCTCTTTTTTTTATAGCTTTTTGTGGTGTAGCTGACAGCATGTTGGGCTGAATTCCAGAGCTTGGCAGTGTCTGAAATACATAGTCCTGAGGTTGAGGTAAGGACAGGACAAATAATAAGTGATTTGGGAGGTGTTTGGCACTTGCAGTGTTTTTAAGCTGACTGGAATGATGCAGCTTGGGGAATGCTTCCACAAGAAACCCCTGGAAGAGGTGATGCTGTCTAGCTGAAGGTGGATAAGGAGGAGGCACAGACCTGCTCTGCCAGCAGTTATCAGCAGAACACATTTGTCTGCTCATCAAGCGTGCTATGAAACTGCTCCCCTAAACTAGTTTCTTGTTGCTGTCTCTAACTTTGCTCTCTGCAGTTTGAATACCAGCAGGCCCAGCTGGAAGCTGAAATTGAAAATCTCTCATGGAAGGTGGAGCGAGCAGACAGCTACGACAGAGGGGTGAGCGTTCTGCTTGCTTGGGCACATTTTGTGGGGCTTAACACGGCTGCTGGAGCGCTGAGGCGGTCAGGTGAGGGTTCTGAGAGAGCAGAGCCAGAGCCTCACCTTTAGCCAGCAGATGTTGTGGAAGTGGAGTGCTCACTGCCCTGTGGGAGAGGAGGGAGGGCTGCAGGGAGTCCTGCAAACCAGAACAGGACCGACAGAGCTCTGGGGAAGAGCAGTTTCCTTAGGTGTGTATGTAGCTCTTTAGACAGAGCAGGAGTAACTGCAGAGGGAGCCCAAGTCAAAGAGATCTGTGATCTTGTGATCCAGGGTGTGTGTGAGAGGTGGAGGTTGGCGCTTCTCAGGCAGCAGCTTAATCTCTCCCTAAAGAAAACGAGCTCTTCTCCAGGGATTCTGTGCTAACAGCTTCTACCTTGTGTTTTACCAGGACTTAGAGAACCAGATGCACATAGCAGAGCAGAGACGGAGGACCCTGCTGAAAGACTTCCATGACACATAAACCAGGAGGAAGTGACAAAGTGCAGGGGTGAGAGCAGCGAGTGAAGTGATGGCAGCTTCACTGGGATAAACAGGCACTGCCTCTGGGAGAACATGGCC
Source organism: Gallinula chloropus (assembly GCF_964237585.1). Lineage (NCBI taxonomy): Eukaryota > Metazoa > Chordata > Aves > Gruiformes > Rallidae > Gallinula > Gallinula chloropus. The sequence continues at coordinate 10,004,835 of NC_140097.1, forward strand.
AAGGACAAAGCCACCCCTCCCCTTGCAAGTCAGACACATGCAAACACCACATCTTAGTCCAGTTTGTTCTCTTATCTTTCTGTTTCTGTTTCTGCCAGGCTAGAGGCCAGAGCTCAGATTGGCATATTTCCTGGGACATTTCCCTCCTGCCCTTGATGGTTTCAGAAGGGGAGGGAGTTTTTCTCTGAATGGCTGTTAATAGTATTAGATCATTACAATTTATGTAATTTTCAACGGTTGTACAATTATACAGACAAACCTTAGAATAACACACAACCCTTTTTAAAAATAAATTGGCAGTGGAGTGTTTTTCCTTAATCTGCTTGTAAATTTAATGGGCTTCCCTCCCCCTTCCTCCTCTTCCTCTGACCCAAAAAAATCCTCCTAGGCACTGAAGGAGGTTACAAAACATCTCAGCTAGGTTTCCTGATGTTCCTTCAACCCCAGGGCACCATAGAGTTGGCATTGCACGAGGAGAGTGGCTGGTGTTAAGAGTGGCTCCTGCTGTGTCTGACCCGACAGTACCAGCAGAGGCCGTGATGTGGCGTGATGACATGTGACATCTCTCTCCCTGTAAATCAGCTGTGCAAAATCCTGCTACACAAACAAAACAAGCAGAGGAACTGCAGGGGAGAGACCCAGGTGAATACTGGGGGATATGCCTTGAGTCAGGTCAGATTCTGCATTTGATGAATTTTAGGTCTTCCATGTAGATTTTTGCTTTATTTGGGTTGTTTTTTGTTTTTTTTTTTTTGTGGGGAGGGTGTTGTATTGCCAAAGTGAGTGATGAGGGAGTAGCAGCATACAGTTGTTACTCAAGGCTTGGGGCTTTAGCAGAGTGCAACAATCCATGTTATAACAGCGCCATGAGGCCTGGAGAAGGTTATTTGTGCCTGCTGGGTAACATGGCTGAGAGAACTCAATCCCATCCATCAAGGTGAGACTAAATACTGCTACGTGATGAGGAGGAAGGATTACAGACAGCATGCTCCCTGGCACATGTTGGCAAGGTGGACGGGCACTTGAATACAGGTGTGCTGCTTGTGCAGAGCCTGCACCAAGCCAGGCAGAAAATTAACTAGCAAAATTAATTTATTTGTATATTAGTATTGATACTGGTGGGGACTTATCAGAAAAAATGGATTGTTAGGAGCATGTGGAGCTTTTTTATTAACATTCTTTTTTCTAATGTAAAATATACACTAAAATAAAAATATGAAAACCTAGTTCATCTTAGTAGGGGTTCACATGAAAAAGGGAACTTCAGTGCTGGTGCTTGCCTGGTTGCTACAGGACACAGGCCCTGTGCTCAGATTTCCTAGGTGTGTATGTCACCTGCACCAGGAACATGTCTGCAGCCACTGAGGTGGAGCTGGAGTCTCTGATTTGAGGAAACCTTCCCCTCTGTGGGGAGCTCACGGGATTCTCTTTCATGCTGTACGTGGAAGAGTTGCCTTTGCATCCCTGTTGCTCTTATATAACATCACATGACAAAGATTAAACTGGGGGTGGGGAGAAGTGTTGAATTCCTGCATGTCAGAACAAGGGAACTCTGGTGCTTGAGACTTTTTTCATGTACCTATCACCTGTGAGCCAAGTATTTGCAGCACATAGCATTGGACAGATGGATTTTAACAAGAGCAGTGCATCTGTGTAAAAGGAGTAGCTGTTATACAAGCTGATCCTGTGGCTGTGCTTGCTGTACACAGTGGAAATTTTCAAACTGAGACGTCTTTCCCTTCTTCCCTCCCTTCCCTGGTGTGGGATGCATCTTCAGGGAACTGGGGAACATGCAGCCGTGGAGCTGCTGGCAGGGAAGCAGAGGTTACAACAGAAGCAGCTGAGGGTAGAGCAGGGTTACAGGAAGGTGGCTGGAGCTGGGCAGGGGCAGAGAGGGAGTCTGGTTGTGGGAGCAGCGCTGCTTACTGTGCAAGGGATCTCTGTCACCATGGCTCCTTGTGTTCCTGCTCTGTCTTCTCTGGCTGGAGCCATAGCCATGGACAGATCCCTGTTCTAGCCACTGTCTCCTGACTTCATTCCCTCCTGCTCCCAGCAGCAGCCCCTTGGTGCCCTCCTGGTGAGCCATCCAAGAGCTCAGTCCTTTCCTCTCCCCTTTGTCAAAAGTCTGGGCACACCAGACCTGGGGGAAGGGATAGTGTGGGGGAAGCTTGCTGAGACCCAGCAGTTTACAAGAGGCAGAACCAGTGTTTAAAGTGTTCTTTAAAAATCGAATGTGCAATGTACTAATTAGGTTCTTCTTGTCTACACGGTAACTCTTGTACTGCCTAACCTCTGCAGAACAGGTACGAGGACGTTCCTAATCCCAAAGAGTTCTCACTTGTGTTACATAATTGTCCAGCTCTGAGCTATATGAAAACAGGGTTTTGTCTCCCTCCCTCTCTCATGCCCCCACAAAATGCTTTCCTCTGAATCCTTGTTTGTAGACAAACTAGACTGTGTAACTGTGGCCAAGTTTACTGAGCAGACAGATGCTTGGCTGGGGGACAGTTACAAATATTGCGCAGTGTCTGATGCCCCCCCCTCCATTCTTTAAAATTCCCTGAAACAAGAGCTTTGTCAGCAGTTGTTTATTGTAAAAGCAAACGAAACACCCTTCCTGAAGGCGGTTTGCACGCACAGATCCTGTTTCTGTGCGCTGGGGAAACAACAGGCCTGACTTGCTTTTGCATCCAGGCAGAGTGATGTCTGTGTTGGTGTCACACACCAGAGCCAAGCCTGGGGAGCACAGGGACTCCTGGCTTTTTGTGTAAAGGGGCTGATACACCTTGGGAGGCAGGAAACTTCCCAGAGCCAAAAGCCAAGGACAGTTTTTCCTCCCTCTATTCGCAGTCCTATTGAGAATTGGGGTTGGATGAATACAGGCAAGCAGAAGGTGGCTCGGCAGGTGTTAATCCCCTGTACAACCCTCCCTGGGGCGCGTTACTGCTCCAGCTGCCGAATACTTGTTCCTCCTCCCCTCACACGCACTTTGCGCTAGTTTCCCGTCTCCAGGCCGGCCCGACCCCTCTCCACCCTGGCATCCACCGCGCTCCTCTTCCAGCCTCGCTGTGTTACCGCCCCGGCTGCCTCAGCTCTGATGCTCGCCGGGCTGTAACGGAAGGTTTTCGCCTGGTGCCGTGAGCCGCTCTGGGCTGGGCGAGATGCTCTGCTCGGCGGGGCAGGGCAATGGGCCGCGGCCTCAAGCTCTTTAAATTTCAGGCATTTTAAAAAGGTGACATGAAAAAAAAAACAACCCCAGAACTTTATTTTTAAATAAAATGTCGAACTTTATTTCTAAACGCGGCGCTCGCTCTGCGCGTTCCTTTCGCAGCCCCGGGCTGCCTCAGGCGGGGACCTGGGCCGGCGGGGGGGCCGCGGCGGAGCCCTGGCAGGGGCCAGGAGCAGGAGCCGCTCCTCGATTTTCTTCGCAGGCGCTGGAGAGAGGGGCGAGGGCGGCGGGAACCCGCCGGGAGGCGGCTATTAGCATGTCACACACAGCCCCCAGCCCGGCAGCGACCCGGCCCTTCCGCGGGCGGGCGGGAGGGGGCAGCGCCCGCCGACCCCCGAGCGGCGGCTTCCCGCCCGCGCCGCGCGCCCCGCCTCAGCCCCGCCCCCGCGGCGCGGTGACGCAGCGCGCCGGGCGGTTGCCGTGGTGACGCGCGAGGCCTGGCGGGCCGGGCCGGGCTGGCGGGGGGGGGGGGCCGGCGCGATGGCTGCGGCGGCGGCGGCTGCGGCGGCAGCGCGGGCTGAGGGTCCCCCGCTGCCCGGCCCGCCCGGGGGCCGCCCGCGGCCCGTCTGCTCGCGGCCCTACTTCCTCGTGCTCATGGTCTTCGCCCACCTATACGTCCTGAACGTGCTGGGGCTGCTGCTCTTCGTGCACCTCAGCGCCGGCGAGACCGGCGGGTCGCCCGCCGCCCCCCCCCCGCCGCCGCCGCCGCCGTCGCCGCCGCCTCCCGCTCGCGCCCTCCCGCGCCTCGAAGGCATCAAGGCAAGGCCGCGCCGGGGGGGCCGGGACCGGGGCCGGGGCCGCGCCGCCGCTCACCGCTGCTCTCCCCGCAGGTGGGCCACACGCAGCGGGTGGAGCTGGTGCCCGGCAGGGCCCACGCCGTGCGCACCCTCAGCCTCAAGCCGCTCCTCTTCGGTGAGTACCGGCCCCGCCGCATCCCGGCCCCGCCGATGGGCCAGCGGCGGACACCGGCCCGCGCTGCCGCCGGCCCCCAGACACGCCGGCCCTGGGCTCGGAGCCTCCTCCGGAGCCGGCTCGTGGGGTGACAGTCCGGCCGCGTCACCCGGGGCCGTGGAGCGGTGCCCGTGGGTCCCGGTTGGCAGGTCTGGGCTGTTCCCCCGCCGCTGCCGGCGGGGACGTGGGGGGGGGGGGACGGGCGCCGGCTGACAGCCGCCGGGGGTCTGTCTCGCACCCACCCGGGGGATGTGATGTTGGTGTGTTCGCTTGTCCTCCCTGCGCTGCTTTTCCTGGGGCTGCGTTAGAGCGTGGGAGCAGGGGGAGGGGGGGGGGAGGGGGGGGTGTGTTTGAAGGATTCCAGTGAATCATTTAGAGGTGATTTGGTCCGGGTGGCCCAGTTAGAAGAATTTGGAAGATTAACCTTTCCAGGTTTTGCAGGTTCCCTTTAAAATTCCGCGAACAGACAGCACGGCGCTGGAGAGGACCTTGAAGAAGCTGCTCAGTGTTAGGGAGGGACAAGGGATCCCCAAAGTTTTGGTAATAAATGATGATAAAGCGATTTAGTGTCGGTGCTTCAGTGCTGAGGAAACGAGGAACAGAAAAACTGATGGATTTCGTGTCTTCCACCATTTTGCATCCTGTTCTAGATTTATCTTTATTTCTGGCCTCTCTGATACACAACCGTGCAGCATCCTGCTTTCAGGTACTTCAAAACCTTCTCTACCTGTCTGTGGTTTTTGCTGTGACTGGTAAAGTCTCACTAACAGAACTCTGTGTTCTGGAATCCACTGAGAATATACAAATTAATTTTTTGGGACAGATTTGATTACAAAATTCCTACTACAAAGTCAGACAAAACCTGTTGTCTGGGAAAAGACAGCACTGAGAGTCTTTTAGATGCTTCCTCACTGTACAGAGAGGGGTTTTTTGCTTCCAAGTAGGTTCTATACACTGAAAGCCTGGCTGTAAATCAGAGAGGTGTCTTATTAAACTCCTTTAATGCTGCAAGTATCTGGAAGAAATAGACAAAGTTCTTCTGTCGTTTCTACATAGGTGGTGCTCATGGCTCCTGAATTTTTAAGTACATTTCTGTCTGATGCTCTGGCAACAGACACACCAAACTGGAGCTGATAACCTCAGCAGTCACAGAACATGTCACTGCCAGAACCACAGCCAGGGGCTCTGGTTTTCACTCAGGAACACTCGTTTCCCCCTTCGCTGCCCTACCGGTATCACTTCAAGTAAAAGAGCTGATCCTGGCCTGCCAGGAAGGTGCTGAGGTTGATAAAAGGCAGGTTGGTCCTGGCAGCACTAATCCCAGGACTTTTTAACTTCTTCCAAGGGAAGCATTGCTCCCTGGGGAGGGTGTGACAGACAGCGATGGACATTCCACATTGGAGATGCCACTCGAGTCTGTTCTCCTTTGTCCTCCGATAGAGAGTCCCTTATTTAGAAACCACAGGTCACAAGACGGCTCTTATCTCCTGGGTCAACCTGCCAGGAGCCAGCTCTGACTTTTAAAAGACTTCCAGAGACTGCTCTATCTATGCAAACAGGACCAATCTAAATCAAGTTATTTAAAGAAAAAAAAAAAGAGAATAATATTTTGCATCTCTCTTGTTTAAATTAGTGGAAGTGTGTATTTAACTCAGTTGTGTTGGCCCCAGAAGCTGCTAGAAAAAAACTCTTAAATTTTGGGGGATTTTGCTTAAAGTGTTGCAGCAGGCAACAGCCAAATCAGGGGAATACGTGGCTGGCCTGTGAGCTTTGCTTTGAGCAGAGCAGGCTGTAGTGGGGCTACAGCAGCAGACGGCTCGTTAAGTGATTTAATGTGAGCTCTGTGCTTCGGAGGGCAGGGCTGGGCACCACAGGGTAACTTGTGGTTTGTTTTTTAAATGTGGGTAAGTCATCCACATTGAACCCAAGAGTATTCCACCGAGCTATGAAAAAGTCCCTGCCCTATTTTTTCCCCCTCCGGCTCTGAGACGTCATTCCTAAAGCTTGTAAGTCAAGACCATCTGTGCACTTTTTAGTTAGGAAACACTAGCAATCAAATAATCCTATTAATGGAAAACAAATATCAGACAAAGCCTTTTCAACCTTCAGAGCTTTTATGTGTTCTGTTGTGTTTTCCAAACGCAGTCTGTTCAGAGGATGCTGCTGCTGCAGGGACCACCTGGCAGTGGGTGCTGTGACTTGGGTGGCAGTTTGCGAGACGAGGCAGTGAGGAGCAATGACAAGAGGGAATCTGACTGTGGTTTTCTTCGGAGCCTCGGGGAGCAGAAGTAATGGCTGCACAAGCGTCAGGGCGCCGCTGCGTTTCAGTGTGAGCGGCTGAGCGCTCGTCTCAGCCCACGCTAAATCCAAAGAGATCTCGTCCTGGCTTGCTGGTGTGCTTTACGAGCACAGGGAGGCAATGTGCCTCCAGCAAACCCGGTGGTTCTCCACAACTGAGACTGCAGCTGTCATGAACAAGGCAGGAATGCCTTTCTCCCACAAGACCTTTCTCCCCTTAATTTCAGTCCCCGCTTTAATCCAGTGTAGAAAACTTTCCGCAGACAGTGCTTTGTTAGGCAGCAGAAATCCGACCTGCTTTCTCGTTTGGGGAATTGCCTGTCTCTGCTCCGTGGTCTGGAGTGCAGAGCTCAAGCTGTGTTATCCCTGCAGGGAATTACAGTCCCTGCCTGCTTGGGTGGGAGTGTGAACTGCACTGAGACTTGGTGAGACTGAGGTTTTGCCACCTCTCCTGTCCTCTCTCTGCGCAGGGGGAAGCCCAGACAGATGCGTAACGTTTCTCCCCCCACCCCGTATCAGAACCACAAGTCTCTCCTGCTGTGCTGTGGCTGGGGCTCATCTCTGCATCCCAAGCAGAGCTGCTTTTGCACACCAAGGCAGAGGTTTAACCAGCTGATCTCCCACTCTGACTGCTCCAGGCTCTTGTCGTATCTTCCACAGTTCCCCAGTTACCAGAATCTTCTGATCCAAACTGAACTTCTGATATTTAAAGTTTATTTTTCCTCTTACGCAGAAACCCTCCACTGTCTTTGCTCTCTGCCCTTCCTGATCCAGAATGGCTCTTTCCTTTTATCTGTGCAGATGTTCATCAGCTCTTAGTACAGCATGAGTGACCACTCAAGAGCAGAGCTGAGCATTCATTTAAGGAGCCAGGCATCACCTGGGTGGTTCCTCTCCCCTTTAATTTACCTTGGATAGTTCAAAAGTCAGGTATTTGCTCTATTACATAAAAAAGCATCTCTGCAGTCAGGGAGACCTTGTAATCTCTCTGGACCAAGAGCAAGTGGGCACTTGGACAGCATCAGTGTCTTGAGGTCAAATAACGAAGCTGAAGTGATTGTCAACTCTGATGATGAGAACGAGGAGGAACTGTTGTTAAAGGTCTCTTCTAATTTGTGCTCACCTGCAGAGTTCATTTCAGCTTTGTTGTGACGTTGGATCCTAGGCAAAACTGTCAATCACAAGTCCTGGATCTGCAGAGCCTTGAGAGAAGAGTGTTAAATCTTCAGCTCTGCCTCTCTACACCGGGGATCTGCAGCGTGGCCCTGTCTGTGGGCTGTGAATGCTCTGAATAACCTGAAAATACTGTCTGTACATCTCCAAAACACCGCCTGCCAGGGAAAGGAGTTTTCTAGCCATAGGGAAGGGAGCAGTTTCTTACTGTTGGAATTCAGCTCACGTATTTTTTCAGACCTTCCGGCCAGGCTGCTCAGGGCAGCGGTGATGCTTCCACCTCCGCACCGCCTGGTGCAGGTTCCTGTTCTTCTGCCAGGCGTAGGCCTTGTTCACCACCACTTTGTCACTCTGTACTTCACCGCTTACGACGAAGACCCCTGCGTGGGTGCCCCTCATGATGTTGTGGACACAGGTAGCGTCTATGTCCAGCCACTGCTGGAGCCTGGCGGGGATTTCGGTTCTGAGGAGCGGGCCGTGCTTCAGCACCTCCACCCTGGAGGGATCCAGGTCGAAGTCCGAGATGGTGGTGGTTGTGTTCTTCCTCAGGATTCGGATTTTCACTGCTGTGGGGGTTGGAAAAAGAGCTGTAAGTTCTCTTTACGTTTCATAGCTCTTACCTACTTGAACACACAGCCAGCGCAGGGCCCTCTGGCTGTTCCTGCAGTCTGGTTCATCCATCCAGGCTCTTGTAATTGCAGTGAACTTGTGAAAGTTCTCATCTGAGGTTAAATTCCAACACTGAACACCATTCTCACTGTGCTCGTCTCACAAGGGAGCTGAAGGCAGATCAGCACCACTGCAGAGGCACAAGCAAGTGGGTGCATCAGAGTCCTGCTCTCACACAAATTCCCTGACCTTCTATTTATTTTTTCCCATGAAGGTTTTGTGCCTGAATTCAGAACAATTCCTTGAAAACTTACTGCTGCCTGATTTAGCAGAGCCAGTGCTGCCACCTGCTTGGGCTAGGAGAGGGAGAGCTGCGGTACCAGAACAATGGTACTGACACCTGAAATAGCTAACGTGGGATTTGCTACAGGTTTTTATGGGCATCAACTGAAACACAGGTCTTGGAGGGAAAGGCAGAGTAGTGCTTGTATTTAGTTGCCAAAGACCAAAACCAAACCAGAGCCTATAGACATAAAGCAGGCCTTCACCTTCAGTGCTGCCTGGAGCTGGGCCCTCCTGCTGTGTAACAGGTGAGTTTGGACCCCAAAATCCCTGGATTTTTCTAGGGATTCCTCCAAGTCAGTTTGTTACAGCAAAGACATTTTTTGTGTGTACCACTGCTTGGCTGCTGGAGGGAACAGCAGCCACGGAGAGAAGGGCGGGGGGTGTCACTCACCAAAATCATCAGCACAGAGGTTTTCCAGGATCTCCCTGGCAGTGCTGGCCTCCTCAAGCTCGCAGTCCTTGCAGCTGGCTCGGGGCACTGCTGTAACAGAGATTTGGTTATAACACCCTTATCAGGCTTCACTGGAAAAGGCATAATGCGATTCTGGGGTCTGTGAGAGGTGGTTTGTTGTTTCTGGGTGACGCTTCCTCCCAAGCTACCCTGTCCCTGGAGAGAGGGCTCAGACTGCCAGGCTGGGAATTGTTAAGCTCTTCTTTCTGTGGCTGGGGCAGTTGCTGCTTGTCACACTTTGTTTAGGCTTGTGTGTGTAGCTGCATGTTAAAGCAGCTGTGAAAATGCTTAACGAAGATCTCTGAGTTAAATGAAACCGTAAAGTCGTCAATATAGTCCAGCAATGCTGAAACAAGGCATCCCTCAGGGCCTGAAATGTACCCCCCCACAGCAATCACCAGTGTCTGGGTGTTTCATTTCATCTCCCAGTCTCAAAAGAATATTTTCTTGTGTAACTCACACCCTGCAGAAGCTCTTGCCTCTTTGTGGTCTTTCCTAATGCTTCAAGAGGCGGTTTGCAAAACATTTCTTCTTGGATGTTTATTTAAACCCCGGGCAGAGCTGTAAGATGAGGGCTGCAGCCCCCACAGCACCGCTGGAAGCGCGGCTCGACGCCTGGAGCCTGCACACCACCAGCTCTCACGCTGTGCCTGAGCAAATGGCTTTTACAGCAATTGCTTCCCCCTGCCCCAAACCCCCGAGAGGTCTGATGGCACCCAGGGAGCTAATGAATACAGCAGGCAGGGGAACAAGCTGCAGTCAACTTCACGCTAATTTTCTAGACACGGCGGAGTTTCCAGAGAGAACAAAACTCGAATTTATTCTTTCTAAGTGTAGCCTAAACCCAGAAATATTAGGAATAGAAACAAGGCGTCCTTACGAGCTTTCAGCCTTATGTATGGGAAAAGATAGGAAGAAGGAGTTTAAAAAACAAAAGCCTTACTTCTCCTGCTTGAGGAATTCTCCTCCGTGGAGACTGCTGCGATGCACAGTTCGTGTTCTGCAGGAAACTTGCTGCAGTTCAGGATTTCGGGCCAGGGGTAGCCGTAACAAGCCATGACGGGTGCGCAGCTCCTCTTGACGGCTTCGCACAGGCTGCGGCAGGGGTAGATGAGCCTGGGGAGGGGATGGGGATTGCAGCACCTCCACACGCCGGGCAGCAGGCTGAGGGTCGAGCCCTGGCTGCGGCACGGGGCTGTGGTCACGCTAGCAGGGCTGGTTTTGTGGGCTTTGATGTGTTTTGAACATTTGTGCCCAGGAAGCAAACGCCGGATCTCTGAGGACGGGAGGGATGAGGCTGGTGGATACAGGCTGCTGCCAGAAGCCCATCCTCCTCCTCAGGGATCTTCCCTTGTAGTGCAAAGGCTGCTTACCTTTACAGGTGGCTATTTGGATACCGGATTTTCTTAGCAGCTATCTGATGGCTGCTCCTCAAAACTGAGGATTTCTCTCTGGGGCTGGCAGTTGGGCTGAGGAAGCCCCAGTGTGGTCAGGGCAGCAGTTGGGAAGGGGCTGCAGGGGAGCTGGAAGGTGATGCCAGCGGGTGCCGGCAGCTACTGTAGGGTGTGAAGGGGGTGGCCAGGGGCAACACCAGCAGTGCCTGGGGTTGGAGAGCAGGAAAATCCAGAGGAGAGAACATAATATTCTGTGAGATGAAATGCTCACGTTTTGCTTTCAGAGGGAAGGTCCCTGCTGGATAATCAACCGCCCAGCTTGGAGCAGAGCCCCACAGCTGCTTGGGGCTGCGCTGGTCACTTTGCATGCATTGTCACTGGGGAGGCAAATGCAGTTGTGATCTTGGGGAGTGTTCCTCGCTACAACTGAAATAACGTGTAAAAACATCTTACCTGTCCAAGCAGATTGGTGCGAAGAGGGAGCAGAGGAAGATCCTAGCGTCTGGGTGGCACTCCCTGGCCAGCAAGGGCAGCCAGCTGGCAGACTGCTGGATCACTTCTGTCATGGTCTCGTGCTCCAGCAGGTTGGGAATCCTCATCTGGGAGTAGCCGATGTCATAGCACAAGGCCATGCGCTGTGGAATGGGTGTGCAGCTGGAGGATCTCCTCAGGTAGCTCGCCCAGGCTCCCGGAGACCCCCACAACAGCAGGCGCACCAGGAGGCCCAGCAGCCATGGGCCACCCAACCTGGAGGAGTGGTGCCTGCCACGGGCCGTCACCATGCTCGGAGGGAGCTGGAAGCAGGAGAATGGGCTGTGCACCCTGGACTGAGCTGCTCCTGACTGCAGGACGCCTTTTATAGCCTACGAGCCACCTCTCTGTCAGTCCATCCTCATTAAGTGCAGCCCTTTCAGAGCCCTCATGGGGAAGACAATGCTCTAATTTTCATTTGCCAGCGGCCCCGATTGTTTGGATTTTAGCAGGGGTTTGGCTTAGATCAGCAGGTGTGGAAATGAGGGCAGTTGGGAAGGGATGAATGTCTTGGCCCATGTGTCTTGGGGCTCTTTCAGCCAAGATTGAATCTCTGTTTGACACCAGTGCTCCTACCCATCCCCTTTCTCTTGCTCCAGGATTAGTCATTATTTCATAAACCCCAATGTTTTCCTCTCTTTTGTTTTTTGTAAAAGCAATCAAGTGTTGCTCAAAGTCAATTAGGAGGCATTTGTTTAGCCGGATCTATTGTTGAGCAGCCCGAGAGATAGGATGGTCTCACAGCCTGAAGTTAACCGTTTGGGAGAGCTGGGGGTAGAGAGGAACTAATTTACAGCCGTGGAGCCAGGTTGTTTGCAGATGGGATTGGCAGCGCTTAGCTGGAAGGCCCCTCACCTTGCAGCCTGCGTGACAGGCCGCGCTTTCCGGCTAACAGCATCTTCACTTCGTTACGAAATCCTGTCACTACCGCTGAAGAGCAGGATTGTCCTTCCTCCAACACGTAATTAAGATTCCAGAAAGCTGTCGTTATTGTAGCCCAGTTTGGGGAACTGGAAATACCGGGGGCGTTGCTTGCCAGCCTGCACGGTTCATTCGGGCCTGGTGCCGTGCCACGGGGTTCAAACCGGGCAGCGGAAGGTCCAGCTCCGGAGCATCCTCTGGCACAAGGACCCTGCGCTGCCTGTGGCAGAAATTGTTTCCTCAGAGGGTGTTACTGATACAGCCGGCTGCACTGTGTTTCTGGGGCTTCCCAGGAACATCTCGTTTTCTCCAGGGTTAGTTCGGGTCTGTACTTAGCGAGAGGCCAACTGCTCATTGACAGTTTGAGTCGATAGGGTTGATTTAAGGTCATGGAAGTAATTAAATCTCCCCCCCTGCCCCTGTGCTTTAAGGATTGCTGCTGTAGCGGAGGTGTAACGTGTCCTTGGCCCATACCTGCAGCAGCTGTAGGGGCTGTGATTTGGCAAGCAGGACCCTGGGCCTAGGAGCAGTTAAACCTGTCTCGCTTTGGTGGGTTTTCTCTCCTTATTCAAGTCTCAGCAGCTGGTAACAAGATCCCCATAAGCAGTGACAGACATCAGCCAGAAGGATCTTCTCAGCCTGCGGGGCCACAATATAACTGTGCTTTGGGATGGGACCTTGGCAGCACTTGGCAAGTGTGAGCTCAGCGCATCACGCAGCCAGAAACCTCCTGGGCTTGTAGGATCACTCTCCCTTGGGATCCTGGTAGTGCCTGATTGCTGCTGGTGTCACGCTGCAAAGAAAAGCTGCTGACAGCAGGATGCTAGCCGAGCGTGGAGTGTGGCATCCACCATACGCAGAGTCTTCCCCTTTAATACTGCATCCAACAACCATTTTTAGTGGGGGATCAAGGGAATGAGTGGGAATGAGTGGGGATAAGTGTGGAAGTTGTCTCCTTGCTGTTTGTGTTTCGCAGCAGAGCACTGTGCCGAGTTCCCCATCAGGCATTTGGTGCAAAGGGCTGCTCCCTCCAGGTGAGAGCGCAGGCGCCCGAAACCCCAGCCATCGCCACAGAATTCTGGCCCCCCTTGTGTAGTTCCCAGACTGTGATCCACACGTCACCTTTGAAGTGATAATACACAGTGATACGCACGTGTTTGTTCTCTCCTCCTTTGTCCGGTGTGGTATCGGCGAGAGAGTTTAAGGGCTTGACCCCGGGATCCAAACATTTAGGAACTGCTGCTGTAAAAATACCCACCCCCCAACAGCTCAGGTGTGGGGTGTATGCTCTTCGAGAGCTCTTCTGGTAGGAGGGGGGATGTGTTTGAATGTCACAAAACTAAGTAGTTTCTAAATTCCATTTCCCCCCCCCCCCGCTTTTTCTTTTAAATCTTCTGGGTGGCCTGCCATCAGTGTGGGGTCCCACTGTAACAGCTCCTCAGTCTCTGTTGCTGCTCACACTTTTTCTGCAGAAATCCCTGACTTCCTGACAGAGGAGGAGTGCAAGCTTATCGTCCATCTGGCACAGCTGAAGGGGCTGCAGAAGAGCCAGATCCTACCAACAGATGACTATGAGGAAGCCATGGAAATGATAGAAATCAGCCAGATGGACATTTTCAATCTGCTGGACCACAATCAGGATGGGCAGCTGCAGCTCAAAGAGGTAGAGTGTGGAATAGACCGGGGGGAGCTTTGCTCTGGGACCCTCTGGCAGGTCCCCTCCTCAGATGGCCTCTTGATTGCTCACAGGCTTTGGGAAGAGCCAAACCCCAGTAAATACTGATCAGTATTTGCTTAGGTTTATGTCTCGAGGTTTGTGCTGGCTCTAGGCATGGAGGGGAGATGTGAAGCACATGTCACACTGTTAGGAGGTAGCAGCAGGCCTGTGTGTTTTCATTATGCTGGGTAAAACGTTCCTTGTGCTGTGGGATTCCTCTGTCTGGGTGTCCCAGGGAAGGGAGTTTGTGGTGTAGGAATCGCTGTGTGTGGGGATGGGCTGCGCTCAACTGTCCATCAGCAAAGCCACCCCCATTAATGACCCAAGGGGGATAACAAGAACCTCATCCACAGCCCTTCAGCACCCTTGTCCCATGCAGCAGGGTGAATCAGGGCAGGCACTGGCAGCTCCAGGACATCCTACCCCAGGTGGGGCTGGGCCGCAACTGTCTGTGGGCAGCAAGTGTGGTGTGTGGGGACCTGTGCCAGTGACAGCCCCAGGCAAGGCTGCAAGGAGGCCAGAGCCTGCTGAGAGCTCTCTGGCATACTGCATCTCTCTGTCCTCATGGAAAGGAAGCTCCCTGTTCCAAGCCTTTGACTTGGACAAGTAAAAGCATTCATCAGTACACTTCTATCATCAGTAGCTTTGCTTTCCCTTCAGCAGAAGGAGCTGTGCCCCCTCCACCTCTTGCCTGGTTAAGCAAGTCCCAGCACTCATGTGCCATGATCTAGACTGGAAATAATGGCATTCATCAGCTGCACAGTGTGTGTGGCTGCCAGATGACTCCCGCTCCGGTCTTCCTTCTCCAGAGACGTGCTGACGCCTGGCTGGCCAATGCTCTGCAGACGAGAGCCCGCCGAGCCTCAAGCAGGGAACCCATGGGGTTTCCTGAGCACAAGGAACCAGTGCCTGGTGTTGATCCATTTATGACTTTCAGGTGTTGACCCACACCCGGCTTGGGAATGGCAGGTGGATGACCCCCGAAAACATCCGGGAGATGTACACTGCAGTCAAGGCCGATCCCGACGGCAATGGTAAGAGCAGCTCCATGGGAACCCCTTTGCCCTCAGCACAGCTGTGCAGAGCAGAGCAACAACCCTGTCCCTACCCAGGCCTGTTTCTCTAGCTGTCATCTTCAAAGGAAACTACTCCTGCTTTAGAGACCTTGGCAGAAAGGTAAAATCAGTGTAAACCTTTCATGGCAGCACTCCTGCCCCCTCATCACCAGTCCAGTCCCACTGTCTGGGCTTGCATCTTGTGGAAGTAGGAGCAGCACACATGTCTGCACTCCTTCGCTGCTCTCAGACCTTCCTTTATTCATGCTGTGCTGTAAAGGGACCTACAGGGTCCAAGAGACCTCTCTGGTGCTGACTCTGTAGCTCTTGTTACCTGGGCTGTGGGTTTTAACGTGCACCCTCCACTCCCTCCCTGTTTTCAGGGAGACTTCTGCATCCCTGGCAGGGGAGGGCAGAATAAGCAGAGGTGAGGGTGGTCTTGTTGCTTAGCCTTTGTTGCTGACCCCCCCACCCCAGCTCTGCTGCTGCAAACACTCTGTATTCCACAAGGCCACTTCTGCTCCTCCTAGCCCTGGTCTCCCAAGGGCTCCTGCTGGTCCGGAATTGCACTCTAACCCCTACTGCTCTAATTAGAGTGGCCTCAATTAAGCAACTCTCCATTTCCTAATCAAATTAAGTGAATGCACAGGCTCTGTATGCTGTCTCCTAGTGACCTGGCATTGAGAGCTGCCCAGGAGGACCTGCTTTGGACTGGAAGCATGTGAATGTCTAAATATCCGGAGGGCGCCCTGTGCCCCTGCTCCTCCGGACCAGTGGCATTCTTGGCAGGGGTAGGCATGTATGACTGGGTGGCTTTTCCACTGTTCCACACATTAACAAACAGAAGGTCCTGTTACACTGCTCCTGGCAGGACCTTGCTTCCAGAGAGCCGCTTCCCTTGTTAAATGGGTACGTGATGCTGAGAGACCAGGTCACAACCTGGATGTGGCACTGCGTCATCAAAGCCCTCATGGAGTAAGGGGAAGTGGGGACAAGGGGACACTGGAAATAATTCGGTCACGACCACTGGCATCAGAGGAACTGTCCCAGGCTGACCCTGGCGATGGGTCCTTCCTCCTGCTGGAGGGTGCTGTGCCCAGGGAGCAGAGCTGGCACTGCTCAAGCAGGCTCCACTCATAGCCTGCGATGTGTGCTGGCTGCTGGGCAGCGCTGCAGTGCTCCACATGCTCTGGTCCCAGAGACAAGGTTCCCAGTGCAAGGCTTCCTCCTTCTCCAGAAGAAGGGAAAAACAAATGCAAGGATTTTCCTGAAGGTGACAAAGGCAGAAGCACACCCCTTGCTGAGTCTAAATCAGTCCAAACAAGAAATTCTTGGTCCAGTAGAAACCACTTTTTACCTTGTGTTTTTCTGTAATTTCGACTTGGGTGAGACCAAACCCTGCTGTGTTCCTCACTCACACTCTGCAGTTACACACATGCAGAAGAACAGGCTGCTTGGTTTGGGTTCAGCTTTTTGAAATTACCCTGCAAGGCTTTGTGGAAAATGTGGTCTGAGGCGTCCTGCCCCGATCTGAAAGTTGTCTGCTTAAATACCAGAGTGACGAGTCCCAGGGCAGCAGGTGGCACAGGCTTTCCAGCTGTGGCACTGCATGTTAGCACTGTAACTTCTCTCTTTTGATGGATGGGTTTGTGTGGTTTAGGAGCTTTTTCAAAAGTTCAGAATAGTATTTTGCCTGTCCCCGTTCTGACCCCGCATTGCAGCTATTCTAGTGAGAGGATGAGGGGAAAGGGCCTTAAGTTGAAGGAGGGGAGGTTTAGATTAGACATCAGGAAGAAATTCATCCCTGTGAGGGTGGGGAGGCCCTGGCACAGCGTGCCCAGAGAAGCTGTGGCTGCCCCTGGATCCCTGACAAGGTTCAAAGCTGGGTTGGATGGGGCTTTGGGCACCCTAGGCTTGCGGAAGGTGTCCCTGGTGGAGAAGTTGGAACTAGATGGGTTTTGAGGTCCCTCCCAACCCAAACTGGTCTGGGATCTCTGTGATTCTAGCAGGTTGCTGTATACCCTCTGCTCAGCTGCAGGTGACAGCATTGCTGGGGTCTATAAGGCAGCAGTAGTGGGGTGCAGTCCGTGGTGGGCAGAGCAGTTTCAGCAGTGCCCTCAGCTGCTGATTTCCCCAAGTACAGGACCCCAAGAACTGTCACCTGCACCAGTCAGCCGGCTTTTCCTCTCTTCCCATAGGTGTGCTGAGCTTGGAGGAGTTCAAACAATTGAATATCCGTGACTTCCACAAGTACATGGGAAGCCAGAAAGTGAAGATGAGTGACCTGGTGCGCAACAGCCAGCACACCTGGCTGTACCAGGGCGAGGGGGCACACCAGGTCATGAGAGCCATACGGCAAAGGTAAGGGCTGGGCAGCTGGGTTTGGGTAGGCACAAGGACCAACTGTGCCAGGAGATCCAGTGGCAGACTTGCTAATTAATATTGACACTTCCTAATTGCCTGAAAAGTGTTTTGGAGTATGAAGAGCAGTGGTCACGGACACGAAATGGGGAGAGGAGGTTTTTGGTAGAGTGAGAATTTGTATAGTGCTGTGGAAAAGGAAAGAGACAAAAAAAAATCAAACCTTTCAGCATCTCCGTTGGCTTTTGGGAACAGCCCTACAAAGCCAAGAAAACTTGGCATTATATGAAATAATTCATTCTAATTAGTAAATGAGCTTGCTAGGAGAAGCTGCCCCTTTCCAGTGCTGTCTGGGTGCCAGTGGTCACTGTCATTTGCCTTAGTTACTCATGCATCTCACTGAAACCTCTCTTAGCTGCTCAGAGCTGACTTTGTAACAAGTATGACTTCACCTCGAGTGAGCTGAGTTAGTTTAATCATCCGAGCACACCTGTGGCAGTGCAGCTCCCAGCAGACGGGAGAACTTCTTACCCTGCCCTTCCTCTCAGGTTTGGTACTGGGACACATTGAAACCCAGCATGCCAAATCATTTAGCTCTGATGAGTTTCAGATAATTGGCTGGAGACTCTCTTGTTCTTGTGGTGCTGGTCCTCACCCAGAACATGGGTGGGTAAAATCTGTCCCCAGGCTTGAGAATGGCTGCTGGCCTCTCCTTTTCTTCAGTGCATTCCAGCAGGAGATTGAATGGGATCGCATATTGCCTTGATTAGAGCAGACTGTGGCTGCCACCTTCTCTGTGCCAGCCAGCCTCAGTGTGCTGCTTTTACGCTCTTGGGTTGGCCGCTGTTCCGAGGATGTGAAGACAGAGCGCTGAAGGAGGCTCTTACAGTCCTCCTTGTGACCATGCAGTGCCTGGAGGGGCTTCCTCATCATGCCAGGGGTGCTGCCGTTCCCCTTTTGCCTGCCCCGAGGGCTTTGCTGGTCTGAATTCTCAGAGCTCTGAGTGTTCTTTGGCAGGTCTCAAGAGGTACCTGCTTGCCTTGGGGATGATCTCAGATGTAGCAGCGGAAAAATCCCAGAGCAGGAGGGCTCCGGTCTCCTTGATCACTGATCACTTCCCCTCTGCCCTGGGGGGGGAGGCTGCTGAAAAAGCAACAGGGAAAGGTGAGTTAGGTGGCAAGAACATTCCTAGAGCTAGTCTTTGGTTTGCTCTCAGCAGGGGCCCTGTGCTTTGCTAACTGTCCCTGAGGTCTGTAGGTGGTGTGCAGGAGTCCAGAGAAGTGATGAGATGGCACACGAAGGCTCCAGGGACACACACAGAAGGGATCCTGCTGAGCAAGCAAAGTCTTCCTGAGAGCAGTCCTGCTGGAGATGCGCCCTTCGGTTTGGGGGGGGGGATTAAGTAACCTTGATGAGGACTTCCTGAGCTGATGCCCCCACAGATCTGTACGGACCCGGTTACCTCCTGGCATGCTTGCTGCAGCCCACCCGTCTCTCCGGTCTGCTGGGGAAGGGGGCTATCTTTCTCTGGATTTGGTTGGAGCTTGGGAAGTAGAGACTGACCCAGGGTGATGGTGCTTCCCCCTCACCTGCTCTGCTCTCCTCTTCCCCAGGGTAATGCGCCTGACCCGCTTGCCCCCTGAGATTGTGGAGCACAGCGAGCCCCTCCAGGTTGTGCGATACGACCAGGGAGGGCACTACCATGCCCACATGGACAGTGGCCCCGTCTTCCCCGAGACTGCCTGCAGCCACACCAAGCTGGTCGCCAATGAAAGCGCTCCCTTTGAGACCTCGTGCCGGTAAGGTCGGCCTTGACACGGCCTGGAAGGTGCTAGAGAAGCTGTTTCACCTCCCCTCTTCATGGGGCTTGGTGCTCAGGTTGTGGGCTCACAAACCAGCTCTGGAGATGGCTGGCATGAAGGGGGTTGAGGGGGAAAGCAAGCGAATGCTGTGGGTCTACGTAAGGAGGGCAGAGTGGTGTTCTGCAGAGCCACTGGGACATCCCCACCAGAGGTCAGAAACTCACCCTTGCTGGATTTTCTTTGTTGTCCTTGTCCTGTCCGTGGAGACAAGCTGATGATGTAAATGGAGTATCCTGAGATGTCTTGGAGGAACCAAGATGTAGGTGTGGTGGAGGGGCAGGGTACGGACAGCCCCTCTGCATCTGTCAGGTGTCCCCTGACAGCCACTCCATCTTGCAGGTATGTGACCGTGCTGTTCTACCTGAACAACGTGACCGGGGGAGGAGAAACTGTCTTCCCTATAGCTGATAACAGGACGTACGAAGAGATGGTAAATGAATCTCACCTGCATGTTACCCCTGGGGATTTTGGGTCCTTCTTTGAATGTCTTTATTCGCTGTGGCTGCAGAGGAGGGGGCGTGAGGTTGGTGGCCTTTGTAGCTAGAATGAGGGAAGAGGCACAGGGCTTTGGCAGCTGCAGCTCTGCCCACTCTGAGGGGTGAAGGATGATCTCCTGGCCTTGCTGCCATAATGTGGGTCCTGCTGGCTTGTGTCTGGGCAGGTTTCCTCAGACCAAAGTCTTGGCAGGTACCTTGTGCTCCCGTCAGGCAATGTGTTAAGGAATGGGTGGCCACTCAGGAACAGCTCACAGACCTCCGTGGGTCTGAAACCTGCTGCTCCGGGTGGGTTGTGAAAGCCTTGCCCTGCCCAGCATCAGCCCTGAGCTGTCCCTGTGGGGCGTTAAGGGCAGGATGACCTCTGTCAGCAGCGGCAGCCCAGTGCGTGCGCTTCGTTCCAGCCCCGTTTGCGACACCTTCTCTGTGGCTTCTTGCCAGTCTCTGATCCAGAACGACGTTGACCTGCGGGACACTCGGAAAAACTGCGACAAGGGCAATCTGAGAGTGAAACCTCAGCAAGGCACCGCCGTCTTCTGGTACAACTACCTGTCAGACGGAGAAGGTACAGGCTCGTTTTAGGACTCGGCTCTTGGGAGGGGCAGGGCTGCAGGAGGTGACAGCCATCGCCTTCTGGTGGTGGCTGGGAACTCAGAAGAGCCAAAGGGCGGTAGCTGCCTGCTAGTGGGAACTGTGGAGTCTGCTTGTCACCAGCTGGGTCGGAGCTTCCTGGCTCTGAAAGGCCTTTGTTTCCAGGCAGGAGGTCAGTGGCTCCTGATGTCTTTGGGGGCCGGGAGTAGCTCGCAAACAAAGCCCTTGGCTGCGCGAGCCATGCCAGCTGCCTGCCGCCCCGCTGTGCGAGCTCCAACTCCTGCTGGAACTTGGTCTGCAATTCAAAATGCTTCACTGATGTGGTGTTGCCCAAGGGGGCTGGGGAAGGGAGGTAGACAAAGGCATGGCCATGGGGCTCCACAGCACAGGGAGGCATGACACACACTCCCTGAGCGCCATACAAAGCTCTGCCATGCTTGGGGCTGCCTCCTGCGCTACAGCTCAGCCTGGCCTGATGATACATGTTTGTGGGGCTGGTTTATCTCACAGAGCGTGGTTTTCCCTGACAGCCAGGCTGGGGGATTGACATGAATCTCCCAGGCTGCTGCTGAGTGTGACTCCGGAGTGTTTCAAAGGCAGATTTTGAGCAGCACGGGGAGTATAGTGTCCCAGGTCCCCTGGGAGCATCCCATGTTTCCATCTCTAGAAAATTCACAGAGGAGAGGTCACAGGGGCAGCGTTGGGGCTGCTGGCTGATAATACAAAGGGCGTCGCTCTCCCGTAAGAAGAGCCCCGTGGTGTTTTTATGAGCAGATTGTTCCTAAATGGAAGGCGGCTGCTGATACAAGTCTGCCACAAGGAAAACCATGGGACCTCTGTAAAAGAGGGCTGTGGAGAACTGCTGGAAAGCCATGTCTGCCGTAGCCGTGAGACTCTGACTTCCATGGGCCTTCCAGCAGCAGCCCCCCCACCCCGTTTCCTTCCATGCCAGCTCCCCCTTTGGTGAGGAGTTAAGAAACGCAGCACCCGTGGTGTGGAGTGTGAGAGCCCCTTGTGCTGAGCGGAGACACTGGGTGTGCTGCACTCAGGGAGTCTTGTCCTGGTGGTGAACCCCTTGTAGGTGCCGGGGTGGGCCAGCGCTCCCGTGGAGGGGTGCTGGAGGAGCCCCCTCCTCTAAGATGTCCCAACTAAAATCCAAGCCGGCACCACGGGCGGGACAGCTGGTGTCAGGGTTCGCTGGCCGCCCCTCCCCATGCGGCCCCAGCCACGCCTGGCCGCGCCGTGCCGCAGTGCTCCTCGCTGCTACCCCCTGACAGGGCTCTTCCCTCCGCAGGCTGGGTGGGGGAGCTGGACGACTTCGCCCTGCACGGGGGCTGCCTGGTGACCCAGGGCACCAAGTGGATCGCCAACAACTGGATCAACGTGGATCCCAACCGCCGGCGGCAGCTGCAGTTCCAGCAGGAGATGGAGCGCTACGCGGGGGCCGGGCCCGGAGCGCCGGGCGAGTGGACAGTGGACAAGGCGTACAGCGGGGTGCACCTGGAGCTGTAGGGCCCGGGGGTGGGGGTGTTGGGGGGGTGTGGGGGTGTGTGTGGGGTGTGTGGGCGCGGAGGGCCCGGCCGCGCGCACGTGGCCTTTTCCCGCGCTGGCCGGGGGGGCGGGGCCGCGGGCCACGTGCGCGGCGGGGCCGCGTCGCGCGCCAATAAAGCGTGGAGAGACGGGCGCCGGCTCCGCGTGCTCTAGGGGGCGGGGCGGCGGGGCCCGGGCCAATGAGCGGCGGGGGGAGCGGCGGCGCGAGGGGCTCGGCCAATGAGCGGCCGCGGCGGCGGCGGCACCGGCACCGCCAAGATGGAGTCGGTGGCGCTGGCGGCGCCGGTGACGGCGCTGGAGTTCGCGGGGGATGTGCTGCTGGCGGGTGAGCGCCGGGACGGGGCCGAGGGCTGGGGACCGGGGGTCTGATCCCGGGCTGGCGGCTGACGCGCTGTCCCGCAGGCACGGGCCCGGAGGTGGCGGCGTTCCAGCTGAGCGGCGGCGGCGGGGCGGCGGCGGCGGGCCGGCGGATCGTGCTGCGTGAGACCAGCGTGCAGGGGCTGCGGGCCGAGCCCGGCCCCGGCCCCGCCGGCGGGGC
Source organism: Gallinula chloropus (assembly GCF_964237585.1). Classification (NCBI taxonomy): domain Eukaryota; kingdom Metazoa; phylum Chordata; class Aves; order Gruiformes; family Rallidae; genus Gallinula; species Gallinula chloropus. The sequence goes on from NC_140097.1 coordinate 10,026,906, forward strand.
GGTGGTGCGGGTGGCGGCCTTCGGCGGGCGCTGGCTGGCGGTGCTGGCCGTGCGGCGGGGCGGGCCGGGCGGCGGGGCGCGGCTGGCGGCGTGCGGCGGCGGGGCGGCGCGGGAGCTGGGGGCGCGGGTGTGGGAGGCGCGGTGGGCGGCGGGCGGGCGGCTGGCGCTGGCGCTGGGCGGCGGGGCCGTGGCGCTGTACGAGTGGCGGGGCGGCGGGTGCTGGCTGCGGCGGGCGAGCTGCGGCGGGGCTGGGGCGCTGCGCTGCGCCGCGCTGGCCGGGGCGTGCTGGGAGCGCCTGGCGCTGGCGGCCGGCACGGCGACGGGCACCGTGGCGGTGTGGCGGGCGGCGGCGGCCGCGACCCCGCGGCGAAGGCTGCGCGGGCATCGAGGGGCGGTGCTGGCGCTGTGCTACGCGGCGCCGCGGGGGTTGCTGGCCTCCGCCTCCGAGGACCGCAGCGTGCGGCTTTGGGCCGTGGGCGAGCTGGGCGGCGGGGATAACGGGGATAACGGGGACGGCTCCTGCCTGCTGGTGTGCTACGGGCACGGGGCGCGGGTGGCCGCCGTGGCGCTGCGGGGGCCGCGCCCGGTCAGCGCGGGGGAGGACGGCGCCTGCCTGGAGTGGGACGGCGGCGGCGGCGTGCGGCGGGCGCGGCGGGGCCACCGCGGAGCCCTGCGCGCCCTGGCCCTGCGCCCCGCCGGCGGCTGCCTCGCCACGGGCGGCGACGACGGCGGCGTCCGGCTCTGGCGGCCCCGGCGGGCGGCTCCGGCGCTGAAGGCTCTGGGGGCCCCGGAGCGGCCGCGGTCCGTGGTGTTGGCGGGGCCGCGGCGGGTGCTGGCGCTGGGCGAGGCGGGCGGGCTGGCGGTCTGCGAGGCGGCGGCGGCGGGGCGCTGGGTGCCGGTGCTGCCCCCCGCCGCCGGCCGGCCCCGCGGGGTGCTGGCGGTCACCCCCCTGCTCGGCGGCGCCGAGGCGCTCTGCGCCCTGGCCGGCGGCGACGGGCACCTCCTCCTCTTCGCTCTGGGCAGCCCCGGGGCCGCCGCCGAGCAGAAGCCGTTCGAGGGGGCCGTCCGTGGGCTGAGCTGGGCCCCCCGCCCCGGGCTGCCCCCCGCCTGCGTCGCCCTCCTGGCCTCCGGCCCCGAGGGGGAGATGCTCTGGCTGGACGTCACCCACCGGCCCGGGCGGGCGCCCTGGGTGCGGCTCATGGGACGGTACCTGCTGCCGCCCTGCAAGCAGCGCTGGCACACCTCCGCGGCCTTCCCGCCCCAGGGAGGGCTCCTGGTCTGCGGGGACCGCCGGGGCTCCCTCCTCCTCTTCCCGTGCAGCAGCTCCCCAGAGCGGGCTGCACAAAGCACTGGCATCGCCAACGGCAGCACCAGCCCAGCTGACGAGGACTCTGGCAGCAGCTTGGAGCCCTCTTGCTCAGCACGCGGAGGGGCTCTTCCCCTCGAGGCCCCGCTGTTCGTGCTCTTCGGGCTCCATGGGAAGACAGGGGTTACCTCGGTGACTTGCCACGGGGACTACATTTACAGCACTGGCCGGGACGGCATCTACCGGCAGCTCCGGCTGCAGGGCCAGCAGCTGGAGGTGCTGCGGAAGCACAGGCCCTGCAAAGGGCTGCAGTGGATCGAGGAGCTGCGCTTCACCCCGGACGGGGACCTGCTCGTGCTGGGCTTCCACGCGGACAACTTTGTGGTGTGGAGCAGCAAGACCGGCGAGAACCTTCACTGCATCCCCTGCGGCGGGGGGCACCGCTCCTGGAGCTACTGCAGCAGCCCCTCGGAGGAGGCCTTCGCCTTTATCAAGTGTGGGGATGTGATGCTGTACCGCCGTGAGACCGAGCCCGGCGAGCAGCAGGTGCTCCTGGCGTCCCTGCACGGGCGGGAGGTCACTTGCGTGCGGCGCCTGGGGGCGGTGGGGGTGCCTGGCCACGGCACCCTTAACATCTTTGTCACAGGCAGTGAGGACACTACGGCCTGTGTCCTGGCACTCAGTGAGCGCACACGGGCAGCCGTGCCCCTTGCCCGGCTCAGCGATCACATCTCCAGCGTGAGGGCGCTGGCCCTGGCTGGCCCTGTGGGACCTGGTGAGGAAGGCTTGTCCACCCTGCTCTTCTCTGCGGGCGGCCGGGCGCAGATTGAGTGCTACCGGCTGCTGTGTGCTGGGGACCCGGCCTCCGAGAGCGCCGTGGTCTGCCAGGTCATCCATGTGGCCTCTCACCGGCTGGATGAGCACTGGGAGCGGAAGAAGAACAGGCACAAGCTTGTCAAGATGGACCCGGAGACAAGGTGATGCTCAGGGACTATCTGAGGCGGGGTTAGTGGTGACTGTGGCCTGGGAGGGTGCTGGAACAGCACTGGTCTCTGCTGGGATGTCCACTCCATGGGGCTGCAGGCTCAGCTGAGGCAGAAGGAGCCAACTTAGCTGGACACATCCCTGGTGTCCTGTGCCCAGGGGCTGGGCCTCAAGGGGCTTCTGGGCTTAGGGAAAGGCTTGGTCCTTCCTCCTGCCTCCTCTGAGTGCTCAGAGCTCCATCCTGTGCTGGACTCAGGCTGTTCTACTGGGCCACCCACCTCCCCAGGTGTCAGTGAGCATTGCCTGTTTGCTGTAGGTACATGTCCCTCTCGGTCGTGCCTGGGACCAGCACCGGACAGGTGCCGACACCCTGGAAGTTCCTGGCTGCCGCATGCAGCGATGGATCGGTTCGGTGAGGAGCTGTTGTGGGGCTTAGCAGGGAGAATGGAGCTGAGGCTGCTGATGGGAGCAGAGCAGGCTCCACAGGGCAGGCTTCTGCCACAGATGTGGCCAGCCCTGAGCTGGAGCAGGATGGCACGTGGTGGGAAGAGAGGGCTTTTCCACAGCCAACTGCTCTCTGGTCCCATGCAGGGTCTTTGGGCTGCTGGAGGCTGCCCGGAAGCTGGTGCTGGTGGCAGAGTCGTTTCATCACCAGCGCTGTGTACTGAAGGTGGAGACGTTCCTGCATGCACGAGCAGCAGGGGAGAGGTGAGCCCTGGATGCCTTCCTGCAGCCAGTGGGGAGAAGCATTTGTCTCTACAGGGATGGCAGCCCAGCAGCTCGGTGGAGGGAGAGGAGAGATGGGCCTGCAGGGATGTTCTGTTCCCTGGGTCTCGCTGGGGACCTTGGGGCTGCCTGTCTGTCACAGGGCTGTGGCCAAAGGCTCCCCCAACACCTCCCTTCTAGGCGGCACCTCCTGTGCAGCGCAGCCACTGACGGCGGCATCGCCTTTTGGGACATCACCGGCACCATCACGGAAGCAAGGGACGCCCTGCACCAAGCAGAGGGAGAGATGCAGCCCCTGGGTGGGTGCAGCTGCTGGCAGCTCTGCTTTGTCCCCACGGGGGGGACCACAGCTGGTGGCTCCTCTGCTTCCGCTGGCTGAGGTGACTATCCCTCTTCTGACCAAGCCTGTTTTCCCAGACCTGGGCGCTCCCCTGCTCACCCTCACAGCCCACAGCTGCGGCGTGAACAGCCTCCACATCCAGGAGACGCCAGAGGGACGGTACCTGGTGGCCAGCGGCAGCGACGACGGCTCCATCCACGTGTGCCTGCTGGAGGTGTCCCTGAGCGGGGCCCTGCAGGTGCTGGAGCGGGTGGCCAGGCCCTGCGCCCACGCTGCCCACGTGACTGGGATCCGGGTGCTGCGGCCGGACCTGCTGCTCTCTGCCTCGGTGGACCAGCGCCTGACGCTGTGGCGCCGGGGCCCGGGCGGGCTGGATGCCCTCAGCACCACCTTCTTCCACGTGCCTGACCTGGCCGAGCTGGACTGCTGGGAGGTGGCTGAGGCTGGGGGTGAGCTGCGCTACTACTGCGTGCTCTGCGGGCAGGGGCTGGAGATGCTGTGTGGCACAGCCCCCCCTGAGCACCCCCAGTAACTGGGCAGTACAACCTGCTGCCCACCTTCCTGGGCAGGGGGCTCTGCCCATTGCTACAGCCCCTGTCTCAGCCTGCATGCTGCTGTGTCACCTCCTGAGGGAGAGGGGTGCATTTGGCCCCCTCGGGGATAGCACGGCCTCAGCTGGGGTGCTCGGGGGGGGGACAAGGCAGAGGTGACCCCTCCTGCATGAGCCCCAGGCAGTAAGTGAGGAGTGGAGTCCCGGAGGTAAATGAGGATGCCCAGGAGAAGTTCCTCCTCCCTGAGGGGTGAGGGACCCCGTGCAGGCTTTCCAGCCCTGCTCCCAGGGAAGAGCTGGCTCAGGACAGTGCTGAGCACCATGCCAAGCTCCAGGAGCTTGAGGCCAAGACCAGTCAGGCACTGGTGTGGCACACTGCAGCTTTGTGCTCCCTGAGTCACTGTCCTACATGACAGCACTGACCCTGCAGTGCTGGGCACTGCGGACATAAGGGGGCACACTGGTGCTCCCCAACAGCACAGAGGCGCTGTGCCAGCCTGGGTGTACCCCCCCATCTCCCCAGAGCAGCCCTTCAGCTCCCCACACCCCAACCATGGGGAAGGACACACAAGCCCCAGAGGAGCAAGGTGCTCTGCTGGGGTCAGACACACACACAGCGTTCGTCCAGCAACAAGTGTATTGTGCCCCGGTATCGGGGCCTGGCCCAGGGCCCCCCAGGAGCCCCGAGCCACAGGAGCTCCCTGCCAGCATGGAGCAACCTTGAATAAATGGTTTTGAGGGACACAAGTGTGGTGACTCGTCCCTGGAGCTGCCTCCCCCTGTATTCCCCAACCCAGCTTGCAGGGTGCCACAGGCATCCATCCTCCCTTCTGGGGTGGATGTGGCAGGAGCACCCACCTCCCACGCTGGGCACAGCAGTGGGGTGCCTGTAGCCAGACCCACAGGCATTATCTGCATGGGGCTGAGGTATGGCCCAACTCCCAGCCTTCCATGGGGCAGCCCCTCGTCCTGCCAGAGGGGGACATGCCCTGTCCTCCTTCCCCTCGTGGCCCCTTGTCCTGGTGCCTGCGTACTGCGACATGGCTCTGCAGTGCTGCCTCAGATCTGGCTGAGAGGAGGGAGGTGCAGGGTCGCCAGCGCGCTGTGGAACACGTCCCTCACTGCTCCCAGCAGCTGGAGGCGAGCAAACATCTGGTCAAAGAGGTGTGGGAACGGCTCCTGTGGAGAGAAGGGTAGTGATTTGGGGCTGGTGCACATATTGCCCCTCAACAGGGAGGCCTTAGGGACACTGCTGGCACCCCGGAGCCTGATCCCCATGCAGCTGACCCACAACCACAGTCCAGGCCCAGGCTGTCTGACTCACCCCCAGGACATGGACCCGGTTGTAGTAGGAGCTGAAATCCATGCTGAGCTGGACCAGGAACTTGCACACCTGCAGACAGAGCTGGAGCTGGCACAGCAGGGACTGGCCAGGCTGGGGTCCTTCCCCAACCCAAGCACAGCAGGAGCAGCACCAGGAGTGTTGCAGGGCCTTGCTCCTGCCTCACTTACTGCTGGGCAGCACCCTGCCCACAGAGCACTGCCCTGGATTGGGATAGTTGGAGCATCACCTGTGGGTGTTCTGGCACATGGTACTTACTATCTCTGTGTTGGCTGTGATCCGGATCCCCTGGGTGGGGGCAGACAGCTGTGCTGCCTGCTGCAGGACTTCAGGGAAGGGCAGGAGGTAGTTGAAGAGCAGCAGCCATTCACCCTGTGAAAGAATTACATATGTTGGCGAGGGGCAGAGCCCCCTGGGAGAGGGACAGATCCCCCAGGATGGCAGCACCCTTCACAGGAGCTGAGGGCGTGCAGGGTCCCATGTTCCCCCTCTCAGGGCTCACCTCTTCCCGGAGGCAGGAGAAGTTCAGTTCTGATGCTGGTGGTGGAGGCGGGTATGTGCCTGGAAAGGAGGTGGGACACTGCTGCTGTGCCTGGAGAAGCCTGTGTGGACTTGGGCAAGGGAGAGGAGCAGCCTGGGAGCGGGTGGCGGGGCTGGCACTCACCCTGCTCCACAGCCCGCTTGAAGGTGTCGAAGAGCGTGGCCAGCCGGGCACAGTTGTACATCACGAAGGCGCCGCTCTTGGTTCCCTTGGTAGAGATGCTGCTGTCCTCCAGGTCCAGGGTGATCTGAGGGCAAGGAGAAGTCCAGTCCCAGCTGCTCGGTGCCCCGCTGTTCCCACAGCTGGCTCCGCACAAACCGCTGCCCTACCTGGCTCCGGTGAGCGGTGCTCAGCATCTCAAACCTGATGGCAGCCACTGTGAGGGCGTCGATCACCTCAGTCCAGGCCTCATCTGTGGAGAACACACAACGCAGGTGCTGTCACACGGGGCCGGCTCCGTTCCCACGTACCGTCACCCCCAGCATCCATGTGGAGCCACAAAGCAAACCCTCACCTTGCGCAAGCTCCCCGTATTTCATCACGGAGGCTTCATACATCTGGCGCTTTCGGAGCCTGGGAGGAACACGGGACACATCTGCCACTGCTGGGCTGAAAGCCCCAGAGCGCACCCCAAGGTTCTCCCAGCCTCTGGGCTGCTTGGGGCATCCCAGCCAAGCGGGAGCTCCCCAGGAGCTGGAGAAGGCCAGTGAAATTGGGGAAGGTCCCGTGGCCTCCAGTCCTCTCAAAGCAGCCCCAAGGCCATGGAAAAGCCAAACTGAGGGACTGGATGGAATTCTCCACATGCCACCAGCTTGCTCAGTGCAGCAGTGTGGGTGCCCACAGGCAGGCGGTGTGGGGAGCCTTGGCAGGTGAACAGCACAGCACGTGCCTTGCTACCCGTCAACTTACTGGATGTACTGCGATGCCTCGATGGGCGACGAGGGGTTTGTCACCTTCACTGGCCCACAGACAAGGTGTTTCTGAGAGACAGAGGGGGAGACAGGGCTGGGGTCAAAGGCTCTGAAGCTTCACCAAGACACAGCACGGGAGAGCCAGGCTAAAACCAGCCCTGTCCTGGCTGTGTCTCTGCAGCCTTCTCCTGCCCCTCCTTCTTCAGCTCCGAAATCCCAAGGGCAGAGAGGCTGCTCCACCACCTGGACAAGGGTCCAGAGGGGCCAGCAAGGGAAAGGGAACCTTTGCTGGGGGCAGAGAGCAAGGCTGGAACTCAGCATTTGCTGCGGGGACTGACGGAGGCTGGCCAGCACAGGGTGATGGGGGCCACAGTGAGGGGGGTGGGAGGTTCCTCACCTGCCAAGCCGTGTGGGCTCCTGAATCCAAAATCCTCCATAGCAGATCCAGCTGCTGCTGCTGGAATTCCTCCTCGCAGCTCACCACATGCACGATGCTGCAGCTGCTCCCCTGGCCCGTGGCCTGCAGCAGGAGCTCAAAACAGCATCACACAACAAAGGGAGACCCATGCCTGGAAAGCGGGAGGCACACGCAGCGCCACAGGGAGACTCACTGTGCACTCCCGAACGGCGTCCTGCAGCTCAGCCAGGCACCGCAGCTTCTCCTCTGTCACTGAAAGAGGGAAAGACACTCAGAGCGGGATGCCAGAGCCCGCCAGCCTCCTGCCCCCGCCATCCTGCACCCCTGATCCACCCCGGCCTGGCTGCGCTGCGGGCAGGGAGCGAGAGATGGCATTTGGACCTACCCCTGCCCCAGCACCGCCTGAAAGCGGTTGGGGGGGAGGACGAGAACAGGCCCGGGGGCAGCTGATCGCCCCCTCGACAGCGACACGGGGCTCACCGAGGAGGACATCGAGGTTGGGGTCATAGCCCGCCAGGCCCTGCTGCTGCACGAAGCTCTTCAGGCGCACCTCAGCGACGGCCCCGCCCGGCCCCCGCCCGCAGGAGGCAGCGCAGGGGCAGCAGCCCAGCGCCCGCTCCAAGGCCGAGACGGCGCCGGCAAGGTCCGAGCTGCCGCGGCCTTCGGGCCAGTCGACACGGAGCTGCCGCACGATCTCCCGGCTGCTCCCTTCGGGCAGGGCTGGCACCAGGCGGACGCCGACCCTGCGAGAGAGAGAGAGCGAGAGGCGAGCGCTGGCAGCGCGGGGCCGGGCGGGCAGGCGGGAGCCGGGCGGTCGCTCACCCACCCCTGTGCGCGCAGCAGCTGCGCCAGCAGGTCGGCCAGCAGGAGCGGGCGGAGGTGGCGGGGCCGCAGGGCGCCGGGGCCGCGCAGCGCCGGGCAGTGCAGCACCACGCAGCCCGGTGCTGCCGCCGCCGCCGCGGGGGCCGGGCCGGGAGGGGCCGCCAGCAAGCGCCGGAAAGCCTCGGGGCGCCGCAGCTGCACCGCCAGCCCCGCCGGGGTCTCCTGGCAGCCCCGCACAGCCAGCACTCCCGGGCCTCTGAGTGACGTCACGCCGGCCACCGCGTCATCGGGCACCTGCCGGGCGGGAGAGGCGCGGAGTGGGTGTCCTGCCCGCCCCTCCTGCCCCTCGCCCCGTCCCGCGGCCCCGGCATACCTGCCCGCCGGGGAAGGCGGCGCTCAGCGCGGCCCGCGGCGCCAGGAAGTCGCGGTGCCGCAGGTTGCGGGCGCCGGTCTCCTTCACCCAGAGCGCCGCGGGCCGCCCCAGGGCCTCGTTCAGTGCCCGCAGCGTCGCCGCTACCGCCGGCCGGCCCTGGCCCAGGTCCGTCTCCATGCGGGCACGGCCGCCGCTTCCGCCGCCACAGGCTGGAAGTGACATCACGGGCCCGCCCGTCCTCCCCAGCGCTCGCAGGTGGCCGCCATGTTGGGCGCGGCGCGCAGCGCTCCCTGGCGGCCATCTTGGGCGCGGGCGGGCGGGGCGGCCATCTTGGGGTAACGGGCGCGGCGCCTCCATGATGGGTGTGGCGGGCCGGGAGGAGCGGCCGGGGCCGTGCGTGCCCGGGGGCTGCCACTCCCCGCAGAGGCCTCGGGCGGGGGCGGGACAACCCCCCTCTCCGGCTCCAGTGGCGGCGGCCTGAGGGGAGGCCGCGGGGCTGATCGCCGGCAGGGTCGGGCGCGGGGCGCTGTGGCTGCGGCAGCGTTAGGCAGACCCGGGCGGCCGCTGCGGAGGACACGGGGACGCCCCGGGGCGGCTCAGCCCAGCACAGCCCAGCACAGCCCCGGACTGCTGGGTGGGAGCCTTGCGGCGGTTCGGGGCTCTCCAGCAGGCTGGGCAGCCTTGGGGCGGACCGGAGGGCGTGCGGTAGCCCTGGCTGCGAGCTGCGTCCCCCATGGGGCTCGGCGGGGCAGGGGCGCGGGCACGGGCGGGAGGAGGAGCCCCGGCAGTTCCCGCAAGGTGCGGCTGGCTATGGCAGCTGGGCTCTGCGCGCTGAAGGGTGAGGAAGCACCGGGGCTCCCTGCCTCACCGTGCTGCCCTCCCGGCCTGCTCGCTGCCCCAGCCCTGGCTGCTCCAGGGTGGGCGAGGAGCTGCCCTCCCGCCCAGCACGGCGTCCCGCTCGCTCCCCGGCCCCGCGAGGAGGCGGGTGGAAGCGCATCGCACCGTTGTGGTTGCGGTTGTATCATCCGCAGCGCCGAGCGCCTCTGTTAGCAGCCGCGCCTCAGGCGTTTTATTTACAGAGCAGGGGCTCACGCCGCTGCCTGGGTCCCCGAATGGGGCGGGCGGGCAGCGAGCGAGGGCTGCTGCTCCCCTCTGAGGCTGCGGTCAGAGCCGGCTCCAACCTGGGGACGGGGCAAGGGCCTGGCACGCACCCCGTGCCACCAGCCCACTGGCTGGGGAGCAGGGATCCAGAAAGCACCGAAATCCCTCTGAGAAGCTAGGGACGTCCCTCCCGGCCCTTCCCTCCCTGCGGGGCCGGGGGAGGGGGGGGCGGGCTGCTCTGCCCGCAGGGCCCAAACCGGTTCCTCCAGGGTTTGTGTGCACGGGGGGGGGGTGGGGACGGGGTGAAGGTAGCTCCCGGCAGCACGGCCATTGTGTGGGCTCTGCCAGAACACAGCAGCTTGTGTCGGGGCTCTGCGGGCAGCTCTGGAGCCCTGGGGCTGCAGCCCGCGGCCAGCTTGAGCTCCACAGCCCCGCAGCAGGAGCAGGGCCGCGTCCTCCAGGTTGGGGGCAGCCCCGGTGGGGTGCTCCCTGCACCACCCACAGCCAAGAGGTGATCTGAGAATTGCTGCTCACACCAGACCAACTGCTGACTGTCCGCAGGGCAGGAGCTGCCCAGGAGCGCTTCCTGGCCAGCTGCAGGGACCGGTGCCAACTCAGGCCTTGTGTTGCTGCTCAGAGAGGTCTGGGCTGGATCTATCCCCCTCTCCAGAGCATCAGGGCTCCCTTTCCGGTGGCGCCGAAAGAGCTTTGGACAGACACGACATCCCCGATGGCTCTCTGGCTGCCTGCTCAGCGGGAGTGATCGTGTCATTTCAAAGCCGTCTCTCTCTCTCTCTCTCTGGGGGACAGATCCTGCCCGGGCACCACTCGCCCCAACCCGACCCCGGGGTGCTGGGAGCACTGGGGAGAGCCTGGCGTGGGCTGGTGGTGGCAGGAAGCTCAGGCAGCATCTTGTGATCAGCGCTGCCTTGCTGCCGCTGGCCACATCCACGCTGCGGCAGGCAACCGGGGCTGCTGCTCGGCACGCTCGCCCCAGTGGTTAGTCCCCAGGAAGCAAGCTGCTATTTTTAGTGACTGCTGGAAAGCCCCCCCTCCAGCTCCAGCGTGGGGGAACTGAGCCGTGAGGCTGGGCCCCTTTGATCCTGCATCCCCACACCCTCCCTTCTCCCAGTAGGGCCCCCACACGCAACCCTGGCCCCATGGAGGCACTGGAGTCTTTCCTTGTGCTTGGCCCGGCATAGCCACAGGGTGAGGGGTGCGTGGGGTGAGGCAGGGGCGGGAGCGCGGGTAACGAAACCCCAGGGCAGCTGGGCGCAGCGGGGACAGCTGCTTTTGGGATTCCGTTGCCTGCACCGGCGCCATGGAGGGACGGGCCCAGGGGACACCGCCATGCCACCCCAACCCCGGGGCAGCCGGCAGGCCGAGATGGGGAGAAGGGTGACTTACCGCCAGGGACCGACCGGGGCAGAGGAGCTGCGTGGGAGCTGTAGCCAGGCCAGTCGTGGCTGGGGGTGCCAGCAGAGGCTGGGGTTGTGCCGCAGGCTCCCCCTGCGCCGCAGGCCAGGTGCCAAGGGAGGAGGGTGGTGCGGCTGAGCCAAAAGGAAACTGCTCCGAACAAAGCCCCGGTGGGGCTGGAGCATCTGGTGCCAGCCCGGCAGCCCCCGTTGGGGCCCGGAAACCCGAGCCGTCCCCGAGGGAGGGCACCCGCCCCAGCACCTGCGTCCAGCAGCAGCATGGCACAGACCTGCTGCTGCCAGCGCCGCTGCCGCACTGCCCGGCCCTTGGTGAGGAAACCCTTGGGCACCCGCCATGGGGGAAGTGAAACCGTGTGGGGAACCCCACTGGCTCCATGCGTGCTCATGCTGTGCTCACCAAGGGGGACCCTGCCCTCGACCGAGGGCACCTGTCTGTGGGGTGCTGGGGATGCCTGATGCCTCCCCACCCAGGTGGGACATGGCACACTGGCGGGATGGGTCCTGTCGCCGACACCGGGAAACTTCCCGGTAAGCCCCGCAGGGTTGGGGCTCTGACTGGCCCTGGGTGAGTGGCACAAGGGTCGGGGATGCCACTCTCATGCCCCGGGCACCCCTGAAGCCCCCCGGTCCACTGCCACCGGCCGCACCGAGTGTGGCACGGAGGAGAGGGGGAAGAGGAACTGGCAGCCTGCGGCGCTGGGGGCAGGGAAGCCACAGCTGCAGACCGGGGGAAGGCTCAGCCCGGCTGGCAGAGCCGTCCCGCAGCGGGGCACACTGTGCCCGGGACACAGGACCAGGGCAGAGCCCTGCCGCGGGCACGGCAAGGGAAGCCGGGGCAATCCCGGGGCACCAGCGGGACTGTGTGCGGGCACCCCGCAGCTGCGGGACGGGAGCGCAGCCGAGTCCCGGTCCCGCTCCCTCCCGCCGCCCGGCCCGGCCCGGCCGCCCCTGGGATGGCGGGGGGACTCGACACCGGGAGCCACCCGCTCCCCCTCTCACCTCCGCGCCCCGCAGCCTCCGGCGCAGCAGCCCGGGCCGGTCCGCGGCCCTCCCGGCGGCGGGGATCGGGGTGCCCCGGGCGAGACTCACGCACCCACCCCCCCCGCACCACCACCTCTCCGCGCCGCCGGGGCAGCTCAGCCCCTGCTGCCCCCGGCGCCCCACACCCGCTGTGCCCCTCCCCGCCCCGACACCGCTTTCGGTTTCGCTCCGGCGCTGGCCGCAGCCCGCCCCGGGCGCACCAGGTCGGGGCGGGCCCGGGCCCGTGTGGGCGGGGGCGGCTGGTGCGTGTGTCCCTCCCCCGGCGGGAGGCGGGAGCCCCGGCACGGACACGCCCCTGCCGGCCCCGAGCAGGGGCCGCGGCGTCGCGCTCGGCGCTTCCGGCGGCGTGGCCATGGCGGCGGCGGCGGCTCTGAGGCGGTTGGGCCCGGCGGTGCGGCGGACGCTGGGCAGGTACGGACACCGGTACCGGTACCGGGACGGGCCCGTGGCCCTGCGGCGGGGCGCGGGGGGTTCCCGCGCGGCCGCGGGGAGGAGCCGCGGGCCCCACGCGTCCGAGCCGCTGCCCGTCCCCGCAGGGCGCCCAGCCGGGCTCACCGCCTGACGCCGGCGGACGACGAGATGTACCAGCGGACGCGGCTGACGGTGCTGCAGCCCGAGTCCCCCGACGCCTTTTTCATCGAGGGCTACACCAACCGCGGCTTCACCGTCAGCGGGGACCTGGTGGTGGGGCCCTGCGCCATCCTGCCCCGCACCATCCTCCAGTGGAACGTGAGTGCCCGGCTGGGAGAGGGGCTGGGGGCGGCGTGGGGGGGGGTCCTGTCCCGCTCAGCGCCCTCGGTGCCCCCGCAGGTCGGCTCCTACAAGGACATCTCGCTTGAGAGTCTGTCGCTGTTCCGGCTGCTGGAGCCACACATAGGTACGGAGCGGGGGGCAGGGGGGGCACAGCGGGACAGGCCGCCTCCTCCTCCTCCTCATTCGGGCTCCTGTCGGGGCGGCCGAGGAAGGGGGGGTGGGGGGGGCTGTTGTTTCCCGCAGGGAGGGCGGGCCCGGGCCGGGGCAGCCCGAGTGCGGCTCGGCTCTGCCTACCCTTGCCCGGGGTCGTGTCCCGCTTGCAGAGATCCTGGTGCTGGGCACGGGAGACCGAGTGGAGCGGCTCCACCCCGCCGTGCTGAAGCAGATGCGCGAGTGCGGGATCGCTGTGGAGGTTCAGGACACGGTGAGGAGGGGCGTGCACGGGGAGCCACCCCAGTGAAGGGGAGGGTGGTGGCCATGGGGAGCCCCCCCCTCCCCCCAGGGCTTCTGCCTGCCCGGGTACAGGCGGGAGGGAGGACGTGATGTGGGAGGGGGAGCTGCTTCCCCTGCCTGGGGCTTCACTCCCTCCCTCTTGTGTTTCACAGCCAAACGCGTGTGCAACCTTCAACTTCCTAACAAGTGAAAAGCGTGTGGCAGCTGCTGGGCTCATCCCCCCGCGGGGCACCTACATGGGGGTGTAGGTGCTGCCCACCACCGGCTGAGCAGCAGTTCCTCTCCCCTGCCTCCAGCCCCAGCCGTCACCACTCCAGGCAGAGGAACTCCTTGGACTAACCCATCGGAGCCCGGCCATGGCTGGGTGCCGGCTCCTGCACACAGGAGGGTGCTGTGACACGGGTGGGCTTGGAAGCCCCCGAAGGCCCTGGCTTCCCAGCTCCCTTGTTCCGTGCTGGGTTGGGTGCCGCAGGGCACAGTGAGAGGCCTGAGCGTTGCTGGCAGCCCTGTGCCTTGGCAGCAGGAAGCCATCACCCTGGGGCAGCGTGAGCTGCACACCCCCGGGCACGTGTGGGGCTCCAGAAGGAAAATACACGTAAATGAGAAGTACAAGACAGGTGTGTGTTGGTTGATGCGCAGCAGCGCGGGGCTGTAACGCGTCAGCAGGCTGTGCGTGCTCACTGCCCCTGCAGAGGAGGCTGGGGGCTGGGGGGCGTGGCTGTGAGTCAGTACTCGTGGGGAGGGGGTTTGTCCCTGTCCCACAGCACCCGTGTCCCTGTGGCACCTGGCACTGCAGTCGGTCTCAGTTCAGCAGCAGGTGCATACCTGTCTCCCTGCGGGTCACAGCTCAAGGAGGGGACACAAGGGTGCTGTCTGTCCCAGTGCCCACACCCCCTATCCCCTTTTGCACTGGTTCATGGTTGTGGGTGCTGCTCCTGGGGACAGGCCAGGGGATACACAAACCTCCTCCAGCCTTGTTTCCTAAACCCTGTCACCTCCATGGGCCCAAGGAGGAAGGATCCTGGGGGCATCAGGAGGAGTGTGACCAGCAGGTCGAAGGAGGTGATCCTCCCCCTCTACTCTGAACTGCTCAGGCTTAGAGAAGAGAAGACTATGGGGCAATCTATTTAATGTCTGTAAGTATCTTAAGCACAGGATGCAGGGGGAATCAGCCAGCCCCTTTTCAGTGGTCTGTGGAGACAGGACAAGGGGCAATGGCTACAAGTTGGAGCACAGGAAGTTCCACACCAACATACAGAAGAACTTTTTCACAGTGAGGGTGACAGAGCCCTGGGACAGGCTGCCCAGGGAGGTGGTGGAGTCTCCATCTCTGGAGATATTCAAGACCTGGCTGGACACCTGTCTGTGCAACATGAGCTAGGGCGCTGCTTTGGCAAGGGGGTTGGACCCAATGATCTCTCGAGGTCCCTTCCAACCCCTACAATTCTGTGATTCTGTGATGTGGCAGCAGTCCCCAGCCCTGAGGCAGACTGCAGGCTAGCTCTGCTTAATGAGCCAGGCACATTAATGAACGGCTGCTATTACATGTCTCAAGGCTCTGGTTTGAGCACGTGTAATCTCACTTGCTGGTGCTGTGCTGCAGCATGGGGGTTTTTGTGTTAAAAGCAAAGGAAGCCTGGCTGTGCAGGGGAGGGGCACAGGGCTCAGGTGTGCAGGACTGTGAAGCCCAGCACCTTTATAAGCCCCAAGCGCTCTCACCAGGGCCCTACCCACAGCCCTGCAGGCAGTACAGGAAGTCTGAGCAAGGGATCTGTACCCCAGCACCAACCACCTGAGGGGCTGGGCAGCTGGCTTGGGGCATGGTACGGGAGGTTTTGGGGAAAGAACAGGAGAGAGAAGGCAGAGGAATGAGCACCAAGCACAGGGGGCTACAGGTACAAGGGCCTGATGTGTGTAAGCAGACGCAGCACAGCCCTGGGGGGGGGTGTAGGTGGGTGTGCAAGTGCTCACAGAAGCCCCTGCAGCAGCTGGCCTGAGCACAGGGTCTGCACTGGCCTGGCTGCTGCTGCACCAGGCAGCTCCCAGCAGCTGCCACCACCCCTGTAACAGCCACTTTCTGCTCCTGGAAGGGATGTTTTAAACACCCCACTCTGCCCCAGAAGGGGCTGTCCCCTTGCCAGCCCCCCTCACAGGCTACACCCCTTCTGGGGCCATCACTTGCTCCTCAGAGGGCACCAGGGCAGAACAGGACCAGGGGCTTGGGGCTGGCACAGCTGCACATCTTTTCCTCTTTTATTGTAAAACACGGACAACATGTGCAAGGCAGCCCAGGATCAGTCCTGGGGGGCGGGGGGAACCCTCAGATGGTGATGAAGCAGCCAAGGGACACAGGGAGCCCACAGAGTAATGGCACTTCTGCAGCAAGAGCAGCTCCCACGGTGGGTGGCACAGGCCTGAGTGGCACGATGACAAGACACGGATGGATCTCCTTCAGAAGAGGCGCTTCTCGTACCTGAGAGGGGAGTGCAAAGCCAAGAGCCCTTTAACTGACCCGTGGGAGGACGAAGGCACAGCTGGGAACAGCTCCTGGCCTGCTGAACCACGGTGGGGCAGGGAGCAGCTGGCCCCAGCTGCAAACAGGCCCTGGTTCAGCCCAGCTGCACAGTAGGAAGTGAACCAGCAGCGTGGTAGCTCGCCAGCTGAGGCACAGGCCAGCAGCACTTAACTACACCCCCCCCAGCAAAGCCCACCCCAGGGAGACGGGGCTCCTGGCAGCAGCACTTACGAGTGGAGACCATGCACGCCTCCTTCCACCTGGGCAGATGTTGTCCTCTTCTCAAACTTGAGCTCTCCCGAGTACATCATGGCTCTGAGGGGGAAGGACACTGTCAGGTGCCAGCCAGAGGCCAGGGAAGGCAGCCCTTTGGCACACACTCCCCTGGCACGGCCGGGAGGAGGGACACCAGCTCCTCCAGCTGTGGCCAGAACAGTCTTCGCTGTGCTCCCAAAAGCCAGGCAGAGTTAAGGTAACCCCAACATTTCCCACCCAGCCAGCAGAACAGATCACAGGAGGTGCTGTTTCTGCAGCTCCAAGACTGTCAGTCTGTGACAGTGCCCACTGGAGACGAGGGGAAGGGTTAGAGCAAGGCCATGCTGAACACAGCACAGCAGGTACAGCTTGCCCAGGGGCTCCAACTGGCACCACCAGAGCACGAGCTAGGAGAAGCACTCACCGGACTTGTGTCAGGCTCTTGGCACCAATATCCTGGCAGGAATGCTGGATCCCAGCAATCAGGTATGGAATGAACTTGTGGATAGAGCCCTTGTCCTGCACCGCACCGGAGACCCCCTGGGCCACTTTGATCTTGTCTGTCTCACTGCATGGGAACACGAGTCAAGGAAGTATGTGAAGCCAAGAAGCCCCAAAACTTGATCCCCTGCCCCAAAGCGCCACCTCTTACCTGAAATACCGGTTCTGGCTGCCCAAGTTCTTGTCCATGGCATCCAGCGAGCCCATGCCGCGGTACTTCTTCAGCCTAATTCCATCCGAGAAGAAGTACTCCCCTGGGGCCTCCGTGGTGGCAGCCAGTAGAGAGCCCATCATCACTGGCATGAGAGATCAAGGGCAGCACGTCAGCAGCAGGGAGGCCCTAAAGCCCCTCGGGGTCCCTGGGCACAGCACCATGCTGGACCCCTCCCTGCCCCCAGACACCCACAGGCATATATCCTCGTGCCCAGAATGAAATGCCACGGGAAACCCTTCCTAGGAGGCTCCCTGTGAGGGGCCTGAAGCACAGCTCACCCGTGGAGGCCCCGAGCGCGAGGGCCTTGGCGATGTGCCCAACCGTCTGGATCCCTCCGTCCGCGATCACGGGGACGCCGAATCTCCTGGCGTACTCGGACACCTTGTACACCGCTGTGGCCTGGGGGCGGCCGCACGCCAGCACTGCAGGAGAGAGCAGGGAATGGGGTCAGCTCCCACAGGGCAGCACGTTTCCCTCCCCAGCAGCCCCTCCAGGCTTCTCCAGCACACACATGCTCCAGCACTCGGGAACGCACGAGTCTCTGGATGCTCCTTCCCTAGGCTGAGTTGCAAGAGAAGCGGATGCCTGAGAGGAAGCCTGCTGGGGCATCCTTGCAGCCTTTGACTCCAAAAAGCTGTGTGAGAACTTGGGACTGGGGGGGGGTCTCTGACCAAACACCTGGGATCAGCCGAGACTCACGGCTCATCTCGGTGCACAGCAGACATGGGGGGAGCTGGGGAAGGAAGCGGAGCAGATTCCAAAAGCCCCTCTCCAGAGCATCCCTGGCATGTAGCCACGTCCCACCACTCACTCACTCCCTCCTAGCAGTGCCAGACCCCTTCTTCGTGTACACAGCAGCTCTAGGATGTGATTCTTGCATGGAAAGGCAGCTGGTAGAGAGCTGGGGGTGTGTGTGTGTATATATATATGTATAGAGATATATATGTACACACCTGCACACACACACACACACACACATGCAGCAGTGGGAAGGAAACGGGCAGGATGATTTGACAGCTTTTGGGAAATCATTTATGCTCCTGCCCTGCAATGCAGCAAGGGTTCTGTCAAGTTTAGCTGCCCCATGGGAAGGGAGTCGTCAGCCTTGGATTTACCTGCCCTTCCTGGTCACCAGCAGTGAGAGGTTTCCTGCTGTGCGAGGGGAAAACCAGCACAGGGCACGTCTCATAACACATCTGCCAGCTGCAGGCATGCAAGTACGCCCAGATCGGCTTCTCCAAGGGAGACTCCCCTTCCCCACCATCAACAGGAAGCCTTTGCTCCAGTCACAGTTAGTCCAATACACCAGGTGGGATTATGAGCATGCAGGGTTAGTACTTCAGAGCATGAACTCCAGGAGTGGTTTAGCCCGCCTGGCAGCGGCACTGGCAGCACACATCCCTGGCAGAGGTTTGCCGAGGCCGGGAACCTGGAGCTGCTCCGCTCCCAGGGCTCAGCAGCTGCTGCTGGGGAAGGGAAGCCAGACTCCAGGCTGAGATCATGAAAGAACTGATCTGAATCGACCAAAACTCGGCGTTAAGCTCGGGCTCAGCCAGCCAGGGAGAGTCTGCCAGCTGTAACATGTATGCTGTTATTCTTAAAGAGATGGTCTCGCCGGGTACTGCACTGCTCAAGGCCACGCTGCAGCTGCAGAGCACTGCAAGGAACAGCACCTGACTTTGGAGGGTTTATGGGATCATGCCACAGACAGCACAGGACCTGTGGAACCCTCAGTGACCACGGAGACCAGCCCTTTAAGGAAGAGCTTGGCTCAGGGCCCCTGGGAGCATCGCACATCCGACTGTCCCAGTGCCCCGCGCCACAGCCTCTCAGCGCAGGCTCCCAAAGCAGGGTTCAGAGCACACACGCTGCGTGCTCGGGGCCAGGGTTTGTCTGGTTTAGGGTATCAGCAGAGGGTGGCCCTACGAGATCATCTGCTAGAGAAAACCTTCCAGGATCTTCAACAGAAACCAACCCAAAAACTAGGAGAAAAGGCACAACCCAAGGCTCACCTTGGGCAGCTGCGTGACGCAGCGGCATCGGAGGAGTCTGGAGCAGACTAAGCTGCACCCTGCTGAAGAGCCTTTTCTCTCCCCACGAGGATCAGGCCTCAGTGGGGAAAGATGTGGCTCTGGTACAGCTGCCACAGTGACCACAGGCAGTTCAGTCCCTCGAACCCCAGGGGAGGAGCTCCAAGCGAAGCTCAGCCAGTGCACAACTTCCCCACAACTGGGGCCAGACTTAGAGCAGGATGGGGGACTGCTCAGGGATCACCTCCTGGCTGGATCTGACAGCCCGTGCCCAGCTAGAGATCCACCAGATGCAGCCAGAAAGCTCGGTCAGGCTCCTGAACTGGATTTTGGAGTGGAGGGTGGGCAAGCCTGAGTGCCCCCCTCAGCTCTGACAATTCAGACCCTGCTTTAGGAATTCAGAAAGGCTTCTCAGCTTCCATTTCCAATTCAAAACCAGTATCCAAAGCCACAAAACCCCAAGTGCATCTACAGCTAAATTATTCTCAAACAAGCAGTAGGGCCATGTGCAGCCAAATCAGGGTCCTGCTTCAAGACACGTAATTAGGGTCGGGAACAGGGCAAGTGACTTACTATAGGTGCCCGTGACAGTAGAAGGGCATTTGGGGCTGTGGGACTTTAGGTCTGGAGGGATCTTTGGAGCAGCTAAACAAAAACAAACACACACATTTTAGAGACAGAAGAACAGCAGCAGAACAAAGGACCCCAGCAGTGACCTGCTACCAGGCAGAGCTTACGGTGTGGGACAGAGCTGACCTAGCAAACCCTTCCTAGCCCGAGCCAAGCCAGTGGCCAGATCCAAGCCAGCCAGGCCCAGCTGTGCACGGCACATGCTCACCCTACACCAGCACCCATCCACAGAGGTGACCCCCCTACCCCAAAGAGCCAGAGTTCTTGTCCTACAACGGCCAAAAACCTGGGGAGCTGCAGTTAGAGTTTTGCAGTTACATCCCCTGTGAAGCGCCACATTCTACCTCTGCTCCTTCCCCAAAACCAGCACCTGACCTCCCACAGCAGCCACAAGAGGCACCCTCTGGAGATGTCACCCCACCACCTCAGCAGCTCCTCTGCCACAGAGCCAGAGTAGGACACATGCCTCCCGGTTCTGCTCTGGCTACAGATGCCTCAGCCCAAGGACACCACCACGTCCCTAGAAAGGTCACCCCGAGTAGGAACCCCACACAGCCAGCACCCCCGTGGCAGGGAAAGCAGGAGCGCAGCCGGTGTCAGGGCCGATCCGAAGCTCCACGCTGGGATCAGCGGAGCTGGTGCAGCACCATCAGCCATGGCTGCCCCTTGGCTGCCTCCCACCGCAAGGACCAAGGAGCAAAAGCAGAGCAGGGGCTGTGCTGCTGGGCTGCAGCCCTGCCCCACCTCTGCACCTCACCTGCCAGGCTCAAAACACGAGGACTGAGCCCACCCTTAGGGCAGCTGTTCCCCAGGCCCTGGGGATGCCACTGGCAGCCTTTTCCCTAAGGATGACACGGTCTCTGCCCCACACAACCCCCTGCTAACTGCAGAGACAACGGCCAGAAATCCCATTTCTTCCTGGAAGCTGCAGAAAGGCGCCGAGCCCGGCAGACCAATAGTCAAAGCACCACGCACACTGCTGCTGGCAGGAAGGGGGAGAGCAGCCAGCCTGGTGCACTTCACCCCTCGGCACTGGGGATCCAGTAAGCCCCTCTCCCCGCAGAGCTGCCCACCAACCCCATCCCACACCAAGCCAGCAGCTCCTTGGGCAAAGCCCCACATGCCACACCGGCTCTACTCGGTCTCGGTCAGTACTGGGAAGTGCCTTTGCTGCTGCTGCCACCCCAGAGGTGTGACCTGGGTGATGAGAACGGACAGAGGGGGGTGAAAGGTGGCTTGCTGCTGGACACTGCCCTTACAGTGGGGGGAAATCCATCCCAGCTGTGCTGCTTTTTCAGCAGGGAACCTCTATTAAACAGATGTCTCCGGCTCACTTAAGAGACAGCCGATCTCTCTCACCTTCCTGTGTGATGCAGATGGAGCCACTGCCCATCCCGACTCTCAGGGCATCGACCCCTGCGTCAATGAGGTTCTTGGCCTGAGCAGCAGTCACAACTGTGGGGAGCAGAAACTGGTTTGAAGAGAGACAAGCAGATTTGCACACGACGCTGCTCTGCCCCGGCGCTTCCCCCGTGGCTGCAGACACCCCCCACCCAGGGCACTGTGCCAGCGCCAGGCCTGGCTCTCCACCCCAAGAGCTGCAGCGAGTTCCTGCCCCAGCTGTCCCCAGCAGGTGAGAAGACACTGGCCCTGCAAGCTGCAGCACGCTCACACCCACGGGCTGAGGGAGCAGAGCTCACTGTGTGGTGCCAAGCGCTCTTTAGGCCAGGTAGGGAGGGCAGAGCACAGACTAACAGCACCAGTACTGCACCAGTACCACACCAGCTGTTGCCCAGAGGCAGGGAAAAACTCCTCCATCAGATATCCAAATTGAGCAATACTTGTTATTATTGTTAGCCAAAACATTAAGCTGGTGTGTAAAAGAGGCAAAGGATTAACAGGCTACAGAAGGCTGTAGCGGGCTCTGCTGCAGAGCAAAGGCTCCAGAGCAGAGCAGGGTACTGCCCCATGTCTGCAGAGTGGTCCTGCTCTGCCCCATGTCTGCAGAGTGGTCATGCTCTGCCCCACAAGCCTGAAACCACCTTAAGGTTCACAGGCATTTCCCAAGATAACCACTTCATCCCCATCCCTGCAACTCCCTCTGTGTCTAAGAAGCAAACGCAGTTTGAGGACAAGAGCAGCCTCCAATACACGCCTACCGTTTCCTCCAATAACTTGTAGATTGGGGTATTTCTCCTTTATGTACTTTATCATGTTGATCTGGAAGATGGAGTTCCCCTGAGAGGAATCCTGCAAGAGAAAGAAACCAATTTCAACCAGAATCTCTCCAAAACGTTACAAATGGAGCTCCAGAGGAGCCCCGGGTCTTCACCTGACTCACTGAGGTCCCTGCTAAGCTGGCAAAGTGGGCAAAGTGACTCCCCAAACTGAGCACAGAACCAGAGGAGAAGCTGCTGCCAAGGCAAGGTGGTTTATCCTAAGGACTCTGGTGAAATCCTTAGTTTAAATCCTGCGGTTTCTACCAGAGGCAACAAGCAGCACATCTGGCTGCACCTAAGGACCATCTGGCTCTACCACCAGCCCCGTCTCAGACAGCAGGTGAAGCAGTACACGTTCCCTGTGAAACCCAAACAGGGCTGGCAGGGGGATGCATCTCTCCCCCCTGCACAGCAGAGGAGCTGAAATACCAGATGTTGACCACCGACTGCTCAGGCCCTGCCAGTCTCTGTGACCCCACAGCTCACAGTGTCTGTTAAACATTTCCAGCTGCTCCACCATGGCCTCCAACGATCGATGAGGAAAACAACGTGCAGATACAGGCAGTGACACTGTGCCCAAAAGCTTCTGGGTCAGAAGGGCAGCTCGGAGCCAGCCACCCCTTAACATCAGGCAGTTAACAGAGTAACCCAGTAACGGACACGAAAGAGCTGAAGGGAAACCATTAGAAGTCAAATATTCCAAACGAGTTAGGAATGTCAGAGGTGACAGCAGCAGACTGCTGGAAGCATTTCTAGAAGTTTCAGAGTTAAATGACAGCATTTCTATTCTCAGCTTCAGGGCTTTGGTGCACCCCACGTGCTCCCTGGAGATGAGTTAAGCTCCCGGGCAAGAGGAACCCCTTTTATTTTAGGGCTTCAACCTGAACAAGACTGAGAGGTCAACAAACAGCCACGTTCTAACAGAACAGGTCCTGTAACGAAGATGGTAAGCGCCATGCTGCTGCCCCACAACCAGAGAGACTGGTTCAAAGGTGATCCTTAGCCCACCCAAGCCCCCCCAGGGCAAGGCAACGCCCACAGCTGGCTCACCAGCACCACGGCATCCACGCCAGCCTGCACCAGGAGGTCCAGCCGGTACTTGTCATCTTCGTGGGTCCCGATAGCGGCGCCACAGAGCAGCTGCTTCTTGAAATCCTTAGAAGCCAGAGGGTAGTCCCGGTTCTTCTTGAGATCGGTGCGGGCAATTATGGCCACCAGCTCGTCGTCTTCGTTAACGATGGGCAGCTTGCCTGGAAGCAAACAGAAAGAACATCACTGCAGATTCCTGCAGGAGACAGACGTGAGCCCGGAGAGGTGCAGACCAGGAGCATCAGGAGGACATGGTGGAGACTCAAAGGGGTGTGTTACCAGATCCTGGTTGGCTGTGGGTGCCAGCAGCCCTAGCTCAGCAAACAAAGCAAGATACAGGCAGTGACACTGTGCCCAAAAGCTTCTGGGTCAGAAGGGCAGCTCAGAGCCGGCCACCCCTTAACATCAGGCAGTTAACAGAGTAACCCAGTAACGGGTTACTGCAGGACTGGAGGAGGACTCGGTATTCCCACACTGACCAAAGAAAAAGCACATCTTTTTCAACAACACGACCCACAACACTGCTAAAAGTCAAACTACCAAACCCAAACAGAGCTGAACCAAGCTCCAAAATGCGAATGCTGGGATTGGAAACTGAAGACGCGTGGCTGGACAGCCGGGCAGCTCCCGGGCTGCCAAGAATCCCTCAGCTTCGCTCAGATTGGAGATGAACGCATGTGAGCTCTGTACCCTGGCAGAGGGCTGTGGGCACTCTCCCCTCCCTGCCCTCCCCTCCTGCTGGAACACAGCGCTCCCATGTTCCACCCGTGCGCGGGCGCGTGCCCGCGTTCACCCACCGCTGCTCCCAGCCCGGCGCTCCCACAGCTCCCCCTCGCTCCAGGTACCTTTTTTACTCCTTTGCAGGATTTCATTGGCTTCTTTCAACATGACACCAGCCGGGGCCACAACAAGATCCTCCCGCTTCGTCATAATCTAGTGGGAGAGAGAAAATAAAAGTCACAAGGAACGCCTTCGCACTGATCTGGAAATACCAAACCCCTCTGCCCACGGGAAACGCTCCGCAGCGGCCGCGTGGGAGGGCTCTGCAGACAAAGGAGCCCACACAGCACAGCAACGCGCCTCCAGAAACACACAGTGCTGTCCCCATGCAAGCAGAGGCCGTCAGCCCCCAAAGCCATGGGTGTAGTGAAAAAAGAAGATGGCAGAGGGCCTCAGCAAGCTGAGGGAGAGCACCAAGGAGCAAGGGATGACTATCAGATGACCCTTGTTTGGGATGCCACCCAAAACAGCTTTCCCTTTTAATAGAACGCAGGCAAATAAGGGCTGGAGATGCTTCCAGAGTCCCATGTTGTCCTGGCAGAAACGTTACCCCCAAGCTCGTTTCCAGGCAGCAATGCCCAGCACACAGGCTCTGGAAGGGCTCTGCTCAGAATAACCCACCTACTGCTGGCAAGGTCAGCGGGACAAAGGGGTCACTTCAATCCAAACAGCCGCACTCACCCACGCTCACCGTCCACAAACAAGCACCAAAACACAGCCAGGGGGCAACGGGCACAACCCGGCACAGGGGAACATCTGATGTGCTATGCAGAGAAAGGCTTTCACCACAGCAGCACTCAAACACTGGGGAACAGCCCAGGGAGGCTTTCCATCCTCGGAGATGCAGAAACAGCCCCATGTAAGCTGCCCCAGCTGGACACACCTCCAGCAGAAGGCTTGACAAGACCTCCAGGTCTCTTCCCACCCACAGCATTCTGTGATCAGACAGTTCCCGTGGGATATTCACAAAGGATTACTCAAGAAGGCCAAGCAAAGCTAAGAGGGAACCTCTCTGAACACTCAGGGAAGGCAGACTAGCTGCACACCATGAAGAGGGAACATACAGTGCTTACAAGACAAGAACAGGCGTTTTGCATCAGGTTCACTCCACCTGCATCCACCCAAACCCCTGCCTGTGCCAGAACCCACATCTCAGGAAAAGCCCAAGGAACCACAGACACATTCAAACTAGGCCTGTGGGACCCACGGGCTTCCTGAGCTACAGCAGCCCTGTGTGGCTTAACTGGATGGCCACGAATGGCTCAGCAAGACAGCTGCTGGACAGTGAGCAGGAGAGACACAGGAGGCCATTTGCTCCCTTGGTCCTGCCTGCAGGCAGAGGCAAGCACCAAGGGCTCCTGGCAGCGAGCTTCCAGCTCAGCAGCACCACAGAAAGGAGGAGAGGAGACTCTTCTCTGGCTCCTCTGAAGGGGCCAGCATCGCTCCCAAGGGCCACACGCATTTTTACAACGCCCTCCCGGTTTGAGATTCTTTTTACAGGTATTTATAGGGGACTTCAAACCAAAGAGGGATGAGCATGTGACACCAGGTTTGGTCAGCAAGAGCTAAAAATAGCCATGAGTCAAGAGCAGAGGCTGGCTGTAACCTGACAGCGCTGCAGAGCTACGGTTACGCGGCTCGTGTAACAGGAATGCCAGAGCTAATGGGAATCAACACTGGCACTGCAGGGATCCTTCTCCAGTACCAGGAGGGATTGACAGCACAGCATTATAAAGGCTGAACTGCCCATCTCCAAGTTCGGGGGGTTATTTTAAAGAGCAAGTGGCCTCGCTGAGGCTCATAGGGAAGGGCAGCCCAGAAAAGGAAGAGCGGCACATGGAGGGCTCGTGGGGCACAGCGCAGCTGCCACAGCCCCAGCCGGTGCCAGCTCACTGCGTGGGACTGCAGCAGCAGCAGCAGCCAGGACACTGGGAAGTAATGACAGAACCATGGGAGAGCACCAGCTGTAGAGAGGACACCTTCCACAACATGGAAAGACAACCCCACAGGAGGACTGACGCCAATGGCTAACAGCACAGCCACTCTTGGATCAATGCTGCAGGCACTGCAGAGAGAGAGTGAATGAGCAAGAGGCTCTCCCTTGGAAATACAGTTAAAGGCAGACCAGCAGAGCTGACACGGGGCCGCTCCCTCTCGCTGGCACAGCATCCTCACAGCCACACACACACACACCCATCTCCTTATCACAAGCCACACGGCTTCCCAACACACCGCTCGCGTGCATCGGGTGCTCACATGCCCTTCTCACCTCGCCAAGGGGCAAGTCATGCTCTGACTCCTTCAGGAAGTCAATATCTCGAGATGAGATGATCCCAACCAGCTTGCCCCCCATCTTCCCATTGTCCGTGATGGGAATCCCACAGAATCCGTGACGAGCTTTTGCCTCGAAGACGTCTCGCACCCGGTCGTTGGGGCTCAGCACCACGGGGTCTGTGATGAATCCCTGCTCGTATTTCTGAGGAGAAGCAGATTGAGCAGCCAGGATAAGTGGCACCTCCAGGCCGAGGGGACGCAGAGCACGTGCCCGGTGTTGCTGCAGTAAGGTCTGCAACCACCCAGCCCGGCGGCGTGCTCAGCGATGGCGTGACCCCAAACCAGCACCAAGGCTCACCCAAGTACCGTTAGATTCCCAAAAGCTCCCAAGCTAACCTCCTTCCTGAACTTATGGGGAACTCTCCCACACCACGAAGCCTCAAATTCCAGGCCCAAGACACAAGGAGACCCTGCAGGAGCCCCCGGCAGCGCTGCTGCTCCGAAACACCCAATATCCAGCAGGCTTCAGCAGTGTCCTGTCACCACACCCCAGCAGCACCCAACACCCACTGCCCAGGGCCACGAGGTGCCCCATGAGTGCGGTTCAGCGCTGCGGCTCCGGCCACTCACCTTCACCTTCCGCACTTCGTTGGCCTGGAACTCCGGGGTGCAGTTGTGGTGGATGAACCCAATTCCCCCTGTCAGCTGGGAACACAGAGGCGGCTCTAATCGCTGCGAAACCCGCCCAGCCCTTCGCCCTGAGCTCTGCCGGGCAGGGAGCGGCCGGGCTGCCCTCGGGAAAAGCAGGGGTGGGGGGAGTAGGGACAAAGGGGGTGCTCGACTGCCCACTGCTCCCCTGCCGCCAGCTTAGGGGTGCCGGGATGCAGGGGGAAGGCGGATGCTGCAGGAAGCTCTCCGGAGCGTTGGGGGACTCCTGAGCCTGCCCACGTGTGCTGCCATCCCGGCAGCGGCGGCGGAGGGGATGGGGTGGAGAGGGCGGCGGGGCAGACGGTGCCCGCCCCGCGGGGCCGCACTCACCGCCATGGCGATGGCCATGCCGGCCTCGGTGACCGTGTCCATCGGGGAGGAGACCAGCGGCGTTTTCAGGGTGATCCTCTTGGTCAGCGCCGAGGTCAGGTCCTGCCGGGGAGGCGGCTGAGCGGCGGCGGCCCCTATCCCGCTCCCTGACCCCCAGCACCGCTCCACCTGCCCCGGATCCAGCCCCGCTCCCTCACCCCGGCCCCTTCTCCCGCTACCCCGGCCCAGCTCCCCCAACCCCTCGCCCGCTCCCCTGACCCCGGCCCCTCTCCTGCTGCCCCGGCCCAGCTCTCCCGACCCCTCCCCTGACCCCGGCCCCTCTCCTGCTGCCCCGGCCCAGCTCCCCCGACCCCTCACCCGTTCCCCTGACCCCGGCCCCTCTCCTGCTGCCCCAGCCCAGCTCCCCCGACCCCTCGCCCGTTCCCCTGGCCCCAGCCCCGCTCCCCAGCCACTCACCACCTGGTCCGCCGTGAAGTCGATGTACCCCGGGAGGATGAGGAAGTCACTGGGGGGATAACGGAGACGGGTCAGCGACCACCCCCATGGCAGCCCGCGACCACCCACACGCCCCCGCCCCCCGCCCCACTCACTTGTAGGTGAGCCCATCGCCGCAGCTGAAGAGCTGCTGCGCCGTCAGCCCGTCGTCGGGCACGTAGCCGGTGCCGCCGCTGATGAGGTAGTCCGCCATGGCGCCGGCCCGCCGCCGCCGCGTGCCCGCCGCGCCGCCCCCTCCCCTCCCCTCCCCCCCCACCAGCGCACGCGCGCCCCGACGGCGGCCGCGAAGGCTCAGGCGGCGCCTTCCCGGAGAGAGCGCGGCTCCGCCCCCCTCGGGCACCCGGCTGGGACACACCCCCCCACACACACACACGGCGGAGAAGAGTGGGGGTGGGGGGGGGCGAGGCCGCACCGAGCCGGTGACACACCGGGTTCGGGGCGGGCCTCTCCCCGCCGCGGGAGCGGAGCCGCGGGGGGAGCTGCGGGCCGGGGCCCCGGCCCGCAGCTCCCCCCGCGGCTCCGCTCCCCGGCTCTGCGCGCGGGGCAGCCCAGGGACACCAGGTGATACAGCTGGTCTGGCCCCTTCTCACCCGACTCTTACATAACGGGCTCTCCCAGGCACCCCGAGCTCAGGGAGCGATGAACCATGGCCCTGTACCTGCAGCTGTCATGCTGCAGTCGTTAAATCCCCTGTCCAAAGATCAGCCAGAAGCTGTAAGAAAAACCCAAGTGTCACTCGTGTCACTACAGGGCACGGGAAGCGTGACCACAGGCTTCGGGTCTCCTGAAACACTGGGAAGCAGGCAGCCCTTACAGGCCAAGAGCTTTGTCAGTCAGGCTGGAGGCTCTAGTTTGGATTTAAAGTCTTTTGGTCTGAGTAAGGGTCTCCAAAAGAGAGCGGAGAGTTTCAAGACAGGCCTGTTAAGCTGGGCTTTAGGAGATGCTAACGTTGACTTTTACACAAGGGGGAAAAAAAACCACAACAAAGAGTGAACCCTACTGCAGACTGAAGCAGGAGTCTCAGGGAGCTTGTTTGGTCCCGACAGCCGCAACCTGCACAGGACAGAGGCTGCAGCTTCTAAAAGCCACGGTTGTTTCCTGTCAGATGGTGGGTTTGTTTCTGTCAGGGAAGGAAGGTGGGTGCCTCAGCGCAGGGATGGTCCCTTTGCTGTGAGGAACAGTACAGGCGGCTTCCAGGGGCCCACAGACAGCAAGGAAAAGGCACTTGCATAGCTAAGAGCCAGCAACAAGGACCCGCAGTGCCACTGACAGCCTTCAGCCAAGAGATTGGTCGCAATCCCGTTACTGCAACGGCAAATGCCAACATCGACGCCATCTCCTTCCTACAGCTACATGTTGGTGCTTGGCCTCACGCTGTGCTCCAGCCCTCACTGGGTTTCAGTTCTCCTCCCCTGGCAGAGCACAATAAAAGACCACGCTTACACCCCGCTGTCACGCTGTTACGTAATCCTTGGGTCAGTTTTCAGCTGGGAGTGCATTTCACCCCATTGCCCGTTGTTTGCACTTTGCTCGGGCTACAGAGCTGTAAGGAAAGCCCTGTCCTTCACAGGAAGGGAGTAACCAGCGAAGGCACAAAGACACCTCATCCCAGAGGCCGAGCTCAGGAACACAAGCCTCCCGAAGAAGAACGCCGCCTGCTAAGGATACGCGCTCCCCGGCACAGGATGGGAACGGGAGGCATCGTGCCAGAGCAAGATCAGTGACAGGGCTCTCCATCCTTTATCTTCAGTCAGGCCAGCGCTAACAAAGGTTTGCTAAGCCCACCTGGGAGGCACACACCAGCCTCAGCTGTTAGGCTAGAGCACGGGCACGGCGGGGACAGGCAAGCTGGCTTCTGTTCCAGCAGCAGCAGCAGGCAGAGTTTAACGGTTCTCAAACAGACTCCAACAAAGGCTGCAGGGAAAAACATTTTATTTCCAAGCAGATTACAAAGAGCAGAGAATATAAGAGTAAAATTAAATTAAAAAAATAGTTGAGTGCATCTCTTTAAAATGATTTGTAGTGTGAGTTACTCACGGGGGCAAAGCTACTGGAGAGTTCTGAAGGTCACTTTGCAGGATGCCAATCACATGTGCTGTTTAGACCAGGGTCAACACGGGAGGGAGAGACAAGATGTATTTTGCATATAGGCTGCACACTCATTATCAAGCGAGGCTCTGGGCTGCAGTGGGACCCTGCCTTTCCGAGACATCCCCTCCACCTTGTTCTCTCCTGCAGTTCCCTCTCGTGTTCTAGACACGGTTTATTGCTGCTGTAAGTGGGTTCAATCTGCCTCCCCAGTCTGATGAGCTCAAACAAGAACGGAGAAGCAGGCAAACGTGGCTGCCATGCATGAGGCTGCACAGGGAAGGGGACCGTGGTGCTGACAGCCAAGCCTCAGCCACGTGTGACAAAGGGAACTGACAAGTAGGGGACATGGCAATTGCTTCAGAGATTTCGGGGCAGCACGGCAGCAAGATTTTTGGAAGAAGATTTGAGATGCTCCTTAAGGTAGGAAGATGCTCGAGCCAAGAAGGGCTCTTGCCTTTGCATTGGCACCAGTGAAACAGAACAGGCTGAAACATCAGGATAAGGTTTGTCCCCTGTAGTATTTGAGAGGAGCAGCTCCAGCAAGATGATGGGGAGAAGAACCCCATACAGGGTGGAAGACAGTTTATATCCCACTTTAACAGTGATTTAAGAGTCCAAACACTAATTGCAAGTCAGTCACTGTCAAACTTGGATGAGAACGGTTTGGTTGGACTCTGCAGAGCCGACCAGTGTCTAGCAGCACTCAGCCCAACAAGAGGATGAGCAAGTCCTCTGCCCCACCCACGCTCAGAGGGCTCTTTCCTACCGCTCTTGGATCCGTTCTTGTCCTGGCATAGGAGGCTTGAAGATGGCCTGATCTGCTCAGCAGCCCTATCACAGCTGAGAACAAGACTGACTTTATTGCTGCCCAAGGAGCAACAGTGCAGAAGAAGATTCTTATTTAGGGATCAGATTAGCTCTTTTTATTTCATCAGTCCAAAGCAGAACGGTTCAGGAACTACTTCAGACCTTGTCTCCCATCTGAAATCCAGATCTCCAGGGGTGAAGCAGCCAACAGCTGAGAGCCCTACTCAGTTACTCAGACTGTTCCCTTTCCTCACCCCTCTAGACAGGAGTGAGGAGCCACTCTCCAGTCTGCTCTCTGCTGCTTCAGCCATTATCACTTAGAGGAAACACTTGAACTCTTGGAAAGTAAATGAAAAGCTAATGGTGCCATGGACAAGTGTGTGAGAGGCTACAAGTTTCTTCAGGAAAGCAACTCTATTAGTGTCAGAAGACAGGACAATACAGGAGCCTCATGTCAGAATGAGAGGTGCTTCACAACAGTCAGTCACGCTCTGCTTTCTATGGGTCCTTTCATAGCACAGAGACAAGATGGGCACAGTTCGAAACCAACAACGCAGGGTCTCTAGCTTGACTTTTCTCAGCTTTATTTATTGAGAGATCGATGCAATTTTTTTTGGCCTGTCTGGTACAAGGCAGAGGGCACGGAGAGTTCTCATTTAATATATACACACACATACAGGAGCTAGCAGTTTGGCACGCTCAGAGCCGAGGGGGAACGATGCCCTTTAAGCAGCGGTCAAGCTGGTTATAGGAAAGTGTTAAAAAGCTATTTTACAACCTTTGACTGGGAACATCTCCCAGAACATGGATAGCAACCCTAAGCCACAGCACTCGTCTGTGCTACTCTGTGCACGTCTTCCTACGAGCCCCTAAAAGGGAGCAGATCATGTTCTTGGCTACCAAAGAACATAGTATTTATATTCTAGAAATACTGTACCTTTGAAACTAGCTCCAGAGAGCCAGACTAGAAAGCCAGGTCCAGGAAAATAATCCTTAAGTCACAGTATATCGATTGTCTCTAAAAATAGGGAATGAAGTTGACACGGTGGACATTCTGATGAGACAATACAGAACAGGACAGCGGTCCACTTCCACGTCTGTCAGTCCCTCTCCTATGTCTGTCCAAACAATGAGGAAAAATGGGAACGTTTCAGTCTGCCAGGACTAAACCAATCACCACAAGATCTCCACAGCTCACCATGTGCCGAGTTCCCCTGCTCTTAAGGAGTGTACTTAAGGACTCTTCCACTACAAAGACTTCTACTCATCCTGCAGTTAAGGGTAGTAAGGAAAGCACACAGTCTAGAATTTTAAATGGAATTCCTGTTTCCCCAGACAGCTCAGCTGAAGTATCTGTTCACTCCTAACCTGCAACTGCCCTGAAATCCTATCCTGTTATTCCAGCTTCTGGCAATTTTGAGAGTTAAGAGGCAACTCCCAAAGCCCCCTAATGAAGTGACTTGTACGCTGGGTACCTGGCAGATCACTTCCACACCCACTGCATTTCCAATGGAGACAAAGCAGCAGGCTCAGGCTGAGGCACAGGCTGGAGCTGGCTTCCCATGCCCTATCGCAGAGCCGGGGCTCGAGCACAGGTGCCTCCAGTTTCTTTCCCATGAACAAGTCTGTTCAAGAGACTGGACAAGCTGCTCCAACAAATGGGAAACCCACTCTGCAGACCTGTCAGACACCCTGAGCAACGAGCACACCCAGCTGCTTGAAAGAGCAGGAGCTTGCCCCAACCATGTCCTTAAACGCTTAAATTAGGGCCAGAGATGGACTTTACAGTCACTAAGATGCAGCAAAGGGATTGCAGGCTGCTGACAGCTGAAGCATATTTGCAATCCCAACAGCCACCCTACCAGGAGGCAACTGCTGGCTCCCAGCAGCTGAACTGACTGAAGGCATTAGTGTCCAGCACCATGCACCTCCTGGGCACCTTCTCCCCAGCTTACCCTCTGGGATCTGGGCACTCAACCCAGGCTATTTTCCCCTGGAACAGCTCTGAGGGCAGACAATGAGCTGGGAGTCTACTTTAGAGTACAGGCAAACAACAGCATGTTGCTTCTCACCCTCGGCCCTTGAGCAGAGTCCTACACAGGGAACAAACTGCTCGTACTGACAACCAACTCGAGCACATCTGCTTTCTCATGAACACCAACGTCAACACGAAACATCACAGGCTTGAAGTCTCTAAGACCACACACCTCAACACTGATCCAAGAGCACAAAGGCAGGGAACATTATGGCTACTCTCACCCTGTGTGCAGAGTTACACCCTGCAGAGCTGACAGAAAGGGCAGTCCTTCCTTCTCAATACAGACAGGTGCTGGTCAACAGAAGCTTCAGAAAAACTGCTTGCCTGTACACAAGTTTAAGTTCTTTTACTGTAATATATGTTTAAATATATACCTATATATTTTGGAACAAGGAAGGGGCATGAGATGGAGAAGCGGGGAAGACAAGAAGCAGAGTTCTCTCTCTGCATCCAAGAAACTGGTGGCACAAATAACAAGCCTGGCTAGAGCGATCTCCCATTTCAAGCACGGTTGGCTACCCGCTGGCTTCGAAAGAGCAGACTATTTGTTAATGATATAAAATACAGCGACACTTAAGATGCAGCAAGGCAAGGCTACAGGGCTGGGGTTTATGATCATGAACGATGCCAGAAGCTACACAGCTGTTAAAAACAGTGAAATGTTAAATGGCAGGAGTAAGCCACGTGCTGCTCCTGGAAGGCCTTTTCCCTCCAACTCCCCTCCAGCATGCCGGCGGCGTGATGCGTTTGTAAAGGTGGGGAGAGGGAAATTTGCCTCGGGGTGAAGCCTCACAGGCTGGCCACAGAACAGTGAGGACAGACTGACAATCCGATCCGGTCTCACAGATCCCATGTTCCTAGCCTGACACTGAGCTTCCATCAGCAAGCAGACATTCGGGTCCTTCCACAGAAGTTAATTCCCTTCTACCTTCCTAATTTGTAGGGGTGAAAGAAGTCCAGCAGAGTCGAGCTGGAAAGCACAATTAGGGATGAGAACAACCAGTTTGCATACTGATCTTTGTATAATGACCCCCCCCACCCTCACAGCTCACTCTTCCCCAAATAAAGACACATTGTTCAATGGCATGTTGAAAAGACGTGCTCGTCATTCTTAATAAACAACTAGAGTAAGAATACATAAGAGAAACAGGGTGGTATCTTTATATGATACACAAGTGTATGTTACAAGAATTCCATCAGGCACAGGAGCCTCAAGGTTTAAGGCCTCAATGTTAGGCCAAAAAAGAAGAGTGTGGTAAAGTTTGTACTTTTAACATCTAAAAATGTCATTTAAAGGTCTGAATAGAAATCGTTGGTTTGTTTTTGTATAAATCACAATTGCAGTTCACTCTCTCCTCTTCCTTCCAAGACAACAGCAAATTAACGTCCAAGCACAAGAAAAGAAGATGCCTGCCTCTCCTCCACTGGCTGAGCAGGTCCATCCATCATTCTGTGCCCTCTAGGCTGCACGTGCTCCAAGGAGACAGAGGCCCCAGCCATCCAGGCCAATCCTGTAGTTCATGTTTTCTACATCATAAAAAAACACCAGAGTCAACCAGCAGCTTTCCACAGCTCCCAGCTCGCAGGGAATATGCAGCCTCCAACGGTTCCAACAGTTTGGTGTGTTGGGTAGGATACACAATGGGTAGGTTTTCCTTTAGATTCTTTTAAAGAGAAGAAGCCTAAAAGGGCTTCATAACTACACCAATAAAAAAAAAAAAACCCAAAAACTTAGGCATCTCCTTTAGTGTAAAAGTCTGTACAATTTACCTTTGCTTGTCCCTCCCCCGTCGCCCCGCCCCACCCGTTCTGAGCCAAGAAGGATGCCTTAGTGCATGGTGCTGGCGTTAGCCACGGCAATAGCTTCCTGAATCTCTCGTATCACCAGGATCCGGGTGAGCATCTGCTCCATCTGCTCTCTGCTGATCGGCTGGATGGAATACCAGATGGGGCTGTTGGGGGCCACCACTGGCTCCGGTGTCAAGTAAAACGTGTCATTCCGGCCTTTCACACTCTGGGGGCTGTGTGAGGAAGATCAGAAATAACCAGACTAACAGGATGTCCTGGGAAGGAGAGACCACCACTGTCCTTGCCCCAGCTTCACAAATCCTGACAGTGAACATCTGGCTGATGAAGGTACGGCCTTACATCTAGGGGCAAGAGCGGTCCTGAAGTTTTTTTGGCCATTCCAAGGTTAAAAAAAAGCCATGGTGATGACTACAAGTAGTAATTTTTATTTCACATTGCTGTGTTTAGCACACACATGGCCTAGGGAGGGGTCTTTCAGAACAAAGCAAGGATGGGCTATTTCCACATCCAGGCTAGCTGCAGACCCATCTGTGCAGAGGAATGTTTACATTAATTATCAACATCATAATTTAGAGGCAGGTCCTTTGAGGTTCCCTCCAACCTCCACATGAAGCCCTCATTTTTGTTCAGAAGCTGATTTGAATAGGACCTTAAACTCATCTTGAGCAGTGGATGTCTAGTCCACGAGTCGCAGGCAGAACAGCGAGCTCGTGGCAACACACAACCCTCCAGAGTACGAGACTAGGAGCAGCCAGTTCACAAATCAGGATCTGTCTCTTTAAATACCACAGAACTTCAACTTCTGTGCCATCAAGAGTAAATCCCACCCTCTCACATCAACACCCCTCCCCATTTAAGTACATTTATGCAAGTGTAGAAACTGTGCCAGCAATAAACACAGCCCAGAAAACTAGGCCAGCCACAAGATGCAGCTTAACAGAGAAGACAGGCAACCATAAACACGGACAAGAGCTCTCACCATTTGAAGAGGTAGAAGTCATACAGCTTTATCGGACACCTCAGGGGGTTCTCTGGATTCTCAGTCTGCTCTGCATACATGTCATCTGTAACTACAAACCAGCCCCCCAGAAGTCTGTCAGACACCAAGTACAGCAAACTGAGCAGTGCCGTACAGCCTCAGCGCTCCCAAGCGCCCTGTCACCATGCCAGAGCTGGCAAGAGGCGTACGGCTCTTCCAGGGCGCAGGCACCTGGTTAGAAATGCTCCAAGCTTTATTTGGAGAGCTTGATTTATCCCAAGGCTACTGAAGATCACAGCCTATTTCTCATCTACCTGTGCCCCAAATGAGGGAAGTCTCACTTACTAAGATAGCAGTGCCACAGCTAAATCCTGAGCCTGTGTTTTTAAGAGGACAGACTGTCATTATGTATGGATTCTATATGGGTTCATGTGAGTCAGGGTAAGAGAAGCCCTCTCAGAGAAGAGCTCCTTTGCCCATGAAAAACAAAACCCCAAAGTAACAAAAAAGTTATCCTTAGCTCTTAATGCATCCTCAAGTAAGGTATGTCTCAAGGCTTATTAGCAGAAGGTGCTATGCTTTCTGACAAGGTACAGAGAACTTGTGCTGCCAGGCTGAAGGTAACTGGCAGAGCCTTGAGTTCTTGTGGCACTACCTGCAAACACCTCCAGGTTCATGCACTTCCTTCAAGCCCAATAAATAAATACTCCCAAAGAAGACTTCCAGACACTACCTTTCTGTCCTGTCTGGTGTACGCCAGAAGCCTTCAGATAGCGGATACTCGTGCTTTTATCCTTGGGATTAGAAGGGTTCTTCTTGGTCTGCCTCAACACCTTGGAGAAGGCCAGCTTCATGTGCTGGTCTACTGTTTTCAACAGGAAGTATCTGAGCAGCAAGAAGAGAACACAGGACATTCAGAGACAAGTGAAGGATATGGTCACAACAACAAGGTAGTTGTCATAAGACAGCTGAAGCTCAAACCAACACCAAGTTAAAGACTGTTCCAGCAGCAAAGCATGCCACAGCCACAAGATCAGTTTCCTCTCTGCAAGCTTCTTTCCTTATTGTACTTCATCTTCTTTGCCTGAATGGGCTGCCAGAGGGCTCTGTGTGCAGCCACTCAAAGTTCACGATTTCACCCTAATCCGGTGCAGCAGCTTCCTACCAACCCTGTCACAGTGTTCAAAGCTCTTTTATTGCCCAAGACTCCCAAAGACTTAAGTACTTACTTTGTGTTAAAAAACATCAGTGTGGTGAGCAAGGTGGAAGGGGAGTGAGCTCCTAGCTGCTTACACTCCCACAGCATCTCTTCTGTTACGTGACTGGAGAGGACATAACCTGCAACAACAGAAGTCAGCATCATGCCAGGAGACAGTCACAGCAGGAATACAGGCAGCATTTTATAGTCTGTAGGTATTAGAGAACATAAATATCTTAAGGGAAGGAGGAGGAAGAGATCCTCACCAATGTCCAGATTCACTGCTGTGCAAATAACGATTTAAATAGCAGGTACAGTTAGAAACTCTATACATACGTCAAGCTCTAGCTGTGGAGAGTGTGCTTCTGCAGCACGCCTATACATCCCAGCCCAGGGAGAAATAAATACACACTTAAAACAGCTTTTAATTAATGGCTTGACTCCAATGCAGATGCTCCTAATCCAATAATATGTGAGAGCAGGCAGGCCAGTGTAACAAATCAGCTCTTGGCCCTGCACGCAGCTTTAGTCAGCGCACAGTGCCAAGTGATGTATTTGGACACATGAGTAATCCTTTGATTCTCAGATATTTTTTTCTTCTTTGTGGAGAAGAGAAATACTATACTCCACATACACACAGGGCAACAGACAGCAGTATGAACTCCAGGGCTTGTGGAATGACAAAGCACAGATCAAACAGCCAGAGTGAAAACAAAAGGATTCCCAAGCTCACGGTGCTACTTAGCCATCCAGCCTGTAACGTCAGCTACTTTTCTGAACACAAGCAATAGCTCCTTCACTGATGTCTAAGCAGATCAAAGGCAACAAAACAATTAGAAACCAGGTTTCTGTGCTCTGAAAACACAGCTCTTAATCCAGCTCCAATAATGCAACTCTGTCAAAATCTGGCTCTTTTGGAACTGCTCCCCCACCCTGCCTTTGTCTTCTGAACATCGGGCTGAGATGAGCTGCATTCAATTGCAACATTTGAAGGTCTAATCATGCTTTTTTTTAATTTGACACTTAGTTGGTCCTGCAGACAGTATCCATCTGGCTACATGGCAACATGACAGTGTTGCATTATCTCCCAAAGTGACAATACATATTAGAGGCAAGATGTATTAGTACTTCAGATGAGGAAGTGCGATTCAGATCAAGTATCAGCTGGCTTCCCAGTCAGTCAATCTCATGACACTACAAAGTCCCAACAATCTGCCTCCTGACAGGTGACAAGCAATAGACAAACAATCCTCAGCAACATTCAGGGCCAGAGCCTGACATGTGAGTTAACCCTCACATGCAGACATAGCATCTTTCTCCCTGACCAGTATGAGCTGTCCTAGGGACATTAAGTACTTCAGAAAGGTTTCTATCCCGACAACACTCATGGTGTAGTTCAGTTTAAGCATTCCAAGCTCTGGAAAGTCTTTAAGTTCTTACCAAGAGGGGAAACACGGGGCTGTACATCCTTGAGAACTTCATGCAGCCATTCAGTGAACCGAATATAGTAGAGATCCGAGAAGATGTCATCTACTCGGCCATTTTCAAAGAGATACTGAAAGAGATGAGCAACACAGTCCAGTACAGTGGTAGCAAGTATATTCCTCAGACCAGAGCTTATCCTGAGAGCCCACATACCCATCTAGTCAAGCACTTTACAGCACAGCACTGAAGGCTAATATATTCTCCTTAGAAGAGCGAGGACCCTTGCACCAAGGTCAGTACCGGGTAGGTAATGTTGATTATCATCATGGGAATGCAGAGACAGAAGGAAAATCCATCTTTGAAAGTAAAGCTGGCTGGATTTCAACTTTTATTTCAGCTCTGTTCACTGCAAGTTATTTCACATGACTGTCCTTTGGACATTCCTTTTCCAGGTTACGGAAAGAGATGTTCAGTTCTCCTACCACACCATAGCTCTGTTCCTCCAGCTTTCCCAGAAAGCACGCTTCTATTACCAGTCCAGACCTCCCACATGACAAAGTTAAGTTCTTGCCTGTTAAATCTTCAACTACATCAAGTGTTGACGTTGTCAACCTCCTCAAACATCATCCAACACTCCTCCCCCGCCAAAAAACACTAGAAGGCTGCATCATTCTCACGGTGATATGGAATTCTGTTATTAACAATCCTTCACAAACTAAACCCTGTCAGATAAAGCACTGCTGCACACTAATTCCATGTAGTCCAATCTGATTGTTTATTATTTATTTTAAGCAAGAAGAGGTTTTAAGATGAAACTGTTGGGAAGCTTAATCGAAGCCACAGTCTCCTTGTTTTTATAACAGAGAATCCTCCCTATATGTGCTGACAATGTGCACAAGCTCTGCTGCATGTACAGCTCTCTCCCCCATACCTTCTGAATACAGAGGAAGATGTAGTAGAGCACATCTGGATCATAGGGTTCGCCATCACCGTTTCGAGCTTCTCGTGTCATTAAGCATAGACCATAATTCAGCTCAGCCACAGCTGAAGAGATGAGATCTTCCTGGAACCTCAGCAGCTGACGCCCTGGAAAAGCAAAACAAAGCCATATTATTTAAGCCATAAAGCCATATTATTTCCCAATGTTTCAGGAACGATTTCCACCCCATCTCCAGCTTTCCCATTATATCTGACAGGCCCAGTACTACCTCATTCTCCCAGTATAATAAAGCAAGCTGAAATAAATCAAGATCTTAAGCTGTCAGATCTACTAAAAGATAAACAGGCAAGAATCTGACAGGAAGACTCTCTGCCCTGCCAACTGCATGACTATTGCCGCCTTTTACCACGTCCACAGCAAAATACTGCCCTGCAGCAACAGGAAAACAGCAACTCCATGACTGCTGTCCCAGCTTGGCTGGCATTCACAGCCCTGTTGTTTGTCCACACAGCGCAGTCACACAGCACCCTGTCCTACTGCTACCAGCCTAGGTGCTGAGGTTGGCTCAGCACACAGCTAATACCTCCCTTGGAACACGTCCTGTGGCAGTGGGAGAACGTGGCCATTAGTATCAGAGAGTAAGGCAAAGTTTAAATTTAAAAGCAATTGCTGATTATACAAAGGTGTTTTCCAGAGTGTAAACAGCCAATGTTTTAGTCACTCCTAATCCTGCTTGAAAGGAAAGAAAGGCCGTGCTGTCACGACACATACTTCCAATAGGTGCTAGCCTATTCTGTGCTTCTTTTTCCAGCTCTGCATTCTTGGTCTGTGCCCAGCTTTTCCACACTTCAAGCCCTTCTTCTGGCTTCAGAGAGTTTGGAAGTAGAAGTTCAGGTGAAGTCTGTGCCTGTGGCTGTGGTTCAACTTCAGCAACCTGAACAGTTTGAGCCTATGAAAGAAAACATTTGGGTTGATACACACACTTTGACAGCAAGAGTTTGACAAAACCCAATGCCACACTACCTCAGCCCCAGGATACCAGCCTTTTGCAACATTCCTAACAAGAAAACTATCCAAGGAACTCATTTTTTTGTTGTCTAACTGGAACTGCTGCCCATGGAAGAGTATTCATACCTCCAAGCACATTTTTAGTTTGGCTGGACTTATCTGTAACCCCTTTAGCAAATCCACACAACCTGCAGTTTGATGCATCTGGAAGTCCTGCAGAACATCACAGGAGACCAAACAGCCATGAGCTGGTTCTTGCTGTAAAACCATAAAGCAGCTAGCTGGTGTGTTCAAAGGTAAGGACTTTCACAGGGCTAAAGTCCTCTCAACAACAGATTCCTGGTCTCCCCTCAAACACTGAAATGGGTGGCTATCACTTCCCAAGCACTATTTGCTCCAATGTTCTTCTTGGCCTCAACAAACTTCACTTTGAACCACCACTAAAGTCCATCTTCACACAAAAAGAAGAGTGGCCCAAGGCCTCTCACAGACACAGCCTTGAGGCACAGCAGCTATAAAAACTACCAGCCCCTGGCAGGGAAGGACAGCAAGGTGCCATCAGCTTTACTAACCAGTGCTGCTCCAAACCCTGACTGCCCTGAGCAAGGTTCTGGGCACGATGGCATGCTGTATGCCAACACCATCCCTGCCCATCAAGGGCAGGCTCTCCTCATCATTCAGTACATAACAGGCAGGCAGAATAGATATGCTCTGCTCTTACTATCAACAGCTGCTAAGATTAATTCATACACAAGAGGTACAGAGCAGTAACAGACTAGACAACCAGCACCAGAACATTCATTCAGTTGCACTGCAACGCTACCAAACTACCAAAACCTGCTAATGAGGACTAGCTGCTGTTCTGTGAAGAGCTACTGTATGACCTACTACAGACCTGAAGGGCTCTCCAGCCCCTGTGGAAGTTTACATTGCAGCAAACCTTAAGTCATCAAGATTTACCACCTCAAACACAAACATTTTACAGATAACCAATGGCACCTATCCAGAAGGATCAGTGAGCCCTCCAGCTACACTCATGCTGCATTCTTCACTACAGCTTCCCAATCCCATGGCAGGAAAGCCTCACAGCTACCTCAACTGAGGAGATTAACCTGAAGCTTCACAGCCCTTAGTCAAATTCTCCTTAGCACCCTGAATGTTACAGAGAGAGCAATTCTTACATCAAAACTTTTCCTTTCACCTGAAGAGCCATCCCAAAAAGCAAGGCTTTGTTATAATGAAGTAACTTTTCCTTTGATACTGCCAAGTGTCAGTCACCAGTGAAAGCTGCTCTGAGAGTACTAGAGACCATAATGAAAATAGCAGAGAGGCTTTAGTAATACCTGTACCTTACTTAGTACAACAAAAAAAAAAAAAACAGCTGAAGAGGCAAAGCCTGCAAGAGCCTCAGACTGGAGCTTTCCTGACTGCTTCTGGTTGGGTTTTCTTTTTTAAATTTTGCATTAGCTCTTGAAAGCTGTTTGCTTATCAGCCCCTGCATCACCAGGAGCATCTACCACAGCTGCAGAGGGGCACTGACTGAAAGGACCCAGCTTTTACCAAGATGGTAACAAAGTTTAAGTTGTGGAACAAGCCCCTGTTCAAAGAGGCCAGGAGCCCAAGGGTGGACTGACACCAGGTCTTCACAGGAGTTGGACTGGGGTTCCCCTCTCTGCCCCATTTCTCCCCAGAAAGCTTTCTGGAGCCAACCACCCTCTGGAAGTGGCAATCTTCTGCCCTGACCCACAGACACCTTACCCAGCATTAAGGCAGGAACACAGGCTGAGCTGGCAGCTGCTTAAGTGACTTACACTTATCACAAATAGAGCAAAACATCTGCAGCATGCCCAGATCCTACAGCAGCACAATGCCAGAGGACAGTGTGGGGCAAGCAAGCAAGCAAATTCCTTCTCAGGTTCACAGTTGAGAGGGACAACCCCCTGAAGTTTGAGTTCGCCTAATAGTGGCTTTATTGCCCCTGGAGAGGAGGAATTCATCCCTCCTGGAACCTGCCTCTGTATTTAGGAGCTTATGCAACACCCAGTGCTCCAGAGAACTGTGAAGCTGTCTTGATACCCAAGAATTGCAGACCACTGTGCACAGAAACACACAGAATTAGTAGAAGCTTTAAAAAAAAAAAAAAAAGAAAAATTAAAGAAGTTATGGAGTTAATACCTGGGAAAGGATCCCAAGAATGTGGCTCATGCTCTTAAAAGACCCTAGAATAAGTCTAAAAATCCTGTTTAGCAGAGAGGCAAGCAGTTCTGTCACTGCAGTTTGTTCAAGTAGCTGAAAGCCATCAAGTGATCTCTGAAGTACCGATACAGGGAAAACACGAGCTATAGAAGGCTCTTTGAACATGTCAAAACAGAACACCAGTGCAACCCCAACCAAACAAACCCTTGAGCATTACACAACCTGTATGTTGTAGCTTAAAGTAAAGCTTTATAAGAGAGGGCATCTGGCACCTGAACGTTATCTAGAGATATCTGGGTCCCTTTTCAGTGAAGGCCCTGGCAGGCTTTACTCCACAGCAACTCAGAAACAACCAGACATGACTACAGACAGTAATCCTCCTTGTCTTGGTGCTTACTGATGAAGTAGAGGGCATATACACCTTTATAAAGCCAACAGTGCTGTTCAGAAACTGGAAAGAACATTTATGCTAGCTATTGGGTATTTTTGCCCTCATTCCATTCAGCAAAAACAGGCTCTGAAAGATCAATCGCTTTTCACTTTCTGGTAATAAAAGATAAATTAAATCTATTTGCCCATGTAAGAGAGGTCATTAATAGCCCTGTTTATTCAAGTTTTAAAAGCCAGTTGAAAGTAATCGATGGCTTAAAGTTTTCAACAAAGCCTTTAAAAAAAAAAAAACCAGCAGCAAAATTGGCTGGCATGCTGGCCAAGCGCTATGAAAAGATGCTCATTTGCCACTGCTAATTACTGTGCTCTTACACAACAGGCATTTACCAGAAGCAGGACGTGGTGTTACAGAGAGGTACATCTCATCTGTGAGGTTTGCTCACTGGTCAGGTGTTGACACTACCTGTGCACTGGATCTGCTGTGGACTCCATAGGCTGCATCACACAAAGTAACTGATGACTGGTGTGCCAGCACCCCTTGCTTCACTGCATCATCCCTGCCTGTCTGCTGCAACTCCTAAGACCGCACACCTCAGAATACCTCCTGTGAAGCAGCTAGCAACGAGCACACGTCTATTCACCATGAGTATCTCTTAGTTTACACTGCAAGGATTCAGACTGCTTTCTTTTCGGAAGTTTTGAATCCTACAGTTATGTACCAACATGAACACATTGCAGTCCCACACGTATCAGGAGTCTAAAGCCCTACGTCCTCCTGAGGTTACTAGGCCAGATACATCTCCACTTTCTATATCAGCTGTCTGCTGACATCCTCCCTCCCCACGACATTCACAAGTTGCTAACCACGGACTGAGAAGCTGTTTTAACTCACCGAGCAAGTGACTTGTAGCTGCTGTTGCTGCTGACCCTGCTCTTGGGATGCAGGCTGCTGCTGTTGCTGCTGCGGGTCCCATATGTGCACTGTCTGCGCTGTGTTCTGGTACGTCCCCGCCACAGCCTGCACTGCCACTGGAATGTGGATGTTGCCATTCATAAACTGTGCTGGAAAGAGCGAATTAGCAAGAGTCTGCACCACTTCCTCATGAGAGTTCTTCACTACCGAAGTACTTCCCACCATCTTATCCTTGTCATCTTCCAGCTTCACAGTAGCCAGTGTGGTTGGCGAGCCGCTGACGTGGACGGCGTTGTAGGCCTCCTGAGGGATGGCGATGTGGGTTATGTTTTGCTGCTGAAGGTCACCTCGTGGCTGAGCAGAATAAACAGGGATGGTCCAAGTCTCTCCAGTGGGGCTAGTAATGGTCCCAGTGGCACTGTATAGATGGGCGCTGTCCACTGTTAACAAGTCTGGTCTTAAAGAGACATAACTCTGCTGCTGGCCCTGAGGGATGGCCAGCACTGTGGCAACTGGCTGCCCTGAAATAGCATACGATACAGTAATAGGCATATCCACTTTACGTTTCTTCACTGGCTGGAGGACACTGGCAGTGCTGATCCGCCGCTCTCCCTCTCGTGGAGACCCTTGCTGAGAAGGTGGAGGTGACAGTGCCCCAACTGTTTGGATCTGTATCTGCTGGCCACCAGTAATGGCCTGTCCGGCCACAAGCTGGGCCTGGATCTGCTGGTGTTGTATGTGTTCCTCCTGTATCTCCGCAGCCTGGATCTGCTGGGCAGTCTGCACATGCTGCACTTGGATTTGAGCTGCCTGCAGCTGAGACGGGCTGGGGCTCTGAAGAGACTGACTCTGTATTGTCTGGGATGCCTGCTGCTGTGCCTGGCCTTGGATCTGTACTTGGACCTGTATCGGTTGCTCCGAAGCCTGATGGACAGTGAGCTGTGGAGAGAGCTGCTGGGCGGAGACCTGCTGCAGTGACTGCTGGACTTGGACCTGAACCTGCAACGACACCAATTCACCAGTTAGAGATCAGCAAGTGCCAGGGATTCAAGAGGGGCCCACCACCAGAGATGGCCCATCACCAGAGGCCTACACTCCAGGTCTTTTGTAATTCCACAGTCAAATCCACTAGTAAAGATCTGAGGAAAAGGAAGCAGAGATACTCTGGAAGTGCCTGGCTGGTAACAGCGACACAGTACGTGATGTGTTTGCTCAGCGTTGCACATGATCACACGTCTCAGCACACAGAACAGCGCGTGAGCTGCATCTCCATCCTTAAAGCTCTGTGGGCTCAAGCCAACAGATTGCATCCCTGGAAGCCAAGCAGTCTTCAGAACTAGCTGCATTGCTAAAATGTCACTCCAGCACAGGCCCTGCACTAGCAAGACTTTAAGGTCACAAACTTAATATCAGAATTGTAATGAGTATCTTGCTATAAAATGCATCAGCTTGCCTCTTTCTTACTATGCTCTGAAGATTGTTTTAGTGCTTTCAACCCCAGGCCCAAAACAGCCACAGGATCACTTGCCAGTGACAGGCAGTAAGAAATATGGGTAAGCTGAAACCAGCACTTGGCTCTTTCCACGTAAAGCTCAGAAATATTATTTTGAAAGCAA
Source organism: Gallinula chloropus (assembly GCF_964237585.1). Taxonomy (NCBI): domain Eukaryota; kingdom Metazoa; phylum Chordata; class Aves; order Gruiformes; family Rallidae; genus Gallinula; species Gallinula chloropus. The sequence goes on from NC_140097.1 coordinate 10,071,453, forward strand.
TCACTAATGGTGACACTACACAAGCAGGTGTCAACACAAAAAGCTCAAGTCCAACTTGAATCTCTGACACGTGTTAAGAGACAACATTTTGAAACTTCAGAAGTACTTCTTTGGCACCAATAATTAAAACCAATTCTTTTTTCATTATTTACTTACTCCATTTATTGTCCAAATTACTCAGTTGTATTTTTCAGCTCATGCACTTACACAATGCTGAATACCGTGGACAAAATATGTTAAGACTTGGATTCAAACACAGTTCCTTTTATTTCATGGAGTTAAAGAGTAGTCATACCCTCTCACATCACTGCTCCTCTGTCCAAGGTCTGTCACACTATGTAGTCCAGGAGCAGACTTAAAGCTAAGAGTCAGAGGTAGCCCCCAACGCACAGTTCGGGTCTCAACAACTTCACGTTCCAGTACCTGAACCCTACCCAGGTGGTATCTTCACTCCCAGGGCACCAAGGGAGGTCTGCTCTCCTCCCCCAGACACTTCAACCCCACATTTACACATCAAACTTGTTGAATTTGCCTTGTCCTAGAAGTGATATCCCAGATTCCCACAATCATCTGCTTCTCCAGGTTTCCTTAACACACTGTATTTTAAGGGAGAGAATTAATTACTCAACCTCTCCTTTCAAATCCAACTGAGAGCTGCAGAGCTTTATTAGTGCCACCTACGAGGGCCGTACGAGGTTTGAAGCCAACACAGATTTATTTAGTTGCAGAACTGTCTTCCCAGTCCTGTTCTCTCACTCTTTTCTACCTCACCTTCTAGAGTCAGTCACACTAACATAGCATTTGCACAGAGACACCGCTCTCCCCAGCCTGACAAACCAAAGAGAGCTACCACGCAGCTCTGCGTTGCGCAGACACACCAAGTCTCACTTCCCAGCATCACAGCTAAGTAGCCTTACACAAATGTTAAGGATTAAGAGTTGCTAAGGGACAAAAAAAAAAAAGCGTGGTAGCAAAATGCAGCACTTGTGGACCAGTTTTAGATGTCATCTCCTGTTAAGGATTAACTCTATTTCCAGGAAGAGTAAGGCATTTTACAGGTTCCTGCTGGGAGCTGTATGCAGCATACTGTATTCCAGGTGACGTGGGCCTTCTGTAATACTTTTCTGCACAGTAACAAGAAATATATGACCTTGTGTCATATGACAGTTTAAAAAGCTGCATCGATGAGAGATCTGATCAGGCAGTTAATTGAAAAAGATGAAGTCACCTATGGGATGCTGCTTCAGTTCTATTTGATACTCGTGGTACTGCACAAGTACTGCCTTGGGCAAACAGACCCAAGCACAGATTCCAGTTAAAAGTCCAGTTTAAGAAAGCCAGCTTCAATTAAACATAAGGCAAGTACTCTCCAAAATATCAGACTGCAAAATCACTAGCATAGTGCTTAGTATTAATTTAAGTCCTTATTAAAAAAATTATGTGCATGGCCAAAGACTGGATAAACTAAACTACATTCCTGCCGTGATGTATTTCCAGTTTCACACAAGAAACACCTGCTTTCTCTGCTAGGATTACAAATCATGTCTCCAAGGTAAATGTGTCATTTATCCTGTACTTCTGCAGCGTGTTTTCAGAATCTGTGTAGGCTGACCCCTGAACACCCCCACCTTCTTTCCAAAATTCCACATTATATGTTACAGCAGGAACTGGAACTGTAGGTAAGGACTGTATTTCTTTTCACTGTCACTAAGAATTGGAAGCCTGCTCCTCTGCTGAAACAATTTTATCACACAAGTGCAATTAGAAAGGTAATGGAACACATTTAAGCAAGAGGCACTGTCAGCAAAAGGGATGCAGTCCAACAACAGACCCAACAAGACAGCATCTTCTACCTTAGGCTTTTATAGACTAGACTCCTTCAGCTGGAGGAGACCTACAGTGATCATCTTGTCCAACTGCCTGACCACAATTTAAAGCGTGTTATTAAGGGCACTGTCCAAATGCCTCAAACACCAACAGGTTTAGGGCATTGACCACTTCTCTAGGAACTCTGTGCCAGTGTCTGACCACCCTCTTGGTAAAGAAATGCTTCCTAACATCCAGCCTAGACTTGCCTGGAGCAGCTTTGACCCACACATATTTTAGAGACCGAGCTCTAGAAGTGACAAGCAACTTCCATCACTTTCAGCAGATGAGGAGTCACAGCCTGAGACTCCCCAGGACTAAATACTAACCCCTGTAACCAGGACGTCTTGCTCCTGCTTTAGAGCTCACAGAGTTATTGTTAACAGCCAAAGAATGACTCCAGACTCAAATAATATGAAGAAGTCAGACTCCAGAACCACTGGACGTTCTGCATGCTGTAAGCATCATGCTTCTGACCACAGAGAGTACCTATTTAAAAGGACATGGGAGCTCTACCTACTGTGCATTATACATCCCTTGTGAATTATACATCCATTTTTAACAACCATATTTTGCAGTAGATCCCTCCCTATTTTCGAGTAGGTTGTACCCAGGAGTGCTACAAGCATTCATTGGACATTTACAGACTTCAACTCCATCTGAGACCAGAGCTTCTTACATTGGCCTCATTGTCTAACTTGTATCTGAGAACAAACAGACAAAGAATTACACTAAGCATCAGCAGTGGTTGACTTTAAAAAGACTGTACGAAGAGGAATGCTTTAAATTTGCAGGCCAAGACCAACACAGAGGATTTTAAATCTTCACCTTATGCTGAAGATTAAAGGGAGAACATGTTATGCTGGGAATTCCTGGGTTATAGTAGTGCATGAGAAGAAGATGCCAAGTTACCAGTACTGAAAAAAACTGTTCATTGCCAGAAGTTTGGATCTAACAGCATGAAAAGAATCACTGCCCAGCGGGCTACCATCACACAGAGAAATGCCTTTTCACCATGAAGTAGCAAGAAGTTGGACCAAGCACCAGCTGAGTAGAGAATCAAAGCATTAGAAGTCAGCCCTGCATCGTAACAGGAGGGCAGAACTGCATTTCTAAGATTCCCTTAAAGAAATCTTCTGTCTTATTAAACTCAAAACATATTCTGTCTAGAACTGAGCACATGCAAAGACAAAATAAGTGACTCCTTGAGCATGAGAACAGCTGAAGTCTGGTTTCCAAAAGTTTGATTCTTTCCTTCATGGTTGACAGACTAACTCCAACAAACCTCCGAATAGTATTCACAACATGCCTGCCCCGTGAGGATCCTCTGCCCAAGAAGGAATCAGGCTGCAGAATGCAGTACTAAAACAGTTATGTTGAAGGAACTCTCAAGCAAAGAAAACCCCATCTGCAGACTGACTAGGCCACCTATTCATTCCTAAAACCTAACTCCAAACAGGCATGCATGGAGACAACTCCTGCCTGCATAGATTCTCAGACATCTACCTTGCCCCAGAGCAGCTGAGAGGCTCTTCAATGCCCCTCCATAAACACACCTTGGTTTCTGAAGCTCCGTTTACACTAGCAAGAGCAGACTTTCAGAGCAAGACTGAAGACCTACTAACATGCCCACATCATATATTTTGAAATAGTTTTTTGAACTTAGGTCTAGTCTTGCCCACTAGCCAAGCAAGACAAACACCAGGCACAAGACGACTGCATTGTATAGCTTGGTTTCATCAGAAGAGAATCCCAAATGACAGGCTCCAAACCTACAGGAGGTAGCTGAGGGCAGGTGGCAAACTTGCTGTGAGAAGCATGCTCCAAATCCTCCCCAGAAGTAATGTAGGTGACCTCAAACTTCCACACCTGAGCAAGCTGACAGAGGTCAAACACTTGGACAAAAAGTTATTGAGGTGAGAGAAGAGCAATGTCATCGTTACTTTTTAGCCCAATTTAAGGAATGAAGCCTTAAAATAACACTTCCCTCAACAACAGCCCAAGCTAAAGCGACTCCAGCATTAAAACCCAACACTGCAGTACAGAATCCCTCCTAACGTTACGCCACAAAGCATACATACAAGTACAAACCAGATCTGAAACACACTCCAGTTTACTGAAGTTGCAGGAAATGTTGGAACTTGTTATTCAACTACTTTACAGGAAGTCCTTTCCTATCTATCTGAGTAAACAAGGTCTACAGGGAGTGTACAAGTCAGCTTTTCAGAACAACAGCCAGACAAATTCTCGCTCCTCTGCTCATTCATCAACATCAGAGAGAGAATTCCACGGGCCAAATTAGGCCTTGCATGTGTTTGAACAGTTAAAATATCAATATTATGTAGTCAGGCTGTACAGTGGGGCAGGATTTAGGCCTAAGACAGTTAAAACATGTGAAACAAGGAAAACAAAATCAGCTCAACTCTCCAAGAGGAACCTACTTCCATATACAAAAAGGTGCTACCCCCAAAACACTGAAGAATGGTTACAGTCAAGAGTGAAGCAGCATGTTCAGCCCTAGACAATGCTAATTAATACTAGCTGCTACGAGCATCTTACTGGGATGCTTTTCCAAGAGCCGTACTTCCAGTCTAAATTTCAGAACCAGGACTGGGGCAGGGGGAAGCTGTATCCATCAGAAGTGTAGGCAAGATGTATTCTGCAAAGCCAGAGAGAAGAGTTTCTGCAGAGCTACTCAGGGCACCTTTCCCTGCCTTGGGTTGTTAACAATGCCCAGCTTCCCACAGCGGTCAAGAAGTCAGAGAATAGGACTGGGGGAAGACTGAACAGCAAATACATAAGGAACCAAGCAATTAGAAACAAAACCTTAACTGAAAGACATTGTACCCAGGCATTTATAATTTCCTACACAGGTCTGTGGTACCGCTCACCTGCAGAGCCCTCCCCTCAAGCCCTGTCCAAGCAGCTCTTCCCACCCTGCTATCAAGCCCTGCCTTACTAAAACACACAAACATGAGGATCTTCCCCACAGAGCTGACTAAATTCTTCTTGACTGGAGCAAAACACAGCCCAACCCAGTCACCCCCCAGATGCAACACAGGGTACAACAACTTGACATACTAAACTCTTTAGGATGGCTAATGGCACCACTGTGATAGCGAGCCTGCAGGAAGCTCCAAGACACTGGAACTGTAGCACCGATCAGTACACAGCCCAACAGTTGCTTCCACTCAACCTTTAAAATAAACATTTGGCAATAATTTGTTGAACCTTTTAGGCAAGAAAACCCTGAAGTGGCAACTTCTTCAAAGAGGGAATATATTTTGCCAGGATAAGGAAAAGCAGCGAGCAGTCATGCACTGTCTTTGGTAGCTCACAGCAAGTAAAACCAAGGATGAAATCTGAGCAGTGTCTCTCTCTAGCTTTATGACCATAAGGATGTCATCAGTAATTGCAACTGTGAGGTCACCTGACTGGTCATATTATTAGTCACCTTCTGCACCACTGTCACGCTGCCAGATGCAAGGATAGTCATTCAAAGGGTCTTCCACTGATTTGCAATTGGATTAACAAGAAGTAAACAGATTATCAAGTCAATACTGGGATGACATAAGTTTGATCAAAAGCTAAGAGGCTTCAGTGGATGACCCAAACTGCTCACAACACAACACAAGCAGTATTTCAGCAAAGGGAACCAGGTAGATCAGGGGCACTGCAGAGTCACAACAGAATCCAGCTTTGTTCAGACACCATGCTTTGCTACTGCTGCCAGGGTGACAGGCTTGAGACAGGTGAACACTAAATTACAGGTTTAACAGCAATCACTTCTCTAAGAAATCTTGAGAGAGAGAAAAAAACACTTTTTCAAAAGGGTAAAGACATTCCTCTCCACTTCAGCCTTGCAAAAAAACTTCAAGATAATTCTGAGCTAGCTGTTTAAATTCCCATTAATCCAGGTGATGCATGAAAGCTGCAGCCCTAACTAGTGCCAGATGTGCCACCTAAGTGTTCTGGGGGCTTGTAACATCCTAAAATGAGTAAGTAGCAGGGTAGGCAAGACAAACACTAATTATCATCTGTACCAATGGATGTGAAAGCAGGTAGTTTAAAGCAAAGTCACATCAAAAACAAGGGGGAGAGAGTAGACAATTTTTAGGAAAGTTGCTGAAATCTTGGCTTTCATCAGGTATTTTTCACATTCATGGCACAAGCCACTCAGGTTAAAAAACAGGAACAGGTCTCTGGCAGCAGCTCTATGGTTATTTTCAAGAAGGTCAGGAGATTATTTTTCTCTGGAGCGTGTGATATGCTACCTCCCTCTCTCTCTCTCTTACTAGAAGACTTGTGGTGGTCAAGCCTGACCTGAGAGGTAGTTCTGAAAGGAGGCAGCAGCAGTTTAAAAGGAAAAAATAAAAGAGAAGTGATTACTTCTGCCTTTTACAATTGGTTTGGGGTCCTTCCACACATTTAAGGCTGAAGCACCCAAAAAAGCCAACCCCTCTAGTTCTTCTACTGAAAAATGAAACTTCTCCCAAAAATGTACTAGCTGGCAGAACCACAAGCACCCTGGATCAGTTTTAATAGACTCACACAGAGATCCAAGTCATGTCTCTGAGAGTAGAGGCTTTTATTCTTCAAAAGCCTTGCGACACAAGTTACTGTAGGGCAACAGGTTACAGAAGTCCCAGTTAAGCATTCATTTACTCAGAGAGATTGGAGTTACCCAGGGAGAGAGGCAACTTTGCCTTTGCTGTAGGATAAAAAGCACACAAGTGAGCTGTTAGCACAAGTCTACTGCACTGCAGCAAGTTCACACTACCTTATCTCCAGTCATTTGTCACTCCATAACCTCATTTGTTGCAAGACAGGAGAGCTCACAACTTCACCTTCCTGCTAGAGAAGGCAGAAAGATTCGTACTGGGAGTGTACTGGAATTACAGCTGTAGACAGAGTTCAGGTGTTTGGAGACATGTCATAGGGAACCCTCAGTGAATGTCCTGCCACCTCGAAACGCTTCAAGTTATGGAATGTGTTTGAGGACCAAATCAGTTATCCTAATTTGTATGTTTGGGGCTATTCCCCACCCCGGTGCTGGATTTGCTCATTTAATACTTAACAAAAATTATTCAAATACCTATTAAAAACCCAACAGAAAGCAAGCAAAAAAACCTAACCCCAACCAAACAAGAAAAATCCTTCCACTGTGCAAAGGGATAATCCACCTTGACACATACACATCTTTGAGAGCTCCTTTCCTAAAAGGTATCTCCCCTCGATTCCTATTGTAAGCTGACTCCCCTACATTTCCCCCTGACTTCACAGCCAGCTCAAGAACTACAACTTTCAGAATGCTCAAGCAAGATAATTTTAAAGAATACTCATCTCATCAAAAAAACCCCACAACCTGAAGAGAAGTTAGACACCCCAAGCCACCAGATAAAGCTAGCCCAGCAGAGGGGGGGTGGTATTTATAGCAGCTTCAGACAGAGCACAAGGCTTCAGGGAGCTGTGCACATGCCAGAACTGTCAACCATTTCTCCAATAGGTTACACCACTACATTGCTATGTGTGTTACTCCTCCTACAGCGGGCTCAATGGAGGCACAGTCAAGAGAGAAATTTACTACCAAATTCCTTAAATGAAAGGGAAGCTGTGCTGTTCTATATAAAGTTAATTGGCTCTACTTCTTAACTGCTTGCCTGTGGTTTCAGGTTAGGCAGTAGCTGGCTCTGAACACTACTCCATGGGCTGACAAATCAAATACACATTTAGGGATGATTTAAGACACTTACCTGGACTTGCTGGGGTTGCTGAACCTGTATCTGCTGCTCTGGCTGAGTTTGCTGCTGGACACTGGTTGTCACAGGACAAGCAAGTTCAAGCAAAGACCCAGCCACCTCTGTGCTGTCTGTGTAAATGCAGTTGCCACCCTGCTGATACACCATTGTGGTGGTGGCCGTCTGCTGAAACTCCTGCAGAGCCTCTGGCCCCTTGGAAGCAAGGGAGTCCAGAAACTCCTTCATCCTGTGCTGGGGGATCGTTCGCGCCTTCACACGGATGTATTCTTCAAAGGAAATGGTGTTCTCCAGAGAATTATTCATATTGCAAGGTCCTCAGGGTTCCTTAAGGAAAGAGAAAGTTAAAGTCTTAACTACTGCACTCCGCTGGCGCAAGGATATTCCCAACTTCAGCAGCTCATTTCTCATACAGAGTACCAGATGAAGACTAGCACACATGCACAGCCAGATGCCCGAGACAGATGCTTTGGCTTTAGAGGCATCTTGTGCTACCACACATTTCTCCAGTTAACCCTCAGCAGCTCAGGGAAGTCTGAATGATAACCAGGTGTAAGGGTGGTACTATGCAAAGAGCTCACTGTAAAACCTCCTAGCTTTATACCTCACCCAGACCAGGCGAGTCCCAGAAGAGACAAAAACCAAGTCACACATTTCATTAGTTTGCAGCATGCAGCATTAGTGAGAGAAGCTCAGAAATCAATATCCCTGGCCCTGCTTTACAGCCACGGAGATGGGAGAGCCGAGCAGTTTGTTTTATCAGGCCATGCAGTTCTATTCTAGGCAGCTAATGGGAAGCACAACGGAAGAGCATCAGATGCAGCATTCAGCTGGCTGCTATTTGGACTAGGACAGCCTTATTGATTCGAACACAGCAAGCAAAAGGAGAGTGCTAGAATCCAGAGATTCCTCAAATGGGGAACTGCACGCATGGAGAAGAGCAGCTCTGGAAGTGACAAAGGCAACAGCAGCGTCGGTTCTTGATGTCCTTTCAACATAGGAAAAGGTTAACATGAAACATGCCATGTATGAAGCCAAGAGAAACAGAAAAAGAAAGCAGATGATCATGGAGGAAGTGAGAGCAAGAGAAAAAAAAAAACCAAACCAACAAAACCCACCCAAAACCAAAAGCAAAACCACCAAAAGAGAGGACTCCACCTGAGAACATTAGAAAGCTCTAGGGTATACACTGACAGCATTCTTCTCTTACTGACTTATCTTGTTTAAACCCACAAATTGTTTCTACAGCAAGTATATTGGTTGTTTTTCAGGCACTAATTAGTCTCAATAAAAAATAAATAGATTTGAGCTATTAACACCACCAGATACTGAGAAGGTTGTAAAAAGATGTGAAACAGCACAGGATTAGGCCTGGAAGCAGTGGTTCAGTACTACCAGACCCAGTGCAGAAAGGCAGAAGAGGGGACAAACATCACCACACATACACCATGACTGCAGCTCTGAAGAGAGCAGGTATGAAAAGCAGAACCATATATATCTTTTCACCATCATTTTGCAAAGTGGAACCATGACAGAAACACATGGTTGGACCTAAGATAGCGACAGCCAGTGTCAAAGTGGGAGCTGGTTCAAAGCTCTCAGTGGCACCAAGCGTATTCCACAAGTTTGATTCCAACTCCCAGCAAAACCAGTGTGAGCTAGAGCAAATTCTAGCCACGCTTGACTGTTACGTGACAGCAGTCTAAACACACAGAGGTGGTTGTTTACATGGAGGAGGTTCATGGCTAGTGCATTGAACCAGGCTCACAGGAGAGAGAACCAGTATCAAAGGTAAGGGCAACACAGGAGGCAGCTGGCGCTGTACCTACAGTTTTCTAGAGTTATTAAGCAACATTTGCTGCTGAATGAGATTCCTGTTGAAAAAAACTCTTCAAGACATGCACCAGTGTTCAGTAAAAGCACCAGCTAACAGTGTTCACATAGGAAATACAACTCAAAATCAGCACACAGAAGGCCCCACAGAACTCAGAGCTGGAGAGAAGCACAGCTCTCCTGCCTTGCAGGGATCCTGACCTGACACGTTCCGAGCCGTGTGGGACAGAACCAGTTACGGCTACTTGCTTAGTGAGGTTTCCTCCAGAAGCCACCCAAGCACAAACCAGGTGCCCCTGGAAGCTCAACACTCACCTTTCCCCACGGAAGGGCGGCAGGTCTGACTGCTCAGGCAACACTCTACATCTCTACAGGACACAGTGATAACCCTTTCCCAGGTGACCACACGTCCAAGGTGGAAACAATGGAGAACAAACAACCTTATGAATGCACCCTCAGTGACTCAGACAGGACCTACACCAGGCACAAACACATCTTCCGTCTAAGCAAAGATGCTGATCACATACTTGGAAGCTGGAAAACAGATTTTAAGCAATTAACTTGTCCCAATTTTCTACCTGGAACTTGCAAGTATTTGACTCCAGTACTGCAGAGAGGCTTTCAGAAGAGCACCACCATTTTGCATGCCCACTTTAAGGTGCAGACACAGCTTCCAGAGGGGAGAGCCTTCTGAGAATAAGCCTCAAGGATCCCACGCTTCCAACCCAGATGTCAGCTCTACAGGTGCTCTCTGACAGCTGGCTGCTGCTGAACAGAATGGGCTCACCTCTTAGCAAAGGCTCCCTCCTCCTTCCTTGCTCCTGCATTGGTGCTTGTTATGCCGAAATGGCTCGGTGAGCAGCTAGTGACCTCCTGTTAGTCTTGTCAAGGGAGAGACTGGGGAGGTCACAGGGCCACTGTTTTAACAGCAGCTATCTGCTGGCCCTCACTTGTATTTCTGGAACTCCAACCCTTCTGTCAAGAGCTGCTCACAAGTATACTGTGCTCCTGTGCAGCAGAGACCAGAAGCCACCAGAAACCCAGATGCATAAGCAGCAGCAGGCCCAAAGATCAAGAAACAGTCCACCACCAAATCATCACCTACCTCTTCTGACCACCAGCACAGAACAAACACAGCATGAATTCCTAAGATCCCTAACCCTGCTCAACTGCTCCATCTTAATTAGACCTTTCTAGCAAGCATCAAACTCAAGAACCTACTAGGCCAGTATTCCCCTACTAGTGAATCTTCCCCTGTCACAAGGAAGCTCTCTTCTCCTTTCTTCTAGCATGGGGGGAAAGAGAAAATAGTAAAAATCTTCTCTTCTATTTGCTTGAAGTTACCTCACTGAGCACCACTCATACCCAATACAGTGAAACACCCACCTGAGCCACCGCACCCCTTGGAGTCCCAACCACAGATCAGAAGCCCACCATGCCATCTAGCATCTGCTCCTGCTCCAGAAGGGCAGCAGGATCCTTCCTTTGGTTTTCTCTACAGCTCTCCCAACTCTGGCAATCAGAAAGGAGCTAAAAACACCACAGGTTACAGTGCAGGCCGGGCTGAATTCCTCCCAGTGCTGTTCCTGACAGCTCGCAGGTTCCTTGGGGTTGTTTAACTCAAACTACTGGGACTCCTCAAAACTGCACTTCACAGAACCCTACACAGCAGCAGGGGTACCAGGTCGAGATGAAGACGCAGGAAAGTAACGCTGGACTCACAGGAATTCTGCTAATTAAAACTAAACCCACCTGCACTGATGACAGAAAGCCTCTTCAAGGCTCAAGTGTGCACTCAAGGGGCTTTTGCAGGGCAACACACACCACTTGCTGCTGCGGTCGCCACTTTCACCCTTAGTTATTAAAACATCATTTACTCATTTCATGCATCCTGTAGGCAGGCAGCAGGAACAGCAAACACCATCTTCACCAGATCTCTGCAGCGTCTTTTTAACACTGCATTCCCCAACGAAAGAAAGAGCATCCAGGCAGTAAGGTGCTGGGGGTTTTTTTTCTCAATAATAGGAGGCAAATCCTCCCTGTTCAGCACAACTGCCTTTTTTTTTTTTCCTTTTTCCCCCAGGAAATATGTTCAAGAAACTCTTTGAAGACCATGAGCACATACGGTTAGTTCATAAAACTTAGACCAAGGTTACTGCAAACACACACACAACTTGCAGCATGTGGACAATCTGGACTCACCAGTCACCATGTTGCATGTATTTTCTGCTGCTCTTGTCCTGAGCTCTTAGACTTGTAACGTTCTGGAGAAGACAGAACAAAGAAGCCCTTTCCATCCCCAGTTCCTCTTTCTTTATTAAAGCCATTTCAATTTTAATATGTGTTCCATTTAAAAAAAAAAACAAAACAGGAGGGGGAGAAAAAAAACCAAACAAATCAATCAGGAAAGAAGGATTCTGTGATGGTCCACGCAGCTAAGGGCTCCTACAGAAGAATTGTGAGGTACCCAATTCCTAACCACTGCATCCCTCAGCCTGGTAAGCGCTACTAGGGACGAGCGTGTGAGCACATCTGCCACAGGGCGCAGAGCGCTCGCACCGTGCGGCGACAGGCGCGGCGCCGCCGGTGGCACCGGAGTTACTGGAAGACAGAACTTAGAACAAGGCAGCAGCAGTGACCGTATCCAGAGGTGCCCCCCCTGCTCTCCCCCCACCCCCCCCCCGCAGGTGTTCCCGGCCGAGCGGCCCCGAGGCCCAGGACAGACGGGAACGACACACACACACCGCCCCGCCACCCACCCCAGACGACACCAAGCTCCATATTTAGCCCCTGAGATCATCGGCGGCCGCTCGGCCTCCAGCGGCAGGCTGGTGCGGGGAGCCTGGCGCTGGCCCGGGCCGCTCCCCGCTGCCTTTGTTCCCCGGCGGGGCGCCCGGGCCCGCGGGAGGCGCCGCGCAGCAACGCCAAGCCCCCCCCACCCCACTCGCCGCCTCAACCCCCGTCTCCCGCCGCGGGAGCCATGTTGGGGGCTTCGCCGGGGACGGCGGCCGCCGAGGGCCGCGCAGAGGCGGAGGCCGCACCTTCCGGCGCGCGCTGCCGCCGCCCGTGCCCGCGCGGGGAAAGGGCCGCCCCACGGCGGGAGGAGGCGGGGAGGGGGGGAAGGGGGGGGGAAAGGGGCGGCGGGGGCGCGCCCGGTGCTGGCTGGATGGGGGGGGGGGGGGAATAGGTGAGGGGGTGCGCAGGGTGCGCGCCCTGCGCGCGCACAGGCAGGCCGCGCGCGCCCTGCAGGCGGGGCCGCCCCCTCCCCCTCCCCCTCCCCCTCCCCGCCGGGCCCGCGCCGCCCCCGGAACCGCCGCCGCCGCCGCCTCCCCCTGCGCCCGACGGGAGGCCCCGCCCGGCCCGGCCTCGGCCCCAGCGCCGCGCGTGTCCCGGCTCGGCTCAGCCCGGCGGCCCCACCGCGCCGCGGCGCGTCCCGGCCCCGCCTCACCCCGGCCCCGCTGCCGCCGTCACCTCGCGCCGCCGCCGCCTCGGCCCCGAGTCTTTTCCCCTCACAGCTCCCTGGGCGCCATCTTACATTCAACCCCCCGCAGCCAATCAACGCACGGCCCCGGCCTCGCGAGAGCGCGCCCCCCAAGTCCCGCGAGAACTCGGCACTCGGCCCCGCCCCGCACCTTAAAGGGGCCGCGCCCCGGGCGGGGAGGGCACGGGGGGCGGCCGCCGGGGGGCGCCCTCCGCCGTGCGGGGGGGGGGGCGGGTACAGACGCCACACATCGGGCCCGGGGCTGCGCGGGGGCCGGGGCGGGAGCCGAGGGGCAGCGGCGGCTGCGGGAGCAGCTCCCGGCCGCGGGGCTCGGGCTGCCGGCGGCGTGCGTGGCCGTGGGGCACCGCCGGCCGAGGGGGGGGGGTCCCCTCGCAACCGCTTCGCTGCTCCACGCCGGGCGGGGCGGGAGGGGGCGGCTGCCAGCCCCACGCAGCACCAGGGGCCCGGTCCCCGCCGCCCCACGGGTGGGCGAGACCCTGATGCCGGCGCTCCCCGAGTAGGGCGCCGAGGCCTCCGCAGCCGGTACCGGCGGGGACCGCGCCGCGCCCTGCTGAGCCTCGGGGGGCAGCGCGGGGGCCGAGCGCTCCCTGCGCGGCGGGGCCGAGCCGGGGCTGCTTTAACGTGCCCATGTGCTCGGCGCGCCCTCCCCGGCCCCGCTGCTGCTTAAGGTGGCCCGTGGCGCCAGGCTGAAGCCCCCCACTCCCAGGGCAGGACCCCGGACCCCGTCCCGCGGCTCAGGGAAGGGAGGCCACGCTGGTCCGGCGGGGCCGCCCCTGACCCCCAGCCCGGGGCCGGACGGGGGCCGCCCCACTCGAGTCCACCTTAACAGGGGACGGTACCGGGGCGGTGTTTGTACACAGCGCGCACACCCTCGCTCCTGCCCGCACCTGCCGCGGCCGCTACGGAGCCAGGGGACCCTCCAACACCCCACTCCGACACCCTCAACCCCAGCCCAGCCTCGGAGAAGCTGCAGCTCCTGTGGTGGGGGGGTGTGGGGGGGGTGTACCGGCCCTGCACGGGGGGCAGGAACAGACCCAGAGCCCCCAGGAACAGGAGGGTCCCACCCCAAACACCGCCCCCCCCCCAGCAAGGCTGAGCGGTAGGACAGGAGGCAGGGACAGCACGGGGCCAGGGCTGGGATGCTCTGTTTATTGAGGCGATGCTGTGGGGCGCCCCAGGGGGGGCTGCACCAAGGCACGGCGGCGCTGGGGGTGCGCAGGGATCCCTGGGGATGCAGCATCATCGTGGGGCGGCGGCAGCGGATCCTTCAGGCCTTGCCAGGGTCCTCCTTCAGCGTCACAGTCCGGTTGAACACCAGCTGGAGACAGGCAGAGGGTCAGCTCAGAGCCCCAGGGCTGGCTGGGGGAGCCCCACTGCACGGCCCCCAGGGCTCACCTTCCCCTCCTTGCTGTCAGGATCCACGGAGAAGTAGCCCAGCCGCTCGAACTGGAACTTGTCAAAGGGCCGAGCAGAGAGGACAGAGCTGTCAACCAGGGCATTGTGTACCACACGCAGGGAGTCCTGACAGGGGGAGACAGCTCAGTCAGCACCTCCAGCCCCTCTGTGCCCCTCCCCAGCCCTGCTCCACCCCCCAGCCCTTCTTCCCAGCGGGACATGACAGAGGGAGGGGGAGGGAGTGCATGGAATTGGGTGACTGCAGCATATGTGCAGGAAGTGCCCAGCTCCCCCAAGCCCATAGCCCCAGCTCCTGCTGCTGCTTACAGGGTTGAGGTCACTCAGGAAGCCACCGGGCACCTCCGACGGGTCCTCAGGATTTTTGTGCAAAAACCTGTCACGAAACAGTCTCACCCCAAAGCCGTGGGTCACCACAGCAGCATCTTCCCCGCCGAGGAGCCAGGCAGACCCCAGCAGAGCCTGGAGGTGCAGGGCCACGCTGCTACCCCAGCACTGCTGAGCTTCCACCCGCAGCTCCGCAGGCAGCCCTATACTCACAGCCGCTCGTAGAGCCGCACTTCACATGCCAGCGGCTCCGACACCCAATGGATGAAGGCTTTGGGCTTCTCTGCCACATCCGACTTGGTGCAGGTCACCTCCAGCTCAATCACGCGCCCGCTGGCATCCTGGGCAAGAGGAGATGAGACAAGGCACCAGGCAGCAATCAGGCCTCACCTCACAGGGCAGCCCTGGGGCTGAACTGCTGGCCCCCCAGCTCAGGGGACCCCTGTTTCCCACCACACAAGGCACGGGGCTGGCAGGGAGCTGCCATGCAGACAGCCTGCACCCAGCCTGGTGCAAGGCACAGCCACAACCTGGCATCCCACGGCCCAACCGTGTGTCACCAGTGCCCAGTGGCACCCACCTTGATGATGTTCTGGACGGTGATGACATAACCAGCGTGGCGTAGCCCCACCGGCTGCCCAGGGGCCAGGCGCTTGTAGCCTTTGTCTGTCTCCTGCACGAGAGTTCATGGCTGCACAAGGGGTCCCAGCACAGGCAGTGGGTCCCAACTCCAGCATGGTGCTCTCCTCATGACCGCACACCCCCCCACACACACACTCCTGCCATCCCAGGGAATCGGGGGGACCTGGGGCTGTTTGAATTCTCATGTTGCTGCTGGATGTTCCCCAGCACTGTCAGACATACCCTGGCTGGGACAAGGGCAGCAGGCATTTCCCCCATGCCCGGCAGAGCTGCTATCACATTTGGGAGTTGCACTGGGGTGCCTGACACCCACCTCTGCCCCATGTAGCACTAGTGCTCCTCCCACAGCTGCCAGGCTCATGCAGCCCAAGCTGCAGCTCCCAGGAGCAAGGGGAACAGGTCCTGTGGGTCCAACTCACCTCCCTGAAGTCTGTCTCCTCGATGTAGATGGTGGGCTGGAAGGGTACTTTATGGAAACCCCGGCTCTCATCAGCTGGAAAGTTGGGCACGAGGACTTCGAGTGCCTGAGGAGGAGGAGGGGGTGAATACTAACCCTAGGGACCCCCATTCCCCCTACCCACCCTACACCAGTCTCACCTTCGGGGCAGGGAAGTTGGTGATGGTGACCCTGAGGGGCTCCAGGACAGCCATGGCACGTGGGGCCTGCTCATTCAGCACCTCCCGCGCACACGCCTCCAGCAGATGCGGTTCCATCGTTGCCTGGGCCACCGTCACACCGACCTGGGGCGCAGCCTGTCATCACCGCGCTGGCCAAGGGGACGCACAGACCTACCCCCTCCCATCCTGCCCCCAGCACTTACCCGGGCACAGAAGTTGTTGATGGCCTCAGGGGGGAAGCCTCGCCGGCGCAGGGCTGTCAGCGTGAAGAGCCGTGGGTCATCCCAGTCCCTGAGAAAACACCGTGACGTGTGACAGCCGAGCGTGCCCAGGGGTGAGACCCACCCTGGCTGCTGGCCCCATTCCTACCTCACGGCGCCCGTCTCCACCAGCCGGATGATCTTCCTCTTGGAGACGACGGTGTAGAGCAGGTTCAGGCGCCCGTACTCCCACTGCACGGGGCAGTAAACATCCAGCGCGTTGCACAGCCAGAAGTAGGAGGAGCGCCTGCAAAGCAGGCACAGGGGCAGCCCGGCTCAGCCTCCTGCCTGCCACAGCCCCACGGACACACTGTCCCCTGGCACTTTGGCAGCAGTCGGGATGCGATGAGCTGCTCCACACAGAGCTGCCCTGCCAGTTGTGGCTCAGCTCTGGGAAGGGTTGTGCACGGTGCTCACCTGGCCTGGAACTCCTTGGTGCAGAGGGAGTGGGTGATGTGCTCGATGGAGTCGCAGAGGCAGTGTGTGTAGTCATACGTGGGGTAGATGCACCTGCAAGGCAAGATGCAGTCAGCCCTGGGGCAGAGCGTGGTGCTGCTCCCCTCCCGACACCTCCCCACTCCCAGGAGATGCTGACCCACCCCTGCCACACATGCCAGGACACCGTACACCCTCCCTACCACTTGTCCCCAGTGCGGTGGTGCGGAGTGAACTTGACACGGTAGGCAACAGGGTCCATCTTCCCATCCTCCATCACCAGCTTCATCCGCAGCGTGGCCTCCCCCTCCCCAAACTTGCCCTTTCGCATGTCCTGTGGAACAGGGGGAAGCTGTCAGCTGAGCCACCCACCCAAACCCCACAGGCACGGGGTGCCTGCCCCCAGCCAGGTGTACCTCAAAGAGCAGGAGTGACTCCTCAGCAGGCCGGTCCCGCCACGGTGAGGGCGGTGGGTTGTGGCCCTTGATCTCCTCAACCTTCTGATGGCAGACGTATGCCTGGCCCCTAAACAGGGAAAACACCGTCACAGGACGTGAGTGGCCCATCCCCGGGGCGAGGGACAGCCCCAGCTTTGACAGGGGACACCCACCCCACCCCAGCACGCTCACCTGCGGATGAGCTCCAGAGCCCAGGTGTAAAGCTGGTCAAAGTAATCCGACGCATGAGTGACAGCATAGGGCTGGTAGCCTGTGGGGATGGGGGAAACAGCGGGTTGGAGGCACCCCCAGGGCCCAGCAGCAGGACCCGTGTCCAGGGATGTCCCCCGCAGCGCCTGGCCTGATCCTGCTCTCCCCGGCCCGAGTTGTACCCAGCCACTCCACCATCTCCCGGATGGCTGTGAAGTACTTCTCCTCCTCCTTCTCAGGGTTGGTGTCGTCATAGCGCAGGAAGCATATGCCACCATTAGCCTGGGGAGGAGGGGGGACAATGAGCACCCGCTCCTTGAGAGACCACAGGGACAGGCCAGTGGCCAAGCAGATGGGGAGGCAGGGGCTGGGGAGAGCTGCCAGCGCAGCTTGGTGCTTCTCACCTTGGCATAGCCAAAGTTGAAGTTGATGGCCTTGGCATGGCCAATGTGCAAGATCCCGTTGGGCTCAGGAGGGAACCGTGTCCGCACCTGCGAAGGGGAAAGGGAACGCCTCTGTCCTTGGGCAGGAGACTCTCCCCCTCCTCAACAGCAAGGGCACTGCTGCGAGTCCACTGTCATCCCAAAGAGCCTCCGTGCCAAATGGGTGCTGCCTTCAGCTGTGCCCCAGTAAGCTGTGTGCCCCCCCCAGCCACTCCACCCACCCGTCTGGAGCCTGGCCCAGTAGTGCCACCCTCGCAGGGAACCACCGGGCTGGGGGACGTGGCCTCACCTGCCCACCCGTGACTGCCAGGTGCTGCTTCAGCAGAGCCATGGTGTTGGGCGTCACCACATAGCCCTCGGTCTTGTAGTTCTCTCCTGCAGGCAGAGGATGCTCAGGGTTGCAGCACCACCCGAGCTGAGCCAAGCCCGGCAGCCAGTGGGGAAGGATCCAGGGCTGGGCCAGTCACCCACAGGACGGAGAGCTGGTGGAGCAGCCCTGCACACGGCAGGGCCCCCGCTCACTCACCGGGCTTGTGGAACTTGAGGGCTTCTCCTCGCAGCTGCTCCAGCAGCGACCGTGTCTCAGTGCCCACCTCACCTGCAGAGAGACAGGGCTGAGCAGGGGCCCGACCGCAGCTCCCAGGGCCCAGCTCAGAGGCAGGTCCTGGCCATGAGCTGTCGGGCTAGGGAAGCTGCTGCAGGAGGACTGTCTCTTACCATTCTCCACCACAGCCACCTTCTGTTTCTCTGCCGGGGCCAGCCGGACCTTTGCAGCCTGCAGGGACCAGCACAGCACCCTGAGTGCCCAGCCCCGGCACCCACCTTCCCCCCTGGCCCAGGCTGCTGCCCCAGCACTCTCTCAGACTTGTGGAGGGCCCAGAGCAGCAATTTGGGATCCTGCTGGACACACAACAGGGAAATACCATCCCCATTCCCAGCCTCCCCCTCCTCCTCACCTTTGGTTTCTTTTCCAGGTCAGCTTCTGTCTTTGGCCCCAGCAAATGCAGCACCTGAGGAAAGGAGAGAAGAACAGGAAAAGTGCCCCAAAGCCTGGAGGTGGCCCTGTCCAGCTGTCACCCTCACCTTGCCTGCACCTACCCTGTCCCCAGCATCAGGCCCCACCATGGGACAGGCCAGCAGGTCCCACGCCAGGCACGGCACCAACCCCCAGCAGCACCCGAGCCGCTGCCTTCACACCCACCTGCAGATCCACCTCGTTCTTGACAGTCTTCCCATCCGCCCACCGCAGCCGGCTACGCGCCTCTCCTGCGGACAGGGCACCCCAGTGGGCGAGGGGCACGGCCCACAGCGAAGGGCTGTCTCTCCAGACCCAGGGGGGCAGGGCTGCCAGGCAGCAGCCACCCCGCTGCCCCACACTCACCCATCAGCAGCCCCATATTGAAGCGGTAGCGCTCGGCCAGCAGCTGGGCCCGGTGCTCGCCGATCACAGCCTCCACCTGGGGAGCGGGACGGCGACACAGAGGTGAGCGAGGCGGGCACGGAGCACGGCACCGGGCTCTTGCCAGCCCACCCACCCACCCGCCCGCAGCTCACCGCCTCCTCGATCTGCTCCGGGGTGATGCACACCCCCACGCCGCAGGCCTGCTCAAAGTCCGCCGCGTCCAGGGGCTCCAGGGGGTGGCTCCGCACGTATTCCAGGGCGGCTGCGGGCGGAGGGGAGGGTTAGGAGCTGGGCGCTGCCCTCCCCGCCGGGGCTAAGAGGTAGGGGGGGGGAGGGGGGGTCCCGGGGCCTCACGGTACCGCTGAGCTGCAGGTCGGTGAGGATCTCCCTGCGGGTGATGTAGCCGACGAGGAAGCCGAGGTGCTTCGGGTCCCTGAGCCGGGCGGCCGCGTTGTACAGTAGCGTTCCGGTGGCTTTGTCCAGAGCCGGGCCCAGCGCGCTCCGAGCCTGCCGCCGCCCCGGGGAAGCGTCAGGGCCAGCCCGGGGCTGAGCCCCGGTGAACCGGCGGCCCCGGGACGGGGCGGGGAGGGGGGGGGGGAAGAGGGAGGGGGGAGGGGAGTGGAGGGGAGGGGCGGGGCGGCCCGAGTGTGCCGAAGGCGGACACCGCTCGGCGGGGCCGGGAGCAGGTGGGGCCGGGAGGGGCTGATGGGGCGGGGGCGGCTGTCGGGGGTCGCGGCGCCGTCTCACGGGGAAGCGGGAGCGGGGGCGGGGCAGCGGGCACACCTGCAGGACGGCTTGGCGGAGCAGCGCGCTCAGCGCCCCGTTGCGCAGCGTCTCCCGCGCTTTGGCTTCGCTGAGGCCGATGCCGGTGAAGAGCCCCAACGCCTCCGCCTCCTCATCCGCCGCCGCCGCCATGACCCCCGCCGCCGCCGCCGCCGCCATGCTGCTGCCGCCGCGACCGCCCGCCAGGGGGGCGGGGACAAGCCCAGCCAATCGCAGCGGGGAGGGCGTGCCGGCGTCGCAGGACAAGCCTATCGACTATGAGAGGGGCCCGCCTCGGCCAATGGGGTGGGGGAGCTCGGCGCAGGCTCCGCGAATAGCCGCTCAGGGGGCGGGGCCAAGCCCGCGGTCGGTTGCATCATTTAAAGAGCCCGGCGGCGGTGGGAGCCACGTGGGGGGCGGGGCCAGAGCCGAGGGGCGGGGCGGGGCCTGGGGGCTGCGGCGCCCCGCCCCAGGTCCCGCCCCGCCGGGAGCCCCCCGCCCCGCGGCCCTTTGTCCTCGCCCCGCAGCCGTAGCTCGCTCAGACCGGCTCCCGTGTCTCCCCGTGAGCCCGGCGGCCCTTCCCGTGTCCCCGGCGGGGGTCGCGGTGCTGCCACAGCCCGGTATCCCCCCCCGCCCCACTGTCCCACTCCGGCCGCACCAACCCAGCGCCCCTCCTGCCCCAGCCCAGTGCTCCCCACTTCCCTACTCCGTGTGCCTCAGCCCCGTATATAGACCCAGCCCGGTCTCCCGTCCAATCCCCAGCCCTGTTTACCCCGGGGTCTTTACCCCCCTTAGCCCAGGCGGGGAGGACAAGGCGCCGCTCCTAACCCCAGCCCTGGGGTATCCGCAGCTCCCCTGGCTCTTCCCAGTATTCTCCAGCTTCCCCAGCCTGGTACCGCCGGCTCTCCCAGTCCAGTGTGTCCCCGCAGCCCACTCCCACCCCCCCGGCCCCAGCAGCAACAGACCCGGGAGGTTGGGGAAGGGGGTTTATTGGCTCTGCCGTGCTGGAGGCACCGGCAGATCCCGACAGCCGCGGCCACCCGGCGCAGCCAGGCGAGACAGGTCCCAGCTCCTCCATGGTCGGGTCGGAGAGGCAGCGCCGGTGTCCTCGGGGGTCCCACAACAGCGGGGGGACAGAGCCAGTGCCTGGCTACAGCTACAGCTCCATCCCCTTGCTCGGCGCTGTCTCCGTCCCCTCAGTGGCTGCCTGCTCCCTGCCTGCAGCCGGCAGAGGCTTCAAGCTATACCGGGCGCTGATGTTGGTGCCGGAGACGCTGCGGTACTCGCCCATCTCCGTACGAACGGCTTCGTTCTGGGTGATGGTGAGCAGGACCGGGACGGAGAGCGTCACCTCCTTCCGCAGCACCTGGATGCTGAGCGCCGTGCGCGGGGGGATCTTGGCTGGCAGCTGCACCTCCACACGGTCCCGGCGGGTGCTGGATTCGCTGCGTCCCTTTTGAACCGTGAAGACGTTAGAGGCTTCCACAGTCAGCGTGAAGGAGAGCCCAGCTTTGAGGCTGGTGGCGTTGCTGAAGTGGAAGCTCTGCCAGAGCGTGGTGCTGTACTCCCGGCTGCTGCTGGCCGCCAGCACCTGCTCCGACTCCGTCTCGTTCACCCCTTCAACCTCATCCACCAGCACCTCCCGTTCTGCCTCCACCCGCTTCTGCTCCCAGAGGAGACGTGCCGAGACCAGGGGCTGCCCAGGCCGCAGCGGGCGCAGGTGGGACAACCGAGCCTGGAAGTTCAGCTCGGGTTTGTAGTCGGCGAGACGCTCGCCAGGCCACGCCAGGCAGTGCCAACCACCCCGGCCGGGGTGCTGGTAGAGCAGCCAGACGCCTCGCTGCACCACGTGGGAGGCCACCCGGTCGTTGAAGTACCCGTACGCCAAGTTGGTCTCCTCCGTCACCACCTTGCAGGCACCTTGGAAGTTGGGGTGCTCATAGAGGGTGATCTGGGGGTCCCCCAGGTCGTGGTGCACCAGGCGCAGAGCTGAGAAGCTGTTGGGCCGCCCCACGGACGGGTACTCGCCCTCCTCAAAGGCGTAGGGTTCCCCCTCGTACTTGGGGCCCGTGTAGGCAATCCAGGGCTGCCCCACCACCTTCAGGGAGGCGATGCAGTTCCCAAAATCCAGCTCGTGCAGGTCGGGCACGTCGCAGGTGAATTCCCGGCTCAGCCCCTCGAAGTCGGCACGCTCGTACACCGTGATCCGGTTCATGGTGCCGCAGGCGCTCGCCCCTGCCAGGGCTCGGCGCCTGTCAAGTCCCCTGGCGTGGGGTTGTCAATGCCACAGGGAAGCTCCGGGGAAAGCCCAGCCAGCGAACAGGCCCCCCCTGTCCCCAGCACCCACTTTCCTCCCCTGCCTTCTGCTCCCCTTTGCCCACCTCTGGCTGGTCCTCACGCTCTCACCGCCTGTGCCCGGCAGCGCCCCGACGCCGGCCTGCGGACGTGCCTTTTACGAGGGGGTGGCAGGGCCGGGGCGTGCTGCGGCACGAAGCGAAGGCGATGACGGTGCTCGCCCCCACACCCGCGCCCAGCCCCAGCCCCCGCTCTGGCAGCGGGGAGCCAGCCAGGCCCCGCATGGCCTCAGTGCACCCGGCGGCTGGGGATGCCATCCATCCCCGCAGACCCACCCTGCCGGAAAGTCTTGCTGCACCCCGAGCTCGTGGCGCTCCAGTGCTAACGAGTCACCACCAATTATCACTGATGCTTCCGCCCTGCCTGCGCTAATTACAGCGTGTGTTGCCGGTGGGGCAGGAACTGCCGGCTTCGCCCCGGTGGGGTGAGAGAGTATCGTGGTGGGGCAAGCCAGCGCCCTGAGACAAGCCCCTCCAGCACCCCGGTGCTCTTGGGCACAGGACATAGCCCACCACCATGGTGCCGCTGCCCCAGCCCCGTGCCCAAGGATGGCCGCGGCAGGGGGTGGCCCCTCTCCCCCCCTTGTGTCTGTGGCCACAGACACAATGGCCACAAACTTCCCGAGGTGACGGGTGCCAGCGCTGGGCACAGCGGGATGCTGCTGCCCAGCCAGGACACGGGGACAGCTGGCAGCCACCCTGAGCATAGCATGCTAGGGGCTTCCTCAGGGTACTACGTGAGCCCCCACTGCTCAGATCGGAGCTGGACCCCCAGAAGCTGCCAGTACCACACACAGGGCATGCGCACTCCCACCCTGGCAGCCCACCGGGGCCAGGCTTGGGCAGCTCGTGGGGTCTGGGGCAGGCCAAGCCTCGCCCCTGCTCCCAGACAGGCAGGTACCACGTTAATCTCACTCCCCCAGTCGCCCACTGCCGGTGCCCCCCTTCCTCTGCTTGCAGTGCCAGGGTTGCCAGGGTCTCCCAGTTTATTGCCAGATGTCGGGGCGGTCGGGGATTACACCAGACAAATGCTACAGGAAGCGGTTAGTGAGTGGGGGGCCACGGGGGCCGCAGGCGGGGTCCAGGGAAGGGCTGTCCTGTTCGCTCCCCACCCCCAACCCACAGCCTTCCCGCCGGCCCCCCGGGGCTGCCACCCTCCCCCGTGCCAGGGACCCCTCCTGCTCCCCATGGCCGCCCCAGCCCTGCGGCCCCCAGCAACCCCCCTCACCTCGCCGTCGTGCACCCTCCCTCCCCCTGCGGCGAGGCCGGCGGGCCGGGGCGGCACGGGGGGCGCAGGACAGCGTGGGTGGGAGGCAGTGCTGGCATTATTGCTATGGCGGGCGGGAGCAGCACGACCCTCCCCACGCTCAGATCACAGTCTCGAAGAGCGTCGCCTTCTCCTTGGGGGGCTCGGGGGCCAGCAGCTTGGCTTCTGCCTCGGGCGTCAGGTACTCCAAGTGATGGTGGCCCCAGATTGGAGTGGTCAGGAGCTGCCAGCGCTGCGGGGACACTGGGTCAGCGCACAGGGACGGCAGCACCGGGGGTTGCCCTGGACTTGGCATGGTGCAACCCCCTCAGCGCATAGGGATGGGATCAAGGTGGGGATGGGGATGGGATTTGGATGGGGATGGAGGTAAAATTGGGATGGGGAAGGAATTGAAATGGCATTGAGAGGGAGAGCATGGGGACAGGGATGAGATGGGGACAGGGCTGGGACTGAGATGCTGCCGGGATTAAGACAGTGATGTCAGCAAGGATGGGATTTGGGTGAGGTTGGGAGTGAGACAGTGACAGGGACAGGATTAGGATGGGAGTGAGAGCAATGTGTACAGGAATAAGGATGGGTTGAGACTGGGATGGCAAAGGGACTGAAATGGGATTTAGAGCAGGACAGTGATGGGGACAGGGACAGGAGTGGCTGGGAGTGAGAGTGACAGGGATGGGATTTGGATGGGGATAGGACTGAGTGATGTGAGCAAGGATGGGATTCAGGTGAGGTTGGGTGTGAGAAAGTGATGAAGACAGGGACCAGATTTGGCTGGGGCTGGGACGGAGATGGGGACAGGGACCGGATTTGGCCGGGGTTGGGACAGAGATGGGGACAGGGACCAGATTTGGCTGGGGCTGGGACAGAGATGGGGACAGGGACCGGATTTGGCTGGGGTTGGGACAGAGGTGGCAGTGCAGACAGCACTTGGATGGGAATGGGGATGGGACAGGGACAGGAGTGAGAGGAGAACAGGGACAGGGATGGCTGCGATGGGCTGGGGACAGAGGCAGGAGACCCCCCGCCACACCGCCCTCACCTCGCGCAGGGACCCTTTGCAGCGCAGGAGCTTGTAGAGGACGGTGCAGGGGATGCAGAGCATGGACGAGAGGGCCAGCACCCAGCCGATGGCGTCCCCCCACCACGGGTACACGTAGGTCTTGTTGTAGGTCAGCGGCT
This sequence comes from Gallinula chloropus, assembly GCF_964237585.1. NCBI lineage: Eukaryota > Metazoa > Chordata > Aves > Gruiformes > Rallidae > Gallinula > Gallinula chloropus. Next base: position 10,096,159 of record NC_140097.1, read on the forward strand.
TGTAGTTCACCACGTGGAACACGAAGATGCCCTGGGGCGGGAGGGGGGAGAGAAGAGGGGAGGGGGAAGGAGGGGTGGTCACGTCCCGCAGGGCCCCAGGCAGACACCCCTGTCCCCACGCGTGTCACCGCACGGCTCGGGGCTCCCCGCGGCCGCCGTGCCCGCCGCAGCCAGCGGAGGGAGCTCGGTACCCGCGGCACCGGGCACGCCGCGTCCCGCGTCCCCGTGTCTCACCACGCAGACCAGCGGCGTCACCACGGCCCAGCACCACTTCATGAAGGGCAGGGGCCGGTACCCGATCATACGGGCCACGTCGTCCATGAAGCGGTCGGCGCCTGCGGGGAGAGAGGGGGGGGGGGGCGTCAGCCAGGCCCCGGGGGGCACCCGTGTATCCATCTGTCCCCCCTCCCCTCCCCATCCCGGCCCGTGTCCCCCGGCCTCACCGTAGACCCAGGCAATGACCACGCACTCCCAGAAAGCCTGCCACAGCAGCGTGATCCCGCTGGCCGAGTAGTAGTCAAAGAGCTGGAACACGTACATACCGCCCTGCCGGGACGGCACCGCACGTCACCGGGGCAGTGCCACCACCCCAACACCGGCACGGGCAGGTGCGGGCACTGTCCCAGCTGGGACAGGCACCCTGTGCCCCCACAGCACGCCCCATGCTGATGGGCAGCCCCCGGCGCCACGGCGGTGGCGACCCTAGGGAGCTCCCACCCCGTGCTGTTGTGTGGGAAGTGACACCCCCAGGGACAAGGTGCTGGTGTCCCCCCGCATCCCCCACCTGCGTGACCATGGAGAGGTCGATGAGGCAGCAGACGACGCAGCAGAGCGCGGCAGTGAGCTCGCGGCGCAGCGAGCCGGCCCCCGGCTGGGGGAACAGGTCCAGGATGCCCGTGATGAAACCCTCCACACCGACAAACTGTGGCAGAGAGCGGGGCTCAGCGGGGACGTGCCACTCCCCACCCTCCTCTTCCCCATCCCCTGGCCTGTCACCACACCTGGCTGTCCAGCCCCAGCACGAGGAGCATGAAGAAGAAGAGCGTGGCCCAGAGCGGGGACAAGGGCATCAGCGTCACGGCTTTGGGGTAGGCGATGAAAGCCAGCCCAGGGCCTGCAGAAAAGCAGGGTCCGGTCAGCGGTGCCGCCCCAGAGGGGGGCACAGTGCCAACGGGCACCCGGCGCCTGGCACTCACCGGACTCAGCCACCTTGGAGATGTCCACGCCTTGCTCGGAGGCCATGAAGCCCAGCACGGAGAAGACAACGAAGCCAGCGAAGAAGCTGGTGGAGCTGTTGATCACGGCCAGGATGTAGGCGTCCCTGCGGGCAGAGTGGGTCAGGGGGTGCCAGGGGGCACCAGGGGGATGCCGGGAAACACAGTGGTGGGACATCCTGCAGCCAGCATGGCCCTACCTGTAGCAGTTGTTGTGGAAGCGGTTGTAGCTGCCCAGCGCGGTCAGGGCACCCAGCCCGATGGCGTAGGAGAAGAAGATCTGGGTGCCAGCATCGATCCAGACCTGGAGCACGGGGTGGGGGGGCATAAGGCAGGGGGGCAGGACAGCTGGGGGATGCCCCCCTGCTTCACTCACCCCCCTCCTGTCCTCTCTGCCACCCTCACCTGTGCCTCTGCCAGCTTGGACCAGTCGGGTTTTAGGTAGTAGATGATGCCACCCAGCGCCCCAGGCAGCGTCACCCCATGGACCAGCAGCAGGATGAGGACCACGTAGGGGAAGAGCGCAGTGAAGTAGACGATCTGCAGGGGAGCAGGTACCAGTGAGCCCCCCACAAGGCTGGAGCACGGGGCAAAGCTAGGGCTCCCATCCCCTGCTGCTGGTGTCCCAGCAGGGACAGCAGGACCCAGGGATGTCCCCAGCAGCTGATGGCACCTCCCAGACAGATGTGGGACAGGATGTCCTGCACCCGTGTGAGCTGCAGCACAGGAGGGCAGCAGCCAGCAGTGTCACGTGCTGCAGTCCCATCCCCACATGCCGGTGGCCCGGACGCTCCCCACTCCTCTACCCCCCCGCGTCACCTTTCCAGTCGACTTGACACCCTTCCAGATGCAGAAATAGACGACAACCCAGGTGGTGACCAAGCAGAGGATCATCTGCCAGTTCATCTCCCCTGGCTCGCTGAGGTCCCCAGAGATCCGCAGCACCTTGTTCCTGCAGAGCGCGGTTGTGCTGAGCACCGGCACGACCCACCCCCCCTCCCCAGCCCCAGGTGAGACCCTGCCAGCCCCCACACTCACTCCCAAAACTCAATGACGGGCGAGCGCTTGTTGGCAAGGTCGGTGCAGCTGAAGTTGAAGGTCCCAGCGCTGGCGTTGGCGCTGCCGTTGCGACAGAGCTCCAGGTGGAAGAGCTCAGCGCACTGCTCCGTGTTCCAAGAGTGGCCGCAGGTGGCCCAGGGCAGGGTGTCCGTCAGCGAGTGCACCAGGTAAAAGAGCCCCCACACCAGGATCATGATGTAGTAGGAGTTGCAGAAGAAGACGATCACCATGGAGGCCAGGCCCAGACCTGTGGCATGGGGACGTCAGAGCCTGCGGGCACCCACGGGCGCCTGGCAACCCCCAGAGGTGCCAACGGGGTTGGGGAGCCGGCACCCCAGGTCAGGGCGTGCTGGTGGGGATGCAGGGAGCCAACAGCCTGGGCGCAGGACAGGGGAGCTGGCAGGGACAGGATGGGGACAGGACGGGATGGGGACGGGACAGGAACAGGATGGGATGGGGACAGGATGGGATAGAGATGCAGGGAGCTGCAGCCCCAAGGGCACGCGGAGATGCTGTGGGGGCAGGGGGAGGCAGTGGGGACAGGCAACCCCAGGCAGCACAGGGCAGGGGGGCAGCCAGCAGTATGGCCCAGGACAGGAGGGACCTGGCGGGGTGCAGCGCAGGGGGGACCCGGTGGGGTGCAGCGCAGGGAAGCCGGCAGGACGCCCCTGAGGGGATGCGGCAGCCCCCCGGGAAGCCGGGAGCGGGCAGGGAAGCCGGCAGCACGTAGGCAGGGAGACGTGGGGCAGGTGGGGAGGGGTAGGGCGCAGGCACAGCCCGCTGCCACCCTTGGCTGGGGTGCGGAGTAGCAGTGGGATGCGGGCAAGGTGCACGGGAGCGGGCAGGGCGTGGGCAGGGTGCCGCCGGCCCCAGGGAGCTGCAGGTGCCCCGGGCAGGGTGCCGGCAAGGGTGCTGCCAGCCCCGTGCAGGTCACCGGGGCCCCCGGGCAGGGTGCGGGGTGCCAGGGGCCGCGGGCAGGGTGCGAGAGGCCACAGGCAGGGCGCGGGCAGGGCGCGGCGTTACCCTTGAAGAGGGGGGCGATGTTCCAGGCGGCGATGCCCCCCTGCTTCATGAACTGCCCCAGGGCCACCTCCAGGAAGAAGACGGGGATGCCGCCCACGAAGACGATGAGCAGGTAGGGGATGAGGAAGACGCCTGGGACCGGGGAAGCGGGGGTGGGGGTGGTGTTGGACAGGACACGGGGCCGGCTCAGCCACCGCCGCCGCCCCCCCCGGGCCCCCCCGGGCCCCCCCTTCGCTCCCCGCGCCGCCCGCCCGGGCCGCAGCGAATGGCAGAAGCGCCTGGGCGCCCTCCCCTCGCCGTGCCGCCGATGTAGGTCAGGGCGGACAGGTGCCGGGGGGCTCCCCGCGGACCCCCACCCCGGAGGGTGACAGCGGGCACCCGTGGGGCGGCCCCGTGCCCCGGCGGAGCGCGGGGTGAGCTGGCGCACCGCAGGGGGACCCCCCCACACGCGCTATCGAGTGGGAAACGGGGTGCTCCCGCGTGCCGTGAGGTGCCCCCCCACAACCCCCCCCCGCGCCCCTCCGCCGCGGGGCAGGAACGGGGCTCACCTCCGCCGTTCTTGTAGCACAGGTAGGGGAAGCGCCAGACGTTGCCCAGCCCCACGGCGAAACCCACGCAGGACATGATGAAATCCATCTGCCGGGTCCATGTCTCCCGCTCGGGGGCGGCCGCTTTCGGGGGGCCGGGGGGTCCCACCAGCGGTGCCGTCACTGCCCGCTCCTCGCCCGCTGGGGGAGGCTCCGTGCCCTCCGCTTCCCCGCGGCCCGCTGCCGAGACACGGGGGGGGGTGGGGGGGGAACCCACGCTGCCGTCACGCGCGCCCATGGGGGCGCGCGCGAGAGGAAGGGGGGGGGCGGGAAAAGCGCGGGGGGGGGGGAAGGGGAGGGGAGAAGACATACATACGGTCCCCCCGCGCCTTTCCCGCCTCCCCCCCCCTCGAGCCCCACTCCGCGCGTGGGGGCGTGACGTCAGATGTCAGGCCGTCGCGTGACGTCACAATGCAGAGCGGTGACTCACCCCGCGGCGGCGGGAGGGGGCGCGCCGTGGTCGCGAGTGGCCGTGGGCGCTCCCCCCCCCTCCCTTCCTTCCCCTTCCCCTTCCCTCTTCCCTCTTCCCTTCCTCCTTCATCCCCATCTCCAACTTCATCCCTCCCCAGCGCTCCCCGCTTACCGGAGCCCGCGGGGGGGGCAGCGGCGGCGGTGGCGTTGGCGTCGCTTCGCGGGGCGGCGGGCGGCTGCGGGGCGGCCGTGTCGGTGGGGACGGGGGGCATGTCGCGGGGGGCCGGGGAGCGGGGGCGGGTCGGGGGCGGCTCCGTGGCCGTGGGGGGGCGGGGGGGGGGGGGCTCAGAAGCAATCCACGAAGCACTTGAAGGTGAGTCGGAAGAACCTCATTGAGGGCGGCGGGGCGCGGCGGGGGGGGCCGGGCCGGGCGGGCGGCTCAGAGCCGGGCTGCGGGGCCGGCGCCGCGCGGCCGCTCCGGGGCTCTCTGCGCCGCGGCACCGGGCGGCGGCGGAGGCAGCGACCGGCCGCGCCGCCCCCCGAGCCCCATTGGACGCGCCGCCCGCCCGCGGCTTGACGGGACTTGAAGTCCCGCCGCAACCGGCACCAACCGGCACCGGGGCGAGGCGGGGGTAACGGGACAGGGGGGCGCGCGGCGGGGAACGGGGAGTCCCGGCGGGATACCGGGCGCTAGGGAGACACTAGGCCGCATGGCACAGCGGGAGGCAGCCGAGCAGCGGGACTTACAGTTCTGCCACGCCAGCCCACACCGGGCCACACGGCACCGGGACTTGCAGTCCTGACGCACCGGCACCAGGGGACACCGGGTGATGTGGCGCACCAGGGGACACCGGGCACTGGGGCAAAGAGGCTCCGGTCCTGCCACATCGGTACCAGGGCTCACTGCGGGACACGGGGGCTTGCAGTCCCGCCCCACTCGCGTCAGGGCACACAGAGGGGCACCAGGCACTGTGGCGGCAGGACAGCACCGGGAATGGCAGGGCTGTACCGGGAAAGACCGGGCAACACGGCACAGCAGTCACCAGGGTGCACCGGGGGGACTGGCTGTCTCCCCGCAGCTGTAGGACATACTCATCAACAGGGGCCCCAGAAGTGCTCAGCACTGGGGACAGCAGGGGGATAGTGGGCACCCCTAGACCCCCTGTGGTGACAGCGAACTGTAGGGTGCACCGAGTGCCAGGGGACATGGCGGGGGCACCAGGTACCCCATCAACTCAAGGGGCCAGACGGGAGCCTGGGGCAGCGGTGTGCAAAGGACCCCAAGGTCCATGCACGCCATGTCCTGTGGGGGCTGACCAGGGGACAGCAGGCAGCAGAGGCAAGTGGAGTTGAGCAAGTTTAATGAACATGGGACAAACGCTGACACCACCCCCCCAGCCCCCCCACCCCCTGGTGCCCGGCCCGGCCCGCACCCCCCCAGGACAGGTGCCCCACGACGCCCTAGTCGACTTCTTCCATGCTGCTGTAGGAGGGGGCCGGGCGCTCGGCGGGGCTGGCAAAGTGCTCTGGGAGGCCTTCCGCGGCCAGCGCCGGGGCTCCTTCGGGGGCCAGGCTGGATCCAAACGGCACCGGGGGCAGTCCCTGCAAGCAGAAGGCAGGCGTGAGAAGGTGACCGCTGTCCTGCTCACCCCTCCTCTCCCTCCCTGCTCAGGAGGGGGAAGGTGTAGACCCTCAGGGTAGGGGCCCCACACAGCAGTAGTAAGTGCCAAGCCGAAACTGTGGGGCAGTGGGGCAGGGGGGAAGGCAGTGTGCCCAGGGCCCCTGGCTGCAGCAACCACCTGCCCCCCGGAGAGGCAGGGTGCAGCACCCAGCCCAGCCCCGCACTGCTGCCTCTCCCCGCTCCGGCACTCGTGGCCCCGGGGCTGCCACAGCCCGGGCCGGTCTGAGCAGAGCCCCGCGCCCTGGCACGGGCACTCAGCCAGCCCAGGCAGCGGCAGCAGCAAGCCACGGGGCAGGCTGCCAGCGCCTGCCAGGGGCTGAGGAATGGCACAGGACCCGAGGGGATTTCCAGGGCTAAGAGCGCCCAGCCCGGGTCTCGCTGCCGGCCACCCACCTCCAGGGAGAAAGGCAGGCAGGTGGAGGCAGCGGCTTATGGGCCCCAAGCCTGGGGCACCAGCACCAGCCAGAGCAGAGGTCACCCCACCGGCGCCGGGTGCTGACTCAGCCCCACGAGGCCAGTGCTGTGGGTGAGCGGGGGAAGCCGCCGAGCCCCAGGGCTGCAGACAATGAGGCGACTGTTCCAGGACAGGCACCTCATGACCGCAGCACAGCCCCGCCAGGCTCCCTGACTAGGAACCGCTGGGCAGGGAAGACACCGCGACACACAAGAGGGGTGGGGGACCGAGGTGTGTGGTGTGGGAGCCTTGGGCTCCCCGCTGTCCAGCTCAAACCCCAGCCAGAAACACAGGCGACCCCCTTCCCTGCCATGCATCCTTCCTGAGCCAGCCAAGGACACAGCTGGTGGGACAACAGCGGAGACGGAAAAGGAAGTCACAGGGCTCTGAAGTCACTTCTCTCACCCAAACACGCCACAGCAGTCTGAGCCACACTCAGCCAAGGGCAACACGTCTCAATGTCAGACACCGCTGGAGCCGCAGCCCGTGCCCAGGACCCACGGGACCACACGCTGCCAGGCTCCTCACACCCTACACGCAGCCCCTGGGGCTGCTGCCCCACAGCTGAGGAGCAGGAGCCCAGGGTACCTGCCCCCCCCGCACCCCCCTGGCACGGGCAAACAGAGCTCCCCCGAGCCAGCTGCCGCACAGGGTGGGCCAGGCCCTCAGCAGAGCCCAGGGCACGTCCCTGTGCTGGCTGGGCCAGAGAGACTCTGCAAACAGCTGCCTCAGGCACAGGAAGGTCACTGGCACCTGCCCTCTGCTAGAGCAGGCTCCGGGCGAGTCCCTGCCCTGGTGTGGGGGTCCCAGCACACAGGACAGCAATGCTGTGTCTCGTTGGAAAACCTGGCTTTATTAACACAGCGAGGTGCTCCCTGCGCTGCCCGGCCCCATGCCTCTCCTGCGGCACAGGGAGCCGATGCCCTCGCAAACCAGCCATGGCACCACACTGCCCTAGCAGAGACCTGGCCACCCCTGCCACAGCCAGCAGTGGACAGCTTGTGCCTCACAGCGCTGCTCCCGGGAGCCGGTGGCCCATAGAGGGGGGTGTTCATCATAGACCCCCCAGCTCAGTCTGCCAGGTTCCCCAACAGCTGGCCGCAGAAGAGGTGGGGCAGGGCTGAGCCTCTGGCTCCCCCACAAGCCCATTCGGCCCCAGCACGTGGGGGGTACAGCATGCACAGGGCCCCATGCGCAGGCAGCCAGCACCAGGAGGCTCAGCAGGAGGCACCAGGCTGGCCCAGGAGCCACCATGGATCACACCAGCCCTGAACAGCACAAGGATCTGGCGACAGCACAGCAGGGAGAGGCAGCTGGACCACAACCCGTGTCAGGGCATCCTGCCCTTGCTGCAGCCTGCAGGCAGGTCTCCGCTTCTTTCCCAGGAGCCAGAGGCAGTTGATATCTCCAGGAGTTTCCCAGGCCCCAGCCCCACTGCAGCAGCACTGTCCCTTCCTGAGCAGCAGAAACCCACAAGGTCCACTCCGCTCCCAGCAAGCAGCAAGGGCAGGCTGAGGGGCTCCTGGTTCTGGGCAGCACCTTGGCAAGGCAGCGGGCTGGCCAGACAGCCCTGCCAGCTGGCACAGGAGATGCCAGAGCAGACAGGCAGGAGCCAACAGCCCCACGCTTCCCTCGGCAAGTCCTTCCTGGCGATCTGTCCCGACGTCTTCCTCACGTAGCATCCTAGGACGGCGTGTGCCCGAGCAGCCCTGCTCCCCCAGCTGGCCGTGTGCCTGTGCCTATCTCCAGCGGGTCTGGTAAATGAGTGGGTAGAAGACGTTCAGGAAGAGCGCGACAATCGCGGCCGTGGTGGCCAGGACGAAGTATCTGACGCAGCCTTCATCTGGGTGCTGGGGGGTGCCCGGACTCCGCTTCTGGCCACGGGGCCTCCAGGAGTTTCTTGCAGGCCTTTGGGGTGCCTCGAGGTGCAGTTCTGGATCTTCAGCCTCCAGTTCCTGCCAGATCAGAGAAGCCTGCGATGTGGAAACCTGCGTCAGCACTTGCAGAACACAATGGGCAACACCCCTCGCCATCCCCCGGGGCAGGTGGCTGCCTGCGAGCCCAGCCCAGCGCCCAGCCAGCCCGCCTCCCCATGCAGCACCGGCACGGTCGCGCCCGCCCCCGCGGCTCTTTCGGGGGGTCCGGTGCATGGGGCACAGCGGGCGGCTCTGCAGGACGGAGCGCAGGGTGTCTTCGAGGGGAGCAGCAGAGCTGGTGGCTGGATCGATGGTCTGGCAGTGGTGGGTCCGGACGGCGAGGGAGCAGGCAGCAGCCAATGGCAGCCCAGCTTTTCGGATCCCAACAGGATCTTTCAGATGACAGCCAGTCCAGAGCCAGCTGGAGCAGGAGGAGTGGTTGCAGCACAGCCAGTCACGGGTCTGCTTCAGTGGGTGGGGATGCTCCAGCCCTCAATCGTAGCCCAGCATCGAGGAGGACTATCCACAGCAGCCAATCACAGCTCGGCCCTTTTCTGTGCCAGCGATCGCCTGGGGTTGGGCACCAATTCTGGAGGGCACCCAGTGCCCAGGAGGGTGGGGGTGGTCCAAGGCCCTCAGGGACCCGCTGAGCACTGGTGGGATCCAGCAAGCCCCACTGCTGCAGGGGATCTGGTGTTGTTAGGGGGCTGCAGAGTCCCAGGGGGACCTGATGAACCCCAGTGCTGTGGGGCACACAGTGATCCCAGAGCTGTGGGGACCGACGAAGGCTCCCATCGCTGTTGTAGGATGAGCAGCGCAGCCTTTCTCAAGCTGCCCTTGGGGAGCGGGGCTGCTCCGGGAGGTGCACAGCCCCCCAGGACCCAAACAGCCTGGGCAGGTGGACACCAAGATGCCAGATGTGCCCTGGTCCCAGAGACAGGCGGCTCCTGTCCCCAGGCAAGAGGGCAGAGCTAGGACACCTCACCAGCTGTGCAAGCCAGGCGGGCTGAGACCAGACCCGGAGGGCCCAGTGGGACACAGGCGTGCAGCTGTGCCAGAGACGGGGTCACAGTCATCCTCAGACCAGGCGCAGAGCAGGAGGGAAGGGGTGCAGCACAGCCACAAAGAGGGGCTGGTTTGGTGCACCGTACCCCATCCTGGGCCTTCCTTCCCAATGTTCACATGAAGACCAGCCCCACCATTCCCTGCAGATACCTGCCAGAAGTGCCCTGCCAGCTGGCCCACCCCGCTGGGGCAGCCCAGCATCAGAGCTGGCTCTGGCAGGTTTCTCTTCAGCACCCAGAAAAGGCTGCCAGGCCTCTGGCACAGTGCTGGCATTTGCCTTTTTTGCACCTAGCTCAGCCCCGAGCTGGGCCCCAGCAGAAAGCATCCCCCACACTGCCTCGAGAGCGGCAGAGGAAGGCAGCACTTCATGCTCCTGCCGCAGCCAGCTCCCAGACTTCCTCCAGTGCAGACCTGGAAGGGGCCCCTCCTGCCTCCTCGGTGCCTTCCCACCACCACCCCCCACACCAACCACAACCCTCCTGTAGCCCCTCAGGGCAGGGACCATCCCAAGCTCACAGCCAGAACAGGGGAAGACAGGCCCTAGCACCTGCCTGGTGCAATCTCTTGGGTGTCAGAGGGGCAGGTCCCACACTGCAGCTGCTCCAGGCCTCAGGGGTGCTGGCAGAGGTGGGCCAGGCCCTACCTGTGGGCACGTTTTTAAAAGTCTGTGGCTCCAACAGTGCCAGAAGAGACACAAGCTCTCACCTGGCTGGCAGCAGCTTCGGCAGAAGGGGTGTGCTCGGCTCGGTGGTCTGGGGGGTGCCCTGGCAGGGGTCTCTCCACAGGAGAGTTCCTCCGGCGGTAGAAGAGGACATACGCGTATCTGGTTACCACCTGGCTCTCATCCACAGTGGTGACTGTGCTGTCATCGAAGAGCCGCCAGCCTGAGAGGAGAGAAGGGTTAATTAAGCAAGGAGATGGGCCACGGCGGCAGGAGAGGGGGACGGCGAGGCCGGCAGATCCTCACCCACGTCACTGCGCTGGCTGTTCTTGTCGTTGGGCAGGCGGGCGTACGCTGTGTAGTGCCCCCCAATCATGCCTCCATAGTGGTTGATCACAGCGTACAGGTCATACATGGGGAGCTGCTGCTCGCCCTTCCGGCCGATGCAGAACTTGCTCAGGTCCAGGCTCCTGGGGAGAGACACAGGGAGAGTGGGGATGGTGAGGGTTAGGCAGGGAAAGGCCAGACGGAGGGCAGTGCCAACCCAGGCACTTTGTCCGCCAAGCTCTCACCGGACAGGGAAGTCCACCATATCGTTGATCTTGTCCCTCCAAATAAAGCTGCGGAAGGAGAAGCGCTTGAGCTGGATGATGAGGACGTTGGGCAGGCGCCATAGCATCAGCTGCTTGGAGGCTTCACGGTGCTGCTTGCACTTGGGGCAGTACCTGGGGGAAAAGGGTGCTCATTACCAGTGTGGAGGGAGCCCCAGGTCTCACAGCCCAGCCCCGAGGACCCCATGTGTGGGACTGGCAGAGGGGATGCAGCCATCCTCATCAGGGGTGGGCCAGCACAGCCCTGCTGAGCGCTGGCACTGCTCCTTGCCGGCTTTTGGCCTCCCTTCCCAGCCCACAGACGTCAGCTCAACAACGCTCCTGGCCCCCAGAAGAAACAGCATGCAGGCCCAGGCAGGTCCTGGGAAACCCCCGCTGCCACTTGAGCCCATGGGCTGGCACCCACCCCACCCCCCTCCTCACCATGCTTCCTCTGGGGCCAGGACTTCAGGCTTGGTGAAGAGATTGAGGCACTGCTCCAGGGTGAAGTGGCCAGCACGGGCCGCTTCGCTGGCTGAGCCTGGGTCCTCCACACACTCCAGGTCCTTGGACTCCACCAACACAAACTCCTTGAGGCGCTCATTGTTCTTCCACACCAGGGCAAGGGAGCAGTCGTCTGTCAGCTCCAGGGGAGTGTCACCTGTGAAGGGGTACACACCTCGCACACCTGCCCCGCTGGGCCAGGCCAGACCGTCTTGCCGGGACTAGGAGCAGTCTCACCTATTCTGGCTCAGCACAGCAGCCACGTGGTGCTGCCAGGAGAGAACAAGTGCCCCTATGGTGCACCCCCATGCCCACAGCACGGTTCATCACCCCAGGGCATCAGAGCCCCACAGCCAGCGGGGCAAGACTGGCATAGCCCCCCCTCAGCAGCACCTATGTAACCAGCATCCCACAAGGTGACCCAGAGATCACAGACCCTCTGCAGATGTAGCAGTCTGAAGAGAGTCAGACTGCTTGCTGAGGAGAGCAAGAATGTCATGCCCCACAAGAGCCTCCAGGCAGCAGCTCTGTGCAGCACAGCCCTGCCCTCCCCTACGCCAGATGCAGCTTCCACTGTCCAGCCTGGGGTCATGGTCACAACCCGGTTCACCTCGTGCCAGGCAGCATCTCGCATGCTGGGCAGGCAGATCCACCACCTTGCCAGAGGCTGTGAGGGATGAAGGTGGCACTTCATGGCACTCTGGGCTCACCTTTATCTTCTAGCTTGTGCTCTCGGTTGGCAGCATCGATCTTGTTGATGTAGAACTGCGTAGCACGGGCACTCAGCGAGTCTGGAGTGTGTTGGTACCCAGGGATGGCAGCTGTGGACAAGCAGGGACAGATCTATGGTGGCACTGCCTGTCTGCCCTGCGTAGGGGCCAAGAATTTGCAGTGCCCCCACCCCCACCTCACATGCTAAGGCCTTGCAGGGACACAACCACGTGCTCCGTGTCCTTGACTATTTTTAGCAGGCGGCTGCCCCTGGCAAGCTGTGCTCCTCTGCCTGCCTTGCCCCTTCACTGCACATTGCTGCCATCCTGAGACGAGTGTCTGGAAACGTGACAGCCAGGCAGCCGAGCGCGAGAGGCGGCTCCCGTGCCGCTGAGTCAGAGTGAGGGGAGCGCTGCGCTCACGGCCCCAAGGGGCTTTAAGCCCACGCTGGGCTCTGCACTCCCATGGGACTCGAGGCTTCTGCCTTCCCACCTCTCCCACGACCAAACACCCCAGCCCCTGCCCTGCAGGTGCTGCCAGGGCAAGGCAGGTGCTTCAGTTGGGGCAGCACTACCAGGAGACAGCTCCCAGGGCCTCACGGTGTGCCTGAGGTGTTGAGACCAAGCTCACAAGGGAGAACGGATGCTGTTGTGAGGTCACGTGGAGGACGAATTGCTCCCATTTCATCTTGGTGCTGCCCAGGCTCCTGGCACAGACACTGTTAGCACCACAGCACCTCTTACCTTCTGGCTTGAGGGCTCTTTCATAGGATGGCTCCTTCTCACAACAGCTGTCGCTCTGCGACTCCATGTGCTCGGAGAAGCCTGAATCCAAGCTCAATAGGGAACTCCTCGCAGCCAGGACCTTGCTTCGGACAGTGCCGGTGTCCCCCAGCTCTGGGTGCAGCTCAGGCACAGCTGGAGACAGCGGGGGTTCCTGGGGGAGGCTGGAAGCTCTGTCCCCATCCCCCAGCTCAGGGGCAGAGGTGGCTGCTGCACAGCTGCTCTTGCCCAGGGGCTCCAGCTTGTCCGGGAGCAGAGGCTGCAGCCCGTGCTCTGGAGACATCCGGCCCATCTGGAACGGAGGCTGGAACACGCTGACGGAGTACCTGGGCATGGAGGTGGCAGTCAGAGCTGGCCAGGGACAGGGCTGTGCTCAGTTCCAGGGTGGGGGCACCTCCCTTCCCTAGATCCTCACCTCGCGTAGCCCTCCAGCAGTTGGGCCAGGCGGGCATAGGTGAGACGGGACTCTGGCACGCTGATGAGGAAGGGGAAACCGATGTTCTCGGGGCGGCACAAAGCCTTGTGGTCTGGCCAGTGTGTTTTCTGACACGCCCTGCAACACATACAGCCCCGGGTGAACCCAGCGTTGGTGACCACCCTGGGCAGAAGCACGGCAAGGCTGTAGGTGTGTGTTGGAGGAAGGGGAGCGCTGCAAGCCAGCTCCATCCCAAAAACCAGGCCCATCCCCATCCAGCTGTGCCCTCCCATCCTGTCCCGAAGGGCTGGAGACCCTCCCTCCCTGCCAGGCACCCAGCCAACTCACACGTTGCAGTAACCGACTCGATAGCACCTCGTGCAGCGCCTGAGCTTCTCATCCTCTGGCAGCTGCTTCTTCTGGCAGGCCGCACACTTGGCCACAGGGCCACTCGGCACCTGTGGACGCTGCAGCAGAAAGGACCCATTGGGTGGGGAAGGGTGGCCAGGCAGGACAAGGGAGTCTCGGTCGGCACCCGTGCTTGCTGCAGCCAGACACCCTTGCCTGCAGCTCTCCCACTCCTGCTCAGCCTCACCGGCAGGCTCAGCCTCCCCGTGTGCATCCCAGTAGTCCCAATATCCCCTTACCTGCTGGACCTGCAGCTCTACCACCCTCTCCTTGGCCAGCTCTGGGGACAGCACCTCGAAGCAGAGCAGCAGGTCTGTGGGGGAGACTGCGTCCAGCGAGTTGGACGGCAGGAACATGCGGTGGAAGCGATTCTTGATCACCTGCCAGGGAAGTAGCAGAGTGGGGCTGTGCGAGGGCTGCCCCGTGCTTCCTCTCCTGAGACAGCCGCAGACCTCAGCCCCACAGCAAGCTGCAGGGGTAGCAGCACCACAGGGATGCTGTTGCTGTGCTCAGCTCACTACCCCACCAGGCAGGATGGGCATCCCTTGCCTCACTGGGGCAGCCTAGCCCTGCTGAGCAGGGATCTGCCCTGCAGTAAGTACCCTGCGAATGACACTGCTGACCACAGGCAAAATGCACCCCACGGAGATGCTGGATATGGACAAGCAACTGTCGGTGGCTCTATTTCCCACTGCAGGAGCTGGGACACCCAGATGACCAGCCCACCACTGGCTTCCCACCCTGACCTCTCACCTCTGCCAGGCGCAGGTTCTCTGGCTTCACCCGTACGCTGTGGGCTACGGAGTCGAGTACCTCCATGGCGCTGGAGTTCTCCTTGCTGATACTCACGAGGAACTGCCACCAAGAAAGCGAAAGCACCACATCAGTCAGAGCACACCAAGGCGCACAGGCTCCTCCTTAGCACAAGGCCCAGCCTGCTGGCACTCAGCCACCTGCTGGGGCACCTGCAGAAACCCTCTCAGGCTGCCTTCCCAGAGTAGGTGGTGTCCTTCACCTTGATGGGTTTCTTGTGCGGCTCCTTTGCGAAGTAGTAGACAGTCAGCACCTTCTGCTTCTGCGGGAGGGGCACGGGGAGGTACAGGAAGGGGTCAAAGGTGATGGACACCTGCAGACGTGACAGAACACTCAGTGGCGGGAAGTGCTCGTGGCTGAGATCAGCGTGACAGCCCCAGCGGACTCAGGATCCAGCCGTGCCCCGTGACACGTGCTCTCTGAGTCAGGAGTGCGCCGCTGCACAGCCAGGACAGAGACAGAGCCTTCAGGGCTGCCTTACCTTGGAACACACTGGGCACACCAGCTTGGATTTGTACTGGCCCTGGAAGAGGTCCACGATGAAAGAGTCATTTCTCATCTTGTGCCGCTGCCAGGCCTCCTCAGCTACAACCTGTGAGGGGAAAGGGCTCAACACCACACAGAACCAGCCAGGCCAGGGCTGCTCCCCTGATGGCTCTGCAGAGGGACATCCTCACCTCGTCAGGTCTCCCATCCGAGTCAACGGTCTCTGTGTAGGGTTTGTTCTGGATACGGTTGAGGTCCTCGTGCAGGCCATCGAGCAGGAAGGCCATGAACTCCTGAGCATCATGCTGGGCATAGCCAGTGAACTGGCTGGCCTTGCTGGCCACGATTGCCTGGGGGAGCACAGTCCTCAGTGCTGGCCAGAAGCCCCCTGACAGCACCGCCCACCCCATGCACAAAGCCTGGCTGCACCCACCCACACTCCCCTGAGCTCTTAGTGACACTGGAAGGGCAGACAGGAAAAGAGTGCTGGGGACTCAGTGCAGCTCCTGCACAGTGCTGGTGCCTGTGGCCCTACCTTCAGTTTAGAGGGCTGGAAGGCATGGTGGGTGCCCTTCCACAGCGCTCGCAGCAGCATGGCGAAGCCGATGGCCAGGCGTCCGCCCGTCCCCAGCGGGTTGTTGCAGTTGATCTCTGACTCAAAGGACCGATCTGTAACAGATGAGGAGACAGAGCGTGGCCGCCGGCTGCGCCATCGGGCAGCGGGGTGCTGCCGGGCTCCCACCGGGGCTTACCATGGAAATAGTCGCGCAGCTCCCGGGTGTTGGATAGGGACTGGATGACGCTGTTCATAAAGCAGGTGTTGCCCAGGTTCACCAGCCCTGTGAAGCCAGGCAGGCACACCTTCTTCTTCTCGTCCTCATCCTCATCATCCTCCACGCTCTCGGTGCTCACAGGGCTGTGTGTCATTGGCGGCACCATGCATGTTGGTTTGGGCTGCCGAAGGAGAAGGTGGGTGTGAGGATGCTGCGCTCAGGGGGCCTCTCTGGGACTACCAGGGGAACCCAAAAGCCCAAGACATCTCTCCAGCATGCCTGGGCTGGAGTCATCATGCCATCTCCCACCAGTAGTGGGACAGACAGGCCAACCGCAGCCCCCAGTCCTGCCAGCTGTGGCTGAGCAACACTGCCTCCCCTCCAGGACAGTCTACTGGCTCCCAGAGGAACACCAAGGAGGTGGGGTACCAAAAGAGGCACA
Source organism: Gallinula chloropus (assembly GCF_964237585.1). Lineage (NCBI taxonomy): Eukaryota > Metazoa > Chordata > Aves > Gruiformes > Rallidae > Gallinula > Gallinula chloropus. The sequence continues at coordinate 10,112,154 of NC_140097.1, forward strand.
AGTGGGCTCCTCTTTCCCCCCGACCCGGGTCAAATCCAGTGCGTCCCCACTCACTGAAGGTATGTGCGGCTCTTGCTTCACTGCCACATGCTCTGAGGCTGTACGGGCTGCCACACCATCCAGACCTCCATCTTCCACGCGTGGCTTCTCTTTGTCATTGGCTCGGGCCTCCTCCTTACTGGACAGGGGGTGCTGGTTACTGCCTGGGGGGTTCTTGTCCAGAGGGGTAGGGCCTGTAGGCATGGCAACCTTTGCACCACCCACTGCACCTTAAAAAGGGGGAAGGGTGGGCCTGTGGTTAGCAGCACCACGCGCTGCCCACGGCAGGACTGAGCTGCTCAGTCCTTGCTCACACACAGGCTCTCTCCTGCCCCTCTTCCCTGTGAGCAAGGGGAACGGCAGCCCCCTTTCCCCTGTGCTTGGCTCACCTTGGCCCACACCCCTCCCACCTTCACCTGCTCAGCCCTTCTCCTTCCCCATAATCCTACCCCAGAGGATCCTGGCACCATCTGACCACTGCCAGCGGTGAGGAGGTACCACACCCCACTGGGGTGCGGCCACAGGCAAAGCAAGGAGAAGGCAGGGTGCAGACCTCGTGTGGCTGGAGCCTCCAGCCCTCCCCAGCGCTGGCTGTGACGTTTCTTCAGGCAGACGTCGATGCGAGACACCGTGAAGGTGTACGTGCACTGGTCTGGCTCAATAAGGTTCCTGCAAGAAGCACAGCAAGTCAGAGGTGCCCCCATCCCACCAAAGCCTCAAGCCTGGTCACACTGAGCACAGAGGGCCCTCTTCCTGGCAGGTCCGTTCTGTTTTGCTCCACATTCCCCCTCACACCAGGCATCCTGCCCAAAATGCACACAGGCTGATGTGGCTCTACAACAACTGGGGAAAGGCTGCAGGCAAGGAGGCACTAGGATTTCCTCCCCTGCATGCCACCAGGTGAGGTAAGGCAGCCTGGCCTTGGGACAGCAGCGCTGTATGGTGTGAGGGGCACCCCCAGGTGCAGGAAGGAGCATGCCCTGCACAGACCCCGCCAGCCAGGACTGGCCCCTGCCCCAGCTCTGCACTCTCAGCTCCTCTCTCAGCCCTGCTGCAGGCTGGCACGACAGGAGCCGTACCTGAGCTTCACCTGCCACCGGAACACTGTGTTGGGCCCACAGCCAGGATGGAGGCGGAGGAAGTTTGTGTCACTGCAAGGGAATTGGAAGCGAGTGAGAAGAGGTGAAGGAACAAGTAGCACAGCCACAGCCAGGAGCTGTGCAGCAGCCTGGCACCATCCTGAGCGAGGCACGCGCGTACCTCGTCTGGAACACCAACGTGAAGTCCTGCTCCCGGAACAACACCTTGGATGTTTCCTTGTGGATCTCCTTCACGTAGACATGTACCACCACCAGGTCATTTCCTTTCTCATATGAGTCATTCTTGACAAAGGTCAGGCTCACAAAAGGCTCCGGCTCTGAATGAGGAAAACCATGGAGAGAGGTATTACCTTCCTTGAACACCAAGGCAGTGCCACAGGCTGGCCCAGGAGAGGTCCTGAGGAGATGGACCTTCCTATCCAAGCCAACTCTCAGGCTCCAGCCACTCACCATCAGCTGCTGCTTCCAGAGCCACATCATCCTTGGACCAGTCCCTCTTCTCACCATCTCTTCCCAGGGGAGGGGTGGCCACTGGGACAGCCTTAGAGCTCTCTCCAAGGACAGGGGTGCAGTCTCGGCGCCTCAAGGCCTCAGCAGGGCTGCCTGGCTGCAGGACTCTCTTCTCCATGCAGGTTGCAATGCGATGGGGGAACACCTCCGTGGTAGTCGCAAGAGGTGGCACCTCCACAGGCACAGTCTCCTTGGCCAAAACCACAGCCTTTCAAGACAGAGAGACATGGTAAACCACAGACCCCAGCACCCCGAGCTGCCCTGGCTCACCGGCTGTGAGTCCTACCAGCTGGGCAGGCACAGCCCAGCACTGCCCAACTCCTCCATACATCCCCTGCTCAGCCTCATTGGGACCAGAGTGCATGCTGAGCCCAGAGTCACCCTCTCCTCCACCACACCCAGGCCCACACCAGCCCCCAGCATCACCCGCCAGGACCCATCTCATCAGCAAGGATGTGCTTCTGTGCAGGGGCAGAGGGAGCAGGGATGCCCCATTCTGCTGGGTCCCCAGGTACCTTCTCCAGTGGCGGTGCCAGGTCCGTGAGGGCTGTGGGCACATCCATCTGGTTGGCTCTACCGTTGCGGCGGCTGCCCGCCCTCCCGCTGTGCCCTTTGCTGGGCTCCACGCTCCCAGTGACCCTGGCGCTGGGCTCCTCCTCAGTGGGAGCCACTTTGAGGTATACAGCCCGCTTGGCACTGGGGCCACTCTGTGTCCCTGGGCTGGCTGGGCTTTTTCCTCCCAGGGCCTCGCTTCTTCCCGGAGCACGCTTGGGGTTGGAGGGTTCCCGTCGGGACCTGGGAGGCTCTGCACCTTCAGCCTTCGGCTCTTCAGGAGCCAGCTCTGCAGAAGCAGCCTTTTCCTTCCCGTTCTCCCAGCATGTGGTCCCTTTGGCCAGCTCTTTAGATCCGTCTTTCCTTCTCTTCTGTGAAAAGCAGTACAGCACAGTGGGGAAGTATCCAGGCAGCACCACCTCTCACACTCTTTGCCAGCTCCTCATCCGCACTCCCCGCTCCCAGAACACACTAGGGCTGTGCTCTGGAGGCTCCATGGCAGCCAGGAGCAGGGGAATGGTCACACCGCCCCAGGACAGACACAGCTGGCTCACTGCCCTCAGGCAGCAAGTGGATGCAGGATGTGCCCTACATTGCTCCCTGAGCAGAACAGGGAGTAAAACCCTTGCCCCAGCTCCCCCGGGCTCTATAAGCTCCCTCAAAAGGCAGGTCCTCCCCTCCTTACCAGAAGCGAAGACCAGGTATGCAGCGGGATCTTCTTCTGAAGCACAAGCTGTAGAAAGTTGCCCTTCTTGCACTGGACCTTGCTGCAGGAGCCCTCAATCTCCTCATAGAACTGACAGCTCCACTGGCGCCCATCTGCAAGCATAGGGGAACAGGCACCTCAGGCAATGCTCCAAGGAGCTGTCACCTAACCTACAGCCTCTTTTCACCTGCACCAAGGATCACGGGAGCACTCATCCAGAGCCAAGGAGTCTGCAGGCAGGCTGCCACCATACCCCAGGAGCCTTCAGATCAACGCCAGCTTCCCTGGATTTGCTTTGTACATCTGGCTGGCTTCCTTCCCAGAGGGAAGGCCCTGGGCCTCTCTGCCCCCAGGGACACAGTCGCTTTTCCAAGGGATACCCAGGGCCGACTCAGTCATCAGGCAGCACAGCACCAGCACAGCGGTGTGCACTTGTTCACTTGGCGCAGAAGCCAGCTCCTGCCCTCCTCAGCTCTACACCCTTCTTCTTTTACACTGCTCTTGTGTATCAGCCCTGCCCACCGGCTGAAGCCATGCCAGCTGACAGCAGGGCACTGCCTCTGAAGGAAAGGTTTTCTGCCTGCCTTTCCACCCCACATCCAGCCCAGAGCTGCACCAAGCGCTGTGGACGAACGCCTGTAGCCCTCGCTCTACGCCCCATACCTGGTAGTTTGACCACACAATCCGTGTCGGTGAAAGCAGCATCTACATCCTCCACCTTCAGAGCTCCACTGCCCAAGTTCAGTTTGACAATGATCTCATCAGCATTCTGCTTCCAGTCCAGCAGCAGTTCTACAGGAGGAGGGAGGGAAGCAGCGTAAGCCCCAGGAGGTGAACGCAGGGGCACACAGACCATGCCAAATTCAGTGGGACACTCGCAACCTGCTCCCATCAGACAGGCCACAACAAGAGCACGTGTCACAGCAGGGCAGGTAAACCCCAGTGGGACCCAGAGAGATCAGAAAGGCAGCGCTGTTCTTGGCCCCCATCACGTGCAGCACCGGTGGCTGGGAAGAAGGGATGGTTCCTGCCAACTACAAAGTAATTGCTGCTTTCCCAGGGAAGGAGGAAAGCCACAGAGTTACTCTGGGGGATTCGAGTGGACTCTGACCACAATCAGAAGTTGCCACTTCCCCTTTGCATATGCAAACTAAGCAGCCCAGCTGCAGTCCCCAAAGCACTGTGCTCCTGCCCGGTGAGCGCTGCTAACACAGCTGAAACACAGGCAGGGCCACCAGCCATGCAAGAACACTGCACCCAAGGAGAAAAACAGTGCAGCAGTGTCACTCTGCTGCTGGCAGAACCTCCATCCTGGCATGCCTGCCAGGCTCCAGGTCAGGCCCTGTGGTGTCCTGAAGTCTTCAGGGCAATACAGAGATTTCAGTCGGGTTTGTTCTACCCCCTGTGGCACAAGGATGTGCTACTGTGTCCTCAAAGCAGGGCTGGGTCAAGGCAGAAACCAGCCAACAGTGCCTGCTGGGTGACATGGCTCGGGATCTTCCCGGCCCAGCATGGCTCCAGGCTCAGAAACAGCAGCAAGGTGTCCCAGGGCTGTGTGACTCCCGAGTCAGAAGCAGCCAGCCACATGCCCAGGGCCTCTTCCCTACAGACAGCCCTTCCCAGCCACGTGCCCCTGGGAAGGCCTCATCCCATTAAGGCAAACGCTGTGGCAATGAGCACTCAGGTTAGATCTGCTCAGCGCTGGAGCACGGGACAACGACAAGGTGAGAGTTTCAGATCCCTCACAAGGGCACTCCATGGCCATGCACGGACAGCTGGTGCACACCTCGACTTACCCTCCTCTGAGTCCTTCTCCTGGGCGGTCTCAGCCTGCCTGAGCTCAGGGAGAGACACTGCTGGGCAGAGAAGCAAAGCGCAGGCAGGTCTGTCATTCCGTCACCTCAGAGCACACTGGTACCCAAAGTGTCACACACTGTCACCCAAAGTGTCACACACTGTCTTCCTTCTCTGAGCCTCCACCCGGGCTTTTTAGCCTGTGAGTGCTGCACATTTTCCTCCTTGGCTTCCTCACACCTCTCCCTTCCCTGAAGCCCTCCCAGCAGCACCACAGCAAGCCCATCCCTCCAGGACAGCTGCTCTGCACCACACCACCATAACCCAGTCTAACCAACACCACGGTGGGAGCAGCACAGCGCTGCACCATGCTCCGAGGCATGTCTCAGCGAGGAGCTTGTGGTAACCCCTGCTTAGCACACCAGGCCCTCAGCCTCCAGCCATACAGAGGAGTCCTGTCTCGGTCTCACAGGATGAACCTGATGTTTGGGCGTGCTCAGGCCAATTCTGCTGTAACGGGAGAGCCACGCAGCCCAGCTGCACTTTAACATTCCCATTCCTGCGCAAGCTGCCAACATCCACAGCCAAAACCCCCTTCTAGATCAGGATGGAGAACACAACCAAACCAACCTGACACCTAATCCCTGCTCCCTGCAGGATTACCTCCAACAGACAGAAGCATCTCAGGGCCCGCTCCACCCCCATGGGGCAGTGACCTCTGCCAGGCAAGGGGCTCAAAGTGACAGCACTTTGTCCTGGGGCAGAGAAACAGCAGCGACAGGAGCTGTGGTCTCCACCCTGGAGTGCTCAGAGGGCTGATACAGCCTCCTTTGACTGGTTACAAACCAGTAGGAAACCTCTGCTGACCACAGGAGCAGTCACTGGGACCGGTGGTGAGAAAAGTGTCACGGTGCCAACGCCTGAAGGATCTACAGCTTGCCCCTCGCCACCCCTGCACAGAAGGGACAGAAGCAGCACAGCCACACTGCAGCCCTTGGTAAGGCAGGAGCCCCCCTCACGTGTCAGAAGGCACAGAGGTGCCAGGCCTTACCAGAAACACAGCACACCTCCCACACCAGAGAAGGCGCAGCGCTGAGTTCTTTGCACCAAAGAGTTTCACGCTGGGGACTGCAGCCAGCCTCTCCAGCACAGGCCTCAGCTAGCACTCATCTACCTTGGCCTATAAAACACCCTGTGATTTTGAGGTTACAAGAGCAGGCACAGAAATCAAGCCGTTTTCCAGAGCTACAAGAACTCCATCCTGCCCACAGGCCTTCCCAGCACACGAAGCATCGCTTTCATCCTCGGGTGCACAGCGGCTGCAGAGTGAGTTACTCCACGCTCCTGCCTCTCACCCTGGCTCGTGCCACACCCTGCCCTGACACAGAAGCTAAAGCCCAGCCCCACGTGCAGGCCCCAGGCTCGGCTGGCACGGACAGTACCCGGTTGCTGCCCTGCAGCTCCTGGCCTCAGCACACCAGTGGGAAGCAGCACCGCCTCCAGCTGTGGGAGCACTGGAGCAGGATTCAGGCCCTCTCCATCTGGATCGGGGCAGCTCAGCCCCAGCCAAAAGCAGAGTCTAGGAACAACCACTAAGGCCAACTCCAGGCTTAAGTTAACAAGGCCACCAGCCAAACCTTCCTCCCAGGGCTAAGTGGTGCCTGAAGGAAGGAGGTTACAGGTCCAGGGAGGACACTGTGCCGAAGAGGATCCCACATCAGCTGCAGGAAGCGATTAGTTAAATCTGCTTATCCCGCAGCAGATGGCTGCAAGGCTCCCACCCTGCAGGGCTGAGAAGCCACGGGCCTGCTTGCTGCAGCGCTGCCAAGGGGCTCTCACCTTCCTTGCTCTCCTGGTTGGCTCGATCCTTCTGCTTCTTCTTGTTGGTGGCATCATCCAAGCCCCGAGACACTCTCCTCTGGCCAGGGGCATTGGTGCTGCTGGACATTTTCAGCCGTTTGGAGGACACAAACGGCCCGCCGGGGTCGGTAATGGAGTCTGGGTCAGGGGTGCGACGTTTTCTTCCTGGCCCAGCTATCTTGGCGACTCTCTGTGGTCAAACTCTCTGGCAAGGAACTAGTGGCCTAAAGAGAGGAGAGAGCGAATGTGGCAGGAGGAGTGGATGGAGAAGGCCTGACAGCATCAGGATCTGCTCTCTGCCCCAGCACCAGGCCCAGTACCCTCACACAACCTTCACTGCAGCTTTTTTGGGAAGCCCCACGCAGTGCTTGGTGAGGAAACCTACCTCATCACAGCTGTTACAATGCTTACTGCCAAAAGCATGGGCTTGTCAGAGCTCCCAAGATACAACCAGGGGTCTTCTGTATATGGCACACATTAAAAACCTGGAAAGCAATTGTCACGCTCACGGCTCCCATGACAGCAACACCAGCCTGGAGGAGCCGCCGGGACTAAAAACACCCTGGGGCAGAGCCCAGGGTGAGGACAGGCAGAGGCCCTGGTCTGTAAAACAGTCTCCGGGGTCAACTGGGGCAGCTCGCCCGATAGCTCGGGGTGACAGCTATTTCAAACAGCACCCGACGTAAAAGGGCGTGAACGGGAGCAAGTAACGCCCTAAGAAGGAAGAAAGGGGAGAAGCAGGAGCAGGCCCAGGACAGGCTCCTGTGACAGACGAGCGCAGAGCTCCCTGGCAAGAGGAGAGTTCCTCCCCCTCCGCCCACCAGCTGGGAGCTTAACCAGCACAACTGCACCTTGCATATTCATCTCCCATCCAGTTTACAGACAGCGCCAGCGGGGCCTGGCCTGGAAACAGGACACCTCTGCTCCTCCTACCCCAGGGAGAGGGCAGGGCAGGCAGGCGCTCGCCCCTGCCCCCGCAGACATGGCCTCCCAGGGAGTTGGCTCCCCCGCGGCGTCGGGGAGCTGCTGGCTCAAGGGCTGGTCTCAGTTTCGCTCTCCAGTTTTGCTCTGGGTGTTTGCAGTGTCGGCAGAGGACAGCTGGAACAGCCCGCTGAAAACAGTCCTGCTCAAGGCGGCTCCGGTGAGGAAGTGACAGTAGAGAGCTGGGACAGCTTTCTCCCTTGCTGGCCTGGCTGCATTCCCTGGCCACAGTTACTCACCCACCCGCAGGGCTTTGCTGCTGGGGGGCAGTGTCAGGAGCATGGATCCTGCCCAACCCTAGGTGCTGGCAGCCTGCAGCAGCTCCCAGTGTGCCCATTTACACTTTCTCCCTCATCCTGAAGCCCCACTCACATCTGAGGACACAGAGCTCATGGCAGAGCCCCACAGAACCTTGGTCTGACACACCTTCAGCAGGAGACAAGCCGTGCCCTCAAGAACACCCTATCCTATCCTGCCCCCACCTGTGTACCGAGCGCAGATCTCGTGGTTCCACCTGGGCACGGCTGGGGCAGGAGGCAGCTCCAGGAGCAGCAGTGATCAGAGGAAGCACACTGACAGCTCTTTGCTGCCCTCCCCGCTTTGCCAGGGTGTTTGTGTGCAAGGAACGCTCGGGGCAAGGAGTAGCCACAAAGGTGGAGTCATAGCCACAAGCTGCAAAGGGAACCCAGAGAGCAAAGCGGTCCCGCCTGCCTTCAGCTCTGGCAAAGCCGGCCCCACAACCAGGCGCTGCGCCCAAATCATTTCTCTTCAAGGCCAACCCACTCTCGTAACCAAGAGCCACCGGAGCCAAGGGAGAAGCTGGAGCACTCAGCCTGCCCTGACTGCCTGGCACAGGCAACTCCCACCACCCGTGGCCGAGGGAGCCAAAACGATCTGGAGATGGAGACACTGCGCACGGCTCAGCATCAGCCCCAGAGAGCTACAAGAGTGTGGGAGGGGAGCAGTGCCATCCCCAAGCTCCTACACACGCTGGGTCTCCCCGGGAAGCAGCAGCGCCTCTGGCTGCAGAGGGAAGGGCAACGGGCCCTCGCAGCGGCGGTTCACAGGACTGGGCCTCTGAGGCGGGCAGGCTGCTGCTGCCAGCCACACACCAGCGCTCAGTCCCCACACAACACCAGCACAGGTCGGCTGCGGGCACTGCCTGGCACTGTGAAAGCCAACCTGGGCTCACCAAACACAGGGAAGTGGGTTTTGCTCGATTTCTTTTGCCTTTAGGGTGAAAACCCCAGGAGAAGTGGGAGATGAAAACCAGCGACTGCTTCGCACAGGGTCCAGCCAAGCTCCATCACCTCCTTCCTGCAGCTCCAAAGGTGTGGCATAGGGTAACTGCCAGGCAGGGGGGCAGCAAGCTCCAAGAGGGGTTCTGGAAGGCTGAGAAAGAATCATCATCCTCCCAAAAAGGGGTGAGGGGAAGAGCCAGGGTCATGTGGCTGCTGTCACTGCTCCAGAAGCCTGCTCCTCGCTGAGGGCTTGGCTCCCTCAGGGGCTTTGCTGACAGTTATTTCCTAACAACAGACAGAAGCTGAGCGGGGCTGGGGCTCTGCCCAGTTCCAGCTGCCAGACTGATGCCAGCCCGAGGCCACTGTGGAGTTTTGGTGGAACAAAACTCAGGTTATTCCCATTCACCTATATTAATCCCTGAGACATTTTTTTTGCCCTCTGCCACCAGGAAACACACATCCAGACAACACATTCAGCCCCAGGTGTGCAGGGACACACAGGTTTTGGCACCATTAGCACTGGCACTGTAGGAGCCACTGCACACCTGATGGGTTGGGTGCTCATACAAAACCTTTCTCAATCCTTCTCTGAGCCAGGAAAGCCTGGACACACTGCCGGGAAAGGAGGTGCTTCCTTGCCCTCTGCTCTCCCAGCCATTGTGCCAGTGCAAGCGCCCACGTGGCTGCATCACGTCCCAGATCAAGATGCCAGGCAGAGCAAAACTGCTTTCTGCCAAGTTTGCCTTACCCTAGAGCAGCTCCCCAACCCAGTTCATGCTGGGGATACACAAAGGCTTCCAATGGCTAGAGGAAAACAGAGAACTTGAGAATGGGAGCAAGAGATTGGGTAGAAGGGACACTCCTTTCCACGGCAGCACCAGACTGGGCTGAGTGTGAACACTCAGGGAATGACAGCAGAAGGAGTGCAGCAGGATGCAATTTGTCCTCTGTGTTTGGGGCACATGGAGCACTTGGCAGGAAAGGATCCCTCAGTTCCTAAAGGCCTTTACTGGGGTAGCTGTGGAGGAGCCTGGCCAACACCCAGCCTCATCCCTCCACAGAGTTGTGGTTCCTCTGCATCCCAAACGCAGCTGGCAGAAACACCAGTGCTTCTGTCACCTTCCGCTCCTTGCCCCCTCCACGAGGGACAAGAACTCCCAAGACCCACACTCGCCCCTTACTACAGCTTCCCGGACTGCCAGATGCATAGGAGACAGGCCCTGCCCCGTGCTGCTACATGTACCATTTCCAACCCGTGAGGAAACCACCGTCTCACCAAAGCACGGTGACAGCACCGAGCCCGTACAGGTGTGCTGCCTGCAGAGCCCGGCGGGCCCAGCTCACCCGGGCCCTGACGAGTCTCTGGGGAAGACGACCAAGCAGACAGCAGCCGATGCCGGGCCCCAGCCTCTCCTGCGCGTCGGGAGAGGGGAAAGGGACGGGGAACGGTGCCTCTGCCCACCCGCCCGAAGGCGCCGGGCCCAGACCGCGCCCCCGCCCCGCAGGCAGCGCGTTGGGTCCCTGCCGGCGGCCCAGTCCCGCAGCCCCCGCCAGAGGCTGCCGCGATCGGCCTGGCCCAGCACCCCTCGCGTCCTCTCGCCTCAGGCCCCTCTCGGGCCGCCACGGCGCCTCGCCCCCCGCCCCCGAGCCGCATCCCGGCCTCTCGCCGCCCCCGGGCCCTGCCCGCCGCTGCAGCTCCGGTCCTCACCGCGCACTGCCCCCGGCCGGCCGCCCCCCCTCCCGCCCCGCGGGGCCCCGCCCCGGCCCGTCCCGCACTCACGGCCCCGCCCGCCGCTCCCGGTCTGTTTTGTTTCGAGCCGAAGTTCCGAGCGGGCCGACTCAGAAGACAGGCCCGAGCCCGTGACGCACTTCCGGAAGCCGGCGGCCGAGCCCACGTGACGCGGGAGCACGATGGAACCGGGGGTGGGGGGAGCGGTCACGTGACGCCAGACGCGCCCCGACCGCCGATTCGCTCCCACCCTCTCCCGGCCCGGCGGCTCCATGGCAACGGCGCCCGCCGTGACGTCACCGCGGCGCCATCCGCCCCTAACCGAGGGCGGGCGAGGGCGCGGCTCGGCCCGGCACCGCCGGGGCGTTCCCATGACAACGCCGCCCGGCCCCGCCCAGCCCCGCGCCTCGCCGGGCGTCACGGGCCCATCGCCTCCCCGGTGCCCCCCCCTTCCCCCCCCCGCCCCGCGCGGCGTGTCCCAGCCCCGTGGCCGCCCCCCAGCCCCGCAGCGCGCTGTGCCGAGCCCGGGGCGGGCAAACCGGCATCTCCCAGCCCCGGGGCTCCGGGAGGCCGCCCTGGGGACACCTGTGTGGATGTGGGTGCCCAGGGCGCGGGGCGGAGGCGAGGCGGGCTTTGCTCTGCAGCTTTATTCACACGGGGGGTGCCCCGGCGCGGGGGCGGGGAGGAGAGGCCGGGGGAGGGGGGGGTGGGGAGGGGGCTCGGGGGTGACCCGAGGGGCATCACTGGCACGTGTTGTAGATCTGGACCTGCTGGTTGATGGTGGCCAGCACCTCCCTCATCCTGGCCTCCAGCCCACCCAGCTGTGCCGCCTTGGCATCCAGCACCCGCTCGTTCCGCTCGTACGCCTCCTCCAGCACTGAGGGGACAAGGAGACAGCGGTCAGCCTAGCCCCCCCCACTCCCTGCCACCACTGTCCCCTGAGCTCCATCCCTGGGGGGCCTCACCTCGCAGCCGCTGCAGCTTGCCCTGGGCATCCTGCAGCAGCCCAGCAGCCTCGTCACGCAGTCGCTGTGCTCGGCTGCCCGCCTGCTGCGCACCCTGCGCCCGGTGCTGCACCAACTCCTGTGCCATCCGGTACCGGTCCCGCAGTGGCCCCTCCAGCATCTGCCGGGCAACAAGGCTGGTTGCAGAACCCCTGTACCCCCACCGCTGCCCACCACCCACCCTCTGCCAACTCACCTGCTTGGCCTCGCCAGCTCGGTCCCGTGCAATGCCAGCTGCCTCCTGGGCACGCGTGGCTGCCAGGCTGTTGTTGGCACGTTTTACCTTCAGGGCGTCCATCTGTCCATCCAGGAGCCCAATCCGCCCCATGGCGCCCGACAGCTGCTGCTCAGCACTCACCGTCTGCGCCTGCATCTGGGGACCGATGGCAAGGGGGGCAGGCATGTGGGTGCCTGCAGAGCGGGAAGGGGGCTCTGCCTGTCCCTGTGGGCATGGGGGATGGGGTGCTCACTGTGCCGAGGGTCCTCTCGCTGTGCTGGATGTCACTGGCGGCGTGCTGCAGCGCCTGTGCAGCCATGCCCTGGGCTTGCTGTGCTTCCTCCAGCGCCTGCCGCACTGCCTCGGCTGTGCCCCGCACCCCTTCCGCCTGTGACCTGAAGCCAGGGCGGCATGGCCTCAGTGCCAGCCCCCGGGCTGGGGCTCCCCAGGTGAGCTGCATCCCCATGGCCCCAGGTTTACCTGGCTCGCTGGGCATCCTGCAGCAGCTGCCCAGCCTGGTGCACATCGCCAGCCGTCTGCTCCAGGATGGCATCCACGCTGACCAGGCTGTGCACCCGTGCCTTGATCTCCTCAGCCAGGCGGTGGATCTGGGCCGGCGCAGCAGGGAGCGACAGCTCCAGCACCCGACTGGCAACCACCTCGATGCTCTCAGGGTCAGCCCCCTCCTCTGCAGGCAGGAACTGTCAGTCTGGCCCTGCAGCACCCCGGGGTGGAGGGGACAGGCGGACCGAGGGGTGCTTGGAGGGCAGGGGTGGGGGGGAGCCATAAGGAGGGGGCGTGGGGCAGGGGATGATTGGGGAGGGCACAGGATGTTTGGGGGAGGGCAAAGCGAGGGTCCTGTGATGCAGCGTGGGGCAGGGGCTGTACGGTGTGGTGCTGGGGCAGCGTGGTGCTGCCCCACACAGCGAGGGGACCATGCAGCGCGGCGCGGGGTCAGTGCAGTGAGGTGCAGGTGCAGTGCAGGTGTTGAGCCATGCAGTGCCGGGCAGGGGCAGCCAGCCCCCCCGGCACGCCGGCACTCACGGCTCAGGAAGGCCTTGATGTTGCTGATGAGCTCCCGCAGCTCCTTGTTGGAGCTCTCCACGCGAGCCCTGGTCTGGTTTGCCTTGTCCAAGGCTGCCTGTGCCCGCAGCCGGGCTTCATCTGCCTTCCCCTTGGCCTCAGCCACCTGGGCAGGAGCAGAGACCCTCAGCACCATTCCCAGGGTGTGAGGGCTGGCAGTCGCAGCCGTGCTGCCCACTCGCACCAGCGCCCGTGTGCCACAGACCTTGTGGGAGAGCTGGGCCACATCGCCAGTGGCCCGCTGCAGCTCCTCCTGGGCATGACGTGCCCGGTCCAGCGCACTGTCTGCCGTGGACACGGCCCCACTGCAGCTCAGACCACCGCAGCGCCGTGCCCCGGTCTCATCCCGGCACCCAGCTCCTCCGCAGGGGCTCTCGGCGCAGGGCACGTTGCCCGCCGCACCACAGACCTGCAAGGCAGCATGGGCTCGGGGCAGTTCCAGGCACCATTCCCCTGGTCCCCTCCACGCATCCCACCTTCTCATTGAGTGGGTGCAGGCTCAGTGCCTGTGCCCTCTCCGCCAGGTCCATCAGCGCCCGCCGGCTGGCCGCGTTTTGGCGATTGAATTCGTCCCGTCGGCTGGTCAGGAGCTGCTCAGCAAGACGTCGGGTGGCCATGGAGGTGCTGACAGGGCTGGGCACAGCTCGGGTGGAGGCGTCTGCCCAGCGCTCGGCATCCCACGACTCCCTGTGGGACTGGCGGATGCTGTCGTAGGCACCTGGAGGGGGGGAGCAGGGGCAACGTCAGAGCTCTGCCTACAGCCCCGCTGCCCCAGCCTGGCTCTGCAGTGTGGCTCACCCAGGAAATTGGAGGTCTTGAGGGTGTGCAGCCGCCGCTCCAGGTCCTGCAGGCTGTGGTTGAGCGCACGGGAGCCCCGGTCCACCGCACTCAGCATGTGGCTGGCATTGAAGTTGGCATCCTGGGTGGCTGTCAGCTCTCCCTCCAGCCGCGTCAGCCTCTCCGTTGCCTCCTCAATCTGCCGCCTGCAACAGACGGGGGTCACAACCCAGCCCTGGGGCCACCCTGGGAGCTGTGCCTCACTCCAGGGTGCTCACCGCAGCCCCTCCGTGGCTTGTGTCAGGTGGGCAGCAGTGGCGGCGGTGGCATTGCGGGCAGCCACAGCATCACGCACGGTAGCCAGGCTCTCCTCCAGCCGCCGGAAGGTGCCCTGGAAGGCACCAGCAGCGCCAGTGTGCTGCAGGAGGCTGGCCCGCTGTGCCAGCGACCGGGTGCGGGCAGCCAGGTCCTGCACCACCCGGTCCCAGTCCCCAAAGCAGGGGTGGCAGGGCTGGCAGGCAGGGAAGGCGCCGCTGAAGCCTCGGGCACACTGGTCGCAGCGGACGCCTGAGATGCCGGGCCGGCAGTTGCAGTGGCCGCTGCTGCGGTGGCACTGGGTGCTGGCGACGCCGCGGGGGTCGCAGTCACAGGCTGTGGGAACAGCAGGGTCAGGGCGCTGCAGGGCTCGCTGCGGGCTCCCTGCCAGCACCAGCCCTTACCTCGGCACTGCTGTCGCGGGTCGCCCCAGTGATGCTCCTGGCAATCGGCACAGGTCCGGCCCCCGAAACCCGGCCGGCACGAACACTGCCCTGTGAACTGAAAGAGACGGCGTGGCCAAGGCTGGCACAGCTGCAGCATCCCCCAGCCCCAGCCCAGCCCCCCCCCGTGCCTCGTCCCTGCCTTACCTGGTTGCAGGCAGGTGTCAGGGCATGCTGGGGGTGGCAGGCACAGGGCTGGCAGCCCTGCCCACTGCCCAGGTTCCAGAAGTTGGGGCTGCAGCGGTCACAGCTCTGGCCTTCCACGTGGGGCAGGCAGCGGCACTGCCCGCTACGCCCATCACACTGGCAATGGTGGGGCCCACAGGTGCTGGCGTCAGTGCCCAGCATGTTGCAGGAGCAACCTGGAACCAGACTGGTGCTGAGCAGGGACAGGGGTGGGGGTGTCAGGAGGGTATGGTGGACAGGGATGAGCTGTGGATGAGATTCGAATGGAGGTAGTGGATGGCACAGGGATACAGACAGAGATGGGATGGGGATGGCAATAGGTGAGGGTGGAGGCAGGATGGAGGCAGAGATTGGGCAGGGATGGAGTAGGGAGAGCATGGCAGTGAAATGGAAACAGCATGGAGACCACTGCCAGGGATGGGATGGCAACAGGGCCAGGGTGACAGTGGGGCTGGGATGGCAATGGGGTCAGGAGATGAAGATGCAGATGGGTTGGGGCAAGCTGGGCATGGAGATAATGAGGGGGATGGGGCCACAGTGCCAGGGCTGGGCAGAGCAGACAGTCCAGAGCAAGGGCACCCACAGTCCCCAGGGATGTGCTGGGCCATGGAGGCCATGGAGGCCGGTCTCAGCGTGGCTGTGGGTACTCACGCCTGCAGCTGTGCCGTGTGGCATCTCCATAGTAGCCAGGCTGGCACTCAGCACAGTGTGGCCCCGCTGTGTTGTAGAGGCAGCGCAGGCATTGACCCGTCCGTCGGTCACACGCCTCCGGGTCCGTCGTGTCAATGTTGTTGTGGCACTGGCAGGGCAGGCAGCGCCCACCGGGCTGCAGCGGGTCCCCGTAGTACCCGGGGGCACACTCATCGCAGCGGGGACCTGCCAGCACAGGGCATTGGGTGCTGCCCGGGAACAGACAACCACCGAGGGGGGCATGGTGTGCTGTGCCCAAGCTGACCTGTGTATCCAGGGCTGCAGTGGCAGACAACCTGCCGGGAGCGGCTGTCCTGGTAGCAGGAGGCAGCGAAGTGGCGGGGGTTGCTGGGCCCCTCAGGGCAGGGGCAGGGACGACAGTGCTGCCCGGAGCCCAGCGCCGGGTTCCCAAAGTGCCCAGCCGTGCATCTGCAGGCAGGAGGTCAGCAGGGACTGGGGCTGCCAGCAGCACCCTACCCCGATTTGGGCATATGCCCTGCTTACCGCTGGCACCTCTCTCCATCCGTGTGGTCGCGGCAGTGCAGGCAGCTGCCCGTCCGGGGGTCGCACTCCTCGGCGTGCCCGTTGCACTGGCAGGGCCGGCAGGCTGGGAAGCCCCAGTAGCCGGGCTGGCAGCGGTCGCAGCGCTGGCCATGGGCACCCTCGCGGCAGGCACACTGCCCTGTGCTGCTGTCACAGACGGTGCTCACCGACCCTTCGCTGCTGCACTGGCAGGCTGAAAGGCACAGCACCCATGGTGTCTGCCCCCAGCACGCAGGAGCATCCCTCCTCAGCATCCCCCAGCCCGGGGGTGCCCAGGCTCCTCACCACACCGGGGTGATGCAGCCCTGTGGCACTCACCTCGGCACCCACTGGGCCCAAAGCCAAAGGTTCCCGGGGAGCAGCGGTGGCAGCGCCGCCCCGCCACATTGGGTTTGCACCGGCACTGCCCGCCCTGGGGCTGGCACTCGGCACTGAGCGAGCCCTGGGGGTCACAGAGGCAGGCTGCGGGCAGAGAGCAGGGTGAGCAATGGCGGCCAGGCGTGGGACGGGGCGCTGGGGGCGGGATGGGGCGCAGGGCCACACTCACGCAGTGCCCCATTGTGCAGGATGGCCGAGAGGCTGTGCAGGAGGCTGGAACAGGGCTCGGCCACAGGCGAGGGCCCCGCGGCGTGGAAGGTCTGGGCGCAGCGGTACCGCTCAAAGGTCTCCCGGCGCTCCACGGAGCCAGGGTCGCCGGCGATGAACATCTCCATGGAGGAGTAACGGGGCAGGAGCACGAGCTGCAGGGAGGTGATTCAGTGGGACAGCATACCCATCTCTCCCCATGACCCTGATGGCCACATGCTGCCCTCAAAAAGGGCTGGTGTCCCTCTGCCCCACTGCCCAGCCACCTCTCACCGAATCAATGAGCACGCTGGCAGTGGGATCCTGCTGAGCAGTGGCACAGCCCAGCTCCAGGCGGATGATGTAGGAGACACCCTGCTCCAGGCAGATGGGCTGGGGCAGCACCACGTATCTAGGGGGGCAAAGCAAAGCACAGGTAGCCGGGTGTCACCCATGAGCTCTAGAACAGCCCGGTCCTGGGGAGGCACTCACCTGGCACCAGAGGGGAGGCTGGTGGAGAGCTGGTCATCAGCTGGGATGGTGTTTCCGCAAGGGCTGCTGGCGGAGACGGGGCTGGGGCGCAGCACCCTCACCCTCACCTCCTGCCAGGGCTCCGGACGCTGCAGGCAGAGGAGGGACTGTACCAAAAAGTCTGGTGTGCTCCCCCCCCACCTCCCAATCTGGAGATACAGCCCATCACTGGTGTCACCATCTTGTGCTTACCTGGGGCTCATAGCGGATGATCACATCGTACTCGGTGGAGAAAGGAATGTTGCTCACATGAAACTCCACCCAGCCACCTTCCAGCACACGGGCAAAGCCTGTCCCAGTCCACGAAGCTGGGTGGTCCATGCGGGACTCACGCTCCACCACCGAGCCCTGGGGTGAAGAGGGGTATGAGACAGAACCCCAAATATTACCTTGTCCATCAGGTGCCACTCTGCCCCACTGCCCCAGTGAGGCAAAGTGGTGCCCTGGGGGATGGGGACCCTGCAAAGAGCCACCCAGTGCCCTGCTCTGCCTGATGATCCCCCCAGGGACACCTTCATCCCTCACCTGATGCAGCCGAGCATCCTCAGCCTCGTAGGTGTAATGGTCCAGGTTGATGCGGTAGAAGCCAGGCTCCACCTGGCCACACTGCCGTCCCACCAGGTGGCTGCGGCATTGGCACTGCCCCGTCTCTGCAGCACACCTGGTACCCCAGCAAGACCATCAGCCCCAATGCCAGCAGGGACACCCCTCGCCTCCTGCATCCCCACAAAGACTCACAGGTTGTCACGGGCACCTCCCACGTCGCAGCCGCAGGGTCGGCAGCCGGGGAGGTCATGGCTCAGCCCCCAGTGCTCAGGCTGCAGAGGGCAAGGGTGTCAGGGAGCACTAGTGTGCCGTGCCATGGCCCCGAGCTCCACACACAGCCCCGAGCTCCATGCACAGCCCCAAGCACGGTGCACAGCTCCCAGCACAGCCCCACTCACCAGGCACTTGTCACAGTTGTGCCCAGTCACCAGCCGCTTGCAGAAGCAGTCGCCACTGATGGGGTCACACCGGCTACCTTCGGTCACCGTGCCACGGGGGTCACACTGGCACCCTGCATGGAAAGCCAGCGGCGTCCAGCGGAGCCAAACTATGTGCCCAACCCCGGTGTGTGCCGCCCCGGTACCTACGCTGGCAGCCCTGTGGGTTGGAGGCGCTGAGACCGAAGAAGCCGGGTTTGCAGCGGTCACATCGGGGACCGGCCACGTGCTCCTTGCAGCGGCACTGCCCGGCGATCAGCCCCCGGGCCGGGTCATCAGCACCGTCGCACAGGCCTCCGTTCAGAGAGCCCTCAGGGTCGCAGTCACAGGCTGGGGGCACAGGCAGGGTCAGCACCCCGACTTCCCCAGCCCAACCCCACACCACGCACCCCCCCAGCACTGACCTCGGCACACCGCGGGGTCCCGCAGGTCCTTGCCGGGATCCTTGTAGTAGAAGGGCTTGCAGAGGTGGCAGCGGCGGCCCATGGTGTTGTGCTGGCAGCCGTCACACACAGCCCCGCTGGTGTTGCCGGTGGCCAGGAAGACAGCCATGTCGAAGTGGCACTGCCGCGAGTGCTCGTTGCAGTCGCACCCTGTGGGGACGGCACCGCAGCACAACATCCAGCACCCCAATCCCAGCGGGCACCACCCCCAGGAATCCCACACCCCAGCAGGATACCCCCCAGATCACAGCCTGCACCGCCCTGACCCCCCCAAAACCCCAGTTCCACATACAGCACCCCCAACCCCAAAGCATGGCATGCAGGACCCTCAACCCCCAGCCCCAAGCCACAGTCCCCAGGGTGCTGAACCCTCCATACACGATATGCAGGACCCCCAACCCACCCCATGGGACCCCCAAGGCCCCTGGCACAGTGGGATGCTGGCGTGGGGCACTCACGGCGGCAGGCGTTGGTGCTGGAGCCCTCGGCCGGGCGCCAGGGCAGGTCGTGGTAGAAGTCCTCACAGCGCTCGCAGTTCAGCCCCTGCGTGTGGTGCTTGCAGACACAGCGCCCGTGCACCTGCCAGGATGCCACAATGAGGGGCTGCAGGACCGGGCAGCGCAGCCCCCTGCCTTGGGCAGACCACACCACGCTGGCTGACCCCTACCATGCCATCGGTGGAGGCAGGGACCCCGCTGAGCGGGGCGCACTCTGAGGCGTGCCCGTAGCAGAAGCAGTTCCCACGCAGCACCAGCTCGTAGAGCGCATAGTAGTACTTCTCCTGGATCTCCCGCCGCGTGTCCAGCAGGTTGTCCCCCAGCGTGTGCAGCTTGGTGAGGTTCACCCGCAGGTTGGTGACGCGCAGAAGGTCTGGGGTGAGGGACAAGACTGGCGTGGGCATAGGGCAGCTGGGCTTGCCCATGTGTGGCTTGACTCTGCCAGCTGGTGCCGGGAGGCTTGGCACGGCCATGGGGGCTGTGGGCGGCTTTGGCAGAGCTCAGCTCACCCCTGCACAGCCGGGATGGGCTGTGTGTGGCACAGGGTGCCCGTGCAGCGCTGCACACCTCCAGGCTTGGCTATGGCCAGCTTTTGGTGGCACAGTTCGCTGGCATGGGGCCGTGCGTGGTTTGGCTCGCCTGCTCGTGGTTGCACATAGTCAGGCCGGGCAGTAGGTAGCTCCCACGAGTGTGGTTGTGCACAGTCAGGCTGTGCACGGCTCTCACCGGTGCTATGCATGGGCTGGGGCTCTGCAGGACCCCCAAGCAGATCCAAGCTGTGCCCCCAGCAGTGCCCTGGGCTCAGGGCTCCTTTCTGGGTGCCCGCGGCTGGGGCTGTGCCCTGTGGACAGCTGTGCCTGGTGGGTGCAGCCTGGGGTCCCTGGCAGGACAGGATGGCTCCCCCGGGAATGCAGCTTCCCAGCAGCCCTGCCCTGCAGATTCCTCCCCTCCTGCTCCCAGCCTAAATTTAGCCCTGGGTGATTAACCCGCTACATCCTGCGCCTGGCTGGGTTCCTCTGCCCCATCCCTGACCCCATCCCACACCTCAGTCACTGCTTGGCACTGGGCTCGGCGCTGGCATGGCCATTCCCTTCCGCTCTCTCCCAGTACAGCCCAGCCTTGAGCTGTTTGCATGGGGCAGGGTGCAGGAGGGTCCCAAGACCCCGGATCCAACCCTGACCCTGCCGTGGGGCTCGGAGCAGGGAGAGAGCAGCCAAAATAGCTGCACTCAAAATAGAGCAGCCAGGCGGGAGCCAGGGGCAGGCAACTCACTCTGGATGGTGGGGCTGTAGGGGTCCCGGATGGGGATGGCGGGGTCCAGCACCCGGTAGATCACCTGGGAGGGCAACAGCAGGGCTGTGAGGGGACAGCCAGGGTCCCTCCACCCTCCCACAGCACTGCCAGGGCCTCACCTCCCCCTCAGTGGAGGGCTCGATGTCAGAGTAGCGGGACTCGCAGACGACGTCATCGATGCGGCGTGGGGGCCCACGGGGGACGTGGGGGAAGGAGGCGGCGCAGTCGTAGGCGAAGTAGCGATAGACCTTCCAGCTGCGCCCGAAGTCGGCCGAGCGCTCCACCAGCATGGCCGCGGGGCGGAAGGTCTGCGGGACACCCAGATGGGATGGGGGACCAGCCCCACATCCCCAGCAGGCCCCATCCCATCCTGAACCATCCCACCCCATCCCTTTTTGCATGCCAGGACCCACCTTGAAGGTCATGATGAGGTGGGTGAAGTGAAACTCAGCCTCCAGGTCCAACTGGATACTGACATGCTCCACGCCTGAGGATGGCACATGTGATGGCAGTGAGCACCCACCCGTGGGTCCCATGGGCTCATCCCCCTGACTCGGCCATGGTCCAGGGGCGCGTCCACGGCGGCCGGCTGAGTCACACTTCCTCGGCGTGGGAGGAAGGGAAGGAGAACCCCCTGGGACAACTCACTACCCCCGCCTGCCCGATGCTCACCGTTCTCTGACTGCCACCAGGCTTTTTTGGGGCGGGGGGCAAATGTGGTGACCACGTTCTCGATGCGGTGGCTGTTGGCATTGGCGCGGGGGTCGTAGGGCCGCCGCGAGTCACAGATGAAGCACTTCTTCTCCTCCTGCAAAGTAGGGGGCTCGGCCCTGTGTGTCCCCCTCCCCACGCAGTCCCTTCCATCCCTGCCCCGTCCCGGTTCCCCTCACCTGGAGGTGGCTGACGATGCAGTAGGGCTGGGGCCGGCGCAGCCCGCAGGTGGAGGTGGCACTCAGCCGGGGGGCTCGCCCCACCAGCAGGTCCCCGGTGGCCGGGTAGCAGCTGCCGCGGGCACAACCCTGGGGGGCGTCGGGGACCGAGCTCCCCCCCAACCCTGCAGGGCAGCGGGAGGCTGAGGGTTCTGAGGGGGGCTCGGGAGGGGGGTCTCCACCCGCCGTCTCCCGGAGCCCCTTCCGCGGCCACCCGGAAACGGGGCGGCGGAGCCGGGACGGCCCCCGGCCCCCCCGGCCCCCGATGCTGGGGCGTTGGAGTTGGGGGGGGGCAGACTCACCCGCCAGCAGCGGCAGCAGCAGGAGGGCGCCGGGGCTCCGCATCGCGGGGGCGCAAGTGGGGCGTAAGTGGGGTGCAGAGGGGGCGCAGACGGGGCGCAGAGGGGGCGCTCGGCAGGTGCCCGGCGATCCTGTCCCGTCCCGTTCCCGTCCCGTCCCGTTCCCGTCCCGGCCCTCCGGTTCCCGTTCCCGTTCCCGGCCCCGGCCCCGGTCCCTCCCGGCCCCCCCCTTTCCCCCGAGCTGGGCGGCGGGCGCAGTGCTCGGGGCTGCGCGGAAAGCGCGGGGCGGATCCCGGCCGGAGCGGGGAGCGCGGGCAGCGCGGCCGGCGGGCCGCGGGTGGGTGCGCCGGTACCGGACACAGGCAGCCGCTGCTCAGGACTTTATTGTGCAGGCGCAACCGCGCTACGTACACCCGCGGAGGGGACGGGACCCCTCGGCTGCGGGGACCGGGGAGGCTGCGGGGCAGGACCGGTCCCCGGATCCCAGCCCCCGAGCCCGCCGGCGGTCCCTAGCAGGTGGCGTAAGCGTTGGCTCTCTCCCGGATCTCCTCCAGCAGCCCCCAGACCTGCTGCTCCAAAGCCTGAAGTCGCGTCACCTTCGCCGCCATCACCTGCTCGTTGGCCCCGAAGTGCTGTTCCAGCTCTGCGGGGCGGAGGCAAGGTTGGGGTGCAGCCCCACACGGGGTCCCCCAAAGCCTGTGTCGCCTTTGAGGCACCAGGCAGGACGTGCCCAGGGGGATGGGCACCGAGCGGGGTCGGGGTGATGGGGAATGCCCCCCGCCAGCACAGGCTTTCCCCTCTCACCTTCCAGCTTCTTCTTGCTGCTGTTGGCTTTGTCCAGGAGGGCCTGGGCCTCTGCTGCCAGCTGTGTCACACGCTGCATGGTCCCACCGGACACCCCAGACATCCCGCTCACCCGGCCCTTCAGCACCGTGTAGCGCTGCATCACCTGCGCCAGGCTCTGGTGGCACAAGGGCACGGTGAGGCTGAGCCCCCTCTCCCTGGCACCCTTGGTGCCATGCTATGGCCGGGCAGGGCCAGAGCTCACCTGGCTGAGTGTCCCTGAGTCGGCAGTGGCACGCTGCGCCCCTTCCTTGGCTTGCTGGACCATGCGGCGAGCATCCCGGCCCCGCTCCTGCAGCGCGGTGACGCGCTGCGCCAGCTCCTGCAGCCGCCGCTGCACCCGCGACTCCTTCCCCTCCAGCGCCTGCAGCCTGCGCTCCGCCTGGGCAGGCACGGGCACCGGCTGCGGGCGTGCACCGCGACCCACCACACCCACAGCACCAGCCCCGCCAGCCTGTGAACCCATGGCACCCGCCCCACGCTCTCCGTGTCCCCCCTGGCACCAGCCTCACTATCTTTTGGCGTACCCATGGTACCAGCCTTGCCCACTGCAGCACTGACCCATTGCTCCCAGTGCCCCCACAGCACCAACCCCCTTGCCCCCAGCATGTCTCCAAGCCCCATTCCCACGCCCCAGCTGTGTGCTGGTGGATTGTCCACGCTCCTCCAGCCCCAATATCTCTCCACCATCCCAGTGCCACTCACCTCCTTGGCTCTGCTCTCAGCAGCCTGGATGGTATCCCTGGCACTCTGTAGGGCAGTCCCCGCCGCTGTCGCCTGTGCCCTCGCCACCTCCAGCGCCTGCTGCGTCCCAGCCAGATCATCCCTCACGCCCTCTGCTCGCTCTCTGCAGTGGCACCGACAGCTCTACCCCCTGCCAGCACCGGGGGACAGATCCCGACCCCTTGCCTACCCTGGCACATCACCCACCACTCACCTGGCATTCTGTCCCTGCACCAGCAGCCCCCGCGCCGTGGCCAGCCCCTGCGCCGTGCTGTTGAGCACCATGTCCACTCCCTTCAGCTGGCCGATGCTCT
The DNA here is from genome assembly GCF_964237585.1 of Gallinula chloropus. Lineage (NCBI taxonomy): Eukaryota > Metazoa > Chordata > Aves > Gruiformes > Rallidae > Gallinula > Gallinula chloropus. Next base: position 10,135,343 of record NC_140097.1, read on the forward strand.
CCTGCATCTCTCGCAGCAGCTCCTGGATCCGGCTGGGGCTGCTGGGCAGGGAGATGTTCAGCACCTGCTGGGCCACCAGCTCGATGCTGCCAGGGTCGGCTCCCTCCTCTGCAGGGACATGGGATCAGGGTGGGCGCAGGGTGGGTGCGCTGACCCCTGCCGTGCCCGCCGTGCCCACGCGCCGCTGGCGCTACCTGCCAGGAAGGCCTTGATGCGGCGGATGAAGTCCCGCAGCTGGGCTGTCGCCTTCTCCGCGCGGCTGCGGGCGGCCTGCGAGCGCCCCAGCACCTCCTCCGCCCGGCTCCGTGCCCCCCGCGCCAACTCCTGCACCTCCTGCATCTGGGGGGCACGGGGCTGAGCGGGGGGCACGGGGCGGCCTCGGGGAAGGGGCAGGGGGTACGAGGGGACACGCACGGGGACACAAAGGGGTGTGTGACAGCATGCAGGGGGCATGGAAGGGGTGTGCAAGGGGGTGCAGCAGCAGCCGGAGGGGGCACATGAGCAGTAGAGGGGGCATCTGCAAGGGGGCGTAAGAGGAGGAGGAGGGAGGGACGTGCTTAAGGGCATGGAAAGGGCACGAGCAGGATGTGCAAAGGGACAGGCAAAGGGGCATGGGAAGAGCGTAAGGGGGCCATGGAAGGGGAAGGGAAAATGGCATGGAAAAGTGTCCTGCTTTCTGCTGGGACTGGGTTAATTTTCTTCCTGGCAGCTGGTTCAGGGCTGCCATTGGGACTTAGGATGAGAATCGTGCCGATAACACACTGATGGTTTAGGTGCTGCCAAGCGCTCAAGGACTTTTCAGCTTCTCCTACTGCCCTGCCAATGTGAAAGCGGGGGCACCCGAGGAATTGGGAGGGGGCACGGCCAGGACAGCTGACCCAGCCAGCCAAGGGGATATTCCACACCATATGACATCATGCTCCATACATACCTGGGGGGTTGGCTGGGAGGTGGCACGGCTCAGGAGCTAGCTGAGCATCGGCCTTGGGTGGTGAGCAATTGTGTGTGCGTCACTTGCTTTCTATATTCTACTACTACTGTTAGTATTACTACTACTGCTATTATCTTCTTCCGTTGTATTTAACTGTCTATCTCAACCCATGAGTTTTACCTTGGTTTTCCCTGTGATTCTCCCCCCCATCCCACTGCTGAGGGGTGAGCCAAGGGCCATGGGGTTGTTTCAGCTGCCGACTGGGTCACACAACAACAAAAGGGCACGTGCAAAGGGACATGCAAACGGGGATGGCAAGGGCACCATGGAAAGGGACACAGAAGGGGCATGGAAAAGGTATGAGCAGGAGGTGCAAAGGGACATGCGAGGAGGCATGGCAAGGGCAGAAGCAGGCCGTGCGAGGGGGACACCAGGGGACACCAGAAAGTGCCATGGAGCCACCACCCCTACCTTCTGCGCCACAACACCCAGCTGCCCCAGTGCCACCTCCAGCTGCTGGGAGGCGTTCTGGGCGCTGCTCACAGCTTGAGCTGAGACTGGCAGTGCCCCAGCACAGCCCACGCCGCCGCAGTGTCGCGTCCCCACGCCATCCCGGCACAAGGCTCCTCCGCAAGGTGCTTCCTCGCAGCTCCGGTCCCCAGGCACCCCACAGATCTGCGGTGATGCCAATGGTGGACATGGCAGCTCAACACCCCATAATAGGGGGAGCCCCCCACGTCCCCCTCCATACCCCTATTTCACCACCACCACCGGCCCTGCTCTCACCTTCTCATTGATTCTGGCCACGCTGAGTCCCATCACCCGTTTCTGCACCTCCCGCAAGGATTTCCGTGCCGCGGCTGTGCCCCGGCGGAACGCGTTGCCCCGCTGCCGCAGCAGCCGCTCGGCCGCCCGCCGTGTGGCCTGTGCCCCGGTCAGCTGGCTGGCCGTGCTGTTGGCCACCACCTCTGCCCGCCGCGAGTCCTCCGCCGATGCCAGGATGCTGTGGTAAGACTCTGCGGACACCGGCATCAGGGTTTGGCTGGGATGGTGGCCACCGACCCCCCTCCGTCCCAGTCCTCACTGAGTGCTCTTACCACGGAATCCAGCCGCCGTCACGGTGCTGAGGAGGGTTTGGAGGTGGGAGGCAGTTCGGTTGAGACTCCCTAGCTCCTGGCTCAGCCTGGTTAGCCGGTCACGGTGCCGCACATCTGTCTGTGCCAGCTGATCCAGATGTTGCTCCAGTTCTTGGAGCTGCTTCCAGAAGTCGTCCAGCTCCATCCTTTGGGGGGGGTGGGAAGAAGGGTCTCAAGACTTTTTGCCGGACAAAAGGGGGCTCCCCCTCCCCAGCCCACTATGCCACACTTACCTGGTGCTGTCCAGCCACCCGGGCAGCTCATTGAGGAGGGAGCCACCGGGGCTGCCCGCTTCGCGCAGCAGCTGCTCCACACGTCCCAGCACCTCCTCCAGTGCCCGCAGGCGGCGGGGGCTGAGCGGGGGCACGGATCCCCCCTCCCGCAGCGCCCGCGCCTGCTCCCCCAGGCGCCGCAACCCGTCTTGCAGGCTGCCCAGGGCTGGATCCCAGCGCCCGAAGCAGGGGTGGCAGGGTGAGCAGCGGGGGAAGGCCTCCTGGTAGCCACGCTGGCAGCGGTCGCAGCGCAGCCCCCCGAATCCCGGCCGGCACTGGCACTGCCCGCTGGCCGGCTCACACTGCGGGCTCTCGGCGCCCAGCGGCTCGCACTCACAGGCTGCAGAGACAGGCAGTACATGTCCCAGCCTCCCCAGGGACCCTCATGTCCCCAGAGTGCCACCATGGCCCAAGTGTCACCATGTCTCCAGCATCCCACTGTGTCCCCCCGCATCTCCAGGGTCTCACCATGTACCCAAGGTCTACTATATCTCCACAATGCTACCATGTCCCCTGGGTCTTCTATGTCCCCAGCATCCCACTGTGCCTCTGGGGTCCCCCATGTCCCCAGGTGCCCATCATGTCCTCAGTATCCCACTACAGGCCCATGGTTGCCCATGCACGAAAGGCCCCATCACTCCCCATGATCTCACCATGTCCCCAAGATGTCTTGAGTGAGTCCCCAGAGACCCTCTTGTTGAGAGTTGAACCATGTCCCCAGACTCCCACCACATCCCTAGGGTCCCACCATGTCCCTAGGGTCCCACCATTTCCATAGAGTCCCACCATGCACCCAGGGTCCCTCCTTGACCACCTGTTTCCCCAAGAAACCCCATTTCTTGGGACCCCCATGTCCCCGGACACCCCCCATCCCCAGAGCCCCTGTCCCCTCGAGTCCCTGGGACGTGGCCCCACCTCGGCATTCCCGTTCAGGGTCTCCCCAGTGATGCTCTTGGCACTGGGAGCAGACACGGCCCCCAAAGCCTGGCCGGCACTGGCACTGCCCTGTCACCTGCAGCAAGAGCAGTGTGTTCAGCCGGTAGCTCACTCGGTGCCGGGAACGCAGCAGAGCCACGCCATGGGGCTGGGGTGTCCAGGTGCCGGGGGTCTTACCGCATCACAGGCAGGGTGCAGGGCATGTGTAGGGTGGCAGCCGCAGGGCTCACAGCCCCCTGGCCCCCCCAGGCTCCAGAAGTGGGGTGCACAGCGGTCGCAGCTCTTGCCCAGCACGTTGGGCCGGCAGGCGCAGGCGCCTGTGCCACGGTCACAGGTGCAGGTGCCAGCAGCACAGTGGGAGGCCAGGGTTCCCCGTGGGTCGCAGCCACAGCCTGCAGACAGCAGGGTGGCCGTGGAGGGAGTGGATTCATTCATACCCCCTGCCCAAGTGGTGATGCCTTGGGCCTGGCCCCAGCGCTCCAAAGCCCTCACCTGGCCACAAGCACACATTTGGCCCCAACCCCCTGGGTCCCAAAACCACACCCTGACCCAAATTCCTGCACCCTGACCAGCCCCTACCTCAGGCACAACCCCAAAGCCTTCCAACAGCCCCCCCAGGAGCCCCAAACCTCACCTGGCCCTCACCCCACCCAGCTCCAAACCCCCAAGCACCCCAAAACCTGCCCATCCCACCCCCCCTACACAACCCCAATTCCCCCCACATCACGATGCAGCCCCCCATCCTCAGCCCCGCCTTGAGCTCTTGCATCACTTCACACCCCCGACATCCCCAAAGCCTCTCATGGCCCCAGCCCCGGCACAGCCCCCAGCCCCACTCACGCCGGCAGCTGCGCTGCAGGGCATTGCCGTAGTAGCCAGGCTCGCAGTGGGCACAGCGGGGCCCGGTGGTGTGGTACAGGCAGCGCAGGCAGTGCCCCGTGCGGGGGTCACAGGCCCCCGGGTCGCTGGCATCGATGTTGTTGTTGCACTGGCAGGGCCGGCACACCCCCCCTTCTGTTTCTGGTGCCCCAAAGTAGCCGGGGGAGCAGCGGTCACAGCGGGGTCCTGCAGTGATGGGGGAGGTCATGGGTGATGGGGTCCCGCAGCCCCAGTGCTGGGGGTCCCCACTGCATGGTGCCTGTCCTGCCCCTCACCGGCGTATCCGGGCGCGCAGAGGCAGATGATTTGGTGAGTCTCCTCGTCAGCATGGCAGGCGCTGCCGTGGTAGTGCCGTGTGCCGGGGTAGCCGGGGCAGGGGCAGGGCCGGCACTGCTGCCCCGAGCCTAGCACTGGGTCCCCATAGTAACCATCCTGGCACCTGTGAGGATGAGAGGTGAGTGCCCCAAGGGTCAGTCCCATCCCATGCCATGCCATGCCGTGCCATGCCACGATATCCCATCTCACCCATCCCACTCCACTATCCCGTCCAACCTCAACCCATCATATCCCCTCCCATCCTATCAAACCCATTCCATCTCATCTCCTCATTTCATCCATCCCATCATATCCCATGCCATGCCATCTCATATCCCATTGCCATGCCCTCCAACCAGGCTCACCTCTCGCAGTGCCGACCAGCAGTGTGGTCGCGGCAGTGCAGGCAGCTGCCCGTCCGGGGGTCGCACTCCTCGGCGTGCCCGTTGCACTGGCAGGGCCGGCAGGCTGGGAAGCCCCAGTAGCCTGGCTGGCACTGGTCACACTGCCGGCCCACAGCACCGGGCTGGCACCGGCACTGCCCGCTCACTGCGTCGCAGAGCGGTGACACTGAGCCCTCTGGGGAGCAGGCACAGGCTGGGGGATGGCATGGCTGTGGTCAGGGACATGGGTGCAGGAACACAGGGATGGACAGATGGACAGATGGACAGACAGCATCCAGGGCATGCCCAACCCATGGGCTACAGAACTGGCCGGCTCATGTGGCCACACAGGTTGGCAGATGGATGGGTGGACAGACAGATGGGTGGGTGCAAGGCAGAGTGGTGCCCACCCTAGGCAGGAGCACAGGGCTTGGACAGAGGGAGGGATGGAGGGAGGAAAGAGGTAGGGGTGAACTGAAGGGGAACTGGGACCCAACCCACAGGCTGTAGGACAACAGGGCTGAGACGGACATATGCGTGGACAGACAGACAGACAAGTGAACAGGCAGACAGACAGCGAACCTAGGTCTGACAGCAGACGGACAGACAGACAGACAGGCAGCGGGATGCCCAGCTACTCACAGCTGCAGCCCAGAGGCCCGAAGCCATAGCTGCCCGGGGCGCAGCGGTCGCAGCGCCGGCCAAGGACGTGGGGCTTGCACTGGCACTGCCCTCCCTGTGCCTGGCACTCGCTGCTGCGGGAGCCCTGCGGGTCGCACTGGCAGGCTGGGGACAGCAGAGCCGGTGTGAGGCTGGGGCTGCCCTGCCCACATCCTGCCCTCACCCTGCCCACACCCTGCCCGCGCCCCATCACCACAGGCCATGGGCACAGCCCCATCCTGCCTGCACCAGGTGCCCCTGCCCACCTTCCACTGGGCACAGCCCCATCCCAACCCACCGCACCGGACGTGCTCCGAGCTCGTCCACTGCCCCAGGCACGTCCCCCGCGCGCGGCAGGTGCCCCCCACTCACGCAGCGCCCCGCCGTGCAGCAGGGCCGAGACGCTGCAGACCAGGCGGGCACAGGCCTGTGCCAGGGGAGACGGGGGGGCCATGCGAAATGCCTCCAGGCACTGGTACCGCTCCAGCTCCTCCCGGCGCGCCGCGGCTGCTGCCTCTGCACCGTGGAAGCCCGGCAGCTCTGACACCCGGGGCAGGAGCACCAGCTGTGCCAGGCAGTGGGAGAGGGAGAGGAGATGGGGACAATGAGACCTGGCCCCTGCTCCTGGGCTGGACCCATCTGCCCTGGGGCAACCCCAGCACCATCCACAGCCCCAGCTCCGCTGATACTCCTATCCAAACTGCCGCCCCCCCAGTACCCATATCCCCACCTCCATCTCTGTCGACATCCCAAAGACCAGCACCAACTCCATCAACATCCTCAGCCCCACTGATATTTCCTTTCTCATCCCCATTCCTACCTCCACCCCACACCCTTCCCCATCCCAAACAACCCCCTTCCCTTGTTCCATCCCCTCTTCCATCCTCATATCATCCCCATCCCCATTTCATCCCCTTTCCTTTTCCATCCCCATCCCTTTTCCCTTTCCCTTTCCTATCCCATCCCTTCCCATTCCCATCCCCATCCCATCCACACCTTGCCCCACATACAGACCCAGGTGAATGTCACTGCCTGCCCCAGTCCATGGCCCCCTGTCCCTGCCCATCACCCTATTTCTGGCCCAGGCACAGGCTGCAGTGGGACCCCCCTCACCGAGTCAATGAGGATGAAGGCACCGGGATGGCGCTGGGTGACGCCAGCCCGCTGAAGCCGCATGGTCACCTCGTAGGGGACGCTGGGCTCAAAGCAGAAGGGCCGGGACAGCAGCACGTACCTGTACAGAGGCAGGTTTTGGGGCACAGGCACCCCAGGTCTATGGGGACGGCCAGGGGACAGCAGCAGCACCCACCTCGTCCCTGTCCCCATTCCCATCCCTCACCTGGGTGTCAGGAGTGCTCCTGTTTCCATCCCTTGGTTCCGGGAGTGTGGCAGGGCTGTCCTTGTCCCTGTCCTGTCCAGATCCCTGTCCCCATCCCCACCCTATCCCCATCACCACCCTTATCCCACCCCAGCCCATCCCCACCCTCATCCCCTCCCCCAGCCCGTCCCCACCTCTGGCTGTGGGGCAGGCTCTCACGGTACATCTGCTCGGAGGGCAGAAGGTTCCCGCAGCGAGGGCTGGTGGGCAACACCTGGGAGCTGACGCTGACCACGGCCTCCCAGTCCTCGGTCGACTGTGGGGACAGGCCAGCTGGCATCAGGGCTGTGCCACGCCACCCGTGCCGCCGCCGCCCCCTGACCACAGCCATGCTCACCTCGGGCTCGTAGCGCAACAGCAGCTCGTAGTCCATGGGGTAGGGCACGTTGTCCACGCGGAAGGTCAGGCCGGCCCCGTCCCGCACCCGGGCAAACCCCGAGCCCGTCCACGTCACCATGTGCCCGGTGCTGTCCCGCACAACCTCCTCCACGTCCGGCTGGGCAGGGCACCGGCACAGTTCAGCCCCAGCCCCTGGCTCTGCCCCCTCGGTCACCCCCACCCCACAGCACCCTGCCATGCCCTGCTCCATGCCCCATCCTGCTCCCCCCCAACCCTGGGGCTCACCTTGGGGGGCTGCTGGCGGCTGCGGCGCGAAGGGGTGCGGGGCTGGGAGACATGGAGGGGGCTGCGCTGGTGCCGTAGGCGCCCCTTCCGCCCTCCCAGCTCCCCAGTGTCATACTCCAGGCAGTCCTGGGGCACCTCTGCCCGGATGGCACCCTGTGGGGATGGGGGGCCATGCACAGGGACAGCAGTGCACAGGGCACAGTGACAGCCACATGCGGGACAGGGTGACAGCCATGCATGGAGCATGGTGACAGCTGTGCACAAGCCCAGGCTGAGGATGCAGGGGACTCACCGGGAGCTGGGGGTGGCTGTGGCCATGGCCGGTGGCCTGCTCGGCCTCATAGGTGTAGTAGTCAAGTGGGGCACAGAAGAAGCCGGGCTGTACCTGGTCACATTGCCGCCCCATGAGGTGGGGACGGCAGGGACAAGCCCCATCCTCCATGGAGCACCTGGGGTGAAAGGTCCATCCCTCTGTCCATCCTTCTGTCTGGCCCTGTTCTTGTCTACAACCCCCTCCATCCCTGTCCCCATCCCTCCATCCCAGAGGATGCAGAATCTCCCCTCCATCCCTCCCTTCATCCAAGCCCCCCTGTATCTCCACAGCCTTGTCCCCATCCGTCCATCGATGTCCCTCTCCCTCCCTCCACACTTGACCCCCATTCCTGCCCCACTCCCACCCCCTGGTCCCCACGCCCCGCCGGGTGCTGTGCTTGGCCCCACCGGTTGCTGTAGGCTCCCCCGAAGTCACAGGCGCAGGGCCGGCAGCCCCCCACATCGTAGCTCAGGCCCCAGAACTCAGGCTGCAGTGAGAGGGGGAGGGTGTGGGGCAGGTGTGGGGCCAGCGCAGCCCTGGAGGGTGTCATGGGGCTGGGAACAGCCAGGGAACACGGTGTGGGGCTGGCTGGGCACTCACCACGCACTGGCTGCAGGACCGCCCGGCCACGAAGCGCTTGCAGTAGCAGTCTCCGCTGATGGGGTCGCAGGGGGAGCTGCCCGCCACCGTGCCCCGTGGGTCACACCTGCATGCTGCCCCCCACACGTGCACGTACCCCAAATGTGAGGGGCTGCCATGTGGCATTGCAGTCTATAGGCTTCCTGTCCCTCCTTCCCCATCCCGGGTCCTTCCATCCCCATCCCTCCATCCCCATCCCTCCACCCCACATCCCTCCATCCTCATCCCTCCACCCCACATCCCTCCATCATCCCTCTGTCCCCATCCCGCCACCCCACATCCTCCCGTGCCCATCCCTGGGTCCCGGCTCACGCTGGCAGCCCTGCGGGTCGCCGTGGCTGAGGCCATAGGCACCGTGCCGGCAGCGGTCGCAGCGGGGACCGGCCACGTTCTCCTTGCAGCGGCACTGCCCTGCGATCATGCCCAGCGCCATGTCCGTGTGCCCATCGCAGGCACCTCCGTCCAGTGAGCCCGCCGGGTCGCAGTCGCATGCTGCCAAGAGAGAGACCGTGGGCACTGGGAGCCATGGGGCTGAGGCTGGTGGCACTGGGAGCTGTGGGGCTGGGCTCCTGGGGGCACTCACGGGTGCAGGCAGTGGGAGAGCGGATGTCAGAGCGGGGGTCCCGGTAGTAGAAGGGCTTGCAGAGGTGGCAGTGGCGGCCCATGGTGTTGTGCTGGCAGTCGTCACACACAGCCCCGCTGGTGTTGCCGGTGGCCAGGAAGACAGCCATGTCGAAGTGGCACCGCCGCGAGTGCTCGTTGCAGTCGCACCCTGTGGGGACGGCACCGCAGCACAACATCCAGCACCCCAATCCCAGCAGGCACCACCCCCAGGAATCCCACACTCCAGCAGGATACCCCCCAGATCACAGCCTGCACCACCCCGACCTCCCCAAAACCCCAACCCCGCGTGCAGCACCCCCAACCCCAAAGCATGGCATGCAGGACCCTCAACCCCCAGCCCCAAGCCAGAGTCCCTGGAGTGCTGAACCCCCCATACATGATACACAGGACCCTCATTGCCCCAGCCTGTCCCGTGGGACCCCCAAGGCCCCTGGCACAGTGGGATGCTGGGGTGGGGCACTCACGGCGGCAGGCGTTGGTGCTGGAGCCCTCGGCCGGGCGCCAGGGCAGGTCGTGGTAGAAGTCCTCGCAGCGCTCGCAGTTCAGCCCCTGCGTGTGGTGCTTGCAGACACAGCGCCCGTGGATCTGGTGAGGAAACACCCAGCTCAGCGTGGCCAGCGGGTCCCCAGGGACCCCACGTCACGCCAGCGGTTACGTGCCCCTCACCATGCCGGGGACGTCGGACGCCGGGGCGCCCGGTGCTGGGGCGCAGTGGGCAGCATGGCCGTGGCAGAAGCAGCTCCCACGCAGCACCAGCTCATCCACAGCGTAGTAGTACTTGTGCAGCACCTCCCGCCGCGTGTCCAGCAGGTTGTCCCCCAGCGTGTGCAGCTTGGTGAGGTTCACCCGCAGGTTGGTGACGCGCAGCAGGTCTGGGAGGGGGGGAATTGCGGGGTGGCACCATCAGCACCCACCCTACAGCCTGCTGACACCACGACCCTGGCACCCCTGGCCACGCACCCTGGATGTCCGGGCTGTAGGGATCTGCCACAGGGATGGAGGGGTCTAGCACCTTGAAGATGACCTGTGGGGAAGGAAGGAGTGGGTGAGCCCAGCTCCCCCAAGCTCCCCAGCCCTCCCTCAGAGCTGCCCTGGCCCCAGGTACCTCCCCATGGCTGGAGGGCTCGATCTCGGAGTAGCGCTGATCGCACAGCACCTCGTCCACCCGCCCTGAGGGCTGGACGGGGACACCAGGGAAGAGCTTGGAGCAGTTGTAGGCGAAGTAGCGATAGACCTTCCAGCTGCGCCCGAAGTCGGCCGAGCGCTCCACCAGCATGGCCGCGGGGCGGAAGGTCTGTGGAACACCCAGTTGGGATGGGGGCCGGCCCCACAGCCCCCATGGGTCTGTCCCATCCTTTCCCACCCCATCCTGGGGCACCCACGTGCCAGGACCCACCTTGAACTTCATGATAAGGTGGGTGAAGTGGAACTCGCCCTCCAGGTCCAGGCGGATGCTGACATGCTCCATGCCTGTGGGGTACGGAGGGGTGATGGCCGAGGATGGGGTAGGGCCCCCCCAAGCCGTACAGCCCCAGGGCACACACATATGGGGGCAGCCCTGCTCCCGCTCCTGCCTCACCGTTCTCCGACTGCCACCAGGTCCGCTGGCCAGAGGGGCCGCTCAGGTAAATGACATTCTCGATGCGGTGGCTCTCAGGCAGCGACGGGTCCCGCGAGTCGCAGGTGAAGCATTTCTCTGAGTCCTGTGCCAATGGGCAGCACCGTCAGGGGTGGGGAGCTCTATAGCCTACACCGGTGCCTGGCTGTGCCAGGGCCATGCCGGGGCCGTGCGGGCTCACCTGGAGGTGGCTGACGATGCAGTATTCCTGGGGCCCGTCCAGCCCACAGGTGGAGGTGGCACTCAGGCGGGGGGCTCGCCCCACCAGCAGGTTCCCCGTGGCAGGGTAGCAGCTGCCATGGGTGCAGCTGTGGTTTGGGTCAGGCTCCTGCCAGCACCCTGCTGCTGGCACCCCCGCTGCAGGGAGCACAAGGGCACAGGCTGGGGGGTTCCACCAGACAGGGCCCTGAGGCACCCCCTGTCTCCCCACGCACCCCAGACGGCACCCACCCCACCCCCAGCCATCCCATCCCTGCATCCCGACCCACTGATGCAGCACAAAGCTCCGTGACCCGGAAAGGTGCTGGCAGCGGTGCCGAGGCCTCGTGACCGGGGGGCAGGGAGCAGGGCCAGGCAGGCAGCGGGGGTGAGCAGGGGGCTGGTGGCCGCAGGGCCAGAGAGGCCAGGCAAGGGGGGGGCTGCCCATGCCCCTGGGGGGCCAGGCAGTGCTGGGGAGAGCTGGGAGCCAGGTCAGGCGCTCACTAATCCCACCAGGGCTCAGCGCAGCCCGGATTCCCTGCTGGGATTTGTGGCTGCAGCTGGCCGGGGAGCATCGCCATCGCTACTGCCTCCAGCACCCGGCACCCTCCATCTGGGCTGGGGTCCCGGGACCACTGCAGCCCCATGAGTGCACAGGGTGCCCCACTAAGGCCAGTGCTTACCCAGGAGGAGACCAAGCACCAGAAGGTCCATGAGTAGCCGTGGGCTCTGCCTGGGGGGAGACAGACACATGGGGTACAGTATGGGGCGGAGTGCAGCTGGGTTTGGGCACAGCCTTGCACCCCGGGGTGCCCCCACCCAGCTTGGGCACGGCAGCGCACCCCCAGAACAGCGCTGGGAAGCAGGGTCAGATGGGGCAGCTGGGTCCCAAAGTTCCTGGGAGTGGGACCCAGTGCCCACCCCTATGGCTGTGCCCCAGGGGCTCTGCAGCAGACAGACCCGAGCACACGGCCGTGCCATGCACCCCCAGACTCTGCACGGTTTGTACCGAGCCCCATCCTCCCCTGCTCGGGGCGGATCCGTCCCTCCGGGTGTCAGTGGTGTCCCTGGGGGGTCCCAGCGCCAGGGCAGGGCTAGCTGGGGAGGGGAGCCAGGAGCACCGGAGCCGCCTGGGCGAAGCATCCCTGCCGCTGGCTGGGGTCCCGCTGTTAAATTTAGGCTGGAGCTGTCTTTTGTGCTTCCTTCTCTCCCGGTACCGCCCGCTTCCAGCCTCCCAAGGGCTGGATCAAAGCCTGACCCCAGCGCTGCCCAGAAAACATCTTTCCTGTCCCCGCGCAGGAGCCGGCCAGGGACAGGGGGGCTCAGAGTGGCGGGGGAGGGGGGAAACCACGACTCTGCCCTGCCACCGACCCCACTCGAAGCCGCGCCAAAGCGGTGGGCGAGGCGACGCGGGGCCGTGTGCTGGCGAGGGGGTGCCCGAGCCCCCCATACCTGCTGTCCTGCGGCGTCCAGCGGGCTGGCGGTGCCGAGGCCGGGGGGGCGAGGGCAGCGCAGGGTCCCACTGACCATGCGGGGCTGGGCGCACAGAAATGAGCCGGGGCGAGGGCGGCGATGGGATGGCGGCGGCCGGCGGGTCCCCCCCCCCTCCCCTTTCCCCGCGCACGATTCTTATTCAAATGGGCTGCCCGCTGAAAGGGACGGCGGTCTCCAAGCTACGGGAATGTCACTGCCGATTCCTTCTGCCTGGAGGCCCCCGCCGCCCGCCCGCCCGTAGAGGCCAGGCCGGCCAGGCGTCGGCAGCCACGGCACGCCCCGGGCCCCGGGCAGCACGGCGAACAAAAGGGTGCCTCGTGGGCCGGCGAGGCACCGGCGCCGCGTTCCCCAGGCTCCCGGCACGGCACGGCAGGAACGCGGCATGCGGGGCAGCGTGGCAGGATGGGTGCCCGACGCTCCAGGAACCAGCCAGCGCAGCAGCACTGGGGGGGAGGGGGTGGGGGGTACCATGGCACTGCTTTTTGCCCCACCTGGGGATGCCCAGTAGGGTTGCACTGTGGAACCGTGCCGGGCATCTGCCCATGCCGGGAGTTTGCCCGGGCACAGCAATGGTGCTGGCAGCTGGGCACATCCCTCCCGACGGACACGGCCCTCCCCACCACTATGGCTCCCTGGGCAAAGTCCAGCACGCACCAGCCCCGGGAAGTGCACTGTGGGCGCGGGGCGACGCAGCACGGCTCTCCCGAGGGACCCCACGCCCCTTCCTTGTGTGCCACCTTGTAGGGCTGCCGGCACCAGGCTGTGCCCCAGGGCTGTGCGGTGCCCCTGGGCTACCCGCAGGCATGCGGCTCCTACCTGTGCCTGTGGGGCCTGTGGGGCTGGGTGGGTGGCCCGTGGCCCGAGCGGGCTGCAGAGTCGTTTGGCTCAGCCCGTTGGGCTCCGCTGGGCTCGGCTGCTGTTCCTGGAAGAGGGCGGCCGGCGCCTGTCTCCTCCTCCGCAGCCGTGCCAGGGGAGGGGAGGGACCTGCCTGCACCCAGCTTCAACCGAGGTGAGGGAGAGGCCAGGTAGGAGCCGGCGGTGGCCCACGCATGGCACAGCAGCCGTGGCTCGTGCCTGGGCTGGCCAGGAGCTGGCACAGCGTCACCACAGGGCTGCCATGCCCGCTCATGCGGCACGTGGGGGGACAGGCAGCCTGGCTGGGACTTGCCCTGCTCCGCGTGGGCCCGTCTGTGCCGATTCAGGGCACGTCTCCAGCAGCGGAACGGGGACCCTGGGGCAGCATGGCAACCGGCCGTGCTTCACCGGCACCCGTGCCAGATGGATCCTGCTCCACCCCCCCCCGTGCTGGCACTGCCGCATCACCATGCCCTGATCCAGGGCCCCACTCACCCCGTGCCGATCGGTGCTGCCTGGGATCCTTCGGACCAGCCAGGCCAGGTGCTGAGCTGGCAGTACTGGAGCTCTGCAGGGAACACGGTCACGTACCGGGGCCAGGCTGGGCAGAGACCTCGCTGTCACACAAGGATGGTGCCTTTTATTATCCGAGGCCGAAGGAAGGAAGAGGAGCCGCATGGTCCCCACGCCAAGGCTGTGCTCTGGCCGCCCGCCGGCAAGCAAGGTCATGGGCAGACCAAGCAGCAGGTCCCAGGCTGCCGGCCATTCCGGCCCAAACCTGTGTCCCCAGGGTCACCCTGACACAGCACAGGCTGGTCCCACGCATCTCAGCAGGGTGAGGGATGCTGCGGGTACTGGGAAACCTGGAGAAAGGGCAGGGATGTCCCCAGCCAGGCTCTGGCAGCCAGACACCTCCTGGGCTAGGAGAGCTGGCAGGAGATGAGTGATAAAGAGCCATTAGCACTAGCCAGCTACTGTGCCGGGATCGAAGGGATCTTGCCAAGCAAACCTTGTCTGCTCCCAGGAGATCCTCAGTGGCCTGACAGGAACCACTGTAACAGGATCTCAGGCCTTGAAAAGCAAGAGGAAAGCGGGAGGGACGGCTCCTCAGCCAGATCTGAGGGCCAAGTGAGGTGTCCCAGCCCGAGTTCAGGCACCTCCTGGCTCTGCGAAGGCTGCTCAGACTCCCCAGCCAAGCTGCAGACCCCTCAGCTGCCCCCCAGCTGAATGCGTGGGGGTGGCCCATGTCTGCCCAGGGAGATGACATGCCTGGGGGCAGCTCCGCTGACCGGAGATGTGTCGGCAGCTCTGCCACAGCCCTCTAGCACCAGCGTTCCAAAGCTGCGGAGCAGCCCCCGTTCCCTTTGGTGCCCACAGCCTCTCCTCCACCAGCAGCTTCCCACAGCCATCAAAACACTTTCACTGCTGTGAGCAGAGAGGCTCAGAGGGGCAGCAGTGGGAGCCAGCACTGCTCACAGCTTTGGGGCATGCAGGGGAGGGCCCCCCCAAACCCCAGCAGAGCCTCTCACGCCTGGCCAGTCCGGCTTGGACAGACTTCAGTGCGCTCAGTGGCTCAGTGGGTGGCCGACGCTTCCTCAACACCCTCTGCAGTGGGAGCACCACTTAACCCTTATTGGGGAAGGGGTGCCGGCACTGGAGCCGGTGTCTGCCTGTGCCCACGGTCCCACCACCGTTACCGTGGGTCAGTGTGCCGACAGCCCCACAGCACACACCGGATCGGGATCACAGCCGGGCAGAACACCACCGCTGCTGAATCAGGCGGCCTCACGGTGCCAGCTGCAGAACGGGAGCACCGGGGAGCAGACGGAGGGTGGGCAGGCAGCAGGAGTTGGCAGAGCACCTGCCAGTGCAGCATCAACCCAGCATGTTTCTAGGAACTAACCTGGAATGCAGATTTAATCCAGTTTATACCAGTTTAGCACCAGTGGCACTCATCTGGAGCATTTCCCATCCCGAGCCAGGCATTCTTTAAGGAGGCTTGCTTAAGTCCAAACCTCACTGGGGGGAACTGAGGCGAAGAGGTGGTGGTGGTCAGCAGAGCGTGCCCCACGCAGCGGTGGGACACACAAGAGATGCCATTCCACTGAGCTGGGCTGGCAGGAGCGGCGTGTCGGGGCCCGAAGAAAAGCTGGACACACTGAGCGGTTCTGAGCACCATTTTACTGAAGGGCTGGACACCTGCTAGGACTTCATAACAAAAAGTTCACTTCATTTAAGGAAAAAAAAATAATAAAAGAGACAGTCTGGTTTTTGTCCCGTTCCCTCCGAAGAGTGGAATAATGCTAACACTGCCTTTTCACTAAACAATGCCATTCCAAAATATACAACACGGAGTGTGGAGCAGCCCAGCCTCATATTAAACATTAAATATTAATAGAGCTTCGGAAACATTCTACACAAACAAATGAAACAGTATAAAGTTCACTCAAGAACAAGATGGTCAGTTGTAAATTCATTGTACAAAAGGGTGTTACTCGCCCTCCCGTGGGCTGCAGTCGCTGCTGCCCAACCGTCCCCCTGGAACACTGGGGGATGCCCATGGCAGAGCTGGCAGTGCCAGGCCCAGCCAGAGCAGATGTTTGGCAGAGACAAACATTCAGGGGCTAGCAGTGCCCAGCCAGAGCCCTCGCATCCCTCAGAGCGGCTGCTGTGCCTCTGTTCGGGAAATGCCACTCCTGGGGAGTGCTGCACTGGGAATTGGGAGGGAACAGCATCACGTGCCACCCCTTCCCTGCCATAAATGCCAACACAAGGCTTGGTTTTGTCCCGTCCCAGGCCTGGGCAGGGCAGGGGAGCAGAGGCAGGAGAGGAGGTATTTCCAGGGGTGGCTCTGCAGCGCTTTCTCTTTGACAGCAGCACCACATGGCTGGCTGTGCCTGTGTGCATCACCAGACTCTCACAGGGGCTGCCTGGAGCACAGGAACAGAAAGGGCTAATTAAGACAACAAGGAGAGTCCCAGACCGTAATAAGGCCTTTAGGGGACTCCCTGGGGCAAGGCCTAATCCTCCCCGCAGGGAAAGGTATTTCAGATGCCCGAAGAGGAAGTACTACCCCCTGTGAGGGCATCCAGAGGGTACAAGGCTGCATGCACAGGGAGGGCTAGGGAGCAGCTTGTATCCCCCCCTCTAGCCACCTGGGCAAAGCCAGTTTGTGCAACTGGTGAAGGCTGGAAACCAGCCCCTCACCGTGGCACAGAGCCTGTGGCACCACTGCCTATGTAGCGCTGTCAGAGGGGCAGGATGGGCTCTGTCAGATGGGCAGGGATGGAGGAAGTGCTACTGGTACGCCACAGAGCCACGTCCCCGGTGGGTGGATCTGCCGCAGCAGCTGGCCAGCCAGGCACCGACGTCTTTGGTTTCCCCTCACCCCAGCTTCTTGCTGCTTCACTAGACCTCCTCAGTCATCCTAAGCAGAGTGAGGGGTCTGGCCTCAGCACCCCAGCTTTGGAGGCAGCAGCTGGCCGAGGTGCAAGCGCCAGCAGTGTCAAATCTACATCCACAGACAGGGCTCACTCGGGGCTGGCCCTGCCCTGCTGCCCCTCTCCACGGATTGTGCCAGCCCACCCAGCTCGCAACGCCATGGGCTGCAGTAGTGTCAAGGAGGTGTGAGATGTCCCAGAACAGCCCTGGGAGCAAATGGGCCAGTGCTGTTACGAAGCCTGACACAGAAACTGCCAACCTGCCTGAGCAGCAGATGCTCCACACAGCTCAGCAACAACCCTGCCAACCACAGCTCCAACAAGGATCCTCCCACCTAAACCTGACAAGCTCGTGCCACTGTCCATCCGCAGCAGAGACAAACCTGCCCTCCATCCCCACGTGTCCCTTGTGCTGTGGCCAAAGGCCCAGCTCCTACACAGGGCAGGGAACTCAGACCCAAGGGGGAGAGCAGCTGGAGAGGCTGTACCCCCAAACACGCTGGCAAGGTCTGGCCGTGAACACAGCACAGGTGACAGGTACCCAACTACATGAGTGCTCGCAGCACTCCTCATACCCAAATACCACTAGTGGGCTACAAAACAGGAGTAACAAAATAATCCCTTCTTATTCTCCAGAAAAGTGCTTAAGAAATTCTGTACAAGGATCACTATGGCAGCTGGCTCTGCGGGGCAAGGTGGGGGGGGAGGCAAAGAGTTCGGAAGCACCACGCTACATGGCTTGCAGGGAAGAGGCCAAGGAGAAACTTCTCCAGCTGAATGTAGTGGCAGAAGGTGAAACATGATCACAGTGGACATGAGATTCAAAACATTTCTCTATCAATTAACAATGTGGTTGCAACTGGTGTTTGATGTCAGCTTCCCCTTCAGCTGCCTGTGGGACAAGCTGCTCTCCCCACGGACCTCGCTGACGGATATCTGAAGCGCGCAGGAAGCTCAAGGACCTTGTCTGGTGGAGGTGAAGCATAAACTCTCTCTTCTTGGCAGCTGAATAAAGGCAGGAATGATTTCCACAAAATCAGCCGGAAGATCAGCCCTCTGACAGCTGGCTGAATCATTTCTAGAAGTGACAGTGGCACAAACCCATGAGGTAAAAGCATTCCTACCAGCCTTCAAAGCTCTCGGCTGTCCTGGGGCCCAGGAACAGCACAGGCCAGGTTAGGCACTTGGATGAATTCAAAGTGACTAATACAGGAACAGGCCTGAACGAGCCGCACACAGCGCGCTCAGCAGAGGCCACGCGACTCTGTGCCCTGCCTGCTGCGGCTGCAAAGATCCCCGGAAGGCAAGTGTTCCTCCACTGTCACAGAACAGCACAGGGTGGGAGGGACGTCAGAGGGAGATCTCTAGTTAGATCAGGTCTTAGATATGGTTTGACCAAACCCTTCCACAGCACAGCCCCTTCTGCAGCCTCCTGCGCATCAGTGCCGAAGGCCTGGAGCACCCGCACCCTGCCATGAGACGAAGGACGGCAGAGCCAACCACCAACAGGCTGCAGGCACCAGATTCCCTGGGAAACTGCAGGCAGGCAGGAGCTGCCAACACTGGCACCAGGGGCTGCAAAGCCCCTCTGTGAGTAACAAGCTGCAATCCTTCTGGTGAAATTCCCAAACCGCCTGCAAGGGGTTAGAGGAGATGTGAGAAGGGCAGGAGTTGAGCTCCTGCGTCTCAGGGGCCCTACAGTCTGCTGGAGACCTGCAGAGGGGCTGACAGACTGGACTGATGATGGGCGAGTCCCTGAGCACAGAGCTGCAGGGTACTCACTTCCCTGGCAGGAGCCTCAGTGACACAGCAGCGTTCCTTAATGCTTGCCTCTCCATGAGGAGCAGAAGACCCCTTGCTGGTGGCCTGGGAAGGACACCGGGGTGAGGCAATGCCACCAAGCATTCACAGAACACAGCTGAGTGCCTGGAAAGGCACAGCAGCACTAAGGCAGTTTAGTTCTGCTGGATGTGTTAAGCAACAAGATGAGCCAAGTCCTTGGAAAACGAAGACCCAAGCTGTGAAAGACAAGGGATGACAGAGCAGGGAGGCAGGCAGAGTGCAGCAGAGGGGAAAAAAGACAACGAAGAGGAGGGAGACGTGACCTGCTAAGCTTGCCTCAGGTACTCAGCTCAGGCTAGAGAAAAAGCAACCTCGACCCAAATTCAGCCCTCGTGATGCAGGGCTGTTTTTCCCACCGGAGGCCAGACGCTCAGCTGGGATGTCTGTGCTGCAAGAGGCTCCAGAGACAGCTCTCAGTGCCCTTATATGGGGCTGGGAAGAGGGGAAGCCGCCGAGCAGCCTGTCACACAGCAATGCCACAGTTCAGAGCCCTCCTCTGGAAACAGCCAAAAAGAGAAAGTCCAGCGCAAGACTTCCAGACCTGGCATTTGAGAGCGTGGGAATGAGAAAGGTCTGAGGGATGGGAACAAAAGGTACAAAGCAATTTTTGGCTGGTTAACAGTGATGGAGGGTTCCTGTTCATCCAGCATCTTGTCAGGACAGGGAACTCTCTGCCAGGGTGTTTTAAAACACAGAAGCAGAAGAAAATATTTCCTCCTCCTCTGCAGCCAACCAGCGGCATTCACAGGTCAGTCTCAAACACTGCAAGCTGTGATCTCTGACAGCAGCTCAGATACACACCTAAAACCACACAGAACCACAGCACGGGATTCCAAGCCTGCAATCATCCCCCAAGGGAGAACCTCCACCCTGCTCTACCTGAGCACACCAGCTGTGCCTCAGGATGCCCAGACTCCCTGTCCTCTTACTCACTCACTCACTCACAAACCTCCTCTCTCCTCTCTGAGTCACGGTTTTCCTCTCTGAGCTGGGGATCAGACACTGACCCTTTTTACAAAGCACTGAAACCCAGCCAGGTGCTAGGGAGGGGCTGAAACGTAAGGAGATAGGGCTTCCCAGGGGAGCCAATGTCCACAGAGATTACTAGGTCAGAAACTGTTGTTTTGAGCTAGTAAGGGAATGAGTGGATTACCCGCCCACTGCCCGTACGGCAGCGCAGAGCCAGCCCCCTGCCCGGCCAGACGCCGCTCCCGCTGCAGCCCGGGCTGCCCCGTTCTGCTTTTGCAGTGTCCCACCGAGATCACCGGTGACAGCCCCGACCGCTCCACCGTGGTGCTCCTCCCGGAGCTCGCAGACGCCTCCCTGCAGAGAGCAGAGCCGGCCTCCACCAGCGCACAGCCCCCGCTCCCATCCACCAGCGGCCCCTGCTAACACGGCCATCTGCAGCGGTCCCGTAGTGCCTCCTGGGGATAGGCAGAGCCTGCGCTCCGGGAGCTTTCACACCTGCCACACACCTTCTCACAACATCCCAGACTGCACAGCAAAGCTGTCACCCGTCGCAACACGGTGCTGATCTCCCCTCCTACTGCTTCACCCCCACAAACTGACAGAAAGAAAAACTCCATGATTAAATGCCAGCAAACATCCTCTCAACCCTGCTGCCTTTCTGCTTTAATCCAGGCCCAAAAACCCCACTGAGCTCTGGGAAGATGTACCTAACACATTCCAACACAGCCCATGCCTCTTCTCCCAGCTCTCAGAACCTGCTCCTGAAACACCCAGCAGCAGGAGAGCAGCTACACAGCAGGCAGGTCTCTTGATGCAATTCTTATTAACAGCTCCAGCCCTCTGGCTCTAGCAGCCACGCTCACGTTCTGCATTTGCACCCGGGGCACAGGAGATTGGAGCAACACTGGGGGCTGGGAGGGAATGGCTCTTTGCAGGCAAACCCTGCTGTGAGTTCAGAGCTGCTGCTACCAGCAAACGGAGGAGGCACCTCCAGACGTCAGGCAGGCTTGCAGGCAGCAGCCCAGTAACACTCCCCCACTCTTACGCAGAGGTAATACCGAAAATATGATTAAAAACTATAGTCAACTATCAGCTGGCAGTTCTCCAAATTGCTTGGCCTTTCTGGAGACAAACAAGTGGCTCTAGCTCTGCCTGCCTCTGAGCTGCTCGAGAGAGAGCCCAGAACAGACTGTCACAACACTGAGTCACAAAGAAATCCTGGCACCTTTCAACAAAAGACTGGCTGAAGGGGAGGGGGAACAAAAGCTATTGAACCCAATCCCAGAGGGATGGAAGAAGTGCATTTTCCCACAGTTCCTGGGCCATATGCACATATATGGATATATAGATATATAGATAATAAAGTTATAAAATTTGATGAAAATAAAACCAGTAAATGTACAGCTTGAAAAAAGAGTGCTATCACAGTGCATCTATGTCATGAGAAAGTCCCGTGCTCTGGCCCAGCACGAGAGCGCGGGCAGCTCTGAAGAGCGCCCGTGGGAAGCCAGCCCTCTCCCCTGCTCGGCTCACCGCAGGCGAGAGGCCCCGTCCCACATTCCCCAAGAGGTTGTTGTATTTCTGCAGTCAGTTCTGCATAGCAGTGGCAGACAGGCAGAAACAGCACCAGGGCAGGCTGCTCCGTCTGCAGGTTAATCGACACATCGGCACCCGGCACCAGAGATCCAGAGTTGCTCTTCAAACTTCTCCACATTCCGGTGCCGGGCTCCTGTTTATTTACTTACAAAAATAAATAAGTGACAGAGTGAAGAAACTCTCAGGGGACGCTGTGAGAGTGGGACAAGGGCTGAATTCGGATCACAGGGGACAGGTTGACCCTAAGAATCTTCTGTGCTCTCCTCCTTACTTCATCATCTGAAGAAGAGTTGCCCACCTTGATGGCCCGGAATTTCAGCAGGTTCAAAGTGGTCTGAGCCCGTCGGGATTTATTTCGGACAGGAATGGTATTTATTTTCTTCCTCTGCGGTGCCTCTCTTGCCTCCATAGTTCTTCTCCTCTTCTGCCCAACGATCTCCCGGTAACTGTTGCTGTCCTTCCACTCTG
Organism: Gallinula chloropus; assembly: GCF_964237585.1. Lineage (NCBI taxonomy): Eukaryota > Metazoa > Chordata > Aves > Gruiformes > Rallidae > Gallinula > Gallinula chloropus. The sequence goes on from NC_140097.1 coordinate 10,156,913, forward strand.
GTTTTCCCAACAGAGGTTCCTTATCTTTGATTTTCAAGGTCTTGGCCTGGGGTGCTGCGGTGCAGCCCTGGGATGAGCTGCCTGTGACTCTCCCGTTGAGGACCCCGGAGGCTTTGCAGGCGTTGCTCTCCTGCAGCACTCCGCCCTTTGGTCCCTTCAGCCGATTTAAAGCGAGGGCGGCCGGATCCGGTGCTTTCTTGACCGAACGCTTGTACCCTTTGCCTTCTCTCACTTTAGTGTTCCTGCCGGCAGAAAACCGCCTCGGCTGACCCGAAGCCTTGAGGAGTTTCAGGTCCGAGCGCGAGATCCCGAGACGCCCTCGTGTGCAGCTGGACTCCAAACAGGCGGCGGTAGTTTCCAGCGGCACCAGAGCTTCCAGCACCACCGACAGTCTCACGGCGGGATACACGTCCGGATACATGCCTGCCGGGAAGCCCACCGCCGCAGCCCTGGATGTGCCGGATCTCCTCTGCTTCAAGGAGCTCAAGAGGAGGTTCGTGGAATCCCCTTTAGGGATGGGCTGAGCAGAGACTTGCGAAGAGTTGACCAAAACGCTGGTGGGCGAAGCAGACACCTTCGCCAGAGCCGCGGTGTTTCTGGCCGGGCTCTTGGCGGACTCGGCGGCGGTGGCACAGCCGTGTGGGGAGCTCTCCTTTGCCTGAGCGGGCGTGTCTGCCGTGCAGGAGCTGTACCCATACACATCCTTACTCCTCAGGATGGTGGGCTGGTAGCCTTCCTCCTTCAGGCTCTGAAGGAAGGCCACCAGCTGGGTCTCTGTGTCCGAAAGGTCCTTGGACATGGGGTTGAACACTCGCAGGGCTTCCTCCAGCACTTTCTGTCCTGCAGAAGTAATTCTCGACCAGGAATGGACAGCTTTTTCTTCCACATTGTTCGCTGCAATATTCATGGCATTAGGCAAGCAGGCACTCCAAAAAGGTCCAAATTACTGGAAAAACAACCCTCAACACCACAAAAGGAGAGAGAAGATAAGTTAGCTGACAGCAACTGAAGTCATCTTGCATTTTTAAGCAGGGAGCTGGAACCGTTAAGCCCAGTCTCAGCTACTCACAGACACTGCGCTAGACTCTGGGCATAACCCAAGTTAGAAGCGTCATCAAGAAAATCCCATCACTGATTTATCCCTGGGGTAAAACTAAAATATCTCTGGCAGAACTATCCTCACACCTAAACAAAGGTTTCAGGCAATCCCAACCAACCCATCCCAAGGTGAAAGGTTCCAGTGAAAGGGTTTCAATCTTCCTAGCAAAATCTGCAGCTTGTTTCCAGTTTGAGTTTGACATATCCCAGCTATGGGTAACCTCAGGTAATCTCATTTTCCCTCAGTAAAGCAGGCCTTCAATGAACCCTCTCCCTGTGCACGATCCAGCCACCTCAGCAGTAAGCAGCCTGAGCACCTCCAATCTATCCCAGCATCACGTTCCATTTTTTTCAGCTTCCTAATTGACTCTGCTCAAAAATTGATTCTGAGTCCCTGCCAAAATGGCATCATCCTCTCAAAAGACCTGACAGCAGAGCTGGAGGCTACTTCAGTCGTGCTTCACTGGTGCTGAACCACTGTGGGCAAGACAACACCGCTCCTTGCTGTTCTCTTGTTTGAATAATGGTCTGCAACTTGCTGTCACAGCAAACTGGTGTTGATCCAAGGGCATTCACTGCCAAGTGAAGAGGAAGCAGGAAATTCAAGCAGGGCAACATGAAGGAAACACACATCACCCGGGCCAAGCACACAATGGCCCCAGGGACAATACTGGGATCATGCTCAGGGCGTTTACACAGCTGTCTGCCCGGGATAAAAGCACTAATTATTGCTTTAAATAAATAATTAAAAAAAAAAAATAAGGCACCAAAGAGCAGTCCAGGCAGGACTTTGTGATGAACCCGGGAGAACTCCAATCCTCTCATGCTGAGCTGGTGACCCCGGCCAGCTCTGCAGCTGGCTGCTGCACTGAGGAGTTACAAAATCTGTAGCTTCATTGATATCCCCTCGAAATAACGAGGAGGATTGAGTGAAAAACCCTTTTCAGGGAAAGGCAGAAGGTGTCAGAGACACTACCGGAGAGGGCAGCGCCCAAGAAAGCTGTGATGGAAAAGTCAGTGCCTGAGCAGACAGAGCAAGGAGCTCCTCATGTCCAACGTTCCTCAGGGAACTCTGCTTTCACCGGCAATGCCGGAGCCTGGGAATGCCGGCCCCGGGCTGGCTGCTGCTGGCTGCACAAGCAGGGAAGAGAAGACACAAGCCAAAAGCCGTCGCAGAAGGGGAAGCACAGGTCAGCGGGGGGAGTAAGAGCCTCCACATGACAGCCTAATCTCAGTCAAGTGTTCTGCAGACGTCAGGGCAGAAGAGGGATTTGGAGGAGGACAGCGCAGTTGTTCTGCGGTAAGCAGGGGATCTCCCACGGAGGAGGGGGAGGCAGGCAGGGGAGCGCTCTGAGATCCCTGAGATTTGCCACCTCCAAAGTGAAGGAAGGAGCGGGAGCAGCGAAGGCAGCAAGGATGTAAAGCTTAATCCTGATCAGGTAGAGAGGGAGAAGCCAATGGAGAAGCACAAGTAACAGCGTGCACTCAGCAGGCTGCAAAACGCTTCGTCTTCTGTCTGCAGCAAGGCCAGGAACAGCCAGGGCACCTTAAGGGGTATTTTGACGTTGAACAGGGAGGCTGTGACATCTGGTCAGGGGCAGAACCTCTCAACATCACTTCACTCGGTCTTGTTTGGTGCAGTTCAAGTTGTACTAGGAGCCAAAGCTGGCCACAAGCAGGCACAGCCCCAGTCTGTCCACCCAAGAGCAAGTACCCCCTCACTTGACACACTACTGGGGGACATACCCTGACTAAAGCGCTGGCACGGCCCTCACACAATGCCGGAGTGATTTCAAGGGGTTTCAAGGCCCGGCCCTCTGGGCTCTGCAAGGCTGCCCCGGCTGCACCGGAGGGGCAAGACAGCCACCAGCAGGGCCAGGACGTGGAGCTGGACCAGACTGTGCGGACAGAGGATGGCATGGAGACCCAAGGAGAGCTCGGCGGAGGCCGCCGGGACCGGCAGCCCCCGATTCTGCCTCGCCCCCTGCTCCACGCCTCGGTGAAGGAGATGGCCCTTCCCGAGGGTCCGTCCCTCGCTCCCCTCGTACACGCCGCCCTCTCCCCCCAGGCCCGGCCCGGCCCGGCCAAGAGGGGCCGGCGGGAGCCCTGGCTGGGCTATCTCAGCCCACCGGCCGGAGGTGCCCCGGAGCGGGGAGAGCCGCCCGGGGCAGGCGCCCTCCCTATGGGGCTGCGGGGAGGTGATTGGTGTAGACAGCGGGTGCGGCCCCCCCTGCTCGGCCCGCGTCGGCTCCCGGGCCCGGGGCGGGGAGGGAGGGGGCGGGGGGGGGGCAGGGGGGCGGGGTCCTCAGCGCCGCGGCTCCGCCTCCAGCGCCCGGGGGCGCGCCCCGCCGGGCGGCTCGACAGCGCCCTCGCCCAGGAGCGCGGGGCCCGGGCACCGCTGGCCCCAACCTACCGGCCGCCGCCAGACCCGCACCCGCCGCTTCGTCGCTACCGCCGGTCCAACATGGCCGCCCGCGGAGCGCCGGAAGCACCGTCCACTTCCGCTTCCAGCCCTCGGCGGCGGACCGGGGCCACGCCCACCCCAGACGGCGCGGGCTGGGTCACGCCCCCCCCCCCCCCGGACCCCCCGCCGCGCTCCCCGCCCCCGGCCTCCGCTCGCGCTCACGGTCGCCCATGGCAACAGCGTCTGGGGCGCCGGTGTCGGGCGGTGCCCCGCGGCGCGGGCCCCTGCCGGCAGGGGGCGCCGGCCGGCGGAAGCGGCGCGGGCGGAAGCGGCGCCGTTTCCAGGTAACGGCGGCGCCGCCGGGGCCGGTTCCGGTGTCGGGGCCGGTTCCGGGGCGATGAGCGGCGGGAGTGGGCGGCGGCGGCTGGTGCTACACGTGGACCTGAACAACACGGTGGTGGTCGCGGACGCGGTGTCGGGCCAGGGCCCGCGGGCGGCGCTCAACACCTTCCTCAGCACCGTCACCTGGGGCCGCGCCGGGGCCGCCGGTGAGCACTGGGGCCGGGAGGGGTGGGGCGGGCCGGGCCGGGCCGGGCCGAGCCGGGCGGGAGCGGCCCCTGAGCACCCTCCTCTCTTGCAGGCGAGTGGCAGTGGGCGAGCGACCGGCCCTCCCTGCGCCCCCCCTGCCCCGGCGTCCTCAGCTACTACAGCCGCCACGGCCGGGACCCTGCCTTCACCGAGGCCGGGCCGGGCCGCTGCTTCCGCGGCCTCCACGCCCGCCACCTGCAGCTGCTGGAGTGGCCGGGCCAGCGAAACGACGTCTTCTCGGTCCGGGGGGAAGAAAGCAAGCACTACCACCTGATCCTGCCCTCCTTCTTCCGCCTCCTGGACACCCTGCACCGGGAGGGGAGGGCCTTCGCCGTCATCTTTAGGACCTTCGGCACTGACCTGCCCCGAGCTCTCCGAGCCGTCAGCTGTGCCCTGGCTGGGCAGCACCCCCAGTTCCCCACCCTGTGTGATGTGGAGGTGAGTGGCACCCTGACGGCCAGGCGTGCTGGAAAAGGGCAGCCAGGGTGGTCCTGCGCAGAGCCCCCCGTGCCATGCTGCTCTCAAACCCCTTAGCCAGCCCGCTTCTAAAAGCACTGGCTTTTTGGAGAGGAAATGGGGCTGGCTTCTTGGGATGAAGCTCTTAGACAGGGGCGAGCATGTGCCCATGGAAGGGTCTCCTCTTGGGCTGTCCCGGGTTGGACAGAGCGAGGGGCTGCTGCAGCAGAGTGGGACTCCCTGGCTCAGAGCCCATGGCAGCCATTCTCTCCCTGCAGCAACATGCTGGGCAGGAACGCTGGGAACAAACTTCAGAAGGTGCTTCAGTTGTTCCTTGGAGCGTTGGCAGGGAGCAAGTGCAGTTAGGAGGTCATTAATTTCCATCCCAGCAGAGGAGAGATGTCTTGTGAAAACAGGCAGACAAGAGCTGTCCTCCCACGCTGTGGTGGTGGGGAGTCTCCACCCTGCTGCTTTGTTGTCTCTGCCAATGCGTGAAACAACCTGCCTGCTTTGGAAACTTCTCCTCTCCTGCTCTCTGTGGTCCTGCAGCTCCCAGTGGACCTCACCCCTGGCCAGATACGCTGCAGCAAGCGAGGGGTGGTGCTGACGCGGGGATCAGAGCGGCTGGCCACCCGGGAAGATGGAAGAAAACTTTATGACTACTTCAGCTCCTTTGAGGGAATTGGAGGCTTCCAAGACCACTTTGACTGGTGAGAGCAGGGCACTGAGGAGGTGGATTGGATTCTCCAAGCTTCTCCCAGTCTGGGATAGCTCTGAATGTTGAGTTCTTTGTTATTGACATGCTCCTCATTTTGCCTACAGGCAGCCTGATGGGGCTCTCATGTCTGTCTTCAGGTCCCCATCCCCTGATGTACCTCCTGTTTTTCTCCAAACACCCCCTCATTTGCCACCTTGCTATGAAATGCTTCTCTTTCCTGGGAGGCAGCAGCAGGCAGAGGAACAGGATGGTCTCCATCCTGCTTCCCTGGCTCACAGGGTTGCCCTGAGCCTGCAGCGCGCCCTTACCTGCCTTTACCGGAGAGCTGTCACACTTTCCCTCACCCGACTGCTCCTTGTCCCACTTGCTGTTCCAGGTGGGCCAGAAATCAGTTCTCTTCCCAGGGTGGGAAGCCCCTGTGGATCGACCCCCACGATCCGGATGTTCACCACATTTTCATTGACGACAACATCCGTCTGGATGACGCGGACACCATTGTTCATCCCCAGGTAGGCGGCTGAAGGTCCCACCGTTGCCAGCTGCCTGCTCCGAGGGGTGTCCCCGATGAGGTCAGGCACCACGTTTGGTCCCCTTTGCATGGGGGAACCAAGGTGTAGGCACAGTGTCACTGCGTCCCACGCGACCAGTGTCCGAGGTCAAGATGGGCTGTGAGCAGGGAACAGCAGGTGCTGGCTGCCTGTGCTCACTGCCGAGTGCTTCAGCTCTGCTGGGTGAGTCAGCCCTGCTCCTGGCAGCAGCGGCAATGGCGGCAAGCCAGCCAGCCTCAGCACACTGAGGTACAGAGATGGAAGGGCAGTGTTTGTGGTGGAGCACGCTTGGGAAAGGGGACATTTATGCAGACAGAAACGTGCCTGGCAGTTGGACAACTCTTGATGCTCAAACAAGAGCTGCAGCTCCATGAGTGAGCCTGGACCCCTGCTTGTCTCCATCCAGGAGCGAGCAGCACGGGGAGGGCGAAGCCTTGGAAGCTGCTGAGCGGTCAGCAGCATTTGCCAGGCAGTTGGGAAGTAGCAAGGGATGGGATGCTCGTCAGCTGTTCCCTTCTGCACAAGGTCTCAGGTTGTAGGTTTGTAGCTGGTGGCAGGAATTGTCGCTGCCCAGAGCGGACCTGTCAGGAACAGGCTTTGGTCTGTGCAGTGCCTGATTCAGGTGGATTAATGTGGATCGCTCTGCTAAGAGCCTGAGGCCCCTGTGCGCAGCAGCTGGTGCCTGCGTGTCTGCAGCAGCTGGAGCACGGCTCACGCAGCTCCACTTGCTGCATTTCAGCCTCAGGCTGTTTCCCACATCAAGGAGCTCTTTCTTTTGCCATCTGTAGCCAGCACAGCCGGTCAGTCAGGCTGCTGGGTTTGTCTGGGCGCAGCCATGCAGCCAGCCCCAGCGCTCCCCGGTATGGGATCAGACAGGTAGGGTCAAGTGATGGTGGCAGCTGACCTTGCTGGGGTCTGGGTGGCAGCCGAGCATCTCGCCAGCAAAGCTCATCCCTGCTACCAGGACTTTGCTGTCCTGCAGCCAGGATCAGGAGGTTGGACGCCAGCTTCCCCTCTTCCTGCATCAGCAGCTCTGCAGGGCTAGCCCTGTGTCAGTGACAGAGTGGCGCTGGGATGGAGACAGATTGCCAGGTGGCCTTCAACAGAGCCATGGTAAAGATCAGAAAGTGAAGTTCCCTCCTGTGCAACAGGCTGTGGCAGCCAAAAGAAGATCTGTTGGCAGAGGTTTTCCTGGGGTCAGCTCTTCCACAGAGCTGTTTTCTTCCAGCTGCATGGCACATTGTGTTTCTTAGGGGACACCCAACTGCATGTTGGGATGAGCAGGGGGCTTTGTAGGAGGGAGGAGAAATCTGGAGAAACATCACCTTCTACCTCTGCAGAGAAGACAGAAGCCCCTGCCCTCTGCTGCCGAGCCACAGCTGGTGCGAAGGCGCCTGGCCAAGGAGGAGGGCAGGGTGCACTTTGGGGTGTGTACACCACTGCCAGGCTCTGCGCTCATGGCGGGCACGACCCTTGCACTGCAAAGAGTGTGAGTGGTTCTGTGCGCTGCTCTCTCCCTGCAGGTTTTTTTGGAGAGGGGCAGCAGCAGCCCCAGGCGTGCTCCCACCTCAGAGCTGTATGACGTTTGCCTGGTGCAGACCGACCTGCTGGAGGCCATTGCCGATGAGGACTATTTCCTGCGCTGCGTGAGGAGGTGTGAGGAGAACTACGACCGCTACCTGGCCCGCACAGAGAAAGACATCCCAAGCCAGCAGTGGGATGGACAGTGACGCCACCTCGCAGGGCCGAGGGGCTCTGGACTGGAACACCCCCTGATTCCTGCTGCACCCAGGCCAAGTCCAGGGCTGGGCTCCTGCTTTGAGCTGTGTTCTCCCTCTCCAATGTGTGATGCACCTGCTTGGTCCTACCAGACCGTCCGTGCACAGGGAGCTCGTGTGACAGGATCCTGGGAGGAAATGGCTTTCCTTTCCTTAGCAGCACCGTGGGGAGCCACCCACCTGCCTGCTGGGGCAGGGGCAATGCAGGCAGCCACACAGTGTTCACACCTCTCTTCCTGTCCTCGCGCTGGTGTGGGGCGGGTGCCAGGGTCAGCGCAGTGTTACGGGTGGCACGCCCGAGTGCCGTTTGTGCCGCGGTGTCCTCCCCGGCAGAGCTAGCTTCTGCCTGGGTTTAAAGCAAACCTTTGGAGCTTGTTTCTGTTGTGGGTCTCCTGCCTGCCCTTGGCTCTGCCTGTGCTGCCAGGGGGAAAGCTGCTTTCCTGGGGTGCTCTGTCACAGGGCTCAGCCAAGTGAGGATGAAGGTGGACAAGGTGGGTGGGGACCCACAGACACCTTCCCAACACTGCTGAGACCTCGGTGTGGTTGTGTTCAGAGGGGGGCTGAGCTCACCCTCCATCCCCGGCACCCCTGTGGTGGTGACAGCAGAGCTCAGGGGCAGGACAGCAGCTTCTCGGCCCCCCGAGCCTGGTGCTGGGGAGGCTCTGGCCATGGCAGCGTGCGGCCGTGGGGGGCTCTGAGCCGGGGGCTCCACCGCTGGCTGCAGCACAGGGGTGTCTCCAGCCCCTCTTCCTGCGGCGGGGCAAAGGTGGCGGGGGCACGGCGGGCTGGCAGCAGCATCCAGGGCCCCGGGAGGGCCGGGCGGAGGGGAGCGGGGCCCGGCGGAGGGGAGGGGGGGGGGCCGGGGAGGGCGCGGCGCCGCCCCCAGCAGCAGCGGGCGGGCCCGGTGCGGGCGGCGGCGCGGAGCGGCGGGGAGAGCAGCGGAGAGGTGAGCGCGGTCCTGGTGCCTGACCCGGTCCCGGTAACGGGGCGGTGCGAGGAGCCCGAGCCCGGTGGAGCAGCAGCCCCGGGGTGGGGTGGGTGCAGGCAGGAGCCCGGGGAGTGCCGGTGGGGCGCGGGGTGTGCAGCGGGAGACGCGGGGAGCGGAGCTCCGGTGGGTGCGGGCTGCGCGGGGAAGCGGGGGGGTGGGGGGGTGGTCCGGTGTGTGCACCGTCAGCCCCGGTGGGAGCGGGTTGCGAGTCGGGAGCCCCGGTGGGTGCGGGCTGTGCCGCGGGAGCCCGGTGGTTGTGGGATGCGCACGGGGAGCCGGAGCCTCGGGGGGTCTGGACTGTGCACCGGGAGCTTCGGGTGGGGGGTACGGGCCGTGTACCGAGAGCCCGGGGGATCAGGAGCCCTCGTGGTTGTGGGCTGAAAGCCCCGGGGCGCGGGGTTCCCGTGGGTGCATCGGGATCCTTAGGGAGCGGGAGCCCCGGTGGGTGGGAATCCGGAGGGGTCAGCTTGGGGGTGCAGGAGCCCTTGTGGGTGCAGGTGGGGGGGGAGGGGGGGGCGGGGAGTGGGGCTGTAGCACCACGAAGGGGAGCTGGCTTGCTGGTGCTGGGGGGAGTGGTGGGTGCCCAGGTACTGACTTGGGTGCTCTCCCCGCAGGAGGTGGTGGGTAGAGCCGGGCCAGCACGGAGCCAGGCCGGATGGGCGGTACGGCGGGGTCAGGGACCGGGGACCCCCAGGGCGGCTGAGCCGGCCCATGGCGGCGGGCGCGGGCGCCTTCGTGTGGGCCGCCTTCCCCGCCATGCCCACGCGTCGTGTGTACTGCAGCGCCGCGCACCGCGACGGGCAGCTCTTCGTGCTGGGCGGTTGTGGAGGTGGCGGGCGAGCCCTGGGTGCCGCTGAGGTACTCGACCTCCCGGCCCAGCGCTGGACCGTGCTCCCACCGTTGCCCACACCACGGGCCGGTGCTGCTGCTCTTGTCCTGGGCAAGCAGATCCTGGTGGTGGGCGGTGTGGATGTGGCACAGAGCCCCCTCGCCTCCGTCGAGGTTTACCATGTGGATGAGGGCAAGTGGGAGAAGAAAGCGGCGCTGGCTCAGCCATCCATGGGCATCTCAGCTGTGCAGAGAGGTGAGGCCCGGGGATTGCAGGGGCCAGGGATGCTTAGGAGGGATTTGAATCCTGCTGCTGCTTGGGATGCAGCATGAGGGTTTCACCCAACAGTTGAACTTGTCACTTAATGGCACGGTCATGCTCCAGCCCCAGAAGTCCCATTACAGCCCGAGGCTGGGTGATGCAGAGTCCCTCCAGACACGGGAGTGTTTCCTGGCTCGGAACCATGACAGGGTGGCTGCGCAACCTGCTGCAGCTCAGCTCAGCGTGCTCTGCACTGAGCACGTTGTAATTCCTTCCCAAACTTTGCTGAGCAGCCTTCAAGTCTTGGCACAGCCTGGCAGCCCGCGGGCTAGGGGCTGGTGGTGGTGACACACATGGTGCCCATGCCTGCTCTTTGGGTGGGGATGCATGGCATGGCCCCAGGCTGCAGCGGGGTGGGCAGGGCAGAGGGGACAGCAGGGCAGCAGAGGGAGCAGGCAGGGGTGTCGGCCACACTGGGAGCAGGAACAGGATTTGGCAGCATGGCTGTGTTGCCATGGTGTCTCCAGGGAGATGGTACTGCCGAGAATAATTACAGCAGATGGCCTTGTGCTCCACTCTGTGCCTGATGGATGGGGTGGAGAGGGGGCGAGGGTGCCCCGGTGGGGTCGGGGCATTGCTGGCCTCAGGCCTGGCCGTGTTCATCATCCCCCGGCCACCCCAGAGCAGCAGCTGGCTGTGGGGCTCAGGAGCACCCATGCTGCCTGCCCTGGAAAGCATGGGGGTACACCAGGCACATGGCACTGCCCACGGCTGTCCCCACCTCACCAACACCTCTTTCACAGATGGGGCCATCTATGCGCTGGGGGGAATGGGTGCGGACACCTCTCCCCAGGCGCTGGTCCGTGTCTACGAGCCGGCAAAGGACCACTGGCAGCCCCTGCCCTCCATGCCCACCCCCTGCTACGGGGCCTCCGCTTTTCTGCAGGGCAACAAGATCTTCGTCCTGGGTAGGTGCTGCTGGGGCAAGCCGAGCATCCCCCCATGCCCCTGCCCTTTCCCTCCGCTGCCTCCTTGGGACAGGGAGTGACCTGGTGCACTCCATGGTGGCTATGTGCTGCCCTCCCGCACGGGCACTGCAGCCAGCCGGCCCCATCCCGCTTGCTGAGCCCGCCGATGGTGCCAGCTTGGGGCACCGGCAGCCGCAGGGTCTGGTCTGTGTGCAGGGGGACGGCAGGGCAAGCTGCCCGTCACCGCCTTCGAGGCCTTTGACCTGGAGACAAGGAGCTGGACGCGCTACCCCAGCATGCCCAGCCGCCGCGCCTTTGCCGCCTGCGCCATGGCTGACGGCATTGTCTTCAGCCTGGGGGGGCTGCAGCAGCCGGGACCCCACAACTTCTACTCCCGTCCTCACTTTGTCAACACCGTGGAGATGTTTGACCCCGCGCAGGGTGAGCTCCATGTCCCTGGGTGGGGGGGGGAGCTTTCCTTGTGGGTACGGGATGCCTCCCTGGGTCTTGGTGAGGGGTGTCCATGCCTAGGGACACAGTTCATCTAGGCTCTGAGCATCAGCCCCTTGGTGCAGGTTGCCTTACGTTCCTGGGGTGCCATTAGCCTGTGTGTCTCCTGGCCTTGGTGTGCAGGGATGTCTGCCCCACGTAGAGGATGCTGACACCCTCTCATCCCCAGGTGTGTGGAGCAAGTCAAGCCGCACCATCCGCATGAGGGAGAAGAGAGCAGACTTCGTGGCTGGCTGCTTGGGAGGAAGAGTGGTGGCTGTGGGTGGCCTCGGTAATGCCAGGGGTAGGCATGTGGCCATGTTCCCATCCTTTCTGGCACATCAGTGACCCATGTGGTGGCGAGGAGGTCATCTGTGCAAAAACACGGGACTGTTGCAACACCCTCCACAACTGCATGGCCTTAGCTCTGCCTGCTGCATCCCTCCTATGTCACCCATGTGCTGGGGGGGACTGTACTGCCCTGCCCCACAGGCTGTCCCCCCAACCTCTTGCCCATTTCACCACCTGGCCAGGCTTTCCCCAGCCCATGTGCAGCATGCTGGGCTCACACAGCCCACGCCGGCTCAGCCCTGCCGTGCACAGTTGCAGCGCTGAATCCTTCTCCCGAGAGACCTGGGGAAAGGTTAGTACTGTCACTCAGCAGCAGGGATGCAGCGGGGAGGGCTGCCCAGGGAGCCCAGCGCCAGCTACAGCACTCCCAGCCCTGCAGTGAGGGCTGCCAGACCCCGCTGAGCTCGCCTGGGGCCAGCCAGACCTCTTGCCGCAGAGGGGATGTGAAAGGTGAGTGGTGCTGGACGGATCCCTGAAGCGGCTGGAGCTGCCCTCCCTTAACCCCGGGTGATGGCTGTGGGGTGCTGGCACAGGGGCAGAGCTCCTCATAGTTTGGCATTGGTGCCAACAGCCCACCTCCTCTTCTGCCCCTGCCTCTGGGATTACAGAGCCCCACAGGCTTGGGGACCCCTGGCACATGAAGCGGGAATGACAGAGCCTGGGGTGCACGGAGAGCTGGGGTGGGGCTGAAACCTTGCCGTCTCCCACAGGTAACCAGTCGTGCCCATTGGACTCAGTGGAAGGGTTCAGCCTCTCACGGAAGAAGTGGGAGCCACTGCCCCCCATGCCCACCGGCCGCTGCTCCTGCTCCAGCTGCCCGGCGCCTAGCCTGCTCTTCGTCATCGGTGGGGTCGCCCAGGGTCCCAGCGGCGCCGTCGAGGCTCTGTGCCTGCGCGAGGCACCCTGAGTGGGACCAGCCCCGGCCGAGCACCAAGTGCCTGAAGACGGGGACAGGGTGTGCACGTGCCCGTGCGTGGGGGTGACCTGGCTCTGGGGTGACGCCAGGTGCCGGAGCAGCTGCTGTTGCTCTCCATGCTTCGGAAACCCCTCTCGGCTCCTGCACCACTGTGACAGTGGAGCCCAGGGTAAGATCCTGCCTGGCGGGAGGGCCGCGGCTGCCGGCACGGAGGGGAGCAGCAGTGGCAGGACTGTTGTTGGCTACGCTGCCCCGTTCCGGCCCCATCCGTGCCACGGCGTGTCCGTGCCATATGTGTAGCAGTGAGTGCTGTGTCGTCGTAGACCCAGTCGATGTCTCATGTAGCACAGAGGTGCCCTGTAGCTCAGTGCCTAGGAGGTGATGTAGCACCTCGAATAAATAAAACACGTGGAATTTTAACCTGCCGGAGTCGCGTTGCCCCTGGTTATCCTGCTCAGGGCAGGGATGTGCCACAGCCCGTGGGGAAAATCCCCTCCCAAAGGAGAGCCTGCTAAGCCCTTCCCAGGCAGGTCCTGGTGCTGGGGGGGTAGGGACCTTGGTCCTTTCCCTGCTGCCAGGGTGATGTGATGTAAGGATCTGTCCCTCCTTTTGGAGAGGCTGAGCTGAGCAGCGGATGCCCTCAGCCAAGGGGCTGCGGGGGGTGAAGGCAGCAGCAGGAGATGGGCTTTGTCAGAGAGAGCTGGGGTGCGAGAGAGGGCAGGGAACAGCAAAGACTGCCAGGATGCTGAGAAATAAAATGAGATGCCTGATGATGCTGGGGCTCCTGGATCCCATTCAGCACTGCAGCCCTGTGTCAAAGGATGGAGCATGGCTGGTGCCTGGGAGAGCCGCATACAGCTGTGTCCAGCTCTCCCAGGCAGGAACACCATACCTCCCACCTACCAGCACCAGGAAGAAAAGGTAAGCTTTGTGCTGTGGTGTTTGTGGGTGACGTTCAGGGGTGCACAGGTGAGCAGGTGACCCCCTCCTGAAACTGCCTGGTGCCATGGACTTGCCTGAGCCTCGATCTTTGTGCTGTGCAGAGTCACACACCCCAAAGCAGAGAGTGGCAGGCACAGGCACAGGCAAGGGATTCGATCTTTCACTGATATGACATTAGAAAGATCTTGCAGGTCCAGGTAAATATCAAGCAGAGATGTCTGACCTTTTGGAGAAGACAGCTGGCATGATCCTCAGGTGTGTAGTGGGGCCGCAGGGATGGAAGGCTGAGTCTTGGCAGAGTGTGGCAGCATCTGGCACATCACTGGGGCAGGCTCTGCCATCTGCCGAGGGCATCATGGTGTGGGGAAAGTTGAAAATGATTCAAGAAGAGCATTCACGAGGTGTTTTCAGTGTCCTGTCCCCACTGTCCTCCTGGCACGGTGACCATGAGGTCCATCCCGACATGCCCTATGGCCGTTTACCTGCGGTTTGGGAGGAATATCCTGGGGTACCTGGGTTGGTGGTACCTCAGCTGATGCCATCCCTGCATCTGCCTCTGGAGTTTCCATAGAAACCACCGCTGTGCCAGAGCCAGCATCAACAGGGAGCCCCGAATTAGTGATTGAGCCGTACCTCAGCAGCCAGGGGGATGTGCCAACAGCCAGAGAGGGTCAGCTGTGCTGCGGGGGACTGGACAGAGGGACCCCTTCTTCTGCACGATATGGTTCCAGCCTTCTCCTCTGGATATTGCAGCAGCACCCCATTTTCCCAGCACTCCCCAACCTGGTGGGCTTTTCCTTCCCAGGGTCCTAGGAGGTGACAGACTGGGGAAGTACCTCCCCCCAGCCTAGCAACCCTTTCCAGAACTCACCAAGGAACATCATAACTTCACTGTCACCAAAACTTTAGTCACAGGGGACACTAAATCATGGAGCTGCATTGGAAATACAGGCCTGATTAATAAGCTTTTTCCCCCAAGAGCATTACATGGATGGGATAAATCAGACGCTGAGTCACTGGCAAATTGACATACCTGTGTGCCAACTTCACAGCTTTCCCTGTTGCTGATGGGGTGCCCAGTGTTGCATTTATGCAATTCAAGGCAACGCTGGCTGCAAGTACCTGCAGATGCTGGAGGGGGAAGTCATGGCTCGGGAGCCCCTCAGTGTTGCAGCATTTCCAACAGTGAGGCTGGTGGTCCCTGTCCTGCAAGGGGTTTGCCCCTTTCTCAGCCGCACCTTGCCTCATGCACACAACTGCCCAGCACATTGACCCACTGCTGTGCTGTCTGGCTTGGCATTTCCACCCAAGGCAAACAAAAATCCATGATCCCTTTCCTAAAAGTGTGGATTTCTTATTCTTTTCTTTTTCCACTGTTGGGCACAGGAGCAGGATCCCATGCAAATGAGGGGGTAGGAGAGCAGCCAGGAACATGACCATGGACATCTCAGGCTAGATGGAAAGAACTTCAGGCAAAGGGATGATGGTCCTGACTGCCCTTGAAGGCCAACTGAAGAGCTCCTGTGATTTTCTAATGAAGAAAAAAACAAGTTGAGGGACATACCAAATATATTGCTGTCTATCTCCTGTCAGTTTCTGCTAATTTTTGCTAAATGGAAGGCTTCAAGTATCTGGCCACACTCCCTAATGCTAGAAGCACAGTCTGTTACTTCAGATATAAGGAGAGCTACGAGCCAGTGCCTGGCAGCGTGGCTAATCTCCCCAGAGCGTGTTATGGATGGGGGAGACTGGAAGTGGAGGTAGCTGTCAGACCTATAATTAAAAAAATGTGTTTCCTTATAGAAATTTATTTCCGTTGTCAGGAGAGATGGAAATACAAAAATCTCATTCATCATATTCCACAAACTTGGTAGACACTCAAACCAGAAAGCCCAAGCCAGACCAGAAATAGGAATAGCTCTGTACAATAACCTAAAATAATGTGCTGAGCCTCATTGACGGTGCGCAAAGCACCAGCAAATCCTTTCCTGAGGGCAGTGGAAGTGCTGTGAATGGGTACAGGGCTCTACAGTCTCTCTGAAGGGAGTTCAGGGTAAACTTTCCAATTATAAGAACTAAAATGATGAAAAATCACCATTTATGACGCAGGGCCATATAGGACCTGGATGCATAGCCAAGCTTTTGACAGCAGTGCCGTGCACCGGGCTGTATAACGGAGCTGTAGGCAGTTCAGGAGTGGAACAAGGCTTTTATTTACTCAATAAGCACAATAAACGTTAATGTTCCCATCAGTATGGCTCTCTGGAGAAAGATTTGCCTTCCAACCCACGGCTGCCTTGGACAGCCTGGCCATTATCCCATCCCTGAAGCAGGAACACGATCCAGACTGAAATTCCTTGCTCTGGTCCTACAAAATCAACCCATTAGAGGCTCACTGTGCAGCTGAGAGTTAACAAGCCACCGTGATAAATCTAAGCTATTTATACCAGCCCTAGCGCTGTAGTGACAAGCGAAAACAATGCAGCAAAGTAACTCCAAGAAGTTTTTTATGGGCAAAAATCCAGAATTATATATTTTTTTAAAGTGAAAGTTTTATTTCTGTAGGATTTGATTAGGAAACCAGATATATACATCAAGAAAGCCATTGTTTTGACACCTCTGAGCTCCAGGCTGCCTTCAATGCTAAAGCCAAAAAAGCGTAAGGGGGAATGTGGGTAGTTCCTCTAATCTAGACATGAATTTATATCAACCATATTTCTACAGTGGTTTAGTGCTTACAGAGTATCTTCAGAACCAGCAACCAAACATTTTAACCAGTATTGAAACTGGTTTGAATTAAAAGAGAAAAAAAAAATAGGCAAGTAAGAGTGCCTGTTTTTCATTCCTGAAGACAGAGGATACAGAAGTACAAGGAAAAAAATTCCAGTAAAACCATACTTGAGAATCTTTCTCCGGGGAGTGTTTAGATGATGAGTTATTTTTGTCATACTTCTAATGAAATTAAACCGTCACTGCATTTCTGCAAGAGGTATTTACATGAGAGACCACACAGCCTCTGGTCATGAAATAAAAGGGCGCCATGGCTGCTGTGCTCCTGAGGGACCAGTCCTCTGCATGCCAGGCTCCAAGCCCCCATGTGCCTGGGGGGCTGCTTCCAGGCAGAGGGGCTGGCTGGGTGCCTGCCATGGGCAGCCCAGGGGAAGCCTGCAGCTGGGGCTGACCCCAGGGACTGCAGTTTCAGGGTGAGATCCAGGGACCCCCAGCCCCAAGGTGACCATGGAGAACCCCGGCCCTGGGCCGTGAGGCTCCCGTGAGGCTCCATGGGACTGGTAGGCCCAGCAGGTGGCTGTACCCCGGGGCCTATGGGGAGGCATTGGGCCCAGCCCACGGGTGGCCATGCTGGCTGGGCCTGCCCTTGGCCTGCAGGGCCATGCCCCCTGCCAGGGTCTCCCCACAGTGAGGGGGCACAGGGGGACGCTCCCCCCTGAGTGAGGCTTATCTGTCTCTCTCCCTTTTCCCCATCCTTGCAGGGGAGCGTGGTGGCATGGCTGCCACAGGGTAGGAGAGGCTGTGAGTGCTGGGGCCATGGTGAGGGACAAGAGCTCCCAGCAAGGGGGTCAGCTGTGAAAAAAAGCCATGAACGTTAACGTCTGGAACATCAAGGAGATGTTGAACACACCAACTGCCACCGGGTAAGCCTGGGCCGCAGGGTGGGGAGGATGGATAGAGAGGAAATTGCCCATAAAATTAAACACTTGGGATGTTTGATAGCGATGTGGCGAAACACGTCTAGAATTGATTTATGGTTAATTATGTTCTGGTTAATTACGGTCTGGTTAACCGTGGTTAATTAGCCAACTTTGTGATCCTGTTTGAGCCTGTATAGCTCCCAGCCTGCCAGGCACCATGATAGATCCGCCATTGCTGGGAATTTAAACACCACCGTTGGCTGAGAGCTGTTCTCTGGTCTATTCCGGGTTTGTTCAGGGAAAGTCCTGTGGCCTGTCTTACACAACACGTCTAATTAGATAAGTTAAATGTTCCCTGTCGCCTTGTGCAGAGGGTAGATAAAATGAATCGTGATTTGCAATATTGTTACACACGTTATGTAACTCTCAAATTATTCCATATCCCACATTTATACGCATGGCTTATTCTGTTCCCAGCAGAAGTCAAAGAGCAGCTACAACTCCCCCCATCCACAGTATGTAGTGAGACAAGAAGTATTACTTGGATGTAAGCACCTGGAGAGCAAACACATAAGACAGGCTGCTTTTTTTTTATGGCAGAGTATCACCTTCTGCATCACATGGTGAAAAAAACAGAGCAAGATTTATCCCTTGTGTGAGTCTGTAGAAGCTAACTGATGAATTTGGTCCTCTGGGCCTCTGTTAGTTAAATAACCCACTTACATAACTAACTGTTGTTCAAATCCACAGTTTTAGTCATACTGTCTCTTTGGCCTGATGTTACCACAATGATGGATGAAAACATTATAGTAGTTTTCTTGCCCATTATAAAAATACTTGTCATATATATATGAATTAATTGAATTAT
This sequence comes from Gallinula chloropus, assembly GCF_964237585.1. NCBI lineage: Eukaryota > Metazoa > Chordata > Aves > Gruiformes > Rallidae > Gallinula > Gallinula chloropus. The sequence continues at coordinate 10,174,765 of NC_140097.1, forward strand.
GCACAGATGCAGGGGGGAAAGGGGAGCTAATTCAGGGGAAAACATGTTTATATCTGTCATGAGTTTGTCTTTATAAATATGCATTATAATATGCATAGACAATAATTCTATTGTCTTCTTGGTACCAGCAGATTTTATTGGTTTTTTTAAAAAATTTGTTTTCACTAAGTTGCTTTTAAGTAGTTTGCAGACCTGTGAGTTTCTTTCTGGTCAGAGGCTGAAGAGGGGAAATTTAGACAATATATATTAAAAAGTTATAATATTACATATAATAACAGATTATTCTATTTTTATATTATATAATATATATTTTTTAAAATATCTAACACATTCTGTGGAATTGTGCAATAGGTAAGGACATGAGAGGACAAAGTACAAATGACTGTTTGGAAAGGCATCACTCAAATTCCTTCCTCCTCCAAACTGTCCTGTCAGCTACAAAGTCTTCCCTTTTAACTCATGTATTAATGCAGCAAGAGACTACAGGCAAGATTTTAACACCCACTCCCCAGCATTCCAGTTGGTTTTTTGGTTGATTTTTTTTTCTGTGAGTTCAAAAGGGTCAAATTGGGCATAAAGTTACTGAAAATACAGCTGGGATTTTGGAGGAGTTAAGAAGGGGAAGAAGGTTCTCAGGAGGAGAGTTAACTTTTTTTCTGAAAGAAGAACAAAGTTACTTACAGGAGTGCACCTGTGTGTGAGTGCATTTGAAACAGGGGGAAGGGTATTGATCACTTTTTCCTGTCTCACTTGTGTTGCTAGAACCCGTTCCCACCACAGCAGGGTATGCTGTTTAATCCCCTGAATACTGTCTTTCAAGGAGCTTTAAAAATGAAACATAAAATCAGCATATAATCTGGGCAGGGTGTGAATCACACTGGGAGTATTTGCAAGTTTGAGACCGGGTGTTACTTCTGAGAGCAGCTGCCACCAGGTCCCAGGAAACACAGAGCTCCAGTGACACGATGCCCTCCAGACACATAGGTGCTTCTTTGTAACCCCCAGCAGCCAGAGAAATAGGGTGGGGGAACCAAAACCTCAGTTTTTGCTGTTCTTGTGTATGAATATTGGTGTAATAGAGATCCTAGAAACCCAGGAGAAGGCAGATTATCGAGTTGGACACCAATATCAGGGTGTCAATTATTTAAGGAGGTGGGAGGGGGTCACGTGGATAGAATGACAGCTATAGGGAGGAGAAAACTTAGACCCAATTTAAGTCTATGGACAAATGGCACAATTTTTGTGGATTGAAGTGCCAGACTTAATTAGGGAAAGTGCCTGTGTTAGAGCAGCACTGCTGCCTGCCCAGCCAGAAGGGCAGGAGAAGAAAGAGCCCTGAGAGCGTAAGAATAGCAGCCGCAAGAGCAGGGATGCTTCAATCAGCCTCTTATCGACTGGGGAAGTGTCACTGGGGCATGATGCTGAAAAGCCATTTTCAGACAGCAGAAACACCTGCCTCAGACAGGGAACTCCTCAGGGAAGAGATGCATCTTGCCTCAGAACTGAGCTGAGCACCAGACCCACAGTCAGAGGATTGTTACCCTTGTAGTGCTACGCTCGGAGTGACAGCAGTGAGCCCAAGTCAACATTGCTCAACAGAAGCTAAAACCCCCTCCACTGTTTAATTTCCAAAAAAAGACAGTAATGTAGTAATGAGGAAGCTCATTAAAGATAAATTAAACTGGACAGCCAGGAAGGGTTAAATGCTTGCCTGAGGCACAGAGATTATTTAGACCTCATGTTGAAGCTCAGAACAAATGCATACCAGCTATCAGAACAGGCAGGAGGAGGACCAGTAATAGACTGACATGGCAAAAATGAGTACTGGAAATGAGAAGGGGCCGTTCAAGAAATGAAAGGCAATAAAAAGAGAGAGACAGGAACCAATATATTATGTTTTTAAATTGAAGTTACCAGAATTTTCTTGTTTCATGAGTAAAGCAGCAACTTGCTGAAGGCATAAAAGCTACAAATATACCTACTCCCAAAGACAGCAGAAGCAGGAAGCCTGCTGGTATATATACGATGAAAATATTAAAGCAGCATTCAGAAGGGATACTCTAAGTTAAGGTCTGCTCAGGCCACCAATCTCTATGGCTTATTTCTGTTGTTGAGAAAAAACTTCCAGATTTAACAACCTCATTCAATCCATTATCCCATGAAATTCCATCCCACAAAGCAGGGCCACACATTTTGAGGTTGCCTGAAGGTCCAGGAATAGGCAGAAAATTAAGGAGACAGGAAAAAGACCAAGAGAGCACCCGTAAAAATCCTGAGCCTTGGAGGGATGAGGAACTGGGGCTGTGTGAAGGCTGGAAGACGGCTTCAGACTGGGGGGGTGAGGGCAACCCCCCTTCTCTCCAGATGTCAAATTCTTAATACAGTCAGGGATGTGTTTTTGTGTAAGCAAACAGGGCTGCTCCATGGAAATCCCAATCTCCTCCTAAGGAAAAGACCCTGCAAGCCCCTGCAACCAGCTCAGCACAAAGGGCTAACACGGTTTCCAAGGTGAGGAGTGTCTGGGCTGTATTGAATCACAGCTGAATGAATAATGGAGTGGCTCATAGAAAGTTAAAATGACCCTGAGGAATTAAAACAAGACCAGAAGGACTTTGAGGCAACAATCCGGTAACTGGAGGCAGCGCTGAGGCTGAATAACCAAGAAGGATATTTTTATGGTTAATGCATTATGGCCAGTGCCAAAATCTGTTTGTAGAAATCCCTTTTAGGATATGGTGGAAATGATTTGCAGCAAGTGGGTCCTGCTGTTCCCAAAAGCAGACAAAGAATTTTATGCTGTGGCCATTCCCAATGAAGAACTGGGAAATGGCTGGGAGCTGCAGGAGCAGCTAAAACCCCTCCATTTAAACTCCTTCTGGCCCCTGGATGCTGAAATTCCCCTGCACCCAAAGCCAAGGCAGATCCTTGCTCTTCTGCTGAACACATTGGCAGGCAGCAAATTGTGATGATGAAAGCAGCATAGCAGAGCTGGAGACAGTTCCTATAGATACAGAGTAAAGCCAGGAGGAAGAGCAGGTGAACAGCAGCTCCCAGGATTTCGATTGGATTTGTTGTGGTGCAGCCCTGGTCACTAAATGAGGAGCAGAAAGGGCTGGGAGATTTTCTGGAGGGGAACTGGGGTTAGAGGAACTTCATGGCACTGATCCTGGTTAAGATTACTAGCAGGGGAAAGAGATCTCTTCTCTGGGAAAGAGGCTTTACCCTGCTTTGAAGAAATGTGTCAGGAAGGTGTAAGTGAGCTTCACCCACAGCGCTTGGGAAGAAGAGGGATGTTGGCACCGGTTCAGCCGGCATCACAGAACCAAATAAAATCACTTACAGCAGCAAAATGGTATTTTGCAAATGACAGAAGACTCAGTTTGCTTTTCCTGCTGCCCCTTAAGCCTTGGGCTTGGCACATAAGGAGGGATCCAAACAACAGAGGAAAAATTACCAAGTTTAAAGAAGACTGATTAGGCCTATGACAATTTATAGTTATGAACTGTGAGCCCGTTGATGCCCCTAGAAACATCCAGGCAGCACAAGAAGAGGAGGCTATTTATCACATGCCGTGTGTCTCGCGGTGTGTTTCGTCTGACAGCTGTTTGGGGGCCAGGCAGAACCTTTCATTCGAAGGTGAACGTTTGCATATGGTTGTGGAAATTGAAACTTAGAAAAATGCAAGAGACTCCCACGAGATCTAACCTCTCTGGTGGAGGGGGAATTCCCACTGACAGCGGGGAAACTGAGACCGCAGAGAACCAGCTGACTCTCCAGATATGCCGACGGCTGCAGATTTTTTAGGTCACACTCGTATTACAGAAAGCACTGGAGGTGCCAATACTGCAATACCTTGTGTAAAGTTAGGTGGGGAAAAGAAACAGTTCCATTGCTCAGCAGAGGGTGATTTAGTGTTTTTTTGGCACTGACAAGAACTTACAATGGTACTCGTCTTGCACATCTAAAGCTGGTTTTGCTCTGGACACCTGTGCTAGTGCAAATGCCATAGGAACACCATGGGCACAAGTGCACCAATTATTTGGGGAAGAGCTCATGTTAGCAGAAAGCTAAAAGTATTCCTGAGATAAACTATTGCATCACCTAGAAGGGACTTCTAACTCAGATTAAATATCTAGGGTGTTTCCTTGCTCTTTATAAGGAAGGGTTTATATTTAGGATGGAGCATGTACCCCTGCAGCTCAGACAGTCTGGGCCTGGAACAGGGTCAGGGCCTGGAACAGGCTGCCCAGGGAGGGTGTTGAGTCACCTTCCCTGGATGTGTTTAAAAAAGGGTAGACGAAGTACTTAGGGATATGGTTTAGCTTAGGATGGGGTTGGTTGGACTTGCTGATCTTCGAAGGTCTTTTCCAACTCAGTGATTCTGTGAGTCTGTGATCCTGTAGGGAATGTTCAGGTGGTGAGAAGAGCTGGGGCTGCCTGATCATGGATGTGATCTGATCATGGTTGTCTGATCTTGCCATCACAGATAGGCCTGGGCCAAGTGTGGCCAGGCTGTTGTCTTGCCCAGATGCTCTTGTTAGTAAATTAATTGCCAGCAGTGTTAAGCAAAGGAGAAATAAATGTGTTACCCTGGGGAATGAGTGTATTTGAGAGACAACTGTTTCATCTCCCCTCTAATTGGCAGAAGTGCCATCGTTCCTAAAGCAGCCACTGAGAGACAGTGGACTTAAGGCAGAAGAGTTAGGCTCCAGAGCAGCCTGTGGCTGTAGTCAGTGCAGAGAGAGCCTGGGAAGACTTTCTGCTTGTCAGGTCCTCTCAGCTGGATACTCCTTGAAATACCAGTCACAAAGCTCTTTGTCACAGGCATCTTGTATCTTGGGCATTAAGTAATGTGAAGGCACTGAGAAAATGAGCTGATTATGGGATGTGATAGTCACCAGTTGTATGGGACACTTTCAAAGGGGGGTTGACAGGACAGTAAAACTAAAAGGGAGTTTTTTTTCAGCTAGAAGGCAAGGAAAATTTAGAAAACTGGTGCAGGAGATGGGATACTCCCATTGCAAGCAGGGGTCCTCCCCTCTGGGATCACAGCAGGCTGTGTGAGTGCGTCTCGCCCCGACGTGCTGGCTGGAGATGAAGAATTTTATTCTATTTTTAATAACAAAGCTTAGCTAATGCTAGTGAAAGTTGTATTCAGATTTCTTTCTTAGTAGATTTGGGGTCCGCAGACAGACCAAGGGAGAAGGTTTGAATTCAGACAGATTAATCAGGCTTTTTGAGACTCCAGAAACCCATACCTCATCTATTTCTGCCTGAGGCTCAGTATATTCAGTGAGCTCAAAGCCAAAAGTATTAATACAATATTGTCACCAACACCACTGTATAATGAAAAGGGAAGACTGAGCAGTTCAAGTACTTCCACTAAATCCCTTCCCTGTTGTGTGTGTGATGTTTGGGCTCCTTCCAAAACTGGGGATTAACCAAACACATCACTGCTAATAAATGTTGGGTGATCATCTCTTGTTATACGCATTAATTAGTCTCCTGTTCCTTCTCCTTTAGTTATATGATTTGATATGGGAGGAAAATTTTGCATGAGAAGCTCTTTCATTTATTTTGGTCTGTAATTCCCTGTTCCAAGGGCAGCAACACATCTCTCTGTTTGGCAGCTTAAAAACCAGCAAGAACCGAGAGTAGAAATTTGGCCCAGCTTTTCGTACATTTGGACGAGCCTAAGCACTTCCACAGACCTTGTGGATGTACAGCATTAGAATAGGGATAATCTGAAAAATTAAAAGAGGTCTGCATCGTTGTCAGCAAGTAATTGATGCTGGTCTCTGACAGAAGGAGAAACCCTGGGCTGAGGGGAACTGGTGCCATGCCGCAATCCTAGTCCATAAAGCAGCAGAAGCCGTGTCTCTGAGGAGTAGAAATAGAGCAACAGAGCACAAAGTCAAAGCTGGCTGGAAAATGTTTATTTGGGCAACACTCAGGAGAAACAAGAACTTCAGAGTAGCCTGTTATTTGTTTGAAATATTTTGAGCAATTCAGATCAATTTGTCCAGCCATATGCTACCTATTTATTTGTTGTTCCAGGGTGTCAGACTTTAAGGCGTCTGGAGAATAAATGCCCATGAAATGTCAACTATCACTCAGAAAGGTTTACTCTGTTGGAACTGCTTTCAAATAAGCCAGGCAGGATCTGATTTATAACAGAAATTATTAATCAGAGCAGTGAAAAAGGGGAGACACAGCACTTACTCAGGGCAAACCCCAAGGTGTCCCTGAAACTAGGACTGACCAACCAGGTGGGTAGGATGCACTGAGTTAGGTGGCCAGTCCTAGTTTTGGTCTGTCAGCAGGACATGCTGGAGAAACACCTTCACCCTTACAAGGGGCATGCAGAGCTACTGCTCTGGGCTTGTATGGCTGCAGGGGTTTAAGGTAAGTCAGTTGGCTTTGTGTAGCAAAAGCACATGCTGTTAAACATTATGCACTTATAAAAATGGAGATTTCACTCTCTAAATGGAGAGTGAAAATGAAGGTGTTGGGCTGGGCCATGCTTGAACAGTCTCAGCCTGTCGTGTAAGGAATTGTGTTTGGCTGTTTAATTGCTCCAGACCCATTCACAACCCTCTCTGCCCCATTCCAGGCCTAACAAGTTTTCCATCCGGAGCAGCGCTCCTAGTGACTACTCGAGCTTGAGCGATTCTCAGCTACTCTTCAGCTCCCAGTTCTGCCCAGAGAACGTGCAGTTGGCAGCGGCACCGCTGGACCTGGGCACACAGCTGGGACAGCACAACTCCCAGGACGTGAGTCTCGTCCTTGGTCAGGCATGTTGCCACCCTTCAGAGAGTGCTGAAATCAGGTGGAAACATTTGCAAGTGTTGGTAACTGCTGAAATGCAGTTAACAGCTTGATACATACACATATGGACTGTGACTGGGCAAAAGAGCAGCCTGCTTGGCTGAAAACCTAATATTTATAACCATTGCTATTGGGATAGGGGTTGTGTTCTTTAATTGCATTGCTTAACTATGAAAATAATGCAAAATTATATCTTTAGGCCACCTAGCTAAAGTAAAATACTCCATCTATTCCTTCTTTGAAAAACACCGTGCTGCTTTCTCTTCGTTAGCTTTCTGCAGGAATGACAGGGGTAGCCAGTATTTACTTCCATTGGCTGGACATTACCTTGCTGTGTTGTTGCTATGGCAGATGCTTGAGTGGTTTTGGATTAAGAGCTTCTACGCTCCCTACAGCACATGGTTTCTGATGTTACCTCACTGAAATAGTTCCTGCACCGCTAACAAACAGCACCAGATCTGAATAAAAGCACCTGAGAGCAAAGATTAGGAAAGTGGTGGCAGCTCGGTGGCCCTCGGCTGTGCTTCAGTTCCAGATCCTATCTGCTGTCTTCATATTTTGCTGGAGATCTTGTCCATTAACTCCAGTAACTTCTCATCAGACACAGACACAAAAAAGCAGTTAATTCTTCATGATGAAAGAAGACAATTTCATGGAATTTGTAGTTTCTTACATTTTAAGGAAGAGGCCTTTCCATTTTGGTCACGTAGTGTCTGGGAAGTCTGAATGAAGAAGGCCTTTACAGCTTTCATATTAAGTTTCTGGTTCCAAAATGTCTATTGAAGCACGTGAAAAACTGATTTACAGTCTGGTGATGTTGCTAATTGGCAACAACATTATGTCATCCACCAGGAACTTCAATAGGATTTTCTTTAGATTGGTGTACAGGGAGCTCCCACTGGCATCTTTACCTGTCCACAATTCCAAGAACACTGGAGTTAGTTTACAGTCTCTATGCTTGAGCATACAGGAAAAAAATCTGTGCACCTGATGACCACAGCCAATTGAAAATTCTTAAGGTGAAAGAAAAGCCTGAGTCTGGAGGAATTTGGGCTGGATCTCAGTTCCACAGGGAGTCGATCTATCTAGGCACACTAATTGAGCCATAGTCTCACGAAATTCTTTATGACCTCATCCAATATAATCTGTCACGTCCAATCACTGGATTCTCTGTCTGAAAAGTGCTTGGCACACAAATGTTTTTTGCTAGTTAATGTTCTGAATATTTTTATACTTCAACATTTTTCTTTCTTTTGTGCAACAGAGCGAGCCCAGCATTTTTACCAAATACCAGACAAAGCCACAGTTATTTGATGAAGAAACAAAAGAAAAAGGTTTACTTAATTTTGGTGCAGGAAGAGTGAAAAGCATCTTGGAAAATTTTGAAGTGAATAAGAACAAAATAAAGGACAAATATGATCGGTATGTAGACATCTATTGGAAGTTTTTTTCCGTGCTGGTGGTTACCAGTCCCTGCAGCTCCTTCTTCCCCTCTTCAAAATCACACATGATGTATTTCTCCAAGAAAAGTATATTTTCAGGTTTTATATAATCCCTGATTGGAAAAAGTCACAGAATAAGAGAATAGGGTTTATTTGCAGTGTGATTTATGTAACACAGCCATAAGCCACAAGGAACAACAAAACTTTAATCTGAATTTATCTTTGTCTTTATCTAATCAGCAGGGTTTTCCTGTATAGATTCTCTGTGAAAGCTCATGTTTCTCAAAGTATTGTAGGCTATTTAAAGGGACCCCAAGGATGGCCTTTACATTTAGGACAGATGAGGAGACTCATACATGAGTGCAGTGAAAGATGCAATGATTATACCTTTATAAATCTGCATGTAGCTCTAGAATTTTACTTGTATACAAGATTTCAGTATGTTGTGGTTTTGGTAACAGACAAGTGTGATTTCACTTGTAATTTACATCTGCTCTTTGCCAGATGTTAAGAATTAAACATTGGTGTAGGTCCTAAAGGACTCTGAGGAACACGCTAACAGTTTTAAGCTCAAAAATGAAAGATGGCAAACTCCCCAGTGCACCTAATAAATAATTCCTAGGTCTGTACATTTTGTAATGTAGCATCCAGAGTGAAACAAGCTTTTGTTAAAAGCCTTTGATCAAATCAGGCTGTGTATCTCTTTCCCTTCAGCACTGGGCACTGTGCTCCTGCCAGTGCAGAATGTGAGTCTCCAGTGCCTGTTGGAGAAGAGGAGGATTTTTGTCAGGGAATTATGAAAAATTAACAAATACTTTGAAATGTTAGGCAGAGCTCTTAATTATTCTGTATTCCTTCTTTAAATGAATTCTGCTCCTTCCTACACTCCAGACTCACTCCCAGCTTAGAAAGCTGTTTATAGAAATAGCTTTATCATCCTTACAAAGACAAACGTGGAGTTTGTCAATTCGTATCCCACGCGAGTTTGACTAAAAAAAGTACTGCCTTCCTTTCCATAAGGCTAGAAAGATGGCAGAAACCCTGCCTAATGCTCATAACTAGCCTCTACCTGACCTCCACCTTTTTGGTGGTGGTGATTTGGATTACCAAAATGATTGATTTTTAAATGACCCAAATCTTCAGAGAGGAAATAGGTTATCACTTCGCTTAGCAACCGTCCTTGCGTTTTGGTTTGATAGGGCAATGGTGAATAGAGCCTGGCTCCCGATAGGCTCGCTCAGCTTAAAAGGATGGATAACAGAAACCACAGGCATAATCTCAGGAGAAAAGGATTTGCAGTGTTTGTTCTTCCTGGCTTGGGCTTTGTCGTTGCTGAAGCTTTTCCCATATTGCGCCCACAGTTATTTAAGTTCAAATACAACACCCACGTACCCCAGCAACTGGCACGTCACCTCTGCCGAGGCCGGGTCCTTCTGGAGCAGATACTGCTGTGGTGGCACCCCAGCAGCTAATGCACAGGTGCAGAAATGCCAGTTAAAACTGTTGAGAGAGGCACAGATGCTGGGCCAAAACCAGGAGAGCTTTAAAAGAAAACAATCATTTAATGTATATGATATACATGTGCATGTGTTACATATTTTTGTTGCCCTACACAGCAGAATCCATGCTTTCCTAAAACAAGTGAGGTGACTTCAAAGGGTTATGCCCCCTGAAGTAAGCACCTTTCTGGGCTTACATTCCACACTACCCTATGCCTTGCAGCATTCCATGTCTCATGTTTACTGTGATCTCTTCTATTTCTGCCTGTTTCAGTGACTTACATGTCTGGTTTATACTTGTTTTTGTTTTGGTTTTCCTTCTAGTGAGGTTTTAAGCACCTATATTTCCAGTATCAAAGACAAGCTCCAAGGGGTAAGTTAATCCAAATTCAGAATGGAGAATAATGAAGAGTTAGAAATGCTGCTGCACAGCATTCACCTTCTCTCACTTACTGTGTCTGAATGATGACACTGTTTGTCATGAGCACTCAAATGATCTCAACAAAGATTGGGGGTGTTTTTTGCGTACCCCATTGTCTTTGTGGCCCGTCCCTGGGGCCAGGGGCCTTAGGACCTTGCCTCAGTGTCAGCAGTGGAATTTCTTTGCGTCTCAGGAGCAAGAACAGGCTGTAATGTCTGTCTGCAAATATCAGGTCTGTTTTCATTCTGCCTGAAGAAAGTAGTTCATTCTCAGGGGTAAGTCAATGTGGTCTTACTGTCTGAAGGTGAAGGCCTCTCCCCCAACACTTTCCTAGTTTGATTAAAGTTATTACTAATGCAATTTTTTTATAGATTACTAACTCTGTTTAAAAATGTGTTAAGCTTTTTGCAATGTTTCCTATATCTTTTCAGACCCCCTTTGGGGCTGCAACCAACAGCTGGGCAAATAGGTTCAAGTGACAGATAAAATCCCATTTTCAGGCTGCTCCACTGCACGACTTGCAGTTCTGTGGCATTTGGGGCCATGTTTTTGCAAGCAAAGGAAGGGCAATGCACTAATTTTCTCATTTACCTTTGTTTTTTGCAGCTTCAAGCATACTTGGACAAGTTTGGAGAAATGATTGATTCAAGAAACCAATCCATTCTGGTTCACCTGGAGACCCTTTCCAAGACACGTAAGTCCTTTCTGAACTGCTGTTAACAGCAGAGGGCACAGTCAAACTGCTGAACGCCAGCGTGTTGTCTCCAAGCTGGGGTGAACCAGCCAAGTTTTGCCTCCCACAGCTGCTCTTCTTAAGGGAGAAAAGCAAATGAGAGTGACCCGTGGTGGGGACTTGGCTGGTTTTCCACTCTCACTCTGTTATATCCTCCTTTGCTCTCTTGTACTGCGTCAGAGAGCTCCAGTGTGGCGTGGTTAGACGCCATGCACGTGTGGATAAATGCACCTCTATGGTTTTGTTTTGCCTGGAGTACGATCACTTTTAGGCTATATATGCACTAATGGAATACACAGTAAAAATAACTTAGATATTTATATCCTGAGTATCCAGTTTCAGTTTTTGGGGCTTTCTCAGATTTGCATCTCCTAGTATGAAGTCTTCTGTCTCTCCTCTGTGCTTGAAGTGATTGTATTTTAGATAGGAGCAAAGGTAGTACAGCACATTCCTTAAGGAAGCAGCACACAGAGAAGCACACCATTGTCATGAAAAAGTGACCTCCCAAAAAGGCCAACAATGTAAAATACTTTTGAACAGCTCCATCTCTGAAGCAGATAGTCACAGCAGCCTTTACTGAGGGAAAGTGCTTCAGAGAAATTGTTTCTAATTTGGTGTAGATCTGAACCTTTGAGAATGTGGTAATTTTTAAAGCTGGCATTATTTTTTATCAATGCCCTGTCAGGACTCTGCTCTGTCCTTGCCCTGCTTCGTGCCAGAAGAAGAGGCCAGATCCAATACATACAAGAAATGTGAAGTGCCTTATACCTTAGTTCAAGGTAACAGGCCTTCACAAAAGCACTGTAATATTTACTGTGTGATAAAACGAGGTTTCCACAAAGCACAGCGTTGACAGCATGACCCTTTGAGTCAACACACCCCTCTCAGACAAGGAGAGCTGTGTCTGGCATATTGTGCTGGAGGCTGTGATAGCCTGTATGTTCAAAATACCAGCCTTGTTATACTAAGAACACTCCCTTGCTGTGCTTGGCAAGTACTTTTGGTGGGCCCTCAACATAAGCAAGAATCTGTCTGCTTTGGCCAGTACAACAAGCATCCTATTACATACACCTCTGCCCATCTCCTAATTACTTCAGTGCCTCAGCTTGTCCACTCTGCAGCAGAACTTTGTCTAATTTCATATACCTCACACACAGAAATCGTTTTCATGGCACTGCAAATCAAATCTGTTGTTCACGATTCCCCCTCTTCATTCCATACCGTTTGCTCAGCTGTCCTGTTTCTTCTCCATACCCTTTTTAAATAAATGTGCCTTGAATTAAATGAGAAACCTCCCAGAGGTGCCTGCTGCTAGATTTTCAAAGCAATTGAAAAGAAAAATTGGCACTTTCTGTAATGTATCATGCTGCAGAATGTTGAATATATAATGAAAATCATCACACACTCCACAATGTTGTTCTTTTTATATTTCTGGGAGGTTCATCTATCACTGGTTAATTGCTGATAAACACTGCCATTTGACTGGTATCACAGTGATGGATAATTAAGTTCCCACTAAATAAATACCTGTACTAGTGCCTTGAAAAGATCCCAACTGAGGCAATTTACTTGAAAAACTGGTTTGAAATTCCTAAACTCAGGGGACAAAGGGCTAAATTCAGAGCTGATAAAGTACTGAATGCCAGTGGCTGACCACACAGGACCTTGGGATGGGGGTGACATGGTAGAGATGTGTGAAGTCATTGGGAGTGGAGGCTTTCACATGTAGGAGAGGAATGCAGGAGGCGAAGAGGCTCTCTTCAAAGAGTGAAGCAGTGCACCAGGACATGCAAACAGCTCTGAAAAGCAAAGGAAGGTGGAACTTGAAATGGAGTCTGTCTTCATTAAAAGCTTATAAGGCATATCACAGGCCTCATTTCCAGCAGCGGGTGGCAAGCACATTTGGCAGGGGCTGCGTAGCCACCGGGCGAGAACAAAACAGAAAATATTTTTCAAAACATATTTCCAAAGCATTCCCAAGTGCTGTTGGGCTGGCATGCTCTGTGGAGTATGATTTTAAAAAATGTTCTCTTCTGAGGGCTGCCCATATGTGCTTGCACAGAGTGGATGGGGCTGTGTCTGGCACTGGAGGTGAGAGAACATTTGCCTGAGCAGCTTCCACAGAGGCACAGCTGCTCTGCTCCTCACACACATCTCGGGATGCTGAGCAGAGATGTAAAGGGGCAGGCAGATCCTATGTCCTGCATTCTTACACCTTATATAGAGGTTCTCTCTTGCCTGATCATCATTTGCTCTCCCCATCTGGTTTCAGCTCCTGCAACTTGTTTCTACTTACATTTTTCTCATTTTTATTTCTCTACCCACACCTCCATCAAAACTTTCTCATTTTTTTAATAGAAATCCTGATTTTCACAGCTCAGCCCTCTCTGAACTGCTTAGCTTTGCTGCTATCTGGTAGTTCCAGCTGTGACAACTCACAACAGCCGTATCCTCCGCACCACCTTGCCTTCATTGCAGATGAGGAGCATATTCCCAGCCAGCAAACCACAGGCGATCCTCTAACGGTCCTGCCAGCAAGGGTGACAAAATAATGTGTAATATGCCCCTTACAGAGGTACCAGCTGATGCAATTCTCTGACAAAATCTAGTTCCTGGTGGGCAGTTTTCAAACATGACTTGCTTTGAGAGTCCCGAGGGCTGGTTGTTGCTGGCAAGGCTTCTTGGGGAACTCGCTGTGTTTGTAATGGTGGGATTCAAGCTTGTTTGCTGTGAACAGTATGGTCCAGACTGCGAGACCCAGGCTGTCCCCTTTACATTCTACATTTGTAGGGACCAAAAAGTCAAAAGATTTAAAATGGATACAGGAAATGTGCTGCTCCATGCAGCTGCTCACGAGCCATGGGGTAACTGGCATTGGAAGTTGTTGAGGTGAGGGCTTTACCAGGCTCCAGAACACCTCAGCATGGATGGTGAGAGGATGTGTGGTTGTTGTGGTGAATACTGAAACCCCCTCACTGTCACACTTCAGGGTTTCGGGCACTATCTGACGTAGCGCAGGCTGAGATCAGAGACAGCTCATCCCACGATCCACCCCCCACAAATATCTTCTGCCAACTGCCTGCTCAGCATATGTCCGATGTCCTGAATGTCTCACCTGGTGGCACAGCTCAGTTACTGCCCAGGGAGAAATCTCAGCACTCTGCTGAGCTCGTGCCTCACCAGCTTTTATCTCCCCTACCAAACCCAGGCATGGAGGAACCAGCCTTCCTCCGAAGCGTTATTTAAAGCCTCTGCTCTGTCAGTGCCAGTCTCAGGACGGGCTGTGTACACAGTGACAGGCTGGCATCAGAAGCATTCACTGATTAATATTCCTGCACTGGGAGGCTGCCACTCCCTCCCTCAGCTGCTCAGGCTGCAGTTTGCAGCTGTGGCTGCACCCCAGTGCGGGCTGATTTGTGGGGAACCCTCTGCAGCACAGGGTGGCAGAGCAGCCCACTTGGCAGGCCCACCTAGCACCTACCCTGAGGCCCTGCAGCCTTTCATCTCGTGCCAGGTTTCACATTCCATATGTTATTACTATAAATAAGTAGCATCCAGAGACAACGGCACAGCAAATCAAACCACAGTGGTGTTCCAGGGGGCAAAAACTGGTTTGTTAAGACAGGCACAAGTCTGTGCATAATCCACCCATTAGCCGAGTAACGATTTCCCCTCTGTGATCAGGTTATTCAGTAACTATCTGCTCTGGGGTTTATCTGAAGAAAACTTTCTCTGAAGCAGCCATTCTTCATCATTTTCAAAGACAAGAGGCTCCACTGACGGGGTCCTTGGTCTGATCATGTTTGGCCACCTCGATGCCTTTTTTGGTTTTAACTCTAGATTAACTCCCATTGTTATTTTGTTTAATAGTGTTTGACAAGTCTGAACACTCCTCTGGCATGGAAGCCAGAGAGGGAAGGTGAATGCCCCTCCCCTGTACCCAGGGTTGTTTTTTTCCTGCAGAATACTCCTACACCTACAAACCAAACGCGTTCAAAAGGCTGGCTGTTGGTTGCCTGCCTGCAGCACGCTGTGCTGAGTCAAACGTATGTGCAGATCACAAGCCCAGTGGATGCAGTGCTATTTTTAGGCTGAGGATACCATGTTGTAGAAGAACAGACAGGCTAGGGGAATCAGAAAGTTTTAAAAATAATTCCCAACTAAAATTAAGCATATGGGGAAGAGCTGCAAGCTGAGGTAAGCTTCCTGATGCCGGCCTTCCTCTCTCCTCACTATGTGGAGATGGAAAGTGAGGAAGTGATGTGAAACCTGCTTTTGGATTGCAGGTAGCCCTTAGATCTAACCAGGGAGATGTAGAGTCCCAAAGGGTTTGCTCCCTCAAACATCCACTCCACCGTTACAAACACACCCTGCAAGCTGTGGCTTTCCCCCCGTGGTTTGTGTAAAGACGTCTGAATCTGTCAGAGCAAAAGACTGAAAGCTTAAAAACAGCAGTGAGAGAGAGAGGACAACCAAACTGCCTGCAACAGCAGAGAGCCTGTTAGTTGAAATCATGTGCAGATAATCCTCAGAGATCAGCCATGCTCCTACGCAGAGCAAGGCAAAGGCTGGGCATCCTGAAGAAACAGAGAAATGCCCCCAAGCCAAGGTCTGGGAGGTGGTTTAACACAGTGGTGTGTGAGGAAGACGGACAGCTGAGGCAATGGCAGGGTTCCTTCTTGCAGACAGCAGTGTGTGCTGTGCCCAAGCATCGCTCCTTCAGAGGAAATCAGACAATGACAAAAATACAGCCTGGCAGAGGAGTTCCCTGCTGGGAACCAGCTCTTAGCCAGTACCCTGTCCCTCAAGCGTCACCTAAGCAGCACCTCCAGCCCTGTGCCACCAGACACCTCTGGTTTGCGTGGCTGAATAAGCCAAACGCTTTCAATCTCCTTTCATAAGAGGAGATTATCATCTAAGCACTTAATTATCTTGTAGCTTTTCTCTGCACGCGTCCCAGTTCAATCTCATTTTTCCCTTGGACGTAGATGGCTACGGCTGTGCACAGGCTTCCAGCCACCCCAAGGGACTCAGCAGTTCCCGTCAGTCAGAGCCCCCGCACACCGCCACACGCTGTGCTGCCATCTCACCTGTAGCCCCTGGTGCTGACATTTGTGTCTTTGTGTCACCTGCTAATTACAGAAATGCCCCCTGGCTTTTGCACCCCGTGACTACGGCGATCTGTGAGCTGGTCTTGGGGAGGAACTCCCTCGGGAGCTGCCTTGTCCCCTCATGCCACCCCTCTGATGTTTTTCCTTTAATTGAGGCTCATCCACCTACTTGTTCTCAGCTTTTTTCATACTGGATGACAACTTCCACTGATTTGCTTTGTTTGAATCTACAGAAAGGGCACTGCCTTGCCTTTTAACGTCATCTACCTTATCCTAGCCTATTACATTAGTCAGGCACAATCCGCCTTTTATAAAATCCTGTTCCATTTTATTCCATTTCCCTCCATGTCTCTGAGTACTCTTTCCTTTAAGGTCTATTTTAAACCTTGCACAATATGAGAACAAACTAGTAAGCCCATAATTGCTCAGATCTTTTTCCTTTCTTCCATCCCAAACTTTGCAAAACCTCCCTGGTTTTTACAGAAACAAAGCCTGCACCATCACTCTCTGCCTGTCTCTCCCTCATAGTTTTTAACTCTTTGACCGATTCCATCTAGAATTTGACAGAAGGGCACACCTCACTGAGATAATTAAGTCCCTGCAAGCTTAATGAAAATAGCAGGGCAGGAGGAGGAGAGATCCCAAGTGCTGTGCGGCACCGCAGCCTGTGAGCACACCTCTCTGGGGCAAGAGGTGCTGCATTGAAGAGCTGAGATAAATACTCCACGTGCAGGAACAGCTTCAGCCAGGATCTCGGCTCCACTGACACCAAAGTCAATCAAATGTGTTGGATCTGTAGCAAAAGAGGATTAATTGATGGCAGAGCTCTTGCAGCCACTTGTTGGAATGGAGGCTTAATTCTCACTTTTTCTCGGGCACACGGTGCTACTCCAGGACTCTGGAGTTTATCCTGGCCCACTGGCTTGGCAACACTCTGTTTTATCAGGAGTGTTTTGCATCCTGTTTTGTTCTAGCCAGCCACACCATCTGTACACACCTTCCAGGAACCCGGGCACGTTTAGCCAACAGCTCTTTCTCTGCCTTAGATTTACTATTTTAAAGGAAGACTTCTTAAAATTGCTGGGGGGTTTTCATCTCCACGTACTCTGCAGACTGTGTGCCCGTGCTCTGGTGTGTTAGGCACAGCAGCAGGTCTTACACGAACCACTGGAGGGGTGTGGGGTGTGTGGATGTTACTGTCCAATTTTACAGCAAAAATTCTGAGTTTTTATAGTTTTTCAACCAGAGTGACTGAAGCCAAGAGCTTGTTCCCAGTAACTGGAAGTCCCCATTCTTTGCACACTCCTTTATAACCTCCTGCTGCTCCTCCAGGCAGCTTTCTTTTGGTTACCAGCCTCCTGTGCACCTCTGCCATGTTGCCTGTGGCTGCGCTCCTTAGCCGTGAACCTCAGCATCTCCCTCCCATTACCAGTAGCGCTATTCTTCCCAGCACACATTCAAGCTCCTGTTCACCATCAGCTGGTTACAAGAGGGGATCAGTTACACTGGGGAGGGCCAGATATATTTTAATCCCCCTCCCCTGGCCATACCTGTTGTGAAGCTGGCAGGCAACCAAGCCTCAGCCCTCCGTCTATTGAGCCAACCAAGTTTCGCAGCTTCGCGTAGCCTTTCATCTCCAGCTGCCGTATTAATAGAGCACAGTAAATGAGGTTTGGCCTCATACTCAGCATCTTATAAATCTCAAGTGCTTTGCATTAAACATCCACCCTATTGTTCATCGCTTGGGGCCCGGGGAGATCTCAGTGGGAGAATCACTATGGCTGCGCCGGACAGTGAAGCATTTCATGCCAAGCCGTGGAGGAAGCAGCAATAGTATTGACAGTCCTTTATTCACATTCACAAATGAAAGACCAAATGTGGTTTTTATTGATTTCCCTGTTTAGTGCAAGATGCTCTTCAAAGTCACTGTGGCTCGGTGCTGAAAGCTCTGACAGATAAAAGCCAAGTGGAGCAGGCGCTGCTGGAGATGGAGCGGAGGCTCGCAGCCGTAAGTGCCCAAATTAATCTTTTATTCCGAACCTCTGTGCTGAATTTCTCCTGCTTCTTCAAAATATTAACTGAATATTAAATTGCCTTCGAATGGTGGGTTACAAAGCAGACTGCTTCTGGTGTAAGCAAGGGGGAAAGATATATTAAAATGCTAATTCTAGGCCAGATGCTGACCAACGCTCACCCAAGTGCTGGTTAAAAGGGCTGGAAGCTCTGATGAAACCCTCGTCAGCGGGAGGGGAGCCCAATGGTGCCCTCATGAAGCACTGCTTCCTCACCTGGCACTTGCCTTTGTATCCCACCAGCAGGTGAGAAGACAGCACTCCCAGGAGAGGAGGCACACAGTGGGCTAGGGGTGCACTACAATCCCAAACCTCCCACTTCAGTGGGACAGTTTGAGAACAGGTATTACACAGGGAGATAGAAATTGCTGGTCTTTGGGTCAATACCCAACTTAAGGGATCAAACTGTCACACGGTACCTAAAAGTTTCTTGTTTGAATACTGTTATTGCACCTTTTAATGTCTTGTGTCTGGCTTCTGCTCTGCTCACTGTCTCCCCAGAAAGATATGGAGCTTTTGGATGTGAAATCCAGTGTCCAGCTGCTGAAGGAGGGTCTGGAGTCCCTGCCAGCTCAGCTGAGCGATCAGCATCAGAAGCTGCGTGAAGAACTCGGCTTGCTGAAGCTCCCCAACACCTTAGCTGAGCTGCACAAGGTCATGTCCAGTGCCAGAGCCCCCCTTCAAGTGGCAGATAACTCTTCCCAGACCTCCCCTGGCCCATGCCAAGGCCGTGCTCTGGCTGAGCAGAACACACACTGTTCGCGCTGCCAAGCAGGGAGGGGTTGTAGCTCCTTGGGTCAGTGTCAGACCCCCTGCATGGCAGTGGGGGAGCAGCACGGAGACTCCCCTGTGTGGAACCAGGTGGCTGGGGATGGCACATCTCTGGGTGACCTAAATATAGCTTCAGGTGGGAAAGTCAGCCCACACACAGTGGTGTGTGGCAGGGAAAACTCTTTGCAGGAGGCGAAATACAGCTTGGGAACAGAGAGCTGTGGTAACCGCCTTTGTGTGTGCTGCACCAAGTGTCATTCTAGGGGGAGCAGTCAGAAGAGACACTGTCCTGAACCACAGGAGGGGCCTCTACCAACCCCGCTGAGGAAGGCGGTCAGGAGAAGTGCCAGGGGGGTTGAATCCATGGTTCTGTCGCGACAGAGGCAGCCTCAGGTTTCCCACCTTTCTGTACAAACAGATACACCTGGGCAAGGAAGCAGTAACTGGGACACAGACTGTGAGGTGCAGAGCGCAGCAGGAGGGAACAAAACAAAACAGAGGCCAGGAAGGATCCCCTGGAACAAAGTGATGGGGAGGAAGAAAATGTGCCCTGCCCTGAGGAAAGGCGAGCTCTCTCGATGTGCTGACAGTGGGCTGAAGCAAAGGAAGGCAAACAGGGTTATTGAGTTGGAAAGCTCCAGAAAAAATTCCTATCCAGTTGCTCTCAGTTCAGGAAGCTCTACCCCGGCTCCAGCAGCTCCCAGTCAGCAGATCCAGCCAAGGCTGAGGAAGAATTTCCCACCAGTGCCGTGCTCCAACAAAAGCCTGCACCAGCTTGCGGACAGAAGAAAGAGAAGTTTGGAGATTAAAAAAAGACCAAATGTTTCCAGTGTAAAAAGGAATCTCTGGGATTCCTCTCCCCAGGAGAATATATTTTCTCTGTGTAGCACGAGGGGTGAAAAGCAGATGAGCTGCTTCAGTCTCCAGAGCCCTGCAGCCCCCAAGAAGCCACACTCTGTCGCTGTGCTGGCTCAGCAGAACACAGCCAGCTGCTCTTTGGTTTTAGATAGTGATTATTCTGATTGAGGGGTTTGGTTTGGCAGTGTCCTCAGCGAGGGCTTGGCCATCTTGGTGGCAGTTCAGGTGTGTTACCTGCTTAGTCAGAGACAAGGCTCACACCCAGCTGTTTGAAAGTGTTATTGCTGCATTGTCAGGGACTACGTGGGATCTGAGGGGGGAGAACTTCTCCCCTGGCTTGGAGAGCTGATGGGATCTGTAAAATTTTCAACTACAGAGATGTAATAATATCTCCGTGGCCAGAGGCTTTACTCTGTTTCTCACTTGTAGTCTCTATGCCAGTTTGTATGGCTAAAAGTTCAGCTTTTGCCTCCCTGGGCAGGAGGAGTGTTGTTTCAGTTGGTTTCGATAAGTTTCAGTGTTGTCCCAGGATCTGTTTGTGAGCTTTGGATGGGGAAAAGTTTAGCTCAGGAAAACCAAACCCCAACATCCCTGGTTCACCGACTGTTGCATTTCTCCCTTTTGGCTGGAAGTTCTTGGCTCCAGAAAATTCAGGAAATTATTTAGTTTCTGGTTTATTTGTCTCTTGTATCTCTTGGCCAATCAAAGAATTCTCCAACACGTGCTTTTCCAGGGCAGTGGATCTCAAGCAGCACCCAGGAGATGTGCCAGTCGATTCAGCAGATGGAGTCACTGGTGGGTACTTCTCATCTGTCAGAAACCTGCTTCCCTCTGGTCAGGAGTCGCTCCAGAATGCCCAGGTGGAAAGAACCAGCCTGCTCACCTAATCTGGCGTATGCAGCACCGACATTGCCAGGCAGCCTGAGTCCCTCAGTGCAGCTCCTTCCAGGGGCCCGGCTCAGGCCACCAGCAGCTTCCCCTGCTTCATACACCTCTATCGGCAAAAGCAGCACCGAGGTGTTGACAAAACAGGTCTGTTGCCACGAATCCAAACTGTCCAGCTTTGTCCCACCCCAGAGGGGGAAGACTGGGATCGCTTTTTCCTGGTTTTAATAAATTCATTGTGTCTTCACTGAAGTTTGGACTCTTTGGGTTGGTTTTTTTTTGGGAGAGTTGAAACCCTGTCTCAGTGGGTGAGCTGGCGTTTGTTTAACTCTCCTGGATCAAGGAACAGGGAGGATTTGAGGATCTCATCTCCTCTCTGATGTTTCAAGAAGGAAACCGCCAACCTTCCCTCGGTTTGGTGGCATTAATCAGCAAGGGGAAGGTGGTGGGGAGCAGCTGTGGGAAGCCCCCAGAGTCCTGTGACCCCCCCTTGGGTCAGCGACAGCGCTTGGTGCCAGCAACGGCAGCGGCAGCAGCCGTACGTTTCGCCTTTCCCCTCCCACAACCCCTGCCCAGCACCCGTGGGGCTCGTCACCCCTCGCCTCTCGGGCACGGCGATGGGCACAGGCCCCCGCGCAGCCCCCGGGCCCGCCGCTCCCCCCGACTGCTGCGCCACTGCCAGCCCGGCAGTGCATGGCTGAGCTTGGAGGGACCTCTGGAGGTGCCTGCTGAAGCCCCAGCGCCGAGTCCGAGCGGGTCCCGGCTCGGCGCACCTCGCGGATGGAGCTCCCGTGCCGTGGGGTGCGGTGCAGGGCTGCCCAGGGGACCCCCGCAGCCCCCACCACATGCCCTCAAAGGCAGCAGCAGGGTCGCAAACGCAGTCCCCGGAGAAATGAGGTGCGACGGCAGCCAGCCGTGCTGTCCCCGACGCCTGCCACCTCCCTGGGGGGAGCAGGGGGAAGCCCCAAAGTGCCACCCTGGCCCTCCCCACAGTCCAGCCCCCTGCCCCTTCCCGCCCAGCATCTCCTCCAGGCATTTCGCTGCCAGTGAGAGAATATTTGTCCCAATATGGCCATGACGATGGCGACTCCTCTCCCAGCTGCACTGGACAAAAATGGATCGTGCGTGCTGCCGGCTCTGCGCTGGGGCCCGGGGCTGCCACCCCCAGCCAGAAGCCACCGCGGTCCCGCGGGACGCAGCAGCCTTCCCGCAGCATTCCTCATGCCCCAGCAGAGCGGGTCCTGCGTCCCAGCCCGTGCTGCCAGCGCACACGGCCGTCAGCTCACTGCTTCTGTCTCCCTCCCGAGGGTCTCTGCTCCTGGGGTTTCTCCCGGCCTTTCCCACTATGCCGGCACCTGTGTTTCTGTGGTCTTGTCCCACCCTTCAGCAAAGGTCCCTGGGCAATATGTCAGGTGCGGGTCCCCCAGCAGCACAGCCAAGGGGCACTGTGGGGGGCAGGAGACAGCACCATGAAACATGCAGAGTGGTCACGAAAATGCAAACGCAGACACCAGGCTGTTTGCGGGCACTTAGTCAGGGCGATTTCCTCCTAAACTCGGATTTTGTCCTGCTTCCTTGGGGCAAAGCCTGGGAGAAGGGAGAGGACAGTGGGCAAAAGCCGGTGCAACCCGAGTGGCTGCGGGCACAAGGGTGTGAGAGCACAGGTTGCATCCTCTGCCCTGCATCTCCGGCTGCGCAGGGCGGCAGCCGCTGCGGTGGCAGGGAGCGGGACGCTCATCTTTTCATCTGCCGGTGAGTCATTTGGCAGTGGAGGAAGCCGCTGACAGCATCGGGGGTGTGGAGGTGTTTGCTGCACCCCATGCCTCGTGCTCAAGGCGCCTTGACAACTGCGGTGTGTGAGGCACAGCCAGCTCCCTCCCCAGGGAGGGCTGTCAGAGGTGGTGCCCGGTGCTTGGCGTGCTCGGCACGGTGCCTGGCACGGTGCAGGTTTGTCGGCTGCGCACCCACCCCCCCGGGGCTCTGCCCCTGCCCAGCTCACGCCGCTGTGCGTCCTCCCCGGTGCTAATCCCCAGATTAGCTGCCTGCCCCGACTTCTTTGTGGGGGCCAGCCAGCGCGTCTGCATTGCCCAAATTCCCCAACCCCTGCTCTCAGATGGCTGTTTCAGCCCCCCCCCCCCGCCCCCGCCTCAGCCCTGCTGCCTGCACCCAGCCCGGCAGCATGGAGGAGTGGGACAGGGCCCTGAAACGTGCCATGTGCCCACGATGCGCCCAAGGCAGGCATGATGCCCGGGGACAGAGAGATGGCAGGGAGCACGAGGGGGACACTGCTGCTGCTGCTGCTGCCAGTGGACTTGAGGTGCCACAGGCCTCCGTTGGCCTGGGGAAGAGGAGAGTGATGATGGTGACGGGGGTTTGCCAGGACTGTGGCGGCTCAGGTACTGCCCGAGGGAGGCAGGGTGCAGGCAGAAAGCTGGGGTGCAAGCAGGGAGCCGGGGTGCAGGCAGGGAGCCGGGTGCGTCACCATCTTGGGGCAGAGCCCTGAGCCTGGGTGACTTTGTGGTGCTATGGCCGTGCCAAAGCCAGCCCAAGCCCTGGCAGGGCTGGCAGTTCCCCAGCAGGACAATTAGCTGATTAGCTAATTACCTGTGCTTTGGCAGGGCCCCACAGCCCAGGGGCTGCCAGGGTGCTGTGTGCCCGTGCAGGGTGGGCAGGAGGCGTGGGGCAGGCGTGGAGCAGGCGGGTGCCAGGGCCACCCACGGACCTCCACGGGGAGCCCTGCCTGGGGGTGTCCACAGCCCATCCCGCCGGCCCCACGGGCAGCGTCCCCGCTGCTGCGCTGCCGCCCCCTGCCCTTGGGACTCGCCCCACGGGGGACCTGCCCCACGGAGCCCACCCCAGCTGAGCTCCCCCGGGATCCGCTCCGCCCCTCTGCCCGGCCCCGCGGGTCCCGGTCCCCGCACGGCGGCCCCAGCCGTGCCCGGGCGCCCCGCTCCCCCCTCCCGGTGCCGGGCGGGTTCCCGCGCGGGTGCCCGCGGCTCGGGGCGGCGCGTGACCGGCTGCCGCCGCCGCCGCCGCCGCCCGCTCCGGCGCAGAGCCCGGCGCGCCCGCACCGGCACCGGCACCGCCACCGGCAGGTCAGCGGGGGGGCTGCGGCCGGCTCCGGCACCGGGGCCTCCCGGGCTGCGGCGGGCGGCGGGAGGGGGCTGTGGCTGCACCGCGGCCCGGGCACCGGGCGCCGAGCGCCGAGCCCCGAGCGGCGGGGCCGGCCCGGCGCACTCCAGGCGGGGTCGGCGGGATGCGGCGGCCGCATCGAGCTCCGCTCTGGTCCCGCATCGGCCGCGGCTCGGCCCCGCAGTGCCGCCCCGCCGGGTCCCGCACACGCAGCAGCGCAGGGCCGCCGCCGCAGTCGGGCGGTCCCGGCCCCGTTCCCGTTCCCGGCCCCGGCGGGAGCCGCGCGTGTGGCGGCGGCGGGGCGCAGCGGGCCGGGCATCCCCGCCGGGATGCAGCCGGGGACGCGCCAAGGTGAACAGAGCGCGCCAGAGCAGGACCGGCGGCAGCGGGGACACCGGGGAGGGGACACCGGGGATGGAGCACCGGGGAGGGGACACTGGGGAAGCTGGGGATAGGGACCGCCAGCACCGGGGGCACTGGGATGGGGACTGACAGCACTGGGCACAGCAGGAAGGGGAAGACGGAGAGCGGGGCCACTGGCAGCGGGGACTCCAGGGATAGGAACAGCCCGGCCATGGGTCTCTGGTTGCCCTGGGCACAGCAGCCCCATGGCCGGTGGTTTGAGACACCCTCCTCCCCGGGAGGCCACCACGGGTCCTGGTTCACGGAGATCCCTGTTCCCGCAGGGCCGGCAAGGTGCTCACCATGGCTGTGGCACGGCTCGTCACCTGGGGGCTGCTCCTGGCTACCGGGGTCCCCACCGGGGCCCAGGGGACGCTGCCGGTCAGGCTGTCCCCAGGTGGGACTCTGCAGCAGGGCCGGGACCCCTTGCACAGACCTGCCTGGGGACAGCAGTGGCTGGACCTGTCCCCCACCTGGGAAGCGTCGGGGGAGCCAAGTGGTGCTGGGCCCCCTGGGAGTGAGTCCTGGGAGGACAGCAGCCCCGTGCTCTGGTCCCCACCGCTGCAGGCAGGAGATGCCACTGGGGCAGCCCTGAAGACAGAAACCACCATGGCGGGCACTGGCACTGGGGCCTGGCGGGACAACGGCGCAGCCCTGGCAGTGGTGAAGGAGCCAATCATCACCTGGCAAGGACATAAGGCTGAAGACCAGAACAGCCCCTGGGGAGGGACCTGGCTGCCCCATGGCTCTGCTCTGGGGACGCCAGGCCCCAGGGTGCCCACGGACACAAGGCCGGGCTCCCCAGGGCTGCCCTGGGTAGGGCAGAGTGCTGCCAGGCCAGCCAGCACCCCTGCCCCACAGCCGACTGTGTCCACCATCGCCCTGACACCCACGCCAGCAGCTGGAACTGGGATGGGGACAACAGATGCCCACGCAGAGGAACATCCAGTGGCAGGGGAACCCACGGTGGCCCCGGATCTCCCTCGGGGTGCACAGATCACCAGCAAACAGCCGGTCCTGCTAGACACTGTCCCTGTTCCCCATCCCATGGGTACGGCACCAGCCAAGGGTCCCCACGCCAGCCCTGGGTCCACACAGCAAGTTGGCAGACAGGGGGATCTGGGGGGGCCCCACAGCCCCTCCCCATCTGGGTCCAGTACTGCCCCACGGCTGCCCCCTGCAGCCCCTTCCTGGGGGCTGGCTGAGCCCTGGACCCAAGTGCTCCCAGCCCACCAGCGCAGCACCCGGAGGGCCCCGCTCAGCCACACCACCACCAGCCTCGGGGACGCAGCCCCTCGCACAGACCACAGGCCGACGGGGCAGCGGGGACCCCAGCCTGCCACAGAGGTTGCCCTCAGCACTGGCCCAGCACTGCCACCTGCCTCCAGCACGGCTCCCCCCGGGACCCCCAGCACAGGTAGGAGCTGGCACAGTGTGGATGACCCCCTCGGCGATAACTGAGCACCTGCTGGTGCCAGCACCTGGCTCTGCCCTTTCTCACAGGGTTGCTGCCTGAGGAGGATGTCGGCTCCCCGCAGCGGGTCCGCGGCGCTGTGGGCCCTGCAAGCACCCCGAATGCCACCGAGGCCACCCCACAGCCAACAGCACATCCCACCGCAGGGACACCCGAGACCAGGCGCTCAGGTGATACGGGGCTGCAGCCAAGCCTGTCTGTTCTGCAGATGCTGTGGGAGCCCATCCACAGGGTGTCTGGGCTGGCAGCTATCTTGGGCCATCCAGCTGGGGCACAGTGACACCTTCAATCAGGATTGCGCCTGGCGACGGCCCTAATCTACTGCTGCCCACAGGGATTAGCGCTAAGTGCCCGGCGGGGCGGGGGCTTCCCCAGGGGGTCGGGGATGTGACCAGGGCTGTGTCTCCCCACACACACATTGCGGGTCATGCTGGAGACCCCTGGAGAGCCCCCAGCATGTGCCAGTGGGTGCAGCCCCGGCCAGTACAGGAGGTACTTCCCTGCCACAGGTGATGTGTCCCAGTGGAGGGTGCGGGGTCGGGGGGCAGGTGCTGCTGGGCCCCCTGCTCCCTACTGACCATCTGTCTCTTTCCACCCCACAGACACCCCAGGGACGCAGCCCCCCACCCACGGCACCACAACCCCCTCAGCCACGTGGCGGCGGGCAGGGGTGACGCCACATCCAGCACCCCGGCATCCATCCACACTGCAGCCTCAGCCACAGCCCAGCCAACCACCCCTGGCACCGGGACCCAATGGGACGGGGCTGCGCTGGGCTGAGCTGCGGCGCCGACTGGGCTTCGCCTGGGAGGCCCACGTCTACGGAGTGGCTGCCATCTTCCTGCTGCTGGCACTGGGCTGCCTTGCCGGGCTGCTGGGGGCGGCCACTCTGCGTCCTACCCACCTGCCCCATGTTTTGGGGGCCCATGGGATTCTGCTGGCTGCCTGCCTGCTGCGGGCCACCTTCCTGCTGCTGGATCCTTATGGGGCACGGGGCCGCCTGCCCCCCCGGGCGCTGCTGCTGCTTAGCACAGCCCCCTTCCCTCTGCTGCTCTGCACCTTTGCCCTGCTGCTCCAGCGGCTCCAGCGCCTGGCCCAGCTCCGGCTACTGCCAGCCCAGCTGCGGGGGCTGCCAGCACTCGGGGTTGCTGCCATCTTGCAGAGCGTGGTGCTGGGAGCTGCCGACCTGCTCCCACCCCGGCTGGGCCCCACTGCCGGGCTGGGGCTGCAGGCGGTCGGCTGCGGGGCTGGGGCTCTGCTGCTGCTGGGGGGGCTCTGGGGGTGCTGGCGGGTGCTGCGGGTGCCCCAGGAGGGGCTGGGACCACGGCGGGGTGCCTGGGCGTTGCTGGCGGCAGCAACAGTGGGGCTGCCGGTCTGCGGGCTGCAGCTCTACAGTGCCCTGTGGCTGCGGGGGGTCCTGGGTCCCCCTGGGCGCTTCTCCAGGCCTGGCTGGGTGGCACAGCTCTGGCTGCGGGTCAGCGAGCTGGGCATGGTGCTGGCACTGCTGGTGGCTGCCACCGAGCCACTGTGCCGCCAGTGCCACCGCCGGAGCCCCAACGGCCACTCCTGCTGGGCCAAGGCCCTGCGCTACTTCTGTGCCGGCCACAAAGCTGAGGCACCCGAGTACCCCAACAACTGCTACGACTGGGCCAGCGGCAGCAC
This sequence comes from Gallinula chloropus, assembly GCF_964237585.1. Classification (NCBI taxonomy): domain Eukaryota; kingdom Metazoa; phylum Chordata; class Aves; order Gruiformes; family Rallidae; genus Gallinula; species Gallinula chloropus. Next base: position 10,202,055 of record NC_140097.1, read on the forward strand.
TGGCAGCACCGGCGGCACCGGCCTGGAGCGGGCACCTGCCAGCGACATCTCCAAGAGCCTCATTCGCAACCCGGCCGAGCAGCTGCCCCTGCGGGCGCTCAAGGACAGCAACGAGGCCTGGGCAGCCGCTGCTGGCACCGCTGCGATGCCAGGGCTCAGCCCCAAGTGCCCCAACATTGTGGCCGCCCGCTCCTGCGCCGCCTTCGAGCAGGGCTCGTCGTCCTCACTGGGGGAGCTGGCTTTCCGCCCGCCGTCCCCCATCGACCTGCGCCGCAGCATCGACCAGGCGCTCTGCCGCCGGCACCTCCTGCGCGACGGCCTCTTCGGTTGGCCCCGGCGCGGCTCCGGCGCCTCGCTGCATGGTTCCCTGGCACCCGCCGAGACCCCCGCCTTGGGGCGCATGGTGCGGTGCAGCTCGCTGACAGAGCTGCCGGGACCCCGCCAGCCCCCCGGTACCGTCACGGTCACCGTCACCGCCTCGGCCAGTTCCCTGGAGAGCAGCTCGCTGAAGATCAGCTGGAATCCCTGGCGTCACGGGCTGTCCTCACCTGACAGCCTGCCTCTGGATGAGGCGCCCAGCCGGGCCCCCCTCCTGGTGCCCGCCGCGCCCCCGCCGTGGGAGCACGAGAGCCCCCGCAGCTTCCCAGCCCTCAAAGCGGTGGATGCCCGTAGCCTCTCCAGCGACACCATCGAGCTCTGAGCTGGGGAGACTGACACACGGATGAGCAGAGACTGGGGTGGGGGGAAAGGGTGCAGGGGGGTGAACCCAGCGTGGGGGTCTGGGGGTTTGATCCTGCACCCCTGCAGGGCCAGATTGGGGGGGGAAAGGGGAGGGTGGGGGGTTGGGCTGGGCTGGGCCAGCTCCCTTTGTGCCAAACCAGAAAAATAAAAGGTTTCTGTTGGGAGGAGGTGGCCCTGTTGGCGTACGGAGGCGATGGTGGGCAGCAGCACCCCCAGTACCCCTGGTACCCACCCCCTCCCCAAAGCAGCCGAGCTGGGTGTGCAGAGCTTTATTTCCTGAGATATGGACACACGGACAGATGGGCACACCTGGAAGGACAAACCACGGACAAATGCAATGGCCACGCTCATGCATCTGGCAGGGCCCCCCCACTGGCACAGCACCCCCTTGGAGCCCCCCAGCCTGGGAGGGGAAGAGATGGGCTCTGCCCAGGGATGTGGGGAGGGGTTGGGGGGCCCCCGCTGCCCCATGGGGAATGGTCTTATGGGGGACACACACACAACACAAGGTCCCGTGGGGCTGGCAGCCCACAGGCCGAGGAACACTCACTGGGAAGGCAGTGGGGCCGACCCTGACCGCATCGCCAGTGCCAGAGCACCCACCAACCTGCCCCCACAGCCTGCCACGGTGCCAGGCCTCTCCTCCAGAGCATGAGGGGCTGGGGGCAGCATGCTGTGCCCCCCCCCGTCTCAGTGCTGCACTGCCTGGCATCACCACTGCAGCCGGAGGCAACTCTTTGGGAGCCCCTGGAGATCAGGTACCCCCATCTCATTTTGCGGGGAAGGGGTGAGACCCTACACTAACGGGGGCTGAGGAACACATGCAGGGCACAGCACCGTGCACAGGACCCAGCCTCAGAGGCCAGCTCCTGCAGGGAGGGGGTACCCCGCACCCCAGGCTAAGCCTGCCCCCCTGGCCTGCACCCGGCAGCCCCCGAGCTATCTGCCCTTCATGAAGCCATCAAGGACGCGGTCGCTGCGATCAGAGAGCCAGTAGCCGGCCATGGCAGCCACAGCACCGATGAAGATGGCGGTGAAGACCATGTCGCCTTTGGCAGCCAGCGTGGCGAGGGCACAGATCATCACGCCGAAGAACATCTGCTGCAGCACCACCACCTCATCGTCCGTCACGTCGTCAAAGAAGCCCTTCTCTGGAGCGTCTGCAAGGACAGGGCTTGTGGGGGGCCCTGATGAGCAGGCAGAGCCCCGCCACTGGCCCCCCCCACCCCTTCACAGACGGCCCACATCCCCGTCACCGCATCAGGCTGTACCAGGGGGCTTGTCCTCCACACAGTGCCCGTCCCGGCGGACGTAGCCACGGGCGCACACGCAGCGGTAGCTGCCCTCTGTGTTCTCACAGACCTCCTGCACCCCCGTGCACACTGGCTCCTCGGTGTTGGCACACTCATCTACGTCTGGGGGGCAGAAGGAGAGCTTGGGCAGGGCTCAGGCGGCATGGAGGGGGCAGAGGTGCCCCCAGCGCGCAGCAGGCACTCACCCAGGCACTTGGCTCCATCCCGCCAGTAGCCCTTGTTGCATTTCTTGCAGCGAGCTGGCCCGGCGCCCATGCAGCCGATGCACGCCGTGGAGCAGTCTGCCGCAGGGAGAAGAGCCAGGGTCTCCACCAGAGCCCTCTCCCAGCCCAGCCAGCAGCAGCCAGGGCCAGGGAGAGTGGCTCTGAGCAGGCCACGGGGGCCACCCACAGGGAAACTCCCTGCGCCTGACCTCGGCACTCGTAGGAGCCCTCCGTGTTGACACAGAACTGGTTGGCTCGGCAGTGCGCCATCTCCGTGCCGCACTCATCAATATCTATGGGAAAGCAGGGGGGGGGCACATGACCTCGCTGAGCCCTGGCTCCCTGGACACGGCCCCAGGGTGCCCACTCCCCCCACTGAGACCCTCACCGATGCAGCGGTGCTCGTGCAGCACCCAGCCCCTCTTGCAGCGAAGGCAGCTGGAGTCCTCCGGCCCCGTGCAGCGCCCGCACGCCCGGTAGCACTCTGTGGGCATGGAGGAGGGGGTATGGGTGTGGGGAGGGGAGAGCTGCCCACTCCCAGTGGCCAGGGCAGCAGCCCCCCCAGGCACACGGCCCCTCTCCCCACCAGGCCAGACCCCTACCTACCGGCACATACCAGGTGGCTCTTGTTCCGCGAGGCCTCGTAGTAGCCGTCACCACACTCAGCGCAGAAGGGGCCACCATAGCCCGGGCTGCAGACACACAGGCCAGTGCCACGGCGGGTGCCGTCACCATCACATCGCCCGTTGCCACTGCAGGGCTGCTGGGGCCCTCCAGCACAGGCTGCAAGGAGAGAGACCAGACTGCTGGCAGCCAGGGTAGGGGGTGGTATGCTGGGGGGGCCCCTCCAGCCTGGGTGGCATGGCCAGCAACCCACTGGCACCCCGTTCATGGCACAGCTACTCACGCCGGCAATCAGGGCCATAGGTGCCAGGCAGGCAGCAGAGCGCCAGCCGGTCCACGCACAGCCATCGGAAGAAGTCAGGGTGCTGCTGCTGCCTGAGGGAAGTGGGGACACGTGGTGCTCAGCCCCTTGCAGGGATTCCCCTGTCCCCCGTGTCCCCATCCCCAGACTCACTCGTGGAACCACCACTGCTCCACGTGCTCCTCACTCTGCTCCAGCAGCTGGTGGCAGGCAAAGTCCGAGGGGGCGCAGACGCCCTCCAGCACCTCCAGCAGACGGGTCTCACTGCAGGGACAGGGGTGTCAGTGTGGGGGTGCATCCCCCCATGGAAGCTGGGCCCCCCCAGACACCCCCTGCTGAGGGGCACCCACCTGTGCCGGTACTTAGCCAGCTTCTCTTCCTCCCATGCCGTGTTGCCCCCACCGAACCCCTCGTGCTCTGTTCGCTCCAGGCCCTGGGTGCATGACAGGGGGACAGTGCAGGTGTGGGGGCCCCAAGAACCCCCTTCCTTCCCCCAGGGACGAGTCAGCCCAGGGATGCACCACCCTCCGCCCTCCCTTGACCTCAGATGCCTTACCCCGCCCTCAGACCCTCTACACTCCTTAGGGATGCCCCCCACCTCACCAATGTGTCCCCCCCTCCCTGGGACCCTGTCACCTCCTCATCCCACCCCTGCCCAGCCCACGTTCCCCCTGGGACCCGGTCCATGTCCCCCCCAATCCACACCCTGCCTTGTCCCTTCTCTCCCGCATCACCCCCTCCCCGGCCCCGCAAGCCGTGTCCCCACGTCTGTCACCCGCGGGCCCCCCACGTCACTGCCCTCCTCCCCACCGCTCCCCCCGCAGCATGGGCCGTGTCACCCCCTCCCCATCCCCCCCGCCCCATCACCCCCGTGCCGCGTGCCCCCTCCCGCTCGGCCCCGCACCCTGCTGAAGCTGTCGGCGAGGCCGCGGCACGCTCGGCAGGGCTCGGCCCCGGTCCCGTCCCCGTCCCGGTCCGGGTGGGCGCGGGCGGCCCCCAGCAGGACCCCCCCGAGGAGGGCGGCCCCCAGCAGGGCCCCCCCCAGCCCTGCGCCCCCTCCCCGGGCCGGCAGCGAGTCCGCCCGGCGCCGCCGCGGCCCCATCCTCCGCCCCGCCCGCCCCGCGTGGGCCGCACCCGCTGACTCAGCGCCCGCCACCCCCGCCAATGGCTGCGCGGCCGCTGCCGCCGGACCCCCGCTCGCAGCCAACCCGCGCCGCCCGCCGGGCACCGCCTCCCCGCGCCTTAAAGGGGCCGCGCCCAAAAACAGCCGCCCCGGGGGAGCACGGCCGGGCCCGGCTGGGCCGGGCAGTGCAGGGCCGCTGACCCCGAGCGGCAACCCGTCCGGCCTGGCCGAGCCCTTCACGCCCCATCACCCAAACCGATCCGGTTCCCCCTCGTACCCCAAACTGGCCCAGCCTCCCCCTCAGCATCCCTGAACTGGTCCAGTTCTCCTTACCCCTCCTGCATTGGTCCTGTCCCGCCTCATCCCCTCGAACTGGTCCTGTTCCTCGTTCCTCATCCTCCCTCCAACCAAACCAGCACAGTGCCCGTTCGCTCCCCCAACCAGCCCAGATCCCCCCTCCTGCCCCACCACCCCCATCACCCCTCACCCATCCATCTCAGTCCCTACTCCCCCCTGACCCAACCTCCCCCCGAATCCAACCTCCCCCCCGCACACCACAGCAGCCAGACACAGGACACGTGGGTGGCAACGCCGCCATCGCTGCTTTATTCCCCCACTGCCCGCCGCAGCCCCTCAGCCACCGCAGTTGCATACGGCTCCAGCCGCTGGCAGTGCTGCCGCCCACCCGGCCCCGCCAGTGCCCGTAGGAAACCCCCCATCTCGCTGGGCAGCGCGAAGGCCGGGGCTGCCCGCAGGGCTGGTGGCACCGCCGGCACCAAGGCCTCAAGCCGGGCCACCACGTAGCGCCCGTTGCCTGCTGCCAGCGCCGGCACGGCACAGGACAGAGCTGCTGCGAACACCTCGCAGGGGGGTACAGCGGGGACGTCATTGGGGCAGGGGCTGTGCTGGGCGCCAGGACTGCTTTTGGGAGCCCCAGTGCCTGGCATGGCCCCGGCGTCCCATTGACGTGCGGCAGCCACAGCCGCCGGGGAGAGGAGGAAGATGACGGTGTCACCGTCACAGAGTGCCCGCCGGTGCTGGGCGTGCAGCCAGGGCAGTGGCCCCCACGCCGCTACCCCGCTGCCGCCTCCCGGCGCTGCCGTCACCACCAGCCCCAGTGAGCGCAGGGCTGCCATCAAGGCGCACGCTACCCGTTCTGCTGCCGGCTCCGACGCGTGCACCAGCAGTGCCCGACGACCTCGCAGCGGGCCTGGGTGGGGACACACACAATCAGTGCCTGCACACCCCCACCCCATGCACCCCATAACCACCCTGTGGGAAAGGCACGGTGGGAAGCAGGTGGGGACTACCACTGATGGGGTGGGACCCATGTGGGAAGGGGATGGGCATCCCTCTCCACACCACCCTCCCCAAACCCCAGGCTCACCCCACACTCACCCTTGGAGCCACAGTCAGCCCTCAGAGACTTCAGCCAGCCTGTGGAGAGGAGAGGGGGTGAGGCAGGGCCCTGGGGGGGTGTCCCCGAGCTGGGTGCAGGACTCAGGGGGGTTGCTCACCTTTCACATCCTCCTTCTTCAGCAGGAGCAGGAGCAGGAGGCAGGCGGCCCCCAGCAGCACCCCCATCCATGCCAGCGCCCAGCGGGCACGCAGGTCTGCAGGCAGGAGATCAGTGCCAGCCAAGGGCCCCCAGCACCCACTGAGAGCCCCTGGCACCCACCTGGTGCCCCCACAGGATGGGAGCCCACCCTCAGCCTCACACCAGACCCCACCCTCTGCCGTGGTGCAGCCAGGGACACTCACATTTGTGCAGGGGACAGGCCCAGAGCGTGACCCCGGTGCCGTTCTCAGAGTGCCAGACCTGCAGGGATGGGGACACGTCACACGCTGCCGGATCCGTGCCCACCGCCTGCCGCCTGCCCACACTGACCTGCCTGCACTGCCCCGACACCACATCCTGCCGCAGCTCCTGCTCCAGCAGCCCGGGCTGCCCGGCTCCCTGCAACGGCACCAAGGGGTGAGTGGGCTGCACCGCCAGTACCGCGGCTGCGGGACATGGGGGTCCCTGCCCTTACTGTGCTGGTGAAGCTGGCGAGGGGGGTGCAGGCTCCCCGCTCCAGGGCACACAGTGAGGCGTTCCCCCAGTGCTCCAGCAGCAGCAGGTCACTGGTGCGGCCCGGCAGCACTCCTAGGGATGTGCCAGAGGCTGAAGGGGGGGCAGCAAGGGGAGGTCGGGGTGGGGGGGTGTCACTCCCCAGCCTGACCCCCCCACATTGCCCCTACCCTCCCACCCTGACAGTACTCACGGCCCTGTAGGCACTGGGTCAGCCGGACCTGCCCACCACTCCACACCTGCCCCAGAGAGAAGGTTAGCAAGGCCTGGGGTTGCCCGTGGGGCAGCCATGGGGCAGCTGTGGGGCAGAAGAGTGACCTACCTGCACACAGAGGTTGGGGTGTGGCTGCAGCCCCCCAAACTCCTGGGGTCCCTGTGGGCAGAAGGGATGCTCCATCAGTGCCTCCCACATCCCCACCGTGCCCCTGGCACCTCGCAGAGCCCCACTCACCTGCCCCACAGCGGGCTGCTGCAGGCCGGGCAGGGCTTGGCAGGGCCCGGTGGGTGCCGACTGCCAGCAGGGCACCAGCTCGGCCAGGACATCGCAGGGGGTTGACAAGGACCAGCTCAGCGCCCTCTCTGTGGCATGCAGGACCAGCCGGCTGCGCGCCCACAGCCGCTCCCAGGCCTCGGTGTCTGCAGGGGCATCAGGAGAGGGGTGTCACCCTGTGTGGGATGACACCTCCTTGGGTCCCTCTGTGTCCCAGCCCCTGCCTGCCCCAGCCCATCCCAGCCCCGTGGCACAGGTACCGTGGGAGAAGGGGCACAGGGTGGCCCGCGGTGGGTCCTGGGTCTCTGGCCAGACCTGGAGTGAGGATGGAAAAGAAGAAATAAAATATTTGGGGTTCCCAGGCTGTGAGCGTGACTTGTCTGAACCCCTTGGGATGCCAGAGGGGGTTACAAGGTGCCTGGAGCCCCTCTGTTTTGGCAGTAACCCTGCCACCCCGGTGCCTGTCAGGCACCCACCTGCAGGCAGAGGCAGGGCAGGACCTCATCGGCTGGCAAGCTGTAGTTCATGGGGCCGCTCTGTTGCCGGGAAGCAGACGTGGGTCACCTCGTGGCAAATTTTACTCCCCAGCAGGGTCACCCCACCAAGGGGGACCCACTCCCGGGGGACCCGCTCCCAGCACCCTGCCTGTAACACAGATACAGCTTCCCGGAGGGGCGAAAGGGGGGCAGCAGCAGCCAGAGCCTGGCCAAGACAGGGGGTCAGGGAAAGGGTTTGTACTCACCGCGGTCAACGCGTGCCCCGACCCACTGCTGCCGTGGCTCTGGTTGTGGTAGAGCCGGAGGGTGTAGCTGTGCCCCGCCGCAGCCCCTTGCACCTCCACGACCACCTCCTTCGGCCCCGGGGAGACCTGCAGCCTGGGCACTGTGCCAGAGGTGGCTCAGGGCAGCTGGCACTGCCCACCCGGCACCGCACGCCCGGCACCGCAGCATGGGACATGGCACCCTGGGGGTCACCTTCTCCCCCAGGAGAGGTGGTCACCCACCACCCAGAGCTCCCCAGGGAACGTGTGCCAAGGTGGGGAGGGAGTGTCCCAGCACTGGCACAACTATGGGATGTCAGCACCTACCTTGGCATTGGGGGACAGCAGTCTGTGCCATGGGCCATGAGCAGTCTGTGGGGACAGGGAGTCAGTGACCAGGGGGACCAGGGTCTGTGGCAGCAGGGCATGCTGTGGGGGGCTCACCTGGCACCCTCTGACGCCGGCTCAGCTTCCGGCGACCGTGTAAATCCGTGTACGCCGTGACGTGGAGCTCGGATCCCAGCGGCGCCTCAAAGCACCGGAAGGTCACCCAGCCCTGGGCAGGAAAACCATCACCACGCTGTGGTGAGGCAACAGCACCCCCGGCACCCACCTCCCCGGGGCACAGGGAACACGACCACTGTGCCCCAGACAGACGCCGGTACCAGCATCCACATCACCAAGCACCACGGTGCCTGGGGACTGCCAGCAGCGGGGACGCTCATCCCTGGCACCCCACAGCTACGTACCAGGGGTCGGCCGGGCAGCGCAGAGGCCAGGGGTGCCCGGACCTCCACAGCCACGCAGCGGGAAGAGGCGTAGGCGTGCCCGGAGAGCAGCAGCAGCGCCGTGATATTGGGCTGCGATGAGGAAGCTTCACCCACCAGTGACCCCTCATCACCATCTTCCGCCCCAGAGATGCCCGACGGTGCCGGGCAGCCGGTGCCAGACGGCAGGGCCAGGCGCAGGCGTGCCTGCAGGCAGGGCGAGCAGGCCGCAGTCCCGGTGCAGCGCAGTGCCGGATCCAGCCGCAGACGAGCCAGGGCCAGCCCGCAGCCAGACCCCAGCAGCTCCATCCCGCACAGCACGTCGGTGTCTGGAGGGGGGGGGGAGGAGAGGAGATAGAGGGCGACCGTGCGTGCGGGGTCCCACGCCCCGGGTGGGTCGAGGGGCGCTGGCAATGGTGGTGGCACTTACCCAGGAGGCGGCAGGCGAGGCCCTGGGGGAAAGGGGCAGGGGTGAAGCCGGTGCCAGGGTGCCCGGAGACCCGCGTATTGGCGACTCCGACCCACCTGGGAGCAGGCCAGGGTGTCGCCCGGGACCCCGCGCCCGCCCGCAGCCCCCGTGGCCAGCAGCAGGAGCAGCAGCAGCAGCAGCCCCCGCGCAGGCATGGCGGGGCCGGGGCCGGGGCCGGTGGGAGCCCCGGCCCCACGCGGTTCACTCCCTACGGCCCCGATCCCGGTTCCACGGGCCCCGCCGCCGCCGGCTCCCGCTTCCTGATCCGATCCCGGACACCCGGGTCCTAGCGCGGCGCTGGTGACCGCCCCGGGGTGGGGCCTTCCCGCTCCCGCAACCGACCCGACGACGGGTTCCGCGTCCCGGCACCGCGGGGAAGGGCGCGGGGCCCCACGGAGACCGGGACGGCCCCACGGCTCGGGCACGGGACCTGCCCCACACGCGTAGGCACGGTGCCCAGGCTGGCCCGAGGGAGCCGGCAGCGGCTGCGGGACGCGGTCCGGCGGCCGTGCCCGGACGGGCTGCGCCCTGCCCGCTTGCCCCCGCCGTGCTGGGCGGGGAGCGGCGGCGGGGCGGCCCCCGCCTCCCCCCCGCGGGACACCGGCCGAGCCCCCAGCGCACCAGACGGACGGCAGGGCAGGGTGAAACGGCGCCTTTATTGCTTCCAGCCTGGACGAGATCCCGCTGACAGCGCGGGAGCGAGGAGCAGGGCCGGGCTGCGCCCCCAGCCCCGCCGGATCCCCGCGCCCCGGGCAGGGCAGGGACGGGACCCCCGCCGCGCCCGCCCGGGGCGCCCGGCTTCCTTCAGCGCCACCCCGGCTTCCAGAGGGGCGTCCCCGGAGCGCCGGGTCTCCTCCGGAGTAGGTTCCTGTGTGGAAATAAAGCTGCCCTTGCCCGGGACAGCACCCCTCCTTCCGGCCCCAAGGGAGCCCCAGCTCCCATGCCCGGGGCCAGCCTTGCGCAGGGCTCCGCAGCACCCACGGGCACCCCTCCTACCGCCGCAGCAGGCAGGCTCAGCCGAGCCCCGCACCGCCGTGGCAGGACCCCTGCCCTCACGGAGAGGGGGGGATGGCAGGGAGGCCGCTTGCAGCCCGGGCCCGCTGGCCCTGCAGCAACGCCCAGCTCAGCCCCAGCACTGGGCACTCAGGTGCCAGCGGCTGCTCCAGGGGGCCGGGGCGGGGGGCTGCCCTCCCCGGCTCCCACTTCCAGCAGCCGGTGCAGGAGCCCCCGCACCCTGCCCCGGCAGCGGCGGGGTGGCGGAGGGCTGCCCCGCAGGGCACCCAGCAGCCTGGGCAGCTGCCGGGGCAGGCGGTAGGTGGGCAGGGGCCGGAGGGGCCGGGGGACGTCGCGGGGGCTACAGAGCCGGCTGAAGTAGGCCAGCACCCACCCGCCACCACGGCCCGCAGCTCCCAGCTCCCCGTGTAGGCAGGTCATGGCCGCCCCAAAGATGTCGTGGGCATCCCCAGGGACACCATCAGCTGCCCCAACCCGCCACCGACGGAAGAGCCGGGCGCTGCCCCGGCTCCAGAGGAGGAGGACGGTGCCACGCTGGCGGCCCACGCAGCCCCGCTGCGCGTAGAGCCAGGGCAGTGTGCCTGCCTGCCCCACACTGCCTGCTTCCCACAGGTCCAGGCGCACGTCGCAGCCCAGCCCCGCACGCAGACGCTCAGCCAGGGCGCACACCAGCCCCAGGTGCTCCTCTGAGTCTGGCGAGTACAGCAGCAGAACAGGGCGCCCACCCGGAGCACCTGCGGGATGGAGGGGACAGCAGTGACAGTCCAGTCCTGAGCCCCCCAGGCATCCCCTGGGGATACCCCAACCTCCAAGCACCCACCATTGTGCACCACTGCCCGCAACCCTGTGACTCTCTGCAGCTCGGGGAGCTGCCACCCCCCAGCACCCCAGCCCCATGGCCCCTGTGCACCCCCATCCCACAGCCCCCCACGGTGTCCCTCACCAGTGGCTGGCCTCCAGGTTCCACGGCAGTTGAGGAGCAGCACAGTCACCACTAGCCCCAGTGCCAGCGCCAGGCCCAGCAGCCCAAAGTGCCTGCGGGAGACTGGAAGAGGGGCAGTGAAGGTGAGTGAGGGGTGTCCACCTGCCCTCACAGCCCCCCACGGCCCCCCAGCACCTCAGCTCACCGTCAGGGCAGAGCAGCTGCTTCCGGGCGAAGCGCACATCCGAACGCCAGACCTGGGGAAGGGGCTGGTTGAGGGGGGTCCAGGTTGGGTGTGTCCCCCACTGTGGTATGGGTGCCAAGAAGGGGGTCACCTTACCAGCACACAGCTGCCCAGGACCTGCACTGGCAGCAGCATTGCCAGGTCCCCTGGAACAGAGCCCTCGGTCTGCAAAGCACAAGGGCAGGCTCAGCTCGCGTCAGTGCCACCCACCCCATGTGCCCCCCAGCCCCGTGCTGCTCACCTGAGTGACGGTGTAGAGGGGGGCCTCGGGCTCACATTGCCCACCCCGGCGCTGGCAGAGGGCTGCGCTGAAGGCTGCAGGGATGCTGGAGGTGAGGTGCAGGCGCAGCTGCATCCCCCGAGCACTCACTGAGACGTTCCAGGCAGTCTCTGCAGTTGTCAGAGAGGGGGGGCAGTTCATGGGATGCCCGAAGTAATGAGAGGTGCAAGGCACCCCGAGGCAGGGCTGTGCTCAGTCCTGGGGTGTCCTGACTCGTGGGGCTCACCTGTCCGGTGGGGACACTCCACATGGCTGCTGTTCCTGTAGGAGAACTGGGGGAGTGGGGGTCAGCAGAAGGGTGAGGTGCCATTGTCCACTGCTGCCCCCAGCCCCCTCCCAGGTGGTGCCCACCCACCCTCAGGGCCTTACCCGGAAGCAGAGCTGGGGGTGCACATCCACCTTGTCTAGTGTGTACGCCTGGTACGGGCAGAGAGCGTGTCATGGTCCCCAATCTACAGAGCCCGTGGTCACCCCAGCACTGGCCCACCCCCCTTGGGGGACCCTGGGATCCAGCAGGTGCCCCAGACAGAGGTACAGCTTTGCACCCCTCTGGGCTGGTGCACCAGGCACCTCAAAGACAGGACCCCTCACCTGGTCCTCCTCACTGGCTGTGGAGTTGGGGATGTCATGGCAGGGCGCAGACTCAGCTGCAACCTCCCTCCAGCACAGGGTGGCCCGTAGGCGCAGGGGGCAGCTGGCGCTCAGCACCATCGCCATCTGGTCCTTGCTGCTGGCACTGTAGTCATGGAAGCGCACCGAGGACCAGAGCTCGGGGCCATCTGCAGGACACCACGTCAATGGGCTGGGGGGACAGTGGGGGGACCCCTGGGACCCGTCTCCTGCCCCCACAGGCACTCACAGGCGGCTGGCTGGTTGTGGAAGGGGCAGTGCTTGCTGCGCAGGCTGTCGTGGTGGGGGTAGGAGGCCTGGGGGGGCAGAGAGGGGCAGTCAGGGCAGGACATGCCCCCACCCCTCCTGCCCACCCTCCATGAGCGGGCAGAGACAGGCACAGAGAGGGGCCCCACGGCCACGGGGAAGGGTAATGCACCTCAATGCACAGGCAGGGCACCAGGAACTCGTACGGTAGCGAGACATGGTCACCCCCCGACACCAACACCTGTGGGCACAGGGGCAGCATCAGCAGGCGAGGGCCCCTGCGCTGGGGGCTGCCAGGAGGGGACCGGGGCCGTTACCTGCCGGTGGAAGGGCCGCGGTAGCTCCTCGCACTCCAGGGCCAGCTGGTGGCACAGCCGCACCTTCAGGGCAGGACCCTCGGGCACCCACACCTCCACGGCCCGCGCCTCGGGCACCCAGGTGTGGGTGAAGACGGGCCCTGCGGAGCAGGCGGGGGGGTCAGCCGGGGCCGGCATCCACCCGGGACACCCCCTATCCCCCTCCCGGGGTCCCTCCCAGCCTCACCGGGCTGCTCGGCGGCGACCAAGTGGCTGCGGCTGATGGCCAAGCCCCGGTCAGGGATGGTGTGGAGGGAGACGAGGACCTGCCGCCCGCTCTCTGCCGGGAAGCAGTCGAACTGCACCTGCCACTGCGGGGAGCGGGGGTGGGGGGAGGTTGTCAGCGGGACACCCCCAGATCCAGCATCCGGCCCCGGCTCCTCAGTGCGCCCCGGACTCACCGGCGAGCTGCCCTGTACCCGGTGCCGCCGCCACACCTGCAGCCAGCCGGGCCGGTTGGAGCCCAGCTCCAGGAAGTTGAGCTGCAGCCCACGGATACCACCGAGCTCTGCGAGAAACCAGCGCGGGGGATGCTGACGCGGGTGGGAGGACGAGCCTTTCCCCAGCCGGGAGCGCGCATCCCCGCCGGCCCTCCCCGTACCTGCGGCGGGAAGGGCCAGGCGCACCCGCAGGCAGGGCTGGCAGGGCTGCGAGGGCGGGCACAGGCGGGCTGTGCTCAGCTCCAGCGCGGGCGGCTTCAGCGGGAGCCCGGGCCGGGCCGGCCGGCGGCAGCGGGGGCGGCTCAGCGTGCTGTCGGCTGCAGGGGGAGAGCAGAGAGGGGGGGGGACGGCCGTGCGCCGGGGGTCCCGCCTACTGCCGGCACTGGGAGCCCACCCCGCACCGGGAGTCCTCGGAAAGGGGAGCCCCGGGCGGGGGGAGATCTGCACGCCGGAGCCTCGAGGTTGGGGGCGGGGGGCGGGTGTGAGACTCGGGCCCCGGGAGTCGCGGGCAGGAGGAGCTCTGCACACCGGAACCCCGTGCACCGGGAGTTCTCGGAAGAGGGAGTCCCGCGCCCTGGGAGTCCCGGGAAGAAGGACCTCCCCCCCCCCCCAACTCCCCACACTCCAGGACCCGGCAGGCGCGGGGTGGGGTAGGCGGGGGGGACGACCCCGTCATCCCACCGCACGCACCCGGGAGCCCCGGGCAGGGGGAGCCCCGCTCCGCCCCGCTGCTACTCACCGGTGGCGCGACACTCCTGCAAGCAAAGAGACGCGTGTGAGCGCGGCGCCGCCCGCCCCATCTCCTCTCCCTTCCCCCCCCCCCCCCCCCCCCCCCCCCCCGCCGCTTCCCCGGACGCTCACGAAGTTGGCGGAGACCCGGAGGCGGGTGACGGCGGCCTCAGCCCCGGGGGGCGGCAGCAGCAGCTGCATCAGCAGCGCGGCGGCAGCGGCGAGCAGCACCGGGCGCCCCATGGCCGAACCGCCGCTCCCCGCCCCGCCCCGGGCCGGCCCCGCCGCATTCCTCCGCCGGCACGTGCGGCCCCCCCCCACCCCCCGCCCCCCCGCCCCGCTGGCAGGCGGCGCTTCCTGCGGCGCAGACACGCGTGGGAGCGCAAAGGCCGGTTTTATTTCCATACAACAACAACACGCAAAGAAGGGGGCAGCTGCACTCTGGGGCGGGGAGGGGGTGGGGGCAGCAGCCGGGACCCTCCATGAGGCGGGAGCCAGCTCCCACCCCCTCCACGCGAGTACAGAGCTGCAGCATGGCTCAGACACGCACCCTGGTCCCTGGGGACTCTCACCCACGGGAGCTGCACCAGTGCTGCCCCAGAGGGCCTGGCGGCAGAGCTCCAACCCTCACGGAGCACACCCCTCCCCAACTCATTTCTTCTTCTTCTCCTGCGTGCTGGTGAACCAGGAGTCCAGCAGCTTCTTGCTGTAGTAGAGCTGCCAGCCATGCACCTGGGCAGCCACCAACACCACCAGGTACATGACGGAGACTGCTGAGAAGCCGAAGATGAAGCGGTAAGCCTTGCCGTGACGGTAGAGCTGCTGTGCCATGGGGAACATTTCCATTGCTCCATAGATGAGGGGAGCCACGGAGAAGAGCCCGGTGCTGATCATGGAGAGCACGAGGTAGCTGATGTTGTTGCGCGGGAAGGAGAGGAGACCCAGGAGCGAGGGCAGGATGCTGAGCAGGTAGGGGTATTCCCATTGGTAGGGCATGGCAACTTGGTCGTGGGGCAGCAACTTGAGGTGCCCCACACACATCTGGGCCATCAGCAACAGCCAGATGCCCACATGTGTGTAGATCAGCTTCTTGATTTCCGACTTGAGAGCGACACTGAGGGGACAGAGCACAGGGACATCAGGGCCCGCTGCTGTGGGGACATGCCCCCCGCCCCGGAGCTTTTTTTGGGGGGGAAGGGGGAGCCGCCGTGTCCCCGCAGCGGCATGGCACGGCCCGTACCTCATCTGGTAGTGCGAGGCTACACGCTCCCGGTGCTGGAAGTCGCTGCCATCGGTGCCGGCGGCGCGGGGACCCCCGCGGGAGGCCATGACGCTGTCGTGGGCAGGCAGGGCCTGAGGCGGGAGCACGGCCACGCCGCCCGCAGCCGCTAGATCCAGACCCCCTCCCCCGGCCCCCCTTCTCCCCCGGTGACGGGCTGTCCCCTTACAGCCCCGGGACCCCCTCCCTGAGGCGGCCCCGCCCCCGCCCGGCCACCCGGCGTAGCCCCCGGGTAACCCCACGGGTGACACCCCCGGGGCACCCTCCTGCCCGCCGCACCCCACCTGCCAGCAGGACGCTCTACCCACACTTCCGCCTATCTATGGCCGCGGCCGGGGACTCTGCCTACCTGGGCGGGGTGCCTCGCTACGCGCCCGGAGGCCTAACTCTATGGCCGCGGAGGGGGGGGAAGGAGGGGGGGGGCCGTCCCTCCGCCGCGCAGGCGCAGTGCCGCCATGGCGGGCGGGGGTACCGCCGCGCGCGCTCTGGCGCGCGTGGGGAACGGGGCGCGGGCTGCGAGGTCAGGAGGCTCCGGGGAAGGGGGGGGGGGGGGGGGCACATGGGGGTCAGGGCGGGGGTGCGGGCTCAGGTTTGGGGCACATGAGAGTCAGGGCGGGGGTGCGGGCTCAGGTTTGGGGCACACCGGGGGAGTGGGGGCACAGGGCGGTGTGAGGGGAAAGGGGGGGATGATCACTGGGGGGTCCCACTCGTAGCCCCCCCCACCCACTCCACCTCCCACAGGCGGGTGCTGGGCCCCGAGGAGACGCTGGGGCTGCTGGAGGCCGCCGTGGTGCACCGGGAAGGTACGGGGTTGGGTACGGGAGGGGGTGAATAGGGGGGGGGGGGTCTGCACGGGGCTCCATCCTGACCAGGCATCCCCTCGGCAGGAGCCCTGCTGGCGCTGAACAAGCCCCCCGGCCTGCCCGTCCTGGGTGAGTGTGGGACTGGGGTGCTATGGGGTGGGGTGGCGCTTGGGGTAAGGGTCCCAGGGGGTACTGATCCACCTCCCCAATTCCCCGCCCGCAGGCCGACCCGGGGAGCTGAGCCTGGTGACCCTGCTGCCAGCGCTGAGACGGCGCCTGGGCTTCACCTCTGAGCTCCACGTTGTGAAGGGTCCTGCCAGGTACAGCTGGGGGCTCCCAAGGAGGAGGGGTTGGGGGATGGTCTGACGCCCCTAATCCCTCCTCACCTTCCCCATGGGGCTTACGGCTTCCGCACGCTGCAGAGAGTGTTCTGGCCTTGTCCTTCTGTCCAGCTGCCACCGCAGCTCTGAGCGGCTCCAGCAGTTCTTCACTGATGCTCGGCAGCGTGGACAGTATCTGGTGACGTACCGGTAAGTCCCCAGCGCTGCTGTCCTGGCGCAGGGCTGGGAGCCGCTCTTGCCTCCTCATCCTCTCCTCTCCCTTCAGCGCTGTCACTGTGGGGGTCCCAGCAGAGGCAGAGGGTGAGATTCGCACGGGACTACGCTGGCAGCAGCATGGTGACACCGCCTTGGTGAGCGGGGGTGACTCTGGGATGGGGGCTGAGGGCGGTGAGGGCTCCCCTGGGGGATGCTGAGGGCTGTGCTCCCACAGGTGGTACCCGTGCCAGCCCCAGGGCGCCGCAGCCTGGCCCGGAAGGAGGTGAAGAACACCCTGACACGCTACCGGGTGCTGGGTGCGGCAGGAGGCTGTGCCCTGCTCCAGCTCCAGCCCCGCACAGGTGAGTAGACCCTCCCCCAACATACCCCTGTGCCCCCCACATGTCTTAACCCCTCCCCATGCCTCCCCAGCCTTCCCGGAGCAGCTCCTGGTGCACTTGACGCTGCTGCTGTGCCCGGCCCTGGGCGACCACGCGCACGCATCCCGTGTGGGGAAGGTGCTGGGGGTGCCTTTCCTCCTGCCCCCTGAGGCTGCCCCAACCCGCACACAGGTACGTGGCCAGTGTGGGGTGCTTGAGGGGGGAAGGCTCAGCACAGCCCCCAGGGATGCTGCTGAGTTCTGCCTTTCCCCGTGCAGGTGCTGGATGAGGAGCTGGTGGCCCGGCTGGGGCTGTCCCCGCAGCAGCTCCGCCACCTCCCGCTCCACCTCCACCTGCAGCAGCTGGTGCTGCCCCAGGGCCCCCTCTGTACCCCCCCACCTCCCCATTTCCTGCGCACCCTGCGCTGCCTCGGGCTGCCTGAGGACCAGGAGACGTAGCACCCCCACCCCAACCTGCTTCCCTCTGCCCTCCCATTAAATTCCCATCTGCCATCACACCGGCTCAGTGCCTGTTTCTTTTCCAGGCATGTGCAGGCTGCACACCCCCCCCCACACACCCACATTTCAACCCCCCAACCTCACCCCTGTCCCCGTGGCCTGACCTTGTTCATGGTGCTGGAGCACAGCGATGTCAAGAGTGCCACGGCTCTGTTGGGCAGGTGTGATCACAGGAGCAGAGGGGTCTTTCCTGTCTGCTTTGCCACCAGCCAAGGAGCTGCTGCAGCGACGTCCATTCTTGGAGCCCTGGCGCAGCCCCTGCGTGTCTCTGGCTGTGCCTGTTCTGTCCTTTGTCACCAATGTGTTCTGCAGCCCCCGCAGTGGGGGGAGCTGGGTACCACCACCCAGTGATCTGGTCTGTCTGGGATAGACACAGACTGGGTGCTGCCCTGCTGCCCTGGCTGGGGCAGGCAGGCTGCTGTCATCTCTTGTGTGTCCTTCAGGGTCACAGTTCTGCATCCCCCTGAGAGCTGCTATGCGCTGCCTCCTCACGCTGGGGCTCGGCTGCCCTGGGGGGGGGCGTGGGGTCCAGGCACCAGGTGCCCACCCAGGTGGATGTGGCACCCTGGCAGGACTGAATTGGGAGGTGAGACCTGCAGGTCGCTGAGGATTGCCAGGGGTTTCCCGGGGTGGTGGGATGGGTGTCCTGGCCCGGGTAGAGGCATTGGGCTGGGGGAGCCGGGGCAGAGAAGCCTGGGGCTGCCTGAGTGGGTGACGGAGCTGTGGCAGCCCCTGGCTCCCATCACGGCAGGCTGAGGGGGCCAGTGGAAATGGGGGGGCTGATTTGGGTGGGCAGCGGCGGCTGCATTGCCCCAGATGAGCTGGCTTCCCCTGTGCTGCTCCTGGCTGGAGTCCCTGGGTTGCTCTGCCCCATGGGCTGGAGCGCACAGGAAGCTCAGGGAGACAGAGGTTAATAGTGGAGACCCTGAGCTGGTGTTGATCCTGTGGCAGCTGGGACTTCTTCAGGGAGTGGCCTTGCACCACTAGCTTCAGCCCCTTGGACATAGGCCTGGGCACAACTGCCTGCAGGGAGACAAGGTGGGGAATGGAGGCTCAGGGTGCCCGAGGGGGTGCCTGCCCTGCGGCCTCTTCCCCTCCCCCAAAACTCACCTCCTTGTAGAGGAGTTCAAAGGCACCAGTAGAGCAGGTAGGGTCGTCCTTGTGGTTGAGCACCACACGCAGCATGTCCCGCTGGACATTGGCACAGAGCCGGGCGGTCACCACCGCGGAGGGGGCCATGGTGGGGTTGGAATTGATCTCCAGCAGCCAGGGTTGGCAGTCCTCCCCGAGGATAAAGTCGGCCCCGTAGAGCTCAAAGCTGCCCTTGCGGGACAGCACCATGTCTTTAGCACTGCGCAGGGCGCCCAGCACAGCCGCCTTCATGCCAGGCACAGTCACCTGGGCCCAGACATCGGGACGTCCCATTTGTGCCAGGTACTCCTGGAACTGCTGGGAGGACCAGATCTGGTCGGAAGGCAGCTGGGGGGGCCAGTCCTCTGCCAGCTTGTACCACTTCTGGATGGAGACGTTGCAAAGGTGCCGGGCACTGGGGCAGGGAGAGAGGGGCTGGGTCAGGGAGCTGCTGGGTGCCAGGGTGGGGGGCATTCCATTTGGGGGGGGGGGGGGGGGGGGGGCACTCACGAGTCCAGTTCATGCAGGGAGAAGTGCTGGGAGCAGAAGCGCAGGTAGCAGTCACGGTAGAACCAGACAGTCAGCGGATTCCAGTCGGTCACCAGGAACCATTGTCGGATGTCGAATTTGATGTTGAAGATGAGCAGCGGCCGCTCCACGTACTTCTGCACCACCCACTCACCCGACAAGCAGCCCCTTGACAGCCGCAGCACTTCCTCCAGCTGTCCTGTGCAGACGATGCCTGGGGAACACAGGGACAGTGGGACACGCATACCCCATCTCTTCCCCCCCCCCCCCCCACCCCAGGGCAGGGAGCCTGTGCCTGGCTTCCCCCCAGCCTTACCTATGCCCCGGGATTTGGCACCGGGCTTAAGGATCCAGATGTTGTGGTCTCCTTCCACACCAAACTGGGGCAGCTGCTGCGCCAGGAGCTGCAGCAGGTCCTGGCACCACTTCTGCTGAGCCTCACTCGGTGCCAGCTTGGCCCCTCTGCTGCAGGGGATGCAGGTGGGGGTTCGGCACCAGCCCTGCTGTGGTGTCCATGTCCCCCCACCCCACCCCAATCCCACTTGGCACTCACTGTACCACATTGTAGTAATCGTGCAGGAAGCGGTCCCACTCAGCATCCGTCATGCCGGGGGTTGCAGGGTCCACATCAATGTCCTGGTGCTGCAAGCTGCCCAGGTGCTGCTCACAGACCTGCAGGGCTTTCTCCACCAGCTGGGAGGCCAGGGGGGGTTTTGGTGTCCCTGTAGGTGGCATGGAGTGATGGACATGGCTCCTGGGGACCCACTGGGTCACCCTCAGAGCCTCCTGGTGGGATGAGGGGCTTTGGGTGTGTGTGGGCAGGCTGGTGGGAGGGATTGGGGTGTCTCAAGTAGAGGTTCAGGCCCCCAGACATGCCTGTGACCCCAAGCTTCACATATCGCTCCTCCTCCCCTTGCCCAGCTCCACAGGCTCACCTGGCTCTTCACTGGCTTTTGGGGGCTGCTCCATCCTCTTCAGAGCCATTTTGAGCAGGCTGCGTGCTGCCGTCAGGCGAAAATCCTCTGCAAGTGGGGCATTGTCCCTGCCCAGTCCCAAGCAGGACACTGGGCAGGAGGGGAGGGGGAAAGGGGTGGGAGGGCCAGCGGCTCCACCACGGGGACACCCCAGCCCCAAGCTCACCAATGAAGGCTTGCCGATCGTCTGCAGGCCCCAGCAGGTAGCAGCGGGGGAAGAAGGTGTCAGGGTCAGCTTGCTCAAACCAGGGCAGGTTTCGTATGTTGCGGCACAGCCCCTCCTGTTCAGGGAAGGGTGTCAGCGCCTGACAGACCCCTACACCCATGTCCTGTCCCTCCCCAAGGACCCCAGGGTCTCACCTTGGTAGTGAAGGCGCCCACTTGGGCATAGTGGTTCACCACCTGGTTCTGCTGCAGCAACTGGCTGTTGACAGTACTGAGTTGGCAAGTCCAGATCAAATATGGCACCTCTTTTTGCACCATGCGGGACTGCGGGGTGAGACATGGACACTCTTAACCCACCCTGGCCTCCTGCCTTGGGTGGGCCCTGCTCTTGGGGGTCCTGGGGAAGGGACTTGGGGGGCTGTGGCCCTCCCAGCTAACCATGACTTCATGGATGCCATCGGGGTCCTCATGCCACCACTCCTTTTCTTCCTCAGGTAGACATGGGAAGTGCAGAGACTCCTCAGTCTCCAGGGAAGGGCATGCTTCATCCTCCTCCTCCTCCTCCAGCTGTTTCTCCTGGTGGCCATGATGCTGCTCCAGCCGGTTACATGCCCTGCCTGCATAGTGGACCTTCTTCTCCACCCAGCCCCGGGCCCGCAGCTGGCTACGGATGATGGGGTAGGAGCCCAGCAGTGTGAAGATCTTCTTCTCCTAGGGGAGGGACCCAAGAGCTCAGCCTGCCCCCACCCTGATCCCTCTAGCTCGGGTCTCAGCCCTGAGCTGTAAGCACAATCAGTGCAGGCACAGGGCACAGGGCCCTCTGGCCCCTCACCTTGATGGCCCTCTCCACATGCCGCTTGGCTTTCCTGTGCTGCTCAGGGGTGAGCAGGGGGTACTGGAAGCCAGAGCGTCTGGCAAGTGCGGCTTGGCCTGAGAAGAAAGCCCCATCTGACCCCATATCTCCAGTCCCGTGGGGTGGGCAGACACAGGAGGGGACAAGGCACCTACCTGCCTGCCTCTGCCTGAGCAGTTTGTGGGTCCCTGCTGCAGCAGTTACTGACCCACCACGCCTCGTGCCAGCACCAGCTGGGATGTTCCGCTTGCCCGCTGTGTGCGCACGCACAGCCGGGCAGGGCAAAGCACAGCCGGGGTGTGTCCTGTTCCAACAGCGTCCCCCCTCCAGCTGGGCACCGCCCCTAGCTGGAGGGGGGCCGTAAACCCGCATCGTCGCTCTCTGTGGGGCACGGTCCTGTGGTAGTGTGAGGACGAGGTGAGCTGTAGATGGCTCTGCCCTCCCTGGGTGCCAAGCAGGTCCCCGTTCCCTTGCCCCACTGGGGACTGAGACGGTGCTCAGTGTGTGATGCAGCCCCCAGACCCACACTGGGTCCACTGCCCCCACCGGGGACAACCACCAACCGCCCCGGAGCCAGACACACTGGCCCCAGCGCCCGCCCACACCCCACACTGGCTCCTCCCTCAAACCTCAGCCACCCCCAGCCGCCCCAGACCTGCCGGTACCACTGGACAGCCGCAGACCACCCCCGACCTTGACAGCAGCGTCGGGGGCGCGCCCACTGTTTGCAGTTGCCATGGCGCCGCAGACCCCGCCCCCGGCGCAGGGAAGAGACACACCCATCACAGCCAACAAACCAACGACACCGTTTAAAAAAAAACCGGGACGAGACAACGGCAGAGCCCGGGGGCTGCGCTGCCGCAAGCGGGGGCTGCTCCCAGCACGGCCGCCCGGCCAGGGGCCCGGCCCGGCCCGGCTCGGCTGTCTGCACGCCGGGGCAGCGGGAGCAGGCACGATCATCATCATCATCATCATCATCATCCAGGGGAAAGCGTCGGGGAGCCACGGGGTCCTGCGCCACGGCCTAAAACTGAAAGGAGAGAGGAGAGATGCAGCATCAGTCCCTGTCCCCGGGTGCTCCCCTGGGTGTCACTCAGCCTTTCGGCGTGCCCGCTGCCCTCCTTGGCCCCGGGGAGCGCGGCCAGCACACAGATCCACACACAGCTTCTCCCTCTGCCTCACCCAGGCACCTCATGTCCCGTCACAGTAGCCACTGAAAGGGATACAGCCCCCTGGCTCCTGCCCATACCTGGGTGTACTCTGTGGTGTGTGTGTGTGTCAAATGTGGCACTTGACAAGCAAAAGGAGTGCAAGTATTCCCCGGGCATCCTCCCTCCACCCCTGAGAGGTTCCCTGCACAGAGCATCCCAACTGTCCCCACCCTCCACCCCTGAGAAGTTTCCTGGGCAGAATGCCCCAACTGTCCCCAAGTACAGGATGGGGGCTCTGGGCACAAGGGCCATGTGGGCTTTGTGCCCCAGTCCCAACGTAATGGGGCCATCTCCTCCTGGTTCAGAGGCTCACATTCTTGAGGAACTCCTCTGCCACGATGCGGGCCCTGGCGTTGACAGAGAGCTTCATTTCACTGATCTCCTTGTCGATCTCCTCCATAAAGTGGATGACAAAATCCACCAGCTTGTGTTTGTACATCTGCTCCGTGTGGAAGTTTGTGATCAAGAAGCTGATGTCGTAGCCCTGGGGAAGGGAGAAGCACCCTGGGGATAAGCACCTCATCTCTCAGTCCCGCACTGGAGACACATTCACCTCCCCAGTGCCAGGTGCAGAGCAAGGAGCTGCCCTGCCCCATGCCAGTCACCTCACCTCAACGGGCTTCCTACGCAGGATGAAGAAGTTTTCAGCCCTCATCATCATGAAGCGCATAAATTTGTGGCACAAGATCTTCTCGATCTCATCAGCCTGAGGAAAGGGAAGAGAAGTGAGGCTCCCCCTGTGCCAGGTGTGAGCTGCCAGCCCACTGCCAGCCCCCCCATCTCACCTGTTTCACTGCAATGCTGACACGCACAGAGTTAATGGAGCCCTCAATGAGGACCTTCTCCTTCTCGTTCCTGCTGATGATCACTGGCTGCAACAGCAGCTCTTTGCTGCTCCTGGGAGCACAGGAAGAACAGAACTGACTCAGGAGGAAGCACCTACCGGTCAGAAACGGGGAGTGCACAAGCAGAGAGCCGCAGGGATCAGAGAGAAGTTGCGGAGGGTTTGCTTCACGCCGCTACATGGTGCTTTCCGCCTCCTGAAGGCGCGTCCCACCCCCTCACCCCCCATCCCCCACCTCGAGGCAGATCCCAGGCGGATCCCCTCCTCCCTCCCTCCTCCCGGCAGTTCCTCAGCTCCCTACCCGCACCAGCGCCGTGAGGAACGGGCGGCAGCCGGTGGGTTGTGGAGGCCTGCCGGGCTGCACGGCCCCGGACCCCGGCTATACGGAAGTCCTTACCGCCGGCCGCCCAGCCACCCGGCAGCGGTCCCCAGGGCGGGCGCAGGGCCCCACCCCCGTACCTGACTTCCACCTCGGGCTTGTTGTGCCGCTCCACCACCTGCGAGGAGAAGTTCTCCAGGCACAGCGCGGCCTGCAGCGTGGCGCGCACCGCGTTCAGGTACGGGCGCAGGGTCGCGGTCTGGGGGGGAGACGACACGACGGCGGCGTCAAACATCCAGGTCCGGCCCCGGGACCCACCGCTCCCTCCCACCCCCGCTCACCGCCCGCCCGCCCGCCCGCTCCCGTCTGCCCCCCTCACACCCGGCTGCCCCCACCCGGCCCGGCGCGCCCCCCGCCCTACCATGGTGGCAGCTGAGGTCCGGTCCCGGCAGGCGGAAGTAGCCGGTCCCCTCTTCCGAGGTGCTCGGGAACTGCCACTGCGGCGGGAGGGGGGAGGCGGGAGGCTCCCAACCCGCATCCAGGGCGGGAATGGCGACGGGCTGGCCTCACTGCGGCACAGACCGGGGACTCAGCGTCACGTAACGGGGAGGCGGCAGCGCTGAAGAGCGGGGTCAGGGGCTACGCCGCGATCCCCCCACTGCTTTCCCCCCCCCACGTCCCACTGCATTTGGTACGCTCCTGTCATCGCTTCCATATTAGGGAAAAGAGATGGAGAGCGAGCCGGACCAATGAGCGGTGGTCTCTATCCGCAGTCGAGCCAATGGAAGAACGAGGGGGCGGGGCGACCGCCGTCTACGGGGGCCGGAAGGGGCCAGCGGCCTAGGCTTGGCTCGACCCGGCCCGGCGGCGCTCCCGCCGCCTCCGCCCCGCGGCGCCGCCCGCCTCGCGGCACCCGCTGCCCCACCGGCGCTCCTCACGCATCCTCCTCAGCGCAGGGCCCTTCGGTGCCCCTCCTCTTCCCGGTGCCGCCTCCTTGCCCTCAGCGCCCCGGTGACCTCCCCGGTTCCCCGTAACCCCCCCGCCCCGACCCCCTTCCTTTCGGCTTCCCCCATCCCCGGGTCCCCCGTAGCCCCCTCCCCCCCCCCCCCCCCCAGCCTCCCCCCGCACCTCCCGTAGCGCGCCCGGTGCCATGAGCGAGCTGAAGGACTGCCCGCTGCAGTTCCACGACTTCAAGTCGGTGGACCACGTGAAGGTGTGCCCCCGGTACACGGCCGTGCTGGCCCGCTCGGAGGACGATGGCATCGGCATCGAGGAGCTGGACACGCTGCAGCTGGAACTGGAGACGCTGCTGTCCTCTGCCAGCCGCCGGCTCCGTGTCCTGGAGGCTGAGACACAGGTGCTGGGATCAGAGCTGTTGCTCCCCCCCCGCCCCCCTCCCCGTGCCCCTTCCCGCCGAGGGGGCTGCCTCCCTGCTCAGCGCCGGGCGCAGGACCTGACCAGGCACTGCTGTCTTCCAGATCCTCACAGACTGGCAGGATAAGAAGGGTGACCGGCGGTTCCTGAAGCTGAGCAAGGACCACGATGTGGGCACCTCTGTCAAGCACGGGAAGCCCAAGAAACAGAAGCTGGAAGGCAAAGGGGGCCATGGGACAGGGCCTGGCCCTGGGCGGCCCAAGTCCAAGAACCTACAGCCCAAGATCCAGGAGTACGAGTTCCAGGACGATCCCATTGACGTGCCCCGCATTCCCAAAAACGATGCTCCAAACAGGTGTGTGGGTGTTGGGATCATCCGTCTCTTTCCTTGCAGCACCCAGCATGAGGGCTGCCTCCAGCTCAAGGGGAGAGATGTCCCTGGAGGGAAGGGGTGTGTGTCAGCTCCTGCGGGCTGCCCCATAGCTCTCCCTCACAGTTCATCCATCCCCGCAGGTTCTGGGCATCGGTGGAGCCGTACTGTGCAGATCTCACTAATGAGGAGGTCAGAGTCCTGGAGGAGCTGCTCAAGCCACCAGAGGATGAGGCAGAGCATTACAAGGTGAAAATCTCCTGGCGTTTCTCTTGCCCTGTCCCCGTCTCTCTCTCCCCAGTCCCTCCTGGCCTCTGGCCACTTCATCCTGTCCCATGCCTCAGCGTTCCTGCCTGGGGTTGATGCTGTGGTGCTGAGCGGGAGGTGGGAGGCAAGATGGGGGCATCCTGAGCTGTGCCAAGCCCTGCTCTCGCAGATCCCACCCCTGGGGAAGCATTACTCCCAGCGCTGGGCCCAGGAGGACCTGTTGGAGGAGCAGAAGGATGGGGCCCGGGCAGCAGCTGCTGCCGACAAGAAGAAAGGCGTCCTAGGGCCACTGACTGAGCTCGACACCAAAGGTGCCTCTGTCCCCACGTGCCTTTGCCCAGAAGGGCTGTGAGCACCCGTGCCCCCCAGAGCTGAGCCCTGGCCCCTCACCCCACGTGCCTGGGGCAGAGGCTGCCCTGTCCCGCTGCTTACCTCCGTGTTTTCGGGGTCGGTGTTTTCCCCTTCCCACTTCTTCCCAGATGTTGATGCCCTGCTGAAGAAGTCAGAGGCTCAGCATGAGCAGCCAGAGGATGGGTGTCCCTTCGGGCCCCTGACGCAGCGTCTCCTGCAGGCCCTTGTGGAGGTGAGTGGGTTCTGTGGGCCTCAGTGGTGGCTGAGCTCCGTGTGCCGGGCCATGACCTGACCCCCTGGGGCAGCTTCCCCACAGCCCAGCACAGTGACCCTTCCTTTGCACTCCCGTCGGTAGGAGAACATCATCTCCCCTGTGGAGGACTCTCCCATCCCTGAGATCGCCGGAAAGGACTCGGGAGCCGATGGCGCCGGTACGTCTCCCCGCAGCCAGAACAAGCCCTTCAGGTGAGCAGGGAGGTGGCCCCAGAGCTTGGCGCTGCCCCTGGGGACTCCAAACACGCTGGTGGCTGCCCTGCCCCAGCGAGTCTGGGAGAGCAAAGGGTGCGTGGTGGGCAGCGGCTGTTCTGCCCCGACAGTGTCCCGCACACCAAGTCACTGGAAGGGCGCATCAAGGAGGAGCTGGTGGCCCAGGGCCTGCTGGAATCGGAGGACCGGCCAGCTGAGGACTCAGAGGATGAGGTGCTGGCTGAGCTGCGCAAGAGGCAGGCGGAGCTGAAGGCCCTCAGCGCACACAACCGCGCCAAGAAGCATGAGCTGCTGCGGTGAGAGCAGGCAGCAATGGGCACTGGCAGGGAGCTGCTCGGTGGGGGCCTGACCACCCCCGTGTCGTCTCCCCTCAGGCTGGCCAAGGAGGAGCTGCACCGGCAGGAGCTGCGGCAGCGCGTCCGCATGGCTGACAACGAGGTGATGGACGCCTTCCGCAAGATCATGGCTGCCCGGCAGAAGAAGCGCACACCCACCAAGAAGGAGAAGGACCAGGCCTGGAAAACCCTGAAGGAGCGGGAGAGCATCCTCAAGCTGCTGGACGGGTAGCAGGGTCTGAGGAAACCCTCTGCCATGGACCTTGGCAGCCAGGGGTGGTGGCTGTAGTGTGGGACAGAGGGGTGCAGCCCCCGCACACCCTGGGCGTGTTTTGCCAACCCATCTGGGTGACAGTCCTGGCTGCTGTGCCCTTACTGTCCCCTGCCCATGCGGGGCGTCACCCACTCTGGCTGGGGACACTGCAGAGCTGCTGGGAGCCCTCCTGGGAACGGCCCTGCCTGCGGCTGGTGGCTTCCGCTTCGGCGTTGCCCCCCGCACTTCCCCTGTTATTCTGGGAGCGTGACATCAGCCGCGCCGCCGCAGGGGGTGGATGTGGTGGCTGCTGCGGTGGTGCGGCTCCCACGGTCCCCTGTCCCCCTCCCCACAGGGGGACTGGCGGCTCCCAGGGGCTGTGCTGAGGGGTGCGAGGAGGGGTCAGGGGCGGCCGGGCTCTCCATGTACCCGTGGTACCACTGCCACTCGTGCCAGCAATAAAGGCAGCGCGGTGCAGGCGGTGGTGATGTGTGGGATGGGGGATGCCGTGGGGTGCGGGATGGGGCAGGGGGGCAGTTGGAGGGGGGGTGGGTGGGTGTGTTGCCTGCTGCTGCCTGCTCAGGCTGGGGGGTGAGAGTGGGGCGCTGCTGCCCTGCAGCGTGGGGGGGCAGCCACACTCGTGTCCCCAGGCAGCCCACGTGTGTCACTCCAGCCCCCCCCCCAGTGTCACTCCAGGGCCCCCTTCCCCGCCGCCCCCCCGGCCGCATTCCCCTTTCCCATCCCCTCATCCCCCCACCCCCCCGTGGACACGCGCTCCGCGGTCACGCGTGTCCCTCTCCGCCGCCAGCCCCGCCCACCGCGCTCCCATTGGTGGGGACTAACCGTGGCCCCGCCCTTCCCCGTGACGTCAGGGCTGTCCGGCGGCGCCGCGCCGGGAGGAGTCGCCGCCGCTCCGCGCGGGGCCGGGGCCGCCGCAGCCGTCGGTAAGGGCGGGGCGGGGTGCCCACGCGCGGGGCGCGGTGCCCACGCGCGAGCCCCGCCGGTGTAACGGCCCCGCTGCTCCCACGCGCGCCCCGCCCGGCGCGGCTCTGCCCGCTGGCACGCGCGCGGGACCCGCGGGCGGGGGGGGGGGGAGGAGGCGGGATGGGCACCCCAATCCCCCCCTCCCACGCGCGTGCCTTCCACCCCCCCCCTCTCCCGTCACCCATCCCGTCCCGGGAGCGGCCCAGCGCCTGACCCCCGTGGGGCACCCCAAGCCGGGACTCGGGTGTGAGAGGGGGGGGAGTGCGGGGTGGGTGCGGGGGGGGGGGGGGGGTGCTGCCCCACGCGGGGCCTGAGCAAAGGCAGGACAGCGCTTGTTGCCATCACGCCGCGACGCTGCCGTGGATCGCTTCCCCCATCGCGTCACCCGCGTGTCCTGACATCCCCTCACACCACGGCATTCCTGGGATGGGACCCCCCTCCCCTCCCACACCCCCACACACCCCCGACAGAGCCCGCCGACAGCCTGTTCCCCACTCGTGTCCCAGGGGGAGCGGGTGGCCCCACAGGGCACCATGCCGCTGGGGCAGGATGGGCCCAGCTGGAAGAAGAGGACCGAGGACATTCGGCGCATCTACGACTTCCGCGAGGTCCTGGGCACGTGAGTCTCAGTCGGGAAGCGGGGACACACACACACATACCGGTGACACCCCACCCATGGCACCGACTGTGCCCCTGCCACACCAAACCCGCCGTGTGGACCCAGCTCAAATGCTGGCCCATGGCAGTGGCTGAGCTGGGCTGGCACGTGGGGCCCACGCCGCGGGATACAGGCAAGGGGTTGGCGGTGCTGGCTGTGCCTCCCGCCCGCGGTGCCGGACACCGGGCCGAGGGTGCCGGTTCCCTCGGGCGGCAGAGGGGTGCTCGGTGGTGCCCGAAGCACCGTAAGGCTCTTAGGGTGGATTAGCGGGTTAATTACAGCAAGGCTTAGGGCCTGGCCGCCCCAGCACGCTGCCTGACACCTGCCCCACCTGGGCACTGCCAACAGCTCTGCCCCCGGACCCTGGGTGCCGCAGCTTTTGGGTGGCCCCCGGGACCCCGTGGAGCCAGGCAGGGTGGCCCTGCTCACCCTGGGGGTTGCTGAAACCCACCCGTCCCCACCCCTGGCAGCGGCAGGATGTTATCCTGCCTGACAAGGGGCTGGTGCAGCTGTGCTGGGAGACGCTAGGCGCTCCGCGTCCGGCTGCGCCTGTGTCCGGCCGTCCCAGCGGGCGGCTCCGGCTCACTCTCTCCTATAAATAGCTGGACTTTCTCCCCGTCGCCATGGCAATCGCTGCGCGGTATCTGCAGCTCCGGCCAGCAGCACCCCTTGCCTGGCTCACCCCTTGCCTTTCCCCCCCTCCGAACCCAGGGGGGCCTTCTCCGAGGTGGTCCTGGCGGAGGAGAAGGCGACGCGGAAGCTGGTGGCCATCAAGTGCATCGCCAAGAAGGCGCTGGAGGGGAAGGAGACCAGCATCGAGAACGAGATCGCCGTCCTCCACAAGTAGGGGCTGTCCCAGCGACCAGGGCGGGGGTCCTGCCCTGCACCCCTCTTTCCCTGCACTCGGCACGGTTCCCCACTGCCAGCACCCATCACCAGGCGTTATCGGCAGCGCCCAAAATAGCTGGCAGCGCGTGACACCCCATGGGGCTGAGCCTGACCGCTCGCTGTCTGGTGGGGGCTGAGGTGGGGGGCTGGGAGCCTCCTCACCCCCCATGCCACTTCCCTCCCTCCACAGGATCAAGCACCCCAACATTGTGGCCTTGGATGACATCTATGAAAGCGGCACCCACCTCTACCTCATCATGCAACTGTGAGTGACATCAGAGGGTCTGGGGAGGCCTGAAGGGGTACGTGCTGACCAGCTCTGCCTGTCCCCGCAGGGTCTCGGGGGGGGAACTCTTCGACCGCATCGTGGAGAAGGGCTTCTACACCGAGCGGGACGCCAGCGCCCTGATCCGGCAGATCCTCGACGCCGTCAAATACCTGCACGACATGGGCATTGTGCACCGTGACCTGAAGGTGAGCGGTGGGGGGCACACGCACAGCACACACCTCACCCCCCCCCTCCCATGGTGGTGAGGAGGTGACCCTGGTATCACGCCTCCCTGACACCCCCGCTCCCCGCAGCCCGAGAACCTGCTCTATTACAGCCTGGACGAGGACTCCAAGATCATGATCAGCGACTTCGGGCTGTCCAAGATCGAGGGCTGCGGCAGCGTCATGTCCACGGCCTGCGGCACCCCCGGCTACGTGGGTGAGCATCTGCTGTGGGCTGCCACTGGCCTGGGGGCAGGCCTGGGGTCCCGCCCTGGGGTCGGGGTCCCCCCTCACTCCTGCTGTCCCCACCCCAGCCCCTGAGGTGCTGGCACAGAAGCCCTACAGCAAGGCAGTGGATTGCTGGTCCATCGGAGTCATCGCCTACATTCTGTATGTATCCCCCCACCTCCTGCCCCCCTCCCTTATGCAGGGGCCTGTCCCCCCCGGGGCTGCCAGGGGCCAGCATCCCCCTCCCCGGCACCCCCCCAGGCTCTGCGGTTACCCCCCTTTCTACGACGAGAACGATGCCAAGCTCTTCGAGCAGATCCTGCGGGCTGAGTACGAGTTTGACTCACCCTACTGGGATGACATCTCAGACTCGGGTGAGCTGAGACCACCAAAGGGTTGGGAGCTGTCATGGTGTCATGGTAGCTGGGTGGGGGGGCAGTGGGTGCAGGTGCTCATGGCTGCTCCGTGCCCTGTCCCAGCCAAGGATTTCATCCAGCACCTGATGGAGAAGGACCCCAGCAAGCGCTTCACTTGTGAGCAAGCCCTGCAGCATCCCTGGTAAGGATGGGACTGCTGTCACCTGGCTGTGCCACCTCACCCCCAGTTTACCCTCCACTAGGCGTGGGGCTGGGGGTGTTCTGCTGACCCCTGTCCCTCTCCAGGATTGCTGGGGACACGGCCCTGGACAAGAACATCCACCAGTCGGTGAGCGAGCAGATCAAGAAGAACTTTGCAAAGAGCAAGTGGAAGGTGAGCACAGGGTGCTGGGGAGGGAGGCTGTGGGGTGCCAGGGGCTGTGTGGGGCCCCCTCCTTGCCGGACACCCCATGCTGGGTAATGGACGCTGTGGGGTTGGCAGCAAGCCTTCAACGCCACGGCGGTGGTGAGACACATGAGGAAGCTGCAGCTGGGAACCAGCCAGGAGGGCCCCGGGCAGACGGCTCCCACCAGCCCCGGCGAGCGACTGCGGGGAGGGACCACCAGCAACGGTGAGTCCCCAGCCCCTGAACCCCATCTCGTACCCCTGGGGCTGTGGCCAGGCTCTCACCCCTCTGCTCCCCTCCCCACAGGGTCGGACTGCGGGCGCCCACCCGCGAGCAGAGCTCAGCGCCGGCTGCCAGACTGAGCACGGCCCTGCATGGCCACGTCCTGGGGCGGCCGGGGGATGCAGCCCTGCTACGGGCATGGTGCAGGCTGGGTGGGGGGGGGGCCCTGCAGAGTTGGTGCAGGGAGGGATGGTGTGGGGGGGGGGCTCCCTGCCTGGCTCGCCCCAGCTGTGCGGAGCTGCCCCTCTCTGCACATTGGCAGCAGAGCTCTGCACTGAGGCAGGGGCAGCCCCCTGGAGCGCTCCCCCCTCACTCCCCACCTCGGGGCTGCGTCCCGGGCTTCTTCCCTCACCCCCTCCCTCCCCCCACACCTGCCCTGGCACTGCCCCCCCGTCCCCCCAGCATGTTCAAGGAGAATTTTCCAAATGGATGTTTCTATTTTATTGCTTGTAATAAAGACAAGAGGCCAATGCTGCCTGGCTCGGCTCTGCCTGGGGAAGGGGTCAGACATGGCCCTGAGCCCCTCAACTTCACTGCCCAGGGCAGCAGCTCCACTCTCCTCCCTGCCCCGTACCAGGCAGGGGCCAGGCAGCTGCTCACTCCTCAGTGCATCCCAGGCTGGGAGCAGGCGCCATGATCCGTCCTCGGCTGCAGACCCAGGGGTCTGTCCCTCCTGGGGTGTCCCTAGGGGGACCCATCCCCACAGCTGTCCTGGCCCCCAGCTCCCTTGGCCCGATCCCGGGTGCTGGCTGGTTTCTGACTCCTGCGGAGGTCAGCGCAGAAGAGGACCTGGTGTGGGGAGAGGCAACAGGGTGGGCATGGCTGGGGTGGTGGCTGAGTCTGGGGTACCCGGGAGGGGGGTACTCACCGCCTGCGCCCAGCCAGCACGGGGACCCCACAGCCCCCGGAAGAAGTCGCCTACGGAGAGAGAGTCAGCACTGACCCCGGGGCACCATCCCCATCCTGGGGGGTCCCACATTAGGGTCCAGCCCTGCCCTCACCGATCTCCTGGTGGGCCCGGGGGGTCAGGCTCCTGCCACCCAGCGCCGCGCCGTATCGCTCCCGCGCAATGCGCCAGACGTGTGTGTCCACCGGCACCGCCTCCGCCTTGTCCAGGGCCATCAGGCAGACGCAGTCAGCAACCTGCAGCAGGGCAGTGCCATCAACCCTGAGCTGCCAGCCTCACTCCTTGCCCCCCAGCCCCTCCCCAGCACCCACCTTGGCGCCCACCCCAGGCAGGGTGCACAGCACCCGCCTGGCCTCGGCATAGGGCACAGAGCGCAGCTGGTGCAGCCCCTCGGCACCGAACCCCTCAGCGATGGCCTTTGCGGTCCCGCTGACGAACTTGGCTCGGTACCCAAAACCCAACGCCCGCAGCCGGGCCTCGGCGTCAGCGCCTGCAGGAGGGACAGTGGGGCGGCGTGGGCTGGGCGTGCAGGGCAAGAGGCCGTGGCGGGGTGGCAGGGACGGCGTCGAGGCGCCGGTGGACCTGCGAGCGCCGAAAGGGAGGGAAAGGCGTGGAAGGGCCGGTCGTCGAGGCAGCAGAGGTGCGGGCCGAAGGCGCGGCAGAGCCGCTCGATCATGGCGGTGATGCGGGAGATGTGGTTGTTGGAGGTGCAGATGAAGGAGAGGAGGCACTCGGCGGGGTCCTGCCGCAGCACCCGCACCCCTGCGGGAGGCACTCGGTGAGGACTTGCCGGGTGGGAGCAGCCCTCGGCCCCCCGAGGAGCCACCTCACCTGGGAAGTCACCGGCCACGCTGCGGAAGAGGGGGTCGGCCGCCCCCCAGGCGCGGTACAGGGCCGACAGCCCCACGTCCAGCTGGAAGTAGTCGCGCAGGATCCGATCCGTCTCGGCACCGTCCGGCCTCGCCGCCCCGACGGGCTGGAGCTCCCCGTCCCGCTCCTCCTCCTCCTCCTCCCCGTACACCGTGTACCACAGCCGCTCGCGGTCCTGCCGCAGCGTCCAGACGCGGCCCCCCAGCACGCCCGTCCAGGCCCCGGGGCTGCTCTCCCACCACCTGCCGTGACGCGGAGAGCGTCGGGACCGGCCCTGACCCGACCCCGCCGGGATCGGCCCCGGGATGCCGGGACCCCGGGACTCCCGCCCCCCTACCCCGGCTCACCGGAAGGTCTGTCCCGACGACAGCACCAGATCCAGGCGGAGCTCGGCCGCTGGGCAGGGCAGGGAGCGCCACAGCCACGGGAAGGGGGACGGGCCATCCCGCAGCTTCATGCTCCGCCGCCCCGCCCGTGCCCTCGGAGCTACCCCACCGGAGCGTTCCCCGCCGCGCCGGCAGGCACAGCGCCCGCCCCCTCCCTCAGACGCTCTGGCCCGACTTCCGGCGGTGCCCGCACATGGCCGCCCCGCTCCCGTTCCCTTTTCCGCCCCCCCTCCTCCCGCCCCGCTCCTGTTCCCTTTTCCGTCCCTACACCCACCCCCCCTCCCTCCCCGCTCCCCGCCCGCAGCGGCCGCGGCTCCGCAGCGGAGGTTTATTTTCTAAGAATCAATAGATTTTTTTTTCTTCCTTCAAAATAAATACAAACAACGTCCGAGCGCGAGGCCGGCCGGGGGCTGGGCCCGGGGGGGGGGCGTGGGGGGTGTGGGGGGGCAGCACGGGAAGGGGGAGGGATGCGGCGGCGGCCAGAACAGGATCCGGGGACCCGCGGGCTGGGGGGGAGCGGGCACCGGGAATGTGAGAGCGAGGGTGGGCACGGGGGGGCCGGCCCCCCCCCCGCCCCGGTTTCCCCTCCCCCCAGGTGGGTGCAGACCAGCTGCACGGTGTGGGGGGGGTCCCGAGCCCCGCTTGCCCTGAGATACGGCGGAGGGGGGTGGGGGGAGCGGCCGGCGGCGGGGGGGGGGCCGGCTCAGTCGCTCTCGCTGGAGTCGCTGCTCTGCTCGCCCTGCACCTTGTTGCGGTGCTGCATGGCGCGGTGGTAGGCGATCTGCACCGACTTGCGGATGTTGGACTTGCGGCCCTCCAGCATCTTCTCCTTGTCCAGGTCCTGGTTCACCCCCAGAGGCACCAGCTTCGTCCGGGGCAACCACTGCCTGCGGGGAGCAGGGGGCCACCTCGTTTGAGGGTTACAATCGTCTCTGGATGCCCTCCCCCCAAAGCCCCCGGCACCCCATCCTTACCAAGTGCGCTTGTTGTCGAAGAAGAGGACAAGGTAGAGGTGCTCACGTGCTTCCTGAGTCATCTGCTCCCCCAGCTTCAGCACCTCCAAGGGGGGCACGGGGATGGGGACGCCGTGGTGGAACATGCCCTCCCGCGGCATCTTGGGGTCGATGATCTGCCCGAAGAGCAGGGAGGGCTAAGGAGGGGGGAAACAGGGAACCCCCAGCACTGCCCCGTGGGAGGGGGACATGGATTTAGGGGGTGCTGACAGCAGGGGGGAGCGTGCTGCCCGCGGTACTCACCAGCGCTGGGTAGGAAGGGTACCCCCGGCACTTGGCCCACACCAGGTCCAGGGCATCCAGGGAGGAATCCTCGTCCTCAGACAGCCACCCAGCGCCGCGCCCCATGCCCTTGCGCACCACTGTGCCAAAGGAGAGGGGTGTCAGCTGTGTCCCCCCCAGGTGATGGCACCAGCCGGGCCCACAGCTGTGGTACTTACTGCCATGCCCCACGCTTCGCCCCGTGCCCACGGAGTAGGACTCATTCTCCGTCCCTGACGTGTCCTCGCTGCTGTCCTCTGGGAAGTTCACTCGGGAGAAGGAGGGTTTCCCTCTGCCCTGCTTGGAGGGCGTTGTGCTGTAGAGAGAGTAGAGCTGTCAGCAGGAGCCATCTTAGGCTTCCAGAAACTGCTTTGGAGAGGGGTGGCCTGGTGGGACACCGGGGCTCATGGGCTCCAACCGCTGGCCTCAGCCCCAGGAAGGACATGGCAGGGGGCCCAGGAAGAAAAATGGGAGGGTGATTCTGCTGGGCACCAGCTGTATGCCCACCCATGTTCACTTTCTGGAGGAACCCAGAAGACCCTCTCTCAGCTGAGTCAGAGGTGCAGGCAAGAACCTGCCGGAGCCACCAGCTGGAAGGGGCGTGCCAGAGCAGCCGCTGTTCCAGAAGACTCCCCGGTTCAGGCTCCTCGCTAGCTGTTGGCTGCACTCCCACCTTTAGGCTTTACACTTAAACCAGGCACAAACCCCACCGCTTCCTGGGGTCTAGCTCACAGCAGCTGGACCACAGGAGGGTGAACAAGATGGGTACCACCAACAGCCTCCTTGTCCAGCAACCCCAGGTGGCATCAGCACCATGAGAGCTGGGCTGGAGATGGTACCTGGTACGGTCTGAGGCAGCGCTGCTGCTGCTGCTGCTACTGGATTCCGAGTCGGAGCTACTCCGGGGAAGATTGCAGTCATTGCGGTACACCAGGAAGCTCTTCTTCACTGGCTGGTTCCCGCTGCTGAAACCGTTGGCTGGCAGGTCTGCAAAACACCCGCCAGAAGAGCGTTACGACTGCGCGGAGACCCTGCCACGTCCTCCCAGAGGGGCCGTGACTGTCTGACCACGCAGGGGGAGCTGCTGCACCCACCCATGGGAGCATCTTCGATGGACTTATCGCTGTCGCTGTCTGAGCTGGAGCTGGGGCGTGGGCTTCGCCCTCGCTTCCTCTGCCGCTGGGACGATCCCATTATCGGGAGCTGCGGGGGGCCGATGGGGCTGTTCCCGTGCCCGGGAGTGATCTGGCTGTCTCGGTTCTTCGGGGGACGTCCTGGACGTTTTGGAGGGCCTGCAGTTTTAGGATTCTTCTTGGAGAAGAGCACCGAGGTCCTCCTGCCAACTTCATGTGCTGGGGTGGAAGAAGAATTGGGGCCCAGACCTGGAAGAGAGGAGAAGGCGTCAGCTCCAGCCCACAGATCCTGGCAGGGACCAGAAGGCAGCAGCACCCAGGAGCTTCATTTCTCAGGAACTCCAGTCTCGCAAGATTTTCCATCCTGAGCTTTGCCACGTCTGTGCCCTCAGGGTCAAACTCTCTGGTCTGCTGAGAGCAAAAGCTAGAGGGGGACATGAAAGGACACTCTGCCAGCCAGAAATGTTTTTCACAGGCAGCAACCTCACACAAGGAGAAGTCAAGAGCAGCCAAGCAGGAATAAACCCTTCCCACGACACACTGCAGCTGGAAAGCTCCACTGTACTCTTGAAAGACAAAGGCCCTAAAACACTCCCTGCCTGCCAATGAGCCTGCTTTTCCCGGGGAGCAGGACCAGGACGCAGGGGTGGTGAACTCCCAGTCACACAGGGCAGCTCTGTGTGAGCTCCCCACGGAGCCCAGCTCGGTGTCTCTGTCCAGGAGCCCAAGGAGCTGGCAGCTGGCCTGTCTTTGGCTCACAGCCTGGGGAGGGGATTTGGAGCTCTGCAATTGGTGCTGCTGCAACTCCCTTCCGTGCTGCGAAGCAGGAAGGGATGCTGAAGGCAGCCTGCTTCGAGAAAGCGGGCAGCGTGGCTGACCTGGCAGAGCTGGCAGGAGGAAATGGTGTGTCTCACGCCTCATGTCACACAGCTGGGACTCTCGGTCTCTGTCTCTGGAATGACATCCAGTTCCTCACCCGCATGGGAGGCGAGCTCACAGCTGCAGCCAGCATTTGGCCAGGTGAACAGCAGGGATGTGCCAACCCTCCCCAGCAGCAAACATGCATCAGGCTGTGGCTGTGCCCGATACCAGAGGTGGCCTCCTTTGGCTGCCAAAGACAAACCTGGCTGGCAAGGATCACCACCAACCGTCCTCAGACGGGCACGCCGGGAGGGAGCCTGTGGAAGCGCAGATGTACTCTGCACCCAGCCCTATGGAAGGTGCTACAGGAAATGAGGAACTCCGTAGGGGAATAGGAGATAAGGGCCTGCCCACCCCTGAGAGGCCATCTGACATGCTCCTAAGGGAGCGGGGCGTGCGCGGGCAGCTGCCCACACAGCCCTCCTGCCTCGGGAGGTACCTGGCAGAGTGGTCTCTGCCTCTCCCCCTGCCACGTGGGTGCGGAGGTGGTTCTCCACCGCTCCCCAGAACCAGCAGCATTCTGGAGGGACTGGTACCTTTGCCAGTCTCCTGGCTGCTGCTCTCTTCTGCAGCGCTGTCTGTCTGCAGGTCCTTCTCACAGGGGTTGTGTGACTGCAGGACTCCCCGGGCAGAGGAGCCGTGCCGCTCCAGCCCGTCTCGGCCCAGGTCCCGTGGGTGAGCAAGTTTCCGCCGCAGGACTGTGATCTCCTTCTTGATCATCTTGGCCCGGCGGGACCGTCCTATGCTCTGTTTGCCAGCGTTGACCTCATCCAGCCGCTCCAGCAGAATCTTTAGCTGCTCCTCCAAGGGCAGGTGCTTCTGATTCTCCGAGAGCAGCAGCCGCACATCTTCTGGAGGAACAAAGAGGAGCGGATGGATGAAAGAAGTCGGGAACTCTTTGGAGCTTCTCTACCTGAAAGGGCGTGGGGCAATCCAGGCTCCTGCAGAAGGGAGATAGCTGACACGGTACCAAACACCTGTGAACATGGGGAGTTATCCTAAAAGACCTGGAGAAGTTGCTGGTTGGGACTGCTGGGGAAAGCAGGCTGATCAGCAGCTTGGAGAATCCCAGAGTTCTCATTGGCCAGGGAAAGGGCAGAGCAGGAAAAGGAAAAGGGGTTGTAACAGGTAAAACAAGAGTCAAAGGGTCCCGAAGCATTACAGAGCAGGGAAATCCCCCTGACTGAGCCTGTCCTGTGCTCAACATGGAGGTCCCTAAAAGGATCCTTCTCAGCCAAGCAATTCCTGGTGGGGCTCCCCATTGCCCAGCAGCGACAAGCAGAACGATGACCATGAAGCCAGTGAGATCTGGCTGGGGACTATTGAGAACCGTGTGGGAAGGGGGAGTTGATCCTTCTAGACGGGCAGCATGGCGGAGGCTCCCCTGAGCTGCTCATGGACAGTGCTGGGGATGTGGCAAGTGACAGTGCCCTGATGCTGGCCAGGGAGGCCACATCCCAGGCAGCCCCCTGCTCTGGAGGACGAGGGACCAAGGGGCTGGCAGGACACACAGACAAGCCGCTGCCCAGAACCAACCTAATGGGGCCAATAGATACCTGGCTAGCCAAGCCCTCACCTCTCTGGGGAGCAGGCACACACAACCAAGGTGTTCAACTGAACCTCCCATGGGACGAGGCAGCTCAAAGAGATCCCCAGGTGCCCCAACTCTGCCCCAGCTTTACCTCCAAGTAGATCCCCAGGACAGGGGATGAGTACCCACCGTCCTCGATGTCTTGGACCTGAGCTTCTTCCACCGTTACACAGTGGGGGAAGTGCATGCCTGTCTCAAAGTCAATGCCCATCTTCTCTGCCTGCCGGCGAGCCTGCCGGAGAACGGCGCCTCCCTGCTCCCGCAGACGGATGGCTGCCCGGTAGAAGATTGTGTCTTTGGCATTGTATTTCAAACAGTTGTTGATAATCAGGTTGAAATCCTCCTCAAAGTCATCGAAGTTCAGATAGCGATAGGCTTCCAGGTTTTGTTTCATTGTCTGAAAATCCATTGGCTTCTTGATGTGATCCAGGTAGTCTGGGACCTGCATGGAGAAAAAGCCAGAGCTAAGAGCCCAGGAGGCCTCAGTTAGCATTACCTGCTCCAAGAAAACAGTCGTTAGAGGAATCAGGTACCGCTCCCTGTGTTCTGCCCAAATGCACATCAGGGAATGCTGTCTGTTTTTGCAGCTTGAGGAACAGCAACAGCTCCTGACTCAGGAGCCCATGTGCTGCGCTCAACCTGTTAGAGCAGATACGTACTCCCAAGTGTTTTTAAGGCTCCAGCACACACAGCAGCATCTCTCCTCCGTCTGCAGGCACCTGGGATCCAGCTACATGGCATTTCCCCAAGGGAGAAAGCTGCAAGTGCAGCTCCTGGGGGTGAGGATGAATGCAGACAGATAGAACCGTCCAGGTGGCAGCAGCAGCTGCAGGTGGGACTGTGCAGTGTTCCTCCCCAGTGCTACTGAAACACCTCAGTGCCAGAGCTGTGCAGGGCCGGCACAGCCTTTCCCCACTCTCCTGGGCAGGCACTGAGTGACGGTCTCAGGAATCCCTTCCCTTGCTGCCAGCAGTGACAGTCTGGTGGAGACAATCCTGTTCCTGTGCTGTGCTCAGCTCGCTGCCTAGCCGAGGCCTTTATGAGAGGGTAGGTGAGAGTGTGCTGCCTGCTAAGGGCCAGCATTCTGCCTTTCCCAGTGGGAATCCTCAACCGCTCACACACACTGGGGAGTCACCAGCCATGTTTACAGAGGGAGAGCGGGCACCAGCTCAGCTGTTGTGCACTCGGCTCACCCAGGAGTGGCATTGCTGGGTGAGTGGTGCTGGGATGCACGAGCCAGCACCCGGTTACCCTGGGGAGCTTCCAGATCAGAGAGCACCCTGGGCAGCCCTTGGCACGAGCATGGGACAAGTTTGAGTGAAGTAGAAATCTGGGGGAGGGGGTTCTTACTTCGTAGATTTCTGTTACCTCAGACAGAGGGACCGGCTCGCTGAAGATGTTGCCCGTGTCTTTCTCCTGCAGCTGCTCAAGCGTCTTGCGAAGGAGGATGAGGAAGGGGGTGAGCTGCATTTCCAGTGCTACCTGCTGCACCTTGATCTGAAACAGAGGAAAGGAGCGGGGCTGAGCCTCCTGCCTGGCAGCCAGGCAGTGGGACTGTCCCCAGGGAGCAGCAGCACAGTCCTGCAGGCAGGGACACCTCTTCTCACACAAGGGGCAGGGACTGCACCTCACCCCCATCTCTGGGGAGTGGAGGTGTAACACCAGCTCCAGCACCTGCGCGTCCCACCTCAGCCTTGCAGAGCAGCCACCTTTCCTCAGAGCACGGCCGAGGGGAGCCCGGCACATGCCCTACA
Organism: Gallinula chloropus; assembly: GCF_964237585.1. Lineage (NCBI taxonomy): Eukaryota > Metazoa > Chordata > Aves > Gruiformes > Rallidae > Gallinula > Gallinula chloropus. Next base: position 10,241,886 of record NC_140097.1, read on the forward strand.
GCACTCTGAAGAGCCCATGCTCATGCCCACCCCAGCAGCTCCCCAAAGAGGGGCAAACAATTGTTACCGTCTCTCTCTTGAGCTTCTCCCGCTTGCGTATCAGCTCCACCAGCAAGCGTGCACGCTCTAGGTCATGGCGGAGGCGCTGCCATGATTTCAGCTGCTCCTTCAGCGCCCAGTTCTTATCCTCAGTGTCTCTCTGCGGGAACATCAGAGACCGTGAGCTGACAGGAGATGTGTTCCCATCTCCACCTTCCTGACCATGTGCTGGGGCTCCTTCCTGTCAAAGGGAATGGGCATGCCTGACCCACTGGTTCCGTGAAGGTACCCACACCCTGGTGGGCAACTCAGAAACAGTCCAACCTCTGGTCAATACCGAGTACCCGCTCCTTAGTTACAAAGCTCATAGGATGCCAGGAGGTGGATATCCCAAACCTCTGGAAATACCCTTCCTAACACAACTGGCTGCCCAAAAGCACAGATCAACAATACCAGGGGCTGTGCTGCTGCTCAGAGCTCTTTCAAAGGGCAACAGGGAGCACGGCTCTTTTTCCTTTTGCTTCTCGACACCATAGCTGAAGATAAGCAGAAGCAGTCTCAGCTCTTCTCCAGTAAATAAAAACAAGCCAGGGCAAAGGCAGGAGAACCCCCTGCCTGGTCAGGGCCCTCCAAGGGCTCAGAAAGAAAGATTCAGAGCTCAGACGGGGAGCCAGAAGAGAAATCTTTCACTCTGGCACCAGAGATTTCACATCTGTGAAGCTCTGACTAAGGGCTGAGGCAGACAGTGGGCTGGAAGCAGCACCCACAGGGAGCGCTCCTGGAGCAGTTTCAGAAACTGAGAACAGGGCCTTGGTTCCTTCCAGTCTGTTTCTGGAGATCTCTGGCCACCTCTCTCAACACTTGCTGACACAGCAGCCTCAGCCCAGAGCCATTTCTGATGGGTTCACTACCGGCTAAATGCGGAAACGAGGAAGGAGCTAACAACTTCTGCGCAGCAGCCTGAGAGGGCAGGATTCCCTTCCCAGGGCAGGCTGCCAAAAACGTTGCTGCCTGGCCAAATCTCCAAAGACTGAGAACAGAGAGGAGAAGCAGCAAAAGCAGCTGGAGCCACCCTTTCCTCATCCGAGAGCTCATACCCCTGGCCCTGCTTCTGCGCCCGCAGGCCCCGCATGCAGCAAAGGCTTTGAGCCCACAGCTCCGAAGGCGCAGGAAGCAGGCGCGCGCAGCCAGGATTCCCCGCGGCACCGCAAGGAGCAGCCCTTACCTGGTCGCAGTTCCTTTGTGACTGCAGGTGTGTCTGGAGGCGGCGGAGCAGAGGGACACCGTTGCGGGACTGCCTCTTCAGAGTCCAGTAGCTGTGCAGCCTCTGCATGAACTGGCTCTTCCTCTGGATGGTTAAACGGTTTGTAATCTTACTGAGCCTGAAGAAGGGAGAAGGAACCACAGACTCTATCAGCAAGATAAGCCTGGCTGCTGCAGGAGCAGCAAGTCCTGGCTGCGGGGGATGTAGCAGCAAGGTCACCTGAGAGCAGCCAAGAAGCTCCTCGGGCAGGGAACACCCTTTAGCTGAGGCTGGAAGGTCTGTAACATCAAGTCATGCAGGGCAAAGCTGGCCCCAAGTCATCTGCAATGGAGGATGCCAGGAAACACCCGGCCTTGCCTCTCCAAAACATTTGCCTTTCTACCTCCTGCCAACTTTTGGGCAAAAACCTGAGGCAGCTCATGCCAGGTTGGGGTACAACACAGCCGCATCAAGGGCCAGACCTTTAACAGCTCCCACAGTCCCCAAGACCACAAGTGTTATGGCACTGCTATCCCAAACCCCTTATTTACCTGGCTGAGGGCCAGCCACAGCAACAAGGGCCTATGCCAAACACTACCGGACAAACTTGAGCCATAAACAGCTCAAGCAACTTGACCAAACCTGGCAAGGTGTGATAAGGAGACAGGAGACATGAGTGCAACAGAGCTTCTATCCGAGCTAATGAAGGACTAAAAAGGGTTTTCCAACTCTCTGCAACAGCAGAATGCTTGGAGGGGCCACGACAGCTTTGTCTGTCTATCAAAGGCTGGCCAGAGATTCCCTGCTAGCAGGGAGATGAAGGGACAAAGTCCCTGCATCCCAGACGGACAGCTCTTCACAGAGGATGACCCAACCTGCAAAGAGGCTGGGGAAAGCAGCCTTGTGTGCCATCGCAGGCCAAGCTTAGCTTCCACAGAAAGACATTTGGCATCCTGGCAACAGCCCCTGAAGAATAATTAATCCCAACAGGAAGGCCTGGGGAGAGGTTAACAGCTTCTAGCTCAGTGTGAGTTTCACTGCAAGCACAACAGTAGCAGCAAGAGCCTTCAAGCCGCCTGCCAATGCATCCACACAGGAGAAAAGAGTCTCTGGCTACAGAGCGAGCCCCAAGCGAGCAGTAACATAAGGTTGGGACGCACACAGACCGTGGCAAAACACCAGCAACCACGTAGCAGAGACCTGCCTCCACAAGTCACCAGAGAGCAAAACCCATGGCTTCTGCGTGCTCCCCTCTGTCTGCACAGCTCCCGCGCTGCCCTCGTGCTGCCAAGCCAACCTCCCGACAGTCGCGCCCCCACAGCAGGCACAAGTCATGCTCCCCTCTAATCACCCCTTGCAGGTGGCTGTGCAGGGGCTTGTTGTGCCCCGCTGCACCTGGCACAAAGCACTGAGGAAGCCCAGCCAGGAGGAAGGAGCTGCTGGGGTGGATGAGCTGTGCTCTGCAGGGCACAGGGATCCCGATACGAGACCTCTCTGCTCCAGAGAAAAACCAACCCCTGGGGTTAGCCCACTTCCCAGGCCTGAATCGCTCCCACACTTCCCTCTTTCCCCCAGCAGAGCACTGTGAGAAACAAAACCTCAGTGGAAAGGAGAGCAGCCTCCTCCTCCCTCCCTGGTTTACTTCAGCGCCTGAGGTCAGCACAACAGCAAAGGAGCGCTGGGAACCCCCAGCTGCTTCCTGATGCGTCCAGCCAAGTTTGTTCTCTGCTGTTAAGCTAACAGCAGCTATTTCCTGCCCTGTCGAGGCCCCAGACACCTCTGCAGGACAGTGTATCACTCTGCCCCTCTACAGGACTCCCAGAGGAAGCCACCAGAGAGAGAACAAAGGTGAAAGTACCCGTGTGAAAAGCTAAGGAGATCAACAAGGTAATGCCCATGTGGAAAGCGGGATGCAAGGCATGGAGAAAGAGAGAAACATCTCCCCAGTCAAGGGAGGACAGTGGGTCGTACCTGTGTGGGGGAATGCAGGGCACAGAAACCACGGGTGCTGCGGCTCGTTTCTCCGCTAGGATCTTCCGTGCCTTCTTCATCTTGATCCTAGACTTGGCTTTTGCTTTTTTGACTTTCTCTGAGCTCCAGCTCTTCCCCTCCTCCTCCTCCTCCTCGTCCTCCTCTTCGCCCTCACTGTGGGAGAGGGCGGGAAGCCTGCGCACAGAGCCTGGCGGCGTGTGGATGTCGCAGTAGGCAGTTTTGCGCACGCTGAAGGAGGTACCATTGGCCCCCGTCTCCCGGACGGGCTCCATCTTCATGTACAGCCCGGCCTGCTGGGCGCAGGTGACGTGGAAGGCCGTGTAGCAGTTGGCTTTGTGACACTGGATGCAAGCCCCGGAGCCGCGCTGCTTGCAAATGTAACAGGTCAGCTTCCAGCGCGCAGGCGGGATGTGCTCGATGCTGTCGATGGGCTCCAGGAAGACGGTGTTGGCAAAGCACACCTCCGGGATCCAGAGGGCACAGACCACATGTGCCCAGCGCCCGTCATCTGTCTGCTTGAAGGCCCCCCCTTTGTTCGGGCAGAGGGCGCAGTCCACAGCTCGTGAGGGTGACTGCAGGCACCGTCTGCAGAGCCACTGTCCCTCCGGGATGTAGGGCACCCCGTAGCACTCCTGGTGCACGGCCAGGTTGCACATGTCGCAGAAAAGGATGACGTTGCTGTTCTGACACTCCCCGTCGTTGCAGATGCAACAGACGGCATCCTCATCCACCAAGGCGTTTGGATCCCCCTTGTTGTGGCTCTCAAAGTAGGACTCCTTCTCCAGACGGTCCATCAGGTACTCAAAGATCTCCTGGGGAATGGGACTCACGCCTTCAGTCTTCCGTCGCTCGTTCATGATGTCCAGCCAGATGTAATCTTCCTCGTCCATGTCGTACTCCACCTCCTCATCCAGCTCCTCTGCTGACTTCTCAATGTACCTGGAAGGACAGCATGGGAAGGTGAGGGCAGAGCTGGTGGGGCCTCAGAGCCGCTGAACCCCAACTCCCACAGGCCCTGGCTGAGGGAACGTTTAAACGCTACAGCTAAGCCCTAAGTTAAAATTGAAAAATCCCAAGAAAAGCTTTTGGTTCTCAACAAGGGGAGAAGGTGCAGAAGCAGGAGGTACTGCCGCACCCTCAGCTGCACAGCTGCACACTGGGCACAAAATAACACCCGTCTAATGGGCGAGGTACGGGCCTTGGAGACTCATCACTGCGAGATGGGAGCCTGTGTGAGCCACTGAGCAGGTGACAGATGCTCTGGAGACAGTGGCCTCATGCTCAAAACACAACAGTGGCCAGGCATGCGGGCGCCACGTTTTGTTAATTCTAGCAGGGGTAGATGCACCCTCTTCCCTTTCACTGTGGGTGAGGGGATGTTATTTGGAGAGGAAAGGGCCAGAACCCGAGGCTGCCCCTTGGGCCACCACCCCCCACCATCGCAGTGAGTGGCACTGGGCACATGTCAGGGGAAGGTTTCTTTTCTAACACCCTGACACAAAATAATGTCATCATCCCATCCCTGGAATGCATGTCCGGTTTCTCAGGGAGCGTGGTGACTAAGATGGCAGGGCTGGCCACACAGGCCTTGCTTTGGTTCAGTGCTAACTGCCTGCTTGAGGTATTATTTTGGGCCACTGCATGCGCCCAACCACCCATAGAAAACACTTAGGACAATGACAAGTTAAGAAGCCCACAACCACACACACATCTTATGCGTAAACCTTGGTGCTGGGAGGCTCTAGGGCTACCCCAAAATACCTCAAAAGAGCCGTGGCGAAGGCAGGAAGACACTTTTGGTTTTTGTTATAACTATACCTGCTGTCCCAGCAAGAGAAGAGCTCAGCAATCCAACTGACAGCAAGGACCTAAGCAGTGATGGAGCGCTCTGCAAGTGCACAAACCCCTCAAAACTGGGGTGCAATGCCCGACAGAGCTGGGCCAATTCTGCCTCCAGACTCCAGGTATGAGCTAGAGCTGCCCGGGAGCCTTCTCATGCCACGGACAATACCTGTAGTAAGAGGTGGGGCGAGGTGGGGCGTCGGGGGTGTCCTGCTCCAGCTCCCGGTACACCACTTCAGGCAGCTTGGGGGTGGTGCCGGCTGAGGCATTGTGGTGATGGTGGTTGGAGTCCTTGCGCTTCTCCTTGTTCTTGTGCTTGCCGGACTTGGGCGGGACGCTCTGGGTCTCCGTGTTCTCCTTATTGCTCCCGTTCTCAGGTACCTCCTCAGGAGCCTCCTCATCCTCCGACACCACGTCGAGGTTATCGAAGATGCTGATGCGATGGACGCGGCCGTGCAGGTCCACCTCCACCATCCGTTGGGCCTGAGCGTAGGTCATCACCTCACGGCCCGGCGACTGGGAGGTCTCGGAGGGGCTGGGCGACTGCTTGTTGGCGGCACGGGCCTGGCGCCCTTTCTTCTTGTGCTTGCGCAGGGGGGTGTGCTGGGGCGGAGGGGGGTTGTCGTGGTCATAGTGGTAGAGGTGGTACTCGATCCCGCTGTAGCTCTTGTAGATCTTACGGCAGGTGCCCACCGGACACTCGTAGGGGGGCTTGGTGGCGCGGAGGTTGTGGCAGAAGGTCTTCACGTCGAAGTCTACGCCCATGGCGTCGCCCACCCGAGCGGGGGGACGAGGGGTTGAGGGGGGGCTGAGGCCAGGCCAGGCCAGGCCGGGCCCCCCGCCCCGCCGCCCCCTCCCTGGGTCCCGGCGGCGCTCCCCTCCCTCCCCTCCCTCCCGCCGCTCTCACCGGCCCCGGGGCCGCACTCAACGGGCGGGCGCGGGCGGCGGCTCCATGGGCGGCGGCGGCGGCGGGCCCGGGCCGGGCCGCAACAATGGAGGCTGCGGCGGCGCCTGGCGCGGGGCGGCCGCTGGGTAAAGCGCCGCGCCGCCCTTAGCAACCGCACTTTCGGCACGGCCGAGCCGAGCGGGGGGTGTGAGTGGGGGAATGGCGGAGAAGACGATGGGCGGCAACGGGAGGCGGCGGGGAGGATGCAGGGGAGGGATCGAAACGAGAAGGCCCCGGGAAAGGCGGAAGGGACCGGACCGCGTCGCGCTAGCTGGAGCGAATCTGCCGCTCCGAATCACAGCCGCCGCCGCCCGCGAGCCCCGCCCCAGCCCGGCCCCCGTTTCCTGCGGCCCGGCCCAGCCCCTGCTGCCACTGGCTCGGCAGGGCACGGATCGGCCCTCCCTGCCTCCGTTGTCCCCGGTTAGGCCCGTCCTGGCCCCACGGCCCACGCTGCCCCCGGCCAGGCCCGGGTCGGCCCCACTGCCCCAGCTCTGCACGGATCCGGCCCCTGGCCCGCCCCCGCCCCGGCACGGCCGGACTCGGCCCAGTACCCAAATCCGGCCCTCGCTGCCCGAGGCCCAGAAGAGCCCGGCAAGGCACAGCACGGCGGCCGACCCGCCCCCGCTTCCCCTGGGCCGGCCGGGCCGGACTCTCGGCCCGGCCCCCGACCGCCCCCGCTGACCCCGGCCCGGCCCGGCCCGGCACAGCCCGCCCCCGCTGCCCGAAGCCCGGCCTGGTCCGGCCCGTCTTGGCACGGCACGGCTTAGCCCGCCCCACCCGCCCCCCACTGCTGCCCCCGGCCCGGCCCTGCAGCCCGGCCCCTAGACTCGACCCCGTGCCCCCGGCTTGGCACAGCTCCTCCTGGTACCCGGCCCCCCAGGCCAAGCTCGGCAGGACATGGCATGTCCCGCCCTCACTGACCGAAGCCCGGCACGGCCCAGCTTGGCTCTGAACGGCCCGGCCTGTCCCGGCAACCTGGCTCGGTCCCTGGATCCCCGCCATGCACCTGGTCCGGCGCTGCATGGTCTGCCCTGGCTCCCCCTTGGCCCCCGCTGACACCTGCCCGGCCCGGTCTGTCCGGCCAGACTTGGCACGGGGCGCTCTGTTTGGCCCGGCTCAGCCCGGCTCAGCCAGGCACAGAATGGCATGTTCAGGCCCCCCAGCTCAGCAAGGCGACCGGTCAGGCAGGCGCCTGGTCTGAAAGGCGGCCGGTCAGACGGGTGGCCGGTCTGAAAGGTGGCCGGTGAGGTGGGCGGCTGGTCAGCAAGGGGGCCAGTCTGCAAGGCTGCTGGTCAGGCGGGTGGCTGTTCAGGAACTTGGCTGGTCTGGAAGGCAGACGGTTTGCAAGGCGGTGGGTCAGCAAGGCAGTTTGCAAGGCTGCCTTGAGAGGCATTCTCCCTGTCTGCTCTTGTGAGAGGTCCAAGTCTGGGGCCCTCAGTACAAGACAGACATAGACCTGTTAGAATCCAGAGGCCATCAAGATGTTCAGACAGCCTGAGAGAGTTGGGGTTGTTCAGCCTGGAGAAGAGAAGGCTCTGAGGAGACTTAATTACAGCCTTCCAGTATCTAAAGGGGCCTACAGGAAAGCTGGAGAGAGGCTGTTTTCAAGGGCAGGTAGAGATAGGACAAGGGCTAATGGCCTTAAGCTGGAGGAGGGGAGATTTAGATTAGGTATTAGGAAGAAATTCTTCCCTGTGTGGGTGGTGAGGCACTGGAACAGGTTACCCAGGTGTCCTTGGATCCCTGGCAGTATTCAAGGCCTAGTTGGATGGGGCTTTGGGCAACATGGGCTAGTGGAGGGTGTCCCTGCAGAGATTTTGTCCCACAGCCTAATCCAGTTCTAGTGAACACCTGTACTGTCTCCAGCTGTAGCTCTTGTGAGACTTGATGAATATTTATACACTCAGAGTTTATGTATGTTTCTTGATTATGTTAATCATTTTAATATAGTCAGTACTCCTATTGCTAAATTGTTAAATATTGCTAAAGAACAAAGATTAAACTCACCTAATTGTTTCTTCCTGTATGCTCAAGCTACATGTCATCCTAAAAATTCATGCAACAGGAATGTAGACAGTGGTGTTACCTGCTGAATATGCATGGGTTGCCATCTACACCAATTGAGTAAGCAGGAATGTTTCTTCTTGAGGCAGATTTGCTTTGTTATACGTTTGGAGTTTTGTTGTTGCATTTGGAGTCTTGTAGCAGGCACTTGAACATACTGCTGTTGTGAAGGGATCGGATTCTGTCCTGATGAACCAAGGATGAGATTGTGCAGCAGCTGGCGCACTCCTGCTGTTGGGGAAGAGAGTTATTAGTGCCCTGTTCAGATGCTGTTAACACCGAGGACCAGCAGGTGGCATGAGCTGTGCTGCTGCTAAAGATGTAACGTGGATATGCAGTCCTGGCATCAAACCAGATTTCAGCAGATGAAGCCTTGGTTTTGCTCTCTTTGCAGCATCATGGGCAGCAAGGTAGACTGGTAAATGGAATTGTATATGGCAAGATTAACATAAATTTTGAGGGTGTCGATTACTGCATTAGAAAGGGTAAGCAAGTGAGGTGACAGATTAAAAAAGTCTCTATTGCTAATTATCTCTTGATACTTGAACTACAGCTTTGGCTGTTGAACTTTCTTGTAACTGTTTCACACATAACAGCCAAGCTAAAAATAAGAGCTAAGGTACTTGTCAGCAGTAGGTGGAAGAAGCCAATTCCACGATCTATTTCCTGAATAAAACAGTGATGTGATAATTGACACATTGTTCTGAAGAGCTCTTATGGTTGTGCTTTTCTCTTCTGAAAAGTTATTACTTTAATGGAATGTGTTAAAGCAGTTAAAAAACCTTTCAATGGGTGCAAGCAATGTAGATATTTAAAAAGCAAGTAATTCTGATTTGTTAAGGGGTCTTTGGGGAAGGGGGGGTGCTGTGAAGCCTGGAGTGGGTGCTGACCCCATGATTCTGTGGAGATTTAAAAAGCACATTGTGTTGAGATTGCAGCATTCTTATTGCTTGTGATTTTGATGTTTCTCTGTACACAACATTGCCATTCTTGGTTTCACTGAACATAAAAGGGAAGCTACAGTTACCACGAAAATTCATGGCAAAACCCAGTTTGCCTCCTCTGAAAGATGTATTTAAACCAGTGGTCTTCTGGTAGAACCCCTTCCCTACAAGCTACAGAAGTAATCTGGGACAGCACACCCCCAGAAAAATTCCATGTTTTGCAGGAGGCTGACATGCCATGCTGTACAGTGTTTCATGGGTTGAAAAAATGGCTTTGAGTTGCCAGATTAAATCAAGTATCAAAGTATATGTGAGACTTTACATAGCAGAGTTAATCAAAGAAGTATTACATAACATCTGATTGGGGAAGATACACTTCAACCCCAGTTAGCTTTTATGCAAATATCACATTTGGTTCTGTCACTATCACATGATAGAGGACCTAAAAGAATCTGAGTTTAAAATACAGCTGAAATTGTATTTTATCCTATTTATTGTGTTCCCCATTTTATTCTCATTTAGTATACTCCACTGAGTTATACCTCATAATCTAGAACATAACATAGACTGGCTCAGTGCTATTGGAAACAGAACTAGCCCTCAGTAAGAAATAATTGCATATAAACATATGAAATATTTTTGCCCACTCCCATCAGACTGGGTGATAAAACCGTGTTTTCAGTTCTCTGTTATTATTGTCATGACTTTAAAATGTCTCCCTCTTCTGCCTGACTTAAGTAGGTTTTAAACTTGGAAGGAAAAAAATTAAGGACATTGAGAAGAATCTTCAGTAACTTTTTTATGTTGACAATTAATTGCAATTGAATTCTCATGTGTTTCATTCTCAAGGAATAATAAAAAACCCCAAACCCTAGCTTGTAAAGAAATCCCAAGTACTGATTTCATTCAACAAAAACTATGGTAAAAATTGAGGTTCTCCAGTGATTCAGTCAGCATGAAGCTCAGCTTTGATGGTAGAGAAAAAGGATGCAAGTCAGACTATGTAATGAGATGATAAAATTTCTAGTTAAGTTCTTCTATGGAGCAGTATGTTGAGTTCTAATTACTGCATTAAAAAAGGCATCAGTACAGAGGATGGTAGTAAAAGCTGATTTCATTTAGAAGCAAAGTCAGGCACAAACCCAGATATGTAGTAATACCAAAGTATCTGGGAAGATAAATAGTAAGAGAGTCGAAATATATAAAAATGTGTGTGGGTAAGTAGTGCAAAGTTTGGCATTTTCCTTGGTAACAATATTTGATGCTAATGAAAATTGGGGGATAACAGATATCAGGAAGCCTTTTATACTGTCTTGACAGTGAAGACATTTCCATGTAGAAGGAAGTTGTCTTTCTTTAAACAAAAACTCCTCCAAAACTTGTGTTGTAAGACTTTATTTCTTTAAAAAGAATATGGTAATCAAGCATTTTAGATTTTATGCTTTCATAGTAGGATATTCATATTCTAGGCTACTGTCAAATTTCTTTTGGGGGAAGTAGAGATGAGTTTAAAGACAGACATTTTTCCCTTAGGCATTGGATTCCTTCATTCTTGTTGCCCTGGGACAAAAGAAAAAGAATTCTTAAGAATCAAAAGGATTTTGAGTAAGAAAAGAGTTTTAATTTATGCCTTAAAGAAAGTTGGGGATATAAACAATCATGCCTGATTCTCCAAGCAGTTAGAATTAAGCTGAGACATTTGATTGAAGTAGCTCATTCCCATATTTATCTCATATGGTATCTCTTGTACTTTTCTGTTGAACCATTTTTACCTCGGGTACTAGAAAGAGCTATAGGAAAGCGTTTGATGCTGGGAATTCCTTCCAGAGATTTCCCAGTTATCCTTGCAGCCTCCTGCTTACCTTGTTGCTGCAGAGCTGCAGCCTTTCTTAGTGGCATTAGCAGCAGTGGTTAGGCTTGTGGAATATTTGCTTCTCTCATTCTCTTTGTGTTGCAGTTCAGTTTTCTCAGCGTTAACAGAAGTTTCCCCACCCTGGCTTGGCAGTGTCTGTCCAACCTGTTTGTGAGGCGAAGTGAGAACCTTCTGCAGGGTCCCACTCTGGTCCTGCTGAGAACTGGTGAGTGTCAGCTTGGCTTAGTGTTAGAGAGAAGTCAGACACCACTGTGAAAATGCAAGTGCTTTAAACAAAAGGGTCCCAAGGCTAGCTTTCTTACTAAGCATATACCTCAGTTGAACTTTGAGTGCTGCCAAAGCAGCAAGGCTACATTATCTATTCAATTTCTCTCAGTGGTGTTGGGTATAGTTTGTATAACGTTTTAGGCAGATGGGACTCACTGAGAAGGTGCTCCCAAATGTACCCCACCTACAGTGTGACCCTGTAGGCTCACCCCTACTATTGACCCAACACACCAGACATGTTCCCTTAGATGTAATGAAGTAGAGGAGATCACTGTCCCTTCATATAGCTGCCAGAGAACAAAAAAGGAGAAGGATGCCAGGGTTGAGACAGCTACTTTTGTTCACTGTGCAGAAGGTCTCCAGGTGTGTTGCAGCAGAGGACAATTGGTAATGAAGTTCTTGGGTATTTCCTTGAAGATCCTTTCTGCACCCTTTAAACCTTTCATAAGAAGGAGAGAGAAAGGGTAAAGAGATTTGATTCCTCTGGGCTTATACTTATACCTTGAACATTTTGGCTCTCTGTTCTGCCTATTACTCAGTTTCAAAAAAGACTCATTCACAAAGTCTTCTCTGTCCTTTATGTTACATCATTTTCTTCCAGGCTGTTAGCCAAGTACATGAGTTATTGTAGTAACAGAGAAATGAGAACTAAAATGGTATGAGGGAACCTTCCAAATAGTGGAATTCACAATAGATTACAATGCTTTATTAAGCTAATAGACTTTAGAAAGTGCTTGTTTACAGATTCTTCTCTTGAAGCTGTTCAAAACATGCTCCTGAGAGCAAGTTTAAAAAAAAAAAATCAATAGAGAGAGTAGGTTTTACCATCACTTGCTCATCTGCTGCAATGTGACTGGTCCCATCAGAATTTACTTGTTTAATGCTGAGAGGCAGAATCTAAGCTCTGGAACCAGTGAGCTGTATTTTGTCAGGTTGCTTGCTTTTGTCAATTACAGCTGGTCTGAAGAGACAGGAACTTCTAATAGCTTCTTAAAGTTCCTTCTGTTACTTCGGGTTACTAACTTTCCATGCAGAGAAAGTGACACTGTTGCCTTCAGATTTCAGTTGTGTTTCATTGCTGACAGCACCTTGTATGGATTTTGTGTGGGTTTTTTGCCTATGGCTTATTTTGTGAAGCTGTTTTTCAGATGACACACGACTCTACTAATATTTTTTTTAAAATAAAAATGTAATAGTAGTTTATGCAATCTACCTTTCTGTGTGGAAATTGCATAATTTGATAGTACTACCTAATTTGCATAGCCAATAGTAGATTATACTAATGTGTCCTTTGGAGATGCAAATGTAGATGTCTCTTCTGAGTGTTTTCTAACCAACTATATAAAATCTGAGAGTGTCTTTCATTTGGTATATTGCTCAGATGGTTCCATATCTTCCTTGAACCTTAGCTTCAGCAGATTCTGATACATTTACAAATACTACAGGAGAATATATTCAGTGTCTGAGTATATCCAGTGTTTGGGTATCCACAAAGTAATGTTTCTGCAAAGACTTGATGAAGCACAGGAGATAAATTTATTGTTAGAAAAACTGGAAACGAGCTTGTTCCCATCACTCTCAAGCCATTAATAGAATTTCTTAATGTTGAATATACCTTTTTCTAGCCATTCTTCCTTTTTGATGATCTTGAGGCAACTCCACATTTTTACAGAGAGAAGCAGTGACAGTGTATGAATTATCAGCATGTAAAGATCTGAGTTTCTGGTCACAGCATCCTTCCCTCTCTATTAATTTTCTATTTAAGTTACAATTGCATTTTTTTTGCTATTTCTGTCATTGAAATACTTACATTCACTCAAGCAATCTATAAATTAAAGAGAGGATATTTAGCTCTGCTGCATGTTTGATTTTAGGAATGGAACTGAATGAACTTCTGGCAAAACCATTTTCCTTAATAAGAATAATCAATTACATTTTCCTCTCTGCCACATGGCCAGACATGCAGAGCACATCTTTCCACCTGGGTTCCTCATGTCACTTGAAAAGTCAGAATTAAAAGGGACAGAGCAGGGATTGCAGTCCTCTCCTTTTCATCACATAAACTTTCCCTCTCTGCAGCTGGTACACTGAAGACACAACTGCTTCACCACAGACTAGGAGTTCACTGTGAGAACAAAAGAACTTCAGTTCTATGGAACTTTGTCCTAGAGAATTTGTATCAATGATACTGTGAGCATCCATAATAATCTCAGTCCTTCACATAAAATGAGGTTCCTCATGTCTTCCTGTAAGTTTGCAGTGTACCCCCTCCTGGTCTTGCTGGCCTTCCTAAAACTTCTGTCCCCTGACAGTGGAGTGCAGATCTCCTTTGCATCATGTTGTCTTTAGTAACAGATACCCTGCATATTATGCACTTCTCACCTCAGCAGTTAATTCCTTCTGTGTTTTGTGGCACCTGTGTATAGTGGCAAGCACAAAACACTTGGGATTAGCAGAAACTAGAGGTAGCAAATAAGTAAAATCTAGAAACAAGGGGAGAGAAAAGTATTTTCTGTGCAAGTGGTTGTTTATGCATGTGCTTAGGCCTCCTTGCTGCTGTGGATGGTGCTGAAAATTCAGGTCATCTTCAGAATTTACCCTCTGAGACCTGCACACCCTCCCTTTGAAGTAAATGCCTTTGTGCCTCTTGAAGCCTCCAGCAGTAAGTGAATTTGTGTCTATAAGGCTGTGTTGTAGCTTCTGCTGGTGACTGCAAGGCAAAAGTGTGTCTGTCTTGGTATAGAAGTTACTATGCATGTTATATTACAGGCAGTTTTCATAACCTGTATTTTAAAGTCAGTTTAATTTTTGTAATTCATAATTCTTCAGGTAGGGTACTCACAGAGTTCTTAAGCTTGATCACTGCTTCATCAGAATGTGTTACTCTTTGAAATCACAAGAGTCTTTGATCTCCTAAGCCTGCTGTGACTCTGCAGAACTCCTATAGATGGTTGCTAATATGTTTGCAGGATCTTTCCTACTCTGCATATTGGGCTCATCTCGTATAACTAGTGCAGCACTTTGTTGTAAAATGTTGTTGTAAATCATTTTTATGTTTTCAAGTGCCTTTGCAAGGTGGTGGAATGACTTAGAAGAAAATACTGTAGTTGCTGATGACAGAGTCTTTCCCTTAAGAGATAATGCTTGCAAAAAGAAAATGTAATATGATAGTGTAAGCAGGAAAAAAATCTGGAAGGCTTGTTGCCCACTTCAGTTCTGTGACCTTAGATGTAATTAAAATAATTCCTATCTTTGTTGCTAAAACAATGTGTGGATAGTCCTATACATAAACTTGACTGCTTCTATGAAGAAAGAGGAAAAATAGATTAGTCTAGGAACTTGACTTGAAAGGTTTATTTTTTCTAAGAAATCTTTATTTAAAATTGTGTTTTGTGACATCTGAGCAAATACAGATATTTTGCCCTACTTTTTGCTGTCCATTAGTTCTATCTAATGCAGCAAAGGGAAAAAAGAAAATAAGTTTCTGGTTTTGTTTTCTATGCTAACCTTTTTAATTAAAAAGTATTTATTCTACAAAGTTGTGTGATTAATTACATTATTTCACTAGTGAGTACATACCCTTGGACCCTCTTAAAGGAAAATAGGACATTTTAACCTGACCAAGTTAATTTCCCAGTGAGAACTCCTATTCCAATTATTTCCTCTTTTCCTTTTGTCAGTGTCAATATTTGAAGTATCTGATGGCTGTGACAGGAGTCAGGTTATGTGAAGTCTGATTCATAGTCTCCTAGTACATATACTGTTCACATGGGGTTTTTTCTTGGTAATCTAATCAGATCTAAGTGTCATGATGTGTTTTTGGTTTTTTGACTTAACTAAGTGATACCATATTTGTTTTTTTCTTTTTTTTCCTCCTGTGATTGCACAAAGGTTTGCTAGTCAGTGCTATTTATGTATTTTTTTTCTTTAGTTTACTCATTCTTCCTTTCTGGGCCTCAGGAGGGATTGTGGGAACTCTCATGCATTGCTTGAACTCCCAGGAGAGCTAGATAGTTTTGGGAGAGGAATGTCTGAGGGGCCATTAATTTATTGATATGCTTAGCTTGAGGCTGTAGGAAAAAACCCAAAAAACCTTCCTCTCCACCCAAAACCAAATGAGCACAGGTTTTTCAGATGGCTACAGGCAGCATGAGACTGCAGTGGTACTCAGTGATAGGCTGCCCTGGGACCACAGTGCAACCGCCTTGAAACTTTACATTCAAGAAGACTGTGTAAACTTCCCAGATTGCCTTGACCATGGTGGAGCTGTGCTATGTCTGGTTACTTGGGGTTGGGGGGGAGGAATAGCTGCTGGTGCTTTCTGACAAAACTGGTTCCTTCATGATGATTTTTTTTTAAAAAAAAAAGGGAAGAGTACATATATTTTAAGCTGAGTGCCAGCCATCTCAGAGCAGTAGCACTGAATGATATATATCTCTCCCTCCCTCTCCTGTTCTTACCATCTTATCCCAAAAATCAGTAGCAGTCTTTGACCAGTATTGCTGTGGCTGAGACAGATTGCCATGGTAAAGGTACTTCACAGAGTATGAAAAGAATAATTAAGGAGTGCTTGGAGTAATAATTCATAGTTAGCTGATGTAGCAGGACAAACAAAATAGACTCAAAAGTTCCAGTTACCTGCAGATCATGAATGTCACTGCATCCTTAAGATAATGGACAAGATGCTGCTTCAGGACTTTCAGGGACAATGTATTCACTGTTCTTCACTTTGTCCAATCTAGCAATTAACGTGATTAAGCTAGCGCCAAATCCCTTTTAAATACTATTGCACCGGGTCGTTAACTTTAACACTGTCATCATGTTCTCCCTACTGCATTTACCTTATTTAGGGAAGATACTAATGCTCAGCATTCACTTGGATGAAGAATATATTAATGATTCTCTAGTTCTCAAGGTATTACACAAACGGTTCATGTATTTGATTGTACCAAAAGGTGAAAAAGTCCAGCCCTATATCCCTTACCCACTTGGAACTCCCACTGAAATAATAGCAAGCAACTTTAGAGCCATAATTTGCAAATATGTTTGTGTTTAGCCAGTTGTGTGTGTGTATGTGTGTGGTTTTCATCTTGAGGGATGCTCTTTTAGGTTACTTTCAAGGTTACGTAGACAAAAAGAAAAGAAGGGCAGAGCTGTTCATAGGTCTTTTAGAAATAGCTTAAATAGTGGCAAAACCCACATAGAAAATTGGTTGTTTTTTGAAAATTGAGTCTTAGTCAAACTGTCTTGATGATCCATGTTCATTAAATTGGAGTTAATTCTACTTGGGGAAAGGTTTTCATGTCAGTTACACAGCCATGTATCTACAGAAATATTTATTTAGGTAGCAGTTGATGCAGGTGGCTTCTAGTCTTTATCAAATATATCTCATGTCCTTGAAACAAGAAAGTGAATTACTAACATGTAAAAATATATGTGTGCTTGAAACTCACTGTAAGAAAAGAAGAAAAACAAATGCACTGATTTTCATTATTACAAATGCCAGTCTGGTTCCACTCTCATTTTTCACATGAAGGAATAAGAATAAGAAAAATATCTAAAATAAATTCTTAGTTTAGAATTTGCATATATTAGATCTTAGGGGAGTAAGTCCTTGGACTTGCACTTAAAATGAAGAAGAAATATGCTCATGTGGCTCCATATCTGAAGAAATTCCTAGAATAACATTGAACAAGCACATATATTTGCTAGTAGATTTCAGACCTGTTCTTCAAATGTTCCTGTTACTTGAGAAAGTTTTAAAAAAAAAGACAGATACTAAAATCTCAAGGATGTTGGGTCTTTTAGGAGCTACATGGAAATTAAATCTGTGAACTCATTCCCACTGAGATTAGAATACATTCAGGACTCTGGGAGTAGCAGGTGGGAGTTCTTGACCAAATGATGCAAGAGTGCAAGCTCAAAAAGAAAGAGATAGAGACATTAAGCATAGTGTTGGGAAGATAGGCAGAAGGTTATAATGCAGATTTTTAGGGTGCCCTTGTAGTGTGAAGAGGAGAGAAAGAGAGAGTAGTAGCAATCAACAGGAATACAGGTAAGGACACACAAAGCACATATGGGGCACACACTGTTTCCAGTCTAGGGAAGTTGTGCATGAAGTTTTAGTCGACTGACTTTCCATTAAAACCTTGTAAATACTCTTACAGATATCAGACTGGGCTGTTTGGTGCATAGAGAATGGCAAAAGAATGTCCAAAAAGGGGGTTAGGATGGACTGATGAGTGTACTGCGAAGTTCTCCATAGCTTGTAGTGTTCTGCTCAATGTGCAGAAGAGAGCGTAGGTGTCTGAGGGCTTGTGTGTGTATCAACAGTCATCGTAGTTCAGGTGGCTTTACTGACCAAAGCTAAGACCTCAGTAAGGGAGATGTGTACTG
Organism: Gallinula chloropus; assembly: GCF_964237585.1. NCBI lineage: Eukaryota > Metazoa > Chordata > Aves > Gruiformes > Rallidae > Gallinula > Gallinula chloropus. Next base: position 10,259,492 of record NC_140097.1, read on the forward strand.
TGTTAAAGACAGAGAGGGGTGCTGGTGGAAGTGTCAAGTGATTGTGAAAACATTTATTTTTTTAGTCTTTGTTACTTGTTTTTAAAAATGTGTCATGTTCTATGAAGTGCATAAAGCAATTAGACTTTCTGGAAGAGGCAGTGTTAGGGTTTTATGTACTGCTCTGTGTGAAATCTACATGTCAGTAACTATACTTGCTTTCAACCTCTTGTGTTTTTTGGGGGGGGGGGGTGTTTGTGGTTTTTTTTTTTTTTTTTTCTCCTCCAAGTTTTCATAGTTCCAAAAATTTTTCCCTAAGTTTTCCAATTTAACCTGGAGGGTGAGAATGAGATGTCTACAAAACTTCCTGTAGAGCCGGTGGAGAATATAGTGGATTTTGTCTCCCTGGTGTAGACCTGGAGACATATTGTGTTAATTAACTTTCTTCATGGCTGCATCATTCCTTGAAATACATTCTGGAGAAATGGTTGTAGCTCTGGTTAGAGGTTAGCTTTTTCCCTTTCAGCCCTGCTGCATGCCATAAACTGAATTACCTCTAATAGCCCTTCTGTTCTAAAATTCTTGAGTTTTTTGTCTAGGCGGCCTTTGAAAGCATATGTCTGCTGTACTTTCTATCTTGAAATAAACTGAGAGAACTTTCACAGTTCTGTAGAATCATCTGACTTGATAAGTACCAAAGAAAATGGAGTTTTTCTTATGCACTAGCCAGATGGATTCCACAGATTCCATATTGCACAGTCTGATCTATAGTCTTGGCAATAGTTAGTTGCTAATGTACAGCTTAGCTTCAGTTTTTAATTTATGGTGACCTTCACTTCATTAGTGGTTCTGAAGTGTGCAATCCATCAGTGATTTGTTTGATCCAGTAGTCGTAGAGTTCTAGAAATTTCTTCCTAATAGATTCTCTTAGTCTTTTATTGGGAAGGAGGGTGGCAGACAGAATTTCTTCCTTCTTGGACATTTCCAAACATTTATCAAATTAGGATCTCTTGGGACCCTGAAACTTGATTTTTATGGCATGTGCCATAAAGTAAAGCAGAGGGCAGGTGGGAAGTGAAGAATACTTCCCTAAATAAGGGATCCTCACCTGAGACAAGAAGGGAGAGAAAGACTTGCCTGAAGATAACATGGCCTTCCTGTATGGATAAAAGAAGAGAGGAATAGTTTTATGATGCACTCCTCCAAGATAAAATGATAGCAGTCTGTTTTAGCTTCATACCAAAGGATCTATGGCATGTGCAATAAATTCAGGGAGAAAAGTATTATTCAGTGATCTTAAGACCTTTAGATGTTATTTTCTGTAGGTTCAGGTAAAAATTGTCCAAACTTTGTATATATTTTTTTTTTTCATGTATGATGAACTCATTAATTCCATGGAGAACACAAAGCTCTCTGAGGTCTCAGGCTAGTGAAAAATAATCTCCAGGATAAATTTTTCAAATCTTTCAGATGCAATCTGGAAAAAAAAAAAAAAAAAAAGGATTGCATTTCTAGATGAAAAGAGATTGCAATAATGGGGTGAGTATACAGAAAATGCATAAATTATGTGTTCTAGACAAAGCCTGTTAAACAGCTATTAGCGTTGCATTTGGTGTTCAGAATACAGAATACAGGGAGCTGTGTGGTTAACCTGGACATGTGGAAGAAGAGTTAACTTTATTTGCAGACAATCGCTGTTGCTTAATACTACTAAGGTCAGTGTGGCATAGCAAAGACTGTGTCGGCATCTCATGGCTGATGGCCTGCTGTGAATTCATTACTGGTGCACTAGCTTCAATCACTGCACTGACTTTAAGAACCTCTGTACTAGGCATTGTAGGTCAGAGTGACTCTGTTTTGCGTAGATCGATGTATTCAGCATTAATATGTAGCTGTTCTATGATGTATTTTTTCTCTTGGGGTCAAATTATAAAAATTGCAGATGTCTCCAGTTAAAAATATGACACTAAGGAAAACCCAAGTTTTATAAATTAAGTGACAGATAGTGCTTTGGGTCTTGTTTCTATAAATTGCTTTTATTGTTTTCTTAGAAAGATTCGCTGTACTCGGTGGAGTAATTTATAAATAGAATAAAATGCCCGTGATACTTCAAATTAACAAGTAAAATAAAATAACTCTACATAAAAGTGAATGAAAGATAAAATCTAAGTTGTGTGCATTGCAGCTTCATTGTGAAGGCCATGTCTTAGGGAATTTACTTAGTTCACAGTTGTTGCTAACACTTTAAACTGCATTTTGTCTTTGGTTCTAAATTGGAGTTTAGTGACCATGTCATGTAAAAGTTACATTCAATAAATGGCATGCAAGAACAGTATAAATATTGGTATAGATAACTAGGAGATAATTATGAGCAGCTGACATGCATACAGAATTATGGTGATTCTGGGTACAGAAAATAACTACTTTTCTGCCTCTCTTTTTAATGCAAGTACTTATTCTCATGAGAATACCCCAAGTTCTTTTCCAGGTAACTTAGGGGGAAAAAAGTCTGAAAAATGGACAAGTTTCAGGCTGTTATGGAAAATCCATATTTGACCTTTTACAGCAAGTCAGTCTCCTTTGCAAAGCAAATTCATTATAGGTCTGATAATTTTAGGCATAAAACCCAACAAAGCCAGTGCACTCTCTGCAGTAGGTTTCCAGTAAACCAGCAAGAGAGGTGTAGGACCAAACAAATCACAATACCTTGTGATAGTTTCTTGCTTTGCTAATTAAAAAAAACCCAGATCTTTTTCATACAGTAATGGAAACTTCCCCATGGCATGGCTTGTTGAGCCTGTGTTTGCATCTTGGGACTTTTGAATTTTGCAGAGCAATAGAATTTGATTGTCATGTTCATGCTGCATCATTGCAAACTTAGTGGCAGAAAAAAATGCCCAAAACTATCAAAAGACCCAAGCAAACAAAACTTGGCAACAGCTGTTAAAAGGCAAAGCATATATTCATGTAAGTGATACTGAACTTCAAGACTCCATCTACAAGAGACCCTGCTACTTGTGGGCTATATTGTAAATAATAATTGTGGAGAAATTATAGAATGTGTAGTCAAGAAGCTAAGGAAAAATGTCAGCCCTTAGTGTTATTTGAAGAGGCCCATTCTAATGATGCTTTTCAGTGAGCATTTTAGATGTAATGTGAGGCATTTATAAGAAGTTAGATACACACTTCAAAGATTAATATCCCCTTTCTTATCTTTGCTGAAATGACCTTTCACACCACCCTCCTCTAATCAGTCTCTTTGCTAAAAAGCTTTTCAGCTTGAACATCTCTGTTTATTTCAGTCTGTGGTTAATGCATATGCATTCACTGATTTGGCAGGTGCAGATGCAGTTCATTTCATAATCTCAAGGACAGCGATCCAGTTACTCACTAAATGTGCAGATCATCTGTGGCATCATTTATCTAACTGTACCCTGGCAGATTCTGTACAACAGGTTTTCATTGCAGGGATCATCTCCAGATAACTGATCGATAATTTGTGTGTGGTACATGCTGTAATAGTTCTGAAGATGTAACTCCAGGCAGTTTCATCCATTTTGGCACAGAGGAACTGCAAGTGGCAGGTGTACAAAAAGCTCTGTGTGATTCTCACCATACAATTAGGCTGTGGAACCCTTCTATCATGTTGTAGATTTTATGTGAATTCAAAAAGTGGCTATGCAAATTTGTGAAAGAAATTCATGAAGGATGGGGAAGCACAAAGATATCACCTCTGGGTCGAGAAGTCTGAGCTGCAAACTGGTGGAAGTTGGAAGAGTATACTACTTTGGAATTACCATTCCAAGTTAACTTTTCATTTTTTTTCCTTTTACATTCCCTTTTGATATCTCTTGAAGGTGGGCTTGAGTTGGGTGGCTGGCTTAATGCTAAGTCCTTACAATACTTTAAGGATTTTCACTAGAAAACTTGAAGTTGTTTAGTAAGGAAGTCCTTCAAATGTTTTATGGGTGCTTCAGCAGTTTAGCAGATAAGGAGGCATTGGTAATAGCCTCTGAACTGAGGGTAGATATGTTTGTATCTTCTTGAATCTAAATATCTTTGTTGCTCTCTCCTTGATTGCTGGACCTGCAGGGGTTTTACCAACAAGCTTAATCTACCTGATTAGAGCTGATGTTCCCCTCTCTTTAAGATGGTCAGTGGTACCTGAGCTGCTAACCTGGTGTGGAATGGGAAGTAATATGAATTATTTAGTTTATCACATGGAAAAACCAAATAATTGTAGCACAGATGGAATTCAACTGTATCTTTCCATCTCCTTCCCTATAGGTGCTTGGACTTGTCTCAGCATATTGCCTGGTTTCATCAGTGTAACAAATCCAAAAAACTGTCAGGTTTCCATTATCACCATCTCTTTGGCACATGAGGTAGATTTTAAGTATATGATTCATGAGAATGTGGTGTTGGAAAGGACTGTGCTGAAATGTGTGTGACAGATGTCAAAGAAATATTGCTGATATATTTTAAGTGCTGCTTCCAGTCAGGGCATCCTTGAAAGTGTAAATATCCTATAGCAACAAGGAAAAAATTCCTTCCTGTGCTCATCGAGAAGTGCTTTGTATATAGTGTTCCAGAGACAGGCTGAACGTTTATAATACCAACAATAGACATTTTTTCTGATAATGGACAGATACAGAACAAGAATATTAAAGCTGCTGTTCTGGAGAGCATTCAGAAACACATTGCTGTGATTCTATGCTACTTTGTAGATGTCTTCTGTAAAAGTTCACTGCCTTCTGTCATTACTTAGCACTGCAAATGTGGTGTTTATTTTTCAGCTTGCAAAACTGTTTGTGTGAAGTGCTCAAAAGTTACAACCCCCTTGTAAATACCAGTTAAAATAATAAACATGCAGATGGGACTCCTGTTGTGTCAGTCAAATTCACCTGTTTATATGTGGGCCCAACTTTGAGAAGGTAAATCAGATGGAAAAGTTGTCATGGGTAGAATACTCAAACTATGAATAACTGGTTACTTGTGGACTAAAGCATCACTATGATGGAAGGTCATAAAAATAAGACAAAACAAAAAAACCCAAATCCCAAAAATATTTTAGAAATTCTGGCTAGGGTAATAGGATAACAGGGAGTGAAACCAGTTCATATAGATGAGAGTGAAGGGATATGCATTCCGAGCCTAGGACAAGGGCCCCTTTTCTCTTGTGGCTGTTCTGCAAGAACTGTGAAAGGGGAAAAATCTGAAATGAATGAGTTTGACCAGAAAGAGAATCTTGTGAATGGCTGTGAAACCATTGTGTGTTGGCAAGGAAGTTGACAGGAAATCTACACCTGAGGGTAGTGGCAATAGAAGGGAGAGAGATACTGAAACTCTACCAAGACTTTGTGATTTATTGTGTGACTCCATGAACAGAATATGTTCAGCTTCTGATTTGATTAGAAGAAACTCTTACAAGATAACAGATTTTAAATGTCTTTATACTTAATGATATTTAATAATTAATATGGTTGTAAACGGCACTGAAATTAAACTTATTTTGGTTTTCTGAGCCAAATAAAATTGATTTTTTCATTGCAAAATACTGAGGGAGTTTAGTGAATACATGTGTTAAAGTGAAAATAAACAAAATATCCAGATACTGAAAAAAATGGCTGAATATACTGCATTAGCACACTCAAAATTTTAAAATAAATTGTAATGAACATGAAAGATATTTAATGAACATGAAATTATCATAATTTCATTTTAACAGCTCAATAACTTTAGTCCTTGCTGCAAGATCACATTTGCTTCAGAACCAGAAGCAAAAGAAAAGTTTCTGTAGGTCAGGTGTATAAGTCCCCTTCCTAAGGTAAGAAGCAAATCTTGAGGATTTTTCTTCTGTGGAGGCCAGAAAGATACTTGTGATATTTTTCCAGACATTGGCATATATATGTTTTTCTGCTAGTATAAAATCTGCCAGTATAAATATGACAGAAGATGGTTTTTTTTTGCATAAGCTGCTCTGCCTTTTTGTTTGAAATGTCTCTTTGGGTTTTTGAAATCTCAGTTTGTGTGATCAGTCCATAAAAATTAAAACTTCACATACACAGAGTCACAGAACAATGGGGGTTGGCAGGGACCTCTGGAGATCATCCAGTCCAACCCCCTGGCAGAGCAGGATCACTTCCAGCAGGCTGCACAGGACAGTGTCCAGGTGGGGTTTGAATGTCTCCAGAGATGGAGACTTCACAGCCTCTCTGGGCAGCCTATCCCAGGGCTCTACCACCTTCCCAAGGCAGAAGTTCCTTCTCATGTTTAGGTGGAACTTCCTATAGTAAAGTTTATGCCTATTGCCCCTTGCCTTGTCCCTGGGCACCGCTGAAAAAAGTTGGTGTAGAGTTTGCTCATGAGCAGTCTGTAAGCAGTAGAGTTGGAGATTGGACTACAAGACCAGTTCTAGCAGCAGCAGAGCTGCTAAGGAGACTAAGTACTTATTTACCAGGGATCCAGCTTACGTCTGCTGATATATCAAGTCTCTTACTTCTGGCTTCTACCAGAAAACCTTAAAAAAAAACATTTAGAAAATGCAAGAAATTCTCTGTAGCTGAGATGTATTAGTTGCCAGCTTTGAGCATATATTGCAGTTAGGTTGCATACATCTCTATAGAGGGTTTCAGTGGAAATGCTGGCATGCTTAACTGTAGTAACAGAATGCACTGCTTACTGTATTTTAATTAGAACAAAAGATTTCAGAGCACACGCTCGTGGCTGCATTAGCAACAACTCGCTAAAGCAAACACATTGAGAAGTTAAATCCTTTTGTTTTTCTGTAATTAGGAATCAACTTTTGTAAGGATTCAGGTAAGCACTATTTTGGATTCCTCTCATTCATCAGAATGGTCCCAAATGCTGATCAAATAAAGCCTGATGCATTAAACTTTGCTGAAATAGTTTCTGGTAAATTTACTGAGTCAAGGCATTAATTGTTAAATGTATGGTCTTCTTTCCCCTGAGTCTTTTCCTGAGTGTTTTCAGTAGTATACTCCAGTGATAGCTTCTATTTCATGTTTTCTTTGGGAAATGACTCATTTTTAGAAATAATTTTTAATTACAGAGAAGATTATTTTGTCTGCCTCTGCTCATAACTAAGACAAGTCTACGGGGTCCATATACTCCTGTTCAGAAGGGTGGCTTTGCCATCTAAACTTCCCATCTGAACAAAATGATAAATATATATTAGGAACTTAAGCACATAGTAAAGTTGGAATAAATTGTTTCTGCCTGGAAAGCTGACCTTTTATAAAAGAGCCAGTGCTTTGTTTTATAAATGTTTGATGAAACTCTTAGACTGAGCTGGTTGCTAACAAACTAGCTAAAGTAGAATACCATGCTCGCCTTAGGCTTATTGAGCATTGCTGTCCATTCCAGCTGCTCTACCTTCTAGGGGCTGGGGGAGGCTGTGAGGAGAGTTGCCACAGTGCATTTTGATTATGCACCTTGCTGTTTGTAGGGAAATGAAATTTTGGAGAAGTCAGTATTGTGATTTGACACCATATGTATATGTGTGTGTTGTGTGGGAGTGTATATTTCTATTAGGCTTAATTTTTGCTTTGTGTCTGCTTATGTAATGATGGAGTTAAAAATCTGTTTCTGATTATTATTATTTTTTCATACTGTAGAGGCCCTGCTCCAAGCAAGCCAGAGAAATCATCTTTCCTCTTGGTTTCTGTCTGCAAGTTAAAATGAATTTCATGATGTGACGCTGTCAGCTAGTTTTGTGCTTTCATGTATTTGCTCAAAAAGAGGCACACTTTTGATGTTGTTCTACTTATGTCTCATCAAAGGTTTTGTAGCAGCTGCATTTCATGGTTCTCTGCAAAACCACCTGGAAAACATCCATCGTCTGAAAGTGATATTCTTAAGAGTGCCTTGCAGACTCAGATTTGCAGGTTGCTGAATGCTGCTAAATTGAAAATGACCTTATTTGAAAGGAAATAGATGCTGTCAATCCTTTAAGAGTATCAAAAGCTACAGTACAAACAGCTCACAAAATGTAACGGGTGTCTAGAGATCCAGCTGTAAAGCTGCAGTGCTAGTGTAATCGGCTGGATTTTAGTCATATAGAGTAAGATTCTGCATATCTCTTAAAATTATTTTATATTGAATGGCTATTTTAAAAGCTTAGTGAATATATGATTGCCTGTGCTTATTGAAAGAGACAAGACCTGTATTTACTAGAAGTGTAGTTAAATACTCCTGTTACCTTCCTGTTTTCCCCTATCAAGTTGTCAAAGAGAAAACTATATGCATTAAGATTTAGATCTGCCCTTTGCAACTGCACATACATTTCAATGATCATTGCTGCTTTCCAGTAATGGTTAGAAGATTATTTGAAATACACTTTTTTTTAAGGGACAAGAAATGAACTGTGCACATTCATGATGAAGTTACTCATGAAGTCTATGGATCTGTCCATAGACTTGTACTGTTCTATATAATTGTATACATTCATAAATTATTAAAAAAAGGATAAATAATATATATCAACAACAAACTTTGTTTCCCCAATTATTTAAAACAGTGAAAACTTAATTTGACTGCAGAGAAATTGAGAAGGATCATTTAGTACTGTATGATGCAGTAAAACTAATAAACTTTCCAAAAATGCCAGATAATATGAAGATGAAAACCAAATTGAATTCTACACAGCGATCTCTGGATTGGCTATTGGTATTCAGGACAAAAAGAAAAAATACTCAAGTATTTTGGATGGTTCTCTAAAAATGACAGCTGAAGAGTTACATTGGATTATTGCAAGTGCCATTAGAAAATACATATTTAAAATGAGTATACTTTTTTTAACAAATCCATTTTGGAAAAAAACCCACTATATTGAAAGTGTTCCTGTGTCCATCTCGATCCTTTAAAGTAGATCAAAGTCAAGATACCTAAATATCCAAATTTAACAGAAAATACCAAGTAAAGTGAGAAACTCTGTTGTCTTTTTGTTTTGTTTTATATTAATCTGCTATTCCTTTCCATGAGTCATTTCTAGTGGCACTTAATGCTGTGATTCATACCATTAATTTATTCAAAGGATTACATAGATAGTATGTAACAATTAACTACTACATCCTGTAGTATTGGTTTCACTAACTGCTACATGAAAGGACAGATATTGCCACACTGATCTGACATCTTTTACTGTTCAGGTGATATAAAGGAGCCAGATGCTGCCTGTAATTAATCAGTGGAGAATTGTTCTGTTGATGGAAAGCTCTCAGCTGGAATAAAGCACACAGAGCTGGCTTCTGCTCCAAACACTTCTGCCACTCCGACATCAGAAGAGGGACAAAATTTTGATCCATTAATCCAGCTGCTGTGTAATGTGTTATGAAAAACATGTGTTGCTAGGACATTAGGTTGGTGTTGGCTTGCCCACAGAATTGTGGAGCTCTAATTATTTCCTTGTTTTTCATCTCTGCACTGGTCAGATGAAGAATACAGGAGACAGCGTAATGCAAGACGAATCTGGACTCTTCTGTGTTTCTGAGTAAAGGTCCAATTAAATGATTTTAAAAACTACCAGGGAGATGTGAAACTGAGTCTTTTAGACTATTTCTCCTGCTGCATCTAAAAAGGTTCACGAGGATCTCATCGATCTCAAGATGCACAGTGAAGGGGTAATTAAACATTTTGCTTAAAAATAGGAAACGTGTTGGTTTGGTTTCTACACAGTAGAAGGAGCAGCTGGTAAGTTGCCCTTCTCTCTGGGTCACCCAAGTAAGCAAGCAGCACACGTGTGTTTCATCTTAAACCGATTCCCTACTTCTGGATTACAGCACATTTTAGGGAAAGGAAGATAAAGTCAGATCAGGAAGAGGATGAAAAAATTGAGCCTTTATTCAAAATATAGAATTAAAACGGTGTGTGGAGATCATGGTTGTTAAAAAAGGGAAGGTGTGAGTGAGGTTCACGTCTTCTGCAGCTGGATATCAGCATCTGGTCCTTCCGAGACGCCTCAAAGAAGAAATCGCGGCTGGGGAGATGCGAATGTATCGTTTTGTTTCGGCTGGGCCGTGAAGATTTTTAAGCGAAAGCCTAGCCTCACGGCTGGAAGGCAAGAGGCAGCCCCGAAGCTGCTGGAGGTGGCGGCACAAGCCGGGGGACAGCGGCGCTCGGGCGGCAGCTCGGGCCGGTGGAGCCGCGCTGCGCGCTTTGCCCGCTGGGGGTCTCCCCACTACGCAGGACGGGCGCGCCGCGCTCCGCCAACGCCGCAGCCTGAGCGCCGGGGGCCGCGCCGGGGTTCAAACGCGTGTCCTCAGATACAGGTCAAGCGCCAAGGCTAGATAAGGGGTGTATCTAAGCCTGCCCTGTCCTCCGCGCCCGCAGCCTTGGGTGGCAGCTGGTTTTGCCATTCACCGGGGGTTGCTGGGTGGTCTCTCTCAGGTGAAGGGGAACGCAGTGTCCTGTGGAAACAGGAATCCCAAAATCTCGCTGTCTTTTCCTTTGTTGATCTGTACGTTAGTTACAGACCTCTGACCCGGGCCCTTTCCAATTAGACGCTTGGTAGCGCTTTCTAATGGTGTTTCACCTTTGCCTGCAGACAGCGGGTCCTGTGTCCGGCTCTCATGACAGTGACGGATAGCCCTGAAGTTAACTACCCGCCAGGAAACCCTTGGAACCCATTTCTCCTCGGGGTGGGTTCTCCTCCACCCTCCTAACTGCAGTCAGAATGGCCACCTCCATGTGCTCTTCAGCATTCCCCCAGAGCACCGTGACAGAGACACTCCTTTGTGCTGATCTCTCTTTCTTTTTCTCTCAGGTGCTTACAGCACCTTATGCTGGCTTCAGAGATGTGCAAAAGCACTGACCAGCTTATTCATGCACTCTGGCTTCTTGTTTGAGATTCCAAAACGTTGGCATCGCTGCTTCCTGGAGATATGACGAAGTCAAAGTGTGTCTGCATGGCAGACAGATGTTGCAATGTAGTTTTGCTTTGAGTAATTCTGACAATCAGAAGAGATATAATTTCATCATGGTTGTCAAGCACCCTGCAATTCTTGCAGGCCTTTGAGGTAGATTTGATTCCAGCATCAGCCATACCATTCGGATTGCTGTTGCTAGATTGCATTTCACAGTGAGCGAAGTACTTCACTTCTCTAGCCTCTTGCCTAAAAGGGGGAAGCTACGCCCTGGAAGGCCTCTGAATACAGTGCCAATCTGAAGTGCACCCCAAGAACTTCACCTGGGTAGGATTTCTGGGCAAAAGAGCCCATGCAGGTCACCAGGATGGCTAAGCCACTTAGGAGAAACTTCTCCAAGGGGAGTAAAGCTTTCCATGTCTTCATGTTAACACCACATGCTTTTGGGGGATTTCTTTTTAGCCTCAGCTATACTTTATACTTGTACATTAAAGAGTTCAGAAAAGTAAAATCTATGGCATATGATACAGTAAAAGACCATTTGTCTGGTAGTCTATGAATCCATATTCAGTCCTTGATGACACAGATTCCTGACAGTGTCTGTGCTGTCGCTCCCATCTGCTGTAAATATACAGTGGAAAAATCTAAGTGTTAAACATTTCACAGTGGTTCCTGGGCTGCTGTGATGAACTGAATGTGCCAACATGGGTCGTAGGTGAACGTGTACAATGGCATCTGCTGTTCTGTGATCGTATTACCTCACAGTAATATTAATGATAAGTTGCTGTGATAGTGCTATTGTACATCCTGACAGGTCAGCCAAGTGAGTTCAGTGTAAAGGAACAAAACTACATAAAATCATTGAGATAAAAATATTATTAAATCTAGGGGTTTCTCTTAATGAAAAGTGAAATGCTTTTGAACTGCCTCTGTAGATCTTTCAATTTTGTTTTATACATTTAACTAGCTGTTAAACAGCTCATAGATAATGGGGCCACAGCTGGGTAGCGCTGTTGGTTTTACATCTGAGAGAAGTCTGTTTTAGGGCTGGCAGACTAGTAAAGCCCTGAATGGATATTGAGCATTTTGAACTTCTAATGCTGAGCATTAGTAGGAGCTGAGTTCATCAAGAACCATTATTTTCTTCATTCATAGTTTTTCTCTGGAATTTCATGTTTATAAAACAACCAAAACTACAACGAAATGGATGTTATTTCTAAATTCTAACACGGACCTGCATTGGAAGAACACCAGGTTGCTGATGTAGGCATTTTCCTCATCCCTCATTGACTGCTTTTCATCAGTTTCTTTTTCTAATGAAAAGACAGTCTGCTGCCTATTAACTTCCCTTCAGGGTCTGCCATCTTTTTCCCACTCTATTACAAGTGCAAACTGAATGTATAGAGGTGTTGCTGCAGTTCAGTGGAAGCTGCAACAGAGTTAGTGTAAGAGATGTGGAAATCTCTCTCTTACAAGTGTGTGTTGTGTGTTTTTAATTACGCTTTTTTGCAAGGATAGTAAAATACAGCTTATAAATCACTTGCTCGGCTCAAAGTCACTTCCCAATTGATTTTGTTACCTTTTTTTGCTGCTTTTGCCATGCAGGCTAGCGAGCACTGTTGTTTCCTTTTGTAAACTTTATCGATTAGAGGAGAGAGAACATGGAAGAAAATATTCTTGTTTGTGTGAAAACGTTTCTCCATGTGTTTCGCCAATGTTCATACCAAAACAATTACTCTTGTGTTTCATGGACATCCCTCTAAGAGAAAGCAATTTTTGACTAAGCATAGTTACTCATTTTCACCAGGAGAACCTGGGGTGCGTTCCTTAAAAATATACAGACAGATGCAACTGGTGGTACTGTTGTGTACCACTGGGAAGCCTTTAATGATTGGTTCCTGAGACGTTCTTTCCTCTACGTGCTATGAATTGATGTGTGTGAGAATAGTTATTAGTTTCAGTACGATCTGTACCAGTGCCCTTTTTAACAGAAAGTTCAGGCTGCAGTGTCTAATTGCTGGGTAGATGGATTTATAGTGAGTTGTGGTCTACAGGGCTTAACATTTAGTGGATGGACTGTGCCTGCTTCCACGCAATTCTGCAGCTGTGTGCTTCCAACTTTACTTTTACAGATGATGGATGTTGTCATTTGTGGTCTCTCTGAATGAATCAATAAGGAAACAGAATCTTGCCATTAGTACCATCACTCGCTTACAGTTTCTGTCCCTTGTATTCAACTACACTGGAATTAATTGAAGCATGTTTTTTTTGCAAATGCTTTTCTGCCCGTATCCAGTTGGGTATCCCGTGAGACACATTGAATACAAAACCTGTCAGTTTTAACCTACCTTCTCAGATTGGATATTAGGAAAGATTTCTTCACTGAAAGAAAGGTGAAGCATTGGAACGGGAGGTTCCTCGCCCAGGGAGGTGGTGGAATCGCTCTCCCTGGGACTGTTGAAAAAAGTGGGTAGATGTGGCACTTTGGGAGATGGTTTAGAGGTTAGCATGGTGGTGTAGAGCTGATAGTTGGACTTGATGATCTTGAAGGCCTTTTCCAACCTTGATGATTCTATGATTCTATTCTATGACATAAAGAAAATACAGAAAAAATAATCCAGGTATTGTTTCTGTACCTGAATTAATTTTATTGATACAGTTTCCTTAGCTGAGTATCAGGAAAATACATCATTCCACCCAATAAAAACAAACAAACAAACACCACAATTATTTGTAATTGCTATTTAATAATACATGGGAAAAGCACTTGTATAGTATGATGAATCACTGACCAATCGAGTTTTTTCTCACTTCTAGTCTCTTTCTTCTGCACTCTAAGTTTCTCAGCAGAGAGAATGGGAATTTGAGATTTTGGATGATGTCAAATGCAAAATCAGCACTGAGTTAAAATAATGCATCTTTCTCATAACTTACTGGCACAAAAAAAAAGAGAGCAATTTATTTTAAACAAGCTGAGAACTCAATCTGTGGGTTCAGTAACTTACACTCATTTGCATTTAGTACAGGTCCTCTATTAGCAGGAACATTTTATATTTGAACAAATATGAAATTGTACAGATCAGTTATGAATAATAAAGTAGAAGCATTAGAGTCCACACATGAGATTATTTCTAGCTGTATTACAGCCCTTTTGTGGGCTCTTGAGTGAACTTTTCTGGCTTTGTGCTCCAGCTTTCCTACCTGCAAAATGGGAATAAAAAACTGTTCTCCGGATGTATTTCCACGATTTTAGAAAATACCAGGCATATGACATGCCATAACTGTCTAGCCTTGGTGCTTGACTTGTATCTGAGGAGATACGTTTGAACCCCTGCACATCCCCTGGTGCTCAGGCTGCGGCTTTGGCAAAGCGTGGCACGCCCGTCCTGCGTAGTGAGGAGACCCCCAGCATGGCTCTGCCGGCTGCTGCCACCCTGTCACTTTATTCTGAGTACTCTTTAGAGTGCTAGAAAGGGTGAAGAAAAGTTTAACTACTGTGGCCGTGTCTAAGTGGTATATTTTGGGACATGATCAAAAGAGCTAAATGAATATGCTGTAAGACTCCATTATATTTGCAGCAGAAGGCAGTCTCTTGGGAGGTGCTATTGGTTACTGCAGGACATTGTTTTTAAAGCAGTACATACTGTTTTACTATATAAGTTATCTTAACTCGTTAACATTTATTCCTATGAGTGCATCATGGCAATTATAAATCATTCTGTCAACATACCCCTTGCCTGGGTTGTTAGGGTTTGAGACATCCTACTTGTCTCTTGTACAAGTCCACTTGTCTGAAGGAATACTGTCCATTTCCATTCAAGGAAGGATGCTGTCAAAAGTAAATGTGAGCACATGCAGACTTGTCTGCCTTTCAGTGTTTGCTCTTCTCAAGGCAAACAGATGATGTGGATTTGAATTCCACAGTCCTCATGCTATTACACTTCTTGAATAAGTCCACTTCTGATGTTCCCTGCTTTTGACTTTGCCTCTTCTTATGACAGGTATGTGACCAAAAAGGCACGAATATTATGCACAGAGAAAAGTCAGCAACATGTAAGGTGTAAAAAAAGCTATATTATTTTTAATAAATACACCCAATCATTTTCAATATAAGCCAGGCCATGATTTGATGCAAAGAAAGTATAAAATAAGAGTCAAGGAAAGACCCTTCAGTTGTGAAATTGGTATAGGACTAATGGGTAGGTCTGTTTAAAGTGTAATTCTAGCATTTCAAAGGACTGGTCTTCCACAGAAATGTGTCCCACAATATGAAACATGGCTGGGTAACGTGTTAAAAATATGCTTCAAAGAAAATCTCTGCAATTTGATTTAATTAAATTCATAATAGACACACAGCTTCCTGATTGTAACTAATTAGCCAACACAGACCCTGAGCACATTCTTACTAAAGCTGGAGAGAGCTGTGCTGTATCTATATATATGCACATGCATAGGAAATATGGAATACAACCATCTGTACTCTGTGGAGTACATAGCTTTGCTTCAGCTCAGAAAGTGACCTCACCAAAAAGGCTTTTTATTTAAATAAATATATATGTATACACACAGAGACAGATGGATATATATATGTATATTCATATAAAAAGAATTCTGCATGTAATAATTGCTTGTATTTCAAAATTAATGTTAAATGCTTGTGTTACTATTTAAGCAGCTGTTTCCTCAAGTCTTTTTGGTGGACTTCCAAACTTTTATAATGTTCTCATAAGCCTGAGATTACAGGTGGCTGTGGTGGTAGTTTTTGAATCTTCAATTTCTGAAAGCACTGTCAAGTCAACTGCCAGTTTTTATTCATTGTTTCCATTTACTCTTTCCTTAATATTTCAGCTTTCTCTTGTAGTTTGAACTTCTGAGAAATGTTGGTTTGCAACTCCAGCAAGTTCTTCAACAGCTGCTGCTGGTTAGTCAGCATTTTATAGATGATTGTCACTGTATAGTATGGCAGGAAGAATGCTGTACTGAATAATGTCCTATATATATTTAATAAGTGCAGTACTTTTGCAAGCAGCATAAACCTTAAAATGCTTCCTAGAATAAAAAGCTTTCTAAATATCTTTTCATCTGTTATACTACAAAAGATACACATTATATTTTCTGAGGCTTCTTTCAGAAATGTCTGTAGTCACCAGCCATAACCACAATGTTTTCCAGTCCTGCTTTGCCTGGAATGGGAGCTGCTCTGCGTTGAGGTGAGGATGCTTTCATTTGCAGCTTTTATCCTGGGGAAGGATTTTATGTTATGGGAGAGTTGTGTGTGTGTGTGGTGCTTTTGCAATGAGCTGTGAAAATAACACTAAAATTTCTCTAGTAGAGCATTCCCTAACCTTAGGATCAGAACTGACAACACCTTGGCCCTAGTCCTCAGCTGCACTGCAGGCTCTTTGCACCGTGCCAACGGTGCAAGGTGACTCTGAAGCCAGTTTAATTGGCCATGGAGGGATGTGCTCAACATAAGGGTTCTCCCTGGAGGCTGTGCAGCCTGTGGTTGGGCCTTCCTTATAGAATGCCAAGCTGGCTAGTGCGGAAGCCTTTGGGAACGTTGGCAGCCCGTGGAAATCCGATTAGACTTTGGACAGCTATGATTTATGTGAAGAGACTAGACCAATGATTGTGCAGCCAGCCCACTCCTCAGCCAGTGTTTGAGGAGAGGTATTTACAGTGTACTCATGTGGTACACAGATTGCTTTGCATTTTTATTATATATGCAATCTATGCTATGTTAAATGCATGATAGTTTCAGTTAAAATGATACAAAACCATAATATATCAATGTATTTCTATTTTTTTTTCTGTATAGTTTTCACTGTCATTGAAATGTTCCAGCCTGTGAATTTAACTTCAAGGCTATTCAGGCATAGGGTCATACATAACCCAGTATAGAATGCTCCTCTGCAGAGGGAGCTCCACTGGAAAGGGTTAATAGGAGATGAAGATCAAGGGGTATGTAGTTAACATATTTGCATGAAATTGTTAGGGGAGTTGTGGGAAGCATTTTAATTTTATAATTTTTCATAAATTATTCATTTTTAAAATAGCATCCCAAATTTTAACACAGCTAAAAGGTATCAGGCTTTACAGCATATCACAGCTTTTGCAGTCACAATGGAAAATGTGCCCTTTCAGATTCTTATGTTTTCTTCAGCCATTTCCTCACTGAAAAAGAGAGCAAAGGGAAATAATATTCAAGCTTTTCTCTTTCTTCCTCCTACTTACAAAATTATGGCACTGAGTCAGGTGGGCAATTCAGAATAAAAAGAATAGCTTTTGTTTACATTCTTTTATCTAGTTTTTGGAGCTCTTTTTATATTTCCAAATTATTTTCTCCGATAGTTCTGAGTGTTATGTTTTACAGACTGCTCATGCTGCATCTATTGATGATTCAATACCATTTTTTTCTTCTCTGAGAAGCTACTAATGATTTTTTTTCCTGGTTTCCTTCCTTCCTTCCTTCCTTTCTTTCTTTCCTTCTTCATTATTTTTAAGGGTCAGATCCTATCAATACTTGACTTGTTCCTCCACGAAATTTTGGAAAAAAAATAAAATAAAAAAAAATCAACATAAGGGAACTGCAGTTTAGAATCCCCTTGTGGGCCTTTGTATTAGAAGTGCACAAAAACAATAGGACCACATAAATCTGGAAAAGGCTACCTACAGGCTTTATGTGTCCTGGAAATTGAATACAAGGCGAATGGATTTGACCCAGCTTACCCATTGCTGGGTCAAAACAGTACCAAGGGGATCATTGAAATGGTGATAGGATACAGAAGTTGCCACTAATTCCAATTTTACGTTGGCCTGAGTTGGCCACTGGTTCACTGGACTGTCATGTAATGCCTGCGTTGGTGGTATCGATCCACTGTGTGGCAAACAGATCAAATCCTTTGTATTACAAACTCCCTTCAGGATAGGCAAATTACATGTTTGCTTTAGCAGAAAGACCAAGGACTGAACAGGCACAGAGTTGCCATATGATCCATATGTCCAGTCAATGACTGAGGTATATTGCAGGTCAGTGCTGAAGCCTCTGTGGCTAGTTCCTTACCTTGGGCTTATCCTCTGAAACATAACTTTGTTTCCATTGCTAATCAAAATGTTCTTCTAGTAGCATTTAGATTAGATTTTAAAAAACACAGTCATGATTTAGAGAAAGGCAATAGTTACATATTGGAGATTTATAAAAATAGAATTATAACCTAACTGGAGCGTTTGCTAATCATCAAGTGGTCAGCATTTTCTATTCCTTCTCAAATGAAGATGTGAAATATTCTGCCAACAAGAGATGCAAAGACACGAGGTGGAGATGCAGGTCATATTTAAAGAAGCAAGTTCAAGAAGAGGGGACTGGTAACAGATACCGTGTTATGCAAATAAAATAAGCTAGAATTTCAGAGCAAAGTGATATAGATCTTTGTTATTTTATGAAGAGCCATGTCAAAAACTTTGTTTCAGAATTCTGTGCTTCAGCTATGTGTTTGAGTATACTTTGCAGTTTTATAATTTGAATGACACAACATGAAAGACTGTTTCTGTGGTTGTATTTCTGGCACTACATCCCTTTGGTATTTCTGCTGTTGCTGTAGCTTTTTTTAGCAGTCTTATTCTGTGTGTTTGGTTACTTGTGCATGAAAACATATTACTGGAAATTTTGATAATATGTGTGTTTTGTTCATGTGTTTGCTACATGCCTTGATAGTCCAATTCAGAAAAAAACATTTATCTCCTGGACATAAAATAAATGAGAGTGGCAATGGTGATTAGCATTATGAGAGGATAAAAATCAGTCTCCAGTTAAAGTGTACCACTCAAACAGCTTGGCTAACATTTCTCCTCTAATCTCAAATGCTAATGTGACTTTAAATTAGAGCAAATAGTCCAGCACAAACAATGTAACGTCACCTGAAAAATATGCCCCTGCAGCATTTCACAGTGGGGGATGCAGCTATGCATGGCTTGTGAAATTAAAGGTAAGTCACATACTGGCATATCAGCTGTGTCATTTCACCCACGCTGTAGCACTGCAGACTTTAGGTGACATGCCACTGTTGAAAAGCCAGCATCTGACAAGCTCTTCATTTAACTGAGCATGCCAGATGCTAGGAAATTCTGCAGTCTCCACTCATGTTTTGTATAATCAGTTTCCATGCCATTGTGCTCTCTCAAATGCGGTGTTTTGAAACCCCATTTAGGCAGAACAATGATTATCTAGACTTTAGGTATACATCTGGAATAAAAAAATGAAAATAACCCTCTCTCCCACTATCCTACCCCTACATCTGTAAATCATTTAAATATAGCCATTTATTTCAGGACCCTACATTCGCCAAGGAATATCTGAAATCCACATGATGTCCCAAGTGCCAGATTTTGTATTTTGATCTCCGATTTAGATGAATAATGTGTAAAAGTTCATGAGGTGTGAAACTGCATATAGATAGCTCCTCACTGGTTTATGCACATGAGGACATTAAGGCTTCTTCCAAGGTCACTTCAATTTATGCTCACCAAATACTATCAGAAATGTCACTTGCCTTCAGAGATAGAAAATGACTAAGCATTTTATTAATATTAATTTACTATCCCACCATGCTCACTTTTGAACCCCCCCTATTGAAATACAAAGGATGTGAAGACTCATGCTTAAAGGTGCCGTGATATATTGGTATTGCAATTTAAAAATAAGGACTGCTAGCTTGTGTGACAGTCTTAATCTTCCATATGCTCAAGAGCTATGAACTCGATTTAATATTAAATTTGGTTCTAAGACTGGTTCAAAAAGTAATCACAATAGCTGAAGATACACCTATGCAGTTTTTTACAGTTGTTTGAAGTGTAGTCATCCATTCTTTACTTAGACTTATCCATCCCATTACTGTAAATCATGTTTATAACAAAAAAATATATTTTTTTTCCTGTTCAAAACAACTAGTTGACCACATAAATTAGCAAGTGAAATTTTTCACTAAAAATCTGTGTTACAATTAGTAGCACCGTCAGCCTTTGTGACTGTGCATTGTTGGTAACTGCAGGCTATTGGAAATGCCACAACAAATTGCTGTTTTTAAAGCCCGCAGCCATATACTAAAGAACTTACTGAATGGATTTGATTGAATTGTTTGGGATAGTAGTGTTGGCTCACACAGAGTGAGCTGGCCAATGGATGCAAATAAAACAAAGTGATCATGAGTAACACAAGATAAAGCAAACTCTCTGTTGGAGGAATCCAAGGAGAAGAACTCACACACTTTATTGAATTTTAAGTTCCTATTTATTATACCTAATTTTATAGATCAGTCGTTCAACAATATTCCAGGAAGAGAAGCTTGTTGACATTTGAAAAAATTGCTATTCAATGCAAAAGTATGCCTATGTTCAAGTGCTTTATGTCATAATAGCTTCTACACTTAAGTTTTAGTTCCCTCACTGGTGACTCATCTAAATGTGTAAGGATTGGCATGAATAATACAGATTCATGTCTACCTCGATCCAGAAATGTTCTTTTGTAGAAAAGGATAAAACACATTATGTGCTCCTTTCCAGCACAGCTACGTTGGGCAGCTCTTCTCTGTAAGCTCTCAGTTGTGTCACCTGAATACTACCAG
The DNA here is from genome assembly GCF_964237585.1 of Gallinula chloropus. Lineage (NCBI taxonomy): Eukaryota > Metazoa > Chordata > Aves > Gruiformes > Rallidae > Gallinula > Gallinula chloropus. The sequence goes on from NC_140097.1 coordinate 10,279,974, forward strand.
GATACAATACTCTTAATCTTTAGATGACATTCTTCTTTGTGGCTGTAAGTTGCAAAAATAAATGTTGGTCTTTGCTGGTTTTCCATTTTTTTTCCATAATCTCTGAGCAGCTGTTGATGAGAACAAATGTTTCTGAAATTGTGTTTATGAATTTTTTACTGTATCATATATTGGAGAATAGCACTTGAGGACTAAACTGGTAGTTCGTATGGCATAAGAAATGGCAAAATGAGGCATTCTTGATGTCTCCTGGTGCACACCTTTACTACTTTTCCAACTGCTTTTTTCATAAAAAACCCTCTTCATTACAATATTGATTTGCTAAGCACAGAGAGAATGTATTTCTAGTGGGGAGACTAAAAATGTGAGTATGTTTTACCCTGAAGTTTTCACACCAGAGGGGAAAAAAGTTGACCAGCGTTTTAAGAAATATTTGCGTATGTAAGTTGGGATGTTGCTAACTGCACAAGGGAAGACTCTGCTTCCAGCTTACAAGAGGCATTTTTAATGCAAACTTTAACTAAGGTTTCCAAATCATGCTGCAAGAATAAGGACCATGAGGTTTCAATAAGAAGGAAAGTTTTTGTTATACTAGAATTATTCTTTCAACTCTTTGTTCAGTATTTGAATAATTAGTACAACATATGTTACAAAATAAATATCAGTGTTTTCCTTTTGAAAATCAGAAAAAGAGATGTCTTCAAATTTCTGCAGAAGTAAAACACATTTCTTTGGATGAAAAAATGCATGTTGTTTGACTTAGTTTAAGAAATAATACCTGAAGTAACATAATGAAGTTGCTATTGCCAATGGTTTAATCATTCTATGATTACCACAGTGCATGTAAAAGTATCCAAATTTTTGTAAAAAGGAAAAAAAAGATTGCTTCATTTGCTTGGCCATCTGAATAGAATTTCAGTTACATATTTCCTGTTACAGTTGTGTAGGATGTAAACTTCTTCTGGTTTTCCTGTTTAACTCAGTCAAATTATTCAAGAGTGAGCTTTGCATGTCTAATGAAGAACAGCTCAAAAGATTAGGAACAAAGGATTTTTGTAGAACTAACATACACTTCAGATATGTGAGTGCAGAAACTGTTGCTTAGCCACAAATGGTTTCTGTCAGATTCAGCTTTTATCTTGGATGTTCCTGAAAGAATCTGGATTAACATAATGAGAATGTTCATGAACCATCCTATTGTAATATTAGAAATTTCAGTGCTGAATAATACACTAGGCTTTATTATGAAGCTTCATGACTGAGCCTTTTTATTTAATAAAATATATTTGCCACATATATTTTTTGTTTGCATGCAGTTTCCTGTATGATAGCTATTTTTTTAGACTAGAATTTGAAAAGAAGAGGTAAAATATCAGTAGAATTCTGAGCATTATTATGTCATCCAAAATAGGCAGTTACATATTCCCTGTATTCTTTAGTGGCCTGTGTAATGGACCTGTATAAGGGGATGGTTGTCATATAATGCTGCATATTCCAAGTAATTACAATTTAATTCCAAATTAACACAGACCTGAAAAAAAATTATATATATAATCCTTCATCTGGATTTTATGGTAGGATGAGGCATTGCAGGCTACTTCTAAAACAAATTTGACATTCGAGAGAAGTGAATCATGAAGGAGGAAGTATAGTAAGCTCGAAATGCTGCATTAGTCTTGGATGAAACTATCTGTATGGAAATTTTTTTGAAATACAAAATATTTGCAGTAATACCAAAGAATTTGCAGATTTTTCTTCAACAGGGTTTCCCACATCACAAACAGAGCAAATGTGATATAGTGGATGAACTCATGATGAAGAGGTTTTTCTGTTTCACTCCAGTTATTGACAGCTTTTATTACAACTTTATATAACTACATGAGTGTGTAGAATATATTTTTTCCCTTTCTTGTTGCATCTGTTCCATCTTTTATACTGTTTTCCTTCATACAGTGGATGATTCCACTGCTTTTCTAACAAAGATGGAGATTTCTTTACAAGGAAAGCAGGGTTGCCATCAGAGATGACACCTCAATTTCGTTAAATGCTTTTGCCTATATCATAAAAATATTTGGTATAAAAGAGTTTATTTTGGAAGAGAGATCTCTTGGAAGGTCAGCTGTTCTTCGGCCCAGATCTATTCTTACCTCCATTTCTTATTTATAGATGAAGTATGGCCAGTCTTTTTCTACACCTAACATGAAGTAGACGACAGTAGCATTACTTTTTGGTGTTGATCGAGTATATTTAAAAAAAAAAAAGTCTGCCTGAAATCTTTATAGACCATAGAGAATTTTTAACTCCTAACTTGTCTTACTTATTTCAGACCCAGTAATATATTTAATACATTTAAATATGATATATTTAAGACTTGTGCTGACTCTGCACCAATGACTGTGAATAGAAATTTTTCCTGTTGTGAAATTGTTAAGTATGTCCTCTTTGCTGTCCCCTGTGAATCGCTCCCATAAACCCTTGCTTACCCACCTACTGTAAGAAGTTTATCAGGCCAGTTACTTGTGAGTTCACCTATCAGACACATCAGGAAGAAACAGAAGCCTCTGAGAAATTAAGTATGCTGCAAGGCAAGTGTTTATTGGTGTTCACAGTTTAAAAGCATCTCAAGACAATGCAGAGTGTCTTAAGCTTTTTTAATTATCTTTCCTGTTTGGGTTTGCTAAAGCTTTCTGGCAGTTGAAAACTCAAGTCATGTCTAGACTTATGGGAAGTTAATTTTGGGCCATTTTCAGCAACTGTATGCTCAATGATGTCAAAGTCTCTGCCAGGGAGTTATGACTGCCTTCTCTGCAAATACTCATAGGCTGAAGAACTGCTTAGTACACAGAATGATAGTTTTATTAGGTCCTCATATATAGTTTTTGCATGCCGTATATATACGTAGCCAGGTGCATAGCTTTACTAGCCCAGCAGGGCTAACTTCTGATGTCATTGGTCCTAACTCTATTTAAACATATATTTAAATGTATCTTATACGAAGCCTACCGTGTTTATAATTGTGCACTTGTGAAAAACAGAACTATTGGCTTTTTGTGCAACTTCCTTTTTGGGTATTTTAGGTTAACAGCATCTGCTGAGGAAGGTTTGTGATGTTAATGTCCAGTGGTGTGAATGGGATATGAGGATGCAGTGGAGATGCATGTTTATGTGAAGATGCAACACATTCTTTATTGCTCGTTGTACATTTTTAATCTCTTACCATAATCTTTATTTTCAAAGTGACTTAAACTATATATTTAAAAATGTGGAAAACAAATAAAATACCCACATGGTTGATGCTAAAAAAGAATTGGAAGTCCCATTATCTGTGTTACATGTTTGCTATACCTCTGGCTAAAAATGTGTCATTAGGAAATTGAAAGTATATGAGGATCGAAATTTTAAATTTCTTTGGTTGCCAAGAATATTAAGTGGATTTCTGTGAATATTGAGATAATTTTCAATTCAGAAGTCTGAAATCAGATTCCAAGTCCATAGGTTGGTGCCTAAACATAACTGGCCTGATTTTCAGAGGATTGAATATCAGTCAGTCATACTGAAGCAATGGAAGTTGTTCCCATGGTAAAGACACCAGAGACTGGTTTTAGTTGTCAGTTTGGAAAAAGTGGACTTTTGGTTGTGAATTGTATAATATAGACAATAACTTTTTTTTTTTGGCATGTCTATATTTTTTTCTGTTAAACTTTGTGAAAGAAAAGTTGTTAATGAACTTCTTACACAGTTTTGAATTTTGAAACTAAAGGTCATGTACTTAGATGACCAGGTGTTTGAATCCATATGCTCTGTTAAGTGCCCCTTTACTGAATATTTATGAACTTCTCAGATGTAAACTGAGCTAAATGGAATAAATGTCAGTTTGAGTTAACACAGAAGTAGACCTGGACAAAAATTATCTCCTAGAACAGTTGGGAATGCTAAGTTATTAAGTCTGAATTATTAATGAAAACATTTCCTGTAGTCCATTTCCTCTGAGACCGAGTAGACTAGTTCTCATCTGTGTGCTCCCTCTGTTGCCCTTGCATCAGCATGGATGGTCATGGAACACAGGGGTAGCACTTGTGACAATGGCAAGTTGACCTGGCATGTTACAGGGTCATATAATATCTAATGTCTGCACCAGGTAAGGAGAGAGAATCACGTGGTTGTGAATAGTAGCAAGGACTGGACTTGTCCTTTTGGCTGTAATGTGCTTACTCTAATACTGAAATAAAAATCTAGACTCCGTCATTTACTACTTTAATTTCATTATTTTTATTGTACAAACTGTTTAAATGCTAATAATTTTTTGTGGTCCCACATTTAAGGAACAGAACATTAAACACAGTAATGCTACACTGGTTTGTATCCATCTATTTGCATCTCGATTCTTTTCTAGAATTTTTTACTGAGATTTTGTAGTCAAAGAAAAGATGACACAGAGAAAATCCTTTCTGAATTCACAGAGCAGTGACCATCACAAAGATGATAACTGATGAGGTAATTATATCTTTTAATGGAAAAATTCTCTCTGCTTATCTGGTCATTATAGAATTCATCGTGAATTTCTGAGCCACAAGTCAAAGAGGTTTTAAAAACAAGGACCAGATTGTGAATGCCTTTCTCCTGCTGTTGCCTGCTTAGTCCTATTGTCTCCAATACTTACATTTTTTCAATGAGTAACTGCATGGCAATGGAAAAAGATATTATTGTTCTAGTCTTTAATATTTGGTTTCTCAGCAGTTTGTGTGAACTGGGAGGATAATAATTCGATGTGTCTTTTGGGCATATGCAGGCAGCTCTGTGGAAATTTGGGAGCCTCTAGAAAAATAGAAATAATGGATAAGAGATTTAAAAATATTGCAAGCACAACACTTGGTGAATCCTGCCCTCCCCCCCCAAATGTGTTTTCCTGTATAAGTTTTAACATAGATGAATGTATTTACTGTTAATCATCTCTTCAGTATTTGGCTGCATTTTTCTCCTTGCAGTTGTGAAACAGTCACATACACTGAAACCCTGCCAAACAGCATAGGGAAGTTCTTAGAAAATGGAGGTTCTTTACATAAGTGACATATATAGATGGATATATAATTAATTATAACTTTATGAGAGGCTATTATTCCTTTTGGTGCGTACATCCTCTGTAAACCTGCAGTATATTATTCATGTTTCTCTGACTTTTCAGTAGTTCACCTATTGTAATTATCATATATCTTTTGTGGCAAGCTGTTTGGATGAGAAATAACTGCTTTTAAAATTATGCACTCCCTTAAAACATTCAGATCACATGATGCATCATGGTGATGCGACCTGGTACACCTTGGTGCAAATGCGTAGATGTGGAGTTTTGTAGGTTAGGGGAAAACAGGCTGACTGCATGAGAAAAGGAGTGGTGAGTCAGGAGTGGGAGAGATGAGTGACCTTTTCCTTTTTTGTTCTTTATGTTCATCTTACACTTGTGGTACATAGTCATCATTTTCAGAGGAGATAAAAATCCCCGGCTAATTAATTGAATATAAAGTATAAATGCTTTCTGAAGTTTGTTGCAGTTTTGCTAAACCACCACAAGTGATTAAACAGTATTAGATTATTTTAAAAATAATTGAGATGTAAGATCTCCAATGAAAACTGTACAGACATTATCAACAAATAATATTAGTAAGTCACACAAATGTTACTATTAGGGTCTGTCAATTAGTCATCCTCGAGTTTTCAGCCAAAAAGTTGCCCAATGTTCTTTGACATGGGAATTTAGGTATTATCTGAATGTTAAGAACAAAACTGAAGTGAATGCAAAGTGTGGTCTGCATTTTCTTCTCAAATTTCTTTATAATGGTATGATTTTTTGTGCTCAACTCCGAGTCAGAGTAATTATGGCATCCCAGAGTGGAATTAGGGGTGAAAAAACAAATCCAGTCGAAAAATTATAACAAGGGACTGAAGACTATATATCAATTTTTTTTTGGTGTGTGTTAATAGCTTCAGAAACTGGTATGTGTGAATTGGAGCCCTAGCTTGAGAGGTCAACTTTGCAATATTCCCACTATCATTTGAAAACACCTGCAGCACTTGTACAGAAGTACAGAAGTAATTTACACAGAAAAATACTAGAAGGAAATGATTTTGAACCAGAGTGATACCTTTATGCATGATGAATAATCCTGGGGAGCAGTGTGTGATCCTAGCATCCTTTTCCCTTGCTGAAGCTTCAAAGGACAGTCTGTGACAGGACTCATATTGGGTGTAGTGTCCAGAAGTATGCTTTATGATTGGCTTTTCAACCCTTTGCCCTGTGGGAAGGGATGTTATCGAAGTCCCTCATTAACTGATGAAGTGTTATGTGAAACCACGTCAAAATCTTGAATAAATTAAGATCTATCATGTTTACAACTCCCTCATAACCAACAGGTCGCAGTTTCCCTATAGAGGAAGAAGCATGGCCAACCTCTGGTCTGGTATCAAAGCTGTCACCAACAAGCTAATCATCTACTTCTGAGGTTAATATTTTCATTTTTGTTTGTGCTGGCTTTTATGTTCAGCCAAAAATAAGGATGGCACTTGTTTGCTGGTCTTTACAGAGAAACTTGAAAAAGAACAAGTTCTGCCTGCAGCTCCAGTTCCATCTGATCTTGTTCTTAAGAACAGGGCAGGACACTTCCCATATGTCTTGCTACAGTAGCTCCCAGTCTGTTGGCTTGCAGACACAGATGCTATTTAAAAGTGTAAGCAATGTACACAAATAGTGCAAATGCCTCTCTGATTTGCCTTTATATCGATCATTCAAAGATCAAACACCTCAATGAAAATTACAAAGTGACAGATTTTTTAAAATTCCTCGGTGATGACTGAAATGTTGGAACAATTTATTTACTTTCAGAGATTGAATTCCCTGGTATTATCAGAGATATTTGCCTTGCTAAAATCTTGCATACTGAACATTAAGAATAACTTGGAAAAAGTATTTGGTATGAGCAAGTCAAGCTGTCAGGAAAGAAAAAAATTAAGACATTTGAAGTGTCAGAGTGGAGAGTGTAAGATAAATTCATGAAGACTTTCATCTGTCTCTATGTTCCAGCAGGAATCCAGAGTGATAGGCTTTCAGTATTGTGCATTAAATGAATTTTTGGCTTTAGTGCAATATAGGATTGTTATTTGAATAATTGTTGATAAAACCTCTGTGTGAACTAAATATTTTGGTCTTGAAATCTTTTGCAATATCTTCTGCTGCTTGCAATACGCTTTTACTGCATTGTTTGGTGATCATGACAGAACTCCTGTCATCACTCATGCTTCTGGTCTCTGTGGCATTAGTTTGTATCTAAATTCATGATCAAAATATACCTGTCCCGTGTCTCCCATTGACCTACTCAGTTTGGCTTTGACTACGGAAGGCAGGTTATTTCTTCTTAATATCTGTGACCATCTTTTTAAATGCAGCTACTTGATACTAGTTATGCTTTAAATGAATATATTTTAGAATAACCTGGGTTGGAAGAGACCCTTTAGATCATCTAGTCCAACCCTAGTCTAACCCTGACTAGTCCAACTCTAGATCATGTCCTTAAGGCCTTCATCTACAGGCCTTTTAAATACCTCAGGAATGGTGACTCTACCACCTCCCTGAGCAGCCTGTTCCAATGTCTGACAAGCCTTTCAGTAAAGAAAAGAGTATAGTTCAGACATATGGCCCCTGGACATTTTGTCCTATTTTAAAATCAGATGGACTTCCAAAATGGAATTTCTTTTCATTCAGACACATCTTCCAGCATAAGAGATTAAATAAAAACCAAGGTAAGGTAAGAGTAAATGTTAATAGAGGATTTGATGTAGTCTGTCCCTTGTTTAGAGAGAAAAGAAGGAAGGAAATAAAAATCATCATGCATGATGTCTCAGGAAAACCAAGCATTTCATATTCACCCATTCACACTCACCTACAATACTGTTTTTCAGTCTGTGAATGGTGCTTGTGTGCCTATTCCTATGAAGCACGCTTGCTTTTACTGCATCCTGGTGAAGGGGCAGGTAATGAGAAGAAAGTCTGGAACAATTAAATGAACTGCAGCCCCTTTCCCTTATCCATTAAGGAAAGAGCACTACAGGAAGTAGCTGTGGTAGATAACAACTCTGGAAAAATAGAGAGCTGACATTAGTGATAATGCACTTTCTGCCTCTGGAATGTAATATGCCTGCAAAGCAAACAATTTGAAATACACTCAGAAGCAGAGAACAAATACTGAGAGTGAAAACAGCAGTGGACAGCAGACTGAAAGAACATACAAGTTGTAAATACAGTGATTGACAGTAGGGAATGGCATTAATTGATATATAAGCCCTACTAGTATTTACAGATAACATAAAGTTTGGGAAAGGCAAATCAACTTGACTCCTATGACAAAATTATTGGAAACAATTTACTGAAGAAATCCTTATAGCTATTGATTTCCCTCAATAACTCGTCAAACTAAAAAGTTGAGAGTATTGGAAATTGAATCAAAACATGTGATTATATATACTGGATATTGGCTTGCATCCAGTTACTTGAGGTTTATGGTCACTTCTAAGCTTACCTACAGGTGAGGTTAAATCTTGTTACAGTTCTGACATCTGCTCATGTAAAATCAGAGTTAGGAGGGAGGAATGACAGAATGGCTGCATGCAAATGACCAAAATGTCACACTTGAATGGTCCACTGAAAGAAAGCAGGTTCTGCTGAATATATTTATGTTCTGGTCACGATGATTAGATTAATCCTCCCTCCCCCTGCTCTTTTTTTCTTTTCTTTTTCTTTTGAGGGATGTGGATTTCTTCATTTTATACCGATTTACTACCCCAGGAATACAAAGATGACTAAAACCTTAGAAAACAAAACTTAGATACTTCCAATAAGTATTTTTCCTTAATGGTTGCATCCTCTAAGTATAAATCTAGCTTTGGAAATTCATGTTGATACTCTCTGCGTGATAATTTATTCATATTGATTTCACAGTTTCTCAAAAGACTCCAAATGGAAAACAGAAATCGCAACCACAACATTTCATGTCTTCTGTTGGTCTTATTTCTTAAACTACCATAAGACTCTGTTGTTTAAATAATAAACTCATGTGGAATTACAAATTCCCAGAAAGGTAATTGATGTACGTAAGTGTGTGTATGTTTATGTACACCTGCACACAGTACACACTGAGGCATCCGAGGTGGCATCTGAAGCATGTCGGAATAAGTGATTAGGTCTTTCAAACAGAATAACTTCTTTATTCTCACCAGCTCAAATGTTTGATTAAGAAACAGCTAATGAATTTGTCATATTGATAAAGGCATTCTCCTTCTATGTGGATGTTTTGTATCCACAGGGAAATACATAAAGTTGCCAGGGTAACCATGAATTTTTTTGAAGCCCTAGGATGGGGGTGCAAAGGATTCTGCATATTGCCGTTTTGACAAAGTCCAGGATAAATGTCATCCAGTATCCCATAGAAGCCTGTAATTAGATATATACTGCTTGGCTCATAAAATCTGCTGTCACATGTATGAAGGTGTTACCAGGAAAGTGCTTTAACAGAGTAATTTGATAGGGTCTGGCTAGATTTGCTTTGTTTGACTAAGCTAGTTAGCTCCTCCTTCATCCTCCTGAATCCAGAACAAATGTGGTCATCTTGGCAAGGTAGAGCAGCTCCCAAAATTGCTGTGGTGCTTTGCAAGGGTGCTATGATGAGCACCTTGTGGTTCCTTTTGCACATAGAAACTATTTTACATATTGTCATATCCTATGACTTGTGGGCAAAAAGAAAAAACAACAATAAAGGTGCCTCAGTGGTGATGATTGAAAGCCAGAAATTATGAGCCTTAAATCTTTTCATGGGAGTAGTAAGTCAGCCTCACAGCTCTCCTTGACTGAAAGTTGTTGGGAAAGCTGTTGTATTTTGTTTCCCAAAGTGATATAAAGATCAGCCTTGCAGCATTTACTTATGGACCTATGAAGCAAGACAGTGGACGTAACTGCACTGGCACCTTCAGTCTAAAAGCACAGACCCAGCAATTTCAAAATTAAATCTTTTATGGTTTTGTTTTTATTTTCTTTTTTCTTTCTTTTGAGGGATTGAAATATTTTTGGCTGCTGCTAAGCAATGAATGACACTGACATAACTTGGCTATTTTCAATGAAATAGAACAAGGTCAATTTGAATAAGGAGAGTCTTCCTTATGCTAGTCCAAAAGATGGGGTGTTGGAAGGATTTCAGATACTTTGTTTTCAGGGCAACTTCAATAGCTCTGGAAGTCTAAAATTAGAAGTATGTGCTACATTAAGAAATTAACAGTAAGGAAGGTGAGAAAGCTTTCTAAGACATCTAACAAAACTATAATAAAAAGATTTGCCAAGGTCAAATGCCTGAATTTGATGCTATTTGAAATATCTCCAAAATACTTTAGTGAAGGTGTGTGCAAATCTGAAATCAGTTCTATAGTGAAGGTGTAGTGAAATAGAAGATGATAAATCAGTGGGAGAAAGCACATCGCAAAGAACACCTATATAGATCCTAGTCTCTTTAAGGCTGGCACATCTAGTAAGTACTAGAAGGACTCGCTAGAAAGGAGCCTTGTCAATAAATGTTTGCAGTTTCCAGGCTGGGTTTGCATGATTAGCTCCAGTGGCTATAACTTTCAAATGATTTCAGTTATTTTGGACTGCCCCTGACATACCCTGGTGCAGCACTGGGCTGTAAAAGCAGACTCGTACCAAATAGCTCTACCTGCATTCACCCTGGGGTCAGACAGTCCTTTGCTCTCCCTGTGCTCGTACAAAAGCTTAATGCTGTTTATGACACGTGTGTTTTACTGAAATGGAAACAGGAAATAGGGAGCTTTTTGCACGGTCAAAGGAACTTGCTCCCAAGAAACTTCATGATAATGAAGAGTATGTCTACACTGAGCAGTGGAGTATAATGCTGGGAACCCAAACAGTCTGATAGCTTCATAGAACAGGACAGAATCAAGGCTTAGCTTCCATTCACAAGGTAATAGTCTGAACTCTTTATCAAGACCAATTAATGGTGTTGATATAGCTGTGTTGCTTGAAGGGTGTAGGAGAGATGTTGAATGGTACTTTTGACTGGAAGTTGTTTCTCTGCCTGTCTGGCACTGCGTGTCAGGCCCATAGGTTTACTCTGAGTATGTGTTGAATATACGTGTGTCTCCTGAACATCAGTGATTAAAGCAGTTTTAAGTAAGTACAGATCCCTATTTTGCCTAATTTGATGACAAGAAATTCAAATGAGGTCTTGATGCCACAGTACAGAAATGGTAGACTGCAGCTCATGCATTTTTCTTTCAGGAATTCTTTGCAAAAGGAGGTAAACTGTGTGACTGAGAGGTTTTCTGGCTTTGCCTCCTAGGTAGAGAAAGGTATCTGGTTTTGGCTACCTCAATACATAAACCTCGCATGGATTCTTTGAGTTTAAGGAGCTCAGGGTAAGGGTGTTTGTGGCTTGCCAAAGGCAGTTTCTCTGCTACTTGATCCTGGCCAGAAATACACTAATTTGCTCATAGTACAAAAAGCTTCTTTCCCTAGGCTGGCACCTGTTACCAATACCACATTTGCAAACCAGTTGAAGACACCTGTGCTATCCTAATCCCCAGGTGCTTCAAGAACATCTAAACAATTTCATTTTGATTCATTACATGAGTGAAGACAATGTCCTGTAACTTTGCTAGTGTTATCTTGGTTTGCAGCAGCACAGGAGATTAGTAGTGAAACACACCGACGTCCATTTAGCTGTGTTTTAGAACAGGGTTTTAATTATAAGTGTGGAAAAAGAAAAGTGAAATTAATATACAGTACACTTCACTTGTATATGTAACAAACATTACCAGTTGTTCTGTGTCTGTCATCTGGAGTACCTTTGGCATATTTTAGCCTTTCACAAAAGGTGAAGTTATTCTTAAGGTCTGGGTGACTCCATTCCCATTTATGTTATAATTTTATGCCTCAAGGAGTTAGATTTTGGATACAAACATCCTTGCTGCCATGCCTGGCCCGATGAAGAAGGCAAACTAGAATTAAAACTCATTAATAAAGAATGAAGAATTTCTGGGATCTTCCCCCCCAAAAAAGGATTAACTGGAGGGGGAGGAGAAAAAAACATGGAACATTTACTTATTAACTTTGGTCTCTGCCTTCTCAGTTATGACATTTGGTAGGTGTAGGCTTCTAACTGCAGTCTGTGTTACCTCCCGATCCAAATAGTACATAACCTTGTGTAAGAAACTGAGAGTGACCCAGTGCAGTGTGTGCACCCCTTTCTGGTTCAGATCAATCCATCACTCAGAGTGTCTTTCTCTGCCTTGGTCTTTTATCAGTGTGTATATTAAAGTATCTGAATATCATAATCTTTCCACAAATATTTTCCAAGGATGGGTTTAAATTACAGCCACTGGTATTATAGGTCTCTTGTGTTTCATGAAGTGGGTAAGACTGTGACTTAATCTGATTTTCCTTTCCTGATGCATCAGTTTGCACAGAGATAGTTCCCATCTGTGCATCTTTTCTTTTTGCCATGAGGAATTTAGCAGGAAACCTAGTAAGCATTCAGACACTACTGGAGCTGAATAGTTTAGTGATTTCTTTTCTGGTCACGTCATAAATAATCCCCTGAATGCTTGTTCCAATACATAGTAAAGGCATTTGGGACAAATATACACAACTGTGTTGAGTGGAGTTGATTTGGGGTCACTAAAGTGCTATCAAACCAGCATCTTTGCTGTTCCTTCTTATTCTTAAAATTCTGCCATTAGCTATTACCATGTGGGAGAGGGAGATTTCTAAAACTATGTAACATATAATAGTGAGCACTAGTATTTCGTTGCATCGAATAGCCATTTCCTTTTTGTTGGATCTTATAGACATAAATTAATTTTATCTCTTACCTCTGTGCTTTGCAAGCACATACAGAAGCCATAAACTGAAATACCAGAGCAGAATTAAATGCTTGAGCACATTTAGAAAAGACAAACACCGTGTTCATAAAAAGAGCCAGAACCAAAGAGCAGAACAATGAAAGTCTGGGTACTTTTGAAAGGCAAGGATGTCAGCAATGAATTTAAAATTTGTTTTCAGTGGGTTTATTTACAGGTAATATTATTTTTATGTCATAAACATTAACAGTTGTCCCATGAGTGGAGCAAAGAGGAAAAGTCAAAGGTGATAAAGTTTATAGTAAAGCAGCTGAAGTTGTCCATACCTGAATATGTTGAAACATGAAAACCACTGTAACTTTAAATTTCATGTCTCTCACGTCCTCCTCCACATACAAAGCTCATTTCTGTATTTCCAAAATGATTTACTTTTTACCAGTACAATGTGGCTTCCAAACGTACTCACTTGTACTGGATATTGTTTTACAATTTTTCTTCTGAATATCTTGATTCATGAAGAATTTGCAAGGGTAGAATATTCCAGAAATGCCAAGGGTGTTTTTCAGTTGCTGAAGGCTCATTTGCCTCTTACAAAGTAACTCCTTACTTTAATTATATCAAAAAAGATGGGTAAATTCCAAGGCAAAATTGTTGAAAAAATCCCAAAAGGTTTCTTTAGAGCAAACCTACAGTGTTATAAAACCAGATGTCCAGAGATATGTTCCTTTTTTGGTTAACTGATGTATTAATGAAAGTTTTTCTAGCCTATTTACTGATTTGGTGGTTTTAATTATTTGTTTGCAGAATTACTTCATTTCTGCATTGCGCTGTATTAGCTTTGGTGAAATGTTCTGAAAAGTTCTGTTACCTATGGAGTCAGAAGTCCCTCTATTTGTCCTTCCAGGAGATAATGCACAACCAATACACATGTGAGTTCCCTATAAATTGTTCTTTGAAATGTCTCAGCCTGGGGAAATGCTGAATTGGTATTAGAGTTTAGATTAGATTCCTACTGGAATGTAAAGATAGTAATAGTGGCTTTGATGTGAAAACCTATTCTCTAGGACTCTGATTGGGACAGTCACATTACAGAGCAGTGAGCAATAGGCAGGGATAACAACTGCATTGAGTCTCTGCTTGCTCAGCTGCATTTAACTGCAAATGCCAACCTTTCTCCCCATGCAGCTCCATAGCTTCAGAGGCTTTTCTGTATAGAATTGTCTGCTTATGTGGAGCAGAGTCTAAGGACAAAGTTTCAGACTATATAACCATGTAACCTCACCAACCCACCTTATCTGCTTAGTTTGCCCCGTGGAATTTCTGGGTGCATTTTAAGTGATGTGAAATAAAAATTACTAAAGAGCTAGTTGTTCTGGCATTCAATAGAATACATATATAATTTCTTTTTCCTCTAGGTCTTACCAAGGACTAAACTGTAAACAATAATATATGCTTATTTTAAGATGGCCATTACTCCTATGAAAGTTAACATAATTTTGAATTTATTTGGTTCGTTGAGGAAATGAAAGGAGAACAAGGAAGAAGCAGCAAAGAATCTCAGGCTGGAATAACTCCAAAGACCTCTTGGGGATCCCAGCTGAAATATTCAAATACATAAGAGAGTCATAGAATAGGTTGAGTTGGAAAGGACCTTTTAAGATCCTTTAGCCCAATGCCCCTGCCGTGGGCAGGGACATCTTTCATTAGATCAGGTTGCTAAAGGCAAATACTTTTTGATGTTTAAGGTCTTAATGACTCTGGGAGTTGCATTAGGGAATCCGAGCCTTGTTTTATTAAAGGTCAGAACAGTGGCTTTGGTCAGGTGCTTGTACTTTGACTTTTTCCTCATAGGCATGCAATCTTGGTAGATCTAAATAAACTACTTAACTCCTGCATTTCTTTCACAGTAAGCTACAGAAAAGTAACAATATAAAATCATGCTCTAAGGAGACCAGCATTCACTAGTACAATAAGGAAAGTAATTTTAATGCAGTAATATTGAGTACAGAATTATGGAAGATTTAGGGCAACACACCTATGTTAGCTTGCACTTAGACAACTTATAAAGTTGTTTAGTTTGCATGTGTTACACGCCAAAGGTTTTTATTCAAGTCAGGAGGCCTGAACACTGCTGAAATATCAGGATGTGTTTTGGGTGTTTAGATGTGGGGTTCAGTGCTGGCATACAGCAATAATAGCTTTGAAAATTTTAATTAGAACACCTGCAACTGAAAAACATTTTTTTATTCAGTTTATTTGGCCCCAAACTGTATCTATTATGTATTTTTACCAGATTCTAATACCAGGAGCACATGTTGAGATAATCCGTGTTCTTGAGCTCAGATTACTCATGCTCATTACAGTAGCGAAACAGGAATCTAATTCTTCAGGACATTAAAGTTGTACCTCTCTATAGCAGTAAAATGCATTTGTACTACAAACAAAATCTTCAGTGAAAGAAAACACCATAATAAAAAGTCTTATCTACAGTAAAATCCTTCATGGCTGTAGATTGTGGATCTAGTAATTTCTGAGGCTTAATGGGCTATTTTCAAGGCATTCAAAACAGCACATTCACTTAAAAAGGAGAAACTTAAATTAAGTTCAAGTTCGCCTTACAGGATGAATTGGGGAGATAAAATTTGTAGTAAATAACTCTAGAAAGGTATAACCTAGAAAAGATCTTTCAATAAATTCTGTGTGGTTCCTTTTAAAAACAACCCATCCCACATGTAGACCTCATTGAGTGCCTCATTATCTTCCCCAGTTGTGACCAATCAACCTACTAGATTCAGGTGCTCCAGATAAAGAAACCCTAGGTAATATAAGATGATGTTGGTTGCTGAGAAAGAGATATAGCAGAAGAAAAAGCTGGAGAGGAGAGAGGGTGTAATGCTGGAGACTGGTTGAAGTTTGCTCTGTTGAATCTTGTTACTATAAGAAGAATTTACTCTTGTGATTTGTGAAAAGGTGCCTGTGAGGCCTGTGTGTGGGTGAGTACAGGTTCCTGTCCTTGTTTACTGTGTGGTGTACGGTCTGCCTGACTTCTGTTTATCCTGACTTTGGTGGGTCTCACTGTGAAGTTCTGTCTTCTGGTAGTATTTGTAGTCTGTGTGTATGCAGCTAGCAGTATTTCTAGTGGTAGATCTGCTTCTTGAAATGCTGGGTTTTACTTTAAAAAAATGCTTTAAGGTTATGTAGTGCTCCTACTCTTGCAATAAAACGATGGGCTAAGTGATTGTGACTTTTCTAGTTTGGCTGGGGGGGAAAAAGGTAATATATGATGATATTGTGAGAGACCTCTAACAAACTGTATTCTCAGTAAGCTTTTCTTCTTTATTCTAATTCTGGATTATCTAGCTTTTCTTGTTTTCTTAATCTAATAATGTAAATATCTTTGGAGTTTCTCTTAGAGGCTTTTATCTCCTTTATCCCCCACTCCCCTTTTTTAAACTTCTAAATCTTTTGGGCTCATAACTTTAAACTGGAAATGATTAGACCCATTGGTCATACTTTAAGAGATCTTGATTTTGCATCATTGAACACTAGAAATAAGTGAAGAAACTTTACTGTAGAAAAGAAGAAATTGTTGCATCGTAACTAGTGAGAACCACACTAGTATGACTTTTATTCATATTTGCATAAAGTCTCCAGTTGCTGCATCAAGCAAATTTGGCATATTGGACTGTAACTTTGACTTTTGAATGGGCAAGCTATGCGTAAACTGAATGTTGAAGCTCACTTCTAAATGTTTTCACTTGCAGTGGCTTTAAAACCCATACCTTTCATCATCTTCACTGTCAGGGTGAGTTTTTAGTACAGTGTACCTCAGCCTTCGGTATCCTGGTAGTATAAGCAAAACTGGATAGCCACCTTGTGTTTTTATGTTTAGACATATTAGCAAGAACTGAAGGCTATTTGAATTGCTGGCATAATTATTTAAAATAAAAAAAAATCCAAAGTAGCTATTGCTGTGTCATTTTTTCAGTAAAACAGCTTTTCTCCCGTGTATCCTGATGTTCTTTATGATCTCTAAAATGTTTTGGCATGGCACAGATATACATTGTACCTGTTACTTCCCCACGAAGCTGTAAAAAACTTGTTTTGTGCTTATACCATTATCATTCATAACAGAAATGTCTGAGGTCCATTTACCTTATAAAACTTACCTGAATTACCATGCAGCCCTTGGTAATTTTGGCTCATAACAGTGCACATGGTAGTATCACCTGCTGTTCCTATTGCTCTGAGTTTTAAGAGTCTGCTTAATGCTGCTTAGTAATTAAGGCATTGAGCACTAATGTTTCAAGATGTGCTGCTTCTGGCCCGTGTATAATAAAAGCATTAAGTAGTCTTGCTATGAAAAGCAAATATGCTTTCTACAGGGTTTTTGTGTTCCTATAAACTTGAAGCTTAACAGTACTGGGGAAAAAAACAGGCAAGCCACCAACCCCACAAAAAAGCTGTGATCTTGTGGAAGAGGAAGGCTGTACTGTAGTATGAGCAAGTTAGAAGAGAGGTTAATAAACTTTGTTCCCTAATGTTTCTGTTCTGGTGCAGAAAGCCTTGGCTCTGAACTGAGCAGACTGGATGCTATTGCATGCTATGAGAAATCTCCAGCAATGCTTAATTGCCTTTCAAAGTAGTGCTGATAATGGTAGCACTATGCATTTATGCAGGACAGAAGTGTGACCTTGTTGATAAATCAAACATGGGGAAATATTTTGAGTATATAGAAACAGAGACTTGTGTTTAGCTACAAGTCAGACATTACCCCATGGACTACTCCCCACCCCACCTCCAATATCTTTGGCTGTGTTTAGAAACCGTGTTAAACTCTTCTTGTGCTTCTCCTGAAGTGAACTGTAATTTGAAAAGTTTTTATTCCAGACTATCACTCTAAGAGTAGGGCTATGCTGCATGAGGGAACCGCACAACAGGAACATCTGCTTTTACTCCTTTATTTTCAATAGGGAGCAACATAGATGTGTTAGTGCAGAACCAGGTCTCAGCTAATCAGTTCTTTGCTGGTGTTGAGATCTTGGTCATGCTGGTATAAATACTGTGGCTGACTGGATGGCCTGTCTTGGGAGTTTCTAGGCTGGACTCAATGCCTTATTATTCTTTAACCAGGGACATATGCTTCACATCAGACTTTCAGTGGTTATTAGAGGATCATTAAGGCTGATCAATACAACCCTTCCCACTTTTTGCATCTTTTATTAACTGTACTAGATTTCCTATCTGTGTTGTGTATCTCTCTACTGACACTGCATGGGAACTGGACCTGGTTGCTTAGTTTCCCCTTCCACCTCATGGCACTAGAATTATGTGGAGTGGTGATGCTGGGAATCTGTGGACTACTTAAAGGGTGATTGAAAGAGAACTGAGGAAAAAGTAGCTCCTGTTAGTAGACTTGCATTTGCCATATAGGGGTCTAGTTGAAAACAGCTGAAAATGATTGAGGTAATAATGCACCTGTGTGACCTTCCCTGTTACTGATCCTTGGTTAACTCCTCCAGCTGTTTGACTTGGGTCAGAATCCCCAGGGGATAGCTTGTCTTTCCTCTCCTGCCTGCAACTTTCCTGCTGAATCATTAAGCACTATTCTCTGATGTAGTAGTCAATGCCCTTTGTGTCTCTAAAATTACCTGCGAGACCTTTCTGTACTTAGAAGCGACAGCTTCCTTTCCAAAGCATTCATATGGTATGCTTGCTCTGCAGGCCTAAGTGCCTGTCCAGGGACTACATAACTACAGGTTATGAAGTTACTAACTTGGAGTTCTGATATGAAAAAGTGTCTTGCAATTGGTAGTAATTACTTTTGTACAGTGGCACCTTCTGGAGTGTGTAACAAATTTAAGAACCACAGTTAGACAACTTTTGTTTTCAGGAATCTCTCTTCTGTCAGTATGGAGATAAATAGTTTTCATTCATTTTTGTGATGTTTCTAAAATTTACAGTCTTGTATAGACACATTCCAGGTGGTAGGAAGTTTCAAAGATACAATGTTAATTTCAAGTTCATCTCAAGCCTTCCAATTCAGCTGCTGGAATAAGCTGCTTTCTCCTCTTCCCCATGCCCTGCCCCTCTCTGTGCTAATTATGCCTCCTCCTAGAAACATCTATTCGAGTTTGGGTCCCACTGAGGTGGCAATTCAGCCTGCATTGCTGCATTATTATATTCAGTTATTATGCTCCAACTCCTTGTACTGCTGAATCATCCTGTCTCATCTACTAGTGTCTTTGCTCGTGATCAGATGGTCCAGTGACCTTGGTACCTACAAGAATTTTGCTTTTGGTTGCTATAAGACATCTGAAGCCTAATAGAAATTAAAGCTTCTTCAGAACAAAGCTGTGAATCACTTGCTGAGCAATAGAGTCTGGAGAAAGAAAAGGGTTTGAAAACAAAGAGGATCTAATAATATCTTGCTTATGCCTGGCATTTTGCTCCAGTCTGTAGATAAATATGACTTACCTTTGGCATCCCTTGCCCAGTTCTCTTGGGGACCAAATTACAATCTGCTTGCTGCAGACTCTGACTCTGTTAGATTGCTGCAGCTGACAGCTGCAGAACTTAGCACTGGCCATCAAGCCAACAGCAATGAGTTTGCAGACGTGCTTATGCTCTGTACATCTTATGCAATCTTTAAATAAAAATCCATGGACAGATGAGCCTGGTGGCAGCTGAGTATATCTGTATACATATTATATAGTATGTCAGGTAAAGTGCAACATGTTGCACTTTATTCATCTATTAACAGAAAAAAGTAATGCTGGTTTTTTGTCTTGTTTTCCCTAGTCCTTGCATTGCCATTTCTTTATTTGCTGTTATGTGAAAGTATGACTTGTGAGGTGCAGTGGGGGAGACAGTGAAGAAAAGCATGATTTCTAAAATTAGGGAAGTGACTTTATTTAGAAAATTACTTTAACATCACTTAATATTACTTAACATCAACAAAGGAAATGCCATGTCCTGGCATTTCTGCAGGGACAGTTATGTATGGTACTTCTGTACCACAGACTAAATTGTAACCATAGAAATAAAAATATGAGTATTTTTAATGAAATTTGCCGGTTCTGCTCAGACTGAAAGATCATCATTAGACTTCAAGTACGTAAACTTTACTTCATGGCTACTTTGTAGAATTGGTTATAAAAAAATCTCTGCTAGTAACCTGTTCCTTTTCATAAATATGATTACTTTGTATCACTAGATATTTGGAGAAAAAAGCTTTACCCTAGAATATGGCTCTAGCCATTTGTTTAGAACAACTGCTTCCAGCTCTGGTTAAAACTGGGAAGGAACCCAGTAACATGAAGAATTTATAGCAGTAAAAGAGCAAGTTATTTGATGTATACAACTTGTGGATTGCTTTGATAACTTTGAATGTTTCAGTTAGGAAGTATTTAGAAAGAGAGAAAATCTCCCTTGAACACAGCAGGGGTAATAAATTAATATTGTGTTACCTGAAATGCTATGGAGTAGTTATTCTCTATATGAAGAATAATAGTAGCAGCAACAGGTTGTTTCCTGCGACTACGAGCTTCAATAGCCATTTCATTAAGGAGCTGATAGACGTTGTGTTTCAGTACCACTGTCTGAGGTGATGACACTACTCTGTATGCTTACATAGAAGGTCCTTGAAAGGTGGTGGGCAGATTTCTGGAATTGGAGAATATCTACCGCTTTAGAGTAAGGAAAAGCTGATTTCCACTTTTCTTAGAAACCACACTCTTAAACCTTGTGGTTAATCTGCTCTTGTATCTACTTACCTCTCTTTAATATGTATACTTGATATTTGTTTGCTTTCTTTTTTTTTTGTAAAGTATTAGTTGTTTGGGGTTTTTATTGCTTCCTCTGCAAACTGTGGAGACAAAATGATTGAGAGTAGTGTAAGTGAACATGCACAGATTTAACTTTTAAAAAATGAAAAATACCTTTTAAAAAAGGATTGGTTTAAAGAAGCCTTTCAGTGGTGCCAAAACATGCATAAACTATACTTGAATAAGCTTTGACTTTCACTATTTACATTTTATTTCTACCCTTCACCACAGAAGGATTTTTACCTAAAATGAGAAATTGATGTCTCTCTTGCTTTGGGTGCTCTGTAGATACTGGATAAGAATAATACCTATTCAAACACTTAGTTTTCTTTGGTGAACCTGGCTGTATACTCCTCAAAAAGCTTTGTTGATTATTTTTTTAAATGACTCAGGAGTGTGTTCTTTCTTTAGCATAGTTTGTGGTAAAATATTAATTTCAGTCTAGAGTCTGGTTTTGACACTGTTTATTCTAATTTGAAAGCTGTATGCATTTTGAATGGTAGCAACTCTTCTTCAGTGCACTGACTGCTGTCCTACTTGCAGGCTTTCCTTTTCCCTGGTGGTTAGATGAGCTGTACTGATGAATGCTTTCAATCTTCATTTAAAAAATAAGCAATATCCAGTCTGTTGCCTATGTTGGGTTTTTCCTGGACTGTGTATATAATTTGTTGCTATATTTCTATTTTATTGGAATTCTGTACTCTGCTCTAGTTGAGTACGAGATAACAAAGTGTGAAACAATTGAGTATGGTAGAAGGAAAAACATTCTTCACTGTGATCATTAAAGCACAGAGGTGATGCTTATCTGTAGGAGCACAAAATGCCTGTGTAATACTCCTCAACCTTCAGGCTCTTTTGTGCGTTTTAAAATATGGTCTCCTTTTTTTATAGACATTCCACTAGTCAGGAAAGTATAGTGTGTGAACTTAGCCAGAATTCACCTGTGATACTATACATATCTAAAATAGTAGGTAAAAGCCCATTTGGAGCACAAACAGCCTTCCAAAAATTAGATTTAATAAAATGCTTCAAACCTGGGAATTTCCTTGGGTGGCTGTAAGGGAGGATTTATCAACTCCTCTTATAAGGATGATCTCCAGTGCTTGTGATGCTGGGAGCCTATAAACCACAGTATCGTTGACTTTTCAATTATGAAGTTGTAAGATACTGTTGTTCTACTTTAGGGCTTGAATAGTTGTGTGTGTGCTGAAAGTATGGTGAGCTGTCTTGTTGAAAGAACTTTTTCTTTGTCTGAAAAGAAAATAGGAAATATTGATAATGAATTGTAGCTTGACAGGCTGAACCTTTATATTTAAAAATAACATAGCAAGTCCTGTAGCAGTGGAACCATTAGCTAGCCTTTTCAGGGAACATCACGTATTGTGGAGAAGGATAATGTTTTCCCAGGTGCACAAATGACTTGCTAGTTTTATTCCATTGCTTCCAATTTTCTACCACCTATAAAACACATTTCGGTCTCCACCCCCACCCCCCCTTTAATAAGTGAAGGTCTATGGAACAACACTAACCAGAGATGGAAAAAACACTGATTTTTTTTTTTCTTAAAGTGCAAGAGGAAAAGAGTGTTATGGGCTGTAATTTTCTTTGAAAAGGAAGTAGGTTAAAAAGGTTACAATATGCTCTTTTATTGTCACTCATAAAAGCTAAGCTGTTACTGGGAGTTACATGGAAAATCATGTTTTAGTTTATTAAACAGCATTATCAATTTGCCTAGGTATTGCAGGTTTTTTTTTCTGGTATCATAATTAACATCTTGGAGACCTTCCACATAAGCTTTTTCTTTATTTATGTGCATCCTATATAAAAAATAAAAGGTCCTCTTCAATGCTGGTAGCCTGCACAGCTTTAATAGCCTTGGAGAGACATATGCACATCCACGCTCAGGTAGACATCTTTGCTCTACAGTATTTGTAAAGAAATTTTGGCTTTTTAGAATTCTGAGAATAAAAATTGGGCCTTAATTGCTTATCAAGGATATGTAAAAAAGAACCAATACAAAGGAGGTTAGGAAAAAAATAAGATATCTTGAAATATATTAGGGGATATCTTAAGACTGATATGTGAAGATCAAATATAATGCACAGTAGCTGTATGCTTGTCAACCAGCAAGTGTCAGCGTGGATGTGTTTTCCATTTAGCTGTGCATTTGCAGTTCCTTTAAGGAATGGAGTGATGGCTGATAACATTAATATACTAATTCAGATATTGATAACACTTACAAATTCTGTCACTTAAATAACCTTAAATGATTAACATCAAATCTACTCAATAGTCTGATATATAGTTTGCATACTCCTTGGTATGATCTGTAAGGGCAGCCTTGTGTCTCATCACAGAAAGGAATGGTAGTTTATCTTTTTAAATTTTGTGTTCCTCATAACTTATGATTAATGTCTGGAAACTAAAATCTTGGTATAAGATGAGTTTGCTGTAAGTCCTGTGACAATTAAAGAAGATACTTAGAAGATCTGAACTTCAAATGGCCAATACAAAGTAAGCAAGCAAAGAAACCAAAACCCCAAACAACAAATGTAGTAGTATTCTACATGAACTCTTGGGAAATAATGATGCTAAAACAGGGTTTGCAAATGGTGCTGAAAGAGAAAGAGCAAATATTTAGCAATGCAAGTAGATGTAAGGAGGTTTTGGTTTGTAAGTCCCGTGTGTGAAGTGAACTCTTCATTTGACATAAATGCAGATGCAGAAAACATCTATTATGGCATTATCACAGTATGCCCATATTTTCATTCTTGGATTTAAAAATTGTTATGAATGTGATTTGTACAATGGTGGGGCATTACAGTATATGAACCGCAAGTTCTTGCAGTACCTGCATGTTTTTACTTTCACTGTATTAATAATGCTTGAACTCTTAAAGCAGTGTGACAAACCCCTTACTGTCATTCTGAAAGAAGATTCTAATCACTTATTCTGTTCTTTGACTTCACATGTGGGTGTTTGGAACTCATATTCCTCTAAACTGCAAAACCAGAGATGATGGAATTGCTTTTCAGCCACCATATTTCTGTGCATGGGGTGTTTTTACTGCGGTTAAACTGTGTCGTTTGTGTTTAGGTGTCCAGGGATAAGACAATCCTTGACCCACACTAACAACTTTCACTTGTTATATTTCAGAAGCACCGTGCAGACCTTCTGTTTGTTGGATTTTTTAACTTCCTGATAGAGGATACAGGCTAGGCTAATACAGCTTCTGGAGCTTCACTTGCTCTGACCTCTTGAAGCTTGCTTATGTTTTCAAGTCCTTATCTTGCTATAACTCACAATTTAACAATAGAACAAATGCTGTCTATAAATGTTTTTTATATTTGCTATTATATTCTCTATATAAATGCTATATATACACTTTTAGTTGTTTATAGGATATTTGTTCTTTGGCTGGAGTAGCTGCTGTTCCAAACTTTACCAGTTCATTTGAGGTATACAGTGGAGCTTTAAGGGAAACTGGATGACATTGTGAAATGCCTCACTGATTTCTATCTTAAATGTGTAGGCAATATTAAAGCAAGAGCCAGAGCCTTCTGACCTTCCTTATGCAGCTGAATTAAGAGTTTAAATGAAATAGATTTACTGTTAGCATCAGTCTTTGTGAGCTGGACGCACTGGGTGACAGTACCCTGGATCTGCCCTGAGGAAAGAGACAGGGAAAACATTGAAACTGAAGAACTGTTTTTAAATTCTTGCATCTTGATAGTAGCAATCTACATTGTGTTTGGTTATTTAGTTTTCATTTAAGAGCTGTGGGATCCAGATTGCTGAAGTGATATTACTTTGTCTATAACTTTACACAGAAAAAAAAGAAAAGTTAATTGAATACCTGCCTTGTCTTTCTCTTCCAATAGCAGTTTTTATTTCCTCTTACCCCTGCCTTTATTTGTCTGTACTCTGAAGATTCTTCCCAGATGAAGTGGGTCTGAGTTTTGAATAGGGCTAATTTTTTCCTTTCTTCTTTCCAAAATGAGTGTGGTTCAGAAATAAACGCGTGGTAACTTTTATCAGGGATGCCTTTTAATTTGAACTCAAAGGTAACTGCTCTATAATACTGCACTTTAAATTAGCAATTCCACTGCACACCTGAAGAGTCTTTTTGAAGATGTGAATAAGTCAAAATGGGAGAAAATCTAGTATGCATTGTCTTTTGGTTTTGTGGATTTTAAAAGAAGCACTAGTCATATTTCTTGTATCCCCAGGTTTTCAGTTGCTCACTCTTAAAATATATTTATCTTGGATTTGTGCAAATTACCTCAGTTTTGAGTTCTAGAAGCTGGTGTGAAGGACTGATTTCTGCTGCCTGTTTGTGCCTTTCCCTAATCACTTTTGATTTGCTCTTGACTGTTATGGGCATGTGACCTGGCCAGTGTGTACTAGCTCCCAGTTGAGTCTCCTCTGGTAGCTTTTTGTTTTAGTGGTCCTGATTAAAATTTTAGAAATAAGGTTTCAAAATGTGGTCAGGCTATCAATGCAAAGGAGTGATCCTTTTGTTTATGTTGCTTCAGAATGCTCTTTGTAACAAGGGTGTTGAAATATGTTAAACTTTCAGTGGCAGCACACACACTACAGTGATTCACTAAGCTTTTCCTAATGACACTTGTCAGTGATTACTGAATTTTCTGGCTCCTGCTGCTTTGGATGATTCCTGCTTTCTCTCTGTTATCAAGGATCAGGAGAAAATTATGGTGTATCTTTTTGTGTTGCTGAACGAAGTGCCATGTTTCTTGACTTCTGAATTTAAACCATTTTGAATCTGCTTTTTTGCATCTCTTATACACCTTCTGTTTACCTGGTATGAATTCCCATTTTGGGTGCTTGTGAGGCAATTGGTAATGGAGGTATTCTGATTTACTTCTTTCCATGATAGCCTTAAGCTGTAGCCACAAATGGCTTTTCAAATTTATTTGAGCTATTGTCTCTAGTTTTCATGTTTTTGATGAATGGGTGCTGCCTTTAGAGTTTCTAAATTTATATGTTGGACATATGAAAACACATTCAAGGTTTCTTTTTAAGTGGGAGGAAAGAGTCAAGCCCATAAATAAACCATCAGAGCATTGCTTTCAGAGATGTCACACCTGTTGAAGAATTAGAATTATGAAACTTCAGAATGTCAAACTTTTTGGAAAGATTCTGCTGAATGAAAGTGGGGAGGGATAAGAAGTGGGAGGGGGGAACCAACCACCACCACTTACTTCAAAGTGTTCCTTGCCTGATTGAGTAGGGGTAAAAAAATAACTTAATGCTTTGATCTTTCCATCAAATGAAACGTACATGAAAAGGGGGTAAAAATGTGAGTCTCTGCAGAGTAATGTGTGCGAGTACCGCTGAAGATGTTTGAGGTAGTCTGCTGGAGCCAATAATACACAACAAATTTCAGTCACTATAGGGCTACCTGTTTTTTAATGCTAAACTTAGGCAGTAGAATATTAATCAGTAGTAGTACAGTGCAGGAGTAACACTATGTGAGTGGTAATGGATTTGGTGTTACTGTGCGAAAACTGGGACTGTGACCTATGCAAAGCTTGTTTCTAGCATAAACATTATATTAGGTAAATATAAGCATACTTACCTAAACATGATGGGAATTTTACACACAGCTCTTGCTAAGGAGGGAAGAGGCTCAACCTAACAGACCTGAAGTCTGCAAATTTCATCCTTATCTGGTGCTTTATCCAATACTTATTGTTGTGCATAAAAACAATTGAGGACTTTGTTCTTTCTTCTCCCCATCTTTCTCAACAATGTATATTGGTTGGTTGAGGACCCTGTTTCTGATGAGTGGTGTTAGCAGCCTTCAACTGTTAAGGGAGAAGGAGTTGGTGCAGTGTGTACATGTGCGGGGCTGTTGGAAAGAAGCGGGGGCAATGATGCTTCATTTTGCTTGGGTCTTGCTGCCTTCAGGGAAATGGGACTTTATACAGTCTCACTAAAGATGGGCAGGATTGCATCAAGAAATATTTGGCTCTATCTGTTTTGCCTAAAAACAATCATCTCCAGGATCCTGTACTTGTTTTCTGGCCCAGGAAGAGTTATTTCTGTTTGCTGGTGTTATGATTGTGAGTTGGTTTTGAAGCCAAGCTTTGCAGCTGACCTTTCAAATTTGCAATGCTATCTTCTGTAGAGGGATACAACACTCCATTTTCCAGTAATACTAGAGCATTCGAGGTCTGCTTTTTCTATTTTGAGACTCCGTTTTTCTAACCTTCTTTTAGTCTTTCAGAGTAGAAAAGGAGGAAAAATAGAATAGTAGCAAATGCTTTGAAAGATCCAAATAAACAGCAATGCAAATTTATTTTTAATGTTTAGTCAGCTCTAGCCACAATTGCTTTCTTGTCATCTTTGTTGTAAGTCTGCAATAAATAATTAAGTTGAATGCACTACTACCATACATGTTGGTGTAATGTATAAGCAGCTGCTGCCTGGTATTTGGATCTCATTTGACTTTCTCCTCTTAGTGAAAATGCTGACCTAGAAACTGTCATCTCTGACTGGAGCACGGGTGCTTCTGCTCCACTACCTGCATCTGATAGTGATCAGTATAAGCTGTTTTGGAAAATAGTAGGATAAATAAAGTCTATAGTGGAATAACTCTGAGATTTAGGGAGCATTTCTAGTATATGAGATGGTGTGGTAGAAAACAAAAGAAGACCCTAGGGTGCTCAGTAGCAATGATGTGTTCTCTGCCAAACAACAAAGCATTGATTAAAAAAGTGAAAGAATAGAATTTGTAAAAGATACCTCTTGGATTAGGATAATTATTCTTTTTTACAGTTAACTTGTAACTAAATGTTTGGTAATTGGTAAAATTTGGAATCAAAATTGGGGTAAAAACTTCAAGACCCAAATCTTCAGTGCTTTCCAATAGGCAGGTCCTGTTTACATATAAACTGGACTCAATTTAAAAAAAACTAAGAGTTGTGTCATTATATGGTCTGGAAACACTTCACACTATCTCAAAGTTACTTGTCCAAAAGGCCTAAGACTGACTACCTGTATTTTCTGGCTGTGTGGGTACAGGATGTGCAGGACGTGTTCCTGCTGGTAGAGTTTGTGGTTAGTGCTGTTCAGATGTGTTTTGAACACACTCTGGCACTAACAGAAGTGGTTTGTATTGTTTTGGAAATGGATATTGACTTTACAGCCTGTTGTTATTTTTATGTAACACTTACCAGAGTAATAATTCTTATTCAGTTCTTCTTAGGTGGGAAATGCTGGCTGCTGTTTCTGAGTGGAAAGTGATTGTAGTCAATTCTCACCAAGTAAGGCATCTAAAGTGCTAGATGCTTTTGAAAAATCTAGCAGATGTCTTAACTATTTTTAGGTTCTTGAACAACATGTCAGAATCTTGTTTGAAAAAGCTAAAAACCACTGAAGATACCACTAGAATTTTCATGGTAGATTAATTTAGGTACAGAAATGATCTGCTTTATTAATCTCGTGTAAACATTTTGTAAGACTTACAGGATGTTTTACTTGCAGACAGTGCAGTATCAACAGAATCTTACTGTTCAATGAAATGCTATCAAAGGTTCTTCATGGTATTGGATGCATACTCATAAAAGTGATTTCTGAACTGTCTTAATTACTATTTTTAAAAACCTTTGGTACTGCCATCAACAGCTCTTGCTCCTTCTCTGTTACCTCTCTAGGCTGTGTGCTCTCTACCTTCGAGTAGACCTTTGTTTTGGTGTACCTTAAAGCCTCAGAATACTTTGTTCCATTGCCATCTCTTTCCAGAAGCATTCTTTCTGTGAGG
This sequence comes from Gallinula chloropus, assembly GCF_964237585.1. Classification (NCBI taxonomy): domain Eukaryota; kingdom Metazoa; phylum Chordata; class Aves; order Gruiformes; family Rallidae; genus Gallinula; species Gallinula chloropus. Next base: position 10,308,492 of record NC_140097.1, read on the forward strand.
GTATTCATATTCTTATTTCTTCAAGGGGAAAAAAAAGATAAAACTTTTTTATTATGTCCTTTTTTCTTTTTTATTTGTTGAAACTTCAGATTCACTTTTCTTTTGTCTTTGCCCAGTATGAGATAGGGCATTATCAGTGTTTCCACTCTCTGTATTTTGGTTTGCAGAGACTGGACTATGAATTCTGGAATGAGGGTAGAAGTGTCATCACAATGTGATTTAAATACAAGGTAATGAGTGTTTCAAACCATAGCTGGCAAAGATGTACCTCCGAAGCCTTTTTTCTTAACTCTATTTTCATTTTGCTTGAGGGCTTCTCAAAATGACTTTTGTACTTGATATTCCCATAGATGGCATCAGTTATGTTTGAGGATTAAGTTATTGAGGTGGTGGTTTTGATAATCTGTTGTTCTGGTGCTGTCATGTGGGGTTTTTCCTTTGTTCTTAAGGGTTTATTTTGTGGTCTTTATTGGGTTTTTTAATTTATTTTTCCTAAATGCACTGAGTGGTAAGGAATAGCTGGGAAAATACTTGAATCATAGCTTGAGATAGTGGTTTGGCAGTTACCTTCTTTGCTTCCTCTGGTTGAAACTCCTTCTTGGGATGTCAAAGGCGGCACATCAGTGAAATGGAAAATTTTTGGGCCTTGGCATGTGGTGACTCTGACCTTTATGATGATGTTGATTGATGTTCTGGATGAAATTGTCCAAGCTCCCTGCCAAGCAACCTTGGCCATTGTTTCACAGAAAAAAACCAAAACAAAACACTCAAAAGAGCATGGGGGTGGGGTTTAAATTCCAAGCTTGCTACTCTAAGATAAAATCCTGAAACTACTGCTTACTTGATCATTGAGGGACTCAAAGCTTTGGGGCCTCAGTGATGTCTGTAATAGAATAAGTATTCCTTGGTTTTAATCGGTTTTCCAAAGAGAATAAGAAACTAATCAACTATGTAACAGGACAGATAACTTGGGTGTCCCTTGGGGGATGATGCCTTCCAGTGAGCTGCTGTTTGAGCTATTTTGCAAGATTTTCAACAAAGACAAACCATGTTTCTTGTGTAGAGTAGTACATGGAAATCTTGTTCTTCAAATAGCACAGTGAAGGGAAGATAGAAATTGTGGACTGATGTGTGAAATAACCCAGTGAGAGAATCATCTTGTTAGCCTGGTTTTCTCTGTATACTAAATAAACTTATTAAAAGATGTATACGCTATGAAAAGTGTATTACTGGAGAGTACCCTGAAGATTGTACTGCATACTGCTAGTCATGTGACAGAAGTGCTGCCTGTCATCAGCAATTGAATAGTTTTTCTTCTGAGCAAGTTTTACAGATTTGATCAGTCTGAGTCTGTAAAGCCTAAATCTGAAGGGAACATACCATACAGAACGGTTAGGGTTGGAAGGGACCTTAAAGATCATCAAGCTTGAAACAAAACAATCTTTTTACTATGTCCATCTTTATTTGCAGCTCTGCCTTAATATTTAGAGGTAGAAACTGTAACTGATGTTTGGTGAAAGGATGGTATCATTCTTCACCAGCCATCTGTTGGTAGATACTGTTGGCCATAGACTGCAGGATTACAGCCACTCTTAGCCTTAACCAGGGCAGACAGACTTAAATTGTTGTGGATGTTGCAGGATATATAGATAGGCTACAGTTTTTTTCAGAAATGTATGTGTGTGAAAGATCTGAATCTCAAAAGACAGTTCCTGGTTCAGTACAGCACTGAACTTCCTCTGTTGGATACCAAGAACCCCCAGATCCCTGCAGACAGGGACAGTGCTAGCTTTGCAGACCTGTCTGTGAGCTTCTCATCTCCAATACTGAAGGTTACCCATCTGTCTCCCCAATATTAAATTTTCCTCTTTCACTTGGTTAAGTAGCTTGTTAGATTGTGGGAGGACTGGGTAATTAAATAGGCTGGGCTGTGTCACCAGGTGCATGCAGGTATGCTGTAGCTGAACCTCATTGTATGCTTCATCTGACTGGTCACGAATCCAGTTGTGCAACTCAGCCATTTCATTGGTTCCATCTAACTTTTTCCCCCTCTATTCATATATTACAACTCTGCTACATGTAAAAGCCATCACTTTTGCTGCCTGGTAAGTAGGGTTTTTTATGATAATACAAAACTTGAAGTTACAGCATTATGCCTGTCTAGCAGCAATAGTAGCTAGCTAGGATGGATTTCTGATTAGCAAGTATAGGCTAATGATCCACCTCTTGATACTGACTGTAGACTAGAGAAATCTTGAAGTTGTATTTTCAAATAAATGCGATTTTAATTGGAGCAACTTTTCTTGAGAGTGCAGAATGGGATGAGCTGGTTGCTACTATGCTGCTCTTGCCACATCATCATGAAACCACATAGTGGTTTCCAGTGGTAGGGCTAGCTGCAGTTTCCCCCAGGTCTCCTGCAGAACTGATGCATAACTGCATGGCTGTGAGGTTGATGCCTTCCTCAAGAGGAAGAGCAGGCTTATTTGTGTGGTGTGGAAAAGGCACAGGCAAAAATAAGGTGAATTACTTAACTGATATTTATTTTGATGTTGAACTGCTGACAGGTGCTAGCCTGCTGCTCTTTAGTGGAGAGTTGATGATTGCATTACCCACAGGTCTGTGCTATCAAGGCTTAAAGATAAACCTAGGAATGTTTTTTAAAGGAAGATATTTCCTTATCTGTGAGAGTCTTTCTTGAACGTAGCACAGATTCTTGTTTTGGTTTCAATTTCTCTGGGTTTCTGTGTGGTGTTTGAGGCATTGCTTTGCTCAGGTATTTCACTGTAGACAGTTCAATGATTAAATTGCATTTTGGTTCTGTGAAAATGTGGGAGGTTGGGGAAAGGAAAAGTAATTTAGTCCCGTTTATAAGTGTGTTTTCAATAAATATGTACCTTCTGGTATAAAAGCTTACCTCATCTAGTTTAAGACTACGGCTTTCCTTTTCCTTTATTACCAATAAAGCAAGGGGAATGTTGAGGCAGGCTTCATAAATAAAAATGGATTATGTGATACAGTAGGTGCAGGTCCTTTTGAGTATCCTTTGGTCAGCACCTTCTAATAATGTGAAGGATGTAGTTTATAATTCTGGTTTTGGGGTTTTCATAGAATTTCTGTCGTAGTTTAATAATGCTAAATTACAGTCCCCAAAAGTTTTGGAATGAATACTGTATGTAGAAATATATGTATATTACCCCTTGAAACTCAGACTGGTTATATATCTTTAAAACCAAAGCAAGCTGGTTTTGAATCGTCCTGTATTCCTCCTTACTCCCTCCCCTCTGGCTTGATCATTATGTGGGAAGAACATGATGAACAAGCTACATTCATGTGTGGCTGATTTGTAACGGTCTTTGTTTGAGTGTAATGACTGGTGCTTGTGATAGCAACTGTTTGCAAGAATGTCCAAATTTACAGTCAGTGAGAGATCCTTTAAACACCCTGTAAAGATTATAATAGTTTTAACGAGCGTTTTGTGTTTTAGGAGGAATTTTCCCAATGTGACATGTGAAACTAACAGCTTGCAAATTTAAAATGCTGTAAAGAAACTCGGGGTGTGCTGTGTGGTGCTCTGTGTGAGGGGGTTGTTTTCTTTGTAGCTGGAGTAAACAGGAATGGTCTGGAACAGTTTGAAATAGGAAGGCGTGTGCAAATAATTGTAAAATACTGTTTTATTTTGAAAATGGATTATCTGAATACATCATCTAAGCATAAAAAGGACAAATGTATGGAGTAAGTACAGCAGAGAAGGTGAACAGAGGTGGAGGTAAAGGGCAGATTATTGGACAGAGAATTTAAGTAGCATGTAAGAAAGGCACAGAAGAATCTTGGGCCAGAAAAATCAGTGATGGATCCAGAGGTTAAAAAAAAGACCGGCTCTGGTTCTGTGAAGTGGAAAATGGGAGAGGAGCAATGAGGTTGGTTTAGTTAAATACAAGCCTTTGAGCATGTCTTGTGCAGTATATTGGCCAGAATATGACATGGGTTTAACTTGACAGAAAACATTTGAGTGATGTTCAGCTATTCATAGCTGATTTTTGGAACTGCTGTAGGTCTAGGTTTCAATAAATTTTTCTTGATGTTGATGGCTTTGGTTCTCTCTGCACTAGGACTTGTGCTATGGAAGGCGTGAGCTATGAATGTCTGCCATGCCCAGTGGTGGGGATTTTGTTTGGAGAACCAGTCTAATGAGTGTTAATCTGCCCAGTATGTGCTAGAAGGAAGGGTTTCCATGAAAATAAGCCAGAACTACCTCCTTTAAAATAAACTAGCCTGTAATACAGATGGACACTTGGCATGGAGGCTGCAATAACTAATTGCGAGATGGTTTAAAGAGCAAATTCATATCCTGGAGACTTGAATGCCTATTCTCAAAAGGTTTGTATGGTGTAACTTGCTTCTCTATCTCTTTTGCTGATGGGTGGGAAGTGGTCAGGGATGAGCCTGTGGTTCCCTGAGGCAACTGGGTGCTGCTGTTTCTCTTGATGCGTTACTGTATCTACTGTGCAACAGCGCAGGTCCTTTCTTGAAGATCTATGTGCATAGATGTGATTGCACTGTGCCTTTCACAGGGTTGTTCTACTTGCATACAGATTGGATAGCATTTCCTTTTTCTAATCCATCCCCAGAATAGGTGTGAAAACACTTACAAAGCATCCATTTTCCTAAATCACAGGTACCGTGAGGAAGGATGCTAGTCCAGGGTGACTGTACTAATAGCTTAGTAATCATTACAGAACAGGTATAGTGAGGGGGCACAAAGTAAAAGCTGACTTCAGTGGAAAGCATGCAGTTTTGCTTGGAGTGGAACCTTGTAATGGCAAGTCTCTCATAAGCGAACATCTTTTCAGCAGGTGGCTTCAAAGCCTTGCAAGTTTTGGCTAGTATTTCCTTTTTAGCAATCCTGTGAACTCCTGCTTAAGCAATGCTATCTCTGTATTGATCTGGCAGTGTTAGTCTTCCTAGTATCCTGGTTCACTTATTTTAAAGCTTAACTGGCACGTTGTTCTGTGTGTTCTGTAGTCTCATTCTAGAATAATTCCCTCCTGAAAGGACTGGCTGTCAGAACTGGGAAGTACTGTGTACCTCCCACTACTAAGGAACAGGCTTTTCTCCATCTGAAGGCTTACCACCTTCTTCCTCAGACTGACACATTTGATTCACCTCCTGTGGGCATATAGCTATTACTAGTATCACTGTTTGCCACTTTACAATTTAATTAATGCAAAGTTGCCAAGTTGTGGTGTCTAGGTAGCCTAAGGCTTCAGCTAAGAAACAACACTTTAAATATGCTCTGCTAATGCCACCTGCTGATGCTGAAAGTACATATCTGCCTGCAGTTTTGTTTTATGCTAAGTTTTTTATATTCATTTCTATATCCATTCAATGAATAACTCTTCACGTGTTTTTCTCTAGTGTTATTTTAGATCCATAGTAATGAATTGGTTCCAGTTTTTATTCCGGTGTGCAGTAATTTCATTTCAACTGTCATCCAATTCTTAAAGTGTAACTCTAGTTCTTACACAGAAAAAACCCCCAACAAAGCCCAATTTATCCCTTGTTCTCACTGTTGTGTACTAGTTCCATGTGGTTTTAAACAGCAGACTTACAGACTTTATAATACTATAAGGAGTTTATTGTTTCTTACTATGTCATAAAAACTTTGTGTGTTAGCATAAAAACTTACATGTAAACTCTTGGATTTGTTTGTGACACCAGTGCAGTTGAAACTGAGTTTCCAACTCTGCTTGCTTCCCCTTGCAGAGGACTTGTACAGTGTGTCCCTGGTGATCAGTGCCACAGGGGTAGTAGAAAATTGTGATGTCTCGTCTTGACTGACGGATGTCAAGCATGCCTGCTGATAGCACTGTGAGGCATGATGTGGTTCCACCTTTTATGTTGTTTGTTGGGATCTTTCAAAGGTATTTTTTTCCCTGGTTTTGAGGCTTTATTTAGCAGTGGATTCTTGTTTTAATGTGTCTGAGGTTCTCTGCTTACTCAGAGCAATGTGATGTAAACAACTGCAATAGCCAAGTTCTAGGATTACATGGTATCAATGTGTAGATAAACAGTAATTGAGTGGGTCTGAATGAGATGAACGGAGTGGGGGAACACTTTGGGAGCTGTGAAAAGCTGACTTTCAATAACTTGTTAGCCTCCACTAAAGGCATAGTGTGGGGCATGGGGAGGGAGAACAGTGATAGACTAGAATGTGTTAGACTTGAGAGTGTTCTTTGAGTATTTATTAAGAAAATGAATGATATCTTTAACAAAAAAGGCAATATGAGCTAGACTTATTTTTTCTTCTATAGAATTGCAATTTATCTTTAGGGGGTTTTTTGAGTAAAATGAATGGTGATAAGATTAAAACTTTATTTTAGCAAATTGCTTATCTATAAGCTAAATTTTAAAGGTGTCTTAATCCCTGAAAGAGTGGCTGAGGGAAGGAAGGGAAGACGGATGAGTTTGATTTTCTTTATGCACCCTGAAGCTGTTTGTTTGCAGATCCTGGATTTGAGAAGGTGATTCTGCTGTGTTTTAATTTTTTGAAGCCTTAAGTAAAACTGGAATGGGTTTTGCTTGCCAGTTCCCAGCTCTTTGTCCTCTTTTCTGCTTGCCCACTCCTCTGCTGTATAAATGTCTGTTGCTGGTCAATACTCACAGAAAGTAGAAATTTACTGTGAAGATACTCTCACACTGAAAATTTAGGATCTTTGGGAGAAGGAAGTATGTCACTTCTTTGAGATCTTGTATTGCAGTTCAGTAGATTATGGGCTCTGTGGTAGAATAAACTGGTATTTTTATTAACCTCAAGTGGCTGTTATGAAGGCAATTTCAATATGTTTTCATCCATCTCTTCAATTTTACAACTGGGGTAGCTGAAGATATCGAACCATAGAAAAAGAGATGGGTCAAATGTAGCTGAAAGTGGAGTTACAAGCTCACCAGCAAAGGCAGGATCGGAGAAACCTATTTGGGACAGAACCTGTTCAACATCTCACCTGCTGAGGAGACCCTAGCCCTCAATCTTCTCAGCTATAGTGGGGCAGCATGGAAAGGGAAACTCAAGACCACCAAAACCTCCCACAGTTCGTCTCTCTGGAAGCAGACTGTGCCTTAAGGCTGTGAAATGCCATGATAGTGGTTTAATTTAGCTGTTGAAGGAATGAAAAGGAGGAGAGAATATCTTGCTTTAAGAAAGTGTGAGAGGATTTATATGCATGGAGACCTGCTGCACCTGCACAGGTGCCATGCAAAGATCATTTTAAAGCACCATCATGGAAGAAAGTTAGTGCTAAATGATAGACTCTGAAGACTAAAGAACAGCATTAAGAAATGCTACAAAAGGTCTAAACATATCTGGTTCTTTCTCTTTGGTCTAACATTGGCTTGATCATGGTTACGTCAGAGCACTTAAATGCACTCTCATTCTGATAAGTAAAATAAAGGAGTTTCATTGTCTCCCAGTATTTTCTTTTGAGGAGAAAGAGTCAAAGACACAGAAGATACTTCATCTGATCTGCATGTACTCTGAGTGAATGATACTTTATTTATGAATGTACTATTGGAAGTCCAGAGAAGAGTAAAAACACCCTTACATAAGGGGTGCTCAGTTGTGCTCAAATTGATCAGATTCCTTCTGACACAGAAACCATGGTCTAGATTGCTGGCAAACCCTTGCATGTGCTTTTGAATGTTGTGCACATGCTAACAGACAGCTTGCCCAATCTTATTCAGCCTGTGAACTTTGAACTGAGGAAGAACAGACTCTTTCACTGTCAAGTTCTCATTAAATTTTCAAATACATATGCTGGTTTGTGGTGTCAGCAAAGAAAATTTCTCCTGGCAGGGTTCACATTCAGGGCTTTAGTGTCTGTGTTGGTGAATTGTTACTCAGCTATCGCTGTGGTGCTGTTTCTATATCGTGACACCTATTAACCAGGAGCTGAGGACTCTGCTCCAGTGGAGACATGTTTACAGTATAATCTTTACAGCTTCTGATGATTGTTGTCACAGCACTTTGGATAGAGTTTCCCTATCCACGACAAAGAGCTCTCAAGCTCCCTGCACGTCTCTTCCTAACCTCTTGCTGAGCCTTGACAGTCTGGCACAACTGGAGATTCTGCAGCTGTTTTTCTTAATGAACTGGAAATGGCATTATATGGGTGCAGGCTTAGTGTTAACCTGTGATTGATGTGTTATTTCACTAGGTAACTTACTATGTGCGTGTATTAGTGCAGAACAGATATGTTTCACTGCACACAATAGGTTCATTCTTCACTAGATAAATACAATGTGAGTAATTGTAGTTCATTATGTAAATACCTCTCTATGAGACACTTTTATGGAGTAGTAATGGGTTTTGCAGAATATTTTTTCCCCTACATAGAATACTGTTTTATAGAGCCATGTAGCAGTGTCCATCAGGAGGAGAGCTTCATTACAGGTTCGCTTGACTTGGAGGGAGCAATCCTGGCTATTCAAACATCTGAACACCAGCTACTGGAGGGATGGGGGAAAGAGTCCTTTCATCATAGGCTTCCTGACAACTTAGCTCATTGTTCCAGTAGAAAATTTCTAAATGTTGAAGTGACATTATGTGTTTAATTATCTGGAAATGCTCATTCAGCAGTGGTAGCAGGTGAGAAGACCGAGTGATATTTGATGTGATAGATTGCGTTGTTTGTGGCTTTGGTGTGGGTGGTTTTTCCCCTATAAATATCTTGACCATGGAAGGCAAAGGGGTGGAAATCAAGAGAAATATGCTCCCCTAAACAAAGGGAAAGGAAAAGAGTGTTTGAGAGATGGATGGAACTAAATATTAAGGTATAAAGGCACAATTTTTTGTAGTAGTACTAGAAAAATATCTAAACCAAAGTCTTCTCCTAAATCCTAGTCTGCAGGGTTTATTTCAAGTATATCTATCCCTATCTGTGTAAGTGTTGGTGCCTATACAAAGTTAACAACAAATATTTCAGTATAATAATGGAAGTGTATTTCAGTTTTAAAAACATAAGCAGGTCTGCTGTTGGTGAAGGATCATTAGGAATGAAATATTAAAGAACTGAAGAGGTATCTCTGTTAACCTGAGTGGGTGTGTTGGGTTTTCTGGTTGGTTTTTTTTTTGTCTGACAATATGGTTTTAAATCCCATCTTCTCATATTTAATTGGAGTTTTCTGCCTAAGTTTAGCATGCTGGCAGGTAGAAAAACTTCATCCAAATGGAAAAAACACCTGGCAACACTTATTCCTCAGATTGCAGCTTTTCCATGAAGCTTTTCCACTTAATGTTTTAGCATGCTCCTTGCTATTGGGTACTAAAAACTAAATGTGTGAAAATGTACTTGTTCATTATTGGATTATTGTGCTCTGCAAATAGAGGATAGTGTCTTTGCTCCTCACACTGTCTGATCCACAATGAAGTAACGCTAGCTCACTGAAAAGCAGGCTTGCCCAAGTTTTCAAAGACAGATCTTTCTGTTGTGTCATGATGAATTCCAGCCAATGCTGTACCTAACGGGCTTCTAATTTAACAATGTCTCTAAAATATTAACATATACAGCACAGAAGCCTTTCTACATTTTTTTTTTGCTGTCACTAAGTTCCTTGCATATTGAACAAAAACTTATGAGGAAGACAGTTAAACTGACTTAGAGAAGCAGCTAGTCTATAAATGAGTGAAAGGAAAAGCCAGATACACAGCTGCTTTGTAATGACTAGCCTGTCTTTAAACAACTCAGCTGTGAAATGATGCAAGCCTTGAGATTATTACTTTTCCCCATTTGCAATTTGTATTCCTGAAGAGTGTGTGTGTATTTCCATGCAGGATGGGGGTGGCAGTGTGCTGGGTGGTGTGTATTGTGCCAACTGTGGTAAATAAGGTCAATTGCACCTCTAGTTTTTCTAAATAAATGCCTGGTTACTTCATCTACAGTTCTTAAAATGTAAAATGCCAGTTCTCTTGGTAATACAGTTAAGGCAAGGTGCCCAGAAAAGATGACGTGTTGTCTTCAACTACTGCGGTTCCCTGGTCTGGCCTGTTTCTCAAAGCAGTAACTGCTGCTCTAAGAAGTGCTGCTTGAAGTGTCTGCTGCTGTGGAGTGCTGCCTTTCCCTGTCAACAGAACTGTTATCAGATGTTACTCAGGGTAGCATGAAAGAGTTGTTCAGCTTATCTAAAGGATTGTGTTGACTGTATGCATCAGTGAGTTAAAGGCTGGCCCAGTGCAGATTATATCCAGAACAACTCCACATTTTGTCTCAGGAAGCTGTTAGAAGCCTTGTGTTTACTTGGTTTTTGGAGAGCTTGTCTCTAAAGAGATCTGCAGTTTCTCAGCTGTGTGTTATGGCTCCTTTCTTTGCCTGGGAGTAATTAGTTTGGTTAACCAGAACAGGTCAGCCAGCTTTATAACAAATGCAACACCATAATTACCAACTTGTCTTGGACTAAAGGTCCAGATAAAGCATTTAATCATAACTTTATTCTTCCCAACCTCTCAAATTCAGTGCTGTGTCTATGTATACAGATCTATAGACAAAGAGGTATTTCTTTCTACATGTATGTGTATCTATCTCTTTCTTAGTTTTAGTCACTACTTAGCAGGCTAGATGCAAGAATAGGAGAGCTAGTAATGTCAACTGTTACTCCCTCTCTCTCACATGTAGGGAGCATAGCGTGGGTGGGGGAAGCTATTTTAGGGTTTGGATTGGGTTGAGTAGTTTGGAAACTCCTCTGGAAGCCAGAGAATGGCACCAGCTTTGAACAGAGGGCATGGTGCAGCATCCTGATAAACACCAGAAAGCAGTTCATTGATAAGCCAGCGTTCTAATGTTCAAGTCACATAGAACCTGCTGCTTATGTTGCTTTAATCTCCTCATAGGTTTTTTTCTGAATCTAGGAAGCAATAAACAATCATTACTGTGATTACAGAAGTACCTGCAATATAAATGCACTGAAGTATGTGTTATTGGTTAATGTGTTAAGGGAAAATATGTGGATATGAAGTATCTCCAGAAACACAGTTATCTTCTATGTCTGATTTGCTGCCACAAACTTGTTAACAAGAAGTACTATTGATGTCTTGCAGTGATAACTATTAATTCTTCTCCTGAAGAACATCATCAACAACAAAAAAAATCACAGTATTGCTTTCCTTTGGCAGCTAAAAAGATCTGACTTCAGATCTAAAAGCTTGAAACAAAGTAAAGAGTTTCCTAGAACAGCTGCTTGGGAGGAGAATCTTAAACAGTGTAAGCAGATGACACCTCTGGTAGAGATTCCCTGCTGAGAACTTAACCCAGAGTAAATTAGCAGTGCACTGATGAGTGGGTCAGTGGCTTGATGGGTGATGGATGATATATACTCTTACGAGCTTGCAGCTTTAACACTTGATTACTAGGCAAGTGTCATGTGAGTACAGCGCATCGTTCAAGGAAGGCTCTTCATGAATTTCTGACACCTCCTGTTCTGGGGGCTGAGCAGCTTCTGCAGTTTGGATTTATGGTAATTTTAGATAGAATTGAGCATAGGCTGTGATTTACATGGCTTTCTCTTCTCCAGCAGTAAGACTATGGGCAGCAGTCTCTGAGTTGGAAGGGTATGTGGGCTGAAATAGCCTTTACTGCATTTATGAAGAATGGCAGTACTGAATTTAGGGGGGTAAATGTATTAAAGGAAAAATAGGGAGCCTTAGTTTTCAAGGACCACACTACTAATAAGGGAAAGCTCTTGGGGTCTGATACCTTTCTTGTTTTTCTGTGAAGTATTGAAAAGGTGTCCTGTTGCTTTTGTTCCAGCAGCCCACTGCTAATTTCAAAAATACTGGTTTGGGGAAGAGTAAGTTGTTAATGGAGAATTATTCCTAGCAGTATCTGAGAGGTGGAGGGCTGAAAACTGCAAAATCCTTCTCTTTTTTTTTTTTTTTATGCTTGGTAAGTGGTGGTTGTTACTTATTAACAAAACATCACCTTTAGGTAAAGGGGTGGCGTTGTTGGCCTCTGATCAAATTCATATGGAATCCATTATCTATATTATTACTGTATTAGTCCTCATTTTATTAAGACATTGAAGATTAAACAAAAGTTTGTTCATGACCCAAAGAAGGAACCCAAAACACAGGTGTGGGATAACAACCAGTAACAAATTTAGTGCAAAATTTTGGTGCTTTTTCTATATTTTTTCAGCCTGTCTAATATTGATTGTTTACAGGAGTGGTTTGGATGGGTATTTTCGCTGTTGGTATCTTTTGGTTTTGTTTTTTCTGGTCATAGGAAGGAAGGCTGTATTATGGCTTGAACTTGGTAGTCTTACTGTTTAAGAGGGAGTGATCTATTAAGAAGTAATGAGCATGGCAGTCCATGTGTCTCTTGCAATGCTACTGATGCTGTAACGGAGTAACATCTGTAAACCAGAAATGCTCTGGCAAATGTTTTACTTACCTATATACACACACTAAGTGTTATCAACCTTGCTTTTATTTTATCTCTTAAGCCCAAGCATGTTTTAATGTATTTTAAAAATCTGAACAACCCAGTAAATCTGCTATTCTTCAGCAGATTTCCATTAACTTAGGGTATTGTAGGAGTGCCTTAATAGCAGATTTTTAAAATCTGTTTACAGGCAGCAAGGTTTCAACTAATGTTTACTAGAAGAACTATCCACTTGCATTGGTGGAGAAATCTTAAATTGATTCTTATCCAAAGTAATGCTAACTGCTGAAGTAGTAAAACATGATTTGCATGAAGCAGTGAATCTTAAATAGGTTTTAACAGGTTGCTGTTGTGACCTTCAGACAATTAATGAATTGCCTATGCTGGTTTTGAAGTTAAATAGATCAGTTTTAAACTCTGAATATTTAAGAAATTTACTTAGTGCTTCCTAGTATTTCAGTCTTATTGAAACCTATTTGCCTTCTGATAATATGTGGTGGTCTGACTGCAGATATTTAAGTCTATCAACCTCCCTCTTCAGGACTCCTTCTTCTGTTGAAGTATCTTTTCTTTTCTTTTTTTTTTTAAGTAACAAGTTACTGGAATTCATTGCCCTAATGTACGTAGCTTTTAATATAAGCAATTTCCAGTGGCCTTTTGAGATAACTTTAACTTTCAGGATCAGCCAATAAACAAGACTCTCCTAAGTGATAGAGCAGAAATAGGTCACAAGTTCACAACTGCTGCCATAGCATTATACAAGATGCATTTTCTGTAACATCTCATCAGCAGCACTGTGTTGTCCAAACTACCAGTTTCTTGATCTGATTCAAGCATTCAGAGAAGTCACATTTCCCCCTCAAAATCCATACTTGTGATACAGGAATTAATTGGGGAGTGGTAGAATTTTTTAGGCATCTGAAATACCTAGTGGCTTTACATAATTCTTGATGTAGCTTTTAATCCCAGAAACAGTGTTATGTTATGGTTTTTACTTCGCAATAAATATTTTGAAAATAATTAAATAGTTTAAATCTTGCAGATGGCTTCCAGCTGGGTGGTTGGACACAACCTCACTGACATACTCTTCCTACCCTTTGGAATCTGTGTGTTGGGCTTCCACGAGGGTCCTCTGAAGTGAATTTGAAGAATTTGCAATATTTGGGTGAATGTTCACAGGCTGTTGTAGATATGACCAGGGGTTTCATTCTAGTGTATACACAGTAACAGATCGGTACTTAAATACGCTGTCACCTTTAGTCTTCAGTTGCATCATCAGAGAAAGAATGGTAGGCTGGTTTGTTTCCATAGCACTTTGTCCATGTTATTAAAGCTCTCGATTAGTTTCTCATTTTGAGATCCTGTCTTTGGTTTCCCAGTACTTTGAATGCATTGAAAGCATTAACATTTACAACCTAGCACTAGCCTTCGGAGTAAAAAGGTAATTTATTTGCTTAGAGAAGAGTTCATTTCCTAGCATGACACTCTAAAGAAACCAAATGCAGGCTTTGTCTTAATAGTTGAAAATTCAAAATAAATGAAGCTTATGTAAAATGGCACTAACAGACTAGAGCTACTACAGTGGGCTGCTGAAATTGGATTTGGTTAGCTATAAACATCATTAGCTTAAAGCAGTCTAGCTTACCATGCAGTGTGAGCTCTCATAGGCTGGGATGTGATAATGCTTTGCTCTTTTACATTTTAACTCCTTGTGGAGATGCTAAAGCCAGCTGTACATAGGCTTTGTAGAAGCTAAATTAACCATGCATTCCTTGGGGGTTTATGGTAAACTGTGGGGTTTTTTTTGGTGTTGAAGTGTGCTAAAGATAGTGTGAGAGTAACCTAAAATCCTGGGCATGCAGCATAGTAATTGTGAGCGCACGTTAGTGTCGGGTTTTTATTTAACTCTTTAGGGATTGTATGTATTCTCATGTAACTGATTTTGAGTACATATAAACAAATACCCTTAGTGTTCTCATGAACTGAAATAGTAGTGTTTGGTTTGACCTAAAGAGTATGTAACTTTACCACCTCGTTTGCATAAAGTTTCATATGCAATGCTGATAAGGTTTAGATTTTTTGCAGTGTTGTCATTTCTACAGCTTGTGTCCATTGTGGGAAATGGCTCATTTAGCCAGTGAATAATATTACTTGATCTCAGTCTTTGAGTGGGTTGGAATCAGTCACTAACTCGGCATTCCCGTATGACTCAAATCTATGAGTATGGGACCTTCGTAAAACTTGAAGACTACATGTGCATATGTGAAGTCTCTACAGAATAGAGCAAGAGACTGCAGGTTAGACCTTTCTCAGATGTACAGCTCACTTGAAACAAGTAAGCCTGTGTTCTCACAGCATGCAAATGCTACTTGATGAATCCTTTTCACCATTGGGTTGTTTCCAAATAATAAATCCTGAATGTTCAGGTTTTGCCTTTCATCTGACAGTCTCAAAAGGGCTTTGTGAAGATAAGATTTTTTTTTTATCCCTTCTTCTGTTTACATTTTCCATATGTAAGTGCATGTGAAATGTTATGCTTGCAGAGAAGTAAGGGAGAAGTTGCATATAGTTAAAGGCTGGGTGGGTTTTCAGTGCAGGACATCATATTGTTTATTGCATGAGGTGTCTATATCAGTTTACTTCCTTCCTCTTTCCCCCTCCCACTGTTGTGATTTAAGGGATCACTTTAAGAGGAGCATTTCAGAGGAAGGAAGGAGGGGGAAGGGATATTTTAATCACTTGAATCAAAAAAAAGCATTGTGGAGAGCACATTTAAGGATTATAATCTCAGTATTTGGAACTGCTGCGGAATATACTTCAATTAACCAGTGTAGTTAGGACTTATCTATTTTTGCAGTACCTGAACATTCTAGTATATGTGGAGTATAGATAAACTGATATATTTCCTAGTGGGTTTTTAAATTAACTTCCGGTGGAGGTGGCTAACATCTTCAGCAAGGTTTCTAGCACTTTAGCCTTCTGCATTTGTTACTCTGCTTAGAACTCACTGTAGATAAGCATCTGAAAAAAGAAATACAATAAACGTTTGTGTTTAATTATATAATTTCCTCCTACTCTTCTCCCCTGCACCATATGTTCTCCTCTCTATGCTGCTCGATTGACTTCCTTCTTTTAAAATGAGTTAATTTTTTCATTAGGGCTTGATACTTGTCTACTCAGAAGAGCTCAGATTATGCTCTGATGATGCAAATGCGACCCTGTTCCTGCAGCCTTTTGTATGTGTAAATAGATCTGGAAGTAAAGGAGAGAACAATGGGATTTATGTTAGGTGAAGTTAACATACACATTTATGTACAAGATTTGCCTACAGTGTGGGTTTTCTAGTTCAGCCTTTGTGTCACACCTTGTATTATCCTTTGCACTTGACCCTTTTTATATTTGGGGTTCTCTTCCCAGTTTTCTCCTGCAAGCCCTTGGTTTAGGACAGGAACGGTTGGCCTTGATTTTAAAGGTCTTTTCCAACCTTGTGATTCTGTGATGTTCCTGAATGTGTCCACTACAAAAACTTTGGGGTTTCATCAACTTTCTGTGACCATGCCTCTGACTCTCTATTGCAACACTTCATAATTCATGTATCCAAATCTTATTTCTGCTTTCATGGGGAAAAGAGCTGCTTGAATTTTCTCTGAAATACTAAAATGCACCATTTTACCTGATCATCAAAGACCCAGCAGGAGATTAGATGCCTCTTTTTTTTCTGTTAAAAATGAGAGGCCAAGGGCAGGGAGATCTAACTTAATACATTTGTATGGGCAACTCTGCTTCTGAGACCACTGGCATGTAAGTAACTTACACTTATTGCTAAGATGCGTTTTGGTTTTAGAACATAAATTTGCTAAGCGTGTAAACGTTTCCCTTCACCGGTCAGATATCTGTACATACAGATAGTGGGACCAGCACTTAACAGCCCAATATGGAAGAATCTTTATCTATAATAGCTAGGACATGCTAGAAATGCCACATTACTTTCACAGTATAAATTTATTACTATGCTTCTTTTTAACTCAGCTTTCTTTTGACTTTGCTTGAGGACATTGCAAGGCTCTACCAAATAGTGAAGCACACTTATGTCCCTGGTATGAAGGACCCAAACTTTTCAGTAGAACTTATCACCTTTTTTTTCCTTTCTACGTATTTTACTTGGTCTTTACAAAACTCCCTGAGGGAGAATTTCTATGTCCTCCTCATGAGGAAACCAAGGGGGGGAAATTGTAACACTTGTTTTGAACCTGGTGTCTTGACTGCAGTGATCTATAGGCCAGGAACAGTCAGTAATAGTCAGGCCAGTCCTTTTTGACAGACAGTGGTGTGTTGCTTCTGGTGGTTTCTCTGTATGGTTTGTATGCGTCACATCATGGTTACAGTATAGGTTTGCTTTGTGCTCACTGAATTACTCAGAGGAACTAAAGAACTGCATGAACATAACCAGGGTGCATTCATGAAAGATGCTAAAGTCACTCTATGGTATAATGCATGCAGATGTTTGTCAACACAAAAGGAGTGAGCCATCCTTGTGCTGCCAAGTGTAAGTTTCTTTTCCAAGTGTTTTTTTTTCCTGAGACTAGCAATAGAAGAAATAGAAATCCTACATTAAATGTATCTGATTATACATGCCAAATGCATAAATTATCTGGTATTGAATGTATAAGAAGTGCAAATATTTATCAAACTCTTCCTTTAGCACCTTGTCTTGCTGATAATTATTGGGGGTTTTAGTACATGCAAAATTTCTCAGACCTATTGAATGTAAGGACATTGTACATGCTTTCAAAAAGTTTCCATTCATTCTTTGAAGAATGAAGCTAGCTGTTACTTGTCACCAGTGCACTGTGACTTCTAACAGGTAAGAATCTGTCTTAATACAAAGATGAAGTTTGAGTCCCACAAATTAACCTTATGACCTGACCTTGTTTAGCATGTAACAAAGCTGAATAACACAAATAGCAGGGCAGTCCTCAAAACTAGGAATGAAACAGGAATGGTGAAGACACTAGTGTTTATATAACACGTTCGGAGGGGCACAGAACTCATTACACGGTCAGCCAGCCATGTGCGTTTTTACATTCCTGCCTGTAGGTAGCTGAGCACCTGGTGACATGGCAGGATGTTTGAAAGGCTGCTTAGAAAATCCACGGTAACAGCACAGATAAAAGCACTTTCAAAATGGTTGACTAATACACCAAATAAAGTTTTGTTAGAAGGGCACTCCGTTTCCTTCATACGAAGGTACAAACAGGATGGGATTTATTTACTGTTCCTGGTGGGGATGGCCAGCGAGCGGTGGAAGTTGCAGTGTACCATGCACTCTGCTCGGCACAGTTTCCCGAAGGTAGGCTCTCTATCTTTAAACTTCTAGCTCCTTCTGAGACAGCAGAAAGCTTTTATCAGCCAGGTGATGAATAGAGGTTTTGATATTTAAAGCAAACTGTTCAATGTTCTTAGAAATGCTAATGTGTGTGGGGGGGAAGGGTACTACAGAAAATGTGAGATGTGACAAGAACAGTATGCAAAGGCAGAGTGAATATTTTTGGGTGTTAATTCCGACCCCAGAGGGAAGAAACTAGAATTCTGGAGCGGATGCTGGAGCTATATTGTATGATGCAAGGATGACTCAGCCCGTGCTCAGATCGTCTCCAGGTCTTGCCACGCTTATTTACATTAAAGTTCAATTGCTATTTTAAGTCTGTGCACTAAGTGGGGAAGGTGAGAAACAAGCAGAGGGAGAGGAATAGAAGCAAAGGGAGGGAGGGTGGATTTTTAAATGCAACGACAACAAAAATACCTGGACCAATCCCTCCTGCTCCTCACGCCGCGCTCTCCGTGTAGGAGCTCCTAATCCTATGCTTGCCATATCGAGGGGATTCTTCTACAAGCAGAAATTAATAATTTATTCATAGGCTCGAGTCAGCCCGCATTGATTTACTTATGCTGCATTTCTCTCCATTCATAAGCCTCTGCTTGTCCCGGTCTCTCGGAGAGTGACTCGCTGCAGCGCTCAGGCGTGGGAGGAAGCAGCGAACGTGCCTTTATGCACAAGGACGTGCTGTATAGGACTCGGTTGCATGTGCGAGCCTGACCTAAACCCGGGGCTCGCTCCGGGAACCCGGGGCTCCCGCTCGCCAGCGATGCTACCTCGGCGGGGATCGCTCCGCTCCTCCTCCCGTCTGCCCGCGCCCTCCTCGGTGCGGCTCCGCGGCCGGGATGCTGAGCGCTCTCGGCGCGAAGGGCTGAGCTCCGTCCATCCATCGCCTCTCCGGGCTGTGTGACAGATGCTTGTCATGCAGCGGTGCCCTGCCTGAATTGGCCGGGTCTCCGGTGGGTGTGCACGGCCCCCCTACCCCCCCGCCCCTGCCAGCCCCGCCGAGCCCTCCCTAGCTCAGCCCCCGGCAATGTGCAGCGCTCTCTTCTCGCCTTCCTGGAAGGGCTCAACTACACTTTCCGCTCCTCCAGACTTTCTCTGCTTTTACCGTGCAGAGGCACCCTCCCTCTGGTCCAGCTCCTCCCGTGCCTGCCTCTCTTGTCTCCGCGCTATCCCGTTAAAAGGCTGCTGCTCCTGCTCCACTGAACCAGTGCGTTGCCTGACTTGATCTGGGATGAAGGCTGGAGGTTATCGGCGAGGGAAAGGAGAACTCTAGGCAGCTTTCCATTTGCAAAGTGAGCAGTAATTGCAAGAAGACAGCCTCCCCAGTTGGAATCAATAGTCTGCTTTCTTGCTGCTAAGGGCACTTTGGAGCAGCAGTAGGTCACTGAAGTAACTCCAGCACACTGCTGACTGCGGAGTTGTAAAGAACTACATGCAAGTGGCTGCAGTAGTGCTGGAAAACGCTTTGCTGTTACCAGGGACACAATAGTTTTCAAGTCATTAGAGCTTCGCTTCGGGTCCTCTCCTTCCATCACACAGAGAAGGGGTCATTCTTTGGAGGGATGAGGATGAAGCTGTGATTTCTTCCAGTGTTGTTCTAGTGCAGGGGGTAAGAGTGGGGAAAGAGGCTTTAGGAGCAAAACCCCACTGCTGCTGAATTCAGCTTTACTTGAATTTCCCCAAATCTTTCCAGGCACAGGGAGGCATAATGCCAGAGAATCTGAATCCTCTTCGGGCTTTTTGGGGTTTTTTCTTTATCTCCTGGACAGCTTTTAACACAGCCTTAGTGGATGTGGTTGGATCGGAGCAGCAGATACCCTTGTCTGTGTAAGTGCTTTCATGCTATTGCTCTCAGGACCATGTTCAAGGATGAGAACTTGACTGCTCAAGTTCTTTTCCTTTTAAATCGCAGATATTTGACTGTTCAAGGTACCTTTAGCTCTTCTGTCAGCTGTGTTTAAAATGGTAGTCTTTAATGCGCTAGGCACTGCTATAATTTTATTGTAGGAGCATGTGTTGGTGGAGTATGTGGCCACAGAGTCTTAAGTGCTTGTATTTGCTGAAGTTGATGCTGTTACGTTAACTCCTTCGCATGTGAGAATTTAACATTTGGAACAGTTCTGCCATTTTACCTGCTGCTTTCCTTTCAATGGATGTGTGATCACTGTGCTAAAGCATGTTTCTGTCCAAGCTGCTGCTTTAAATTTTAACTGGTTGGGTAGTTTCATATCAGAGGCCTCACCTTAGCACAGCATCTACTTTGTACTTGTACTCGAACAGCTAATCTTTTGCTGTGCTTAGGTTCCTTAGTGAGCTCTTTAATGCAAAATTGCTAGGATGCTTCTGAGCGCAGCTGAAGCTGTTACAGTCTGTGTTGCTTGATATGACATGTGTATTACATTTCTTCCTGTCTCATTTTTTTTTCTTCACAGTGTAAAGCTCTGGGCCTCAGCATTTGGTGGGGAGATCAAATCTATTGCAGCCAAGTACTCAGGTTCCCAGCTCCTACAGAAGGTAAGGATACATTCAGTTGTAACAAGGAAGGTTTTAACAGAAAATGGAGGCAGATTTAATTTTTTAAATGAATAGGAAAGCAGTGCTGTACGTGCTTTGGTCCAAGATCTATTTTTGTATTGCATACTAGTCCCTGATGACTCTTTGCATTGCACTGCACTATCTGGAGAGTCCTTGATTAAACTGTGATTATATTTTTTTGGATGATTTTTTTGTTATCACTAGAAAGTGAACTCCAGCACTTTTATTTCTTGAAGTCTAGGCTTCAGCCTAGATTGCGGGTATTTAATCTAGTTGCTGCATTGTGATGGTGATGTTTCTGTGTAGAAACAGCTGCTTCTTATGAAAAATGTTAACTTCATTCAAGGACCAGAATTAGTGCATATTGTATTATTTTCACCCTGTGCTGTATGTACGCAATTCACTGTATCAGGAGAAGGCGGCTGCACTGTTGTTTGTCATCTCTGCAGTTTTTACAATCCCATTATTCCCCCAATCATCTCAACCCAGTGCTGGGATGTATTACATCATTACAGATAAGAGGAATGAATGTGGTTATCTTCGTGCTCAGCTGCACAGCTGGGTAATAAGCTAGTGAAGTATTGCAAAAACTTGAGAAATTGGTATAAGTCTACATAATTGGGGCAGGGGTAATGAGAAAGCGGATTTGAGTATTAGGTATATATATCAAGGGCTCTGTCTACTCCAATTTAAAACGCAGCCTATAGAAAGGTCCTGTGTTGTAGACAATCTTTATTTTTACAGTAGTTGCTGAAAAAAATCTAACGAGAGACTATGTTAAAGATTTTAAGGCTGCGATTTTGTTGGCGTTCAGTATGTGATCTTCAAAATGCAATATGGAAATAGGAAAACATTTGAGACATTCAGCCCATATGTTAAATTTCTGCTGGTTTTTTTACATGTGATTTTTAGTTCTAAGTAACACACTAGTCTGTGTTTTTTGGGGATTGTTTTTGTCTGATTATGGTGGAAATTATTCCTTTAGCTTGTAGGGTTTTGAAAGGCTTTTGTGTGTGAGAGATTACGTAGCGGACAGTACCTGTAGCAGTTGAGATAAAAAAGCTTATTCTGTCCATGTAAAATGAAAGCAACTGGCTTAATTATTTACTAAAGGCATAGGAGTTCCTTAACAGTAGCTGTCTTTTCAGTGTTGTATATGCAGGACTGCAAACCATGAACTTCACTGAAGTAAAATACAGAACTATGAAGGAAAAAAAGTATTTGAGGTCCCTTATTACCTTTCAAGGCCAGTAAATGGCTTTACTTCAACATAGCGAGAGAACTTTTCTTTTAATTTGCAGATCTGATCATTCAGCATTTGTTATGTTTCTAGCTCGGGATCTTGTAGCCTATGTAGTCTTACCACATTTTTTAATAAACTCATTAAATTTAAAAAAGCAAACGGACCTTTTGGTTTTGATTAATATTTAATCAAGTATTATTAAAAGGCTTTAATGTTTTTTATTTGGCCGTAACAAACAGGTACCTCTTTATTTAACTTCTGAACTATTCCAGGCACAGCCATTTTTGCACTAAAATGGCTTTAAAAATCAATTAACCAAATACCTTAGAAAAATACAGAACATACTGCATTTTGCAACAGCGCTAAAATCCACAAGGAATCATGAGATCCTTAATCGCTCTTCTCTTCCTCCATAGTAGATACTGCTGTCATCCCTTTTGTAAGGTATTTTTCCCCTCTGAAGTAGCAAGATTTCTTCCTATTGGTTGTTATAATTGTAGGTAATTGGAAGCTATTCATTTTACCTTTTCATCAGCATCCTTTCTATTTCGCTGACAAATCTGCAGTCCTGTTTTTGAAGGTGGACAGTGTGTGTTCCTTCCAAGCTATTTTGGTTTTGTTTCTTGGTTTTATTACGGTATCTCATTATAGAATGAAAGAGGAAAGACAAAACGCAGATTTGACAGGTATTTAGAGCATTTTTATTCTGTCACATCCCCCGTTGTGGTGGTATTTTTCCTTTTTCCCCCTTCTGGTTACAGTAGTTTTAGGAAACCTCTGGTGCTGCTTATTTTTATTTGAAATTTCAAGTGTCTCTGTCCTTTTAAGCTTGCTATTTCTTGCTGTTGTTTGTGGCAAGTGAGCCTGTATGGTAGATTACTTTAATGTGTATCGTTTTGTATTGTTTTAAAGTATACTACTTCTATAAGTGTGTGTGAATAAAAATGTACTGAACTTCAAGGTTTGTGTTTTCAACGTGCAAAGTCAGTGGCAGAAGTTGTCATAATTAAGGAAACGATAGCACAGTCAGGCTCTAAATGTAAATGCCTCCCCCCCACATCGCCACTAGTCAGGCAACAAGAATCCATTTGGTATTTACTGTGAGCTCTGGGTAAGCAGAGTCAATGTCTTTTTAAAGTCAAGATTCCACTTTTAGAAACAGTGAAACTTCTAACGTTACTGGAAGAATCTGCATTTTCTGATTATGAAATAAATGTCGTTAAATAAATGAAGATATAAAATGTCTGTATAATTATGTATCTGGGCCATATAGATTTCTCAATTACTAGCCGCTTTGTAGAGCCATTTAGCTTAATAAAGGCTTGCTAAATGAAAAATTAATGTAAAGGTTACTTGATTCATTTTATTAGCATATATAGTGAGCGCTGTTTCTGAAGGAATGTGTTTGAAATCAAGGCATGATTGACACTTTCTACTGCCCAAATGTTTTGCACATTGTCATTTGACCCATATGAAAATTTCATTGAGCAAATGGTTATGTAAGATACTCAGGAAAGCAAAATTTTGCCAGGTTATAGCTATAAATATTGATTTGGTTATTACAGTTCTCAAGTCTTGCTGTACTGTGAACGTCAAATGAGTAACCAGCGTTGCTGTCCTCTTGAGTTTCAGAAAGGTGCACAAGAATATTTTTGCCACTCTCTGAAACAACCCAAGGATGTTGTTAATGCCTCCTGATGGCATATGAGATATAGGACTTTGCCCAAAAATGACTTTAGGTGAAATAGAGACACTGTAAATAGTTCAGGAAATAATAACAATAGTTCAGGAAATTTCAGAGATGATGGAGAGCATTTAAGCAAAATTAGTACTTAAAAATATAGCATTTTAATGTTCTGCCACGTACTTTCAAAGCGAAGGAAGAGGGTTCAGTAGTCGAAAGTCCATACAGAATAGGACAATATTGCTCCCAAGTTATCTGATTTAGGGAGGTTTTGCAGATATGTGGATTTGGCAGTGTGCAAGAAGCTGCTTGGTGTTGTAGAGATGTGTACTCCGCACCTAGTTAGCAAATACTCCTGGGGCCTAACAACTGATTCAGATTTTAGATTATCTCTTAAGTGCTTATGTGCTTTTACAGTAGATTTTCAGAAGACATCTGCCTTACTTAAATTGAAGAACTGTCAAGATTCTTCTCTCTTTTTTTTTTTTTTTAAATACACTCAATCTGCAGAGCCAGTACTGCAGGAAACATGAGAGTACAGCCCACTGGCAAAGCCAGGCTGAAGTAAAGGATGCAAAGCAAGAGTTAGGTGCAAGGAAAATATTCTTCACTTCAGCTGCTAAGAGAATTTTGGAGGCAGAGACTTTGGGGAATGCTACTGTCACATTACAGTGTCTGTGATAATAGTATGTTTTCAGATCCACGCTGTTGCAAAATATTACTAATAAAATGGAAGGAAAAATGCTGGCAATATGCCTTTTGTTGGTGTTAACAAAAATGATTTTACACAGTAAGCTTTTCTGATACCGGTGAAGTGTTGGAGTCTCTAAAAAAGCAGCATGGTCTGTGCTTTCTTACCTTTCTCTGGGAGGTACTATTTTATTCTTTTAATTCATATTCTGAGCTTTAATAATTCTTGATTTGGTCTCGACTAGACAATATTATTTTATTGCTAATGTAGGTAAAATTTCTAGCCTAAAAGAAACTTTATTTACCGGTTCTGTCATAAAGGCTTCTCACTGAAGGCAAGCTTGGTTAAGGCTGTTTGAGCTTTTCCTTATGTAAGCTGTCTAAGGGAGTTGTCACTGTTATGTAAGCACTGACTGCTTGGTCTCAAGCAGCCTCTAGCCTGCATCTGTCTACTCCCTTCAACAAACCTTTCCTTGTGTTAGGAGTTCCCAAACCATTGTGTTTTCTCAGGGCAGGTTTTGCAGTCAGCACAGTATTCCTGCTTTTAAAGGCTTGGGATCGCATTTTGTCTCACTGACTAGATTGGGGAGGTATCTTGGTTTCTTACAACTATGGAAATGTCAGCACAAAGCTAACATAACAGGGTGATTTAGATCAATTAGCGTTCAGCTGGCGTATCTGATTCATGCGGTACATCTATCTTTAGTTTTAAATCCCATAATACTGACTTAATTCTTAGAGAAGTTTAGTCTGATCATCTTGATATTAATTGCTTTTCTTCTATTGAGCCTTATGTTGGTTTTGGTCTTTATTTCTTCTTTGCTCAAGGCACTGCAACTACTACTTTGAAGGAAGGGTCAGTAGGATTGAGATGTGCAGTTTAAAGGATAGACATGGGTTAGCTTCTTGGATATCAATTCAAACTTTAGCCAGATGAGTAATTTTAAAGCTGCAAAAATAATACTGTGTTTTCTCAACCAGAAATAGAAGAAAAAGACTGAACTGTAGACATAGACTATTCTTAAAAATCCAAATCAAAACACCACCACCATCCTCTCAAAAAAACCCCACCAAACCCGACCAACCAAAAAACCCCCAAAACTCACCCCAAAACAAACAAAATACCCCAAAACCCCCAAACCTACAATAACCCTCCACTTATCAAAAACAATCAAAACAAACTCAAAAACCCAACCTCAGAAAAACACCAGCCAGGTAAATAGTATAGAGTTTACCAAGATCTCTATTCAGAGTTAATGCATTATAATTCAAACTCCTGAAGTCTGGGTTTTGTAAAATGTGTCTCCTAAAGTGGAATTAAAATTGAGCACCAGACAATAAAAGAAGTATGCATCTGAATTTTAAATCACTTCATTTGTGTTAATCATTGGCATTATGTTTTGGAACATGCAGGGCTTGAACCTCCATCCCCTCTAATCCTTAGCGTTTTGGGTTACATAAATCACAAGGTCATTCTCAGTGCCAAATGATAACGGAGCATTTTAGTGTGTTTGATGTATTTAATGTTGTCTGCAGACATAAAGGTGGATATTTTAATTTTTCTTTGTTCAAGAAATACATAAATTCATTCATATACTAGTAATTGTTGGAAAAAACTGCTGGGTTGAATAATTTTCAGGTAGCATATAGATCTGTAGAGTTAAAAATCACAGTGCTATCAAGCTTTCAGTGGTGTGGTCTCTTTAGCCATAACAGATTTTTTTTTATTCCTTTTTTTTTAAAAAAAAAAGTTCTGCCTTCTCTGGAAGTACTGGACAATTTCCTTTGTCTTCAGTGAAGTTGGAGCTGCATCTTGGATGATCTATGGCCTTCCTCTCATCTCCTGTTTGAATGTTATGGCAGAAGTAATAATTTCTTGGTGTTGGTAATGTTTTTAAAATGTGGTTTAAAACAGCCTGAATATCAATCATTACGCTTTATGTTTCTCTTTTAAAAAGAAAGCCCCGTTTCAAGCCATAGTGAATTTGTGCTCTTTGTGCCATCAGCACTCTTTATTTGGCAGTATTTTCTCTGTCTTTCTGGGTTTTGCAAGTGCAATGTAATCCATCCTTGTGTTATGTAAAGAAAATATATTCTATTGTTAGTATGTAATAGAAATATGAGATGGCTTCAGTAAGTTTATGATACATACATTACACTTTCAATAATGCCTTTTAATATGGAAATTATTGAGTGGACATTCAACTGGAAAACATCAGATCTTGAGAGGAAGTGAATGCTAATTTCCTTGGTTAATGTATTTATGGTTGTTCGTTTTCACATCCTGTATTGGAAAACGCTCACATTTCAAGGTTAAAGGAGCCAGTCTCAATGCAAATTATTTTGACAGTGAAGGTATGTAGATCCACGAATAGATGCTGCATTGTAGTGGTGATTCACTTTCAAGCAACTGCTAATCAATAATCTACACTTTCAAATGTCATTACTCTTCCGTAGGGTACAATTTTTTGTTGCTGATAATAAGTGGTTACACATTGTACAACACAAATTATATATTGATAGGGTAGATAGACTGCATTTTCAGTTGCTGTGGAAGCTTCACTGAAAGGTCTTTGAAATACTTGAACATGTTGTTCTTACGAAGTTGCATTTTGCTTTTTCAATGCATAATGTTTTTGCAAAATTGTATGGATGCTTTTGTGACTCTACTTAGTATGTTTGGTTCACTCTTTTTTTTTGCTGGGGAAGAACTGTTCATGAGGGTATGTAGCAATATGTATGACAAGGGGTAATGGTTTTAAACTCGAAAAGGGGAGATTTAGGTTGGATATTAGGAAAAATTCTTCAATATGAAGGTGGTAGATCATGGAACATGTTGCCCAGAGGTGTTGTGGGAGGCCCCATCCCTGGAGATATTCAAGGTCAGGCTTGATGGGGCTCTAAGAGACCTGATCTAGTGAAGATGTCGCTGCTTACTGCAGGGGGGTTGGACTAGATGGCCTCCAAAGGTCCCTTCCAACTGATCATGTTCTATGATTTTTAAAGTGTAAGTATTTTCTTACGGTGAACAACAAAATCATGGCATGATAAGTATTTAAAAAGGAGGTCTGATGGAGAAGGGCCTTGGATGCCACTCTGGAGATGATGCATTCCAGGGACAAGTACTTTCTTGAAACAATCCTGTTCTCAGACTACTTAGGGCTATATGGATGGAGTTACCCATCTCACAGCTGATAACTAGCTACACCATTTCTGAGGCTGATGATAGAAGACATGAAACTGCAATTGGTCAGGACACATCTGTTCAAGTAGGAGTGTGCAGCTGTTACAACTGCTGTATGAAACTTAATCTGGGAATAAAACAGGAGACAGTAAAATACAGAGCACAGGAATTAAGTCATCAGAAATCCCTCCTTCCTCAGCCTCATGCGTTCTTTATAGGCTCCTAGCAGTAGCTAGAGCATCTCAGATTCTTTTAATGAGTTGACTGTATATAGAAGCCAGGTGTAGAAGAAAATCTCCTTAGCTAGACAAAGGTAAAATAAGGCCATTTGATCAATGGTGCTCTGAGAATGAAGGGAGAAACAGGTTTCAATTTAAAGTGAAGTTTGGTGTGTAACTATATGTAAGAAATGATCTGGATTCAGATCTTGGACAAGCCTGTGGGTGGGTGTGTTTTTTAAATGTATATTGAAAATAAGAATGCTTGAGCAACACCCAGTGCCCAGCAGTTTTCAGGAAGGAGATGGGAGTTGAGGAGGCAGAGATGATTGCTGTAGTGGAAGACAGAAATACTTAACATGCTTAGCTGGATGCTTTGTGTAGGAATAGGATTTTTGTTTCATGCATTAGAGGTTCAAGTTTATTTCCTGGAAGATCCTGAACACAGAAAAATGCATTTCCAGAAGACTCTCAGAACCCTGTGCGAAAGCAGATTACTTTAGCAAGAGTTCTGGAGGCAGTGATGGGCAGAATTGTTGCATCCACTCTTAGACTAATTTATGTAGATTGGCATTTGTAATCTTGTATAGATTCCCTCGGAGAGGCTGGACTCCTGCACTAGCTTCCTGATATATGTGAGGCTTGCTAGAAGCACAAATTAGTTTGCATTGCTTTTCACACACCTTCCTTTTCTACTTGTTACTAGGAGGGGTTATTCTCTCTCCCCTCTCACTAGACACATTTTGCTCATCAGCTCCACCCTCATAACCCGCTGTGGATATGTCAAGACACTGATTTACAGAAGTTGTCATAGAGGAAGTCACAGACTCCAGGTGTTCTTGCAGCTTCTAGTATCTATTGTGGCTGTTGTGAATGTACTGAGGGGGTGAGGAATGCTTCACTCTCAAAGATTCACCTGATCCATTTTTATCTGCTCCCTACTTCTGCCATTTTTTCCAGTAAAATGGCTGATGTGGCTATCTTGAATCTCTGTAGAGACCTAAGAACTGACTGGGAACTTGATATATAGTAAAGCATATGTCATATGTGTTTATGAGACTAGGAATGTTCCCCCCATAGAGGGGACAACCAGACCAGAATTTCAAAAAACCTTTCAATGCCTGATGCAGGCAGGTATGCTGTGTGAAAGAGACAGTCTTAGAATATCCTGAGTTGGAAGGGACTCATAAGGATCATCAAGTCCAAGATTTTTAAACAGGAGGAAGAAAACCATTTTTTTTAGTTTGGAGTTTATTTCCTTTTGTACTGAGGAAGAAACTGTGGAGAAATCTAAATGGGTTAGGAATTTCACTAGAGTGATTAATGCCATGGGCCAAGTTGTGCTTGAGCAAGTAGTAAAATCGTGAAATATACCAATGTACTTCGTGTGTAGAAAACCAAGAATAAGTGTTCTCTATCTGTTGTGGTTTGACCCCAGCAGCAGCTAAGCATCACACAGCCGCTCACTCGCTTCCCCTGCGGTGGGATGGCGGAGAGAATGGAAAGAGTAAAAGCAAGAAAATTCCTGGGTCAAGATGAAGGCAGTTTGATAGGTAAAACGAGTCCACATGCAAAGCAAAACAAGGAATTAATTCGCCACTTCCTGTGGACAGGCAGGTGTTCAACTATCCTCAGGAAAGCTGGGCTCCATCATGTGTAATGGTTATTTGGGAAAACAAACACTGTGACTCCAAACATATCCTCCTCCTTATTCATCTCCTGCAGAAGGCTTGTGCCTCCTTGCTAGCAGGGCCTGGGAAGCTGAGAAGTCCTTGACTTAACTGTAAACACCACTTAGTGATCACTAAACCATCAGTATATATCAAGAGTATATTAAAACCAAAACACAGCACTACAGCACTAGCTGCTAGGAGGAAAATTAATTATATCCCAGCTGAAACCAGGACAATACCCATGGAATATGAGCGAGAATTTTAAGCACAAGAATTAATTTCCCTGCTATCAAAAACTTTCTTTTTTTAAACTGAGAGAAAACACTGGAATACTGTGGGAGTGTTGCAGAGTGGCTTTCTAGAACAGGTTATCTGCCATTATGTATGTCTTATTGAGCTGCCTTATATTAGGAAGATGAGCTCCATAATCCTTTCTTTTGGAGTATTTATTCTTTTTTGGTGTTTTTTTTTTTTTTTTGTTTTGGGCTATATAAGCATTGAAAGTAATTGTATTTCTTCTTTTGATGTTTATATCTATGAAGCTTTGTGCTTTTATCTCCTTAAGACACAGCTGGAGAGCCCTTCAACTTCCAGAACAGAAATAGGTTATGAACAGATCATTGCTGTACAGGTTGGCTGAACTCATGTTTGGGTTTTTGGATACTTTTTCCTCCATATCCCTTTATAAGCATATTATCAAGTGGTCTTAAAAAAATATATGGCTTTTTACTATAGAAGGATAAATATATTAAATATAGTACATAAAACCTGTGAGCATTTGACTTGAAGTCCAACCACCACATGGTAAAGCTTTCAGCAGTGTTAGTTTCCTCAAGATTTTCCAACGTATTCTTATGTCAGGTGTAACTATGAATTATGGAGATAATGGAGCTTCACTAGGGCTTGTAAAACAATGTGAGAGAAGGACATGGTTGATTAGATGTAAATTCCTGGTTTATTCCTTATGTACCTGCCACAAGTTCTTTATCTTTGAAATCAGCAATTGTTGGATCTTTAAGTTTGGTCTTAACTCTTCTTGCTCTGAAGAAAAATTGTTCCTAAGCAGTACTTCAATTGAAATTTTTTTTTAATGCAAAGCTTGTTTGGTTACTTTGATAGAGGCATCAAGGCACATAGGTTCTGGCAATGACTTTTAATCAAAAAGTGATTCAGAGGTGGTTGCTTCTAGACATTTGTTCTGTCTGTCAAGATTCCTGAAAGTACCACGAAGAGTTAAAACAATATACTTCATTAAAGTGACCAACAGAATTTCTAAAAGCCTTTTTGTCAGAACACTTGATCACACACCTGTTTTGTTTTTGCCATGCTTACTCTGATGTGTTGTTTTTATTGTTCTTTTTGTTTTTCTGTTGTCTTCTTTCCGAACCACCTTATTTATTTTATATTTGAATCTTTCTGTTTTAACACAAGGAAATGTTCTAGAGGAAAATGTTTGCTTCTGAGACAGATGCCAAATGTTTTGCATAAATCACTTTGCAGTATGGGAGGCATTTCAAAAGACAGCTATTACTATTTATCCCTCAAACTAGATTATGAGACTTTTAAGAACACGCAAGTTAAGGACATAAAAGATGCAGGAAATAGCTGTTCAAATGGCAAAGCAAATCCTTTGGTAACCTACTCTAGTTCATAACATTGGGGATACACTGAAAGACACACTTCTCATGTATCAGTGCTTAATGTGTGATCATGTTGACTGATTCGTTAGTTACCTTGCTTTTACAAAAGGGTGGAAAATACTTTTGAGCTTCTCATAGTTTTCTAAATGGTTTCCTTTTGTACTCCAATGGTGGAGTTGAGATGCATCCCTGAATCTTATGCAGTTGCCAGACAGTATATTTATACTGTTCCTCTATAATGTGGAAGTTGAGTAGATCTCCCCTGATTTATGTTCTTCTGAATACAGCTATACAGAATTTGAAGATTCTAAGTGTACTTTTTATAACTGAGACTTTCGAGTTTGATGCCAATGACTCAGCAAAGCTGGTTCTGTAAAAATACCCTCATCTCCCCTCATCTTCCCCCTTTTGTACCACTGTCTTACTCTTCCACTATGAAACTCTCTCTCTTTTTTTTCTTTTCTTAAATAATTCTGGAAGAAGATTTAGAAGGTCTTAACTTTCTGCCCAAAGTGAGGTTAGTGCTGGAATGAGAGCAGACTTCTTGAGGCTTTGTTGAATCTGATCTTCATAACCTTCAAGGACAGTGACACCACAACCTCCTTTATTCCAATGATTGACTCAAGATGTAAAGTTACTTATGCTGGAACTTCCCATTTCAGTTTGACTACCATCTGTCATTTGTCCTTCTATGTACTTCTGTAAATAGCCTTGCTTTGTCTTCTCTGTAGCCTCCCCATAGATATTGAAAAGCATCACACTTTGTCATGACAGGTCTCTCTTAGGCGTGGGTCACAGACCATATTATAC
Organism: Gallinula chloropus; assembly: GCF_964237585.1. Classification (NCBI taxonomy): domain Eukaryota; kingdom Metazoa; phylum Chordata; class Aves; order Gruiformes; family Rallidae; genus Gallinula; species Gallinula chloropus. Next base: position 10,339,983 of record NC_140097.1, read on the forward strand.
CATCTTTTAGTTGCTTCATCAGGTCTTCATCACTGTCTTTTCTGACCCATTCTTTTAAAACTGTTTCCACTAATGTCACAGACTCTTAAACTGAACTCTTTGTTGTTTAATATTCAGGTGGGCTTTTTTCTACAGATGCTCCTGTTCTCACTGTAGAAGTATGTAACTGCTCTCATAATTACAAGGTCTCAAGAGTAATTTCCACGAAGCTGATTGTGTGAATTGGAGAATTTTTTTAACTTGTGGTAAGGCAGGAATTTCCCTTCTAATTTAACTAAACCCTTTAGCTCCCAGTTGCTTTGCTAGCGATTTTCTTTCACTGTCTTTCAGCTATTTTATGTAAACTTAGTGTTGTACAGAAATAATTTGTCAGCTGGTAGAAAGCTTTGTCTTCTGTTTTTATTTTAGATTATTCTACGGTAGTTGGTAAGGAGCTTCTTAATGCTTTTATACATGAGCAAGGAGATGACTTGCTTTTCTAAAATACAGGAATCAAAATTATGCAGTTGTGGTGTCTGTAACCTGTTAAATTAAAGCATTAGAAAAAAATGCTCTTTTGAAGGCATTATGAAAGCTGTGGTCAGGGCCATAGCATATACTGTTCCTATTGTTCCTCTAGGTCATATCGTAACATTTGGCTATTCAATATACTCCCAAGATTTTTGTGTCAAGCTATCCAAGTCACTAATTTTCAAAACACACAAGAAAGGATCTACATACTACGGGTATTAAAACTTGACGTGTTTGGAACATATCATTGGTCACAAAATTAGATAATTATCTACTAAAGTGACAAAGCTTCAAAGATGAAAAGCAGGAATATTCAAACTTCAGCTTTACCTTGAAGCTAAATGACTATCATTTTATGACAGCTGTGCAAAATGTATGACTGCCAAGCTGTTTGTACATGATGCTATCGTATTACATTAATAGAAATTTTAGCTGATAATGAAAGCTGGTAGGAGGCTAAGAGTAAAGCTTTATGTTATGACTTGCAGCCATTGACTATCTGTATCCAACAGATTTATTATCCCCTACGCACATCATGCCTTTTACAATATCTTCTGCCATTTCTTCAACAAAGTACAAGAAGGAAGTTGATACTACAGATGGTGTGGTACAAGAAAAAAAATCTGAGTACTCACTTCATGTTTCTGGCTTATCATTACCAACTGCAGCCCAATTTCACAGTAAAAGTAGAGATGAGTTCTGACATCCCCCTGAAACCTTCAATGAAAAATATTGGGGTGGGTGGGGGGTGGCTGTGAAAGAAAACTGTTGGCCAACTCAAACTTTAATTTTCCTGCTAAGGCAGCAGACTGAGATTCAGATATATCTGCTGCCTTATCTGAGGTATCTGATAACTTTAGTGATGGTCTGCTTAGGCTACATAATCGTGGCAGTGAAAATTCAGTGAAACCTTTAAGTGTGTTATTAACTTAACCTGTCATGTCACACACACAAATCTGGGTCATGTGGCAGTGGTAGGATTTCATCCAGAATGGCAGGAACCTCAAATTGAAAACTGAAACTGCAGGTGAGACTTTTTTTCACCCATAAATGGAGGCATCACTGTTTAGCTTTTCTGTCTAAAATGGACCTTTTTCCCTAAATTTCTAAACTTTGAAATTGTTTGGATTAGGAGCAACACTTCTTGTATTCAGCATGTGGAGAGGATCAGGTGGGGAAGGAACAGCACTAACATATGGATATGGAAGTAAAGCAAAATACATGCATGGACCAGCTACGAGAACTGCAAAGCATTAATTTTAAATAGAACTTTATAACTACTACTAAGATAAATGGTTTCCTGTAACAGTCCTGAAGAACCACAAAATTGATACAAACCCTCTTATTTCTGCTGTTGATATTTGCTATGTTTAGTTGGCAATAAATTTCCATATGGTATTGTGCTGGCAAGTGAAATTGAACCCTTTCTTGTCAGAGAAGTAATTCTTCCTATGCTTTGAATATGAAGTGATATGTGATGCTGATATTAAAAAGTAATTTTCAATTTTGCAGGCACTTTCTTTTCCCTTATACACTTCTTTCTTTCCCCTCACTTGGTACTTCCTTCTTAATGTCTGTTTTCTGAAAAGCTACAGATGTGAACTATTTCTTTTACCTCCAGACCTTTCAGACTGTCCTCTTCCAATTTTCTTCTAAGTAAGAACCAACCAATAAGACTAATTAGAGTCAAATTCACAATTGTCAAATGCAGTTAAACTGTAAGTCAAACAACTTTTTCATCCCTTCATTGGTAGCTGATTATTTCTGTCTGTATTGCAATTACCACAGAAATTTATTTTCTCACTCTGTCTTCCTCTGTGCTCCCACTTGTTTGTAGCCATCGCTTTTATCCTCTGGAAATATTTACTGCTTGTGTATTTTCTTCAATGGCTTGAGGAGATGTAATCCTAATGCTGTAGTGAGGATCTGGTCAGCTGGAGAAAAACATGGAGAGATGAGTAATGGCTTTATAACTCTTAATACGTAAGAACAGGGAAGGGTAACTGCAAATGCTGTTCTTAAAATTGTGTTTTTAAGTTACCCTGTTTGAACTCTTAAAGGAAAAATTAAAACACTGGGACCTACTGATGCACCTTAAGCATTATGAATGTTATTGGAAAGACAGTGCTGTTATTTCCAAGTAACAGCCAACATACTTAGTTCCACCTTGGGTGGGTTGTTGAGGAAGGGAGGAGTGGAGAAGGAAGACAGATCCCCTCCAAGATTAAATGGAAATATTCTGTGAAAACAACAGGAGATGCAAGTTTACAGCACCTTTCTGACAATACAAGTTGCAGGAAGGGGTTAGTATCAAAAAGCTACTGCAGTCTGTTTTAAAACTCTGAGAGGTGAGAGCAGAGTTATGTAAAGGTAGTAAGATGAATGAAAGGTGTTGGGAGCAAAGCAGCAGAACAACTAAAGAAAGCATTCTTTTTCTCTGTAATTTAACATAATTGGGGAATACATTTGTATGTATTAATGGTTTTTCTGCTGAGGTCCTTTATATTCTGTCCAGCCCTAGTCTAATAGGAGTTAAGTTCAACTGTATTCATAACTTGGCCCTAATCCTGTCTAGTCCACCTTAAGCATGTTATTAATATAATATATGTTTATTCAGTAGAACTTCCTCAACATTACAAGATGTCTGGGGAATTTTGTCTGAAAAAGGATGGTAGAAAATGGCACTGTATGTGGAATTGGGACGTGTACTTATGTGTTGTAGTAATTCAAATGTAAGTGTATAGAATTACTCATGTATGGCCATATTTATCTGATTGCATGCTGTTTATTTATCTTAGTTTATAAATATACGGGAGTCCTATGACTGAAAACTCTAATTATTCTGAAGATAATTTTTCAGACTGAACCAGCTGCTAACTCAGCTCTTCTCAAGAATCTTCAGCATAATGCACAACCTAAAAACCAGTGTCTGGCAAAATACAAAATTCCCATTCTTCACACAAATCCTGTGTGCCTATGGGATACCTTCCTCTCAAGAGACTAGTAAGAACCTATAGCTTTCTAGTGTGACCGGTGGGACAGCAAACCTGGGCAGGCTGTACTGGGGCTTGTATTGCTTGAATTTTACTCAGAGTAACATTTTCAGTATTGTAGGGCAATTCTGTAGTTTGTCAGAGATGATCTGTTTGGATCTTAGTTACTGGTTGAAATATCAGTGTTTGTCGGCTAGTTGATGCAATCGTTACACTGAATTAAGTAATGATCCTTCTGCTTTAGAAGCCTCAAAAAAAAAAGCCTGTAGTCCTGTCTTTTCCCTGACTTGTTGATTGACCATGTGCAAATCAATTCTGATATATGTCTAATTCCATATTTATAAAGATGTGGAAAATACTGCTTACTGTTCTCAATTAAAAAAAAGCTGTAATGATGTTTGGTGTGTAAAATTTGTTTTGCTGGGGTGATTTTTTTTGTCTCTGGTGCAGTGTCTTATGTTTTGTACTTGTGTTTCTGTAGGGTTTTTTGGCTGGTTTGCATGTTTTTAACACCACCACATTATAACAATAACACTCACTACTCTGCAATGATGAATGATTGATCTCATTGACAGACCAGGTCAGTTTTCTGCAGCTTCCCATACAGCAGCAGTGCTGTCAAAAAAGAAACTGTCTTGGAGCATGGATAGTATCTGATTTCAAACGCTTAGGAACTTGGATGAAAACAAGGTCTGTGCAGGATTAACACTATAGTTTCAATGTAATTTAAAAGTAAACGTATTACCATGTTCATATCTGCTCAGGAGCAATTGAGGCAAATACAAAGTGGGTTTTTTTTTTCATTGATACAAATGGCACCACTGTAATAGTCTTGGGCATGAAATAAGACCATATTTGGTAACTATACATGCTTTTAGTAAAAAATGCTTGCATTAAGTGTTGATTAGTTCAAATATTGTAAAAGAGTAGCTGTTTGTGTTGACTGTTTAGCAGTCATGACTTTAGCCCTTAATGAGAAGTGATAGAAAGAAGAAAATTGAGGAAAAGAATTGCTGCTGAACTGGCAGCTAGTTAAGGTACATGCAAGTGAAAATAATTTCTACATACATCTAGGATATGTGAGTAGGTCTCTCTACTATGATTGTGTGCCACCTTGTGAGCTTTTAAACCAGTACTTAGAACGCTGACTACTGTGTAAATTGTGAAAGGATTGGATCTGCAATGTGGATGTTTCATATTCACAATAGTCACACGCAGTAATGAGACTGTTCTCTGAAATGAGACTGTATTCTGTTGGAAAAGAGGTGTAGAATTTTTGAGGGTGCAATGTTCTTGAGACTGGAAAAATGTTACGCTTTAAATACGAAGAGTAATTATAAATCTCCTTGATGGGTTCACATTAAGTCAAGCTGCAATTTATTTTAACTGCAAAGTGTATGTACTTTGCTGATTTTTGCTTTTTCTCCTGGGTGGGTAGGAGGTTAGACTTGAAAGATGGCTTTTGTTTCCTTGCTTAATTGCCTAAAAAGAAAAGTAGGTGGAATAGGATCCCATTTCTTGTAGGTGAACACTGAAGTAAGATTCTCTCACCTAGTGATTTCAACATATGCGCTCCTTAATTCTTGTGTTCATTCCCTCCCAGAGGAGCTGCAATCCTTCTGTGGCACTTAGCTCTTCTTCTTCATTGTGTCATGTATAAAGAATTGTTTCTTTCCTTTTCAATATAAGTGACTTGATATACAACATTATCTTCTGCCTTAAGCATTTATTTTTCTTCCCTTTTCCAGTACTTTTTAGTTTCCTCTACCCTCATTTTGGATTGCTGATGTTATTTGATAATTGTTTTGGGGTTTTAATCCTGTTCTCAGATTTACTCTTATGTATTAACTTAATTACATGTATGTGTAAGTAAAGCTGATATTGATGAGTTCTGTTCCATTAGTACTTTCTCAGCTCTTCGAACGTTCCAATCCCTATCTCTTAAACAGAATATCTAACCTTGATGTATGTGGACACTACCAGTATTCTACCTCTCAAATGCCTCTCACTTCTGACTACATTTAGTAGGATGTGGTCTCATTTGCAGAGTGTAAATGACTATCTGTTTGTCATAGTAAATCTTGTTTTATTTGCTACTGCCCTAATTTAATGTTTTTATCTCTAGTGCCTCACTGATAATTCTAGAGAAAGGAAATTGTGGAAAAACTAGTAAAACAAAATGGTGTTTTTTCATTTACTACTCTTTAAGCTTTCTGAATCTGGAGAATTATTCAAGATACAGAAGAGGGCAGTCACGGTACAGTGAGAAAAGAAATATTAATTCCAAGAAAATTTTGAGAACCTTCATAACATTCTTTCTTCTACTGTTTCTCTTGTTACCAGCTTCTTGGTGGAGGCTTCTTTAATTTGATGCTAAGGAAATGGGACTCAAGTCCCATTACTACATGTCACCAGGGCTGCTGGGTGATCTCAAGCAAGTGATCTGTCTTTCATATGTTTTTGTTTAGTAGCAATGCCTGAGACAGTCTAGCTCAGTTTTATGATCTGATACTGTGCATCTACTGAATAGCTACAGAGGTGCTATCTGAAACTTGTTCTTGGCTTGCTGTTGTACTTGCATTTGTGTTAAGAGGAGGATTGCAGTCCAGTTCTCCAGCATAATTTGATCAGAATATTCCTGTCAACAATTGCCACTTACTGCAAAACCCACAGTTACACTCACTAATTTCTGGTTACTCCAGGTAGTTCAGGGAACAACTTAAATTAGAAAAAGAAAATATTTTTTAATTTGCTTTTCTCAAGAGTCTCTGAGTCTCTTCCTTTGTTTTATTCTCACTGCTCTTCTATGCAAACAGATCATATTGTGTGACTACACACTTGGCTAAGCATAGAAGTATCTGAATGTATAGGAGTGAGAGGCACTGCTGTATAAAGCAATTTGTCATATATAGGAAAGATGGGCTTCCTACTAAAATAACAGTCTCTCCCCCTCCTATTTAATTATCTGTTTTTTTCCTGAAAGAACCTGTTTTTCTGGTTCTCATCTGCAATAGTGATGTTTGTATGTGGATGGAACTTTGAAATGAAAAGGGCAGCCATCTTGTTATTCAGGATGAGTGTTAAAAGAAATCAAAGTAACCTTACTCAACAGAACTGGAGCAGGATTGTCAGATTACAATATCCTTTTTGGGATTTGGGCTGTGTTTGTGGAAGTGTTTTCTGGGCTTTGAGATAGCACATATGTGTTTGAGGAAGAGTAAGAAACAACATAGAATCCTACAGAAAAGGGAATAGAGGAGACACAAAGTGATCTGTGAAGTCCTGTAAAAAGTGTCTTATTCTTCAAATGAACATGATTGCCATTAACAAATGGGTAATCAGATCCATTTCTTTGTGTAGCTATAAGACCTATATGACCTGCAGCTAACCACTGTGCTGAAGATGGATAATGATAGCTTTTCTATAGTTTTATGTGCTGTTGCTTTTAATTCCATGTTTAAACTTCCATATTAAAACTATTTACCTGTGCTGTGTAGGTCTTAAGTTTTTTCTCGCTGCTACTGACTGAAAGATTTTATAAGATACATTATGGTGACCTTATGCCATCCTTAAAAAAACTAAACCCAAAAAACCAAACAAACCAACACCCCTCCAATCTTAGGAAATCTTGTACTAATTAGTCTGTTATGTAACTATACAAAGTATTATGAACTAAAAAGTTAGAAAGCCATTTTAATGCACAGTCTCAGACAATAATGTGTAACTTACTACTGATGAGTGTTGCCTACAATGTTGTCTGCATTTTCTGTCCATCTAAATAGCCCTTAATATTAAATAATGGAACCATGATATGATTCCAAATTTGGATAAGGCTTACAGGACAAACTGTTTATTTTTGTACCCTGGATAACAATGTTATTGGAAAACAAGAAAAAAAGCTGATGGAAAAACAGCCCTGTACAGATTCTCTACCTTTCCATGTGTTCATTTTATATTCAAGATTGCTCTACCTGTGCAGAGATAAAAATACCCAAGTACTGCAGCAAGATGATGTGGTGCAGGTGGTGTTCATCCAGGCACGAAAAAAATCTCCCTTACTCTGGTCTTTTCTGGAACATGGAGAAATTGCAGAGAGAGATTTTGCTTTGCTTGTGCTACATAAGTATTAACGATAGTCCATTATGGAACATAGAAATAAAGGAAAAAGAAAAAGCCAGTGGGTGAAATTGGATACCATGGCTCATCGTACTAGAGCAGCCAAGATTCTTGTTGTCTGACCTTCTCAGAGCAAGATTTATTTTTGCTTTTTTATAAGACAACTTCTGGATCTTTTGACCTTTCAAAGGAAAATTCCTTTAAGTAAAAGTATCCTTTACGACTCCCTTACTGAACTGGTGCTGCATATTTGTAAAACAAATTCTTGAATTAAGCTGTTAGAAAAATTGTTTTCCGTGCACATGGGAAAACTTTCATTTTGCTCATGTTTGTAGTCACTGAAATTTTTAAGGCTTTTCAGCAAAACTAACAATAGTACAAACAAATAATAAACCAAGAAACAGTCTAGCTATTAAAATGGACTGAAAAAGTTTTAATCAGCTGGTTAGAAGTATTTTGACTTCCACTTAAAAGAAAAATATTGAATCCATTATTTAGATCTCAACCTACCCTTTAGCTCACTCAAGGTCTTTCATTGGGGAGATAAAGTTATTTTATTTCAATATGTATTATTTTAAACTAATAACAGTGGGTCTTTAGCCTTATTTCCTTGAACAGCTTTAACTTAAAATATGTGGATCCTGGCTTCCATTTTTTGGATGTAATTATCCAACATTCAAGCTCTAGTTTGGAAACCACTTTGAAGTCATTGAGCTGAAGGGGAAGGCATGATCCATAATGTCTGACATCTCTAAGCAAAGTTGTTTGACATGGCTTACATGGTTTGAAGACGGAGTTATTGATACAGAAATAAGTAATTGGACATTTTTTCTTGAGCTAGTGAAAGCATATTGGAATGTTTTAACTATATATGCTTTTCTACAAAAACTATATGTGCACCCATCTGTATGCTTTCTGAGGTGAGGTCTCAAGACAGTGTGACTTGCCAGACCAGCATTGGTGGAAGTCTGTAGATAACAGTGAGTCAGTGCCACATCTTGTTGGCACCAACTCCCTCCCTGACTGGAATCATGACTTGACCAATTTGTGGATGAGCATGTCTGGGCTTTGCGGTGGCCTTGCTCTTGGTCTACGTTACCTCTAGCCTTCCCTCTCAGTGCATATGATTCTGCACTCTCAGCTGAGCTGCTTGGCTCATGCATAAAACATTCACTGGCAATTAAACCAGACTAAACCATAAAGACAACCCAAAAGCCAAGCCCAAAACAACCCTGTGGCAACTTACTTCCCCAGAGCATGTGTGTAATAAGTAATAGAATAGTTATGAGTGTGGAAACTATAACACTTACGAACATGCAAAGTACAGTTTTGCACAAGTGGATAAATATTTAATTTTCTAACTTTTTATTAATTGATTTAGATTACTCAACTTACCCTCTGCCTCCTACCAAGAGGATGCAAACTTCCCAGCAAATTATTCCATCTTTTAGGGGGTTCTATTTAACTGCTGCCATGTTGCAAGCCAGGCTTTTTTAGCTAATCTATCTTATCTTGACTTTTTAAAAAAAATCCCTGTTGCATTTCTGTAGCTCTCTGAGCATCTTCCATCTGTAATCTGTGGTTTGTTGTGGTTCCCCCCTCTCCCCCTCCCTTTTTTTGGTTCTGCCTAGTCACTGTGGAACGTGACAATTCCTATCTTGAGTACAAGTGAAAATATCCACAGACTGTTTCAGTCTGCTGGGACTCCACTAGGCAAACTGCCAGCGCTTCTTCTCAAATATAAGGTATAGAGCCAATGCTGATGTCCGTGCAGTCGTATGACAGGCAGCCATAAGAGCGGCTGTGAGGACTGCACTGTCTGTGGTCTGTTTGTTTCCATTCCTGTGAGTGTGCTGGGAGGCAGCCTGCCTGCAGCCTGCCAGTCTGAGAACCCTGGGCAGCCCATTAAGGGACTGAACTGTACTGTGTGTGGAGCTGCCAGGCAGGTGACATCCTCTGTGGTCCCAAAGGCATTCCCCAGCTGTGCTTTTCAGGTTGCCTGTCTAGAGATCTGGTCCGAGGACTTGTCACCTCTCAAGAGAACGTGCTCGGTGGGTGTCTGGCATCATCTCTATAAGACAAGATTGGTGCTTGTGGTTGTCCTGATTTTTCCCTGAAAAATTGCTGTGCCTGTGTGTGTGTGTATTCATTTTTTGCTCCAAGACCAATCTACTTTAACCCCTGAAGATTCTTATGGCTTTGCAGGTTACAGACAAAACCTGATCAACAGTTTGTGTCGTTTACACCATTTGTCCCTTTCCTTCTGTGTTAGTGTTGTTGCTGATGCATTAATACTTGAAGGTGATGTTATCAAATCCTGTTTCATCCAATATATTTGGTACATGATCAGTGCGGGAAAAAACTTCAAATCCTGTGAAACTGTTACCTTTCTAAGATTTATTGCCAATAGGAATAATTAAAATATCTTACTATTCAGTTAAACTTTGACTTGAAGTAATTGCTTGTATGCGTCTCTTATAAGCGCTCAGCCTAATGTGTAGATTCTTCTTAAAGCCCAGTTCCATCTCATTTCATGTCTTATGGGTGCTTTTATTTTACCAAGTCAGGAGAAGCATTTTAATCTTGGACGCTTTGCCACAAGGCAAGGTGTCTCAAGAAAATGTTACCTGTTACACTGCAATAGCAGCCAAAAAAAAAAAGAAAGAATCACTCTGGATCTGTAATAAGCTTTTATTAGCTTGACCTATTTAGTAGTTTTTCTTCCTTTTGTGACAATTTCTGTAATAGAGATTAGGAGAAGCGTCAGTTTATCACCGTGAAAATGATAAAGCAATTACACAGCCCTTCAAGGCATTGTATTTTGAAGTTTTATGTTTAATGCAAGACTTTCTTCTAAGCTTAGACGGGAAGGAATTTCAGAAGCGTTTTGCTAATAATAGTCTGGAGTTTTTCTGTGGAACTTTTCTTGCATTTACTGTTTTTTGTCACAGGATGGCAGCATGAGTAAGACCCTAAGAAGGTGTATTGGTGAGTCCTTTTTGACGTTTTAAGGATCATACGGGGTCAGCTTTGTTGCCCTTCAAAGGAGGGGGCCAGATACACTCTGACTTCCTAAAGCCTGTGACTGTGTGTCCAATGCTTGTGCACTGTTATGTATCTGGATAGTAAATTATAAAGGGATGGTGGTTAAAATTCTCATCTGAAAGATGAAGTTCCCATTTAGATCAGGCTTTTAAAGTATTAACTTAACTTTTACATATTCTTCTTTTATTTTACAAATTAGAATCTAGAGTTTGTTTTGAACATGCTTGTATAGGATTTAGAAATTTCTTTTTGGTTACCAGATTACGAACTTGTGTATTCCACAGAAACATATATCTGAACTGCATCCCTAAACTCCAGGGAAGCTTGGTTGTTCTTAGAACTGTAATCCAAATCCATTTGTTAAATGAGTTATTTGATATTGGTTTAATCAGGTCCTGGGAAAGAGCTCTACTGTTAGATATCCCAATGTCAGGTGCAGTGATTGTATCTCAAAAATATACCACATTTCTGAAAATATATGTGAGCCTGTAAATCTTCCTAGCTGAAAAAGCACGTATTTTTCAGATTGTGGGTCTTGAACATGTACATTAATGTTCTGATTTGTACAAAATTTGCTTGCCACCCACTGCCTTAATACTCAAAAACGTTGATATAAAACGATAGGATATGAATGGAGGGAAGCTGCTGCCTTCTCTTCATGCTGTAATATTTCTAGCTTTTACTTCTATTACTTAAATCTGAGCTCTCCAAGCTTAACAGTCTTATTTTTATCTAAATTGAGTTCTGTGCTGATTTTTGTCCTGCTTAACCATTATATTTGACATGTATAACTGAAGACCCACTCTCAGTACTTCTTCCAGCTCTCAGATAGGAAGAAAAATCTCTGCACTCCGTGGACTGAATTCTTCCCCCTGTTTTCATAGAACTGAATACAAAAGGTCCTAGGTAGCATCTTTTCATGGCAAAAGTGCTATTCCATATAGTGGTTCATGGCTTGGGTACAGAGAGTGGTCTGGGTTCACCTGTGCTATCAGGAAGCAATTTTGGTCTGAAATAAAAACAGCATTTCCCATCACAGCTATTCCTGAGGTTGTATAACTGTGGTAGGTACCGATTAAATAAGTGAGCATTTTCAGTGTTATGTCCAAAACAGGAAAAACAGACTTCTTGTTTCTTCTCCTTTCCTCTGATATTTTTAATCAAAGACGAATGAAGAAAAATCTCCCTTTCTTCTTCTGAGAAGATTGGAGGCATCTTTTAAAAGGAATTTTTTTTCTTCCTTTCTGCTTCAGGATGGGGGCAAAACCTGTTGTTATATTTTTTGAATGGGGTTACTGTAACCAAACCAAATCAATTACGCAGATTTTTGGTATGCAGTATGAAGAATCATCTCTGCTCATTCAATTCTGAATACTTATTAATGCAAAACAACTGTTTTCCTAGCTAGTTATTTAGTAGTATAAGCAGAATGGGAAAGATGGACATATTTTCCTTTTACATAGGAACCAGAGTTGTTATTGGGCGTTGTCAATAGAAGAGGTATTGGTAGGGTACTTCCCATGAGTTTTGTGATATAAGTACTCACATATCACTTAGTGTGATTTGGACTATGTAATCTCTCTTTCCTAGCAGTCTTTCATATCAGATTTGCCCCTGCAGATAATTTTTGCCCTAAACCACTTAGAGTTGTCATATCCTGTTGCATAAAACTGCATCAACCACAAAGCTAACAATGTCTTTGATCAATTCTGTTGTGTTTGTTAGTCATTTTCCTTTGGGGAGTTGCTGGGCTTTTTTGAAAGCATCAAAGAATTCTACAGTAATCTCTAATCCTGCATCAAACCAAGATGCCCCTTCATCCGAGAGGGGCTCTGCATTATCCCTCCAGATGCTGTTGGTGTTGGTTCTGAGTACTGGAGAGTTCATCACACATCAGTGTAGTGCTTTTCTGGTAGTGCTTGGGATCTAAGTAAACTTGCTCTGCCATGTTCCCAGCTGCCAGCAATTTTTAGAGGCTTTAACTGTATCGCTCACTATGCAGATTTACATTTACAAACTCTATTACTTTGTCCATTTTATTCTGTGAGTGGTTTGTGTCCTTCCTATTCATTTTCTGTGTATCAAGTGTTATTTCAGCTCTAATTTGTTTGACATTCTTGCTAGTAGTATATTTGTATTCACAGGAAAACATGTGAACAATTTCATCTATTGATGCTGTACAATGTGCCTATTAGATATACAAGTAGCAGTTGAATATATCCCCTAACCATTGTTAGGCCTCTTCAAATGGTAATGTGCCCACGTTCCTCTGTGAGGCTGATGCAGCATAAGAATGAGTCTGCAATCTTCAAGGACCTGTATGTTGTGCTAGCAGTGACCAGAAATTGAAAGTAATTACTTCCATTACTTATGCAGTGAACAGCAGAGACTGTGTGGTTTCATTATGTTCGTTAGCTTTACTTGTAGATCACAGCCATTAGCAAATCATACCATTGCAGCTCTGTTGGGGAACTCATCCCTTTTCCCATGATGGTATCATGACTAGAAATAGAGTGAAAAAGTATTTGGCCATCCTCCAGACCTTCCTATGTGAAGTAGTGTGGAATCAACCAGAGAGTGAGTTTTAAAATCTCTATTTATTCTATACCAGCCCCTTCACTTAAATGGCTTTCTACAATGCAACTTATTATGCAATGATAAAAATACATACACAAATCTTCTTATTGGCTGCTTTTTTTTTCAGAGCTATTTCTGCGTATTTGGATGAAGTATAAGCATAAGGAGATTTGCTTTCAATAACCCAGGAAAGAGAAATTTTGCTTATTTCGTCCTTTTTGGTAAAGGTTCTAACAGTACTAAGTGGTATTACATAAAGGGATCCCATTGTCAAATAACTAGAAAGCTGTGAAGTCCATGTTCTAAGATCTCTTTGAAGGCAAGAATGGAGAATTACAACTCCTTAACATTTATTTCCTGACCTGAATTTTAGGCAAGTCTGCATCTTTTACAGACCAACTGTATGGAACTGAGTATGTGGGTGTCCTCAGCAGCATCCTAGTGTGCTGCTACCAGAAATATTGCTAAAAAATTGTAATGAAACAAGAAGGAAAATAAGTACCTGCTAGTACTATATATTGTAGTGAATGAGCTGCTTGATTTAAATAGTTCAGATACATCACTGTGCCAAAACAGAATAAGATCAACTTAAGTGGAATGTTAACTTGGCATCTTCTTTTGGCTTGTGCAGCTTCTCACTCTTCAGTGAGAACAGGCATAAATGCATGATTCAGAGTTCTTGAAATGCTTGCCTTGATGGCTTAGTGAAGTCAACTCAGTCCTTGCACAAACAGTTGAAGGCACTTTAAATTTACAAGGCAAAAATCCTTAAGATGTTAAATAAAGATAAAATTTATGGGTGCTTGAATATTGATTTGTCATACTGTTTTGGCTAAAAATAATTAAAATTATTATTGCAGACCACCCAAATATTGCGTTTTTCACATCAGCTGATAACCAACTCAAGCACTGAGTTCTCCAGTTATTTTTTTTCTTAAAGTAGGATGTTGAACTGTAAAGTGGACTTGAGGGAGAGCAGTAGATCTGACAGCATTTGTCTTTTCAACAAAAGGTAACTGAACGTTGTCTTCAACAGGCTGCTCCAGGCAGGTTCTATCTACAAGTATTTTGACTTGTGAATATGTAATTTAAAACATTGCATATGATTCCAAAGAAAATTGACTTTCAACTTGGAGTGCAGCATTCTCATTTCAGTTAATGGAGATGAGTTCTGTAATATCTGTTTTGTAGTTGGCGGTGTCTGAGACACATACTGTTGCTAGTTGGCACAAAGAACAAGACTTTATTCCAGGTTCACAATCAATTAATATTTGAACTTTGGGTAACTAACAGGTTTGTGTTTGCTTTGGCCTGTAGCGCTTGCATCTTTCAGTATGCTGAGGTTTAGTTGTTCTGATGTCCTTGTGTCCTGGATGTTATGTTTTGGGAAGTAGATCCTTCATAAAGAATGAATCTTTAAACACTTAAAATAATTTTGATAACCCTTCCCCCAGTCAAAAGTATTCATGTGAGGAATTCAGCATTGTGTGGTAGTGGGAACTGGATGGGAAAGGGGATGGAGAAGAAAAGAATGGGGTTTTAAAGTCTACTACTGGGGGATGGAAACCACCATAGTATCTCCCCTGCTTTCAGATTCACTGTTGTAAACCAAAGGCTTACTTGCAAATTCTTTATTACATCTAGGCCTGTTATTCTGGCATTCTGACCAGGGACAGTTATTAGATAAAGAGACGTTCAGGGTTCCAGCAGAAAAATCAGAGGCAGACAATTTCAAGGTCAAGTTAACTTGTGGCAGCAATTATTGGATGGCAGAAGTTTGTATAAGAACAGATCTTATGGGAGGTCAAGTCTCTGATCCCCAACCTTTAAGCCCCAAAAGTATCCACTGCGATCCCTTCTCTGCAAACAAAATTCTGTATGAAATAATGAGTGTACGTGTCTCTGCAGTTTCCTGACCCAAGAAACCCTTGTTATTAGCTGAGCATTTATCAGGGTGCATATATGACAAAGTAGAAAGTGGGCATTGCACCTTGCTCCCAGCTGAGGCTGTGACCACATGGTCAATGCTCTTTAAGTGTTCTTGCTGCCGTTTTCCCAAATAGATTTACAAGCCCTAAAGCTGAAATAAAATACAGTTTTTTGCCTTTTTTTTTTTTTTTTTAGTTTTCAGTTAATAAACAATCTCCCTGGAGGACAAAGGAAAATAAAGCTCTGTACCTAGTGGAATTTCTGTTCAGGTTAACCTTAGAAAGGAAACAAAATACCTTAGAAGTGCTACTATGTCTTTTCAGGGGGCAGTAGCTGCTACCAATTAGATTTCCTTTTGATATATAAGTATCTGTCTTCCAGGGTTGCACTGGTTTCTGCACAGCAGTTAAAGATGTCCTGAACATTCTTCCTGAAATACATGAAAAATTTATTTTCTGTTAGAAAATATTTGCATCTGGTTACAAACTGGCAGATAGGGACCATTTGTTCAAAGAGCTATTAATGAAGTGTGAGAAATGTATGCAAATTTCTAATGTATCATTCTCAGCCTGGAGAAGAGGAGACTGAGGGGAGGCCTTATTGTTCTCTGCAGCTACCTGAAAGGCGATTATAGTTCTCTTCTCACTAATAACAAGAGGGAATGGGTTCAAGTTGGGCCAGGGGAGATTCAGATTGGATATTAAGAATTTCTTCACTGGAAGAGTGGTGAAGTATTGGGATGGGCTGCCCAGGGAGGTTGTGGAATTGCTGTCTCTGGGGCAATTCAAAAAACAGGTGGATGTGGCACTTTGGAAGATGGTTTAGAGGTTATGGTGGTGTAGAGCTGTTGATTGGACTTGATGATGGTGAAGGACATTTTTTTTCTGTAATTTTATTAAAGAGATAAATGAATTTAGTTAAATTTAAAAATACAGAATTAAAATATTCTTCACTTACACTTGAAGAATATTTCAAATGGGATGTTCTAGTTCTGTATATACTAGAGTTGCTGAATGCAAATCAATTGTTTAAATTGAGGGCAGATTAAAATCTGCAGAATGTTAATCTTTCTTTCTATGTTCAGCAGCTGATACCAGTACGTCATTTTTATTTGGCCTGTAGCTTGTGTCCAGTGTTGTTTAAGCTTTCACAGTCAGAGTTGGGTGATTTTTGTTGTGTATGAATTGATAGATGAGGGCTTATAGAGGGTGAAAAAGGATGCTTTGGTTTTGTATTGCAAGATAAAAACCACTACAAGGTGGGCTGTTACTGTACAGTGTGGTAGATTGGGATGTGGGATATTTTGTGCAAGTTCCAGTGCTTGCTGTTCCTTCTATACCACGATCCAGACACAATAATGATTTTTACGAATAGTAAATTTCATTCTTTCATCCTGAAAGAAAATGGAGAAGCAGCCTTTTAATGCATTTATGGACTTCAAAGATACTGAAATCAGTAAAAATCATGTGACTTAACTGGGCTTGGCATCAGATTAATAAATTTTGCCAAGCTCAATTTGGTTGATCAAAATACTTGGTTTGAATTACTGAAATAGCATACTCAGCTAGCCAATTAAAAATTAATTAAGGGTGGTAGAGTTAGGTGGTCATTGTGTTACTTAGGCTAGTAGCACTGAATTGCTATCTCTGGATGGATATGGTCCATGCCTGTTAATTACTAGCTAGATGATCTAATGTACAGAAGTGAATGCAAGTTCTGTGCATGAATGTAGTCAGTACTGACAACCTTTTATCCTGAAGGGCAAGACCAAGGTTGAAAAAGTCACTCTTTGGTACCATGTCTGTCTGTGTGTCCTGAGGATCATTGGCCAGTTTCTTTTACCTTGGTCATTCACCCGTATATCCAATGAAGGATTACAGCACTAAGTTGTTAGATTCTATTCTCAATGTCATTAATCTTAAGTGAGTAATTTAACTTATGGTAGGTTATTAGCTATTCACCTTGAAACTCTTGTGAATAAAAATGAAAAGCATCCTGACATTTAGTATTATATATCAAAAATGCAGTGGCTAAATTCAATAGTTGTCACTTAAAACAGAAAGGAGACCATGACAGGAAAAGTATTGCTTTACATCAGCTGTATGCAGTAAATGAAATCATGTACTTTGGTAGCTTGAGTCTTCTCCTCGTATGTGTGTGGTGATGAGAAATAAAATTTAAGATTTGTTTAGCAAGCAGACCCTCCCCATGCCCTCCATTCTCTTTAGTTTATCATAGTGCTGCATATTGGATTCTGGAAACTATAATGCTTACTGAATTCATTGGACTTCTAGGAAAAGAGTTCTTGAGTCTTATGTGTATTGCTTTGTTATGGGTACAGGAGGAATTTAGCATCATCATTATCAACCTTCTAATTTTCTCAGGAAAGAATAAATTAGAATAACGTACACCTGTATGCATGTTGATTCAAAGCATGAGAAGGGCATTCTTATTTCTTAGTGTAGCTGATAAAAATAAACTTTTCTGAAAAAGATAGGCTTTGCATTAAAAGTATTAAAGCCTGTATTTTAAATTATTTTTCCTTTAAATATTTTCAAACTAATTTTTTTGGTTTTTGTTTAGATCCATAAGTTGTATTTTTTTGCAACTAAACTTGGAGTTTTTTCATTTGAAAATCTTGAGTTAGTGGATATTGCTTTTTTCTCTTTTTGCGGTTTAATTTCTGTCAAACTAATGTCTCATAACTCAAATTCATGAGTTCTGATATTCATGATTGTACATGTCTTTCAGGTGTAGGGTATGATGTTTTATTGTACTGGAATAACTTTATAATGGAATAATAACTGGGTTTACAGTCACTCTTTCAATGTGTGACAGAAGTAATGTTTGCTTTGAAGGGTAGGGAGTCTTTTGGTTTGTTTTATGCTTTCTTATTTTGAGGAGGAAATTTGATAAGTACAGAAGAAATAAAGCATGGTGCTTCCCCCTCTCTATTATTTCTCTCTCTCCTTATGGACACGCTCTTGACTACTCCTTGACACTAAAACAGCAAATCTCTTGCTTGGTGTTATGGCAATGACTGCAGTTAGAGGATACCAACCTCAGCTAGAGGGATTTTGTAAAAGTTATTTATTTCAGGTTATTAAATTTTTTCCTTATCTGTCCTGTGGATGTGGGTGCACCAATGTTTGTATAGTACTTTCTGAAAATTGAGGGAGGGTATTTGAAAAGTATGAAGCACAGCTATTCTTAGATTCTCTGCCATAGTCTTAGAAAGGGATTAAACTTAAAAGCAGTCTTAGGATCAGTTCTGAGAAAGTAGCAAAGGGTTTCAGCTCATTTCACATGGTTCAAATGTGGCTTTTCAAATCATTTATATTTGTGAAGCTAGACTTAGCCCTATTTTTCTGCCTTTTGTACTAGCCCTTAAAGTTTTCTTTCACCGTAGATACTGACATACTATTTCATATTTTGGAGTGTACAGAAGGGTCTGTTATCACTAAGCCCCAACTTCTCACAAAATGTTTTTCTCCTGCAAAGCTGTTGTCTCAAATGGATGCTATTCCATTCCCATAAAGTAATTTGTTTTTGTCATGCTTCTGAATACCTTCTGCCCTTTTCCCACTGAAAAGCCTGATTGTGGGGGGTGAGAGGGTGGGACTTGGTTGAAGCGCCCCAAGTTTGCCTGAGAGTTGTTGCTGGACTGCCTTTTGCTGGATTGTCTTCTGTGGGAAAATGCTTCCTTCTGTTAGGGACAGGCAGTGTCTTTGGTGTGCTCCAAGCCTAATACTGTGTACATCAGAGATCAGGGAATGGTTTTAAGTTTTTCTCAGAAAATGTAGTGGGACTGAATTTAGAAAATACTTTATGTAGAATTTTGTGGGAAGAAAATAGATTTTGAAGCACAGGGTTGGGATTTCTAGAGAAACTGCCCCCCATTTAGGTGAGTGTTTTGGGTCCACTGTTAAGTGGTTCCTATTATAAGGAGGGGACACTAATGCTCAAAAAACTTCACCCTTCAGAGTTCATACTTGCTGTGAAGTCAGAGTTCTTAGGGAAAGGGTGCTACAAGACAAAAAGCAGTTTTTGCTTAACAAGTATTGGAGAACCCAAGGAAACTTGACTCTACTCTTGGCATTGAAGAAGGATAGTTGCAAAATATAGGAAATGTAACTTGAAATTGCAGGGTAGAATACAGACTGTTCATTTAGATTATCCTATTGGTCCATGTTCATCACTTGCCAATGGTATTTTATTCTTACTGAAAATACATTTATGTATTTCTAAGGCAGGCCTGTGATACAGTGATTGAGAAGTTGTTATAGCAACTGAAACAATTTAGACATCTGAGGATAACATTATACTAATTAGAGATGAAGCAACCTTTTGTAAGGAACAGATAGCTCTGCCAGGGATAACGGTTATCAAAATATTTCCATGGTTTCAGGACAATTTGCAATGGAAAGAGCTTTTAAGGTACTTTTTTAGTAGGACTTCCCAAAACTTAGTCATGAGCAATTTTCCCCTAAATATATTTTTTTATTCAAAATGTATTTATGCTATCTCATCCTGGTTTTCTTCTGTGTTTTGTGTCAGAAACTGATATAGTTTGCAGTGGTTTTTTAAAGTGAACAACTCTTTCCTAGGGAAAAAGCTTTTCAAAGATTTAATGTTACAAATGTGGAGGATGTTTCCTTCTGCCAACAATCTCAGTATTCTACTTGGTCACCAGGTGGAGTTAAGTCCAGCACAGCTTTAATATTTCATAGGACAAACACTGGTTATTTTGTTTTGCCCTTCTTAAAAGTCACACCAAACAATTTTCCTTTGGAAAGAAAATGTGAGTGTAGGTATATTATTATTTTTTCCCCCTAATTTCTTGGTTGTATGTTGCTATTGTTTCTTTTTAAATTTTAGCATGTAATCCCTGGGGAAAGGTAGGGATGTGTATGTACTTCTGGAACGTTAATAGAGCTTCAAGCAGCACTTACCAAGAGCTACTGCCTGCTTTCAGGCTTTCTCACCTTTTGTTGTATCACCTGTTGAACTGTAGCATGGAGGTACACTGCTGCTCGCAGACATCAGGCATTCTGTGTCTCATCATAATCGGTGTGGATATGGGTTAATTTTTTTCTGTTATCCTTAATTCTTTACTGTCTGTTCTAGAAGCCAGATCCACTCAGATGCTGACCATGTGCAGCGAAAGAATGATGCTTATTTTATGTAATATTCTAAATCCTTTGCCATTTGTTTCTGGATCCAAGATATGCCTCAATAGAAATGGAAATAAGGCCTAGCAACTCAGTTGTAGTGTGGACTGAGTTCCATCAACCGCACAAGTTGGTGAATGAAAAGATGAAAGAATTTCAAATGGGCTTAAAAATATCTCTTCATATTACTTTGGCCCTTCTCCTTTTGGAAATGTCATATTTAAAAATGAAATTGAAACAGTACTCTTCCTTAGGATGGCATGTTTTACAATACTTTGAAATTTGAAAGACTTAAAGCAGACATATTTCTTTCATGAGTTTAAGATTACTACTTAAAGTAATAATTCCTTCAAAGAATCTAGTTAAATAGGATAACATTCACGTGACCAAGAGCAATTTTAAATGTGTGGTTGGTTATATGCCTTATAGTTGGAAAGCAGCATAATATAGAAACTGGGTAATCCACTGGTATATCCTAATATATTCAGTATGACTAGCTCATGTATCTACTACTCCTTGAGACTTATAGATTCCAGGAGCTTGATGAAAGACCAGAATAGTGAAGTGGTACATTAGTTGTGTTCTGCTAAATCACAATGTTTGCTTTATTACCCAGAGTTGATGCTTGTAGGCTTTGTAATAAAAAACATCCCGTTCAAAAAATGACATGGTTGGTCTTGATCTTTGCCTTTTATAAAAGTTCAATGCAGTTAGCTCTCAGATGAAGAAAACTTGTGTCTCTGGGGAAATTGTGTCTTATAAGGGGATATGCTGCTACTAATGTCACAGAGGGAGAATGTGCACTATCTTCTCATGTCTCTTTGGTCCCTCTGTATCCCTTTACTACCTATGAATTTACAGCAAAATAGCAAGTGTGATACAACTGAGACCACAGAATCATGGTGTACACAGGGAAGCCAAAAGTGGCAGAGGGGGCTATAAGAAATGCTGGAACAGAACAGAGAATGAAAAAAATTGTTATGCTACGTTGTTAATCCACATTGGGCTCAAATCTCGGATAAAATATGCAGTGCCGATTTTTCCATCCCAGTAAGCTTGCAGTAGAATGAGAAAAGGTAGAGGCAAATCTCTAATATGATGAGATGAGCAAGACACCTTTGCAAGGTGGAATTCAGACCAGCATACAAAAGAAATGAAAAGGGAGGAACAGGTAGTATGAATGCTGTGTAAGATGACTGATGACAGGAAAGAAGTGATCAAGAAATTTATTCACGGTTTCTCTTACAGAAGAGTTGAACAGCATCATGTGGAATTCAGTTAAAAGCTTTAATATAAAGGAGATGCTATTTTCATTAGACATAATTAATCTGTGTAATTCATTGCCATGGGATATTAGCAATGCCAAAGTATAAATAAGTTCAAAAAGCAATTAGACAAGTGCACAGAGGAAAGGTTTACTAAAGAGTATTAAAAATTAAATAGATGCAGATGTTGGTTTTGTCTTGAAGTTCTTAAATCACGTATTATTGATGCCAAGGAGAATATACTGGGAGAATATTAACACATGTCTTTCATCTTTTTATAGCATGTTGTTTAAGCAGCTGCTGCTGGACCTTGTTTTGGTGAATACTTGGTTCATCCAGTATGCCTATTCTTGCATTCATAAAGAATACCTTGTTTGTTTGTGTTAATTGTCAGTGACAATATAAATCATAGTAGCTTTAGGGCAGTGAGCAATTCAGGTGTAACTTCCTGTGCTGAACAGAAAGAAATCCACAATGCATCTGTGCATCTTTTATTTATGACTTGACTGGTTTGCTTTTCATTATGCGTGTTTTGTGTGCGTTGTAGCTTGTTTAGTGTATGACTTAAGCATCATATTGTAAGTTTTGGCGATGTTCTAGTATAAGTAGTCTTTGATCACTGTACACTTGGCTAGAGGAATGATTTATTTGTGCTGCTTATCTCTGGAACTGTATGTGGCATTTGTAACATGCACAAAAGGAAGAAAATAAAACAGGTATTGCCTTTTTTGCTGTCAACTGTACCAAACTATTTCCTACTGCTAGTTCTTCAAGTAATTTTCCTTGTCGTTGTGGTTTATATTTATGTCACTGAAATTCCTCGATAAAATAATTTGTTAGTGTGACTATTTGGAAAGGTCAATTAAAATTACTTAGCTGCCGAAAAATGGATATCTGAAAAACTGTTTGAAGACAGTATAAAGTGCCTGATTTGACAACAAAACTGGATGTACAATTAGATTTTGATCTCCATCTCCAGGAGCCTCCATCTACAGTGAACTTGCATAGGAAATGTGCACTTGTCAGTTATGTATGCTGAAGCAATGTGAAAGGAATCATGAGATAACATGAGAGAAACCATTCAGACACAGAACTCTTATTTCCCATCCATTCCTGCTATTTATTGCTTGCAATTTTTTTTTTTGCTTGTAAAACAACAAAGAAAATCAGAAATATAAGCTGACATGGTAAATCTTTGATACATAGTCAACATAGATTGCAGTCTGTCGCTCTAAATAGACTACAAAAGTCATGCTATTTTACTTGTTAAATATCAGTAGCTTCTTTATGGTTTTTTCTTTATAGCTAAAATAGCATAGCTGGGTACAGCTAAAATTAATTTTAAAAGAACACTTTACAATAGGTACACCTCTTCCACCTCTTTTACCCTTTGTTTAATGATGAAGAGCAGTAAATCGACTTGAAACTGGGCAGAACAACTGACACTTGCAATACTTACACCATGCTTATTGTGTGAGAAACTAACTGTAGCATCATTAATCAAGCTGTCAGGTACAATGTAAAAGTCCTATATTTATTACATAAAGAGGAACTTCATGAAGAAATGGAATCCCTATGATAAATAGACACTGGACACCAATTATTGTGGTGCTATTAATCATTATAACCATAGTTAACATAGACTAGGGACTGTGAACTTAAACTTCTCTGGGGAAAGTACTGTACATATATTCACATTGATATATACAGTTTTGTGAGCTTTATAATCTTAAACATTCATTTGATGAGATGACAACTAGAAGTGAATGTTGCCAAGTTAACTTAGAAACACTTATAATGGGAAGTATGATGGATGAGAAATTTTCTTGCCATGCGTGTTCTGGGAACACATGCATCACACTGACTTTCACTGTCTCTTGCTGTCTTCCCTGTGAGCATTAACGCTATGTTTTACAGAGATCTCTAGTAGTTATTCTTCAGAGAGTTCCTTGCTTCTGGTATTGGAAAGTTTCTCATTGTAGGAGAATATGAAAAAGGAGATAATTGCAAATTACAAGAATAGTGTTACATGCAAATAATATATGTTTCAACTGATAAGGAAGAGAAGACTTTGCACAGCTATTTGATGCATATAATTTAAATTTCTAACATTGCTTCTTGGTATGGTAGACATCATAACTACTTAGTTTTTCATGTGAGTTCACTGAAAATTTTCTGTAAATAGTTCTGTGACTGATACTTTTTTTTTGGGGCGGGGGGAGGTCTTGCTCATACTCCCTGTAACTCCTGGATCTTTCTGTATGAAATCCAAGTGGTTTAATGAATTTTTTTTGTGAGGGGGGGAAAAACCAAACCAGAACAAAAACAAAACCCAACCCAATCAAACCAAAAAATGGTAGAGGCAGTGGATCTTGGAGTACTTTACTGCTGTGTAGCACCACTGCAGAGCAGTCTGTATTGCTGAAAGGATGTATAACATGAAAAGCGTGTGTTCAGCCTGAGACTGCAAAAAATGATGCACAGGAAAACTGCAGCTTTTTTCAAAATTCTGTTAAATCACTAATGTTTATGGAAAAGAGACTTTCCTCCTGAGTAGGAGCAGGACAAAATGGTTTAGGTTGTGCACCACTGTGAAAGATCTTACTTGAATCATTTAATCTCCAGAATAGTATATATTTTATGGCCATATTAACTTTTGAAAGTCATTCTTTCTGTTAATTCCTGTCTCAGAATTAATTCTTGTTCATTTTGGATATATTAAATATTACAAAAATATAGTTACTTGAATTACTAGTGCCATAAACAAAATACTGAGATTTGAACGCCATTCCTTTAATCTGCTTCATTTTTTTCCAGCATTTTCATAAATAACTCCAAGCTGCAGCAGAAATCTAAAACTCTAGTGGACCCTGATATATACAGGTAGAAGGTGCTCTACCATTCTCTGTTTTAATGCGACTTGAGTAGAAATCCTGTCTGTTGCTTTGCTTATGCTTTTCAAATTATCACTTGAATCCTAAAGGGTTTTTAGGATTTCTTGTCCTTTTTCCAGGCTGCTGAAAGCAAATGCTGCCATCTGAATGTTTCACTGCAGAGAGGAAACAAATCACACGAGGCCACTTTATGAACAATCAACCACGGAACATTCAGTCAGAGCTGAGCAAAGCCCCAGTCAGAATTAATTGCTAAAATTATATAATTACAGCTGCACTGAATGAGACTAGACCACAGCATCTGCTCCAGCCTCAACTGCATTTATTTTTGCTTCTAGGGGAAAAGTGTAAACTAGGATATATTCTTTACTGTGCCATTTTATGAATTGCAAAATAAAATAGTGGTTTATTTAACAGGATATTCTCAAGTGAAAACAATATTTTAAAAACTCTGTGTGGTGATAATGTTACCAAAGGAAGAGAAGAATTATCGCTGATGTTATCACTTAAATCCTGAAGAGTTTTTAGTTTTGGCTTTCTTTTCTGGTGTTAGAGTAAGATTGAGACTACTTTTATGTAATTGTCATAAAAGAAAGCAGAGACTTAAAAATGAAATTTAATATTGGCTTTATGCATGCATGAGAAATGGTAAGTTTAAAGAGCAAGTGAGAGTGAAGTAGAATGCTTTAGAATCTGGAAAGAGAGCATGAAGAAACACTTTATACTACCAGTAGCGAAACCCTGATTTTACGGTTGCTGCGCTTCCATAATCTAAAATGGGATTGTTTTCATGCAATTAAAGTGTATGAAAGACATTATATACTTAAGAACACTGGTATGTAAGTAGGCTGAGCCATCTCTTCTGAGATGTAAATGCTGAATTGAAGATACCGATGTGCTCCGCTCATCGGTTATCCAATGGCTTTGTCTGGAACCATGTTATGGCAGAACTGTCACCCTCTGAAAACTGCCATGGATGGCATATTTAGGATGCTGGTTTTGTAAAAAATTACTTTGCAATACTTAGGTTTCCTGGTTTTGTAAAAAAAAAACACACACCAACAAAATGGCAATAGGAATCAAAGCACTAAAAGTGAGAAAGGAAAAAAACTGCACCTGAGTTTCTCGCTTGTGTGCCCAGTCCTGCTGTCCTACCCATTGGATTTATTTTCAGGCTGTCAAGCAAGAAATAAGGAAATATTTCCTTCTAGCCTAATAGTACCAATCTTAAGAAATCAAAAATTGAGCGAGTCCCCTTAAAAAAAGAGATGAGCTTGAGTACTAGAGACAGCATCAGTACCTAGCACCTACATATTCTACATGTTTGTAATATTGAGGCTGAATAGTTTTAAGGATTTACTCTAAAATAATGAAACTGGTGGATACACATTTAAATTAGAACTAAATTTATATGTAATAACTTCTTTTTCCCAGAAAATGAGCCTTTAGAAAGGCATCAAACAGCTTGAGATTTGCAACAATGAATAAGAAAATTTGGCAGACACTGTTCGGCTATGGAAGCTCTAGGAGCTCTGTGTTACAGCACAGCATTTTGAAAAGCTAATTTACTGTCAAACATTTCAGAAAACTACATCAAACTTCTAATGATTATAAGAGTTCCAAGCTAAAAAGTATCTGTCTTCCTATTTCACAAACATTTTAATCATGAATTGTGTTCCTCAAAATCCTGTCTTTTAGACTAGTGTGTTGCTATAGAATCCTGGTCATTCTCCTTGAAACACTAATATCACTAGTTTAGGGCATGGCTTTTGCACCTAATATATTCTTTAATGCTATGTGGCCTATGATGGAATCAAAGAATGGTTCGGATGGGAAGAGACTTTAAAGATGATATAGTTCCAACCCCCTTGCCACAGTGGGGGTTATTAAATGCTGTCTTCCCTAAAACAGCCAAGCATAAAGTGTGAGGCTCTTTGTATTAAACAAGAAATGCAGCATCAGTTCTCTAATTTCATTTACTTCTCTGTATTGCTAAGAAGGCAGTTTTCTTATATTTCACACATATAATAAGTGTTGACAGAATTTGTCAAAAACTTGTTATTAAATGGGACAAAGAGATAAAATTGGATTTCATAATAAAAAGAGCACTGAAACAATCTCATTTAGAATGTATAGTCTTTTTGCAACGCCAATCTGCAGAGCTGTTTGAATGGTGATGAGTTCTGGTTACATGAACAAGGTATTTTCCTGACTGAATTGTTAATGTGCTTAATTTCCAGCAGCCTTTGCAGATTCGTGGAGGCATATTGTGGGTTATAGCTCTGATCTTATGCATTTCTGATTACATTTTAACAGTTTTGTGTTCCACAACTCATTTTATGTTCAAGCGTTAACTTCTCTCTCCACATTAAGTTGTATAAGACCACGTTTATTTATGAACTGCTTTTGATATATAATGGTTAACACAATTTAAACTGAACTTAGAAAACAATAATTAAGAAACGAATAACCAATAGGTTTAATATAGCCACAGCATTTCTACACATTTCCCTCCCCTCATGTTGTAACAAGCATATCTGCATGCACGTACGTGGCTTGCATGGGAGGGGTAAAATGAGAGGTGATTAGTCCACTACTTACAAGTATTTACCTTCTTATTATTGTTTATTTCCTGTTTTAAAAACCCAGAATATTCCCTGTAGGATGAAAGACCACAGAGTCTCACTATTTTTTCTACTCCTGACTGACTCTCACTGTTTGTATTGCAAGATCATAATCTAAACCAGAATGTAGCGAGCAGCTCACAGAACTGATAAAAGGTGAAGGCAAGTATGTGATAGACTTGAGATCAAACCTTTAGGGCATTTCCATTTTCTTCAGAGTGTTTGTGTGTATCTCTGAGTAATTTGTCGCATCCATGTTCTGTGAAAGAGATCGTAAGGTCATGCTTCAATCCAGTTGTATAGTGCTTTGCAACTCTGGATTAATAAAATAACATATACTCACTGCTTTCTACCTGTAATTTACAGTGAAGTAGTCAAATAACTTTGATATTTTGGTAGGTAGTGAACTTTTTGGGGTCTAAATTCTAATTATGGTATTAATATTTGGTTTTAGGTGGCTGAAGACAGATTGGCGTGTGGTGCTGGATACTCAGGTTGTACAGGGGACAGTAAAGGAGTTAGTTATGGTGCTGCCAGAGAGCTTAGTTTAGAAAAAGGAAGTCCAGAGATGTTATAAATATTGTTTGACCTTTGAATGTCACTTCTGTTTTGAAGATGTATGCTTCTTGCTGAAGGAGGTTAAACAGCTATGAACTACACTTTGGCAATGTGTGGCATGTGTGTGATGCTGAAAAGCAGTGGTGCAATCAATGCCTTGGAGAATTAGGGTGATTAAACAAATGGTGAAATGTTTTTTTCTATCTTCAGAACATAGTCTTACCACTCACAGGTTTTAACATGCTATTTATTTTTTTCTCAAATGTTTTCTTTTGCTATTGCCTTGTGTGTTTAACTGCATTCTCAGCTATTTAATAGTGTCTTCATCTCTCTTTAATGTAGTTTACATAAATTAATATTTTTAGGATTTGTATTTTGAATCTATTGGCATTGTTATGTTTACTTTTTATTATAAGTTGATATTTAAATAATAAAGGTTTTCAGAATAGTAAAACAGGTGTATTATTTTAAAATTGCATAATATTATGTGAGTTCAATCAAAACTGTGTTTTAGAGTTGCAATTATTTTCAAAGTATTTTTTACTAAAAATTTAATCTAGAGAAACCAGTATTTTCCCTAAAAAGGGGAAAAAGAATCTTAGAAATACGGTGAGGAATTTTGGGTTTGAGTTTAGTCCTTTAAGATGTATTTTATAATATCTGTATAGTTTAATCCTGATATGGGCCATATTATTATAGGTGACTTGTGGGCACAGTCCGACTTTTCTTTGGTTTAGATTATCTTTTAGCTAAGTTTTCCCTGTATAGTAACTACCATATAAGTACTGGTGATCACCCCGGCAGAGACAATTTCAGAAGTATGTTCCTGTTGAAGGGAAGATACAAATAGGTAGAAAGTGCCTGGCATTTGGAGAAAGCAGCTGCTGTGTATGGATTAGCTGTTAAGTAATTTGATGGTTTATATACTGTGGAGGGGAAAAAACCCCATCCCAAATTCTTTAAAGACTCCAGTTCTAAATCTGCTCATCTACTTGCCCTCCTAAAGATTTGAAGGAGGATCAGAGCTCCTTCAAGTCTTTGTATCTCTCTGTGCAGGCATACAGGTGGTCATTTTAGGCTTATTTTTTTGTGTATGAAGGTACAAAAGATATTTTAGAAACATCGTGTAGTGTTGCATGAATAGGTGTCCTCTTCGTGTGATAAGGCATAAAAGTTGGTTGTAGTACAATGTTAAGAATCTAAAAAAAACCCCTGTAATTATAAAACTATAAAGTGAGCTGCCTACCATGGCTTTCAAAGATTTTAGCATCCATTTATTTATTAGCTTGGTCTTACTGACAGAATGCCATGGCAGTGGAAAGACTATTAGCAAAAGGACCCTCTAATCACCAATTCCTTTATGGTCTGTTTAGACGTCAGAATAGTTGGCCTCTGTCTTTCAGGTTGAGAATATGTCAATAGCTCAGAGATATCAGCAGTCTACAGCATGAAGTTTTCATGGACATGCTTATTTAGCACCTGACACTTATCCTGATAGTATAATTTTCTGTTGTTAGGTTCCTACTATGTTTTTCCTTAATGGATTATGAAATTAAGTTTTATCTGGACTCGACAGTAGGCATTTCCAGTGTGAAAATGATTCCTTCTATGATCAGGCTGAAGCTGAAGATAGATCTTAGTTTGACTTCATAAAATACCTATTAGATATTGTAATAACTTAAGTGTTTGCAGTTTCTATTGGATTCCCACATAGTAGCTTCTGAAAAACTGTATGTATCTATTACAGGAAGTATTTTCTGCACAGTTAATATTTAGTAGTTGAGCTCCTTACAGAGCTTCTCAATCAGCATTGACAATTAAAGGGAAATTAAGTAAGGGATATGAAACTGCTGGCAGCTGACTAAGATTGTAGTGCTGGTTGAGATTCATGACTGGAAGATATTTTGATGGAAGCATTGTTATGGTATTATGTTTGATTAAATTATATAGTGTCATCCAAACTGTATTGCTGCTGATATGCCTGTAAATTACCTTTATGTTTTCTGCTGTTAAGAGTTTTGGAGCATGCATATCTCAAACTTACTATTTATATGTTTCGATCTGTTCTCGAGGGCCTCCTCTTTCATGAGCGTGCATCTCTCCCCACATGATGTTTAATGCAGGTGTGATCCCAGACAGCGTGTAAAAGGCTCATCTAATTTGCTCTATTTCTTCGATCTGTGATTTCTTGGTGACCTGGCGACTCCAGTAAGCCAAGTGTAATGAGAATTTCTTTTCAATTAAAACAGTGGTTTTTCCTGTTGGTTGGAAGCTTCATTCAACACTTCTGGCTGCTATTACATGCCAATGTTTTGATGTTTAACCTAGGTTGAATTCAGTTCCCATTGATCTGGTGTGAGCCCACTGGAGACACTGGCTTTGGTACTACAAGTCTTTACTACTATGATGTCAAAAAGACAATTTACAATGCTAATGTTGAGCAGCAGACAAAACAAGGATGGGGACTGTAAGGATAACTAGCAGGCCATCTTTTTTCATGTATCCTTTCTGTAATTCAAACAGGCTTTATAATAAAGGCCTTCTCTATCCTGCTGAGCTGTCATTGAGGCTTTGCCTTCTATCAAGCTGCTGATGTGTTTCATCAGGTGGTGAGCTGAGCAGTACTCTGGTGCTCTGTTCTTTGCAGTCTGAGTCATGTTAACATGACTTTTTTTCCACCTAAGCTCTGAAGAAACAGACACAGTTGGAAAACAAATGTATTCTGCTTTTTCCTGCTCTCTCTATCTATATGAATAGAAAAGAAGTTGTTATTTTGCTAACTTGTACTGGCTTTTAAAGCTAATTTCTGATGTGAAAGAAATAACAGTTCTTGAAATATTTCTACACTTACTATTTTCTGGAATGTCTTTTTATGTAACCCCTGATCATAGGCTGGCTCATTTCACAGGAGATACATGAAGTGCTACTATTCCAAAAATGAGTCTCAACAAAAGGATCATGCAAGAATAGATGCTTTAATTAAAGTGAAACATTCTAGTACTTACAGCTAAAAACCTTTCTTTAAATGATGGAATAAGCCTAGGAAGTCTGTGGACAAATAAGTTTTACACATGCATGAGGAATAAAGGTAATATAAACAAATTAGCGTAAATGTACTTGCAAAATACAAAAAATCCTGCTGAAGGTACTCCATCTCAGGCTTAATGTAGGCTTCTTGGAGAGCTCAAGGATAGCACTTGTTAAGGTGCGTGAAAATTTGAGAACATCACTTAATTTAGCTGCATAGTGTCCTTGATTTATGTGAGAATCTATGCTCTTGATTCCACTTGAGTCATTCATATAAAGCTTTTTACTTGAATACATGGTTTCCAGAATCTGAGAATTATATTACAAAATTCTGGGCATGTACAGCACTAAAGTTATCAAGAAGTGCCCAGAGTTTTGGAAGATTCTGCTTATGTTATTTTGAGTATCTGTTACATGCATTGCAAGAAGTTGAAAAAAAAAATACCAGGGGAATGAAGGTTTAACAGAAGGGTAATCCTTATTTTATGTGCAGATTTTTTTATATCCTGTGCTCTGTAATCTTACAAACTAAAGATGTGCCTGATGAATTTGCGTGTAGTTGCATTGGAGTATCCCTTAAGTCTGGGGAGGCATGTCTGTGATAAATACAAATTCTCTGTTGTGTAAAAATGTTTAAGTTCCAGTTAGCAAACTGCAAGTTTAACAGGCAAAACCAGGAAATAATTGAAAACTAAAAGGAAAAACCTTAAGCCCTGGTTTTGTTGGTGTTCATGCAACCCTGTGTTAGGAGTTGAGAAGGAAGGAGCTGGGACAGTGGGGCTCTAAGCCAGCCAAGGAACCAAAGCACCCTGGGTTTGGAGGACCCTAGAACTCACTTTTCTGTTGTGCCAAGGTAGCTGCAGTGGTTTTAGTGTAATGGTGGGTGATTTCTTGAAAATGCTAGCAAAGACAAGGCTTTTGAGATGTTAATTTGCTCTTATGCAAATTAACCTGTCAGTGGCACAGTGAATGTGGAAGACCCAACTCTTTTCCTAGAGTGGTTCCTATGGTTTCTGAGGTATGCTTTGTCAATTTGGAAGCTATGAATATTTATGATATACAAAAAAAACCTCATCTGTGTTGCAGTTTCTATAATTTTTATTTAATTTTACATTAAAAGATGTCATTTCTATCCATTGCGTAGGTAAATGGCTTCATCAGCAATCATTTTATGCATGCAAGAGCTGGCCTGATTTACAGAACGCTAAACACAGATGGGTTTGTTCCTAATGCTCTCTAGTAGTTACTGTAGGAAACAGTGCACAGTATATGCCTAATACATTATTTACTGAAGATAAATGCCAGACATGATTATGGTAAATTAGACCTCTTGAATTATTTATGAGAGTCAGTGCTAAATGTTTTTCTCCTCCTTGTGTTACTATAAAAACTGTTATATAATTGTTGGTAAACACTTTTTTTGTTAATTATTCAAGATACAGGAAATAAAATGTTTGGTTAAGTGAATCTCACTTAGAGCCATCTGGGTTTTGTTGGGGTTTTTAAAAATGTGTTTCAACATTTATCTCTGCTTTCTGAGGTAAAAAATCAGTGCGTTTCGAGGTAATATTCCTTTTAGTCCTGTCATCACCTAGATGGAGAAGCAGAGAAACTGAAAAGCAAAGCACTGTATGGAAATGCTTTGAAAAAGATCAATCATGCTTCACTTATTTCTAATGTTTCCATAATATGAGTGGAAATGCTGTCATGTATGTATGGCTATTCTTCATTGAGTGGGTTTATGGCTGAAGTTTTGTGCTTTAGTTTGTGCTTGACTTGCACAACTGTTTCCCTCATTTTCATTGGAATACCCATGTTTTGGAGGGAATTGGGTCTGTACAGTACTGGTGTAACAGTTGCATGTTCTAGTCTCTAGCTGCTTCATTGGTTTCTAGTAAAATACCAAATAAAACTTCTGATCCTGAATTAAGTATTCTATGCAAGGTATTCCTCCCCCAGCCATTTTAGTGTTTATGGTTTTTTTTTTCTTTTTCTAATTATATTTTGAAATTGAAATTCTAAGATGCCACCACTCCCAAAGGCCAAATGAACATAATCTATTTGATGGCAGACTGGCTTTTGGCAGCAAGGCACATGCTGACAGTGTGGGCATATACCACTTTTGTCAGTTTTCATTTAGCATGCAAAATATATTTCCCATGCTGTGAGAGTATTTCTGCACCAGTTTTAAAGCTAGGCTAGCAATTATCTGTTAAAGTCTTGGTCTGCATTTCTCATGGAGAGCACGCCCACTTATTTATTCAAACTGAAGCATCTTTAAAGCTGTACATAACCCTCCGTATTTATTTTGGTACGCTTCCCATATTACTCTTTTTCACCCACTTGGGATGGCAAAATGCACTTGTTTGTAGTTGTTTGGGTATTTCATTTGAATCTGCTGTAAAACATTGCAGTACTGACATGTGGAGATGACATGTGGCTTTTGGAGAATTAATTCCAGGAACATTCTCTCCGTGCTCAGTTGAACAAGGCATTTTGTCAAGCGCACAGAGAGGTGTGAACGGAGAGTTGCTGTAAGCATATTCAAGACTATTCTGAGTATTTGCTCTGTTCAGGTTTGCTGTTTTCTGAGTGATGGCTAGAAGGAAAAAGTAAAAAGTTTATTTGGTGGAAGGTAGAAAAAGTTTGGTTAGGAAGTTTTAGGGATACTGCACTTCTGCTATTGGATATCTGTACTCAGTCTTTCTTCCCAAATTAAGAATCAGGCAACTTATGAGCTAGGCTGTTTTGGAAAGCTACTATTTCTTTCCTTTAGTTGATTAACTCTGCCTTCCCCCCCTCCCACCCTGCCCGACATTTTGGATTCAGTGAGAAAAAGCAAATGTTTGAAACCCCTTTAGTTTTGAAAACCCTTTTCCTGCCAAGTATTTTTGGAGGTGTTTCTTTTTTCCTAAAAAAGTGTTTTCTATTTAAAAAGTGTTATAAGAACTGGTGCTTTTTCTGGGAAGTTTTTTCCTTCTTTTCTATAAATGTGAAGATAAAGTTCCCATCCAGATCTAAGCTATATGCTTATTTTGGGAAAAAATTTTGTAAATAAAGTTAATATATACATTTTATTCAATTAAAGGGGTAGTGGGCTAAATGCTCACTACTGAAATCTGCGAAGATAAATGGGAAAGAACAGCTTTAATTTAAAATAATTCAGTTTTAAGATAAATTCCTACATAGGTTTGAAGTCTGTGTGTTGTTTTACCCATTACTTGGATAAGTTAAATGTAGCAGCCATAGCGTGGTTTGGTGTGTGATGCTGTAATTCCTGTATGCACGCTTCTTCAGGCAGCGGTGTCCTGAGATGAGAGCAGCTAGTTGAATACATGCTGAGCAATGATTTATGTTTCTCCTCTACCCATTTACTGAAAGAATGAGAACAGATAATGACTTGTCTGTGTATATTCACATCTCTTGACCTATTAAATTTTTTTTCATTCCCTGTGATCTTTTCATAAATGGAGGAACTTGACTAGCTTGAATTTCAGATGTGATTAAAAAGAATAGTTATGAAACCTGAGCTAATGTACAATAGGGAACAAAATACCTGCCTGGCTGTAGAAAGCATTTCATATCGATCCTGAAAAGCAAATTCAGCCAGCCAGGGTTAAAAGTTAGTGCTAGGAAGTTGGTAATTAGTATAAAAATGAGTATACTGTGATGGATAGTATGCTGGATTCCGGTTTCACATGTTGTGCTGGCCTATATATCATCACTTGTTTAGGTATCAAAGTAAAAAGACATAGTGCCAGTCATTAGTTTGTACAGCACTGGATTAAAGCCCAGTTTTGGAGCCTGATTACAAAGGAAAGAAGGGGAGCGGTGCTTTAGCAGACACTAGTTACCTTTTCCCTAACTAGTCACTCATTCTATTAATGCAAGTTCTCAAGTTTTTTCCAAAGTATGTGTAATTTGGTGAGGGGGGGAAGTAGCGAAGTAAGTGTTAGCTTTACAAATCTTTGAAGACCTTTAGAGTAGGTGTATTAAAAACGTTGCTGTTTTATTAAAAAAAAGCCTTAGAATAGCATTGCCTCAAGTGTCTCTGAATTTCCTGTCCGATGTGCTTAATTTACTGGGTAAAATACAAAAAAGGGGTGCTTGCTTTTCTCAGCTTGTGTCCTTTTCCTTTGGAAATTGTAACAAGATGTTTTCATGCATACTGATCAGTAAAAGTCACTGTGGTAATAATTTCATTAATAGTTTCATAAAAGCTGTGAATTCAAATTATTTCCAGATCTTTATTCTTCAGTTAACAGCAGAAAAAAAAAAAATCTATTGTAAATTAAATATTCTGACCAAAAGTTGGTATTTCTATCCATATGGTATTTTAAGGCAATTGATTACATTTCACCCTTGCTTATTAGAATTTCTTTTGTCAAGCAAACTGTTTTAGGAAGTGTCCCAATTTACTCTGTTTAAATTTTAATCCTGTGATTTTTGTCTCCCCTTTGAGTTCTACCAAATAATTAACTATGGCTCCTCTGTTTTCTCCTAATCCAGTGGCAGCCTGCAGTTTTCTGATAAACAATTAGTGTAATGATTTATCTAGAGGGAAAACTAAAATGTTTAAAAGTACCTTATCTGGGAAATTATTTTAAAACTAAACGGTGAAGTAATGGACTCGGGGGCAGTGATTCAAATCAGCACCAAGTAATAATTCCAGTAAGGTTTGTAAACTAAACAACCATCGATATTTACAGGTTCAGACAAATGGTGATTTATTGTGCATGGTTAATTTGTGCTTCAACAGAGGCCAGTTGCACAGACAAAAAGTAACTGCGTGTGCTGTCTGAGACAAATGAGATTTTTGTAGCTGAAAGTAACAGCCATGTCTGCAGGAGGTGTGATAGCTTCAGTCTCTTGCTTTACTTTAAAAACAACCCCAAAAATAACAAAAACCACCATGCACAGAAAACAAACAGAAACCAAAACAGAAGCCAGCCAATAAATCAAGAAACCCTCCCCAAGCTCAGGAACAGCCCGGTGTGAGACACTGAGGATTGGGTGGGAGATGCTGACTACGCTCAACTTTTCATCTCCTTAAAAAGATGTTGAAGTGACCAGCATGATGTGTGTTTGGAAATACGCATATTAATGGATAGTAACACACATACACCTATTGTGTGGAAAAAAAATCATCATAGCTTTGTGGTATACTCTTCACTCTGTATTAAAGTTTATGCTTACCACAAAGGGTTAACTTCTCTCTACCCCCCCACCCCCAAGAGTACATCAATAATGCATTTACAATTCCTTACTGGTAATTTTATCACTGGTAGCAGTTTACTGTGCTTTAATGGAAGTGTTGATAAGAGTCTGTCTGGAGACGATAACAGCCTTTTCCCTCTTCTGTTCCCGTGGCCATAATCAGAGATGTGTTTGTTTACTCTGGTTGCTCGTGGAGTCGCAGCTGAATTAAGGAGATGGCTGTGACATGCTCCTGCAGTGGGTCTCACCTGCATCCCGAGTATAGCTGCACTTTAACCAACTCCCATATTCCCTCTGTCCTGCTGAAATAAGGAAATAAGACTTAGTTCTCTGCTCTCTGAATCTCATTGGGGGAGGTGGAGAGAGAGGATGGTGTTAGAAGCATCCTGTTGTAGCAGTGCTAGAAGAGACACAATTAGGAGAGGAATGGGGCTAGGTATTTAACTTTTAAAAACAAAACTTTTCCAAAGGGGTTTCACCTACAAAGCATTATAAAGCTAATGTTATGAAAAAAAGCTACATTATTTGGCAGTATATTTAATTCCCTCCTAACATTGTGATTTACACCTGTGTTAGGAGACTGGCACAGCCAGGTACTCTGTGGTGTCACCTGAAGGGCAAGTAGCTTCTCCTGGTCTCCAGGCATGGGTGGTTGTGAAGGTGAATGGTGAAGGCTGCGGGAAGCATGGGCAGCCTCTGGCTCTTTGTTTCCCTGGTGCTCCATTCCAAAGAAAGGAATGAGCTCCCTACTTCACTGTAAGTCCATGTGACTAAACCCCTTCTTTGGCTGTTGGGATCTTTTACTAGAAAACAAATGTCCTGCTCCTGCCTTTGCTGTGTTTAGTAGAACAGGTATTTAAGCAGGAGATGAGCTAGACACTGAGTTCGGACTCCGAGTACTGACTGTACACTCCCTTCTGCAATTGTTCCTGGGGGGTGAGTGTGTGGGAGAAATGTTCTGAACTGTTTTATTACTTTGAATGCTTAATGCCTCAACTTTTTAAACAAGTGCTACTGGTTAGTTGACACTGACAAGTACTGAATTTTCCAGAACTATCTGTTATCAATTCAGGCAAAAGTTTGTAACTAGCATCAAATAACATAACCTGGTTCTTGTGAAAGCCATCTTCACTGTGCTCTATGCAGGTGACCAAAGGTTGGATATTGAGAAGCTTTATAATGACAAGTACCTATTCCCAGATTGAGTGTTGATACTGCACATAAAGATGCTCCTACGACACCCAGCAACAAAGTTTCTTGATTTCAATAGCTTCATTATGAAGAGAACCATGTGTGTTTTCTGCATATTTTATAAACTGAAGAAACTTGTGTTCAGCATCAGTACTGCTAGAAAAACAGAAAGCTTAAAATTTTTACATAATTTTGAATCTTTTTCTAACTTGCATCTGTCCAATTAGTTGGTGGATTTTAATTTGAAACATTATTATAGTGGAGAATGATCAACAATGTTTGTAATTGCTTTTGGCAATTATGTTTTAGAATAATTCCAATATTTTACATTTTTTAAATGCAGGTTTTTAAGATCTGGGGCTATATTTCTCCTGTTACATGCGGTTCTGATTGTAGTGAAATATCTGAATGAATGTGGACAAATAACCCCTTCTGAGTAAGCAGAAAAGCATAGCAGGCTTCCGCTTTCTCTCACAGAATGCAGACTACAGTCTACTTTCTCAAAATTACTTTTAATTCTTCATTGGAATAGATCTATAGATAATAGAGAAATTCTAAAGGAGATAATTGCTATTATGGACACTGGAATATTATAATGAAATGGACAGGCAAAAGACTGAGTTGCTTGCAGGCACTGCCTGATTTAACTGGGATTGCTAAATGTTTACTGTGCCCCCCACCCCTTGGCTTTTCATAGAGCCTGGAGCTCCTGCAAGATGATAGAGAAGAGGTGGGGTAACACCTAATATCCCCTGTGCAACTAGATGATTTACAGCCTATATTAAAATCCTGAGCTGTAAACTGTGGTGTAGAAGAGTATTTAAATGTCTGGTCCAGCATCCCTTTAGTGGAACTGAGTGGACAGCTGGTAGCAAGAATTACTTCGATCCTCTGTATTCTTTACAGCTTTGTTTGTGATGTCAATCTGAATTTATGGTGTGTTTGGGTGGTAGTATGGAGGCACTGCACTGTCTGTTTAAGGTTGTTCTCTTGCAGAGACCTGAAACCTGGTGGAGCTGAGCACAGCCTGGCTTTAACTGCACCAAGTCAGCATTTCCTGACTGTCATCTTTTAGCTGCTTTCCCTGTGTTTCATAGGGTGACAAAGCTTGCCTGAATTTTTAAGGCCAGAATTGTTTTTGGCTGTACCAGAATATAAAGTGTATGTTAATGAAATACTTGCATATATGTTGAGTAACTACTTTTAGTGTCTAGAGTCCTAGTATAAGCAAATCTATAGATGTATTCTGAATCATTCCTGCTTCAAGTACGAGGAAAATTGGGACTGCTATGTAAATTCTGTTCCATGAACAGTCACAGAGATGCGCAATTTCCTGAACGTAAACCCTTCCTTTGGTCCCAGCAGAAATGTTTAAAGGGTTAGTGACTAAACTGCTTAAGAGCTAACTGATGTAACTGAGAGGCTGCAGTCACCATAAAGCACTATCTTTGGTCCTTGGAAAGCTGGTGCAAGTATTATCCCCTCTCGAAAGTATCTCTATTCTGTGACTCCTAACCAAGTGCAATGTGGAATATCGATGAAATGAACCTATTACAGAATAGCTGTTACCCTTAGTTAATAGTGCACTGTATTTCCTATGTAAATACAGAAATACAAAAAGTAGAAAAAGAAAACCCAGTATATAGACCAGATCTTGTTAGAAAGCTCCATCTCAGAGTTGTTAGCTTTCCCCAGGATGCTCAGTTTTAGCAACTGATCGGGGGGGGCCCCTTGTGTGAAATTTGCTCTACTTGAAGTTACAGTATAGTGCCAGGCAGAACCCAGCCCCGTGCCTTTGCTGGTAGGTACTCCTGTATCTTTAACATTAGACAGCTCTTGGATGTGTGATTGCGGAACAGTTTGAAACCTGCAGAAAGCAGCTGCTGGTGATAACACATTAACTGCATGGAGGCTTGTAGGACAGTAGGGTGGACGAGATATGCCATAAAGTCCATGTAATATGTATGTTCACAATGAAATGCAGCCATCATTTTAACTTAGCTTTTTGCTAAAACATTATCAATGTAATGGAATGGTACCATATGAAGAATTTTTAAATTATGCTTGATATTTTTAGCAGTGTGCAGTGTTTCCCTTAATCCATTTTAATAGGATTTACAATCCTTTTTTTTGATCAGAAGCTTCAAGCTTTTCTGAACCTTCACTAAAGCTACAGTTGTAGTAAAGCCAAAATGGGTTGTGTGAATTTGCCTCACGGTCTCTTGATGCATTTTATGTATTTTTCCTACCAAGGGAAATACCCTGATATACTTCTTGTATGGATCATGCTGTTTGCAAATAAGTGGTCTTCTGTAATGGTTTATAGTTAACTAATTTTCTATATGTTTGTCTTATTTTGTTAGAGAGTGTTTTGTTTAAGATAACTTTTTTGAGATTCGTCAGTATATTAAAACCCATTTCCAGGGCTAAAAGTCAAAACTGGTTCTTGTTCAGAGCATTTTACATTGAGTCTCACACGTAATGAAGTGGTGCCTCACAACAGGATATGCTGCTTTTGCCAAATGTTTTCTTGAACAATTAGTTTTATTTTCTTCACAATCAGGCTTGAGCACGCAGTCCCCTTTCAACCACGCTGACTGGACCACATCCAGGCTCCTCCCATCAGTCAAACAGGATGTGATTTGACCAGTTCAGAAATCAGGCATGATGAACAGGTTTGATCACAGTACATAAGCAGCGTAGGTGTATTGGTGAAAATGTGCTCTCCATAGGATGTAACAGCACCTAAACCCCTAGTTATGTAACTTGTCCACAATGTGCTCCTTCTTACAAAGTTTGCTTTTCAAAAAAAATAATTCTTAAAACAGCTATTTGAAAAACCCAACCAGAACCAGATTGAAAAATTTCCTATTACAATTATGAAGAGAAATCGGATAATTGATCCATGGAAAAAATCAAAAATTACTATTGTGTGAAAATTCATATATTTGAGTGCATGAATTCTACTTTTTATTTCAGGCAGATTAAAAAAGTTACTTTAATGTTTATGTGCAATGGGCAGGAAAAATAGTCTATCAAAAGCTCTGCTTATCTCAATAGGGAGAGGGAGTTCTGGAAAAATCCTTCTGGAGTCTTGCATCTGTCCCTGCAGAAGCTTGGGAAGAAATCAAGTGTTGCATCCTCCTAAGAGGCTCAGTTAAGCTATCAGGCCTGGGATAGTGCAAATACCCTGAAACTGTCCAGCTTTGAAGTCCAACTGCTTATATCCTGTCACATGGTGCTAGCAACATCTCACCTGTTTCAAGTTGCTGGAGTTACATCAAGCATGGTTTGGTTTGTAAGCCTGCCCAGTGTGGTGTGTCTTATTGGGACTGGTTAAGCTAATGGTAAGGAGTAGTTGGAGGTGAGACACTGAAGAGCACAGACCCTGGACTCCAGAGGTAAACTGTGGGTGGCCAGCTTTCCTGGCTGGTGGTTTTGAGGAGAATGTTTGCAATGTTGCTGTGTTAGAGGAGGAGAGGAGAGATGTGACATATTCTGGTGCTTGGAGAAAGCATCAAGGAGTGGTCAGCAAGGATATCAGTTTGTTTGACTCTGTGTTCGAAGAGAGGGCTTCACATCACCTTTGCTCACAAAGATTATATTTAAGATACCTGGCTTGACCTGATTTTCCCATGTGGGAAAAATAATTCTTTTCCTGAAATGTTGGGCAGGTGTCTTGTGTCCTGTACAAATGAAGGGCCACCTTAGCCTAAAAGGCAAGAGTGCTGTGGAGAGCTTCGCACAGGGAATGCTGGAGGTATGTTTAGAATCTGGAATAATGTTCTCTTTGGGAACTGCTTTTTTCTACTTTTATCTCCCTAAATGTTTTTACCTTGTTCTAACAAAGATAAGTACAAATTGCACTGCAACCAAGCTTTCATTATTAGCTGATTAATGTCTTTGATAGGTTTTTGTTATGAAGTCTAAGTTGCTTCCTGATAACTTCAGAACAGCAAGAGCAGAGAATTTCTTTCTGTTTCCTCTGAAATGCCCTAGCTAGCAGAGACAGAAGCTCTGGAACAGCAGCAGAGCAAGAAAAGGATATGGTAATTACAGTGGTGGTGGTTTTTAAAACTATTTTCTGCTATTATTATCTGCGTATCCTTGGGCCCAAAAAGCACTGAGATGAATGTCATTAAAGACAGTGTATTCCCAGCTGTGCCAAGAACAATATTCTAGAAATTCTTGCCGCGCATTTGGAAGAAGTGTTTCAACTGATACCATGTCTTTTTACAGAAAGGATGAACCAGAGAAGTGGTGGGGAAAATACTTCATTTACTTCGTAAACTGAGACGAATGCATATTTTCCCAAGAATCTTGTAATAAATGCAAGATTATTACAATAATTCAGATAGAAAAGGTTTTTGTGTCTAATCTGAAACAGGGCTCAAGTCTATCCCTCTCACCTTACTTATCCCTCTTAGGGGAAAAGGAAGTAGGTTATTGCTGGGAGTGGGTCTTGGAATCTGAGATCTGCCAAGTGCAATCTTGTATTTCAGATCACAGCTGTAACTCCAAAATTTGCTGTAGCCTCTGTCACATTCACTAACAGGCTCTTGTCACATCAGCACTGTGTATGCTAGATACTTTAGTTTAAGCTGTGAGTTCCATGGTTGCCAGGAACGTACAAATTAATTTTATTGCAGATTGAGACAATTTCAGTCACAGTGTATTGTGATGGTGCTTTAAAATGTCCTTCTGACTGTAGGAAAGGGTGAATGTCTGGCATCATTAAGCATGTGTTAGTTGAGAATAGCCTGTGTGAGGGAATAACCTGGCATCATATTGTCCCAATAGACTTCTCTTTTTGCAAAGAAAGGAGTTCTAGATTATTGCTGCACTCAAATTTCTAGGTTTCACATTTATAATAATGCATATCAATTAATTTTTAACGTGCAATTTATCCACTCTGTAGAGTTTTATAACCGAATGATTTAATTTGCTATCTTCTTTAAAAATCATAAATTGGATAATTGCTGAATATAAAAGTGTTGGATTGGATAAACTTGGTTTAAAAGGTCTGTCTCTTTCATCCTGCCCATGATTACTGGGAAGTGCTTAAAAGCAGGAAAAGGTAAGCTCCAAAAACCCCCAAATTCTGAAACAATAGAATTGCAATCAGCAAACTGCCCATCCCCACCCCCATTCCCGAGCCAGAATAAGCCTGCATAAATGGGATTGTGTGATTCTATTGGGAAGGCAATTAATCCCCGGAGAGAGATATCTATTAATATGCAAATGAAGTTCATGACATGGTCAGCATATTTTAAAGGGCTGTGTGTCGTGAGCAGACACTTCTACCCAAACAAAGCAATTTTCAAGAATTTGCAGGAAAATGAAGTTCTGAGCAAAGGAGTCCTATTGAGTAGATGATACTTTTGGCTGTAGCCATTCACTGCTTTTTTTCAGAGGGCCAGCTGTAGCCATGTAAGCAGTAAAGCAGCCTGCTCGTCCCGGTGCGGGTGCTGTCAGCCTGATAGAACTGCTTCCCCTGGATGTTCCGGCACCAAGGCATTGAATCTTAAACGCTTTCTCCATGTGGCATTTCTCTGTCTTGCAGAGCCAGAGAACTGTTAAGAAAGAGGCACAGACCATGCACTTTTTTTTAAGGGCTGGTGCATTTCTAGTTAGCTGTGGGATGGAGGTGTGCTGGTGCATCTGGGTGGAGGTGGTCGAGGTGTGTGCAGTCCATGTGAGAGGCAGTGCAGGCAGGTAGGATGGGCAGCTCCTGAGAGTTTCAGCTGGCATTGGCACTGCCTCGTCCCTCTGCTCTTTTCTGTCTTCTCTTTGCTTGCCTCTGCATTATCTCTTCTGGATGATTCTAGCCTAAGCCACCCACTCTTTAACAGCCCTTGTTTTGCTCCATTCCCAATGACTCCTAGGCAGAATGCCTTTCCTCTGCATCCCACATCCTGCCCCTTGCTTTTATCTGGTGATCGGAGGTAAACACCCCTCCTTCTCCTCCAAAGATGTGAGCAAGAACAGCAGCATTAACTACCTCAAATCTGATTCCCTGAACTCTCAATAATGCTCGTGTTCCCAAGTCAGCAGGTGTGCTCTGAAATCACTAAGATGTTCTTAATGCTTTTATCTAGATTGTTATGATGGGACTCTGACATGTATTCTGATAGGTTAATCTTCCTCTTGTGAATTTCACTAAAGGATTTGTAAGCTAAAGAAGCACGGCCTCCTCTTAGCAAGAGGTTGAGTGGAGGCACTGCTACCTCTTGACCTGCTTACCCCATCACTTTCTAAAAAGGAGTCATCTCCTTTCGCCTTCCCAGCCTCTCTTCTATCTGCTAGCAGGTTACACCAGGCTTAGTTGTTTCTGCAAATGAACATTGAATGCAGCCCCTGAGCTAGCCTACTCGAAGGAATGCTGCCTGTCACAGCAATAAACACTGGCCCTTGACGAGGAAATGATGCTGATACCCATTGCTGGTCGGAGAGGCTGGAATTTAGAGGCAGACTTGGAGCGCACAAGGGGAGTGCTGAATTGCAAATTTCTTGTCCTCTGCAGACTCTCTCAGGAAGTATTGAAAATGATTTAAAAGTGCTGGATCTTGTACTAATGACCAAGATTCAGGCTAGATCCTGTCTTGCCCAGACAAAATGTCATGGGTAGACTGGGATTATGATGGATAAGTACACACTGGACTCTGACTGGAAGATAATGATCTGATTTTTCAGTACTTTGTTAGAAAGGTTTGACTTATGTTAAAAAAGTCTGTGTGAAAGCAAACAGCTAGTTGTGGGATAAATTATATTTAATTTCCTTTGTAAACTTGTTTTATTTTATGGCTTAAAAATACTTCCTGAAAAGTGTCTGAAAAACTTACTATATATAGCTGAAGAGGTATGAAAGATATTACTTTTATGCAGAAAATCCCAGAGCTTTCAGTAACCATGATAAAGTGGGGACCAATAGAGTATGAAGGATTTAAGTTAAGAAAATAGCTATTCCACGGTGTGATAAAGAAATTGTTTTGCCTGTAATGAAACACTTTTGTTTTCAGTAGCACTGAAAGACACCGAATACCTTTTACATTCATCACATAAAATCCAAGAGACTGGGAGTGAACTCTTGAGATTGTGCAGATTAGCATAGGAAAATAGTTTGTCAACCTAATTTTATGGTTATAGTAATTAAGTTAATGTTTTTGTGGTAGACAGCAGCCTGCACTGAAGACTAAGGTGTCAAGATAGACACCAATACTTAAAATGTCTCTTTGGTTTTTGAAGAGCAGCAAAACTGACTTTTTAACATGGAATTAGGAAGGTGCTGAGTAGCCATCAGGAATAGGAAGTGCTTGGTCCAGTGTGATGGGCTGTGAATTGGTGTAAATGTAGTGGGTAGTGAATTAATTTTTACCAGTGGCTTACAAAAAGCTGGGGTGTACTGAATGTGCTTATATTCTATGTAAGGCTTGAGGATTTGAAATGAAATGTTAAAAGTGGGACAGTGCCTTTTAAAATGCTTTTCATAAAAAAATAAATTTAAACCAGTGCACAACTAATACAAAAGGTTTGATTTTAGTTCTTCCCCTCAGAAGAATACTTGCCTCTCTGGTTTTTCTTTGCCTTGCTATATATTTTGATATGAAATGACAATTTTGTAACATAACATAGTTCAGTAATATTCAGCCATATGTAGTTGTTGAATATTACTTATTTAAAATGTTATTTGATGAACATTGACACTATTCCTGTGCTTTATAAAAGGAGGAGAGGTATTTTAGTATATCAAACAATGAAAATGTAAGAAGGAAGAAAAAGTCATTTGAATTATAATGAAGTGGTATAAAATTCACAGTACATTAGTTTTCATCTGTGGGATCTTATAATGAGTATTATTCTGCCAGGCTAAAAATTA
The DNA here is from genome assembly GCF_964237585.1 of Gallinula chloropus. Classification (NCBI taxonomy): domain Eukaryota; kingdom Metazoa; phylum Chordata; class Aves; order Gruiformes; family Rallidae; genus Gallinula; species Gallinula chloropus. The sequence goes on from NC_140097.1 coordinate 10,384,976, forward strand.
ATGTTGTGAGGAACTCCCCTCAAGTGCTTTGTGATGTTTCATATCTTTTCACTGTGTTAACCATCGCAGGGTTTGACCCTACGTTCCCAAATGTATCTCATTAACACAGAGATCTTTTGCTTTAGTTTAAATAATAAAATTGCTGTAGCTGATTGTCAGTTTGTCAGTGGGATGGAAATCTGTAAACCTCTTTATTTTTTACATCAGTTGTAATTATTGAGAGCATCAATACTTCCCTAAGTAACTTTGTTGACATTTCCTGTGGTATTATACCAGTCTAGAATTATTAAAATTACATTTTCTGTAGTTCCACCAGTACATCTGTTTCACAAAACTGGGAGACAGCATCCAGAAACTAGCTCATTGTCAGTTTGCACGTTAAGCATTGGGTTTGAAGAGCGCAAAGCCACTTTTTAGTCATCTTTACATGCTCAGGTTAGTTGTGCATGTTTTCTTTTGAAATGGAAGATTCAACCCATGTACCTTCATATGGATTGTAGAAAGTTCTTTCTGTGGAAGGCATATTAAATTGTGGAAGATGATCTTGGTGGGTAGATGCAAAACACTAAGAATTTATCATTTTTTGTTTTTCTACCCGAAAACAAAGCTCTCAAGGCAAGTCGTCTTAAGGGTGTATTTTCTTAAGACGTTTAGAGGAATACACAGGATGCAAGTTTTGCTTTTATTCACAGTAGTTTTGAGCTGTTGGCATTAGTGTCTGGTTTTCTGAGATTCTGTTAATGATTCAGATCTGCATCTGGAGTTATAAAATGTTGCTGCATCCATAGAATAGGAGCAGAATAGAAATAAAATAGCAATTAATATAATAATTCTGCATACAAAGCATCATTGTAATGGCAAAGTTGCACATTTGAAACCTTAGTTTGTGAGAGCATCCTATGTACTGAAAGTCACTGATCTCATGAAGAAACAGTTACAGGCTGAGTTAAGTTTAAATCATAGTGTTTGTACACGTAAGGGGAAATGCTTTTACTTCTGCAACTGTAAAATGAGTTTTTCTATTTTATAAGTGCTTGAGCTTGCCAGCTAATTTTTTTTTTAGTGTACCTTGTTCATTTGTTGTTTCCTGAGGGTGCTTGGTTGCTCATTTTTAAGATAAAGTCCAAAGAGATTCCTGCGTTTCCAGTTGCAAACATCCTTTGTGATAGGTGGATCTAAATAGTGGTGTTAGTTGTGAGTGCTTAATCTTCAGGGCTGATGGTAGTGGCCCGTAGCTTGAGAGGATGATGAGCCTAGAAAAACAGATGGACTGGGATGCCACCTGGGGCATTAAGCGACTGTGGTCCTGTGCTGCTTCTACTGGGAGATTTTAGCCTTGGGTCTCTGCCCTTCTAGCAGCTGTCCAGGTCCCTCCCAAGCATTTCCAACCCCTTTGTGGTAGTGCTGTTGGTAGTGATCTCAGTAGCTACTGTCAAAGAAATCTACAGTTTTCATCTTGCAGCATTAACTTTGACAAGGCGACAAAGTAAAATGCTTGTCACAAATCCAAGCAAGACAAAGGAGAAGCTCTTCCCATATTACTAGCACATCATGTCTCAGCAAAGTCTATCACAACTGTAGCCTGTTTCCTTGTCCTTGGAGAATATCAACAGCTTTTGCAGCAAGTAGTAGCAGCTGTAATAGGAAAGATCACAAGAGTTTTTTATTTGGCCAAACTAAGCATAGGGATTGTTCTTTTTTTTTTCCCTCCTACACAGAGTTGTATTTTGTTTCCTCTTTGTAGCCAGGAGATTATTAATTCCATAGTGGTGTAGTGTCCTTAATGCAAAACATTTAATTCTTGCATTTTCAGAATATACTCAAAAAGTAAAAATTCAGCCTTCCAACTGTGTCTCCAAACTGCACTTCTGTAACATCTGCATTTCCTTTTCAAAATGAAAGGACAAAAAGGGGATAACTCATCTCGACCCAAGCTGAAGTAATTTGTTTAGCCACTGAACTGAGAAGTCTATTGTTTGTATAACTTCCTTAGTGTGAATAACAATACTGGCAATAAATCTGAGACAGAATGAAACCCATGAACTTTTCATACTGTTTCTATTTTATTGAATTATTTTAACATGTTTGTTTTGGAGCATCTCAGGCTCCAGTTGTGTATGGTTACATATGGGCAATGAAAAGACAATTCAGGCCCCGGATGTCTGCAGTCTAAATATGACATGAGAGAGAACAGCTGGACACTGCAGCAGCACAGGCGCTCTAGGAAAGGGAAATAATTGTGATTAGCGTAATAAGCGGTGGTCACAGCACGCCAGCTGTCTCACTAACATGAGGCAGCATTTAAAGTGGATTAGATATTCATGAGTTTAGCTTCTGTTTTGCTGTCCTAAAGCTTACAGGTGAATTTATTACTTGTCAGATGGGTAAATGAGAAATTATTAGTGGCTGCAATGACATGAGAATGTATCTTGGCAATGTAGTTGAGAAGAGTCTGAAGATAAGAGGATGACAAGAAACAAAACTGTTTATGTGTCTGTAGAATAAGCAAGATTCTTTGAACTAGCTGAGTTCATCTGCCTTTATGTGTGCTTCACGGTAACACCCAGGGTAAGAAATGCAATTGGAGAGACTTATTATAGTGACTGTAATGAAACAGCTTACTTAACATAATGCTCTGGGTACGGAAGGAGAAAAATAATTTGCAGGCAGAGCTTTGCTGTCATGCATGGTGAGCCGCAGTTCGCAGCGCGATGCTTATAGGTGCCTAAGCTGGCATCAGTGTCCTATACCACTGATGTTGGAAAAAGGTTATTTGTCTGTGTCAGATGAAGGCTGAATTCAGTTCTGAATTAGTTTATTTGTCTCCCTGTCCAATCTGCGGACATCCATGTGTATTCACAATTAAATGCATTGTACAGCCATGTTTTTATGTGTCATGGTGAGCAACTATTATTGTTCTCATCCACATAGGCAAGACTTGTGCTTCTAGAGTGTAGCACTAGGTACATGAATAATACTTGCCTAATATTCCTATTACCCCTTTTCTTAAGCATGTTATATTAACTAGTATTACTATTTTTATTTAGTTTAGTAGTTTACTAATTAAAACTCCTTAAATAGTCTGCTTGCTTAGGCATTTAGATGACCAATTCTTGCACCTTTCTTCCATCTCTCGTGTCCACAAATTGGGTTGTGAGCACCATCTTAGTTACAGAACTAGTAATTTCTTTCTTTTCAAACACCTTTGATTCAACACAGGCATAGAAAGAAGTGGTTTGTGTGGTCAGTGCATAGTAGCAAGACAAATGGAATTCTCCTCATTGATTTATTTTAAATTTCTTCCCATTTTACAGCAGTTTTAACCCCAGATATGTCAGCCTTTAACCCTTCAATTTCTTCAGGTAAATTGTGATGCCCTGAAAGTGAGCATTGGAAATGATTTTACAAAAATAGTTGTAGGTTATTTGTTTATGCCAGTGTCACGTAGGAAGAAGTGTAAGACCTTGACATGTGTATTCATAATGCGTATTCTAAATGAAAATTTTTGCTTCACTCAAAGTACAAATTGTGAAGACTTCATGTGGCTGTAGGGGGAAAAAGTAAAGCAGTTAAAATGCTACAAGCTGTTTCTCCTGAAGACTGTAATTTTACTGTTGCAACTCAAAGCAAGCAGGACTGCAGATATCTGAAATCTGAGCTACAGGTTCCTTATGTGTCTCTCCCTTTCCTAGTTGGAAGAAACTGGGAATGCCATGATATAGGGAAATTTCTTGATTGAGAGAGATTTCTCTTGCTGTGTCTAGCTTTGGAGAGTAACCTGTTCCAAACAATGTTCAGAAGTTTCACTAAAAAGCTGGTAACTTTCATATAGAATATGAGGTTACAGCTTGTAGAGTGTAAATTGCTGCTACTCTGAATTGTAAAACTTAGGTAATAATTTTGATAAGAAAATGAATGAAGTTGATGCAAGTCTTCCACTATAAATTTTCAGGTATTTTCACTTCTAGTTTCAATGGGTTTTCTACTGTACATTTTAAAGTTAATTCCAAAATGCCAAGGCATTTGAGGATAATTGGAGGAGAAAAGTATGTTGCCCTTATGTGCAAAACAGTAATTCTGCACTTTCACTTGGATTCACAGGTTTATATTTGCATTACATGAAATTTGAATGCCAGCATTAAAAGCTGGTCCATTCTGAAACCACTGTTGCACTGTAAGGAGAGGTTATGTAACTTGGAAAGAAAAGGTAGAAATGGCTTGGAAATTGCAGGTATACCAAAAAGAATCTGAAACTTCCAATCTGAAACTGTATTGCCATTTAGAAAAGGAGCAATGTGTCTGCATTGTTAGTTGTTCCTAGATAATTATATTTCAGAATCTTTCTGCTTAGATTGGATTTTTACAACCCCCTATTCATAAACATAAACAGCTGCCTTAATAACTGGAGGGTAATTAATAGAATGGGCAGATCTGCCCAAGCATTATACATACTTCAGTGGTTCAGTGAAATTGTATGATGTGAACAGATCATCTTTACTAGGTGCTTGACTAATGAGAAAAAACATCATCCCAGCAGGCAGTTTAAGAAAACGAAAGATGTGCAAGCCTTGTCTTAAAACAAAAAAATGTTGTTCTTGCCACTCTTTATTGATTCAGAAAAAGGTGCTTCTCTTGTAGTTTTGTATGCCATCCTTAAAGCTTCTTTAAGGATACAGTGAACCACGGAATCTTGAAGATGGTATTCAACAAATTTCTGGGCATAATGAAGTATTGTATAACTTGATTGCTTTTCTGCATTAAAAAGTTTTAATTTTAGGCTCTGAGCAATATCTAACAAGTGTATTGACTGCACCTGCTCCTAGTTAATTTTCATATGGGGGAGGGAATAAAATCTGCATATCTCATACGTTCAGCAGGTTTTGTCAACAAGCTTGCGCTATGCATATGAAACAAGAATCTTCCAAGAATGAGTGTTTCCTGACAACACTGCTTGCTTTGTGTTTGTTAGGATAAATATCCTTTTTAAAAAAATATATGCGCATTTCAAACTATATGTAAGTCTGCCAAAAGTGTGTTAACCCAACTGGAAAGAATGTAAGATGCTACAGAACTTAATGCTAGTTCCACTATTTGGCTAATGGGGTGCACAGCCTCAGCTCTTGCAAATCAAGTGAGCTAAGCCAGTGGTTTGTATTTCAAATGCAACACTAAGTAGGGTTCTGTCCATGTGTACCAATAGTCTCGTATAGATCCACGCACACAGCGTGCTGCTATGCCTTTGATCATCTCACCCTGATGGAGAGAAACCTAGCTGTGATACTAAATATTTATGTTAAAACACCTATCTGCTGTTTGTGTGCAGTATATTTTGCTGACTTTATTGGTGACAAGTGAGAAGTGCTGGTGGCTTTGCCTGGTAGCCTTTGGGTATGTTTGAGTAATGGGTTGTTTTTTAATAATCCTTTTTTTCTTTCTTTCTTGGTCCCTTGGAAGTATTGTTCTTGACTTGACTGTCACTGTCCAGTATTCCTGGCCATATGAAACAAGACCAAGGGAAGATACTCTTACTCACATATGGTGGCTGTGCCAAATGTTTAACCTGTTATTGCATCTTAGTTCTTGTATCTGTGGTATTTCATGCCTGTTTTACAAGAGACAAATTTTGCTCTTGTTTTCAGAGGGCAGCCAGGTCTTGTAGTGCTCACAGTCATAGTGCCAGTAAATTTCCCAGTTTTGGAGGCTGCTTATGCTCTGGCTGAGCAGTTACTTACTATGAGACGTGCGGTCTTACTGTAAGAACAAGATGTATTTATTACAAGACAGAATTTTGTTGTACATCTTAAGCCTCAAGGAAGTAAGCAGTTTCTACCAACTCCTTTCATACAGCAATGTGGATTTTCTTTGTATGTCACAAGCTGCTGTTTAGCCAGGATTATATTTAAATCAGCTGTTGGCATAAATGTGCATGCCTCTAGTGGAACTGTGTCATTAAACAAAGGTTAAATCAACAAAATGTTATGGGAAGATAAAGTTGTAATTATTAAAGCATGTCTGTGTTGTCCAAAGCAATAACATGAAACTGAATCTATAATGAGATCTGTAGAATGAAGGCAATCAATTGGAATTACAATCTGTCAAAAATTTTTAAAGAGTTCTTAAATGTTTTTCTGATGCTTTGTCACAGATTCACATAGCTTTGTGCAGACTGTGGGTGGGAGTCTCTCAGAGCATGTACATCGATGTGTTACAGGAGACTTCAAGGAGCTCTGTAGCCTCTGTTGCCTTGGGTTGCTATCTGTGGGTAAATGTTCAGGTAGGCACATGTATATAGGTGGCTTAACCTGCTTGCAAACCTTGGTCTAAATTGGCCCTTGTGACGTGTAGTCTAATGGAAGGTAGAAAAGTAGTGAAATAGTCACTCTGCATTGATTACTTACAAGGAGTTCTTCGGGCCCTTTGAAATGTGCAGAAACTGGAAATGCTGTGGTAGGGAGAGTTGCTTCAAATCTGCTGTAATAAACTGAATCCCTCTGCTCCTTCTTAGTGAAGGTGTCTTATGATCATAGTGAAATCTTGTGATAATTGCAAATTATGAAAAGTACATCTCAGTTAATAACATTGTCAGGTTTTATCAATAACAAATACCACTGTCAGCGTTTTCACCGTGTTTATGAAGATGTGATTTTAGATAATAGCAATATAAACCATGCAGGGAAAAAGTTGTAATTCCTCCCTCCATACAGCATACTGAGCAAACAAAGTCTCACTGGCATTTTAAAATGACTTCTTTTAAAGCACCATTTGTTGAAATAGAACGGACTAATTCTGTGTTAACGGTGGCATGCAGACACCTCAGGCATCATTAGCTGTTTTTCTCTGTCAGCTATTTCAGAGGGCAAGGATTTTGTGACATTCATTCACCAGCTGTGCATAGCTTTTGCTCAAGGCAGGTTTTTAAAAAAAGATTATATTATGATGTATTAAAAATATAAGTTTATAAAGACAAAAGGGAGTATATCCTGAGTGCAGTGCATGCATTTGGTTTAGAGAAGACCTGCCTCAGCTGGATTTCCCTGTATGTTGTAAGGGTTCTATAACTTAGAGCTGTCATGTGCACTGTGTTCATTGTCATATTTTGAAAGCACACTGTCATAAAATTTTACTTGCATTTACAAAATAACCGTTTTTATTTGATTTGGTTTCAATTTTGTATCTGGAGTCTGGGTTTGTGAGAGCATCCTGCTACACAAAGCCATGCTCAATACCTTTAGCACAGAATAAATACGAGTGTATGGGGAGCCTGGAAGAAAAATACCTGTTCCCTAAAGAAGGTGTGCCATCTGGTTTTATATTCTGAAGTCAATTATGTAAATTTTAGGCATTCCATTTGGAGTGCCTTTTCTGGCAGAAGCAAGATGAATGGGAACAGTGCAAACTGCTGGTCATTCATCCTTGTGCTGTAGAATTAAAAAAATATATTGGTGCATATTAAAAGATTGGTTTTTATCAGGATAACTTGGTAGTATCTGAACTATTGTAGTTCTTTCCTGATTAAACTTTCTCAGGCTGTGGCAGCAGTGTGTCAGGTGGCCATTGCACTAGGATTCCTAGGCTATTTTAATAATGCATTTGACATACTTCGCTGGCTGTTAGATCCAGGAAATGATTAAAGTTTCTTGAATGGGTGTATGTTAACTTTCTGATGGTATCATTAAGTTCAATACCCAATCCCCTTGAAGAAAAACAGGGCAACCTTAGTAACATTGAATTAAGTGGGGCACAACTTGAGGGTATAAATAGAACAATATTGAGAAAAATGTTTGGATATTTAAATAAGTAAATATTTAATGTTCTTACTGTGTTGTGTTTATAGAGAGCTCTGTACTATAAGGCCTGATTCTAAAGCCATGGAGGTAAAGTAGAAAATCCTTCTCAACTTCAGTGGGGTGTGAAACAGGTCCTATATAAGCTTATGCAGGTTGCTCAATGACAGAATAAATGGAGGTTGTTATTTAATATAACAGTTGTTCCTTGCTGTTCTTACTTGGCAAAATTTCACTTATTTTGCCTTAAGCATCCTTGCTTCAGAATGTTCCGTGTTATTAATTCCCATCCTATGACCTTCAATGATTTGCAAAAGATACTCTTAGCAATTAAAATTAAATTGAAACAATCCCAGTTCTTTTCACCCTGTGGTCAGAGCTCAGCCATGCTGTTTGCAGTGGTGCCTTTCCACAATTCTGCTTACCTTTTCATCTACTGAGATACCCAAACACTATGCTAACCTCAACAGCAAAATAAGAAGAAAAAGATAAAAAAAAAGGGGCAAAAAACCTCCCTTCCAGATGGCTGTTACTTCCCACATAGCTGCTTTACCACTGAGGATTCTGTAGTATTGAACTCAACCTCTGTGCTTACCCATTGCAAAACTGGTGTGCTTAAGGTCGGCCGCTGTATGAGGTTCTGGGAAATCTATTATCAGGCAGAACATTTCACACTTCAGTAAACTCCAAATTAATTACATTGATGGTACATGAATACTAAAAGAAAGTGAGCATAATTAATGCTACTTCAGCAAACATCAGAGGAAATATTAGTGATTTCCAATTGATGATAATGCTAATGTGTTATATGAAAGTATTTTATTAGAAATGGTATAATATTGTCTCTTGCAGTGCCTGTGTAATGTGCCAGTTTATTAATTTAAATATGTTTTTATTGGCAATTTAAGATTATATCAGCATGCAAATGTATTTTAATGTAGTCTTAATTATGCACAGTTCGCTAGTAGGACAGTTTAGGTGTGAGGACAGGCAAATCTGAAATGAAACAGGAACAGGTTATGAAGATATCTTCTGGGGTTTATAGTGCAGCATTAAGAGCTGATGCTATCTCACCGCCATCTGTAATTCAGTGAGTGACACTTACACCAAAATATCCCATTAATGGTATTATGCTTTCTATTGTTTACAATCTGAGCCATAATGCATTCCACCCAGCCTATTGTGGAGTACTGTAAGAGCAGCCACTGTAAAATGAGCTGTCGGCATCCAGAATGCAGTTTCTCACCCAGAAACAATGTAATAAGAAATATAATTAGATTCTCTGATTAGCAGAATGCAGTGAAGTTATATAAGGTGTTTTTGAATTTTTTTTTTGTGCAGATGTTAGCACTTTATAAATCTGCATTGGAATCTTATTTCGACCACTAAGACTGACTTTCAAGCAACAGTAAGCAGGGTATAGTTAACCACTGAAGCAGAAATCTAGAGTCAATGAGTAATTATTAAGAGCTTTCCAGAATATTAGCTGTTTCAGTTGCTGCAGTGATGGAATAGTCCATTAGATATTTCTGTTTCTGGCAACTCCTGAAAATTGATTCTGATACGAAACAACGAGCCATTTTGATCAATACTGTAATTACTCTTATTGATGGATTGTTTTACAATGATAGTCATCATTGCAATATGTCTGCTCAGGAGGCATCAAGACTGTCCGCTCCGTGCAGTAATGCGCCACAAATATCTGATTCAAATCAACACACTATTGAGACTGGGCTGACAAGCGTGAAATTAATTGTTCCACTTCATGTAAGACCTGCATTCTTCTTTTGAGAGAGTAATTTGTTGCTGTATGTAGCCTGGGAATGGTACAGCCTCCGTGCAGTGTTAGGTGTGGCTTTTCTGGTCTTTGTCTTTTCCCCACAAGATTGGTTCTTTCACCCTTTTAAGCATGAGCAAAGGAATTCATGAGTCAAGGGCTCTGACAAAATTCATATCCTTTCAGGTTTTTGAGGGAGGAATTGCAGATCTTGGCAAGAGGAAAAAAAAAATAGTCTTTATGGTTCAAGCTATTTAAAGGTCTTAAAATATATAACTAACACTGAAGCAAGAAACTCCCAAATCCTTGTGCATCAAAGTACAGCAGAAGCAGTTAATGTTTGGAAGCTGATTTTATTTATTTTTTTTCCATCTGAGATATTGCATCACTGCTAGTTTAGTTTTTAATGCATGCTTGTACTGAAAATGTTCTCTTCAAATTGCTTTGGTAGAAAAGTAGGGACTACATGGAGTGAAAGAAAATAGAAACATAAATATTGAGGTGCTGTGCCATCCCACTACAGTCTGTTGATGGTTGGTTGGACAAATCACTTATTAATTAATCGAAGCTAAGTCATGCAACGTTTATTGTGATAGAGTAATGATGGCTGTTAGTGCGGTTCAGAAAATTGTGTTCCACTTAAAACTTTGTGTGCTGCTATTTCAAGGATATTCAGCTTTGGGTATAGATAAAAAATATTTACGGTATGAAAATATTTTAGCTTCAAGGGCTTTACCTTTATCCTATTCCATTTTGTCATTTTCTTCTCTTTATATATAGAGCTTCACCTCAATAGAAACGCAAGGGTTCTTTAGGATGACCTGGTACAGTGTGTGTGCACCCATGCATATATAAGTTTATTGTTTAAAATCTAATAAAATAGTCATGGTGGTCTAAGAATGAACTGGTTTGAATATGGAAAATATAAAAATAGCTGTGGAAATCACTGGCTGTTTCTCAATCTGCCATCCTGTCTGTCAGCCTCAGACTTCACTGTTTGAGGACAATGCCAGTATTTCTGTTGTGAACAGCTGGGAACGACTTCACAGAAGTGATGACCCCAGCACAGAGTCCCTGACTTATTTTCATAAAGGTTCATGGTTCTTCTTATTGAAGAAGAGTCCTGTGTTAGTGCTGCTGTTTTCTCCTCAGCATGGGAGACTGTCGATCTTTTTGAATGCTACTTATCTAGGTAACCTCAGTGGGTGTTTTGTGATGGTAATTTCATTGTTTCCAAGGTATATGTAAAAGGTGGGGAGGCTATACTTCTCAAGTGACTTGTGCATCTTGTTTCAGCATTGCTTTCACACATATTCCAAGGGAGTCTTCCAGTGGTGGAACACTAGTAACAAGTTTTTAGTGCACCCTACACAGGAGCACAGATGGTTTATTTTTCAAGAATATAACTTAACAGACAAACCTCTGCTCCTTGCCCAGCAAAGCTCTTCAAGGACTAGAGCTGTTCTCTGACAGCTTTTATTATTATGCTCCCACGAGGCCTATTCTTCCTCATTTATGCCCCATGTTTCACATTTGTGTCTTGCTTTATGCTGTAGTGATGGGCAGTAGCGAAGTAACACATAATGCTATTCTAATGTATTCAGTACCAAATTAGGGGGAGAGTGTCTCAATGCTGCCTGTCAACAAACATCACAGATAGTAAGTCTCACTGAACCATATCATCTGGTCTGGATGCATCTTGTACCATTAAACTCTGTCCCTTGTCTTTCATAGTAACTTTTCCTGCATGCATTTAGTGTTGTGTTTGTAATGACTGGAGTTTGAATGGGTTTCAAACAGGCACCAATAGCTCAGGTGAGGCTGGATGGGGCTGAGGAGTGGAGAAAGGCAGTGGGGACACCAGTGAGATTAGCTGGCATGCTCCTGGGAGCACTGTGAGATAACTGCTTCTCTGAGACTGGCAGAGGTTTGCTTATGGGCCTCCCAGTTTGGACTTTAATATCGATGGAAGGACCCCTAGTGAAAATCAAAGTCTGTTCCTCAGCAGAGTTGATGATGCGTTGATAGTGCCATGTTGCTGAAGTTTATTGTTAAACTTAACAGTGTATTCCTGAAAGTAAGAGAATAAATAATTGTAAATATTGTATAATACTCAGGAAAATACAATAAGAAAAAAAAATCTACTAGTCCTGATCCTTGTCTAAACCTACCTTCTAGTTAACATCTCGAGCCCTTTTTTTCTTTGATGCTCTAAATTAGCATTTTCCAACTATTTCCACTGATGTTAAAGACATCTCTGTTAACAAGGATTCATTAAAGGAAAATAATCTACTGTAAAATGACTGGAAAGATGGGTGTTGCTGGTAACTGAAAATCTGCTTTAGCTGCAAAGGCGTTTCCTGAGCAAGTGCTTACAAAATATTGATGGAACACTTGTCTAACGACAAAGCTGGTATTTGTAGTCATTAATAGTACTTCATGTTAGAAACCATGAAAGGAATAAAAATAGACTGAGAATGCGTGCAGCCATCCCATCAAATATGGGGTGGGCTTCTGCTTGGCTTACATTAATACTGCATTGCATTACACATGTTAGCTTGCTGTATGGTTTTTATCTTTGTAATTAATAAAATGTGAAGATTTTAATGCCAAAGATGAAATTTGCTACATTGGCATACCTGAGCAAACTTCTGTTTGCAGAAGACTGCTTATCTGCAAAAAGTCTACAACTTCAGAGTCCGTTTACATAATTTCTGTTCTGCTGCCTTTTGAATGTTTATCACTTTTGGAGAAGAGCCTTTTTAGAATGCTTTGAAAAGCTGGATATTGTATACAAGATTGAAATACTGTTTAAGTGTAGCAAATATTTGAAAGTATTGTTAATTTAAACTTTATTCCATATTTATTTTTAAATCCACTGAAAAGCTTTTAATGATGATTTACAAGCGTTCAGGGATTACTTATAAAACACTATACTCCTGTGAGTCATCCTAGGGGCACCTACTAAGGCTTGAGGTTAGTAGTGTGTGTCAGTGGGTTCAGAGAATCAAGAAGAATTTTATGAAAATTGAAACAAAAATCTAAGTCTTTTGTGAAACATTTGGCTCAAACTTTGGTCCTGTGCTAATTGAAAGGATTCAGGGTGGGGTTTTTTGGGAATGGGCTTTTTTTTTTTTACTACTTCATCTTTTGGTTGCTTTTCACCTTTTATACTGTCATCTAAAGCATAAATTGTTTTTCCCCAGATACAGGCATGAATCAAAACCTAATGAAGGTTGTTGCTCAACTCTAGCAAATAAAAAAAACCTGTCAGAGGTAGTTTTCTTTGCTTTTTGTTAGTTGTGCTGCAACGGTCAGCAGGGATCTTAGTATTTCAATTATATCTTATGACAAAGATTTTGACATTTTAAATTGATTTTTGGTTTTTAGTTTTGCTATACAATTCAGGTGTGTGTATCTATCCATTTCTCCTAAAGAAGCATGTACACAAATTAATGAACTGCTGTAGTCCTTCCATGAACTAAAAAGAAAAACAAATAGAAAGGAACACTCTCCCCTCAAACACTCAACTTTTTGTTTTGGAAGCTCATTATTTTTTGTTGAATTTTGACTGATCCTTGAAATAGATTTCAGTCAGTTCATTGCAAAAAACAAACATTTGTCTTTCATTCATTCTTAGGCTAAATAAACAACAAAGCTCCTTCCTGAAGATAGATTATGTTGGGACAACAAAAAAATATGTATCAGACTTCTCTAGGTCAGAAACTCAAAGAACTGCTACTTGCTGACTTTCCAAAATACAGTGGATAGTCTATTGATCAGTCTACTTCTTAATTATCATAATCCTGTCTGCTTTATTGTTATTATGGTATGTGATCTGTGATCACTCAAGTTTTATTTTAGCTATGGTATCAAATATAATGCACCCTCAGTCACTTACAGTTCTAAGATTGCTTCTATGTGTATTGATTTTTGGCTTGTTTTATTAAATTGTAAGGAGAAGAAATTCCAAAGCTTGCTTGCTTGATAAATGTCTTACAACTCTAGTTTCTCGTAGGAAAGAAGTATCAGCTCTACAAAGTAGAAAAAGAAAATCAAAGTACATGGTTTGCCTTCAGAGATCAAGGGAAGGAGTGTTGTAGGACTAAGCATGCTGAAGTATATTATTGTTGCCCCAAAGATACAGATAACAGCTATTTATCTTCAGCCTGGACAGCTTCACCTGAGATGAAAACTTTGAGAAGAGAACATATTCCCCTGATTGAATTTCAAGTAATGCTTTCCATTTCTGAATGTCAGAAATAAGTTTTCTTGATGAAATTGTTGGAGATGCTTGCTTTTGGTAGATCTTGTATACCTGGGCAGTGTTACACAGCTAGTTTAGTACTTCGTTTCCCTTCTGTAGGTGGCTTTGTGCCTGTTCGTGTGTGTGTAGCAGTGTGCATCTGGTTCTTCTCAGTATTCTTTTAAAAAAAATATTAGTTTACTATTTGAAGTTACTATGTATTGTGTTAACAAAAACTGGATGTGACTTTTTAAAGCTTGAAAATCAAACCAAATTTAGATATGATAAAAACAGAGCTTGCTGTTTTCTGAGCCTCAACAGGCTAATCTATTTGCCGCCTTACTTTTTCTTTTTCCTTGAAATCAACATTTAAGCCTCCATGTACTTAAGGGCTATTTACTATGTAAAAATTCTGTTAGGTAGTCTTAATGTAATTGCTATCAGGGAAACTGTTATGTAAATTTTCACCTGATGCATCTCTCAACTTTTTGTAGGCTTAAATAGTCATTGATTCTTACTTTTACTAACCTTTCATATCTCTTCTCTAATGAAGACCACATAATTGTCTGTTTAAAATATGGTCATGATGAAAAGAAATGAGACTGAAGTTGTGAGATGTTTTATTTCTGAGCTGTCCAGAGCAAAATGATAAATGAAAGAGTAAGTCTGAGAGTTTTTTCCTAGGTCTATCTTGGCTTCTGTTTCTCACGTGCCACTGCTACCTCTGAGGTACCTTTCACACTTTGATATACAGTGTATCAAACAGGCTGCCCAGTTGGAGCAAGATGGTTTTAAAAAAAAAGGAAGCTGCTATAAAGAAAAACGTGCAGCTAAAAAAAAGTATGACTGAGTGGGAAGTACACGGACAGAGGGGGTTTTGTAGCTCTTGACACTAGATCTGGTTCAGTTATGAAACTTGAGTGTGATCAAAACCAAACCTGATGCAGCCTTTAAAGCCAGAAATCCATCTCTGTTCCCAGCAGCCATATCTGAAATAGGAAGTGCTCAGTATGTAACTGCTTTCAGCGAGTTAGCAGACCTGAGGATCATAATTGTCTGTTTCAGAATTGGGAAACAATTTTTTCTAAAAATACCCCATGCCTGCATGTGTATGTAGCTTTCAGAAATTGTAATTTCTTTCCACATTTGTGCTTTAATCCTGAGTATGTAGGTACATGTAATACATTGTATGATTAAAGCTTCCTACAAAAATGGATCAAAATTCTGCTTTAATTGACTTGAGTCAGCTGATGTAAATGTCTCCAGGTTCATCTGACATGGCCATGAAATCCCTAGTCAGCTGAGAAATATGTCTGCAGAAAGCTAAGTGTATAAGCAGGAACTACTTTGTTCTTTCCCTATACCTCTGTTCTTGGAGCGTTTTGGGATCAAAACTGAAGTCGTTTCTTTTAAAATCCAGAGAAGCTGGAGAGCTTGCTGAAGTAATCGAGTGTGGTGGCACTATAAAATCTAATGAACACTAGTGTGTTCTGCTGAGACTAGGTCTGTCTAGGATACTGTTAGGGACTTGAGTTGCTCCTTGTTCTGTTCCAGGACTTTATTGGGCTGTCTGAGAGCAACCAACTTGTATGTAAGATGAATTGTGGGCATTAGTTTCCTGTTGGTTCCTCCTGCAAGTGCTGATACTGGGCCCCTCTGCTTAGGAGGTGTCACAGCAGGTTGTGTGTCCTCAGACACTCCAGTATGCTCAGAGGCATTCAGGAGACACCCTCAGCTTTAAGCTAGAAATTTTCTGCTTTTTCTTTCTCAGTCAGACCTAATAAATAGTACCGTGTTAGGAGCAAAGGAGCTGAAGGCAAATAGCACAAATGCAGGAGGGACTTATTACCTGCTGGACAGATTGGCCGGGCATGTGCATTGCTCCCCAAAGTTTGATCTAGGGATGAGGGCTTCTCACCTCAGTCTGACCCCCCAAGACATTGCTGTCCCGCTACTATGAGTTCTCACCTGCAGACCCACTTGTAGTGCTGCCAATGGCTCTTTTTTGGATGAAGTGGACCCATGCTGGTGGAACAGCTACTGAGGCAGCTACAGATGGAGCTATGGTCAAGTGGAGGTTGGATAGAATGGAAGAACTCTGTGCCACTGAAGGATCTTAATTTCCCCCCTCACAATCCAGTTTGAATATTTCTGGATTCAGTTAATCTGTATGTGTAGGGCTGAAAGTAATGTGTATAGCTCAGTGGTCTGCCTATGTAAGTTAAAAGTTACTAGTTCGTTCATGTGCTTGGTATCAAAGTTGAAAATAAAAGTGCAACAGGTTCTAGCACAGTAAGGTATTTTGTATCTGTATTTTAAATGGTTCCAAACTGTGACTCCAGCATTTCTCCCTTTTTTGGGATGGAAATCATGAAGACTTCATGCCTGATATGGCCAATTTATGGTGGAAATTTTAGGAAATATATAAACAAACTATATATGTGAAATGAACCTGGTTGTTAGGTTCTGAAAAGCAGCCATCATGCCTGTGCAGGAACTTGTTTCCAACGAAGAATTTCAGTGGCAGATTTATTGAGCAGGCATGGTCGCCAAATCGTCGTGGTAAAATGTAGTCACTTTGGATCTGGATCAATATTCCATACAGTAAATATAGATGAGTGTCTGTATACAGATGACTGAATTTTCAAGCTAGAAGTTTATAAATCTGTTTTTTTCAGTGGTTTTTCAGAGAGAGGACTGGTTTGGTACACTTTCAGACTGAGAATGTTTGAGCCATTGATGGGATCAGTTCCTGAAAATGCCTATGTGCATTGCTAGCAATTGGTAATTGCTGGTTGAGCTCTGAGGAGTGATAAAGCTGGCTTTTATGTTTTGATTAAATATAACACGAATGCAAAATACATAATGCAGTGAGATTGTTATAGTGCTTTGTTTGTAGATTAATAGAAACTGCTGATGGTGAGCCCATCAAGGCACCGTGTAGTACACCTTCAGCCTTAGCAGTGGCCTCAGGTTGTAGCTATTGCAGGTTAACTTCTGAAACCCCTCACCTTTTCCATAAGCTCTAGTAAGTAAAAACTTCAACTGAGGTAGATAAAATATAACTAAGTTTATTGAATGAAAGCACTATCAAATATTCCTGTTATCCCTCTGAAGTGCCGTAAAGTGCTGTTTAGCTGCAATACCTCTGCAGGTTTTGGGGCTTTGTGTTAGACTGGTCACAGCATTTCTTTCAGTTGTAGTAGTATTTTGATCTTTATTGTATTGCATTTGTACAGTATACAAGTCTGATGCTTGCTGCTGCTTGAGTTATAGATTCTTCTATTTCATACTATTTTTACAGTGTTTTGGACCATTTATTTCACACTGTCTCTATATGCTTTTAAATTTAAGATCTTAGTCTGGCAGTTCCTAGTCCTGTGAGTACTATTTGCACAGGTAGGAGCTATGCTGATGTCAGTTTGATCAAGTAGGTGGGGTGGGGGTTGTGGGAATGTATCATGCTCTATGCAAATTTCTTTGAGTTTCAAATGATTTAGAACACTTGCATCTAATGCATTAAGAAATTCCCTCTGGCTTTATGAAAAAAAAAGAAATCTTTTTTTAGTTTCATGCACTCCTACCTGAGAAATATTTTAGGCTAATTAACTTTTTTCATGTTCCTTCCCTTCTCCCCCCACATTAGCATCATGAAACAGATTAGTGAAGTTATGGTTTCCTTCAAGCTGTTTTAGTAACATTAACTTACCTTTGTACCTTATTTCCAGAGAGGCTTTTAACTGTGGTAAACAACATGGTTTGTTTTGGTAGCACATGTGAATCTGTTGTCCTCAGTTGATTTATTATCCGTTCCAAGAAACACAGTACAGCTAGGCATTTTGTATTTCTGAGTGGGAACTTGTAGGGGAAGCAAATAGGTTGTGTAGAACTCTTTCTGTGTTATTTTTGGACTAGAGAAATCTGACATATGAGAAAATTGCTTATGCAGTTAGATTTTTTGCTGTTTCTCCATGGAGATGGATTGCACGCTCCTCTTTGGAAGAAAAGAAACAATGATTTATGCAAGTACGTAATGGTCCAGGGATAATGAGTGCGTGAGTGCATGCTTTGTGCAAATGAAACTTGGGCATCCATAATGTATAGAATAAATAGTGACAACTGTGAATTACAAACCTATAATTCCACTGAGAACTTCTGCTCATGATACAAACTTCCAATGGGAAGCTCGTGTGGCTTCTGATGCTCCATCCCTGGAGCCCAGAAGAGGAATTAATTCCTTTTCAAGCTTGATAATTCCAAACTCATGCAATTGTCTTCTGTTGCTCAAGAAACGAACTTCTCCACCTTTCCCATTTTAAACGGTTTCTTTGCATCGTCCTGTCTTATGACAGTGTGGGCACTCAACACGTGTGCTTTCTTTTTTTGCAAGCCTATGGATAGAAACAGTAATAGCTGTCGTGTTCAAGCTAATACTGATGCTATAGTTGGAGAGCACAGTCTTTTTAAATGTCCAAAGTGTGACTGCTCATCAGTCAGCTGAAATTCTTTCACGTTTTGCTTGATAGAAGCTTTTAGCTTGATATGCACATGATTTTATGGAATCTAAATAAGAGTAGTAGTGTGTTGTGATTCTAACTGCAATTATTTGGGCCTCTTTCTGCAGACTTGTGTGCAGTTTTCAATTAAGTAGTGGTTGGGAGATACTTTTAAGCAATACATTTCTTAAGAGTTCTTTGATGGAGTAAATAAAAGCAGGGTGTTTATATTGGGAACTGTTGGGTTTCTTTTCAAGCCCTTGTGATGCTTCATGATAGATATTTACTGTATGCTCAAGCGGATAACTTTTACAAACTGAGTAACAGATTATGTACATAAACATTTCATGGTAGATAAACACACAAAGGATTTTTTATGTTTCTTTGAATGTATTGCAGAAGCTCAGAATGACGGGGATTTTGTGCTCCTGCTACAAAAGGAGCGTTGCTGCATAGGCTGTGTCTATCTTCCTTGCATGTGAATTATGCAAAGTACATTTTATTCCATCAGATCCAAGTTGTACTCAAAATTCTATGGCTTTTCACTTTTTAAATGCACAGAGCCCTTAAAATACATGAATATATTTAAAAAGCAAGCATGTATTTGTCTCTTTACTCTTTATTTTAGGTTTAAGTTAGCTAGCTAGGGTCTTTTAGCCGTCTGTGTAATAAGCCTTTCCCTTTTATGCAAATACAGGATATAAGATATAAATGTTATTGCTGGAATGTTATCATAATCATTGGATGTTCCATTACTGTAGTACCTGCTCTCAAATAAAGAGAGAGTTAAAAATTGCTTCTGCAAAATCTGCTTCACTATTATTAAGCTGTATTTATTGGGAAAATAACTGACTTCTTTTAAAAAGGTCTTTAAGCTTAAGTAGTAAGACTCTTTTATGCTGTCTTTGAGGTAGTCCCTTTTCCTGCCCCCTAATATTACAGATCATTTTATTATTTACTGTATATGTTGCTTGGAACTAAACAGATCATGTTTATCTCTGCAATATTTGAGCTACAAAGCATGGTTTTGATATATTTATATCAATACATATTTATATGTAAAATGAAAGCTGAGTTCTGAAGAAATTACTAATAATGTGACAGCTCATTGTTCTAAAATTTAAAGCCTCTGCAGAGGGACAGTAGACATCAGATTTGATTTATATTGCAGCTCGTGTTTTAAAGAGTTAAGTCTGTTATACAAGACGAAAAATAAAGAAGCAGGAGTAAATGCTGCTTGTCAAGAAGATGCTTTCTTCTTTATTGTAGAGCAAAATGATGTTTTCTTCAAATGCAGTTTGTGAAACTAATCCTAGAGTAATACAGGATCTTTTGGCAATTCAGCTCTGGTGCAGCTGGGACCAATAACTGGAAGAGCAATAAATAATTAGAACTCTAAACATGAAACTAAAAATTTTTGAGACAGAAATAGAAATAAGTCTTAAATATCTTGTACCTAATGTGACTGTGCTGTTTTAGGAAAGAAGTCTTTTATTCCCCAAAATATTTTTTGAAGGGAACTGGGTTTTCAGACACAGCTTCAAAGATCTGGCTTGTTAAAATATCCTACAGGGGTAGAAATAAACTTAATGGTGGTAATTAATTTTTTTTCCTCAGTTTGCACAGTGATATATGCTAATACCTGGACCTCTTAAACTATTTCAGAAAATCTTAAATTCAAACATCTTCAGAAGATATTTGTAAGTATTTCAGTGAATAAATGAATAACATTATAAATGTTTATGCATCCTTTCTATATAAGGATTTTAAAGAGTGATAGCAATTTTAGCATGAAACTATTCCTGTAAAAAGGAAATTTGGTTTTATGAATGAAGAAATGAAGATGTAGGACAGTTAAAATAATTCCACCAGAAGGCTGCTGTAGTGCTGGGAAGGCGGCTACAGTCTTGTCTTCCCAGTTGACATTTAGCAAGTGCTTTGCTGTGACTCTTAGGTCCTCTTATTGGCACCATACACTATTTATCCTTTGTTTTTGCCTGTATGTGACCCATACACCCACCTCCAACTCCTTAAACCAAAAGATGACTACTACCTTTTCCTGACAAGATACAGAAGCTCAGCTTTGAGGCATGTGGTCAGGTATCTCTTCTACATTTATTGATCCTTTCATATACTGCAAGTAGTTGATATTATTCAGACATTCTGAGGAAAGCCAAAGATGGCCAGCTGATTATGACCTCAAACCGTTTGTTGTTATAAAATTTGTAAAATGTTTCTGCTTGTTAGTGAAATTATTATCCAGGAACAAAGACTTTTTCTGGCAGGATTATAGCCCCTGCATGCTAATTAACGGAACAAAGAGATGAGGATTACAGAAGCAATAACAGTAAAATATCCAGGAACAGTTGCATCGGGACATTATCTTCCTGTCAGCTGTGCTGTTGTGTGCTTTGGCACTTCTCTTGTCATCCCACAGTAACCAGAGACTTTTACGGGGGCCTCACAGAAACATCTCGTTCTGTCCCTGTGGCTTTTCTTTTCCAGAGAGTAATCTTACACACTGGGTCAGCAGAACCAGATGGGGAGAAGAAAATCATCTAGTGCTAGTATTCTTAGTGAGATGTGAATGGTTCACCAGTAGTGGTAGAGGAGGGTGATTTCTTCAACCTCTAACTGTGAAACAAACTATGGTGAAGTGAGTCACTCTTCAGAAATACAGAGCAGTAACTTGTGTATCCTCAGATGGGTTTGGCAGGAGATCAGTGTGTAGTGGAGGATATTTTCCCAGCTATCAGGGTCGACTGAGTTATAAATCTGGTAACTGATTGCCACTTCTTACTGGAAAGCATGATTAAAGGTTAATTTGCTGGAAGCATGTTTTCATTTCTGGGTACCAGAGATTAGGAGTGTGCTTAGGTATCCTGTGTTTTCTAGTCCCCTCTTTTTTTGTAGTAGCATCATCTCTTCAGGGTTCCTGGTGGCTTTTGGCACAGTGTATGCTATTTCACACCTTGTGGCACCTGAACTCTGATTTTTAGATAGTTAAGCAAATGCCTTCATACAATTTTCTATTAATTGTTTTGGTAATGAGCTTCCATCAACCACAGGTCTCTTCTAAAGCTATTGCCAAAACATCCTTGTTTTAAGCAAGTATTTAAAGGGGCTGGAGTGCAATTGGGATATTTGCATGCTTACTCCTAGGGCTTTGGGTGTTTTTTTTTTTCAAATGCAGCATTGACAGAAAGCTGTAAAACTGACAGGAATCAAATTAACATTCTTTAATGTAAACTGTTATTGGAAAATTATCTAATTTACTGCAATAAATGCTCCCTCTCTCTTACAAATGCATAATTTTATATTTCTGACTTGTAAGGAGCTAATGATGAAGTGATTGGCAGTATTCTTGTGGTTTGACTTTTAATCTCCAGTCGGAACAGTAAATTTTTGAAGAATGAGCCAAAAGCAAATTGCTGATTATGATCAGTGCTGGTTCTTGTTTGTTTTAAAGGCTGGAAAGCCTTCTCATTTCAACTAAGGCATCTTTCAATGTAGGGCTGATTAGGGTGTTCTGGAGACATCTAGAGATGTAGGACAGCATCATTAGTACCTTTTAAAGCATAAATAATAATCAGGAATCCTTACAGGCTCTGTAGATGTGGATTAGTGACATACTGTGTGCAGGCTTGTGCTGTTCCTGCAGAAGGACTTTTTCTACTTCCAAAATCCCTTTAGCGGAGTTTTGATGTAGATGGTAGTGATCTGATCAGAATGCTGCTGTGTTGTTTGTACAGGGCTACATGTGGAGAAGCAACCTGCTACTCCTGTTTTCCTGGTACCACAGGGACGGAACACTACCTTAATAGCACTTTCCTTGATTGTGGTTGATAGCTATCGGTGTCTCCTCATGTATATCTCTCAGTAGTACTAGTACATCTGTAACAGGAATCTGGAATATGTGTTAAACCAGGAGATGTGGTGGGCAGGTCTTACTGACTAGCCTGATAAAACTTGTTTACTTGCTCCTCCACCATAGTTGGGGGAGAGAGGAAAATTCTTCTTCAGTTGGTGACTTAGGAACCTTGGAGGTTAGTCCTCAGTCCACTGGCTCCAGGAGGTGTTTAGAAAGGAGTTTCTTACAGTTAAACCTCTCACCAGCTGGTTGCTACGTTTGCGCAGATGCTCCTGAAGCAGAATGACATGGATCTAAGGGCAAGTCTTCTACCAAGCTCAGAGTACATTGCTAGAGGCCACTTCATGTTTTCCTGCCAAGTGTTTAGAGTATCTTGTAGGTGCAGTTGGTCATGTGTAATGTTTTGGATCTTAGTCCTGACATAAAAATCTGTGTGATATCATGACCTTGAAAGCAGAGCTGTGTTGTGTAAAAAGAAATGGTTAAAAGGTAACTTTGTTCTGAAAGAATTTAAGGCAACCTTTTTTGATATCTCTTCTTTTTTTTTTGTAAAGCCACTGAAGAGCAATCCTTATTTTTGTGACTGAAACAAAACTCTGATTTCCTCGATGATGGCCAAAAAAGATTGGTTGACTACAAAGTTGTTTTTATTATGCCATAAGATTTTCAATTACCAGAACCCTTCCTAACTGTGGTACTATAATTGGAATATAGGCTTTGTCAGAGGTAGGAATTTCCATGCAAACACTGAAAGTTAATATAAAATAAATGAATAGCTTTATTGTAACAGGTTATCTTGTGGTACTACAAGGTAGGATTCTAGTGTAAGAAAAAATGCAGGTAGTGCAATTTATGATTAAAGCAGTGCTTGTGAATTGTTGTCAGTTTGCATTAAAAAAATAAATGTAGGTGGCGTTCTTGTGAATTCTTGAGGATATCTTGTATCTTTCTGCAGTGGCTATTATGCATTCGGGTACCTTGGGAACAAAGAAATGACAGAGAAATGGATGGCCTGGGCTTAACTAAGTAGGTGATGGTACAGATGAGGCCTGATAAGCTTAACACTTCATCTCTGTGCTGCCACTGCGGTTTGCAAGGAGATTAGAACTGTCTGACTGTGAGGAGGGCAAGCTCCACAAATTCACTCATACATGGCAGTTCTGTAATGAGGTGATACTTCATTCCTTAAACTACTGAACTAGAACTGCACAAACAGATGTATGCCTCTGGCAGTCCTGTGCATGCGGCACGGGCTCTGCTCTACCTCCAAATGCAAACAGAACGTCCGGTCGCCACAATTATATTTTATTGATGTGTGCTGTTCATTGTGCATTCAGAATAATAGGGACAACTTGTATTTTTGTGAGAGGAGGAGACCTGCAAGTGAATTCAGGGTGTTTACATAGCAGGGTACTTTTTGACAAGGATCTAAATAATTATTGTAATTTTTCAGTAGGTTAACGTGGCAAAATCAGGTGTTGGAAATTGAGCGTGTTCCACCTTTTGGTTATGTGCATTATGGTCTTTCACAGCAAAACTTTCTTAGAAAACTCATGGGGTGGAGATGTGGCCCTACATTATGAATCTCTTATGCAGTTGCTGGTAAACAACCGAAGGTCAGGCTCCATCTCAGAAGTTAGCTTGTTCGAGCTCGATGACATGAGTTTAGCAAAAGCTCCATAAGGACATAAGGATGTGTTGAGAGTCAGAAATGACTACTGGGACCTGAATTCCCATGTAGCTGGCATTAAGTGCTGACTTGTTCTGCCTGCACTTGTGATTTTAACTTAAGTATATGTTAATTACTGTGCTGTCTTAGAGGCTTGAATGCAGTTCACAAAGAAGGTCATTGCTTTGTGGTGAGCAGAGAGGAATTTATCAATAGATTGACCAGCAGTAACCTGTGATTCAGGCAGCTTGCTTTGATGTTTTGAGCTTCAGTGAAATTGTGTATTTTTATTAAGCAATGAAATAGTACCAGTCTGCTGATGGCAGTTTACTGAACATTATAGTGAAGAATATATTTCAAAAATGGAAACTTTAATTTTGATGCCTTTGTGAAAATGTACTGTTAATTGTACCAACTAAAACTTTTCTTTGTGCAAAAATAGCACTTGGTATTCATTGTGTTTAGAATTCTGTTAAAATCCTGTTCTTCAGAATACAGTGTCGATCATTGTAAAACTAGAGAACCACTGGCTCAATCTTGTTTCCTTTCTAGAGGCTTACTGGTCTCGGGCCAGTCCCTCAAAGCAACAGGACAACTGATTTTGTTTCGTAAATTTTTTTTTAAAGAGAAAGCTGCCTCCATTAGATGCTGATCACTTATACCTGGTCTCTTCTAATTCCAAAAAATGGCATTATTTAATTAACTAGTGGAGCTGAATCAAATAAACTATGCTTCAACAGAAGCAAAGGTAAATTTTTCAGTGGTAAGTCTTCCCATTATGCCATAATGAACCACATAAGGCTTAAAACATATTCCCTAGTAGAGTATTTGTGGTGGAGAAATGTGACTTTAGATGTTGGCAGCTTATACTAGTGAATATCCTTTCTAGAACAAATATTTTATTGAAGAAACAAACTTTCACTTGAAAATACATATTTAAAATAGCAGCCAGTATCTGCTCTTAAAATACAAGCTGTTTTTTCTAGAAGTGTGCAAATAAAGTAATATTTTTAAGTGCTATAAGCATATGAACAGAAAAGATACAGTGAGGAGATAACAGTATGTGTTCTTTTTCTAATTAACAACTTTTATGTGATTAAAGTGTTCTTCTTCTAGCTTCCTCTCATGTGTGAAGGGAGCAAAAGTAAATTAATTACCATTAGCCTGAAGCAGAGCACACACTGTATTCTTTACGACTTCATAGTATTGATTTGGGTATTATTCATGCCTTCTATTCTCTTCTACGCAGATTGATGCATCTTTAATTCATAGATACATTATCATTAATAGTGGTTTATTGACCAAGCAAAACAAAGCTGTCGCTGGGTTCTTTCTAGTGCAAAAGCTCCATGCTTTTTCTGATGAATGTATTAGTTTATGCATTCTATTATAGACTCTTGGGTTAGATGGTTTATTTCCAGGCAGTGTCAAACACTACAGCTTTTTTTAATGGTTAGCTTGCTGAATTCTTCTCAAGATGTCCGTACACAGATCTGGTGTTGAGAGATGCTGAGAACATACTGACTTTGCTGGCTTTGATGTGGCTGAGAATTAGACTTTTGAAAATAATTTTTTGTGTTCAATGATGAAACAAAGAATTTGAAGCCTGAATTTAAGTGCCTGATTTTGGATATTCAGACATTATGCTTTTTCTTGTTGTTTATAAGTCTCTCGATATCTGGTGCTCTGACACCTTCTAAAACCCTAAATCAATATTAAAACCTTTATCAGGTGGATACAGAAAATGCAATGATGAGATATCACAGCCAGGATCAATGCTGTGTCCTTCATTGTGCAAACAATGAAATAAAGCCCATTTAAGAGTTAATGTGGAAGGTTCTGCACAATACAAATGGTCAAAGTTTACAAGTGTTACCTAACCAGATGAAGGTTACTTATAGAGATCATTGCAAATTTTGAACAGTTTGTCCCCCAAAGAGATGAGATGACATGTCCCTCTTTCTGAGGAATGATAACCATTAACAATTGTAAACAAATGGTGCTTTTATATCTTGTCACAATTCATGGGTATTCCTAAGCAAAGGTTGGTCTGCAGAATGCACAGCAGTTTTTGTGTCTATACTCCACTTTGTCTTTAGCTTTATTCATTGCTTATTTTATTGTTCATTTAGGGGCAGCCATGGAAGGTGAGAAGCTTTTCTGGGATGGAAAATAAGCATGGTATAATAGAAGCTTCTAGAAGCCCTGAAACTTGGAACAGCAGCTGGGTGTGAGGCAGGCATAGGTGTGCAGGAATGGAGCAATAAGAGGGGGGGGGGAAAAAAACCCATAAAGAAAGGCTGTTTGAAAAAATTAGTTTCTGGCTGGGTCTTGTGACCTTACAGCATAAAGCAAGCAGTATCTTTTAGTTGCTCATGTTTCCAGTAACCAGAAAGACTTTCAGAGAAGACCAATGCAGTTTGGTGTACAAAAGAAAATGTTGTGTCTCATCCCAGATGAGAAATTGGTGAAAAATAGTAAGTTGTCAGGTTCTCTACTCTGAATCTTCACTGACTAGGAATAACTATCCAGGATGAAAGGACTGTGTTCCTCGGAGTTTTGTGAGGACCAGATGACATCTACAAGCCTCTAATATACTTGCCTTGGATGACCATGCCCTCTGGGTCATGTTGTGATTCTGCAGATGTATATTTAGGGTTTGGGGGTTTTTTGTTCGTTTAAAGTTGTTCATATGAAATACTGTAGTGGGTTTTCAAGAGTATATAGTACATCTTTGTGGAAAAAGGTGTCTTCAGGGCAACTCCAGAATGCTCTGGTTTTGGTTTAGGGTTTTTTTTTTTTTGCTTCTTCCTTTAAATAAGGGCTTTATTTTGTGTTCTAAAATAGGAGCAAATGTATGTATAGTTACATAGGTAGTTTCTATAAAATGTATCTCCAAATCAGTTCTTAATAGTCTTGGTAACTGGTTCTTAAAACACATGTGCTGGCCTGTGTAAATATTTGAGAATGTACAAGACACTAATTTGCTTTTTCAATAATTTTTAATATGATTGAGTTTATAGTTGGGAAAGAATGTTGAGCTGGTACTTTTTGTAAAGGAGTGAGTTTATAGTTGGGAAAGAATGTTGAGCTGGTACTTTTTGTAAAGGAGTCTGAAGTTATGAAATCACACTAATGGTTTGGGATGCAAGAGACCTCAAAGCTCATCCAGTTCCGTCACCCTGCCATGGGCAGGGACACCCTTCACTAGCCCAGGGAGCCAACCAAAGTGCCATCCAACATTGCCAGTGATCCAGGGGCAGCCACAGCTTCTGTGGGAAAGCTGTTGCAGTGCCTCACCGCCTTCAAAGCGAGGAATTTCTTAATATCTAATCTAAATCTCCCTTCCTTCAGCTTAAGTCCAGTTCCCTTTATATCACAACTTGCCCTTGTAGAGTCCCTTAGTCTCTGCCACTGGACATCAGAGACAGCAGCAAGGCAAACTTTCTTTAGTGTTTTTTTTATTACTCTGGTTAGCTGTGACCCAAAGCAGCTCTCTGAAAGGGAAAGTTGTGATAATATACCAGCTACAGCTTCAATAGTTTCTTGACCTCGGTTCAACTGCTTGGGACTTGATCCACCCATTTTGGTGGTGGCTGTTAGGGAGGAGGCATATTTAACTCCTTCAAGTAAAAACTGAAATACTGAATGAGGTTTAGAGTACAAGCATTTTACACTCCAGGGGTGTGTTTCCATATATTTTTATTTATTAGGGGATATTATAATTTATGCATCACCAGTATGACTTGCTTTTGTGATGAGAAATACTTCATGTTTTAGTGGCCTGTATCTTTCCATACTAGTTCAGCTGTTTGAACCACGAATATGTTCAAGACTTTGTGTTCTTGTTGTTTACATGGTATACCAGTACGTACCCAGTTGTGCAAAGCCTTGAGGAGATACCTTTTGTGGAGATGTTTTGCAGATATGGCAAGGGAATATTGCTAAATCGGGAATGGGGGGTGTGTGTGTGTTTTTGATTGTCATTCAACTTAATGCTTTAATTGATTTGGTTTTGTAGCACTTGCATGCAGCAATGAGGTAAAAATAGGTCAGAAGTAAATATCTTTGTAAAGATTAAATACCCCGGGGATACAGTGCCCTTGTAATGACTGTAAAATACTTGCATTGTGTGTAATTTATTTTGCAAGGAAAGCAGTAACTATCTTTGTCAAGGCTGCTGATGATAACAAATTTCCCAGGATGGCTGATCGTTGGTTATAATATACCAGCTACAGCTTCAATAGCTAATCATAGTAAAATAGTATGCAACAAATATTTAAATATTTTGCATTTCAAAGTGTATTTTATGAAGTAACTAAATGGGAGTTTGAGGCAACAGGAGTTCATCAGACACCGGTGTGCATGGCAAGAGTCAAACATGACAGGCTAACACACAGCTCCTTGGAGTCATTTGCAGTGAATAGAAATTTCTCTGCAGAAAAGAAAATGAGTGTGCTGTCACAGTGGTCATTGCTGATGGATTTCATCAACACAAAGAGGTTCAGTAAAGGTTAATAGGAGTGTGTAATGTGGTGTAACACAAACTCCCAATTATCAAGGAGTTCTTAAACGTCAAGGTGAGGAGAAATACATTGATGTGACTCATCTTTCCATACAGATCAAGCTGAACTTCAAGTTATCTGTGGTCTATTGGGCAGGGCCCTGGAAGACTAACCAAGAGAGTTTGTTCTCTTTGGTAGTTATGAACTGTTGTATGATGTTGGGCATGTCACTAAATTTATGTATTTCCCCATATCCTCATGTACCCAATGGAGATCATTGTAGATACTCCTTTTATAATGTTTTTGGAGATCTGTGGATGATAAATTCTTTGTCAGCTCTGAACTAAACCATTTTTGTTTAGAAATGCTCACCAGCCACCATCAACAAAGTAAAACCAACTCATCATATTGCTTAATTTGTTAAGGCCTTTAAAGTTGCCCCATTGAATGTGCATTAGAGCAAGGAGGATCAGGTAATAGCAACATAACACACTTGCTCTAGTTTAAAAAAAACCCAAACAACTATCACACCACCATAGGGCCAGTGAAGTAATGGGAAAACACAAAATCTTTTACTAAGACTTTGCAGATGAGTCTATCAGAGGAGCGCACCATCTGTATTTGATCTCTCTGCTGTGGTAGTGCCATCTGAGTACCCTTCTGCTCAGTGGAAAAACTCACATGCACATGTGATTCTGGAGACAACTATCGTTTTGCTTCAAGTTCAGGTTTATTCCAACACTACATATCTAATTAGTGACCCCTCACGTCTGATGATGCATGTAGAGGCTGTGCTGTATATTTTAGATCTTCTCCTGGGAATTGTTCTACATCATCTCATGTGCAGAAGGGGTGGGTGCTGGTGTTGTAGAGCACAAAGCCCAAGCCACGTAAGGTTTGAACTTTCACAGTTTGTCACGTCAGTTTGAATGTGGATATTGTTTTAACACAATCAGTCAAAAGATTGATACAAAGGACTGGTTACACACCTGTGAATAACTTGAAATACTTTTTATATACAGCATAAAGGCTTGATTTTTATAAGGGTTGATAGAATTAGATATAAACAGGAACACAAAGATTATGTTTCTCTTTGGAGAAAAAAATGTTCAAACTGTAGCTGATGTTTTTTGAAGTAGCCTTGATTTCAAGAAGGTATTTCTTTTCCTGCCTTTTGCTCAAGCTGCATGAGTTTTGGTGGGGTGGTTTTATTTGTTTGGCCTTATTTTGTTTTCTATTGTTGGTTTTCTTGGATTTTTTTTTTGGTGTTGGTGTTTGTGCCCAATACCGATTGTATCAAATGCTCCAAACCCTAGTTTCGTATGGATTGCTTTCTGGTGTGTTATTTCTAGATGATCATTTATCATGCAAGAAGAAAGCCCCACGCCTAAATCCATGGACAGCATTAGAAGTTCTTACAATGAAGTACTGTCTGTCTTTCCCTGATGCTTAAGTGAAATGATCTGGCAAAACAGATACTGAAGAAATAATGTATTTCTTTGTGTGCTTCCTCAAATGATAAATGTTCTCTATCTCTCTGGAGAATTTCTTACCAAATGCTGATTTTTTGCAAACAAAAATAATCAGCATATCAAGTCCTTCTGGGCTTTTCTGTAACACAGCAAATCAGAAGTTGTATCTGCTCAATTAAAAATCATTAGAATTCCATTTATCTAAAGGAATTTCCAACTGTGACTCTACCTTTTCATTTTTCTGCAAGTCATTTATGGCACAGCTAAGGCTGTTTTCTCTTCTTTTAATAACAGCACAAATTTATTGCTGGTTATGTTACAAAAGTTCATGAGAATTTTTCAGTATCTTTATACAATGTTGAAAAAATTGAGAGTTTCTTTATTTAATTTCTAAAACCCCAAAACTTTATGATCAACTCCATATTTTTAAAAGTGGAGGGAAATGCCTGTCTATTTAAGGCATTGCTTGGCAGAGTCATTCAGAGTAGCAGTACAACAAGGTCATTTGAGAGCTTGGAATATACAGTACAGGCTGGTCCAGAAGCTTTTTCACTGCTGTCTGTGATAGTTTTACTTAATCGCAACCCTACTGGCATGCTGCTGGTTTCTCAAGATTACATTAAAATAATTTCATATAAAAACTATTCCAAATTTAGTTCAAAGGCACTTTGCTACTTTAGCTAATTTATTTAAATTAAAACCAAATTTAATATGTAAAATCTAGTGGTAGTGAAAAGATGAGAGCCTGGAGGTCGGACAGGCTCTGCAGTGAGAGGAAGAGAATCCATTATTAATGACATTCTTTGTTATGGTTTTATCGTGGTTTTGTTTTTTCACTATCTGCTGTGATTCAGGTTTCTTGCATTGATAGTTATAAAATCAATCGCTTTCTAGATTTGAATCTAAATTTCCAGCCTCATGCACACTGCGTACTAAGAGGCAGTGCACAGACAAGCACAGATGAAGCTGGCACCTCTTCCTTCCAGACGTATTCACTAGAGCACAAGGATACTGAAAACAGCTGATGATTTTTTTCCAACCGCATAATTTCTCCTGTTTTGGAACCTTCTACTGACGGCTGAAAAAATAATAGAAGTATTTTCATGGCAATAAAATACTGAATGTAAAATACATATTATGCAAACCTCTTATTATGTAAATTTCTTGGTTGCCAAGGTCTTGCAAATCAAGTGAATACTCTGACTTTGTCACAAATGTTCTTGAAGGTTTGCAACAATTGGGTAGACATGCACCACACAAGATGTGTTGGAACATTGGCATATAAATTAGGAAAAAAAGTATTTGTGTTATGAACTCACATAATTATAAAATAATAAAAAAGCTAATCTTTCCTGTATATTTTTGAGTGTAGGTTGCTATTAATTTTCAAAAGCACCAGTTTTTCAAAATTGAGAAGTGTGGCTCTTATGAGGACATATTAATGGACTACATGGTGTGATCCTCTGTACCTGTAAAATCTGTCAACTTCAACTGCACTGTTCCATTTCCAGACAAATGCAGTGAATAATCTTCTGGCTTGCCTCACTTGATGGCAAAGCTTAAATCAATAAATCTGATGACCTGAAAATAGTCTCTTGAAGTGGTACATTCTAGAACACTTTCGAAGAACTCAAAGGTCAACTCCGAAGGAAACAGCTTTTATCAGAACTTGTTATATTGAACATGATGTGTGCAGCCTGAAATAAGTGATTCAAATTTGTACTTGATCTACTGACATAGTAAATACAATAGTTGTTCATGACGCTATTTCGTTTTGCTTGTTTTAAATTCTCCAAAGCTTCAAATCCTGTGGGATGAGAATAGACTTTGACATCATTAATTAAACGGGCATGTTTTCAATTCAAATTTACTTTACTAAATTTTATCACAGTTAGCATTTGTTACAACAATATTTTCCTCTGTTGCCTGTTCTGTTCTTTTATTTTTTCAGTAAACAAAAATCTAATATTTTTATATTTTATACAAAACACTGTGCTGTGATAAACTTTTTAGAGTAGAGAGTGCTGAGTTTAATGACATAACTGAAATTTTGCAGAATTGAAACCAGAGCTTTGCTTATAGCATTTAAATGTAGACCAAGAAGGGAAAAACCAAGATCTCCCCTCCTGCCTCCAGGGAACGAAAGGCAGGTGGTCTGCTTGAAATGTCTTATGTTGCTTGTAATTAATATTACAATCTCAACTAGAATTAGAGCCTCAGAACTAGAAATGGTGTGGGGGGGAAAAAAAAGGACATTATTACTGAAATGGCAAAATTACAGAGTACAAAAAATTGTCTTACATATTTATGGGCAGCTTTATCTATTTTAACCTTCTTATTGGACAAAATATCATTTGCAGACAATTTCATATTATTTCCCTATCAAAACATTCCCACAGGTTTTTATGGAGAAGAATAAATAACAAATAATGTCTGAAGTGTCATCTGGGCCTTGAAAATTAGTTTTGTCAGAAGTGTGTGCTATATGCACAAGTGTTTACTCACAGTACAGTCCTTTCTCCCATCACCAGCCAGGGCGTGACTGTTCTAACTTATTCTCTGCTTTGATCATTCTAGTGTTCATCCAGGTGTTTTGAGATACTGTTTTTGATGCTGTTTTTCTTTCTCTCTCTCTGGAGTTAAGATCTGGAGATAACTGTAATTCTATAGGCAAGTTATATTGTTAAATCTTTTTAATAATACCAGCTTGTTTTATTGACTCAGATATTGTGCTGTGTGTAGCAGTAAGTCTGCTTTAGAGGTTTGGAAGGTATTATTTCCCCATAAGGCTAAAGCTAGCAGAAGCCAGGTATAGTTTTATCTTCCTTGCAGTATCAAGCAGGGTACAGTTACATGAATACATTAAGGCTTTGGTAATAGGTCAGCTCATCACAACACATACATGTTTTAAATAGGGCAGTGAACAAT
Source organism: Gallinula chloropus (assembly GCF_964237585.1). Lineage (NCBI taxonomy): Eukaryota > Metazoa > Chordata > Aves > Gruiformes > Rallidae > Gallinula > Gallinula chloropus. The sequence continues at coordinate 10,417,724 of NC_140097.1, forward strand.
GACTGGAGTGAAAGCCATCCCTTAGAGAGCAGGAAGGAGAAATGTTCTTGGTACTAAATGTTTTGAAGATTGGCTTCAAAGAATGTTATGCTTTTTTTTTCTGTACGTTATATTCTTACAAGCTTTGTTGTGAACAGTGATAAAGAAAAAATGTTGATAAGCAGAAAATAGAGGATAAAAATTGTTTTGAATATGTTTTTAGTGCTTAGTGTGAGACTCATTCACACTGTGAAAAGAAACCACAAGCTAATACTCACCTATACTTTTTGGGCTGCATTTCTTTCTGTGCATGGAAAGTTCAGAATGTCAAGATAATATTGTAGTATAAGTATTCATAATGTAAGTATTGTGTAAAGCTCAAGAAAATAGACATCTACATGAGGAAGAAGATTCTAGGTTGCTGAGGCCCAGAGGGTTGCCCAGCATATTGCTCGTGTTTTACGTGATTTTTGGATGAGATATAAGGACTCCCACTACCTTTTTACTTGGCTGTTGCTCAGTTGCACGGTGGGGTAATTTTAAACATTGTGAAGGGTTGTTTTTTTTTCTACAGTATGAGAGATAAATATTTCTGCTATTTTCTTAATGGAGTTCTGGTTCTAATCCAGTTGTTCAATCCCTGTGACAGCATCTTGGCACAAAGCAACTGTCATGCAAATAAATATACATAAATGAAAAATGTCAGCAAAAGTGTAATATGAAACTACTTATTAGTTGTCAAAACTTCAGCTGCTTCACTGTGAATAACTTTTCCCTAATTCTTTCTTTGTCTCTCTTTGTTTTTTGTTTGGTTTTTTTTTTCCATCTAGAAATACAAAGAATATGAGAAGGATGTTGCAATAGAAGAAATTGATGGTCTTCAGCTTGTGAAAAAGTTAGCAAAGAATATGGAAGAGATGTTTCATAAAAAGTCTGAAGCTGTACGGGTAAGCAGCAGATCACTCCGCTATTTCATTCTGTGATGTAAAACTAAGTATATAATTTAGGCTCTGCTCTGAAGGCTATACTAGGGATTGAAGGTGCTGAAGTGGAAATGCTAAAGTATTCAGAAGTATTTTGGGATCAGTGTTCAAGAGAACGGATATAAATTATTTATAGCGTTGATAGATAAATGCAAGAGAGTGTAACTAGGTTTGGACTACCAGTTTCCCATGTGAGTTTGTAAGGTATCACTTGTGTTCAGCAAACGTAACTACATCTGGTTGTACATTAAAATGTTAGATTTCAAAACATCACATTGAAGAAACAATTTCACTGCTCACTGTTGTTATAAAACCAGCATTGCAGGGAGTCTTTTGAGTTCAATAACTGTACTGTAGTTCAATTGTAGTCCCATTTTACGCATCTGCATTTTCTTCTAAATCTAAAATTATTCTAACTGTGGTAAGTACCATATCACTCTAAAGGCAACTTATTGATGATCAAATAGGTACATTGAGCTTCCTGTACATCTGTAGATTTGAGTCTTTTGCTTTGGGGTTTTCTGATTATTTTCTTAAAATCTCCATTCCGATCCTTTCTTTTGTAGTAGCTTTGCATCCTATTAGATGTACCATTAAAAAAAAAAAGACCTCTGTGCTTTACTGTATCAAACAGGAATTCATTGTAACTTGCACATCCTAAAGAACAACAGGTCTTCCTATGGTAGTTGTTTTTTTGTGTTATTCCTTGCTAGAAATTTAGGTAACTGCCTATAACAGTAGTTCCTGTTACATCCTTTATATCAGAAAACTAACCAGACATGGTGATGCCGTTTACCACCAGTGACTTTCAGCCATATTTGTCTTCTCAATTGAATTTAAGGTCTTTGTGCCTCAACTCTGGAGCTTAAGGCATCATCCGAGGACAGGGATTCCATTTGTGTAACTGTAGATCCAATTTTGCCTTCAGCCTTTTATTTTTTGTGTTGTAAAAGGGAGGAAGGAATTTGGATATGTTTTAGAGGTTGAATTTTCTGGGCTGGCAACGAAGCAAAACATATTTCAGCTTGTAAACTGAGCACACTTGGCAGGGAAGCAGAGAAAGACAATAAACACGGAACCCCGCGATGCTATTTTTACAGTCTGTTTTTCGGAGAAAAACTGCTTTTTAAGATGTGTGCAGCAGCTTCCGGAAGCCTGCGGAATATTGACTTGGGGGGGTGTATGTGTTTATTGTTTTCCTTGTTCCATAGCTGAGAAACCTGCTGCCCTGGGCTCCTAGCAATGTGTAAAACCTGTTCTCAGAGCAGCACTCGTAGCGTAAGTGACCAGCAAGCTGGACAGGAGGGAAGTGGAGCTCTGCTGTCTGTGCGGAGTACTTGTGGGGAAAAGCAGCTTGTGTCCAAGTTAGGGCTTTGCCATGAATATTTTCTAATGTTTGTGAATGTTTAGAACTGGTTTAGCCCCTTAATGCAGATGGTGTTTTTGACTAAGCAAGTAAAAAATATAGGACCAATATAGGCCACTGTGCTCTGAGTGAAAATAAGCCCAAATTCTGTGGAGTTAAAACTGTGTGTACAGTATTGTGTGAAAGGGTTTTAGGGCTGAAATCCAGTTGTCTTTGGAAGGTTTACATCCTTAGAAAGAAAGCTAGAAGGTTGGTTTGGACAGGGTCACTTTTTAAAATCTGTTTGGTGTACCTTCCAATAGTGGTGGTGTTTTGGTGTTGTTTTTAATGATTTCTTCACGTGGTCCATCTTGGTTGCTAGAGACGTAGTTAGTGAGTGACCTCTTACGCTGTGGTAGTGAGTGTTGCTTTGTATTATGTGTTCTGATAAATAAAATCAATACAATCCTTTGGTACTGTGAAGGTTTTACCTGAGTTCTCTCTTTGTTATATCATAGCTACATTTCTTGTATCTGGAAAGGTGAGTTAAGAGTTATAAACCTCATGTGGACCTAAAACCTCTGCCCCATGCGAAGACAAAGTAATACTGCATCACCCTATCTCTAAAATAATAGAATTTTGACATAAGCTCTTGATATAAAAAGATGGGATGACCATTGAAAGGATTCAAATCCAAGTGCTCAGAAAATGTGTTCCAGTGTTACCATAAATTGTTACCCTACATTACTTGTTGAATTAGCTTCAAGTAGACATCAAAATCTGTGGATTAATTTAAAATACTTTTTAGATAAAGCAGTTTAATTAGCATACTTTTTCTGGCTCTAACAGATATAGCAATCTGTGTCAACTATTTAGAAAGCCACAGTATATGAAATAATAAATTTGTAGAAAAGGCAAAGATAGAAGTGTAGAAATAGGATGGCTTGGAAAGACCTTAATTTTGGTTTTTTGTTTTGTTTTATGCTTTCAAACACATTAACTTGTTTGAAGCTACTAATCACATTTGAACTCTCTTCTTCCTCCTCCCCCTTCATATTCTGGTTGAATTTTTATCTTTCTGTCTCATTGCTTTTCATAGTGATTAGCTGGTTCAGTGTGATTTTTATCATATTCATCCCCTGTTTGAATTACCCTTCAGTATGCAATTATCCTATCACAGAATGTCCTATTTTTGTGCTGTCAGATACATAAAATAAATGGAAAACTGAAAGTGCTAAACCAATTATATAACCTTTTGTCATCTACTTACTGATGGAAACCCTTGCAAACAACTTTTTTTTTCCCCCTCTTTCCTCCCCCTCCCCAGTGTTCACTGTTCACTTTAGATTTATGTCAGTTGGGGATATTCCTGTTAACCGTTTCCTTCCTTATACTGCCCTACTACTTGATCGAGTTTTGGAGAGGCAACTTCAGATTTTATTTTAAATTGTTTGTGGCATGATTTAAGTTAAAACCACTGAAGATGGGCTTTGGTTCACTGTCACTGATGCTTTGTTTCTAGCTGTGATAAATGGAGACCTATTCATTTACCTTTAAGACTGGGATATTTGAGTTGGGATAAATCTTACTGCCTGTAAGGTGGGATGAATGGAAATATTTCCTGTGTTGTTTAGCAGTGGGTTTAATTTTACACTCAAACCCAAATAATCCCTTTGAGAGCCTTGTGTAGTCTGCTGTCACTTGTGGTATTGCTCCAGTTGCTTTTCCTGGACTTTTAGTGTTTTCACTCGTAAGATGTGTGTGATCAGTCCTAATTTAAAGTTAGCTGTGAATTTTTACAATTTTTTAGCAGGTTTGATGATACTTTAGTGCCTCCACTCATTTGAAACTGAAGAGAATAGAGTAAAACGGCATAATGCTCAGTAACAAATGACTACTGCATGAAACTTGATAGTGAAAAAGAGAGGGAATTAAAACTATTCATTTGTTGCTTTTACATTTCCCAGTTAATGGTGTAGTAGGAGAAAAAAAAAGAGTGAAAAAGCAAAATTTAAGATAAATTGTTAGGGAATATTCAAAAAGCTATTATTAAAATTTTAGCAATGAAGTTAGATTTCTATTTTCATTAGTGCTGCAAATAAAGAGAATCATGTAAAAATGATTGTTGATTTATTGGTAAGATGGCAAATCAAGTGTTAAGGATTATTTTTCTTTAAGGCAACTACCATTGCTGCAGTGGAAAATGCAAATAAAAGAGATTTCTCTTTATTAACTTTTTCTACTGTAGCTACCTGGTGTTCATTGTGAAGCTGATTCTCATTATAACTACTGTGAAAAGTAATTGCTGTTGTACAGTAATTCAATTTCAGTGCCTTCATGCATCAGTAAGCCAGGGGAGTTTATCTAGAGAAACCTGAGACTTTAAAGCTTTTTATCATGAAATTCCACATGCAGAAAAACGTTCTTCCATGGAGAAGAATATCAGCATTTACATTTAACAAACATTTGCAATGAAGAGAAATGGATTTTTTTTTCCACCAATGATTTTTACACCAGTCTTCAAACTGTTTTCAGATACTATTAGGATGATAGTGTTTACGCACAGTTAAAATAGTGTAATATATGTGTTAGAAATGATTGTGCTCATTCATACACATGTCTGAGTTTGCACTTTTAGTGTGTGGAAGTGTATGGTACCTATTGTCACACACGTGCATATTGAGGTTTCTGCAAGATGCAATTCACTACTGATTTGTTGGATATATATGTACATGTACACAAAGTATTAAACTACGTGTACTATATCACCTGTGCTAGGAAACCTGCTTGGCAGGGGGGGTTGGACTCGATCTCTGGAGGTCCCTTCCAACCCCTACAATTCTGTGATCCACATATAGCCAAACAAATACTGGTAAATTGGTCTTTTGATGAATAAATTCATTTTTATTTAAAATAAAGGAATATGGTGTGTGTAAAATGAACTTGGCTGGATGAACACAATGATCATGGTGTGTAATCCAAAGCTGACAGTGAAAGATCCTGCACAAAGGAAGATGATTTTTTCTCCCTAGAAATGTTTTTCAATGCTCTGATTAGACTTACTTCTGCAAGCTCAGTCAAGAATTCATACAAAATAGTGTGGCCAATAAATGTAGCTTTTATTTACAAACAATTAATCTACTGTTTTCTTGGATGTATTTGGGATTTAATGAATTATAGTGTGTAACTTAATGGTAAGGTCTTCCCCGTTTGATCAGATACATTGTTACTGAAGGTAGTTTTTGTTTTCTGCTTGGTTGAGGGTGGCATTTTGAACTGGATTTTGAAAGTAGATACACAGTTAGATTTCTTACCCACTGTCAAATAGCTTTCCATTTCAGGAGTTCACTTTCAGCCATTGATTTTTGCTGTTTCTAGTTGATGTCACTGAACTCATACAAAAGTGTAATCACAGCAAACAAACTAAATAACACCTTTCTAGAACTTTTGTTTTATTTCACATATTCTCATTGATAAGGAAGCTTCTGTGTAATCTTTTGAGGGTGGTGGTCTTTGAGTGGGCAATTTCTGTCATGTTCTTCAGTTGAGGTTATTGACTGCTTTCCTTCCTCCCAATTACATTTGAACTTACTGTTGCTCTTGCTAGCGGTTAAACCCCTGCACATGTCATCAGAGTCAGGGAATGGTTACAGGGAAGAGAGTCTGTATCCTCGCTGGGGAAAGGCAGGGAAATCATCAGTCATGAGAAAGGACCGAGAGCGGAGTGCAGTGCAAGGGACTGGGCGTTGATGTGGAAGTGACCTGAATAAATTATGTGAGGTTTATTTAATGGATGAGAAGTGAAGATGCTATATGGAAAATGGGAACCTGGCAAAGCATTAAACCCAAAACAATCAGAAAACCCAAGAAATGCACCTTTCTGTTCTGTGGCCTTGGATCTATGCTCTTAATACCATTGAGCTGCATTCTGGTTTTGTGTGTGCATGGGTGTCCGTGACCAAAGCAGATATGGTTCTGAACATAGGGGAAGTATTTTTTTTTAATTAGATAAAAAGTCTGGTTTGAAAGACTATCCTATATTGAAAGTACATTTAATGTACATAATGTATTGAAGGAGCATGTAACTCTAAGTGAAAGTGATTACCTGTAGGTTATTAGACATCCACAGGCAAATCTTTGGATCTCTTTGTGCACATTACAGCTTCCCAGCAGGATCGGTTTTTTTTTTAACCATTCTATCAGAGACCAAATCCATCAAAATGTAACATACTGCAAGACATTGCCAGTGTCTGGGGTCCATTGTGCATTCTGTTTTCTTACAGCCAGGTGTCTCTGGTGCAGACATCATTATGAATAAAGTAATCTGGTGTTCCTCACACTATCGTTTTAAAAGTACAGGGATCTGCATAATTTTCTGCATTCATATATAATATGAGAGTTCAGAATTGCTGGGATATAATCGCAAATTGTTATTCTTACAGACTGGAGATTTTTTGCAAAATCTATTAAATCAGGAAAGCTGAGGTGGTTAGTGCTGTGTCACTATGCCAATTGAAAGCATTTGCTGAGGACAGAACACTTTTGCAAGGTGGAGTTTAGTATTTAGATTGTTAAATCAAAGATTGAAAAATAGTGACTCCCCGCCGTGCCTAAAGAAGAAAACGGAGGCAACAGAGAGGAATATTCCAGGTGAATTTTGAACTGATTTTTTTTTTAAAGACTGCTTGGAATGTTCCATGCCCACTGTGTATTGTATTGTGCCGTATTTGTATTCTGATTTTCTGTCACTTTGATCAAGGCTAGATTGGGAATGACATTCTTGAGAAGAGCAGCAAATAATCATTCACATTTAAATTCATATTATAGAAGATAGAAAGGTCTTAAATGTCAAAACTTATTACTTTGCTAGGCTCACTATTTCTAAACGTATAATAAACACATTTTCACTATCCACGCTGTTCCCTCATTGAACTAATTTGCATCTACAAAATTAGAAGGAAAGAAAATGAATATCAACATGCACCCTTTCAAACTGCACAGCTCAATGGGTGCTCTTCTGACCCTGAATTTTATTTTTTTTCTATGTAGCAAGACACGTTGTTTTTTGTCAGAAGATGGAAATGAAAAAAATACAATTAAGTTTATAACATTAGTGGAGGAACAAATTCTAAATGCTTGTGGGTTGAAGGAAATTATGGTGAATCAACCTGGTGCTGCTATAAATAGTTTTAAATTATAGAATAAAGACATAATGAATAAAAGGGAGATGGTGATAATTGTGTTAATTACTGCCAACAAATTAAAGGTTTTCAGCAATATTTTTGTGTTCACATTTAGTATTTTAGCAGTAGTTGTTGCTAGTTTCTTTTGGTATCACTTGAATTTTACGCATACTGTTCTCCTTCAGATGTACATGATTTTCTGTTCTGAAAGCTTTAAGAGCTTTATTTACTTTTTGGCAAATTAGACTAGCCTGGAAAATGAAAAAGATGGTTAGTAATCCACTGACAGTCAGTGGAGTATTCAGTAGCATAATACATAACCTTGAAAGTCATAGCTTGAGGAATATTTAAAGCCACAATAAAGATTTTTCTTCTTTATTGTCATTGGAATGAAGGGTTGCTTTTGCTAAATGTCTAGAAATTAGGATCTTTGACAAATGAAGCATTATCAACCCTGTTCTAGTGCAGATAAGCTACATTGCTTATTGCTTCTTTGCTGTTTAGTTGACTTTCCTAAGAAACGTGTGTCTTTTGTAAACAGATACTGCTATGAATTCTGAAACAGGGAAAAAAATTTCTTGGCACGTAGGTGGGCTTCACTTTCACAAAATTAAAAGAAAACCAGAAAAACTTTGGGGATAACTTTCACCTGCTATTTAGTTATTGATTTGTTAACAGTTCAGGAGGGGTTGCCTTGCAAAGAGTGTAATTAGATCAAAAGAATTTTGTAAATCAACTTTTTTCTCTGCTCAGAATGAATATTGTCTCTTCAGTGTCCACTTGCTAATATATATTAAAGGAAACATTAATACAGAAAATTAACTTGCTAGGTACACTTTTAAAGGAAGGAGTGGTAGTTCTTTGATCATATTTAGGAGATCCAGGGATATGTATTTTTCAAGGTTTTCAGGAATTTCATTTGTGTAACCTGCTAAGTGCAGTATCTTGGAACAGCTACTTTTATAAATTTATATGCTTTTGGCTCTGCAAATTGAAGCTTTTACTGTATTGGTACACCTTGAAATAAATTACAAACAAATGAAGCAACTGGAACTATGCTTTGAATTCTGGCTGTCTTTAAAACTCTGGCTCATTCGTATGTTTGGAAAAAAAAAAAGTAAGTGTCCACACAGCCTGGCCAGTCTTAGGGAATGTAGTGTATTTATTTTGGCAGTTCACATTTAGAAAAGAAAAATACTCTTAAGAAAAAAAGGGAGCAAACAAAGATTTGTAGAGAAAACCTAAAAGCGTTTGCTGCTGGAGATGTGTGACAGTTTCATCCTCAGTGCTGAGAAAGGAAGTGAAAAGTATTTAAAGATAGCACATTCAAATATAGACCACTTATCTGAAAATACAGGCAGAGAAAAAAATCAAACCAGCCACTTCACAGAGTAATTCTTGTATTAGACATCATTACAGAAGTATGTAACGTTCTGTCTTTGCCATCAACAACATGAAGTAGCTTTCCACACAGTGGGAAGAAAACAATAAAGTACTTTTGGAAGAATGAAGTAGGATAAATTAGCCTCATGTATCCTTCTTTCTTATTGCTGTTTCGGTATATTAGCGTATTTTAATATTTTACATTAATGCTAATTATTTTAACGAAAATATTCGTTGTCTGACTTTGCCATTCACTGTGTGGTTTCAACTAGTAACTTCAAATAATGATGTATTATGATTAAAATTTAATTCCACTTACACAACTGTCACCTGTTCAGTTTTCAATTATAATTCTTATTTCATATTACAAATGCATAGAATTAAATCTCTTTTTGGAATGATAGAAAATCTCAAACTTTATAAATACTGATACTTTAATTTTAAAAATTACAATAAATGTTGAGACTCAGCTCACCTTTAGGGTGTTTACTGGTACTTGTTATCAATTGACGACTTTAAATATTCTCTTGAGAAGATGCACTTACAGCGTGCTTGCTATTCATGTAAACCTAGCCTGTTTTCCCAAACTTTATGTACGTTTAGTGTAGTGCTTAGATACTGAAAAAGTGGATCTCCTTGAAGAGAGTGCTCCGTTTTGCATAATCCACATTTGTACAGACCGGGTTTTCAAGCTGCTGCCTGTCTGTCTTTGTACATAAACAATGCCAAGCTCCTCTGCTCAGTCTGTGGAGCACAAGGGAACGTCTGGAGCAGTGGTAAGGAGGAGCCTGTTAGTAGCTTCTTGGAGGGATCTGACGAATGGTCGTTTATCAATACTTTGAGTAGGAGAGGAGACTATCATCTCTGAGTGATTGTTCATCTGGAGAAGTGAACAAAATGACCTGCGAAGTTTCTGAAGCTTGTTCCTGGGCTTGTGGTGTGCCTTGGGTGCCTGCAGCTTTCTACAGACCCTTGTTTGTTGCTTGCTTCCCAAACACACCTCACTAGCCAGTTGTCCTGCCTTCACTCTCAGTTGGGTCAGGAGGCATGTCAGCTCCCAAGTGCTGGATTTCAAACTATTTGCACAAAAAGTGTCTGAGCTAAAAACAAATGGATAGAGTTCGGCAGATGTTTCCATTTTTGGTCTTGCATCCACCTACAATTGCTGCAAGTCATCTTTCCCAGTAGCTCTTAAAGTACTTAGAAGAATTTCAGTGAAAAAGGAATTCATTAAGATTTTTTTTTTAACTGATTGATTAAAAAGTGCTTCAAAATAACACGTTAATGTGTTCAAATCACTTCCAAAGATAGACTCTGAATGTGGGGTTTCATGAAAATGTCCAGGCAATTCTTTCTATGTATGCAGACAAAAAAAATCTGAAAACATTTTTGTTGTAGAATTGGGATTTGTGGAAGGAACAGCTGAGGGCCACAGCGAAGCTGTACTGCAGTGCACTTGTGTGACAGCAGGTACGGAACCAGGCATGTCTGCTGGAGGTGGCTTTTCTATTTTGAGGTGAAGCAAAGCTAAAAGTCCCTGAAGGGGTGAGTGTAGGTGGCGTGGGTGGGGAGCAGAAGTGTGATTTTTCTTTTTTTTCAAATTTTATTTTTTATTTTTGTGGTAGTTTAAGTGTAGCTTAGGTTTGGACTTCAAAGCGTCCTAAGTGTTTTGTCATTTGGTGCTTTGTCTTTGGTGCTGGAGCAACAGTAAGAACAACAGTGTAGTCATTTATTTCAGGTAGCATCGTGATTTCAAGACCATGTAATTATGGCACATTAACTTTGGTATGTGTTTTAAAAGTGGCTAGACTGAAGGGAACAAACAAACAGAATGCTTGATAACTTATTTTACTGTCCATATAAATAGACACAGCTCTGTATTCTTGGATCAAACACATTTCTCTGCCATTTAAGCCAGCACAGCATATCCTGAATGATTGCTGCTGGCAGTGCTGTGCAAGTGCTCCAGGAGGACAAACTGTTTGAGTAAATCACAACAAAGGTGTTTCAAGGAAGAAATAAACAGTTCCAAACTAATACTATAAATTGAAGTTTTATTGATGAATCTATTTTTTATTATCAAGGTTAAATTACAGCAATCATTGTGGCACAAAGCACTACAGAAATAGTACGTTATAGAAAAATCTTGTGTGTTGTATTTCTGATGGGTCATTTCAGTGTGATGAAAAACCACAGCCAAAGCATTATATGCAAGAAAAAAGGAGATAAAGACTCACAGGTATAGGGCAGTTGTTTTAAAAGCAAGCTGGAATTGGAAAAGCAAGCTATGCTGCTGGAAAAACTCACATGAAATCTTCGAAGTGCAGCCTATGTTTACATCACCCTTCCCAGATGTATAGCCCATGCAGTGATAAGCTTCAACTGCCCCAGAAGGATTACACAGACAAATTTTTATATGTGTCAGAAAAAAAATTGCAGGATATGAGGTTAATTTGTTAATTTGTATGTGTAAGGATAAGACAGTACTTAAACCCCCTTTAACTGGTAAATACTTGGTGCAGGCAGGGGACACTGTAGGGGTGGCATCTGTATTTGCTAGTTCACGCCTCGTTTTTGTTTCAACAGTGGACTTTTTGGTTTTGATAACCTTTGGGGCAAGCCCAATGAGGTCATTTTGTCTGTAACACGCTGATCAGATTATAATAAAATCTGTAATTAAAACCCACTTGGTTTATATTGTAATTTTTCGTTATGTTGAAAAAAACTGAGTTTAGTCAAGAAAAATCATATTTTTATCACTCTTCTCCTGTATGTTGTGGTGAGATGGTGATTTAGCACTTTGTAAATGTGCCAGTAAATTAGGAATTCTGGAGTCATTAATTTTGCATTTATCTTAATTGTGTTACATTTATGGATATTTGTGGAGTTTTGCTGCTTTTACACTTGAAAAACATTACTACGGTGTTATTTTTGAGATGGGTCTAAGAAGACTAAATCATCTTATTTTAATGCAAATATTTTTAACATATTAGAAATGGAAATACTGCCTTGATTTGTGAATTGAGCAATTTTCATTTAAATGTCACTATGAATCATTATAGAAATGGGAATGGTTATTTTGCTTTTAGATAATTCCATGCTCATGATCTAGAAATTAAATCACTAACCTCTTGATCTTTATTTTTGACTGAAGTTCAATAAGGGAATGGAGAAATTCATAAAAGATGAGTCCATAGGTGGCTAATTAATATACTGATGGACAACCTTTAACTCAAGAAGCCCATAAAATGCTGATTGCCATAACCTGAAATGGCTTATTGAAGAAAAAGAAAATAAATTATCCTGTTTCTCTTAAGTTCTTTGTTCAGCATTCACTGCTGACCGCTGCTGGAGAGTGATTTGGAGATGGCTGTCTTATTTCTCTGCTGTCCTGACTTTGTGGTGTGATAACAGAGACTCATTGCTGTGATTCTGTGAACATCTTGAAGAGCTGAACTTGACAGTTATTGAAAGAATGCTATGCTTTTGAAAGACTAAGTAGCTGGCTGAGATTGTGATACAGTCCTTTGGGAGCTGGTGTGATCTTTAACTAAAAAACTGTATTTTATTTTTACAAAATGTGGCGTTTTTCTAGGTTTTGTCCTCTTCTCATTCTTCATCTTGTTTTCTGAGCTCAGATCACTGTGATATAGTGTCAGACACAAACAAAGGCTGAATCTTCAGCTTTTACTTCTCTGCCTGAGGAAGAGAAGTGAACCATACTGGTGACAGTGGCTTGTCTTCTTTGTGCCAACCCAAAGCAATATGCAGGAGTATCGCATTATAAGAGCAAAGCAAAAGTTCTTCAGAGCTAGATCAGCGCAACCCCAGAGTATAGAAACATAATACCAGAGAGCTGCATTGGGTTTAAAGTAGTATGAAGTCTTTGGGGTTTTTTTCAGTCTTCTCTTTGGATGTTGAAACTTGGCTTTGTCACATGCAGTACCACAAGTGTTGATGGACATGAGCAGATGAAAAAAAGTGTATTTTTACTGTAATGATAATAGTAATAAAATATTGCTCATATATTTCAACCAGATCTACATCTGTGTAAGAATATGGGCAGTATCTTATGTTCTGTTCCAGGCTTCAGGTGACAGTTTTGCACTTTCCCCAATACCCTGCTCTCTATTGAGGACACGATTAATTGGTAGAAATACATTTTATCACTCCATTTCTCTCCTGATTACAGTAATGCAATAGATCTCAAACACTTCACAGAATTGCTTGCCAGTTTTTTTTTTTTTAATGGCTGAGGAGATGGTGTGTGTAGTTGGAAAGCTTTAGTAATGGAGATTAGTTAATTATTTTAGGCTATTCCAAGTGACAGTCTGTGCCAAAAGAATCGTCAGTGTCTTGATAGACTTCCTTAAGCCAGCAGCTATCATAACTCTTGGTTTTGGAGTTTCATAGAAATGATTTAATTACCTGGATTCTTTCCTCTCTTTTTTTAAAGTGAGTGTACTCATTAGAAAAGAAAAGAAAGAAAAACTCCAGATCACTGTTTTGTGGCTGTTGTAGTGAACTCTAGAAGCAGTGAATGCACTTGTTCCATGCTCTATTCATGCTGTCTGCCCACTTTCTTCCCAGATCCTCTGTGGTCAGCCTGCTTCCAAGACAACATGCTTGCTACTTTTTAAAGAACTTCTTTGCTTTCCTACTATTTTATTGGATGCTTTAATTGTGGACTATGTGTTAATTGCCACCCTCTTCCCCCCCCTCCCCTGTTCTTCAGTCCTCTGTAAACTGTCTTTTATTTCACATGCTTAAGTCTGCTTTGCACTGCTGCATCATGTGGTCCTTCACCTTACATTCTGATCTCTTTACCCATTGACTTCTTCCTTTGGTATTTTTAAACTATGATAGTGTACTTTTTTCTTTTTCCCCATAATTACAGCAATTACTTATCTTTGGCATTGTAAACCTAATGAAATCAGTATTGCCTTTCTTATTTCATCTTTCAGATGTACATTACATTACAAATATAACAGAACTTGAATTGAGTGTTCATTGTGAACAGATAAGGAAACCACAAAGGGATAATTTAGTGATTACCTTGTGGTGAAATTCCAGGACTAATTATAATTTCTCTTCTGATACTTCTTGTCTGCATGTACTGTTTGCTAAAGCAGCGATGGCTGCAAGTCCTTATGGTACACACTGCTTTCGGTGCATGAGTTTGCAGGTCAGATACTCTTCCTATGAAGAAATAAAGGCAACTGGAACATTACAGCTGTCAATCACAATGAAATGGATGAAATGATGACAATATGCTATTTGTGTTTAAATGAGGTGTTTATTTGGAATCTGAGGATTTGGAAAGAATGCTTCTGGCCTTGATATAATTAGCTTTTATAACTACACTTGCCCCTAAGAAAGCAATCACTTATTTAGGAATGTTTCCAGCCACTCCCTGTATCTAGAACTAGCTTATCTCAATTTGGTTTTGCATTCTGAGTATATTGATAGACATTTTTAAACATCAATTACTTAACAGTTATGGTGCCACATGTCTGAAAAGTCTTAGTCAAAAAAGTAATTTTTATGGGAAAAAAATCAGAATTACCTGGAACTGAAAAAGACTTGAAAAATATTGAGATAAAGGTTAATTTGCTGCTGACTGAATTTAAAAGTTACTTTTTATCATGCAGGTTGACTTTTGTAAGCCTTCTTTTTGCTTATGTATAGGATTACTGGAGTGGGACTGGTGAAAAAGTGTAGTTATGTCAGCATAATTCCTGGTTGGGTGATGGCACAGGAAGGAGTATGCTTTTATTATGCAACCAACAAAGAAATAGATCACACTTTAAAAATGTTTAAGTAAAGCCATACAAAGTAATAGCTTCTATATTACATGTTCTTAAAGCATTTTAATGTAACATATTATTGTTTCAATCTGTACACATAAATGTTTTTAGTGCTACTATCTCACTGGAATGCATGGCAGGTATAGGAGAAACATTATCTTAGCTGCAAGATTGTAAAGGTCCAGCTGCTTCTTCTAAGGATTCCCTCTATTGAAGTAGGATTCAGGGTATAGTCAATGTAAAATCCAGGGTTCCTGTATGAAATATCTGAAAAGCCAGCTCAATCACCTGAAATGTAAGTCAAAATTAGATCTGTCCTGTATATTAGGAATGATTAAATGCACTCCTAAGTAGCTTCATTCTACAGCAGAAAAGCTGAGAATTGTGGTAATAAATGCGTTATTGTGACAATAATTAATCTTCCATTATCATGACTCTTGTGGAAGGGAGACTCAGGAGGATGCACAAAACTCCAGGTGTAAAAAAAAAACTCTGCAGTCTTGCTCCAGAATCCAGACAAAGAGAATTTATAAGTAGCCATAAACATTGTGCATTCCTTCAAGGAGAATTATGCCAGCAGCGTTCCCCTGCATTTGTTTTGCTCCCCTACAAGACAAATCCATGCTGCTTATTAAAATCTTACAAGGCTGGAATCCTTGCAACTACTGATGTAGCTGATATACTTTATTTCTCTGGCATAGTGTATAAATGTCCTGTGAGAAGAGGTAAGTATGTGGGATAATAAAAATTATAAGCTCTAAGCTTCAGGTTAATTTTAATTAGTGGGAATAAATTGTCTTCCAAGGCAGATAAAAGGTAAAATAAACTGTTCACTGATTGCAGCCCTGTAAAAGCTTGTTTAAAGCTTTGATGTAGAAAACTCAGTGATGCCATATATAAAACTTATTGTTCAGATGTCCCTGTTCTTATTAACATCTCTCTCCCACCCCCTAATAAAAAGTGCTTTTTCCTTTAAATCATGTAAAATATTTTGCATGATGTTGTTAATACCAACATTAAGGAAAATATTTTTTCCAGACTGTAACTGTGACTGGATTTAGTTACAATCTAGAATAATTTAGTATCAAAGCCTAGTCCAGTCTGTCAAAGCTGACATTCACCAAGTCATACTGATTGTGACATGAATGTCCATTCAGAAATTATTTGGACTAACAACTCAGAGGATTTTGACCAGCTTGCAAGTATTACCTTGGAATTATTTCTAATGGGAATGAATTTTAGAGAGTGTTTTGAAGAAGTAAAGGCATCATTATCTATTGTAGGATGTTGTTTTGTTTCCCTTCTTTGTGTTACAATGCACTTATGCTTTAAAAAGTGAAATGAGAAAGTGATATGGTGATTGTTGCTCCAGAAATTAATTGCACTGGAATCTAAAGTGGGCTGAAAATTTAATTTCAGTGTAAACTAAAAGGATATAAAATTTTATCCAGGATGAAATTTCATTCAGTCTGATTTCACTATTGGTTGCTTATGATGCTTCTTGGGAGACAAGCAAGAATAACCTACTGGCATGAAAACAGCCTATAAAATCTAATAAAAACCTCAAAGCTATTAATCTACCAACTTGGTAAGCTTTCTTGTAGTTTTATTTATTTCATTTCCATTTTCTTTTAAAAAGGTCATATCATCCTCAGTATTTCTTCCCACACAATTATACTTCTTTTGAAAAATCCAACCTTCTTTTTCTGCTAGTTAATTATTTCCCATGCTATTTATTTATAAAGTGTTAAGAATAGAAAAATTATGCATAAATCCTTTCTCTAGGAGCTATGCATCAGCTACCAGTTTTCTGGTACAGCGTGGTATATGAATTAGATGATGCAAATAATTTTAAGGTATTAGTTTGGAGCAGTAATAACAACATTAAAATTACTAGGAAAACGAATCATTCTTTGTGCTATAGAATCTAAGTAAACACTATTAATTTACAAAGTTCTGTATGACTTGCCTGCTCTTGCTTTTAAAATTGCTCCCAATATCTTTTCAGATGTTTTACATGTTATCACATTTGTGGTTAAAAGCTGTTAAATTGTTCCCCTTTGCCTTTCTTTCATTGGGGAATTCAAGTACTCTGAGCCAAAATTAGTGTTCAGGTCATTACAAAGACACTGCTGATATTGTATTTCATACTTAATGAATCTTTATTGGCATCTGGGTCTAACCTTGACTCTGCTAAGTGAATCAGAACTTGGCAGTCTCTGAGTAGGTGCTCTGTCATCCTATCAAATTCCAGTGTAAATAAACTTGGTCTTTTCCAGGTATTGGCAATTTCATAATAACAAGGAGTTTTGTGGTTCTTAGGAAAACAAACAACAACAACAAAAAGAGAAACACCCCCTCACTCCCAATCATAATCTGTGGTCCACTAAGGCCCCATACCACAGGCAGTTGGGCAATGTTTATTGGGTTGAGGAAAAGCTCTATAAAAGTTACATTTGATTTAAACTTCATGAACTTAATATAAGCTCGTTGTTGATAAAAGTTATGTTCTCAGCTTTCATGATGTCCTCAGTCATTCAAGTAAAATCACGCTTCTTAAGCCTTCAGATCTTTAGGGATTGTTGTGAACCTCAGAGATTTGAATCTAATATTTTTTTAGAAGAGAATAGAGAAGTTATGTTTTTATTTTTATAAACTGTAAGCTGGAACAGGTTTAAATGTCCCATGTCAAAACTGAAAAGGAGCTAAATTCCATGTCTTTGAGTATCTCAGTGCAGAGCTGGAGAGCTCCTCATCCCTTTTATTGGTCGTGGGAAACCCTTCGAGTCCTTCAGTTGTCTTAAATTGTACTCTGTCTGCAGTTGCTGCTTCTCTCTTTGCACGTTAGTGCTAAATGGGACTTTCAGTATTTCTGTTGATTCTCATTCCTTTTTTTATCCAAATATATGGCAGGGAAAACAGATATTTTGTGTTAGGTAATAGAAAGCTAGCTATGTCTTTAAAATGCAAAAAATAAAGAAAAATCCAACCTTCCAAGTAATGCATTTTGCCTTCGAGATGTTCAAAATTGAAATTTATTTGGGGGGATAAAATGAAAGAATTATTATACAGAATTCAATTTTTAAATTTTACCTTTGCAATTTGACATTTGAAAACGTAGAACAGAGATTTCTTTTATTATTTTTTCCATATATATATATATGTTTCTAGGGGGTGAGTAAAAAGATACTGTGATATAGCAAACAGCATCATGATACAAGAATGATGTAAAAGAAAGTGACACAAGGTTGAGCTTGGTGGTGGCAAAGGTCTTATGGTCCAGGCAAGAGATGTAACATGGGCAGCCAGCTGGCTCAAGTCTGCAACCTTCAGACTGCTTCATCAGATCACTCTATACGACCTCAAAGTCTGTCATGGCTTGGCAGTCGTGTCTAGTTCATGCCTTTGGGTGTGATAAAGGGCTCTGTGAACCCCCTAACTCCTGTGTAAGCCATATGCCAGGGAGTACCATAAGATACAGCCCAGCTGCACCTTCAGGTCTTTCTGCCTTGGGAAGGCAATAGCAAGCTTAAAAAGCACAGAGAAGGAAAGCAAAGATGATGGCAGATTTAAATGACTTAATTGCAAGTGGAATACTTTCATGTGGGTTCCCCACTTTGGAAAAATGAGAGCTGAGGGATGGAGGATATGATAGGAATCAGTAAGAAGAATTGGAGCCCAAGCAGCTGCTGTCTTTCCCAGTGCAAGACATTAGGTTCTCATGAAATCCCCGAATTGTGGGCTGGAAGCTTGGCAGGGTACTTTGGAGAACTCTCTTTTACGTTGTTCTTTCATGCTTCCTTGGATTTCTTCCTGTGTCCACTTTTAAGACCAAATTTTGCTCCAGATGGACTCTGTGATCTGAGTGCATGCACTTCTGCTGAAGTAGCACCGTGGAGTCTAGTTCTGGAGCAGTTACAGCCTGAAGCACTCAGCACCTTGCTTGCAAGGAGATAGATTTCTCTGCAGAGAGTTAATTACATGAAAATATGAAAAAATTCAGAGCTCATCAATTTGTTGCAGGGAGGGTTTTTTTCAGGTGAGCTCCAATCTAGAATTCATAATGCCCAAACGTTAAGTAGATGAAAGCAGTTTCCCAAATCTTGGCATGAGGTCCCCCACTGGTTGGCTGTCGTGTTCAGAGGTCTGTCTCTTTTTTGCTAGAAATGCCATTCTCTTGCGCGCACACACACACAAACACACACAAAACTGTCAAGTTTTTAATTGAGTTTAATTTTTGACAAAGTCAGCTTTGTGCTTTCTTTTTGTTTTGATTTTTAAATCAAGTTCTATTTTTAAACCTGTGAGCTATTTCCTTTCTGTAGTTTTGATGTATGTGCAGCTCCTGCACAGATAGTTTCTATGGTTTTTAAAGGATCTTTTATTTTTGCCTCTGGAAACCTACCTTTGGTGACTGCAAGAGATACTGTTGCAAAGTGCTCCCAGGGTGGTGTTTTGGATCTTTTTTTCTCATTTTCGCAATTAATCTGAATTTTCCATAGGGCATATCTAGTATTTCAGCTCTGTGAGTGTTCCTTGCAATTCAGAATGTGTCATGATAGATACCATGTGATACAGGAGGGTAATGTTGACAGCAAAGGAGTTTGTGGGACTTGGGTGAAATGTAGAATACTGCAATCAAGAGAGAATATTTAAATGTCTCACTTATACTGTCAGGCAAAGTAGATATGCAGTGATGCATAAGTTCTGAGACTATCAAATCTGCTGCATGTACTACCTTCAAAGAGATACTTTGAAATAGGAATTGCAGCTGAAATTAATTCCATATAGCACTTTCCCCATCTCCTGGAATTGGCATTAAATTTGCCTCAGAACAAGACAAAAACTAAGCAGAAATGAAGAGAAATGGTAAAATTCTCACTGGAGTTGCCAAACAGCAAAACTAGTAATAAGATTTGGTGTATCTTTTAATTTTAATACTCAGATCTACTCTATCTGGAAATCACTTAATTAAAAAAGAAGGAATATCACCAAGGCATTTATTAATTTTGGGGTAAGCTGTGTGAAATCTGTCAGTCCGAGCTCACAGTATCCCTGAGCTTCATTTTCTTTGGATTTGAAAATAAACCTTAAACCTCACGGATGAAATGCCACCCTGGCTCATTTCATTACTTCAAGCTGATAATAAACCAGCCCAGAATTAGCATTCTCCCTGTAGCTGTGCTGCTTTCCTTGGGTAGCTGCTTTTTGTGAAGCGAGGCTTTTGAGCAGCCATCTCTTCCCTCTCTGTGGCTCCTTGGGCTGACATTAGCTCTCCTACACCCAGGAAGGATCGACAGATCTTTGTGCTGGCTCTTTAGCTGGCTGCTGATAATTCCATGAATACAACTACAGAAGATGTACTCAGGATACTAATCTTGTGTTTTCATGAGCAAGGCATGCTATTCCTAAACCTCCCCGCTCCACGTTGCACCTTCCTTGCTACCTGAAGGAGCAGCTTGTTTGAGTTTGGTTTGTTTTCCTGTCTCCGTGGTCAGGCTGTAGAGACAGTAAGCTTTTCTAAATTCCCCTCTTTCTCCTCTGGACAAAAAGACAGAATTAATTTGCTTTGAAGTTCCAAAAGCTGTATTCTGAGTAAGGGATTTGCAATGAGTGACTCTGAAAGGGGGCCTCCATGGAAGGCAAGTCACACTGAAACCAGAGCAGAGCTGGATGGTTCACAGGTGCCTGCTCTGAAGTTGTCCACTATCAGGGACATGAAGTAGAAATCAGGATGGTTTCCATGTCTCTGACAGAACTGACTCCTCTTGGTGCTGTTAAAGCAACTCTGGAGTTTACTATTTTATCCTGGTAGCTCATAAAAATACTCTGAAGTCTTTATGTATGTATTTAGTTATTGCCTCCTTGGGGAACCAAAACGAATGAAGTAAACAACGCCAGCAGCACCAAAGTCTCCAAAAAGACTTGTCTGCTAACAAGTCACACAAATTTCTGTGCTGTAACCCTGCCTAAGCTTGGGGCTTTTAAAAAATAAGAATCCAGATAATTTTTGTGGAAGTGATTTTATGGTTAGCTTTTTTGAATGGAGTTTCTGATTGGTAGGCAGCATGAATGAAGGAGTTTTTTCTGGGAGCATGACTGAAACAATTGAGTTTTCAGCTAGGAAGTCATTCTCTGAAACACAGAGGTAGTGGGTTCTTGGTGGTGGTTTGTCTTGTGTTCCCAACTTCTAAATACTGATTTGGACAAAGGATGAATTTGAACTTTTTGAATGAATGTGCATTGTAGTTGATGCTGAACACCTACTGCTTGTCTTCTAAACCCCTGAGATGGGAAATCGGGGTCCTGTCAGATACCATTCCAGAGAACCTGGAGTGAATTCTGCACTCATGGACCCTGGGAAAAATGGCTTTCAAATTAAGATTGAAGATTTGTAAATGGCTGTGAAGGAAGTCATTAATGAACTGGAATTGTATATTCATTTCTCTGGTGCAGTGGAATTTTCCACAATCAAAGCCTGTGGGAGGTAGGTTTACCTTTCACAAGGGTAAAATGGATTTGAACAGGAATGCACAGCAAATAACCTCAAATTTTCCTTTTGTCCACTCCAAGTACAAAGCACATTCCTTTGTCCCTGCTCTCCACACTGTATGCAATGGTAATGTGTAGGTTAAGAAAAGAATATAAATGACTGAAAAGTAACAGCTAAAAAGCAACACCAACTCAAGTAACATTGCTAATGTTATAAAGGAACTGTTGTATATGTATTATCTTTTGGGAAGAGGGAAAAAGCATGTTTGTGACAAGTGGGAGGCTAGTGGACTGTGCTGTGCTGCTGGGACTGAACGCGCTGACACTCCTATGCCGTGTCAGAGGTAGGATAATATCCCGGCTCAGGCTTGAAAGGTCCAATTTGAGCCTATTGTGATTTGAAATTAAGGTATTTCTCTGCCTGTTAACATTTCTTGTGGGCTTTTTTTTTTTAAAGCACAAATTGATCAGTATATGTAAAATTCTCACTCTTGCAGTTGTTCAAAAACCTGTGCTGTAGTAATATTAATATATGGCTTGAAAACACAGGGCTCCTCTGCATTTGAAATTTTAGAGGAAATCTTTTAAATATGCTTACCTACAATAACATGCAAAGGCAAAATAGATCGAATAAAGTATCACTGCAAAATGTGGAGTGATGCGAATGGTGTAGTGTCTCTTGTTATAATGTGATAGTGATAGTTGTTAGATGCAGGTTGTTTGGAATTGGTTCTAATATTTGTTTTCTCTTTAACGTGAAAGAATTTCACAACTTGTACTGTTTTAGGCAGTATTAATTGAGGTGGAAGAAATCTCTGTAAAGTCTGTTAAATGATCTGAGAAGTGAATGACTCCAGACTATGTTGGAGATGTAAATAGTTAGACATCTCAGCAGAGCAAACCACGTAATTTTTCAAGGTTTGATCTTCATACATAAACAATATTTGAATTAAAAAATTGTTACACAAGAGTCAAGAATTTAGTACTGCAATTTAAGGTGGGTGGCTGAACAGATATTCTTGTGTAGCTTTACCAATATACTGGCAGAAAACAATTAGCTGTCTTACGGTACTAAAAGTATTTTTTTTATCCTTTTAATGATTGACCCTAAACCCAAATGTTATCTATTTTGAAGAAGCAGCACTTCCAAATAAATTTTAGCTCTAGAAAACAGAAGAGACCAAAGCCTGACCACCTTTATTTCTTAATTTCTGAGGCTGAGCAATGCAATGCAGAAAGTGGATTTGCAGTGTGTGTTTCAGGGAAGGTGGCTATGCTACCAAGGTTATTAGAAAATTATGCATTTCACCTTTAAAGTGTTATCTGTCACTGCCACTATGGCTTATCATTAGCATATCCTTTGATACTTCCATGGCATCAGAGAAAAAGTAAATATGAAGCAAAATAGAGATGGGAGTTGTAAACAAAACAATATTGTTACTATGTTGGCTCACTTTGCATGGTAAATTTTTCTTTATTTTTCCCACAGTCTTTTAAAATGGAGATAAAATTCATTTCAAAATAGTATAAACCTGTATCACAATGTAAATTATTTGGAACGCTGGCTCAAGCCAGTATAGTCTGCATAAATGGAAGTATTATCAATGGAACTGCTTATAAGAGTAGGACAGAAAAGGTTCAAAATTATCATATTGGGACTTCCTATCAAGTCCTATCCTAGCTATTTTCCTCAAAACTAAATTTTTTAGGATTGTTTTGTTGTATTGATTCACTTTGTCTTTAATTCTACTTTCCTGTTCTGACAAAGTACCTGTCTGGTAAAATACTACGGGGCAATAACTTTCTTACTCTGGAAGTCATCGAGCAGATCTCTGATGGCCGCATAAACAGGGTCAGGGCAAACTGGTTGGACTTGCAATTTCTCATGTCTATATTTTTATGCAGATGTTAAAAGCTAATACATAGCGTGGACATGTATAAAGTATCTCATCAGATAGTTATGTGTAATGGTGGTCAGTGCAACCTTGCTATCAAAATGTGATCTGAATTAGTATATTGATACCCATGTTTATACGAGGGAGAGTTGCATTACTGTGCTTCCCAGTACTGTATTACGTGACTATATAAGGGCTTGTGCTTTGTCATTTTGCTGTCTGACTGTGGTGATGAGGAAGTGGAATTTTTTCTTAGGTATTTTGATGGGGATTTCTGGGTTTCGGTGTCTGCTTTTGGAAATCCTTACTGAGTGTCTGAAGAAGAAAGCAATATCACAGCTTCCTAAAACTGAGGATTTAATTGCCATTTACACAGTCTGTTCCATGTTTGTGTAACACAATTGACCTTGCAAACTTCATTTTTTTTTTATTACTTAGTATATTTCTCTTCTTAAAGATTAATGGGAAACACCTTTCCATACATATTTTTATTTTAATATAATTTCCAAACAGTCCAAAGTGTTGGGTTTTTTGGTGGTTTTTTTGTGGTGGTTTATTTTGGGGTTTTTAGGGGGGAAGAGGCTTACAGAACTTAAGAGAGTCAGGCTAAGCAGCATGTGCAAAAAGCCAACAAAACCTGAAAACCCCCAAAACAACACCCCTTCCCCCCAAAAAACAACCCAGCCCCCAAAACCTCAACACAAGCAGAAATTCAGAGGCTGCCAAGGTAACGATACTGTTTTACACCTCCATGCCTGGCCTTTATATTTAAGAGTACTAAAAGATGTTTTTCTTTGCTCCTTCAGTCAGCTGAAAACTATCAAGGGAAGGATATTAAAGACATTAAGCTTGACCACCAGGACATGGTTTTGAAAAGACTGTAAATGGCGCGTTCTTCAGCAAGTGGTGTAATACGTGCACTGGGAACACAGCAGTCCCCATATGGAAGTCCTGCTGACAATAGCAAAATACTTTTTAAGCAGTATGTACTGTCATACTGCTCCAAAGAGCTGTGAATTGTGTGATGTGGAGGCCTGGAAGCCTGTACCATATTCCTCTTCCATCTGTGCAGGGTAGTTATGGTGCCAGACAGGTAGTAGGCTCTGCTGTGCTCTGCTACCCTTCATCTGCTTTCATAACTCCCACTAGTAAAAACAGCATTACGCTGCTGAAATTCCATTAAATCAATGAAATTCCATATGGTGTGAGATTAGTCACTTGTTTTCAATAATGTTAGTCTTTAAAGGGAGTGAGCTACTAATTGTGAAGATATTTAGGCTCTTAAAATAAGAAGAGTTCTCTTTAAGTTCCCAGGTTTAATAATTATGTGTGTCTAATAAAATTAAAACGAACAGCAATGATGACGAAACAGACAAACATAAAAGCCCAACCAAACAAAGAAACCCTAACAAATACCCTTCTAGTATTTATAGGAGATGTTTACTGTGCTGGTGTAACTTAATTGGTTTTCAAAATAGCTTTTTGAGTTAAAGCTTCCAAATGCTGTTCTCCAATATCAGATGAGTTATCTGTAACGCGAGTAGATTTTAAAAAAAGTTTTATCAGTGGAATACAGCATATCTCTCTCTTTTTATGCTTGAAAAATTTTCCCAAACTCAAACCAACCGAACAGCCTTGTAAAGTGTTTGATTTCCTTTTCCCCTCTTGTTCTGGTAATTCAGTGCCAAGCTTACCCACACCTGGTGCTTTTGTTACTCACAGAATTCTGATTGCCTCTTGAAGCTCTTCACAATTTCATTCTTCTACAAATGGCTCAGCTGTCTGGAAAAAGGCAGATTGTTGTTTGCTTTTGTGAATTTCAGCATTCAGGAGCTCAGTAAAATACTCTTTTGATCTTTCTGTAATTGCGTTTGTTTTAACAAAAATATGTCTGCTTTTCTGTGTTCGTCCTTTAACTTATTAATCAATATCCTTGCAAACTCGTCCTGCTTTATCAGTGCTGTCATAGTTCATCTTTGCTGTTCTGTGCAAGTTTTGGCTTTTGCATTATCTTTTGAAAATAAACCAAATAAAGTTGGTTGGGCTTTTTCTCCCATGCTGCCCACTAGCAAACTTTTAAAAGTTTCCTCAGGCCCCCTCTTGTCCTGTTTTGGCCCTTCCTTTGTCCTCTGCATTACTTATCTCTTTTGGACGTTGTGGCATATTTCATAGGCATAGGCTTGTTTGCTTTGGGTATTTTTTGAGACCTTCTATAGCATCAAAACATTTCCTAATCATTGTCCAAGAACTCTGTAAAGGAGAATTCTACATGTATGTGTTGGCAGCTCTAAGAGGAATCCAAAACTCACTCTGTTAATTTCTCTTACAGTAAGTTTTTTGCTTTCCTCTATCAAGATGGCACTTGTGGGTTAGGCTGGTCATCTGAGGCTCTTTTGGTCCCAGGTAAAAACGGTTTTGGATTCTGTTTGGCACTAAGGATATGCCTAGCTGTAGTACTAATGTCATTTCAGGGTAAATCTGTACATTCATATGCATGTCTGTAAGTGTGATGAAACAATTCTTCTGAGAATGCAGTGTAGGACCTGATCATCCCTCTGCCATCGGCTGGAAATCTGTAAATAAGGAAATCCATTTTCTCCTCCTCTGATGCTGGCCCAGCCTTTTGCTGTTACAGTCACTTTACTCCAACAGCAAAATACTGATGTAGAAAAGACCTTTAATACCATAGAGTCCAACTGTAAACCTGACACTACCAAGTCCACCACTAAACCATGCTCCTAGGCACCACATCTATACTTTTTAAAGAAACCTCCAGGGATGGTGACTCAGCCACTTCCCTGATGTTTTTTTCCATCAGGTGCATTACAAGATATAAAGTTCTTTCTGTTGAAACCATGCCAGCATAACTGTTATGCTCTATGATGGAATTTGATTTTATCCCTTTTTATTTTAGATACTAAAATAAATAATCAAAACCCCAAATGAAAATCTTTGGTTTGAAGGTCAGACACTGAAAATGTGGGAAATGCCAATCAGAGTTGGCAGTATATTATTTGTGTTGTGGTATAATTGTTGATTATTTGATCACTTTTCTTTAGGTCTTCTGACCTAATGCATAGAGCACACTTATTCAAAGGTTAAATCAGTGCTACATGGAGAAGAAATTAGTGCATAAAAATCCATAAGTGACCTGATTCATCTTTTTCTCATTAAACAAATAATTTTTTCTGTGTAATATTCGCTATTGTGTGTCAGGGCTGTCTACTCATAGTGCTGTCCAGGAAAAAAACCTGGCTCTGCTTTCCATTTTATGCTAAGAAACCTAGTATGCAGCAATCCTAAAAGGAAGGGTTTTTTCAGGTTAGCTTTAGATGAACCCTGTGTTTTGTTCTTCAGGTTTTTTGCTAGATATAAGTTGCTAAAATAATACAATAAAATGTTTACTGGAACACTATTTGCGTATCAGGCGCTTTTTTGTTATAGACTATTGCCAAAAGGTGGCAGTCTTTGTCCCCAAAATTCTGTTCTGTCTAGAAAATGTTAGGTATGGCAACCATAATTTATTCTTAGCTTCTCTAATAAAAATTACTTGTTAAGTAGATGTAGAAAGGAAAAAACACACCCAACCCTACATTTCAAGGTTTAAGGGTGACATAGCTATAGTTTTATTTTGACAGTGGAATGTTAAATAACAAGGCTTGGAAGAGAGCAGTGATGGGGAAAGAGCACTGCACAAGTAGACTGCTAATGAGCAGGAACTACTTACGTTTCAGATTCGGTTAGCATGTCAAGGATTTCAGGTTTTGGAGACGTTATTAGGATCTGGCATGTTAGATCAGTAGGTTGCTGTGTTCATCAATCAACACAATGGAATGCATAGAAATAATCCACTTACATAAAATTTCATGGTACGGTAGTTGATTTTCCTTTCCAAGTATTCGGGTAGATCCAGCAAAGCACAGCTTGTGTCTCCTTACAAATTAGTGTAAAAAATAGTGTCTGATGATAAATTATAGCCTTTGCTACAGACCTGCAAAACATTTGGTTAGATATTTTGTATTTTAAATAGTAGTACTTTTGAGGCTGTTTTCTGATTGGACAGGGTATCAAGCAATAGATTTTATTCATGTTAGACTCCAACCTTGCAATCATATTTAATTACTTTTACTCATATCTATGCAGACACTTGAAAAGCTATGATGCTACATTAAAGCACTGACTAGCGAGTAACCAAAATTTATATTAAACTAATAGTTTTATGGTTACCAGTAATGTGTTTTTGGCGTTATTTGCCATGTGTTTTTGGGGAGACCTCAATACAGGGATAATCATATACAGCTATATACCCCCCCTTTTTTGTAGCGGTCACAGCTGAGAGCATGTGTATCTGTCACTTGCTGCTTCATTGAGGTCCCAGGCAGCTCTGTTGTCCCTCACCCAGTGGCACAGTGTCTGCATCAAACCCTGCTCCTTCCAGATTGCTTGCAGTGACCATGAACTGAATAAGAGCAAAACTTGAAGGAAGCCTCTGCACACAGGAAACGTTGTATTGGAACATCCTCACAGTATAAAATGCTGAAAAGATGCCTGGCTGCTCTCTGGGCAAGCAGGTCATGGGAAGAGGATGGGCTTTTGGGTAGGGGTCTGTCAGACCTGTATGAATGCAAGCGTTTCTTTCATGGAAATATCTTAGTAGTCTAGAAAGATTGGGAAAGCTGGTAACATGCTGGTATTTGATAATGACCTTTTCTCATTGAGTTAAAGGTAAGGAGAATGGAGAAATTGTAGGAGAACTTACCAGTTTAATAACTTGAATGCAAATGTCTGGTAGGCAGATTGCTTGTAAAAATTGAAGATTCTACAGAGTGCAAACTGAGCTGTAATTTCTTTTAGAAATATTTGTGTTTATTATATATGCACTATCTCACTCTACTCCTGCTATAATTATGCTAAATCTTTCTCCTAATGCTTTTCAGTCATCTTCCAGATTTTCTACCAATAGTTACAGGAAGTGACTGAGAAACTTTCTAATGCAAGAAGTCATTGCTCTGTCATTTTTTTTTTTGGGGGGGTGGTGTTAATTTTTATTAATGTTTATTGGTACTTATATAATTGAGATCTTACATATGCAGTCTGTATAAACTACATACCAGAAAAAGAAAAAAATACGGTTGGTGACAACTTCTAAACCATTTTAGTGTTACATGGAAGCGTTCTTCATTTTAATTTGATGTTTATTTTTTCAAGGGTCTATGATGAAAACCTAATTACTGAGCACATTTGACTCATCTTTGTATCCTGATGCAGTAAACCCAATAATTATAATGTTTTTGTTTGTAGAAAATTGTCATTTAATCTTCATTTCAATGGTATTGCATATTTCCATCACAGTACTGCAAATCACTTGATTCAGTTTATTACTCTGGAATGGTTTGTAACTGCTAAAAGGTCATGAAAGATGTTATTTAAAAGCCAAGTCCTAATATGTTAGTATATGAGAGAGATTGCCCAACAGATCTAATAACCAATGGATGAGAAATTTCAGTCTAACATTGCACAGACATACCAAGTCGATCGCAAACCCACTGGTGTCAGTGGGATACACAAAGGTGACGTCTAAGGGACTCTCCTCATATTTCCCCACAAACCCTGAGCTGGAGGAACCATCACCTATTATCACACCTGGTTTTGTCCATGTTGTTGCCAGTACTGGGTACAGATTTATTGGAGTCTAAAAAGTCAAGGTGTTCACAGAGGCTTCAGCCTGCAAAGCATAGGTAGCTTTGTAGAATAAGGTTTTAACAAAAGGGGTATCTACCTCTGTATGGAACCAGAGAGCTAGTGTAGGTCTTCCTGCTTTGTGTGTCTCATTTTTGTTTCTCCTATGCTGGTGTGTGGGGTTTAGATTGGAAAAGCAGAGAAGGTAAGGAGAGGCAGCAGTTACGGGTCTTCAGGTCTTCATGGTTTGTTAAGAAAAAGTGTTTTGCATGGCTTTCTCAGGATCAGATTTGAATGGGAGTTAAAACTACTTGTAGCAGCAGTAACAACCTTGGTGGCTTTGTCCTCCTTAGGACTTTGAAGGTTGGAGCATGCTTGCTGGTCATAGGCAAATGTATGACTGAAGAGCCTGTGGCAGTGGGTGAGGGAGTTGTTTAGCCAAGAGAGGAAGCCTTGCCAGCATGGTGTAATTCACTATTCTCCTGTAGTCCAAAATGGAAAACTATTATTATAATTTACTCACTGCCTCTGCAAACACAAGTTACTAATTTTTGTCTTCTTGGTTGCAGTCTTCAGTTGTCACTTTTTGAACCTGCAGGTGTTAGTTAGCTGTGTCAAGACTGATATTGCTCCCCAGGTGCTTTTTAGAAGTACATGGAAAGTCATGAGGAAAAAATTAAGAAAAATAGGAGTATTCTATGAAATCAGTTCACTGGGTCATAGTAAAACCTAGAGGTGTGTCAAGCTTAATGGAAATGAGGTGCTGCATTGTATATCTTACTTCTCTTTCCAAATAAACCAACCAATTAAATACTGAACATTTCAGTTGATAAAAACTAATTAAGAGATGAAAGTATAGCAATCTTTTAGTTACTAGGAGAATACAAATTACAAGACTTTTCTCAATAAAAACAAAACACCCACTGGATTTGAACTCATTACTTTTACAAAGTAAAGCAGATAAGGATTTGACTATGCAATGCAGCCTTTCCTTTGGGTTTGGGAATTAGCAAATGTTCTTTTAATTACAAGGACAGTTTAATATTGTTCTTGAGATAGAGCAAAAAAATACTGACTTAGTACAGAAAGATTTATTAGAAAAGAATAGATGGGAATTGTCTATGCCTATATGTGGGCTTGTAAGTCTGCATATAAGCATGACTTTGGAAAAGCGATGCCCCTGTGTTATTCTGAGACTTCAGCATTAATTCACAGCATACCAGAAAATACTTCTATGTACATGGAACCAAGGTCTGGTTACTAAGTGTGGACATAAACCGCCAGGATTAATCAGCTAGATAAATGTATGACGAGTGTTTCAATGTAGACTTTTTTCTTTTTCTCACCAGACCTGCCAGAATATACAAAATTATGAAAAGACTAAATTATCTTTTAGTCTGAAAGTTACTTTTGTAATTAAGTCCAGCATCTCCAAGAGCAATCAAGTCTTCCAAGTGATGAAGTATTGTCCAGGAGACAAAAAACCTCCCTTGGAATTTTATCTTTGATCTTCAGCTTTTTTGAAGGAAGAAATTAAGGAAAAATGCATTGGTTTCCTCTCTCTTAAAAGTAATACTGATGTTCTTTTAATTAAGATT
The DNA here is from genome assembly GCF_964237585.1 of Gallinula chloropus. NCBI lineage: Eukaryota > Metazoa > Chordata > Aves > Gruiformes > Rallidae > Gallinula > Gallinula chloropus. The sequence continues at coordinate 10,448,068 of NC_140097.1, forward strand.
CTATAGTCCTCCTGTGCTTGGGAACCAACTCTTGAAATTGTCAGGGATGTGGCCTTGACACAAGGTTTTCTTCAAAAATCTGTTCCAGCTGGATCAAGCTGTTGTCATTTGGAAACTGCACATAGAGGCATATGGCCATTAGAAACGTATCAGAGCAAAACTGTAAGTGAAATCTTGGAAATTCTTTGCACTGGGATTTTTTTTAATATTTTTTTTTTTAGCACATGGTTGAGCAAGACTTTCCTGCAATTGCACCATTAGTTTCTTATGGCTTGAGCCAGCAGCGGGCTGGGGAAACAGTCTTTCTCTCCTGAAGCACTGTGCCTTCTAGACCCAGGAGAGAGATTAAGGATACCTAAGGAGAGAGATTTCTTGTCTCATCTCTCACTGTATTCATGTTAGGACACTAGAAAATGGAAGAGTCAGCAGCTAAGAGAGTGTCTTTGGTTTAGAGGAGGCTGAAGAAGGTACTGATGCAAGGAGAACAGAGAATAGACAGTAATAAGGGACAAAGGGAATGGGATTGGATTATGCAGGCATTTAGAAATATAAATGGTACAAGATATTCTAGATGGGTTCAAGAAGACTGTCAAGGTCTTGGGTGGTGTTTTTCAGTGTTCTAAAAGAAAACTGTATGGACAAAATGACATTATAATATGAGGGATTTGAATTTAGAGGCAACTTTCTTCTGTCATTTCCTAGCTTAGTTTGGCTTTGCATCTGTGCTTGAATTCGAAAGTGTGGTGTTTTTATTATGAAATTACAGAATATAACAATGCTAATGCTTATTTATTTAAATTCTCAGGACAGTTATTGAGAGAGATGGAATATTTGCTATAGTATCTTCACTGTGTCCCTGTTTGAAACTGGCTGCATATATTGAAGAGACACTGCCCCTTCATTAAGTGATTCTTCACATCTTTGCAATAATATTTGCCTCACTATCTACCTTAGAGAATTCCTCTTGCAACAGGATGTTGGAAAGTTTTAGTTGAAAACTCAGAGCATGGCTTTTTTTTAATTTAGTCTGTCTATCTGAAATCCTGGCAAACAATGATCCAATTGACTTCACTTGAGAGAGACTAATACCTACTGTTTTCGTGGCTTGGTTTGAAAGCAAAGCCAAGGCTCAGTGTCTTGTGATTGAGTGCTGGGCTAGGCAATGGAAATAAGTTCCTGCAAACTCTGGAACTGACCTTTGTTTTGAGTAATAAATCTTGAGGGTTTTCTGCTGCTGTTGTATGATAGTAATCTGGTTGGAAACTGGAAGAAGGACAGTATATCACAGCTGATTTTGTTGAGCTAGACCACAAATGGCAAGCTGAATTTGAATTAACTTGGGGATTGAACCTTAGTGCAGAGGTGAAGAAAAAGCTGAGAGGGGGAACAAAACAAAGACAATTGGTTTCACTTGGTGCTTCTAACTGTAACCAAAACAGAAACATCTCTCCTAGTCCCAGGACTGCTGTGAGGGCAAAATGCTGCCTGAAGACTTCTTTCCCCTATTGAGTGAGCATGGAAATATTTCCATCTCTCTTTACCTCATTTATGTTACATGTGGCGTGGGCTTCATCTCCCTTACCTTCATTCATATTGAGTTAGACATCTAATGAAGAAAGGAATAAAGGAAGAGCTTGAAAGTTCTTTGTGTACTTCATGATGTCATTTAGAATGGGACAAGTATCATCTTTGGAGTTTTCTGTCTCTACATACGAAGGATGTTTAGTTAACTTGTAGCAAGACACAATTAACTCTGAAGTAGCTGAGGTTAGGTGAGATAAATCCTACTAATGGAGAATTTTGCATTAAATGAACTTGCATGAAAAGTTAACCCGAATCTTTCTTCAGCAATATCTGCCAAGCATCCAGTCAGTGGTGTTGAGAGCTGTCAGAGCTGAGGGACAACTACTTTTGCTCATACATTGTGTAAGTTCTCCCTGTACTCAAATGCAGATGGACATTCTGGCACTGTACAAACAGGGTAGTGACTGTGACAGGTAAAGTATGTGGCCTGTAGTACCTTAAATATGTGGGGAAGATTAATAAATGGGATATTTTTACATAGTGATTTCAGAACAGGGGATGGGAATAAGGCTCATAATGATACTTCTGGGTTAGTATTGAATCATATATGAATGTCTGTGTACATAGGTGGTTATTCAGACACCTAATAGGACAACTTTACTAATTATGGTGTGATGTTGCAAGTGGAAATAAAAAGATACATGAAGGTATTTCCTGAGAATTAGCCAACCTCAGAAGAATACACGATTGATGTGAAATGCTGAAGGACCTTCCCCCTGGCTCTGAGGTAGGAGAGGTGGCTGAAGGAGCTGCTTGCTGCTCTATCCCAGGCCAGAAAATTCCATTTTAAATAGCCCTGAAACAGCTTTAAGTTGTCTGCAGATGAACCTGATTCCTGGATAGCGAGACATAAAAAATTAAAAGCTTGGAAGAGAACCCTCTTTAGCACATTACTCCTTTCTGCTCTGCAGTAGACATAACATGGTAGGAACAGATTTGATAATCTGCATATTTTGTATCTGATACATTAGCTTTGTGCAGCTTTGAGCACTGCAGAACTCAGGACCAGACAAATGTGTTACCTTCTCCATCTGCAGTCTTCCTTCCATGCCATGGCAATCTCCAGCTGCCGCAACCAAATATAGCATTGACCTAGTTAAGTTAGAAATGCATCTAATTATTCTGGGATTGTCTTAGCCACTCTCACTGTTGTGAGAGTTTCATGTACCTTAATCCATTTACAGTTTCATTTCTGTTTGTCCAGCTCTTTGCCAAGCTGAACTCTTTATGTTGCTTCAAAAAACCAGCTAGCAATCTAACAACGATCAACCTGAAAATCTGCCAGTCTTGAATGAATATAAGTGGATAATTGAAGTTATTTACAATAATTGCTAGGCTTTTAATTTATTTTTGTCTTTTATTTATAATTTGTGCTTTGATGCAGCACTTACTGTGACTGAGCATTGTGTAGTGAGTTGTTGTAGTGGAATTTAATATTAGGCATAGAGCAGTCTTTTTTTTTTTGTATGTTCTAAGTTGTAAGATTGATATCTGCCTTAAGATACAAGCACTGGGAATACTAATATCAAGATAACTAGAGCTAAGTAATTTTCAGTCTAAAAATTTTTCTTAGTCACAGCAACAGCAATTTCAGTAATATAATTTCCCAGAAAATACCCTGTAGCTGTGGAGAACAGAGGGAAATAAAATATGTGGGTGGGCTTTCTAAAAAAGACTGCCCATGTCTCCCTCTACCCCTGCCCTCCCTCCCCATCACAAGGAGAACAGCCAAATTGCAAGTCTGTTGTCATTGGCCTGTCTAAAACCACGTGTGTTCCTGATGGTAGCAAATATTCCTCCAAGGTCAGCATCAATCTCTGATACCTACCTTGATTCTCCATTGGTTATGGCGAGCATGTGCAAAGCTATTTGCAATGAAATAGTGAGACCAAGAGGCCTGTTTGCACATCGGTGCATTTGTTGCCCTGTTACATGATACTGGTTTTGAGCATAGGAAATAATAGGAGTACTGATGAACAGCATCAAATATTCCCTGTTGGCTGCTTTACCTCCTCCACTAAATGAAATGTGAAAGAAGAAAACCCCAGAACTCTGGTGGAAATGAGGAGGACTTGTGGCAGAATTACCAGTCATGCCAGAATATTACCTAAGCTCACTTAATGCTAATAAATCTTGTTCTTTCCCAAAACAGCCCAAGGTTTTCAGAAGTTTTCAAAGCACCTGCAGTCTTGGTTTCTTGGAAAAGAAATTTCTTTTTCACTTCTGAAATGAACCCCAAGATGGGGAAGTCATAGAAAGGTACCTGGGTAATGTTTTTGAAGTTGGGTCATCTATTACTGAGTGCTCCCACATGCACAGCATGGGCTTCTCATGAAGAAGCCGGTGAAGAGAATTGCTCTGATTTGAAACACAAGTGCTGGTTTCTTTCCCAGGAACATACTCAACTGCTGAACTATGTTTTAAATAGTTTTCTGGTTGCACTTAAGGAAATATTTTTGGCATATTCACAGCTCAATTACTACAAATTTTGGTTGGAAATTAGATGTTCTAATCAATAGTAAGGTTATTAAAATTGCACCAAATATTTCACCCAAAAAAGGATAACTATTGGTTATTGTAAGTATTTTCTATATACAGAATACTGCTGGTTTTTACTTGGTAATGTACCAGAAATCTTGCTGTAAAATATGAAAGAAATAAGCTCCTAAGAACAGGATTAGTTGTCTTCTGTTTCAGTACCTGCTATCTTTATTAATAAAGGTTGTTTACATTTGATTGAGATACAAATCCCTGTTACAATTCCATGCCTAGGAGTCTGGGACAGAGGTTTAAAGTTACACAAATCCCTGGCTTTTTCCGTACGTATTGGATTTCAATTTTTTTTCATGATAAATTTCAGTGCAGTATATTCAGAGATTTTTCTTGGCTTTAGACTTTTTACTATTTAATAATGATGGATTTTAATTACTTCCAAAACACATCTCAAATGAACCCTGAAGTTCTATCCAAGACTTGTATAGGAGGTGAACTTCAAACAGATCTGATGTCATGGGAAAATGATAAGAAAGTGTTTTAGGGTTTGAGGCTATGTTTTTCTGTTGGTTGAATGAACTCAGATGCTAGGATATCAGAACATTCTACAGGTTTATCTGCACTTTTTTTTTATGACTGTGATATTCCACTGCTCAAAGCAGGGTCAGAACCGGTGGCCCTTGTCAGGCATACTCTGGGTGAAATTCTCATAGACCTAAAATTCTGCATTGCACAGGACAATGCATTTCTAACAGCTCAGACTGGTGAGACTGACAGTATATACTGAAAGAAATGTTAAGGCATAGTCTAATGAGTTTGGGAAGAATATGTTAGTAAAAGGGCTGCTGATAAGCTCACGTGTTCTATCTGACAGACCTGATGCTGTGCTGCTTGGTTATTTTTGGAACAGTGAGGCTTGGGCCTGGGACTGAGTAAAGAAGGAGCATCTACAATTGAGGTGGTAGATATTTCATTTTCTGTATATAAAAATATGGATTATTTTGGTGTATTTTGAAATTGAATTTTATTATGATGAAATTATGGCATATAAAATATGTTATGGGCTGAGATAACATCAGTAACTAGTTGGGTCTAGTTGTAATTAGGGTAGTGTAGTCTATCATTTTTTGAAATTTGTAGCAGTTTGGTTTGGACAAGCAATTTTTAACAACGTTTTTGGATTTATGTGTAGCAGTTGGTTTATCTTAGAAAAATAGAAAAGAAGCAGTGAAATATAAATGTGCTTCTTCAAGATTTGATAGCTGAAAAGAGAGAACAACATAAATTCAGTCAGCATTTATGGATAAAGGTTAGTGACCCTCTGCAGTTCAGGAGTTCAGAAGCTGTTTCAAACTTTGTGTATGGAGGTATTTAATTTAGTTTTAAAATGAGAATCTAATGAAGAATCATTGAAAAGTAAACTGAAACCCTTACAAGGCACATGGAAAGGGAAAAGATCTCCTCAGAACCAAAAATGAGTACCCAACGCTCTGGCTGTTTGTGTGGTAGTTTTTCCTCAAAATTCTTATTTTCTTCATTTATTTTCACCTTTCTGTATATCTGCTCCATTTCCCCTTTACCTTCTCTGATTCTGTCTTTCCCCTCATCTATTCTATTTTGTTCACATTTTGTATGCTATCTCTATAATAACCGAACTTGAATGAGAATTTATCTGGCAGATCAGTACAATGGAAATTAAAATATCATTTGTCAAGAAAATTACCCTATTCGGAGATAGCTCAGTGATTTATATTTCCTTAAACATTATTGAGAGGAAGCAAACATTTCTTTTTCTTCTCTCAACCTTCTCTACATTATCCATGACCTGCTAAAAGTACCAAAAGTTGTGTTTTGGTGACCATTTGCTGGGGCTGGGTGTGGTATTTCCATCTCCTGGTTCATGCCCTGTTTTTATCCATACTGCATTGTGATATGCTGGACATGTGAGAATTTTTTTTGACCTAAAGATTATATGCTGCCCCTGACATGTCTGCGTGTGCACATGCAAACACCTTGCCACACGTAGAGCTAAATACTCTTAAAATATGGAGCCTTCAATGGTGTAACAATGCTCACTCTGTGTTCATAATTCATTCCATGTAAATGCATATAGACAGCTCACAATTCCCTTCAGGATAACCACAGCTTGGTAAGCATTTACTTGCTACAGCAATGATTTTAGAGCATGTTTACCCAAATGACAATATATTGGCACATGTACTAAGAGTGTCATTACAAACTATTCAGTTAAAGTCGCTAATCATACTGATGTTGAGAACTATTGCTATAGAACTGTTTAGTCATTAAAATATTTTGAAATGGATTTTTGGCCTCAATATAAAAATGTTGCAGTATTACATGTGGTTTTTATATTTTTGCCTCCAGAGTGTTATGGAATTCCTTGCATCATTCTTCATCCTTTTTGGGGTCGTCTTGAAAACACAAAAGCAAAAAACCCAAACCAAAACCCCAAAACAAAATCAACAAAACCAACAACAACAGAAAAGCCCCAAACATTTGTATACAATTTCTTAATGGTTATATCATCTGTGTGTATCCACTAATACGACATTTAGCAATAGGCTTGTTACTAGCTTACCTTTTCTATAGCACACTCACATTTCTCACCGTTTCCTTCATAACGGTGTTGAGATATTTAAAGCAAATAATGGATAAGGCAGTTACATAGAAAATGTGCTATATGCTTATGTAGTCAATGTAGCAAAATTTAATTTTTCTTCTAAGATATGTGAAGGTGAGGAGTGTAGCATGCATACATGTTTGTGTCTTCATTTTCAAGAAGAATACGTGTCTGTAGGCTCTTTGCTTTTCTGTTGTGCTGCTGTGTCCTGCAGAGAATGTCGCGGAGATGTATGTAACCTCTTTTTTGAAGAGCAAATTTGACAACTGAAACCTTAATGAATGAATCAATAAAGTACCAATCAGTACTTTTCATTTCTGAGCTACCCTCCTTACCTGATGGTTCTACTATTACCCGTCTTATGTTTTTCTAGCTATTTCTTACAATAAGGGGATAAATCTTAGTTTAAATTTATTTCACTGGGGCAAAAATGTAATTGAAACACATTGAGATCAATACAAACTATATAAGAAGCCATGAATTATTTTTCTAGCTCACTAGGTACTAGTATCTAGGCACTAGTATCTCATGAAATACCATAATTTTTTTCCAGTAAGTAACTAAGTACTTCAGCCCAGAAAGAAAAGCATGTTTCTGCTTTCCCTTTATTCATTTTGGTATGAAGAATTTCTATTGACCTTGCTTTCAATCCCTCCCACCCCCAAATCATCAGAATCATGATCTTTTAAATTAGATGTGTACAGATTAGTAATCCAACTATGGCTTTAATATTGCAAATTACACACCTGCAGAAATACATTGAATTAGAGTAGCATTTGCATAAAATGCCTTCTTTGTTTGAAAAATGAGGGCTATATTTGTAAAATACTTTCAGCAGGTCTAAAGATGGACTAAACATGCTGAAGATGGACTTCTGAGACCATCCAACTGTTTAAGAGACTATTTTAGTTACTGTGAGGCTTCCCCCTCGGAATAGCCAGTTTGTGCTACTAGTTTGGGTTTTTTTTAAATTCTAAATGGAAATAAAATTGTCAGTCAAATTAATGCTTGATAACCTTTCAAATGGCAAGGTCTGTTTTTACTACTATTCATACATTACAGGAGCATTAGGAACAATTCCATACAACTTTGTTGTTTTATTTGAAATACTTCGTCACGGCTTCCCCTGACGTAGCCTGTAGCTGGTTGTTGGGTTCTTGTACACATACATGTGTTTGCAGGAAGAAGAACTCATACATTCAGTTCTGGTTTGATTTGCCAGGATATGGAGCCATTTCAGTTCTATTCCGGTTTATGTCAAAAGGGCTTGCTAAGATCAGCTGGGTTTATGTGGGACAAGGGTTTTAAGAGTGCTAATAGTCAAATGATAGGGATGTGCTCGCAGAACAGAACTCTGGGAAGGTGGACTGCATCTGCTCTCTCTTGCTATCTCTATCAATTTAGGCATCAGTTTTTAACCAAATCTTTGAGATCTGTAACTCTGCACTAAAGAAAAAGGCATGGGAAACCTTTCTACTGGGGTCTGCTGAGCTGATGTAGAAGCCCAGAGGATGGCAGTGGGTTTAGTAAGGCTCAACTGTGGGTAAGCTATGTGATGAGGTGGAGATGAGGAAAGAGAGGCTGTGACTCTTTGCAGACCTTGGTGAATGCAAATGGTCCCTGTAAGCAGCATGGGTTTGCTGTAAACTGCCGGGGTTTTGTTGAACAATTTGTTCTGAATTGGCAACCAGAAATATTCTTCTTGGTTCAGTTTCCATTACAGTTCACATTTTATAGCAATCGATACAAATGCTGGTTCCATCCTGATTTATAAGACTGGATAGCAGAGAATACATTTCTGAAGAGGGAAGCAAATGTGTGCATGACTGTCCGCTCTGCGTGTCGTTAGTGAGAGCCTGTCGCTCACGTGCTTCTCTATACAAAGTATTTGAAAATACACACATGTCCCAGTGGCTGATTCATCAAAGAAAATAAAAGTAATATGTTGAGTATCCTGTGGCAGGTCATTCTTTGATTAATTTTGGGTTGTACATTCATGAATGTTCAGGTAGACTAAAGAAAAAAATAGGAGGAGTTACTTCCATAGTTAAAATATTTAGAACTATAAAGATCTCTGGATAAAAAAATCCCTTAGAAAGGATATAATATATTTGCATGAGAGAATGTCTGCAGCAAACCCCTATATGAATTAAATTTTTCAAGTAGCTGTGTGTTGGTGCTACCCTCTTTTTCCCTTCATCTGACAGTGGTAAGGAACAACAACTACTACAGGGAGTGCTGGTTATTATAAAAAAAAAAAGTGAATTACTGTCATTTAGTAAATATTACTTCTGCAATTGCAGAAAAATGTTCTTGTGATTATACATCACGTTAAGGTAGGGTGTACAACACTGCAGATCTGCTAAGTTAACAAACATAGCCTCTGTTTTTCTAATCTTTTATATTTGTATTATTTAGAAATTCCTTTTTATTTCAGTTGTTTACAATCAAGCACGTTAATAGGCAATATCTCCAATTTTAATTGTAAGAAGAGGATGAACATTTGGATTTAACGATGTTACTTGTCATTTCAAAAATACACCTTTTTTTCCCCTTTTTTCAGCGTCTTGTTGAAGCTGCGGAAGATGCTTACCTGAAACATGAGTTTGATGCTGACTTACAGGTAATTAATAATTATTTTCTGAAATGTTTATCATCTGAGTATACTATAACATTTTTTAGAATGTCTTGCTTGAATAACGGCTATAGAAAGCCAAGCATGTGAGTAATAGAAGGACACTGATTACAGAAAAAGGAATTGATGAGGGCTGGCTCAGTGTTGCATTTGGTGGTTGTGTGTTGGGAGACCAAGCAGGTGGATTTTACTCTTTTAGAGATTTCATTTAACCCCCCTGCGTGTCTGCTTAGGTCAAGATTTTTAAACACAGTAATTAGCAATGTGCTTCATTGTTGTAGTCTGCTGGCAAGGAGCTGTTCTGTGGAGAGTTGAATTTGCAGATGGGGTGGGACCCACAGGGATGGGATTAGAATGACCTTGATTTGTGCAAATGGTTTGTGTTTGAGCCTGAGTCTAGAGCAGACACCATTCTTTCCCTTACCTAGAAGCCCTTTGAGCCATACTGTTACTGGCTCAAAATGTGTCCTTTAGGCTTTAACATGTGAGGGCAAGGTACCATAGAAGCTCGTGGTTAAAAATGCTTAAAAGACAAATCTTTACTTAAAACAGACGCATAATTAAAAAAAAGCAGGTTAATTTAAAACCAAGTAATCTAATAAAAAATGGAAAGCTTAATAGAAAGTGTTACTGGATACTTAAACGAATAAATACCTCCTTACCTGTAATGAATTCCTGTATCCTTGGTTTCCTGAATGCTATGTAAGGTGGAGTTTTGTTTTGTTTACTTTGTCTCTAACTATCTAGATTTAATTTTAAGACCTCCTGTGAATATTTGCCATATGTCCATTTAAATTTTGAGCTTGAGCATTAAGGGAAACAGAGACTTTTCCCGTAGACATTTTCCCATGGATGTCTCTAAGACGTACACAGATCAGCAAGTTCTGTTTTCAGATTTCACCATGGTTACTTCAGTCACCACAAAACATTTTTGTTTATTAAAAATATGATGCAAATTGCTGATCTCTATCCAGAAAGGGGAAAAAAGAGTGAACTACGTAGAGCTAAGGATTAAAAAAAAAGTTTAGAAGGCTGCGGTACTGAGATCTCTCAGCCCGTGTTTGAGTAAAAATGAGAGCATTTGAAAGGGATAATTCATATTATTGTTGTATTCAATGAACGCTGGCTTCTCTATTCAAATGCTGTAGAGCTCTATTACATTCCAGCCTTGCAGAGGTGAGCTACATTTTATTTTTTTGAACTTTAAGCCTTGGCGAAATAGGAGCTATTGTCTGAATAAATCAGAAACACACTTCGTAGAAGATATTTTAGAGGGCTAGAGTAAGTGCTGCTTCACGGCAGGATGGTTCTCACTTCGAAGAAGTCCTTCATTTGCTGAGGCTTTGAAGATATTAACACTTTGAGGAAGCCAGTTAAAAGCCATTTGTGTCAGCAGCATTAACAGGACAATCAAACCTTTGTGTAGAGCTCTGTTGTTTATTACTGTCACGGTCCATTAAAGCTAATCAATTGTTAATCTTGGTTTCAGCGACCCCTTTGCAACCCTTGCTGGGTGATTGTTGTTCTTTATCAAAAATCTCATCATACCATCTGCTCAATATAAAATAATGGCCAGAATGATTTGATAGTGTACATTCAAGTGGAGGGGGACAGAAGGCTTGGGTAATATACAGTGTGTATATTTCTCCTATCAAAGAGGAATTTTTTTTTTCGTGGTTTGTATTGCCTTGGCCGAGGTGTGGAAGACAGGATTAAATGCTTTGAATTAGTGGCATGTCATACAGCACTGGTCTGTGCTCTTTGTGCTTGGGATAGCCTGGAAATGCAGCAAGCGCACAAAGAAAGTGCTTTTGTGCTTTTTATCGGTCAAATGTCACCTTCTATGTCTTGAGGACAGTGTATAGTATTGTGTCAGCACATAAAAACGATGTAAGGGAGAAATAAAATTATATTAATATTTTTATTGACTGTGGAAAACACCAATTTAAAGAAAATAATAACTGGAAGAGCTCATCTTTTAGATCGCTGGTATTCTCTTCAGCAGTGCTGAAACTGTTATTTGGTTAGCCTAGACCTGATCCCTTCTGGGCATTTTTCTTACATTATTAGTTTGGTCCTTTACTTATTCTATAGGTATTCTAATCAATATTCTGTAATGCTGCATAATGATCCAAGCACTCAACTGTCTATCCCTGGACTGAATCTATTGGCACCACTAGAAAAAAGCCCCATGTACTTACAAACATAAATAAAATTCCCAGTGAATTGAAATAAATAAATCAAAACGGTTGATATGATGTTTAACTCATCAGCATTATATATTGCATGTTTGAGTAATGGCCAAACTTGGAATCAGTGAGAGCTGACTAAAGATTTACCTTGCTGTATTTGGGCTTTGGGTGATTCTTTTTTCTGTCAGAGATGTGAACCAAGACCTGCAGTTTTAGCAAGTTATGAGGAAATAACCTAAATATTACTTATATCTGAACTTTTAGCCCAGTCCAGGGTTTTCTTGCCTTGTGGGTAACAGGTTGCCGTGTCACAGTATTTCTATAGGCTTAAAGAATTCCTCATCTTGCTTTTTACCAGGTACTGTCTTTGTGCTTGCCTCTGTTTAAAATGCAGTAATTCTTCATGAACTTGTGGCTTTAACATGACCTAAAAAAAAAGGGTAAAAAAAACCCCAGAACAACTCAGCAAGAGTTTTGGGTGTTACAGGTTTTGAAGTGATTCTACAACCATCCTGTAGTTTTGACTTAATTGTTTGCCAGAGAAAAATGTTTGGGTAAAGATGAAAAAATCTTCTGTTAGGAGGTGATCTACTAAAACCAAATTTCAAGTAATTTGCAATCCTTGTTGTCAACTGAAATTTGGGCTCCTGATATTTGCTCCTTTTTTGCCTTTTGTATGATTCACTGAAACAGTGGAGTCTGTGTTCAGACCCATGGAAGATGCTTTGAGTGGAAAACTTTTCCCTGGAGCTGCCATAAAATAAAAAATTCTTCATGGAAAGGGTTGTCAGGCATTGGAATAGGCTGTCCAAGGCAGTGATGGAGTTGCCATCCCTGGAGGTATTTAAAACACATGTAGATGTGGTTTTAGGGACATGATTTAGTGGTTGGGTTTGGCAGTGCTTAGTTAATGGTTGGAATTGATGATTTTAAGGGTCAGTCCAATGAAAAGGATTTTATGATTCTGTATATTTGGGCATAAACCACACAGGTTTCTTCTCCCACCACTTTTCTGCAAACTACTAGAAATTGTGCAGATTTTGTTGAGTAAAAATACACCGATGTGCTACCCAGCTGCTCTTCTTATGCCGTTACTAGCAAGCAGGTACAGCACACTGACATGTGACAGCAGTTTATGCACCCAACTCCTCTGTCCTGTGGTACTATTTCTGTGGTTGCACTGGGGTCTCAGGATAGCGATGCATGGAGCATTGTTAGCAACGGAACAGCGTGAGGAGCAGATCTATTACAGTTACTTCTGGTTTTCAATAATCTCGGGAGGTGAATGCTCAGCAGTGGAACTGATGCTGAACTTCACAATGTAGTAGCAAAAGTAACTTCACTTTGTTTCTTACAGACTTTATTGATCCTAAAAGTGTGGGGTTTTCTTTTTTTAAGTTTTATAATGCTAGGTTTGTACCCGGTTTTCATGACTCTGACCCCAACGACAGAAGGAAGTCATACAAAATTGTTATGACTACTGGTTCATTGGCTGAACGGTTTCATTATACACACACATTTACAGGGTAGTTCTTTTCTCTGTGTTAATTAAGTTCATTAGTTCACTCGCCTGACATTCCAGCTGAGTTTTCTCTGCATGTGTGAGATGTGATAATGAAAAGCCAGGCTATTTCTTTTTAATAGAATCAAGGCTGGTGCCTAGTTGGTGTCACCTGAATTACTCTGTTTTCTTTTCGGTTTGTTGTAGATTCCCTTCCTTTACAGGATAGGGAGAGGTTCAAGTGCCAGTACTTTAAGATGGTTGACATTATTTCAGTTTTATGTTACAAGGCTAGAAGAGGATTAATCAACTAGCTTTTAGGAAAGGATTACTTTCTTTTAAGAATACTCTTAAAGTTAATTTAGTGGGATAAAAAAAGGAATAATGGTATAAGGCTGCTTTTCATTATTCATTTTTTGTAGATCTGTAACATATGGCTGAGTCTTAAGGAAGAGGTTTTCAAAGCTATACTAGGGTTAGGTACTGTCTGCCAGATTCTGCTGGCTGTTAACTCCTCATTGCATTTCGTGTCCTTGAAAATCTCATCCTTACTCTTAGAAGCTATAGAAAAAAATCCTGCAAAATCAGCAGATGGTTAAGGATTTTCCAGTTTGCCTTTACAGAACCAAACCATGCACTTTTTTAATACATATTTAATGATTTTCTAAAGTCTACAAAAGGTGATACTTCAAAGGTTTAAGGAGAAAAAAAAGCATAAATAGCAGAAGAGGGCTGGGGAACAAAATTAGCCCAGTTCATAAACTCTATAGCTTCTGGATCCAGTCCTTCAACTGTTGATATTATTAGGTAGGTTACTGTTGTATTTCAAGGGTGCTACTTGACTTTTAGTAACTTTGAAATTAAGCTGTTAGATATAGAACTGAATTGTAGGCATAAAAATGTAATTTAAATTGCTGTCACTTTAAAAAAAACCAACAAAATCCCCCCACCCCCTAAATGTTTTAGTATAATGATGCCATGCAAAAAATTTATAATGATGGATTGTTAAATGCTTAGGTATTTAATTAAATTTTAATGATATTGATGGTAATTACACTGATACCAGTTACTAGAAAATGCAAGGATAAAAATAACTGAGAATAGCTATATACTATGTAATTAAACTATATTGTAACAGGTGCATTACCTTCATGTTAGTATTTCAGGACAGTCTGTTTGCATATTTATTACCTCAGTAGTTTTGAATGAGGCACACGGTAACTAGATTGAAGATCTATTGGTATTAATATTTTTCTGGCTGTTAGAATAATGTCCATAAGACTGGATTGAGCTCTCGAAGAGTCCTGATCATCCACAGTGGGAAGGGAAGTCTGTTGAAGTTGGTGCACTTTGAACAAATGGCTGAAATGACTTTTTGAAAAGTGCATTTAAAATAGCAATGGAGCGTCTGATTTTTGATGGACTTCATGGCTTATTTTATCCAAGCTGCTTTACTTTTTAAATCAGAAATACATCTTTCTGAACTCCCAGCCTGCAAACCTAATATGGCATTTGATGGCCTAAATTCCTTTTCAGACTTTTTTTGCAATATTTGCAGACCGAAGTGCTCTTGGCTAAATTTGGACAGGATATGAGCAGTGTACCTGTAGCTTGCAAGAAGACACTGTTAGCTTTTAAAGTCCCTATGCAACTTGTGTAGAAGTTTCTACAAACCCTAGAAACGTGATTGCTTATGCAGTCATAAAATCTGACTCTGGAGCTCTTTCCTGAGGTGCCTCACACAGGACCTGCTCTTTCAAGGGGTTTGGCTTTGTATTCCTCTAATGCTTGTGATACTGTGACAGGTTCTTCTGTAAGGTTATGTGCATTCAGCTGAAGGCATACTTTGGGTACAGCTATGATGTGGAAAAGCTGCCAGGACCTTCATAGCCGCTGCCTTTATCAAGGAAAGACAGCAAGCATAGAAATCTCAGTGTCATTAAAAACCAACAGCAACAAAAAAGCCTCTTAAGAATTAAACTGCGGTTTGAGGGCTAAGAGAAAGGAAAGGGGAATAGAAGCATGAGCATCCAGTGTATTGCTGAATGACAAGACACAACAGGGCACATTTAAATGGTAAAAGCATCTGTTAGATTCTCTATTTGGGTTTAGTTTTTCCTTTCTTAGTTTTTTTCTTTGAGAAAATAGCTCCTGCTTTTTTTTCTGAAAGACAAAGAAGTTTCACCTTTGCACCTCTTAGTTTAAGATTATTCTTTTTAAATTCTGTGAGTTCAAGTTAAGGACTTGTCAACTGCTCTAATACCATAACTGCAACAAACTGACTTCTAGATTTTTAGCAATAAGAATAAACCCTTTCAGTGGAGAGCTTGGTAGTTTATCTACTCTGTCCTCTTTATTTGCTGAGGTTGGGAAGAGGAAAACAGATGTACAGAGAGAGAGGGATTGTGCACCTTTTGGATTATTTTAATGTCCAAGCTTTTAACTGTTTTCTATCTCTGTGGTAAGCGAACATTAAAGAGAACAAGGTTTTATGGAGCCAGAAATAAAGAAAAATGGCTAGTGATATTTTAGCTAATCTAATGATGATGAACTTCTAGATTAGTCTTCTCCCTCCAGAGTTTTGTAGAAATATTTTGAGTATTAAGGGAGATATTTTGGTGGTTTTGTAAAAATTCATAATTTCTCTACTGTAAATAATTGTTTGGTGTTTTGGTGACATTCTGCCCTTTGTAAGGGAGCTGTCACAGAACAACAGTAAGACTAAAAGCTACTCTATCTACACGGGGCTTGAGAGCCAAGGAAGCTGTGGTCCAAGTTTGCTATTGCGAATAATGAGTTCTGCTTCTGGGAAGGTTTGGCACAGAGTTCCAGGGATTCATTCTTCTGACTGTATTGATGAAACTCATCCTTTTGGTATCCTTAAAATATTAGATGCATTAAAGAGCTACCAGAAATAGTTTTCAGACAGTTCTGGATTAATTCCTGCCTATCTCTCTCGTGATAGCAATTGTTACCTTAAGTGTGTACTGAAGAACACAGTAAAAATTAATTTCTGCCCATTGAATATGCTTTTTGCCTGGTGGTATCTGCTATAATTAATTACAGAAATCTGAAACCTTGAATTCTCAAAGAACTGTGTGACTGAGCAGATAAGTTTGTCTTCCTGAGATTTTTCGTTTTGTGTTTCTTTGTCCCTGTATTATGCTTGCTTGCTACCAGAACTGAGAAGGAAATAGCTTTCTCATCCCATGAGTGTTTTCAAAATTTCAAGTTCTCTGATTAACATTGCCATACCCCAAAGCTTGTCCGAAGCCTGAAACCTCTGCTTCAGCACGACTCATAATCAAATAGGTGGGGGTCTCAGGGTATAAGAAGCCTGTTCAAGTTGCTTCTCCAGTGAATATTATATTATTTATATGATGTGAAACAACTGTAGCAGAAGAGCTGGTGAGACACTCAGCTCAGAAAAGCCTGGGCAGTCACTTTGCATCTCAGAGGTCCTAGTCTGAGTTTCTGTTCTTGGTGGATTCAGAGGGTGGATTTGAACTGCAGTATAAGGTTTGTTCTCTATGGAACGATTCCGCAAGAAAGAAATGTATTTTGCAAAACTAAGAAGAATCACAGGTCAGGTCTAGCTAACAAGATGTAACAGAAAATATTTACATGCAGACGATACATATGTACAGTTTTTCCTTTCCCATGCTCAAATCAGTAAGTATTTCCAGGTTGCTGTTTTATGTTCTTCGTAAGCATCTTATAAGAATCAGAGACACGTTTAAAAGAAATAAAAGCTGTGACTCTTGCATATTCATGGTTTAAGGTTATAAGTAAAACAGAAATTCTCATTAGGATGGTGGTAAAACTAAGTGTTTGCAACATGGCATTCTTTCTTTTATTGTTTTTGCAAAGCAATACTTTAACTTACTCCAGAAGAACAGATAGAGGAATAAGCTAGTATTGTTTGGATAAAGGGATAATGATACACCATAAGGAGCCAGTCAAATGAAAACAGATATGCTCACCTTTAAGCAGGATGGGGGGAGGGAGTGGGAAAAGAAGAAAAGACATTATGAAATGAACTTTTAGGAGGAAATCAATAACAAGACTTAATGCTGCAGCCTTAAAATTATATCAAGCTGGGAATTGTGTAAGCTTGCAAGAACTTCACTTGAGGCTTCAAAAAAATTTCCTCTTTCAAAATGCCTGGCAGCCCTTCCAAAAATGCCCAGATCAGAACAGCTTCTGCCCATGTGGCTGACTTTCCACAGTCAAAACACAGGGTGTGAGCCATGTGGGCTGTGTTTTATAGTTGAGAAGTGAGTGACTTTCCCTGCATTTCAGAGCAGACCTGTTTGGGAAGATGAGTTGCCCCCAGGTCCATGGGTCTGTGCAGGGATGCAAGAGTAGAATAAGTGAAACGATGCAAGGGGAAACTGAGGTTTGGGAAAGGCAGGCTGTGGAGGATGCAGGAGGAAGCAGAAATGGTGCAGTAGAAGGCTGTGAAGTGCAGGAAAGAAGGTTGGAGAAGGAGCGATAAATAACGTGTACAGGCAAAGATGTGAAGTGTTAATATCTTTGTGTTTCAAGAGTACTGACAGTAATCTTTTTGCAAGTCTCTCTAAAACCACTACCTTTGCTTTACAGTAAGGCTAAAATGGAGAAACCATTTTTAGCTACTTTAAAAAAAAGGTAAAAGGCAAACTCCTCTTTCCTCCAGCCTCTTCTATGTCGGATTAGGCAATTATATAAACAGTAAGAAACTGCCTGACAAAGGTTTCATTATAAACCAAAAGAAACCTTAAGAGAGAATAAGAGTAGGTAACATTCAAATACCTTTTAAGAATGGGTTTCAGAGAACTTTGGCAAAAGGAGTATATGCAGGGAGTGAGGGAAGGCTGCTGCATAGGAGATGAGGAAATGTATCACAGTATCCTTGAGATTCCCATAAACCTCAGAGAAACTCATTTTATCATTGTCAGACCTGACAGACCCGGCGCATTTAAAAATGTATCTCCAGTAGATGTTTGTGGGACTATCAGGTTCTACTTCTAACCAAGCAAGAAAGGAGCTAAAGAGCCAGAGAAAAGGAGGGATGACCATGCAAGATGAAGTTAGAGTTGCTGATGCCTAATGTCTGGCATACTGGTGATAGCAAACAAGAACTCTAGTCATAGTGGGCAGTTGTTTGACTTGTTTGTCCAGACCTATGGCCTAGAAAATGGTGATCACTCCCCTCTCAGGAAAAAAAGAGGAAAAGGGTGTGTGTGTGTGTGTAATAAAGAAAAGAGCCTGTCACCTTCTGAAAATGCTCTTTAATTAGCTTTTAACTTCTGTGCAGGAAAGGTTAGCTACTCAACAGCATGAACTCTTGAGCCTTGTGCCTTTTACCTGGCCAGCAGCATCCCTCCCCTCAGAACTGAGGGTTTTACGCTGGGAGTCAGATTTACTTGCGAGCTGCTTTAGTCCTGTCAAGATCTTGGTGAATGCTTTAACAAAACCACTCTCCTTGGTTTAAGTGATGCTGAAGGAAAGTGACAGCTCTGAGGATTTTGATCCTATCGAGATTCATTTAGAAAAATGCTGCTCTGGCTTAGCTTTCCTTTATCCATGGATATTCAGTACGTATCAGACAGTGCAAGGAGGAGGTGATGTACTGAGTCTTGTATTCTGATTTGCTAAGACTTCTGCACCACAGTCCATCAAAGCTGTGTGTTTGAGATATGTTTTGCTAGAATCACGTTCTCTCCAAGAATACTTTAAAGAATCTATTTGCAGCATCTATTTAATTCTGTATGTACGTTTAGTTTCTGATATATTAAAAGGATGAGATGCTAAGGTGCTTAGAGGAGTAAGCAGTGCTGGAGTTAATGTTTTTATTTATAAGGCTCATTGGTCAGTGATACTGAGCTTTCCTCCAGGAAAAAAAGATCTTTAATTCACTCTTGCAAAATTCAATGCCCTATTGTTCTCACTTTTCTGAAGTCACTGTTTATAACATTGCTCTCCTTTCCCCTCTGAGGAATAATATAATTTATTGGAGCAGTTCATTCATAGTCTATGTGATATCTATCTTTTGGGACAGAGATACCTTTTGCATGATGTACACACTGTTAGCTTCAAACCCTTCCTGTTTGCTTTATGTGAAAGGGTTTGTAATCAAGAATATTTATGCATCCTGGTACCCAATTGTGCTGTGCTTGCTGTTTTCTCCTCTTTGCAGAAAATTAAACTTTTTTTTCTTTTTGGCTCACACCTACCTGAAAAGCAAAAGATTTTAGAATATTACCCTATGGATTTATGATTACTAGGCAGATAGCCAGTAATAAGCAGTGATATCTGATACTACAGCCCAGACATTTTCTGCTTTTTTCCACCTTTTTCCTATTATCTTTAGGTTTAATAAACTATAAATGGGAGAAATAAATGGCAGTCCATCCTTTCTCTTTGTGCCTTTTTTTTTTTTTTCAGAGGTGCTTGGTGATGAGATTAACTTAAAGGTTGTATATTCTTCCAACCCAGTATTTAGGAATAGGCAAATTACTGAAAAGGGTGGAAGCAATCTAGGTTTATTCATTTTTGTGGAAGAGCAGCTTTTTTGTTACACAACAATAATTTTGAATGGCAATAGCTGTATTATAGATAAGGATTTAATGAACATATATGAGAAAGGCAAGATAGAAGTCACTAAGCAGTTCATAGCTTTAGATGAGGTCATATTTCTGACTTGTGTAGCATGAAAGTGAGTAAATCTTAGATGATCACAGTGGAAATATTTCCAGGCTATTGTACATGCTGCTTATTGTAGGAAAGGAGTTGCTTTCTTGCCTTCAGCTTATAAGGAAGATACTGAGTGAAAAGCAGCTACGCTTGTACCTCAGCATTTCAGTTGCGTGTATTGTTTCTTTGTTTCCAAATCTCATGTAACTGCTGACTACAGAATTAAAATACCAAGCTCATTATTTCAATCCTAAGACACAACTTGCTTTAGACTTGCGGTTGGTCTCTAATTGTAGTGTCTGTGTGTTGAGCTTCATTAACTTGAAACAGAAGGAGCCTCTGCTTTTGTGTTGAAGTTAATTAAAGCTGGTAATGATTATTGTCTGAAAATTTTCTGGGTTCAAGTAGGTTATTTTGCCTCTGCCTCTATTTTCACGCATCATTTCACCAATCATGTGGTTGGTCGATTCGTAATATACAGGATTTGTCTGAATTCAGTGAGCTATGGGGTGTTTATCATAAAAACACGCTTCCATTTTTGTTTACTGATTAGTTGAAACTTACTGCTTGTGCATTAGTCACTAGTGACTTTTAAACGGAGATATTTTGATAATTACTTAGAAAAATAAAAGCAATTATTTTTCCATGAATAATAAGTAATAGCACAGAATGCAAAGGAGAGATCAATGTCAAAGGTCAGTTACTGCCTTTCAGAGGGGTTTTTTATATAAAAAATGAAAATTTCAAAATAGGACCATTCTATGGCAACGTGTAAAAACTTCAGACTTAGAAGTACAGTCCAGTCTTCTGAGCTGTACCCTACATACTACTACAGCTTTGACTATGACTGATAGCATGAAGTAATTCTGCATGTTTGTAGGGACATACAGTTTAGTAGTGATGTTTTAATAACATCAGTGTTCTGCATTTCAACCATATGTATGTTGCCTGAGGTGCACATCTTCATCACTGGTCTTGTGGGTCATGCTGTGGAAGGTGCCCTGCTTAAAATAACCAAAAAAAAAAAAAAATCCCAAAATCTAAACACCAACTGAAAAAACCTCCTGGTGAAAGACCCTAAGATTAGGCCCAGGGATAAATAAACAGATGAAATAAAAAATAGAGGATGTACTTGCCTATGGAAAAGCTTGAAAAAAAGTGATGGTATGTTCCTTGAAAAATCAGAGGCCAAGTTTAAATGTTTTTTACGGTTAATTAAAAAAGAAGAGATTACAGTAACAGTAATTTGATTTAATGTTACATTTTCTGTGTTTCATATTTCAGTTTTGAAGAAACAGCTGTATAACTAAAGCTTTTGGGCTATTCAATTTAGATGTATTTTAAAAAAAGTCTTGAAATTTTATTCTCTGTCCAGTTAGACTTTTGAAATGAGGAGCATGTGTTCAGAGAAGTACTAATGTGTATCCAAAATGTGCCTATCAAAGATATTAGTGAAAGGTTTACTGGATATCCTGTGTCTTTGTGAAGCTTCTGCTGACAAAACCGGCTCAAGAGCTTTCAGCATCTGCAAAACTGAAGGAGGATTGAGCTGGGGTGTGTGTGTGATGTTGGAAGGAACAGTGGAAATTTTGGGTGTAGTGCTGGCACCTGAGGTTGTGAAAGTCTGTGGGAGGTCTTGGAGGGCTCCAAGGATTTTCCAAGGCTTTCTCCCAAGCCTAGCTCAGTTCTGAACCATTCTTCTTTCTCATTGCCTCCTCTCCTTTCTCTCATGTTTTCCTCCACACTGGAGTGGCCAGCTTGGTTTCCCCTATCCCACAGCAGCAGCATAGAGCTGTGAAGGCAGGTTCATGATCTCCTTTATGGCAGCATGTGCTACCCAAACTCATCTTCACTTTTTTGCCAGTGGCAACACAGTCTGCTGCCCTGGACAGACCTGGCTGTTGATTGGTCATATCTTACACAAGGATCTTTCATAGCAAGCTGTCTGCTGCTTTTCACAAGACTGTGTATTGCTTCAGATAGCTGTAAATCTTTCCCTGAGACAAGCATCATGTCTCTTAATGCATTCATGTTGTAGTTGGGATCCAGCCATTTCCTGCAAGGCAATAGTCCCATGAAGTATGACTGCGTTTGTGTCCCTGATTAATGATGAAGGTAGGGATGGTCAAAGCTAATAAGCATTTCTCAGAAAAAGGGGTAAATCCTATGTCACCTTCTGGAATTGTCCCTATTTTTATTGAAATTCCCAGGTAGATGGCTATTGAAGCTCTCAAGATCAAGTATTATTGTTCTAGAAAGGTGCAAATTTCCAGTCTTTAACTACCAACACAGGTTTTCATTTCATCTTCATTTTTTCCCTTTGTATGGGAAGCAGGATTGCTTTCAAGTCCAAAGCCAATTGAGTTTTGTTTTACGTGGGTGACTCCTACCCATGGTATGTACTTACTATATGCTAAACCATGAGTGACACCCTGGTGTATCAGGGTAGATCCAGACAGACACGGAGGAGAGTTTGCAGGATACCAAACTGATTTGTTTGCTGTCTTTTCCTTTCTCTTCAGACTGCTGTTCAACTCTACTTTGATAAAGCGTTTCTGTAGTGGTACATCCTCCAGTGAGCATCTGAGGATGTGTCTGATGCTTTCATTAGCTTTTACCATGGTTGCCTGCCTCCTGGAGTGGACTCACGTGCTCAGCCCTGTGTGCAGGAACCTCTGTGCTCTTGTCTCTAGATAGCCCTGTTATTAACTTGTGAATTTGGTGAGCTGCCCCTCAGCCTATGTGAACTCCAGAAGGACAGTATAAAATCTGTGTGTTTTGAATTGGATCTTATAATTGGTGCCATAAACAGTGACGTCATTGTGTATACACACAAATATATGATGATGAATATAGCAAAGGCAATCTTGGATGTTGGCTGGAAAATGCACACTCTAGGTCCAGATTTAACAGGAACTTTCATATTCCATTCTTGGAATATAAAGTGAGCATTTTTGTCTATTTTGACTTTTGCATTAATAAAATGAGGTCAGGAAATCTGTTTATCTTTAAAAATGTTTTCAACCCAATCACCTTGTTTTAAAAATCATTTCCGTTTGTTATCTGCACATTTAAGTAGATTGTGTTTCCTCATGATTGATTCTCTGAAGGAAAGCACTAACAGATTCCTGTAATTGATTATACTTTAATGATACATAATGGCGAGTTCTGTTTTCCATTATTGTTACCCTACACGCTGAACTGTAACTCCTGCAATACCAGAATGTATATTGATATGCAATTGATTTAATAACATTTTACCAGTAGAACTGTCCTTCATTAACTACAGATACGTCTCCACATACTCATTAGAAGTGTTCGGTCACAGGTATCACAGAGCTTGGCAGATGGTCAGTTCCTTCAGCTTATTTGAGCTGGCAAAAGACAGAGCTGCTGGAGACCTGTGCAATCATTGTTTCTGGGTTTCACGGGTGACTACAGATGGGAATTTGGCTGCTTTTACATTTCAAGTGTTTCACTTTAATTACTGGGTTGCACTTTTTTTTCTTGTTGATCGTGCTTTTTCAAGAAATGATCCTCTGCTGCTCCTTTCCACCATCCCTGCAAATTGTTTTTGTTGAATAAGGTCATTGATGATCTGAAAGCCCTGCTTATCTTCGTGTTTGGTATTACCTAAATACTTACTGATGTCCCCTGCCCACATGTATAAACTGCTGGTGTTTAGATGGAAGGTTCTCCAGCAGGGATTACCTTGCATGCGATTGCATGTGCATTTGTAACGGCAGCTAGCACATCGGAGTCCCACGCTGTGACTCAAACTCTTGCATGCTCTTTACTTCCACAAATAAATAGTGCAATCCTATTGCCACTTGGCTGTACTTGAACTTTTGGACGGATGACCTGCCCTGACCAAAAGGTTACAGGGAAAGTCTGATGAGTGATTTAGCATGTATAGCTGGTCTACGAGGGGAAAAGTAAATACATTTTTAGAAGCTCATTTTGATTTTGAGTTTTGTGGGTGTTTGAAAAAGGCAACAGCTGTTGTCTTCTGAACACTCAGGGGACACATACAGGAAACTTAATAGCTAGAACTTACGGTGTAAAATTGGTGATGTATGTTAGAGTAGATAGAAATGCACAATATATTCAGATAATGCACTGACTATGGCTTCATGTTCGCCTGTATTTTACACATTACTGAGAGTAGGCTTGTACTTTTAGCTTACAATTCTGTCAAGCTGTGCCAACAAATCTCATTCGTTGTATTGTCTTGTAAGTCAGCAGGTATGTTACTGAAATACAGAGAATAGGTGAGTTGCACTCACCTCAATTTTAAAACCCTTTCTTTCCCAGGGATTTGAATTCAAGCTTTCACATTATCAACCATATTAAACCAGCATGAGCTTTCCTAACAAAAAGTTTAGGGGAAAAAAAAAGATTCTGTTTGAATTTGGTGAATGTGAATGTCTGGCAGGATTGAATACTTTCTAAAAATCTTCAATAATTTTGCAGTTCAGTTTTATGACTGAAATTTTAGCTTTGTATTTCAGTTTAAAATCTGAAAACCAAGAATTAAATACTCACTTCCGAAGTGTATAAACACTTAGGTAAGTTGAACTCTGAAGCAATGAATTGTCACCACACACAGATTTTGTATTCCATGTTACGTACATGTTTAAATGTTTCAAAGTATATCATCGTTTAGATCCCTATTAACATTCAATGCTTCAGTTCTGTTAAATATCATCTAAACATAAATATTAGGCTAATGGCTTTGTGCATCACACTGATTGCAATTGAAAATCTTCCTCGTGTGCTGTTCTGAGCTGCTGTGAGGGTATTGGCAGCATTCCTTACCTTTGCTTTCATTGCCATCCTAGTCACAAACAGCAATATCAATTAATATGTACTTATGCTTGTGTGGTTACTGTGTGTGGATGTTATTAGAGGAATTACTTTTATTATCAGAGAACAGTTTCAGAAAGATAAGACTTGCAAATATGGAGCAGATTAGATTACTTAAATGGCCTTTACAGTGATGATATTTGAAGAATCACACATGCCTGTAGTACCTCCTACTAATTTTGGAATATAATACACAATTTCCTGTTTATTTGCTGTTCTAGAAGAAAAAATTCTGAACTATGAAGTAAAACTTGTGCTCTAGTGCTCTGTATTCTCTGCTCAACTCCACATTGCAAAGGGAACATCTACACATTTCTTTAATTTAAAAAGCATGAGTTCCTTCGTAATTAGTTGCACACAGACAATGTTCCAACTGCAAAATGATTAATAACAGATAATTAAAATGGAACCTGGATCAAGAACTCATCAAGTCTCCCTAATACCATAATACTGTACCCTTTCCTCAGCAAACAAAGTGATCTTGCCCCAGGGGATCTGAATGACTCTCAGGAAATCTGTTCCTGCAAATACACTGTCTCCCCTCATGAGGAATTTCCAACATTCCCAGTTGGGGAACTCCTTTCCAATATTTTCACAGCGAAAATATGAAACTCATAAAAGAGTATTAACTAAATTTTGGAAAATGTCACCAAATATGTATTTGATGTATGAAAGTGCTCTGTTAATGTTCTTTCTAGTTGGAAGTCAGCAGTAACCGAACATGGGCGTACATAAAGAACAGATCACTGTTAGTCCTATAACTGTGAAGACTGTGCAATTTCTTCTTGCAGATTAAGCATGAATAATTCTCATCCACTTGTTTCTATGCTGAGTTGCTAACAAAGTGCAGATAAATAGAGAATAATACCCCTTTACTTATTCCTTTGCATGTAAAACTTTTTCTTTCCCTCCAAGTTTTGCTAGCAAGATACTCGCCAGGTCCTCAATTACAGCCCAGATGATTGTAATGCACGCTGTAGAAAAGCAGGTCTGGAACATATCCCAGCTGTTGAAGGGGGATGCAGACCATAATGCTGCGAGCCACTAGATGCCACTCGTGTCTCGTCCCGGTACAACACCGAGAGTATTTATGATTGTTTAAAAAACCCGACTGCGCCCTCCCACCCCAGAAACCCCTTTTAAAGATGTTCTTTTGGTATTTCAGCTATTTTGCTGCCTTTTTTTTTTAATTAAGGTTACAATATGACCCTATTGTTTATAGTATTCCTTCCCGCCTCAGTAATGTTACACTTGTTTATAAATATTTCAAAGCTATCCCCAGACAATTTTTTTTGTCATGGGCCTCCTGCAAAGCTGTGTTGTGCTTGGTCTCTCTTTTCTCTTTGTGTGGAATTCACAAACTTCTGGCATGTGTATTCATCTGTGTTTCTGATTTCACAGCCACTTATGGTGCAAGCAGCGCTAAATCTGAATTTTAAACTTCTACATAGAATTTCACCTGTGTATTTTTCTATACCAGGTACAGTAGGATGCTCTCAAACTTCTTGTGTATTCAGATTTTACCTCCCTATTACAGTTGTCATGACATTTCCATGCATGTTGTATGTCTGTGGATGCCTATCCCCCAGTTTGCATCTTTCAGGATTTTCTTAGCCAGGTAGTTGATGAAGAGTAAATGTACAAATGCTCTTTGAGACAATACAGAAAAATTTAGGAAAAAAATAAAATCCCTATGATCTTTGACATAACAAAACTATAGTGTTCCATCTACATAAGGCATAATATAGACCTGGGGCTCAACATTGTGCATTTGGATTTCTTTGTTTAAGCTCAGAAAAAAAAAAGTGTTGCATGTCAAATGGATGCAAAGTTAAAATATTAAGTGTTTCTTCCAAACTAATCCATATCTTCAAAATAAAATACAGTGGAGTTCTGAATATTTCCATAAGAATCACTCCTCCTTGCATCTTGCAAACTATATGGAATGTAGTGGTCACTTGTTTCCATATTTTGGAATTTCTTTTAAAATGATCACTCAAAAGTCAATAAGAAAATGTCTCACAAATGTGCTTGTTTCACATGAAATGGAAATTATGTCAGTAACAATGGACAAATAAGCCCTTAGATGTTGAAAACATCAATGGTAGAGATGAATATACCCTCTTTTGTTGGTAAGATTGAATCTCTTCTGTTTGTGTGAATTTGATACAGCCTTTAATTATGTAATTTTAATGTTGTTTTCTATATAGCATAAAATAGTTTTATTGCAGTTTTAAATGGATATGTGTGATACCTTCTCTGTACTGTAAGCTACTTGTATGCCAACCAGACTTGATGGGAGTCACTTGCTTAAACTACCCAGTACATATTTTGTAAGTAACCTACAACTGCCTGTGAATAATAAGGCTCAGTGATGATGAAAAATTATAGGCATATAAAGACCTCCTGCACATCCAATTTAGTTAGATTTAAATTTATGTGGAATGCTGTGAATTGATAGAAAACTGCAGAGGGATGCATCCACTGAGAAAGCCCTTTGTAGCCTGGCTCAATTCTTAGAGATGAGGGATCCATGTAGAGAAATGTGATTGGGATGTCAAAGTGTGTAAATACAGGGAAAAGATCTCAGTGCATAACAATGTGCTTGTACAGAGGAGACTGGATTATTTAAATAAAACTAGGGCTGTCTTTCTAGAGAGTTTATAGACTGTATGCAGATAAAAAGTATTATTCTGTTCTTTTTAGGAAAAAAAAGCCCCAAAAAACTATTAGTGGTTTATGGAATTAGCAACCACACTGCATGTAGACCAAAGCACAGAGCTGAGGATGCATGTGAAACCTTAACTTTATTGCTTCCATATCTCTGAATAATAACTGCACAACTTGAAAGTTCCCTTTTTGTCATTTGCAATGGAATGATTTAATTTATTTAACTTTCTGTGATGAACGTTTAATGTCTTACACATGTAGGGAAGGGTATAGTCCGTGACTCAGCGCTCAAGTCTCATAGCTACAGTCTGTCTGCAATACTGCAGTGAGGAAGCTTTCTGTGGTCATTAGCAAATGCTGACCTCTCTGTTTATATACATTGTCTTGACCATGTAGTTGTTGAAGGGCGAGTTAAGGGGATGTGGTTAAATTAGTTTGCAATTTCATTAACTCACTTGGGACTGTAGCAATTATTTGTTAAAGGTTGCTCTGTAGATCTGTTCTCCCCTGCTATCAGGTCTTCCCTTTATAATCTATTCCCCATAAACTCCCCATTGCTTCCCTTCTTGATGAATATTGAAGTGGTGGTAGTGAAAAGAGTCATCTCTAAAGCGTGTCTTTGTGTAGCTTACCTGGAGAAAATAAATCCCTTACAGAGTGTTATTGGCTCTACAAATGGGAGGAAGCATTTAGGTTTGATTTCCCCCCCCTCCCACCAAGGGGCAATGGCTGGCAGTTCCCTTTGTCAAGAGTAATTCTGTGCCCTCAGCTGGTGAGCTGCATGTCAAGGGTTTGCAGATGCCAGTTTTGCTCAAGAGCCACCATCTGCAGAAGGAGCAGCAGCTCCTCGGCAGTGTGCATGTGCCCTTGCTTTTCCCACATCAGGACCTTTACCTCATACCCATTGCAAGCCCATTCAGTTCTGTGAGGAGTAGCTCGGCCCCTGTGCTCCCCAAGAAGTATTCATCCCCCAGCTGAACCCCTGCTCCCTACTGTATCTTCCCCCACCTCTGCCAGCCACGCGAGCAGCCCATGTTGGCTGGGATGGTGCTACTATGCTGAGGAGCAGTAAAACAGCTCCGGCTGTGCCTGCGGACAACATGCCAGGGATGGCTGAAGCCTTATCCAGGTAAGACTGAGTGCTGCTGTTCTGCTTGCAGCTATCCCTTACTGCTCCAAAACAGTTTGTGCACTGTGGTTTGAAAGTTTCTGAGTATGCAGTAGAGTGTTCCTCTGTGGCAGTAAGAGGATCTTCTCTCAGTAATGTCTCCCAGACTAGAATCATGAGCAAGTTGCTCATGTCAGGAAAACTTCAGTTTGGCAGAAAACTACCTTGCTGATGCCACCTTTGCAGCAGCTAAAAGGCAGAGGGACAGACCTAAGTACAGGGACTTCCAGTCCTATAAACACATATGACCCCCTGAAATATTTCTTGCAGCCTGGAGAAGTACTGTGGCTGGTGGGCAGAAGGAGGGAGCGTATTGCTTGCAGCCTGTGTCTTGCTTGGTGGGGTTGCACCTGGACCTGCGGAGGCAGTGGGGGCCTGGCCAGTGCTGGAGTGTTCCTCATGGGCAACCTCTGGCAGAGCTTGTGGGGAGCACTGGAGTGGGAGAAGACTGTGCTGTGCAAGAATCTAAGTACATGTGTTAGAGTGGGGAGTTTATGCATATTTTTCCCCCAAATTCACTAGCTTCCCCCCTCCCCTCAATATACTAAGTCAGAATGTTTTCCTCAGATGTAAGCAGGCAGACATTTTGAAGGAAATTAATTTTAATCTAATACAGTCTGCTCCAAGACTTGGTATTTGCAGTAAGCATACACTGTTATAAATAAAGCTACAGTACGGTATACTGAGTTTGAGAAGAAGGGAGCGTACATGCCCAAATGTGGGGGGTTTTGAGTAAATACCGGGACAAGGAGGTTTATTCCCCCATTATTGCAGGTATGTCATGCTAATGAACTCAGGCATAGTACTGTATAGGCACGGTTCTACAGTTTCCAGCTCATACTTTTTAGTCTGTGAAGTAAGACGGTTTCTGCCCTGGGCTTTGCTGCACAACATCCTTAAACACAGCAGTGGTCACGCCAAATTTAAAGCCAAATGCAAAATTTGAGAATTAAACTTAAGTCACTTAGGCATTTATTTTTTTCATTTCATTTCTCATGTTTTCAGGAGGCACATCCACTTTTGGGCAGAGTAGAACCCAAAGTCTTAATTTCTCTTCCTGTGCTTTATTCACCTTTTCTTTTGTCTACCTTTCACTTAATTTTAGCATGGTGAGATACACACCAAATTTCGAAACTGAGTATACGCAGCAATGTATCACTCTTGCTTATTGCAGGTAAGTAAACACTGGTGAAAGCCTGTGCTTGCCAAAGCTTTGCAAACCTTATGTTAAAGTTTCTGGCACCGTGCCAAGCCTTGATGGACTTCAGCTATCATTAAAAGCTACATTTCCATGAGATTTTTGCTAAGATTAACAGAACTCTTCAAGAAAATCTGAGCCCTGTTGCAGTCATCTGAGGACCGATTTATTGTTCTCTATAAACTTGAGAAAGGTTTGGGTTTCATCTTTTCACCATTACGAGAAGAAAACTTTGAAGCTTTTTTAGATCTGATCGTGATGCACAGCTCAGAGCAAAATCCAAAGTGAACCAGAGTAGAAGTTAAAACTGATTCTTCTCAAACCCTGCAGATGAAACCTGCACCTATTTTTCCTCTAGAACTCTGTATTATGTGTCTTTCAAAGGACTGATAATAGTTTGTTCTTACTTTATAAATATAGACAAATAAGACTTGGCAAGCAGCCTTGTGAGAAAGAAATGAAAGAGAAAATGAAGGAAAATAGGTACAAAGAAGCCGTGAGCCAACCAGCCCCAGAAACATCCTGTGAAATGATATGACTAAAATATGTGCATGGTAAATAGTGTGACATTGAAAAATGAAACATTCAATATTACAGCCAGAGGAGAGAAAAGCCAGCTCCCAGCATTGAGTTCTGGCAGTATGTTCAGAGAGTCTAATAGGCATGTGCTTGATTGCAGTTTGGGTGGAGAGAAAGGAGATCCAGAAAGCTCTATTTCAGTTCTTTCTGTGTTTTCCCACAGTACGAATTAATCACATCTAATACTAATTATATACTTGCAACATCCTAAATTCCAGCATAAACCGTGGAAAAATGTGAAGATGTTTCCAAGGCTGGAGCAGCTTTAACAACGAATCCATAGATGTGATTTTGTAATTGTTTGCTGTGCGTCATATGCAAACCTAGTGATGTTCTGCAGATTGGCTCTTCTGTACTTGGATGGTGATTTACACTCCTAGGGAAGCAGGCGGGTGAAACCGTGTCTCAGAAATGTGGAAGCTTAATATAAATAAATTAAACCCAGGCGCTTGATTTAAGTGAATCACAGCCTCTTGACGTTTATAATTTCAACACATGATTGTCACCAGCTAGTCAACCTCTGTGACTCATGGTGATGCTTAAGCTGTTGGCTCGGAAGAAAATGTAAAAAGGTTTTGGGTTTTGGTTGGATTTTCTGTAGCTATTCTAGGATGTCTTCTGGCCTGCATCCACTCAAGTGACACAGATTCGTGGATGCTAACAACATATTAGGAAGCTGCTTTATTAGTTATCATTTGAGTTAACGATGCCCTGATTAGCTTGCCCGTAAACATTAGGTCAAATGAAGAGCTTCTTCCAGGCTTGGCGGTACAGGCAGGTAGTTATTCCTTGCTGCTAAGAATAGAACCACAGTGGTGAAATGCTTTCAGCAGGCAAATCCGGGAAAGAGCTAAGGTTTTTCTGTTGCTGGTGTTGCGGTTGCCTGGAATTAGATAGTGTTGTGTGAAGATCTCATCCAAAAGTGCCCCTTAGAAGTTGAATTAGCGTGATCCTGAGAGATACGAAATGTTGACTTTTAGGGTGGGTTTATTTTCTGTGTTTTTTAAACAAAGTGGTTAAAGATAATTTTCTGCGAGGTCTTGCTTTGGAAGCGAGGAAGTAAGGTCTTCCTTAAAAGGAAGACCTTTTAAGCTCAAGGTAAAAGAAATTGCTCTCTTCTTGAAGTGGGACAGAAAATTTGAAAATACTCTGAAAGTTTGAAAAAATATTAATATCAGAGGAAACCAAGGAAAATGTTTGTGAACTAATCTTGCTGCTTTCCATGGGGAAACTGCAGGAGATGGCTGTGTTTTGTATATTTTCCTATTTGTTGTTATTTGTCTGACAAAGTCCTGGCCTTTAGTAATTACTGTGAGGCTCAGCCTGGGGGGAAAGCTTAACCTAACACTTGAGCTTTGTCTGGAAGATGCCACTGTTGCAAATTAATATTTTGAGCTGGGAGCACAGGAAAATGTGTTGAATACGTGGGTCTTGAACTGCCAACACCACTGATGTCTTTCTAAGTGTCCTCAAGGAAGACCAGGAAGATGATTTGCTCTTTGGCCACTGCTGATTGAATTGCCAGGGAGCTCTTTAAGAGCTACTGCCTCAAAGAAGAACTAAAAGTCACAATTATTTCACCTTCTCAGGCACACTCATATGGAGGATTTGGGGAGTGGGTATTAAAATATGTAGTTAGAAACCCTCTTAGTTCTTATCTAGATAAGTGGTATCCTTGGTCATGTATGCATTTCATAGCAAAGGGACAGCTATTGTTTTCAGCTGCAGCAGTCACCATTCACATTGAGTTAAAAGTGTCTGCATAGCTGAAACACAGATGAGAATCTTTTTTAAATTGAATATGTCTCATTTCCTTGAAGTATTTAGGGCTTGTCACAAACTGAAGCCAAGATGCTGACAAATATGCAAGTCACTTATAAAGCAGTTAAAGTACAGGATATATATATAAGTAGAGTCATTCTTCTGATTAGAAAATAATCTTTTATTAATAATAAGTCTTCCTGTTGTAAAATTCTTTCTAAATACAGTAATATTCAGGATGGGAATTTGAGAGATTTCAGGGATGTCATTTCATTATTTCCAATCAGCTTTACTATAAACAAACTCTGCAAGTATTCAGCATCATCAGATAGCTCAGGTAAACCTAAACTCTTATTTTTACTGTGAGGACATGAATGTTTGCTGAGGAATTATCGATGGTATAATTCTTTTTAAGGGTGATTTATGTTGGACGTTTTGAATGTTATCCATTAGCATAAGCCCTTCTGTCTTTGAGGATATTTTTTTGACACTAAGGTTTATAAGTCTGGTTTAGGTCTCTATGTTTGTTTAAACTACAGATCAGTAAATGGCTGAGACGTGTATTACATTTCAGGATTTTTCATGATATGTCATATGTATTGTTGTTCAGATCCCTGTGTGGTCTAGTCACTCTATATATTATTTCAACAAAATAGCTAATGACAAGCTGGTTGCTTAATGAAGTGCTTCCATGGCACCTTATTTAGGAGGGAGGCTCTTTTTCTGGGAGTTGAACGCTAGCATAACAATAGCTAGTGTAATTTCTCCCTTGGAATCTACATACAGTAAGTTGTGTAGTAAACGTGTGTCTGGGAAGCCTGAATTAATAACCTCTGGGTCAGTCTCAAAAATTTCTCATTATTTCAAATGCTTTCTCCTGTTGGTTAAGTGTCACAATTTAACCCCAGCAGGTAACTGAGCACCACACAGCCTCTCATTCATCCCTCGCACCCCCCAAGGGGATGGAGAGAAGAATGGAAGCCCCCCCAAACTCATGGGTTGTAATAAAGACAGTTTAATGGGATAACAAAAGATCATAGTAACTATAATAATAATTTGAGAACAAGTGATGCAGAAATGTAATTGCTCACCACATGCAGAAGGAAAAAACCCACCACCACTACCACAGTGCTCAGTCTGTTTCTGAGCAGCAATCCTGTGTCCCATCTAGCTTTCCCAGTTCTATATGGAGCACCACTATATGGTGGGGAATATCCCTTTGGTGAGTCTGGTCCAGCTGTCCTGGCTGTGCTCTCCCAGCTTCTTGTGCACCTGGCAGGGCGTGGGATGCTGAAAACTCCTTCACTTAGTGCAGACACTTCAGCTACCTAGCAACAACTGAAAACATCAGTGTGTTATCAACATCATTCTCTTCCTAAATTCAAAGCACAGCACTGTACCAGCTACTAGACAGAGTTAACTCTATCTCAACTGAAACCAGGACAATTAAGCCTTTTGTTCACGGTGATGTGGAATTGCAGTGATTAGACTTAGGACCTGTATATTTTAGGAAAAGCTGTTGGCACTAGAAGTCATTTTTCATGGACTTGAAATGAAGCAAGCACAGAAGTAATATACATTAAGAACAGTAATTATCTATTAAAATAATTTAAAAAAGTTTATGAATATTGTTTTAGCAGTGGTAATAGGCTCAAAGCCAACATATTCCAAACTGATAGATATTTTCTATAAGGGAGTACATTGTATTTGCACTAATCTTGCTACAATAAATATTTAAGGGTAATATAGGATTTTCCTGCAGATCAGAATTAACCACCAATATATAATTTTTACACTCATCTCTTCTCTGTCAATGTAGACACGTGCAGAGGAATTTTTGTATCTGTCTCATGTTTCCATGCTTTCCCCCATTAAGAGGATAGTAACGATTAAGAAAAAAATCCTCTGTGTGTCTTTAAAAATGTCATTCTTCATATGATGTTCTGGTTACAAAAGAAACAGGATCTTAGATAAACATCTGGTAGGAATGAAGGGTTCTTCATGTTTTTCACTAGATGAGCATTTCAGACTCATTTGTAACTGAATGATACTGTATTCCCTCTCGTGTCTTGTTGTTTTCAATTTATTCTTTACCAGAGACAGGAAGGGAGCAGTGAAATAGGAAATTAGGATGTTTAGAGAGAGTAACTAAAGAGAGCTGCAAAATGTTTTTTAATTTGTTTAGATGGCTGAGAGGCCTCTACGTGTGTGATCTTTCCTGCTGAGCTGAGGGAAACGCATAAAGACATGGGTGTACCCAGTCTGGACTGCCATGGTCCAGTGGTGATTTCATCATTCCCAGCTGAGGATGCTGAAAGGTCCTTCCTAGGAATGTTTCTTGGATTCTTCAGAATCTTTGGGAGATGTTATCTCTCTTGCCTCTTCAGTCTGCAACTGTAATGGGTATAAACAAACTGGATTGTGGGGGTGATGATTCATCAAACTACTGTTTTTTCTGTCACCTGGTTGGGTTTCAGACTAGAATTTTATGTGTGTTTGCCATGATTTGCCTGATCATCTTTTCTAAATGTGCTTATCTGTTTTAATTCAGAATAGATAAAAGTTCCATAGAAATTGCAGCTGGAACATGGAAAATAGTACCTTTTCTGAAAATCTAAATGGCTTCTTCAGTTGCTTTCACAAGGCTTTATGCTGTGCTATGGTTTGACCGTAACTCTGAAGTTGTGTGGTACAATAGCAACACAGTCTACAGCTCAGTAAACTTACTAGTAAATTGTTCCATGAGTATAAGTCTTAAATGTAGTGAAGAAATGGTTGTGCAGACTTCAGATAGTTTCATGATGTTGCTCAGACAAGTTCCGCTTGTACAATGTATTGCTTTAGTGCTACTGCTGTTGTATTTTTAGCCTGGTCTCACTCTATGTGAAAAATGCTTAAAAGTTGAAAACACAGAGACACTATTTTGATATTTCATAATCTTGACTCTTGTGCTGTACTGCTCACTTCTTTGCACAAGTTCAGGGACTGAATAGTGTGCATGTATTCATTTTACCTATGGAGATATTCTGCAGTATCCAAGCTCTTAGCCTGTTCCTCTTTCCATCCTACCGCCACCCCCCAGTCTAGTTCCCTTGCCAAATACAAATGAGAATTCGAGGCAAATCTGCCTGAGCTGGCTTATGGGGATTCTGAGTTCCTGTGTACAGGACTGAAGTCAAGAAAATACTTGTAGAAGTATTTTCTTTGTGTATTTTTTAAAACTTTATTCATACAATTGATACAAAACAACACTATAAAGGATCAGAGGAGCTGTAGTTGCATTTCAGCAATAATCCCAGCAAAAGATATGCTGCTCTTGGCATGATCTACAGATTTGAAAAGCACTCTTGTAATGTAACTTGGAAGTTAGAATACTCC
Organism: Gallinula chloropus; assembly: GCF_964237585.1. Taxonomy (NCBI): domain Eukaryota; kingdom Metazoa; phylum Chordata; class Aves; order Gruiformes; family Rallidae; genus Gallinula; species Gallinula chloropus. Next base: position 10,483,412 of record NC_140097.1, read on the forward strand.
AATACCTTAGCACAAGTCTACAATTTGCAAAATATCCTCTTATATTTAACATTTTTCTATCCCTCCCTTGTAGAATAATTCCTAATAATAATTCACATGATCAGTTTTCAGTTTTTAATTTATGTTCATACTACAGATTAATTTTATGAATCAAATAGATACCATTGCCCTTCACCCCCCCCCCCCCGCCAAACTGTGTGGCTCTGGAGGCATGTGTTTCTTTTATTAAATTAACTCATCATCATGGCCTTGTTATTTCAACTGTGGGCTTAGCTGACCAAGTTTCTATATTGCATGAGAGAGTCATTAATCATTTGAAGAGGATTTGTATACATTTAGTTGCTCAACATCTCATCTCTCACTGTAGTCCCAAATAAATTCAATAACGTTGCACGTGTTCTTTTCCTTTCCTTTATGTAGTCAATAATATTAATTTAACCTGCTGTGTGTTAGGTGGGTGGTTGGGAGTAAGAAAACAAACCTTGGATTGCAGTGAGTTCCAAGAAATTTTGTTCTGTTCTAGTTCTTCAGTATTGAATTATTTTGATTATCCCCTGTTGGTATGAAAAAAAATCTGGTAAAGTATGTGTTTAATTCATCATTCAGAGCCACAGTTAGTGTTCCAATGTTGTTGACTGTTGAATACGGACTGCTACTTTCTGGGTTTTTAAGGGATAGTTATTAACCCCCAACTTAGGAAAACACTAGATATAGGTTGTCTGCTGTCCCTGAGCATATCTTGTTGAGGAGACAGTGCAGCTCTGGCTGTGTATAAAGCTGCAGTATATGCATGCCCTAGACTGAAAAGTCTAGGCTAAAGTTGCTTCTCGTGGGAGACAGAGAAGATGCAGAGCTTCAGAAATGTTTTTTCTTTCTGCTTGGAAGTGCAAACAAGGAACTTTGGGCATATGATTGTTGAGAGGCCGAAAGAAGTCAGATTCATCTCCACTGATAATTAGAAGCAGCCTTGTGGTTGTCATCAACCAGAATGTGTCGAATGAGCTGAACATGAATGGAACTACACTGATTTCACTCTAAAACTTATCAGTTTATCCGCTTGTGAAACTGTTTGCTTTTCTATTCCTACAGCACATTTCAAACAGTACTGAGAAGCTTTTTAATGTTCTGTATTGGATGCCATTCATTGGTTACTTTATGGTAAGATGGGAGAGAGAGAAAGATTTTGAAGCAAGGATGTAATTTTGCTATTTCCGTTCACAGAATATTCTTTTACAGAATTATTTTATAGAAGCTGTTGATCCTGCCTGTTCACTAGCTTGATATGCCCACAGAGCTTTAAAGAGAAATGAGGGAGTCCTGTGGTTCTAGCTAGTAATGAAAATGGAATTAAATGTGAGGCAAAGTCTAGCAGATTTTTTGCGTCTAGGAAGATATCCAAACGATATGATTTAAAAAGGTCATCCCTCATAAAACTGGTTTGTGGAATATTTGAGTTAGTGGACTTTAGAGTAATCCATAGGTTGTTGGGCTTGAGAGACACAACTTTGTACTGAAGTGGATGGTGAGGGTAAATACAACAAACTTTATATTGCACTTTCCAATGTGGTAAGTGCCTTCACAACACTGATGAAGTTTAAATTATAACCAGAGCACGGCCAGTAGAAGTCAATAGCTAATCTCATCCTTGAGATGAGTGTGTTTGGTTTTTGCTGCTTTTTCTGTTGCTGATAAGTGTAGGGAGTTTTTAAAAAAGCAGATATTTTAAAATCAAGGGTGCTATTTCTGTTATGTACCAAACTGCATTTCTATTTCTGTCTTTAAACATTAGAAGATAGCTGAAAGCCTTCTCCAGTATGTCTCTGTGCTCCAAACCACTCAACAAAGCTGTGGAGATTTTATACCCCCCCACCCCTGGCATCCTGACAACCTGTTGGCATGTGTTTTGCTATAAGTATTTTGCATCTGTGTTTTGGCCATGCCCACCTCAGTGGGATACTACTTGTAGTCTAAAAATAAAATGAGGCAGAATGAGGGTTGTCAAGGCTTACTGAGTAATATGTCTTGGCTTTTTGTCCAAAAAGGGAGGATCACCATGACTGTAGCATGGCAGCAGGCTTAATACAAATGTGTTGGAAAACATTTTACCATCCTCAAGGGTTCAGAAGTGCTTATTAGTCTTCCCCTGTTTTCTTTGCTCTTGCAGTTTGTTCTTTTGAAGTGAAAAGTTTTAGGCTAATTCTGTTTCTTCCAAAGTGTGGTTTAAATAAAGCCCAACAGACTTATCCTGTTTATTAGCAAGAAAACCGAGCCTCTTTTCTGAGTATTTCTGAGTTAGAAGCATTAAGTGTAGAGTTCTGTACTGTATCTGCCAGGAGCGAGTTGGGAAGTTGCGTTCTCAGTAGAGGCATAGAGCTGAGGTCTCTCTGTTGGTGCTAAAGCTGGAGTGGAAGTGCAAGAGGGAGCATTTTGGCTGCAGATGAGAAGGGGCTGCCCCAGCCCCAGAAGCATTCCTGTCATGCTCACTCAGCTATATGCACAAGGGATGATAAGACTTATCAAAGGGCTATATTCTTATACTGTTAGATTTTCCAGGTTGGGGATTTTTGCCTTGCTATTGTTTCACAGTACAAGAGTGTAAGATCGTTGACTGGGATGCAGGCTTTGTAGTACTGATGTAGCTTTGAAATGCTCAACCTTCACAAGCACACAGACTACCATTATTATGTTCTGGTTACAAGATGATTCACGGCAGTCGGGACATTCTCGATTAAAGTTGTTCTAGAAATTGTCAGTTAATTGTCTCCATGATTTACTCGGGCTCTGTAGACTCTGAACTTACTCGTCTATGTAACTGGTATCCTTTTAATGTATGTCCTTTGGGGGAAATTATGGTAAAACAGGAGCAGGGATTTGTTTTGCTCTTTTAGCAGAAAGTATTCCCTGGAGGCTTTTATGTGTGTGAAAATGAACACACTAAGCACTTTCACTTCTAGACACAGCAAAAGCATTTGAACACGAGTAGGGCTTGTCATACACGTGTCCCAAATTTTACAATGAAAGCCCATTATGGAGGCCTTTGGTCCTTCCACCTTGTGCTTATTAAATTTAAGAGTGGCCAAAGAGTTTTTATTCGGCCTTGTGACAAAAAAGAATCTTGAGAACTTCTGTATGTAAAATTAGATATTTTTGAAGTTGTTTGTCTGTAAAGGAAAAAAGATGTTTCATCTGAAACTTGTAACTCAAAGTGACTCTTTTTAATGGCTGATTTAAAATAGCCATCATAATTAATCGCTACTTGCCACTTTAGAGTGAATCAGTTAATACTAACAAGACCTCTGAGACCTTGTGTTATCAATTTACATGCTGGTATAATTGATTTTATACTGTAATAAAGTATTATTTATTTATCCTGTTTTAAGACAGTTTTAATAGGGTAATCATATTGTGAGGGGATGGATAGCCTGGGGAAAGGTCGTCTTCGTCTGATCGTGTAGAAAACAGATCAGTTGTTTTTGCAAGGATACAATTGGCATTTCTGTACTACTTCCATAATTAGAGAGGGGCTGATGACAACTTTTCAAATCCCAGGTGTTTTCTGAGCTTTGCTGTTGAACAAAGACATGAAAAAAATGGGATACATGCTTTGGAAGGAACATATACAAGCTTTCAGAGGATAATCAGAAACTATGAAGATCATGTCTTGCCACAAGAAATGCCAGTTTGCTCAGATTTAAAAGGTTTTTGAAATTGAAGTGGTTTTTATTGAATGAGGCAGTTTGAGTTTATGACCTTTTATACTTGCTTGCTGAACATCGCACTAAGTTCTTAAATACAAGAGCTTTAATTGTACTTCAAACCATAAATTCTCCTAACTGGACAACTGTCAGAAGAGAATTTTTTGAGCCTTAAACTGATAGGTATTCAGACATCTGCCTGTTTGTTAACACATGAATGCAACCGTGAGGACTGTTGTCAATGTGTTTTGTAGTAGGAGAGCCTCCCTACCAGTGGATAACTTTTCATTTTGTTTTTTTAGATAACATGGACATTTCTGCCCTCTGTGATGTGTCCTTCTTGTCAGTCTCTTGAGAAAAGAAACTTTTCCTGTTGTTTTTTTCTTTTTAAACTCGCTGATGGGATTATTTCTTTTTTACTGAAACAGTCATAGATATACAAGTTATTGTGCATTTCAAGCTGTGCTGTTTAATGCTAGGTTTTACTTTTGCCTTGATTTTTCATGTTGTTTGCTCCTTTTTAATTTTCTTTCTGATGCTTTCCTATTTTGAGGTTCAATTAAAATACCATGACCTTTCCTTGATTTAGTGTCTTCCATAAAGATCCAGCTTTGTCTTTAGAGGAGCTGCAAGGTTGCAGAAACACAATGAAAATGGTTCTTAATCAGTTAAAAATTTGCAGTGTAATCCCACTACTGCTGTAGTGGTAACCTATTAGTGCAAATCCGTCCCTGTTGTGTTCTCATATCTTCCTAGTCCTCTCAGCTCTGTGAATGGAACTTTATGAGGTTTTGGTACAAATAATTTCTGTACTATAGAAAAATCAAAGTAAAATTGTGGCATGCATTGCTTCATACTGTTACTCTTATGTGCCATATACTCCCTAAATTGCAAAGGCAATTTGAATTAGCATGTGTCTTTTAAATTAAACAGTAAATATTTATATTTAAGTAAATATGCTGTTTATAATGTTAACAAATATTTGATAAATAAGTTAAGTACCACAGGATATCTGTTTATGATAGATGTAAATGGATATAGAGAATATCACTTGTCTGCCACAGTTTGTACAATACTGAAATTATGCAAGACACGCACAATATTTTCAGCATTTCATCTAAATTGCTGACATCTTGTCTCACCAAAATATCGAATGCAATGAAGGTGCGTGTTTAGTTGAGCCACTAAAAGCCAAATAATTGGCCAAACTGGAAGAGAAAGCTTCAAAGTTTCCTTCTTGCCTTGCAAATCTGTTCTCCTCTGCAACCTAAACCTATGCTTCTCGTTGCATGCTATGAACCTTGCTCTTCCCCACAGTTCTTCTATGACACCTTTTGAGAGAATTCTAACATCATTAACTTACGCCTCTGTCAGTCATCCTAACAGGTCATAGAACACATACTTTTATATTCTGGCTGAGGCTGTCTTGTGGTGTTTTAAAACAGAGCTTGCCTTTGCTAGTCAGCCTGAAAGGACCTTTTGTGATCAATCTCCCAACAGCCCCGCAAGTCTCTGTCTACTATGACTGTATGAGTACAATCGAGCAGCCCAGGGTTCTGTGGTGTATTAGCAATGTGACTCTTTGGGATTTGTCAAATATGGTCAGTTCCTTTCTGAGGGAGAATGGTGTGGTGCTTGTTCTATTGAGCACTACTGATCGGCTTATACTGGCTTGCATTGGGAACGCTTTCTTCACAAGGGTAAAATATTGTATCTTGTGAAAGCTGGGGTTTCTCTTTGTCCCCAGTTTTTATGGCCTTGGGTGAAGCTTTGTAATATTCATTATGATGCAATAGGGATTTTCAAAGTAATTGATCATTCAGCATGTATGATCAGCACAGAACACATAGGAATGTACAAACAAAAAACCCCAATGTGTTTACTTGAGCAAATTTAAGTGCACAAAAGTATAATAATTCATATTTAGGTCTTGAGGTGTGTGTAATAGATTATATGAATGATATTTCCTTTGAATGCTTTTTCTCAAGTTTGCTGCTCACCATGCAAGTGTCTATGTAAGGCTGGTATAAACTCACCCATTGGCTAAGTCGTGATAGACCCTGGCTGTGCTCCAAAATTATTTTGTTATTTATTAAACTAATAACTTTTTGGCACGGTACATTGTGTGCACTCAGAACTCACCTAGTTAAGGTTACATCAAACATTGACCTCCACTGACAAGATTAAATTGAAGTCATTTTCTTTTAAAGCTTAGCAAGTTGAGTATTTGTGTTGTCAGCAAACAGGACTTATCCTCTTTCCCTTGGGCATTATCTCAGATGCAGTGTCAGAACGTCAGTTGGATTTACTTCAATATTTTTTCTCCAACTTTTAATTTTCCTTCTATCACCTTTCAGCTGTCACACTCTGTGATTTGCTTGGAAGGAAAGTGCCCAAAAGAAGCCAAAGTATAACAGCCCTTCCTAAATGCTGATCTTTTTCAGTAGCATTTTTGAGCTGTATATACTATGTGATATTTAAGCTTACATCTTCCAGGACTGCCATAAACATGTGATTTTTGTAGGGTTCTCACTTGCAAAGAAACGCTTAAAACAAATCAAACTCAAATCCTTACGCTCCCTCTTTGCACAGCTCCCCCCAAAAATCAAGTGGACACCACCCCCTGCCCCCAAATATTATTATCTGTAATACTGTAACAACTATTTTATGCATTTTGTTTGCTTTTTAAAAGCAAACAAAATCATATTATTATGTATACATTTGTAGAATTGAAAGGAAAAAATATGGGCTCAGACCAATAAATCTGTGAATACTAAATCAACCAAAGTAACAATCTGTCCTAAATACCCTTAATTGTGAAACGAGTGGTTTCATTTATTTACAATATAGCAGATTTTAATACTTGGCTAGCCTTGCTGCTTACAGAACATGATGAAGGAGGATGTCTACTAATTAACTCATTTGGAAAATGAAATAACCCACTGAATGAAAGGAAATCATATTATTTCAGAGGTGATTTCCATGTATGTTCTGCCATTCTTATGTGAAATTTGTCAATTTCCCCAACCATTTAAAAGTTGTTATAAAACCCATGGGCAAGGTAAATTTACATCCTTGAAATTATTGTCTGTGTGTGAACTACTGTAGAAATTATTCCATGATATATAACTTAAGTTAAAGGGGAACAATATATTGCTACATATTTTACTACAGAATCTTTTATACCCAAATGTATTCACATTTCCGTAAAGTGTAATATTTGAATTCAACTTCTGTGTTAAAAATTGGAGTTGTGTTGTGGATGCTTTCAGTGGAGGCTTTTAATAGGAAACCAAAAAAACCAAACCCTCTTTGTTTTCTTTGTGGAAATCATAAGACTTAAAAAGCCAAGAAGTGTCATGAAAACAATGCAGTGGCTATCTGTAACTAGCAGTTACAGAGGGGATGTCACATTCAGCAGAGAATAAGGAACACAAAGCCACGTCTTCAAGGACAAGAAGACAAGTGGTTTGGAAACAAGATAAAACAGTCATCCTCACCCTGCTGGAGCTTGGCTGTCCAGTGAAGAGAGAGGCGGCTGGCAAGGAAGAAGCATGAAATACTTAGTTTTATTTAGCACTGTACTCCCAAGGGATGGAGTATCAGCCTTTCTTCCAGACTTAAATATTATCTAATACATCACAGAAAAGATGCACAGCTTCTTTCTTGCTTGGAATCACAGTAGAATTGCAATTTACAACAGTCATTAGTGCATGGCTTAACATTGGAAGGAATATTCAGTTTCTTACTAAGATGGGAAATACGAGTTGGGCTTTCAAGTCTTCTGCCAACTGTCTTTGCCTTTTGCAGAAACAGTAAACTGAAAAAGCTGCTGTCACATGTGGGCAGCAGGCATGCAGTGCAGTTAATGATCCGTGATAAACCTGGATAATAAGCAGAGACAGAGAAGGTTTCTACCAAGTAGGAGTACTGGTATTCCTTGGAAACTGTCACGTTTCTTTATCATTTTGGTATCAGAAGAGTCAGATCTATAGACACTAATGTATTGGGCTTTTTCCCAAAATCTACTATTCAGTATCTGTATATATGTTAATGAGATCTATGCGGCAGATTATTTGGCTCATCTTACTATAAACCAATTAATGTACAATAACTGTAAGGTCAAATGTTTAATCATATTGGATTAATTTCTGTTAAAGTGATTTTCAAGTACTGGTGTGTCTCAGTTTTTGTTATATGATTAATGTTATGTGGAACACTGGATATTTCTGTCATACATAGCAAGTTCTCAAAATCGATCTAATATATTGTGATTTCATTTGTGTTCTAATTCCATCTAAAATCTGTACTATGGGTTGGCCTTTTTGAAAAGCTAGAAGCTAGAGGAGCAGGATGTGGAAAGCTGCTTTCCAAGTAAGCCTCCACTTAACATATAGGTTAAATTATCAAGCCTTTCAATGGAAATTTATGGATTGTAAGAGTTTAATTCTTGTGTAGTAGAACACGTTGCGTGTCACACAGAGTGCTTGTATGGCAGTGTTGGTAGCAGGAGGGCTGTGGTGGTGGCATGACAGTAATTGGTGAATGATCTCTCTGTGTCCTTAGCTCAGCTTTTTGAGCCTTTTTTTTTTTAATACGTTCTCTTCCCTGTCTAGCTGAGGAGGGGAGTGATAGAGCAGCTGAGGTGGGTACCTGGAGAGATAGAAAGGTTTTGATGAGTACCTGGGGTCCAGCCAGGGTCAGCCCACCACAGCCTTTAAGATTTTGTACTTGCTGGTCTGTTTTAGGTTTGTAAATGCTGTAATAGATTTATTGTTGTACAGGTTGTGTGGATGCATATGATCTATGAATGCATAGGTTTATGTCTAAATATTATTTATATTGATTTACTCTCAAGTGGATAGTTAGGGTAGAGACATGTAATTTAAATTAATGAGATTCTTCAGTCTCTTTGAATTAAACACATCTCAACCTGTTGCCAAGAGTTTATATTGTTTAAGAGTGTAAAAAAGTCGTCTTCACTATTTGTTGCCTTTGAAGCTTGATAGAATTTCTGGTTCAACTAGGTCATAAAGAAATCAATAATTTTATCTAAATTGCGTTTGCTTATCTGGTGTTCTGTACAAAATAGGCCAAGTACTGTGCAGGAATTTGTAACAGGCAAACAATAATTTCTTGTTCAAAATAAGTCACTGTTCAGTTTATATGTCCATTTGAAAGTATGAATAATTTTATAAAAACTACTATGAAGTGTGTTTGAAAAATACAGCATAGTGCAAATATTTTTTTTATAGGAAATGTCAGTGCATTACTGGGTAAGCAACAACACCTCGAGTTAATATTTCTGTGAAGTAAAAACACTTTTAGTTTGTAAAAGTCTACGTTCAACACAGCAGTTATTGAATGGATGGAAATGAGCTAAACAGAGAGATCATAATTAGACCATTATCCAGGGAATTACTTAAAGCTAGAGAAGTTTGCATTAAAAATAGTGAATACACTATGTTCAAGGTGTTTCTTGGGCTGCTCTTAATATTTTCTGGACTGCCAGAGGTCTGAGGTAATATGGGGTTTTCTCATGACATGATGAGCCTTGTTTCAGAAATGTGCCTATACTAGGGGGATATGGGGAAATCTGAGGGACGATCTTCTAGATGGAGATGTATGTAAATGTTAATCACTGGATTGATAGGTATATTAGAGTGTTCAGACCTGCTATTTTATGCTGCATTGAATACTGAATGTGAATTTCTGTTGCAGTACGAATACTTCAATGCTGTGCTCATAAATGAACGAGATGAAGAAGGGAACTATCTGGAGCTGGGGAAGGAGTTTATTTTAGTGCCAAATGACCACTTCAACAACTTGCCTGTCAACATCAGTCTGAGTGATGTCCAAGTACCGACCAATATGTACAACAAGGGTAAGAAAAGAGCTGGTTTATTTTGTCATTCCAGTGCCCAAATATAGGAATTTCCTTGCTTTTAAAATGAAGCTGTTGGTTAACTATTTATTGTGCATGCTTTCCAGTTTGCAATTAAACTGAAATTTCCACAGAATAATGCTTGAAGCAGGACAGTTCTGTAATATCCTTTTTTTCTGTGACAATCTAGCAATTTAATATGGTCAATGATTTGCATATTAGACTTGCATTAATTCTGCTATAGAATGTCTTTAACATAGAATATGGCAGAAATGTTTATTCTTATGAATTACGTTCCAGAATCTCTAAATCAGTTGAACAGATTCTGTTGGCACTTACCAGTTACACTCTTTGCTGAGAGCCAGAAAGGTCTTGGAAAGGTACAGGGTAGATGGGAGGAGAATATTTTATTCGATTTATGCTTTCAAGCTTCTAGGAATATTTCTAGCTATGAATGGCTGTACACATAGCTGCTGTGAGTTTTCAGATAATATTTAGGAGGAATAAACTACATCAAAACTTCTACTCCCCTGGCTATTTGTTTGCCATAGGTGCTGGACAGCACTAACAAATAGCTGCATTAGGTATTAGGAGTGATGGATTTATGTCTAAAAGTTTTGAATGCAAATTAGACTCGGGTATGCTCTTAGTCATTTTAATTTTGCCACTTCCCTTTGACCAGGCAGCAGAATTTTGTAGTTGTACTGTGCTTATGCAGCCCCGTTTCTTTATTTTTCTCATGCCAGTAATAAAAGAAAAATTTAGAAGGAAAGCGCCAAAGTTTCTGAAAAATGTCTACAGTGTATTTGTCACTGGTCTGTAGAGAGCTGCCTAATCTCATTATCTGGTTCCTCTTCATTGTTTTAACTATACTAAAATACAGCTAAAAATACATTAAATGCTTTCCTTGCAATACATTCCAGGCTAGCAATTGTGGTAATTCATGCAAGAATATTCTGTAATCACAAATGGAAGGAGAATTAATTTGGGTAGGTTGAGCTGGTAAGGTAAGCAATTGATATGACAGATTCTCTTCAAAATTATGATTCAGACTTGAGAATCTTGAGAAGCCAAAAATGATGCAGTAATGTTTCAGATTAGGAATTAGAAAATAAAAAAAACGCTCCTAGAGAGTGTTTGAAAAGTGGTGAATGATAAATATAAAGATTTGGAAAATACTTACCTCTTCTAAAGCTACCAAACTCTTCTGTGTGTTTAAGTGCTAGTATTTATTTAGCTGAGCCTGTCTATAAATTAGTTGATTCCAGAATTGTTAGAGGGGAAAAAAAACAGTATGGCTGCAAAGGGATAAAGATGTCAGGCAATCATGTTTTTCTGGGGAAGCAAACTAACCTGAGTAGGTACGTGAAAGCAGTAAAAATAAAGGACCTTCAGTTACGTGATTTGTAGTAGTTCTACATAGCAAATGCATTTTTATATGCCAATTAATTACTTAAAGGCCCAAATCAAAGGGCTTGTTGCAGTCCTCCTTAATACAGGGACTGCCTGTAGAGATGGGAGCAAGCGCGCTCTATGACGATTCCTGTTTCCACTTTGTCTAATTCAAACCAGCCAAAATCATCACTTCATGCAGCTGCAAAAAGAAAAACCCTTCTTTTTCTTTATCATTTAAACTTAGTCCAGTTGCTCAAATCTGGTTTCTTGCTGACATTTTCCTTACAAGTGGACATGGTGGTCTTAGTTTGGAGACTGACAATGTCTGGAAATGTTACTCTTACCAAGATGATGCCTATATACTTAAAATTTTTGTTGCCTGTTTCTTTAGCTCTGTAATGTAGAGAACTGAGAAGAAATTAATTAAATCCTACCCTGAGGGTCTGGGCAGTAGATACTGATAGATTCACAACGCAGTGTCTGCACAACACCATTTCTTAAAGAAAACACCTTTTGTTTGTTTCCAGGTTATGTTTTGTTTTACTGAATTACTAGGCAGACCAGCCACCCAAACTCAAGCTTGATCATGGAATATTTAAACACTCAGCTCAGCATAACAGAACCAAGTTTTTATTTGTATGGTCAGTCTAAGGTTTTTCCTTCCTTTTGGGGTTTTTTGTTGTAGAAATACTGATAATTTGCAGTGGGTTCAGAGGAGAGTCACAGGACTCATCAGAGGGTTTAAAAGTGTTCCTTAGACGGAAAGACTCCAGGAGGTCAGTACATTTCACTTATTCAGGAGAACCAAAGGATTAATTAGTTGATTTCTAGTTAATTACTAACACCACACTCTATAATCTGCCAAAAATTCAAAAGCATCCAATAGCTGAAATTGAGTTGTTTGTGATGCTTTCTCTTTTTTGTTTTCTTTTTTAGATGAAGGTAGTATTCAGCTTGTGTGATGGTAGTGATCTGTCCTAGCTGTAGAATCACTGAAGTGAATGCTCACAGTCCATAACTAGACTGCAAATGACACAGGCTTAAAAATCATGGGACATAAAGGCATTGCTGTTCTCTATACATCTTCTGGCTCTTTATACATCTTCTGGCTCTTTCAGCCTCTGCCCAGAAAAGCTTAAAAATATCGATGGCAACAACAGGACTAGATAATTCCCATTCCAAGGAAACCATCATGTTTAGGATACAAAAACAAAAAGGAAAAGTAAACAAAATCAAGAAAATGGGAGTATCATAAATACCAAAACTATAGTATTAAAATTTAATGTGGAATAGAAAAACAAGAGCATATGAAAAAGGCTGACAATTTTTAAGTGTTTGTGTGACTCTAGTGCCATGTTTGAGTACAGATTATATGTACCTACTCTAAATCTAGAATGAAAAGTAAGTGAATTTAATAAAGGATCACAGTTTTTCATTTACAGTAATCTTGATGATCATTGTAAAATATGAAGAGTTAGTCTGGTTATTGATGTGCTCTTACACTTCTCAATCCTCTCTTCTGCAAACCCTCATCCTCTGGTTTCTCTATATAATTAATGTTAAAAAAAGAATAGTAAGTGATCTTTGGAATATAAAGCCTGTGGGGATCAAAAATAGTATTCCAGCATTCCTATAATATTCATATACTGAAGGCATTCAGGAAAAAAAAAAGAAAAAAGTGGGATGATTGTGCTTTACAGATAAGTGTGCTTATCTGTCTGTCAATCCAGAGACTGCTCTTGGCTCTAGGCTGTTGCACAGCGAGGATGGTGGTCTGTTTAAACTGCAGAACATTGTGGTGCAACTGGCCTCCTTCATTTATCCTGAAAGTGATAATGTTTTGCTTTTGAAGTGTTTTAGGCACACATCAGGATTCTAAATCTGCCTGTACATTCTGTTTCTTTTCTTTAAGCACAAAATGTAGTCGTTGTCTATAGCCACAGGATTTGCAAGGCAGTATCCTTTTAAACAATGAATAAATAAAGATTAATAATAATTAAGGAATTCTCTGATAATGGTCTTAGCAAGTGGTAGCTCTTTCTTCCATTCACAAATTTGGTAACTGGCAATTATAAACTGTGTGCAGATTTCTGGTAGAAAGTAAAGATCAGCGTTGCTGGTGAATTCATAGAGGGAAAACAAAGGGAAGGAAAGTGTAGTTTTGGAATGTACAGAAGCGGCCTGAATCCAGTTGAGACAATGCTGTACCAAGGCAAAAATCCAAGTATGAGAACAACTGTTTAAGGCACTAATTCAAGTTTGTGCTTTATTTATGTGGGTTCTGTATCAGCACCAAAGTGAGTTTTCATCTCTCTTCATTTTTTTTATCTCTTAGTTTAGAATGTATGTGACTTGGGATGTGCTACTGTCTCAAATGTATCTTGTACACATCCTTCCATAGGTATACCTTCCAAAGTTACTTAGATACACTTTTCTACATATCAGTTGGTATATTTTAAACAGCTATTGTGGAAGCTATTAATGAAAAAATGATTAATGATTTAAAGTTTACATAGTTTCAACATTTGCTTTATTACTTTCTAAAATATTGCACCTGTTGAAAAGTGAAGTATAACATTGCACAGTACCAGAAGTGACACACAGCAGGATCTCATCTCCTTATGTTAGCATTGCTTAAAATCTAGGAAATTTAAGAGGATGTTGATAAATACATTATCTCAACATCAACTCAAAACAACTCTTGTTTGTGAGCTTCTGCAGTCAGTCTTTGTTTACATGATAAGGGAAACTTTCCGTTTGTAGTTAGTAGAAATAAGAAAAGCCATGGTTCTCCTCAGTACTTCAGAAATTTCTAGATGCAAGCACTTTTCCTTTTTAAACTATCCTTTCTATTGTATCTTTTTCCCCCCTAAGGTCCTTGTAATTGTAGGTTTCTGTATTTTGTAAATTTTACTCTCTCATTCTCCTAATGTCCCTAGTTGCTAAAAAAGAGACTAATTCACTAACATAATTGACTAGCTACTTTAGCTGGCACAGAGTTCTCCTTTATCAAGTACTGGGGCAAACTGGATTCCTTGAAGTCAATGACTTAGGTCAATTGTATCAAAATCAGTATTAGACTTCAGGTGCCTCTTCCATCCCTAGGAATGCAAACAGGCAGCTACTTCAATACATCACAGCAGGCACCTGCCAATCTAAATTTACTAATCCTTTTCCATTCCTGGAGAATAACTGCAGTGTTTCTTGAATTTTTCTAGGACTTGAACATTTCCAGAATAACTCTAAAGTGTGAGAATTCATAGAGATTTATAAAGACTGTGCACTACATGTTTTCTCAAAACATATCAAGTCTTTTGTTTAACTATATTTTGTTGTAATAAAAATTAAGTAGTTAAATTTTCAGATTTTAAGAAATTCAGTGTCTGCAGCCTCTGGTTGGGAATCAAGGGTAAATAGATTTTTAGGTACATATCTCTATTAACTGCTTGCCTTGAATAAGTTATTTTTTATGTGGATCTCACTCAGACCTCTAGATACAAATGAATGCAACAAAAAGTGAAGTTTTGCAGGCCTTTTACAGTAGATCCAGAATAGCAAACATAAATGGGTTCTAAGCCTAGCTGGATAAAAAAAAATTCACCCACTCTGTCATTGCTGAATCTTTGTTTAAATATGCTCAGTGTAATAATTTCTTCACAGAAATTTAGATGTAATGAGAGAATTATGTGCCTGAGAGCTTTTTCAAGTACAAAAATACAACTTATTTTGAAAAACCTTACATCTCAAAATCTTTGGTGTAGCTCTGTCTCTAGGCTTGGTCTGGACTGAAATATTATACACACAAAGAAAATCTTTCTAAATGTTCTTAAATGGAGATGCTTTTTAAAATAAGTTCAGTTTTACTTTCCTAGTTGAGCACCTGCTACCTCCGTTTCCTTTCTTTGCCCTCCCAAGATGACACAAAGGATGAGTGTGGTTATTTGAGCCTAGTTTTGTAGTAACTCTTATGTGAAGTTGCATAATTTTATCCTCACACCAACTATTCCATTTGTTCCCATGTAGATCCGTGCTAACGCTTTGACAACTGCACATTGTATTCTTATTACATTTTCCCCCCTGCATAATGAAAAATACTTTCTTCTACTTTTAATCCTGAATTTACATCTCTGTTTTCTGTATGAGCTCATTCTTGCTTGATCCCCTTTGTGCATATGATTATGACAAGGCTTTCTATACCTTTTTTTGAGATTAACTATGTATAAAACAGTTGTGAAGCGTCTCAAGTCACGATTGGATGGAGTACAATGTCAGCTGCAGGTTATGGGGGGATAAGGAATTACTGCTCTCTACCCCTTGTGCCTGCTGAGTATTACTGTCCTGTTCAAACCAGCTGTCATAAACTGTCGTGCAAGCTCTTCCCAAAACTGGTTTGGTTTTAGATCAGCACTTTTTCATAGCAGAGTGTTTTAAAATAGAATAATTTTGACAGAACTAGGGTAGGAGTGACTGTGTGGAAATTTATCTGCCAGCTCTGGACAGTAGTCTCTGAGACGTGGAGGAGGTAGACGTGTGCCACTAGAGGTAGAGTGGGGAAAGAGGATAATCTCTTTATTGGGATTGGGTCAGATGCAGCTTGAGCAATGTGTCTGACTTTCCTTTAAAAAAAAGAAGAAAAATAATTTCTCTTGGCAATAGAAAGGAAGTAGGCTTACATAAGTTGATTTAAACTAATGGGAGTTTTTTCCTTTGTTGTCATTTCTAGTTTACTATATATATAATCTTGTTTTACTTGCTGAGTTTTATAGTGGTGGAATATTTCCTAGAGGATAAACCTTCATCCTATTAACACAGCTGACAGTGGAATTAAATGCGTTCCACAGCTTTGCAAGACTTAGTTATCCATTGAGGTACTTTGTATTTATCAAAAGTCATTGAGGAAACAGTCCAACCTAACGGATAAAGTACAGATTTTCAAATTCAAAATGCTCTGGATTATTTTTAATGTATTTTTGTTTGTGTCACTTGTAAATGTCAGAGGAAAAGACATGCAGGCACAACTAGGCTATGTGGTGGGTAGTTGTGTCGTCTGCTCTTACCCCAGAGGCTACTGGCATATATGCATGATTCACTGGAGTGTTGCATGGAAGTATGGATGCGTGATAGTTTTGTAACTACGGTTCTGCAACTAAGCTGTCAAGTCCTGAATCAGAAGAATTTTTAATTTATTAAGGTGCAGCACAGTTTTAATGTCTCTATTTGGCTTTCTGTCCAGACATAGCCTGATAGCAGCTCTGCGCTGTCTTCCATTTCTGCAGCATATGACACAGAGCTGTTGAGAGACGGATATTTGTACACCAGTACTTTAGTGCTTGCTTGTTTGCTATGTTTTTTTCCAGTGGGATTCCATTGTATAGCCTGAGGCATAGTTTTTCACTTTAAACTCTGTGACTATTGGAGAGTCCTAGACCTGGCTCAGCAGTCTCGTACTCTTCAGCACAGGACCAAGTGCATGCCACCTCCTCACACACAGTTATGTTCCATTGATTTTCATAGTCTTAAATTTTAACACTTGCTGAAATACTGTGCTCTGTGTGGGGAGAAGAAAGTTATACTTCAAAATCTTGTGGAACTGACACATCTTTTAGCTTGGGCTTTTTGTACTTAACTCTTAGTAAAGTTCCAGGGTCAATAGAGCATAAATACTTAAATGCCTATGATTCTAGGAGCACAGGAACAGAAGCACCTCCCTGATATAAATGAATAGGCTTGCTCTGAACAGACTCAGTTTTGGAAATTTTTCTTTGCAGTTTGATTTACAATGATGTCTGTTCCAATTAGTTCAAACAGGAAGAATTTTTAGACTGAAAAAGAATTGATTACTGTCTTTGAAGGGCCCAAGGTGAAATGCTGATTGGTATGTGGCAAAGCAAGATGTAATGGGTAATGCACATGACTGTGTACCACCTACAATAATAGTGTCTTCCATAAATGGCTTCATGATTAAGGAAGGCACTTTAAATCATCTCCCTGCTTTCTAATTGTTGCTTAAATTGATTTAAAATACCAGTATCTGGGCATGTGCAGATAGCTATTTGAGTGTATTTTCCTTTTTTTGAGACTTGATATCAATAGCTGGCCCATCTATAGGGTATTGAACTCCAATTTGGGGAAGAAGCATGCTCTGTGCAGGGAGAAGAAAATATGTGGAAATCAATTACTTTAATAATTATATGTCAAAATAAAGCATTAAATTTCCTCAAAAGTGTTTGGTCTGGGAAGTTACTGTCCAGCTATCATTTATACTGGAGAATGGGTCTTATACTATCAAGCCACTTTTCCCTTATATGAGTATGTTTTAAATGAAGTTACATGAACTTTTAGCACAGTGCTTACACTGATTTCTTTTTAATGTTGACATTATTTATATTAAATACATTTATCTTTCCTACAACATTGTCTGACATTTTGTACTAAAAGACTTAATTTTCCCATCCATTGTTACATTAGGACAGTTGTGTTTCATAGTACTGCCATATGATTTTGAAATACATTTTGTGGTCACAGTCATGTTTTTGTGAGTTGACTTGAGTCTTCATTCCCTATTATAACATATTTGAGAGAGAAGCAGGTGAACAATATGGTTTAAATCAAGTAATGATAATTGACTTAAAAATGTCTCTCTGTACTAACAGTTCCCTCTTTCCTCCCCCTGAGCTTAGACTTTAACATTTGCATTCTGCTAGTTGCTGTTTTGGCACAAGGAAGGATTGTTTCTTCTTATCAGATTGGCTGGTCTATGGCAAATACTTAGCAGCAGCCCAAAGACTGGTTAGCTTATAAAGTCTCTGCTATCATAAATTAGCAGGTGCCTTAGTGAATTCATTTTATGTGTTTACATCATCAGGCCTGGTTCTCTGTTAAATTGAGAAATGTAAGGTAGGTAGTGGGAAGATTTGTTTTTTAAGGAAGCTGGAATCAGTGGGGGGGTTGGGCAGGTGAAAAATTTGTTTCTCCAAATAGTTTTTGTTGGAAATGTTAAATTAAAAAAAAGAGAGTGAATAAAGAAAAAAAGATGTTGTTGGACTGCAGATTTTCACATGTCTATCCAGGTATATTCAGCTAATGTAGTAGTAAGCCTTAGTGCAAGATGTTGCTGTGTATTTACTGACAAAGCAGAAGAATCAAGACAAAGTAAAATCTGATGTTCAGTGTTACACAGTCCAAAAGTTCATCTGCTGCTTTGAAAAACAAAAGCAATAAATATAAATTTTAACTTAGAGAAGTCTGTCTGACTGTTTTCCGTCTGTTCTTTCCATCCTTGTACTGTGGTATAGCTGCTGTTGTGGTGTTTTTGAAGTACAGGAAGGGATTTTATCAGCACTTTCCATGACTGCAGAGTTTTTCTGTGATGGATGCTGAAGTCCATGAATATTTTCAAGCATTTCTGTCAACAGGAGATATGGTTTATGTCAACTCAACTAACAAACATAAGGCACACAATATGTTGCTGAGAGTCTCAAGCTGTGTCATCAGCATTTTAAAAAAATGGTTCATGACTGTAAAATGCAATTAAAAGTTCAATAATATGTAAAAAAGGTAAGTCTTCATTAATAATAGTCTAAATTAATTTTGCCTTAAATGAATACCACACAGAATAATTCCAGGCAATGTGATTTGATATACATTCAAGTATGAGCAGCCATTTTGTTCTAGTGATCACTATGAATATATAAAATATAAATTTATGAAAGAAGTGATAAAGTATCTTGCAACTAGTGAAGTATATTTGGACTTCACTCATTTCAGGGAAAAGACAGCTAGAAGTATCCCATATTTTCCTGTGGATTTAAATTCAGTTTTTATTGCTGCTCTCATTATTTTCACATTTCAATTGTTTTCCTTGTGAAGAGCCCACATTTAGTATTCTTCTATAACTTAGTATATTTGATTTGCTCTTTTTTTGCAAGGTTGCGATACTCTTCAGAAGAAATAGGCTTTATCTATTTCCCTTACAGCTTTGCTCCTGACATGATTATTTGTAGCACACGTGTACTGTCTTTTTGCCTCCCTTTGTCTGTCTTATCACTTATGCTTCACTGTCTGTTGAAAATATAGATTTTAGTATGTGACTTATCCCTGTTTAAAAGCTCTGTGTAATGATTATTATTATTATTATTATTATTACTACAGGAAGTTGCCAATCGGTTATTTTGTGCTCTAGTATTATTTTCTGGGTTTTTAGATCTTAGAATCGTAGAACAGTTTGGGTTGGAAGGGACCTATAAAGGCCATCTAGTCCAATCCCCACTGCCATGGGCAGGGTGGTTGTCAACTAGATCAAGCTGCTCAGAGCCCCATCCAAATTTGAATGCTTCCAAGGATGGGGCATTTACCACTTCACTGGGCAACTTGTTCTGGTGTTTCACCACCCCGATTCTAAAAAATTTCTTTTTTATATCTAGTCTGAATCTACCCTTTGAACTCTGTATCTTTACTAACAAAAACATCCTGTTGAACTTCTGCTTTTCTACTTGCTGAGTTTAGTTCTTGAATGCTGGAAACATTGAGAAAATAGATCTTAGCCTTCGACTTCACAAATTATCTTTAAGTTTTGCTTGAACAATTTAGAAACTGGTAAAGAATATCACCTGTGTCAAATGGCATTTCCATTGCATGATTTTCACTGCATGTTAAAAGATGAGTTTATGCACTACAAGTCAATAAATGCAGACTCTAATCAAAAGTTTTGCTTGCGTAGGAAAAAAATCTGCTGCTTGTAATAGAGCCTTCTATAAAAGATATTGAAACGTGATGAACCACAACCATTTTTTGATTAAGTGAGGTTTTTTCAATTTGATACTTAAAAAGAGCTATGAATATCGTTCAGTCATACTTTCCTATCAATGCCTTCCAAGTGACTGTCAAAATTGAGATTACCTATTTCCTAGAATATTAGTACCAAAAAAATTCATTTCTCATGTGATGCAGAAAGATTATAATCTGCAGCTAGCAGATATGTAAAACCCTTTTCCTGCAAGGTGTGAAATTAAGAAATAAAATCTTGACTGTCACTGTCGTATATGATTTTTATGGACTATGCTTCTGAAAATTCAACATCCTGAAGTTGTTATTTAAATAGTCATGGCCACATATTGTCCTGGACCACTATATTTATATTTTGAAATCCTTCCCCTGAATTGTTTGTCTTCACATTATAAGATCTCTAGGACAGTGTTTGCACTGTCTTCCTAACTTTGCTCATTGTTTAATTTAAAAGGAACTTTCTTAGTCTAACTGATTTAGTCAAGGTTGTGGAGAATTTCCTATCTTCCCATATTTCTTTGTTTTAACTCTTACTGGCTATTGGACAATGATGCACAGACTTATCCACTTGTTCCATCTGGTTTTGCTCAAATTCTGTCTCAGATCCGATTCCCAGACTCTACTCAGGCTGTTCCTTTGTTCTTGCAAAGGGCTTTACTTCACAGAATATTTTTTCTTTTTTTTTTTTCTTTTTTTGATTCTCTGTCTTTAACAGCAAGCTTTTTGGGAATGTTGGCATCACCCCGCAGGATGTGTAATGTGCTTTATCTTTCTTGTATCCTAGTTTGTCTGTCTCTGGCCATGGATCTAATCTGTATGATTCAAATACATACACATCACCATGGCAACTAGATGTCAGATACAGGCTACATGGTAACATTAAGTTTTTCCTCTAAAAAGCCCTACTCTCTACCACTCCTTATTCAGCAGCTGTTGCTTAGTTACTTAGGGTTGGGTTTAGCCTTTTGACAAATGTGAGCCAGTGAAGGTTCCTTAATGCACACAATTTCAGGTATAACATTAAAAGGCTTTTTAACCTGAGATGTCTGTTAATTATGATGCCTCCCCTACTTCCTTGTTGTTGCTTCCAGGGGCAAGAAAGTGACAGTAATTTGGTGTTGGCATATAGTGGTAGAAAATTTCTGTCTCCTCTTTTATCTTTCCTTTTTTGTTATTATTGTCTCTGAGTATTAACTTCTCTGATGACTGATTCAAAGCTGTGGGGTCGCAAAAGGTCAGAAGCAGCAGCTGTTTAATGCTGTTATTCCTGGCCATTTGGCCCTAGATACTGGGTAACCCATATTGAAATATATATGGGCATATCCACAGTACACTGAGAGGATTAAAAGGCTGCTGCAGGGTGTTGCAGATGATGAATCCTGCTGTAAGACTCCTCATCAACTCCTGCTTGCCACCATGTTAGTTCAGCTTGGACTTCAAGCACTGGAAGTGGTGTCTCCCTATGGTCCTGCACTGCACTTAAGTACCCGTGTAAGCAGGCTCAGCATGAACACGGGGAGGTCTGTTGTCTCAAGTTCTGTGAGTCTTAAGTTCACAATGGTTCCCACTGACCATCTTTCCAGAAAATGCCTCAGGCTTGTGTATTCAAACTGAATTTTGTTCTCATTTGCTGCAACTTACCTGTTTTACTTTGAGGGGTGATATATTGGAATGGTCAGTGGGTGAAAGGGGATGTGAGCCATATGAGCTGGGGGGGGCAGACTGTGGACCACACTGACAAGTTTTTCAAGAATGAAGTAAACACAAAAGCAAAAGTATTACTAGACAGAAAATACGAATAAGCAGCAAGGGAATGGCAACCTTTCTTTGGATCAGGGTGAACTAATCGACCTCAATCTACGGTTAACTGAGACTTTTAAACTGGTTTTAGCCCAAGCACTATTACTCTCCATACTCACAACATCTCTGATTTGGAGGCATGTTGTGTTTGTGCTGCTTACCTGAATTGAAGTCCAATTAAGCTACTTAAGCTTCAGTTCTTATTATCCTGTGTGTTAGCTTCTTTACTCAAACATCCCTTAGGTAAAGCAAAGTTCTTACCAGCTTACAATTAGCATCACTGATTGAAAAAGAGACTTGAAGCATGTCAGTGCTGAAATGATGGAATCTGTTCCCAGACAGTCACAACTGCAGAACGGTAAGGAGACAGTTAAACATGTTGGATTGGCTTAATTAGTGTTGCCTTATCCAGATGCATTTGGCTCTTAAAGATGTGTCCATAACATGTTGCTTTGAAAGGTCAGTCTGAATGCAATGGTGAAAAGTTCTTACGTGAAATATATATTGCAGGATAAAAAGCAATGGTATATATACAATCATTTAAATGTATATGTTTTAGATTTCAAGTTTGAAATTCACTTTCTTCAAAAGTAATGTATAAGCATAATTCCTCCTTTATGTGAGACTGAAGTGTTTTTGAGGGGGGTTTCTTTTGTTGCCTTGCGGATCATTTTCCTACCTGGAGCAGAAGCTAGTGCCCAGACCCAGCGTGTCTATTGTCTGCAAAAAGGTTCATGATTCTTTTTCCTTCAGTGGGAATAGGATAAATTCCACCTCAACAGATTTAAGAAACATTGATGAGGGAATCATTGGTCTGTCCCAAAAGCAGTTGCCTTTGACTTATACCAAGTGCAAAGAAATTTAGTGGCTTTAGACATACAACATGCCTTCTTCCGTGCCTTGATTCACTGCACTTTCAGGCTGGAGAAACATGGGTTGTGAAGTTTTCTTGCTACAATCACTGTGTATCACTAAGAAAGGTTTGAGACTATCACAATGTGCAGGCTTATTGGTAACAGACATGATAGTTCTGGGTTTCAGAAAGCATTTAGAATTGAATATGCGAAAATGTCTGATTAAATGGTTGCATGGCTAATGTAAAAATTGTAGCTTTTGTTTAGTATGGAATGGAGAAGATTGACATTTGACAGAATCATAGAAGTTTATCTAAAGATCCGTTTTATTCATTTTGTCTAATATTTTAGAATGAAGCAATAATTTGTCTCTCCGTCCTGCTACATAACACAGATCCTTTGATTTTTCTTGGGTCTGTGTTGTGTGAAGAGGAGAAAAGAAGCCTTGCTCCTCTGGTCAAGTATTAGTATGCTTGGCTAGAATATAAACTGTTTCAAAACACTGTTTGGCTAAAAACTTACAGAGACGTTTTTACACTGCACTTTGTTTATCTAGGTGTCTTTCTTGCAGCTTTTATTTGGCACATTCCTGAAGGAGCAAATAGTGTTTAAGAATCCATAACTGATTTTGTAACACAGTCATCCCAAGATGCGTTTGTGCATCTGCTCAGTGTTTTCAGTATGTGTTAAAAAGAGTTTCAGAGGGTTTGAACCAGCTGAATATTTTCATATCTGTGAGGCTTTTTCCAACTATTTTTTTTGTTTAAAACTTCCATTCTGCTCAAATTCTGCGAATGGTCTTTTGTGAAAAGAAAAAGTGCTACAAAAGGACTAAAAAGCACTACAAGAATCAAGGACTGTTGATTTGAGAGGGTGAAAGACAATGACTTCTCATGATAGTAGATAAGTGTGCTGTCATATCTGATATTTGCGCATGTTGCTACTCCCAGGAATGTGGGGGGAGAAGTTTAGCTAATTAGAGCCCCGTATGACTTACTGGATTTTACATCTTAAAAAATTTCTCTTTAAGGTTTCTCATACCGGCGGGGTGATAAAACTAGGAGGTCTTTACCATCTTCTGTTCAATTTATTGGTCCTTACTGCACTGTGGTGTGTAACTAAGTTGGCCTGTTCCTATAATTCTGTGTGTCTGAATACCTGAGCAACAGGAATTAGATATTTAAGGCGAAATGTTAGTTTATGGGGTTCTCTGATCTCGTGTTTTAAATGGCTTTTATTTCCAAGGCTCTGCCTTGCCTTTGTCATATATCACTTTGACAACAGCTCTGCTAAGATTGTCCCTTTTGGTATGTTGTGCATTAAATACTTTACAGCACAGTTGGCTTCACTTAGCAGCAGTCACATTTGCTTTCTTTTGCTCTAATTTGCAGTGTGTTCCATTGGCTTCCTGTACTGTTTGTCATGACACTTTTTCCTCCTTTGCCACTTGCAGAGGTGGAGATCTCCAGGTTGCTGATAGTCACTGTTCCATCAGTCTATGCAGAAATTTCTTCTTGACAGTTGTCAGAGCTGAAAGGATTTTTTTTCAGTATTCAAGACTGATTTTGCTTCTGTGATGAAACTGCAATGTGTGTAGCATCTCTGTTAGTTTGGTAAATTTCTATTTTCTAAGCGTTCAAGTTATCTTTCCTACTTGAAAGTTTCTAGTGGCTGTTTTTCATGTTCTGTCTCTCAGTCACACCCTGGCATTCCTCAGTTCTGTGGTGCAGTATTTTCTTATTGATCTTTCAGGTTTCCTAGTCTTTGCATCCTGCAAAAATTTGGAAATGAGTGTGTTTTTCTGAAAATACAAAAATACCCTGGTGTGGTGGTTCAGCCACATTAATTTCTGAAGTGATTAATCCTTCAGGATTACTGGGGTTTGATTGTAGTTCTCACCAGCTAAAGGGCTCTCAGCAGATGCTGCATAGGCAATTCTATTTTGTTGGGCTGTGTTAGTGATAGGAGTAACTGCCCCATGTGCCCGGCTTCTGTAACAACAGCTCTGTCAAGGCTAGTTCTTCCTGGGATGGACAGTAAGTGAAACTTTCAGCTTTTGCTCTAAGTTCCCTCTTTAATTTGAAAAAAAAAAAAAAAAGAGTAATGCCCTGTGCGTGCAGACCCTGCCCACGTCCTGTTTCCACAGCTTTGCTCTAACTGGTTCCCAGATCTGCCCACATACTGGTTGCTTTCAGCTGTTACATCTGATAAGTGGGGTCAAACTAGGTCAGTAGCCAAATGGGTGACCTCAAAGATACCCAGATTTTCTGCAGGACATATGGGGTGTTTTTATATTCCATTATGGGGCAAGCTCTTAGAGTCTGAGCTGAACCTCTGTCCCAGACTGGTGTTAGTGAGGAGTTTGCAGCTGTAATTCTGGCTTTCAAATGAACTCAGGTTGAATCTCTGACCATCTTGTTCACAGAAAAAAACAACTCCCAAAAAACCCAAACACACTCATGAAACTCAGCATAAAAATAAACACATCTGGCCATATTCCTAATTCTTCTGCTGTTACTTCAAAGGAGGAGACTGTTATTAGGGCAATTTTGGAAGCTAAAACAACTAAATACCTACCACTATGCCTCTATACAGTCATACACTTGAAGTCTTTACCACCCCATATACTTCAGAGGAGGGAATGTGATTTCTGACATTGGTGAATGTTTCTCAGCACATGAAGCAAAATGGACAAACACCACCTTTTCTGTCTACAGATGGCCAGATGCTTTGATCTGTGAGCTGATGCATCCACACTACCCAGTGGAGGCAGAGGGAGGGGAAAGAGAGAGGGGAAAAAAAGCAAAGGCAGTTGCCAAAATTGGCATCCAGCCCCAGCTCTTGAATATGTTGGACCACCCTGTGTTAAGTAGTATAATTATTAGATTGTTGGTGTATGTCCCAGCAAAGTATGTGATTTTGTTATTCTTTAAAATATGACCAGACTAAATATGTTGTCAGTGTCATCAAAACTAAGCTAGTGATGTTGCCATCTTTGAGCCAAAAAGGTGCTGAATTTTGCATTCCTTTTCCAGGGCTTGGGCCTGTAGGCTGTGCTCATACTGCTTGGTTGTATGACAGTACCACTCTGCAGTGTTAGGGGCTGCCCTGGAGCTCCTCAGGTATTATAATAAGTAACACCATTATGGATGCAAGCATCTTTGACAGCTTTTCAGGAGAAATGAATGATTATATTACAATGGTAATATAATATGGAGAAGGAACCCCCCTCCTCCCTCCAAGGATTGTTGGTAACATTTTTTTCTTGGCGATAAAGCAGAAAATGGCATGAAAGAGAAGTATTCTGCATTTTCCTTGTAGTCACTGAATTTCTCAGTAGTCTCCCTTATTTCCTATAAAGTTTGCTGGAATAATTAGAAAGCAAAATGTATCATGTCTATGTTAGTTTTTTTTCCCCATAGATTTAGTCTACTCTAGATATTTTTATGGTCTCTGTGAATTAAAATACCTTTTGTTATAGTGCTACCCTTTGGCATGCCATTGCACATCCTTCTGTCTTCACACCTTGGTTGCCTTTGTGAAGACTTCAGACCTGTTTCTTCGGGTCACCATTATCTGTGACAGCAACTTAATTGCTACATGCATTTCTACTGTTCTCTGGCAATTATATTTCAGATGCATGTCAGTGTACCTGTTTGCCTGGGGGTTGGTTTTATATTAAATATCAGTAAAAAAACAAGTAACGGCTACACAAACAGCAGTGGAGCAAAATACCACATAATTGCAAGCCAGCCCATCTGAAAAATGAAGAAAAGGGAATATTTTAATTGCATTTGAGCTGCTACTGCCAGGAAGCAAACCTAGAAGTTATATTTCAAAAATTGTGGCAGAAGCTATTTGGGCTTACTGTCTTTGAGCCTCATATCATCATGTTAATGATTTTGCATTTATATTAAGCTTAATCTTTTATTCTTTTCTCCCTCTTCAAATTTCTGAATATTCACAAGCATTAATTTACCACTATTGACAAATAGTTATTTTGGGGATGCAGATGACATTCGCCACTAATACAACAAGTTAAGAATACTGTTTCTAAATGAAGTACTGGAGGCAGTTGGAGGAATTTAGTGAAATTACTAAAATTGGTAGTTGCCCAGAAGTACAAGTTTAACATATAGGTTATTAGAAGATGAGACTGTACAATTTTAACAAGGATATATGGTCAGAACCTCAGTTGTATTTAGGATGGTGCATATGGACAGAGATGCATCCACATAATTCATAATCAAATTCAGAACAAGGAGCTCAGGTTTGAAATCCTGCCTGATGATACAGTACCCAGTGAAGATGAGCTATTTTCTCATGCAGTCTGTAGACTTGCAGTTTTGTACTGGAAATACTTATTTTCTCCAAATTTACTTTTCTTTCTGTTTTAAAGATTAACCTGAGAATGGATTTATTTGATTTTTTTTTTAAATGGTTGGTGCATAAAATGTAACATGGTGTATGATGAAAAGAACAGCCAGCATAGCAGATACAGAGTGTGTAGGAAAGCGGTGAATTCTCACTGGGTTTCATTTTGAAGGAACCCAGTCATCATAGATCACATTTTAATTGTGCCCTGTTATTTAAAATGCCTGCTTAATGCTCCTTTTAGCTAAAAAATTTCCTATTAGTTTCGTAATCACTGGATTAATGTTTATGGTGATCAGCATTTGGATGATTAGCAATTAGTGTTGTCAACCTAATGCAGAATATAGCCTCAACCAACTTTCCTCACAGAAAATTTCCTGATTGTGTTTCCAAGGACTTTTCTAATCTGTAGCAGAGATTTTGAAAACTGGCTGAGCTGAATACAGACCATGTAAAGTGGCTCTTCATAGGTAGTCTTAAAAAAATTCTCTACTGATGTAGCATAGATATTTGAATATGAAATTTATTATATGAAATATATGTTACTTTATATATGTATTTTAAAATATATTTTTAAATACCACTGGAAGGATTTAATGTTCAATTTAGAGTTTAATAGGTGGTCAACTAAAGTTTTCACGTGGCCTGGAGCTGGAGTGTATATAGAATTTAAAGGAAATTATCATTAGATTTGGAGGAAGAGTGAAGGTTCTGCTTAGATGAATGGCACTGTAGCACAGATTTACTAGGAAAGAGCATTAAAAATTAGCCTGTGAGGAATCCAGGGTAGAAGACATCTGTTGAACCCATGTTACTGTACAGTGCTAAGGTACAACGTGCAGCCCTGGAATGAGATGGAATGTGAGTTGCTAAGAAGCACTGCAGTTTATTTTAAATATAAATTAAGGTAAAATTATCCTATTTGGCTTGGCTTTTCATTAATCCTGATAATGGAAGCATAGATGAAGAGCTTATTGTCCTTAAGAAGCTGAGGAAAATTCTTTGCTTTTCCTCTAAATGGTTTTCTAGCAACACTTCCAAGAAGTGCTCTTGTCAAAGATGACTTATCTCCGTATTTTAATGCTGAGTCAATAAAGCTTTTCATTGAACCAGATACTCCACCAGAACTTGTGTATAGGAGCAGAACCAGAATAAAGATGTTGGAAACAGTACTGGAAGGCTCCAATGGGTGGGGAATAGGATTCACATTTTAGTGCTTCATTTCTCATGTAATGTCTAAGTGCTGAGGAATGGATCGAGGTTTTGGGGCGCTGAAATAGGAGTGTATTTTTACAAACTGAGAGATCCCAGGACAGGGCAGTCTTGACAGTTAATTAAGGATGCCTTACTCCAGAAGAAGCTGTGATTAACTGCAGACTGGGAGACGACTGGACAATGGATTTGCCAGATAGGCAAAACTGAAGGAGTACCATTGGACTAGTGACACCAGATTGTTTGATGTGTGGCTGGTTGGACAGATTTTAAATGTGAATTTCATCTTCTAAAGAAGCAAGTAACTATACTAGAGGTGTTGCAAAACCAGCATCTGTTTTATTTACCTTGTTTCACCACTATATCTACGTAAACCTAAATATTTAGTTAGAAGCAACATTCAAAGATTTGTAGCTGAGACATTTTCTTCTTTCTGCTGCTGTTCTTGATGAATGTAGGGAAAGATAACAGTTCACCTTTTTTCCACTCCATTAAAATCACATTCTAAGCAGTCTTCTGAAATCAGTCAGCAATGTTATTTTGCAAGCTAATAGAAGCATTATTTCAAATGCTTGAGCAAATGTTACTGTGTATTCATGTATGCATGCTTTTACAAATTCAATAATCCATCTGTGATTTAGTTCCCTTTCTTTTCCTTTCTATACTGCTGACTTCACATGCAGATTGAATTGGATTTGGAATATACTATGTCTTAATTGTTTCTCATCTTTCAAAATTCACAGTGTGAATTTGAATAACTTTTTAAGATACATGAATTTATTTCTGATTTCCAATTGTCTAATCAAATCTGCAGCTTAAAAACATACTTGAGCAGTTTGGGATTTTAGGAGTTAATAGATAGGGTTGTTTTAAACAGAAATAGCTTCTTTTCAACATTAAGGATTTGTTTGGTATTTCTCTTCTTATGGGAATCAAAAATAATTAGGTAATTTTTATGAAAGCTGGATCCAGTGTTTTCCAAATAACAGTTAGTGTTATTTGTCATGAGATGTTGTTTTTTGTATGTATATAATAATTTAAGTATAATAAATAAAAGTATTACATTTAGGGAAAGTAAAACTAATAAATAATTTATTAATAGTTTAATTTATGTTCTCCGGAATGAGGGTTACAATAGTTGCAGATAGATGTTCTAATGAGCAATTTTAACTTATCTGTAAAATGTAGCTGTACTTTATAAATACTCTTCTGTATTGTAAAGATACTTTCATTATTTAAATTTATCATTTATTTTAAGTCACTTAATTGACAAAGGGAACCAAAAGATGTTCTGCAGTAGATTGCATGTCCTAGGGAGCCTGCTTTGGCAGGGGGATTGGACCCGATGATCTCTCGAGGTCCCTTCCAACCCCTACAATTCTATGATTCTATGATCTTTTTTGGTACTGAATAAGCTGAAGATGACAGACATCAAGTGATTCTATAATTTTTCTCTGTTCTTGTCTTTCCCCAGATCCAGCCATTGTAAATGGAGTTTATTGGTCAGAATCTTTGAATAAGGTGTTCGTTGATAATTTTGATCGTGACCCTTCTCTCATCTGGCAGTATTTTGGAAGTGCGAAAGGATTTTTCAGACAATATCCAGGTAAGAAGAAGACAAGTTCGTTCTTAAGATACAATAAAGAATGCTGCAAATTCCCACTGAGTAATGTCACAAACGGTGACTTTCACAGATACTGTAAGGTTTGATTTTACTTTAGTTTTCAGAGAGACAGCATTGTGATGAACATAGCAGGCTTGAAAGGGTTTTCACCTTACAGTAGCCTAAAAAGGAGTGAGGAAAAAATATTTCTGTTTTATTAAATTACTTTCCCAGCATTTCCATCATACACTATAACACCACTGTCTGTTAGATCAAATCATGAAACTCCATTAAGTGCTGCTTTGCCCAAATACTGCAGATAGATTTTGAATAGGTACTGTGAAAACATGGTAATTTGATGTTTTAATTGCTTTTTTTAAACAGGAATTAAATGGGAACCCGATGAGAACGGAGTCATTGCGTTTGACTGTCGAAATAGAAAATGGTAGGCAATAGATGACTTACCAGTGTTTAAAAAATTTGAAAGGAAGGAAAGTTTGGTATTTAAAAGAACAAGATGTTTTGTCTTTGCCTTAGGTACATCCAGGCTGCAACTTCTCCAAAAGATGTGGTAATTTTAGTAGATGTCAGCGGCAGTATGAAAGGGCTTCGCTTGACTATTGCAAAACAGACCGTGTCATCTATTTTGGATACCCTTGGAGATGATGACTTCTTCAATATCATTGCTGTGAGTGTTTTGGGAATTCTCTTCCTTTTTTTTTCTTTCATCACTTGCTGCTTTTGGTTGTGTGTTATATCACATAATGCACTTGAAAAATGTTTCAGGCAGGTGATGGATATAAGATGCCATCTGAACCAATTGGAGAGACACTGAGACTTTTCCCATGCAAACTTCAGGTGATAGTGCTTTCAAACTGCTTTGCAATGAGTTGCAATTTGAAACCCCCTTAAATGGGGTTGTCTGGACTTCGGGAGTTCCAATGAAGAGTGTTCTGTTTGTAGTTTGCCTGAACTTTCTCCATTACCTTTGTTTTTAACTATGGGGTGTCCCCCCACCCCCTTTTTTCCCCCCTCAAAACTTCTTTAGCACAGTGCAAATTGCAAAGTGGTTAATATGTAGAATTAATAGAGCCAGATACTTGCTTTTGCAGAAGCTTGTATGGCATGGTAAAATGCCAACATAGCTCCTCATTGCTCCTGCTTTCCTCAGTGAGAATCTGAAATGTGTGGATGTGTAAGTTGTGCAGAGGCATTGCTGTGCTTCCTAAATTAGAGGTTCAGAAGTTCCTGTCATTTGTTTACAGTAGTTAGTTTTCTAACGGTTACAGATACATGTTTTAAACCTATGGTATGAGGATATTTTTTCAGTGTTTGAGAGTAATGGGATCAATCATGTAGGTAAGGATGGCTTTAAAAAGTCCAAAACTGACATAAATACTGTGATTTGGATGGGAGAGGGGAAAAGGGAGAAGGAATTGGTGGGTTTGTAAATTGTCCTTTGCTGATATTCTTTTGCTAATACTTTATAAATATGTGGTTTTGTCATATACATAAATTGTAAAAATGTCTTTAAGCTCTTGACTGTCAAGGATATATGCTTGAACTATGTGTGCATTTACTGTATTTTTAGTGGATAGCGAGCAGTTAGTTCAGCATATCTTTCCTGTTAATCTCCTTGCATGATAATTGCATAATTAGCAGAAACTCATGTAGTAGAAAGACATAATTACATATTGTATCAAAAAAAGGTTTACTGTCCTTCAAAAAATTATGATTAACTGTAATCTAAATAACTTCTGTAAGCTGAAGGAATGTTTCAACTAAGTAATTATCAAGACACTCAACCAGCCATTTTTTGGTGTATAATCTCTGTGTTTATCAGTATTTGTGACAGTTACTGTGAATTATATAGGGCTAAAAAAGAAGTTTTTTTGTAGTGAATTTTTTTACTTTGGGGAAACTCAAAAGGCTCGTAACAACAAAGTATGTAGCTAGAATCCAAAGTAATGACTTTGCCTAAGTAATACTTTAGAAATACTTAGTAAATGCTTCAAAAAAGCAAGTATGAAATAACTAAATACAATTTTTTTCAGTTTAACATATAATTGTAAAGGAATTGTTGTGTGTAATCCAACATGGAGTCACAGAATTTTGTCATTTACTTCTAATTGAACCAAACCTTCTTGATCATCAATTTGGGTATTAAGAAAAGGAAAGAAAGACCCATTTGAGCCTTTCCTTCACCTTGCTGAGATGCAGGTTCTGTCCCGCAGCTCCCCTGGCCTCAGCACCCCTTATCTGTGCTGCTGCTTTCAGTCCCTCCCATCTCCTTGCTGAGGCACCAGGCAGTGGAGGAGGTTGACACTTTCCCAGATGTCTTTCCAAATGTTTGCAGCCCCTGATGGCTGCTTCTGTAAGCATTCCTGTGTGAGGATGCTGCGCTGGGGTGGAATAAGAGCTGTATGTGGGGAATCTAGACAAGCATTAAACTTATTAGATGAAGCAAAAGATTTGAGCCTGAGTGTCAGGTGGCTTTATTATGTACAGTGGTTAATGGAACAAATATTTGCAACAGAAGACATCTGTGAGGATCTGGGTCAGGAATTAGGAGTCAAATAGGTTCAGGAGTTAGTTCTCTCTCATTCTTGTAAAAGCGGGGAAGCCTAAAGCATGCCTGTGTTTTGAGGCAAAAGAAGGAAATGCAAGGAAAATAGTGATAGACCTAAGAGAGGACTTAGATGAGCAATAGCCAGAATGAAGCAAGTGGAAAGGTTACACCAGCAGATGATGGACCTAGTGCTCTTCCTCCTTACTGTGATAAACACATTAAAGTTTGTCAGAAGAGGATGTGATGTTAGAGAGGCTGGGCTAGTGTAAGGCAGGGCTTTGTTCACTCTACGGGTCAAGGGTAGAAAGGAATTGAGTATTGTGAAAATCAGTATCTGTGTCAGTGAAAGAAGTCAAAACAGAACCTGGCAGATGAAAAAGTGAAGCCTGGAAAGCATTTGAGCAAAACTTTTGGTCATAAACCAAAAACCAGTCTCTTATTTTCCCTTTGCAATATTTCACTGCGCACAGAGTCTTAAAAGCTTTTCAATTTGCTTTTCAGGTTGCTGTTGTACATTTCAGTATTCTGTACACAAAAAGACATTTAGGATTCTCATCAACTGTAATGGGAGTTTTGGTCAGTACATGCTACTGCCATTAAAAACTCAATTAACACTTATAAATATGCAGTAGGATAGCAGAAGAAACCCCAGCCAAGAACAAAATCCAAAAGCCACTAGCAGTACATTAGCTGGGTTGTTTCATATCCATCTGATTTTTCACAAAATATACTTTTAACTTTATATGTAGATATAGCAGAAAGCTGAATTCAGTAGAAATTCTTCCAGAGAATAAACATAAAAGGATAATGTTAAAAATCATTTTAGCTTTCATGGGTAGGTTGTTGCAAAATCTATCTGAAATTGATGGACTAGATGATTGAATTGCAAAAAATTGTTGAAATATAAGAGCAATTTTGTGCCTCCTATGTTAAAATTTAAGGTCATTTCACTGGTGCATGAAGAGAGATGCCTGCAACAACAATAGAAAAGGCCTATTTTTCTGATTCACTTTGAAGTATAATTCCAAGTCATGCATTAAATTAACAATATTATCATAAAACAAGTACTAATTTTGCCGAATGCTGAAATTTTTAAATGCTTTTATAAAAATGTAAACTCCACATTAAATGAACAAAATATTAACTGAGCCAAGAACGGTAAATTAATTCTAATGCTTTAGTCACACCATTTTAGCAAAATTGATTAGAATAAAAGTATTTGTTAATTCAAAGCATAGTAGTGTATTTCCCTGGTTTTAACTTGTAGAATTTTCCATTATAAATGGTTTCTGTGTAGTCTCTTCTTTGGAGTTCCTGTAGTCATACAGAAAAGATTATGGATTAAAACTTACTTTTCAGCCTGCCTGAATAATCAGTTTCTGTACAGCTAATGTGTGAGGAGGCTGAGAGAGAGAAAAGCAGCCAGTTGCTAACCTCCATAGGGTTGCTCTGAGTAGTGGGCTGGGCTTATGTGCCCCTTGTGCATATTAACACTAGTAACAGAACTTGGAAATACCTATACCTTTGGTTTCTTTTCAGGATTGTCTTCATTCTTAGATCTTGGTTTGTGCTGTACTGGATGTTTGAGTATGGTCAGTACATTCTGAAATATTTTTTTCTGTATTGTTGCACAACAAAACATAAATTTAATTTGTTTCTGTAGACTTATCTCCAGCCAGCTTAAATACAGCAAAGGACAGATAGGAAAAATGTTACAGTAAATGTAAACTACTTGTGTAGGTGCACTAGAACCATATATAGCTCACATTTTCAGAGTATGAACAGTCTGTGATTATACAATGTATGTCAGCAGCGTTCTAGCTATAAGGTTCCTCTTTAGTTCAGATTTTAGCCTACTTGTTATTTCTTTGCACAAAATAAAACTAGTGATAAAAGAATGCGAACTAATAAAACAGATAAATGCAACTAGGCAAACAGAATAATAAAAATCAATGTCATTAAATCATTAAATTATAAGAGAGATGAAAGTAGACTGAGGCTTTAGAAGAGGAGCTCAGAAAGCAAGGCAATTAGATTTTACTTCATCCTTCCTTGAACAAAACACTGGTTGGCTGTTCACAGCTATTGCACAGGTTAGCTATTGCATCACAGCTATTACAACATGCGAAGATGTTACATGCCTGAGTGTAGGGCTATGGAAATATAAGAAAATGGTGTAACAATGCAGGCTTTTACAGAGGTAAAATAATAAGACATCTATATTGGGTATTGCTGTCAGTCAGCAGTTAGTAATCACCCTTTTGACTCAAGATCAGGAGGCTATTTTGATAAATAGATAATTTTAAATGCCATAGAAAAGCTGCAGAACTCATTTCAAATTGCTGATAAGTTGGTAGTGAAGCGTGGAAATTTTTTTCCCCTTTTCCACTGTAAAGTTTTGGCACTGTTAAAAGAAAGGCATCATCAATAACACTGCAAAACACCACATGACATAATAAATAACACCACATGTCCATAGACAAAGAAATACAATACATGCTGTGAAGTAAAGTTGGGTATTTTAATAGAAAGTACAATTGTGGAGATGCAAATTTAAGCAGCAAATGCTGCTCAAATGCTTTCGCATGTGGCATCAGAACTCTACAGTTTCATGGACTTAGGAAGGCACATGTTTTTTGGCTTGGAAATTTCTTTTAGAACTGAAATAATGTTGTCCAGTTAATTTTTCAGTCTCTTAATATTTGAGATTTTTTTAAAAAGGAAAAAGAATTACATGCAATTATGAAATAATATAAAAATGCACCCTTGCAAGAAGTCACATCATCAGAAGCTGCTATACCTTTTTATATAATGTTTTTTCTCACTATGCTTTTGTTTGTACAGAAGAAAAAGAACTGCTAACAAACGGAACACTTCCAGGTGATGCTTGTTATCCGTAAAACATCAAATAGTCATTTCTACTCCTTGGCCCAATTCAGTTTCTTCTGCCATACATCACAAGTTACTTAAAACACTTTTAATAGTAACCTCAAGGTGAATTAGACTCCTCAAATTGTGTCACAAATTGGCAGGGTTTCAGAAGGATGAATATTGACGTTTACTTATGTTCATATGTTCACAGTGACAATGAAAGTACTTTTTTCCACTTGCCAACTATGTAATTGTGGTGTTTCTGTGAGAACAGGCATTTTTGTTCATCCTTTTTTTTTTTTTTTCCTTACAGTAAATTAATTCCGTAAAGTGGGACTGCTAGGGGACTTAAAGCATGTCTTTGAAGGTGTGGGTGTCCTTTAAACACTACACAATAGAATAACACCAAAGGTATAGGGAAAATCTACTGTGAATCTGTCTGGCTTATGGTGCTGCTAGCAAACATACAAGCCACATGCTTGTGGGAATAGTTATTGCAATAAATCCTATAGAAATCAAATTGAATGAATTATGCTACTTAGATGCCAGGTCTGATGGACTTGGAAGTTGTTTTATGTACTTTCTGGTGGTGATAGCATGGGAAAAAAAAAAAACAAACCCAAACTAGTGAACTACAGCCTTAGGAAATTCTGAATTCATTTGTATGCAGATGCTTGACCATGAGTGAGAGACAGGTAGACTGTAGTATTTTATTGCATGCTGGCCAATTACGGATACTGTGCTTGATACCATACAGAGGAAAATGTTATGTAGTTTCCAATGACAGCTGCAGAAATCAAGTTAAGAACAGGCTTAAGCAGAAAGTATATTGATTAAAGAACATGATGAAAAAAATTGGGACATAGCTTGGGAGTTGGGGCTGGTGTAATTGTCTCAGATTTTAAGTTGCTTATTTTTTTACAAAAGAATGGAATATGATCTTGACTTCACCCTATAATAAGAGATTTGGCATTATTATTTTGCAGTGACTGTTAGGAAATACCTTGGAAAGCAGTCTGAAGAGAAACTAGAAGGGAAAGTACATTGTTTATCAGATCTATAGATTATTATGATACTGAGATGCACACAGCGTGCTCCCAGTGACTCTAAACTGTTGTAGAAACCTTTGCCTTGTTTCTTGTATGACCTTTGGAGCAATAGACATTTCCAAAGGCTTGTACGTATCAGAATAACTTTTGTAGGAATGAAATAATTAGGGAAGCATGCACACATGCTGCTGTGTAAATATCTTTCAAGTGTTTTTGTTTCTATACAACCAATCAATTACTATGGTGATGGTGATGTAAATAGTCTGTATAATCAGCAATAGTAAGCAGAGTTTGTATTTCCTTATAGCTGAGGACTGAGTCTAGAACAATGCCCCAAGAATGAACTTGATGCAGTTCAATTTAAACACTCTTCCCTATGCAACAGTAATTACATAATTAGGAGCGTGGTGAGTAGTGCACTGTGCAAATGAATGATGATGGCAGGTGTCCAAAGTGGAACAGGTTGCAGGGCTCTGGGGTTAGACATATGTGTAGAGAAAGGACTGATGTGAAATTGGGAGAGTAGAACAAATTCCAGAGCTACAAGCAGAGAGAGACAGAACTTGCAGTGACAGAGAAACCTTCTCTAAGCAGCATTCAGTCATTAGTCATGTGAAGCTTTTTTTATTCCCACTGAGGTGCAGGAAGGAGGGAGTAAATGTGTATAGTAATCTAATGAAATTTTTTTCCTTGAGTTGGCATGTTGTCCATTGTTTATTATGTATATTCTGATTCACTTAATGGCTATGGAAGGGTGAAACTGCTATAAACCTAAATGCAAAGGCCTCGTAATCTGTGATAATTTCTGGGCTACATTAAATTAAAGACAGAAGGAATGAAGTTAAAACTATATACAACTAAAGTACACCTTTTGAAAGTACTTCTCCATTTAACCATTGTTGAAAGTTTTTTAAAAGATTTAAGAAATCAAGTCCCATTTTCAACCAAGTGACTTAAGCATCCATGAGGCTGCAGTATCTACTCACTGCAGATGAGGGTCAGCTGCTCTTAATGTTTAAGATGATTACATGCTTCTAAAAAAGAAAAAAGGACTGGGCTATCTAACTTACTTGGACCTTGAAAGATAGGCAGATAATTCCTTAAAGATCTGTCACAACTTTGTGACAGTAAGCTACTCTGCTTGACTGAAAATTCCGACTGTAGTCAGACATGTCCAGGATTTACAGTTTACAGAATTACTGGTGTAGTTGTTCCACTATTAACCTTCCAAAATGTTAGCCAGTGGCTCAAATATTTATGAGGACCTTTTATATTTTTTTTACATGTAACAGTGAATTGGGAGTTGTGATTGTGACGCATCAAACACGACCTCTTAATACTGTCCAGGTTTCAACTTGGAGGATATTTATGCCAGCTGGTACATACAGTACCCATGAACACCACCTGAGTATTGGCATCTGTTGAAGTAAATGCTCTTTTTCTAGAAATATAAACCTCTAAAACAGTTAGAATCATGAAAAGGGAAAAAAACCCCAAATTCCAACCAGTTATTTAAAATGAGCTGAGTCAGTTTGTTCTTGCTTTATGTGCATGTTTCACTGTTCTAAATCATTAAATTGTATCTTTCAAAGTTTTAATTAAATTTTTCATCATACTTTTTATTTCTCTCTATAGTATAATGAAGAACTTCACTATGTAGAGCCATGTCTGAATGGAACATTAGTACAAGCAGACAGAGCCAACAAAGAGGTAAGGAATGAAAGTAACAAAGCAGGAGAGAGATAGGATGCGGTGCGTAACAATGTGCTGTAATGATCTTTTCCTATTTCAATGCATGACATTATTATAATTTATTAATTATTCCCCATGTGCATTTCAAAGGAGTCTTATGTGACTCAGTAGGAAGAAAAAGAACTAACCTTATACTCAATTTGATTGGAAAAACTTAATGGAAATATATAGAAATCACTGAAAATATGCTGTTAATAAAGTTTAGTAATTATTTTTAGTAAAATACTTCAATTGCTTTAAATTGAAATATCATTCTGTTATAAAAAATACTGGGGGAAAGATTACATTCTTAAACTAACACAAAGCTGTAGTAAAATATCAAAACAAATGAAAACAAATATTATACTGTGTGAATGAATTATTATTGCAACAGGTGTGTCAAAATAATAATGCATCCCTTCAAGAAAGTTCTGTGAAAGTTTTCAAATTAATTACATCCTGCTGGCAGGATATAATCTGGCAGGATGTAATCCCACAAGTTACTTCAGTGAAAGTTTTATTTAGAGGGAGACTGCACTATGAATCTGCAGCCTAAATATCAGATTATAGCCTGGCACTGAAATGCAGTTGCTCTGTGCAAGCATTAGTCTATCACTCTTCGTAGAAGAGTAAGGTAAAATTATTTATGCCATGTAAAATTATGAAATAAGATAGCTGAAACATCCTGTGTTTCTTGTAGAGGGAGAGAACTGTTAAAATAAACCACTTGTGGTGTTATGGAACTTCTTCCCTGCTAAAGTTTCCTCTCGAGGGTTCATCTGCCTAAACTGAGCCTTGCTTATGGCTGGAGAGGGCAGTAGTCTGTGTCTTTACAGCTCTTTTTTTACTAAAGGCAAATCAGAAGTTTCAGCTCAGCACTGAATTGTGCTTAACATTCGGTGTGGTAGTTTGTTTTTGCTGAAGTCAAAGAGATGTCACAGGAAACAGAAAACGTATCTCTGAAAACACAGTTCAAAATGTGTCAGTCAGGCCTTTTCACGTACACCAGGACACAATTTGATCTTGTGATGCTGAACATTGTTCTATTGTACTATTCATGTGACTTTGCATTTTACCCTCCTTCCTTAATGTACTCGTCCTCCACTGATGATGCTTAGATTATCTAAATATCTACGTGGAATGACTTGAATTGTTTCTAATAACTTAGTGTTGAAAACCTTTATTTGTGAACTGTGATGCGGTTTTCTAAACAAGTGTTTTATTGTGGGTGAATCTAATGAGCCATATGAAACTCTGCAAGTTCTAGACTTAAAACTAAAGATTCCAATATATTGCCCAGATGTACTGTCTGGAATTAATCCTATTGTTAACCTTTCCATCACTCTGCAACTGATAAAAATGCAGATTACCATACACCCATCTGTTACTTAATGTCAGATTCATTTTAATTTAATCAAAATGTTTTTATGCCATCCAGATGATGATCAGATTTTTATGAACACTGTTCAGTTATTCAAAAGAGCTAAGTACAATTTCATATTTTGTTCTTCAGAGTAAGCTTCGGTATAATTTCTAGTTGATGATGATTATTGGTAGTGTTTCTGGAATTACTTTGTGCTTTGTTTCACCTTTACAGCTAAGTTTTCATATACTAACTAAATATGATCTTTTTTCCAGATACATTAGTAAACTAGTTCTTGTTCTTTCCTTGAAAGGCCAGAACTACAAAATAAACTAGTGATATGTAGCATGTAATAATTCTGTGTATTTTTATATAATGACTTTGACAATCTTAAATTGTTTCCTCACGTTAGTGAATTTATATATTCTTATGATTTTTCTAGTTTATATAATGAAATCAACAATGTATTTCCCTGAACACTGGAAGGCACATAAGTGCCACTGTCCTGAGTTTAGTTCAGAGTATAAAGATTGTCAAGGAGATGAACAAAGAATTCAGTTATCATTCTCCTGCGTTCACAGTTACAAAAAGCTTTCTGATTTGCCTGATACTGTTGTTAAGATCTGATACTGTATGACATGGATACCCTGACAGAGCAAAATACCTGGAGGCCTCATCAATAACTCACTGAATTTCCTGGAAATGTTTCTCTTGGATTCATAGTCTGTTGGTCCAGTCCATAGAAAAAAGGTGCCTTAAAGCATTACTGTGCACATTCCAAAACTGCTCAAGAGCTATCAGAGTATTTAGCTGTTTTGGAACTCATCCTAAGAATTTGATTGTTTGGGCTGCTACTTCCTTTCTGTGAGTCTAATAGATACACCAGGCTTCTCCTGTAGTTTTTTCTGTGTGATTAACGAGTGTCCACTGTCATATGGGGTGAAAGTAAATTAAAATTACACTTTATCAACCAGTCTTACACTGTAAACACTCCTTTGCATGTTCACTGGTAGTGATAGCTTTCTTTTGTTTATTAAATGATAAAACAGAAACAAGAATGCTATCACAACAAATGCTGTAATATGTATTTTTTTCTCAAACAGCCATTGCCAACACAACTATAACAAATTTCTCTATTGGCAAACTAGAGCAGATAATTAACAGCCAATGTTTTAAAATATGTGCTATTGTTTCAATTCACATGTTTATACAAATGCCTGATTTTTTGCAAGTCAAATGTAGGTCTGAATATCTAACTATATATTCCTTCCAGAAATTTTTATTCATCCTTTAA
This sequence comes from Gallinula chloropus, assembly GCF_964237585.1. Taxonomy (NCBI): domain Eukaryota; kingdom Metazoa; phylum Chordata; class Aves; order Gruiformes; family Rallidae; genus Gallinula; species Gallinula chloropus. The sequence continues at coordinate 10,523,890 of NC_140097.1, forward strand.
TTGAATGGGAGCAAGGATGACCATATCTGTTACTAACACTATAAGTGTTATTAGCACCAAAATAAATACAAACATTTTAAAATATGCTAAAACATCTTTTCTTTAGCAAGCAAATATCTATTTCCATATTCTAACTTTAAGCAGAAAGAATTAGAAATTGCTGTAATGCTGTTTCATATTGCTATCACTTTCCCTTATGTGGAAAGATATGTACCTTGATGCTGATTTTTAGCAGTTCACTCTACCACTCTTTTATTGCTGTATATGTGTCTGACCTTGCTAAGGACGAGTCTTTCTTACTGCAACATTTGTTCCTGGACGCGTGCATGAAACCAGCTTTACCGAGCTATTAATTTATGCTGAGTAAATTTGATTTTCTACCATTTTGGCAGTATATTTTTCTTTCTTTCTTTTTTTTTTTTTTTTTAAACCATGATAGTGAGTGCCAATATAAAAATTTCCTGTTAAATGACCCTTAAAAAAAACCCCAAAACCCCAACCAGATGCACACCTCAGATCTTAACTGCGTCTTGCTAGGTTCATTTGACATCACAGGTAGCAAATGAACACAGTCCTTAGAAGCAGAGATGGATCTTTGACTCCAGAAAAAAAATTGCTTTCACAGGATCTTGAAAGTATTTGTTGAAGAACCTTTGCTGCCTTTACAATAATGTTCAGATGTTTTCAAATCGAATTTTTCTTCTCTGAGGATGTCACTTAAACATGCTGGATGTCTTTGAGTTGAGATTTCTTTAATCTCTAAAGTTTAAAAAAAACAAAGATATAAAAAATGTGGAAGATTAGGTTATCCTTTTCACTTGCACTTGGTTTGTAGTGAACCAAAGGGCAAAACAGCTTCTCTGCAGAGTAAGTAGGGTTAAATTACATTAGCTTGGGGCAGATGGGCAGGGGTTGGACTTGGGGAGAGATCCTCTTTTTTGGGGAGAGCTGAGTGTGGTGTTTGCTTCTGCTGAGAGGATTCTCTTCTACTATGCTTGTCTGGACCTCTTGCACAGCTGCTGCAGCAGCAGCCAGCCTGGCTTTCTGAGATGTAGGCATAAGTAAAATCGTTTGGTTTGCCACCCACAGCAGTCTGCTGCCTCAGGCAGTTGGGCTACAGCCAGAGCCTATCCTGTTCCCATGCACAGCCTGCCTAGGTAAGATGAAACCTGGGAGCATCTTCAGGGAATGGAGCATAAGGAATTTTTTTGGTAGGATACAGGAAACTGCTTCAGCCTTAGGGCTTACAGCAGCCTGGGAAATGAATGCTTCTTAATGGTGTTTCGTTGCTGAATGTTCGGTGGGATTAGGGGTAGCAAATGAACATGCTCTTTCACATTCAGGGATGAGTTGCAGGAATTCTTCCTCATAATGCAGGGGCAATGTAACATGCTTCCAAAGAACCAGACTTTCAGAAAATCCAATTAGTCTTGGGAAGAAAAAAGAGAAAGCTGTCTGGTGTCTGGTTTATACGTTTTCTCAGTGAAACACTGGGACTCTTGCTCTCTCCACATCTTTTTTTTGGGAGGGACACACTATTGTAAACAGTGTTAGTTCCACACATTGGCTCTAGACCACTTAGTATTATTTTCTGGATCACAGTGTGGGAATTACTTACCTAAAAGAAAAAAAATCCACACTCATTAAAGTAAGAAAAAACATTTAAAGTATCGTAATCCTCTTATATCCACTATCTGGTGACACTCTGCCTTGAATCATGTGGCTGAAATTTCCATTCCAGTTGGTAAATACAGGCTTTAGAATAACTTTCTTGACATCACCACCATTTTTCTCTACGTCTTTCAGGTAGGACTGTAGGCCTGACAGGAGAGCAAATCTGTATGAAGTGTATGCAGGGCAAAGGAGCTGCATTTTTCTCTGAAGGGCAACGCAGTTATTGATACATACAGCTGCATTTGTTTCATCTGCAAGGTGCAATCTGTATTCTGGTTGCATCCTGAATTAAATTATTACTTCCCTACCACTGCAGTTAATATTTTAGGTGTCTCTTCTCTCAGCCGTTTTACTAAGGAGTGACAAGTTAATTATCTTGTTAATTTATACAGGAGCCTGAGTTAGCTGGAGATTTCTGCGTTGTTTTGTTGGGAACAGTTAGAAAAAGAATTAATATAGCATGAGTACTTCTGGCTTTGCAACTTCTGACACACCCAAATGCATGTTTTGAAGATGGGCACAGATCTCATAGGGATTGGCATAGTGAAGGCAGCTGTTTGGGGTTTTTTGGTTGGTTTGTTGTTTTTAACAAGCCTCATGGTACCTGTTGGGGTTAACTGATCACGATCACCCCTTGATTAAGGGACTAATAAATACCTGTCTGGTGCATTACAGTAAATTTTTAAAGCATATAAAATAAGTTTAAGATAATTAAGCATTTAAATATTTAACATAATAATGAATTGTTGTTATGGGAAAGGAATGAAGGTTGGAGAAAACGGATGTTCATCATGCTGAATCTCCAGCATGATGATCATCATATGCATTTCTTTAAGAAAGAGTGAGGATACATTGAAAGAAGCAATGATTCTAAGCATCTCAACGTGTTCCTTACTAGCTTCAGGACAGCAAAGCAATGCAGTGTTGTACTGTAAATCTTCATTTCACTTTTTTTTTTGTTTTACTGCTAGCAACAGCCTACAAGGAAGAGATGTTTAGAAATTTCCACAGGTTTTGATGAAATTTGGGTTTTTTTCCTCTTAAATATTTGGTTCTGTAACAATTTGTTATGCATAACTTTCAGAACAGTGAGGATTTACTTGCACCTTGAATTTTTGTCAGACAACTTTATAAAGCATACGTCTTTTGAGAAACCTGAGTCTGATTTAGGTATTTATAAAAGACAAATTTAGAACTTCAAACACGATCGAGTGATGTGTGAGTGGTGTTAATATACGTGCCACCACTTTTTTACTAAGATACAAACTAAGCATCCCAGTACTAGATTTCTTCCAACATATAGCATTTCTGCTTTCATTTTTGCAATAGGAGAACACAGTAATTTGTTTTAAGAATATAATTTCAGATATGTTCGTCATCAAGTTGCATCCACTTATTTCTAAAATGTTTCATAGACTACCATTTGTCATAGAACTTTTGTGTTGGCACATACCTGCATTGAAGGTTCAGTTTAGATATCTGGAGACATTCTCAGAATGTTGTAAGCTATCCCTAATTTGCAAAACTTGCTTCAAGTTTTGTTTATCACACAGATTAAATCTATAATTACATTGGGTAGCATAAATGAGGCTGAAATTAATCTGTGATCCTAAATGTGGTTTAGTAATATAAAATATGTAACAGATATTTGAATTTTACCAGACTAATTTATAATTTGGCATTAGCATTAAACAGCTGCTACCTTGAAGTGTATCAATTTGCTATACACGAATTTAAAAAAGAGTGGGAAATAGTTCAGACACTATTCTGTCACCGTCTGCACTTTCTCCACAAATTACAAACATGTGGAACTGCCTATTTTAATGCTAGTTTTCTTGGGCCAAGAGGTTTTCATCTTTGAGAAACTCCATGTTACAATTTACCTACCCCAAAGGAATCGGATGACAATCTGATTTAATGTAACTCCAGATTTAAAGTAACAATATTACAATATACATTCCTCTTTTATATGTTGTTTTAATGTACTATATATGGGTTGAGGACATTTCTCTGTAAACGTTTCCAGATGAAATATATCATCTTCTAGATGCACAGATAGGCACAGTAACTCCAAACTAAATCAAGAACTTACCCCTGTGTAAATTAGAAAGACAAAAATAGACAGATGTCATGTATAACTTCCAATGAGCTTTTATTTTTGTGTGCAATTACCAGAAATTAAATAACCAGAAGACTGATTCAGCAATGAGGCTGAGTGAAATTGCCAATAAGAGGTTGGTAAATACAAATTTTGCATATTGAATTATATTTAAGCAAATTACTTAGGTGTATATTTATCTATTCATCTCTGTCATGCTCCAAAAAAAGATGGTTAATTTCATTGCTTAGCTGTTAAAAATAAAATGCAAAATGTAAACTCTCATGGAAATCTTTTTTTTTTTTAACTGGTTAGCCATTATAGACCTCCTCAACTTTCAGCTAGTCCCAGATCAATGAAATTTGGCCTAAACCTTGCTATTGCAGCCTCAGGCAACTGATTTTCTTATCAACAATTCGGTTTTAATCTGACTATACTGAATCTTGAGCTCTTCAGCATTTTTTCAGGGTTATTTTTCTGAAGAAAATCCAGTCTGGCAGCACCACATACTAAGGAGCACAAGTGGTTGGATAATCACCACCAGCAAGCTAAGCTGTAGTTGCCCTGACAATGGATTTTAGATGGGATATTTAAATGCATTTTACAGATTTGGATGCACATTTATCAACTGTTAGCTCATGTGGGTAAACTTCCCTGTGGCACATCAGTAAACATCACTCTCCTACCTCATACATATATTTACAAAATTGGTAAATCTTTGCCAAGTATATCTCAGGAATGTTTGAGTTACGGCATGCATGGATGAGTATGGGAAGTAGTACCAGAAGTAGCAAAGGTTTGCACTAAAACTGACAGAGGAATCTGGAGGAATGCTGTATCCATTAACGATGCTTTTCTGTGGGAAGCTCACTCCTGTCAGAGAACTAATATCAAATATCATAGTTTTCCAGTGTAAGTGTATAAACTCTGCTGCATATAGCATTTGTGAACTATTACTTCCCTCTTTGGAATCAGTGGAAAATGCTTCATTCATGTATGTTTAGACTTGAATCTGCAGTCCAATAATCCCAACTAATTTGGGTTTTCCTGCCCACCAGAAGTTGTATCTTATTCAAGTAATCACAAATATGTTATAATAAAATATATTTGTGCAGGGTACTACTATAAGAAGGAAATCAAAGCTTTGGTTGCAGTAAAGATGCCAAAAACTGTACCAATGGAAAGTTTGGCATAACTAATTCAGAAACCCCGAAACAGGAAGGGAAAAAAGTGAACTTAAAGAAAAAACAACCGAAAAGGCTGGTTATGCTGGGTAAATAGGATGATAAGAGATAAATATTTGATTTGGTTACTGGTAGAGAAATAGCATATAAAAGCAAACAGGTTTTCAGGTCTTCCTGAAAAAGCACCCGCGATAAGCAATAGTCAGCTGAATTTACTGCGTGTTATGTCTATTTGTGAGACTTTAGGTGGTGTCTGCATTTAAAAAAGTCTGTGAAGTCCTCTAGACTATGTGCCAATTAAAATTTGAACCAATCATGCTACTATTGTGACCAGCTTTGTCATGATGCTAGGAAAAATCCATCAGTGAAATTCTCCAAATGTTTCCTATGGTAAAAAGAAGTTATACTAAACCATGAATGCCAGCCATTAGGAAATACTTTAGCTGACTTGTCTGCTCTTTCTTATTCCTTCTTATTTAAGTTGTGAAATAGTCCAAGTCAAGTTGGGACACCTGATCTTTAAGCAGAAATAGGTGTGTGGATACTGTTTTTCATCTTTGGATAAACAGTGTTGGTATACCCTGCTGTTCTTCAAACACGCCCACCTAGGACAAGAACCCATTTCCTGATTCTGCAACCATCAAATGTATTTGTTTCTGACTTGGAGGGTCCTAACAAACTTTACAGAGTTTAAAAAGAAAAGGACAGAACCTTTTTTATTTGCAAACATGGATTTTTATCAGATGTTAGACTCACCGAGACTTTCTGGTTTTGGCAGTGGATAATGTTTATAAACAGACAAAATCAACAGCATGCAAGTGACAGCATCACTGATGTTCTGGTTTGAACCCAGAACAAAGACCTTGTCCTTACTGATATGCACAGGTGGATTTGTATCCTCACTCTCTTCAGCTCATGTTTTTCAGCCACTTCTAAACGGATCATAGATACCTCCACAGCTGAACACATCCATGCTTCCTCGCTGTAATAAGACACAACTTCTCCTGTTGAGCTCTGGCCCTATAATTTTATAATCAGACATCAGAGTCTGATTGTCATAATTGTGTGCCTAATTTGCATTCAGAATTATCAGGATTATGCATGTTAATTAGGTATTTGAGACCACAATTAGATATTGCACATTCTGGTAATTGCATATGGAAATTAGGTATACAGTTGCATATGAATGTTTGTGCACAGTTGGACAGATACCCAACTCAAACTCTAGGAAATTCAGATGTTAGCCTAGAAGGACTCCCATGGACCGGTAAAGAGAAGCTGAGCTGAACCAGTGTTATTTCTTGTGCAGCTCATTATTAAAAAGAGCTATGTAAGATGTAAAGATTAGAAGATGCTTTTTGACTCGTTAAAAGAGGGCACTCCTGCTTTCTGGGAGCTGTTTGAATTCTGAAAATGTTTGAAAGTGGAATTCAGGTACTTGTTACCTCGTTCCAAAATCAGTTATTCTTTTTCTTTATATTAGTGTTAATGGGCTTCCCTGATGGTTTTTTCAGTACCAGTAGGGTTGAAATACACTTTTCTGTTTTGCAGTTGCCTTCGTAAGGGATGGAACTGTTGAGTGGCAATTGGAGACAAGTGTGGGCACATTGTAGAGAAATTTTGAGAGGCAAATTACTTTGAAACTTTGGCTTTCTCATGCACAAATAACACAATGCTTCTAACAATGCCTTTTCCAGTAACAAAGGGGGCACTACTGCATGACTGGCAGGGCTCTGCTTTATCCAGCTGGGTGGTTAAATAGGAAAAAGTGTTTGGAGATTTGGACATTTTAAATATTCATTTTCCTTAAAACAACAGTGTGGCAAATAATGGTTATGTCAATAGTATGGCTGTTGAAGTCAGAATAAGGTACCACTCCTTTAAGAGGGTAAAACCCCAGGCCCTATGGAAGTGCAACAGTACATTTTGAGTGTTTAATAATAATCAGACTCAACTAGATGTAGAGTGAACAGTCTGAGGAAGCTATTCCTTGTGCTGCCTGTAAAATTAAATATGGTTTTCTTTCACATGGGTCCAATTAATGTCACACATCCAGGACATCATACCAGATGGGGAAAGAAAGAAATAGGAATTTGATTGTTGCTGTGTGATTTTAAATTTTTTTTCCCCCACTGGACATACAGAGTCCTGACAGTCTCAAAAAAACTCCAAGACAAGATAGAGAAGTGGGGTTGGATTAAAAACAATGAGTCAGGAAAAAAAACCCAAATGCATGCCTTCAAGGAAAACAAAGACCAAGCCACATGTGCATTTTAGTTACTTTTGCAGAATCATCTTGTAGCATCTCTTCACTCTGAAGCCTAGAGTCAGAAAACTGCATAGTGCATGAAAAGGAAAAAATCTTTTTTCCTATTTTGTATCAAAAATCATAGCTATTGCACTTCTGCACATATCATCAGTGTATTTTTCAGAATATTATATGGTAAGAGAAAATATTTTTTCTCCTGGTGGATCATGTGAACTGAATTATACGCTAGAGATAGAAAGTTTAGTAGTAAATTTTGGTAATCTGTTTATGCTGTATGTTCATACTTGATAGTGTGTTTGCTATGAATTATGATAAACATTCTACAGTACTTGTCTCTGAAATGGTCAGAGACTTTATTAGACTACTGTGGGGTTTAAAAACAAAATAATTCTGGTTTAATTATGAAACGGTAATATATATATTCCAAAGATAAATATGATTTGGAATAAATAGGTTAACGCACCTGATCTATAAAAAAGAAACTTATTTCCAATGCAAAAATTTCTGTTTATCAATTTTTAGAGAACTCTTCTGTTTAGGGATGTATTCTTGTGTCACTGGGTGAAGCATTTGTGGTAACTGTATCTGGGAGGGACAGGCTGTGAGCACAGGGCAGATTCCACAGACTGAACATGTCTCGTCAACACGTAACCTTGGTGTTATGAAACTGGTTTTGACATTGATGAAACAATAGTAAACTGCTTGTTTTCTGTATTCTGCATTTTTTAATTGTTAACAACAATTTTGTTTAAAATATTAACTATATGTAAAACTGTTTTTGCTAAGATGTTTCCTGAAGAATTGTATAAACATGATATATTTTAGTCTTTGAATATTCCAGTGAATAATTTTAAACTCATATGAATTTTACATATTTCATGAAAAATGAATCAGAATCATAGACTCATAGAATCACTTGGATTGGAAGAGACCTTCAATATCATAGAGTCCAATCACAGCCTAACCCTGCCTAGTCCACCTCTAGACCATCTCCCCAAGCACAACACCTACATGCCTTTTAAATACCTCCAGGGATGGTGACTCCACCACTTCCCAGGGCAGCCTGTTCCATTACTTGACTATCCTTTCAGTAAAGAAATTCTTCCTGATATCTAACCTAAATCTCCCCTGGGGCAATTTGAAACCATTTCCTCACCCATGTCCTATCACTTATTACCTGAGAGGAGACCAGACCCCAGCTCTCAACAGCTTTCTTGCAGGTAGCTGTACAGAATGATAAAGTCTCCCCTCAGCCTCCTTTTCTTAAGGCTAAAAAGCCCCAGTTCCCTCAGCCATTCCTCATAGGACTTGTGTTCCAGAGTGGTTGTATTTTCTGAGTTTCTGAAAAGCTTATGCTGCTGACAGTTAAAGTAGCCCTTGTCTGGGAACCCGCGGTCTGAATTGTCGCTCTCAATTTCCAGGCCACATTAGTTGCAAGTCAAGAATATGCTGATGTGGCTTTTGATCAATTTGGACCTAAATTTCAGAGAAATCCTTTATGTGAGATTGCTTACGGTGACCTTTTATATACATACAGTTCATGATACTGTTTTTAATGACATATTGCTCCTTCTTATAAACTTAAGAGACTTTGTTTCTCCCTTTAACATTTTACTTTTGGTAAGTGATGCCAACATTGCTTTGAAAATGTGCCACCTAGAACTTCACAGCTTACATTTTCTAAAAAAAAAAACCAAAACCCAACAATGTGATGTATGTATTATAAATGTACATATATGCCAAATATTATTTTGACTACAAAATTTTTCAAAATAGTCAAATTTCTGACATATCCAGAGAAATAATATGTATTGGATGAATTCTGGTCTGTCAGCCTCTGCTTGTTATAAAATTTTACCCATGTTCATGGCCAGCATGTATGGCAGTGCATAATTGATGTGCCATTGAGAACTGCAAAAACTGGGTTTAAATATGACTATGCAAAGTAATACTTGAGTCACATCTAGTTAGTAAGTGGTTAGCCCTGTCTGTCATCTCATGTAGAGTAGTTCTTTGTCAATCTAAATACTACATTAACATTCATAAGCTGGATTCCAACTGCAATGAACTAATGATTAGGGTCTACCATGTTTTATCTCATAACTAAATTTCAGAAAGAATTTTTTTCATTAAGTAGCTGATCCTGAAAACCTAGAAACTGAATACTTAGAAATAATATAAAAATTACTATATGAAGTGAAAAGAAGATGCAGATATCCCTAAACAGAAACCTAAACAAAAAAAGCCAAAGAAAAATTATTTGAGTGAATAACTAGCATAAAACATACCATGTGATGCTTTTGCTTTATTAATGTTCTAACATATCCTTAGTTTACTGTGACTTCAAGTGTCAGAAGGATAAACCAGGAATTGCTTAAGTTTGTGAATTGGTGTATGAAGTCATTTTAGCTTTAGTAGGTCTAAAGAATTCAGAAATCTTTAATAATTTATATCAATGTGTATGTTATAACAATCCACTGACAAATAAAACCTTCTTATGTTGCAGCATTTCAGGGAACACCTTGACAAACTCTTTGCCAAAGGAATCGGAATGCTGGACATTGCTTTAAATGAAGCTTTCAACATGCTCAATGAAGTAAGTTATGGCTTTTCAGATTTTTGCTGACACCTTTCATGCTCTGTAGCAATTACATTCAATCTTTAGATAAAAAATTAGAATTCACTCAAAAATGTGATATATTATCTGTAGGGCAAGAATTATAAATATATATGTGGTAAAAGATATAAACAATTTCACATTCTTATATGTATACATTTTATATTCATGTATTTTGTGTCTACATGCACAGTGTACACCTATGCAAACATCCGCATTAAGGTTTACTTCAATAGCTGTTGTAGGTGTTAAATACTAGTGTAACACAAATCACACAGTTTAGATTACTTTTTGGGTGGGGTTTTTTGTGGGTGGTTTTTTTTTTGGAAGGGCTGATATTTTAAGAATGTCAGGAATTTGTATATTCATAAACACTTTGAGAACATACAGTGTTATTAGAGTCATGAAATGGTTGTTTACTGGTGTGACTTCTGGCATGACAACATGACGTAGCATATAGAAAAGAAGCTATTTGAAGACATTTGTGCTTATGCTAAGGTAAAGGGAGAAATGTAAGGATTTGTTTAACCAGCTCAGAGGTATGAATAGTCTTTTAACTACTTATCTGCCAAAAACATGAATAATGTCTAGAAGCAGGAATGTGGTCTCTAGATGATGAACGTCATGATCATGGAGATAATCTAATGTAAGGCATCTAATTTCACTCTCAAACTCCCCCCCAAAATTAGTGTAGTATTCTTATTTCTCGAAGAAATTGTCCTTTGAAGAGTATTTTAATTAAAATCCAACCCATTGTCTTTACCTGAAATACTTTTCCTCACAAGGTGCACATCTGTCTTAGTGGTTATCATGAAATGATTTTATGTAGTGTATTTCAGGTTGGGTTTTTTCATTTCTGGCAAAAGTAAAGATATACTGCCAAGCTACATATTCCAGCAAAGAACAATTTTAGCAATATTTTGATTCAGCTGACTATATACTTTTTGGGGATGTATATTGGAAAAAGCAAGGAAAAAAAGATGAGAAGTGAACAGTAGTAGTAATGAAAGATTTAGTATGAGGGAGCAAACCAATGAAAATAGAATGCACCATCAGGTTTATCTCATGACATTATGAACGAAAACCCTAGTTAGTGTTGTAAGGCTGAGGCCGTTGCTTGCAATTCTGTTAATATCTGTTTAGATAGAGGGTTTCTGTAAAGGAGTGTTCCCTTTTTTTGAACACTTAATTACAAGCACAGGTCTTCTCTAGGATCTCTAAGCTAATGAGCAGTTGTAAAAATTGAAAACTGCTATATCACAAAGCTAGAGCACAGTTCATTAAGCAAGATAGGTATAGAGAAAGCCATTGTGAAGGACTAAACCACCAAATATGTCAAAGGCTAGAGCAGACACTGAGGGGAATAATGTGTGACATTTCAGTAAGCCTCAAGACCAAGGAGAGCAGGGAGCTGATTAAAAAACCCCAAACACTCATGTGTCCAAGTGTCAAGAGCCTCATGGTGAAATGCTACCAGTGAGTGATCAAGTCTTAAAGAAAAATTAAACTCTTACCCTATGACATTACCGTTCTAAGACCTGGAATATTAGCTGTAATGTTATTTAAGAATGATGCTGCGTATAATCTCCATCTAGGATTTTTGAAGGCAAGAAAAGGAATATTCTTGTTTCTGCTCCATCTTGCTCAAAGTTCACTCTTTAATAAGAAGCCAAACCCTTGTTCTTTGTATCTTGTTGGTAACTTTTGATCTCTGTTAGTGAGTCAGCAACAGTGACTAAACACCTTTCAGTAGAACCTACTCCTAAGTGGTTAGATGTCACAAGTAAGCATTATCAGTCTATTAAAATTTTCCCTATAGTTTTCTTTTAAAGTTACTATTAGTAGTTTAAGAGAGGATTAAAAGTACTTTGGTGCTTCCAGAAAAGCTTTTTCTTAAAAAAAAAAAAAAAAAAAAAATTACAATTATGCATGTGTTCTTTTTAATCATCTAAACAAATGAAGATGTGATTTGGTCCTGATTTAGAACCTCAATGTGAAGCAGAAGATGAACTTTTAGTGAAGAGGGAGAGATATCATCTAGAAAGACAAAGCAACATCAAATTCCTGACAGATTAATTAAATTTATGTGGACTTTTAAAAGTTAACCTTTAAAATAGATTGTTCAGTATCTTCTGTTGCTTTGAGATTAAAAAAAAAAAGGATTATTTAAAGGCTCTAAAAAAAAATCATAGTGCAACTCAAACACAAGATAGCGATTAGGTGCCTGAATTATTGGATTGAAATGTATGGGCTATGTTTCTCAGGTTATCAGTTTCTTCTACCAAATTTCTGATGTTATGAGGACAATGTAGTTCCTTGTGTTTTTAGGCATTCTAGTTTGCCTACAGATAAACCATATCAAAACAGATTACTTTTTATCGTGGTGGCAGTCCAGCTGATGGTAGCTAATATTGTGTAATGTTAATGTTAGTGATGGATGCTGCTAAATCTATTATGTGCTTCTTTCTAAGAACAGCTTGTCCAGAAAACTAAATAAGGTTGTTTTGTTTGTGTGTGTGTGTATACAAACACTAGTTTAAAGATAAAACGAAATTTACAATATTTAGAGACAAAATTTCAAAAATAAACAAATGGATACAGAGGTTGAAATAGTAACAAGGCAACATATACAGGGTAGCTCATCTCAGTGACCCAAACTGACCTCCTGACATCCTTCCTGGATAGACTGTTTCTGAGAAGTTTATAAACTCTGTCTCTAGGCTCTAAAGAAGTGCTACTAGTGTGATCTGTAGGTGTGCATCACGGAAGAGTCTCAGTCTAGGGCTGGCAATTTAGACCCCCTACCTTGCTGCTTGGTAATTCCAATCCAGAGCTAGTTTGCTTTATCATTCTCAGTTTGAACAGTTCCTTGGAGTGTCAACTGGGATATGGTCATTAGAAATCCTTTCACCCTTCCTCTCTGGTCAAAGTATGGCTCTGGAAAGAGTCACCATTTTGCAAACTAAAGTGTGTGTCCTTTAAACTGAGATAAGTTTCTTTCAGTTCCCATCTCACAAATTAATTTCTGTAAAACTTGCTATACTACAACTGTGCTTAGCAAGGATTGGGAAAGAAATCTAGAAACGTTTTTAAGTAGATTTTTTTACTTTTTATGAAGATGCAATTTAGGCATATTCTGTCTTGAATTTTCTTCATGTCATGAAAACAGATTAGTTTCTTTTTTTGGCTAATGTTTCCCAGACCATATATTTTTCAGCTTATCTAGTGTTAGCAGATCCTAGGTCTTAAAAATCACATACATTTAGAATTAATATGCATCCTAACTAACCTCAATTGGTTTTTAAGAATACAGAAAAGCTAATCATCATGAATTAACAGATGATGATCAAGCTATGCCAACTGACGTTTCCAGAGACTTTATTATTGTCACTCACATTTACCAGGGTTGTTTTAAAAATAAATATTACAGTTACAAATAAGCAAGCAAGTTCCTTTTTCCCTCTACCTTCCCAGCTTCTTATTTTCCTTTTATTTTCAACTGAGCTTATATTCTTGAAAAGGATTTAAAGTGTTTCCTTAAGTATAATAATTAGGTTTTTTGGGAAAAAAAATCTGTTAGTCTGCTGGAAAAAGAAAATATCATCTAAAATAAATAGTAAATTGTCTTTTGATTGGAGGATGATTACAAATGAGACCTGAAAACAAAACGGTCTCCAAAGGTTTTGGCTTGACAGGTGTGCCTGCCTTTATATTGTAGGATTGTAGATTAACTAATGTTCCAATTCCTTCAGATTCATCTTGAAGCACAATATTGATCAGTTCTTTCCCAGGCATAAAATGCTAAAATGAAAAGATGATCTTCCTCTGTGTTCACCCAGACAGCATGGAACCTAATTCCTTCATGTGGTAAATGCCAAAAATGGCAATGGGAAAAGCTGCATGAATTAAAGAACACCCTAGGTTGCTTGTAGAGGGTTTAAGAATACCACTATAGGCACTGAATATAGTCTTAGGAAACAGATACACAACATGTAAATGGTAACCAGCCTCAATGTTCTGTAGTAGTCTTCCAAATCTATGTAAACTGAAAAAAGAACATTGCATACAGTGATCAAGATGATCTGAGATGAGATGGTGGTTTTGTTTTAAAGTCTGAGGCAACTGAAGCAGTAATGATGAATGAAGTATAAAAATCTCCTTAGATGCACAGATAGCTTTGTGGATAATGGGAACTGACATCCCATATACCATATTGTGCCTATGATGAACGAGAGTCTTTTGATCTGTAAGGTTATGATGGATCATGCTACATGTATGTTCAGATCTATTCAAGGTGGAGTAATAACTTGTTTCTATTTGAACTTTAAAAGGGAGTATAACAGCTTCGTGCTTTCTCGTTTATGTACTCCCAGAACTGTCCATATAAAAGTCTTTTCCATTGTATATAGGCATATCGGCAAAGCCTCTGGGACCTTCTGCTTAGCAGCTTAGGCCAGAGAAAAAGTTGCATGATCTCTCCTTAAAAGAGTACATCTAGCCATTTTCCACTTTATCTACAGGATGTGACCTTTATGTGTCAGAAGTCTGCTTTTGTGAATTACAGGTTGCCTAAGGATATATCATCTATATTTTAGAAAAAGAAGGGGTGGGGGTGTTTAGGAAATTATTAAAAAAAAAAACCAAAGAAAAAAGAGAGAGAACCCCCCCACCCCCACCAAAACCAAAAGTGAAAAAGCTTGGATTTACACGAATCATCTATTAAGATTCTGGCTGGATTTTAGAATGGTTCAGGGGTTACGTTAATTAAATTCAGTTAATTTTACCTTGCAATTACCTTTCAGTTTTTGTCTAGGTTATTCAGACTTGAAGACAGTTGATGCGGATGTCTTTGAAAAGCATGTTTAAAAATCCACTTCCAAATTCTCTCCAATCATCAATTTATGCAGTGTTCATTATGCAGAGTAAGAATATAAAAGTGCTTCGTACAGTAGTTAGGCACCTACCATGTCATGTGACAGCTGCAATTATCTCTTTTGGTGACAAATGCAGCCTTTGCAGTGATTACCTTTAAAAAAAAAAATCATAGCCAATTAAATAAAATTCTGTGACATTTCAAAGACTGTTAATCACAACCAAATGCTGTAAATGTCAGAATGCATTGAAATTTCTGCTGCTAACTGATGAATCACTGAGTTAATTGTAGTTCATCATAGGGCCCTTGTCATTGTTATTATTATGGAAAACACTTTCATCACTCTTGCTATTCAATAAAATTAAAGTTCTAGACAAATATGAGAAGATATTACTCATCAAAGCATTTGAATTTAATCTCATTCTTCAAATCATTCGAACTATATAGATGCATATAGGGTGATGTTTTAGAATAAATACATGAAGGCATTCCCCTTTGTCAATTTTCCTTTTAATATATCTTCTTTCAAAATATACTTTCCATATGGAGAATATATTCCTGAAAAAAGTAAATTTCTGAGAAAATATTGGATCTAAGATCATCCTAATGAAGGGAGTCCCACTTTAATTCTGGTTCTGATAAGACTGAAAAGTTGTCATGACTGAAGAATTTTAAGGACTAGTTACCTCACAGGTATCACAGATAAGGGTTTTCACGCAGGCAGTGACCAGAATGCAGCTAACTCTAAACCCACATTAGTTTCCCTTTAAGGAAAAGCATGCTTCTGTTGGTGTTTGCTGAGGCTCCTGTTTGATTGCAAGGGAACTGATCTGGAGGAGAGCGGCAGATGATAAAAATGATTGTTGAATGAGGTATAGGGATGTGATTACTCAGATGTAGAAATGTGAAGGCAGAAGAAAACAGGCTAGCTCAGTGCTGGATCCCACCACTCCCTTTATTGGGCAGTATTCATCACCAATAGATTGTTGAGGGGTGACAGAGTAATTATTCCTCAGCTTTCTCAGTATCTGTGGTGAGGTGATAGGATGAGGCGTCGTTTGACTTGAGAGTTAGTAATGTACCTGGAAACTACATTGGAAGAGAACAAAGGGAGATTGAATACATGCTAATGAATTAACAAATGCTAACTTGATCTATAAAGAGATGTAATGTGCCATTTTATCAATCTTTTTCACAGGTATTTTTAGTGTTCATACTGAATAATTAAAATAATTTTGAAACTTTGCATTTTTTTGATAAAGTTGGACATTTCACCTAAGTTCCTTGAATATGGAATATAATACACAGACAAATAAAAAAATCTATTCTGCAATAAGAGCAAATGGAAACACATGGATTCAAAATTAGGCACCAACTCCAGAATCAAGAGATCAAAGCTTATGTTATGCCTCAGTCCAATTTACTTGCTCTTTGACCAGGAGATAATCTCTTTGTGGAAGGGTGAAGCTTTCTTTGCATACTATGTTGATTGCTCTCTAAATACCTGTGCTTGAGTACTGCTGTTCAGCAGCTTGAATTACATGTATGTACTCATTTCAAGTAATAGGAGAATCTGAGAATATATAAATATTAACTTGGTTCTCTCAGATAAATATTATATTAAAAATAACATATGGACTGTAATCCTGAGTGAATATGAATGCCATATGAGTAGTCATATGGCTCTCAAGTGGTACATCTTCCGTAATTCGCAGTAAAATTATCAGTCATTAATTTATTATTTTTGTATAGATTGTTCTTTTAAAACTATCTAAACTAGGGGAATACATTTTTAATTTGGGGAATTGCTATATTTATGTATTTTTCTTATTTTTCAAGGTGATAAAATGGGGGATATATAGTTAATCCTGATTCTCTTACACAATTGAGTTTACATTTCAGTAAGAACTTGATATCTATGATAAAATCTTTTAAATCTGAGACTCTTTCACCTACTTGTAAGCATGCTAGAGATTTCACAAGATCCATGTTTATCCAGTGCAATCCTTTCAATCCTAATTGAACAGGAATATAACCTTAATTAAATGATTGTTTCCTTTCCCAGTTCAATCACACAGGACAAGGAAGTATATGCAGCCAAGCCATAATGCTGATTACTGATGGGGCTGTGGACACGTATGATACAATATTTGCGAAGTATAACTGGCCAGACAGAAAAGTAAGTATGTTATCACCTTTATTTGGAAGACCAAAAGTTCATAGCCAATACAAAGAGCGTGTATCTACTGAAAAGCCAGTGACAATCTTTTTAATGATCTAAAGGTGATTTTGGCTAATTGGATGTTTTGCTAATGACACAAGTGATGCTTATGCGATATTGCTGAAGGATAGAGATTGCCTTTTACTGCAGTAATGAACTTCAGATAATAACATATTAAGGAAGTATTTCCCTCCAGGGTATATATTTGACCATTATATAACGCTTCCCTTGTGAGATATCATTAAACATGAAAAACATTTCTTGTCTTTCTCCCAAAATAGTCATTAATAATTTGTTGCTTTTTGTAGCTGAAGAGGGATGTGTACAGTAGACAGTTTGCTATGCCTGCAGAAGGAGCAGATGTATAGTGTTCAGTATTTTTAATTTCTCTGTTTGGCAGACTGAGGAGTAGAGTTTGCAATCAGTGAGCTTTTATTGAAAATGTATTTGGTTCTATCAATCTATATGAAGAAATATGCTAAAAATTAAATTACCTTGTTATATAACACATGAATGTAACACAGTAGTGCAGAATTGTCTTGATTTTTCCTTATGAGAAAAACTTCATTAGGCTTCTTGTTTGGATGTTAAATCATTTCCTTCTATGCTTTTTACCTCCTGCTAAAGCAAATTTGTGGACTGTTTTAGGAAGCTTTTGTAGTTTGAGATACCTGCTATGTTATATGAAACAACTTCACTCTTCAAAGTGGTTTTCAACAAGCAATTAATATGTATGTGCTGTGTTGGGTCTTGGTATTCTGTGGGGAAAAAAGTAATATTTTGATTTTTAGTTTTTAGTCACATTTCTCTCATTTATAAAATAGCATTTGTTTTGTGTTGTGAGGGGTTTTTGTTTGTTTACTGGAACTCAACCTCATCTACGAGCAATCAACAAGAGAAAATGGGAAATTTAGATATTTTTTTATACTAATTTTCTGAAAATGTTATGTCAATTACTGTTGTTTTGTGTAGTAACAATGACATACAACCATTCTATTTTTGGTTGGTTAAGAGGTTTTTATTCAGAGAATGTAAAGTAATAACGAGCTGCAATCTGAAGCTCTATTTTTCTCTTAAGATACCTTGCTTACTCCTTTTATGTAATTTCATTCTCTAAAGAACAAAGTTAATAATTTTAGTGATTTTTTTTTTTTTTATCAATACATGCCAGGAAGTCAGCCATCTTAAAAAGAATGCAAAGATGTATTGGTATTTGTGCATATTCTGAGCAGTCCTGTAATACTTTTCATGTGAATTAATGCTAGGCTCTGTGCAGTGGAAGGAATGAAGAAGTTCAATATTGAGTAAATGCATTAAGGTGTAGAACTAGGTATTACTGAAGAAGTTCCATGGGATGTCAGCATTTGTCCATTTTGGTATTTACTGCACTTCATTGGGTGGCATCTCAATTGGCAATGGCAATATTACTGAAATAAAATGCAAATAGTTGACATCCAGAAGTACCTCTGTGAAATGCGATTATCAACTATTTACAATACTTAGCAGAGCTATTATAACAATCAGCAGGACAGGTTTCTCTTTGGTTTTACTTCTGCAAAGGTCTAGCATGAAGAATCCTACCTTGTTTAGCAAGAGCATAGTGATTAGGGAGTGGCTTTTACTTAATATGCAGTATTTTACCCAACTCAGAAAATATTTAATGTCTTAGTCTTCTAAATTATATGTAAATAAAAAATATGAAATTTCAATTAAAAGTATAGAAAATGCGTAGAAAAAAATCAGATTAGTTTGTCCTCTCTTTAGCCAGAAATGTTTCAGTATAAAAATGTAAAAAAAAAAAAAAATCTATATGTATGCTTTAATGCATTGCAGCTTTCAATGTTCTTTGTTGGATTTGATGTTCTACAAAGGAAGAATTGCTGAAAATGCAGCGTGCTACATGTTTGTAATGCCAGTGTACCTAAAAATTATGCTTGCAGTGCACTTCAAGTCCCCTGCTTTTGCAT
The DNA here is from genome assembly GCF_964237585.1 of Gallinula chloropus. Lineage (NCBI taxonomy): Eukaryota > Metazoa > Chordata > Aves > Gruiformes > Rallidae > Gallinula > Gallinula chloropus. The sequence goes on from NC_140097.1 coordinate 10,542,793, forward strand.
TACATCATCTTTTATTCTTTCCAAAGCCATTTTTAAAATTTTCATAAATCACACCTTTAAACTGCTTATTAGATTTTTACCTCATGTTTTTTGTTCTCTATTCACCTATACATTGCCTTGCTGTCTTTTTTATCAGTCAGGTCTTTTCTGGTATTTTGATAATGTGGTGGACAGTAATGGACAAAGTAATATCTCCAGTTGAGGCAAGATCTTAAGTTACTGTTTATCTGTCAGCAAAGTAGCTTTTTCAGTTGTTTTATCTAATTTAAGATAGTACTTAATATATCATCATTAGTTGCAACAGAAACATTTTGTTCCTTTGTAGAAAGGTAGAAATTCTTTGCGCAATGGTGAAGACTACCAGCTTGTTTGTAAGAGTGTCTAAAAATGGAGTGTGAAAGGATACTGTCACTATGTAAATAATTTTTTTCTTCCAGGCCACCTATATCTTTGCAGAAGATAGTATTAAAAAACAAAAAAAGAGGGAAAAACCATATAAACAGGGATAAGAGCACTTTATTACATATCATTGTAGATGATTTAAAATCTGTTTCTTTCTGATAATGTATGAGATACAAATTGTGTTGCAGTAATGGAACAATATGGCTCAAATTAAATCCCCAAAGTGGCTTTAATTAAGTAATTGAGTGGTTTTGGGCGGACATCAGTCTGATTTTGTGTATAAGCTAGAGAATTATGACTATCAAAACACTATTGAAAATTATCTTCTAGACTGTTTCCGTGACAGAAGGAAAACTCATTTTACTGTTTGTTTTCTGAGTCCCTATCGCCTGCACCAAAAAAATCCCACTTATGTATGTTTTTTTAATATCTTCTGCTATTTAAAATGTAAATCTAGTAGATGCTGGTTTTATAGCACATTATTTGTACGACTAAGGCTTGAAGCAGTTAATGTCTATTTCCTTTTTTTAATGAGTCTGTACATGCAATGTTGCACCTTAAGAAGCTAGATTTTCACCTAGCTTATGCTACATACATGATTTTTCCCATTCCTGAAGCTTACTTTAAGTATTTTCAAGTTTTTGCAGTTCATTCATGACAACTCTGCTACATGAAGTAGCAAAAAGAGAATGATTAATCTGCCAAATTAAATGCATCTGCACTGTCATACCAAAGCCCAGGTTTTCACTACACAGCAGAAATAAGCATTTGCAAAGGATAGTACGAAGAGTCTATTTACAATTACAACTTTGATATAGTTGCAATACCTTTTTGTTGTTAGATGTCCTGTTTCAGAAGGCCTTTAAGTCTCACAATATCTTTTTGATGTCAATTTGAACAGAGAGAATCATGCTTTTACTTTATATTCTTGCTTCTACTATTATATTCAAATGCACTATTAGAAACCAAGCAAAATATTGTGCTTGCATGTTTCACTAGGCAACTTATCCTAATTTCAAAGAATGAAAATACATTGTTCTGGAGTAGGGGCAGGTAAATAAACGTTACTGCAGGCAAAGAGAGTTCTTCAGGTTTGCTCCCAGAAACTAGTACCACTAAATAACACTATCCTACTTCCTTGCAGCTGGAAAAATCCAGCAAGCAACTCATGGAAAATTTGAGGAAGATTAACCTTATAAATATAGCTGAAATTTTATAGTGCATCTAAAAATGAGATTAAAAGGAGATCAGAGGTATTATCAGAGCTTTAAGCTGTCATGCTTTCTGTTGAAAGCCATTTGAGTCACCAAAGGAGAATTTAAATAATTTTAACAGGAATTTAAATAATGTTTAACATATTCTGATATTTTAAATATAGCAAAAGTGTTCTCAGTATTTTGTGACACTATAAAGAAAAATAATGTAGTAAATCCTGTCGTAAAACTACGTGAGGAAACATTTTAAAACCCTAGTGACTCACCAGCAACTCCTTAAAGTCTCATGATCCTTTTAACCCATGGTTAAAATGACCAAGGACCTGTATCTTTTGCAGCATGTGTCTTTTTCTCTCCTCCTTTTCCCCATCATTTTTATGTGGCTATCAAATTCTATACTTCTGTAAAGCCCATCTCCTCATTGCTTTGAAGAAGCCCAAAAGCATTTAATCTGTGAACATGATTCAGAGCAGAGTCTAAAATCCCATTGAAATCATGGGGAAATAGATACATAATTAAAGAATTATAAGCAAATATTTTTGTTAAATTTCTGTTTGGAATATTGTCTTCTAGTATTTCTTTGTCCAATGGGTTGATGCAGCACTCAAAATTAGTCAAGGAAGACTGTTTGTGTTGTGACTTGCAACATCCAGAAATGGCTGTCCTGCTCCCTTTACCTGAATGCTCTTCACTTGGTGTTGACATACCACATGCAAAGTCTGAAAAAGAAAGGAAAAGAATCCTCAAATCAGTAGAGCTATATGCTTCCCTTCAGGTTTGTCATTTGCCCCTGAAAAGCACATGTTTTCATAGTTATCCGGAACAGCTTTGTGCTGTAGTAGATACGTGCAAAACCAGAAGCAATAATCACTCACTACTTAATAAAGTGAAATGGAAATGAAAATACCACCTAAATTTTCCTGATTTTCTAGTATTGAGTGCAGCTAGACAGGCCAGAAATCTCTCCTGAATTTTGTCTCTGTTATACGAAGGAAGGATGAATGTTCTCTAGAATCCATTATGCTTTTTTAAATAATTTTTTCAAATCTGAGTTCAAAGTACCCCCATGTTCAGTTACCTTAATCATTATTCTGCAGCCTTTTACTTACAAGGCAAGTGATAGAGAATAGAACTTCATCTGTCTGTCTCCTATTATTGAGGGCTCGGAGGAGAGTTCATTTTTACATGGGGGCGAAATTCTTTCTTTCTGCTTATGAACCATTGCAACAAGGCAGAGATCTAAGTTTTCTGTCAGTGCAAAGACTTCAAGTCGGGTGAATATAAAACCTAACTGTAATAACATCTTTATTACTACTGTTAAATGATTCTGATGCAGAAAGACCTAACATCTAGTGCTGTATATGTCAGAGCAGAACTGTTGAAATTACAAGACAAATAGTTCTGTGACTTTTAAGTATTTATAGCTGCTTTTGCATCTGTTTTATATGAAAAACTTCACAGTCTGGAAGGTCTCTGTCCATATACAATACTTAAAATTATAATTGAATCCAGAGATTAGTGATTCAAAATTTGCTGGATTACATTTAATATCATAATAATATACTATGTTTACAGACAATAAAAATCTGATGGTAATTCCTTAGTTACGTTGGACTTCTATGTGTATTTTGCAGGGTCAGTATTTATAGTACATTTAGTAAAATACGAAGCTAAGTTTTTGTAAATATTTAAGAAAATACTTTGTCATTATTGGTGACTACTGGTCACTTAGTTACTAAACCTTTAATTCAATCTGCTCGTTTGTATTAGAGAGCTGTGAAATAAATATTTAGCTTCAATAATCCTGCTTTTTACTTTTTAATAAAAAACCTATTTAGTGAGTTTAAAAATGACTATCAATCCTGTTGGCTTCAACTTCTGTATATGAAATGAAAGTCTGAGCTTTAGGTATATATAAACTTCCCCAAACATTCAGATTTTGCCCTAGGATGGGAAAGACCATTCTCCTAACTTTGTTTTAACAAAGGAATATGAAAATATGACACACTTTTGTTTCCTTTCTCTTAAAACTCTTCTAAAGACAAATATGAAATGAAGTGGATGCTGTGGGAGCAGGCTACCAGAAAATGGGTGGCTGTTGGGGCATCACATTGGTGACAAATCTTTTTCTTATGTCTGCTATCTGTAAGGTTACAGACCTTTCTGCAGATTTTTAACCAAGAGTCTGTAGCTTAGGAACCTGCTGATGCTGGCAACATGGAACATTAGTAGAGCAAATTGAATGTCTCATGTACAACGTGGTCTGGATGTTATTAAATCGAGTTTTTTTCTAAAAAGACTGAAGTACTTTAGAGGCGGATGTTATTACTGCTATGCAAACCGTATGCTTTATTAATGGTTATTTCAAGAACAAAAGAACCTCCAGACACTTTATAGACCTTTCAAGCTATGACATAACATTCATTAATTAATAAGCTATCTTTTTAGGCACCCCTGCAGTGTGATGAAAGATGGGTATGAGATGAAATAAAAGTTCTTCATTTGGGCATAGAGAGAAACAACTCCTTACAGAAATGCTGTAGTCCTGGTTTCCTGCCCCATTTGCGGTTTTGGGTTTTTTTTTTGTGGGGGGAGTTGTTTGGGGATTTTTTTTAAAGATTTTCTTATGGCTTCTTTTTCAAGAGAAAAATATGTAGGTAGGTTTCTGTTTCACTGAATTCCTTGGATGTGGGGTGGTTTTTTCTTTTGGTTTTCCTTTTAGTCAGCACTACCTGAATGCTGTGTACAAATTGGTCACTATCTTTGCTACATATATTTTTTTTTCTGTGTCACTCAGAGTAGTTAAGGATTCTTTTTTAGGCCAATGTCAATTTAATTTGCCATGAGGAAACTTTTTTGGCAGTGCTTAAAACCAGAAAGTGGGGAGATGTTTTTTTGTGAAGATAAGGGTAATTGAATCTTATCCTCAGGGTATGTGTGGATTGCCAGAGGAAGGATTACTGCCTCTCATATACAGGGTTATATGGTTGGCTAGAATCATATAGTGGCTAATGCTTTCTGAATGTTTTAAGAATTTTAGTTGGGATGATCGTTTATACACAATTGTAAATGTATATCCAAAGTGCCATTACCCTGTTAATGTTTGTCATGTAATCAGAAATAGATACAAAAGCAAATTAACTGTGAGTCATACAGAATTACCTTATAAACAATGGGCAGTTAAAATGGAGAATAATCCACAATCCAAACCAAAGTACTTTTAGGGAACTCGTGAGTATCACTAACATAAAAATCATTACTTTGGCTTGTAAAAAATAAGTTAATTTTTATGTAGTATTTGTGGACAGAGAGAGTTCCAAAATTTTAGATAAAATATACGTACATAAAACGTGCACAGATAACCACAAGTAATCACTATTTGCATCTGGCCCAAACTCCGTATCACTGAAATATGTGCCTGAAAGCCATTATTGATGAGAGACCGAAGTAAATATCATCATAAGAAACTGATATCTTATGGATTTTACTAATCCACAGGATGAATATAATAAAACCTGACCTGGTATTTGAAGTTCTGTAAGGTCTTTTTTAAAAAAAAATATTTTTGTGGATTTAAGATGCCAGAAGACAGTTAAAGGAGGCATAGTAATTGCATAAATATGCCCATTTCATTGTGGACTATGTCTCTCTGTTCCTGAGGTAGTGTTTTTTAGTGAAGAATTATGTCATCCACTTAAGGAAATAGTGAGATCATTTATTTCTTGAAGTTCTTCAACAGCATGATAAAAACCCCTGTATTTTAGTTTGTGTGGTTTAAACTGAACAATACTGCAATTATACTAAAAGCCAGGGTACAGTTCAGAGTCTGCTTGTTTTTAATTACTTCTCTTTTAAAATATATGCATCTTCTTACTTAAACATGACAGGCAGAAAAGAGATGCTGAAAGCTGTCAGAGCTGTTCTATTTTAGATGAGTATCTACAGTCTCTGTAAAATATCAAGAAGGTATATTGCTAATTGTGAGTAATCCACCAACAAAAAGGTGATCAGATGTATATATGAAACCCATTGTCATGGTTTAACCTGGCAGGCATCTGAAACAACCACACAGCCATTCTTTCACTCACTCCTGCCCTGTGGGATGGGGGAGAGAATTGAAAAAACGTAAAACTCGTGAGCTGACATAGAAACAGGTTAATATTACAGAAAAGAAAGAGAATAATAATAATAAAAATTATAAAAGAATATAGAAAACAAGTGAGGCACAGCACAATTGCTTACCACCTAGGGCCAATGCTCAGCTACTTCTCGAGTCTGATTGCTTCCTTGCCAACTCTGGGTTGGATGGGGCCTTGAGCGGCTGCCTGGTGTAGTGAGAGGTGTCCCTGCCCATGGCATGGGGCTTGGAACTCAATGATCTTTAAAGTACTTTCCAACCCTACGCATTCTATGATTCTATATACAGAGCATGATGTTGTATGGTACAGAATATCCCTTTGGCTGTTTGGGGTCAGCTGTCTTGGCTGCATCCTTTCCCAACTCTTGGTCACCACCGTGTTTTTTTGTGGCAGAGCAGTATGAGAAGTACAAAGTCCTTGACTGCTTGGCAGCAACAAAAGTATCAGGATGTTATCAACATCATCCTCATCCTAAATCCAAACCACAGCACTATAACTGCTGCTAGGTGGAAAATTATCCCAGCTAAAATCAAAACATATATTTGGTTGCATTTGACCATAAAGAGAAAACACAGTACTCCAAATTAATAATAATAATATTTGGTTTTGAAAATGCAAATAGTAAAAAAACCTATGTAGGACTGAATGTCTTCTTAAATTACCTGCTTAATTAATGGAAGCAGTTGAAATTACCTGGATCTATACTAAAGTTTACATCACAGAGGAGAGCTTTGGGGGAAAAATAAGTTGGTGACACTAGTATTATGCTCAGTCACCTCTGCTTCCTTCACTTAGCTGAAATACTGAGGATGTAATAGATCTATGAGCCTGCCTGCCTTATATGCACTTTCTTTACCATAGAGCACAAAATACTAAGTGAAAACTCTTTACTGACTCTACAGAGAGGGAAGCATGAAAATTCCGCAGATATTTTGGAGTAAGTTTTTTAAAAGCTGTCATCATGATGGTTTAGACCCGCATTATAGCTTTTAGAATATACTCCAATAAAATTTCAAATTTCATTTTTTTTTTTTAAATAGAAGGCTAAGTTTGAATCAAGCACAATATTGTCTAGTGGACAAGCATTAATAGGATTAAACCTTTTTTATGACAAACAAGAACGTTCACCATTAAGTGCAGTAATACAAGTAGAGAAGTCAGTGCAATGGTGGGGCTTGAATAGAAAAATGGGTAATGGCTTCTTTTCCTAACCAATAGGTCAGATTCATTGCTAGTCCCAGGGGGAGGTATGGCAATTCCAGTAACTTGTAACTGGAGAGTACCCTGGAAAACTATAGACCAGCATAAAGAATAACTATTTTCAGACATTTTCATCTGAGTCCAAAACTATATTTCTACCTATTTTGTATGATCAATTCTTAGTTCACTCCCATATCACTTTTCTTTTAATGACATCTTCATATACTTTTATTTTATAGAATTCTTACTGAATTAAAATAAGCCGTGGTGTGTTGTTCAGTTACATACTGAGGCTTTAAGTTAACTTCTGTTGGATATTTACTTTAATTTGAGAAGGTTGGTAAATTGCATGTTTAACTATCAAATCTCAAGAGATGTTTGGAAAGGGAATGTTACAAAGGGAGGAAGTTAAATGTTTGGTATAGTATTCTCTTGCTGGCATCCCATTACATATAGTAAATGGTATTTCTTGCTCATTTTTCTCTGAGAGGCCAAATTCTGCTGGTTTGGAAGTATAACAGACATTGTTTATATGAAATTATTATTCATATATACTGTTTTCCCATAGTACCTCTGTTATCCTTCGTGGTGTCTGGCTATAGAACAATCCCACAATCCATGCACACATATCAAGACAGTACAGAAGATTCATTACATGCAGGGGATCATATATATGAAGTTTAGTATTCATTTCAGTAAAGCGCTCGCATATGCGAATTATTACATCTCTGTTAACCAAAGCAATGGATTCAGGCATACATTAAAGTGCTTTACTGAATTAAGAGCTAAACAAGTTATCCAAACAATCCCATCTTTAGAACTCTGTTGTGGGTCTGCTGGTTCTTTGAGTGGTTGGATCCTTAACTGTGTTAGAGGTTCTGCATTTTATAGAATGTGCATTTAGAGCACTAAACACTGTTTGTTTATCTCACTGTATTTATACCTACTTTTTCTAAACTGGTGTAACAGCATTAACGACGTTCTGAGACTTCTGACAAATATGTCAGTCTCTGTAGACTTAACTTTTGTTTTCTGTTCCCATGTGCAGACATCTGCCGCAAAACAGATAAAACCCCATTCTTCTCTGAGGTTCTAAATGCCATTATCTCATAATCCTCTCTGCTACCCTTACTGTAATTGTCTTTGTGCAAAACTGACAGAATGAGATTTGCACATCTGAATAAGTATGTTCTGTTTCTGTGGGATAACACTTGTGCTCTGACTTCTGTTAAGATTTAAAGCTCAGTCACAGAGGTTTCCCCTTACGAGTTCTTGAAACCTTTTTGCTAGATTTTAACATTGAAGCTGAGTTTAGTGCATTGTTAGAAAACAGAAGTCCTTATTCTGCCATCTTATGTCATTTGACATTCATATCTTGAAAAAACATGTAGGATTTTGAATCATCCGGGACTCATTATTGAAGGCTTTAAATCCATTGTAGTAGTAAAGCATATATCCCAATGGCTGCTGTTCAGCAGTCATTATAGCAGCAGCTACAATTACTTAGAAAACATTTTGAAATTTGTGTGGTGTTGAGGTTTGGAAATAGAACACCTAGAGAGCCTGTGACACTTGGAACAGGACAAGAAGTGGAAGAGAGATCAGAAGCATACATTTGTTTAACCCAATCATTTTGTGTGCTTCTATGTATTTTTATAAAGAGACATGATGAGAGAGATACAAAATAGCAATTTGGTTTTTAATTCTGCCTTTTCTGGGCAATTCAAGACCGAAGCCACTTAGGGATTATTTTTGTGGAAAATTGTGTGTCTCACGAATTGTAGAGTTATGCAATTACTTATGCTTCAGTAGAATCTGGAGATATTCCACAACTTCCAGTAAGATTTTCATGTTCACCTATTTTTAAAATTAATGGAAACAGGTTATCCTTGTGTGAAGAAAAAAACATTACCACAAACACCCTCAGAAAGATGCCTGCTCTTTCTTGTCAATAAACCTAAAGGAAAGCTTGGAAGTATACATGAATGGCAACAACAGACATATCTTCTAGGCTAGCACCTGGGCATTTCTCTTGGTAAAAACAAAATATGATGAATTGTGAAATATGGTATTTTTTCCATGAGTTTTCTATATGGCTTTGCTTTTCAGAAGAATTTTTCTTTTTTTAATAATGTCTGAAGTAGTATTGGTTATGGCTTATCTCTGGTTTTTAGTTAATAATACAAGCTATTAGCAAAGCCATAAAGAATGTTTTCTAAGTATAAAGACAAAAGATAAAATAATACTGCTCTTTCAATTAGTTATATTTCAATCACTTTGTATCAATCTAAACTTTGAACTCTTGCTAAACAAATATGCATTTTCAGTAAACACACTGAAATATGTGTTCACTGCATCAGATAAAAAGCTGTGAGCTGATCTTCAACTCTTGTTCCTGTAGACTTTTACCTCAGCTGCAGCTGACCTTCCCTTTCAACATGCCTTATGATCCCAGATACAGATACATGCTTTACTCATCATATAATACTGGGTTATAGATTAGTTGAAGTTACCTAAGACTCCAGTCTGCCTCTTTAAAGGTACCTACTTTCCCCAGATTTTACATTGTCTACAAATTTTTACCAGCCTGAGAACTCCTGTTGCAGTTGCCCTGCAGTAGGCGAGCAGTTGTTTTTAATTCCTCTTATGAATGAAGGGAAAAAGTCCCCAGGCAGTTCATCTACTCTATTAACTTAATCTCCAAGAGTGAAATTAACTGAGTACACATTTATTAGTTTTGCTCTCACTGTGAAAAAAGAAATGGCTGAATTCTCCATAAAATGAGTGTTTTATCGAAATATAAATACATCTGTGGTAGAGAGGGATGAAAACTGTAAACATTTGTTTTGGTTAAGTTTACGTCATGTTTAGGGGGTGAGTTGTCATCAAATAATCACGCCATCAAATTTTATAGCCAGAAAAATTCATGGAAGATGAATTTCATCATGTGTGTAGAAATACCTATGGTTAGAATATCTTTCTATCTGGACATATCTTGTTGTCTGAAATTGAGAGTCTCTTATCAGTCACCAATTTGTGGCAGCACCATCTGTGCAGCATTTTTGCAGTTGTACTGCTGACAGAGTGGTAACAACAGAACATGGCTAGGGAGTATGGATTGTCTGAGACTCCCATTGCTTTCTTGCATAGAATTTGAGTCTGATACTGTGATTTATATTGTATTGAAAAGGCATGATCAGCCTACCATTCAGAAATCAATATGGATATTTACTGAGACCAAGTTGTTTTCTCCTCATTCCCTGACTTGTCCTGTGCCTATGCTACAGTGTCAGTACTACTTGCATTTTTTTTTCTGTGCAGTGTTGAGGATGTCAGTGGCAGCATCAAGCCATTGTTTGACAGTTAAGGATTAATGAGGACCTAAGTACCTTTCTTCATAGCTTTGCTGGGGACTACTCATCAAAGGACTTCAGGCTGTTGTAGGACAGTGTTTCTGTGTCTGATGGGTCTATATTTGGAATGTTTGGCATCCTGGCTGGGTTTACGTTGTGTTACCAGACAATTTGTGCTCTCAGCCATGCTGTCCGTGGAAGTCTGGCATATGGGCAGCACACACTGCCTGAAATTTGATCAATATGACAATACCATGGTGTTCCTCTTTGCTAGCATTTCTTTAGAAAATAGCTCTTCTTAAATTCCAACAGGACTTTCCTTCTCTCTTTGTCTGCTACACATGGGGCAATATTTGCCAAGGCAAAGGGACCTGTTAAGCTACCTTGTGAAATAAGTTTTCTTTTTCTTAGCTAGAAGTAGTTCATGGTATCTCCTTGTGTGTTATTCAGTAAAATCCTGTCAAAATGGGATGAGTAGCACTCACATATCTATGTAGCAAATGGAACTGTTTAGAATTTTAAAGAAAAGGGTTGACAGAACTTAGTCCATGAAAAGCATAGCGGAGACTTTGCAGTATTACGTACTAATGACTTAAACAATGCTATCAGCATGATTCTAATAACTATGATAGTATTTTTTTAAATATTTTGATTAATTTAAGCAACCAAAACCAAATTTGTGCAAAATATTCAAATATGTACACAAACAGCATGAGAAAATTGTGAGTACAGAGATTTTGAGCACCCTATCTGATAAAACTGAATTTTTGGCTAAAAATTATACTGGGTGGCTAAGTACATTTTGACATATGGCACCCCATTTTGAAACAAACTGTTTTATTTAGGCTGACCTAAATTCTCCTTAAAAGGTCATGTATGGAAACTAGCAATGAGCCAGACATCTGAGGATGCCTTTGTGGTACATCATGTTTGTGCAATTTCCGCCAGAAAAATGTACTTGGCTCTGTATTTGTGTGCAGCAAGAGTGACATCTAATAAGCTATGAGATCAATATAATGGGGGGTTGTCCCCCTGTGGCTGTAGGGGTGTTATATACAATGTTTGTATTCAAAGGTGAATCACAAAGTCTTTGACTGTCCTCAGCTCACATTACCAACAAGAAATAATAAACGTATTTTTTCAAAATCTTATTTTAGTTCACATACCCTCACATACCTTCCTCATGTTAGCAGACATGACTAGACTGAGGTCAGTCCATTTTTGGTCACATAGCAGCAAGGATGTAGAGAATGACATGAAGGTTGCTCACAATGGTGTCTCTTCTCCCAGGCAAGAAAGTGACAACCATTAATCATTGCCAGCCATCCAGAAAAACTTCCTAGTTGACAAATACTGAACCTTTAAGGGAATTAGAAAATTACTTCCTTAAAAACATGGATCCCTCCACCAGTCTTCTCAATCCCATCTATGGAACCCTGGAAAGTATTGTGCCACTCTGTGCTGCAGCTACTTTTAGATACACCCTTCTGTACCAGATATCCAATTCCATAACTGCAAATTATTACCTTTAAGACTAACTGCTTTTCAGGGATGGACAAGATCTCTGTATGACATAAACCACCAGGGACTCTTGGGAAAAGAGAGGAATACAGCAGGCAACTGCTCATATTGTGTAAATAACCACAGTTGCTTTTGCTGAGGAGAGGGGAGAAAAAGTAGAATTGATAATTTTCTCACATTTGCATTAAACAATTGATGCCATATCATCTGTTTAGGAAGCTTTTATGATGCAGCCTGTCAGTGTGAAAAGACATTTTGAAAAGACATATTGTCCATTAAATCACTAGAAATTAACAGAAAGTCAAGTCAGAAGGGAATTTAATTAACTATATCAACATTCAACGTTACTATGTTCTGTATTTTTTATCCTAATATAATTTTTTATAGGGCCCACCTTTAAACAGATAGTCAACTTTGAAAAAACATACAGGTTTGCAGAAAGCAATCTAGATAGCCTTCCATCATTTAGAACCAAATGAATAAATGCCTGGTTTAGTTATGGTTTAGTTTTCTGCTTGTCAAATGTCAGAAAGCTTCCCATAAGAGAATAAAGCAAGCCATCTAAGTATGTAAAAACTACTACCACTAATGAACCACTTTTTAAATACTAACGTATGGATTTAGCCTTCCCAAAAGAAAGTGGCTCAACAAAACCTGTGCCTTTTCCTCCTTTCTTCGGAGTGAGTTCTTAATGGGTTGAACCTGGAGTTCATTCACAGTTAATATTCAATCAAGTGGTACCAGCACTACAGCATCTGCAAGATCCAGAACTACTCACAGGAGCTGTGTCAGTATGAAGTGTACTTGCCCTCCAAAAGAGACTGGGTTATTAAATTAGAAGCATAGGCAAATTTACCATGCCAGCATAATATCATTGTACATTTAATTTGCTTAGTTACTTTTGATGATATTTTAAGAGTAGAAAATGCTATGTAGGTTTAATTGTCTGTGTATGACTGCTCTCAATGTGATATATTTCCAATGAGAGAAGTTCATTTCAAGGCATAACTTCTTGGAAGTTTTCTGAAACATTATGAAACTATTTTTAAAAATTGTTAGGTGTATGTCTTAAAATTTTGGAAGTAGGTGAAAAAATAACGAGACTTCAGTGAAGATCATTTGCACAATTCTTCCTGTAAAACATGGAGATTGATATAGAAGTCTATATTTATCCTATAATGTGTTAACTGAATGTGAACATAATCTATTACGTCCTTTCTGAAACTGCAGAAGCAGCTTGACTATGGTTGCAGTTTTGGACTCAGGTTTAGATTATACTGTGTGAACTTTGTGGGGGGTGTTTGGTTTGGGATTTTTGTTGCTGCTTGAGGTTTTTGGGCTTGTTGTCATTGGTTGTTTGGCTTTTTGACTATTTGAGGAATATGTGATTGGTAGAAACAGAGTCCGAAGGGCTGGGCTGTATATATAATTGTAGTCATGGTTGGGAGTGGGATGGTCTGTATGATCTTGTAGCCTGATGCAATTGTCACTGTGTCCCTGGCTGCAGCACGCACTTGGCAGAGAAAGCCATGCCATTTCTAGTTGTCATCCAACACCTTGTGCACAAGGTCACTCAGTGACGGTGCCAGAAGCAGCACCTCTAGTGACTGCAGGCCAGCCCGTAGCCTCTGAACCCTATTGAATGCTGCCAACCAAAGCTGTGAACAGTGCTAGCAAAACTGTACATGCAGCTTTTCTTGCCTTTTTGTGGCAACACTAGAAGCCTTTTGTCAATAATAGTATTAAATTATACCTGTGTTGCTGAAGTGCTCTTTACGTGCTCTCCCTGTCGATGAAGTAGCAGATGTATTCTGTTCAAATAATGCATTATACTTCATGGCAGATGCAAATAAGCAGTTTTAGTGTTTCTTTGACACTTGCTTGTCATCATAAATAGATGTAATATTTTAAAAGCCTCGTACTGCAATAATTAAAAAAGTAGCAAGACCCATGATACAAATAAAAATGTAAGAAAATACAGAGTAATAAAATGTAGGGCTTAAAAAGAACCTAAAATATTCTGAAATTGGACAGGGAATTGTCTCTCTGCAAGATAAACTTGGTACTTAATATTTCTTATCTTATGATTTATCAGTTTGGATAATAATCTTGACATTAAATAGAATCTGAGAGATGTTAATATTTTAAATCCATTGCATTTCACCCATCTCCACTGTACACATTTCAGAAAAAATGAAAGAAATTATTTTATGTAAACATGTCACTGCCTAATCTGTTACATTTTTTTCCTACAACTGCTGCAGTCTGTGCTGCTCGTATGATTTTCTGTGACAGGACTGGCACAAGCTGTTAATAAATTAGGCCTGTAGCCTCTTGATGGCAGTGTATTTCCTTCTTGAGTTCATAGGCCTTACAGAACATTTATGTCTCATTACAGCCGGTACAGCAGTTTATGCCCTAATAAATCAGAGGAGCTTTGCAGAGATGATCTTGACAGTAATGAATCTTTCTGTTGGCATTTCCACTTCACAGACACAAATAATGAAGCAAAACTGCCCCATCTGGCCACTCAGTAAGAGTCAAATCACAGTGGGAAGCTGTTTTCTCAAGCATGACAGAGGTCATTGTGTGCAGCAGAAGTGAGCGATAGCAGGTTGTGCTGTGAGTGACAGTGTAGAATGAAGCCATTTGCGAGCTTTTATCATTATAATTACATTTATTAGCTGTGCTGCCAAGGTTTTCCCCGCCCTTCTACCAAGTCTGTGTGCTCTTGCATCAAAAGCTACTTTAACTGATTTCTGCAGATTGTTTGGGGAGCTGTTGGTTAGATATTGCACAGAAATTTATTTAATCAGCTCAATCAGCCGTTGAAGTGGTAGTATTATTAAGGTGTCTCGGTATTATTTTTTATAAATACTTGCTGCCAGTGTACTGCCCTAAAAGAGCAAAAACTGGGAAAAGATGCTGCATACTAGTTATAAGCAAATAGATAAAATGGGTTCTCTCTGCTTTAGGAACATACGGCAAAAATACAGGATATGTCATCTCAGATTGGGCAGTGGCCCACTGAGCCCCCTCTGCCTCGCCTTTGGCAGTGTGGGAGCAGGTGAGCTTCCCACCTGTTCTGAAATCCTCACTTCTCAGGTCTGACTTTGCCCTTCTCCTCTTCACTTGTTAATCAAGTCCTTGCAGCACAGAACTTGGATACGCACCAAGTATCCTTGAAGATTTTTCCAGGGCCCTCCACAGAGCACCTTCCGCGTTCTGGACTTGTGCTGCTCTGTGTACCGCACTGCCACAGCCACTCCATATTAAGGCATGCTTCTCCCATTGGGATTTTTTTCCTGGATGATATCACAGATGTG
Source organism: Gallinula chloropus (assembly GCF_964237585.1). Classification (NCBI taxonomy): domain Eukaryota; kingdom Metazoa; phylum Chordata; class Aves; order Gruiformes; family Rallidae; genus Gallinula; species Gallinula chloropus. Next base: position 10,557,948 of record NC_140097.1, read on the forward strand.
TCTGATTCCTTTCCTTTGTAAGATAAGGTATTTTCTCCTGGCTTAGTTTGGGATTTCTACACTGCATCAAACACTAGAATGGAAAAGACGTTTTCTTCTTGTGCGGAGCAGTTTAGGGCTGCTTTAATTTATTAATTTTCTATTTTTCTCATCTAATTCGTGCCGTATTCATTCCTTTTCGGATAGGATGCTAGTCCTGCAGAAGTAGTGTGGTAAGAGAAAGGTGGTTTCAGCTCAGCCTGGTTGGCGACATTCCCAATAGCGCCACCAAGTGACATCGAGTAGATGTCACAACTCTCCCTCGTGGCTCACTGCCCTTGCGTTTTGTTTTTCACACAATGTATTTGAAATGCATGTAGGTGCAAACGTTCTCTATTCTGCCTGGATAATTTTTTTCTAATTCTGAAATGCCATTTCTGTAGGCATAGCATATCAGAGAATTGGAAAGCTATCAGAGGAGAAAGCAAGATAGTGCTATTTTAAATGTGACAAGCTTTGTACTAATTCTCCCTTAACCTACAATACAAGTTTGTACTTAGTACGAGTGTACTTTCCATGCTGCATACTTAGGGATCACTCATCAGCAATGAAAGTATTCATTTTGTGTCAATGACACAACATGGTTTTTTTAGGGGAAAATGTAAAAACTATTTTTTTCAGTGGAACGTTTGCAAGGGTTATATCACACAATGAGGACAAGGTAACATGCTTGTGGGAAGTACTAAGTGTTCTGTAATAACCACAGTGAAATAGTGAAAAATCAAATCAGCTTGATTTTTCTAACCTTTATAACTTTACATAATTGTATTTATTTAACAGCTTGAAAGCGCCATCTCAATGCTATCAAATTTGTATTCACAAGATGTACTTTTCCCCTTACAAAACTTATTTCTATCTCGGTATCTGTGTATCCCATTATCCCTGCCCCTTCATGGAAACACGAAAAAGTACACAATGAAAACTGTATTTGATCCTAAAATAGGAATGTAGGTGTAGAAGAAACAGCTTGGGTCAAATACCACTCAAATAATAATATATTAATTAGTTTTGGGCTTACTGAGCTGAGTTCCCTGCAGGAACCACTAAAAGGAAAAAGCCAAAAAGCAATTTGGCCAATAAAGGCAAAGATGGCTATAGGGGAGGGAAAGGCACCAAAAAGAGTGGTTTTGAGGAACTGTGGGAATGGTGAGAAGTAGCTGTCAGTGCAGGTCTGGCTGCAAAGGCAGTCAGAAGAACTGGCAAGAAAAGTGCTTTGATAGTCCCTCCACACGCAGTTACAGTCTGTGTCATCCTGTGACAAATGCAAAGCTTTGCCATGAAATACCAGAATGCTTTGAAATGCTTGTGCACCACAGGAAGAGGGCAAGAGAGAGAGGGGGACAGTTTTATTGTGGACTCTCAGCTGTCATGCAGGTCTGTTAGGTGCAAGTGTCCATATCCTGGGAAACAGAGCGGGGTGCACTGCAGAGGAAAGCAGAGATTGCATGCTGGTCCTGACAAATCTGGTGTGAGGAAGATCTCTGTAAAACAAAAGATTGAGAGAAAAAGTGATAGAGTAGGAGTCATCCTTTCTTTCTCAGTAAGTGACCAGCAGAAGCCCTGACTGTGACATTAACTGTCATTTTTTTCCTTTTTAAAGAAACACAGCTTGTTTTCCATTTGGCTAGGGTTGGGCTTTCCTTTCTTAAAAGCTAAATTATCACTCATTTGGCTTTTAATATGAACTATTTTGCTGATAGGTCACAGATTTATGCATTACCAAAACCAGTGAAGTTTTGATGATGGTGTTGAGGCAATAGTGCACACATGAATTTTAATGAATAAGGAAGCAAAATATAAATAGTTACAGCGTAGGCTGAAACAAGGAGGTTCATTATTTCTATGAGTGCTTTTGCTGTGGGTATTTCTCAGCTTAGTCCTCACTCTTATCCATAGCCTAGCCAGTAACAAAATCTTAGGCCACCTCAGCAGTAGATGAACAAGAGAAGAAAGTAAATGCCACCAAAAGACTATGTTCCTTGGAGAATCAATCTATATGGAAATATGAGAAACAACTGAAAAACAAAAAAAAAGTAAAAACTAATCACAGCACCAGAAGATGTGAGAAGACCCTTAGTACTAGTTAATTGCTCATTTTAGAAAGTTTCTAACAATGTAGTTTGAAGCAGTAAATTGTAAAGTTTGGCTGTAAAATGCTCCTGGAGATTATTTAGGTACTACTGCAAACCTCTTGCTGATTGTTCTTTTTGAACAAATGCTATTCCAGAGGGCTATTTCAATGGAAAAAAAAAAAAAAGGAAAAAAATTAAACTATTGAACTGAATGTAACCCAGGAAATGTTGATGCTGAAGAATATTAGTAAGTAAATTGAAGCAAGAAACATATTTCAGTGAGAATGAGGTGCAAGTGGATGACATCTGTGAAAAGTAACATCTGAGGAGGAGGAGGTTAGGTGTATATTTACACTTCAGAGAGGAAATAAGAAATTTCATTACAGAAGAAAACAAAGCTTTAAAAGAAAACCATGTTTTTATTCAGTTGAGAGTAAAGGGAGATGTGAATGAACCTGATGAGTGGAAGGATTCAGCAAGTGCTGTAATACTTTTGTTCCCTGTGGTAAAAATTCTGATCTAGATTTTGAAATAAGTAATCTGTTTTGTCAAAGATGAGCTAGTGTTCAAAGAGAACAACAGAGGTGGCATAGACTGAATAAGGTGCCACACCAGTAACAGTGTTAGAGACCTGGCTCCATTCCACCTTTGGTTGCAAACTTTAATGTCCTGCACTCAGTTCACACCCTCATCCCATTCTGCCCCTGCACTGAACTCCCTGATGCTTAAAATTCTTCTCCTCTTGCTGCTTTTTTTTTGGGAATCTTCTTTCTACCTAGCACAACTGCACCTAATACCTAATAACTTCTAACTGCTCCTAATACCTTCCAGGTTTTTCCTGTTTCCCTTGCTACTGTCTGTATTTGGGAGTCCTTGTTGATTCATTTCATCACCAAAATTTCCTTCGCTTCCTGTTTTGCCTAAAATAGTAATAAATCTGCTTTTTCAAAGACCTCCAACAATCTTATTTATATTGGAATTTATTTAGATTTATTCCAAAGCAAAGTAATGTTTTGCAGGACAGAAGGAAAGATGTGTGTGCTGGAGATCTCATTTAGTAGCAGCATACAAATTTTCCCAATTTACACAAGCAGCGAAAGGCTTCAGGCAACCTTCTTCCTCTTTAAAAACAAGACTCAAATGGAGGCTATTTATATGCTTTTTGTGTTTTTATCTTGTTTGTTTCCATACATGAATATCAGCAAGTTGAAAGATTATACCTTTTAACTGCTGTCTTGACAGGTATTTATCTGTGGGTTTTATTTTGTCTCCCTTGTGATCACTACAAACTTTCACTAGGTTTGTGCCAGCATCTGTGTAATGCAGGGAAGGAAAAATATTTCTACACTTCTTTATGTTGTGGGAACAACTTTGCTGATACACAAGCTACCTTTCAGAGGGCTGTATCACTTGAATCTACTCTTTCTTGCTGTGTTTTTGAATTAGTTGATAACACTCTGACCTTCGTGAAGTGTGTCGAGTGGGTGGTGCTTATTTCATCAGCTGTGAAATAAGCTGTTTATGACGCTTCAATGTAAATGTAGCTATTCTTTTTCTTAGACCTTTCAGTTACAAAGTTGAAAGGAAGTATCAAAGTAAATCAGTATTGTGACAATTCCTTCAGCTTATATCTCTTCTGTCTTTTGCAATAATATTACATTTTGGCTCAAATTCTGTGAAATGTGTTTTTATTTTGAAAAATTATGCACCAGTGCCTTAGTGAAATAGCATATTGTCATTTATAGTTCTTAAATGCTAGTGTCTTAAAAAGTACTTAAAACAGTAAATATTAGTGTCCCAAAAATATATTAAATGAAAACAGTTCTCCTTCTTATCCTTTACCTTGTCACATGTTGTATTTCACGGTCAGCATAGTGTAACTCAGCTGTCCTAGAAGTCACTGTTCCTGAATCAGAGGTGACATGTTTTGCTCTCTGATGTAGCAACAATAAATTTGAACTCTGCAGATTTTTCAGTTTTTAAGCCTGCACTTTCTATGGTTAGAAGTTTTACCAACATGCCTAAGTGTGTAACAAAAATCTCTTTAGCTACCATTTCATTAGTGGTTTAAACCAATCCAGGACTATGGAGCCACTCTAATATGTGGTGCCACCTGCCGTCGTACTCGCTGTGGTGTGTGTGCTGGGTACCAGTGTACACTTACATCATCTCCATTTTACTGTCACTGGTGTTGTGTGCCACTACTGTAAGAAAACCTACCTAAAAAAAGCAAAAGAAGGTGAACAAACACATATGGTTGATGTCAAGAAATTAAGAGCCTAGCACCATGGTTTGGAGTTGTGTCAAGCTGATTGTGATGGACTCCTGGCTGAGGTTTCATGAAAGACTTCGAAACTGTCAGTGATGTGTGGGGCTTGAGAGAGCAAGGGAGGAACAAGGTGGTGCTGGGAGATGAGAAAGCAACATGTGGACAGGTGGGGTGAGTTGTTCCCCCAGGAGCTGTGTGCTGACATCTGGAGTAGATTGGTGCCACTGCAGCTCTGTGGTCACCTATTCCAGCCCCAGCATTCCCCACCCCGTGAGAGTTTGGGTCAGGAAGGAGTAGAGGGGCCAGGGCCAGCGGGGAGAAGTGGGATGAATCCCCATTCCATGCCTTGTTTGCATATTCTGTCCTGTTCTAGCAGGGGACCAGGGCAAGCAGGGATGCAATCAGCAAAGAGCAGTGATTGTACAAACCAGAGGCAGCAGCTGCCTGTGCCTCCTAATGCAGGTGTTTCTGCTACTGCCAAGGGGCATCCCCTCCTTTCCCTTCCTCCCTCCCCCCTTCAAGTATATGATCCTGAGCTGGCTCTGGCAGCTCAGAGAGCAAGGTCACATGAGGAAGTGACTGATAATTAACCCAGCATAAAGTAATGAGTACTTCAGAGAGTTGAGCTCCTCTTTCTAAGAGGGTCAGAGGAGAGTCAGTCAGCATAAGGGAGGCAGAAGGGAGCAGCCAGGTTGTTGCACTGGCTTAGTCCTCTTTGAAAAACTAAGCTGTTTTAATGGATTCAGGTCAGCAGAGTTTCTAGAGTAGGTATTACTGAAATGGGGAAAAAGGTGGGGTAACCCTGGGCATTCTAAAGCTTTTTTTTTCAGTAGCTTTTTGTGCTCTGATAGAATTACTCTCCTCTGCTTTACCAGTAACCATAATAATCTTCCTGGTTAAAAGCTGTAGTACTAATTTGTTAGGTTTTGTATATATACGAGCAAGACCCTTTCTAACGTGGAGATAAATATATATATTCCATTTAGTATTACAAAAAAAAGTACTTAGGGGAATTTTTTGATAAGTTTTGCTTTAAAATAATGCTTACAGGAGGAAGGATGTTTAGAGAGTGGCAGCAAAAAAACAGGAAAGAGGGTGGGGCAGAAAGTTTTAATTTTTGTAATAATAAACTAAAATGCTTTCAGTATAAATAAACTTGATTCATTACCCCATATTTTTCATGTATGTTTTCTTTATGTGTTGATTACTTATATTATTTTTAGTTTCTGCAATAAAATACATGTGTGGGGAAATATACAGCTTGGCAACAAGGAAACAAGAAAATTAAAGCCATATCATTGTGCGGTGCTATTAGTTGGGTGAAGGTTCTTCTAGTGGAAGTGATATTGGTTCAAACATGACCTTGCTCTCCCTTGATTTAAGTCACTTTTCTTTGCAGTCGCTTTTGGGACATAAGATGTTTTACATTATAAGACCTGAAAGTAAAAATAGAATCCTTACACTTTTTTTGATACTGAAAATACTTTTCACCTACCTTAAAAGACCTCTTCAGGAATTATCTAATGAAGTAATTAAGAAATAGTAAAATTACTTAAAGCTGAAACTGTTAGCAGGAATATATGAAAGTGATATGTGGGAGAGAAACTCGCTAAACTTATTTAATATCCTTGTGATCGCTTTTTATCCTGGGTGCTTTAAATTGAAAGTGTCTGGTTTAAACCAGGTATAGTACAGACTGAACACCACACAAGTGTAGTGTTTCCTAAATCTTCCCAGCTAGAGCTGTTTTGTTTTTATGCCATTACTAATTCATCAGTTTGCAAGAGGAAAAAAGAGGGAACACAAGGAGGTATGTCTGGACATGCTTTAATGATATGGCACATGAATGGAAAGAGACCAAGATATATGTTCTCCAATAAATGTTTTCATCATTTGTAGAAAATAAAGAAACAGTACAAAAAAAAGAAATGATTGAGGATCCTCCTCAAGTTACAGCTGCCTATCAATTAGTGCACTTTGCATGTGAATAGTTCCATTTCTCTGATCAAATATCAAGTGGAGTGTGTGAAACTCCAGAATGTTATAGAGCATTAAAGCTCTATTTATGTCCTATTTGTGTTCCACTCATCAATGTTTTACCCTTGATTGTGCACTTGCACTTCTTATATCTTAATTCCTGTTTACACATACCCTGTAAAAATGAATTTAACTTGATAAGCTCCTTCAAAGTGGTACAGAGCTTCAGAGTCAGAAAAAATATATTACAAATTTTAAATGAAAGCATCATCCTTTTATAATAACACAACTCTGACTGTGAGGAGTCTTTGTCTAAGGATAGTCTGTCAAGTAACTAGTTTCCTTACCTGCTTTTCATTCCTGATTTCCCTTCTACTAACAACACATATCACTAATCATGATTTTAGCATATCTGAGTGCCAGGGCCCATCCTCCCTTCCTAGGCTGAGACACATGACCTTCTGGTTTAGGATGTGGTTTCCCCTAGTTTGAAGGTAGCCAACTTCTCAGGAAATTTAGATTCTAAATCATCCCCAGAAACAGTGACTTGACAAAATTCCCACAAGCTTTCCCACAGCTGGCCAGGAGACATCTTTATGCCATGGAAGAGATACATAAGGTGTATCCCTAGACATACCCAGGTGAGTTCAGAAACAACCCTCAGTGTGCAGACACTCAAACCCAATTTTTTTCTGGACTGTATATGGTAGTGTGCCTCAAAACATATGCTGTGCATGAGTAGTAAATGCTATACTAAATTTACATACTAACTAGAGTGTATACTGGTTTCACAAGACAAATTGTTTCTCAGTTCAAAGATAACATTTCCTTTTAAATTAGTAGGATTTCTATAATATGGCCTTCTTAAAGGTTTATACCATGCTAATCTCTGTTATGAAATGTTAGGCCTAATATTTTAGTTGTTTCAAATATGCATTGGTTTAAGTGCATCTTTATTAGAGATATTTATTCCAAATTAGAAAGTGGATGTCTAGCAAAACTCACACTGTAAGAATGTTTGGAAATGTATGCAAGGGTTTTGACAACAGCAGTGTATTTTTGTATACTCTATTTAAAGTGCTCTCTGGCAGGAAAACTATTCCGCTCGTCGGCAGGAGATCAGGATGTCAGTGTTCACTTAGCAACAAATACCCTTTATATATTTAAGTGAAATTAAAACATGCGTAAGTGTAACACAAGTTCTAAATGTGGTTTGAGGGCGTTAGGTTAATCATGCTAGAACATGCAGACATTTCTATGTTCAGAGATGCGTGTTGGCAAGGCCTCTTTTTAATGTATATTTATGTGCAATGTATTCGTTATGCATATTTAAGAAATCTCAATCCCAGTAGCTTCAATCAATTGTACTTCCCAGCTAGCAGGAAAATCAGAAGTAGCTAAAGCAGTAGTTGCAATACAGCTAAGATCAAATGATGATTAATTTTAAATACTGCCAACTTAAAAATATTTCTCTTTTTCCCTGTTTAATTCTCAGTGTAACTACATTGTTAGCTATGCTTGCAGTTCAGTAACTGGTATTTGCTTGCAAAAAACCTAAACTTGTTTGCCTCTACTACTTCCAGGATAGAACAAAGGCAAAATTTCTTTCCCTATTCCTTAAGACATGCTCTCTGATGAAAGCTTTCAGAATCCATGTGATGTGTGTAGATTTGGCAGCCTTTTAATGGATACGAGTTGTAGCAGATTGGATACTCTGCATGGCCTGCTGGTTTAGGTTTTGGTCCTCCAGCCCTACTTTACCAAATTTCTGGAAACATCCAAGTCCCTTGTTTCCATTCCCAACTAGCCACGTGTTCTCTGAGCTGTCACTTGAATGTGACCTCAGGTAGGTGAAGGGTTTCTTGATTAAGTTTACCTGATCCATAGAGCAATTAAACAAAAATACCTGGAGCAAAGGAAGAATATGCATGTCTTATACCGTAGCATTCAGCTAGAAAATCTTCCTTGGCAATTATAATGATACAAAAATAGGAAGGCTAGAAGCATACTCCTGAAAGAAAGCTTTCTTTGCTTATCATTTCTAGCTCAAAGCATAAATCTAAATAACATTAAAAGAGGTTAATACACGAAGGCAGATGCACTGATTGTATATCAGAGGGCTTTGGGCTGCATCTCATTAGAGTAGCTTTTAAAAATTTTAATCTATTGATAAATTACACATTAAAATGTTAATGTGGTTTTTTTTTTTTGGTATTCTGTTGGGTAACCCTCACAAAATTTTGTTGGTGGTTTTGGGGTGGATTTTTTTTTTTACATTGTTTGGAGGACATTACCACATCTGCCTCTCACCATTATTTAATTAAAGCATTGGTTAAACTTTAATAGGAAGTTACTCTTGTTACCTATTTGGATATACTTTAATGCGTGCTTTTGTACATCTGTTCCCTTGCATGTGTTTTCAGAGCCAGAAGCATTTTTGTTTCAGTTTTGTTGTTGTTTTTAGATGAGTTTAGTTTCCTTTTTGTTTATAGACCTTCGTGTTCATCCTGAGTGATGTGTGCTAAAGTGAAAAATTAAACTTGGCAATAAATTGGACAGTATGTACACAAAAAGCTTATGCTAGTGTATAAACTTCATTAGCCTTTATTTTTTGTGACCTCTAAATGGGCCATGTTTCCCTTAGGACAGAAAAGTAAATACTCAGGGACTGAGCCAAGGCAGGTCCTCTTAAGAATGTAAAACTATCTGTCTTAACAAATGCACAAGTTCTGTCATTTCTCCTGCCACATCAGAATATGCTGGGAACATTATTGTATTATTTTGTATTAAGTGAAGAGGGAGAATTGCCATCTCTTCTTCTTGGCTCAGGTGAGCATTTTTAAAGTCATTGAGCTTTTCAGAGTACAAGCCTCTTAAAGCTTTCTGTGGGCACTTCTCTCTAAGTGGTGCCCTCTCATATTGCATGAGGTCAGGGAAAGTTTTATGCACAACAAGTCTTGCACTTCAGTCAGTTTTTGTTAAAAATCAGTGACTTTTAACAGTGTAATACAATTTCTTTTGGATTATATCCTCTGTGTGAGACAGATACTTGATTCAACACTGGGACTAGCTGCAGTCATAAAACAAAAGGGAGTGGGAACCAGTGCCAGGGGTTTCAAATATAGTATGCTGGCTGTGAAATGGTACACTTGAATACAGCATCATAGTTCTATTAGATCTCTTCACATAAGAGCATTATCTTTTATCTCCCATCTGTAAGGCTTATGAAGAATTGCCTAAATTGGGAAGTCCTCAAACTCTTTCAATTTCCCTCAATTTCTGGAACTGAGGATGCGTACAGAAGTGGTAACGGACTTAGAGATGTCAGCATGCAAAAGTGCCACTGTGCAGTGCGAGAATCCTAAATGTGGCCCTTGAGCTTATTTCTGTAAGAGCACTGCTATGTGCTCCATGCCTGGAAGTCTTGGAAACTGGATGACAGGTTGCTGTTTCTCAGAGCGTGGTCTTATCTTTCATTACGAACTGATTTCTGTTGTGCTTGGCAAGTGGTCTGCTTTTGCAAAGAGCACAGACTTAACCATGAAGTATGTTCTCAGTGTGCAAGGAACGGTCTTGATAGAAAGGGAATAATAGAATTTTTGTGTCATTTTTTGTTGAGCACACAAAGCTTTGCTCCAAGCTGTAGAAGAATGCTTTGTGTTATCACTGTAATATAATGGAGATGTCAACATCTGTGTCTTACTGCTTTGTTTCAGTCAGACTTTAACACGATTCATGCATTTCAATGTCCATTTAGGTATCAGAAGCCAAAGTACACCAAATAAGGCTGTGAAACAGTGTTGACTTACCCATATTTCTTTTTCCTAATTAAATTCACCTCTGGTGCATCAGAAGAGAGTAATAGTGACAGAGGTTTTGCTCTCTGACTGGTCAGAACTGTTGCATAAACTTCCTGGACTAACGGACATGGACAGTCTTTCCCGACAGTACAATGCAGAGCAGTTATGCTGGTGCAGAAAATAGTCTTTCACAATTAGGAATGCTTAATGTGTTCACAGATCTGCACAGTGACTAATTATTCCTCTAATGTGTATTTAGCGGCATTTTCAGGACTTTTACACAGTGGATGTAGTTTTAGGTTGCAGTGTCACTTATGTGTACCCCTAGGCACCATTAAAAAGTGGATCTTAATTCAGAGTGGGAAATCTTAGCACTCATGCATCTTTCTCTTGTAAGTCATGTACAAGAGGATTAAGACACTGACGTATTTTTAACTGCCAGTGCAACTTTAGAGTTTCTGCATACTTCAGAATTTTTTGGAACATAATGTATTAATTGACAGCAGTGTATTTCTGTTCCTTTTGCAAACGCATCACACTGTACAGAAAAATCCTGTACCTCGTCACATGCTGTTTTAATAATATACATGTGTTTGAATATTCAAAGTTTCTTTAACTTGTGGTCTAGCTTGGGGTTTATCTCAATCTACTGTGTAGGAAGCTAGGTATTAAAATTAGTAGTAAATATATGCATGCCATTAAACATGCTAGAAATTGACTGGAATGGCTATACAAAAGTTGGAAGAGAAGTGTTGAAATGCAAAAAGAGAAGAGCAGAATCCAAAAAAGGGAATAAGAGAGTCATCATGACTGTAAGGGAAGAAGGATTGAACACACAGTCATCACTTTGTTGACGATGAGAGATCCAGGCATAATTCCACTCAAGCTGTCACATCTGTGCAGTATTAACAAGAGAAAAAGCAAGAAACCTAGAAGAAGCTGCATTAAGAAAGGGGCTTTTATTTTTACTTAGATGTGTGTGTTTCTCTCAAAATCGGTGCACTGTATCCCCAGCTTGGGCTTTATGCACTGCCACTGCACTGAGTCCAGCACTGCAAAAATGGTGCTTGAAAAGAACTTTTTTCTCACTTTCCAAGTGAAACAAAGTATGAGGAGGAAAAAATAGAAGGCAGCCATGTGAAGTTTTGAGAGTTTGGTGAGAGGATTGTGACAGAGTACAGGTCCTTTTCATACACTTCTTAACAAGCGTGAGGTTTTGCAACAGTAATATTTTCAGTGCCAGAAGCTTAAAATAGCTTCCTTCTGTCTATTCTCCATTTTACTATGGCCAGACTTCATGTAGTCCCTACAGAAAAGCAACCCATCAGTATCTGTTTTTTCCATCTGTAAACCAGATAATTATTTAATGAAAATGGCATTAGCTGGCCGTTACCGAGTTCCTATTTGTAGGAATTTATTAGAAATTGCTAGTTAGAAATTGTTAGTATTTATTAATAGCTGTATTTTTAAAAGAATTCTGAGCCAGGGAAAGAATTGATGATGTGTAAAGGGCTTACTGTACAGGGCAGCACAAATTTATAAATCTTCTAGGAAAATCTACTCTTAAAATTTATTTTTTTATTTACCTTTGTCTCACAGTTAGCTGTAGTTTCAGTGTGTCAGATTTGAAAGAGATTTTCTTACAGCTCTCTTCTTCTTTTTGGCAATAGCTTAGAAAACTGGCCGTAGTTGATGTGTACAGGCAGTACAATGCTATGTTGCAACCATCAGTGACAAAGTTCCATATGTATATGTGAACATTCCCAGTCAACATTATTCTTTTATGGTACTCTGATTTAAGTCTTAAAGGTTAGAGTCTTATTTTCACCACAGCAAGGATTAATTCTACTTTTGCACAACCATACCTAACCATCCTTTGTTTGCCAGTAAGCATCTGAAGACCTGTGTACCTTATGCTACTAATTGAGATGAGATGTTTAAGGGCAAGAAAAGTAGAAAACATTTTTAAAATTTCTAGATTTGCTGACTTGAAACATTTAAATGTATTTTGTTGAAGGGGGAATTGTTCTGATTTTTTTTTTCTGTGACCACATGTAAAATTTAATAAGATTTTTTGGTCCATTCACAAAATAAGTGAACATTTGTCATTACCAGCTTTCACTGATGAGTAACAGTCACCTGGTATAGAACTAAAATGGCTAGCTTTGCAGTGTGAATGATACCTTTGACCTATTGTATTGAGTATCTCCTAAAATAGTTGTGTGTGCGTGTGCATGCATGTGTTTATTCTTGATTTCAAGAGCAGAAGTAGCACAGACTTTACTCATTTTTCATACATTCCTAAGAACAAAGATGTTTGGGACAATTCATTTTGAATATATATGAGAGCTTATTCTCAGTTCCTTCAAATGACACGTTTTAAAAGATACCAGAACTACTGTTGGAGTATGAGGAGGAGTGGGGGTGGTGTTTTCTTAAATGCTTTGAGGTTTGTAGCAGCAACTTGTGGATTCACATATTTTCATGTTCTTAACTGTAATTTTTCTTAGAAGGAACAAAATTTGGCTTAAGTGAATAGGGAAAAAAATTTTCCTATGTTGGTGAATGATTTCTTCATTGATAAAGCAACCATTTATGCAATGCTATGGATTTAATAGCAGTTTTCCATGCAATGCTGTACTATAGCAATGAAACAGAATTCTGTAACTTCTGATATTGCATTTACTTTGACCTTGTCATGTTTCATTGCCTAATTTCTATAGAAACAGTTATATCCATAACGTATTACTAGAACTTTGATATGCCATCTACTGAAAATGAGAATTTATCAATCTGTTCATTCTAACCTCAATGGAGACTGGGGTAGGTATAAGCTAAATAAACAATAAGGTATCAGAAACTCAACAAATGGAACACCAGAGGGAATATCTAAGTTACTTTCAGTAGCTTCTTATATTAGAAATTTATGAAGGGAGAAGTTAAATTTTGAAACACGGTTGTTCTGAGGGGGTTGGGGTTAGTTTGAGGATGAGTCACAACTCAGCTGGCCTTTGAAAGATATTGAAGGGAACAGCTTACAAAAAGGATAGAATGCAGCAGAACCTATCAGTTTTCTTCATACTCACGTTGTTGTTATGCTTGCTGGTAAAATGTGAGTTCAAAATCCCTCAACCTTTCTAATAATGTGTTAAGGATTCTGCTTAGAAGAATCTGATGTTCATTGTGGTGTCTCCCAAGCCTTCTTCTAGACTTTGGACATGCATGAACAAAAGTGAGGTGAGCTGTAGGAAATTAATGATTTAAAAATATAACCTCTGACAAAAAAAATTGAAGAAAATAAAATGCTAGTTACAGGAAAATCCTTTTATTTGGAATGAAAAGGAAGGGCAAGGATGAGATAGTTGACAGGAAGTGTTTATTGAAGAGAAATACCAAGGAAAATTGAGAGACATCTTTCTGTACCAGTACAGATGGAGAGTTGTAATAATGAAGTCAACAATTCACATTTAGAAGTCCTACTAAAAAGTAGAGTGCAGTGAACACATGGATGGTAGGAGGAGGTGACAGTTCATAGCTTGTCAAATTTCTTGTCCATTCTTTCTGAGTAGGAACTGGCTAGAATGTACCTGAGTTACACAAACATTGAACTGCAACATTGCAAGTCTATATATTTACAAGGCCAAAGATATGTATGCTCGAAATATTTTTATCTAGTAATGGCAAACTTATTTCTAGTTCTTGCCATGGTAGCAGAAAGCATTGATTTATTTCTGTGTTGTTCCTAAGGTAAAATGATGCTTTTAATTCTTGCAGTAAATTTGGGTTTATTGTCATAGATACCATGAGGATACTAGGTTTACAACTAGCCAAAAATATAGTGTACCCTTATCTGTAGTCTGGTTTAAAGTTTCACATAGACCTGTTTCTGTATTGACCTAAATTTGTTCAGGTTCATGAGGGAAGTGTTTGAAGTTGTATGGACAAGTTCCTTAGAGCCTCTGGGTGCATAACACCACTTTTCGGTACAACAGTTGGAACCTTGCTCACCATCAAAGAATTTTTCAATTCATAAATTCATATTTTTTCTTCATTAGCTCATAATGTTACAATTATATTCAGGATCAACACATGTTTTATTTGGCTCTTCATTGCTCTTTGTCATGTTTCTGATTTTTGTCTGTTTGATATATATATATACACACACACACACACAAAAGTTCATTAAAAGAGAAACATATTGTAAGAGGCATATCAATGGTAAAAGTGAAATGCATCAAATTTTAATAGGGGTGTCAAAACTAAAATGAAATTCTTTAGCTCTGAATGTCACACAGAAAATTGTCTTTTAAAAAAGAGCAATGGAATGGATCAACTAAAATTATATTCTGTGTACAACTAAAGTTTTGTGCATATTATACATTTTTATTAGAAACGTTTTTCACTCTAGGCTTTTATGATAAACTTCATGAAATACATCTTGTAAATGTTCTAAAAGATCTTTTAAATGTTTTGATTGCTTTCGAAATTTTCACAGTTGACCAGATGATACTGATTATAGTGAATAACAGTTGACTTGTATGGAATGCTTTGTATCCAAAGTCCTCAAAATCCTTTATTTTTCCTAGTTTATGGATAGGGAAAATGAATTGCAGGGTGGTAATTTGTTCAAAATCCACAAACTGGTGATGTGGTCAGGATCACATCCTGTTTGCAATGACCATACCACAGTGATACAGGTAAATACACAACATAACTACAGTCTTAGTAATAGAACAAAGAAAATGGTCCAGAAGACAGTATAGCTGATTAGAAGTAAACATATTGCTCATATGAAACTTCATATTGCCTACTTAGATTTGGTCTTACACTTTGCTGAATGCAGTGCCTTGGCAGAAACCCTACTGACACCAGCAATTTCTCTGAGGTACTAAGTGGTTAAGCATATGTAAGCACAAAAATGTTTCTGTGGTGGCTTCAGAAGTAGATAGCAGGGAGAGTAATCATAAGGCACTAGTTTGTAGTTGCTGTGGTTATGGAGGAATTCTGCTCAACTCTCGCTGTCCTACCTGAGCAAGCCAAGTACTCATTTAAGCCCTGAGAGAATGTGGCACTGCCTGCTTCAGCTATAAAGGAGGACCTGAACTCTGTCAGGTGTCCACTGCCACTTAAAATCTTGGTGTCATGCCACGACATTTTTGATATTTAGGAGAGAACTGGTGATGCTTTGAGAGGATTCAAGCAATGTCAACAGTGCAGACAGGCAGGGGAAGGCAGGTTAAAAGCCTCCTTTCCCTGGCAGAGCTCTGTGTGTATTGCAGCAGGTGTTGAAGAGTTGAGCTAAGTGAGGTGGTCCGAATCCCTTGGGGAGTCTGGGGTGACTCACACAGCTGGTCTGTATTCATGCTTCTACCAGTCTCTTTACTATTACTCTGCTTTCACCTTGCTAGATTAAAAAGTACTTGAGTATTTCTATTAATGTACAACTCCCTTTATACTGTCTGTAGCATAAATATGCTCTGGGAAGGTTTTGCTGCATTTCTTGATCATTGACTGTTCATTTTAGAAGAAGGTAGCTATGGTAGGTCCGTGACAGAGGGGCAGGTCACTTTCTGTTTATTTTTGTAGAAAACAAAATAGTCTGAACCCAAAAGCTTTAAAGAGTGTATTTTTGTCATTTTTCAATATTTTGAATTTTCTTCAAGGCTTAATTTATTTTTATTTCATTTTCAGGTTTGAGGGCTTATGTATTTTATTTAATTATAGCAGTAATGAGGGATCACAGAGCACAGCATATATCTTGCTACCTTTGCATGTAGTGTGGCAGTGATTTAAACCAAGACCTAAAGTTTCCCCTGTTATAGCCAGAGAGCATGTTACTGTTCTCTAACTGATTTACAGTCCATTCCTCTGCACTGCTTCAGTCCAATTTGAGTTGATGTCAGTGAACAGTGCAAACTCTAAGAAACACGACTGGAGAGGAGACTTTCGTGCGCTTGATGATCAATGAAGGAATACCTTTTAATGCTCTCTAGTCAGCACATTGTGCTCCCTGAGCAGCCTTGAGCATGCCAACTGTCAAGATATTGATTGGATAGTTTCCACTAGCTACTTTAAGTGCTATGATATTACACCATATAATTTCCAGCTTCTGTTTTTCTGTCATCATTTAGAAAACTGCATATAGTCCAGATTGGGATTTTATGGTCTGCTGCCCCATTGCACACTTTATTTCTTTTTTGGTGGAGAAAACCTTTGAAAATGTCTGTAATCTAGAAAGTGTGTATATACATATATATATATACACACACAGTGTATGGCAATGATGCTATCACAGTAAGTGAAAAATTGATAGGGATCATTGCTCCCTTGATAGTGAATGAGAATAATGCAGAGTTGCACAGGTCAGAGGAAAAGCAAAAACCCCCAACTGCATCTAATAAAATCAAACATTTTTCACTGGTATACTACTAATGTAGAGCTCAAGGTTTATGTTACAGGTTTGGCACTTTGAAGGAGTAAGAGGGCAGAAGGAAATGCCTGCTTTAGTACTTAGCAGGCATCTTTGGGAGGTTTTATCCTAGAACTTTGTCCATAAAGGGTGAAGGGAGAGTTGCATCCCTAAAATAAAGGAACAGGAGCCTCTCTATCTAGAATTTTTAATTACAGAAGATTTGTGGGATAATAAAATAGTTAGGAGATGTTCTAAAATAACCTTCTTCTGTTTGAATATGAAGTAGGTTTACTAATTCTTTAATCTGTAAATTGATCATCAGGTAAGGACTGTCTATGGAACAAACAGTATTTTGTCACATTATGAACGTGGGTGAAGAAGTGAGGGGAATTTGCATACTGAAAAGAGTTCTAAAGGCAGGTTACTTTGACATTTGTGGATTGCATTTGTGCTGTTTGGTACCAAGTCTTTCCTCAACTTCCAAATTCTTTTCCTTTTTTATTACTTATTTGACAGTCTTTCTTCTATAGAGTTACTAAAATAGGTAAAAGTAATTGGTGGCTTTTTTACCTTTCATGTGAGTTTTACATATTTGGTCTTCAAATCTTTTCCTTTGTGTTAGTTAGTGGGTGTACTTAACTAGTTATTAAATATTTACAGATGTGTTTTGCTTTAAAGGCATTATTCAGAAGTGTGTTACTCAAACACTTGTAATAGAATTACAGGCTGCTTTGGGTTGGAAGGGACTTGAAAGCCCATCTAGTTCCAATCCCCTACCATAGGCAGGGACACCTGCCGCTAGCCCTGCCTGGGATCCAGGGACACCTACAGTGTCTCTGGGCACCCTGTGCCTGGGCCTCCCCACCCTCCTCACAGTGAAGAATTTTTATTCTTAATACCTTATCTAAATCTCAGCTCCTTCAGCTTAAGGCCATTTCCCCTTGTCCTATCATAACATGCCCTTGTGAAAAGTTGGTGAATATTATTAAAAAATCATGGTTCACTAATCCAAAATGATGGGAAGCTGTATCTTAAAAGATAGTATACATTGCTGAAGTCAGTGGAAGATTACCCAGTGTTCCATGTACTAATGTCCACTGTAAATTCAATTAATTAGCAAGTAATTTTGAGAGAAATGCAATTACTGTTCAATAATTAGTCACGATTATTAACAACCACTATGAAGCCTCTATTAAATATAAAACCAAGTACAATTGCTGTAGTTTCGACTTTGTTTTTAATACTCTCATCTTTTGACATTGCTTTCTGTTTTATGTCAAGATGCAGCCATGATCCCAAAAAGTGTTAGGAATATTCTGTGATCACACAATCTGGGATCTTTTTCACTAGCTTCCCAGCACATGGAATACCTGACACCAGCTTAAGACCTTTGCTCTTTCTTCACTGTGAATTATTAAACAATAGCAGCTTTTGGGAAGAAAGGACATGTAATATTTCTGTATAACTTTTAGAAAAAGGGTAAAAAAACCAGGTGCATAGCAGGAATATGTAGTAGGGCACTAAACTTTTATTTCATGTAGCATGATGATGGTGGTACCTAGCAATTCTGGTATCTTTTGACATTGTGGTTGTACTACCATATCCATATCAGAGTTCATGAGGGAACCCATACCCTTGCCTGCACAACATGATCGTGAAGACAGGCAAGACTTGTCAAATCAGGCAGTGAGTACTAGAAAATACCTATTTGGCATTAAAAGTTTGAGGCCACAAAAAGTGGGTAGCTCAGTGACTTTAGGCTGTGCCTGAAAAACGTCCCGGATTGTCACATAGGAAGACTGGTTGGTGAATGTGAGTTTGTGTAATGTATTTTTAGGGAGTGGGAAAGCCCTAGAAGATAAAATTGGTATTTACATGTATCCAGGAAATAAATAAAAAAAAAAAATTCCTATATTTGTGCAAGACCCCCAGGCCTGAGCTTATGAATTCAGGTATAAAGACCTTGTCCTCTTGGTTATTATTTTAAATAATTATTTGACATAATATATGTAGTTGCCAACTAGAAAATTAGTTTCTGCTTTTCAGAAAGTTTCCCAGTTTTCTTTGTGTTTTAGTAATCTGTGTTTCCTGCAAAAGATTCTGTGGAGACTTACCTACTTAGTTTCATAAATTTTATTCAGGAGACAGGAACCACCACCCCTAGATTCTGAGAGACAATTCTCACTGAAGTTTTCCCTGTGATCCATTGCTACTGTGATCTGCTTTGTAAGTCAAATAAAAGTTACCAGGATCATTTGCTTTGAGGAACTGTTTTCATGAACAGCTTAACACCACTCACTTGTATGTGTTGTGCTCTCTGGCTTGATCCAGATGTTCTCTGTTGTAGTTGTGTAAATTTTTGCATGTGAATCTCTGTTTGCAAACACTGTATGCATGAAATCTGCTCTATGGGTAAAACACAGTATATTTGAGGGAACAAAAGGCATTGAAGAGCATGTGTCAAGAATGAGATCTTCTGAATTCTGTTCCTCCTTTGTTTAAAGACAAATTGTTAGCCTGCTTAGACCCTTGGTGCTTTTGCATATCTTGCCTCTTTTAAATGAAGGGATGAATAAACTCAGCGAATTTCCATGGTTTTTTGAATTCTGTCTGTATAAATTTATTTTATTGATTTGTACCTTACTTGAATGGTAAATACCTGGAGGGTCTGTCCTGTTATAAATGAAATGGTAGATGCACTCTGTTTTACTGTAGCCAAAGTTTTGCATACAGGCTTTTATATAATATGGAAATTCATAAATTCTTGTCTATAAACTTAAGACTAGTGGGCCGTTTGATTCTGGGGTCTCTACAGCTACTAAAGACAAAAATGACCAAAAAAATAATGAAAATAAACCTGACAGTGAATGGATAAACCTGAACAAAATCTCTTTGATTGGAGCATTTGGGATAACTGCCAGGCTGGACTTCGAGATGTTTATAATAGGATATGTGTTGATTGAGGAGAGGATCATGAAAGGTACAGTTTTAACACCCCCAGCCTATGCCAAAGTATGCAAGAAAGTGGGGAGTGCTGTTTGGACAGGGGACAAATCAATTAAATCTTTTAGGACAGGATGCTTTAAAATGCATGTTTGTAAGGTAAGATACAAATTAAACATTTTAATCACTAGAGATTTTGAAGTTTTATCCACCAAGTGAGTTCTTGGTGGGGAATCAACATTGAAACCCACTCTCCTAGGTCTTCAGTGATTCGTTTCTTTTCAACCATGTAGCTTTTGAATTGGCTAAGCATTTAAAATTCATTCTTCTCCCCTGCTAATTATAGACTGTAAGGAGATGTGGTGATGTAGCTTTTCTTTCAGTTTCGGATCAGAAACAGTTTAAGTTCAATTTATTCAAACATTTAAAGTCCTTTTAATATAATAAATAAATCTTGGGAAATGTCATGGTTGAACCGTAATCTTAACTAGAAATAAAATTTTATCTTTCTGATTCCCAATCTCCTAAACAAAATGAAAGGTTAAAAAGTGTTTGTATTTAAAGAAAGAAACAAGACAATGATAAAAGAAAAACCAAGCGTATTAAGTATTATTCTCTATCCCTTACAGATAAACAATTCCCATGTTTTGGCAGTTTTATCAAGGGTAAAAGCTGGAGTAAAAATCAGCTATTACACATTTTGTTTGTAAGTTTGCTCTGGACTTAGTAAATGAAAGCATGTTGGTTAGTTCATGTTCTGACCAAAGGATATTTTTAATATGTAAATAATGCATGGTTCACTGGATGGAAGAAGTTGGTTCTCTGGAATAGTAGTGATGCTTTCAATTCAGAAGATATAAACTTTTTGATGTAAAAATGTATACTTGGAAAATCATTGCTTGTTTTGCTTTACACAGTCAGTGTTGATGAATTTTTTATAATCTTGCTTTGGATTATCTTTTGGAATCTAAAATGTTTTCAGAGAATTGTCATTTTAACTTTGAATTTTATTCCTAAAAGACCTTTGGACATTTGTTGAGTTTTCTGCTGTGAGTCAATACTGTACTGTTGTGGTTTTCTTATTTAGAACTTGATTTTTTTGAAGTACTGTATTGTGCCACCCAGGTCAGCAAAGCAAGCACTTCAGCAGCTAAGTAGTCGTACTGTGTGCTTATTGACGGAAATATCATGAATGTCAGCAGAGAAGAATTACCTTGGTAAAAAACCCAAAGGTTTTAGCAAGGTGAAACAATAGAGTTTGTGCAGAAACAAACACAAAGAAAATGGTCTATCCTGATAAAAGCAGCAACCAAATCAAGGAGTACAGTAATTGCAAAACCCTTCTTTGTTGGTAAAAATAGAGGTAATCGTTTATGTAGAATGCACTGGACAGGAGCAAAGTTGTAAAGGGATATGCAGGAGGAGATAAAAATATCTGCTTTGAGATTCTGGAAAGAAAAGGCTGATGGATGTGGGGAAATATAGAGTGAATTTAGGATTTCTTTTAAAATCTCTTGATTAAACAAAGATGCATACAATCCAATGGTAAGCTCAATGCTGCTTTATTAGGTAGCTTAAAGTCTAAAGTAGCTCTGTTGAATTCAATGGAAATAAACTTTATCAGATACTGGTACTGTGACAAATTTCAGTATGCAATTAATGTGTATCCATGCCTCTTTCCTTGAAATAGCTCGTAAAGTATTACAATACAGAAGAATTTGAATATTTGTGTACCGAATTCACATATAGGTTTACTGGTCAGTAGTGAGTTCTGTAACCATATCTAGACATAAATTCTCAGACTGAAAGTACTTTTATCCTTGACTGTCACTTGCTTAAAGCTTTTCAAGTGAAATTGGGTTCTTTAACTGTTCCATGAAGAGTTTTATCATCTGAATTTTAAGATAAGTTATTTGAAAATATCATTTTGGGTTTATTTAGTCTGCTTGAAATTTGGCACAATGATAGCACGAGGTAAGCCAGAAATAACACTATTTCTTGTCATACATCTCTCTCTTGCGAAGTCAAACTGGTGTATATTTGTTTTGATACTAACATGCTGCTCTGATGGTCACAAAAGCGCCTGGTAGACAGAAGCAAATTCTGTTTGTTCATATTATTGTTTTTTCTGAGGTGCTAGTAATGATGTGTATGCACACGAAATGACAGTCCTGATCTGGAAAATTTGCTTTTCAATTGCTGTGTTCAAACTGCAAATATTAAGCAGGCATGGAGGGACACTTTCTGTATGTTACTGACGGAGAAAGGAACAGATTTCAGACCTTTAAATCTTGGGTTCCTGCCTTATTCTTTATTGTCTGGGTGGCAGTCACAGTTGGTTTCCTGAGTGATGTAAAAGTTCAACCAGTATATCCTGAGGCAAAATATTAATGAATTCACCTATCCAATTATTGGGCCTTCTATAAACGTGTTATTACTTTTTTATTATATAGGTAATAGTAAAATGCCTTGGGCATCCTTGCATAAAATAGCTAAACCAATATTAAGTTACCAGCAGAACAAAAAACTCTTTTCCTATTTGTGTGTGTGTTGAGGGACTCGCTTTGCTCTGAATTTCTGTAAAAAGATGGCTCTTGTATTATGTTTTTATGAGGGTCATTGATTCTGGACAATTTCAGGCAGATGGTGGAACTTGTTCCCAAATGAAGAGTTTCTAATGGAAAATGCTCTAATGCCATTCCCTTTTAAATTAAGGGCAAGGCAGCTTCAATACTTTTACAAGTAGAGTAATCCAGATGAGACTCTCAAATAGACATTGTTCAAATTATTTGGGATTGATAGATTCAATCTTCATCTTGAAGTTAATGTAGAAATTATATTCTGTATTGTCTCTTATTTTTGAATTGACACAAGAGACATTTCTGTGTGGGCTATGTTGCCATAACCTGATTTTGAGAAAAAGGATGATCACAGAAAGGACAACGTCTGAAATAAATGATTGCAATTGCCTGGCTAGTTGCCCATGTAGAAAGCTTTCTTGGGCTCAGCTGCTGGTTCCAGAGCAGCTGGGGGATCTGGTGCAGCTCCCACAATAGTAATGTGCATAACAAATGGGAGGAATACATGTAGCATAAAAAGGGAAGATATCCTTTTCTGTCTGTAAGCTGACTTCTTTCTTCAAGTGTACTGGCATCATTTGAGTTTTCTCCTGATTCAACATCAGCCAGCTAACTGTCAGCCTTATCCTAATCTCCTTCTGACAGTGGCCCAGATAATCAATAGCACTGGCTGCATGAGAAGAGACCGAGATGGCTGACTGAGACTGATGGCTTCATGTGCACAATAAGTGAGAACAAATAAAAGAAAAAGCACTTTAGAAAAGAGCCCTGTAGAAGTCCATGTGCCTCTCCCCATATCTGAAGTACTAACGTTTTTCTGGATGTTCACAGACCTTCTGTGCATCTCCTTGTTTAAGGAATACATTGAATTGTGTTTTACGTTGTATACGTTATCTACTTCTAGTGATGTTTTAACATAAAACCCTGGTAGAATTTATCACTCTGCTTTCAGAAGGTTACTTAATGGAAGTAAGCTATTATGGATAATTATAAGAAAAATACCTCAGCTTAAAATGTTTGGCAGGGAATAAAAGATACACCAAATATCGCTGAATGATGAATTTCAGAGGTAGGAATGTGGGAACACGGTAGGAGAAGGCCTGTGGGAGCAAAAGATCATAAATAGGTTTCCAGGAAAAAATGTTTATGGAACGTGTTTTTGCTGATTGGTGTGTAGATTGTATTTTGCAGTAGGTGTTGCTTAAGTAGCAAGGGTGGTTCATGTCCTTTCTAAGCTGCATCTGTGGGGCTTTTGGGTTGGTCTGACCACGGAATTGTAAGTGTTAAAGTTGACAGCTATAAACCAAGAAATGATAGTGTCTGCGTGCTGTTTGCTTCAACTGTTATTTGAAAGTTATATTTATTCTTCTGTGAAATTTCTTAACTAGAGCTATCTGTATACATATTATGATTCAGAAAAACACCGTATCTGTACTGCATTCATTGGATTTCAGCATGGCGGAGCTCTACTTTAAAGAAATCTAAACTCTTATTCAAGTGGATAATCTTTTTTGCTTTGTGTAAATGAAAATGACTTTTCTAGAAAAATCTGGGAAGACAAATTCTAATTTCAGTGACTGTAGTAGTAACAGTTGTGTGCTTCATTTCATCAATACGGCTGATGTCAGAGTAACCAGTACAAAGGGAAAGACTAAATAATAACGGTTCTTTTCTGTCCAGTGCTTCCTCTTCCTTCCAGTGGTCATATGTGGAATTATACAAGTCTGTCTTATATCTATGTAGCACTGATAGCACCATATATTATAGCCTATGGATGGTAATATTGAGAAGCCCATGTTAAGGACTTGAATGAATATTTCAGTACTCCACATACAGGTATTCTTATCTTGGTGTCATCCAAGCAGATTAAGCTGAGAAGAGCATTAGCATTTCTACGCTAAATTAAGCATCCCTTCACAAATTTATTCAGGAGTAGATGTGTTTCAGTTCATACATATCTTTATTTCTGATCAATATTTAAATATAGCAGTCCTTAAATACTGTATGTGATGGTGAGAGGAAACACTAAAGACACCAAATGTTTTACCTGTGGAGGAAAAGGCTGTGCCTAACCTGAAGGAACTGTGGAGTTGGGCACAAGTGCAGGAATGATGATGGACACATAGGCAAGCAATTGCAGGGGAGCTATTTTTGTTTTCTTGCTCTCTGGCATCAACCAGGATTCCTGGAGTTTCATTGCCCCCAGCTGGTCAATCCTTTTCTTTGGGTACCCACCTGCATTTCCTGTCAGAGTGAAGGATCAGTCCTGGGGACTGTTTCCCCCTTCATGACAGCTGTGTCTCCTGCAGGGCCTGTGGGACTACTGGGCCCTTGGGACTGCTGGGCAACGGTTTAATTCCATGTGTCAAATGTTGTCTGGCTTAATTAACCTAATTCTATCTTTGATTGAATAACCCTCTTTTCTCTTTTGGCTGTCTCATTAAAAGGTTGAATAAAATCTCTGTCTTAATTTGTTGCACATTAGATTTCCCTGTCCTGAGACGTACCTTTTAGATAGAACTTGCATCTGCCTGTGTTCTCTCCTACCTATTTTTGTGTTTTCTGTCATTTTTTGCTCTCATTTTATATGCATATATTTCCTTTTACTAGATCATAGGATACAATGTTAGACTTGTATTATTAGTTTTATTATTGTTGTTATTACTATTATTATTCCATTCCGTTTGTTTCTTAATTGGGCACTTTTTCCCTGTGTCGCCTGCCATTGCATTAAGGATGTTTATTCTATTTCATGAGAATTAGAGCTCTCAATGTCTAATTTTCAGTGCAGTTTGTTAGTCTGTTAAACACTTTATTTTTAAAAAAACTCTTCCTTTGGCTCTGCTGAGCAAGCTCTGCCTTTTACAGTTCTCGGAAGTGCTGTCTTCCTTCTTTTGTAAGCTATTTTCTTCTTTAATGTGGTCTTTTTCTTCCAACAGTTTCATAGAATCATAGAATGGTATGAGTTGGAAGGAACCCCGAGGATCACAGAGCTCCAATCCCCCTGCCGCAGGCAGGGCCACCAACCTCCAGGCCTGGATCTAGACAAGGTTGCCCAGGGACCCATCCAACCTGGCCTGGAACACCCCCAGGGATGGGGCATCCACCACCTCTCTGGGCAGCCTGTTCCTGAACCTCACCACTCTCTTTGTAAAAAACTTCCCCCTAATATCTAGTTTAAACCTTCCTTCCTTTAGCTTTAATTCATTCCCCCTTGTGTTGCCATTGTCTCGCCTTTTAAAAAGTTGATTCCCCTCTTGTTTTTATGCTCCCTTCAGGGACTGGAAGGCTGCAATGAGGTCCCCCCGCAGTCTTCTCTTCTCCAGGCTGAACAAGCCCAACTCCCTCAGCCTCTCTTCATAGGGGAGGTGCTCCAGCCCTCTAATCGTCTTTGTGGCCTCCTCTGAACCCTCTCCAACAGTCCCACATCTTTCTTGTATTGTGGACCGCAGATCTGGACACAGTACTCCAGATGGGGAGTCATGAGGGCAGAGTTTCTCTTCTATTTGACAGAGGGAATTTACTTTATTCTTTTGTCTTCT
Source organism: Gallinula chloropus (assembly GCF_964237585.1). Classification (NCBI taxonomy): domain Eukaryota; kingdom Metazoa; phylum Chordata; class Aves; order Gruiformes; family Rallidae; genus Gallinula; species Gallinula chloropus. The sequence continues at coordinate 10,583,581 of NC_140097.1, forward strand.
CTACTGCAATAGTATTTTTTTTTCTGTTGAATTTCTTTAATTTTTAATATTTTTTATACCTTAAATGCCTTTTTTATATGATTGTGTAATACTAAGTCTTTATCTGTAACTCAAGATAGTTGATTCTAAGGACAAATTTGCCAACTAATTTTGGAGCTGTCTCTCCAAAAAGGTACCTGCAATCTCACTGGAGACAACAGAATTATCGTTGTTTTGTTCTGTCTCGTTTAATGATCAGCTGAAATTCACTTAATTAAGGAAATTGTGCAAGATGTGATATGCCTGGTTGTCATTTCCCATATTGAAAGCTTATTGGAAATTCAGTAGTATTTCCTTCCCATCATTAGCTGAATGAAGAAGTGATATTAGCATATGTGGCAGTTTGCTGTTTCCTGACATTGTAGCATTTTACTTCCCTTTTGCACTGCTGAAGAGGATGCCGTATCCTGCAATGTATTCCCTCATAGGGAAGCCATCTTCTGAGACTGCCATGTCTCCTCTTCATCAGAGCTCTCTTTGAAATGCAGACCTGAATTCAGGCTGTCTTTTGGTCTAGCTGGATTATGAAATCACCCCTCATAGACAGATTTATTACTACTCGTGTGTAGTGGGTATTGTTATGTGCTGAAGGGACAGTCAATATCTGAAAATATTGTCTCTCTAAGGGACATTATCATTCTCCTTGGGAGTAAAATGTCTTTTCTGTTTGGGCCCCAAAGGCAGCATCATGCAACTGTATTAAAAATTACTGAAGCTTTAGGAGTTTTTTAGATACTTAAAGCAGCTCTACATGTTAAGAATGTCCTAGAGTTCTGAATTACTGATCTGACTTTAGATCTTATGAATGGCATAGTGATGGAAGCTATGAAAAGTTGCTCTTTGACTAAATTAAATTATTTTCTGAAAAAAGACTGCCATGAGATAAAATGCATACAGTGATGTAGCGTGTCAGGAATTTTTTTTAAGAAATCAGTTGTTCAGTGTCAAAACTCCATCAGCAAAATGAGTTATTTTTTATCTCTTAACTTTGGAGTTCCCCATTTTTCACCACTAACTTAACTTTCCTGTATTTCTTAATGTCAAATGTCAGCGTGCTGATGCTCAATGTCCTCATCTTGTTTCTCAGTTCTCATTCTTCCAATGTTTCTCTAAAAGGAGGAGGAAGCCCTTTGTTTAGGCTACATGTTCGAAGAGCGAAGAGTGTTTATAGAGTATTCATCTGTTTTTCTTGTCCATGATACATATGGTGACATCACTGCATACTTTTATATGGCTTGGACAATGCAAAACCAGCAGTGAAAATGGGGAGAGCCAGCAGAGCATGTTTTTATAATTACAGAACTTAGAGTGTAGCTTTTGTCATGTTTTAAAAAAAAAAAACCAACCCAAAGCACACACACAAAAAACCCCAAATCCTCAACAAAACCCCAAGCAAGAAATAAAACCCCCACCTCACTGTATTTCTGAACTCAAAGGATGAACCTCCCTAATTTTTTTCATATTTAGTGTCCAAAGAAGTTCTGCTCCTTGTTCTTAATTTTAAAATCATTAAATGACTTGTTCAGGATGCAGTCAGAAAAGAATGAACAATTATGGTGAAGCAAACCTATCTGTTTAGTTTAATGTGTAGTTTACTAGGTTGACCATTATGCTACAATTTATGCAAGCTTATGTGAAATGTGTCTTACTATGGAATATGGATGGCCTTTTAATTTGCAGTGTATGTAAAATTAGCTAGGATAGCTAACAAGAATTCTAAAAAGAAGTTTCCTGTTGGCATACAGGAATGACAAACCTTTCTAAGAGTCTCAGACCCAACAGTGAACGTGAAGCCTAGCTAAAGCTTGTTTCCATTTTTCTTTTTCACAGGTAGAGCTGAAAAACCACCTTCCTTATCTTGCATTCATGTCAAGTATGTATTGCCATTTCTTACAGCCACAGACAGGAAATGTTTGATATTTGCTTTCATTGCAGTAGTTTGCCTTTGACCCACAATCAATTTGTGGTTCTTTCTAAAATTTAGATCTTTTTCTGCTATACGTTCTGCTAACATTTCCTTATCTTTTGTCAATTCATTAGAAATTTAACTCCTAATTATGTACTTATCTGAACTGAATTTAATGCTCTTCATTTCAAACTGTTTCTCTCACTCAAAAATGCTATTTTGAGTTCTGTATTCCTGTGTTTGAGATTACTTCCAGCTTCATGTCATTTGACAATTTTTTGTGTTCTCTTTAGTCAGTAATCTAAATCCTGAATCAAATTATTAAATTGCACTTGATGTGAGCCAGATCATTCCCTCCTCTTCCAAATTCTCTTCCTAAAAGAGGAAGCACCTAGGAAAGCTATCTGTAAACTGTATTCATCTTACATTTGTTTCATTAGGCTAGTAGCTCTTAGAGGTAGCCATCACAGAGCAGATAACATATTATGGCTTATTTTTCTGTCAGTCCCAACTGGAAGCTCTCATGGATGATATGGTGCTGGTGAATCCTAGATTGGTGTGGATGACCATACTTCTGAAAATACTGACAGAATTTAACCAAGATATCTTTCTCCTCCTCTTTTCTCCTACGCAGTACAAAAGATACTTGTCATAAAAGGAAATCAGTTTGCGGTGACAGAATGGCTCTTTGATGTTGGCTATTTATTTTCATGTTGTTATGTTGTAAAGGCTTCTTATTGGGCATTGGAACAGGGCACCCTGGAAGGTGATTGAGGCACTGACCCTGGCTGTATTTAAATGAAGGGTAGAGGAGATGCTTAGGGATATGTTTTAGTAGAGGACAGGTATGGTTGGACTTGATGATCTCAAAGGTCTTTTCCAACCTAGAGATTCTGTCATTCTGTGATTCTGCTAAGGTCTTTCTGGGTAGTAAAAATCTAGGAAGTAATTCTTTATTTTTTTCCTCTTAATTGGTTTTGAAAATAAAATTTAAAAATGTTTTTTCCTTTCTTGTCCTTGGCACTTTCTTTGCTGCCCACAGATCTTCAAAAAATATTCACTAATAGTTTAAAGATTTGTTGATTAGTTCCTTGAATACCCATTAGGAAATTTTCAGTCTTGATTTAAATTGATTTAAATCAATTTATTTTAAATGCACCGTATTTATCTACCATTCTTTTACAAATATTACCTCAGTTCCTAATTCCATAGTTAAAAATATCTTGCGTCACAATGACTGTTCAAGTTAAACTCTTCAGTGAAGGCTAAAATAAATAAACCATTGACTTTTGAACCTTCTTTACATTATCTGCTGGGTTTTGTACACTTCTTGTGAGATCTAATTTGCATGCACATTTTATTATGGCTTGGACATCCTATGTGCTTACTGAATAAAGTAAATGTTTTTGACTGTGAGAATTCGAATCTGGATTTTGGTGCTAGATCTACAGTGTCCTTAGAATGAGTATTCTCTATAAGGAAAGAAAAACATTGGTTTTGCACCTATTATTTCAGTGGCTACACAGCAGTAATTTTAAGTCAGTTGGATTACAATTATGTTTTACAAAAACGTTTTAAAAAGTGGTCTATGAATCACAGCACTATGAATTTGTGTAGAAGACAGTTAACACTTACAGAACAGTGTTCCTATGCTATTTAGCATTTACAGTTAATACCTGGTATCTTCAATTTCACATGGAAAGGAATTGGCAGCCTGTGTAGGTTAAGGCACAATAAAATGTAATAGACTAGACTCCTTTTGGTCAGACTCTAGAAGTCTGTGTGAATCTTCTCTGAGTATCACTTTCAGAAGTTGTGTACTTATCATAGTGCTGCACACATGTTTGGAGAGCAAAGAACCTTTTTGTCATTTTTTCCCCAGTAGAGCTGTTCTGAAATTTCAGCTACCCTTTCTGATATGTGAATGAGATTCCTCTGAATTTACCAGTTGTGCCAAAGAAAAATCAGAAAGTTTCCAAGATGAGACAAATTAGGAGAAATAAATCATAAGGTGAAAAGGCCATGCTTTTACGTCTAGCCTATAAATGATGATGCAAATTTTTGTGACCTGGTCTAATGAAAGGGTTAAACAAAGTGTTATACACTGTTTGCTGTCTTTAGGCATTTGTTCTGTATCCATGGACTTATTTTAATGTAAATAGGCACCTCAACAGCTGTGTCCCCTTAAGCACATTTTATTTAGCAGCTGGGTTATACACGTCACTTGGCAGCCATGGATTTTCAATTTTTCCCTGTGCCAAGGGGGCAGCTGGAATAATTTGAGTGCTCATTAATTTGGGAGAAATATGAGCTGTGTAAGTCAGACAACATGAGTCTTCTGTATGGTGTTGTACAAGGATAAGCGGATCAGGGTAGAAGCAATTTGCCCTGTCCCAAGGGGGCCTTCGTTTTTTAATAAGCTGGTTATGAAAATTCTATTTCTTTGCAGTTTAAAGACTCTAATTAGAGCCTGTAATTTTGCTCATATAACCGGAGTGGATGAAGGTTAACATTAGGCCTCCAGAGTCTTTTCACATTCATTTACAGACTTAAATCAGGTAATAGTTTGTAGCTAATTAGAACAGTGTATTAAATATTTAGTTTGACTTGACCTAACTGTGGGAACACATGGATGCTGTAGGGCTACAAAAATGATAAAGTAGAGCTAAACTTAATTTTTAATCAAAGATAAACTTAAAGGCTGTATAGCAGTTTTAATACTGAGTGGTATACTGTGACAGTCTGAGCAGCAATTGCCTTCAGTTGGCTGAAACGTCAAGATAAAGGAATATGATGTCTATTTAATGTCCTTGCTATAACACTTTGATGGTTCAAACAATTCATGTTGTATATACACAGTGTCTGAAGGATTAAATATTTTTCAGCATAGCAGACCATTTTTAATGAAAAAATCTCATTTACTTTTCTATCCACTAACTCTGCATTTTCAGCAAGATTTTCTTAAATTGCAATGCCTCTACTCACAGGAAGTCCAAAAAGAAACACCTACCAGAATTTGCCAAACAGTGGGTCGACCATTCCATCAGAGCAGTATCTGCATATGCAGCTATTGCTTTGGCTGATTTTTGGTTTCAATGGATGGGTAAAGTAATCTTAAAATTCTACACAGAACCTTTTTTCCTATTCTTGTAAATAAAGCCTTCTAGCATGCTTTTAATTTGCAAAATTCTTTGCATTTTGAGAGTATTGATCACTACATTAAAAAACTCTTCCTGTTATTGGTTGCATTTCTAGAAGATGAACCTTTTGCCAAAGAAGTTAGTGCACAAACTAACATAAAATGCAGTTGCACGGAACCAAACAGAGACTTACAAAGTTGAGCTCTGCATCACATTGACTTGTACCTAAAATGGTTGGTTCAAAGCACAAGCAGGCATTTAAATATCCCTGTAGTCAAGGGAAAGCTGGCCCAAGTTACCTGCAGACAGGTAGATGATATCCTGAGTCATGAAATACAGAAGCTCACTTCAACACAATTCTGTAAAGCTTACATGAAACAGGTCATACTTTATTCAACTTCACATTTTCAGTAATGCCTCTCAGAGCAGGACTGGCTGTGGCTCACATTTTTCTGGCTTTTTTTCCCTTTTTTTTTTTTGTTGGTTGGGGTTTTTTAAATTGTGTGAAATTTAGATTTACTAATGAAAATCGTTTAATAGAACATAGAATTGAACTAATACTACTATGCTATATAAAATGACGTTGCATGAATATAGGTGGGTGGACCTACCAGGGAGCACAGAGGACCTTGCATCTGATACCTTTTTCAATTATCCTCCTACTGTTTGATGTCTACCAATTAATTTTGCCCTTGGTAACAGCATTTAAAAATCTAACAGAATGTAATCGTTGTCTGAGCATTACATTTAAAAGCTTTTTACAAATTTGTAGGACTCATTTCCAGTAAGAACTATGCACGCTAATTTGAGTACCTCATTACTATTGCCTTCCTTTGTGTTAATGCCATTGTAGTTTTGACTAGAAGCTCAATTGCTCATCTTCTTCCTAACCTTTCCCAGTAAGCTGATTTCTTATCCCATAAACTGAGTACAGGCCCCCTTTGTCTTGTCTGAAAGCTCACCTATATCCTCAGCAACTGGTCCTGATAGCAGTGAAGTTCCTTGTTCATTTCTGAGCAAGGCTGTGGGTATAAAACTGTGTAATAACAGTGGTAAAATACTTCAAAATGAAAAGCGAAGAATGCTGATAAAAGGAAGAGGCTAACTAATAATTGAGACAAAATAAAGAAGAGATATGCTATTTGACAGGGAAAAAAAAAGACGAAACAGCATTGTAACCTCCAAATAGTCAAACATTTCTGGCTATAAACTTGTTCCGACCTTAGATTCTTGGCTTGTGATCTGTACTTTTAATCTCAAGTTTCCTCTCTAGCATTTTTTGGATGCTAGAAACTCCATTACAGATTGGTAGAAAATCAGTGATAAAACTTCTAAGTATCACTTTATTTTGTTACACTGCTTTTCCAGTTGCCAATTTTTATAAAATAGTTTATGACTGCAATAATCCCCTCAAAATCAGCTGTTATGGGAGATAATAGCTGGTTGTCAGAGCATTAACCACCCTTAACTTCACTTTGGGCCATTACGTAACAAAAGAATGAACTGGTGGTAAGGTTGCCAGGTGTATTAAATTATACGATGAATTGTAGAGGTTCTGTAGTGGGGATTAGTGTCCAAAAGAGACTAGTGGAGATTGCCAAACCCATTATCTGATAGGACTGCAGGCTGGACAAAATCCCAGGGGTGAAAGGCCAGTGCTTTATCCATTATGTCATCCTCTAATCTGTGTCTGCACCACGCACAGTCAAGTGTTCTGCAAGTAACTTACCATTGTTCTATGTTACATCCTGGAACTATGTAATAACAGAAGTGGAGATGTTGGCAGTATTTGGTTACTTGGAATTTAGTCTGATCTTGATCTTTTCTCATGGATTCATGCAAAAATATTAGTTGATACACAAGAAAGCTAAGTAGTGTAGTAGCAGAAATTGTATGAGCCTGATTTTTCCACAGAAGCTTAATTTGGATCCAAGAAAATTGGTTATGTCATGGTTTCTGCTCTAATTCCTTCCCCTCCTTTCCATTCAGACAAATTAATTTGTTTAGGCTGCTATTTTGCATTTGAGGAAGAAAATGTCTGTTCTACATTTCAGCAAACCCACCAGCGTTTTGAAGAATGGCAATAGGTATAGTCAAACTATCTTTAAGTGTTTCATGTAGACTTGGCTGCTAATGGTTTGTATTGACTGATCTAGAATCTTGTGTGTCAGGACTGGAAGCAAACGTGTTGTTAGCTTTTCAGATGAGAGCACAGAACTTATTCCTACCTCCAATAAATTTTACTGTGAAATAACAACATTGTTATGATAGAAACCTGATGTCAGGTAAATTTGGAAAGGTATACAAATATGAATTAACTTTTTCCTCTTGCTTGTTAATATGCCATATAGTTGAACTCAGGGTACTGTAGCTGGTTTCAGCATTAGAAGGGTATAAAATGTAGAATAAATACAATTTTTCTAAAACTCAAGAAAATATTTCTAAAATAGTTCTTCAGTAAAAGAGGGTAGCATACACACACTAGGATTTTATTGGCATGCTATAGATGTTTCTGAAATATTTATAACACAACCCATTGGTCTAAAAGTAAAGATGAGAGAAATATTATATCTTGTGCTGGATGTAAAACTTACAGTGAAGGTAACAAGTTGTTTTTTGGTAATTTCCTCCCCTCCCAATAATCATAGCTTTTTAAAAAGGATGGATGCCATTTTCTAGATGTGATCTCAGCCTGCAAGTTTAATATTCTCAAAATCTGTGAAAATTTTCTTTACTGAATTAACTGTTAAAATGCTATGAAGACTCCAGTACATTCAAGATATATATAGTATTGTATTACACTTTGTAAATCATTATTTAACGTCATTAATACATGCTGCACATTAAGCAGGAAAGATAAACTAAAAAGTATTAGGTGCTTCTTAGATCTATTTTGGTTTATTTTGGGGATTGTTTTTGTTAAATGCTAAATCCTAAATGGTTATTTAACACAATCTATTTGGTTTGCCAAATCTCTGCATGTAATTCTTTAGGGCTGTGCCATTTGAAGCTCATCTGCCTGTGAGGGAACTGATCTTGCTAAATTATCTTTGACCAATAATTCAGGCTGTATAAAGTAGGTAGAACATAGGTCATGTAAAAGGCCTGAGATGTCTTGTTCCTTTCAGAATCAACCACTGAATTCCTTTTAGGAAACAGTAAGCCTTGTGCTAATATGATATTGGACAATTTCTCATTACCTGCTGTATCGTGGCACAGTGTAAAATAGCATAATCTCATCTTCCTCTGCTAACAATATTTCTAATGTATTGGGTTAATTTTTCTTCATATCTCTTGAGCGGGGTGGATCTAGAAATGCCCCTTGCAAATGAGTGTGACATAATAGTGCTGTCCCCTGACCACAAGGGATTAACTCCAGCATCAATTTCCTTTTCTCCTGCACGTGTTTTCTGAGGCAGGTCTATACAAAGATCTGTTAGGGATGCGGATGTTTGGGAAAGCAAGGCTCAGCTGCTTGATGATCCCCAAGCAGACTGTTTTGCTTTGTTACTGTTTTTGCTTACAACATCTTGTTTTCCTGTTAAATAGACCTATTAATTATTTGGGGTTTATTTCCATTAACTGTCCCATCAGTATTTAGGTACAATGCACAGTGTTTCAGTTACCACTATAATAGAAAACACTATCATAAAATTGGTTACAGTGTGTTACTGTACGAAGGGGGAAACATAAGGAAATGTATAAAGGCAAACTTTTCCAAAAGAGGAATTTTAAATACTACAGGACAAAAATGAACAATGAAGAATCTTTTACTGAATAGCTTAATGTTTAAGGATTCAATTTCATGAGGCAATGTTTTCAATTTCATGGCTTCCTTGCACAGAGTGCAGCATAAGTTTAGTCTTTCAGCACCTCATAGAGTGAGGGTCTCTAATAGGGTATAAGTTGTTGTTGTAGTGCTATCTTGCTTTGTGTCACAGGGTTCTACAGCCCTCATCAGTGGAATTTTGTGTGCTCATTTCAAGCTCTGCCTTCATGGAAATTCCTGCTAACTTATCTATACAAATACATCCTTAACTAATTTTTCCCACCACTTCATATTAATAAAGAACTAAAATTAAAAAAAAAAAAAAAAACACCAACTTACAAAGACATTCAGAGATAAGGTGAAGTTTCTATAGTGACCTTGTGTTTCTACTGTTCTTTTCCCGTGCTTGTTCATTGCCCTGTATGTTATGTTCTTTGCAACAACCAGTTACGCTGGTGTACACTTGGAATTTCTGTATTATTTTTGCATTGCTTTGTGTCTGTAGATTAAAGTTAGAAGCTACAGCACATCTCAAAAATCAATACATTTTGCGAATGCCTCATTTTCCCCTTTTCAGTTTTGGAAAGGTTCTTTTTCAAAGACATGTGGTCTGCCTAGATTTTTTTAATGTGAATCTTAGTGATCTTGATGTATGGACCCGATACGACTCTAAAAATCCTTTATGACTGCATTCAGACTGTCCTCACAGGAAAGTGTGGTGGGGTAATACCATCTCCTTAACACAGGGACCAACTACAGCATCAATTTTCGCCTTTTCCTGTCGGTGTCCTCTGAGGGAGAGCTGTACAAAAGGATGCTGGTTAGAGAGGAATTAGAGGATGAGATAATGTAAGGAGAAGAGTGACATTGAAGACCAATCTTCAGATGCAAAAGGCACAGTGTAATGTTGGGAGGGAAGAGTAAATAAAACCTCAAGCTTTTTCTAAATTTTAAGTTGGTTACTTTTAGAGTTTGAACATACAAGGAACACAAGAAAATTATAAACCAGCAGGACCCCAAGGAAGTGAAGTCAGTTACTGAGGCTTAAAGGATGAAGAAGTTATAAATTTATCCAGGGTAACTAATTTGAAGAATATTTCCCCTCTAATCAAGAGGAAAAAGAAATGGAGCATGAAAAATTCATAATCAACAGAAAGAGAAGCTGGTTTGAAGAGACAAGTAATTCACAACATAAAACACAAATAGCAAAATAATAGAATCTGAAGTTAACCCTGGAAAATTAGAATGTGATGTAATTATCAGTTCTGCCACCAAATATTACAACTTGTAAAGTTAACTTTTGCTCTCCCACCCATTTTACTTTTTTACCTCTTGGTAGACTTTCAGTGAACAGGGAAGCTCTTTAACCTATTTTTCTATATGGAAAAATGGAACTGCCTAGAAGGGATACACATGAGCATTTAAAAATGAAAATTTCTCTTTTCACCTTCAGCTCTGTAAAGTTTCCCTGTATTCTTCCCATGTTGTCTCTTACTCATATTCAGAGTCTGAACCAGAACTTTGCTTTTTGTCAGCAACAGAATTTGAGAATGTAGCTCTGGGGTTGTATTTAGAGGAGTGGCATCCGTTTTTCATGAAAATTATTAATCATTCCCCTCTGCTTTTAATAAATGGTAGACAAAAGCTTCAGTGTATTTTTCAACATATGCTAATGTGTGTAGTTTAGATACCTTTCAGATAAGGTATCAATATTAATATATTAATAGAGCATATACAGTTCTGGGCTCATCTTCTCCTCCTGTCATTTTCTTAGCTGTTGAACAAATGAAAATCAAAGTGCGTTGGTCATTGAGACTCTTGTATAGATGAGAATATTAAACTATTTGGGGGGTGTCTTTAGATAGGATAATACTCAATTGGGGAATCAAGCATCCTGAAAAAGATGTTTACATGCTGTGTAGATAAGGGTCCTTGAAGTGATGTCTTCACCTGAATTGGCTGAGATGCTCTGAATTGCTGTTCTGCTGAATCTTTATTTCCAGGTGGCCCATGGTTGTATATCACCACTCCAGCATAGGAGTGATTAATTGCTATTTATTATCTTAAATTGCATACAAATAATTTCCTAAATATCTTAAGTATGTTCAAAAGTGACTTTCTTAGGCTTTCTGCTATGATACCACACAAGTATCTTTTATCTATACGGCTTGGTCAGTTCTGCAGCAGGATTGGCCTGAAGTCTCTGGGATGGCATTACTCCAACCAAGTAGCTAATTAACACTTTGAAACATACAAATAATGCCTATCAGGTGGTCTATCCATAGCAAGAGTTGCCTGGGAAAATTTCCAGGACTGTCCCAAAGTTCTCACCTTGTGACATCCTGTAAAAACTAAGCTAATTCGTTGTGGTGAGGCTACTTAGGAGTTCAGGCAACATCTTAGTCTCATGTTCCATTGTTCTCAGTCAATCCATTCACTCATCTATGCAGAGGCTAACTGGGGCATTCCTGGACCACCATAACTTATAACTATGGGAACTTGAATTTCATCCCTATACCCCACTTATAACTGAAATTCCATAGCTCTTGCTACAGGACTATTTTTATTTCTTGCTGAGCCAGAAAGGAAAGACTATTTTGCTGAAGGTGTCCATGAAATAGTTTGCAGCTGCAAACAGAGGTTTGCACTGTCAGCTGCAAGCAGAAGTCACATTTCACTTCCCAGACTGTATTTTAGGTTTCTGGAAATAGTATTTTACCAGCTGTTTGGCATGAAGATATGACTTCACAGTTCCAGTGTCTAGAATCTTGCAAATTGACTCATCTTGCTTAACGTAGATAGAAGGTAGTCCCTATTTTCTTTGCTATGCTGCTTGTTAAACGGTGTTTCAGAGGCCAGGACAGTTCAGGGACTGTAGATGAGTCCATGCATAATGGATGAAACTGTTAAGTGGGTATTTTGGATGAAGTGGTTAGCACTGAAATAGCTGTCATTTAAATCATCATTCTTAGGTTTCCTCCCTAATGGTTGAGTGTGTGCATCTCTGAGATTTTATAGAAGCAGTCTGTCCAGAGTTTAAAGGTTCAAACTTCATAATATTCTCTAGCTGTAAAAGCAAGAAACTTGTTAACAGTACTCTCTTCTTTTTCAAAATTTGAAGGGATGCAATGAAGAACAGAGAGCAAACCACCTATGTAACCCAAATCATGAACTGTGCCTAGGTGAGGGGACAATTCTAAATCAAAGAGACTAGAAAACCAGAGAGAAAGCACGTTAAAAAATGATAACGTATGCAGTTAAATATCTACTGTTGATTTAAGTATTTTACTCAGTGTAAAATTTCTGTTCAGTTTTGTCTACTCAGCTTGGTGGTTCAGTGCCTTAATATTATTTGGTTCTGCGGTGTGCATGGGAGTAGTTACCAATACAACTTGTGACAACTGTTGACACGTTGTTCTGCTTCTCAGAAACTTACTGTGGACTAGTGGTTTGGACCACAATCCACAATATTGCACATAGAAGCTGACCATCATAAAATGCATTGTTGAAATTAGTCTGTTACTGTATATGATTCTGTAGTTCAGAATAGTTTGAGCTGAAGCAGCAATCTATTAGTAAGAATAGTAACCAAATGGAGTGCTCTTTCCCAGAGGTGATCCTTCTAGGTCAGGAATGAGACCTAATAACAGAGTAATATATGGGAGGTTTCTACAGCTGCTGTTTTAAAGATAATTAAAATACATCAATCTCAAATGGTATTCTTTGCCATTCAACACCCGCTTTAGAAAAATGTCAAAAATATGAAGTGAGAAAGTCACAAACTCTATTAAAGATTCTAATTCCACTGTCCTTTCACTTTTTGTAATGTACTTTGGAACTCTCTCTCCATTTTCTGTGAACATTGCCTTAAAAAAATAGTCTGTAGCACATCTGTAGCAGCTACATACTGTGCAGGAATAGCAAATATAGTTCCAAACATTAATGTTTTTGCACTTGGAGTAAGCTTTGCTTTTGCATTCAGTGAATCTGATATCAAGATTTTTCAGTTTTGTAGATAGGATGTAATAATGCCAAACTAGTTCTGCTAGACAATGTGTCCTTTCTCCACAACTAACAGTTCATGTTAAGCCTTAATACAGTTGATATCATATTATTTCAGGTATCTCTCTCTAATATCTTATAAAGCTTTCAAAATTATCCAGAACTGAAGGGTTGTCTTTCTGTCGTGTTTTTTGCCAGAGAGGTTCTTATACCCTCTGAAGCAGATTCCTTCTCAGATGAAAATGGTCTCTTGATTCAGTCACAGCCTTTGGATATTGAAAGGTGTTTTTCTCATTTGGCTTATACTCAGTTAACCAGAGCATATGTAGACTATGTAAATGTTGTTACTGGATCTTCTGGGACTGGCCCATAGCAACTTTGAATTTATTCAGTCTGCCTTGACTAAAATTTTCTCTTCATATGGATTAGAAAGAATTTTTAGTGTCCTAATGTTGTGCTGTACCATAAGATACTGATATAGGTGTATCAGTGTGTATGTTAGTACATAGTGCATATGCTTATTAAATCTCATAGTTTCTGTTGTGTTATTTTCTTTAAGGTCCCATGCAAACCGTAGAATGAGAGACATTATAAGCCACAGATATTTCAATCATATGCTTCAGTACTATATATATTTATCAGTGGACTATACAATATTAGTGCTGTATCTGTATTGTTTGAATAAAATAGACATTTTGTACAGTCATTTTGCAGATCAGAACTGCTCTGACACACTTTGTCTGTTTTGTGCCATGCCATAAAGTAGAAAATTTGATTGTCACTATTAACAGTTTTTACGTAACAACATTTATCTTCTGTGGTATTTGAGTACGGATGGATTTTAAATCTGGTACCTCATGCCTTATCAGTTTACAATGACAATTTCACTGGTGACTATGAAACAGAGTGTCCTGTTTTGCAGCATAGAGAGCCCATCACTACATAGGTCTTGTCCACATACAGAAGTTGAAGAAATTTGAACTTATCCTGCTAAATTATTACAGAATGCTGACATAGATACATTTTTGTGTAGATGAAGAAAAAAATGACCACATAACTGTTTATTGGTATCATACCATGGATGGTGCTAGCACATCTAGAATTACTACATAAAATACCTATCCATAAGACTAAAACTACTATAAAAGGTATGTAGATCCAAGTCTGTTTTGAAAAATGGGATTTAGAATGTAGATTTATTAAGGCAAGTTTCAATTTTAATAATTTACTACCTAATTCATTACTGTGATCTCTGAAAGCAGGAAATAATTGGCAAGCATTTGTTTCATAAAATCACTTCCACTTCACACGAGTGTTTCCCTCTGCAAACTCACAATGAAATAAGTTTGCACTGTTGGGTTCAATGAATAGATCGAATGAAACTTCTAGAAATAGAGCTGTAATCAGAGTGGCTTCGATGATTTTGAGGATTTTTCTCGTGATTCTGAACAGAGTATTAAACAATATTCATGATACCTATTAATGTATCTTTTCAGTCAATGTAAAAGGGAAAAATTATTGTTTCAGTGGAATTATTTTTAACTAAAATACCTTCCTGTGACCTTACGTGTTTATTTTCTTATGAAGCTACTTTGATTAAGAAGACATTCTATTAAGTAATGAGCAGTGTAGAAGTGGTATTTTAAAATTATAGCTTGCCTCATATTTCATTTCATAAAAGATTTTGTATTTCATGTTTGCATTGGGCAGACATCATTTATATAATGTGCACAGTGACAAGTGCATAGGAAACAATGCACAACTCATTGGGAAAGGGAAGGAAAGCAGCCCTTAAACTCTGATCTCTCATCTTCACTGTTAGCTCTCTGCTTTCTAGGTTTTATTTTTACTTTTTTTCAAGTAATGCCAAACAATTAGCAGAATTTTTTATGGTGCTTAAATTATTTTCTAGCAAAAAAAAAAAAATCATTAAAATCATTGTGACAATATGATAGGGGCAGCCCATTCCTCATGAGGATCTATGATAGTGATTTGTTAAAAATTTATTTTTTGTAGTTTTAATGCAGTTTTCTGCCTACACCTATTACCATGCTTACTGTTCAGGCTTTTAGATAAGGCTGGTCTCCTTTTATTAGGAACACAGTGTAGTTTGATTCTTTATAGATTAAAGCAGATCATTAAATATAAATCTCTCAGATGTATACTGTGTCATTATAGGCTATATTCGAGCATCATTTTTAGGAAGATAAACTGTGACAGTGATTTATGTAGTATTTTGAGGGTATAAATCTTACTGTGCCCTTCCTTGTGTGCTTAGAGAATAAAGATTTCCTTTGTTAATGCTTTTCATAGCCATCACCAAAGCAGAAAAGTACCATTCTTTAATACTGTGTTCTTTAAAGTCTTAGAGTAGGATCACGCATACGGTTTGATTCAAACTAATTAACACTAACAACACTACACAGTCAGGGTGTATACTTTTTAAACAGCATAAATCATGGTTGAGTTGTGTGTGCATTTTTTGTTTGAAGACTGGGAAAAGTTTTGTGACTGAAATCTGTTTTCTAGGCCTGATGATAATGCAAACCAGCATGTATGCCTAGAAATAGGAGCTGGCCATTAAGAAAATGGACAAAAGGGACTGTAGTACCACAACTGACAGTAAAGAGGGAAACTTTCAAAGATGCTTTAAAACTTCAGCAAAAAAAACCCCACCATGTGAAATTGGTATTTTCTACAAAAAACATGTTTTGTCTCACTGTGAGTGAGAAAGTGCTAATTGAAAAAAATTATTTTTTAAATTATTTTTAATTGCAAATGAATTAAATTAGAGGCCTTCATAAACTTCTCACATCGTGACATTTCTTTCTGTGTAATTAGCATGTCTATTTTGTGAATGTGCAACCCAATTAGCTATTGAATAAAACATTCTTGAGCATATTTTGTGTACAGCTTTTTAATGATGCTAACAGTTTCTGTAGTAAAAGTTTGGATAATAATGGTACTGTTAAGTACACTGATAAAAAGGATAAAAGGATCTGATGCGAGCTTTAGTTACAATTTTTAGTGTTAAAATATGGAGTCAATAATTTTCTTTCTTCTCATACATAATGATGACACCATGTTTGCTGCCACAAATTGTCAATTCCCTGTCCTAACTTGATCTATGTGTTTTATCTTCAAAAGCCATAAAATGGAGAACAAGTTACTTCATTAGGAAATCAGATAAATTTTTAATCTCTGTGGAAAATATTGCAAATTTCACAGAATCATTTAGATTGGAAGGATCGTCTGAAGATCATTTTGTCCAACCCCTGCTCAGACCAGACGAAGTTAGACCAGGATGTTCAGGAACAAGTCTGGTCAGATTTTGAGTATCTCCCAGGATACAGTTCCACAGCATTTCTGGACGTTTTCTAATATTTTTTTCACCTTTGTTTTAATTTTTTTTTTCTTCTATCCAATCAGAATTATTTAGAACCTTCTTCTTCTGTCCCTTGCTGCAGTTATCCTTTTAGTCCACCTACAAGAAGAGTCTGTCTTTTCCATTGTCAGTTTCCGTTTTGTAACGGGTTGATCCAAAACTGAGCTCAGTACTCTACATGTGGTACTACAGTGGAATAGAGGGGAAGAATCAACTTGTGTTGATTTTGCTAATAAGGCCCAGTATGCACTTGACCTCTTTTGCCTGGACAAATTGTTAGGGAATGGGAGAACAGTTGTGGAAGTTTAGGCATGTGGAATGAGAGGTATAAGCCTCATGGCAAGTGCTACAGTGGGCAGAACATGGGCTTTAGCTGTAGTTGTTGGGTGTTATTCCCAGTTCTCTTACTCGGAGCATGGTTGGATCAAGTGGGGCTCATAGTGCTCCCTCTCACCCAGCTGCATCAGAGGGTAGATGAAGATAGAGAACTGTGGGTGGACTATGCTGGGACTCAGGACAGTGATTTCTTTCCTCACATGCATGGGTCATTACTGGCTCAACTGGACAGTGGGCTGCGAGTGCCATAGAAACTTGTATTAGTGAGGTAGAGGAAGCTCCAGGCAAAGATGCTGCCTTCCCACTCCCTATTAATCTAGCTAAAAGTCATTCAATTACTTTTGCAGTAGCTTACCACATATAGAACAGGGCTGAGAGCTGAAGGTGTGCAGTAGAAAATGTTGTCATCAGTCAAATTTGCAGCTGTCTTTGAGGTTTGTAAAATAACGTAACCCTGAACCTATATTATTTGATAAGAGAGAACTGAGAAAATGGTGTAGTGGAGAGAAATATTTCACTGGAAATGTCCCTTTGCTTTCTAAATGGCAGCTGCTCAAAAATGTAGCTTTGGTTATAAGTATTATAACACGGAACTCTGGAGTTCGAACAAGTGTTATCATTTAGCATCAAGGCCTATCCTGTATCCAGCATTTCCAAAGTATGCACTACTTTTATGCCAAAGAATTTTATCTGGGCAGAGTTTTAAGGAAAGCAGCAATTTTCTAGGATTTCTGGACAAAGGTCTCTGTGCATGCACATGCATAGATTAGCTGCAGAGATATTTCTGTCTGGGAAAAGTGGCAACCCTGCATGTGATTCTACTCTTTGTCACTTTTGATACACAAGTGGATACCTTTCTCTAACTTGACAAAGATACTGTGTAATATTATAACCTTGAAAATTGAGGGGCATATGCTTGCCTTATTTTTTACATCCTTTATCTACAGAAGTATTTGTTAATTAAGTGTTTCTTCCTTCACACCACAGAAACTTTCAGAATTTGTAAGTACAGAACAGATTTGTCTGAAGCATGTACCTTTGCGTAGGACTCCAGTGGTTTCAGTTTATGCTCACACATAACATTAGCCGTAACGTTAGTTCAATGTCAGATATCAAAAACATCCAAAGAGATTGGCCATTCTGTTACATAGAACAAAAGCCAGGAAGATGTTACTGGCAGAGATGTTGTTTTAACTGACTGTGCTGTTTAACGAGTAGTACTTTCTTTAAAAGGATCTGTCCATATGAATTACACATCTCTATATGAAGTTCCGCTGTGTAAGTTTTAAATGCAGTATTAATTGACTTGATCTTTTGCATTGTACTTTTAGGTTCGTATTTTCACCTATCTGATTGGAAGAGAAGCTGCTTTTGCTGATAACCTGAAGTGGATGGCCTGTGCTAACAAAGGTTAGTTAACCTTCAGCTGTGAAAGCCTGGTTTTCAAAACCTTATTACTGAGCCTTCCTGCATATCTGAACCTTCTACAGATATGGTGTCACTCACAACTAATCAGAAAGGATGGGTTTGTGTTTTTACAGAAAACGAAATACAATAGTAGAGTACAATTTTGAAAGAAAAAAAATGAAATGTGTTTTTCTCAAAATATGTATGAAACTTATAAAATATGTGATTTTTTTTTGGGGGGGGGGTCAGAGAAAAAGCCTTGATTTCAAAGCATTTGTTCTATTATAGCTGTTAGTTTGATTCCTAAGAAAATTGGGTACAAGTCTGGTTAACTTAGGCATGGTATGTAAAACACCAGACATCCTGTCCCTTGAGAAACTGTGTAATTGAAAAAACAGTTTTATATTCTTTAAGCAAAGAGCATTAAAACATGTAAGCTGCTGAGATACTACAGTAAAATAACTGACTACTATATGTAAGAATGATTCAGAAAAAAAGCCCAACCCCCCTAATTAATCTTCAGGTTTTCTTTTTCCTTTCCTCTTGGGAGAGGGGAAAAAAAATTCTTTTTTTCTGTTGTGCCACATTACATTATGATGAATTGCATCAGGTGCTATCCATTTAGTCATTATTTCTTTAACTACTGTTATGTCCAGCTGATGGAAATTACTCAGTTTGAAGTCTTGTCTTAATCAGCTAATATTACACCATAATTTAGTTTAAATAATAGTATAAGAATCCTTTGAAGCATCTTTTTGAAGACAATTTAATCAACAAAATCATTTAGCTTTTTAGACTGGCTCTACAGATTCTTAAAGATCTAAGTACAGCAACTCAGAAATTAGGACCAGGCAATAGAGAGTGCCTTAGGAGATCATCTGGTCCATGTCTTCACTATTCCCAGAGGGGAAAAAGTGGTCACCTTTGTCATTCGTCAGCACTACTTTGTTCTTTTCACAGCCATGTTGCTTTGAGTCAGAACCTTACTCATATGAATCAGCTGAACAGATTAATGACTTTAATTTTTTCTCAATTTAATATTTACAATACCTGCTTTCTGATAATTTACAATGCAAAAATCTTCTATCTCTGATCAGTAATTAAATACATTTTTATAGCTTTGGAAATCAGTTGGAAACAGTATAAGCCATTATGTCAGACAGTAAGGATTTAGAGCTTTTTCTTACAGTTCTCAGGTACAGCTTGTCAGTTTTCTTTCACCGAGATGAAGGATTACAGCACAACAGATGAGCATTGTAGTAAAGCTGGTCTGAAGATTGGCTGAACGGCTGGGACTGCAGTTTACTACTTGCATGGGTGGGCCAAAGTATGTTGTTGTCACTGAGGGTCAATGACCCTAAAATCAATTTTCCTTGCAGTGATTTTCCCCTTGGAAGCACAACATAGATGAAGGCTGTTTGCAGGGTTTCCAGCTGACTGGACTGTGGACAGCAGTCCTGTCCTTCAAAATGGGTCACAGGGGAAATTTGTACCACCTCGCACAACTCCTTTAGCTTCTAGATTCTGATGGTGAAACCTTGAAAAACCCCAAGCATGTTTGTCTGCTACATTTTTATGTATAAGTAGGGCATATCTAGAGGGAGTTGGCTTAATGAAGCAAAGCACCAAACCATTTTAAATACATTAATACATTCAAGAACCCCAGAGTCCCTGTAGAGTGGTTTGTGAAATTTGCACTGATTTACTCGTCTGTATCGTAGCAAGCACACATAAAGGGAAAGAATAAAGGTTTCCTAGCTGAAGCAAACAAAAGAAAGAGCTTTCCTGGTGCTTGGCATTCATGAGCCAGATTTTAAAGGAAGCAGGTACCACCTTTCCTTTAGCAGTCACATTCAGCAGAAAACTGTAAATATAAAGATGGGGGTTAATGCAACACTTGCTAACAAACCAGCCAGGATTAAACTTTTCTTTTCAAAATTCCCTGTTGCACTTGTAATTTGACAGCCTCTTTATTTTTTAATTATTTTGTTTTGTCTATTTGTTTTTAAAGCATTTTTATGACAGAGCATAACTCTAGTTGCCATATTGTATAATGGAGAAAGGAGAGGATTCATCAGTAGAAAGGATCAGGGGCTGAGCAGGCAATGTAGGGAAAAATGCTTTGCGTTATCGGAGGTGTGATGGTGGCTCTCTGACTGCTGGCGAGGACAGGACAGCCCTGAGGCAAATCCTGCCCCAGCTGTAGCAGTTCATAGACTGTTATGTTAGCAGAGGGGAATTGCGCACAGGAAGCCCCAGTCACATCCATTCCCAGTATTAGCATGACCCCAGCACCTCCCGCACTGGGGGCTCTTGGGGGTGGCAGGCAGCCAGTCACAGATACTGTTCACCTGCTGGAGAGGCCTCGTGGAGGGGGGCAGAAGGCGTGTTCTCCTTGGAGAACAGTTTTACAGCTGCAGAGAAACAATGAGTTCCCTCCTCAGTCCTTACCCTATGTGGATTTTTTTTAATTCTTGTATTTTCTTAGTTGCCAGAATAGTGCATCTATATTGCACCGTATCCAGAAAATGAAAATTACTGCACTCTATGTAAAAAAAAAAAAAATCCATCAGAGGTATTTTGAAATGTTAAGTGTCTAACAATGGACATTTTACAGACAAAGAAGCCATCTGAAACCATTGCAAGGACTAATATGGAAAGGCAGCCCACTTGCAGAGCATAAGTGCTTGTCTTTAACCACGTTATTATACATATCTCATGCTTGTCATTACCAAATCTGACCAATTTCCTTCACAAATTTTTTCCTGCTGGGGAGGAAAAAAAGTGGTGCTGACTGTATGGGGCTCTAAGGTAGCATAATTCACACACCAGGGAGTGGAGAAGCAGGTGTTAGAATGCAAAAATTTAAACACAGGTTTGCTGCTGTGGCTTATGTGGCCTCAGCAGCTGTGCTCAAGGACTTCAGAGCATGTCTTGATCTGATGGTTAAAGCTGGGTACAGGAAGAGCAAGGTTTTGAAATCCATGGGGTACCCCTGATCTCTACATGAGAGAAATTTAACAGTGTAGGAAGCTAATTCTTACGAGGTTTGCCACTTGCTACACACAGCCTCAAATGCACAAATCATTCAAAAGTCTAAATATACAGTGAAAATTAATGAGAGAATGTTACCTAATGCTGCCCCTAGCTATAATACAGTAACTTTGGTTAGAGTTTTCCCATTTGGAGAAAATCAAAACCAAATATTAGAACAAGCATTTAAAAGTATGGGAAATATCATTCGCGTAGCTTTTGCAGTTTTTCTCACTTTCCTGTAAAGAAAACTAAAACTGAAGGAAAACAACTTTTTACAGAAAGAAAGTTCATAGATGAACCATAAATTCATAGAAGACAGGTAAAAGCACAAACCTTATTTATAAGGATACTAAGCAGACAAAATCTTCAGTGCAAGAAAGGAACTCTTCCCAGAAATTACAAATAAAACCCAACCCAAAGATCACTTTATAGAAAACATTGAGAGAATCCATATGGCTGTCTTATGACACCATTTTTGTCGAAGTCTCATCTTTTACATATCCTTAGCAGCAATTCTTACATTTCCCTAAACTCACA
Source organism: Gallinula chloropus (assembly GCF_964237585.1). Classification (NCBI taxonomy): domain Eukaryota; kingdom Metazoa; phylum Chordata; class Aves; order Gruiformes; family Rallidae; genus Gallinula; species Gallinula chloropus. Next base: position 10,605,138 of record NC_140097.1, read on the forward strand.
TATTTGAAGCAACCTTATTAGAAGGAATAAAGTCTCTTAATGCATGCTTTCTTTCAACTTTTCACCTGTTGCAGCCTGATGTATGTATAAATCTGAAACACAGATATGATTAAACAATAGGATTTTTTTTCACACTAATCCCTTCCACTTGCTAACCTTGACGTCAGCTGCTCTACTCATTGAGCAATGAGCACTGCATGGCCAGGCTGCGACTACACGCATGTCACTACACATGTGCTGATTTACCATCTGGCTCCTTCCAAATAGGATGCTCAAAGTCACTTTATTCAATCTCGGGGTAGCGACAAATTTTCAACTGCTTGATTGAAATTGATCCAAGCTTATTCATTAATTCTTTTCTTTCATAGGAAATTAGGCTAAAAACTGTTTTCTCTCTATTGTGTGGTTTAGAGATAGGAATCGCAAGTACTACAACAGGAAATTAATACTTTGCCTGTATCATGCTGTCTGCAGAGACCTGTGTAAACTGGAATTATGGCAGCATGCATTCTCAGTAGTACTGCAAAGAGGAATAGCTAATGAAATACACATCCAGATGAAGAATAGTTACAAATAAGTGCTCAACTAGGTGTGTCTGCTCATGTTTGGCTGTACTTGGCCCAGATGGATCTCTTATAAATGAAGGAAAAGAAGAAAAGCAAAAAGTTTAACATTATCAGTGTCTTGTAACATGTACAAACCTGTATGGAACAACACTGAAGTGTTTCAGATTGGGGTTGTTTTGTTTTGTTTCTTTGTGTAATCTAGATAATTTTTTCACTTGAAAAACTGGCATAAAAACATTTCAGGAAGCAATCAGAATGCATGCTCATTTTACAGCAAGACATTCTTTATCTCAAAGGTAATTAATAGGCTGTGATTAAAGAATTCTCCAGGCATAGACAGCCAGGAGCTTCTTAAATGAGTGTTTAAATGAGTCTTTAAGGTTTTGATTTTAATGAAGAAAGACATTAAAAAGTGTTAACTAACTGTGCTTTCAACCCATATGGGTAAGAAAATACTGCTTGATTAAAAAAGACCTTTCCATCACAATACAATTTTCTTCAACTAGTTAATCTACTCTGACTTTTCAGACATTATTTAATATGCTTATATTATATGTAGATGTGTAGTGTTGAAGTGCAGGTGTCATTCTGTTGTTCACTGCATGCTAGTCAGCATCTGTTGTTCACTACTCAGAGCAGATCTTGCTCCAACAAGAGAAGTGCAGGTACTGGCATAACACACATCACGAAGTACATGAGCTCAACACAGCAAATAATATTGGAGTGGCGATGTAAGATTGCGCAGAGAACACTAAAACAAACCAGTGACTATGTCTTCTTTTTAAGGACAGCTTAAAAGCTTGTCTGTGGGGACAATTGAATGATTGTGTTTGGTAAAAGGAGAAAAGGACAGATGAATGTACATGAAGGTCCCCTGTTTTAAATCTCCTACAGAGAAATGAGCAGAACTTGTGTACTCTTTCCGTTTAGTGTCTTATTCCTCACTTCTGGCTATTGTACACTAGTGTAAGACGGAGAAAGAAAAGCAAAAAAAGCTGATTAGTCTGTGCTTTCTGAATTAAAGCAGCCTGGGCTTTTTGAGTATGTAACCTGAGATGTGAACAGTTCTGAATATGGCCTCTGAATAGTGGTTCTCTTTTCAGCTTTCTGAAATGAGGCATGCAAGAATTCAGGCACTCTGAACTGCTTTAGGAAAATGCAGGTCATCATCTGTAAAATGAGTGATCGACACAGTTGGGAAGTATTTTGGATCGTTGATTAAAAGCAGTATAAACCACTGTGTGTATATGCATACATACATGTATTCATAACGTGTGTGGTTCTTTATGTGAATAGCTCATACTGGAAAATAATAATATTTGATTATGTATTGATATTTACTATGAAGTATAAGGACCAGGTGGTGAAGCATCCTCTGTTACTCACAGGAGGGAGAAACCTATACTTGGAAGATTCAGCAGACCCAAAATGGGCACAGGCAGCCTTTCAGAATGCACAGTTAGTGTACAAATTGCTTTGCCCCATAAACGTTTGAAGCCAATAATTTATGAAAGTACAATTCATTGTATTATCCTTCCCCATGTACATATAATTCTGCTTTTTCAAGAATGTATTTCCTAATTAAAGTTATGTCAATCATTTTACTCCATTGCTGGAAAAGTTTTCAGGACCTTAGACAAAAACTAACCCTGTTTTTAAGCAATAGCTTACACCTCAGTGGTGTATGTAGCAGCCAGTTAACATCCTCACGCAGTACAGGATTTAACAGGAAAAAAAAAATCAAATACATAAAATTCCATAAGCAGTATATTGAATGTTTGGACAGTATAAATACTACACTATGAATATGAAAACGAGTGTTATAGTATAACCAAATTATTTTTGCAAAAAAACCCAACCCACCACCTCTTTTTTTCTTAAGATAAAAACTTAAGCATTCAGCTACTACTATGACTTGTTTCATTTGTTAGATCTCTGCTATAAAGCCTGTTCTTACAGTGTCTTCCTTCATATGTAGATGCAATGTGTAGCAATATCAATTTTGTACTACTTGAGTTACAGGCAGGTAACTTGCGGCCTTGCCAAAATTTGCCCTGTCTGCACTCAACACAGCTCACAAGTGCTTAGCAGCTGCCATGGTTTTTGCTGAATTTTAATATTCCAGGTCCACAGAACTTGTGATCTTGTCAAAAGACTAAAATTGTGGCAAGGCCTCTTTCATGAAAACCTCATATTGGCCTTTTCTCATTAAAGGAAAGTAAGAGAAGGGGAAGTGAGGTGTTTAAATAAGGCCTGATGAAACTATAGCCTTGAAAGCTGTCAGTCCTTCGTCACACTTGCATGATGTGGGCTCCAGATGCCAAGTTTGTGATGTAGAGAGATACTTGACATCTAAGCACTGAGAAGGATGTGGTGACAGCATAAATGCCTGTGTCCTCTGCTGTTCTCAGTGCCGTCAGGTTGTAGGAGAAGTTTTAAAGCATTAACAAAGCCGTGATCACTATACTCTCTCTGGTTTATAACTTGAAATTGTGTTTTCTTACAGGGTTTTTTACGCAGATCTCTACCTTAGCTGATGTTCAAGAGAATGTCATGGAATATCTCCATGTTCTTAGCCGACCAAAGGTTATTGACCAAGAGCACGATGTAGTATGGACTGAAGCATACATTGACAGCACTGTAAGTCTGTATGATAAAGCATTTAATATAGGTTTACTGCATATAATGAGGAATTAGGAGCAAAATTGTTGTGGCAACAGCACTAGTTGTACATCTGATTTCTGTTGATGGCATGTTCTAATTCAGTGTAAGGATCAGAATGTGATATCTGTTACAAGCAAATCATTCCAGATTACTGAACTTCAGCAGATATTTATACATTGCAAATTCCATAGAAAATAATGAAAGGAACAGGAGTAACAGCATAATTATAAAACTGACCTTCAAATGTCCTTGCACACTAAACAGAAATCGACTAGCTCGTGTAACAGCTTTTTCTATAGGTTTTAAAACATGTCAATGAATATGCCAGTATTAAAGCATAGACTCACAAGAATCAGTAGATCAAGATCTAGGGGGGAAACTGTGATGTTTTGGGGAAGAATGAGAGGATTCTGCCTTCTAAAGTAGGTTGAAATGCCAACAAAATTGTAAATGCCCAATTTTAATTTCACATCCTTGTGGAAGACTAGGGTTGAAGCAGAACTTCCGTTATGCAGTGACTGAGCAATTGTGATACTTCTCTGTCAGCTGTGGTAAATAATCACATTTGCAGATAAAGGTTGCGTTTTCCCGGGTTTGTCTGAAATAGCTTTTTATTTGTTTTGTTTTTCTTATTATGTTTCTTTGGATCCAATTAAAATATGTTAGGGGTTATATTATCTGTAAAACAAGAGTTTGTAGCAAATATCTGTCATTTAGTACAAGTGATGCCAAATACTCAGTATGAGTAGATCACAGATGACAAGTGGCAAAGCTGTTTGTTTCTTTTTGTTTTAAACTTTTACTTTCTTGAAGATGGGGCAAGGTGAGAGAATCTCATCAGCTTCTTTTTGATACTGGGGGGGGGTGTTGGGGTTTGTTTGCTTGTTTTGTTTTGAGCCTATTGCTTCTAGAAGGTTTAGTTTTAAATCAGTAGTCTAGGAAAAAAACCAAACCACCCTGGGAATAGATTTTGGCTATGTTTTCACATTTAAAAATGTCTTTTCTATTCTACAGTTGTGGCCATGGCCAATGTAAATTAAATAAAAATCTGCAGTTATGAAGGAGAAACAAAATGTTGCTTGGAAATAGTGCTTTGGAGGAAATTTACTTCTCTGTTTCCTTTCTCAAAAGAGCACATTAATCCAGTCTCCCCTTTGTTCCCTTTTATTGAAACAAAAGGATGAAAGAAACAGACATTATCTGTTATTGCTGTCCGTGAAATGGAGAAATGACTAGGAAAACCCAGTTCTTATTCATTTCTTGCTTCTGTATGTTTGAAGTAACCAGTATGACTGTAGATGTTGAAGGGAGTTTGTGTATTTGATAGAGAGGGTAACAGGAAGAGATCCGTGTTTTACTGCAGCTCTCTTCCTTCTTTTCCTACGAATCTTGCATTAAAAGTGTTGCAAACAAAATGTTCCTCCTTTCTCAGCACCAAGTCCTCCCAACAATGTACAAAATGCTCCATCAGAATTAATTTTACACTTCACTATCTCTTTCTGTTTTTAATCTGTATTTCTTTGGTCATTGCAGGGAGAAAAATATTAAGAAAAGTTAGTCTTACTTTTAGTGATTCTCCTGTAGGTTATGGAAAGGCTAAGGAAAATGAACAAGTTAATGTGTGAAACACTGAGGGAGTACAGCAGGGGTGAGTAAATGCGAGTGAATGTAAGGACACTAGAGGGAGTGGAGAGAAGGAATTTTGAGAAAACAGGACAATAAAAAACAACGGAGCTGTAACATTCTTGAATAAAGGAACTGTTGACATACAAACAAAAGCTGGTTTACTGCAATAAAAATAAAATACTTCCAGTTCCTTCTCTTTCTCTTCACTAAGGCTGATTAATGTCACTATACACACTTATATGTATGTGTATGTATACTTACATACACGTATATACAGTCCCACTCAAACTCAACTGCATGCACATATTTTTAACTGTGTGAAAAATTCACTCAGGACCCTAATGGGTTAGATGTTATAAGAAAAGATTTAAAAATAGAATGCCGTGATCTGCTTAGTTGTAAGCTACCTTTCTCCTCCCTCTTCCACCCCTCTCCCTTCAAAAAAAACTTTACGAAGGAGCAGGACAAATTAGGGTAGTCAAATACAAAACGCTGAAAATAAGCAATGAAAGGAAGCTTGTAACAAACCAGATGTTCTTCTGTCTCACCTGCCTGAGTGCTTTTTTCAGATTCCCTGCCCATCTTTAGTGCCTTGGCAATGGAAATGCCACCTAAATAATCCTCTCCATCCCTTAACTTGTTGATTTCCACAGACAGTTTGTGTCCCTACTTGTCCTGGCTGCTTCTTGGACCTTGCCAGGTTAGAAACAGCGTGTTTCCGAACAGCTTAAATGTTGTCATCATCCAGCTGTGTCAGAACAGCCAGAGGTAGCTTCTCAGGGCTATATATACGTGGTTGTAATCAGTGTCACAGTGCCCTAACAGCATGGAGTATGCTTCCTCATTCCCCTCTCGCCAGATATCAGAGCCAGTTGGCCAGCTGTGCTGTTTCTGAGCAAGCAGCATTAGGCTGGAACATACTAGGATCCGGACAGAAAGAAGCTGGACAGGAATGGTTTTTGGATACAGAACATTTCCCCTGATGCCCCAGCCTGTTCTCATCCAGTATTTGTCCAGGACAAAGTCATCTGTGAAAGCCAGAAGTTAGGTCATTGAAGTGCTTGATACCATTTAGGAATATTCCCAGTAGAATTTTGCTACTGAAACAAGGCCCCTAATTCCTGTGTCAGTTCACCTTTCCCATAAGAGGATGTCTGCAAAATATTGAAGCAGCTGCCTCTTCAGCCTGGCTTTGACACTCTGAGGTGCTTCACTTACTGTTAGAAAAGCATATGACATTTGTAGACCTGGAAATCCCTGGCGAGGTATTGTATGTGGAAAATGGATGGAGGAACCTGTGTGTGTGTCAGGGTCGTGTTGCCTTTGATGCTGTCAGGATCAAACCTCTAATAGTGGAAGGGATTATAAAGCAGTGGAGATTGGGCCTCTCTGGATGAGTCCTTACTTTGCAGGCAGCTGAACTGGCTTGCTCTTTTCTGCCCCCAGATTTTATCCTCTCACCAGTGTTTCCTGTCATTTTGAAGAGGTAGCCAGCCACCTCCCAGGGTCAGTTGTAGTTACCCTCTTTCAGAAAACTCTTTTTTTCTTCCATTACACACAGGATTTTGTGTTGGAAACATTATTATCGGTGACTCAAAGCCTCATTTCTTTCAAAAAAAGGCATTTTTACGTAGGAGTGATGCAATCTTAAAAGGTGATACTGACTCTCAGTGAAACTTAACAAATTTGCGAAATAACGTGAACTTAAATCTGTGGAGAACTAGGATGATTTCTCATTCTATTTGGTTCAGTCATTCATTTGAGAAATAGACTTCACAAACTTAGACTTGTCTAATTCTAAAGTCAGCTTCACAATAGTTGGAATGTTCATCCTGTAATAGACTGGTAGTTTGAGTTGGATGTCTAGTTGAAATCTTCCAAAGGTACTCTTTCCTGAGTATAAAAGGGTGCTACAAGTATGAAAGCATTACAGGGAGGGAACAATTTTAAGGTGTCCGATTACTTTTCTTAGGCATATGTGCATCTATAGGAAGCGAGTACAAGTGAGTATATTGGGGAAAAAGGAAAAGTGCCTGTGTATCAGAGTATTCAGGTGAAGTAATGCATAGAGGTAGTCTCCTGGGATTATGAGGAATCATCTATAAAACACAGAAGCCCTTAACTCATTCTTATGGTAACATCTGGAATATGGGGAAACATTACTTTTGCTGCAGGAAATAAAGGAGGACTGGACTGGCCCCTGGGTTCCCACTGTTTAAAAGCTTGTGATTGAGAATTTGTTTATTGGGGCGTATAATTTGACCTACTTGGACCTTTGTTAGCTGTTCCTGGTGAAATTTGTTTCCCATAAATGTACCTGAATATATTATCTGGATCTAATGCACCGTTGAGTTCATCTCCTTCAGGCTATTAGTTTCAAGCTGTGAAGATTCAGGCATACATTACCAGGTTGGTTCTGTTCAGCTTCCAATCGGAGGATTCCTTTGCATAAAAAGAGCAAATTCTTATTTCATTTAATATTTGAGATGACTGGTGCTTCAGAATTTAAGAATTCATTTTTTAAAAAACCCTAAACATTCTGAGTCTTTTCAGGTAATGATTCATCATGAGCTGTATAATGAATGGTTTTTTACTCTTTATAATTGTCTTCAGTGTTAAAGTACCATATGCCAATTCTTCATTTCCATTATCCTCACCTTCTCACTGATATACATTGAATTATGGATTTTAGTTAAATGCTACAATTGCTGGTTTTTATATATATGTATGTATACACACACACACATCCGTCTTCTTTCCCTTTTCGAAGAAGGGATTTTTTGGAAATATTTTCTGATCAAGAGGCTGATGCTGTACTAGTAAGGCTATCTGTCAAAGAAACTTATTTCCACTTATGGGGCAGTAAATTGAGGTAACTCCACTGAGCTAAAGCCTAGACTTAAGTATTTTTGAAATGCTTACGATAGATATTACAATTACATTACTGCATTATTACATATATGATTTTAAATTTCAATTTATGAATCCTCATCCTTAAAAAAAATAATCAAGTAGTAGGTAGGTATGCTTTTTACTTTGGTTCAGGTTCTTTAAAGAAATTCAGCAGGAAGAATAGGAAGATCAGGCTTCTCAGGTAGCAGTCACATCAGAACCCACGTGTTTTAGGTACAAAAATTTAGATTCTGGGATACAATTCTTCGTCAAAGGATGAATCCTTGAGCAAGGGAAGCAGTATACATGAAGTCCTGTGTGTAATGTGAAGAGATCAGTCCTACAGACTGAAAGCCATAATGTTGGCATTTTTATATCCAGGAGTTTCTGGTAAGGTATAAAAATGCTGTTTACTGCTTCTTCCATTCACACAGTTTTCTTTGTGCTCAATGCACAGAAGAGCTTTTATGAAGTAAAAAATTTAAATGGTACCCCGTTTCCACTGGCTTCTATTCCCAGAGATATCTTCAAACACTTTTGGTGGCACAAGTTAATTGTGCCATTACAATAAGTGGGTGTAATTAGCATTTTTATCACAGTAAAAGGTTCCCTGGGCCTCTATTTCAAAACTAACTTCTAGATTATAATGCTGGTATGCATTAAAATGCTTCTGAGTGTTCAGCAGGCTTATGTATGTCTAAAGCAAGTAAATATTGGTAATCACTGCAGAACTGAATGTCAGGAAATGTCATTAATCAGCAGCTGTAAAAAGAAAATTTACACACAGGCAGTAATTTTGGTTGTTTTTTTTTCTTTTAAAATGTTTTAAAAACTAGAAATCTGTGTTGCTTTCTTCCCAGTAGCACTTTAGACTTTGTTCCATACGCTAACCCTTTGTGGCCAGTGTCTCTTAATCTCTTATAATTTACAGCTCTTTATCGGAGAATGTCATCACCATTGGCTGACTCCGAGGTTCCCATGAGAATTTCCCTTTCTTGCTTTGACATTTGAGTGAATTGGGTTAGGGAAGGAAAATCCCATGCATGGATATCAGGCCTTCCATCAGGTAGGTTCGTTCTTAAAATAAAGCTCTTCAAGCTCTGCTTTGTCTCCTGCAGATCTGCAGCACTCTTTTGAAGACAGATAGGGGAGAAAAAGTAGAAAAAGCCTTATCAGAGCTTCCGTCTGGATTAATTTTCCTGGAAAAATATAATGACCCTGGCCATTTTGTCTTTTTTGAAGCTTCTGTAAGAGCATGATTGCAGTTTGAAGTTGCAGACCATCTGGTCCAGTAGTTATGGTCTGCTGTATTTGCACCGGGATTTATAGATCTGTGACAGTGCTTGAAACGTTACTGATATTGATCAATACAGCTGCTTGTACACACAATAAAAAAGGATTGTGCACAAAATTATATGTAGGTGCAACATCCCTTTATGCTGATGACTGGGGGCTGTCTGTGGAAATCTTCACTGACAGTCCAATAAGAAAAAACCTTTGAGCCATGACTTTTATGAGTCTGTGGCCCAAAATTTCCACTTGCCATAATTAAGTATTCTTGTTTTCTCCTAAAGAGTTCTAATCTGTTTGTTTTACTGCTGGATCTAGAATAAATGAACTGCCATTACCAACATTAACTGTTTCAAATTCAGTAAGATCTGTGTCAACTGTCAAAACATAATGAGTGCTCAAGATAGTAAATGCATAAACCTCTCAACTGAACAGAATTAATGCACTCTCATTATCTTTCAGATGCAGCTCAAAATAACAATGGATATTGTTCTTTTTTGTTCAAAAATGCACATCTGATGTACTTATGTTAGGCAGCAGGGTGCTAATCTGTGCAAGAAATGCTGTGCCACTTAAATTTGAGCTTAGAGCCCTTGCTCACACACCAAGTACCAGAGTCATGGTGCAGCGTGTCCCAATAAAACACACAAATTGAGACCCCTGAAATAAAAATTGTGATATGCAAAGGAAGATAAAGTCCATAATAACCTAGTGGGAATATAGATCCTTTAAATAAGAATAATTTGTGCATTGTGCCATGCAAACAGCATGGAGCAAAGAGGGAAATGCATATGCATAGATAGCATCGATGCACATGTATGTATATAAGCACCTTTCAGCTTTTGAAGTAAACTACTTCGTTTGATAAATTACATGTTTGCTTTGCTCCACTGCTGGTGCTGGAAGTTACGCTATTAGGGCAATTTTCACTGATTGCATTAAGCAAAGAATATTACTACAGAGAGCTAATTGCTAGTTGTCAAAGTCACTAGAAAAAATGCTGTAAGGAAATAGCAATATTTATTTTAATGAATTAACACTTTTCATATGTATTGCTTATATGGTATTTACACTATAAAATGCTATATATGATACATCAAAAAGATGTTTAAAACATCAAAAACAAAAGTCCTGCACTTAGAGGAACATAAAATTTCCTGCTGGGGACATGGAACATGGAATGCCATCTGTATTATATGGCACTGAGAAAACTGATTATGTTTGGACCTCTATTTCATAGCAGATGGGTTCATTAAATTTAATAGCCTCCAGAGCCTTTAGAAACAGTGTTAAAAACATGTGGAACATGCTGAGACACTTCACTTCTCGCCCCGCAGTCATTACAACTCTGGCAAAGACTATAAATATTACAGTACTTTATTTCCATTGAAACAGATTACTATTATAATTATTTTTTCCTAGTGTACATTTACATGAGAAATGCAGAATGCAAATTGTACTTTTTCAAAGTTTGAGATATGCAGTTGATTTCTTGAAATGCATTTTACAGTTCTTTGCACTTGGAGGCTTTGATAGAGAACTTATTTTTATCTTCTTCCTGCGACATCAGCAAGCAGCTGTAATGCCACAGCAAAGCTAGATCTTAAGCAGTTCTCCTCCCAGTGTGGTGCAAATAAGACAAGCATTATGTTAAACTATAGAAGGGAAATCAGAGCAGTGTTACATCTTGGCTTTTAACTATATATCGATTCTCTTTTCCAGTATTTTGTATGATAGGGTGATGACAGTTTGACCTTGGTCTCTGCTCATCATTCATCACTGGAGCACGGAGACGTTAACTATCTAATTTCAAATCAGAGTAATTCCTGTAGAAACATTGCTTTAAACAGAGTAAAACCTCACCTATTTTGGAAATATTCTCAGAATTTAATAGCTAAAGCAATATTTTAGTGCTACTTACTTTTTGATTTTAAATGAAGAATCAAGTGAGAAGTTGTACCATGCTTAAGTACCTTGACATCTGTCTAACATTGTTCTGCCTCTTCAGTTACATGTTCTGATATTTCAACTAGATTGCTGTTTTACAAACTTTGTCGTATTTGCTCATGATTTTTTTTAAATAATCCAGTTTCCCAATAACCAGATCAGCTTGTTCTCATGCAATGTCGTTCTCAGTAATGCTCTTCTGCTTCTATTTCCTTTCCTACAAAATGCTGTGACAACTTGCACTACCTTTATGATTTTCTAAGGTCACTCTTGTACTGACCATTTTAATATGGATTTTCCCCTTCTTCACACCACTAACTTCATTTCCAATTTTGTTGCTGACAATTGCTGATATTATTATCAAGACCAGCAAATTTTAATAGACCACTAAAGTCCTACTATGGTAGATGATGTGTGATGACAGGCTTAAATAATGATACCTTCCTCATATGATTTACATTCAGAGTAATAAGTAAGAATCACCAGTTGCTGAGGAAGGGCAGAGTGTAAGGACGCAGTAAGACAGTATAGGCCAATGAAATAAGCAATTATTAGTCTATAAAACCTCAAGTATGAAGGGCACTATGTGAAAACATTCACAAATGCATGTTCAAGTCTCTCAAATAGTAGTGTCTGCTTCCACAGGGTTCCCATGCAAATGTTCTTTGTCCAGGTCTTAAGAATCACGGAATCCTTTCTTGTCTTTGGTTAAACTTAATTTCCTGCAAGTATTTGGGCAGTTATTACAGCTTTAATAGTCTTTCAAAGTGGTTATATTGACAATATACAGTCTGTGGCAAAATTTTGGGAATCAGAAAATTCAGTAAAGTTTGAATGGTAAAGGGATGCATTTTGCTGTTTTGAGAGCTGTGAAGTGCACTGATGTTGTTAGGACTTTGTTGTGAATCGTTAAGCTTTTCTTTGCTGCTTTGCTGTAAACATGCTCTGTCTTGTGACATTGCTTTACTCTCAATTACTGTGTCATCTTATAAGAAAACTGACAGGATATATGTGAAAAAGAATCCACAGAATTACAAATGTCTGTAGGTTTTGCCTGCTGGATGTTTTCCCACCAGTTACTATATACAAATTACAGAGAATCGCTCTGCTGTTGAATATGAGTAACAGACACATTCATGCCAAAAGGGTATTGGTCTCATTTGCAGACACCTGCACACTAGAGATAGAGCAGCTTGGGACCATTTCCAGCTGCACTCTGCCAATGGCACACAGTGCCTTTAGGTGAGGGGACAGAAAAGGCTTTTCATTTCTAGCTTGTTTCACAGGGAAATTTCTGGGTTTGTTGTGGCTCAGAAGTAAAATCAAGAGGGAGAAATTTTTTTTCTAGATCTCTACATGCTATGGTGAATCCAGCATTTAGGAGGATACATCTATTCTTAGTGAAAACAACTACTTAGACATTCACAGCTGATAACTGTTTGTCTGTCTTTGATCTTACTGCCTCCATTCTGACTGAAATTGAGTTAATTATAAGGAAATTATAGCTATTTTGTCAGATATATTAGCTTTTTCTCTCTTTGTCTTTAGTTTTCACATACAGATTTTTTAGGTTAAATGATAATGTAGTAAAGCTATGAATTTAGTATAATATATTAAATCCCATCCTTTGATCTCAGATGTCTTATGGAAGAAAGAGGGCAGTGGTGATGAAATGCACTTTATCAGCACTGCTGGAGTAAAACTCTGAAATAATAAGAAAGACTTAGGAAATTATTGGTGCCATTCGAGCTTTGCTGCAGTGGCAGAATTCAGTGTAAAAGGAAGAATAAAATGAAATCATCTTCTCTTTGGTCTATTGTTCTCTAGATATTGAAGTTAGTTATTTATAGCTCTCCTTTTTGGATAATCAGGAGATTTCACATACAAGACTGTCATGCAGACAATAAAATATACACATTAAAGTTAATGTTTATCACAGTCATTATGACTAGTATTTACTTTGAAGTTAGTAATTTCAGGAGAAATTATTCAGAATAACACTTTATACTACATGGAATAATAGGATGTTTCCTACTGACGTTCTTGCTGCTTGGCAGCACTGCATTGGGCCTTTGTCCACACCCATTGTATTTTGTCAGATCAGATCTTTGCAAGAGAGAATTTCCTTTAATGATTAGTTCAAAGAGGATCTAACAGTTTGGTAAATGTCTGAACTTCAGTAATCAGTATCAGCAGGAGAAGCAAGTATTTCTCTGGTGTTCATATTCATTGAAGGGGACACGACACTGACAACAAAGTGGAGGGTATAATCACCATAAGTAGTAGTTTACATAGCCAAGTTCTAGGTAAACCATTAAAATCCCTAAGCACTTTATACTAACTGTTGAAACAAGGAGACTATGGGGCCATCCCCTTTTTAAAGGAATTTTTTTATAATACTGTTTGTTTAATGGTATGGAAGTGCTACAAGACAATACACATTAGAAACAGCAATACTAATGCCAAGGAACAACACAACTTAGAGCTTATTGTCTTTTTCTTCTATTGTAGCCAATGACCTCTGCATAATAACAAAGACCTCAGTTTTTAATATAGATAGGTTTAGTCCAGAAAGTTAAAAAAAAAAAAAAGTACCTAAATCAGCTATATGGTTGCGTTCCATATGGGTTACATTTGTTGATTCTTCTTCTTTAATTTACTCTGCAGTATATCAATAGTATCTCCATTTATATACCTGGAGTTACACTGATGTAAACCAGAAGACACTCACTGTATTCAATCTCAGTTTAAGGGGCTTGGATTATGCTTCTATTTGACTGATGGAACAATTCTACCATTTTCTTTCTCCTCTTTCTTGGATTAAAGCCTCAAAGCCTTAAAAAATCAGGTGTTACAATGAATAGCAAGTTGCCTTTATAGGAAAGAAACATTTAATTTTACTTCTCTCATTCACTTTTTCATTACAATTCCGTTTAAGCAAATGGAGATACAGTGAAAGCTGATTTTGCTATAATCAGGTTTTTTATGTTCACGAAACTTTTGCTGTGTAGTGAAAACTAAGATAATAGAATTTATCACATTTTAGGTCCTAATGTGCCTAAAATGGCCTTACTGTCTGTAAATGTTCTGAGATAGAACGAAGAATTTTGGGAGCTTTTCTTGTGGGTTCTTATAGTGAAGGAATGAAATGGGGTAAAATTTTCTTGACCTGCTGGATAATACAGTAAAGGGAAAAGAGCAGAAAGTGATGAAGAAATTTGCCACAGGCCAAAACCATTTCTTGAACTAGATTTCACAAGCATTGTATTACATAAAGCGAAAGTACATATTCTGAATTTACTTAGATCATCTAGAAATGCTCTCAAATTCGTGATCTTCCAACAAACCAGAGTCTTAGCTGTCGGCCATCAGGTCAAATTGACTTTTAGGAAGCTTTGAACTTTTAAGTTTTGCAAAGTAACCACAGAAAGCTTCTTCCAAAAAAATACCCCAAACCAAAAACCAAGAAATGTAGCTCTTTCTACAGAGTGAGTGAATCTTTATAGAGCCTGATAAGTTCAACTTGCAGTGTGAAGAGTCCATAAAATGCTCCATGGCTTTTTTGATAAAATGTAGCTGTAAAATCTTGGTGTAAAACTAGAATGGTGAGATACATTAACTACATCCTTATTAGAAGTGTATGGAGACAGAACCTGTTCCTTAAAACAGAGCTAGTGAACAAGAAGCAGCATTGATTGTCATTTTTTCATTTATAATGGTGGCTGTAGCCAGATTTGCGGTACCAGCCTACCCTCAAACTGATATTAAAATATTATAGAAAAGAGAGGGAAGGTTTTGTTGTATTAGGAGTTTATCCAACTAAGAAATTTCATAATGCAAATCAGTGGAGCATTTTTAAACTTAAAAAGAATAAAATTCTTTTAGCATATATTTTAAAAGCAATGTTTGTAAGAATTGGAGGCTTAAAACTGCCCTCTGATCTCCTTCATCTCTGTTAGCTAAAAAAAATCAGTTCCTTTGCTTCTGTTAGTGAACCTCAAACACATTTCTAACTTGGAGACACGATGACTGCCTTGCTACCAGAGCATAGTATTTTAGCATATTGTTAACTTATTTCCCGAGTATATATTTTACATTCTATTCTCAAATAGTTATACAAGGCCTGCACACAATTTTTATAGAGATTTGTTTTCTAGGTTCAGGGAGTATACCTTCTTCCCTCACAAAGCAAAACAGTACTGTTACACTTCTCTCCCAGTTCAACTCCAGGGTTTCTTACTGGAGCTTTTATGCAAAATTTTCACAGGCAATTTGTTCTTTTTCTTTATGGTTCATCTGAAGTTTTGCAGTTGTGCCTTAGGATGGTCCCATTGG
Organism: Gallinula chloropus; assembly: GCF_964237585.1. Classification (NCBI taxonomy): domain Eukaryota; kingdom Metazoa; phylum Chordata; class Aves; order Gruiformes; family Rallidae; genus Gallinula; species Gallinula chloropus. The sequence goes on from NC_140097.1 coordinate 10,620,458, forward strand.
TGTTTTGCACTTTCAGAGGCAAATTGATAAGCCAGAGAAAAGTTGATTCCTTATGAAAAACTGTTTGAAGCTTTTAATTTAGTAGTGGTGTCTAAACTGCATTTCCTGCTGTTTTCTGGTGATCTTGTTCTATTATCATATCCTACATTTCATCTTCTCAGCAAAAGAAATTTTGCTAACACTTCTGGGCCTAGTTTCTTTCTTTCTTTCTTGAAAATGCATCACCTAGTGTTTATCAGCTCAAATAATCTTATGAGTGGGTTGTATGTATCTCACCATGGCCTCCAACTCCTCCATTCAGAGCAGTTCTGGGCTGCTGGCCCCTGACCTTCAAAGTATTTTGTGCTAGCTAACTACATTTGTACCAGAGTTTTTCTATTCAGAAGTAATAAATGGGGAAAAAAATATAACAATTATTATAAGTGTATGTGTTAGGTAACTAAGAAAGCAGATTGTTCCCTCTATTAAAAAATGCAGTATTTTAATTCTACCACTTTGAGGCCTATACTGGTTTCAATTTTTGTATCAGACTTATAGAATCAAGTAGTTGATTTAAAAATATTTTTGGAAGGACTTGTTTCTAAGAATGTAAGAAAGAAAAGGAGTAAGACCAGTTAATTACTACCTCCCCTCCCCAAACTCAGCCCATTTTTCTTTGCTTTGACAGTGTTAGAATCTTTTGCATCACAGATTCATGTTCTTGCAAGATTTAGTCCTTTAGTTACCAAAAGGAGCTAATTACCTTTATTGTTTGTAACAGTCTTACTGATGAGACTGTCAGTGCTGATTTTTTCCCTATGCCTGATTGTTCTTGCATGCTGAACTTCAGTAATTTGAGGTCAGTCCATACTTTCCCTATTTTTGACCCTGTGTTTGTGTGTTAAACATTCCACAGTAGTTTTCCAATTGTCTTGCTTTATCCTGGTATTAGCCAAAGGTTTTCTTTTTCAATTACAGGTTTATGTTTTTATCATAAAATAAAAAAAATCAACAATTGCAATTAAAAAAACCCCAAAGCAACTTAAAGATAATAGAAAGCTGTCATAATGAATTAAATACTGTAAACAAGTTCTGTCAGTCCACTGATTTCAGAGCAGATTTTATACAGTATACAAATATTTTTATTATTAACTCTCTGTCTGTGACACAAAATGATGTATAAACTTTAAAATAGGTCAGGATTTCCTCCATCCCTGTAAATAGTGTCCCCTGCAAATAAGAAAATGTTTACTTCTATGAGAAACTGCTAAATATGAAGTAATTTACAATCTGTTTTTCCACTGCATGTTTTGTGGTCACCATCCAAGCTGTACTGATCTTGAAATGATGCTGTTTACATGTAAGGGAGAAATGTCAGCAAAAGAGTCTTCTTCAGTACATGCACATTCCACGAGGTTAAACTGGATGCCTGGTATGAATTGTGCTTAATACAAACTTTCCAAGTGAGGTCCCAAAACCCTTTCGTCATGGTAGACTCCTTCACCCCTGTTAGGTTGTGAATGCTAGCTACAGCAAGGGAGACCAGATTCTCAGGTGGCAGCCCTGAGATGCAGGCTGTGAGAGTAAGGGAGGGGGACAGATTAATAGAAGTAGAGTCTTGCTACACCCTCTGCTTCTGGCAGAGCAACACTCTGGAAGCAGAAGAAATGGTACTCTGAAAAAAGATGGAGAAAAGAGTGGTTTGGGATAATTCAACTACACACGTTCTTACAGCCATTCCTCTTTTAGAGCACGTTGGATGATTAGAAAACATACTACAGAAAACATGTTTTAGAAGTGCAATCCTGCTTAATACGATCAGAATAACATGCTAAAAATCACAAATGCAATTAGTCAATCTAGGTTTTAGAAGAAATCCTGCTTGCTTTATACATTAAGTCAAATACACTTTCATCCCTTCTCAGAAAGTGTTATCTTTAGATGTTGGTCTTATATTCATATGCAGAGAAAACAAGATGTAATACAGAGCAAGATCAAAACCCCACTGAACTCCCTGCAAGATTCTAATTGACATTGGTAGGCACTGGGTAAGGCTCTTTTGGTTTTGCTTTGAGGCCAGTGTGGTTTTTATTGTGGGAGAAAGAGGATGTATGTGTGGCTCCTAAGAGGATTTATGATTAAGAAATTATTTTTTTCTCTAGAAGGACCAAAGAATTTGCCTTTTTTTCCAAATGTGAAAGGGAAAATGTGAGAATAGGTGAATAAATGAATGCACCTATCTTCTGAAGCTGATTCTTTTTTTCCTCCCTTCCCTCTCTCCCTCTACTGGTAATTCAGAAACAGTCATTACAGTACAAAGACCCTGCATTTGGCTTTTGCTTTGAAGTACAAACATGATTTTTATTTTTCAGCTCTTATTTTAATAAAGTGCTGTTTTTTTCTCTTGCTAGAACTAAAGCAATATTTTAATATTTTACCTTAATTTTGTTAATTTATTTAAAATTATTTACTGTACAATAGAACAAATTTTAGAAAAAACTTATTTGCAGTCACAGAAATCAGCATTAGATCTGTTTATAGTGAAATGAAAAGTAAAATGCACAGTTGAGATGCAATTGAACTAGTTGTCTTCTTAACTTGTAACCCTTAAACCAGAAAACTTAATACAACAGTCAAATAGTTGTAAAATTTTGAAAACACTGCTCTTAATTATTCTGCTAGTGGTAGCACTCTAATACTGATAATAACATTTTTAGAAATTTGTAAAATTAGCATAATTCTTTAAAAAATAATTATGACTAAAGTTTCCAGCTAAACTTTGCATTTAGAGTAATCATTCTGGGTAATTTAAATACAGTCTTTCCTGTAAATGTTTTTTATTCATTAGTAGAAAGAACAATTAGTTTGGGCAATTAAAAGACTCACAGTCACAGACTCCCCAAATAAATGAGACTGGAAGGGACCTCCCCATTGACTGTCTGGTCCAACCTTGTGCTGGAGCAAGGCTGCCCAGGACTCGTCCAGAAGCACTCTAGGCAGCATGCTCCAGTGTTTAATCACTCTTACTGTGAAAATGTAACAATATTCCTAGGAGTGTAGATTTGGATTTCTTTTCTGTTAACTTCAAATCAAAGTTGAGAGAGCATATGCAGACAGACATGACTTAATTAACAGTTTTAAGGGTTGAACATAATTAGATTTCATGTGTGTTAATGATTCTCATTTTAAAAAACAGATTGTTAGTGCATTAGAAATTATTCAGTCATTTAATAAACAATTATGTATTTTTGAGAACATGTAAAATCTTCAAAGGGTAGAGCCATTTTATTACAAAGATGTTTGTAATGTATATGCAATTTTTCAGGGTGCTCTATTACTTCTTAACTCCAGTCTGATACCTTTTGTAGCTCCTGTGTTTTCTCTTTTGCATATTTCACAAGAGCTAACTTCTTTCCTTTCCATCACCTTCATAGAGCTCTTCTTTAAAGAGGCAACTGGAATGGTAGTTTTCATCTATATTTTACAACTGCCTTCTCCATAGCAACATCTACATTTCCTCTGACTGGTATACTTTGCATGCAGGGCACAGTTTATCCTGACTAAAATGCTGTAGTTACTGCAAAGTATGTGGTAGCAGAGTAGAATATTGTGTGGACAAAGAAGGATTTGGTATTGAATCCCTTGAAAAACCAAGTGCATTTCCCTTACAGATGTTGGCCCAGTAAGCTGCAGGTTAATGTCACTGTTTTAATATTTATACTGAAATCTTAATGTCAGGAACATCACAGTAGGAGCCTGAATTTTATTTCTTCCTCCATGTATGTATATAATTATCAGTGATGCCTCTAGTACTTACATAGTTCTAGGAAGTGGAGAATAAGTGCTTCAATTGTAAAAGAAAAAATCACTGAAAATGTAATATTTCAATGCTGTAGCTTACAGCAACTAAGTAGATTTTAAAGCATAAAATTTACCATTTCTGCTAAAAATTGAGTTTGAATGTTCTTTCTATTCTCTCCCAAGTTTTTACCATTTTTGAGAAGAGCTATGGAAGTCTGCCTAGCAATGTATGAAATTGCTTTACATGTGTAAATAAACCATAAGCCACATACTTTTAATTATATTGTATGATGCTATAACCAAACATCTTACAGAGTACCTGGCACATGTGTGCACTAAGCGTTCTATTTTCTTCCTCGTTCTTTCCCGAGGAGTTTCATGCAGATGTGTGACATCTTTCTCCTTGCTGTGGCGTTAAGTACAGGACCTATGCGCTTGCCACGGTATTTCAGGTCTTTCCTGAAAGCGTGTTTCCAAACAGTGGAAGTTCTCATACATACATTTAGTGCCAAATTAAAAATCAGGACGTGGCATGCACAGGATGAGTCTGAACATTGCAAACCACCATAAGCTTAGTGATGCATAGATGTTAAATTTGGTGCAGTCCAGAAACTATTTGCTGAAATGGCCATGCTACCAAAGCTATTCATACTTGTTGATTAATTGCTAGCATGCTTATACTTAATTTCTATTGATTTTTACTGCATCTGATTATGGAATGATCAAGTCAGTGGGGTGGTTAGCCTTCTTCTGAGACTGGTCATATTGAAATGCTTGGCAGGAGAACAGGTCTGTTGGATGAGGCCAGTGAATGTAAAATAAGAGTTATATCTTTATTTTTGAATGCTCTACCATAAATACTTTGCAATAATATATTTTTTGACAATGATAATTTTGTGTGGTCATCATTAGAATAGAAAATGAAAAAATAATTTCACAGTGAGTTATAATATTTTTGTGTCTCAGAAATCATAGGGGTTTGGTATAGGAAGAAAATACTAAGTATAATTTCTCTTGCAGGAGAATATTTTGGGTTTGTTATTCTTCAAACAAACAAGGTTGAATTCAAATCCAACAGAACAGTAGCATTAGAACTCTTGTATGCTTCCCTTAAAGACTTCTAGACTTGGTTTCATGGAATTTGAGGACATACAGATCCATAATGTTTTGAATAAATCATTGAAATAGTTGCAAAATATTTTAGAAGTTTATGGCTTTTCTGTTTTGGAATTATTATAAAGTCATTTAAAAAATCAGTCTTTATCAACTTTTTTGTTATGGGTGAAAGGAAGCAGACTTCTATGAGGTCTGGCATAGAGTACTCAGCAAAACTACTGGTATTGTAACAACTTCTGTGATGGCATCCTGTTTCTAAAGATCATATTTCATATCTATCTTTGCTTTTGGTTTGTTTCACTCATGTTGGTTTCACAGTTACCTGACCCAAGAAATAGTGCAGCATCCTTGCTGTTGGGCTCCTTTGTGTATCTTGCTTTGTTTTAGCCTGTTAGTGGTATCTGTAACTTTTCTTTTTCAGGTTACACCAAACACATTTCCATGAAGGGCTCAGAACAATACTAGATTATTTGCAATTGTGGAAAGCATGACACTATGCATTGAAATACCTCCTAGAGTTATTTATTCTGTGTCACGTTGTGTGACAGGACCCCAAGCTGACCTGAATTTAGAGGTGGAATTGTCAACATATCTTAGTGGAATCAAGCACCCTGTGTACCTCAGGGGGATTGCAGTATCTGAAAGGTTTTGGGTTTTTTTTACAATGCAAAATAGAACAATAAAACTTGGTAAAGAAAATTTTGTTTTTCTGGAAAATATAGGTGAAAAGAAATAATCCCACACACACACTTTCTTCACTGTGCCCTTGCAAGGCCCTGTGCTCTAATACTGCTTTAAGGTTGCAGGAAAACGTACTCAGTTCCATCAAAATCCCTAAATCCACTTTTCTACATCCAGAAATTCTCTCGGGTTTCCTCTGGTGCTTACAGCTCTGCGAGCTCCTGTCCCTGCCATACCTGGCAGTACTGCAGCAGCCTGCCCATAGCAAGGAGTCGTGATGAGCAAGGCATACTCCTCTTCGGGAGGGCTCCTCCTTAACCCTTACCTGCAAAAACCAGGAGACAGCAAATGACCAGATGTCCTCCCTGCACCTCTCCCACAGTCATTTTAACAAAACGTTACCTAGATGGGAAACTAGAAGCAAGTTAAGAGATATATGCACTATCAACTATCTTCCTCAGAGACGATCACCAGAGGGAGGAAGGGACACTAATAGGAAACAAATAGGAACAGAGGTACTTTGCTATAGCTGGAGCCGAGTGAAGGAACTGAAATGGTACAGTGCACCATAGGTGCAAGCAGAATAGAAAGATCTGCAGTGCTTCCTGAGGGCCAGGGAAAGATCGCATAATTTACTGCAAAACTGCCTCTTGGCAGTGAATAAAGCAAACCACAGGAACCAGGGGTACCCGCTGGGTTTTACACAGAGACAGGCAGTTTTTAGGCTGTGCAATAAAGGGTCAGACCAGAGGACTATTACTGTTATTGTTAGGAAAATTATTTGTTTCCTATGGCCTCCCAGAAGGGCTAACGTCAGACAAACCTCTGTAGTTTATTTCAAAGGAATTTGTAGCAATTATTAAACTGAATTGCTGACATATAGAATCTTGTAACAGCCAAGATTCAAATCAGCAACAGAATGAAGATTTGTCTGGCTATATAACAAAGTCAGATCTTTATTTATTTATTTATTTTATTTTATAAGGAAGAGACTGGATTTTGAAGCTTAGGTGAAAAGTGATAAGAACGCCAGTTCAGGAAAAAGCATAATAGAATGTAAATCTCATCTGATGACCCTATTATTCTTAATTGAGGCTTTGACTAGTAATATTTCAGAGCAAGAGAAATGTTCTTGATTTTATAAAAGGCTATTAATGGGATTGTCAAACTGAATTCAGCAACAGAAAATATGAAACTCTGATTTGTAAACTCTTATCAATGTGCTCTTGAAAATAATCTAAGTAAAAGCGGTAAGGATAGTTTCATATACAAAAGTGTTTAGCATCTAGTTTGTGTGGCAATTATCCATAGGAAATCCTCACTTGTATTCCATCTAATTCCCTTAAACTTGACCAAACCATGTGAATTTGAAGGGATGCGCTTAAACAGGAGTAAACTCAGATTCTGAAAACAGGTAGGAAAGATTACACCAAAGGGTACTAATATCTGCTAAAAGATTCAATTTAGAGGACTGTACATGTGAATGCTTGAACCTGTCCGCACTGTATGTGGACTATAAGCTTTCTAATGTAGTTGTAATGCTATCTGAAAGTAAATTTTTCTACAATTGTACTTTTGTACCTAACACTGTGTATGTTGCCTTGGAAGCCTTGACTGTACTTAGCAAGTTGTTTTGCAGAATATAGCACACAAACGAGCTCATTATGAAAACATAGGAATTTGCGACGTATAGTGGCTTGGGAAACTGTGGAGTTCTTTATATATTCCAAAGGAGGAAATTTCAACATTGTTCTTTACTGCTCCTGTCTTCATCTGAGATATCAATGAAGAGATGCTTGTATTTTTAACATGTAGTTTGAAAGAAGGTAGCATTAAAAAAAACCTCCAAAACCCCTAAACCAAACACAAACCTTAAAGAACCCCCACCCAATAAAGGGGTGTTAGGAAACCAGTTTTATCACTACAGTAGGATATGTCCAAAAACCAGTTTCAGTGCTACAATAGCATATAGCACCTTTTACAGTGTACCAGGCACATTATTTCTGCAGTGATCTTTGTAAGTTGTTCCATTTTATCAATTATTTAAACAACAGGCTTTTAAAGAAAAAAAAATATGGGTCATACTGTAATGCCATCATGGCTTGCATTTTGCAATTGGATCATTGAAGTTTTAGAATGAAATAATTTTACTTGCAGCAATTCTCCCTGCCATGAATTTTGTTACATTCTGTACTGTGAAAGCAGAGAAATCATGGCTGGTTGCTTTCAGTATTTGTGAATCAGAGATCAGGTGACAATTCTCTTTCATGACATATACTAATATGGACATGAGCTTTTAGCAGAGTAATACATGAAAGATGTTTTGTCTATCTGTTTTAATTCAGAGCAAGGTCAAATGGTCAGTCACAAGCTCACTAGAGATCTTGAAGATCATTTTGCATTGTACATTGATTCACCTGCTTGTTTCTGTGTTCAGCTGATGCCAGTAAAGAGACAATTTGTATTGGAAAAAGAAATTTTCTGAGAAGGTGGATGTAGTGCAAAGCTAAATTGCTGTGTATGGAGAATTTCCCTACAAATATGAAAGTAAGAGGAAGCATTCAGAAGAAGGGAAAACTATTGTGCCTATAATAGTTGTTGGCTTTTTTTCCTGAGTTCTTCTTTCTTGCCTGCAATGGGTTTTCTATTTCCTAAAGTGAAAGTAGAACCCATTTTCCAACTCTTGATAAATAAGGTATTTTCTATGTAGCGGAGTCTACTGCCTGCTCTCCGTGCCTTTTTACATGAGTTGTTGCCTACAGTAAGTACTGTGCATACAACCCAGTATGGCTAAACCTGTCTAAGAACATCTGTGTGATATAAATATGCATATATGCATTAACATTTTTATTTGCATATATGCACATATAATGTGTTTATAGTACAGAAATGTATTGTTCTATGCATACATTATTGTATATTATACATATATGATAATATGCTTGCATAAGCACTTGGTAACTTCCTATTAATTACCCTTTTGTTTCTTTCCTCTGTCATAGCAAATAGAACCTTTTATTTCAATATGATGAACCGCTCTTAATGCCAATTGCATTCGCAATAAGTGTAGGCTTACCAAGAATGGCTGGTTTTAAAACTCAAACTACCTTTATGTTGAGTTATATTTGTGCACAGGAAGATGGAACTACTTCACAAATTGCATGGTGCTTTTGTGATACCTAGTAGTGAAGCTGTAAAATAATAAACTAAGTTAAAAAGCTTACAGTGAGTTGAATCAATTGGCAATGTGAATGTAGTTTGTCCAGTTTCTTTTCTTTATATTTTCTTTTATATTTTGTTTTGTGATTTTATGAATGCAACAGCTAAAGTAGCTGTGTTCAAATTAATTTAATGTATAATGACTGCTTGTTCTGTTTTGTTGTTTTCCAGCTCCCTCAGGCTCAAAAGGTAAAATATTTAAATCAAATATTAGTCATTAAAGCAGTCACCGGTTCTTCATGTTTCCATGGTGCTGTGAGTATGGTACAGTAGTGATCAGTGAAGCCATTCACCATAATGGGGGCTCTGGACTTGAGCAGCAAGAAGGGTAGCTGACATCAAGGCCAGCTAAGAGCAGCTCTTCAAACTTACGAGCAATTTAAACATAATAGGCATATAGTAGCCTACTACTTTAAAACAACAGGGAGGCTATTTTATCAACAATTTGTAAAAATAGTAAGGATTTAAAAAAAAAAAATCACCCCGTGGCTCCATGGATCATTTTGTCTATTGTAGAGACTGCAAAACCCATGGTAAAGCTCGTACCCTTTCACTGCTCCCCACTGTATCTATCAACACACCTTTGAATACATCCAACATTTGACTTCTCTAATAGGTTGCATACAGTTTTCATATACTGTGCTCTTGCCTTTAAACAACTTCTGCACCGATACGGTATGTTACCAGAGTCACTGCTGCACATCATGGTAGCGCAACGATGGGAGCAAACTCAAGGAATTGCTTGATGCCTGTTGCATCATCCTTGCATATTTCACAAATATAATTAAAGCTTCCAGAAAGTAGAAATTTTAGATGCTGTTCTGTGGTTTGCAGTGAAAAGTGATACAATGAAAAAAAGAATGGAGTATACTGGGAAATTGCAATAGTCACTTGTCCAAGTTTTTACTGTGGTAGGTAAAGCACTTCTAATAGGAATTGTCATAGCAATTAATCAGTTCAACATCACTGTTATTAACGGTCTTGGATGATCAAAATTCATTTTTAATGGAAGCTGTAGGTTAAATGATCTTCAATGAATAGCTCTTGCAAAATGGTAAGGGCATCTACAGACCTCAAAACTTTAAAACTGTCAATAAATTTTTGTCCACATTTTAGTTTAAAAAGCAAGAAATATGAGCATGTTAGCTTTTATTTTTATGCTGCTACTATGTATACTTCTAATTTCCTTGCTCATGGAGCTCAGAAAATTCTATTTCAAATCTGCAGGTAATATGCTATTTTGTGCCACTGGACTATGTCCACAGGTCATTCTTGTGTTCTGATAGTTACAGAGCCTACAAAATGCACATGGTAACAACACTTCTTGGTTTGTGGGTTTTTTTTCCTTCTTGAAATCAATGGTTTAAAGAACAGTTTTCTTTTCCTGAAAAAATAGGACTAAAAGACTGGCTAGACTAACTGGCTTTTTTATGTTCACCTGCTTGTCTAAAAGCTTATGTAAAATGCTTCTCTTAAGTTTGCAGCAAAAAGAGATGGAGTGAGGTTATATTATGCTGATTCAGAAAGGTACAACCAGTCAGGCTATTGACCACGTTGCAGTATTACACGTTCTGATGTCCACAATTCTGAGCTATTAAATAATGTTCTGGCACACCTTCCTCAAGTTTGACTTCAGTGAAAAGGCACACAGTTTTCATGGAAGGTCAAAGATGCCAATTTTCAGTGTGTTTACCCTTTGAACAAACTAATGCTGAACTAAAGCCACATATTTTGTATGGGTATACATAATGTCTAGCTGACTGTATACTACTTTCATGGAGAGAAAGAGTAGAGAGTTGGGAAGGAAGGAATGGGATGGGGAGGGAGCACTTGTGCAGATACAAGTACTCCACAAGTGATTTCGATAACTTCAGGTAAGAAATAAGCCCTTAAGTGTGGCCTGATAGTTTATGAACAAACCAAGAGAATCTCTTGCTGTCTGTGAGTCGAAGGGTATCAGCACAGGGCTGATGCATGCCTTTATGAATGACTTAGTCACCAGAGTACATGTTTTGCCATATGGTGTCTGAACTCGTTCTGTATTTTTCTTGGAATCTATGTATCATCTTGCAAATGTTTTCTCTATAAACATTTCAAACAGTCATATGTCTCTAAACATATTCCCTTTAATCTTTGAGAGTTCTGAAAGGAAAACATGGCATTCCAAGTTTACCTTTACCATTTTATATCCGTTATAAATACTTGGTCATCTTGATGAAATGTGTTATGTCTTTTATGTGAAATGCTTTGTGGCTACAGTCTTCTCAGTGTTTAGTCAACGTTCTGTGGTGATTACCTATTGATTCTGAAGAACCTGTAGGCACTCTACTACTATGGCAGTTAAATAGCAATTAAAACCTGTTACTGGTATGCTATCTGCTGTAAATCAAATTGTTGCAAATTCAGAGTTGGAGTGCAGGTGAAACGAAGTATGAGGGGTTTAAGGTGGCTGTCTGTTGACCCATGATACTTGTCTTGAAAAGACCTTTGTGATATTCCCTATACTTAAAACAAAAAAATACCCCCAAACAAAACCCACGATAATTTCAGGTGATAGAGATGCTGATTTAATATGGTTATGTAGCTTTCAGAGAAAATATGTCTAGGAAGAGCTGATGTATCTCAAAGAAAGAGCCAATGTGCAGACAAATGGAATAAATGAATTTTATATGTTCTCTGTGTTGCTTTTTAGGTAACCATCCCACAGGGCTGTGAAAATAGTAATAAAACAAGCTAATAACTCAAATTTAGCAATTTTCATACTTTTCTAGCTTGGTTTCCAAAATGAGCTTTATCTTTAAAGCGCTTTTAAAGAGCAGCTTTTGTACTCATCATGAGCAAAAGCTATTCTTCCTAAATAGCTCAGAAAGGTGTTTTGTTTCCTACTAGGAAAGCTTTACTCGATTTCTTGAGCAAACACAGCAGGATTCAAAAATCTGTTGTCCTATTCCTGCTGTGATGTTTTGTTCTACTTAGCTTGTCTGAAGAGGTAGAAATGAATAAATTAGGCACACGAATTGGAAGCAGATAGTTGTGTTTAGGAACATTTAGGAAAGCATTTTTTAATGATTCTTTCATGAAGGGAACCATATTTCCTCCATATAGAAATGTTTTGTTGATGTTTGCCAAAAATTCCTGACAGTTTTCTTCTCTCTCTCTGTGTTATCCCTTAACTTCTGTAAGTAGTGCTTTGCCCTCCTTTTATCTTGATGCTATCATCTTTCAGCCATTTGAGAGCATCATTTATCATTCCCTGCATCATTTACCTTATACTTTGAAGTGTTGAATTAGCTGTCACTGGGAATAGAAAATAGAAAATTTGCAAAGCTGCTATTTCATCGAAGTGCATGACTAGTGATTTTAGCATTTTAATAAAATTATATGAGTTAAATTGAATCTAATGAAGTACAAAATAATAATGAAGTAAACATTTTGACCCTGATTTAGCATTCCATTGGATCTGTTTCCTGCTGACAAAAGCTATTGTCTTTCAGTTCCATAATTTATCTAAAGTTGAGTGATCCGTTCAGAAAACTGCATTAAAATTTTTGCTTACATCTTAAATTGTGATCTTAAATTTGGTTTCTGATTTTCTCTTTAACATTCCTCAACAAACAAGCTGGCTTTTAATGACATTTTTTGAGTCAGCAATTTGCAAACTCTAATGATTCTAAAGATATGAGGGCTTTTTGGTTTTTCGTTTCCATGTGAAATTTGTCTCTAACTTAACACACTCACACGGGCTCCTCTATTGTCACACGCCGTAACTTGAATCTAAGCCAAAATAACTATTCCTCCTTCTTGTAGTCTATGTAAAACACAATTAAATTGTCACATTCCAATTCCATGATGCTTCCAGCCTGCCTCATGGCTCTGCTCAGCACAAAAAAGCAGAGTAGTCACAGGAGAAGGCAGGACCTTGGGAAGCAAGCCTGCGTGGAGTGGGGAAAGGAAGAAGTGGGGGCAGGTTGGGAAGCTGGCAAAGTTATGCACAAGGTAGTGAAGAAAAAACCAAAAGCTTCAGCATGAACCTCATTCTTTAAATACATCCCTCTGGAACTGCTGTCTGCTGTGAGTAAAGTTTTGGCAGCAGCATTGTGGCAACCATTTTCAACGCCAGTGCCTTGTCGGAGGGTTTGCAGTGTTCCCATGCCCCACAGCTTCACCTCACTTTCAGTCACATGGAATACAGCAATGTTTTTCCCCTACTTTTCACTTGTGTTTTCCCAAGCTGTATAGGCTATGCGAGCAGACCTTCGCTTTGACCTATTTCCTCACTCAAGTCCCTTAAGTCCTATTTCCTTCCAGTTCTACAGACCAAGGGTTCCTATGTCAGCATAGCTGCACAGCCCTCCTCAAACAGTTACTCAAGTGCCTCTGTTCAGTCCCACTGTATCTCCTAACCTTGCTTCATTTTTTGATTCAGAATGTTAACTCCAGTTTTACGTGCTGTCCTCTTGATGTAACAGCTTATGGACCTTTTCTGCATTTCAGCTTGTTTAGTAATTTAATTAAATATTGTGGAAATCAAAACTCCTGTTGTAGAATGGTGAAAAATCAACTAGGAACACCGTAGATCCAGAGACATTGGAATTCAAAGGAGCATTATTGGGCTACAGATTGACTTACAAGCAAATTTAGGCATTGTTGTGGTTAGTTAATAGTTTCCATGAATCGGAATTGGTAGGAGATGAAAATATGAGGAGTAAGTCAAGTAGCAAAAAAGCTACTGTAAAAAACCTTCCTATTTTGTTTTGTTAGACATTGTTTAAATTGGGGAATGAAGACTGGACAGATACAGCACTATGGAGCACTTAAATCTCATTCTAAAAGGCATTTTTCGCCGATTATAAAATCACGGCTAATCTTTACAGATCTGTGACTTTCTCAGAGAGTAAGTTCTGGTTCTTTAAACAACCAAGAGTCATTTAGCCTGGGAAGGCATTTTTCCTCTTTCTTGAGATTATTTTTTTTATTGTTTGCTAAGCATTTTATCAACCTGAGTGTCTATGGCCCTGGTATAGATTCTGCCTGAAACTGTTTCCATTCAATCTTTCCAATAGAACAACTTAGAGGCAAACCACTAATGCTGCCTCTCATTCACTACTTGAGACTGTAGTTGAGAACTTACAGGGTCCAGGCATCTAGTTGAAAACTGTTTTTCTTTGGGGATCTAGTTTAGTTTTTCATGCCAATGTCATCCAAGGTAGCCTAGAAATTCTGAGACAAAACATACTGGTGCATGATGGAGAAATAAGAAGAACTTACTTTTTTGCAACACTGTCTGATGAACATGTTGATAAACAAACATTCCATAGCATAATTCATCCAAATTTCAAATGCACTGAACTCGAGGATTAAATTTACATGTATTTTTAGTCTACAATTGTAATCTCATGTTTTAGAAAGTGATAGGAATAAAAACAGTTAAACTACTTGTGTTTATGTGAGGATATCTCTCCAGACTTGCAGGAATAAGAAACATCTGAGGGGCAGTGCAGTTCAGTAGTCTCCCATAAGCATATATACCTGTACGCATGAATCAAACACATCTGAGTGAATGATTTCCCATGAATTATTAGTATTTTCACCAATTTGATATTTGTATAGGTTCATTATCCAGTCAAGCACTGTCAAATCACTGGCGTTTCCCTATCCTGTCAGAGGAGATAGGCAGACCACTACTGATCAATAGATTTGTCTGACAAGTATAGCAGTGAAGACTACGGAGGCTGAGGGAACTGGATTAGAGAGGAAGCACAGACTGATTGTGTTTATGAAGGATGATAGCTACTTGTATGAACTGGAGTAGACAACCTGTGTTTCTTTTCATGAAGGTATCTTCCTGATTTGTTAAGGGAGATGCTGATTACAGCACTCAACTGCAAACCTTAATCAGAATTAATCAGTTGGAGAACAATTTCATTTCAGCAGAGCAGAAGAAACAGAAGTAAACTTTTGGTCACTTCCTTTTTATCCTCTTTTTTGGGTTTTTTTCTAAACAGTGACCACCTCCCCACATTACACCCCATGCTTGCAAAATGAAACATTTTAATACTTGGGTGGATAAACAGTTTCTTTGCAGAAGTTCTGTGATAAGGGCTTTGTTTTGAAATGCATAAGGCTAACATAAACATGCTCATTTCACTTGTGGAAGAAGCATGAACTTCTTGCTGTTCTCTGGGGAATAAATATCTAACCGAGTAAGGGAAATCTGAAAGGACAGGAACTTTGTGCCATACTGCATATAATCACAGATCTGGATTGTTAACATGAGGATGACTTACTCTGCAAGACTGGATGCTTGCTGATTTCAGACATTTAAAATGGTTATTGATTTGTACACAGGGATCTAAATGAATATAGGAAACTATTTGGAAATATAAAATAAATATTTATTCTGTAACTACAAATAAATAATACAGGCTTGGCCCCATTTGCCTTTTCCAAGACATTTCTCTCTAAAAAAAAGACTTTAAGACCTGTAATATCTTATTTAAAAGCCATGAATAATTTATCGTATGTTTTACCATTTTTATTTCTCTTTCCAAACTTTTTTGTTCTTTACATTTATTTTCTCATTTTATTTTTGACAAATTTTATTTTGCACTACTGAAGCATCTGACAATACCTTAAGCATTGCTCTTACATTCTTACCTTTTGTGCTAGTTTCTTTCCATTACCAGTAATCCAAAACTAAGAATTTGAAGAAACTGGAACTTGCATCCACTTGTGAAACAAGGAACTAGTTTCTTCAACAATCAAAAGGGACCTTAACAAACTTGTCTGCACAGATAGGTTTTGGTAGAACAAAGTTCTGTGTTAGTGCACAGATACCATCATTGATCTAAAGCTCTTTAAAATATTTTTCAGTAATTACTTTATTGATTATATTTAGCAAAATTCCTGAAAAGGCAAGAAAATTTAATAGCTGTCTAGAATTTTCAGAGGCCTAATGAAATTAGGAAAATAAATTTCCCCAAGCATCTTTGAAAACTTCACGCCTAGGATATGGCAGCAATTTCCAATGAAACCATTATTTGAGACAATTTTTTTGCTGCTGCACCAATTTTGATTTGGTTCCATATTATACCCTGCAGGATGTTGTACTGAATCTGGGAAGTGTTTTGATGCATTTGAATGCTGCTGCTTATATTAACTTTATAGCAAAAAATACTGAGCAATAAACTACTTTAAAAGGCACTTCAAAGCACATACCTTTTCCTTAGTTCTCATCTGTTGGTAGCCTCAAGTGTTGGAGCTTGCCAGTGGAATTTTTATTTTCCTGGGGGGCAAGGGATGCAGTAGCTTTCCTTGCCTTTTTCTTGATATTATGTAAGGAAATGTCAATAAATATCCTTATTGAAGGAAATAAAAATGCAGTAATTGATATGTGGCTAAATAGGTAAGAGAGAGGACTTTAAAGTCAGTCAGAGCCTATGTGTGTTAACTAATAGAGTGCCGCAGGTAAGGAATAAGCTTAGATGCTTATTGGGGTTACAAAGATTGAAGAGATAGAAAGGAGATTGATTTGTTTATACTTAGACTGATGCGTAAAGAGATGTTATTGCACATTGGAAAAAATACTATAATAGTAGAGGAGAAGAAAAGAAATAGAGGGTTTTCTTTGAGAACAGAGCAAGAATTCAAGACAGTGTGTTTGAGGAATTGAAAGTTATTACTGGCTCTAAATATGTATTTAGATGAGTTTCCAACACTGGGTGAACTTTTGTCTAAATCATTCCTTATTTGTGAACACAATTGGTCTGCCAGCAACATTTTTTTTCAGCAGAAACTATATACATAATAAACATAATATTGCATTAATATTTTTTTGTAAAATCTTACTCTTTATGTCCCACAAATCCTGCCAAGATCCAGAATATGTGCAGGTTACTAAGGATGAACTAAGTAAGCTTAGCATGTAGCTTTAAACAGTTTTGAATCATCAGGCTGTGGGGAATTATTATGCCACCTATGGTATATCTTTGTAAAAATTGCTTATATTTGTGACTCCTAAGAGACCGGTAGGATAAAACTGGATAAGGTACAGCCTATTTAAAGATTGAGTTTAAATTCACGGTGCTTCACATTTCAGCCATTTCCAAGGACCCTTCACTGTATGTAACTAGTGACCATCCATTGGTGACGTTATTGTGTTATACTAGTATCATTCTCTGTATTTGCTAATAAGACTAAAAAAAACCCCGTTTCTGTGTGTAACCAAGCTGTTACCTGCTTAGAAACATAGATTTTGTGTTTATTTAAAAAATAATAATCATTTTTCAAGGTGTTTTCTGTAAGAGATGTTTGACTACAGTATTTTCTTTTTTACATACCTACATAATTCTTCCCTGAGCCTATGACTTTGTGATGTCCAGTGGATGAGTTCGGGACTCATAAGGATTGTCTGTGTTTTCTTTTTGGAAAAAAGCAAATAATAACTTAGTAACCAAAGAGTTTATTACTAATTACAAAAAAACCTAAACTGTTACATTTACTAGGATTAATCAGAGACTTCATTATTATGCAATGTTTTTTTTTATCCTGAGTTTGTGTTATTTAACATTTTTATTAAGCGTTCACTTCTAATTAAAAGTATTTGCTGATTAAGAAATCAACCCTAGCAAGTCCTATTAGTGTTAAATGTTTGTTCTAAATTCAACTAATATAAACTGAAGTTTTATCAGTGATTAGAAAGCATATTACTGTTAGGGTTTTTACTCAGAATCACTGAGTTTTTCAAACACTTGCATGAGCTGTTACAGAGTTCAGTTATATATAAGAAATTATCAGACTTGCAAAGCAACAATGCAAAATACCTAGATCATGGCTTCTTTTGCAATTTATTAATGGACTTTAGCATTATTGGTCTTAGCAGAAATACCCAGTGGCTAACATTCTACTATTTCAAAGTATTTCTGCCAAAATGTCATTGCCCAGGGAATAATGCTGTGCTCCTCCCCAGCAGGTAGCGCCTCACAATATAACAATTTTTGTGAAGTAATTACTGGAGCTTGAGTTGGTGACTTGGGGAAACACCACAAATATGAGTCACCTATCATGGAATTGGTTGACCACCTGTTCATCTGCAAAGCAACCAAAAAACTAAATAGGCTGAACTGTAAGATTGTGATTTTGTAGAATTATTGCAGCAGCCAATACTTGAAGATTCCATAATTAGAGGGCAAGTATTCTCTGCATGCTTCCGTAGCAAACTTTGAGAGTTAATAACCTATTATCTTGGAATTTCCTTGGAACTCCGGACTGTTTTATTTCTCCATTTAAAGAATTTCTAACACCCTAAAAATTTACTGACAGTCCCTTGTCAGTCCCCTCTCAAAAACCCTCTCCAATAAATTGTTTCTAGTAATCTCTTGAAAGTGAGTTGACTATAAACTAATACTGTGCTGATACTTGACAAATACATAATGTCAGAGAACAACAACCCTGGGCAATCATATAAAATTTCTAATTGCTCCAATATGTCACCCCATAATCAGCAGATTGCTTTTTCACTTCCTGGTGTACATGTGTTTGGGACTATTGACTGTCATACCGCAGAAGGCTCCTCTCCATACAAATCATGTCAGTGTGCTTGACTGTACTACTCTGGCCAAGGAGAGTAAATTCTTATGCTAGAACAGCTGCCTTTGACTTTCAAGTGCAACCTCTGAACTCCCAGTGTTTTGCTGAGTTGTTGGCTTTGGGTTTTTTGTTGGATGTTTTGTTCTGTTTAATAACTTCCTATTGCTTGTTAGATCAAGGATTATATCGGGGCTGGAAACTGCACAGCAGTTTCCTCACTGTGCCCCTCTCCCAGTAGGAAGAGCAGTTAAAAAAAGGTAAAACTCGTGGGTTGAGATAAAGACAGTTTACTATGACAAAAAATGAACAACAACAAAAATAGTAATGATGATGACAATAATGGAATGTACAAAAGAAGCGAAACACAGCACCATTGCTACCACCTGCAGACCACAGATTCCCAGATTGTTCCTGAGCTGAGATCCCAGCAACAGGGCAGCTTCCCCCAAGTTATATACTGAGCATGACATCCTATGGTATGGATTATCCCTTTGGCCAGTTTGGGTCTGCTGTCCTGGCTGTGTCCCCTCCCAGCTTCTTGTGCATTCCCAGCCTCCAAGCTGGCAGGGAAATGTGAGAGGCTAGGAAGTCCTTGACTTGGTGTAAACATTGCCTAGCAACAAACAAAATATCTATGCGTTATCCACATTATTTTCATCTTAAATCCAAAACCCAGCACTATACTCACTACTAGGAAGAAAATTAACTCTATCCCAGCTGAAACCAGGACAAAAGGAAAATGAAAACATGATCATAAATTGGTTCTACCTTATGTCCCTGTTGATTCCTTATCAGATTACAGCCTTTTGATCCTAAAGCCCATTTATGTTCCTATCTGATGTCTGCAAACATTCTTTATCGCCATGAGGTAGTGCCATAGGTCAAGAAATATACTTCCTTGGGAAACTTAAAACCCTCCTGAAGCAGATTGGGAGCTGTTAGACATGTAGCATTCTAGATTTTGTGTGATTTGTTAATATGACACAAGCTTCATAAAATGTCTTGGTCATGATTCATGATTTGTGTTCTGATAATCTGGGGAGTTGACAGCAGGTGCTTCATTAATAGCAAAAGCTTTGTTAACAAAAAATCAAAATTGCATCAGTTCTTAAAATGTTTTATAAATACTGCCTGAGTACAGAAAACGCGACACTGAGGTAGGGGTAGTAGGAGAATATTACATTTGCAATTGGGCATGACTGTCTCCTACAGTATTTCTCAGGACAATTGTCTCTATTGCCTTGTCTATGTGGCTAAACACAGATGGAACAAAGCAGACTAATTGCATTCTACAAAATCTCCAATTGTGATTATAACTGGATATGTCATGCTTTTAAATGTTGGACAAACCTCTTCAACTTTAAACATCTTCCAAAATTTTAGGGGCAGAAAGAGTTTAACATCAATTACCAACTTCCTGCCTGAGTTGTCTTTTGTATGTAGATGGAGAAGATCTACAGGCACACAGAGCAGTGTTTGTCTTGAGCATCACGGTTCACCTTTTCCTCAAGGCAAAAATGTAGTGAAGAGAGATAGTCTGAGCAATGTCACTCTCCTGTGGCAAATAACTAGCATTCTACGTGTTTTTCTTGAATGGATCCAAGGTCAGAAGATCTGTTTTCTCCCTAAATTGAAGAAATATGTTGAAACCTGATGTACAGAATCAGCTAATGCTTTATGCCACCTCTTTGTCCAGCAAACTGAAACCGGATGGAGCAAAGATGCTCCTGGGATCCTAGCTGGCTGCCATCCTTTTTGCCGCTGTGTTAGCTGATGAGATCTGTCTGGACCAGAACAAAGTGCATGCAACTTGTGACCTCTTGTTCCTTGCTGGGAGAAAAAAGCCTGAGGCAATGTTGGCAAAGGCAGCACTGGGAAAGATGTAGAACAGAGCTCCAGCTGCTTTGCTACTGCACATGCTGCTTCCAGAATCCACATTTCAGCCCCTTGTATCTCTCATGGGAGACTGCAATAGGAATGCAGATGAGGTGTCTTTCCTGCCAATGCAGATGGTGGGCTGGGTAGAGCTGGTATAGTTGAGATGAGGCTGGGGTTGGGCTGCACCAACTGCAACTCTTAACTACATAAGTGTCACGTGTTTACATTGCCTTACCTCGTTTAGAATGAAGAGTATGTAATTAAAAAGTGCCATCACATATTTGTAATTGTTCCTTAGTTCTTAGAGATAATATTTCTTTTTCAAATATAGCTTGCTGATGATCAGGGATTGGTGTTGATGACAACTGTTGCCATGCCTGTATTTAGTAAGCAAAATGAGACTGTGAGTATTTGGATTATTTCTGTCATGTCTTAATGGGGTGACTGCAGTGAGGGTGCTTTTGGGGACTTAGTAAGATTTTAGCCTACTTTAAAAATTTTTCATTTTATTATTTTGTCTTCAGGTAATATCCCTTGGTTAGCATAAAAAGATGGGCAAATAATCCCCAAAACTCTAGAAAACAGTAAAATAATGAATGATGATAGACCCTAGCGTTGTCTTACTTCTAAATTACCTTTTCACAGCAAATAATCTATATCCTTTTCTTCTTTGCACTGATGGGCTTTTGTTTCATAGATTCAGGATTTAATTAGACATATGTGTATGTCTACTTAAGTTTATTAATTTAACAGGTTATTAGAGAAAATTTTATGTACTCTTTCTCTTTTGTTTATCGAATGAAATTTGGAAACAAAGGAATAAGATTTTTAACAGTAGCTTTAAATTCAAAAGTTATTTATCATGAGGAAGTTTTCTGTTGAGGGACTCGATAGCTATCAAAAGTTTGCATGCCTTTTCTATGTGAGTTGCCGATAAAGTAGAAAACAGCAATATTATATATTTATTATTATTTGATCAGATGAGTTGCACCAGCATCCGCTTTCACCACTTTATAAAGAATTTGTCTGTTACCTAATCATTTCTGCAGAGTGAAAATGTTCATCATTATTCTGGTTCTGAGTGCATCTTTTATTGTTCTTTTCAGAGATCTAAAGGGATTCTTCTGGGAGTCGTTGGTACGGATGTTCCAGTTAAAGAGCTCTTAAAAACTATTCCAAAATACAAGGTAATACACAAATGATAATATCCTTTATGTTTAGGGTAATATCTGTAATATAACATTCTATTTAGCATGTTAATGTTGTTTATACTGATGTAGCTCCATTACTCCAGCTCATTTTCCTCACAAATTTTAGCTCTGTAGTGTCTGATGGCTAAATGTCATTAGCCTGAGATCAAGTGCAGTTTTAATAGCAGAATTAGTGTGGGGGTAGAATTAGAATCAGTGTTTTGCAGTTCACAGTGTGCTCTAGAAAGTAATACAAAATATTGTCCACAATAAAATCAATTAAGTGATTCAACCATGCAATATAACCAGAACACCACACAAAATTTATTCTGAAAATTCGCGTAACTCTGTATGAAAACTGTACAAAAATCTGTCCTTAACATGGCCTTAGGCTTCCTGTCTCTGTGTGGCAATTCACCTCCCAATTCTGTCCCCCAGACTATTCATCTCCTTGAATTAAAGCAAGTGTCATATTTCAGGAACTTGAACTCAAGTGGTTCCTTCTCACCTGCCCGGTATTTGCTGGATATTTCTCTCTATTTAGTTTTTTTGAAGTCAGACATCTCTACTATAGAATTTGTAATAATTATCATAAAAGTTTTCAAAACTTGATGCACTTCATCTATTGTGAAATGTTTATAACTCAGTAAAATTAGGCTTCAGGCAAATGCAAAGATATAATTACTTTTTTAATTTGATGCAATACATTAGTATTTTGCTACTTCTCTGTCTGAAATGTTCTATTATCATGCTGGTTTATTGACAAATGAAAATTAAGTTAATATTTTCCAGTAAATTCCTAGCAGAATGTTTTACTATGACAGATAAGCACATAACACAATACCATAGATAGTCTTCATTAAACAGGATTGGAATAATTATGTTTTGACATATACCTGTACTGAGTATAAATTTGTATGTCATACCTTCCCCTTAACTGGCTACCATGCTCTCATTTACAGATTTCAAAGAGGGTGGGGGAATAAGCTGACTTGTGAGTGCCTTGGAATATTCCTGTGTTTTTGCAGATAAATCTAATTAGGAGGGAAAAAAAATTCTCCTGTTGATTTTAATTCTAATTTGGATACTTCAGCAACTGTCAAATGATTTTGTAGATCAATATGCAGTAACTGGAAAGTTTAAATTAAATGAGAATTTGATAATTAAATTTTTAAGGTGTAGCAGAGTAATTTCTCGGGACCTGGATCCTGCTAGGCTAACTGTGATGCAAACACAGAGCAGAGAGGCTGTCCCAGCTGGAAAAAAAGTCAGCAGGCTATGGGAAGAGGCAGCAGATGACTTCATGCTCAGAACATAGCAAAGAGATGTTGCTGGCCCGGATAGTAACAGACTTTGTCAGACATTGTCAGAACAGTGCCAGCCCAGTAACCACCAAGGTTAGCTAACCACAACTTACATTATACTTTTGTGTATTCAGAAGTACAGAATGAGGAGAAGAGAAAGGAGCAAAATTTGAAGCAATGGAAATGATCTTCGAAGCAGCTTTCTAAGGAGCTAGGGGTAGAGCAAGTTTCATTTGTCATGAGAAGGAAGAACAATGTTATAGTAATTGCAGGATTTAAAGCCTGGCTGCGCATGGCTGGATAGAAAAGGCCTCTCACAACGATGTCATTCAGAAGTCATCTGTAAGATTTGGATGCAAGTGGTCTGAATACAAGAACCTAGAGAGAGTGTGGGGCCTGAATAACAGGTATTGTAGCACAGAGTGATTCAGAAAGGGAGAAGATAGGCATGAAAATTAAAATTTCTGGTTTTGTCATATGATATTATATTTTTTATGACTTAGTTTGCTGTGGAAGTAATACATGATCCTCTTTCTGAATATTAGACTTTTTATTTGAAGGTACATTTTATATTGCAGGATGTAATGCATGAGAGGATTATTACAGGAGACGACAATATCATGCAATACAGTTAGGTTAGGGAAATCATTTGAGTTATAACTTCCAGTCTCACATACCATAAACATTTCTGAACAGTAAAAAGACCGTGCAATTGCAAGAGCATAACCACCCTTGGGATCCATTCCTGTAGAGGCAGCATGTGAAATAAAATTCACACAGGGATATAAAATGATTGGTTGGAAATAGAATTCTGCTGACCTGGAATTCTCTCAGCTTCAGTGAGGTGGATTTTATGCCGAGGAAGATGAATAATAATAAGCTATTTTCAGCAGTCATTATCTAGACTAAACTTCCCCAGATGTGAGTGACAGTGTCTCCTGCATAAGGTAGGGTTGGATTTAGCAATACTTCATTTTCATGTGGCGTTTTACAGCAGTTAGAAAAAGTTTTTTCATTTCTGAATCTGTCATTGAGAGACTGAGTTCAAGGTTTAAAATGGCAGTGCTGCTCTAAGTGGTAGTATCTCTCAAACCAAAGCATTTTAAGTGCACAGAGTGTGGAGTTTCGCATATCACACAACACACAATAAAATACTGCCCCTGGAGTCTGGGTAGTTTGCTTCAAATAGGCAAATATTTTTTTCCTGTAAAGTTTACCACCCACATTTGTTTCCTTACCTGACTTCCATTGCTTGGATGTCATTCTGCAGTTACGAACACAGACAATTATACTTGAGATCTGATATTTAACCAACAGCTAGTTCACTTGTCATGCTATAATAGGTAAAATATGTCCACTGTTATTATTTTGGTTATCCCTCATTTATGAACAGATGCCAAGAACGTATCACCTTCTGTTACTTTCACTGAAGTTTATTGCTTTAGGAAAACCGCTAATTTATGAAACAATCTTCTATATGGCAGATACAGTTGACCATATACAATCATTCACAGAGAGATGGTATAAATCTACCTGGTATGTTTCCTCTATGACCTTGCCATATCATACTCTGGTTTATATTTCCAGAAAGTTACAGAAGCAAACAGACTTGCTGTCCAGCTTACCTCTCAAAAATGATTCTGACTTGTCAAGCTTGCTTGCGTTGAGTTATGCCATGCAAATTCCTTAATACCCACTTCAGTTAAGTATTTAAGAATGTACTAAAGTAAAATTAAAAAGTTGTTAGTAGGGAAAAATGTAAAGTTCTGGAGTTTTGGCATTGTTTCTTTGGGTTTTAATATCTCAGCGCATCAATATGCTTAAATGAAGAGACAGCAGGCGTTCTATTACATCAGAATTGAAGAAAAATGGGTGAGGAAACGTAGT
Source organism: Gallinula chloropus (assembly GCF_964237585.1). Taxonomy (NCBI): domain Eukaryota; kingdom Metazoa; phylum Chordata; class Aves; order Gruiformes; family Rallidae; genus Gallinula; species Gallinula chloropus. The sequence goes on from NC_140097.1 coordinate 10,645,101, forward strand.
GAGGTGTTCTCTTTGCATGGTAACAGTTACATCCTGAGGCTGCAGAAAGATTCTATATTAGCAGCAAGTTTGTGCTAAGACGGAATATTCATGAATGGCCACATGAATGATTTGAAGGTGCATGTGTTGCATTCAGGGGGTGCAATCAGCTGTGTAACAAGCATGTTGTTAAAAGAGTAGTATTGTAATTTAGATAAGTACAGTGCTAAATTTGATAACATACTGTTAGGCCTTGTAAAGCATTTAATTACTCTCAAATATCTCCCATAGTTCCAATACAAATCTGCAAATTTACAGGAGCTTCTCTAGTAGAAATACGCCGCCTTCTGTGGCTCCAGATGAATTGTTTTACAGGGAGGTAAAAACGCCATTAAGAAAGACTGCAAGATGTAAATATCATGTATGACAGGCCACTGCTTGCTCACTAGAACCATACATTCTGTACCACTGATTTGAATGATTCTTTTACCATATCTCTTGAAGAAGCGTGAAGCAAACCAAAGCTATCCACTCCTGGGAACATGTGAATTTACTAAATTCCAGTATTCCTTTCCTTTGGGACGTGCTATGGTGTATGGTACGTGCTGTGGTATCTCTAACGTGTATCTAGTTCACCTAAAGCTCATAGAAAAAAAGTGCCCCAGATAGAAAAAGTGCATGTGACATTTAAAAATTGTGCTATATGCTGAATTCATCAAAGGCAGGTCCTCATTTTCACAAAAGGTCAAGGATCAGGGCTTTGCATATGTTGCAATGAAGTACTGTGTGGATAAGGGTTATGAATGCCAGCTTGAAGCCCTGGGTATCTAAATTCTCACCTGATTTTTTTGTTGTTGTTAAGATTTACTGGAGACCATGCTAATTAATGTCTTTTTCTCATTTACTCTTACAGTTAGGTATTCATGGATATGCTTTTGCAATTACAAACAATGGATATATTTTGACTCACCCAGAACTTAGGCCTTTGGTAAGAATACCTTTTGCTGATCTATTTTACTTAGGTGTACATGTTGCATTTGGTTTTCTTTTAGTGTTGGTAATGTAATATTAGTTAAAAAAAATACAACAGATGAGTTACTCTACATTGCTTTATAGCACATTCTATTCCTTTGTAAATTCACCTGTGGAAACAAAGGTTAGCCTGGAAAAAACATATCAAGGAAAATAAATATACAAGTTTTTTTTGCAAAAGATGCAGGCCTCCATGACTGCAAACTGGCAAAGCCAAAAATTGCTGTAATTATGTTCATTTTACATTGAAACGGAATGCTGGAATGCTCTATTGCTATGTAATAACCCCTATTTGTCATATTAAAGTGTTAAAGTTAATTTAATATATGTGCAGAAATTTCAATAAAGCATATTCTTAAGCAAAATGGGGGCACAAGGGATTTTTGTACTAAAAGAGAAATAGTTGCAAATTTTAGTTTCCCTTATCATCTTGTTTGCATTAATCACAGCAAGAAAAATAGAAGTGCCTGTTATGCAAATGTTTATCAACTTAACACCCTAGAGAGCTGGTACATTCTTGATTGCATCATTGTTTAGGAACAGCACTTGCAAGTGTTCCATCACTATCAGCTCTGAGCAAAGCACCAGTATTAATAATTCTGCTGCTGCATACACATGCATACCATATGTATTCTTCACTCAGGCACTTCAAGTAATGTCTGATTTCAACAATATTTTAGTAGAAAGCAGAAATATTAATTGGATGGAAAATTTCATATAAAAATAAAATTATTGGAAAGCGTGATTTATTTAGTCATTAGCATATCTGATGTTTTCATTCAACACAAGAGTGTGTCATTCTAAGATTTGGGCTAGGAATTACACACTTAATTTGCACTTATTGTTTCCCCATTTATTTTTTAACTGGAGTAGAGCTTATGAAAAGTTCAACAGGGGAAATTCCATGGGTGAATGGAAAAACATTTTCTCAGTAACTTCACTATAAAACGGCCAGAAAAATATAATGGCAAAGCAGACATTAGAGTATCTTGGAAGGAATTTTAAAATAAATGGTTTAATTGTATTTTTTCTTCTAAGAATACACCTTATGATTCTGGATGGTAGAATTTTTCACAACTGTAGAAAGGAAGATAATGCCTGTAGAGAATCTGGCCAATTACTGACCAATGAGCAGTTCAATTCTCAGAAACTGGTCTTGCAAATTATCCCTTTGGCGTTTTTACAGTTCCAGTGGTGAGGCACTAAAGCTAGATATCCAGATATAACCAGCTCAGACCCCAGTCAGTTAAGTCGATATACTCCAGCAACTGCTATTTTAATCTCTGCACTCCCCACAGACTATTCCTCATAATGATGAATTTGTATCTTCTTATTTTATGGGAATTAGAACCTCTGCTACCCAAATATAAAAATACTAGGTAGTAAAAAACTTCCAACCTCAGTACATGCAGTTTACTCTTTAAGGAAATTAGAAAACTCTTTAAAACAATACCTAAACATACCCCAGTCAAAAAGTGTGTTAGCTCTGCAAGAACTTCTCATACTTGAGAAGAATGTAATTTTAGGCTGTATGAGATTGATTCACTACACCTGGACCCATCTAGTCCAGGATCCCATTTCCAACACTGTCCATTGTGAGGTTGTTCCTGAGGAGGATGCAGGAGCTGAATGGATGTGGAAAATCTCATAGCAGTCAGGATAACTTTTAAGAGTTTCCAATAAGCTTTTGCTCAAACATCTGTTTCTGATGTTTTAACGCAAGGACTTATTAGAGTGCATACCTCTGTTGTTCATGCTAACACACTCATTTCTGTCAGTCTACCTGATTTCTCATAGTACTGACTTTTCATATTGTCATATTTTATGCACAGTTTTTATTTTAAATTTGATTTTCATATTTAATTAGAAGTAGTTCTTCTGATATAAATATGGAAAGCAGAAGCTCCTGATCTATTTCTTCTTTCCCAACTCCTACTTTTGCAGTAATTTCTGATTATCTCACTGAATATTCCCATCACAATAAACAAACAGTATTTTCAGTCTTGCTGTAATGTTTTCCTACTCTTCCCTTTGAGTTATGTATTTTGTTGTCATGTTCTCTCTCTGTTTTTCTGACTTACTGTTTATCCGGTCTTCCGTGTTCTTCCTTTTTCTGAGATTGCCTGCTGAGCTTTATTTGGTGGCCATAGCAGGGAAGAGGCAGCAGTAGGGACTGTATAAAACCTTGTTAGGGCACCTAGATTATATACAAAGATTTTTAATACACCTCCAGGTCTCTTCTGATGCATCTTTACTGCTTTGTTAACTCAGCTAGTTCATCCATGTCAACTGATTATTCGTGTAATTTTGCTTTTAACTGACATCCAGCTGCACCACAGACATAACCTAAAAAGTGCTTAGAAGAGCCAAAGTTACAAGCACACTGACTAGATCTAAAATTTGGCTGTCATAGCATTCAGTGTCTTTTGTTACAACTTGTTGTTTGAAAACGTATATTAGACTAGTTATGTTAATTCACCTCAGTGTTAAAATGGTGAAAGAAAATTGTGCTTTAATGTAAACTTTTTATAAATGCCAGGGGATTGGTTTTCATCTCATGATTGGCCACTGCCTTCAGAATAATTTTTCATATCTATGTATGTATTAAAATGCATGTTGGTGATGTTGGGGTTTTTTAATATCCCATTCTAAATTGAATAAAAATGCATCATTTTTTATACCAGTCCCCAGTTTTCATAATACTAAAATCATGCCTTGGTCTTGATTTCCAAAACTGCATTTGAAATCCTCATGCATCAGAGGTACATCTGACAGTCTGTATTTGCAAGCCATAGGAATATATGTTTGAAAGTGCCTTACCTACATCACAGGACTCTGACAATACACGCGTTTGCTGTACCATCCCTTTTTCTTCTAGCAAATTACTTCCTTCATAAATGTTAGTATTTATTCATTACATAATAGATATCTTAATAAACAGAAGGTAATGAAATCAAGGAATAGCGGATAGCTTGAGGTTCGACTGACAAAGGGCATTACCCTCTTTCTTTATTTCTGTTGTGGCAGCATGTTTTAATGAGGCAAATCGTGGCTTTCTGTTGGCACCCCTCGCCCCAGCATCCCTCTTTAAGGCACTTCATTACCTTCCACACCAGTCTCTCTTTTTGAAATCAAACTGTTGGGCAGTAGCCCATAAGCTGTCAACTACAGAGAACATATTGTGATATATTCATGGTCTGTTCATTTCATTTTTTTTGGAAGAGACATTTTTACCTCTGGGTTCTGTCAGTAGTGTGTAGTGGGAGTCTTCTGCTGACTTCAGTGGAGTTTGTGAGAGTGAAGTGATTGCTGGCTTGGGCCCTTAGATTAATATTGCAGGCCGAATGCTGATACCATTGTAACTAGTGGCAAAACATTCTACAGAATTTGTGGCAAAAGGTGTGTAGGGCTGGAATTAGTTCACCAAAGATACTATCTAAAATTATTTGGGCATGTTAAAGCATACATTCGAGTTACATTGATTCCAGGCTAGATCCACGCTGGTTTATATTGCAGTTATATTTTCTCGTGGTGATGTAAAGCTAGAAGACTCCTGAGCTACTAACCCCAGTGGCCATATCTGTTTGTTCTGAAGCTGACGTACTGCTTTTTGAGGAATTGTCTTAGGGGACACGGAGCAGACAGGCAGGATAGCAAAGAGTCGCTGAGGAAGAGTGCTTCCTGTTGCACCAGATTTTTATCGTATGCTGGCCAGTATATTTAATCATTAAGCTAGCTACATTTTTGTGCTGATTACCCTATTGGGCTTATGTTTAATAATATTTTTCTTGGAGATTTCCTCTCTTGTTTCTTCTGCCTTTTTCTGTTGGGTTTTGGGGGGTTTGGGGTATTTTTTTGGGGGGGAATAAACTTGGCTTTCTGTTAGGATGGCCGTTTGTGTGGGCACAGGCAGCTGGTGGGAGTAATTGAAGGACGAAGAGGAAAGCACATCCTAGATACTTAGAAGGTATTTGTAGAGGCTTATGACAGCTGCTGAAGTGGCCCCACTTTTAACTCTGTGCTGGCTGGCTGGAAGTTTTTGCGGGTGGCTGTTGCCATAGAGGGACTGGAAAGAACCCTTGGTTACATTCATATGAAGGCAATGAGTCTTGGCAAACAATAAAGCACGATAATCAGAGAGTAAGAAATCCCTTGGAAATTCCTCCTGGGGAATAAAAAGAGAGAGCTTGCGAGGCCTCGCCAAGGAAACGACCCAGTGTGCAGTACCCCTGTGCTTCACGGATGCAGACTCAGATTTTACTTTCCTTCTTTCTGTTGCCCTTTTCCTCCCCAGCGCGGCTCAGGCCTTTTCTCACAGTGCCCGGTGGTCTTGTCCCTGCCCTTCCTCGGGCACGGGCAGCGGAGCGGGCGGGAGGGGAGGCGCCCGCGGCCACGCTGCGGGGCTGGAGCTGGAGCTGCCGCCGTGCGGAGCTGCTGCCATGCGGTGGCGCCCCAGCACCGCCGAGGGCGCAGGGGGCGGCTCGGCAGGCCGGCGGAAGCCGCGAGTGGCAGCCCGGGTGTGTGCGGTGTGCCCGGGGTGTGTGCGTGTGCCCGCAGTGCGAACTCGAGCGTCAGAAGCCAGACACGCACCTGGAATGGGAATGCACATTGCCTGGCTCATCCCTCGGCTGTATGCCAAAGCTCTTTTGGAATTGCTACAGTTGTTTTCGCAGGGTGGATGAGTACGTTTGACACGTTTTCTTCACGAGTTATGGAGTTTTTAGGGTGCATTTCTTATCCAAAATACTCCAGTGGCAGCTCAAGAAGCCATAGCCAATGGCAACGATATTTCAGGTTTTTTTTCTTAATAGGGCTGTATCAGGATGCTCCTACGTGCTGAGTTTTGATTAAAAGTCTGCAATTTTGCAAAGTATTATTTTATTTGCCACAAAAGACTCTTTTAAATTGTTATGATGCCATTTTGAATACGCTGTTTAGTTTAACGCCACGACTTGCCGTGTGTTAAAAATGAATCCTTTGGGATGTCAGAGGTGATTGTTGGTATTTTTCAATGCAGTAACTTGTTTTCTGAGGCTCCTTAAATGTGCTCGAGGCGCGCACGTGGGGATGAAGTTTTTCTGAGCAACAGTTATATCAGATTTAGTCGCTTGTTTCTCAGTACCCTATTAGCACTGACAGCGTGTTAGGTGGTACTCCATTGCATTCTAAAATGCAGAATATGTCATGGTTACATTAGGGTTTGCAAAAGAAAAGAGGTTACTGAATGTAAAGGAAGAGTAATAGACAAGTGATAGTACTTTTTGCAAAAACGTCAATGACCATATTAATTGTAGCTGACTGCTCATTAATATAGCTGTCGTCATGTAGTCAGTTAAATACGGGTGCCAGAGGAAAACTGGCTTCTGAGGGAAGTGTAGTGGGATCACAGAGAAATTAAGGAATGCCACTGAAAGTTTAGCGTCTGCCCTAGCCACAGACTGACACCTTTGTGAATCTTATCTGGTGTCAGGCGTTTGTACTGTTGCTCTCTGTCCTAATATTTGTGTGGTTTTACGTGAAAAAGCAGGATTGCTTGTAGATTTGGTGAGGTCTGCAGGGTTTTTTTTGATTCATAGTTGGCAATGCAGTTTGTGTTTTTGTTCAAGGAGTAAAAGGGGATTTTGTTTTCAGTAATTATTAGGTTCACTTAGGGTAGAAAACTTGAAGTTCATGAACAAGGAGCTCAAGTTCCTTAATTAAAGAAAATATGCATTTAAGGACAAATGCATATGTTATGGAATCAAATTCCATCTTTTACTCAGATTTTACAATTTTTTGATAAAAGTAAGATTATGTTATGATTTATGAATTAATCTAATAATATCCATGATGACAAAGGATTTTGTAAACTTTCTGATTTTAAATCAAAATCCTCTATCTCTCTGAGAAGATTTAGGCAGATATCCATACTCTCACTATAAGCTCTGGAAGGGTAGTAATGTTGATTTTTCAAATGGCTATATCTGAATGCTCTTATCTCTGTAGAATAATTCAATTGATACATCGTTTTCTTTAAAACAATGTGTGTCTTTATTTAGTTTGATTAATCTCTATAGGGGAATTTAGATATAGAAATCAAAGCCCATGTGTACATCTCAATACCCTCACTGAAATATATTGGTGGTTTAGCTGCCTAAATTACCATTTTAAACTTAGAATGTTGACCGTCACCATATGTCGTATTAGGCTAAAGGACCTGGAGTATTTAAAGTCTGCGAGATCAGTGCTAAGTCTTTTGTAGCTGTAAATTCTGGGAAAATTTGTTTCTCCTAATATAGAAAAACAGAGAAATCCAAGTCTCAGGGGAAACATTAATGCCCCACTTAAGCAGTGTTAGCCTTTCATAAGCAGCAAATCTCATTTCTCTCTGGGGAGTCCCGCCTGGAACGTAAGATAACCTACACTTACCCTTGCTTTATTCAGCGACTCCATAAAACTCTACAGCTGTAGCTGACAGCAGAATATTTAAATGGTTTGAACAGTGTAAATGCCTCCCGTTCATTTAAATAACTGAAGAATTCAATCACTTGAATGCCAATGATTATTCCTATTGGAGTTTACATTTCAAAAAAGACAGCCCATCTGAATCCCTGCGAGAGCATTAAATTGCTATCTAATTAGAAGTGCAAAATTACATATATTTAAAAGATAATTAAAGGTTTGAAGGCTGCTGAATAACTGGTTGTACATATAAATGAATCGCTGAAAATTTGTTAGCAATATGTGAAGCTTTCTTTTATTCTTTGCTTTCAGCTTTGAAGTTAGGTATAACTGAGCTCATGGGTTTAAGTCTGGTAGTATTAAGATAAAGGCAGATGTTTTTAATTATTTCTGCTCAAACCCCAAATAATTATAAGCAGCTGCCAGTTTTACATAATCCCAAATGATAAGGTCCTGAGAATGCAAATAAAATCCTAAATAGAGGGGTTGGTTTTTTCAGTGGAGTAAATCACATACATGTCGCATTGCTAATCAACTGCAATCCACCTGAAAACGTGAGCTCAGCCAATGTAGTCTTTGTCCAGTCTCTAGGTGTGTGACTTAAAGCTGGGTTTTGTATTTGCTTTTACCTCAGCCTGTATATTTCTGTATTTTCCCCATCAATTCAGGCATTACTGCACCGTTTGTAGTGCAAAGACATTATGAGTGTAAGTAGACAGAGTAATTTCAACACACGTGGCATGAGATTTGTTTTCTTCAATTACTTTGCTAGAGTGTTCTTCTGTGTACATGCTGCATCCACTTGATCCTACTTTTTCTCTGTCTGCAAACTTAAAATTGCATTATTCTCTTTTCCCTAGCACGTGACATGACACCTTTGTCAGCTTTTCTGCAGTAGTACTGCAAATTTTATCATGTGTCAGTTTTTCACTGCCATCTGGCATGAAAAATCAGTCCAAAATAGCTGTTTTTTACTGCCAACCATAACCTAGGAAATTCTGGATTAACATTTTAAATAATAGGCTTGTCATGAAAATCTCTCTTTGGAAAAGGAAGTTGTTCTTCCCATTTTCCTTAACAAAAAAAGAAAAAAATCAAGATCTTACCTTTTTAATATTAAATTAAGGACCTTTGTCTAGAAAGAAACTTTGGGTTTGGCTGGACACCTATGAGCATTCTACAAATTCAAGATTAAGTGCAGATCAATAAAACATTTGATGCCATGAAATTAATGCAAAGCATGAAATAGAAATATCACAAAAGATAGATCAGGATCCTGTGAGCAATAAAGAAAAATAAAACAGACAAGTTAAAAAACCAAAGTGCTTAAAAGCCAAACAGGAGTGGTTTTCACTGAGGTAGGATCCTGCTTCATGTGTATCCCCAGGCAGAATGTTTTGGAGTTGTGTAGCGCACGGTGAATGAAAGCTCAGTTGCTCCGAGTGATGATATATAAACAGGTGAAGCAGTGAAGGGAGTTTTTCACTGCTGGTTTTTGGGTTTGTACATGTCAGAGCATGAACAGTCCATTGAAGTGACTCTTGCCCTGTTTTTTTCACAGCCTTCCACTGTATATTCTATTATCTTGTCTTTGCCCCATAGTATTGAAACTCTAAGTAGTTTATGATAGAAGTAATAGTTTACTAATGGACTAAAGTTGAAGGATTTAATCCACATTTTAAAGGCATTGCAATTTGGAGTTATTAAAATCCTCACTGAAAAGTAGGAAGGAATTACCCCTCACCCCTTTCCTATCCATGCATGTTTATGTAGCAGAGTGGCACGACTTACTGGAGAAGTGCCTCATGCAGGGACTTACCCCCCTCTGCAGCCAGGAAAGGAAGCGTCAGTAGCCTCCTACCTTATTCTATGCGAAGAAGACACATGTGAAGGACTAGGGGCAGAAACAGGTGATTCTGCTCCTTAAGTTGCTGTAAAGTGAGCTTTCCCCTTGCACATCACCTCACTAAGGAATAGCGTGACGCAGTAGCAGTTTCTGGTAGGATGGGTTTCTGGTGAAGGTCTTGGCATCATTGACCCTTTAAGGTCAGGTTCAATGCAGTGTCTATTCCAACAGCTGCAGTCTGGTAATGTCAGTGTCCATAATCTTAGAAAAGGGAGATAGCTGAAAAACTGGCTAGACCAGGGAATTGCCATAATGACGATGTATTTGGTCTGCTTCTACTTAAAGCTATATGGAAAAATGTAATTGTAATGATGCTTTTTGTCTGATATTTGGTCTGTCAACCTTGTCTATCAGATTTTGTAGACAGGAATACCTTTACACAATGGCTTAATGAAAATTGGTTATCTATGCAATTATACTGTGTAATTGTGTAGAATTCAACCTCAGCAAGACTTAATTGCAGATCTTCAAGTTTGTCGCATAAACAAAAAAAATCTCAATTAATTTTCAAGTCTTCTTAGAATAACAATTACCTTAATTTTGAAGTACTCATCCAAAAAGATGAAATTTAATCAATTGGAGTTACATTTTAAAATTGGAGGTTTTTTAGTTCCTGATTCCTTACTTTTGTATAGGGTACTAGTTTGGCAAGGAAGAGCTTTCACTTGAAATTATTTCACCTCTCTAGCTTTTGATTGTTGTTTAGTAGATGCTTTCTTGTTTTTCTCACAGATGATTTCAAAAGTGTTGCTAAGCAAGGTCACAAAAACCTATTGATGCTTCAAGGCTGTTATCACAGAGCCTTATTCTTTCCTACCTCCTCATTATCCAGATGGAGCATGTCTGAGAAATTCCATTCACCTTAGACCCAAGGCTTGCAGCTGTTAAGATGTAGCTTGCTCCCTTCGTGATCAGGTTGCTACACTCTGACTTTATAAACACGTGGCAGATCACATTCAATGCAGATGGTTTGAGACTACTTGCGTTAAAAAAAATTAAATAAATAAAATATCAAAGGAAAGAGTTTAATAATGGTACATGTAAATGGTTGTATATGGGGTGGTGAAAAACTGTTATTCAGCCTTTAAACAGTACATGTCGCATGTTGTTTGAATCATCCAGTACTATAAGAGTTTGGCCAAGCCTCAAATAAAAGATACTGAGTAAGATAAAGCTCATTCTGATTACTAAACAAAATTATTTCCTGTGTTCTTTCCACAAACAAATATACATTGGAGCTATCATGTAGTTTTGAGCAGATTCTTCTGTTGCAGTCCAGGGATTTAAAAATGTTCAGGTTTTTTTTTGCTTTGTTTCATTTTTTATTTTGTTTGTTTGTTTATTTTTGTTCCAGAGGTTAACTGCTACATAATGGCACCACACATTTTTATACTGGCCAAAGTACATTAGCACAGTTTAGCACTAGCTCTTTTCCTCATGCACTTAAATCAGAGTAATTTGGTAGAGCTCCTAGTTTCTATCTTTCCCAGTGGGTCCCTTAATAACTTGTTTCAGTGCTTTATAGTAATCTTGCAGATGGGTTTGGCTTCAGCCTTCGATTGCTGTTTTATACTTCACCCAGGAGCCTGAGATAAAAAGTTAGATTAGGTTTGCTACCAGAGAAAAGGATATAGATGAATGCTGGGTTTAAAAGCTGGTGAATTGTTTCTATGTCCATGAAAATCTTTTGCTAAGAAATTAGCTAAGCAGTGAAACTAGAGGGAAGTTAGAGAAGAATGGCTGAGTGAGCAGTCCTGTTATGAAGTATTTTATATTTGATCTACTTGCATTTATTTTTAGGCTCTAGTTAGACAAGCATTAAGATATGTAAATTTACTGCTGGGAATAAGGTAATATCTTCACAAGGAAACTTACTGAGATGAACAAATAATTGATTTTTTTTTTTTTTGGTAACCTGTCCTTGCTTCAAGTTGGTTTTTGTTCCCTCTGCCATCCTTTACTGAACTCTATAACATAAACCTACTCTTGACTTTTTGAATTCCTGTCTAGACAATTAAACAGTAGCCCCTAAAGTATACGAGCTGAATGAGAAGCTAGGCATCTCAATACTTCAGTAGTTTCTGTCCTAAATGTGTTTTAGAACTGTGCTTTCAGTTCCTTCCAGTCCTTATAGAGCCTTGCCTGAGCACTGGGATTTTGGCTTTGCTCCTGCTTATCTGAATTTTTCAAACATTGAATGCTTCCAGTTCTGGCTTTGCTGCAGAACTTTGAATCCTTTATCCAGCTCTTAATTTGATTGCTTTTGGACTTTGTTTTTCCTCTTTGAGTGCAAGGTGTGGAATTTATACAATTAAAATAAATACAAACCCAGAAATGAATATGATGCAAATTGTTTGCCTTATGTTTGAAGCCTACTTCTGCTGTCAGACACACAAGATCAACTCCTATTGTCATAAGTAAGGATTTGCACATGTGTCTGAGAATGCAGTACAGCCCAGAAGCTCTTCAACATCTGTGAGTAAGGATGTAATTAAACATTGGAATCGGTACAGGAGCTGTTTGCTCTACTTCAATGATTCCAGCTAACGTCTATGTAACACTTTTCAGATCTCAGTATTTCAGAGCTTGACTGTAACCATTTGTATACTAGAATGACTAAATCGTATTGAAGATTTGCTTGGTTAATTGGTGCAGCCACAGAGGGTAGACATAGTTACTCCCTGTAAAGATTAAGGATAATACTGATATAGCTGCAGCCATAACAAAAGGTTTGAAAAACAGTTACAAATATCAAGCCCTGCTAATGAACTGGACTTTATCCTCTCGTATTTTATTCTTGTGAGATTTAGCTATATTGGCTGCAAATTTTGTACTTCAGTATCTGGGTATAGTTATCTGGCTATCAGAGCTGTCACATAGCAAGAATTAATCATAGCACTGAGCTGCTTGAATTCTCAGTCTGGTGTATAAGCATGTGCTGAAAGCAGAAATTCTGTATGTCTCTTACCCATCTGTTGAATAGCATTATCCCCGGAGTAGATAACCTTCTTGTTACAGGAATGGTGGCTTCTACCAGAGGGGCAAGAAAAGCATGTGAAAGTACTCTTCAATTGCATCTGCAGGAATTCTCAGAACTTAGTCTAATACGCCAACAGTTGCCAGGATTTTTCTAATATTCAAAAGAAGAATGATAATTGATTTCATTTCTTTATCCCACATGGTTTCCCGAAAGGATCATCTGTAGAAGTAATTGGAGTATCCAAGTTATGAGCAACAATTAAGGAGGCTCAGTGAAGCCTGTGCTAGAAGAAACTTCAGAGTGCTACCAGTATCTCATAATCTCTTTGTGATTATCATCTAGTAGTCAATATTTTTAAGTTTGCTGTTCTTCAGGAAGATTTTGTCATGCCTGTTTTTAAATGCTGTGGTCTACAAAAGCAACTGTGGGAGTCACATGAGACGCATTTAATTTAGAGAGGAGAAAGTCAGAATGGGAGTAACCTTCCTAATGCTCAAGAAGCAAGCTTTTTCTTTGGCCTCTCTAGTCTCTCTGTAATCTGCAGACTGTGATTTGAAGTTTCTGCACCGCTGGCCTCAGTGATGAATTGGCTGTCTCAAGCACTGACAGGTTTGGCTTATAGTATAGTTGGTACTGCCCTGAGGGAGGAGAATCAACTATATATACATTTTGTATCCTTCTATGATGCCATTGTTGGGGTCTCACAAAAGAAATTTGTGGATTTCCTACAGTATTCCAATATCATCTGTCGTATTTTTTAGAAAGACTTGTGGGTTTCTCTCTCACTTATATGCATCATGAAAGATAAAAGACCAGATTTCACATTGCACTGATCCTCTCCCAATATTTTTTAAAAAATATATTCTCATAATTTACCTTAACCAGCTAGCTTCTCTATTCACAGGTCTTCCTAAATACTTTTTTCTGCTTCCACCAAGCAAGATTTTGTTCTTGCACTAATAGGCTCTCTGATTTCGAATGTTCAGCAGAGGGCAGAATTTCCTATGCTATAAACACCTCGGTGTCAAATCAATTTGTCACCAGAACGTTTATTTTAAATGTGTGATTTACAGTGTAACAGTGACTAGTGATAAAAAGCTATAAATTATCATTATTATATTACTTTTTCCCCGTGAAGTTGTAGAAACAAATGTAGTATCAGCAAATGTTAACGCCATACTTCCCAAGACTTGCATCTTATCTTGTTTAAAGAGAAATGGGTAAACATTTTATTGATAAGATTATAGTAAATACAACTTCCTGTGCTGTTGAAAGAGCTGGTTTGAGATGCTTAACATAAGCTACAAGATCAAGGTCTCATGTATTTTCTGTATGGAGAGAAGGAGGTACAACTGCTGGGTTTGACCTCCCACTGTGTCCTTCAAGAAAAACTTGGTATCATGGCAAGAGACCATGCAAATAATCCCAGGTGATGTAGGTTTTAGTCTCGTAGACGACATTTATATTGCAATACAGTGCACTCTGTATGAGTTAAGCTACCTACTGGTATGTGCATTGAATACAATCAGCATGCATCCAGCAAATTTTTAAAATCTTCTGTTTTATTTACACAGTGATTTTGTATCAATCTGAGCTAAATATTTCACCTTTTTTATGTCAGTATGAAGAGGGCAAGAAACGAAGAAAGCCCAACTACAGTAGTGTGGATCTATCTGAGGTTGAGTGGGAAGACAGAGATGATGTGGTAAGTGATGTGTTTTATAATCCTGTAAGAAGATATCATTGCATCCTGCTACTGTACCTGGAAACTGTTTAGTCATTGGAGAGGGAAGGACATCAGCCCCTTTGCTTCATTCAGAATTTTGTAACAGTTTTGTATTGATTCTTCCTTGCGTGTGCATGTGCCACAAACACAGACTCTCTGGATCGTTGGTAGAATTCATCACCCTTGAGTTCTCTGTGCATCCCATAGTGTGCTTTTGATGGATGGCATGTCTAGTGCTAGAGAATAGAATATGTCTTTCAGCAGTTTTCTGGGGCAACCCTAAACTCAGAAATGCAGGAATGAGCTCAACTTCCCTCCACAAGATCCCTCTTTCCTTAATGGAATTAATGAGAGCTGTTTCCCTTCATGTACAAAATAAAAAAAAAAAATCAGACAAATAAACAAAATTGAATTTGTTGCCCTCTGTTCAGAGCACAGATTCACTCCAAACTCCTAATTTCAGACATATGGGTAGCTGCAGAAGCATGCATTCTATGTCTATCAGCTGTTACACACAATCCTTTCCATTAAACTCATTTTTCAGTGCTCCATCTACTCTGCAGTTCACTCTTTTATCTTATTCTTTCTTACCTTGCAGGCTTAGTCTTCTCTGCAGTACTGTATCAAAAGCTTTCCTTATGTCCATGGCTTAACCTTTGCCTGGTCTTTCTGTTACTTCCTCAATAAATCTGATTTGTTAGGCATGATTCGTTTTGTGTGAATCCGTGCTGACTGTCCTTAATTAAATCGTAACTTTCCAGGTGTTCCCCTTTCTGTCCTGTAATTTAGTTTTTCCCATAAGTTCCCTACTGCCAAAGTCACGACTGCATGTCTGTATTTTTCATGGATGTCTCCTAGATCCCTTCTCAAATATCAGTGCTGTGTTAGCTCCTCTCAAGTCCCTCATACCTCTACTTTTCCAGAGAGGTTTTGAATCTATCCACTGAAGGTTCCCATATTTACTTTGTCATGTCCTTCCGAAATCTGGGATGGATCACGTACAACTGCCCCTGGAGTCTTGTCAGTCTTCAGATGTACTAATTTCTTGATCCCTGCTCTGACATAAGTCTATATTTTCTTTCTCCCTTACAAAATATATATCTTGCATTCCTCCCTCTCTGCACCCCTTTGTGAATAGTGAAACAGTTCATTTCTGTTTTAAGCAATGTCTGTTTCATCAGGTGATAGATTGTCCTCATCCTCTCCTTGGAGGCCATCTTACTTCCTTATTTAAAGTTCTCTGTTGCACTGCACACTCCAACTCTTCCTAAAGTTTCTTGTATAGTTTTGTGAGTTTTCTATGTATACACTATTTAAGGCTTCCTCATCAAATTTTCTTGTACTGTAGCAGCCTTCTACAATCTTGGCACTCACATTGACTTCATATTTTGTACATTGCCTTTTCTCTTATCCTTGATGACATATTACTAAACCAGTTCCTCTGCAAATGTTAGTGCTGTAGTTAAGTACAGCTTTTGAACTTTCATGTTTGGCTTGGTTTAAAAAAAACAATTTTTTTTCCTCTTTTTATTTCTTCCAATAGTTTCTCTGATTATTTTTTACAGCTTTAATCCCTCATTTTTAATCACATCTTGGTAGAAATTTGGTGATTCAGTTAATGTAAAATCAAACTATTTATATTACATTGAAAATTGATTTATTTATAATTGAGATGTTATCTGAATACATATATAATAAAAAAGTCCAGATCCAGTTCTAAGTGTTTCTTCTGAGATCCCTAAGATTGTCCACTTTTTCTGAAATTTTCTAGCAAAAATCTAATTTTTTGTGTTTGTAGGCGGCAAAAGATTTTTTTCCCATTTTGATGAATGATATGTGTATATACATTTTCTCTCTTTTCCTTTCACCTAAAACCAAAAAAAGTTATAAAGCATTTTTAAATTGTAGCATAGAAAGAAGCAGCTTTTCTACCTTAGAAATAGACTAAACTGAGCATTATATTTGTAGAAGATATCCAGGTCCATTTACCAATATTTAAGAGTAAAAAAAATAAGATAAATCATAAGATAAATTAATTTTACAAATATTTAAACAAAATTGAAAACCCCTTAGATATTCAATTGTAGCTTTGAAGCAGTGAACATTCTACAGTACTCATGTATAATATAGATGTGTTGTAGTGCCTTCCTTGAATGATATCATCTATCAGTTTTGTTAATTAACTAGTGCTTGCTTGAATAATCAGGCTTTCTTTGATAAATAATCCTTCAATAGATGAGTTTTGTAAAACAGCCTGTACAACTACTGTTTGATGATTAGCGAACAAGTGGTATCTGAAAAACAGGCTAAATAGTGTTGAAAAATATGTTAACACTCCAAATGTTGTCCTAATACTTCAGCAATGCCACACACAGGTGGAGACCTTCATGCAAATATCTAAATAGGAAAATATGCAGTGTCAAACAAATATTTTTTCAGCCTTTTTTAAAAGCAAGCCTGATGTATTGCTACAAGTGTTTTTGTGTTTGTGTGAAACAATGTCTCATTTATGTCATGTTATTAAGATTTTTGGAGGGGCTGATGGTCAGAAATACTAATAGAAGAATAAAAGAGAATGAAGTAAAGTAATATTGGAGCTACATGCTGAGTCATTAGCCTTAGAACTAGAATGAGAATGGAATTTGAAGGCAGTTCTATGGACTAGACTAGATAGTGTGTCCAACAGGACTGGAGAAGTGATTGCTCCCTGTACTTGGTGCTGGTAGACTGTGCCTCAAGTACTGCATTCAGTTTTGGGCCCCGTGCTACAAGAAGGAACTTGAGCTGCTGGAGCAGGTCGAGAGGAGGGCAGCAAAGCTGGTGAAGGATCTAGAGCACAAGTCTGATGACAAGTGGCTGAGGGAACAGGGGTGGTTTAGTCTGGAGAAAAGGACGCTGACCTTATTGCTCTCTACAACCACCTGAAAGGAGGGTGTAGCCAGGTGAATGTTGGTCTCTTCTCCCAAGTAAGAAGCTATAGGAGTAGAAGAAATGGCCTCATGTTGTACCAGGGGAGGTTTTGGATATTAGAAAAAAAGGGTTGTCAATCACTGGAATAGGCTGTCGAGGAAAGTGGTGGAGTAACCATCCCTGGAAGTGTTTAGGAGATGCACAGATGTGCTTAGGAACATGATCTAGTGGTGGACTTAGCAGTGTTAGGCTACCAGTTAGACTTGATGGTCTTAAAGATCTTTTTCAACCTAAACCATTCTATGATTTGTAATGAAGTCCAACTCTTTATGGACCTTCTCTGATGTGAGGATCCAAATGAATGTCCAAAAAATTTGTCATATTTTTGTTATCTTTTGTAATAAACAATTCCTTAATATTGTTAATTTTCAGTGAAAATGGTAAATATTGTGTAGGAGACTTAAAACTGTATGAAGTAACTTACTGGTTTAAGAGCTACATGTGGCTCTGCTTCACCTTGGATTTGATGTTCTTAGTTTTTTCCAAGCTTGGGTAGTAAAGCATTGTTTATTCAACTGTAGAGGGAAAGAATTAATGTATTCATATAGCTGTTTTTAATAAAAGAGACTACTGCTGGTATATTTTCTCCCATGAAACACTTATGGGGAAGCTGATTAAGACATTTTTTTACTATTTACTACATTAATTTAATGGTTACATAGTTTTCCAAGAATATATAATGATCTCATACTATAGCAGTGAAACTGGGTTGTTAGCAATTGATTAGAAGATATTTATTTGAAGGAATAACGATGCATAGTACTCTGAAAAGGTGAAGAAATAGGCTTTCTCTAGTCATCCAATAAGGAGGAGATGGCAGAACTAAGGTTATTTTTTTTTTTCCACCATGAAATAGAGTTGATGTAAATATATATTCATCAGTTTATTTTGCAGGTTAACAGTAACAGCTATCTTGCTGTTTCTGCATTTTATTAGAAATAGAAATCTTAGCATCAGCTTATTAAACAGTGTCTTCCAGTAAAGTTTGGGAATACACAGTACCAAAGACAAGAAGTTTCAATTTGGAGAGAAACCTTTTTCTCATTAACTCACTTCTTAAAATTCTTTATTATAATTTCTAGCTGAATGAAATATTTTTTTCCAAATAAAAAAGACCATGAATGAATATTTTGGGGCTTGAAGCCAACTGAGGCAGTAGTTATTTTGTGCATTTGAGGAGGGAGATGAAACTGCAGAAGAGCCGAGAAACCAGATTACAAAGCCAAGAAATGTAATCACAGCAAGCAAAAAAAAAAAAAGTAAAACTCTAAATCCCACATGCAGACTTGATCTTAAATACTACTGAGAGTTTGGAGGCCCTTTTAGTAAATCTATGCCTTGCCTCAGGCTTGTGGGAGGAATGGGTCTTAGACAACTGCAGGCACCAATAGGAGAAAAATGAAAACCATGTTAAAGATAAATGGAACTGTTCTGTAAATGTTAGAAAGTAGATGGTTAATTAAGACCAGCTCTCCAAGTCCAAAACCACAAAACTGAAAATGGGAAAATATTTCCAGAATTGCCTATTATGTATTGTTAAAAAAAATCTACAGTAAAATATATGCTTTATTTTATACATGCCTCCAGCTAAAAATTATTCTTTTACACTCACTGACAGAAGAGTAAGGCTGTTAATTCAAATCTAGATGCCCCAGAATTAAATTTAAAGAGCTGCAAAGTTTGCAGTTTTTGATAGGTCAGCCATGCTCAACTTGTTCATGAGAATAAAACCAGATATTTGACTGGTACGTTTGGTCATTCTCTTTTCACTCTACACTAGCTAAAAATGTTGCAGTTTATTGATATGATTACCTTCACAACTGTTCACTAAAATCTAACCGAATTGCCTAATATAGCATGAGGTACTGGAGAATGGGAGATATTTATTCAGCAAGAACCTGGTGTGCAAAACTGTGTTCAGAGAGATAAGCAATAGGAAAGACATAAAAATGCTCATTTTGTCAGTATTATTCTGCATTCTGAATATTCCTGAAGAGGGACTGTGAATTGATCATCTAGTGAAGAATTTTCCTATTATAATGAAAATTTCAGCTGCAAACGATTTTATAGTACCACCTTACCATGAAGGCTGAGGGTTTCTCAAAAAACAGGTCTTGTTTTGTTTTGGTTTCAGCCCAGAGAACCTGCACTCAGACCAGTTGTGTACTTGCTGTTGGTGACACTGCAGGTCATTTTGGCTTATAGACCTGGGGGACAGCTGGGATTTTTTTACTCGTCATCATGACATGTTTGCCTAAGAGTGGGGCTGTGTCAGCTGGTGTCCTCTGGGAGGAAGGCTCATCTTTCCGAAATGTGCCAAGGGAAGGATTTTAGAGGTGATGAGAAAGGGACTTTGCAGCACAGATTTGGGAGACTGAAGCTCCCAAAGAGATTTGGGAGACTGAAGCTTCAAAAAGCAGAGGTTAGAATAAAGTTACTGAAAAACAGGTTTTTGTGGTAATCTAAAAAGAAATGTATTTAACTTGCAGAGCAGTGGGTATTAACCATTTATTGCATTTATTTTCTGCTTTCCCTACCTGCTTTAAGGTTTTGTTTTATATAGTAATGACACCCATTTTTGAAGGGGATTTTAAGTCTTTTGGACAGCTTTGAGAGGGAGAGGTTCAGGTCAATCCCTAAAGCCGTGACTGACCTAGGGCTTCCATTACAGAGACAAAATTTAGTAACTTGCAGGGGGGCCTGGACACCAACCGACAACCAGAAGGAATCCCAGCATGGCAGCTGTGTTCCCATTAAAGCAGGTTACTGACCAAATGGGCTGTCATTCTTTTGGTAGTTCTAGTTTCTGATGAAGTTAGTATGCATTTTGTGGTGCTAGTTTAGGATGCAGCCCAATGGTATCAAGCAGAAGCAGAACAAATGCTGTAGGGTAAGTGGGTTTTTCTCTCTTTTGCTTTGGTATTATATATATATATAATTATTGACGTATTTAAACACTGAGCCCTGGTCTAAATTCAGCTAAATCCAGCTGGGAACCTAGTTCTCTTTGTATGCAGTAACTGCAGAATAGTAGCAAATTACACTGTTTATCCCACTTAAGATTCAGATTAGTACACAAAGAGCTGTTTTACTGTGGATGCTGAGAGTTCCTATCTTATGTACCTCAGCAACTTGTGCGGCAGGAGTCTTGGCCTGTACAGTCAACAGTAACTGGATGTTCAGTGTGTTGTAGCACTACTGGAAATTAAGAATATTAAGTACTGCTTAGGCCAAATGAACATACCAGAGAGGTTAGAGTTGAAAGAATTACAGAAAATGCAAATAAAGGAATTGACACACATTTCCTTCATTTCAGCTCCGAAATGCAATGGTGAATCGGAAAACAGGGAAATTCTCCATGGAAGTGAAGAAGACAGTGGACAAAGGGGTACAATGTATAAAATATTATTCCAATTAAATGTAAAGTAAACAATTTATTGAACAATTTTTAAGATTGCCATAAATGATTCACTGCAGTGTATTTTTCACTCACTGAATGTAAAGGTTGCTTGTAATTTTATCAGACTAACCACTTGATTGTTTATGCATTTCTTAGAGCAAACTAACGTCTTCCCTCCCCTTTTGACTTTCTTGTTCTGAATCTAGAAGCGGGTATTGGTGATGACAAATGACTACTATTATACAGACATCAAGGGTACTCCATTCAGGTAGAGCCGACCATAATAAATGGGCATTTCATCAGACTCATTGGATTTGCGTTTGTACAGAGCTTGTGAACTCATTAAAAGCTCATCAGCAGAAGTTGACAATGAAATATCCCTGGACAATGCTGAAAATAGCAAGGAAAAGGAGTCTACCAGCATTCCTTTCAGCTTTTCCAGGGATGGAAAGTTTGTGCAAGCTCACACAGGCAAACTCCCAGTGTTTGTCATGGCTTACGTTTCATTAAAAAAATATTCAGTTGAGGTTTACATTGAACGAAAGGCTTTCGCAAGTACTTGGAGAGCTATAAATACTATAATCCATTTAAGTAACTACATATTGAGCCCTATTTTGATTTTTTTCCACAACAAAAATGTAATGTAAAATGAGATAGTATTTCACTTCTAATTTGAGGTTTGCATATTTTGTTTCTCTGAACTACCTTCAGTGTATTTGTATAACTAAAACTGAATAAGTCATCCATGTTATTTTGGCATGCATCTTAGGAAGAAAAAAAAAGAAAAGAAAGACAGGAAGTAGCTCTAAAAATGCTCATATGTGAACTAGAAATAATCCGTTCATAAAAGAATACTTACTGTACCTTATGTGTAAAGTAGGAGGCTGATAGTTGTGAGACTCAACTGAAATTTTCTTCAATGGAACCATTTCACAGAACTTGAACTACATTTCCACATAGAGAAAATATAGGCATATTGCTCTGATCTCTAATGCATGTGTTTATTCTTGTTAAAATTCACACATGATGGTAAAATGCAGTGGATTTTTTTTGTTTGTTTGAATTTTGTGGGTTTTGTTGTCAGCGTTGTTTTTTGTTTGTTTTACTTTTTTTCCTGTGGCACCTTCGTTCTTACCCTGTTTAGCAAACAGATCTGGGGCTACGTATATGCATGCAGTGTGAGTTCTGATTCTTAAACCAGAACTACAGTAGGAAAATTGTCCTGCCTTTTTCAGCATGGTCTGTATCTAGTTTTGATGGGTAGGAGTACAGATTCAGGAAGGCAGCAGGGACAACATTTATTAAAATTGTAGTGTCAAAGGTGTTTACTGTTTAGCCCGTTTCCAAATTGAGCTGTTGATTGTGCTCTCTGTGTGTTGGTGCCTCTGTGTGTGCTTAAAGCATCAGCCCATGCGTTTTCAGTCTTACTAGCAGCCTGATAGAATCCCCTTGAATGAACAAATGCCGAAACGTATCCTATCTATATGTTCAATAGGAAGAGGCATAGAATCCCTCACAAGTTCATAAAACTTGAAAAATTTAAATGGGAAACTAAAAACCAGACCAAAACTGGCTACCTAAGTGTTGTGAGTTTATGAAGCAGAAGGCAATGCAAAAAAGTTAAACTATCTAAAAATACAAATCACGGAAAAATTAGTCCAAGAGAAGTCATGATGCTATTGCCACATATGAAATTCTTTTCCTCTCAGTAGCTCCACCAAGCCCCACACTTACGTAGTTTCTCGGCAGCTTAGTGTGATTTACAAAAAATAGTCTCCTTCATTGCAAGGCCGTGGGCATGTTCAAGGTTCAGCTGAAGAAATCTCATGCTGGGTGAACAGCAGTGAGCTTAGAGGGGCTTGTTTATTAGTTTGCCAGAGAATAATGGTTTACTGCACCTCTAAGCACACATAAATACAGCCAATTGTTCCAGGTACATCAGAACTGAAACAGTGTTGAAGCAGCTAGTTGGACAATAAATATGATCAGTGAGGGTTTGGAAACAAACAGTTATAAAGTTAATCACAGTAGACTGGCTGGTAACTTTAGAATTGAAAATAGCTCTGAATGTCTGTAATTGTCTCACAGATTTCAAGGTCTGCTTTATTTCTCTGCACAGTTTAGGTGTGGCTCTCTCTAGAGGACATGGAAAATACTTCTTCAGAGGGAATGTAACTGTAGAAGAAGGTAAGATACCTACCTTCTCATGTTGCTTACACAGTAGTTTTATTGTTGATTTAGTAGGCCTAAAGCTTGTATGTTTGCCTGCAGATTCCATAAGGGAATTTTTTGCTTTTTTTTCTTTTTCTTTTTTTTCTTTGAAGATCTTTTACTTCATGGGATTTTTTTACCCCTCATTTATATTAAGCACGATCAGACTGTGAACCCTCTTTAGGTGGGGATCATCTTCCATCCTCTCAGTATTCCAGAGTATTCCACGCAGGCTCCAATGGTGGTATTTTATTTGTGGTATTTTCTGAATGAAGCAACCACCAAGAGCATTACAATAGCTATGGCTTTTTGGTTCACAGGCTATACATTATTGAAGTCTTTCAGAGCTTTAACTGCTTTGGGCATTGTCTACAGGGATTTATATTTTGCATTTTTGTAACAACAGTAGAAATAACCAGGGGAAGATTTCTTCCTTCTTTATGAGTTTACTTTTTCATAAGTCCATGACTAAAATGAGTGGAGGAGTCAACTGTGAGTGGTGACAAAGTAGTTTTGCAGCAGGATCAAAAACAAAGGTTCCTGAAGATGAAGGAAAAGCAGCAGAGGCATTTCAGTAGAGTGATGAGAGGGTTGAGAAATTTCAGCAGTTGCTGCAGAAAAAGCTATTTCAACAGAGGAATGCTTTATGATTTTATGCTTAAATCTCCATTTCCATGTCTGCTTCTTTTATTAGTGATGTTAAACAAGATAGTTAACTACTTCAGGTCTTTGTTCCTCAGCTGTATTTTTGGGACACGAACATGTTCCTGTACCCAGGAGAGGTGTAAAAGAAATTCTTTAAAGTTTGAGTCACTTGCACAGCAAATACATGTCCAGGTAGAGAGCACAGCAGGAGACCTGGGGCTGCTTACTCTCCAAACTGTTCCAAACACACCTTTCACCTTTTTTTCTTTAATCCAGCCATACTTCTCGGCCAGTCTGTCTGATATTTCCTCCTGGATGCATCACCAGAAATGTTAAGACAGCTGTAACTAACTGTTTCTTTGCTCCTGCTCTTACCTTCACTGATTCTCTGTCACTGACACCTCACTGTCCTCCCCAAGGACTATAATTGTAGTCCTAGTTTTCACTTCCCAGCTCTCTTAATCACTCTGTCATTGTTTGTTATGTACTCAGGGGTTTTAAAACCAGACCCTGCCTTCTGAACCCTGTTTGCTTATTGTCTATTGATAAGTGGTTTAAGAGTTTTCAAAATTGCCAAAGTACATTTTTATTGTGCTATATAACTAATGATATAGTTCTTATTTACAAGGATTTGTGTGACCTGTTAGTACAATAAACCTATTCTGAAGAATCCCATAAATTGCTGTTTTGTTCTTGGCCTATGTGCTTAGGTTTAGAAGGAATTGGGGTTTTTTCTGTTTGGGATTTTTTTTTTTCAAGAATTTGAACAAATCTCATGAAATGAGAAGTGTGTACTTTAGCATAAAGAATTTTACTAGCCAAATAGAACAAGGGAGCATGAATAGAAGTCTTTTGCTATTGTGCATTTCTCATCGCTCAAGGTTTCTTCTGAACTTCAGATACATCATGTGGGTAATCTATATGAGTTAAACATATCAGCACACAAAAGTTTTTCCTAGATTTTCAGTTTTATATCTGATTTAGTTGGCTTTTGCCAGTTTGTTAGACCCTAAAGTATATTTGAACGTAGTTTACTGTGATTTATTACACTGTGGTAATAAGGCACTTTCCAAGAAGGAAGGGTTTACGTTATGGAGTGTATGTAAATAACCATCTGTTACCCAGGCTGCTCCCTAAATAACCCATTATTATTCCTGTTACAGGTTTACATGATTTAGAACACCCTGATGTATCTTTAGCAGATGAATGGTAAGCCTTAAACAAAGCATGAAATTGGTGTCTGTTACCCTTCTTGGTTTCATACTGTTTGTGCTTGCTAAGCCCAATTCTTTATGTTCAAAGCCAGAGATCATGCTTATACGGATTAACATTTTAATGTTTTGACAACATGTTCACAGGTCCTATTGCAACACGGACTTACATCCTGAACACCGTCAAATGACTCAATTAGAAGCAATTAAACGCTACCTCACAGGAAAAGAGCCATTGCTCCAATGCAAGTACTTTGTTAAATGTGCATGTATGGGCTTCACCCCAGCTAAAAACTATTGTGCTGAACCTTTTCCAAAATGCAAAGCTGTTTAGTTTGACCAGCGATAAATTGAGATTGGATTGCTTGGCTGATGTCACTTTGGAATTTCATTTGGTTTTGAGCTTTTTCCAGGGTATCAATAAGGATATTGATGATACAAATATCTGACTTTTATGGTAAACATTATGCTTGAACTAAACATTCAAGTTTCTGTTCAGATGGTTCTACACTATACTATCTTATTGCTCTGTCTTGTTTTGCATGTTAAACAGGATTGGTCTGAATCAGTCCTTGGATCATACATCTAAAGAATATGACAGATATGTCATGAGTGTTTTACAGAGAATGTGTATGCAATTAGCCTTTCTGAACTGCAAGGCAGAATTGAAAAAAAAATTGTATGGATAAGTGCATCTTTTGTCTATTTGCAGAAATGTAGAGCTTTTGTGACTCTTAGTCGACCTGATTCTTTTAACCTTATGCTGTGTGCAAATGTGAACATTAGATAATATATACTTGAACGTGGAGAATAATTTTTTGGTTTTTAGTCTAACATTGTTGGTGGTGCAATGAAATGGTTTATGAAAAACTGCATTGCGATAAAATACCAAGTAATGTTACAGAGTAAGTGCTTAATAGTGCAAGAAGTTTGAATACATATCACAGTTAAAATGTAGTACAGTATATAAAAAGTACTGCTTAATCATCTATAAAAGATTGTCTCCATATGCCCATGTATTTACTGATTTTAACGTATTGTAATAGGTGATAAAGAATTGATCCAGGAAGTTCTGTTTGATGCAGTCGTGAGTGCACCAATTGAAGCTTATTGGACCAGTCTAGCATTAAATAAATCAGAGTAAGCAAGCTTTCTGTCAGTCATTCTGCATCAGCCATGGGTGAATTTTTAATAGCAATGTTAGTGAACTGGTGGAATACCTAAAAAATCATATGCATGAAAATATTATATTAACCATTTCATATTGAATACCACCAATTTTGTGTTCAGTGTTAAATGTTTTTGTTGCATGATAATTAGTTGTAGTTACTCAATTTTCCCAATATAACTAGTGAAATTGTATGATAACTACAACTTACAGTTCTGAGTAGTTCTAACAAATAGAGTACTTGAGAAATTTCATGCAAAATTTACATAAGATTTTGTTGGAATTTGTAATTTGTCTCAGAAAAAATTAATTGTAGAAAAACTTGCACTGGTAAAATAAATAGCTGGTAGGTGGCTATGCCTCCCCCATTCTATTCCCCGCCTACCCTACCAAATTCACTCTTTGACTTTTTAGTGACACTTGGTCTAAATAGCATTTCTACATTGTGTGTTTTCTGAAACAGAAACCCACATGACTTTAACGTAAAAAAACTAATTTACAAATAAATAAGGATCTATACTTAAAATCATCTCTCTCAAAAATGCGTATACTTCTACTTTCTGAGACCAGTAATATAGCTTCGTCTGTTTACTCTCTGGAAACATTATCTTTGCTTGTGTTCTGTTTTGTTTCAGAAACTCTGACAAGGGAGTGGAAGTTGCCTTCCTTGGAACACGGACTGGACTATCTCGTATCAACCTGTTTGTGGGTCCGGAACAGCTTACTAATCAGTAAGTAACGAAGCTGTGATTGGCAGCAGTAGGAGAAAAGAAGGAAAAAAATGTTTATTTTTAAGAAGCCCACCTACTGTTTCTTCCAGCTTTTTAAGCTGGTACACTAGAACAAGTTAGAAAGATTTTGTAGGGTCCCTTAGATTCTTTCTTCAACTGGAACATTTGGAACAATGAGCTGCTTGACACCAGTAGCCCATACGTTTGCTTTCCCTGCCAAACCCCTGGAGTTAGCAATTCATCTTTATTCTTCAGAGCAGAATAATGAACATGGTACATCTGGAGATGATGACTTCATTCAAGAGTTTCTGTTCTGTCTGGAGGGACATAGTCTAGTGGAGTTACAGGTTTCTTAAACTGGAGAGCCATAAAATGAATTTTCAGGCAGCAGTTTGGTAGTGCCCAGCAGATCGATATGCATTATGCCTATATCTGCACTTGATGTTTGTGATAAACTACATTTATTGAATATAAAATTATGTTGTGCTTACCTGACCACAAAATATTGTTGTCACGTGTCTATCCTTGACAGGTGAGAATAATAGCATTGTAAGCTGTTACTGCCAGACGGCAAGCCAGAACAATAGTGTGGAGACCACACTTGTTTTTTTCACTGACACAATCTTTCCTCTGTCAACATTCCCTGAGATTACAGAAGAATAAAGTGTGTTGCTGGCCACTACCACTCCTTGCATATTATTTGGAAAGTAGGCTGTTAAATTACTTCTTTTCATTGCTTAAGAGTGAATGCCAGTGGCAACAAACTACCAAATCTCCAGTGCCTTTTCCACTTTATAGAGTTCACAGTTCTTGCATTGTGCTGAGAGAAAAAGGCTTTTTAGACTAAGCATTTTTATTTGTACACATCAGTACAAATTTTTTTTAGTGTTACTTGAGGGGCCTATTTTTATAGTACTTTTTCCATCCATCACAACAAAAGCAATTGCAAATGTGTCACAAGTGATTATTAGGGGCTTAAGTTAACCCTTTTTTTGAACAAAAAAAGCAATAGAAAAATTGTCCAAAGCCATTTTCTTTCCAAAAGATTGCATTTTGGTTTTAATTGTCTTTCAAAGCTAAAAACTATTGTGCACCATGCAACAAACAAGTATTTTCTCTCTTCTTTCTCAAGAGACTTCCTGACAGCTGAAGACAAGGAGAACATTTTTAATGCTGACCACTTTCCACTCTGGTACAGAAGAGCTGCTGAGCAAATACCTGGGAGCTTTGTCTATTCAATTCCATTCAGTACAGGTCTATAATTTTGTGATTCTCTAAATGTTGAGACATATATGATGCTAAATTATTCCAAGTATGTCAATACTGAGTGGTCTCTGTAGCACTAACCCAAATGTTAATCTAAAATATGCACTGAAATTTGCAGCTAATTTACTGTTCCAGCTTTGACCAGGTGCATCTTTTACAGGGCTCAAGTGAACCCACAAGATATGATCTATTGGTTTTCATTTAATATTTGCACAGTTTAAACTTGCAGCCAGTATTCTAAGCAAGACAAGTCCAAGAGAGAACTTCCCACATTGATGAGAATCCCTACTGGTTGTCACATTTGTTTATTGCTTTTAGCAAAAAAAAAAAAAAAAAAGAAAAGAAAAAATTGATTACCCATTTCAGTGTTTTAAGGTGGGTTTTTCTGATGCTGGGGAATTTTGAAATTACTGTGCCTGTACGTTCTATACCTACAGACAGCATGATGTTGGCTTTCTTATTTTCTGAGCACTGTATCCACATGGGCAGTTATTTCAAACTGGAGTAAGAAAAGCTCTTTTTCTTCATTTTGAAATATGTTATTTCAATTCTTTTTTTCTTAATACACCCTGCAGAAACTGCAAACAAAAGCAACGTAGTGACTGCCAGTACTGCTATTCAACTTTTGGATGACAGAAAATCTCCAGTTGTTGCAGGTAAAATTGTTGTAATCTGTTTTGTTAGGTATTTTAAAAGCAATTTATGAGTTCCTTGCTTCCTCTTTTGGATTAAGAGGAATGTAATGTAGGAATATGGTTTTTAAGAAGAGAGGACTTAGTGTAGAGAATACTTAATCCCTCTTCTCTCTAAGAACTTGATCCTTTATTAATTGACTATCCAAACTTCCTGAGAACTCTGGAGTTTGACCTAATGGAAATAACTATTATCAATGAAACATCTTTATTAGGCATCATTCTATATCATCATAAATCAAAACATGTTATGTTAAGAAAAAGGAAATATAAGAAAGAACTATCTGATTTATCAAGATTAGTCTTCATGTTTGAAAATCCTGTCCTATAAAAAAATCATAAAGTGATCATTTTGTTCAGATTATCAGAGATGCCATTTGATCAGAGCATATGAATTGAATAACAAAGCTCTACAGTCTGTCAGCCAAGGGCATAACAGTACTTGAAGACTAAAAGCTTTAGAGAGTAAAGACAAATCATACAGATTTAAAATTAGAATAATCAAGTTTTAAATCGTTGGATGTTCCTCATTCAAATTCAGGTGCTTTTCTGAACAGTTTTCTCTAGTTCCCAATTGCTACTGACTTTGAAAAAGAAATTAGAGAAGTTTTATTATCTATTATGCCAGAAACCAAGCTCTCTTATTTGGATGAAGATACAGTGAATACAATCCTAAAAGAGCAAGAATTGGAAAATCTCTAATCTGTTTCCTGAAACACGGAGTGTCTCCACTGATATGGTCAATAAGAAAGCACCCTTCTGACTCCAGTTTGTGTTAATGCATTCCTTGCTATTTATTGAACTCTCGCATAATGTAACAGGACATTGTAATTATGACTTCATAATCCTGTTAAAACTAAACCAGCATTTGTAAACTAATGTCAATGCAGATATCTGAAAATTGCATAAGAGGCAATTGAGAATTTTCAATGTACAATGAAGCAGCTTGATTTGCTATTTCTAAGATGCTCCATCATTTGGACTTCACAAAAGGCTCATTGTTTACTGTTTTATGTAAAATTGTTGGGGTTAATAATCATCTTAAAACTTATTCCTTGCTCACTGGTGTTTGCAATTTAATGTTGACTTTGAGGTGGTGTCACATGTGACCAGCTATGATATTGTGTCAATAAGCTTTGGGGCTTTTTGGTAGTAATTGTGAATAAGAGAGGCAGATGATGGTTCCATTTCCCCACAGTTATGTTTAATCTTGAACATTCCAAATTACTTGGTCTCATACATTCTATCTAAAATAAAGACAGGGTTTTCAAAGGTTTTTAATACCAAAGCATGTAAAAGATAAATACATAATGCCATGAAAAACATGAGCAGTGTCTTTACATTCTGAAGCCTATCAGTGGGGTTTTTTTCCTTTTATTTCTGCAGAATTTAGAACTGCGTGCTGGATAGTTTTTTCCAGTGTGATGCATTTTTAAGAATTTGCTTTCAATAATATTCCCATTCCCTCTTGCATGGTTGCATGCTTTCAGTTCTTCTCAGGGGGAGAAGGGGTCAAGGCTTCTTTGGATCTGTACGAAAAATTTTCTGTGAAAGTATCACTCAGCCAGCTACAGCCATTCAGAGACAAAAAAGTATATGTTTTATTCTTCTCTTCTTTAAGTTGAATAAATGCAACTTGTCAGTCCTACTTTTCCCATCAGAAATCTTTCAACAAAGTACCCAGAATCTAGTGCAGTTTTCAGGTTTTATTATAAGGTTGACAATATTCTGTTTAAAGCAAAATGCATTTGGAGGCAGAAACTGGAGCAGTAGTAAATGGGAGATGTTTGAAGTTTTTACTAGCCAGACTTGGGGAGACTAAAGTAGGATTATGGGTAACATTTTCAAATACCTACATGAATTTCAAATTTGGCCAAAATGTCTCATTTTAATTTGTGTGAAGTAAGTATTCCTCATCCCCATTTGGTCTGAATGGATTACGGAAAGCAGCAGGAGGGGATACACATTTCATGTAAAATCACTCAGTTCACAAGAGGGATTTTACTGTGCCGGAATGTTTATTACAGATCACTACAAGAGTTTTCAACTGGCAGAGAGAAACTAGTACATTATTATAAAATAGAAACCTGAGCTAGACCTGCTCACAAGGGGGGAAAAAAGGAACAAAACCAACTCTTACTACAAGATCTGTATTTTTCTCTATTTTGTTAGTATTTATTTACTTATTCTGTTTTCGTAGAAAAACATGAGTTATAACAGACTTCATATGCAAATCTACACTAAGGCTTACTGCAAGTAGGGAGGACTCAGCTCTTTAATATAGACAGAAAATCCTAAAATAAATGAGTCCTCAGACAGTTAGTACAGAGAAGTTGAATGTTGCTGCTGCTGGTTCACCATCTGTACCTACTAATACCAGTTTGCTGTCTGAGAATGTGTTTGCTTACTGGCAAAAACCCCAAGTAATTTGTTTTTTAAATCCCCTTTGCCTCTTTCAATTGGGACTGTGATTTTTTTTTCCACTTAAATGAATGCAAATTTCTATAAAGTCTTTAAGAACATAAGTCTTTAGTTTGTAATTGTAGTAGCAATGTATTTATGAATGTTCATACAGAGCTCTATTTGCAGGAGAGAAAGTGACAAGAGTACCGAATGCAGGGTTTTTTAGATTTAAATACATTTATCCTCAAAATCGCTTTGTCATAGCGAGTCATGACTGTCTCCTATACCAAGTTTATGTTGAAATCTTAAGTCCCTTCTAATAGAACAGTTTCTTCAAACTATATTGCAATGTGAAGGACAATAAAAGAACATTGATTTTTTTTTTTTTTTTAAAGTCTTCTCAACATGATCTAAAAAGTTTAGGATCGGCCTGGTCTTGAAATTCCATGAGATTCATGTAAAAATTCCTTTCAGTTAGTATTCCTTTCAATTACCTAGATAAAGCTAGTTAATATAGGATATCTGAATTTAGGTAGTAATCTAGGTATTAAAAATGAGGCAAATTAAGACTCAATAATGTCATCTGATGCTGTTGTGAAAGGTGATAAATTTCACACTAGCTGTTAATAGAGTTCAGCATTATGGTCTTGTATTCTTTGGTGCTGCATGATGGGTGACCTCTTTCAGGTCATTTTATTTTAATCTCTACTTCCATGTAGTGAACATATGGCATCTGGATAAGTGCAGCATAGGATTTCTCTGTTATGTGCATGTTGTTTTTTATTTCCAATAAAAGCAAACAAAAAATAGTCATCCTGGAGTAAAGCAGGCTCTAAAAAATTGAAAGATGTTTGTCTCTTGAGATTTTGAGAGAGTTCAAAGTGTACGTGAATCTTCACACATCTACTTCCCTATAGATGCATTTTAGCTCAATAGATGCATTTTAGCTCAATAGATGCATTTTAGCTCAATAGATGCATTTTAGCTCAATAGAAAGCTATGGTATCTTAGGAACTTAAAAATCCTTCATGTTTAAAAAGGCCATTGCTGTTCACAGAAAATATTGAAAATTAGCCCTGTGGGTTGTTTAATTAAATATAACAGAACTGACATAATCTTCTTAGGGCAAAAAAAAAAAAATATGAAAGAACACTGAAGAAAATGTCTGAAGAAAATTGTCAAGTTCTCTTAACTTTTCTTCATAGAAGAAGAAGCAGAAGCTGGAACTTCAAACCTCATTGATAAAGTGCATAGCAGTGTTTAGTAAAAAGCTCTGGACACTTAGTCAGAAGAATGGAGGATGAAATCATGCACAGACACAGTCTTTAGTCTCCCAGTCATTTGGAATGAGGAAAAATAATCCAACTTTGTTTAATGAAAAGCTGCATAAATTTCTGACATTAAGTAAAAATTTTCCTTAATTCTTTTATGCCTATTTTTGTGTAGACTAATTACATACGTGAATGGTTGAGGTTAGAATTGACTTCTTGAGATCATCTAGTCCAATCCTAGTGGACAAGATCTTGAGCTAGGGCCAGTCACCTGGAACTGTGTCCAGTCAAGTCTTGAATGTCTCCACAGGTGGAATGACTGCACCCTCTCTGGGAAACCTCTTCCAGGGTTTGACCAGTATCACAGTTAAACGCCAACTGTTGTCTCATTTTTTTCAAACTGGGTCCAGGTTGTAGAAAAGTATTCAAATTTCTCACAGAAAGACCATGTTATGTGCCAGCATTTCTAGTATTGCAGGACATAGAACATCAGTGTGATACTATGTGAACATGAGTCATCTTAAAGATAAAATAAGATTACTGAGGGTCTATATATCACAGTCATTTTGCTTGAACAAATAGCTATGCTGTCAGTTGCAAAGGACCTAAATATCTAGGTTTGAAGCATGTAAAAAGATGATGCTACTCTGCAACCTAATTTAAATGTCACAGAATCACAGAACATTAGGAGTTGGAAGGGATCTTGAAAGATCATCTAGTCCAAACCCTCTGCCAGAGCAGGTTCACCTAGACTAAATCACACAGGAATGTCATCAGTATGTTCTTTCCATGATGGAAAAAGTGCAGTAAAAAATGGTTTAAAATTTTTAGATATAGCTTGACATAATTACTAGGTAGGAAAAATGGGTGTTTTGTCATTGCTATTGCATTCTATCAATACAACTGTAGAATTGCAAAAATGTTTTGTTTCTGTGGTACCAAAGTAGGAGGAAAGAATATCTGAAGCGTCTTAATTTTCTACCAAAATAATTTATATATTATCAGTTTTGTATTGGGCTTCCTATTTATATAAATTGAAATTAGGGTATAGAAAAAATCAATTAATATTTTGATTTGTTAGTTATGAAAACATAAAAGGGTTTGCCAATACAGCCAGCCCTGTAGCTTCTGGAAAGAAGCAAGCCCTCATTGCTTTGTGTCAATTTAACTGGAATAGAGATTAACAGAAGCTCTGTGTAGCTGAATTAGAGAGAAATTAAAGTACTCCAATAATCCGAAGATTTCTTTTATTCAGTGTAATTCTGGAAAGCAAAGAAATCCGTGTTGTTCTTATATACAGGCATCTCCACAATAATTTTCTGTCAAAGAGGAGTGATTGCCTGGGATGTGCCTTCAGGCTTTGCCATAGCTCTGTGAATCTATCCTGACTCATTCTTTTTTGCTGGAGCTGCATAAAATGAATGATTGCAATAATTCTTTCCTGGGCAGAAGTGTAAAATCATTGCGGAAGGAACCCAGTTTTTCATCACGTTTGCAAGCTTGTTCATTGGTGGTTTTGTTTTCCTTCTGTTCATTAAGCATTCCTGATACAGATGGCCTTCTCTTACCAAAAACTCTGTAGTTCTTGTGACAATATTAGACCCATAAGGGTCAGATTCTGCCATGCATGAATATATTGAATGATAGTTATACATTGTAGGCAGTCCTTTCAAGACAATAGATTTGCTGTTAATTTCAGAATGATAAGTATGGCCACATTTTCTGCACAGGTATTATTTTCTGCTACCAAGCAGTAAAAGTTGAAAAGAGGAGATACTTTCTACCATCTGTGTTAAGTATCTTTATGTAGTGTCTTGTCTTTGTATAGCTACGTGATGTAGAAGTTTCCAGGAATCTGCCCTTAACTGTACAGCAGGTGCATTTAATTCCGTAGTAGATGCTGCCATGTCACAAGGGCATGACAAGTATTTGGTTACTCCCTGTTCTCTGCCACACGGTAATGCTGGGAGATGAATAGAAATAATTTATCACATAAGAGATTTCTTGGAAAGAAAAATATCCATATGGCTTAGGAGAATAAAAGAAACACCTTATAAAATTACGCTATTGATGTCGGCTAACGCTGTAAATCACGCTTGAGTGTTAATTTACATATATAGTATTTATATTTAAATATGCATACTTAAAACACAATAAGCAGGTCTTTCAAGTTTGATGTCAGAAGTGTTACTGAATCTAAAAGAAAAGCAGCATAACCTTCTTCACTAGCAGTTTGATTTTGCTGCTTTTACCAAAAATCCTCATTATGCAAATAAGGAATATTATGCTTTCTACCAGCAAATAGAATGTCCCAAGTAAAGCCAGGACTCTTTCCATTATTTAACTTTTAAAAGCTTATAGTTTATTTTTATAACCAGATCATAAACAAATCCAAGGGTTTTTTTATTCAAACCCTGCTTAAAGAGATATTTTTTCAAGTGTCCTCATCCATCACTTTCATGCTTCTTTTTACATAAACGTAAGAATAAACATTAATATAACAATAAATTCAGTTATTCCATGTTAAAAATTCCTAGCCAAGATGCTAAAAGCCCTCAGGTGCTTTGGATGACATAATTTAGATCAAGATTTAGGTTTTCCTTTTTATTTCCTATCCGTAAGTTAAGAAGGTATGGTAAAGATTTCATTTCACCACGAATTTGTTAAAAATCGTATGCAGTTTTGAATGCCTTTGTTCCAGCCAGAGCAAAGTTGACCCTGATGATCCTGCTGTTTAAGATATTTCAAGCTGTGCCTTGAAAACAGGAAAGATCAGAATCTCCTATTACTTTTCAAATACAAATCAGTCTTTTTGAGGCTGGTCACACTTCAGTTTTCTAATCTTCCTGTTCAAATCACCCTCTTAAGAGCAGCAATTTGCAAGAAAATTTTGTGAAGACATTGCTTTTGCATTAACTGAGGTTTCTGGTGCTCTAGACTCTAAGGAAGGGAGATTTTTTTTTGTAATTTTATAGAGGAAAATTTGCACGTTGTATCTGAAAATACAGGCATTTGGGGGATGTTCTTTCTCCACCCCCCAACCCCTCCCTCTTTGTTTTCGGTGAGTTAATGAGTGTATACACACAACCTCAATGTTCTGATCAGGTTCTTTTTTAAGTGAATTCAAAAGGAGTTTGCATGCATATCTCTCTCTGAGATCCCAGAACATGCTTTGAAGAAGTGACTCCCAACAATTTAATGAAAAGTAGTTTGAACTACTGATACTTCTAAGAGAGACAGATACTGTAAATGTTTCACAAACAGTTAAATCTGGTATTGTCACAATAGCACATAAAAAATACATCTGCTCTGCACTGCTTATACTTTTTTCTTCCCTTTTTTCTCACACGGATTGCATTGGTATTACTGTATTATTAAAAGCATTCAAGCAAATGTCGTTGTCATACACAGTCCTTAAAATTTATGATGCCATCTATAAAATTGCATTTTAGTATGAAGGCCTAAGGGAAAATGAATATGTCATCATAATGACACACCAACCAAATTTTTGAAGCGTTCTAAAATAGATGTTTTCCTTGTCAGGCAAGACAGTGATTTACTTAATCTTTACTCCACATTATAAGCCGCAGAAGATTATATTCAGCAGTAGCATTTAGTAAATCCCTCAAAATGCTTTTCATGCTTTGGTGGAAAACCACTACTTTATGTTTTTCCAGAGTTTCTTATTCATTTTGAATATTATCTTTGTATTCATAAATCTAACATTAGTATATAGACTAATGATTGCAGTTTCAGAAAAATGGAAATGTGTATTTGTACAGTCTAACCTTAAACAGCTCTCAGGTTAGGAGCCATGGCTTAGGAAACACGGTTTGTAGGTAATGCATGGGGAGAGGTAAGCTCCTGCACAGACTGCTTCAGAGCGTGTGGTGAAATCCTGCCTCTCTCCATGGACTAACAAGAATCTGAAGTTAGGTGGTGTGTTTACACGCTTGTATTCATTTTTCTTTTTGTTCTCAATTCATTTTGCTATACAGAATTAGTGTGTGGAATAATTGAATAGCAGGATGGTTTAAGATAGTTCTCTGCTAGTGTTGCGTTGAGACTTGAACCCCTATTTCTGTTTCTTCAGTTTTCCTCTGCACTTGTTCTCAGAGAATCTGAGTCATCTGATGGATGAACTATAACAGTATCCCAACATGTATAGTATTAGCATATATAGTAAATTGCTTAGAGTGTTCTGCACTTTGCTGCTTCTGCTTTGCTGTTTGGGAATTTTTGTTTGTTTCTTTGGGTTTTAGTATTATGGAATTTGAATAGGAGGAAGATCCTTGTGAACTAATAGCAAACAGATTCCAGGGGCATTTTGCTAAATAATTCCGCTGCTAGCAAAATAAATTCCTGTCTGCAGAACAAGGCAGAAGATAAGCTGTCAGGCCCCCTTTAAAATTTCAAGTAAGTGCAACTATGAAGCTGCAATTGCATAGTATGTGAATATTACATAGTATATTAATACCGGTTTAAGTCCTGTGGATTAACAAATTTATTCTTCCTGAGTAGACTATATTTCCAAACATTAACAGTATTTGTTGTGTTTTGAAATGAGGATTGTGGCCTTATGCAAAAATTTTTACGCATATCATACAAAGCCCTAAAATAGACATTGGGGTATTTCTCTGTAATCTCAGTAAGAGAGAGCAAACACAGCTTTTGTTGGAAATAGTTACAAAGTATGTAGTCATTGGTTTTGGTTTTTTTTTTAACTATGGTTTTCTAATTCCTACTCCTTTCTCCCCTGTTGTGGCTTCCTGCCACATCCAGATGATTGATGTTGCTGCCAGTCTCATCTGGGGAGCATACATTCACATTTCAGGTAATATAAACCCAGGAAGAACCAAGACTCTCTTACAGTTATTGTTATTCTCCCACTTTCAGCCAGGTTCAAAGATCAAGGTTGTAAAAGTAATGAGACTTTCAGGATGCTTCACTACACCCTTCGTCTTGCCTTCTGGCCAGCAAAGATAGACAGTTATTAGTATGTAACAATTGGTATTTTTTTCTTAATGTTGTTAATGATAAATAAGCTATGTTTAATGTCACTAAATGTTCTACTTCAGTATTCAGGAGGAAGGACCATGATTTTGTTTGGACATTGGGTTACAAGGGAATAATGAAGCTGAATTTTGATTGACTTTTTGCAAGTTCTAGGTGGAAAGACACATATGGCAAGCAAGTATTTTGAGTTTAAGCTTTGTTTCTTTTAGTATAGATACTATGGGCATTTTCCTATTGTGGTTTTAAATCTCTATTCTAAATTAAAATTTCTGAAAGCTCCTTTTTTCTGAAAAGGAAATCTCTATTCTAAATTAAATCTAGGAATAGGAATCTCTATTCTAAATTAAAATTTCTGAAAGCTCCTTTTTCCGAAAACCAAGACATATGGCTCTGTATGAAAGACAGGAATACAGCAATATGCGTACTTTCTCTGTCTTTGCAAATACCATACAGAATAGATTGTCCTGGTATTTTGTTGACTTTGGGGGAGCTAAGTGTTTTTCAGAGAGATTAGAAAAAAATACTGTGCTCCCTATAATACCTTTCAGGAGAGTGCTTGAAAAACAACAAAGCTTTCTCAGAAACCTTTATCTGAAAAATAAATCTGTGCAGACAACTTATTTCAGCAGCAGATGTCCATCGCTAAGCTCCGCAAATTAAGGACAGTGCTGTGGGGAATCCCCAGATTGAGTCTTCCACTTGTGGTAGTCAATAATTGTCATGCACAATAGTTTGTGCCTTTTATCTATTTTTCAGGAATCAAACATTCTGTTTCCTCGACTGAAAAATTTTAATTTTTTTTTTAAAGAAACTGAATCAATACTTTTCTCCTTTCAATGGCTGCTACAAGCTTATAATCATAAATAACTGGAATTTGTTAACACTTTTTTGCAAACACTTTTGTAAATATTCTATGTAGTCTTATAGAATGAAAAATTCGAAGTGAAAAATTTCTTGGATTTTTTTTTCCTTGGGATTTTGAGGGGTTTTTTTCTTCTTTCTTTAACAAACAGCAAGTTAGAAAGTATAAATCAGGTTTTGCATGGATTGGCTTGCACTACTCCCATAGCAGAGTGAACTAATGGAAATACAAAATACATTGCTTTCTGGCAGAACTCCATATTAATTTACAGCCTTATGTGTGCATTAAAATCCCTAAAGTATCTTAAATGTGACTTGGAAAGAGTTTCTTTAAATGTTTTCGTGCCCTTCATTGCCTCTTCCTCACCTTTTTTTTTTTTTCTTAACTATCTTAAAGTAAGGAAAGCCTCAAAAGTTTAAGAAATATCAAGTCAGATCTTGTTTTTCCTTTACTGGAAGATATCAGAAGTGTGAACTCGTTTGTAATGGAAGCTGAATTGCTGCATCTGAGCCTCTTAGAAACGTGAGTGAAATCTCTCTGGAGGTCAGAGGTTTTTTAGCTTTGATCTTAGGATGTGCAGTTTGAGTGCAACTGTGCTTGGTTTAGATTCACCATAGAAAAGATTCAGCGTGGCTTTAAACTAATTTCTTGGCCCGTAGGCAGTAAGATCCTATTCTGTATTACTTCAGTCTTCTCTATCTGAAAAGCTGTGTTTTCCTTTGTAAAATGCTATTGCAATAAGTGGATAAAAGTGTGGAAAATGTAGATCTACACACACAAATGACTTAAGTTTGAAAATAGATTATTCATTAAGCTTTGTAGAATATTTAAAAGGAGAAAAAGCAAACTTGCTTCTGAGATACATCATCGAGAGATCAGATTTCAAGAGCCTCAATATAAATATTCTGGAAGTTGTGTGCTGCTGATGTCTCAGCTGAAGTAATGTGCCCAATCTGGGGTACCACATTTTCTGAAAAGGTTCCAGGGAACGCAGGAAAAAAGTTCAGCAAATGTGGCCTTACAGGAAACTTTGAAACTGCTTGGTTTATTTAGTTCAGGACAGAGAAGAATGAGGAGTCTAGTAATAATATGAAGTACTTAGCAGTTAAAAAAAAAAAGAAAAGACAGTAATTGATTGTTTTCAGTGTCTGCTAGGTTTAGATTAAGACTGAGATGCTTAATTTTCTCTGGACATGAAAGTAACTGCAGATGCAGGAATGAGCTTTAATATTTAGGTTGCAATTATTACTAAGTAGATAAGAGCAAGGGTTACATGACTCCTGCCGTATAACCCATTACTCAGTTGCTGTTACTAGAATAGCTACAGAATTTGGTTTTGGAATCCATCTGTCGGAAGGAGAGTGGAGGTCTGAACGCCACACACAGCTTCCTTTTGCCCTTATTCATATTCTTACTCAGACGCTGTCCTCAAGTCTTCTGCCCAATGAAATAAACTGGCAAGATTTTCACCAAAGCTTTAGACTGGATGCTAAGAAAAGCTCTTTGACTATAAGCATAGTTCATTTCTGCATTAGTTATCTAGATAGGTCTTTAACCCTGTTCTTGGAGAGATTTAGAAAACACATTAGACATCTGTCACAAATAGTCTAGAAATATTTTATCTAGTCTTGGAACCAGGTATCTGGGATTTCTGATCTCTTGTTGCCTCAAAATAATTTCTAAGAATTTTTTAAAAATATTTCCACATTCAAAAATAATATTTCTGATTCAAACTCCTATTACTCAAATGGTTTGTGCTCTGATTCTTCTGATGGCAAAACTGCACTGCTGAATGTTAGGGTGGATGCCTGAATGAATTCAGCTGAATGTTGTCTCTGTGAGCGAGAACGTGTAAACATGCAACTGTATTCTCGTCCACACTGAAGGGCAGCACTGTGATGGGAGCTGTGTCTGCATACTTGGGAAATGGAACACTTGTGTGTGGCTTAAGGGATAAGCAGCTTCAGAAATGTCTGTAGCAAGCATGTATGCCAGCAGGATAGCGGGTAGTGTCTCTCCATGTGCTCTATGTGCTGATTTTGGTGCTTGCGTCCAAAATGGTGTCAGCATTTTTTCTTCAGCATTTTCTCATCTCCTTTCTTCCCTACTAAGTAATTTTAAAATGATATGTGGTAGCTAACAAGGTACTTCCTGTTGTCTAAGTTAGATAGCGGCTGTAATGTTTACTTCTTGTCTTCTGGGGCAGATTGGAAGGCAGAAAAAATGTATTTGGAAATACTTTTAACACACAGTTAAATTATTAGTGGCACTGTATGGACAGGCTGGTTCTAATACTGATTGTGAATAGGATTTCTGGACACATACCAAGTATTCCAAGATCATAGTCAGCCATTTCTAGCTATTCTGTATTTTTCTTTGCAGAAAGCTCACCGGTGTTGGCTACTGACTGTAGCTGCACCATAACTCTTATGTTGTACTAACCTTACATCAAGAGCTAGTAATAAAGAATGGAATACTTTAAAGTGGCTATGTCAAGATTTCATTATCTCAAATACCCAGCCTTAAACAATGGCTTCAGAATATACATACACAAAATATAAATAAATTTACATTCTTCTACATAACATCTTAATATGTATTCCAAGGAATATATGCACTTACATTAAAAAAAGAAAGATGAAAAAACGAAAAAGAAAAAAGCAGTAGTTACTCTTAAATCAATCCTATTTAGATTCCAGGCTTTTTAACTGAAGCAAGGACTTTATTTTCAAGAAACCAAAGACAGAAGTAACTCAAGCCAAAGAACTATCAAATGGCTCTTTTTCCTCAGGAGTCCCATGCTGTTTGACCGGGGCCAAATGTTCTCTGTGGTATTTAGCAGTAATTGCAGCATAGGCACAACCATAAACAGCAGCTGCCAACATCATTAGACACACAATTCCACAGACAACTCCAGTTATTACTACGGTGGCAATTGCATGACGCAAACTAACAGGCCTTGGCTTTGGTTTGGGTTCACAGTTTGAACGGCTGCTCTCCCCGTGTTCGTTGTGATGAGCGTGCTTCGGAGAACTTCTGTGCTCAAAGCTATGGTGGTGAATGCTAGCCAGATGAAAGTGAGCTGTCGTTAGAGGGCAAGCCCCAAACAGCTCATAGGGCACTTTGAGGAGGTCCTTGCCCTTCCGAATCCCTGGTGTTGAGCAGATAATGCCATCACTTATTCCTCCTGGAAAAAACAAAACCAAACCAAAAAACCATAACAGATTTGTGGTCTTAAGATTTGTTGGTTTCTGAATGATCTTAATGTAAAACTAACAAAACCTGAAGTAAATTTATTATCAGCTTTGGCTTTGTATGTTAAAGATTTATAGCTATATCTTCAAGATTTATTTCCAGTTTGATCAATGGTGAGATTATTACATTTCAACACCCATATAAGAGACTATCTGCAAGAAGCAATTCATCAGGCATTGTTATCTATGAGTTTATGGATGCAAAAGTAAAAACCCAGTGGTATAAAAGCAAGAGCTATGTCATCGATGAAAACATAGAGGTATTGTTAACAGCAAATTCATTCCATTCAAATTCATACCATAACTTCATTTTCTGAAGAGAAAATGAAACAATATACTTAGTAAATGTTTCCCACTCAATTGAAATAT
This sequence comes from Gallinula chloropus, assembly GCF_964237585.1. Classification (NCBI taxonomy): domain Eukaryota; kingdom Metazoa; phylum Chordata; class Aves; order Gruiformes; family Rallidae; genus Gallinula; species Gallinula chloropus. Next base: position 10,686,634 of record NC_140097.1, read on the forward strand.
TCTATGAAATAGTCATTGCTCTGACATCAAATGCTAACTGTAGTGAAGCAAAGAGAAAGTTCATTAAATTGTATGTATACATGAGCAATTTTTTAAAGTAAGACTCACGGTAGGAAAATATACAGAGATCTAAAGGAGGTAAGATTAATCAGTCTATTACCCTGCTGAAATGGTAAATGTCACAATTGCTTAGAGCCAGTTTCTGCTCTCTCCCAAAGGATGTTTTTAGTCTAACGGGAAGTGAAGTGGGAAGCCTCAGTCCTGGTAAATCACACAGTTGTTTGTAGAGGAACACACACTGAGTGTAGCCTTCAGGTTTCTAATTAGTTCATATACCATGGCTTTTAGGGGTGTAGTGTGTCAAGGAGTCAACAAGGCCAAAACCAATGTTTACATATTTAAAAAAAACCCCAATCAAATAAGCTGATTTTTTTCCTCCCTCTTCTCTATCCTAAGTAATCCACCCTTTAGCTAAAGCCAGGCATAGAAATTTTCATCCTGGAAAGATTATGAGAATGTAGTGAGTACAGATGGACCCAAACAGACCTCTGGAGACTACTCCACAAATATTGATGATACTCCAAGACAGATATTAGCATAGCAGCTTGTCACTTGGTCTTTAACAACCAAAACCTAAGCATGGTTCCAGACACCTGCAATGTGTTAGTTTGCATGAGGATATAGATAAAACTCTGGATCCGGCAAAAGCAATCCTTATGCAGTTTTAAGTAACTAAAAACGTGTGCTTGGGATATAAAACTGGAGTCCCGCTTCAGATGAAGCATCCTCTCTAACTGCTTACGTGAATGTACCAAATGTCAATGGTCTGACCTGGATTTAGCTAAAAAATACTGAAATCTTTTAGACTTACATTGAACGCAATAGTCAATGTTTCATCTCTCGCAACGTTCTGTTGGGACTTGCAAGAAATATCTGTAGAGTCATGGTACTATTTTATCATAAGTATATAGGTAATGGGAAAGATTAATGTGTAATGTAACTAATTTTTCTTCATATAATTTTAGGGAGATACAAATGTATACCAGAACATAGTATTTGAGCTTCCTTTAATGGTTTTTGCAAAAATGTATTTGTAAGTTCCATATCATGTCATTTAGGTAATCTGTTCAGTGTTTAGAAAGATGGAAGGGCATTGCTGAATTTCTAAACAATGTTGCATTCTGAAATAAATTACAATACTTACGCTGCTGGCAAAGTAATTAAGATAATCTGATATGTTTATGTTGGATCATTACATTTGTCTGCACAAAAAAGTCAGAACCCCTGCTGAAATTTGTTGTAGGGAATGAGTTACAGCATAATACAACTAAAGCCCTAGGATAATGTAATATTTTACCTATCCAAAATTTTAAGACATTAACTCTGAGAAGAGTTGAGCCTTTTGTCTTTTATAAAAGGGTGCTTCTGGCAGTGTCTTAACCTCACTGAGAGGCTATTCCTGCTTCAGTTGTGTCCCTGCATAGCCGGTACAGTCAGCATATAGAGTTTGTATGCCTAAAACTGTCAGTCCATTCAGTCACAGGCAACACAGAGCATCTTCACATATGCTGTGTTGCAACATGCTTCATGTCACTTCTAGATAGACGTAAGTAATTGGTATTTCGATCACATACCAGCATCAAAACCTGATTTATAGGAAAGCAAATTTCCCTGCTGTTCTGAATTCTCAGAGTCTGAACAGACCTCCTGGGAGAAATAAATTAATTTCTTTTAATACTTAATTCCTTTAGTATTAAATCATATTATCTTTTTTTTCAGCATAAATCATGCATATATTTAAAAGCAAGTGTGACCAAAATATAAGGCTACTTTTATTTATAAAATTCACTGTTCCCCGTGTGATGGCACCACACATTTCTGTCAGGAAATTGTTAATGAATTTTGTACCTCTTATGGCTAACAACAAATTAGGAAGGAATACTAGGCAAGAGTAATGACAGTTCCTGAGTGTATCTGTACATACTCCATGAGTGGGTGTGTATATTTCCTCTTTGTGCTACTATGAAGTGCCTCTGTGGTTCTCATTTGCCACCCGTATTGATGAGAGCACCTGTATTCTGACCTACATGTGCTTATTTGATGGGATTTTCTAAAGCATGGGGTAAATTGTTAAACCATAGTAGTGAAGATCAATTAGATGCTGGATAAGTGTTCTCATGTGCCTTGTATATAGTAAGAATTCCTTACCTCTATATATAAAGCTCTCCAGCCACAGTTTCAGGCCAAAGACATTACAATTACATTGCCAGGGATTATCTTTGAAAAGAACCACTTTTAGATTTGGAAGTGACTCCAGCAGAACTCTTTCCATTTTCTGAAGTTTGTTATGCTTCACAGACAGCAATGTTATATTCCCTGTGCTGTTTCCAAAAGTCTCAGGCAAACGTATGATGCTGTTGGATGACAAATCCAGTTCCTTCAGGTGCGGGAGGAAACTGAAAGTTTTGTTTTCTATATAATGAATCAAATTTCTGGTTAGGTTTAGAACCTGTAGATACCGTAATTTTTGGAAAGCACCTGGTGCCAAACTTGAGAGAGAATTATTAGACAAGTCTAAGATTTTGAGCAGCGGTGTTCCAGTGAATGCGTTTTGGTTGATTCTCCAAATACGGTTATTCTGCAACTGTAGTATCTGAATTTCAGGAGGTAGACGGGCAGGAATTTCAGTAAATCCTCTATTCTTGCAGTCTGCAGTCTTTGAAGCTGTATGGCATAGGCATTTGTCAGGGCACCCATGAGCTGTGTATATTAAAAAAATGACACTCAAACCCAAAAGCCAGTTACCTGTATCACAAGTGGAAGAAGATTTTGAATTAGTTTAAAATATTTATCTTTTGGCAATATAAATGTCATTAACACGGGCAAAGGATATACAGTCCCATAATAAACAGTAATGTAGATAGCATAAAGAGAGTTTATTTCTTTTATGACACATTAATAAACTACAGATAGCATTTAAGTACTTTTGTAGTGCAGAATGAAGTTAGTGCTTCTGTGGTCTTAAAATGATGTACCTCTGGCTTTATCTTAAGTAGAAATGGTTTTCAGGAGGATGTTTGAAGGGAATGCAACAGCTTCTAAAATTATTAAATTGAAAAGTTTCTCTTTCTGTGGTAGTAAAAACTTTGTCAGAAGAATTACAAGTTTAACTTTTATTTTTCTCTTTTTGATGATTTTACTAAAGAAGAATTACGTTAATGTGTCGACAAAAGTTTCAAGTAGCGTTGCTATAAAACCACTTAACTGTATGTTTTCAGCAACCCAGATTTTGGAAGCTTGTTCTTTAAAGTATCTGTGTTTATACTTATTGCTTTAATTCCCTTATCTGAATGCCAGCAGTACTTCCCATAGGTACAAGTTTCTACATAATCAGAAAACATTTGTCAAGAAGCTGTTAAAAAGATAAATGACTTGACAGGAATACTTAGTAATATTTGATATTTATATCTGTCTTCTGCTCTGTGATATTTGGGTCTGTTTTAAGAGAAAAACTAATACCTTTTAACTATTGTACCTTGCTAATGATCTTACTTTGAAATCAAGATGTCATAGCATGAAATTTAAAAATAAATGAATCAGATGATGTTGAATAACTAGATTTTTATGGACTAAAGGAAGTAAGAATGAGAAATACTTTTGTAGCATTGCTTTTGAGACACCTCAAATAGTTTTTATTGCTTAGTAGTTCAAAATGGAAAAAAAATACTTAGTTACTCCTTGAAACCTTTAGAAATTAAAGGACATATTGCTCATTGACTTACAGAGATCAAACATGAATTATTAACAGGGAATACCATATTAAAGGAACAACGCTGAATGTTCATAACATTAAATGACAAATGTATAAATGAAAGTTTTATTTTGAGTCTAAAGTTTAAATGACAAACTACCTATTAATTTTCAACTACCCATTAATTTAATATAAATACAAATTCACTTTTGAATTTGTATTTATATTAAAATTATACATAATCTTCCTTAATACTGAATTCTACATTGTAGAATTCACTTGCAAGAATTTCACGTGCTTGCAAGGTATGATATCCTTCCAGTTAATTATATTGTTCTGCAACAGTTGGCTTCAGAAACAGACACAGCTTCTAACGTGGAGTTAAAATAAACACTGCTTGGTAAGGAAATGTGTAGAGAATGGAAGAAAAAAATCCTTATTAATCTGAATGCTTCAATATCTCACCTTTCATTCTGCCTTGATTGTTCTTCACCTTGGAGAAGGTTCAGTCCAGTTTGCTGATGTAGAACAGCAACAGAGGTGATTCCCACTTCAAATCTGTAATGTGCTCATCCAGTTTCCTTTCTGTGGGTTTTTTCTTTTTTAAATGGTATTTGTGGCTTGCATAGGATGACAATATTTCTAGGGAGTTATTCCATCAGTCTTCAACTTTTTCTTTATCATAGTCTCCCCCCTGCTCCCTCCCCCATTCCTCTGTCCATTTATGACTCTCAGAGACTTACTCTGCGTCTTAGTCAGCAGGCCATGCAGATTGTCTGTCAACTCTAACTGGACAGCTGTAGCATACAAGCAACGACCTGATAGCCTTGCCTTTTTGATTTATTTAATCTGCAAGGCACAAAAATAAAGCTGCCTCTTTAAATCCAGTATAGCTTCTGAATCCTGGTGGGTTATTAGCTATGCTGTTCAGATGACTCTGAACATGGATTCTGATTATCCTGGCTGTGACTGGAAGCAGTGGAGTGTATAATAACTCTACGAAAAGGCCTATGGGTTGATGACATGATTTTGACAGTGCACTTGTTTGGTCTTCCAAGTTTATTCATCTGACATCCATTAATTGGATTGATGGGATTTTCTTGCATGGGAACACGGGACTGTTGGCTCCTTCCATAAAAATAGCATACATACTTGTCAGGTCACCAAGAATACTGAAGAAATTGCTTTATTTTCAAAGGTATTGGAAATAAATGGTGGATGATATAAAAATTGTACTTTATGTGTTCATATGATGCTTTGAGTTGTCTCTCACTTCTTCGGTGTAACTCATTCACTCTGTACTCTCTATGACAGTGAAAGAATTAATACTGATTTGTGACTATGAAGGAACTCAAGGTGTCTAAAGGAATGAGAGGTCTGGTATATAGTAGAGTCTTTCAAAGCCATATGATCACTGTATCTGTTAGCTGTCCTACAGAGAGGGAAGCTGTACAAACAAAAACTTTCAGACCTATCATATAACTTTCTTGGGTTTAGCTTCTGCTTTTAGGTGCTTTTGAAATGATCACACAAAGCTCACTCTCTAGGGCAAAATTTATATACTGTAGGCAACACAATTGAAGGAATCATAAAAAAATGAGATCATCAGATCCAAGGTGCTGTTGAAATCAGTCTTACAAGAGGTTATACAGCATACTGTCAAGCCGAGTGTTCACCTCTTGTCCTATCATTGTGCTTCCTTGTGAAGAAAGTAATGCCACAGCTACCTTTTAGTTACTCTGTCATCCTCACCTACAGGAGAGACCTGTATATTCTTATTGCATGCTTCGCTGAATTGTTTCTGACACCAGTCAAGATACCCAAAGAAACAGTGAATACTGCTGAGCAGTGAAGGAGAATGTAGAACAACTGATGTTCTGCGAAGTAAACATGACTCTTCATATTGAGGATACTAGATTTAGTGCTTCAAATGGCAGACCACACTGTTCTTGACACTGTTGATGAATCGTCCTCATACAGGATAAAAGACTGATTTTGTGTAGAGGAATACAGTAGATGGACATTACCTGGTAACATAGTCATACTAAATAACTTCAACTTTACAAAGGGTGAGGGAGATAAGCTTAAATATTAGCTGTAATGTACTTTAAATGAATGTTAAAGGAAAAAAGCTTCTTGACCCTTTGTTGCATGGTCTATTTATTTATTTCCTTTCCAAACCCATGTAGGTGCGCACATATATAAACCTATTAACAGACCTGAATCGTTTTAATGCGGACAGAACTACATATGTAAAGGGCTGTTATAAAATATCATGATCTTTAGAAGTTGTAGCCTTGTTAGCTGCAGATACTTTGCTCTTTGAAAGAACAAATTTAAGTCTTGTTGCTTAAGATGCAATCCGTCTGCCCTTGCAAAAATCCTTGTACCAATGATAGGCCTTTTCATGGCTTTTGATTATACTGCTGGAGGTATTAGTTCTTATGTTATTGTTCTTTTGTATGATAAGTCTTTTTCACACTTTGAAATTTTCTTTGTATCCAAAAATTTTATTTTGGCTCATGAGTTGAAAGGGTTTCTTTTTTAGGTTGTTTTTCCTTCTTAAGTAATGTTTGCTGGCCAGGTGGGTTTATAAATTCCCACAGCAGTTTGTGTCATTTAACAGAGGGCTTAAAGAATGTCTTTAAACTGCCTCTCTAATTTTAGGTAAGTCTTGGCTACTATAATTGTATTATTTTTAGCATGCACCATATTAAAGAGATGTTCGTGGGACAAGGTCGCTGAAAGTTAAGCACTGTGGGAGGTTCAGTTCCAACAATAATGCAGAGGTTGTTTTACATACTCTGAATTGTGGTATAAGAAGTTACTACTTTTTTAAAACTTCTTGAAGAGTTCAGATTTGGAAACATATGATTAAATCTGTCTATTCGCTTTTTGTGTAGATTTTTTCCTTATATTGAGAACTCTGAATGCACATGTTTTGTAAACAGAAGTTTTCCCAACCTATAATCCATGTCCTTTACCATTTATTAGTAATAATACTTTGGTTATGACAGAGAAGTTTGATGTGGTGAAAATTATAGTTGTGACACAGGTAGAGATTTGCCAGAAACAGAATAACCATGAAATCTAGTCTACTTCTGGCCTTTTGAACAACCATCAGGATTCTTTTCAGTTGACTGATGTGGTGTAGCAACTGTGTTATTGTGACTGCTTAAATTAACTTGTGCCTTGTTGTAACTAGATATGTTTCCCATTGCAAAGAGCAAGACAGCCCTATGAACTAAGATCCTGTCCCTGTTGGCTGTTGGGGGTGGTTGAGCGCTTGCTTTGCAAGCAAACACTTTGTTCAAGAGTTACCGCCATCTCCTTTAAAGGAGCAGTATGTGTAAGAATCATGTCTTTTACAGAAGAACCTTGTGTTAATTGACCTGTAGCAGAAAGGAAACAATTTAAATATTTCAGACATTTAAAAGCTACGGCATTTGGATCCCACTGCATTCTGTATCAAATCCAGGCAGACATGATTACATTGAAAAACTGTTCCTAAGACCACAGCAGCAATTCCTATACATTCTCTTTCTTAGATTTATTTTCGTTATGCTTTTGAGTAGAAAGGTATTAAAACTGTGACTCTTACAGGGAAATGGCATGTGCTTTATCTTTACTGAAATGTATCTTCAGACTGGTAAAACAGATGAAGACCCTTGATGCAAGTCCATGCAATGCAGACACTTCTTCATTTTGGTTCAGGACAAAAAATAGTTCATTTTTATTAGTAAAACAGCCCATACAGCTGTTGTTAAAAGTCTCTCCCTTTAACTGGCACTTAAAAAATAAAGTAGTACATCACAGAAAAAGATCTTCTCATTTCCCAGCTATGAGTCAGAACGCTGTGCAAACCAAGATGACAGGACATAAGAAACCCTTGAATCGCTCATACTTTTTGTTCTGCAAAGGCAGTCCTCGAAGTCTAAGAGCTCAGGACAATCTTGACTTTTGCCTAGCAGGGTACTACATTATTTTGTTTGGTTTTTTTAAAGTTGACAAAAGTTAGAGGAAGGCCCTGGATCCTACTTCTCCCTACCGTTCACAAGAGAAGTGTAAGCCAGTGGATCAAATCAAATTTGTCTTGAGAAAGATTTATACCTTAAAAAGCTGACAATATTTTACAGGAGAGATGGGTATGTGTATTTCTTCAGATATCTTATTGCTTTGGTAGGATAAGGGAAGAATATTACCAACTGGTATTTAACAGCATTACATCTTCATTGTCAGCATAAGACACACTATGATGTCTAAAAGGTTGTTTGTATCTGTCTGTCACAGTAGTTATGAATAGTTTGGTGGTATCCCTGTAAGGTGAGAAATGATATTTTGTGAGCCTAGAAATGAGGAAACAGGCAGGAACTTGTGATGTTGTATTTTGGATCACTGGGGGAGAGCCCAGTTTTCTTCTTTTCAGCGGTTTGTTTTGCCTTACTTAGGTACATCTGGTACTTGTTTATACAAAGCATAATTGATCTATGAAACACATTGTGGGAAGTTATCCTTGGGCCAAAAGATTAGTAGGATTCATGTATAATCTGGAGCCATAGTTACCTCATGGGGCAAAAAAATCATTTAGACGGGATGTAAACTTTCACTTTTAAGGGCTTTAATCAACCACTAATGACACAAGTTACAGAGAAAAAGCTCTCCCTGTGGGCAGAGGTTTTATCCATAATTATTATTTATGGGAATTTTTACACCTTCCTCTGACACCTCTGGAAGAGGCCGGTGTATGAGATATAATAGTGGACTAGATGAACTGGAACGCTCTGCATGCCAGGCAGATGTTTGCAGTGGGGGAAGGGATAGCTGGGCAGACCTAGAGCCTGCTAGTTGCAGCGAGCTGCAAAGCGGTGAGGGATGTAATGCTGTGCCAGGCAGTATCATGGGGCTGCTCATCAGAGCTCCTTCTTGGTCTCATTCAGAATGGTGTCCATCCTCACACCACTTTTCTGCTTTGGAATGGAAGAATCTTTATTCATGGTCATAGCTCAGCCTGAACTCAAACTTAAGAACAAACTAGAAGTTTCCTGTCTGTTCTGATTTACTAGGCCAGTTCTTGTAAGAACTGGAGGGATTTTTCTTGAATAACTTCCTGTAGAAGGGTTTGGAAATGTTCTCAGGGAATGAAGAAAGATTGTCAAGTGCAGTGAATATTTCAACTGCTGTTCACCAGTTGTGCTACAAAGTAGAACTTGTACTTCATTAAGTCCTTTTGTGCTTTTAAGGCATATCATAGTAGTTAATTAAAAATCACTGTTAAGTGTTGGGAACTCGATTTATTTTATATATTTTATACATAAATTTACAGGCTCAAAAGGGCTTTTTCTCTCTTTGCCTTAATAGTCACTTTAACACGAGAACTTGTAGAAGCAGGGCTGACATTTGCTCCAGTAAAAAGTCAAGTAATTAAACTTCTGTAATTCTTGCAACACTTTGGAAATAGACATGAGATTCTTTCAACTTAAGCAGATAGCTTGACATTAAAATTATGCAGCTGATAAACATTAAATATGTAATTTTCGTGGATTTAAATGTCAGTGTATACTTAAGTATTCTGTTGGATCAGGACTGCTGTGCTCAATGGCTTTGGATTCAAGCTTTGATGCAGTATTTCTCTTTGATGGAGTTTCTCAACAAGAGAAAAACTTGAAGCCAGTAACTCCCAAAAGAATCTTAATTGTCTTGCAGCAGCTAAAGTATGATGTACCATCTGCCTTATAGTACATGCACAATTCCAGACTATAATCCTTTTCAGTGCTGGTATGTAGCAGATGTAACTAGCAGACCTCTGAGTATGACATATGCATAGAACTTGTAACATCAGTGTTCATTCTTGTAGGACCATTTCACAAGTGGAGTAAGGATATTGGAAACTTTTTCCATATGACTGTAATGAAAAAGATCAGGCCAGATACTTGCACTTACTGCTGATGTCCTTCATGTCAGCAGCAGATATGTTTTACAAAGCAGTCCATAGTTTGCTGCTTTTCTTGCTACTTTGTTCTCCCTGAATTTCTGTGTCATCCCTACTGCTTTAGCTGCAGCAGGCACCGAAAGTCCTCTGTATACAACATCCTAGAGGTCAGAAGACATGCTCTTATCCTTTTTTTCCCCTTCCCTTTTCTGTTTTTTACCTGTAAGCAAACTTTAAACAACAAGCATGAGTTTAAAATAGCTTTTTCTCTACAGAATGTTTTAAATGGAGTGACAGGGTAAGTCATGTATATATGTAGACTTCTCATCCCTCATGTTTAGATAGTTGTGCTGTTTTCAGACATGATAAATCTATGGGAAGCTTAGATGGTATAAAGGATAATGGTGTTTCTGTTCAGAATTTGTAATATAGGCCACCAAGAGGTCTTTTTTCTTTAAAAAAAAAAATTAAAAAGAAAAAAAACTCTTTCAGAGGGCATTTTATTAATGAGAATTACAATACTGGAAAATCTGGTATAGATTAGTAAAGAACAGTAACAGTGTATCCAAATGGAACTGGTTGGATAATTAAATTCTTTTAATAGGTACTGAAATTTAAACCTCTTGATCCCTCTGACGTAAGCATAACTCTTAATGGTCATGGAACTTGATTCTGTAAGTGTAATATGGGAGAGAATATTGGGATGATGATTAAGGATTTCAGATACCCTGGGATGAAATTTTTGCAGGAGTAAAACAATAGACATTTAAATAAAGAAAAAACAGTAACTAACCTACCAAACCTAAACCCTCAAAAACAAACTCCAAACCTGTTGCTTGCAAAAGAAGCTTTAATACCAGATGTAAAGATGCAACTTGACTGGGATAATCTAATGGCAAGTGAAGGACACTAAAGATTGAAATATTTAAGGAGCATCATGTTTTCACTATTCTTTTGCTTTTTTACCTGCTTGTTATTATCCAGTATGTTTTGACTGTATGTCTGTTTGGTTGCCTATTTTCATACTGAGAATCACAGAAGGTATTCATTTTCTTTTCTCATTAATAGAAATTTTTTCAGTATTGATTACAATTTATAAAGTATCTGTAGTGTATAATATTTGCCTTTTCTTGACATAGTAACAAGGAAAGTTGTTAATTGAGGTTAAATGTAACTGTAAGGAGGATTGTGCTGTGAATGGCTGTCATACTGCCTAAGTAAGAAGGAAAATATTTTAGTAAGATCAGCATAAATGATGAAGTCCTGACAGTCATAATACTGAACTGTGCCTAGTTTTTGTTTGTACTAACCAAAGTTATCTGCAAGCTTTTAACTGTGGTTTCTGTTTTACTGTCCCTTAAGATGCTGAAGGATGAACTTTCTGGGTTGAGTACATTTATTGGTTGAAAGAATAAAAAACTCATAACAAGTTTGAATGCCTGTGGGCAAGTAGAAAGAAAAAAAATCTTGTATAAAAGTAAATTATTAGCCCTAAAGTTCAGGCAACATTTAAATGCTGATCTCATCCCTTTGTCTTCACTGTTTATATCTGGCTTCTGCTTCATCACCACTGAATGATGCTAAAGAATACAAGTAATACATATTATCATTTAATACAATCCCTTTTTATACGAAGGCACTTTTATTTTAATACTATTTAACTGAGGGTTGAATGTACTTGAGCTTCCTCTGTCCATATAGCTATAGCTGTCTTGGTCAGCAAGGGGGTATTTTGATCATCTTTATTTGCTTTCATTCCCTTTCATGCAGTATGCAATTTGGGATCATAATGGCAGGGCTGCCCTTTGTTACTCAGGTTTTGGCTGAGATTTTCTACCCTTTTCCCCTTTCAAAATGCCAGTACATTTCATAGTGCCCATTTTCTCTCCATATCTGTGTTTCAGAAGAGTTAGAATAGATGAGTGCAAAGAACAGTACTACTGGCTTCTGTTTCCTGAAGTACCAGAGAGAAGTAGGCTACCTGCCTTTCAAAGCTGAAGTTATGCATCATGTTCCTAGTTTATGGAACTAATAATATCCGTACTTCAGTTTTTGGTGTCTGTGAGATCTTAAATAGGTTTTTGTTAGTTACTGCTACAAACTTGCTTCCTACAAACGCCTCAGAGCACTCCCTGTAATTTGTAGTTCATGATGATTTGGAGATTTCATGTTCCAGTCATGAGCCCTTGAGTGAACATTTGCATTTCGTGCAACCAAAAGGAGTTGTAATACAGCCTTTTCTGTTGAAACCAAACATCAGCTGGTCATACTTTTACATATTGTGGCTTCCTTGACTTTGTAGTTAAGGGATAGCTATTTTAGAACAGTTCTGTGGACTTTCTTAAATTGAAGATGTGAAAACAGTTTTGAGGAGGAACTAGGCACCAATTTATCTTAAGGAGTTGCATAGTGCTTGATTCTTGCTGAAACTTTGTTTGAATGGAACCTGGCTGAAATCAGTGGTGCAGAAGAGTGTTTCAGTTGCAGGATTGTACAGTACAGATTTACACTACAAAAGACAAAACCTGGTTTACCTCCAATCCCCTTCATTGTAGTGCCATAGTGCGTTTGATAAGGCATGTCTTGCACCTTTAAATATTCCTAATTAAGACTTTGGGCCTGGTTCTTCTCCTAAAATCTTTGGGAAATCTTTCATTGAACTCGGCAGAGATAAAATGCAGTATAATTTGTACACTTTCACTAGCATGCTATTTGAGTGCAAGTACGGTATGACCTTTCTGTTTCTCTAAATAACAATGGTAGGAAGTAGTGAACAAAATTGATCATTTAAAGATTCAATATTTGTTGTGTTCTCTTTTTTCAGACTTTTTAGAATTCAGACATTCAAACTTTTCTCTGGAACCGCAAATAAGAAACCACCCTCTTGTTTACCTTCTGTTATCAATCACCTTCTGTTAGTGTTAGTACATACCCACCATGTGATTGTAGAAAGCACACTCATGGAGAGATTAAAAAAACAGTGCTACACGGTATTTCTGCTGTTTATAGTTGTGGACTAAAAACTGATGATATGCTTTTTCTTAGTTCCTAACTTTTTATAAAGCAGTAGGTCCAGTGTTTTTGGAAGAGCAACTTTCTCTTCTGGGTAGAAGGTTTCCCATTCTGTTGTACAGTTTTAAAGATCAAATCCTGCCATATTTTTCTCACCCAAGATTGCTTCATGCAAACTGACATGTCTGTTTCCAGATCACTCCATAATCTCTAACATATGATTGTAAGAGTAACTGTTATTGCTTTCATTCATAAAATCTAAATGACTTTTCATAGAATGTGAAGTATCCTTTCTGCCATTTCAGAAATGGGGAAATGGAACACAAAGAAGTGAGGTGATTTTGGTCCTGGTTGCACCATATGGTAAAGAGCACAGCAGACCCTGTCTTCTAATTCAGTGCTTTAGCCACTGGACCATCCTGTCTCCATAGGCAGATGTTCTATGATGGAAGTGCCACAGAAATCCTGATGCAGTGGGACACTGTCCTTATAGATGTCGTTCTAAAACCAGACCAATGTTGTCATTTCATAAAAAAGATTATTTTATAGATATAAAACCAGTTAACACATTTTAAGCAATGGCAATGCTGATGTTTTCTGGTTTTCAGAGATTAAGATGGGCTGAATGAGGGAGGGTTTCCCATGGTAAATGTACTGCTATAAATGTTTCTTCTGGTAATGTAATTAGGAAGTATTGGCTCCAGTTAATGTAACTTAAACAAAACATGTTGTCTTCAGCAAACTTGTTAAACAGGCACAGCCTTGTCTAAAGAGAAAACGGGCATATAGTGTTTCCATGGAAACTCAGTTAAAATGGTGATTTGTGGATATGATCATAATCAGTACCACAATCTAATCTGATTGAATTAAATGAAATATGAAGTCAGCACAGCATAAAAGTATCTCTACGCATGCAGAAGTCATAGTCTTACATCCTTATAGGTGCTGTCTAACTGTATCTAAAAGCAGGGAGTAAAGCAGGGAAATTTGTGTGGGACTATTCTCCTCCTCTTTCTATGGTCAGTTATACCATTTTTCATACAAAATATCAGTATCAGAATTTAAAATAAATCTGTTTAAATATTCTTTATTGAAAGTGGTTAGTTTACAGCATCTCTAATATTGTGTGTGTTTGTTTTCCTTTTTTTTAATGAAAGACTTTTCCTTTAGGAAAAGGGTCATATCAGCTCTATACTCTGAAAGAATGGAGGTAATCCTTGCTTACATTGTAGACATGCTGAGTGAGAAGATTTATTAATTCTGAATAAGATTCTGACATCCTTGTTTGTAACATATCAGTAATATGCAGGGTTAATGGAAATGTCCCTATTAAAAATCAAATATGTTTTATAAGATGTGTTATAACAATATTTCCAAGTTAATATTTGTTGTTTTAGAAATGGCTGTTTTCTTCAAAGTTATTTTGATGCCTAGGAATATGTTAAAGACTTCAGAATAGCAACCTAATGTTTACTGATTGCAGAAGTAAGTGCTTCTGGAAATCCCATCAGTATCAGCCTACCTTTGGTATATTCCTTAACGGCTATAAAAATCTATTCTTTGGAAGGTTAGCTTTCTCTTCTACGTCAATAACAGATTTGCCTTTAGATGACAACATAATTTCTGAAATTTCTTGCCAACAGTCCTTTTTTCAGTGGAGATTTGAGGACTTTTTGCATTCTCCAGAGCACCATTCTGGAAGGTGCTAAGTATTCTTATCATAAGCTGGGCATCCCTTAACTCTCACAGACCTCAATGAGCACTAGCAGTACTCAACACCTTTCAGGAAGAATCCCCAGCTGAATTTGCACCTATCTTGCAACTTCATAGTAAGAGGAGCTATTTAGAATGATAAATCCTTAGTTTAATGGAATATCAGAGAGAGCTCTACCTTTCAGCAAACCTTCCTGATTTATTTCAAAGCTATTACATTAGGGAGGAATACAGCTGGTATCTGTGATATTGATTTCCCTCAAAAATTATTAATTTATACTTCTAAATTATGCTTTACTGCTGTATAGACAGCTAAATCCTACTAATCATTAGGGTATAAATCGTAATATACTACTTGTTGAAGCATCTGGATAATGGTTTATGTGATATTAGTACATTTGTACTTCTATTTTGGGAGTTATGTCAGCACTTACACTATTTCCAGAAGTTAATAACTCACCCAGAGAAGTTCACTTATGATCATAACTTGGCACACAGATCCCAAGCAATGATGACATTTTATTAAGAAATTTTTAAAATCTGTCAGTGCCTTTTAATTTTATCAGTCTCAACATTTAAAAAAAACCCCAACCCTTACTTTGTTGTTTTCTTGCAGTGAACATTTATTAATGATATATTTAGCCATAAATTAGTCAATAGAATGTATTTAGTGGTATTAAATAGGTCATTTCAACTTTATCTAACGAAGCAAATAAGCTCTTGGCTAATTTTCTGCAGCATGAAGACCTCTCCAATTTATGAATATTCAGAAGGTCAGACATAAACAAACATATCTGATGAAGAGGATGCAGGTTTATGTAGCAATTCTGAAGATGCTAATCTGTTGTTTTTCCTGAAATGTGGTAAGAAGACAAGTAAAATAGGAACCTGTCATTCTATCCCTCAAAGCCTGTCCCTTTATGGACAAGGTTTCAAAATGGTGGCAATAAAATGTTCTCCTGACATAAAATCAAATTAATGTGAAAATGTTCAGATTATGGCCGGTGTTAACCCATGGTTTTAGAAACCAAATAAACCTTCAGGTATGATGCTTACATGTAAGATAGTGAGTACATCTTGAAAGATGGTATTTATGTTCTTTTACACAAAGAAAGGAGAGTATGAAAAAGAAGAAAACTCATATTTTGGTGTACTGGAAAATCTTTCAGTATTTTAAATCTACGATTGCTTTTCTTTTCTGACATGGTTTAAATCTCTTGTTCAGGATATTCCAAGCATGGTAGTTTCTAGCTGAAACACTAGCTCCTGTTTTTGTTGAGCAAATAGGCAGCTGTGTTCTTTTCTACATAGAGATTCAATAAAAATGCATTTTTGATCCAAAAAAGAAAGAGAAAAGCCCCAACAACAAAAAAACCCTCAAAGCCAGACTAACAAAGCTGCCTTTGCCGCTAATACTGATCATGGAAAAGTATACTGTATATATCTTTTGCTCTTTCTGTCTTTTTAAATTGGTCAGAAAAAGACACAGACATAAATCAGGAGGGTTAAAAATCCACCAGCACAATTTTCTTTATATTTACAACTACTCAAATCTCTTTCCAACACTACAAATGGTTTTAGCTCATAGAATTTTTTGTACCTTTCTAAAACTGTAGATTACTACCATTTGGTTAAACGTTGAAAACATGGTTAAATGACAAAGTGATCTTAGAAAGATAAAACCATGAAAACTATCCTGGAACTTTACAGTAAATATTTGCTTTATAAAACATCTAATGGGTATCGTGTTGAAAGGCTGGAGAGTTGTATGATGAAGTATTTTTGATGTATTATTTGACTCCAAATAACATTACTCATATATTTAGTAATTCAGAGTAATTTGCTAATCACAGTGTAGCACAAACAATTCACAGAGAGTTTAACTTTTCTTATTAATCCAGTCAGAGATCCATGATTTATTTGCAAATGATACGATTTGATAAAATGTTGGTATTTTCTCACTCATTGTCCTAAATCTGATTTGATTTCAAATATTCAGGGAACTTGTATGCATGCAATAGCCATGAAAATGCCTGGATAGGGCAAGCAGCTGGTAATCAGTGTGTTCTGGAAGTGGGAAGAGTTGAATTTTGTAAGCTTCTCCCCTTGGTGCTAAAGTTGGTAGCAGTAGTGTCTCTGTGTCTTGACTTCTGGGTCAGTGGTAGGATAGAAGGCATCAAACTGACAGGGGAGAAACTGGGCAGAGAGCTCATGAGTTCATTTTGCCATGAATGACAGCATTTATCTTAAACGTCTCATTCCAAGTGTTCTGTGCCTGGCAGTAGGACACTCTGCTGTGATAGGATTTCAGTTTGGGGGGATAAACCTCTCCAAAAATAAGAGAAATAGAGGCTTTGCCCGCTTCTGAAATCAGCCTTTCTCATAAAGATATCTGTAGATACACAGATTTCTTTTTGTCAACATGTTTAGGTGGTAGCCAGGATCAAGTCTGAAGAAAAAGAAATACCATCAAGGTTTGAATATATTGTATTTTAGTTACAAGTGGAAGTCAAAAGCTGGACATCTGAGGGAATCTGGTCACCATTTCATTATTTTAGTGTTATTGTGGTCATTCTGGTCTTCACGTGCTTCCTGTACCATCAGAAATCAGAAATATCTGTCAGACTAGTGGCCGTGCAGGGGGATGATGGAAGGAAGCTGAAAGCTCATACTATCTCCTTATAAAAATCTTTGTGATAGCACTTGCCTTCCCTCTGCGTGCTACTGGAGCATTCCTGAGGTTAATAAAAATACTACACAACCTTTTTTCTTTTTCTTTGATGGAATGAACCAGGTGTTGGTAGGTGTCAGGTACTTTCTAAAAGTCACAGGGAAGATACTCCAGACTCCAGGACAGGGCTTACCCATGCCCTGCCTCACCCCCTTCAAATTGTGGAGTCTAACCCACTATTTTGTACCATCAATGTACTCCTTGTATATCTCAGGAACAAGGTATATATCTTTCCAGCAAGTATAATTTTGCATGCCAAGTGGTTACCTCCCTCCAGTCTTATG
Organism: Gallinula chloropus; assembly: GCF_964237585.1. Lineage (NCBI taxonomy): Eukaryota > Metazoa > Chordata > Aves > Gruiformes > Rallidae > Gallinula > Gallinula chloropus. Next base: position 10,704,054 of record NC_140097.1, read on the forward strand.
GAAAGGTTTTTTCCTTGGGGTTTTGTGTGTGTGTGTATTTATGGGGGTTTTTTGTCTTGTTTTGGTTTGGGTTTTTTAAATTAAAAATGGATTTTCAAGTAGCTCCCTTGAGCTGTGCTCCTGGTACACAAAGTTTATCACTGGGTAAACGAGTAGATTTCTGTGGGAGCCCTTTGTTGGAGCGTTGGCAACACATCAGCTACTATCTTGTAAAATCTGAAATACAGCGTAACTGTCTGAATGATAATTTACGGATAACCTGTTTCCCTCCAAGCTTCTCACTGAAACCTCCTGAAAAGGCAATGGACTTTCAGTCAACAGCATCTATATTTTTTTATAGTTTCACTCAATTTATATCCTTTTTGTGTTTCCTCCTGTTCCTGCTGCTACTTCATTAGTCCTCCAGAAGGAAGATATGTGTCAGGGAGTCAAAGGGAGTCTGGTTTATGATGATGTTCACAGACTGCCCTCCGCAGTTCAGTTTGTCAGGGGTTGGCTGCAAACCAAGCCCTTCACCTTTCCCTGGTGGTTTGAGTTTGGATGAACTTCGGCCTCCCAGCAATCATCATCCTGCTCCCCTTTCAGCTTGGCCTCACATCAAGTTCCCAATATCTCCTCCCTTTCTGCTTGAACTCGGCCTCCAGGAAATACCAGTTGCCACTGCCTTCCCTCTATCTTGGGAGTTTCCATTCAGGCAACTGCTTCCACCGCTAATTCTAAAAATTTTCTGGAAGAAAACAGTGGGTTTGAGGTCTGTGAGCAAAGAGGCAAAGCTTCTTCTTAAATGGAGAATGGAAAGTTAAATTTACATGTTTCATCTTGGCAGCTCTGATAAAAGAAGTATTCTTGGTGTTGCTAAAGTCTTGTGACATATGAAAACTGTCTCCTGTAACAAACTGACACTTGTGTAGGAGTTACAACTGCTTATGTATGTGCACAATTCCATTTATTTGATTATAAAAAGATAAAGGTAAGTTACCAGTAATGGAACAGGAATTTAATCTGAATATTGTTTAGAATCAAATACTGGGGAACAATTTACACTTTGAGATTTTTTTTATTATTTTACGATGTATCTAAGTTAATAAAAGACTTGGTTTTTGAAAAATCAGTATCTAGAAATATATAAGACACTGTGGTTCAAATGTAGGTGGAAAAAGTAGGTTCACATTTACATGGATTTCAAATGGACTTAATACTAAAATAATTTAAGGGTACCTAAATACACAATAGACACATTGTGGAATTAGGCCAGAAGGTTTCATGTCAGACAAGCTACAAGAAAGTCTGTAAAGAACATTAGAAACCTTCACTGAGTTAAATAATAAAATATATCAAAACCCCCAAATCAACAGAACATATCGCAAAGGGCAGTTTGTGAATAATAGTAGAAACTTATAAAAATGTGTTACTGATATTTTTTTTTTGTGGGGTAGGATCTGTGCTTTATTATAAGAAAGAGACAACAAAGTCCACAAGTGCTCAATAGTTTGGTCCAGCTTTTTGCTATTTTTACTCTCTTATCACAGGCTACTTATAGCAGTTCATTATGAAGATGACTGTTATCACCACCAAGTGTAGAGGTTGCCCAACACTTCTGATTAGAAGCTGATGTTTTCAGTATATTAAAAACCAGCCAGATTTAAACTGTTAGACTGATGGTTTTGTGTTGGGTGTCTGAATCAAGTCGGAAAAAATATTATTTTTATTATCCAAAATGTCTGTTTTTTCATGTTAAAAGTCTGGGTATCTTCTGTTTTGAAGAGAGGAAAAGAAGAAAATGGGCTGGGGTGAGAAGAGGAAGGTATGGGTGGAATGGAAAAGATCACTGAGATCAAGACGGAAACTGAATGAAGTGTGAAGTTTGGAAGGGTGAAACTGCATTTTACTGTGCAAGTAAACTGAAACTGGGATTAGAGGCAGTCTGGGAAGTGCACATTTGATGAATGCTCATTCATATTTTTTATATATCCTGCATGTGATGAAAGAATGACTATCACTGGGAATATAGCTATGTTGGATGATATTGGAGCGTAACAATATTACTGTAGGAGAGTGCCTGTTGGAATACCTATAATTTATTAGCTAAGACTTCTTGAAATTGGGGGGGGGGGGGGTAACCTGTACATTTTCTTTTTAATTGTAGCATGTAACAGGTATGTTTTATAAGTATTTTTAAGGGCATCATCTTTGGTGGTGGGAGGCTTCCATTAATCTGTACTGGAGGTATTTTTTGGCACTTATGATGTTTATTTCTCAATATTATGCGCTGGAGTGTAGTATTAAGCGTCTGATTCTTTGGCTGAGCTAAAAGCTGAAGACAGATTTTGAACTGAAACAGATTTAAAGTATAAACAAAAGAAATGCAATCAACTTTTTTAAAAGTAGTTAAAGGTGTTCTGGAGTATTTCACATTTTGTTATTAGATATTTTAAAAGATAGTAATAAGAGGTAATATGAGTAGGCGGAAAGAAGGGAATCTTAAGGAGCCTAAGGCTAATACACAAAGGTGATATAGATTAAAAAAATAATCCTTCTGCAAATCTGTCTCCAAGATTTCTTATTTTGAAGCCAAGTTAAACCTCATTTAAGATAATTCCATCAGAAATAGGAGACCCAAATGTCCTCAAAATGTTGAGGTTCTTTTATGCATGAGAAAGAAACTTAGTCTATACTGCAGTCTGTGGGAAAGGGAATGAAGACCTTAAGATATTTTTCTAACCTTGATGATCTAGTGCTTTCCTGTAGTGTAACATTCTGTAGGTATTTTACAGAATGGAAATCCTTTCAGCTTTTATTGCTTTTTCCTTAATTATGTATTTAGAATCCCTCTGCCAGTTTTATAGGGAGATTCAGTTTCTCTCTTGCATGAAATAAATCAGTCTAATCTATTTTCCTCTCTTATTTTTAGTAGAAGATGATTCTTTTTACATCGAGCCAAAGGGCTCTTGTAATTCTGTGCACAGAAGTAATTTGTTGAGGAAGGCTTTCCTTATCTTTCTGTTCATTTGCTTAGCCATGGAGATCTTGCAATGCATTCAAGCAATCCTGTTCTATTGTGAATAGTTATTTGTCCTTCATGTTTGCCTTGATACTACGAAGCCCTGAGGTCTGTAGAAGTTGAGCACTTCACAATACTTCTATCCTCAAAGAATCCCACTAAAAGGGTGAAATATTGCCCTCCACAATGGAATCAATGCATAAGGAAATTGATTATTTAACAGTAATTATCCCTGAGCCAAGAATTTAACTTCGTAATTTTTACCCTATGAAATAACAGATGCTTATGTGCTGCATACCACTGCCTCCACTTTATTAAAAAAAGGAAAGTCATTTCAGGGAGTTATGAACTGTTTTCTTTAGGTGACATTAAAGGTAATTATCGAAATGACCTAAGTAAATTTTCTAATATAATTGAAACAAAAAATTGGATTTGCAATATTCATTTGAAATGACACATTTTGTGGTACATGGAGAAAGAACCTTAAGACCTTCAGCTCCCAGTAGCTGATCTCCTGTATACCTCTTCTCCAGCCCACCCTCCCTAGGGACATTGCAAAGGAAAGGCAGCAGTGAAGGCAAAATATTTTCTTCTCATCTTTTTCCTGGCTGAAAAAAATAACTTGTATCACTCAGCCATTTGATTGGCTCCAAATCTTGAAGAACACTTTATAATATACTTTAAAATGTATATTCCATCTGAAGATCAATTACAGTTTTTGTTGGTTTTAGGGTTTTTTAATTAAAAATATTTACAAAAATTTCAGTGCAGCTATGCTTTTTCCCCCTCTAGCATCTGAGGAAGCTGTTAAAACCCAGGAGGCTAAACAGGGAATTGGTGACATGGGAGATATAGTTCTGATATTTCCCTTTTCCCCCACATGTAGCCAGTCTGTAAAGCATGTAATTAAATATAAAGTAGCATGGAGCACACATTCTAAAGTTCTAAAATTCTGAAGGACTAGGGATTGCTCAGAAAGATGTACTGGCTCTAAAACCTTTTGAAGTATATTTGAATAGTTCTCAAGTCACTAAATAACTCGGCTAAAACGTATCCTGTGCTAGTTGCAAAGTTCTCAAAACGCTTAGGGAAAAAAGCCTGCAAAAATGCTTTAGTATCACCTCAGGGGTTGAAAAGAAAATTATTTTCCCATACGCTTGCACAGTTAATTCTTCTGAATGTAGAGGCATTCAAATAATTATTAGCTGAATAGTAGGAAACATTTGTAATTGTCATTTATTATATATAACATAGGATCTAGAACATTTGGAAGTTATTCTGATGGAGAAATTCCTATGTAGAATTTTGCAAGGTACAAAAAACACAGAGAAACTAAGGTGCTGAGATTAAAATCCCCCATTAAAATACACCTCTTGAAAGAAAATAACTATTGCTGCTTTCACCATACCATGTTTATGGGAGCTGTGTTTTCTCCTATGCTACAACATAGGTACAGATCATAGAATCCCTTAGGTTGAAAAAGACCCTTAAAGTCATTGAGTCCAATTGAGATGTAGCACTTCCTTAATTAATAAGTAAAAGAATTAAAAAACTCTAATTGAGGAAATTCTTCATGAGGGAAATATGTAAGCTGCTGTGTGTTGAAGTGTTGTCTTTATAACAGAGTACTACCTTGACCAGAGTTAACTTAGTTTAAGTTACATTTCTGTTTTACCTCTTTTAATGGTATTGTGCTTTGCAGATCAGTGATACAGCTCTTTTAAAAGTTAGGTAGAGAAATCAGCTGAATCATTGTTTCTAAAAAGAAATTCAGTAATTAAAGTGATAGTGTCTGAGCTTTCAGTTTCTACAGAAATTACATTACTGTTGAAATCATGGGGATCTGCGTGAGTGGGAGCAAGCCCAGTATTTCTCACTTCTATTTCCCCTCACAGTCTGTCCAAGGAAGCGACAAAATTCATCGAGATAAATCTGTGAAAACAAAACTGCAGCTGCCTGCCTCCTCTCATCTTTATGGAGAGGGATGTTTCATAATTACTCCCAGTATTTCAATTGTCCTTATACCATTGCATTCCAAAGTGTAACTCATTAAAACATGCACATGGAATCTTTTGCAGATGAGCCTGTCGCAATTATTTTGTTAGTCTTTCAGATTGTCTCTCATGTGGTCAGTAATTTATACAGGACACTAGAAAACCTTCAGTGTATATTTACTTCTTTTTTATTTAAGGAAGGGTCTAGGCTATATATTTAGCACTTCTCTGCAAACCATTTACACTAAAAATCTTGGAATCAGAAGATAATTTAGATTGGGAACAATTTCCTGAGCTCATCTAGTCAAATGTCCAGCTCAAATTCTGTCTTTCCGTACATACAATTTCATTATGAGAGAACAATAGTTTTAATTATTCTTTCATGTTTATTACACTTTCATTAACAGTTTATAAGAACAATGACGTGATCAAAAGTTGCTTTGCAAGGTAATTGATACAGGCCAGCCTTGGCAGATCAAGAGACAGGCAATGCGATAGTTTATATTCTAATACCCTTATTGATCTTGGTATTTTAGAGTTTAGATATAACACAGCTCTTGGATAGGTGCTATATATGTTGGATATATACAGTTGAACTTCCATAAGTATAGTGGAATAGATATTTGTCTTCATCCTTTAAAATGCAATACATGTTTCTGTCTCTCAAGTTTAAACCTTAAAGTGATGTTTGATAGCAACAGCTCTTCTACATCATGCGGATAATGAACTTGTTAATCTTTTTAATTTTGGCAACTGCTTCACTGCTTTGGGTGGTGTGGTCTAATAAAAGTACAAGCTCCAGAGGGTCCAGCTTATCAGGACCTTAATTGAACAGTATCTAACCACAGTCTTCTCATCCTTGCCTTTTACAAGCAGCAGTATTTCTCACTGATAGAACAAGGCTTTGGAGAGAATAGACTTGTATTTTATTCTAAACCTTGCTATTGTGACTTTGTATCCCATTTTTATGTGAAGTCTGCTATTTGTTTCCTTTTTGCTTAATTTTCCTAGCAATAAAACAAGAATATTAAGACTTAACCACATTTAGTGAGTATTTTGAGATTCTTTGTTGAGAGGTACTCTAAAGTATACTTGGTTGAGGTCACACAAGCATTTTGTAGGGTTTACAGAAATAGTTCAACAGATTAGGAACCTGCTTGGTTGTGGAACCATAGAAATCAGTAAGAGCTAATGCCAATTCTGTGTAGACACTTCTGAAAATCTGTATCTTTAAAACAATCTAAACACTTTTAAAAATCCATTCTTTTCTGGAACTCAGCCCTTAAAAACTGATTAGCCAGAAGCTGCTTTTACAAAATCAGGTAGGGAAAGATGCAGCTCTATGGGTCTGTATATTGTAGTAGTAATGTAGTATAAGATTGACATTTCAAATACCAATACAGCATCCAGAAGGAAAATTATTTCCTTGTGGAAAGTTTCTAAAAATGTGTGTGTTTTGTCTCCATTTCAGAAAATACAGGTAGGATGTGAAGATCACCTGCATGCTAGGGATGAACCTAAAGGCAAACAGCAGATGAAAAAAACATGTGTTGCATGGCTGTTAGGTAGCATCTTCTCATTGTCTGTAAAATAAATTATTAGATAATAACCTGTAGTTATTATCAGAGTCTCCTCTGGAGTTTATTCAAAGGAGGAACTGATTTTTTCTTATTCTCTTAATGTCCATGAGTTACAGATAGAAGAAAACTGTTTATAACCTGCTATATTAAGAAAATTCCATACATAATTTCACATCCCACTGTATAAGTTCACTGCAGAATTAATTTCACATCTTTTTTCTTACCTGCTAAGACAAAATAAACAATATACATGACATCAGCATGTTTGCATTTACAAAGGCAAGGTACCAGTAATCTAAATGTAAATGTTTATCAATGATCCCTGCTGTGGATCCTAGAGGAGGAATGAATAAATGTAATTTTCTTCAGTTTTCCAAAACAACTAAATTTATGTTTTGTTTCTTTGTAGGAATGAATTTGCTAGAAGTTAGGTCTTCAAAGTTTTGGGGCTTTAAGAACTGTTGCTTTTGTGGTGTCTTTGATTTAATTAGTTTTGGTTTTCTATTTTAGGGCTCACTTTCCATTTCTTTTAGTATAAGATGGTTTTCCCTTCTGATTAACTTGAATAATTGTGAAGGAATTAAATGTGCTGGGGTTTTATTTTATTTTTATTTTTTTATACATATGTCTTTCCCAGCTGTAGGTATCCAGATGAAACTTGAATTTTTCCAGCGGAAATTTTGGACTGCAAGCAGACAGGTATATTTTAACTTGAAATTTTCTTTTTCATTGAATGTACAACAGCTTTCATACTGTGCAGGTGATGATATGTAATTATTTTGTCACCAGCAAAATTATTGTAAAGGCATAATGTATTTGAAATATGTAATAGCTGCCTCTTCTCATTTACATTCCAGTTCACCATTACCAAAAATAAAAATAAAACAAAATCAGTGGTCAAAACCAGTTTCTTGATGTAAGAAGCAAGCAGAGCAATTTTTGGACCCTATATGTAAGAGCTTTCTCTTTTGGACTGACACATGCTGATTTTCTTACTCAGAAAATGTGGAAACAGTAAACCAAACTGTAATATTAATCCATTTTCAGTGTTAGCGGGATGATGCCTTCTTACTTAGGACATATCCTCTAACATTCAGTAACTGAAGTATCACATAGGTTATTTAGATTAAGTAATTAAATTAACTAGATTACCAAATGCGGTCCCATAGTTGTAAAGGCTACATAGCCTTTAATAAAAATGCTTGCAGTACCAAAAAATGTTTGCAGTACCGAATTTGTACTCACTGAAGATGATAATCACGTACTTCCTAAAGATTAGGAGATGCCATCCCTAGTTTAATAATAGTTTGGAACTGTACTTTTTCAGTAAAAAAACTCCCAATCTAAAATGTAGGTCCCACCCCTTTTGGAAAAACATGTATTCTTGTCTATAAATCATCTTCAGGCTTGTAACACATGGTGGACGTTGTAGGGTTTAAAGGAGTTGAACTTGTTGCAGTCTGAATGTCTCCTTTCTCTGCATGCAGGAACATAACAGGATTGGTGAACTGATTTAAAATTTCCTTTGTAATTTTTAGAACAATTGTTATCAGATAAAATTGTAATCAATACCAAGTTCTTTATAATTGTGCTCATATGGATGTTTTTAAATGTCATATTTTCTAATAATTAAATGACTGATTAAAATATTTTATTAATTTTTTGGTATCATCTCTAGTGTGCATCTCTCGATGGCAGATGTGCTATAAGTTGTGATGATGAAGTAAGTATTTAACAGATATTTTTTTCCACTTAAATCTGCTGAAGTACACCTTAATGTTGATGGATTTAGCTTGAACATCTCATTGTAATCTCCTGGTGCAATTTAGAATCGCTTTCTATTTAGATAGTGAGATGCTTTTCTGTGACTGCTTAAAAAAATCCATTGAATTATAAGGTTGACACTGATACCTCAGATATGCATTGAAATAACTTCTATTTTGTGAATCCAGTGTTAAAATAATTTAAAACTGTTCTAAGACACTTTTTACTACTTTATTGTTCATTTTAGAAGTTAATATCTTATTTTCACACTAGAATTAGACATGAATTCAGAGTTGAATCTGTGCACAACTAATATATTAATACAATACAACTTAGCTAGTTTGGTGTAAAAAACTCTCTGAAGTAGCCTTTTTTAATATCATGCATAACTTTTAGAAAAACATTTTACATCATACCATACAATATTTTGGTTAAGCAACCACTGTGCCACAGGTTAAATGAGTTATAAAGTAGTTAAAGCACAGACTGCACTGATATATTGGGAGAAAATAGGTGGCTTTGAGATGTTGCATCATGGCTAGTTAGTGATTTGGAAGAAAACAAAGCAATTATTGATAAAATCCATGTGTTATCTCTAAACTGAGTGAATGGCATGAGGAGATCTGGATCACCTGATAAACTGTGCTTGAAGAAGCTATATGAATTTATGTATGATCACATGTAAATTTATGCTTCTGGAAATAAGAACTGCAGGCTGTATTTATTTGATGTTTCTCATACAGTGGCCAAAAGAACTATTGCTAAATATACATAAAAAGGAAGAGCTTGTCTGGCTCTAAAATTCATGCTAATGCAATATTTTTGCAGTCTTCTTAAGATGACTTTTTTTTATACAGTCATAAAGTTTTTATACAGTCTTATTCAGTTTTTTTATATACGCTTAGTTGCTTTCAGGGAAAGCTGTTATCTGTATGGCCAAGAATCAGCAGTCAGCTCAGCATCAGATTTTTTACACCCTTTTCAACAAAGCTTAGCATATGGTACTCACAGAAAACCATTAAAAGCTGGGCTGTTACCCCCAGCACTGAAAGCTCAGGTGTTTAAACAGTGCCTTCTCTTCTCTGAAGCCATTTCTTCCGAATATCCTCAAGTTCTCACAAGTTTGTGTCACTGCTTTTTACAATAGGAACCCATGTATGTTATTTGTAGTATTCCATAAGATTTAATTTTCTCTTTCACTGCTATTTCTTCCTATCTTTCTTATAGTCTAGCCTTACAGGTCTCTTTCTGACTGTCTCAGCATTTGTAATAGACTTCCACTTCTTATCACAGAGGGTCTGCTTCTCCTGTGTTAATGTATTTCCAATGAAATCTCCATATCTTCCACTACCTGAACCACTGCTCTGACTATATTTCTGCCTATACAATAGTTAATTCATTTTGAGTGTGCTCTGTGTTGTGTTGCCCTGGGTTTGTCGAGGGCTGTTCAGGATGTAAAAATATTAACAAGAATGGTTATATAAAGTACTTTGTGAGGTTTTCTGTAGCGAAAGTTAGCAGGCTTGGGCTTTCTGAGGACAGGCAATTCAAAACTTTAAATAATCATATTAAAAAAAAGTTAATGGATGTGCTTTCTAGCATGTGCTGTTGTTATATTGGATATTTAGTTGCTTAAGGTAAAAACATTATTTTAATTTTTTTATTACTTTTGTGTGAATTGATTTAAAAACAATTTTAAAGGTACATCGTCAGTCTTAACAAAACACCGGCAGCTTTAGGAATGGACCACTAACTTCTTCAGCCTACTAAATCAGCAAAACTTAAGGCAAAATATAATTCATTTGCTAGGACCCTGGAATCTAACCGTTGGAGGACTGAGATAGCAATAAATAATAGAAAATAAAATTTGCAGTAAACACAAAGGCCTGATTATTGTGCCGCCTTTGGCAAAGACATGGACCGTGTGAGTCAACACATCTTTTGCATTTCTAGCTTTAACTTATGGACTCTTCCATTTCAAGCTTGTATCATTTTAATCATTAAGTTTTCCAAATCTGAAATAATTAGAAACAAAGCAGATTCCACCCAGGTGTGGGTCAAAGTGCTTACCTAGCCCAAATCCCAGGTTGTTATTTGCATATTAGCCAATTTTAAGTGATCTTATGTTGTTTATTACCCTATTCTAAGAGTGATCTGACATCTATTGAAAATGACAGGCTATAGAACTGTTAACTAAACAGTTTTGTGGTCTCGCTTTGCTTTAGCTTGCTATAGACTTAATGTCCAAGCTTTGCCTTAAATTGTGTCCAGCAGTTTCAAGTATGTTCATCAATGGGTTTCCACTCATAACCAAACAGCTGGAGGAATTGTAACTACAAGTATTCAGGGAAAAGTTAGGGCATTGTATACAATCTCCTCCTTGTTTAGCCTAAATCACCATGCTTTGGGGTTTAAAAGCAGAGATTACTTTCTTCATTTGTGGTATCCTTTGTGATAGAATTGTAATACATAATTTCTTGTATATTACTTGCTCCTGCTGCAAGGCATCCAAATGTTTCATCAAAATAACCATGTTATCATGACTGCAAAAATGGGTTAGGTCTGTCCTTGTGAAGAAGCAGGTACACACTGATAAAGATTCCAAGAGCGCGTAGCCAGAAATATTGACTCATTTGTCACATTGGCAGTTAGGAAGAATAGTCATATACTTTGCTAAATGTTCATGCAGAATATCTTTTTGTTATTGTACACACATGCAAAGAAAAGACAAGCAGCTTAAAGTCAGTTCAGCTACTCTCATTTGAGATCAGCAGGACCCACCTAAGCATATGGGAAAGTCAGTAATAGTGTGAACCTTGGTGAATTAGAGATTTGAATGACAAAATATCCAGTCAATAGGACTCAATGAAATATCACAGCTCCTCTATCAGGTCTATTAACTTTCACAGCTGTCTTTTCTCAATGGTAAGAAAATATCTGCTGGACAGTTATGGTATAAATTAAGGCCTTTAACGGTATTAAGACATTAATGCAATTGGAGTGGCACAGTGGTCATACAGAGAATTAGTTGATGAATTTGTGTGATACTTCTGATTCTAAAAGGCAGACATCCAATTAATTAGGAATCTTTCTTCTTTTTTTGAGGGTTTTGAAGTTGCTCGTTCCTTCTTGTTTTCCTGAAGTCTCACGTTTTATTTCAGTGTTCTGCTTTCTTTCTTTCTTTCTTGTTTTTGGTTTTTTAACCCATATTACATTCCATTAGTGTTATTGTATATTGGAGCTGTGAAAAATACAGAGGACTTGATCAAAGTTACCGTAATTCAAATGTGTTCTCAGACCTCAGTCGACATTCTTGCTGTGTTTATTCTGGACTTCATGCCTACTCCATTTTACAAGCCTAGGGACTCTCCCACCTATGGAACATTTCCCTTGAAATCTGAAGTTCACTGAACTTGAATCTATGGGCAAATCTGTCCATAGTTCACTTCCAATACCTGTGAAACATTGTGAATTAAAACTTTTAGGCATATCCCGTCTGTGCAAATGCTGTTATCCCAGGCATTAATCTAGTGTCTGAAATCTCCTATTTGAGATGTGTATTGCATGAGTAAATGCTACCCACTCTTCTCTGTCAGTGCTAAATTTAAGTTAAAAACTGTTTGTTTCATGTAGTGTTGAGTATTGAAAGTTATTTATCTTGCTGGCAAGCAGATGCACGAAAGGTCCTGAATGCTTTTCCTTTGTTGATGCTTCTAAAATGGATCAAAACAGAAGCCCTCTTATCACATTCCTCCAGAGAGATTCAAATTCCACTTCTTTTGTTATGCCTGTTTCCAATAATAACAACGCTAAATAAGTCTTTTATCATTTTAAATTCTGCACAGTGCAAGTGAATGGCTATGGCTTAGAGATTTGAGATGTGGCCACTAATTTCTACATTGAGACAGTGTTTGTCCAACTGCATATAGTCCATAAACTATGAAATCAAGCCTATATTCTTTCTTGTGTAGCATAACTTCTTCAATTTATTTCTCTATACTATGAAGAAATATTGTTTCTAAAGCACCATCTTTACATTAATCTTTTTTGTGCATGAGGACTGCAAATATGTATGCTCAAAAGAGCTCTTTGTTGACTTAGCTCCTCTCCTAATAAAGTTAGTGGGAGGTTTATGATTGACTTTGGGGAGAGCAGTGTTCTGGTGTTACAGTCTACTTCTGAAATTCCACCCTTCACACACCATTGAGGTTAAGTAGCTGCCTCTTCTGAAAGCATTAGCCCGACTCGATTCTTTGCCAGCATCATCAGCTTTTCACGTTGTATTTGTGAATTTTTGGCTCTAGCAGATCAAAGGTTGGAAACGAGTTGTTTCAACTTCCTTTTAGGTAGGTTTTCTATCACTGGGTGTGTGTGGATCTTAGTTTCCCCTATTAGAATGAATATCCTGCATCTATGTTAGGAATGATGCTCATTCCAAACTTTTGCCTGGTTTGGGGCTTCTTTGCTTTTTTTTAAAAACTAAACTTCAAGCCAGCATTTCTGCACAGCTCCCCTTTTCTTCAGCCCCAGAGAACAGTACAAATATGTGGCCAGAATGAGAGTTAGATACATCTAAGCATCTCTTGAAAACTGAGACTGTATTTTCACAACATCTTGCACAACTACTACTGCACGGAACTGCCTTTCTCACTAAAAAAGTGGAGAGGTTTTGCTGGATGTGTGGAGTGTAGCAGAAAGTGCATTTTATCGTGGCTCTGTGCAGCCCATTTGCAGCAGGAAGGGTTTTGAATTAAAAGCAAAGCCATGATGATCCCTGTGCAGGAAGCCATCCTACTGTTTGGGTTTTCTTACACAAACGTCACAGAAAATTCAAGAAACAATCATAAAATGTTTTCTTATTTAAACCAACAGTAGAAACACATTAAAGATTTAGCACTGGGGTAGGTATTTGGCAATACTGAAGAGAAACTGAGTTATATTGGGGTTTGAGTTGAACCTTATGTTTAAACTCTGAAGCACAGTAATTAAAACTTTGCCTGTAGCAAGTAATTCACTTGAGGTTAAAATCGTCAGTGCATGTATGGAGAGAAGCATTGATTTGGTTTTACCTTGTTTTACACACTTTATACGTCTGACCTACGAAAAGCTAACAGTCCCACCTCTAAATCCAGTTCCCAATTAAAAAAACAATTTGAAAAGCTTTAGGAGACCCGTGGGGCCTCTTTTACAGAAGTTTCTGGTCCCATCCCCCAATGAACAAATTAAAAAATATTACCTGGTCCCCTGTTGGTCCTCCAGGCTGACACTGTGTTTTCATTAATACATCATTAGTGTAATGACATTGTGCTGATGTTTTTATCCAAACAGAAGGAGAAGCCATCAGAAGCAACAAAGTTCTTTGCCTTTGCATACTTAGTTATAAGGAAAACTTTTAAAGAATGGATTATAAAAGCCCCCACCTTGTTCTTTTTATGTTTCTATCCTCCCTTTCTGCACACAGCTTTGTTTAGTTTTGCATGAAAAAATACAAGGATCAGTCAGATAATATCCCAGAAGTTGAGAATACATTCACATAGAAGTTATGTAAGCCATTCTAGCAACCTGAAGGCTTTCCCCATTTAGAAGTTGCTTGGAAATAAATTAACTTATTGCTGTGTTCTAAAATAAACAAATTAAACTGTATTTGATTATTTTTCAGACAATCAACTGTTACCTGATAGATAACAATGGATTTATTTTAGTGTCTGAAGACTATAGGCAGGTAAGTGAAAGTTTCTTATTCAATCGTATCTCACCTAACACATTCATACAAAATTACCTGTTTTTTTAAATAGGCTACTATCTTAAAATATTAAGGAATTAGTAGCATAAAATTTAATAAATTCCTTCAACAAAGAACGTGGGTTGTTTTTGACAGGAGATGAGTTTTTGTCAACCACTGAGCAGTGTCTGCTCTTAAACTCACATGTTCTCTTAAAGGGCTTTTTGCTGCAGAAGAGTCTTGTCCATAAAACGTTTTACTTCAAGAAAAAGAAGATTGTCTGTGGCATTTTTGCTGCATGGAAAGATTGGGGAGGGAGGGATGAATTTAGATAATGAAATTTTAGAGAGAAGTTAACTGAGGAGTATGTTTTCTGAAGTGGATTACAGTCATTGAGGGATTAAAACTAAGCACTCAGCATCACAACAGAGAGGACGAGGATCATGATTAATGAGAGGATCATTCAAAGCATTAATTTGTTTTGTCTTCATGGAAAACTGTTGAAAAATGAATTTGTAATCGCTCAGTCCTGCAAACCTTATGGAGGAACCATGGCCATTGTCATTAACGTTTGCTTGAAAACTGCTGGGATGGTGCCCCAAATATGCCAGGATTTTCGGAAGCTGAATTTCTTTTATGTGTTGGGATTGTGAATAGGAATAGCTACCCTCCTACTTAGCCCTCAGGTGGATTAAATTTGTTATGACTAGGTTGGTTACTGAGAAATAGCTATTGGAAGGAGCTCTGAAGAGGAGATAAACTCAAAGTGAATGGCAGAAAAGAAGCCAAGCTGAGTATTTTCCTTTTAAATTTGTAATGTTACTTAAATTTGAACTTCTGAGAGTAAAAACATACAGATACTTTTTACCTTTGCACAGCACAAAAGTAATTGCTTGGTTCCTTGTAATCCCTCTCTCCCTTTTTTGGTTGAGACTTTAAAAAAGTCTGTTAGCATGTAATGGACAAGGGAAATGCAGTTTTTTCTGAAAATACTATCCTTCCAATGTGTACTAGAGCATTAACTGTTCAGCATGCTGTACTATGTCAAGCAATATTTGTTCTTTGTGGTATGATGTCTTATATGCAAAGCTGAGCACCAAAATGGATTATTTTGTTTTACTTTATTAAACTTATTGCTTCTATCCCTTTAGAATGTAAAGCATGTTATGAATATAATTCTGGGATGTACCCCAAAATCTGAACTCAAATATAGTGTTGCTTAAATATTGACTGCATTGTATTAGAACCTGTTTGTCTATTTTCCTTTGTATCAAATCTCTATTTTCTATTTAGTTGAGTAAAAACCTAAGAAATACACTTTTTGTAGAATAATTTCTGTATATTTGAGACATATTCACCCCATTGTTCCCCCCATTGTTACTGTTGTTATTCACAGGTATCTAGTTGTGACTTGGGTAACTGATTTGCTAGTTGATAGTTGGCTACAGCCAATACCTAAGATTAGGAAAACATTTTTCCTTTGGTAGGTAAACTGATAGTAGCCATTATGAATTCCTGTGAAGAACACAGTGTGGACAATGGTTGGACCACAACTAGGGTAGCTTTTTTAGTTAAAACAGATCTAAGCCTAAAACGGACAGTAAAGTTGTCTCTATGGTTCTATAATGCTATAGTAAGATTGCAGGTATTACACTAGTATGTTTACCTTTATATGCATATATGTGTATATATACTATATTTATTGTGGCTAGAGAAGTGGTAGGGAATGACGCATTATTGATTACTTAACTGTCTGGGGTTGCTTCCACGTAGTTTTTCTATGCACTTTTAAAAAATGACCTGAACTCTAAGAATCTGAATCGCAACTAAATCCTAATGTATTAAAAAATCATGATAATCTGAGTGCTACTGCTTTGAGGGTATTTACAAATGGAACTTTTGTGGAGGGAACTGTCACTGAAATGTCTTTATAGGACTGAAACAGAACTTGATAAATCAGGTTTCTTACTATCTAAAGTTATACCAGTCATTTATGGTTTGGGCTTTTTGACATCCACTGACTCTCCAATGGTTAGGATAATCTTTCTTCATCAGTCATCTAGGGCTATTGAAGCTAGTATTTTTGGTCATATAAGCTACAAATGTTCCTCTTGTTTCTAGGAGACTTTACATATCCACATGTTTTGGAAAATGTTCCAACTTTCCCCTGAGTAAAAAAAAAAAACCACCAGAAAAGGCAATACTTGCTCTTTAGGTGGAGGAATGCCTTTTTTTGGCTAGGGCTGTAACTTTTCTGCCTGTGAACTCCCAGGTGCATACTTGAGGTCAGCTAAGTTCCTTGTAATGGAATTGGGGTTTAGTTCATACAAAACCTATGGAATCCATGCAATTTGAGAGTGCAGTGCCCTTTCCCCCCCATAAATTGTGGGATTTCTCCCTTTAAACAATGCAGAGAACATATTCAATCCTTCTGGGAGGTGAAGCTCTGAAATAAAAAATGTGTCCTCGAACTAGAAAAATGCTGTACATGCAAAATTTTCCACTGTCATATGAGTGGCTGCAGATGATGGAGTCACTTCCATATTACATACCAAATTCAGAACATGAATGTTTGTTTTCTCAACAGAGATTTATTTTTATTAGTCCACATCTACCGAACAAGGACAAAATGAGTAATTCATCAGGCTGAGTGGTTTTAAGTATGAAATGGCTCTGAATGGAGTTAAAATTTATAGAATTGATGAAATGTACTGTTGCAGCTCCTTAAACAGGTCATGCAGGAATTACCAACAATGCTTTTTAATGACTGTTTATGAAATCCTCTCACAACCTGTTTATGTCTTATTTGAGTCACATTTTTAATCACAAGGGGTTGTGACCAGATTAGTGTGTTTTCTTTACAAGCTTTATGTTTGCACAGCTTTTATTTCTGATATTAGATGTTATATAACGTACCTCAATATATTGTTTAAGCTCTCAAATCTGCTATGGGGTAATAATGTAATCCCTATAACCTGTGTGACTGTGAAGTCCTCTTCAGTTTTTATGTCGCAGTATTCCTGAAAAACCATCTATGTAACTGTTGAAGCCACTCTTGTCAGATCTTAGAGTATGCCAGTTTAAATCAGGTCTAGGATTGTTTTGCGTTTACTTCTGGTAATTTCTTGCATTTTCCCCTTACAGACTGGTTACTTTTTTGGGGAGGTTGAAGGGGCTGTGATGAACAAGTTATTAACAATGGGCTCCTTCAAGAGGTAAGAATTAACTCAACTTTCTATCTCCTAAAAAATGCTGTAACAACAAAATTAAATACACCAAACATAAAGTCACGTAAAAGAAGACCAGGACTGGCAATGTGGCTGCATTCTCATTTACACCATTTTTCCATATGATCTGAGTTTAACTTGATGCCATGCACGTTGAACGTTAAGAGTATTGGAGACAGACTACAGTGAGTTTCTTATTAACAGTTTTTTTGACTACAATGCTAAAACTGTGTCCCTCTCCAGTTCCCACTGTGCTCAAGTGGAAAATGGATGGGGCTATATCTACTACTTAACAGTTTTAGATAGCTTAAAAGCAAATCATTGATGTAATGCTAAACATTCTGACCTGGAGAAAAGTTGGAGATTGCTCAAACTGGGCAGTGCAAAATGCCCTACTGCTAAAGGGGAAGTGTTCTGCCAATAATTCATTTTCATTCATATGCTAACTCACCTTTGAACATTGTTGTGACTATTGACCTGCTCTTACTGTCACGAGGACAATAAAAAACCAAAAGTGATTTTATGTGTTGTCCTTTGAAATAAATTATGCGTCCTGGGGAAGTAAGAAAGCAGTTTTCCCTTAACCTGTAACTCAATACTGGAGCCTTCGTGGCTTTCACACGGTCTAAAAACTGTTCCTTCCCCCCTTGTCCTTTTGCAGCCTGAGAGAAGTGCTGACTATGTGTGACCATTACACTTTTCCCTTTTTTTTTCCTGTGCACTATTAAAAAATCCCCTTATCACTGATCCCATCAACCACTGATTTTAGTTACTACATTGGAAGGTGTATACAGAGGCTTTCAAAACAGATGGTTTGTGTGCTTCCTTTGTAAAACCAGCTCTGGTAAAGGCAGAAAGCTTTCCATGCTGCCTCTGCGTTATAGCTGAATACCACTCCTGGTAAATGACTGACCTGAAATGGAAAGATCCAGCGCTCACTGAATCATCCCAAATCCTAATTTTCTGAGGGTGGCAACTTTTTGTGTTTAGCACTACATTCTTAACGTATGCTGTAAAAGGAAATGAAGTAATACATATTTATAGACTGGGTTCTATAATGAAGCATATGTTTATACAAGAGACGAAGCATTTTATTTAATGCAAACAAGAGCATACAGTCAAAACCAAGGGATAATGCTTTAATTTATCTCAAGTTTTTTTTGTCCTGCCTAGCAAAGCATTTCAAACAGAATATCTGCTGATCAGTTGATGGTAGTTGGTACCACCATTGAGAGAACAATGACTGCTTGGCTCCAGTATTCCATCTAAACTGTGGCGAGCACCAAATTGGCATGGGTCATTGTTTTGCTGGTCTTCAGTTCTGAGGGAGTTACAGATAATGAAGCCACTAGCTCAGTGCAACTGAGATGCATGCTAAAGAAAATGTATGCACAATGAGCCGATTATTTAAACATAATAAACTGGCCATTGCCAATCAATTAATAATGGGAAATGATCAAAGTGGTGTAATTGCACTAAATGATCCACCTGCTTTTCCTGCTGTACAGCAGATAGCTCTGTGCAGCAACAAAGAAAACCCAAAGCTGTCTTTGAGCTATGCTAGATGTGGCCTTTAAAAGAAATTAGTCCAGCAATATGAAGGAAAAACCCTTGTCATCTCTCTTGAAAATGTCAGACACATTTACCATATTTTTAAGATTACTAATTTGTTTGGGTGATGGTGTGTTTTGCTTTTCCAAACTTTATTTTTTGTGGAATAAGAACGAAAGAAAAAAAGCACTGAACAATGCTGTGGCAGAATCTATTACCGTTTCCCTTAGAGCACAGCAATATAAGCCTTGCATGTGTTATGCTTGTTTCTGCTGCTCTTACTGTGGAGACGAAGTCGGAGTGCAAGTTCTGCTCTTTAGCCTTTTATTCTGAGAATAGCCTTTCTTAGAATTTGCTTCTTATATGGCATTCACTGTCCAACAGGTGAATTATATAGCTTTGCCCTGCTTGTTCTGCTCCTGATTCTTTTTTGTTTAGATTAGAAGTAGAAGGTTACATGGTGCCTGATCGTCACTGCAGAAGAGCTTACTGACTTTCCCTGTAATGGTGGGGATGGGGTCCTTTCTTCCTTTTGCACTGATAACCTGAGTGGCAGTGAGATATGTCCCACCACCTCACTGACTCATGCCAGCTCTCAGGCTCTCCATCCACAAAAGGAATGAAATAACCCTTTGTGTGTTCTCTCAACTACCACTAATTTGGAGGGATATAGGAGTTCTTTTTAGGCTTGAGCTGGAAGTGTTAAACAAAAGGGGGTTGTTTTGTGCTGACTGTATTTCTTTTCAACCTGCAACAGGATGAAATTCAATTTTTGTGTTAGCTGTTTATTTTTTAAAGTGAACTTAAATACCTCCTTCCCTCCTCAATTTCTTTAAACTCAGTACTTCTTTTGAAAAAATGTGTACATATGTATGTATGTATATTTTCTTAGTTTATGGGTTTTATATTTAGGGAGAAAAATTATATCAGAGCCCCCACAGCAACGTGACATGTTCTATGATTTCATTTAGCAAAATGATGTTTATCTTATAGCCTGAGTATTGCACACAGTTAAATAATTTAAATATAGTTTAAATTCATTATTAAAAAAGTTAGGATGTGCTTATGGAAAGGTATCTGCTTCACATAATTTAGAAAAAAAGTTTCTTTATAGTTCCCTCAGCACTTTGTTTACATAAAAACAGTGGAAAAATTAGGTTCAACTGCTCAAAGAATGAAAATCTAAAAAAACCCCACATTAACATCAGAAAAATTAAAAGTATCAGATTCATGAGATCAAAACTGAACTTATTAAATCTAAAAGAGAAAATGAAATATCTCTTTACTTCAAAATACTTTCACCCTTACAAGGGGAAAACTAAGCAATTCCATAAGACAAATATGGAAGTAGAATCATTTCCTTTTAACGGTTCTGTTTCTACCAGGCATCCTGGCCTCTGAAGAATCCATACTTTGATATTTACTCATGTATGACTGAAATGGTGCTCTCCTTAATCCCACCTTTCCCAGATCCTAAGGCTCACTCTAATAAGCTTTTCTGCTTTCAGAGCTTCTCTTGTTCCTCAGTTTTTCTTGCCTTGTTCCTTTATCTTTATTCGTGTGCTTCCTAGTGAATAAAGCACACTGCCTGTGGCCTTATTGCATGGTACAACCCAAATCTCTCACTTGTGTTTTCCAAATGCATGCACGTAGTGGCAGACTTTAATCTCTCTGTCTTGACTAGCTTTATAACCAAAACCGAGCTAGTGTTTTGCCTCCAGGTTATAAGATCAATAAAAAAAATCAGAACTCTATACTAAGCTACATGCAAAGAACAGCAAATTCTTAACTCCCTATCATGAGAACAGTAACTGGTTGCTAATTTCTGCTGAGGCAGCACGGCCTTGAAATGAAGGATATTTTCCTGTTTCATTTATGCCAGTCTTATTTAAGCATTTGTTTTTAATAAGATATTCTTGAATTTTTGTTAAGTGGACACATATTTAACAATTGTTCTTATTTTGGTGTGGATTTTTACATGTGACCTCCTATTAATTTGGCAGTGTTTCTGTAGACTTTGGAGGAGATTGGTGATAGACTGAAGGAGCAATTCAAATTGGAGTTAGTGGATTTGGAGTTAGACGTGCAACTGTAACGTAGCAGTTCTGTCATGTAACAGTTTTTACATTATAAAAAGTTTCCCTGTTTTTAGTGATGATTTATTTAGTAAAAGAAAAAGTAATCTCAAAATGTACCCTGTGTTTATAGCATAAATAATCCTAAAAATAGTCTGGAAGATGAATAGGCTTTTTTTTTTATGGGTGGGCAGAAGACATTGAAGGTAGGAAGATGAGCAGATTATTTTCAGTAATTATCTTCTATATGAGCTGTCATGTACTCCAGAGCGTGTATGAGGCCTGCACCTTTAATCTTCAATTTCTAAATAACGTGTACTTGTACTGCCCTGAAGAATGACGCTCCATTTTCATCAGCAAAATAGCTGTCAGAAAGGGAAAAATATATAGCAGTCTAATGCAGGTTTACGAGTAGGTACAAAAGAACCACCAAATAGTATCTGTCACTTCCCTCTTGTCACTCTTGTCATTATCAACAAGAGCTCTGTTCTGATTTTTTTTTTTTTTTCATTTACCAGATGTGCATCTGGTACCTGTGCTCTGAAACTCCCTCACTGCTCTGTGGTGTGCTTTCTGCTCATATTTTATCCATGTGACTTCTCAAATTAATGTCATTAAATTGAGTTTGGGCATTGTTAGAGTTTATATCTCTGTAAATATTGCCACAAATTTAATGTGTATATTAGTGTATGGGAATTTTTTACTCACTTAAGGAGAAACCCAGGCACATGTGCTATGTAAATGAGTTGTCATTCTGTATGCTGGAAATACAGGTTGAGTGGTAGCTGTTATACATATTATGCTTTGGAGCACTTTGGTAATTGGGAATAGCAGAACAATCAAGGCAAAGATATATGATGACAAGCTTGTTTTGTCAAAATGCTGTAATTTATTTTTATGCTTTTTCATTTATTTTCTTGGTGATGACAGGCATTAGTCTGACAGTTTCTGGACACTAATAATCTGTCTGTCAATGAAGTGTGGAGAGCCAGAGCAGCAACAGCACAGGATTTCCTACCATGTGCTGCTATCTCCACAGAAGGACCCTTTCTAGACTTTAGAAACTAGTTTACCCTTCATGCCGTTCATCACTGTCCCTCCTTCCCTCCCTGAGAGAATCTCTGCAGCAAACGTAGCGTCTGAGTTACTGAACATCTTTCCACCACAGAGTGAGCTGCAGTCACTGTTAATTTTTATGTAGACTATTGAGTAAACCTAATGTCAGTAATTAGGACTTCCTGTATTACTCGCGTCCTTTGCTTGGCTCTTTGGAGGACTTCTTCCTCTTTTTTCTAAGGATTTGCATTTACTTCCATGGTAAGAAGTGTGACTTCCCTATGCATTATATGAAAACTCCCAAATCTTGAACTGGTGACAAAGCATTTGAAATTTTCTGCACTGAAGATCTTTCAGTTATTATAATTCAGTGATGGTATTTTACACTACAAAGTAGAAATCCATAGGTGTGCTTAAAATGTAGCTGAAAGCAAAAGACACCTCTTAATACATCCTGTGCTGCTGGTAGGCTTTGGCAATATCATTTTCTTGAACCAGATTGATACTCAGTTGAAAGTACATTGCAAAGTACCAGACTGGAATTTAGTGTATCAATAAATTGACAATAAAAAGGTTTTTACCAAAATGTAGTGGACCCCTGAAGTTGTATACAAAGTAGGTGTACATTTCGTTTTTGGTAAGTTTTTTTTTTTTCATCAGTTAAAGGGGATTGTACATGTAGCCTGTGTTTGTCTTATGACTGATGTTGAGAACAGCTGCTCTGTGGACTTCAGTGACCATGTGTGGCAATATGGGCAGTTAACAGCATGGTGATGGCAGAAAGCCTCAAGCATGTCTTCCGTGGCAACAGCAAAGCTCTCCTGTGAGGTGCTGTAAGGCGTACAGGAATCAGGCCTCTAGATGGACCTAAAATTGGATCATGGGAAGCAGGCAATTATGTTCACTAATTATAGTCCGTTGAACGGGGTACGTACAGTTAGCTGCAAGCAGTTGTTGAAAAATGTAACACAATAACTTCAAAAGGGCAGTCTGGAAGCCTGCCTTTCTGCAACTGTGAGTTAAGTCTGTCTGAGAAGCTTATTCTCTAAAATCTCAGGGACAGTAGCAGTGAAATAACTCTGGAAATGATACCTGAACACAGAAGCACCATAGTGTCTTAGAACACTGTTTTGACTATAAATATTGCAGTGGGCTTTATAAAGAATAAGGCTGGAAGGCTTTTACCTTCCTATTACATTTACAAGACTAAAACCCAAACAAAACTGGATTTGAATTTGTGACAGCCTTGGAACACATTTATACTGAGCTTACAGTGACAGAGTCTCCAGAATTGATTCAGTATGCTACAGTATTCAGATTTCAATGTGGTTATGGGCTTCATCCAATGATCTTTGAAATGTATTGCAAAATTCCTATTTGTTTTTATTGTGGAAGAATCAGGTCTTTCTGATAATTATCAATTATCATAAGCAATAATGCTTTTGCTGCTATATCTGGTGTTACAGTTGTTTGAATCATCTTTATAAACATTCAGATAGGTATTGAACCTACCTACTTGGAACATTACTGAGATGGAAATACACTGTTCAAAAACCAGAACTTCCAGGCTTTTGTTAAGAAATCTGTGTCTGCTGTGTACCTTTCTGAGGATTTGCTCTTTTTCTTTATTTTTTGTTTGTTTTTTGTTTGTTGTTTTTTAACCTGGGTACATTCTATGTCTTCTAGCTTGTTCCTAAACCAGTATCTTCACACTGGAAACACCTTTAAATATATTTACTAAAAATAAGCTCATTATAATATGATGTTATCCAAGTATTTCCAAACAACAGTTTTTCAGTGTTCCATAATGATTTTGAGGTTATTACGACTCTTCCTGTTTGCCATCACTCTGAAGTTTAGTATTTCTTCCCCTGTTAAATTAAAGGGGTTTTTAACCACTTACATTTTAAGATTTTTTTCCTTTTGCTCATAATACAATCTTAGATTGTTGTATATGCCCTACAATACAATAAACCAATCTACAAAATAATATAATCTGGCATGCCGGGGTGCAATGTTAGTTATGTTTCTGATTATCTGTATGAGTACATATATTTCAGTCTTTTAATGACTTTAATTCTTTGAGTATTTAAAGGAACTATTGCATCTATTTCAATGTAATAATTACTTAAGAAATGTAATAGAAATTTTGAGCAAGAGAAAGGCTTTTTCCAATATTTAAAGTGAAGTTCAAATTATAATAGATGTTTTACATGGCACACAACAATAGTATTTGAATAACACTTCATAACAGAATAATGCAGACACTGGGTTGACCAAGCACTTCTGGAGGATGAAATTGAAAGTTGAGAAACTGACTGCAGTTTCAAATACCAAACAGTCACCAAAATTATTCTATTAAAAAAACCCATTCATTTATGAAGAATAATGATAAAATTTGAATGCTATTCTACTTGTAACACTAGGTATTGTTTGAAACTGGATGGGACCGTTTCAATTGTATAAAATTCCCTGACTACTCTGTAGAGAGCACATTAACATTTGTGAACTGCCCTTGTCTATGTGCTTATCACTTACCACCATCACTAGGAGGTCCAAGTGGATGTGCAACACAGCCCTTGGATCTAAAGGAATAAAATAGACAAACCAGCCAAGACTGGGAAGGCTGAGCTGTAGAGATTACCTTACAGGAGCTGGATTCTGACCATGGTCACGGGGGGTGAAAAAAAGCCAGGGAAAGTGGTGTATTACTGCATGCCATACAGGCAGCACAGCTTACACCATGTACTGCTCTGTTTGTCTTGGCAGATCTGTGTGCGCGGATCTGGCTGTGGGCGTGATTCTGCCAAATATGGTCAGTGTTCAACTTACACCCATGTTTAGGTCTCTAGTTATGCGTTTGTCTACCATGTGCCTCTCTCTGCCAGTCCACAAAACAATGGCTTTCTAGCCATTTCTAGTCTGAATATAAGATAAAATTATGAATGTAAGCAGTATGACCATGCACTAAATGTTTAGTTGAAGCTGCGAGATCCAATATATTAGATATTTTGCCTGTAAGACAAAAAGAAAATATAGGCCTAATAAAGAAGCTTTTAGTGATGGTTACTGTCACAAAATTAGATCAGAAAAATTATATACAGTTTCTACCACAATGGAGTATGACATGTTATTGGTACAGGTTGCAACGTTTCATGGCATGCAGTGCAGAATGCCTCATGGTGATGCTGAATGCATTTCATGACCTGTTTTTGGCAGCTTCTGGGACATCCTTTCGGTAGCCTAATTTGTGTGCTCTCCTTTCCTCTTCACTTAGAAGCAAGGCACACACTGTAAAATGTTGAAGTCCCATCTCATACATCTATAAACCAGCTACGTCCAATTGTGTTCCTTTGTCCCTCTGATGATGCAAAAGTCAAATGGATATGTACAAATAATAATAGTAACTTTTATATATTTTACACTTGTTGCAACTTATCAGCAAAAGATTGTTTACATCTGCTATAGATGTGAAATGCTTTTTTATGTGGATGGATATAATTACTTAATTGTTCTATGGACAGACAGATTTAGAGAAATAATCACAACTCCATATACTATCTTTGAGTTTTGGATTTTACATTTAGATCTCTGAAGTGTATGAATGATGAGTAAAATCACAAGCAGAAAGAAATGTCCCTGTCTGCTATGCATCTGAGGAGGCTTCTAGCATATGTTGATTACAGCAGGTACCTGGCATGGAATATTTTGCCCTCGTGAAAAGAAGCAAAAATAAACCCACCCAGCTTCAATTGTCTGTACTGTGAATACACTGAAATTCCACCTCTCTCTTCTTTGGAAGCAACACCATGTTTTTACAAATTAGTTGTGCACTGAGAACTGTAGAAGTGTCTATTTGCTTTTACTGGAGTACAGGGGTGGTCTGTTGTGAGAAGCCCCTCAAATGCATAGGTTCTTCACTTTCTGGGGCTAAATGTGCTGATCTCAGTCCAGAACCAATTGTTTAAGCATCATGTTGAATGTGTATTCTCCTCCTCCTCACATTGTTTTTATCATTCTGTGTTACACTGTATGTGTATCTTCCCCGGTTTCTCCCACTTATGCTTTTGCTTTCTTCTGTATGATAAAATCCTTGCAAAGTTTTCACAGTGTTTCTTACCTTTATTCTCCTTTGTGAAGCCTGTATTGTAATGACCCCCTTCCCTCTTTTCCCTGCTGCTGTTACAATTTTTATTTTCCTGTCTACTTTGTGAGCAGACTGTTCCATGTCATCATTTTTATTCCACTGTTTTCTTCTTTTAGTCAAGCAGTTTTCTGTTCTTCTCTGTAGAATTACACTTTATGACTACCAGGCCATGTGTAGAACAAACAAAGAGAGTAGCGACAGTGCCCATAGCTTACTGGACGTAAGTATAGTAAATTTTCTGAGCACCTTTCCATGCAATCATCAAAGAAAACTGTTGCAAATTTCTCATGGCCATTGTAAACCCATTATTTTGATTTGGAATGCTTCCAGCTCTTGTGTTTATCCTACTGCATACAAGGAACGGTTCATTATTAACCAGTGTTAAAGCATTTTCCAGTTCATTTTTAATGCTGGGCCACCATTTCTGAAGTTCTGTCAGAATGTTCCTTCCACCATATGAATCCTCCTTCTTAGGACTTTGGCAATAGATTGTACTTACTTTGGGGACTGGAATCATGACTTTTCTGTATGGAAAGATGTGAACTCATGTAGAAATGTAATTTGAATTAAGACTTAGATTTTTTTTTTTTTAATATGAAAGGTTTGGTTAACTGGCAAAGCATACAAGTCTCTGATTTTATAACCTTTATTTTTTCTTAGCGTTTAAAGAAGATGTCATATGAAGTAGAATCTCAATGCATTTAAACCCTTATCTTGCAGTTAGATCTGAATAGAAACTGTGTCCCTCTGCAAGGCCTGATTAGAGACCAGCTGGGTCTCACAAGGGCAGCACTTCCTTGTTGCTAAAGCGTATATCTAGGTAATAACCCCAAAGGTATTTTATAATCATGTGTGTGTTTTACTGATTACTCTAATAAACTATCAGAACTGAAAAAGTGTTAGATAAAGTGTAGGTTTTGCATATTAAGAAGGAAACAATTTAACAAATATGGACAGTATTAGTATGAAAAATTCTTATTTAAAGACAGCAGTAAAATGCTCCAGCAATTTTACCCCTCTGGCTAAGTTATCTGATAATATTTTTTAATGCACAATAATCTAGCTAGAAAAAATAAGCCCTGCACATAGTTAAGCTGCTGAGTAAATATTACAGTTCTATCTGGTACTTCCAAATAGAGATAAAATCATATGTATTTTGGGATGCTTTAATTTATATATTGACATGACTCTAGGTTTTTCAAATATCTACAAATTTGGATTTACTGCATTTGTCAGTCTGCTGTCCTCTAAATTCTGAACCTGAAACAAGACACACTGTGAAATAGAATGGGATGCTGTGAATCACATTTTAAAATATATTAAAACTGTTAGCAACAACCTGCAATCCCAAGGTTTGGGGCTTCGGCTGCACCCAGAATGTAGATCTGAAGTATTTCTCTCTTATGACTGGGCTTTAATCCAAGACATTTTCACTATTCCAGTTTTTTTTCAGGTTGTGTTTACACAGAAAAAAATCTGCAACTGTTTTGGGATACACTGAGAAATGTCGAACGTGTTTGTTCTTTATTTTTGAAAGAGAGCCAGACTCATCCTTAAGCCTCAAGTGTGCTTTTGAGATATTCAACATGAAAGATGAGCAGAGATTTGGTTGTTTTATTTTCTTTTGTTGATTCATTCACTTCTAATAACCATGACTCCAAAGAAAGCATAAAGAGAACTTGCACTAAAACCAAGTAGGGGTAGATACCTCAGAAGTATTTTTTCCCCTGTTTTTATGCCCAATTTTTTACGTACAGACCAGGTTATTGCATGGGGTTCAGTACAGTTTCTAAAGAAGCAAAATGTTCATTTGAAAATGTTTATCCTTCCTTTTTAGAATTAGTGTTTTACAGATAAACACTAATATAGGGACAAGACTGAGACTCTCTTAAAAGTTTGTATGTCAAACAGCATGGAAGTGGAGCATAGGCATCAAAGACTGTATGATGACTAAAGGATCTATCCCAACATTCTGCTGAAATTGTGAAGAGCAGGTATTAGGGCTGGGCCCCTCTTTCTGTCATGGCCTTTTAGTCTGTAGGACTACAATAATGAATTAGGGACAGATTAGATTTATAGATGGTCTCATCCATTTCTTTACCACGATAGGACTGTTTCTTAAAAGATATGGATAATTTTTATTTAACATATTTTCTTGTTTAATTCCTTGATATCTCTCCATAGAACCACTTTTTTTGCAAACGTATCAGTGCCAGGGTCATCCAGCTCAATTCCTTTGGCTCTTGATGATGGTTTAGATACCTAGATAGAATAAAACTCCTGCAGTTTTTGCTGCTGTTTTCAAATGAACAATCTTTGTCTTAGTAAAATTGCATTTCATGAGAATGCATTTACAGAAAAGTAATGAAATGTTTTTCCACTAGAATTCCAAACAATTTATTTTCTCAATTTCTGGTCACATTATTGAAATGTTTTGTCAGATATATTGTAGTTTTAGATTTTGTAAAATGAGAACTAAAATAAACCATTTTACAATAGATAGTAGATTTTACATTAAATTGTATTGTTCATATGTGATGCTAAATATTTTACACTAAATCATTTGGCATTATAAAAACAGAAGAATGCAAAAAAGTTTCTTACTTGGGTGTGAAATGTCAGATTTTCTGACTTGGAATGAAAGAGAGTTATTGGTCCTGTGCAGAGTCAGGACTCTTCAGTACAATTTTAGATCTTGCAGTAATTGTCTTAAAGTCAGTATGGCTTCCTAATTGATTGATGTGGAATCTAAAGTGTCTGCAAACTTTTGTGCAACAGGGAGAGACCCTAACACAAATGCAAGACAAGATTCCTTTCCAAATTTCTGGAGCCTTTTCTGAGATTCTTTTGTAAAACAATAATCCTACGATATCTTAAAATATCAAAAACGTAGTAGAAGTACTGCAAATACAGGATATTCAAATACGTGCTGGGGTTTTTTATGATCCAGAAAAATAGATGGAGGATGGATAAATCTTCAAAATCTACTTAAAATGCTTACAACTGGGCCTTCAACATGACACAGATAACTTTGTTTAGGTAAATTCAAAGTGCATAAGGTTTTCCTAGCCTAATTTGACTGAGGTAATAAGTAGAGATGTACATTATAGAGAGGCAAGTCTGTGAATTGCAGCCTAAGCAAACCTCATGTTATCTACTAGAGCTGTTCCTCCAGCAATAGCGTGGGAAATAGGAACCCCTAGAGGTTAAATATTTAAGAATCATTTGCAAAACTTTCCTTTTTAACTGATAATCTTTGTATATCACCAACCACATTAACAGGAAATTTCACTGCTATATATTTTAATATTCAATGTGATAATTCTTGTGGTTCTTTTTCTCATGCTACTCATGCATTTGAATATCCATAACATTGTCCTTACTTGAAGAATTCAGTTAAGATATAAATACTGCAAGTTTTGCCTTTTTATTAAACGAGTTGCTTCTCTTCAGCCTTATAATGCCTTCTTTGCTGCAGTAAAATGGATTATGACTGAGCTTGTCTTGTAAGTAATTTTTTTCAAGAACACGATGTTTCTGTGAATTAATGAATATTTGTAGTTTTGAATATTTAACAAATATTTGTACTTTCTGCATTTAACATATACTGTGCTGCTTCTATTATGTGATTTTAGAGATAGTAATATTTGTTAATTTTTTTTTCTAATTTTGCATTGTTAAAATCCAAAAAAATTTGGGCTATAGAAATGCACAGTTGCACTTTTTTATGTTATTCATAGTCTTCATTTACATCTGTATGTCTTTGCTTAGTAAGGCTAGCAGATTGCAATGCACAAACCAAATTTATTATTGTGGTTACTGTTAAATTTTCCATAAATGTCTGGCTGTTTGTAATGCTGCTTGGGTGGGCCATTGTCAACATAGCAAACTGTTGCAGTGACTCATTGCATTGTTTGTCCTTGAATGTCTTTAGGATGGACCTTTTACAGTGTATGCCAGATAAGGCTTACTCTGCATGCTGCTGAATTTTTTTACCTGCCTTAATTCCTCTAACATTTCAAATTAATTCATAATGAATATTGCCTTTAAGAGAGATTGCCTAAGAAATCACAGAGAAATACCATATGCATGAGAGGAGGCTGTGAAATGTATCTTGTATTATTAACCTATATGTTTTATTATTGTCCTTGTTAGAGAGCAGAGTGGTAGATTTAATTGAATTTTATCTTTATTAAAATACATTTTTCTTGTCGTTTTGCTTTAATTGCAAATCATATGAGCTTTCATCAAAGTTTGGAATAAGAGTTTAGGAGAATTAACTGAATGGCTATTGCCAGAGGGCAGAGATTGATCTTAAATGCAGCTTTCAAAGTAAGTATCAGGGAAAGAAATCATGTTAAAATGGGACTTTGATGCTAGCTGTAACAGCTCCAAAAATTTCCAGAAAATGTCAGTATTTCTTTTTTGCATGATGAACTGGATGTTGGTTTCACATTCTTTACACTCACAATAGCTGCTAGACTGACATATCTCAGTCCATCCTTCATAAATTGCAGTATATTTTAGTGGGAAAATGTATTCTCTACATGCCTGGTTAGAGTTGATTAGACACTGGTTCATCAATCATTTCTACTCCTAGAAATAAATTAGTTTTATTATTTTGGTTCCAGAACTAACACGGGAAAATACTTTATATGTACTTCTCTGCTATAGCCAGGACAGTTATAGTCCAGTGTCATTTTACTAGAGAATATACCCAGCATAATGAAGACATAATGTTCAGTAATGTGCAACAGTAAAAATATCGTATGCTGCCACGTACTGTGAATTGTAATGGGCTCTTCCAATAAGATCAATAATTTAATAATATGTGAATCTATTATTTATTGATGAGATTAATAGAAGAAAGAAATCTTGGTAGTAAGATACAGCCCAGTGAAAATATGAGAATAGCAGTAGATGATAATCCCAGAATTATGTTAGTAATATGAGTATCAGTTTTGTGTTAGCTTTCATTTATAATAGGATTAATGGTATCAAACTGCTGCCAGGTTAGTGTTTTGAAAACATTCTGAGGGATAATATGAAAACTTTAATGATTTCTCTAGGTTCCTGGTGGAATTTAATCTATGCAGTTGGTGGCACTCTGATCTAACAGCGAAAGGTAAGTTTATTTTTTCTTTTCCTGGCCACAATAACAGAAATGTTAGATTAAATTGGACTTTGGAAATTCCGATGTGTTTTAATGTATTTTAGATTAAATACTAGATTTCTAATAACACTGGTATGTCTCCCATGTTGTCACCTTCTTTGTTAGTATTTCCCAAAACACAAGGTAATTAATTAAGATCTTTTAGGAATAACCACAAAAAGTTTGTATATACACTGGGAATACAGTACAGTAAGTTAAAATACTAGATAGTGATTAAATACAGGCTTTTTTATATTTCTCTTCATTCCAGAATAGTCTTTGTGAATAAAGCAATGATGCTAGCTTTTTTCTGCTTATAATATGCTTTTTCTAGAGCTGCTGTGCTATTTCAGGGGTTATTGTGTTGGAAAATGCCATTTCAACAAAAGGCCAGAGGGATGTGATCATTTTACTATAACTTCATATATTTTTTTTTTAAGGTTAAGGTAGTAAACTTTATGCTTTTACTTTTAAACGTGACTGGTTGAAACAAAATACATTTTTATCATTCCATTCAAAATAGGTATTTTGAAGTAATATAATCTAGATTAATTAAAATGCAATCAACTCAAAGTATATTTTTTTAATGTGGAGGCATCACTTGAAACAACAATGAAATTTTAACAGTTCTCATAAGAATTTGAAGGTTTTAATGTCAACTGTCTCATATTGTAGCAGCCTTTTTATGGCCTTTCAGAAGTGCTGCTCAAAAGCAACGGGCTAATTTATAGAGCAGTGCTCTTCAGTTGGCTGTTTCTTAGGCAAATGGTATAATGATTTAAACTGCATTCTTCAGCTTTATACTTCTAGATTTGCATATTCCTTAGCAAAGCAGTGCATAAAATTGCTACTTTAGGCTTTGGTTTAGATTTGCATTGCCTGGATGTCTTTATGCCAGAGCAATATATTGTCTGAAGTTAGGGTATCAGGAAAATGGAACATACTGATGCCCTGGAATATTTCAGTTGCCTGTGTGGATGCTGCAGCTCTTCTAGCAAAAAAAAAGGGGAGGCTGAGGTGGGTGTCTGCTGGAGGTGGAGATTTGATTTCCTTCTAGAAAATCAGTTGCATGAACTTAGTATAGCCTTTCCAATACTAATGTAAACTGTATACTGCCTTGCAACACTGAAGGCATGAACAATGAGCCCAATGAGGATTAGATGTATATGCACAAATAGAGCTTCATGAGAACCAGCCAGACACTACTGGGTTTTGGGGCTGCTTCCTAATCAGCAGGACAGGTCTTCTATAAATCAATGATGAAAAATGTCTCACATACTGATGGCTGTGAAGGACAGCAGGGGTTGCATGCTAGCCCCAGGAATGCAAAACTGCTCCTTATATCTGAAGAGAAATGGAAGGTATTCCATTCTTAGTCCTTGGTGTTTGCAGAGCAGTGCAAAGCAGCCAGTGTAGGGAATGGGTAACTTGTACGTTTTTTCAAGTGTACTGTACAACAATATGCCTTGCTATCCAGTGGTACTCCATTGTATGTAAGGGAAAATATCCTTTAAACACAGCACCCCTCTTCACCTCATGGAAATGAATGTCTGGTTTGTATTTTAAGCTTGTGCTAGCTACAGACGACAGGCATTACTATCTTACAACCTTTCTTTTCTTGAAGACAAATCTACTGTTATGGCACTTGGACAGCCATTTGTGACTGAGAAATTCACATTCATCTTTTAATTAAATAGGAAGTTTTAACTACAGAATTCACTTGCTCCATTTCTTGAATGAGAATGGGTATTGAAACCACTCCCTCATCATGGGCATTGGAATGTCATCATTTTTATCGTACCACTTGCCC
The DNA here is from genome assembly GCF_964237585.1 of Gallinula chloropus. NCBI lineage: Eukaryota > Metazoa > Chordata > Aves > Gruiformes > Rallidae > Gallinula > Gallinula chloropus. The sequence goes on from NC_140097.1 coordinate 10,737,133, forward strand.
AGTTCAAGTTTGGTTAGGTACAACTGGTAGTTGTTTGGAAACCAACATGCATTAGTAAAGCAAAAGCAATAGAGATTTCACAGGAGAGAAATCAGCAGTAGAAAAAAGCGTGTACTGAGGTATGTTCTTTTGTGGATGCTACTTTGCCACAAAGAGTTATAATAACTATGGCGGCACTTTGTGAAATTAGAAGTAATGAACTTATACTTTTTTTTTTTTTTACTTAACAATGCTTACCAAAGCTCAGAAAAAAGTATAAAAAAAACATTTCCTCTAATAGGGAAATTGCTTCCTGCACAAATTGTGATGTTAATAGAGCATCACATATTATGGAGATCCTAGAGGGTCTTCTGCCAATTTACCAAGCCCTAGTATGAAAAATACTTCTACACAGGATCTTGTTATCTCAGTCACATTTGTGAATGAGAGAGAAGAAATGGATGCCCTAAACTTTGGGTAACCCCATCATCTTCTGGACTCTAAAGTAGTGCTGGAAATCTGAGACCTGGGGATCTTTGTCAGTCTCTTTGTTACATGACTCATACAAGTAATAAATTTCAGTCATTCTTGGCGACAGATAAGGAGAACAGCAGAGAAAGGGAGAAGGTGCAGTATGGCTAGTAAGACAATTTTTTAAATTGCAAGTGTTAAATATGTCATGAACATAGTGAAAATAGATATAACAAAACTTTACCGACCAACTTTAGAACCTCCCTTGAGACTTGTGCATTTGGGGGAATATTTTTTTAATTATATACAAAAATTATGAACAGTTCTGAAATGCACGTCCTAGCACATGATTGCAAATGCAGGTTTGGTCATTCCCCTGACACTGTGCAGTAGATACACCACTGGCTTTGAAACATTATCTTGAATGGAAGATCTGTTGAGTCCAAGAGTCTGTTTAGTGTCATCTATTTTTGTCATACCTCGTCTTGTTTTCTCACTTCACAATTAGTTTAAGATAGGCTTAACATTTGTGATGATGTGCAAGTGTATCTCTCTGTTAAGGAGGAATGAAGGGGTGGGGAGGGAAAAAGAGGGAATGAAGGACAGACATTGCTCGGAAGATACATATGTGTGAGAGTCAACAAGCTGCCTTCAGTTCTGAGTCCAGTAGTTTGACCTTCAACCAGCCTCATTGCTCCCTGATACCTCAGTTTCCCAACTGCTAAGATTTAAATAGTGAGACTTTCTTTTCCCTTGCACTGCAAGGGTTCATATTAAAAATGTTAAGGAGTCTGAGTTATTACTATTTTGGGTAGCAGATAACAAGTGTTGGATCTGAGCAAAGTTAACACATCTGCACCCCGCACACAGAGTTATTCTAACTGATGAAACTCTGCAAAGATTCCCAAGTGTAATCCAAAAAAGTGTTTGGGCTACAGTAAAATGTACCACAATTTAGATATCAAATAAATGTAAACCCCCATGCATGATAGTGACGCACAGCATCGCTGAAATAAGGAGGACAGTAAATACAAGTTTAATCTACAGAGAAAGAATATAACTTTGTGCATAAATGTAAAGTATGTTGGCAATTGCTACACCATGAGTAACTACTGTAACAGTTATGTTTTACAAAATTACATTCCATGGCTAAACTTTTTTTTTTAATTGAAAAAATAGTTTTATGCACTGCCTAGGAAATCTCACAGGGTGGCAGAAGCTGAGTAACATTTCCGTTCTCTGTGAGCTCTGTAATACAGCATCTCAATGTTGTTCAGAATTTTGTGTGCTGTTCTTCCGATGTTAACATCAAGATATTTTTTCCTGTGCCTATAGCGCAGAGGTTGAAACAAACCCTAGAGCCCTGTGATACTGAATATCCAGCTTTTGTTTCCGAACGCACTATAAAGGAGACCACGGGGAATATTGCTTGCGATGACTGTTTCAAGTAAGCCCTTTCAATTTTTTTATACAACTGTTTGTGACAAAGCAGTAAAACTGAGTTATTCAAGGTTGTGTTGAATAATGTACAAGTCTGTTATGTTTTATCTTACATAACGACCTCTGTCAGGGTGTCATTTCTCTTATTACAGGGGTCACTTAAAAGTTTGATATTCTTAAATTAAAGCAGTGCCTATTATTTTCTACCAAAAATAATGTAAAACCAGTACAGACTTATGCTAATTTCAAAGAATAGTGAATGCTTTAAGACTTTTCATGGACACAGGCAGCATTCTAAGGCATGTTCTGTAAAGATTGGGATACAAAAAGGTTAATGCTGGTAGCTGTCCTATACAGGAGTGAAACCCTGCTGGATAGTCTGGAAGTGCCCTTGTGATAATGGGTGACCTGGTTGTTTTACTTGAAAGCTAAATGGTGTTTGCTTTTCAGAGTTGTTAGGCTGAAAGAATGGGAGAGGATTAAATCTATCCTCCAAACTTTCAGTGCTGGGAAACTGCCTTAAGAGATACAAATCTCACATGTCCGTACTGCAACCTCTTCACTTCTACCATTGCTACTGCAAGTTGTTCCTTGCAGGGTTAAAAGAGAAAGACTTCAGTCTAGCTTTCCTCCTTTTACTGAAAATGTCTCTTCTCAGCATTTAGTGCCTATGTGCAGTGACATTTTTACTGTAGTTATGGTGCGTTGTAATTGAAGAATTGCATAGGTATTTATGCAAATTTCTGTACTTCAGTAAGACTCTTCATTGGATTTCCTTTAGGTTGAGAGGTAATCATTGCAAAGGAGATTAGTATTTACAGCAATAGTTTGTCTATCCATATAAATGTCAAGAAGAATTTGTAAGTCAAAGAAAAACTGTTACACCTCTCCTTTTCCAGACTAAATCAATATGGAGTTATCAAATAAAGTGAAAACTTCTTCTCTTTGAAGTCAGTAGGTGTACTTCTGGACTTGCTCCTAATTTTTCTCTTTGATATCTTCATTGTTTTAATACTGGAAATAGGAATAAGTGCACTGGAGATATATGTTAAGTGCTAATATTAACTTTTAATTTGCTGCTGACCGACTTTTAATTATAAGGAAATCATCAATGTCCAGTATGAATAATTAGTTTTATATGTCTTTGTGGGACAGAAGTATGAAAGTGCTTTGTAAATCGATCCTAGGGAACCCTGCAAGTGTAACAATAGGTCCCACTGCCTCAAAAGTACAAACTCAACAAAATCAAGCCGTGACTTTTCCACTTGACATATCAAACACAATGTGTGTTACAGTGCTATGAGTGCTTCATGCCAGCATTGTAGAAATCAAGCAGCGATCATGTAGCAAAAGACTACTGAGAATTTGTGCAATGTTATCATACATCTCAAGTTTAAATGTTGCAAACAGACATTATTCCATGAAAACAAAATTAATTTGACAGGACCAGGTTTTCTCAAAGGAATGCAGATTTCAGTCCATCGTAGGTAACTTCAGGTCAAAGGAAATAACTTTCAAAAATAACACAATTCTGCAATACTTGGACAGCACTGAGTTGGAAACTGAGTTTAGTGAAAATTATAGCATTTCAAAAATAAAGCACTAAGATCTTTTTCATAGAAAAACATTTTGTGTTCCACAGTGGAACAAAAAAATAAAAGAAAACCCTGTAAGTTACAAACTGATCTCAAGGCACCCATTATTTTTCTCCACAAGCAATGGCAAAACCTAAAGAAATAATCCAGAAGACCTATTAGATTCTCATGGGAAAGTTCTTCGTTATACCATTTACCCACTGTCATTAACAATCTACAAATTGCATCTAAGATTGCAGCCTGGATTGGATTCCAAATATTTTTGTTATAACCCAGGACACTTTGCCGCAGAACAACTAAGGAATTTGACCCAAAGTCCTTTGTAGACCTACATCTTCTGACCCAGTTTTCTGTTTCATGGCCTCAGTACCAATAAATATTTTTACAAGCAAGTGTATTGCTTCATACTTGTAATTTAAGAATGATGGGCTCAATCAGTCAAAATTAGGGTTCAACCTTATATGCAGTGAGGCTTGAACTGACGCTACGTTCAGTGGTTATTCTGCACGGCATCTGTTGCATCCTGGGTTCTCAAGTGAGATTCCTTTGAGTCACTGGGATTATTTTCTGTGTCCTCCTTGCATTGTGTTATGGATTAATCTGTGACATATACTTGCAAATCTTCTTTACGACTAGAAAAAGATCTTTGTAAATAATTGACTGAATATACACCCACTCTGATGTTGCAAACCCTTTTGAAAGAGACTGGAGAAGTCATTGTGTTGTGAACAGGTTTGCAAACAAATGTCGTGCAAATACTCTGCTGTAACAAAGTTTTTGTCACGAGTTACTTGTTCAAGTCCCTGGCTGTTCCTACAGTGGCAGGCACTACTATAGAGCCCTTGTCTGAGACTAAAAGCAGTCTCTTAGTAGAAGTAAAAACGATGACTGATGTTAATTGAAACCATATAATGTTACTTAGATAAGGTATTTTAGAGCACAAATACTGTGTTATTGCTAACAAAGTCACAGTCATAGTCAACAAGGTCACACAGTGAGAGTCAGAGGCTCAGTCCTATTCCATACTGGGTGTGCTGTTACTGATCTTACAGAAACACTTTGCACTCCACAGCTACCAAGGAGAGCAGTTACCAGCTGTAGTTATGAAAACTAAGCCTTATTCTTATAAACACTTCCAGTTATAATTTTAAATCATGGTATGGTTTAAAACAAAGTATCCCCACAAATAAATTAGACAGTGGAAATGGCTACATGCTAATTAGTTTGGAAATAGCAGGCTCACCCTTTCAGCCATCTCTGAAAACTTAAGCGATCAACGGAAGGGCACCTATACACTTAAGCAGACTTGGATTCAGGCACTAAATGTATACAGGCATATGAAATATATTCTCCATATGTAAACTTATCTCTTACTAGCAAAAAAGAAATGCTACTTTGGGATAATTTGCAATGTTTAAAAACAATTTTCAAAAATATAGGTTTTATTAAGAAAGCAGGAGCCTAAAAGAAAATAAGAATTAACATAAGAATGTCATTAGGGTCAGGGTTTGGCTATCCCACCCCACAATTTGTTGTTATTCAATATCCCAATGATTATTAAATTAATCTGTTATTTAAACAGCAATCAAAAACAAGTCAACCCACATTTTCTAAGTTTTGTCAAGAAGACAAACTGGGATATTTTTAAAAATTTGAAATGCTTTCATATTTTCCAGTAAACTATTCCCTTTTATAGCAAAAAAACTTTAAAAAAGAAAAAGGGGAGAGGAGGGAATCATTCCTCCTGAAAACTCAGAAGATAGACTGTTGAGTGTTCTAAGGTAGCTTCAGTGTTGGAAATCGTTAACTGCTAAAAAGAAATGGTTTTTCTTTATCAATGTTGACTGGCACTCTTTCTGTTGAGTCAGAGCTAGGCTAATGCCAGTCCCACTTAGTATTGCTTTTAAGGGTGCTGAGCTGCTCAGAGACGTGTTTTTGATTAAATATTAAATTTGAAGTCTTTGGCTAAGTAAGCATCTGCATGCTGCTTGGGCTACTGCCCCAACATGACAGCCAATTTTTAATACGAGTAAGCATGTAAACCAAAGTTCCTCTGCCAGTCTCACTGGTTATGGTACCAGTTTTTGCTTTCTGGTGATCTCAGCATTGCAAAGTTTAACTGCTGATACTTTAAAAGTTCTAAAAATGTCTAAGGAAAGCATCCTTAGAAAGACAAAGTTGTTGTTATAAATGAGAAAGGATGATGGCTGTTGTGATAATTGACCAGGGAAAGTTACCACGTCTCTTTAGTATATCGACTCATCTTCTTGTAGAACAAACAAATCAAAGTTTTCTCTAATTGCAAGTCTTGGTTTTGCATGAAAATTTGGATGTTTTCATTTACCTTAGTTTGGGATGGTACCATTAATTTCACCATTAACTCAAGTGTTATGATCACTGGTAGAGATCTCATGGCACAGCAACTTATTTATATGTTAAGTGTGTATATATATTAAAATATCAAAATGGCAATGAACTATTTGATTACATAGCTGCTAATTTGCATGATCATCTGTAGAAACTCTGGGTATACAGATCAGGCAACAGCTGCACAGCCAAATGCTTAAAAATCTGCCCTTTTAACCTCTCCTGTTCATGTGTGATGACATACTAGACTAGCATACAGACCAAAAATTTGGCCTTACTTCCAGTGACCCAGGGAGCAAAGCCCCCTTCTCTTTTCATTGCAGCACTCATGGGTCCATAAGGTCAATAGCAAAAACCCAAAGAAACTGGTTTACTCTCAGTCGATTCCTTGTGCACAGTCTGAAGACACAAAGAGAAAAATAAATATGAGACAGCCCTATTTTCATTAGGGAAACAGCTACAGTCATCTGAACCCTGGGAAAACCTTACGTATGTGTTTTAATTATACAAGATGAATGTAAGTCTTCCCTTTGTTTTGTTGTATCTCCTATGTAAATTTCTTGTTAAATAAGGAACAACTTATTTGATTAACCACTGTCCCATGTATTATATATTTGGCCCCTTGGAGTTTTGTAAACAGACAATTATTTAACAGGGAGAATCAACAGTAATCAAATGTCTTCTCTTGTTTACTTATAGACTGGGCATTTTGTGTTCTTCATTGTCAGTAAAAAAGAGGTAAATGGCAGTGGAATTACAGTCCAGGATGACACCAAACTCTTCATGTGAATGTATAATGACAAATTTCAGACTTGTCCACTGAATGCTCTTATTTGGCACTAAACAGTACAATTATATTCAAATATTTCAGGGCATGAGCATATTAGTATCAGAACTCGCATGAACTGCAGACATTAAAATGGTAATAATTTTTAAAATCCACTTAATCTTGAGACATACCACCATTGGCTAAAATATTTCTTTATTTCTTTCTCAGCAGAAGCTTGCCAAACTGCTGTACTTGATCGTGTTTAAAATGTGTAAATAAATACACAGTTCAATATCCCATGAAATAAATAATCATTTGCCTTTTCAGATGTAGTTAGGATACTTCTAAACAAATCAGCCTTCCACATAAAACAAGCAAAGCACTGAGTGCCAATTTCTTCTCATTTGGAGCTCTCTGTATGTACATTGGAATATCCCTGTAGATTTCCTGGAGTAGCTTGGGCAGTAAATTATAGTCAGACTTCTAGAAGACATTTTGGGTTGTATTTATTTTATGGTATCTCTCTTATAGGACCCTGAAGAAAACCAAATGTTCTCTACGTTTCACCAAACTTTGCTTAGACTGTGTTTTCACATGGTTGCTTTTTCAGCTGCCATGCCAAGTACACATGTGATATCATGCACATAAATGGTTCTGACCCATGTCCTTGTTGAGTCAAACTGCTCGCTGCTGGTCTTGGCCACGTTGAACAGATCTTAATCTCTGAGAGCTTGCTTGGGTCTGCATGGAAGTCAAGCGGTATCTTCAAGGGAAATTCAGTATTTTGCATACCTTAGTAGTTAATTGTTGAAGTCTCAAGAATCAAAATCTTGGTCTACATCTTGCACCTCTGTCCTGAAAATGAGATCTTCCAGACTTGCAGGATACTTACGAATGTTAAAAAGTCTTTATATTTGTGGCAACAGCAGTAGTGGTAGAAACTTAGGTTAGCCAAACCCCCAAAATTCCAGATACCCTGTTCTTTCCTCATAAAAAATATCATATTATGCAATTTAAACTGCTATAATTGTTATTAAAGGTCTTGATGCTTAGTTTAAAATTCTATATTGTGTCTTACCCACACATCTCCAATTGTATGCTGAGTAACTTCCTTTTCACTCCAAAGGCAACAGTGATTATAATGTTTGTCATGCAGGTGCAATTTAAAGTCACTGTATAGGTTATTTAACTCTACCCTTTGATAATGTGCATTTTGAATGAGCAGTTCAGAAAACACACTAAATTACTATTTTCATTTATGGAAATAGGTATATGAAATAATAGAGTAAGAAATCTATAAGTTACTGGGCAGGTCTGTGCCTGCCAGTTAGTTTAACAATCCTTTGGGCAGTTTTCAAAGGTTTTGGGTGTTTGTTTTGTTGTTTGCTTTTTTTATTGTTGTTGTTTTTCAAAAGATAAAGATTTTCAATATTACTCTTTTGTTTCTAACCTTTTTTTAGTGTTCTTGTGTTCAGGAGTATTTTAGCTGCTTAAACACAGAATGCCACCTTACAGTGAAAATAGGTTTTTATTGTTATCCTCGGTTTCTATGTCACAGTCTTTCCCAAAAAACCAAAACATCCGAGTTTATCTAGTTGAAAAAACTGAAAATCTGTATTCAGATTCTCTTTCTCGATATGCTTGGCATTGTTCTTGCCATTTAAAAAGCTTAAAATCATTAAAAAATATGAAATCATCACTGCTGATCAAAGGAGAAAAAGGATATTTAATTAAAAAAAAATATCCTGGCCCCAGCAATATTTTTCAAAGGCCATTTTTAATGGCAAGGAATATGTATTAAACAAGAGGGGGACTCAATAGAAGGAATAGAAATGTGTGGAAAGGTGTCTTTCCTTGCGGATGTGTGCTACTTTGTCCTTAGGAGACTTCATAGCACTGACCATGTGTCCATCTGTAAATTCTGTAAAATCTTTGAGATCCATGGGCCAGCTTCCTGGCAATTCAGTGTATTACCGGTGTGATTAGTTTCACTGTAGTTTTTTCCTGACAAGTAGGATGAGATGTGCTCTTTCTTAACTCCCCCTTCCCTACTTATGTCTTCCAAATCAGCCCGGAGCTGAATTGCCTGAGAAATGTATACATAAAGCTTCCGCATGGGAAGGAGGTGATCTCCACCCATTCACTGGTCATATTTAAGCTCAGTAGTGCTGTAAAATGTAAATATTACCACTATCTAAAAGTTAATTTTATGTTTTAAACAAGCAGGTATAAATACTAACCAAATGATAGATAGTAGCTGACAAAATGAAAGGATGTTTTGTAATGACAAGAGCTTTAAAAAGTTGTACGAATGCCATAAAATGTTGAGCTGACTGGTAATATAAATATATAAATTGAAGATGTCTTGGATAGGAAAATTTATTAAAATTGGAATTTGTTGAAGTGAATTTTGAGAGCCAGGCACTCTTGAGAAGAATTGCTGTTACAGATTGATGAAAAACAATGCAAATATGACTTGGGCATCTGCATATTTAGCACTTCTCTTTATAAAAGATTTGAGAGCTTAATAGATATTTAATAGTCTTTAATTTGGGAAAATGACACGAATCTTAAGTTTTTAGTGCCATGCAGGGAACATTTATATATTACATATATTAAAGAGTTTTAACTAGATATAGAAAAGATGACTTAATTCTTTCAGATTCAGACTTGTTGCTAAAGTTTATATTTACAGAAATAAATTAACAACGTCCTTGCACAGCATACTGAGGAAAAACTTCTGATATTTTAAAAACAGTATCTGAGATATCTCTCATTACAAACCAGAGCTATTGAAGTAGGGCTAAAAAACCTCTGCTAAAAACATGTTGGCTCACATGGTATAGGAAAATTGCATTTTCCAGCCTACATAACTTCTCTGACATCCCCATCATCATCCTGCTAAGCAGGTGCCACTGTCTAAAAGCAGTCTACCACTCTGTTTATGGAGACCCACTTATGCTGCACTCAGATTTCTTTGGGGGTATGAACCTTGACTCCTATTTAAAGTTTGTAGGACTTCTGATCTTGGTTTCTTTGCAAAAATTTTACAGTCCATTTTAAACCTAGTGATCTGAAACTGCCCGTTACCTTACGCCTTCGTAAGGGTGGGCAGCTAAAATAGCTTAGGGTCATTGACAAATACCTCATTACACAAAGCACTTTTTTCATCCTGAATTCTGTACAGTCAGAGGTTTTGGATATTTGTAACATTTCTAATATGCAGTTGGTAATGTACTCGTACATGAGCATCAGTTATTTGAGAAAGTCCATTTTAAACCTAGTGATCTGCCCTGATTGATAATGCAAGAGGAATGGCACTTAGGGAGGTTTCTGGCTGAAATAAAGTGGTTTCAAACCATGCCACAGCTTTCCAGGGTTGCAAGCCTACAGCAGACACAGGAATGGTGAGGATAATATTGTTCATTTAAATCCTTGATTCTAAACTTTGCCTTGCATAGGTATGTTTACGCTGACACCAGATTGTGCTGAAGTCAGTCAGGCTGTACGTGGTAGCAGTGTTTTGCTAGCATGGGGTCAGCTTGCAGGCCCAGGATGGAGTTTATCTTTTTCTTTTTGTCTGAGAGAACCACTAGCTGCTTTTTTCCGTAGATTTTAACTGCTCCAATTCTCAAAAATGTTGTTATTGGCATATATGTTATTTTTATAAATTGCATTAAAGATATTCCATTCTCTATCGTAATTTATTTCAAAAAACCCAAGTAGCCCAATTTGACATGATATAAACATTTCATTCATTCATTTAAAAAATGTGATAAGTGAGAGAAATGTGGGTTGGAACTGCAGCCAGCAGCCTGGAAAGCGCATGATAGGAGTTGGGAAACAGCACAGCGGATATCTGCACTTCAGTTGAATGCTTAAAGTTTGTTCCAAACCATTAGGGTTGAACGTTTGCAACCAACAGCTATGTGAGTAACACATATTTGAGTGCAGCATGCACGATATTTTCCATTTACTGTACCCTGGTGCTTGTAATGTTTTTTCTTTCTCTAAAAAATAGGAAAGATCGAATTTGACAGGTTTGAAATGTAATCCCAAAGTAATGACTAATCTCAATCCAAAATCCTCAAACTTCATTAATGCAGGTTCCCGCTCAAAAAATATGCTGAAAGGCCTGCAGGGAAGTGGCTGAATTCACAGAAATGCTCGAGCATCACAGTGCCCAGTGGGGCTATCCAAGCTGAGTACCGTGGAAATTCAAACTACTTTTTCCACATCTTTGTGAATGTCTTTAGGTTGCCAATTTGAAAATCTTGCCCTCAGTTTATTTCCACTCAAACTATTCACAGTAAAATTCTTTCATGCTTTTTAGGGTTCATCTGCACAGGCAAAACAACTGGTAACTAAGAGATCTTTCTATTGCATCCTAAAAATGTTTGATACGATTATATACGTGCAGGAGTGACTTATGCTAACACAAAAATTACATGATAATCTAGTCATAATTTGGATGTAATTCCCCCATTCATCACACTAAATTCAAACAATTGTATTAAAATGTTTCTATGGTCTTTAGAGAAACAAATTAAAACTACATTTTTAGGGACTTTTTCCCCCTCTTGAACCAGGCTGATAAAGCTCCTGAACGTGAAATTAAAAATCAACCTGAACAGCCATTTAAATATTTATAGGATTAAGATCTCTCCTAAGTCATGACTTTATCATGACCACATACTCTACTGCATAGCATCTCTTGTCATAAGCACAGATATATAGCAGCATATTTAGTAAAATTAAAAAATATATAGTTTGTAAAATGCAACATACAGATCACTAATTGTTACTTGTGGTTTAATACAAAGCACGATGGTGCAGTATTTCTGAGAAAACAAGAATTAATTGAGTTTTAACTAGAAACACATGATTGTGTTTAAGTTGAATTGCTTTCAGTGTTGGTGCTGTGCTCAAATCATCCTTAAATTGCAAATAAATATCTTCCGTTCTCTATGATAATGGGAAGACATTTTCTCTAGCTTTTTTGGTTCCTTAAGTGTAGCCTTATACTGTAAGTACATTTGGAGTTCTGTGCTGCTTGTCATTAATTTTGTTCCCTCAAACACTTTGCAAGCTTTATGTCTGTCTGAAGAAAGAAGGGGAAATAGATCTGAAAATCTGAGATTTCTGAGATTTCTGAATTTCTTAGGGGCTTTATTTCCATTCTTTGTTGCTTCAACAAGTCATGGAGCTGTGTCACTGGCCAGCAGCTACTAACAGCATATGCTTGTAGGCCAGGAAAAGGAATAAAGTTCAGTGCAAGTGACCAATATTTGGGATCCCTGGTCTCAGTGGTCTAATATGACTGTGTACTCTCTACGGGTCTCTGGCCCATACAAAATCTGCTGCATTCAACACGTTTTGTTGCAGTTGGGTTTGTGTGGGGCTATGTAAGAGCCTGCTTATTGGTAGGGAAACCTCAGGTCTGTGTTCAGTTTATATCCTGTCCAAAACTGTCCTGTGAACAGGAAAATGGATTCTTTCTCCTGCATGGAAATACAGAGACTAAGCTGTTTAACAGTAATATTGATTTCCTTTAATAGCAGATGTTACAGTCAAACAGTAGAGAGTAAACGACTTAAAGGTTAAGTTTGCTTAGCAGGACAAGACACATCTCTTGCATGTTTGAAATGGAAATACGGTAGCTTTGCCTGTTATGGATCCAGCTGTGTTAGGAGAGGAAAGTTGAAGCCCACAGTACTTCAGGGCCAAGATGTTAAGCCTTCCACATAAAAATTCTGCACCTTATGATTCCGGTAGTTGTACTGAAGCAATGACCTACATTAAGCAAGGAAATGAGCCACTTACAGAATGGTGGGATCTTCAAGTTTGCCAGTGAACTGGTCTTCTTACTTGGGGAAATATAGCAGCCTCATGACTACAGCAGCCAGGAAGAAAAGAGAGTCTAGCTGTGCTTGTTGCTGCTGTGCCTGTTCTCACCAATGTGGGAGGTGGTCCAAAATCCCTAAGGGGACAAATAACAGACAACAAAGGCACTGCTGCAGCAACTAATAACCTTTTTCCCTCTGTCCCTTTCCCACAGGACACTGACACTGCTTGTCCTATTATCCTTGCCCTTTCCCCCTCTTTTGGAACATCTCCCCCTTCCCAGGGTGGCTTGTCCTTCTCCCAGTTGCCTTACTGATACTTTGTCACCTCTGAGGTTCAGAGGAAGCAGCATCTGGTGTGGAAAGATGGCAGTGCAGCAAGGGTAGTGACAGCTCAGTCCTTACTCCTCTGATATACCTGAGGATATCTTCTAATTTTTTCTCCTTATAGGAAAAGTCATTCTTATAAGAAAAAGAGCTAACATTTTTGAAATTAAGTGGTCGTTTCGTCTTTTTAAAACAGTTTGTGGAAGAAATTACTCTAGCAATATAATATGTAATATTACTGTGTGAGAACTTTTAGATACATAAGCAGATGGAAGTGATTCAAATTGGAAAAAACCCCACAAAAAAGAGGTTTGAATGTAGTGTGCTGGCTTCTTTAGAACAGGTGGTGTAGTCTGGACCTAGCTTTAGTCACCACACTTCACCCGGCTCAGATGCATTTCTCTGCAGGATCAGCGTTCAGCCATTAAAGAGGGAGAGAGAGAGAAAGAACCTCCTGCAGAGGATGCTTCAGATCACCAAAGCCGAGCTTTGCTCTGAATTATCCTTGAGTTGTCTGTGTCTGTGCAGGTACTGAGTTCAGAGAGGGAGAGAATTACCCTTCTCACGTAGGAGCCTGAGTTACATGTGTAAAGGCAGCTGGTGTGACTGCCCTACAAGATTTGTATTACAGACCTATTTCCTAATTCTTTCCTAATTCTAGGCTATCTTCAGAAATTAGAAAGAACTGGTTCTCTGTGGGAAGAGTCATGTAACCACCATATATTTCTTATCATGCCTTCACAAGCGTGTCTTCATCAAATAGAATTACAAATCCAGCAGTATGTGAATTCTAAGTCTTTTCCTCTTTCATTGCTAACAGGAATGAAAGGAAATGAGGAACAGGCTAATAAATAGTTGCATTTTTAGCAAATAATTACTATTCTGAAGTAAAACATGAAGCAGTTTTGGGGGGGGGTGTTGTTGTTTTTTCTTAAAAAAAAACTAATTACATTTGTGCAGATATATTTTTATGAGCCAATGCAAAAACAAGTTAGAAACAGATAAAGCGTGTGCAACATGAAAAAAGTGTTGTGCAATGCTCTGACTCAAAATACAGACTTTCTTGCAGACTTACTGTCTGTTCTTATTTTTTCTTCACTAACAAAATAGTTTGGCATGCCTAGATTTCCTCCTCCTCTCTCTAACCCTTTCAAGTATTAAATTTCTTTCTTCCTCACCTTCCCTGCAAAGGGAAGAAGCAGTTTGTGTTCAGGTCTCTTTTAAGCCTCTGAACATGCACATCAAATAAACCAAACTAGTTCCTCAGTAGATGAAAGATGGAGGAGAAATTATTAATAAGGTTCTTATTGACTCAGGATGGCTTCAGCATAACAGGAACCCCAACAGTTTATTCCATTTTATGTGTGGAGACATATGCAAAGCTTTTAATGTGCTGACCCTATGAAATGGTGGCAATGATAGTGGTGTAAAGGAGAAAAGGTTCAAAAGGTTTACATTACATAATGCAAAAAAAAGCATTACCCTTTAAATGAGAAACATTTTCCATAAATAATAAACACAGGCTATTAAACACGGACTTTCTTTTGATTGTTAAACCAGCAATAGGGCTCAATAAAACCCCTTACTCTGTCTCTGAGATTTGGCTCCCATATTGCTGGTGACACAAATGACAGCCTAAGCCAGCAGGTGCTCAGAAATGCTTTTTGTGATAGAAACTTTAGAGTCTCACAGTGCAGCTCGCTTAAAAGACACAACTGTTTTCGTTACTGTGTCAGCAACTTTCTTTATTTCCCTCCACAGCCATGGAAGCTGTTTTCCTACAGGTTTTCCTCCCTTGCAGCTGAATCTTGGTGTACTCAATGAAACGTTTTGGTGCAATATTTCAGTACTTAAAGACTTTGTTCTGGCTGTGTTTATGCACCTTTTGTTTTCTGCAAGTGTTTGGTTGCTGGGACTTAGTGGCATGAACACTCACTCAAAATGAATTTCAAAGTTGCATGTGCATGTCACCATGGAAACTGAAGGTTAAACTCAAAGCGATGACCTGCTGCTGGGACGATTGTGGGCTTTATCCAGCCTGGGCATGGAGGCAGTACCGTGTGAATTACAGAATAGTCACAGAGCAACTGCAGTGGTTGTGACTGGCAGAAACTTCTTTGCCATTGATCTAGTGAGAGTAAGAATACTTCATGACTGTGAAAAGATCTTAAATTACAGCAGCTGAAAGTATGATAATTTGCTTGTGCACATTAACAGAAAAAAAAGCTAAATTGGACGTACTTTATTTTGTCCTTAATTACTTGCTCAACTCACCCTCTGTCTTCAATTATCTGTCTTCAGTTACTGTTATCCTTTACCTGTTACCTCACAGTCAGTAACTTGTGAGGTCATGCACTTGCTTTTGAAATTTCAAGATTATGTTTGAGAATTGTGAAAGGGAAAGTACTCGTTTACTGCTTGTGGAAGATTTTTTCTTTTTAACTTATCTTTTGTATGGTGGATGAGAAGCTAGTCTTTGCAAGATATTAGTTAAGGTATAATTATGTACAATGGAAAAAAAATGCCACAGTGAGCCAACAGTTTCTCTTTTTCTGGCTGTTTAGCTGAAAATGCCATGTTCTGTGGCAGTCAATATAAGGGTAGACACTTCTCCAGCAACTAAAATAGATAAAAAGATTACCAAACAGTAATAATCTAACAGGTTTATAAACTGACCCAGTGTACTTAGATGATATGTATCATAAAAATCCTAGAGTAGAAAAGTTTTTTTGACTTTAATATATTCCCTTTGCAGTTCCTTAAATTTGTCATTTCCATCAATGTGTGCATATAGTGCATCCCCCAAAATACCAGAACTAGCAAAATTGTCTGTATCACTTAATTCCTGCAGACCTTTGTAGGTTTGGACTATTTTGTCAGAGAAGCCCTATAGTAATTTACTCAGCATTATAATTCTGTAGTGGAAACTTTCTCCTGGGTTAAACATTCATTTCTCCTTCCAGCTTGGTGAAGTAATAGGACAAGTTCCCAAATTTTTTTTTTTTTTTTTTTTTTTTTACATAGACTCCTCCCCATTTCCTTGGGGAAGCTTTAGCCTATACTGTACAGCCCTTATGCCATCCCAGAGAAGCGGGAATGGCATAAAATTTCATGAAATGGCATCTTTAAGCCTGGCTATAGGGTATGTTCTTTCTCATGGGCTTCAGTATTCACCTGGGGGTCACAAAAAGGGGCCATCACAAAAGGACATGGTGTCAGGCACAGGTAGGTACAAACAAAGAGTGATTACTCCCTTCTCATCAAAAAGAGAAATTAATCATTTAGTGTCCAATTAATGGTTACAACACATTATGCCATTGAGGTCCTTTTGTAAGATAGTTTAAGGTAATATACATACATGTGTTTCAGACTGCACAAAATCCAAATTGTGCCAATTTCTGGGAATAAAATTAATATTTTTTCCCCCGTTCTTTACAATTTAATTTATTCATAACTGTTTTGAGAAATTAATGCAGTACACTTTTGCTGTTATTGTCTGTTAAAGATTTTCCCTCTTTTCCTTTTATTGGCCCCATTTCTCCCACACACAAATCCACAAAGCCACAGATGCTCTATTACAATGATGTCAGTCTTGCTACATGCTCCAGCTGTTTGGTAGGTACATTTATAAAGTTCAGCCTTTTACATTATGCCATAAATGTATATTTCATGTATAAACATAAAGCTAACATATTGCAGATCACTCTAAGTGTAATTTTAATGGAGGTTCAGTAAGTTTAAAAAATACTGAAAAGTGTTTAATCTTTCCGTTGGCAACATTTTTATAGTAAGTTTTCCAAACTTTTTTTTTTCCTGAAGCTGGGTTTGAATATTCCCTGCCCCCTCCACTATTTCATCTTCTGTGATCTTTGGAAAAAGCAGGGGGTTATTTTAGTAAGACAATATGTATTTTAAATAAAGATGTCTGAGGAAAAATATGTCTCTCTCCACATCTTCTTGGTGCTCAAACCCTCACTTAATGTTCTCTACATTTACCAGCATACCACACAGCAAAGCACCTAATTCCTGGAATTGCCAGGTTTCAATGACATTCGACACGGCAGATATTCTGTTGATAAGATACATAAATTTGGATGGATTGTTTTTAAAAATTTATCAATAATCAGGTCTGAGCCTTAAAGCCTTTCTTTGTATTATGTCCTGAATTTCAAAGAGAAAGCTAAGCAGTGCCTGTCTGGCTCTGCCTTCTCCCCATTTTCTCTTTGGTATGTGCTTAAGGGTTCAGCTCATTGTAACTACGTGGATCACTGAATAGCGCCCGCAGGATCCTACCCTGGTCTCCTCTGGGTGCTTTCCTTCTTACAAGCAACATCTTTATTTCTCACTCTCCTTTTGAACTGCCTACTTTGTCTTCATTTCAATGTGGTGCAGAGTTATCACCATATTTGCACCATATAGTTGTCATTATTCTAAAATAAATCTCCTCACTTAGGGAAGATTTTGAGGCTTAATCTCTGTTTTGTTGGCTCAGTAATAAAATGACTCTCAAGAGAACAGATGAAAGCAAGATCTTTCTCAGTAGTTCATGTTGCTTCAAGCAAGACCCAGAGTGAATAAAGGCCTTAATGTGATTGTAGAGGCTAAAGTTTGGGACCGTGAGTTATCGCTGTGTGGCTGCCGAAGAACCTTCATTATTTTTGTGGATTGATTTCATGTGTAAAAATTCTGGGTCATAAATTCACAGCCAGGTGTTCATCACAGAACAGGGATTCCCTATCGAAACCTCAAGAAGAAAAAATCTGACAAACTCCTTGGTAATTCACTTGTGTCCCAGTCTCAGCATTAATGTATCAGCAGGATAAGCATATCCATTTTGTGTACCTCTCACAGTGTGGACCTGTGTACCACTGTGTACCTCTCAGCATCAAGTACACCTCAAAATTGATTACCACATGGGGTGAACATGGGCCCTCTACTTGTACAAGGTGTGCAGATATAGTATGACTTATTGTCAATGATATTTGATACTATAGATACAAGTGCTGTTGACAAGTTAAAAACCAAACAAAATCTGTTGCTCACAAATACAGATAATTTCACTTTTATTTGATTTCTTTTTAATTTGCAGGTCTTTTGTTATCCAGCAAATCCCAAGCAGCAATCTCTTCATGGTGGTAGTAGATAATGAATGCTTCTGTGATTCTATCCCACCAATTACCATGGCACCTATAGAAATAAGATATATCCTTTTTATTTACAAAGCTGTCAGAAAGATTCAAGATGCGAACATTGAAAAATTTCTTATGTCAAACTTGCATTACATGACAAGAATGCATCACTACCCATATAAAGTGCTGGGGCTGCTTGAAATTAAGCCAGCTGAGAATGCTTTGCTTATATCCAAGGAGAATTCACGTTTGTTTTTTTTTTGAACAGCCAATACAGTTTAAGCAGCCACACTTATGTGCATTTTTAAGTATCATAAAGTCATGGTCATCTTCAGATAGCTGGTCATCTTTAGGTCTTTCAAATCAAGTCCCACGTCTGTAATTTTCTTATAAGAATGAAGTTCCTGATATTGGAACTCATAAAACTCCTTACAAGATAGATATCTATTTTAGGGTTGGACTGGTGTATTGAAAAGGTTTCAGAATCCTGATTTCCAAAAATATAAAAATGTAGCAAAGTAAATACATCACTTGATTTTCAGTTGCCCCACTTTTTATTTTGTGCCATTCAGGTTGTTTTTTTTTTCTCATATAAAATGGGATTTATCAAAAATAGCCTGTAGTGTGCTTTTATGGCAGACTTATAGAGAGACAGGTTAGCAGTAGAAGTGCAAATGATACTGTCCAAACTATGGGTGAGTGAGGAGAAAGCAGTAGAATTACCTTCTTTTTCTTGTGTTGACCACCCATAGAGAATCAGGTTTCTGAGGGAGAAGAAGGAAGGAACGGAAGGATTTTCATTATTTATACCATATTAATTTCAAAATACTCACATAAACCCAGGACATTAAAATGCAGTACTCAAAAGATCTCTTCTTAACTACCTTGTACATAATGAATCCCTTAAATGTGAACGTCTAAAATCTCAGAAGATAAGAAGACGCCCAGAGTCTTGTCATGGATTTCACCCTGAAGTAAGTTTCTACCTACTTTTCCTTTCTTTTCATCTGCTAAGATGAAAAACCGAGAAATATTCTGCACACTGAGAACACAGTCGTAGGGGGAGTGACACTCAAGTGCTGCAAATATTTTTAGTACTTGTGTAGACAATGTCTTGTCTTGCTGCTTTTGTAGACTGTTTTGTATCATACAAGAGAGCATGCTAGGATGTGAGCACAGCCTGGCAGCCAGGAATATCTGAGAGCTTACTCTGGCTCAAGCATTGACCACAAGATTCCTCATTAGAGATGGTTGGGAGCTTTGTGCTGTTAATGTTTTTTCAGTAACTAGCTTCAGTATCTCAGCTGCATGCTGTAGTCATTATGCTTACGCAAGTACTGTTTGGGAGGGATCACTGCACATGCTTACTGCTCTCTGTTCTGCATAGCACTTATTTGTAGAGTACCAAGGAGATCTGATAGACACTGAGATTACAGTGGGATGTATAGCACATGATCAGAGACATCCATTTTATTCTGGATGGTGTAATAGCATGTAGAATGAGAGACATAATATGACATGGAGACGATGGTGTAATGCTTATTGATCATGCTCACTTTCAGTCTACAGTCTAAACTTGTTCAAAAGAAAATGTGTACCTGTGTTACTTCCTGAGTGTATTTAGTTAATGGATTCTGTTGTTTGCATGGATCCCCTTCTGCTTTATGTAGTTTGGTAAATAATGATGGAGTGTAATGGCTTGTTTTTATTTTCCTTTTTGTTTGTTTTGTTTTGTTTTTTCCCCACTCAGGAAAATGCGCGAGAATGTGGTGGCGTCTCAGGCCTTAGTGCTAAACCTCCTCTTCTTCTTCCTCTGCTATTGACGGTTTTCTCAAGGTGACATTGACTGATGTGTTCAATTGGCATGCTAATTCATGGATAAACTGTGAACTGGGAAATGGTGCAACATAAAGGACATGAAATATAGTCAGAGCATCAGCATTTCATGATTTTAAACTGTCGGTGATATAAATTCTTAAAGATATGTTGAAAAAAGATTTATCTTTTTACTTTGCAAGTCATGCAGATGTGAATATGGCATATGATAGTCATGATTCATCAAAAAAGGACTTGGTAGATAGAGGTGACCATTGCTTTGTCCCATTGAAAACAATTTAAACTGTGTACTTTTTCAATAAAGTATATTAAAATCACAGTTTCAGAGTGTATTTTAAGTATGATAATATATTTGTTCCATTATGGGAAGAGAATAAAGAGGTGGAAGATGTTTTCTTATGCTTTTAGTCTATTTCTGAAAAGGTTCAGGAAGAAAATGTGGAGTTAGCTTTTCTAATAAGGCAAAATAGCTTTTATTAACAAGTCAAGGAAACACATGTGCATATATGAAGCTGAGCAGGTAATACGCTGTGCTGATTTATAGTGAAGGTTTGGTTTCTGGAAAGAGCTATAAAACATCTCAGCCACATTTAGAAAGTGAGCCAGAGTCTGATAAAAGCCTTTTCCCTAACTTGGGCAAGCTTTAGATCACATTGGCTGATTTGGTTGCAGATGGCAAAATTAAATACTTTTCATCTGTTGCAATTTGTGGGATGATATGTAAAATAACCTATATAAAAGGATGATACTGTTAGTGTTCTGCTTTGCAGACGTTATGTCAGCCAGGAGAAGCTCGTTATAAGCTCATGAAATTCATAAGCAGAGAAAGTTTGACGTACAACACATATGCGTCAGCATAACTCATTATGGTTTTCACTGAGAATTCATTGAGGCTCAACATCAATGGGCAAAGGTCAAGACCGGTATTTTTTTTATTCTAGGCCTTATGCTGTTCTTTGTAAGGGATAGGAGAAGATAAAATAAGATTTTGAGTGTTTTAAAACCCTATATAAAGTAGAATATTTTCCCTACACCTAGTATAATGAGTATGTAATTGATAGTAATGTCTCTGTGGATATGTTTACTGAAGATCTTGATCTTTGAAGTATGGTAATCTCTCAGTTTATCTTTGGAATTTTATATGAAGTAGAATACTATCAAGAGAGTAACATGACCTTCTAACAATATAATATATTAGATGCAGAATAAAATGCCACCGTTGTGATTCTGGTGCTTGAAGATTGCAGTTTCCTGATGGAGCGTGAGTATGTTTTCACCATTAGATAAACGCCAAGCAGATTTGCTGGGTATGCTAGGTGAGAACAGGGATCTAAGCCACTGAGAGGGCATTTGTTTAAGGAATACTATCCAGCTTGTAAAAGGAAGAACTAGTAAATAAAATTTCCACTTCAATTGCTTTAATATGGTCAAATGCACTGGTACTTTCTCTGGTTCTGAAACCATACAGATCTTTGTCTGGACTCACAATTTTCTTTTCCTCACGTTTTTTTGGGGGTTTGTTTTCCTGCAGACTTCTCTGTCCTTCCTTGTTGGTCTCAAAATCACTTACTGTGGGAATAATTTTCCAGCTGACATTCAGTCACTCTGTTGTTCTAATGACATGCTCTGTTTACTGAGCTAATTGGGAATTCGGGGCATTTTCTACACATGGATTGACACCGATATCCTGCAGTTGTTTGCTTGGTTTTTCTCTCAACACCATTGCTCCTTGTACTCCATCACTCTCAAAAATTAATCTCAATACTTTATAGAGTATTTTAGTTTCCGATTTTCCTTATGATTTTGCAGAATGCTCAACGCTGTAGCCTCATGATGGTTTTGTACTTCCTATGCTTGTTCTTTCTCAATGCAACTTAAATGGGAAATATTTATATAGCAATACAGTCCAGGTGATTTTTCCTTGTTAGCAGAAAGTGAAACGAAAAATCTTTCTCATTAGAGCCCTTGAAAAGCTCTGCATACAAATGCCTATCCTGTCTGATGTATAAATCATCATTGCTCTTACAAAGAAAAGAAATACATTAAAGGAGAAAATTTATTTCTACTGAACTAAAATGAAAATGCCCAACAATAATTCGTTTTAGAATTTTGGAAAGAGGTGGACAGTTTTGTGATTAGAAAGGAGCTGGGGAGTAACAAAAGATATTAAAATATGACAGCCTAAATTAATATTGTGAAAGACATTAAAATATGGGTATGTAAATGAATATTGCTAAAAGAAATGTGACAGTTCCTTTCCACACATTAAAACAAAATTACAAAGCAGAATGTATTGGTGTACACAGACAAGTTACTAGATGAAACAGAATCATCTAAATAAGCTGCTAAGTGTAAAAATATTTTTTATGAGTTGCCATTTCTTTGTTAATTAAGATGTCTTTTTAAATTTGTATGTATTCCTTTATGACTTTCTGATGCAGCGTGCATTGCAGTAGTTTAGGAGCAATGGAGATGTTGCCTTGGGTTCATGTTTGTGGATCTTTGCCTGTGCAGTTCTTCATATTCAACTGACTGTGTTCAATCACTGATGTCCACGTTGCTGTTTCTGAATTTCATACATGGGTGTGTGAAGCAGATCACAACAGGAGGCTGGTGATAATGCTGAGAGATTTGTGTTCATTTGAACTAATTACCTGCATCTATACTAGTAAAGTGAGTGTGTCTGGAATAATTTCTTGGCACTGAGGCTGACTGGCTCAGAGAGCTGTGTGTATGCACTTGTAAGATCTCTTGTTCTCCTAAGCGGAGTAGCTGCAGTACGGACATCCTATGTCCAAAGAGAAACAATGATTATCAGTTTTAAGTGACAGACCTAGGTGACACAGGCTGAAAGCATGCCAAGGGCTATTTGAAACAGTTTTACAGAAAAGCTGATCTCATTCTGATACATAGGAACGGTCATGGCTGTTGTTTAATGTACCAGTCTGTATGTCATCATTAGCTCTGCAACACTGAGGAGGTGTGAAGATAATGTGAAGTCTGTGCTGTCATACCATAACCTGTAGTAGGTCATAGAGGGTATAATTAATTTTCATAACTTCACTAATCATGGGTGCTACTCTTCTCAAATCCTAAAAATATCGTGGAGGGTCTGATCCAAAGCCCAGTTTAGTCAGAAGAAAAAAACGGGTTAATACATGTCAACTATATGCATTTTTAATAAACAGGAAATTCAGGCTTCATCTATATTTTTTAATCTTCCTGAATATGAGCTCAAATCCAAGCAGAAAGAGGACAACTGTAGAATCTGTTTCTACACAGCAAGAGACATAACTGAAAGTTTCAGCTTCTGCAGGGCTTGGATTTCTTTTTTCCTTTTTTTGCTCTCTTAGTTAATGGCATTGATTTTCAGCTTATTAGTCCCAGATGCCTCATCTTCCTTTAATCTTGATACAGCAGAAGCTATCTGGGGGCTCAGGACCAGCCGTGGACACACCATTTCCTAATGGCATTTTGTGGGAAAATTCTGCCCATAACTGTCAGTGCTACAAACACTCCTTGAGAGTCCTGTAAGCCAGAGAGCCTCAGGCGGGTTTCTGCAGCTGTGCTATCTCTTCTCATTGTTTTTGTGACACTGAGACTGCCTGACCCGCTGCATTTTGCTCTCAGGGCTGATTCTGCGATATATATGCTGGGCGAAACAGGTGGTTGCCTACGGCAAGAAGATATTAAAAGCAGCAGTGACTGTTTCATTGCTTAAATGGCTTCAAGAGACTGTTTCAGTTTTCTTCTGATAGCAAGAGCCCCAGAACAAGGCACTGGCCTGTTTAGCCCTTTGGGTTCAGAAGGCAAGATAGAAGTTTGGCTCAGACGTTTTGTAGCTAGATGATGCCAGATATTTATATTTGTCTCCTGAGCCCTTTATGGCCTCCAAGGACTTCTACATCCTGGGATTTTCTGTGCTTCAGAATTTCCAGCTTGTGCAATTTTAATGTAAATGGGCATTTGCAATGGGAAAGTTTTCTGCAGAAGAATGCATCAAAATCTGGAAACTGTGGAAAAGAAAGTTGAGTTTTCCTTTTTGATTATTCTTTTCCCTGATCTGTCCAAGACAGGTTTTTTACTTCTTTTCCAAGTTCTTCACCATGGTTCCAATGTACTCTCTCTGACAGGTCCAGCTCCCACGTATCTACTGGGAGTAATTTGGTTCCCATATACAGCATCTTCAGAAGCCCTCAGTGGAGTTTATCACAATACAGTCCAAAGGCAGTTTTCTCTCTCATCTTTAGCTTTTCGCCATTAAGCTCAAATCATATTTCTTCCAATATAATAATACTCTTGCTGTAAGTCCTTGGAAGGCTTTACCTCACCTTCAGAGTCAGTCCTGTGTTTCTTCCTAAGAATACTTTTGGAGCTGGACTTATGTTACGACTTGGATTTACCAAGTTCAGTAGTGTCTTGTGATGATGAGAGTGATAGAATTTTTCCAACCTTTCCAGCCTTTTTTCCTTCATCCCATAGTACCTATGATCAGCTAAGCAAACGTTACTTTAATGCTTGCAATCCCAATACAAATTATTTTTAAAATCCACAGTTCTGCCTGGCAGCTGCTGTGAAGATTTTCAAAGCACATTGTTGAGTTAGCAAGAACACACTGACTCATTGGATTAGACTTGGAACAAGAGGCACTTTTGTGCTATGGTCAAGAGAGATCCAGGTTAAAGATGGTACAACATTGCTATATTACCTTTCAGTAACTAGTATTAAAAAAAATGTGTGCAATACACTTGAAAACAAAAAATATACCTTACATAACATTTGTTAAATGGCAGATGACTGTTCAATGATCAGTTTTAAGAACATGAAACTTTGCATGCAGAATTATATCTAATTGAAACTGAAATGAGTGTAAGAAAGGCATGTTTTTTTGTTGCAAATGCATTGCGTTCCTGTGTATGGATATATCCAGATATGGATATTACCGAGGTTTCATTTAGTCCTTAATCATTTAGTCCTTTTAATTTTTAAAAGGCATCCTTAATCAAACAGGAAAAATACAAACAAACAACCAAAACACCCCAAAACAGAAACAACAACAACAAAATTAAAAGGTGTTAACTAATTTTTTTAAAATTATTTACTCCTAAATCTAAAGGTGGCCTTAAGAGTAGCCAATAGAGCTGTGAATTGATCCAGCCATCCAAGTGATGAGATACTGATACCTTAAGAAAATTTCCATTTCAACAGTTTTAAAAGTTCTGATTGTTCATGGTTGTGGCAGAAATAACCAGGTAACTGTGTTTATGTCAAACTACCCTCAAACACCTCACCAGGTGTGAAAAGCACAAGTTTGTTCTGTGCTCAGGTGCTAACAGTTTCTGGCAGCATGTGGGGTGACTTATGTAGAGATTTGCCTATAACTCTCTCAAAATTGACAAAGTAGTATTGGAAAAAAACATTGTGGTATCAAGATGGCATAAAAGCCACCCTGTTCCCTGTGATATTTCCATTATTGAAGTGCTTTCTTATCTTTACATTAAATAGAATTGAACCTGACTTTCCAGTTCATTGTATCAGAGTTCTGCAGAATCCAAGATGCTTGTTGAAGAGTTGATCTCTAATTCATTCAAGTAGTGCAGAGTCTGGTTATCTCTTACTTGAATTCTTTTATCAAAAGGTTATAAGGAGTTGACAGCTAGTAGGGGCCTCCATATGATCAAACTTGAAAGCTGTTTTTTCTGTTCCAGATGCAGTCTTGAACTGCACTTATTTCTGTTTAAAGCAGCCTTGTAAGGAAAGGTTACACTTGATAATTCTGAGTCAAATTTGAACCTTAGCACCAGAAGTTCAAGTTGTTAATGCTGAGTTTGTTTGACTGTGTTAGGATTTAGTTTGCAGCTTTAACACACTGGGTATTTCACTTCCAGGAAAAAGGGAAGATCGAGTTTCAGTTCATAGCAAGAATTGTTTTGAATCAGCTATTTAAATGTCTTAGGAAGAGTGCTAAATGTTTAATAGAGAAAGCTAGTTGGGACTAGTTGGGATAGCTGAACTAATCAAAAATGCTTTTGGCAGACATGCAAATGTGCAGATGGTTCCTGAGACAGGAAATAAAGAGTTGTTTTGTTTCGTAGCTTTGTAGTGTTTTGGCACTGGTCAGTTGAGTTTAGCTGGAAAATGAAAGATTCATTTTCATTTGCCCATTTTATTTGGGAGGAAGAAAATAGACAGAATTAATTTGTAAGCAGCCAGCTGCATTCCTGGATCTTCTAACACCACCTCTGAGACATTACTGTGATATGTGTAATACTTAAGATAGAATCCCAAGTTCCTGTCAATATTTTATTATCAGTTATAGTTAATGAAGGTACATCTGTTTCATGTCTACAGATGTGAATGAAATATTTCAGGGATAAAAGATCTAATTACATTGCTTGTTTCTAAGCATCAAAAACAAAACAGAGCCACAATTAATCTGTAATTTAATTATCTCTAAGAGTTGAAAAGGCAGGACACAAAACCTAGTGATAAAGCTCTAATGGAAACTTGTGATTTCCCATCATCAGATGTTAGTGGGTTTCAGAAAGGCATTTTGTTTTAAAGCAGTCATTCTTCCTGCTTTTTCTTCTTCAGTCTTTCAAAGTCCAAACCCAGATAATTTCAAGAACTCCCAGGAATTCTGTCCTCTGGAGAAATGTTGAACAAAGAGTATTTGAATTTAGCTTAAAACCTGAATTTAACATGATACAGTTAAATTCATACAAGTATGGACTCAATAAGGGACATCTAGTTAATATCTTTAGGTCCACTAGTAATGATATAAGTTGAGATCTCTGTAGGAAGATAAATATCCTGCAAGATATAGGAAGGTCAAGAATTGTTATTTTCCACTGATAAAACCTTTCTTGGCAGAAAACTGCCAGATTTTATTTAAAGGGAAAAAAAACCTTAAAACCTTGGGTTTATGACAACTTAGGTATTGTTTAAGTCCATTTTTTAACCATGAAATCCTTTTGGCATCTGGCAGTCATTATGTATTTGCATCTGTCTATCTTGAAAGATTTTTTTCTAATAGAAGATACTTAGAAGTTTCACATTGAACATATTTTTCAATAAACACTTGAGAACTTCTTAACAGTAAACAATGATCTTACACTGCCTTGCCAAGCATGTAAATGATCTACAACTCCTAATGTACCAAAGATTGTTGCATATTTTCAGCTCTGCATTTGGGACCTCTAGGCAATGCTGTTTCAGATTAGGACAAACCATGAATTTCTTAACTGTTTCACTTGAGAGAAGAAGGCTTTATACTTCTGATATTCATGGCAGACAACCTGGAAATTTGTCCTGCCCATTCCTTTCTAAATAAAGCAAGTCTTCATTAGCATCTGACAGATTTAAGATTAGTGGAGGATACCCTAATGAAAAATATTAAATAATTTATGATCAAAATAAACAGGAAAACCCCATCTATGCTTTATGCTGCTTTTCTTGCCTGTCCAGCTTTTGCCTTAGTCTTACACAAGAAGAAAAATCCTTTGTAACATGGCAGGCGTAGAGAGGAAAGATTACAACTCTTGAAAAGGAAAAATGATACATTTTTTCCTTCTGTCCTGTTGCAACAGTCAATAGAAATATCCATGCCATGTTCTAGGAAATATTCCTGCCTTCATGTAGGCCGGCAGGTAGAAAATACCTATTAACTGTTGGGGCGGATAAAATTCATCTCTTTTTGGTGTTAGAGTGAAATGAAGTTTTGTTCAGACAGCATTTTCATGGCTTTAGTATAAAACAGTTTTTCTGCAGAAGGACAAAACTGTATCTTATTAGAGGCAGTGCCTCAGTGCCAGCTTGCAGAAAATGCAACTTGGTGCGTGCTTGCATTTGTGACAAGCAAGGTGTCTTATGAGAAGCTTCATTTGCCATCCAAGAATGAGCACCAGCAAGGACAGCGCAGATGCAAAGCTGAAGCAGTTAAAGACAAGGGAACAGGGGAGGGAAGTTGGGTCTGAGTAAAATCTGAAAAATAGAAAAACAAAAAAGACAAGTTACCCCACTGTGCTAGGTTTGGTCTTGGTTCAGCAGAGGGTTCCTCTTCAATTCTTCTCCTTTATTGTCTTCATTTTATAGTGAGGAGTTGGAAGTGAAGAGGGCTCAGGTTGTGAATCTCTTGAGATTTTTGCATTTGTATTTCAGTCAGGAAGTAAAAGGAGTCTAGTGCTTCACCAGACTGACTGGGTTACCCCTGAAATGCTACATTGATCAAATCAGGAATCAAAATTAAGAAGTGTTAGTTGTTCAGTTAGTTGTGTGCAAGCAATGTAAAGAGATGGCTCAAAAAAATTTTCACATTCAGCCTTGTACTGAGACAAGGTAGGGTGATAATTTAAATGGACACAGAATAAAAAAATCAATTGAAAAATCTTTTATCTGTTGCAAATGCTACTAGATTCTTACTCAATTTTAATAAAAATAACACATATAGGTGCAGTTATCTTTTCTGTATCTGTAGTGAACTTTAGCTTGGAGTGTATGGAGTCCTTCATCTACAGTATCACTTATTTTAAGATTAGTGCTATAAATGAAGAAGCTGATTTGAAAAATAGTTCTTAAAATGTGTTGTGTTTATCATGCTTATCAGAAGTTCCATTTTCTCTGGAAGGGAGAAATCTTCAATGGTGCCTGTAAGACCTGAACTGTAATGTCCTAAAATGTTTGCTTTCTGGAAGGAGAGCATTAAATTATTCTTCAAACCTTCACATATCTAAGTAACCGTATAACGCTGCAAAATATTCCCCATAAGACTCTTGGCCCATTTATTATTGAACTTATAGAAACATGAATTTCTGTTACCTGCACTATTTTCTGGAAGAGATTTGCATCTCATATAAATGAAAAAAACAGGTGCTTATCAAACAGACAATGCTTTAACATATCAGTAGATCAGGTTTTTTTGTGTTTTTTAATAGCCAAATAATCACTGGAGAAACACAATCACAGCATTCATGAAGAAGAAAAAAGAAAGCAAATGGATATAAAATTGACATATCCTGTCTTTAGAGACTGCTGTACTCCACATCTGTTTCTTCTCCATAGTTTTATCATGATGGATCTTCTCTGCTGTAGATTATAGGGCTCCAGGTCCTTTTAAATTCTTCCATTTTGTGTTTCTATTCCTACTTACTTTTTTTTCCATGAGTTCTGAAAAAATCCTAAAACACCCAACAAAACACCAAGCCCTAACATCAGATTGAAGATCAAGAGCTCAATTAATCTTTTTGGAGTTTTACATATAGTCTGCTACCATTAGAAGCAGTAAGATCAGTTTCACAGAACTGTAGGGGCTATGTGTGTGCATCTATAGAATGTACGTGTATATTTGTATATACCAATAGTTCTGGAAAAAAGTTATGTTGTAAAGAGCATTATTTTACTTATGCAGATATTGATAAGCAACATGTCATCCAAGAACATCCTTACTTTCTGGTTCTGATTACACCCTCTTAACTTAGTCTATACCTATACACTGGAGTGCAATAATTCATGGAATATTATGGGCCGCGTATATTTTAAACTGGCTTCTCAAGTGACAGCTTAACTCTTTCACAATCTCCTGGTCCAGTATTCAACAGAGAATGTAAATCCTTGTCTCTTTTCCCTCCCTGATGAATTTGAAGACTGCAGCAGCATTCTCTTTATCCATACGCTGCTCAACAAGGCTCCATACACTTGGTTCCATCTGTTCTCCCCACATGGTCTGCCTCTAAAGTCTCAAATATATGAGCTGGGCAGGGGGGGTGAAGGGAATTAGGAAAGGACATCTATTGAGAAACCTTAGGAGACTACTTTTTTCAGTTCTGCTTGCTTTTTTTTGAAGTTTTTCAAAGATTTGTTGGAGAGAATTAACTTCAGCTTCTATTTATAATTTCTTATTAATGTGCTTTTAGCACTTGTGTCCTACTTGAAATGGCTTGGCAGGACCATCCAAAGGTAATTGAATTCCATGGTACATACACTTTAAAATTATGTTCTTAAATGCAGTATAGAGTATAGTGTTTTAATATTTACCTGTCCTTTAGACGGAAGGAAAGAAAAGACATTGGATTTACCTTGAGGCTAAACTGTAACAAAATGCTATTTTTCCTTCTATTAGCACTGAGCTTGCTGTGAGATGTATCAGAAAGGACCAGTGACACCTACGTAGAGAAATTTCAGCAGGGAAAAAAAGTACATATGGACCTGATTCTGTATGCCATTGCAAGCAGTGGATGTTTGAGGTGACTACTGAATTTTGGACTGGAACTTTCTGAGCTTATGCAACTTAGACTTTGTTTTACTTAGCAGAGTTTTAAATCATGTATTAGCCTCCTGGCTATTCTCAAGATCTGCTGGTTCAAGCTCCCTCTTGTGCAAACTCCTTCAACTAAGGTGAATTTAACCTTTTGGTTAACACAGTTACAAGAAGAAATGCTATTTACCTGCACTGCTGCTGGTATTTTCCCTTTTTGTTCACCAATGCCATCCTTGGAGAATGACTGTTCTTATAAGGATTGGAAGCCATGATGATTCTTTTTTTCTTTTCTTGACCTTTTACCTTTACTAAGGAATTTCCCCATATGTCTGCTCAAAGAATTTCCTTGGATGATTCTCTGTGGATTTCATTCCATGTTTTGTGGAAGTGAATTATGATTGGATTAGAAAGGCGTAAATCTTCCTGAGTTTTCAGGAGATGATTTCCTGGATTTCCAAAGTTAGCAATATGTCATTCTATCTTCACCCACGCCATGGGCTCTGTATCCCTGTTCCAGGTGGAATTGGTTTCTGCCTGGTTGAAATTAATTTGCTTTAGGTTGGAGTTCTTAAATTTTAGCAATCAAAAGTAACTCAGGTCATGCAAATATAAGCAAATGGCTTTTGCACAGTATTCCAGAAGTGATTCAGAAAGCCTACTGCTGAGGAAACCTAGCCTAGATATTCTGTCTGTAGAAGACAGCTCTCTACCACGAGATCTATTTGATCCAAAGGGATAAGGAGACACATTCAAAGAGTGAAAGCTGTTTAATTTACAGCAAAATATAACCTCTCTCTTCTTTCTCTCTTCTTTTTCTCTTCTTTCTCTCTTCTCTCTCTGCTTTCTCTCTCCTCTCTCTCTTCTTTCTCTCTCTTCTCTCTTTCTCTTCTTTCTCTCTCTTCTCTCTCCTCTTTCTCTTCCCTCTCTCTTCTTTCTCTCTCTTCTCTCTCCTCTTTCTCTTCCCTCTCTCTTCTTTCCCTCTCTCTCTTCTTTCCCTCTCTCTCTCCTTTCCCCCTCTCTCTCTCCTTTCCCCCTCTCTCTCTCCTTTCCCCCTCTCTCTCTCCTTTCCCCCTCTCTCTCTCCTTTCCCCCTCTCTCTCTCCTTTCCCCCTCTCTCTCTCCTTTCCCCCTCTCTCTCTCCTTTCCCCCTCTCTCTCTCCTTTCCCCCTCTCTCTCTCCTTTCCCCCTCTCTCTCTCCTTTCCCCCTCTCTCTCTCCTTTCCCCCTCTCTCTCCTTTCCCCCTCTCTCTCTTCTTTCCCCCTCTCTCTCTTCTTTCCCCCTCTCTCTCTTCTTTCCCCCTCTCTCTCTTCTTTCCCCCTCTCTCTTCTTTCCCCCTCTCTCTCTTCTTTCCCCCTCTCTCTCTTCTTTCCCCCTCTCTCTCTTCTTTCCCCCTCTCTCTCTTCTTTCCCCCTCTCTCTCTTCTTTCCCCCTCTCTCTCTTCTTTCCCCCTCTCTCTCTTCTTTCCCCCTCTCTCTCTTCTTTCCCCCTCTCTCTCTTCTTTCCCCCTCTCTCTCTTCTTTCCCCCTCTCTCTCTTCTTTCCCCCTCTCTCTCTTCTTTCCCCCTCTCTCTCTTCTTTCCCCCTCTCTCTCTTCTTTCCCCCTCTCTCTCTTCTTTCCCCCCCTCTCTCTTCTTTCCCCCCCTCTCTCTTCTTTCCCCCTCTCTCTCTTCTTTCCCCCTCTCTCTCTTCTTTCCCCCTCTCTCTCTTCTTTCCCCCTCTCTCTCTTCTTTTCTATTACTGTAATTCTGTTAATTTTTCCTCTCAGAAAAATAATGGATCATACCCAGACCAATGTAAATTTAAACATGTATATTCCAAAAATTTAATGAATATTCTCATATGTTTTTCAATATTTCATGAACACATAAAAGTTCCAGGTTCTGTGCACTACTGTTGATATGAAGAGCAACATTAACCATGTATGGAGGGCTGTGTCCATGCATAAGAATCTGGAACATCAGGATCTTACTAACAAAAGAAATAAATAGTGGAGATGCCAGATTCACAGTGAAGATGCTTCCTAATTAAAGGAAGTAGAACATTAGAGCTGCTTCCTAAGTAGATCATGTAAAATTAGATTTCTACCTGAAAGTGTCTCAAGGAGCACTGAGGAGCTGGTGTGTTTCCATGCTCAGAGCCAGCATTGAGCAGCTATTACAGGTGCTCCTATTTCACTAAGTAGTGAGTAGAGTTCTTGATCAATTCTGATTATTGAATGCTGGTGCTTTGCCCATGTATAATTGCCAAGTCTGAAGTATTTATAGGTGGTGTTATCTATATCACTTACTGTAATTTTAAATATTATCTCAGTTGTCAAATCTGTCTTCTGCTGCACAGTCTGAGTAAGTGGTGAAGGATGCTTCTTTCCTAAGGAAACTGCCAAGTGGGACTCCACCAGCTTCCTTCTGCTTTCTCATCCTCCTAACATGAGTCTGCTAGGAAGGACTGTGCAGGGTAACATTTGCTGGCTTGGTTTTGCTGGTATAATTATACCAGTTGTAATTACACCAGTCTGGCCAGTATAGCTCCTCCTTTGGATATATTTAGTATGTAATAAAGATATCTTTTTATCCTTAAACAGCTTTCAAAGTGACATAGGCTAAACCAGAGATAAGCACTCATAGTCCTTATATGAACGTCCGAATAGAGAGTTATATTTTTATCCCAATTATAACAGTTATAATTAACCCACTATAACTATGCTGGTAAATTTCCCTGTGTAGAGAAGCCCTTAATTAGGAGGTGTAGCCTGAAAGGTTTTCACTTGGCTAATGCCACCCAGCTTTAAAACAACACCGTGTCCAATTCAGCCAGCAGCGTTTTGTGCCTAATTCAGTGCGGGGTAAGTCTAAGGTCAGAGGGGCACTTTTACAGGCTGAAACCTGTTCCTAATATAACTGAAGGTACAGCTCTAGAATGGGGGTGGAGGAAGAGGTGATGTGGCCAGTCTGCTATTTCCCACTTTTTCTAAAGGTGCTTGGTCAGGGTGGTTCTTTGGGACATGTTTGTGCCTGGCAAAGGGCGTAATTGTTTCTGATGTGGTCCAGGAGCTTTTGCCACATGCACTTTTGGTTATAACATAACACCAGGAGAGTAGACAGATGATGGCTGTCACCTCCCTAATAAATGATGTTGTAAGAAGTCCTGCTGCTTTATCATCATCTCAGACTGTATTTAAGACACTAGTTTTGATTTAGAGAGCTCCAAAGAGCTTTGGACTATTCTGTGTAAGAGGATGACTTTCCGGCACCATACCTTTATAGTTAAAATGAGACATCCCCTTTCAATCTGAAGAAGAGATAGGTGTGTCTAAATCCTTTGTTAATGCAATCTCTTACTAGAAAAGCTTTACAGTAAAAGGAGGGTGTATTGCAAAATGCATCCTTTCCTATGAATTTTGGAGTTCATGGGTTGCGATGGAAACCGAAGTTCTGTAAGGGATGGAAGGTTGGGGGAGGTTTGCACAGGCTTAATCCTGGTGGTTGTTAAGGAAGGATGTGGATATTTAATTTTTTTTCTGGTTAGTTTAAAAGGTACAGGAAGATTTTGGGTAAGTGCTCATTCTTTGTGACAATTTCTATAAATATTTAAACATATGCTGACAGAGGCACTGATAACCTTTGAGCTCAGAACTGGTTATATTTTAGTGGTAGGTAGAAGAGTCTAATAAACTGTATATAGAAATTATATACACTTAGAGAGCTAGCTGTTATAGGAAACACCCTTTGATTTTTTCATAGTTACAAATCAATCTGTGTTCAGGAACCAGCATCGTACTACACATGGAAAAATTGCTAGAGGACGTATATTTTTGGAACTCCTCATTTTCTATTATTAGATTTTGGCCACTGAAAATACTGTAAAACACCAATAGAGCATTGCAGTTCTCAAAGAGAGACCAAAAAAGGTGAATAAATCCTCTAAATTGTTGAATATATTCAGAAGGGAGGGTTGTCTAATCACATTTTAGCTAGTGCTGCAGACAGCAAGGAATGAATTGGGGGAATCAGATAAAAACTGTAGCAACATTTGCAGATAAAATTGAGAGCTGATAAATAGGTTCATGTCTTCTGCTGATTCAAAGAGAGGAGAAGCACACAGCTGACGATTTGCTGAGATTGATGCTAATGCTCTAATTCAACTCTCAGTAACGCTTGAGATGAGAAGTGTCTGGTAGTTGATCAGTATCTGCGTATCGTTTGTACAATGAGAAATTTTCCACTGCTGGCAGAATTGCATGTGGTACACAGCGGTGTTCTGCAGGGAACGATGCGCTTTGTCTCATTCTCTAGCTACAAGTTTAGTTACTTCCTCATAATTTTATCTTTCCTCACTTGATTGTGGGGCCTAATTCTAACTGCCTTTGCACAGGCAAATCTCCAGTCGAAGGTAAGAGAAATTTGGCTGCTGTGAGGCAGTCCTGGAGTTAGTCTGATAGCTTTATAAAGCATTTCAGGATCCTTCGGGATGAGATGTGCTATATAACTTCCAATTATGATGTTTTAAACTGTTCATTTAGCAATGCCTGCTTCAGCTTTTGGCACAGAGAGGCAGAGCTTCTTGAACCAAAGTTGGAGGCATATGTAAAAGCAATAGTGAGTAGCTTTAATGAAGTTCTCCCAAGGCTCTACAGCTTGAAGAGTTTCTTAGAGAAGTGTGTACTGCCAGGCTGTTTTTCCCCAAGCTCTTGCAGCTTGAGTAATATGGTTTGAAATGAAAATAAAATACAGAAGCTTAGTTAATTTATGCCACTTCCTTAGCTATGTTTAACATACAGGCTGAGTCCTGAATTTATTTGGTCATTTTGATGATTGAACAATTATGTATAATACACTGTACACGTTGGCTTTTTATTTCCTCTTCAATTCTGAAAAACAATTACCGTACCTCTCTAAGAAACTTTTTCAGTCTTTTTAAATGTCACAGCATATTAAATACGCTTGTGTTTTGGCAATTGTCACAATGCATTACTTCTTAAAAAATCATTTATGCATATTACAGATAAAAGATACAATAGATTTTGTGGAAAGAGTGCATGCCACAGGAATAAGTGATGCCATGATGGCAGTTATACAACAATATGGGTAGCTGTTAAGTTGGATTAAGTTGTGGTTAACATTTTTGGACAAAAAAGTTTAGTATGGTTTTGTTGTAACCTTTTTCTTTCCATGGAAAATATTTTTTCCTTGGGGGGAAAAAACCCAACACATTTTTATTTAAAAAAAAAAGTAAAATCCGAAAATGTTTACTTTGAACTGACATTATGAAACAAAACTAACCATTTCTTTTCCACTGAAAGTGTGTAATTTTGAATGTAACGTCAACATGTTTATTAGAATAGGAAATGTTATCTTTTTGTTGATGGGCTGTTCTTTTTTTTTTGAGAGCTGTAAAACATAAAATTTTAAGTATATATAAATATCAGCATGTTTGAATAAGGAAATATAATTCAGATCTGTCTGATTATTAATGCTAAGAAAAGCAGATGAAGAATGAGACAGTTTCCTAAAAGAAAATGCTGTTTCTGTTCAATAAGTTTTCCCCTTTATATTGCAGTATAACAGTCGATGGCCCTGATCCAACATGCACTAAACTAGAAGGATTGTTCAGATTCATGCACAGCTCCATCAGCTTGGGTAGAACAGCTTTTTTGCTAAAAATTAAGCATGTGCATGAATGCCTGCTGGAGCAGAGCCTAACTTAGCAAGGGACTTTACCCCCTCGAAGCACAGTGCTTCACAAACCCAGTTCTGTGAGATTATATGCACAATGTGTTCCAGAGCCATGCTCAGTGACTGATGCATCATTTGACTTCAATATGTGCTGGTTTTGTATTCTTTGTTCCAAAATGTGGATTTGAATACAAATGAGCCTCAACACAAGCCAACAGAGGGACCTCTTTCTGTCTTGAACTATTAAATGCCTAAGCATCTTCAATTAAAAAAAATAAACAAGGGACCTGACACTAACTGGCCTGAGCTGTAACAGACATGTGCTTATGTGGCTTTATTTATTCTTCACATGTGTGTAATTGAACACTATCAAGGCGAGCCCACAATAAAATACAATGGAACTTCAGCATTAACATCTGTTTGCCCCATGCTGTTCAACGGAGGCAAAGTCCCTCTTTGAATCAGTATCTCTGACACTGTCCTTTTCCCTTAACGGCAGAAGCAGGTATGGATCAGGCTTTGGGCATCATGCAGTCAGTTCAGGTAGAAGATGGAGTGCCTGTGCTGGGTGTGCTGTCAGCTCATCTGCTCAGAGAGACACCCCCATGATTTGTATACGCTTTCTGATCTTGCATTGCAGATCAAAGGAAAATGCAGACTGGCAATGTCAAAACATGCAGCTCCCAGACTGTGGAAGCAAAGAACAGCACCTTGAGCTGCAGCCATTAAGGGAACCTGGCATAAATCCTGTTATGGCATTAGAGCAGGATAGGTGAAAGCCACCCACTTTGTTAGATTTGTAGCTGCCACTTGGCTTTTAGAAAGCCTGTTCACACTTTTTTTTCTTTTTTTTTTTTTTTTTTAAGATGCTTTGGGGACCTCAGTTATAGTCTCATGCAGCTCAGTACTCTTATAAAAGCAGTGACTTGTATGCTCTTTGAGAGAAGATGAGAATTTTTGATGAAATGCATATTTATGTCAGGGGAGTGACAGGCATTAGTGGCAGCAGTCAAGACTTTCCTTTCAGTAAAAAAAGAGAAAATCATTTCCATTCCAAGGCCTGATGCACTATTTAAACCTTGCGTTTGGACCAAAACCCTGGCAAACTATAGGTAAGTGGCAAAACACTCAATAATCAGGATTAGGTAATAAAACTGAAATGGTTTATGGGACCTCTGTGGGTCCTGGGCATAGAGACAAATTTTCCTCACAATTTCCATTGAGTTAAAGCATCTGGGGAAAGAGGCAGAGTGCCGAATGGAGATAGATGCAAAAAGAAAGCAGTAAATGGTAGCCTGAGAGGAGCTGCTCCCTGTGCCTGTGCTGTTACACAGCACTGCCACAGACCTGCGCAGCAGGTACAACCTGTCATCTGAAACTGGAAACCTTGGCAACAGGGATGCAGAGCTATATGTTGAAGGTGTAAGCTTGCCATGCTTAACCTGCATCCACTTCGTAGGGAAGTCTTTGGTCACACTGCAACAAGAGGTAACCTAGGTGGGGAGCTGAGGCGGAGGGGAATGCAGAGTTAGCTGCTCTGGCTCTTTTCCATCCTCTCCCTTGCATAAAATCCTACAGAAATCTTGCCTGGGAGAGAGCAGATAGAGAAGAGTATTTCTCTGGGAAAAATGATGCTGGGAAGAGGATGAAGCAGGACACACCAATACTTTGATCCTTTGGTTGAAGTCCTTTCAGCTTTGTGTGACACAAGGAGGAATGGTTATTTAGCCTTCCTCAGCCCTGCAGTTGAGCAAACGAAGTAGTTGCCTGCTGCTTTGGGAAGTCCCTTTGGCATTTTAATGGCTTTCCCTGCATGGTCATTACAGGCATTTTCTGTAATCCCAAAGATGAAGCAGAACCATCAATGAATCGGGTAGCAAAATGAATCCCTAATGCTGGAAGTCGTGGTGGACTCCAAACCATTTCAGTGATGCCTCGGACCAGAGGCTGTTAAGCTCAGTGGGGTTGGGTCCTTTCAGAAACAGAATGTGTAAAGATACTTCCTGCAGGAATTGCCACACTGTAGTGACTGCTTAAAAAATGAAAACAGACGGGCTTTTGTTCTGGGTGCTTTGTAACGGATAATACTCAAATGATTAATGAGTTACTGGAGAACAAGTATAGGCCTAACTATTATTCTGTATGGCATTCCCGAACTGCATGAACATAGCTGTTCAGCTGGAGAAAAAAGTCAGGGCTTTGAAAAGCTTAAGCACATAAAAATGTTACACTGTTTTGTGTCTCCAGGAAGCACACAGTAATGTGAAACATCCACCACATGTTTAAATTGTGTAGGATTATTTATATGTGTGTGTGTGTGTATTTATAGGGAGAGAGCTCAAGAGCGAGAGAAATAAAATGATATGATATTAGTATTTTAAAGCTGTTTGCAGATATTCTATAGCAATTTTGTTAAAGGAATGTCTAGAATGAGAGAAATGAACTTGGAGCATTAAAAAAAAAAAGTAATTAAATCAGATTGTTGGATATCATGCTGGTCAAAAAACTCAATCTACAAGAATTAATGGAAGAATTGGACCATGAAAGCCAAGAAATGGGGTCTGAAAATAAACTTGATTAAGAAGATAATGCCCAGGATGTACAAAGGAAGACTGATTAGCATAGATGAGAACATCAGTGAACAAGCAGAGGAATAAATCTAACATAGACAGCTGCTCAGATCAGATCGGAACATATTTAAAAGATGAAAGACAACATAAGGAGCAATTTCTCATTTAGACTGGAGAGGAAGGCCTCCAACTGATGGATTTCTTCTATAAATGGCTTTTGGCCAAGACACAAAGCTTCATCCACGAGAAAATATGGTAGTTGGTTTGCTTTTATCCTGAAAATCTGTAGGAAGACCATGACAGGAATTCCTTTATGAGAAAAGGACACAACATGATGAATAAAACAAACAGTCAGCAATTACATTTAAAGGCAGAAAAGGTAGTAGATTGAGGGTACAAAGGTGGGAATGAAGTTATGACTGATAACTTACCTTTATATGAAGCAAATGGCTCCACTATCTCACAGTGGCTTTGGTGGGAAAAGCCCAATTGTGGGTTTTGGGGGTTTTTTTCATTTTTTTCTTAAAAGGGAAAGGCCTTCTGCCAATTCAGATTGTGAAAGCATCATCAGAGTGCAGATTTCTAGCTGCTTAATAATTATTGTGATGAGGGTTTAAGAGCAAGGGTGTCATTCTGTGAGATAGGTCATTCTGTGAAAAACTGAAGTGCATCATCTCTGCTCTGAAAGACATAATTAAAAAGAAACACAGGGTGGCAGATACATACATTAAAAGGAAATATTTATGCTACAAGAGGTGGTTTATCTAATTTATCTTTTCAAATTAGGAGTAGAGGCTTAGAGGAAGAAAATAAAAGAATAAAGACCTGAACTTGTCACCTGTAGTTTACCCAGGGTGAGTAATTAGACATGTGTTGTCCCAAGAGAAACAAATAAGAAGAGAGAGAAAACCTAATTTGGCTACTCCTCTGTTATCATAGATATACAGGTTTTTGGTGAGCCTAATTCCGAATGGACATTGCCATAGAGTGGCCTCACCAGCTTGACATGTCTGCAGGCGCACAGGGTTGGGTGTTTTCGGTCAGGCAGAGGCAGTCACGGCTGTTGCTATTTTTGCACTGACTCCTCTCTAATCACTCAACACATTTTAAAACAAGATATAATGATAGTCTGTGTTGCCAAGACAGAAAAATCAACAAAGTATCTAAGGGAATATGAAAAGAAATGAAAATTCAAAATGTATCTGGAAGAGAAATATAATGGACAAAAAAACTTTTGATAAAGGTTGTTTCTATAAGCTTGGCAATGTCTCTGCCATAAGTAAATATGACTGTCTGCCTGCCTTGCTTTATGTTCAATATGTCCAAAATTGGGGGGGGGGGAAGGGGGGAGGAGGGAGGAAATACAAGGAAGTCTGTTCTCTTGGTATAGCCAGCTGAGTTTTCAGGCCTAATCCATTCTGAAATTAAAATTAGCTCAAATGGTTGGATTCTACCAGGAAATTTAAAGTGGAGAATTTCCTTCATAAATATGGATAAGACGACGACAACTTTTTGGATGTTCTGCACAGTGACTTCCATTAGAAAAAAAAAAAATTAAAAGATATATCTTTTCCCAACAGCTTAACAATGCTATCTCTGAATTTCAGCTTTTATTTTATACATGACTTAAGACAGAAGTCACGAATCCCCATTATTACTTATGAAGTACCTGTGGTTTATATTGACATTTTTAATGGTACCCATTGAATCATCCTACATGGAGCTCAATCACAAAGTTCCATTAACACCAGCACTGCCGAAACAAACATGAGAAGTAGTAAAAACCCTTTGATTTAAAAAAGTTAGGAAACACCATGGTTTAGCACTCCCCTTCGAAGTAATAAAAGTCCCAATCCAAAACAAACTGACATAAGTAGAACAACTTGTGTTTCTGATATCAAAGGGTTTTGGTTGTAACCACAAATCATGGTGAATTAGGCATAATCTAATTATGCTTCTTTGCTTCATTGTAAATACTGTCTTCATTTTCTTGGAATAAGTTTGGGGTTTTTTTAAATTATTTTTTGGTAAATACTGGTGTTTAGAAAACCTAAAAATGTTTTCTGGTGATTTTAGAACAAAGAAATTGCATTGCAATGGCAAAAAAAAAGTTCTGCAAATCAGGCACTCTATTTACCAAGCATAGTAGCAGCTGAAATATGTGAGTTTCTGGAAACAGATCCCTGGCAATTAGCAAAACTATATAATGTGTGTTTGAAAAACATGCACTGCATGTAGATTAGTAAGCCATGTGCTCAGCAGGTGAAAGTCTGTAACGTGACACAGTTGGTGCTGAGGATCTGACATCCCAATGTATAGATAAAGCTGGGAGTTTCATTCTGGGCAAGGTTTGACCCAATCACAGATCACTCATCAACTGCTCCAGTACTCTACTGGGGCTTCTGAAACATGTCTTCCAGTTCAGCTTTATTCAGACCATGGGTTCCTCCACAGCTTCACAGGGTGAAGTCCAGCTGAGCAAGTCAGGGAGTTGCTTCAGCAGGTACGTATCTGAGCGCTCCAAAATACAACGTAAGTGCACACAAACTGGCTGCTTTTGCTGTGGATGTTGCTGTTAGACATTCTAGAACAGTTTCTCAAGACAGTCATAGTGTAGAGTATATTTGTGGATATTACTTGCCACAGTTCTTTATGAATGAACTGTACTACCTCTGAAGTACAGATTGTTACTACTTAACCTAACAGATGGATTATGCTGAAAATATGGGGAAAAAAGGAAAAGGTGACTGCTGTGTACAAGCTGTGTAGGAGGTCCATACTAAGTCAACATAGAAGCTCTTTGATTTTATATGTAAGATTTCATAACTAATATATCGTATTGTTTCTGCTGATACAATAAGGGGTTTTGCCTTCAAACCTGATACACTAATGTAGAACTAGTAGGACTAGTCACATAACTGCATCTCAGACTGGACTTTTTATATGATGTTGATGTTGGATGCTATTCTGGGTACTCAAAAATCTTGCTATTAGCCAGAGTGAATGTGTAGAACTACCTGAATATATCATGTGAATTATGCTTTTCATGGCTTTCCTGATGCAGGGGTAAAATTAGGGTGTTTCTCAGGGTATGCAATATACCCTCCTCCTTGTGGCACAAATGGCAGTGGCAAACCCAGGCAATACGTGCAGCTTTGAGTATTCATTTTTTGAAGACTTCTCTGGTACATTGTATTACCAGATAAGCTTTTGGCTGGGGACTCTGTTTTTGGTTTGTTTCTGTAACAGATATGTTTGTATAAAAAAATAAAAATAGCAGTAATTCTTATCACACAAATCTTGGAAACAAGCTTTTGGACAGGAGAGTCTCAGTAATGAACTTTGGAATAATTTATATTTTACTTTTATTTTCCAATTTAAATATTAATATTTTCCTACTATGAATATTAATCTCAATAGTTTTTCTTGTTAGTTAAACTTGTTTTAAAATGCCCTTAGGAATAAACTTTTACTCTACTAAAATTGAAAAAGTATATATAACAAATTTTTTAAAATAAAAATAAAATAATTGTAGTAAATTTTCTAATTAATAAGATTTGCATTACAAATATACCTCTTTTTTTTCCATGCAACTGTTTGAAATATAAATATTTTTCTCTTTTACAGAATTTAATTTCTCTATGAATATTTACCCCAATGTGAAAGCATGCCAGAAAAATTTAGGTAAACTATAATAGGAATGTACAGACAAGCAAGTAGAAAGAGCTCACAGGAAAGATCACTGCAGATACTCAGTACTAAGAAAGAGAATTCAGTCTTATTGACATATAACTCAAACTCTGGGCAACCTTGTCTAGATCCAGCCCTGGAGGTTGGTGGCCCTGCCTGTGGCAAGGGGGTTGGGGTCCCTTCCAACCCAGCCTATTCTATGATTCTGTGAAATAACAAAGTAGTTAAATGTGTTTTCCTCAAATGGACAAACACTTCTCACTTCCTAGTTTTTATCTCAGTCCTGTTTCTTGAAAAATAGCATTGCCTACATAATACACCTGCTTTTCATAAGCCAGACTTAGCAGGTCTCTCTTAAGTTTTCCAGAAAGAAACCAAATTTGCAACCATGTGTATAAAGTGCGTATGTAAAGTATTTTAACATACTGGTGCTTTTTCTGACCTGTAACTTTCCTTTTACTTCCAGAGGCCACCTATATGTGGTGGGACAGGTAATCCCTGATGTACCAACCTCTGTCTTGGTTCCCCACTTGCCCATACCATGAAATCTCAACAAGCCCTGGGTTGTGGCTCTGTCCCAAGGAGGCCAGATTTTCCCCACCTGTGAAGTCAGGGCACATCCAGGAATCCAGGACTGACTTTCTGTGTGATGGCAGAGTGTTATCATGGCCCAAATGCCATTCAGACCAAGGGATAAGCTGCTATAGACATTAATGACATTTAGACCTGAACCTGAAGTGCGGAGTTCAGATTTGAGTCACTAACGTAAATGTTAACTATTCAAGGTATGGCAAGCATTGATATTTGATCCTGAGTCACTTTGGGCTGTTAATGCATTTATTGCATGGTCATGGAAGACTGAAGCATAAGCTCATCAGGTCATGTAATGACTTCATTTACTTAGCAGGGTTGGAAGCAAATCCTTCTGTATCAGTAGATAGACAGTCTTTTAATACTTGGAAGTATATCCTAAAAGTCTTTAGAGACTGTTTAAAAACAAAGGCATAGCAAGTCCCTCTAATGTACCTATCAAACCAGTGATATCCACTATCACCACATAAATATTATTACATCTACACTATCACTTTTATATAATATTGCTGAGAGTA
Organism: Gallinula chloropus; assembly: GCF_964237585.1. NCBI lineage: Eukaryota > Metazoa > Chordata > Aves > Gruiformes > Rallidae > Gallinula > Gallinula chloropus. Next base: position 10,780,183 of record NC_140097.1, read on the forward strand.
AACATAGGTAAATATTTCACATTCTTAACTGCGCAGTAGCTACTGTCCCCCCCAGGCCCTCCACTAAATAGCTGCAGGGTGGAACAGAAATCATCTCCTCTACCTGATTCACTACCAGGATTTCTTAGTTCCATTTTAGCTTGGGCACACAGTACTGATGATCTTTCCATTGACTGATGGGGATAAATTTTAGGTGTGCACACAGATAAAAGAATTTTATAGGATGGAAGGTAAGTGTCTGATTCATCCGAAAGACTCAGTAAGGAGCCAACCAGCCACCGGGATACCGATTGCAATTTGTTGGGCTTATGGAGATGTTACAGGTAAGGACAACAAAAGAGCTGAAATATTTAAAGACAAATACCTCTATGTAAAAGTGAGATTTATAGGAGTATACACTGTTGTGCATTTTTTCCAGATTTTATTCTAGATCTTGTGCTCCACTTTCCTATCTAAATTGATTTTTAAAATGCCATGTTAAAATTCTGTTTATTCTGGCAAATGTAGAGGGAAATATTTGCTAGATTAGTTTCTTTAGCTGCTTCATATATTTGTTGCAGCTCAAAACAAGAAAACTAAATGGCTAAAATTCCAATACCTAGTATACACCTATATCTTGTCATGCAAAGTCACCCTCAGGTAATACCCGTGCTCATATAAAATAATGAAAGTTAAGGCAAAAAAGGAAAAAGTATATAAAACAGCAACAGCATGTGATACCAATTATGTTACAGCCAAAAATAATATTTCTTGGCATGTTATACTTAAACTATGTTCTGTTAATGTTACTTGGATATAGGCAGTTTTCGATGTACACTTAGAAATATTTCTATTTGAGAACTATTAGGAAAATATTTTGAAATTACCATGTTTGAGCATGTGGAATGAGTTACCTCCCACAATTATGTGAACTACTGTATAGCACAGCTACATTAGCTTCCCTGCAACTAATGAACCATGTCATTAATTACAGACATTCAAAATATAAATTACTCCACGGCAAGCCAAATATTTACTATAAATAAAAGGGTCAAGAACTACAAAGTAGCCATTTCATTCTAAACCAATTGTGTTTAATTTTTCCTCTCTTTCTCCTCAAATTTAATTTGAAGCAGATTAACTTGATTTTATATGTCAAATTTGACAGTAGTAGGTGTACCCCCAACAAGACTTCCATCAGGGGCTAGGTTCACTGGACAATTTTCCATAGAAGTGTTAACTATTTTAAGGATTATTTATTAAACTCACGTGACTTGTTCTCGGGATAGGTTTCTCTTGGATGTAGCTAGGAAACATTTCCACAGGTTTCCCTTTGATTGCCTTATTGGCAAAACTGCCTTCAACTTTGTCCGACTGGTAGATACCTGGATTTTCTCATCTCAGAGTAGGTTGTGGATAGAAGGCAGAGCCCTGGGACTGCAAACAGGACTGCTGGGCACAGTCTGTAGAAGGCAGAGCTGGTGCTTGCCAGAGCAGTGGGAGGAGGAGCCCTTAACCCACCCTATTTCTACTCACCCCCTGGCATAAATGGGACCTGGTGGGTGCCACTCTCTGACACCTGTGCGAGGGTGACCCTCAGCATTCATTCTGAGCTGAGGTCCTGCAAGGCTTTACATGGTGCAACTGCTACTGTTGTGTTAAGGTACAGCAAAATGCAGGGCTAGAAACCCTAGAAATTCAGTTAGGGCCAAAAGCTGACTCCTGCATTGGAGTGTGATTATAGGTGCTGGGGTGGAGGACATCCAGAAAGCTCCTTTTGGTGCATTAGACAAGAGCCTGGCTGTTGCCCTGCTGCTGGTTGCTGCAGCTGTTTAAAAGCTGCCATACCCAATCTGCCTGCAGGGAACATAGGGCACATGTTTGCTTTCTTCCTCATTTCAGGTTGTCAGTTTGCTCCCCTATGTGCCTGTTCAATAGCAGAGTGGGGCAAATTATTATCATTTTCGTGTACATCTTCCTGTGGAGGAGAGTTTTTCCTTGTCAGGCACCCAAAGGGAAACACTCCCTGGATGCTGACCCCTTTAGGGGAGCAACATCTGTCAGAGCTGAGGGCATTTGCTGCCTGCCAGGCTCCTGCCCACTCCACTGCATGCTGTCTGACCCACTATGTCTGCCCAGGATCAAGCTCTCATCACTGCCACTGTACTAATATTTCACTTGTATGCTTTCTATTTTATCTAAGGCTATTTTTTTCTAGTTTTGGGTGATTTATTTATTTTTATCAGGTAATATACAGTCCTAAATAATGCAATAGCATTTTCTTTTGTGAACTCATTATAATGGTTTGTGTAAGCCACATCATGTTATGTTATTGCAAGTTGCATTGCTGGATACTTTATATTAAGCATAATATAAAATATTTGCTCTCTACTTTCTTCTTTCTTCTCTTTGAACCATATTGTCACCTATCCTGAGTCAGATGGGAGGGTAGGCAGATGCACAGACTGTACAGATAGCAAGTGAATTTTCCCCAATGAAACAACCACATAAAAGTCCCCCAAACAGCCCCCTCTGTTTGTAGCTTAAGCCTTTGGCATAATAAAGATAACAGCAGTAGATAAGCAGTTTCTCTAAATGTATTGCAAAGAACAAGAGCAGCCAAAATGATAAAGTATTACTGCTATTACAGAGAGTGCCACTGTCCAACCAGGTTCCCTATTATTTTCTGTTAGTTTTGATTGTGTTCACAGAGGCTTTAAAAGTCAAAAAACCCAAGAAGAGGAATCAAGTGGAAGGAAATAGTTCAAGCAGTCTTTGCTGGAATGTGGGAAAGTTGCTAAAAGTCATATTAAAATCAACAAAAGCATTCAATACATGTCTTGGAGAAAGAGGTTGTGTTTAAGTAAGAGGAAGGGTCAGCTATTAAAAAAAATATTTGGGCAATATGAAAAATTACAAACCCTTTCATCAGGAGTTTGGGTCTGATTGCATGAGGGTGTGCAGACTTACAAGTGACAACTTTTCCAGCTGAACGATGCTTTCACAATGAAATCCTGGCTCCATTCAAATCAATGGCAAAATTCCCATCCGCTTCAATGGAGCCAGGATTTCATATATATCTGTCTTTTTTCACTCTTCCTTGATATTTGTATCGCAACTATCTGGCAGGCTATTGTCTGTACAGGTCAAAATTACAGCTTTCCATTCATATGTGTCAGGGTTACTGTCTGTTTTCTCACCAAAAAAGAAAAAAACAGTGAAAAAATGTTGTACATACTTGTAGTGCTCTATCATTCACTTCATTGCTCAGACTAAAGGGAAAAGAATTGTCTGCTGCGTCTGGTAGGAGGAGGACAAAAATGCAAGCAAAAGGGCTAAATGCTGCCTGTGTGTAATTCTTAACTCCAAGGCTTTTAAAGAGCTCTTATTTTCAGCTCTATGTGTATTAAGTTTCAGATACGGGTGTCACGGGATTTCAGTAGGGGCAGAATTACCCCAGTGCTGCCTCCTCTTAAAAATGCTTCCTGAATATGGAAAAGTATTGCATGGGCAGGAAGGAAGGTGACTTTCATCAAACAGATCTGTCATGCAGTGAGACTATTTAACTCATCGAACAAACCCCGGCATTTGTGCCTCTGAATATAAGCATTAACGTCGAAAAATGAGAGATATTAATGAAAATTCAAATTGAGAGAATGAAAATAAGAGATAAACCTCTGCTCTGCAGATGAATGAATTTTTTAAAATGCTTAAGTTCACAGAGCTTGTCAAAATGCACTGAAAAGTGCTCTGGTAAGTGAGAAATGACACAGAGAAGGCAATAAATGTGAATGGGGAGCTTTGTGTTCCCCCAGTGCACTATTTGTACACTACAAAAGCTTTAAAAGAATTGTAATTCTACACTAACTGTTGCTTATCTTGAGGAAAGTACATGCAGTCTGTGAAGTGGCTATTGCTATTCTGTTTTTAAAGCCCATCTGAGAGCACATGGACATTACCAACCAGAACATTTCACAAGTATAATGGGGAGCCTTAGAAAAGTAAGGAAACATTCAGACAAGTAAAAATCCTTTAACCACAGTCAAAGCAAGTTAAAAAAGGGCCAATATATCAGCTGACTTTAGTTTGTGGACAGCGTCATGGTGGATGAAAACAATACCCACAGTACTATGTGTGCATCTATCAAAGTCAAAGCAATATATCAATAGTGAGTGAATGGCACATAAGAAAATCTTAGTAGGATCAATCTCCCAGAAGAATTCAGCTCCAGGCTAGATACAGAGTAAACCCAAGAACAGGGAAGTTTTGTATATGCTTAGTAAATAAGAACATGTTCATAGTTCTGGTGTTTTCTTCCTACTTAACCCTTCTTGCTATTGTTCCAGATGTAAGTCGCACCAGAAATATCACTCTGTCATTTTTCTTACTGGGCAGTTTATCTGACTAAAGATATTTGTTATGTAAAGTAAATACATACAGAAATTCTCAATTTGGTCATGGTTAAATGTAGCACAGTCTGTCCTTTTTGGTGGGGCACATAAGCATGGTATTTGGTATGCAAGTGCTATTGCAAACACTTGCGAGTACATCATTAATGTCCAATACCACAGTGGTCATTTCTGAAAGCTGTATCAGCAAATATTTCTGCTAACAGTCTCTTTCTGCAGAATATTAGAAATTTAACACACTTGGGAAGTGCAAACAGCAGCAGGGCTGACGAGCCTGGGATTGGTGCCAGGTTAATGCAGCAACACAGCTTATGTACCAGCCAGCTTGGAAAGCAGCTAAGGGAACGCATCCCTCCATGTAAGATGTACTTAAACAGGGCCAAGACACTGAGGCAAACATCATAATTACTGATGGAAAAGGATGCCAAACATATTGTGTGTCTCTTCAGCTGGCCAGTAGAAGAGAAAAATATATTCTTTCTGAGTAGAAAAAAATCATCCTGTTACTTCTCTTTTCCAGCTCAAGGTCTTTCTCCTGATTCCATTGTCTTTCTCAGAGACATGCTCGTTGTAAATGCAGATCATAAAGCTGTCCTGTTTCCATTGGCATACTTGCTTTTTGGTTTTTTTAGTTTTAGTTTTATATGATTGGTAATGATGAGAACTTTACTAAAGCTAGAGTCTTAGTTTCACAGAGGAAAAACTACAATAAGCATGGTTAGGAAGCTTCCTGTAAATCACACTGCCCAAATTTAAGCTGGAAGCCAGAGAGAGGCAATGAACATGGTAACCCCTTTTGCCACATGTTATTTTTCAAACTACAGTACAATAACAATTTAATTATGTTTACTTGTCTTTGTGATATTTCAATTAAATTCAAGATAGTGAAAATTAGTAATTCTGGTTTGGGAGCAAAAGTTACCAGTTGTTACCAAAGAGTTGTGTGCTGTTTAATTGAGTTTTGAAGGTCTTGCTGCTGTCTGCAAATCCAAATTTTCCATGCGACTTTTTGATGAGGTCTAAATCTCTGTATCAAATGTTAAAACCTTGCAAAACAGGAAGATTAATGTAATGAGCAATGGTTGAAGAAAATAAGGCTATTCTCACTAGGGAAGGGGAGACATTGTGGTGATCTAATTGGTGCTTTGCTCATATGCAGAAAGCTGATAAAAAGTACCTAGACAAACTTTTCTCACTAGCAAAAACAGAAAAGCAAGATGACATAATGCACATCCTTGGAAATTAGGAGCAGAAAGTAACTTAACATGAAACTACTGTATTTCATCCAAAGGGAAACACACATATTGAATGGATTATAAAAAAAAAAGGTCCACTAAGAGTGGCAAAATCAATTCGTTCAAGAGGTAGTTAAAGAAATTGTAGACAAAAATGATTGAAGGGTGTAGGAAAAAGCAATATCTTTAAAAGGACAAAGAGGCAAAATAGATCCTTTGGTTTTCACATACCTTGATTTTCTGGTTAAAAAAGATGCTGGTTCAAAAGCGCAGAAGCAGAAAATTATATACTGAGATATTCCAAGTCTAACATCCCTATTCTGAAATGCACCATCTTGCTCCTATTATATGCTGACCTTGAATATATATTGAATGAGACTTATATGGCCTTTTTGTGGGAAAAAGTCAACTTTCAATTGGAGGAAAACAGTAGTTCTAACCGCTTTCAGATGATAGTGCTTCCCCCGTCTTTCTTCCAACTCACAACTGTGGAGGTGCAGCAAGCACATTTAAAAGTAGTGAAAACCTGACCATGGAAATCAGTTACAAAATTCATACTATTTCTCAGTTTGGACTTTTAACGAGGTCAGAATCTATTGAAAGAAATCTAGATATTTTGACAAAGTTTGATTATGTCAAAAGGAAGTTCTTTTGATTTAAATGCTCTTTTGGCCATGACTCCTTCTTCTACCTTTGAAGATATATATTTGTCAGTACCATGTGAATTGGCTCAGAAGTACTATTCACAGCAAATAACATAGTGGATACCAGCACTGTTACCATTAAAGGGTGCAAATGGGCTTTGAATATTTAGGTGTCTTTAGGAACCAAAGGAGGCCAGTTTTTCCAACACTGGTTAGAGCTCAACCTTCTTCCCTCCTACCCCCTCATCTTCCTAGCACTGATGGGTAGCTAAAATAGAGATTATCTGCTTAATATACCACAGTGCAAAATGCTTTAGTTTATTGCAAGCCTCTGGAGACAGGTCCAGTGCAGCAATTGAGGCTGGCTGGCCCTGCATCACAGACAAGGACCTGGTTGCCACAGGTGAGGAGGTTTGGAGGTAAAGTATCTGCTGAAGACAGTGACAATCTTCAGATCCATTGGTTCCATTAACATAAATCTTTATGTTTCCAAAATATAGGCGACTCAACTGTCTCCTATGACCATATTGTGAGTCCCTGGACATTGCTCATTATAGTTATATTTCTCACAGTGTCAAGTAAACCTTCACCCTGCTATTTAGCCTCATCTGCTGTGTCTGGACTTGTCTATGCATCTGAGCCAACAATGAGGGAACTTTCTTCTCTGCTTAAGCAGATGTTTAACTTTCAGCACCTAAACTGACCTTTTGACTTATTTTTGAAATTGTGGCCCTGCTGAAATGGGTGGAAGTCTTGGCACTGATTTTGAAAGAGCACACGTTTCATTCCAGGTGCTTTGCTCAATAAAGCATATAAAATTACAAACCATAGGCCTTTCCTCTTTCTCAACTTCTCAGTCATCCTAGGTATCACTAAGTGATAAAACAAAAATGTTGAGGAAGCAAAATGGCATCTTAGAAAGGCTCCTACATGAATGATTAAAACACCTTTTAATATATATAATAGGTACACATATGCGCACATGCACACACATATATAGGATGTCAATGGGATCAAAGCTTTTCTCCAGCACTTTAATAGGTGGCATGCACCCTCACTTATCTGCTAAAATCAAAACTTGTACATGCACGTGCAGGTGCTGGGAGTTGCTTTTTCATATTGTTGGCACAGGGCCACATAATAGAGTGATACACCTTCATTTTTTAACAAGCCCATGTTTTCTCAGGTGTTCATTTATCTCTGTGAAGAAGTTTCTCAGACCTGTAACTTCAGGTTTAGTATGCTAATAGAAAAGACTACTGCCAATAAACAGGCCTTATTCTTTCATAGATGCAAGCATATAACTGTAGAGTCCTTTTTCCTGCTGTTTATAAATCTTCTTTGCAAATGTAGGGATCGTGCAGATGCAATAGTAACAATCAGCATTTGGAACAGGCTACCAAAGGTTGTGGAAGTTTTTCTACGACTGTGAGTTTTATTTGGATAACTTTGGGTTCCACCTGCAAGATGCTGTCCTAGAGGTATGAACCACTGTACGAAACATATGGCCTGTGGTGTAATGGCTCTTTTTGACCTTAAAAAGTCCAAGACCATTCTGGTTTTGGTGACAGAAAGATGTCACAAACAAAGGCAGAAGGCAACTAGGCAATATTTTCTTGAAAATAAATAATAACTTGCTTTGAATAATGAAGCAGAGCTAAGCAGAGCATATTGCTATCCCTGTGATTAATATAAGCACTCCATTCAAGTAGGCCAGTCTTTTAATTTACTGCTAAGTTTTAAAATTGCAGAGTGGATAGACTGAAATTTTGAGTGAGTGATTGTTTATATTAAATGTATTTTTGGCAATTTAGGAAGTGACTCTGGTTTTACTACTTAAGCCCCATTACAACAATTGCGATTTTTCTGCAGGCAATGTTGCCAGTCCCCATTCCTCTCAATACTTTGCATTTTGACAGCAATGCAACCTAGGAGTCAGATTACTGTATTTTTCCATTGTCTGAGCGGCCTTTGCTTTCCCGCTGTTGTCTGCTTCAAGGGTTCATTCCTTCTTTGCAGTCAGTAGTTTTATTGTTGTCTCCCACAGGCTAGGGACCAAGCTCTGGTTTTTCTTTCGTGCATTTATTTGATCCAAAGAGCTGGCTCTTGTTATCTAAACTGAAAGTCACTTTCTCATCCATTAGTCAATGTATGTTAAAGATCAAAAGTTTGGGGGATTTGTTGTTGATGCTAATCTCACAGCATTTTTCTTTATTTACTGTTCTTGTAGATTCTGTATTTGAGAATTTGCAAAACTTGTTTTCAATGTCAACATCCAAGTACTTCCCATAAATAAAAGAGCTGGAGTCACTTAAAATAGTTTCAAAGACTTCCCCACACAATCTCTGATGGAACACACTGTAGTTTCCTGGTATTAAGCTATGTTTTTATTTTACATTGTAGTATTATGTTGCCACTTGTTTTTTCTAGACCTTTTGGAGCACTGTTGAAATGTATGAGGTTATAAGAAGAAATTATATCTTTAAAGAATGCTAACCCCCTTCTAATTTCTGCTTACTTTTATGGGTACCCTGGAAGATGTACGGTTTTCATATCTTATTAGGATCAAAAATGTTTAACTCTTACCTGTTTCAGAGTTTCCTCAAAGAGCCCAAAATAAACCAACCAAAGAACAAACAAAATCATAGGTTACTTAAAACTGTGTATTTTTCTAAGTATTGAAATTAGAATAACTTTCAGAGTAATCAGTTACTCTTAGGAGGAGGACATATGACAGAACAGGCTTTTGAGAAGGAAAATGGTGTGCAGGAGTGGTCGGTTGCCCGAGTTACCCACCATTTTGTGGACAAGGCAGCATCCCACATGTCCACTGCATGGGGCAGCAGGAGCCATTAGAAATATTACGAGCCAATACCAGCACTGCAGGAGCTACCATAGGTGGTCACAGAAGTGCTGCTTCTGTACCTAGAAATGTTCTGTAACGATGTGCATGGCCCCCTTTCTGCCTTTGCCTCCCTGTGTCTTGCTGTTACTCATGGAGACGCTGCTACATCACCTCTCCACAAGCACAGATAAATACTAAAAACACCATTGTCCAAAGCTGCGCTGCAATGTGTTGTGTTGTCAGCGGGTCACTCACTGCCTTGATGCTTGCATCTCCCAAAAGCCGTCTCTCCAAAGCTTGATGACAAACTTGTGTCTACCTTCTCTGGGATGTACATCGCAGCTGCAGTGAGACATGGCAGTGTCGCTGCTCTCGGGGTAGCTCTGGATCCTGCATGAGGAGGTATGAGGTGTGTCCCTACCAGCTTTGCAAATGAAATCTGAGTTGAAATACGTGATTTTTCTTAGCAGGCTGTTTAAAATGTTCCCTTTAAAATAATAGTGCTTTCCTCCAGTCTGTTGTCATGCACTAAGGGGATCACAGAGCAGCAGTGACATTGCTGCTAGACCGAGCCCAAAAATCAGGCAGATCTGAAAACACCTGGGTCATGCTTCCCTCCTCATCAGAAAAGGTAGGAGCCATCCTTTCTTGTCATCTTTCCTCTCCTTTTCCTGTTGTACTACAGTAATGTCTTTAGCAGTTTTTATTCCTCAACTCCTCTTTCCAATGGACTCAGTAGATAGTTTATTGTCTAATTTCTGGAAAGGTCAAAGTACATTTTTTCCTCTTAGTACAATCTTTGATTAAAACAAAGTGAATACTGTTTGAGAAAGGATTTGAATAATTCTGTTAATTTAGTTTGGTATTTGCAACCACTTTTCTTGTTTCTTTAAACTTTCAATAAAAAGGATTTTAAAATTATTATTATTTTGGGGCACAGTGATAGGAAGAATAAAAGTTTGAAATATTTATTTACACTATTTATTGCACACTTTTTATTTACAATATTTGCACTCCAATTCAATGTCTGTTATCTTTGGATACTGTATCTGAATTAGTCTGGTGAGGGAGTGATAGCATGGGGCTCAGGTGGACAATAACTATCACAATTAGTCTGGAATATTGCCCATTGCCAAAAGCTTTTCAGTGGTACTCAAGGTGAGTTGGTGTTTCATTGAGCTAGCAGGAGATTTTTAAGTAAATGTCTTGGTAAAAAATACTAAAGTTGACTGGGAAATAATTTGCTAACAAAAGAGACAGTCATATGAAATATCAGATGTGGATAACTAGCCAAGGTCTAGTTTCGATGTTTTTTAAGTTCTTATACACACAAGCTTCGTTTCTACTAAGGAATTTGCATATAATCCTCTTTAAACTTCCCCATAGTTTAGTTTCCATCTATTTGTATTTTTCAGGTGATGCCTTTATAGCATGCTTTATTTTCTCTCTCACTAACAAACACGAGGCAAACCATAGATTTCAGAATACATATCCTCCTAAGTGCTTTCCTAGGAATTTTGCTGAGTTTAAATGTCTTCAGTATGTGTGAGAAAGCAAATATACATGTAACAAAGAGTTCTTCCTTTCCTGGGCAAAAGCACATTATATAATGAAAGAAATATTATTCTTGGCATGATAATTAAAAAGAAATAACACATTTGAATAGTACTAACCCACAAAATGTTGGGCTAACAGCTGGCAAGCCATATAACTTTATTCTAGGGTGATTTATTTTTTTTTTCTACTAGGCTGGGAGTTGTATGTGTGATAATTCAGGAGCCATTGGCTTTTGTTAGTTTTTGTAGTAACATTAATTCAACTGAAACCATGAAATTTTATTTTCCGTATTGATTTTGCAGAAGTAATTTACTTCTCATTTCAACTGGACAGTATTGAATCAAGTCAGTAAGTACCAAATCCAGAACTGTTTCATAACAATATGATGATTTCTTAATTTTTCAATGGGATTTCTTGCCCCCAGCATATTAGAGGTTATACGTTTATGCAATCTGTCTTCCCTCATCCTTCTTTCTCAATTTGTGCTGTAGGAAGTCACAAGCCAGTGTGGTCCAGGTTCCCGCTCTCCTCCCAGGCAGCGTGACCCTGCCTGCAGACATGGTTCTGAGCCTTGAAATCTCTACTGCTTTCAGGGGTAATTTGCACTTTTATTAAAAATTCATAAGAATCCTTTAGCATCCTGCAAGTCAAGCTGGAGCCTTGGGGAGGCTGTGAAGCTCTGAAATCAAATGCTTTTCCTTTTCCGATTTCCACCACCACCTTTTTTTTTTCTTTTTGAATAAGTGGATTTGCAGAATGATCTCAATACTGGGAGGTGAATAAATACCACAATTTTTCTTTAAACTACTACATTCCTGGAGTGCATAGTCAATTCCAGGCACCTTCTCTGGGAGAACCTGTTGAGGTGATGGGGAAGTACCACTGCCAGGAGGAGCCAGGGATGGCTTGGCCTCTGTCATTCTCTGCTTTTCCTGCTCTGCACTCTCACATCCCCCTAGTGCAGATGTAATCAAAATCTCCCCTTAAGGGAACATCTTAACAGAAAGGAGAATAAAAACCAACCTCAAATCCATTCATTTCAGTTGTAATAAAACTATTTATCAGATCAAATAAGCTATTTGTGTCCCTATACTTAATTATTGCCAATTCAGAGAAATCAAAAGGGCTTTAGCGATTCTTGGTTCCAAGGGGGCAGGTAGATATGATGCCCAGAAGCTGTGGTATGCCAGGGAGCAGTTACAACATCACCTTTTGGTGGAGAAATCTTCATGTTTACGTTCACGGAATGATCTGATCCGCAGCCCACGGATTCTGTTGCCATGTGGCTGGCAAAGGGCATTCCTTGCATGCTTCTCGAGTAAGTATGTGGGAGGAGAGTGTGTGGTCACACCTGCCAGCAGCCGCAGGAGAGGCCTGTAGTTCCTACCTGCTAGAAAGCCAAGGGCTTTTCCTACAATATGTTGCTTTTGTATCTTCATCCACTGTAGTTTATTGCAACCAGTCTATAAAGAAAGGAAGACCAATAGGAAACCTTCCTAAAAATATTCTTCCCAGCTCCCTTTCATAATGGTTTGAATTGTTACTGAAGACGTGGAAATAATGGGAAAAAGAAGAGAGAAAGCACTTATCACTCTGTGTGATCTTTCTCCTCCTCCACTGCAAGCAGGATGAACTGGGCTCGCAGGATGAGGAAACTTGGGGGATTGGGGGGGGGGTGGGTGGGAGGCAGTCTGAGGCAAAACCCCCAGGGGGCCTCTGAATTTGCAGATCGTTTAAAGATTATTAAAGGTTGTTGTTTTCTAGCGTGCATTAGGGTGCGTGTGTGTAAGGCTGGTGGGGTCCTTAGGTACCAATAGCCTTTTGGAGGTCACAGTGGCATTGAGAAGGTTTCCTTTTAGCATTGTGTGGCCAGAGTCGTTTAGAGCCCGAACGTGCACTAAAGAACATGTCAGGAAACCACAAGACATAGTTTCTCTGCGTGGCGATAATCTGCAGGGAGCCGGGATCGCAGTAATGGTACATTGCTGCTTGCTTTATGTCTGGCTTCGCATTAACTCTTCAATTTGCTTGCTTTGGCTTCCCTGACTGTTAAATACATACACGCAGGGTCACTTCAACATAGTAAAAAATTGGTCTCTGGAATCAGCTCCTTACTCTCCGAACCTGGAGCTCCTCACGCCGGTCCTGCTCCCGCATGCTGCGTGGGGACGCGTGCACCGTGTCACAGGGGTAAGTCACCATCTTGCAGGGGTAAGTCACCGTCTTGCCTTCCCTTGCTAATTTGCTGTGACAGTGACTAATTCCAGAGGCATTGGTAATGACCTAGGGATTTTTAACTGAATAAAAGTTACTATAAAATTTACAAGGATTATTTTTATCTGTTATCAAATGAAAAATAATTTTAAAAGGAGCTCTCTCGCTCCTGCTTTTCTATGTCAAACTCCAATAAGCGTGGGGCATCTGGGTTTTAACCCTCTTTACCGTTTTCTAATTTTAGATCTCCTCTCCTAATAATGCAGGTCTGGAATATTCCTCTCTCCTTTTCTCTAGTTTTCCTCTCTTTTTGTTATTAGATTTTAAAAGACTGGCCAAAACCAGGTAGCTGGAACATCCAAAATCTGTCTTTAGGAGAGGGAATCGCTGTCTTCCTCTCCCCACAAATCAGGTCAGGCTGCAGAAGCACCATTTCCTCTCACATCCACAACATATTTACAAAATTATATCTCAGGCCTAAGAGATGCAAAATGTATTGACCTGGGATATAAAATCCCCATGAATTTATGATACTGGAAGAAATTTTGCTAGATTTAGTTTTGGTTAGCATTTACTGCAACTTTTATTTAAACATATGTGCTTTATGTACATTATATACCTTGTCGATTGCATCTAGTAAAAAGAGACAAAATAATCTTTGATAAAAATAGCGTGTTATTTAAATTACAATTTTCTGGGATGACTATCATCAAAAGTAAGTGAACTTAAAAAAAAAAAAACACAAACCCAAATGTTTTTTTATACTAAACCCATCCCACCTCTGATTTACGCTGCCTTTGACTTTAAAATTAAAGAGAGACAGAGAGGCAAAGAAGAACCAAATATTAACAACAGCAAGAAAAGAAAGTGTCTGGCCCAGAGCAAACCAGATGCCTTCCTACCTAACCTGCTGTTTCATCTCCACTCATAAAATGGAAACTGGCCTTAGAGCTAGGTGACCTGCAGGAACAGAATGATGCAGTGTGGAAAAAATAAAAAAACAATCAGGGCAGCAATGTAGCTACATATATCAGAAAATATTTGGTTTGGCTGGACTGTCAGTGTAAGTTTTAAGAAGTTCTTGGTTTTTTTCATGTTGGTTTATGCATCATTAGCAAGGACCGTACTATAGTTAGCTCAGTCACACAGAAGCCGCTCCCAGGATCTGTATATCTAAAGGTACAAGTCAGAATAAATACACAATGTTTAGAATTTGTACTTAAAGTGAATAATGCTCTGTTGTCAAATCTCAATTAGCCATGGTTGCTTATTTGGTCTAAGGATTATCTTTGCCATGGAGCCTGAGCACTTGAATCTGGCAGATTTCTTAACAGAGATAAAGCATCGAGCAAGCAGGGCTCTTCTGCCCCAGGGCCTGCTCAGCTGGGGAACAGCCTGATGCAAAGTCCCCCTCAGCCAGCTCTCAGGCAGTGGAGGCCACACAGCCCATGGCACCACATCCCTGCTGTGGGCTGAGGCACTCCAGGGCTGGTCTGACATATCCCAGCAGTGATCGAGTCCCATACAGGCATGGACCATCCTAGCAGAGCGCAGCTTGTCCTTACTGTATGGCCATTCCTTGTATTGCCCCCACTGAATTTAACCCTAACAGGCTGAGTTTGTAAATGTTGGTATGTCCAGCTCAAGTCAGTCCTGGCTCCTGGCAGGGACACTTTCTTTGCAATTCTTTGGAATTTTGGGTGGGATTCTTTGTAATTTTACTCCTTAGAAATTTTCTCCCAAGCCCTTATGGAAAACTCAAGGATGAAATAATGTTTGGCAATTATTGCTTTGTTATAAGAGAATGAAACAATGTTGCTTACGAATAGTAAATTACCAGAGAGTTCATTATCCTCCTCGTCCTGCGTGCCTCTTTGGTAAGGGTGATAGTGCTGCAGCAGGATTAGATGATCACATTCAGCTGATGTATAGATAACTACACAGCCCTCTGGGAGGCATCATGTTGAATTTGATTATGGCACAACCTGTTGTTGATCACATAGCAGTGATGTCAGTCATAATATGAAGGCTTGCACCTAAATAAAAATATATATATAAGAACATACATCCAAACTTAGTATCATCTTAGTGTATTAGGCAAAAAGATTTTTCCTTTGTAAATAGAAGCTTGGATTGAAAGTTAAAAATACCTTCTATAAAACACTGTCTAAATGTAAATATTTTTCTTCAGATAATGCAAATGCCTTAGGACTGATTAATAGAAAACCACCCATTTTAATAAGCCCTTTCTAGAATTTTGTGGATGGATTTAATAGTGAATGATGTTTCTGCGGCAGGGAGGGGTTAAGCAGGCTCAGCCCTGATGGCTCTATTTCCAGCTCCAATAATGTATTCCAAAGTATCTTGCAATGAGATCCTATAAACATGAATACAGAAAAACTGAATGTTCTTTTACACAGGCAGGTCTTTTCCTCAAGCATAAATATTCTTAGTCTGTTTTTCTGAGATAAAGGCTGTATCGTTACCAGGCCAAAGGCTGGAATTTCTCTTTGAAAAGGACTCCTTGTAAATGCTGTGTCTCTGAAGCCAAATGCTCATAACCTCCAGTGAAAATTTCACTGAATATTCCATACAAATAGCAAATCCTAGTAACTAGCATCTTTCAAACTTTATGCAAAGCTAATATTACATAATGTTAAAAAAAAGAGAAAACTACTTTCTGCATAAGTAATTCAGAGGTTTTATGCTTAAGGAGATGTAAGTCCCTTCAAGATTTTTTAAATTATTCATGCACATAAATCACAAGGAATTAAGTGGAAGTTAGGAACATAAATATAAATAAATGTTTATTTTCATTATTTATTAATTTAAATCTGACCTTCTTAAGGGTTCTTAAAATTTCTTCAACTTTTTCTTTAATAAAAAATCTTAAAAGCGAATATGCATATTCCACAACTGATGTGTGTATGAAAACAAACCCATGAAGCAAAATTTCATAAAATGAGTCATAAGTCTAACATGTTACCATCATGTACAATTTACAATATTTTACAGCAGTTTTGCAAGCTTATTTTCAACCAGCACTGAGCTCTAAACTATACAGAAGACCAAATAATAATTCCATTAGATCTGGATCTTTTTTGAGCTGTTTGTTTGAGGATGCTTGGCTTGATTTAAAGAGCTTTAAGATATTCTTTTCCTTTCCTTATGACAAGTAACATAAAAAATAAAAGATTTCTCCATATAACAGTAGCCACTGGTGTCCTGTGTCAGGGTATTAACCTTTTTAACCCTGTCAGTTGGCTGAGGCCAGGAAATATAGACTAGTATTTTACTACTCTTCTGTGTGTCACAGCTTTATTACACATCACATTTTTTCTCTTCTGAAGTGTCTATAGTACTAAAAAAAATAGTCTTGTAAAGAGAATGCAGTGTTACATGGCCAAAAAGGTACATATTTTATCAAAGCAATGTCCTTCCTCATCCAGAGTGTGTTATTGTTGCTCTGTAAAATCCCAACATCAAAGAAAGACTCAGGGTTCTGTTTCATATTTTGGAAAGGTGATCTCTCAGCATTTCTAGTTGAATTATTCAGTAGTTTGCTGTATATCATTTTGTTGATGACAAGAAAGCTGTCTCGTACCTATAATGGTGTCTATACAGAGTTGGCTAGTCTTTCAAGTAAATATAAAGCCATATAAGGCTGATTAGCAATAAATATTTCATCTGCTATTAAAGAAATATTAGTTCCTCCAGGCAATCGTACTGTCCATTGCTTAAACAAACTATACTCTTCCCAGAAAGGTTTGTATGTCCTCTGTTAAGAATAAAGATGAAAATTATACGAGCAGTTAAAAATCTTACCACAGTAAGATGGCATTGTATGGCTAGGAAAATCAGACACTTTGATTCATAGCAAAACATTGCTTTATCACGTAATTATAAATCTTCAGAGACTTATACATTATTTTCAGTAATCCAGATGGTGGTAGAAGAATGTTATCTTCCAGAAAATATCACATTGTTTAAGTATATAACAGCTTTAGGCATTGCATGGCAAGCTGCACCCAAGTCTCTTCTCCCTGCTGGCGTTATAGCTGATGCAATAGCTTGGCTTCTTACTCCTTACTCTTTTGTCCATTTTTTTCCAGATTGTCACCCATAATTCATGTTTGTGAAAAGGTTCATGTCCAAGCACTCTTTCTTCTGACAACCATGGTAACAACTGGTTGAACTGACTCAGCGAGGGTGTCCTCACTGTAGCTGTGTCTCCCTGCCAGGGGCAGGAGCCTTACAGGAAAAGGAGGCACCTCTGCTACCTCTCTGCTCCCTTGGAGCCAGAAATGTATAAGGTTTCAATCCACCTCTGATGTGAGGTTTATGCCCTTTGATGGGCAAACCCAGCCAGCCCATGGGGCACCAGGGCTTCCACTTCCCAGCTCACAGGCTAACCCCTATTACCTCGGGCCCTCCAAGTTCTTGCTTGCTTCTTTTTTTTCCCCTTTTTTTTTTTCCCCTTTTTTTTGGGGGGGGGAGGGTGGAGTGGTGTCTGTCTGTGTGCTAATTTGGTTTCTGCCTTAGCAGCCTCCTTTGATTTAACTCCTGGCAGTCAAGCAGGGTAATGTCACACTGATAACCTGAGAGAGCTGTGACATTTATTCCCCGTAACTGTCATCCTCCGCAGCAGGGTATTGCTTTGGGGAAACTTAAACATGATCCAAGGAGCATTCAAATGAGACTTCATCACAACTAGATGGAATTTGGTTCCCCAAATCACTCTGTTTCTCCTTAGCAACTTTAGTCCTTTAGAAAACAGTGGCAAAGACCGTGGCAACACTCCCTGTGAGGAGGTTTTGTGTGCTACAGTGGGATTTCAGCTTTGTCCCAATCCCTCTGTGCCCCTCTGGCAGCCTTTAGTAGACAGCTTTTTGGGGGATGTATGTTTTGGGGATGAATTCGATCAGAGGAGCGGTAAGAAATAAAATGAGGAGTTTTCCCAGTTGCTGAGATGATGCAACACTGCAATAATCTGGAAATAGATGGACTGAATAGACTTTTGCTTGACTGCTTTATAAGTGAAGTAGACAAAATATAGGAGAATATACTTTCATCAATTACCCTACTTCAGAGTTTTCATCTGAAACTGGTTTGAATTGGTTGCTATTCACGTTTTCCATTTCTTAAGCTAAATGGTATTTGCAGTTTCCAGTTTTTAAAAAAATGCTTAGTATTCAAAATGCCCAATTTTTAACAAATATTAACTCATTCTGACCTGAAACAAAAATACATTCTTTGAAATTTTATTTTAAAAGATATTTTATTTGAAAATTAGGGAGTGTGTTCTTAATCTTTGGACATATTTATAATTTTGCAATGTATTTGTTGTTATAAACCCTTTATATTCCTAATTTGTGATATGCAAATAATAGCAGTAATCTGATGATATAGCAATCAATTCAATGTGGTCTGTTCATTTTAAATTAAGGAGAAGTGCTTATCTGATTAAAAAAGTCTTTTCATTCACAGTGGGTGTATCTTCACCACCACCCCTGACAGCACTTTATAGCATCAAAAGAAACTCCATAGCAACTGGTGTGTCTGTATGGTCCTGAGAAGAGTGATGCTGAGAGGTTAATGAGGGTCCTAAATTCAGCAGAGCCGTGCTGGAAAAGTTAGAGTGCTAAATGCAGCAATGGGTTGGCTTTATAATCTTTTGTGGACCCCTTAGAAGTAGTGTAAACACTTCTGAAGAGACTAGTGGAATTCAGGTTCATGTCTGTCTCTTCACTCTTGATTGTGATTGTTTTGTACCATGTTAGGCATCACTAGTTTGTATACCACGTATTTCTAAATTGCTAGAAACTGAAAGTTAAGAAAAGAGCATTATACAAATCACTACCTGAAAAACTGAGATTATAACTTCAATTTCAATAAATGGTTAAAAAAATCAGTGAAAATTTAGTCATTTCAGAATATTTTTCTTGAAAAACTTCTGATATTTTATCAAACAAGTTTACGGCAAAGGAATATCTGACTGAAACCTCCTAAGCTATCTCATATATAGAGAAGGACCAGACAGACGTAGCTGGTCCAAACGAATTGCAAATAGTGGTGTAATTTAATTGAAATTTCTGATCTAAGGAGTACTCCTCCTTTGTTCTTTTGGTGGGTAGGACAATTTGTCACCCTTCATTTGTCTGTATCACAAATCTTATTTACTTGGGTAATATGCTTTAAATCTTCACAGTATGTTTTACATGCAAATGCTTTATTTTTTTGAAACACTATATAAACACTATATAAATCAATACAGTCCTGTTTTAGAAAGATAATCGATTTTACCTATGCAAAATTAGAATTTCCCTGTTCTGCATTTGGGGCTGAAATATTTTTTTATTTCAAGGTTTTACTTTCCTTTTTTAACCAAGTGAGTTTTGTGGTAAAAGTAATTAAAGTTGCAAGACATTTGGTTCCATTAGCCTCTTGGGATGTGTTCTATGCAATGCACGCCCTGCTTTGCTTCGTCTTGCCTCTTCCCTCCCTTCTATTCCTTATTGTCTTTTTCCAGCACAGCAAATATAATTGCTTTATACCAAATATCATGTGACTTTTATTTTTTTTTAACAAATGTTATCCCTTTCTGGCATATTTTTCTAATTTATAATAAGCTAGTCCATCCTCAGTTTATTCTTATTTCTGGCATGACTGAAAGCTTGGAACTTGTTTTTAGATTTTTTTGTCTATATGCAATTAAATACAATCGACTTCCAGTAGTAAAGTTTTGGTCACTTAGTTCAAAATGCTGAAACAACGTATCCTGTTTTAAGGTTTTGGGTTTTCTTCGAGACACTAATATGGTGTTCATTATCAAAGGACAAAGGGCACTCTGAATTGTAATAAGGACTTTCTGGTTTTAAATTCCATTACTTGCATTAAAACCACTTACTGCCACTAAGAAAAATGAGTATAACTTAGCGCAGTTTGTGGCAAATAGGCCGTCTTTTGATATCTTATAGCAGAATGTTTCAGTTAATAGGCCTGTACTTGAAAGTACCCTTTCACACCAACGGTTGCAAGTGCATTCTGTGTTTTTGTTTAAGTCTGACATCCATGAAAAGACAACTGAGATCTGTTTCTTATTGTGCATTAAAGAGGATTCTTTGGAAATTGCTGAATAACTTAGCAATATGCTCTGTATCATTTTTACCGATGACAAGAGAGATGTCATCTCTGGTGCATCTGTCTAAAGTATCCTCTTGGATAACTTCTGTATATTGCAATCTGCTTCATTTCTTCAAATAGGAAGCCGTTTCAAAAGCCCTGTTAATCGGCAAATACCAAAATATTTCATTTATTTGCAAGAAACAAAAATGGAGCATGCTGACTCTTGGGAATCAGCTCCCAATAAAAATAAGTATTCCATTAAAAAGAAAAAAAAAAAAGGAAAAAAAACCCCACAGCACTCTTGCACTTAATTCAAGAGCAGGACTGTTTTTTTCCACACAAATATGTTGTATCATTTCAAGCATTCAGGTCTTTGCCTTGGTGTGTTTAATGATCACAGCTGTACCAAGTTGGTTTATCTTCCAGTCAAGGTCAGGACAGCTGGTCAGGCCTGGAGACTGACTTTTATTATATTTCAGTGTTTAGATTAATTTTATTCTGTTTATCACTTTTGTACTTGGAACAAAAACGAGGTCCTTTCCAAATAAACAACGTTTAGAGAGATGTGAAGAACCTAACTCTATTGCTACCTTCCACCCTTCTTTCTCCCCAAATAAAATTTAAAAGCTAGAAAAACGTTACCTTTTAAAACTATGAAGACTGTCTCTTTTCACTTTTCTTTATGTGCATAGACTTTGTGTTGCAAGGGGTTTTTTTAACATCACCAGTTCAGGCAATGTTTCTTCCCTCCTTATTACACTGTGATTTTAAGATGTCATGAGAAACATTTCTTTTAGTGACTGCTGATCATTAATTACTTCTCCTGTATGTCTCCGTAAACATTAGATGTAGATATATTGGTATATAATATTCATGTGTTTTATGTTTGTATAAACATACTGCTAATACTGTGCTTCTCCAATTGAGATCTCTATAAATCTAGACCTCCAGAGATACCTTATAATGACTTAAACATTACACCAAACAAGAGATTCCAAGGGGACATGATCAGGATGTAATAATGGGCCAATGTCAAAAAGGATTTATGATTATTATTCATATGATTCAACCATATGCTGCAGCTACTGCTGTAATCTTGCTAGTCTTGGTCTGACATCTGTAGTGATAATGAGTAAAGTTGCATTACGCCACAGAAAAAAATCAAGACACTTAAAAAATAACTAGTGGGCTGCCAGAGGAAACATTGACCTCCTCTGTAGGGTCAAGAGATGGTTTTAAAATATGCTGGATGCTCCTGACAAAGTTGAAGCACTCCAAGGATCTGGCAGCCAGCTGTTCTAGCTTTATTAGAGAAGAACTTAAATATAATTGAATTCCTAAACCATATGTGTTTATCACTGCAGTTAAATACCATGTATGATCATATTGAGTAGACTAAAAAAAAAGAGTAAATTACCTATTTCTTTTTTATGTAGTATTGGGCAAGTGGTATCTGTCCTAAATAACGTGAGATTCGGGAAGATACTTAAATAATGTGTATTTCCAGGATTACCTGAACAGTTATGCCACCTGTTTGTCTCTTCTGGTTTAAGCATCAAGCTTCCAATTGACTATAGTGAAAAGACAAATATTTCTGGTTTGTTTCCCTCTAACAGTCTTGGTCTGTAATGGTGTTTTATGGAGCAACCCTCAGCTCTGCCTGCAGCTGAAACTGGTGCCAATTGGGAAGCAGTAGCTTACCTGTGCCATTTCCAGGCTTCCCTGTTCAGTGGGAATCCAGCACATGTACAATGCCTTCTGGAGACATGTCCAGACACTGAGAACTCCTTCCTGCTTCAGAACTTATATACAGTGTTGTGCAAGGTAAGTACAGACATAGGCTTCCTTAGTTTCTGTCAAAGTCCATCAATGTTTTCTTACTGACTGCAGCACTTAGGGGGTGAAAACTCATCCGTTTGTCACTGAGAAAGAGAAAACTGATGTGAAATGTGATTAGCAGATGAGCAGAGGAGCTCATGTATAACGTGGGCTAGGTCACAAACTACCAAAGTTGCTATAAAATCATGGCCAAACAGAGCAGTACAGGACACACATTTAGGCACTGTCAGTCAGTCAACTAATGTGTGTATCAGCATATTAGTGAGGAAATCCCCAGAAGCTCTGTGGGAGTTTTGCTTTTTGATCTGACAGCACCTGCCAGGCTGCTGGCATTGCTGCTGCAGTTGCCAGGCAGGCAGGAGCAGTTCTCCTGGGACTGGAACATGTTGCTCCTTAAGGCAAATAGCCACTTAGTTAATTCAAAGGCAGCATGAGCGATCGGGAGCAGGTGAGGAGTAAAAGACAAGGAACGAGACTAGAGGCAAGCTTGTCTGCCTGTCCCAGAACAGTGATGGGAAAGCTGCTTCTCTGCCTGTTAATGTTCTTCATTGCTCTCAGACTTGCACAATCTCCCTTTTGCTCATGCTGAATTCTGTTGCCTCTCCTCATTCTCCTGAGATCCTCAGCCAAAAGACACGTTCGACATCTGTGAAGCCTGAAGTCTTGGCTCCCACAAACGCAAGCACTGGTAGACTCGCGATGTTGTTTTAAGCACCTGACATCCTCCATCTGTCTTCTTTATTTTTAATTATTTCTAGTCTATAGGGTGACCTAATCAAACAAGCTCCCGTCTGATGTCAAGGTTCTTTCTTTGCTTTAATCTCTTCACATTTCTATATAATTTCTTTTTCCTCTGGAACTATCAAAGTATTTTCTTTAACAAGCCCATCAATGAAAAACAAAGTCTGCATTCTTGAATTCTAAGTCACACATAAACCTTAAAGATGCTGTTTGCTCAGTGTTGACAGAAGCAGTCGTCTGCCCTAATTTACCTTCATCGTATGTTTTTATTAGAGCTGTGAAAGCATGCATAAACTCACCAGGGGGACATGCACGTTACAGGGCTCTTTTCTTAAACTCTCTCAGTTCTAATAAAAACACACAAGCTAAAGCACTGTCCTTTATCAGGACGGTAATAATCTCTGTCCTGTGTTCTTTCAGTATCAAAACTATTGTGTCTGAGAATATTCACTCACTTAAAGTCATCACAACAGGAATGAAGGTTTGGCCTTCAGGGAATGGTCTCGAGGACCTGTCTCTCTTCCATTGACATTCTTCTACTGAGTCCTACCAAAGAGTTTTGTGATGCTTTGCCTCTAGCTCACATGTCAAGTCTGATAACACAGTTGTTTTTCAGGTGCTTATGGGGGGAGAGTGGCGGTATGGTCTAGCACTAATGGACTTCCAGAAGTAATGAAATCAGCCCACATATTGCTATAGGCTTACGTTTTCTAAAAAGGATTTTCATATCCACTGTGAATTTTTTGAGGCCCTACACACTGACTAATAGCAGAAATGGATGTATACAAACACGTGCATAAACATCAAACAGAAACAATATGAGCTCAACGGTAGAAAGGTTATCATTGTCGTGCTCACATTTGACTCATAGAAATTACTTAGATTAAAGAAAGGTGTCATTTATTCTTCCATTTTTCCACAGATGCTGCCAAATAGTTTTCTAAATCAGTCCCAAATGTGGCCTGGTCTCGGTGTTGGGCCAGGGTGAATATAGTAGTGGTTTTGTTCCTTCTTCCTACCTTTCCTTCTCCCCCCATGCTTCCTCCCAGAGTTTGGGGTGAGAGCACCGAGCCCCAGAATATTGCACAAGTTAGACAAAACAAAGCTCCAATGTGCGCTAGATGTAACAACCTGCAATGTCTCCCCTGTCATCCCATATTACTGGAACATGCTGTGTTTCAGCCCTGCCTACCTACATGCCTGCTGGTTGGAGACCAGTGCTGCCTTCCCATCAGCTGGGCTGGGGCAGGGTCAAGTGTCTGCTCCTTCTTGCTGAAATGTGCTTGCATTGCTTTCTGCTTGCTTCTGAGGTCATGGGCAAACACTAGTCACCTTCAGTGTTCTTCATGAGTTATGTGGTTACTCAGAAATATTTTGGGGTTTTCTGGCTCTACCCAGTAGTACTGGGGAGATTGGTCACTGTCAGCACATGAGTCAAGCACACAGGACTCCCCAGTACCTGACCGGTGCCTTCAGCTGGTACGTAGACATGTTGCCCTATGTAGTTAAGGCGAAATTTATCCCTCCACACCAGGATGGCAAGGATACACATTTAGGACCCGTGCTTTGTTTAAAAAATAACTATTCTATGAGCTGGTACACAAGTCATTTCTGAAAAGATCCTGGATATGCATTTAATAAACTCCCTGCTATCATAGGGCGATAGGTCTTTGGTGATGTCATTGATATCTTGCTCTCTTAATGAAGTTCATCATAATTTTGGCCTTCTACCATAATTCTTGGTTTCTGTAGTGAGTGTTGAGAAACCACTGCAGGCCAAGGTAGATGGGCTGTGTAGGCAAATACTCTCTGGGCTCTTCTCTGCAAGACACTTACTGTTGCGGTGACTGAATTTTAAGAACTAATGTACCGTTTCAGCCTTATAGTTCTTATAGTCCTAAAATAAACTGGATCCATTAAAACAGTTTATGTAGTAAGTATTTGAAAATTCATCTCAACCAGGCAGAAACAAGCTAGAAATCCCTTGTTAAAGTATAAAGCAAGCGCTGACAGCCCGGTGAGCACAAGTCATTGAGGGTAGTAGACTCTTGTATTTCCAAGAGCCACAAAGTGAGGGAATTGACACCTACCACTTTATTGTAGCCCTGAGGGCCTTAAAGAGGGTTGAGGCTATGCAGCAACACATCTATAATCCACCCTGGTGTACTCATTGGCATAGTTGCAAGACAAAGGTATAAAGGTAATATTACAGGCAAATCAATGGAAATACAGCACAAAGTGGTAAAATGGATGCTTTCCCATAAATCACTGAGTTGTACCATAATTTGTATTTTTTTCTTGCCTTACTGCTGCAAATCCTGTGTGCTGCATCCATCAGAGGACTAAGTCCTCAAATAGCCATGAGACTGTGTACGTTCTTACAGGTGATGTTTTAAATCACTGATACTTCGTGCTCTATTTAATTTACTCCTGCCTTGTTCTTACATCCAGTTGTCTTCCTTAGGAAGGTTAATGATGGAAAGGAGTTTGATTATTTTGTAGGATGCCATCTGCTCTCACCTTCCACATACTTTTTCGTGTCTTTACCTGATAAAACAACCCAGCAAGCACAGCAGAATCTCGTGTGTATGGCCTGGCACAGTGCCAGTGAAGACCCCACCCAGAAAACCAGATTTTTACAGTACTTTCTTGAAGTGTGAGTATATGAATTTGGAGAAAACGTTGTGGGAATAACTCTAAGGGATTGAAAGAACTTGTTTTGGGTTTATTTGTTTTGCACAATGTAAGTTTTTGCTTGCAGCAATCTTATTTAATGATGATTGTGGCAGAAGTAATTCCTAGTGTCAAGCAGACTCTTGCCCGACACTAGGCAAAAAAGTCCTGTTAAATCTTCTGTTTATTTAAATCGTTTTTTAAAAAGCATCCATGGAGCACTAAGGGCTCAAAACAACTGGGAAGAAAAAGTTCAGGTCCTCAGTTCAAACTCTGCTCCACTTTCAGATGCGAGCTGACTAACATGGCTAAGGACAGGGGTGTAGGAGGAAAAGAACATGCATCATTTTCTGAATGTTCAAGGTAAGATGCAGGCAGTTCTAAGAGGATTTTTACAATAACAGCGGCCTAATTCATTTCTTAGATCCTCTCTGTCTGGATATTATGCTTCTAAAGGAGTAATTTGGAAGAAGAGACTTGGAGAACCAGACTGGAAAGTCATCCAGTATTTCAGTAGGGCAGCATGAACATGGGGATTCAGGAGGCTGCGGATGTGGAAAATGGGGGTATAGTAATCGGCACTATGGATAGATCAGTGAAGACAGATACGTGACGGGATTATAGTTAAGAAATAGGCAACACTTTTCTGTCCAGCTGTTCTTGGGTCACATAACTGAGCTGCGTTAGCAGACTCCTTATCAGTGTTGCACTGTAGTAAGATAGGAGCATGTGGTAACGACATGGCATCTGGATGTTATGTGGTGGAGAATGGTGTGAGAAAGATCAAATTCCCAAAGCCTGAAGTAGACTGCTAATGCCATTGTTGTTTGCTTTTGATGATGTCTATTGGTGGCATTGCTTTGCTCAGCATAGAAGCACCTAGGAAAGCTTGAGTATCGTCAAAGGTGATAGAAAGAGAAATCCCATAACTTAGAAGCATACTTGCACATTGTTAACAAAGGTCTTTTGGTAGAATGCAACCTACATCTCTGCTAATTCACCGATGATGTCAATGGTGTCCAAAATCAAGGCAGGGAAACTTCTTCCCAGTGGTCTAAGTGTGAGAATAATCACTGCCACCTTTCTATCACAGGTATTCCATACCTTTCAACAGACTTTTCTATCATCCTAGCCATAGTGGTTTGTGAAACAAATGAGATCTTCTAAGTGAAAACATAAGTAGTGACCTTCATATGCAGAGGTATAAATTAACAAATCAAACATTGCAACAAATAAACAGCACTGTGTGCACAGATGGAAGGAGCCAAAATAAATTAAAACAATGTCGCTATCTGCCGGATTCCCCATTACCTCAGAGGGTTTGAAAAGTCACCCCATTTTTTCCCCTGTTGTTTTTATTCAGATTTTTAAAAGCTCAGAATAGATGTTTTCCCTGTCCTTTATGATAAATTGAGGAAGGACTACTATAACTTTGGTAACTTATTGAGCTAGTAAGTTAATCATAAGTTAGATGGTAAAACTCCTTTTTATTTTCAGTAATAAGTTTCATTCCATTTTGTGCTCTTTAAGAACCACTGGTTTAAACCCCCGTCTTAAAACTCAGAACAAAAAAATAAAAAACTTATACAAGGAAGTAGCTGAACACTAGTTTCAGGATGTTTTTATTAGAATACTTTTAGAAGAAATTGTTGGTGAAATATTGTTCTTGTAGCTCAGTTTTCCTTACTACTGAGGAAAATCAGAAGCAGAAAAGGAGGTGGTTTCTGGTCACACCACAAGTCTAGAGAATTAGGGCTCAGTCTCTGCTTACCGTTTAAACTCATAAAAAGTGTAGGCTCATCGCTTAGCTCAGTGGAGTTGCTCTGACGAGCTGGAAACCATGCCAGCCCGTTCACCCAGGTTGTTTCTAAGCAGATGTACGAGCCAAAATTCTGCTTTTCTGTACCTGTGTCTTGGTGCCGGCAGGAAGGAGCCGGCGGATCCTTCTGTGAGCAGAAAACAGCCGTGATAGCATGTCATGCCAGAAGAGATTCCTTTATTCCAGAGATTGATGTGTTTTATAATGGTAACGGAAATGCCTTTCCATGCAAATTCGAGCACTGACACACTGAACTCAACAGATTTAAACCAGGGAAGAATTTGAACAATACGTTTAGAGTAGAAAAATCAGAAACAGAAAAACAGAGCTCATTTTGTTGTTTGGATTCTTTTCCATTTCATTTTACCATTCTATATGCTGAGTTCCCAAAGTTTCTGGGAGTTTAAATGCCCCTACCAGGGAGAAGAGGCCCCAGTGGAGGCAGAAACTGTGCACTTTATATACCTGGTCCTTTCTTTTCACCTAATGCACGAGATATTTGGCATATACTTAACTATCTATGCAAACAACATGGCATGAACATTTTTGTTTTCTGTTTGTTTTCCATTACTTAAAGTTAGGACAAGCATTACTGCTGTGTGGATACTACAGAACTCCAAGCCAGAGAAAAAGCTTGCTTACTGCCCTAACCATTCCACCACTGAAGCCTTTTCTCCCTGTAGTCAGATATGCTTGTCTTATTACTGAGCTTACGCAATCAGCTTAATAGGTGGCTTAGTTGGGGGGTGTATTACCCAGTATAAGAAAATCCTGCTTAGTAGCATGTCTCGTGAAAAGCAAAATGTAGATTATTCTCTGGAAGTTGTTTACAAAATTGCTCTCGGTCTGACCTGGAGATTAGGTTGCTTTTCAGCTTTGTGAGCCTCTCGGCTTAGTCACTTGTTCATGTTTCTACGCTGCCCATCGCAGTTTTCCAGGAGAAATAAGAGTGTCCTCTGGTGGCTGATATCCTGCTGGAAGTCCCGCGGGTCTCTCACCGGGAGAAGGGGGTCCCTAGGCACTCTAACTGCTCAGACAACCCTTGGTTTTGTTTTGTGAACCGGGTAGTCCTTCCTGCCACACAGTATCTTATTTTCCTGGCAAATATACTTGTTATTCCAAATGCCCTGCAAATAATGAAAACGGTTGTACAGATCCCACAAAGCGCGTTGTCTCCTCGTGCGGCTGTGCAGTGTCCCTGGTGTTCTCACCGGTGGAACCGTGGCTTTTGCACCACTGTTGGGGGGCACGACAGGATGGGTGAAATTACTTCTGCCGTGAGATTTTCGTAACGATAGGCTGTGTCTGTGAAGACTTGTAACTCAGCTTGCGTGCACCCACATCACACAGTGCTGTGGGAGCTGCTTTTGCCACGAGGGCTAAGATTACAGAGCAGCTTCCTCCCAGCCTTGTGACTCCACACGCACACACATGCACATTTCCAAAATGCTCCATTCTAGGGGAGGATGGTTGATTTATTTTTTTATTTTTTTTCTCTGGTGGAGTTTCTCTATGCCAGAACATTCAGCAAAATCTTTTGAGCTTTTTAGGGGTGATGAGAGGTTAGTAATGATGCTCTTCCTATTAGTCAAAAAATTCCAACCTCTGTTTATTTCACCAAGAAACAAAACTATTGTGGATCCCACAGTGTTCTCTTCACAAGCCCGCTCTTCTCTGGTCGTTCTCCTCTTTCCCAAAAGCATTGCTTTGATTTTCCCCACTGCAAAAACTTTTCCCCTCTGCTCTCACTCCATCAAACCTGTTCTTCCTTTCCCTAGAAAATCCTTGCTTCTCATCTTCCCCTCAATCTTGTTAATACCAGCTGCTCTCCTGCTCAGAGCATACATCTTCCTTTTCCCTGTGGGCAGAGCCCACAGTGTTACCATCCATAGGTAAGACCACAAATGAGTGGAATTTGGCCCACTTGGACAGGACCCCAAACTGAGGGTTCACAGGAGTGCACCTCTGATGTTTTCAGTGCAAAAGGCCCTGTTTGACTCTCTTCTGCACCTTTTTTAAGCAAAGGGGGAGATTACCCACATAGAGCACTATTTGAGCTCCAATGGTTCCATGGTTTCCGTGAGTTATCTGTAGTATCCCTGAGAATAGTCCTGTGTGAAAGCCCCTGAACTGCTTATTATTTTCTGGCATTAGCATGATATTTTCATTCAGCGGAGTCAAACCCTCTCTTTTCGCTCTGCCTGTCACTCAGATGAGTGGAATTTGTCCATCTGGACCTCAGAGCTGAATCTGGTCCTGTTATTTTGTGGTATCTTTCTCTGTAGATTTTGTCTTCTGTACATTTGCCTGCATGAAGTGGTGGCATCTGACATTCTAAGCTAACCTCTTTGTAACAGCTCTAAATTGACCACTCTGTCTTTTTTGTTAGTTTGGTTTATCTTTACGATCATCTACCATGAAGCTACAAGCTCCATATCCCTTCAGAAAACCAACGTGACTGACAGCAATCGTTACACAGAAAAGCTGGAGCAAGCCGTGCTTTGGTGGATTTTCTGTTAGCATTCATAATAGCACGGAGTTAAAAGAGAGAAAATAGGTGCTTTGGAGCATAAGATCGTAAAATGCTAATTTCAGTGACACAGTGGTGGACTGAGTAAATATAGAAAGGATTTATTATGAAGTTCTTTAGTGTTGTTGGCACTGACAGCAAATTGCTGGGCAACATTATATCGCCAAAATCCAGGAAATAGCACAAACATTGAACCACTGTATTTTCAATGACAATAATGAGAGAAGCTTTGGTATTGGTTGGCATCCCCACAAAAGGCACATGTTGGCATGTTAAGGAATGTAAATGATAGATCTACTGCTTGAAGTTTATAATTATTTAATCAAACCCAGACTGCAGAACCGGGAGGGACATCGTGTATCCTTAAAGGAGAAGAAAGGGGTGGGGGGGGTGGGGGGGAGTGGGGTGGGAGGGAGAGAAAGAAAAGAAAGTCATACTTTGCAATTGACGGAACATATCAGTCCCCGGGTGTGCCTACCATGTATTTGTGATTGCTGCAGAATTTGTGGGTGATCTTTTCTGCTCGCTACATCACCATATATTTAAGTAGCCCTGCAGAAAACAAATTGCCGACAATCCCTTTTATGTGCTGATGGAAGTCAGATCAATTATCTCCATTTCCTTTCATGGAAGAAAGAAAATCTGCAGATCAGGACAGGAAACCACTCATTTGACGAACTATTTCTACACTACTGTACACAGACACACATACACAAGCTCCCCCCTTCTCCCCTGCAACCAGACACGCACACAGCTACAAGCCCTCTCTCTTCTAGACACACAGAGAGGCACGTTATTTTCAGCTCACATTTCACGTTTAGATTATTATTACGGAATTCCAAGAAGACTTATTTTGTTTCCATTTTTTGTAAGGGGGAAAAAAAAAAAAAGAAAAGATAATGAACATTCCATTTTCTGAAATAAATCTCCCTACACTGTATATTCTGGCTGGTAACAGGCTGAGTAGCAGAGGTCTGCTGTGTTCCCAGCCTGGGCTTTGCTGCCGACTCAACTTTCATTTTAGTCCTAGCGTGATGGAAAAAAAGAAAAAAGTCTTTCAAAAGCAGTAATTGGGTGTTTCTGGGGAGAGAGAAAAAATTACTAAATCAAATTAGCATTATGTTTCATTCCTAGACCCTAGGAGAGTCGAGGATTTACATAATATACTTTCTTAAATTACATTGTTAGTGTAAACATTAAGATTCTGCACAAAATCCCTGAGAAGTGATGCATCATTAGATGATGTCATCATGCAATATTTAAAGAAAAAAAGGAAGAAATGCCTTAGCCACACATATCAGTACATGCTTGCATGAATTTTAAAAATAAAAGTACAGAATTTTATTGTATTGTGGAGGATTTAATGTCATTAATCCCTTCACTCTGGGTGCTAGGATTACTTGCAGGGTTTGTTTCTTTTTTTTTTTCTTTTTTCTCCTCAGAGAGGAAAATATTTGCTGTAGGGTATTGGTGGCTGTAGAAGATGAAATCCAGGCACCACACAAGGCTGTGAAAGAGTTACCATGGATTTCTATGGGGTCTTCATTTGACTCAAAAAGCCTAAATAAGGGTCCTCAACAGAGTTCCGCTCCCAATTCCTAATGTCGGTATCTAGTGACCTCCTCCTCCTCCTCTTCTGTATCGCCAGAGTCTCTGTAATTGTCTCTCAGTTTATTGGCTGCTGTTTTTTGCAACGCTGAGGCAGAGCAGGGTTTCCACGGGGGGCTCTGCAGCTCATTACTGCTCCCTGGGCAGCCACGCAACTGGCTGTATGGCATGGGGCTACTTCGAGCTCCACTCTTAAAAATTACTTAGCTAAAAGCAATGATGCAAGGATAAAGAGAAGAAAAAACAAACCAAAGGCTTCTGTTAAGGGCACGTGCATTTGATAATCATTTGAAAACTAATCAGAATATAACACAGAGAGTTCTATTATTAATTGTATCAGTTTGAGGTTTACCTAAGAGCTGCTAATAGTTAAAGGAGAAAGGAAGTAAAAGTGTATCTATGTCTGAAGACATACAAAGGACTGTCAGTACAGGTGTAGTTGTTGAATTAGAATTGCCCCATTTGATGAGCTAAGCCACAATGGCATAGAGAAATATCCTGCTTATGTTTAATTCTTTTTAATTTAAAGGTGACTTAAAGAGCCATACAAAACAAGGACAGAATTCAAACAAGTCAAAAATCTCCACAACTGCAAAAATTATTGTAGTGTTGGGGTTTTTTTTGTTTTTGTTTTTTTTTTTTAAGTTGGGCTAAAGTTTTGTTTATCTGAGGACTCTCTTTATATGTTTTCTGTGTTGCAGACAATAAATGCACCCCACAAATTTATGCAATAATCTGTAATATATTCGGGAAAACTAATTACTGAAGCAATTTATGTTTGGAAAGTTATCTCTAAAGCCAGAGGGATAGAAACATTTCGCATAATGAGAGTTCACATCCCACACATAATTTCTTTTATTTAATCTACTTGTGCATAGAAAACTATTATTAAAAAAAAATAAATTGGCAGAATAAATTTAGCAGTTGAAAGGCATACAAAAAATATGTAAATTGTAAATCAACAGCTAAAGTGCAGGTATTTAAAACTCCTTTATTAAAAATAAGTACAAAACTAAGTTGACTGTGCATCATAATACAGTACCACTCTAAATGTATCTCTCCCCTGCCCCACAAACGGACATTTACATTACCAGAATATGGGGAAAAATTGAGCAATGACCCCTTTTTCTTACCTTTTTCCTTTTTTTTCTTTTTTTTTGGGAAATGGGGCATTCTTTTCTTGAGAAGGAATGTGGAATTTACATTTAAATTTCCTTGGCTTTATCCATTTTTTAGCATTAAGACCATCTCTGTGATTTACATTTTTTGCATATAATGATTTTCTCGAGCTGAATATGAAACTCTCTTCTTTAGTCCTCCTTTAAAAATCTCCAATAATGATAAGTTTTAAGTGAGATGGATGATTAAAGAAAGCTCTGGGTTCATTTCACAGTTCAGAGCTCTTTTTAAATATAAATACTTCAATTTAGAAAAAATAAAGAGGTATCACTTGGGAAAGACTTCAGTCATTCATTAATCTGTAATGATCAGCCAAAGAGGGAAGGGGTATCTACAGTACCTAAGTACATTTGTATGAAAAACATAACCTGTGTACATTTTTTTCTCTGAGTTGCAAAAAGTTTGATTTCCTCTAAAGTTTATGGGCTTGCTCTTTGCTGCTGGTCTTTCTCAAAGCCTGAAATTTCAAATGAAGCAGATCTATTATCTGAATATATGTGCTCTGTGCTGCTGATCCTACATCCAGCAAAATCAAGGGGAGATGATGCGTGAAGATCAGACATACCAGCTGCTCCAGGCAGGCATGGCTTCAGGGAAACCGAAGGAGCCACATCGCTTCATACCAGAAGCAATGACATACAGAGGTTGGTTTTAACTGATATTTTAAAACTGGCTCAATTTCCCAATACACAGAATATGCACGTTTGCAATATGCATAATATATATTTTGTTTTTCAATAGGTTCTTTGCTAATAAAACATCAAATTGGCTCCATAAGGTGTTTTGAAGACAGTTCCTAGGTATGACAGGCAGTCATGCATTAATACAAATCTGCAGAAGTGGGTTTATTTGTTAACTCAGCTATGCTCCAAAAATGTGTTTCTACCTCAATTCTTTCTTTTTCATTTGTCTATTCCATCAGCCTTTCCTCAAACTTTATGCCATATTTGTGATTCTTTTTTTTTTTCCGTTTTTTTTTAATGTCATCATTGTGCTCAAGGCCAAGTTGGATGGATCTTTGGTAGCCTGGGCCAGTGGAAGGCATCCCTGCCCATGGCAGGGAGTTGGAACTAGATGAGGTTTAAGGTTCCTTCCAGCCCAAACCATTCTATGATTGTGACTTTGTCAGCTTTTTTTATGCCACAGTTAGACAGTCCACACAATTCTTTCCTAGTTCTCCAAGAGATCTGTGTGCACTAGCACTCTGTATTTTCAAAATTAAGAAAATGTAATTACACACTTAGATATCTTACATTGCCAACTCATTTGCAGATAAGTAGCTGCCAGCTTTTAGCCCTGCATTGTCTGTCCTCTCTAGCACCAGGTGCTGTGTGTGTGTCAGGGAGTGTTTTGGCATGTTCCTGTGGACATGCCAGCTCTGCTTGAGCCAGCTGCACTTCTCCCTTCTGCTTCTGTATCACTGCGTGCATCCTGGGACACTGCAGTTCTTGATGGCACAGATGTGGCTTACTCCTTCAGCAGTTTCAGTGAAATTAGAGCTCTGCTGTTAATAGCCATCTTCCCTTAGCTGTTTAGGACAAAATCTGTTCTTCAAAGCGTTCTGCTTGGTTAGAGCATTTGTGTATGATTGTTGCCCAAGGTTTTGTCTCTCAAGATCTCAGTTTGTCAGGCACATATAGACCATGCAATATTTGAACGTGGTGTATTTATATTAGATGTATACATAGTAATGCATTCGTATCCCTGTGTATCAGATAGTTCTGTGTGTAACGTAAATAGCACATCTTTTCCAAACAGCCCTTATGCTTCAACAGCCTAAATCTCCATTCATCCCTGTGTTAGCAATATGAATAAATTGCTCCAACCCTTCAACCCAGAAAGCTAAACATGTGGTTGAGCAGTGAACCCCTTAATTAATGACATGGTCACTGCTGATGTCACTGGACATGACAGTAATTCCACAGCATAAAACTCACCCAATATAATATCAACAGACACAAGACTCAAGACAAAGTCTAGACTGAACCCTTTTCTGTGAAAAAAATCAGTGTTTCACAGTTGAAGTATTTTGCAGAAATGTGCTTATATAAACAAAAATGTCAACAGAGAAAAACCTACACTGATGCTTCATCATTTTGATTAATGCTATTGGATTTTTATACCACATTACTAGTTCTATCTATTTTAGATTGTAACATAATGCAATGATGAAAAAAACCCAAAAAATATTTCAGTGGCTGTACTACACAGCATTTTGCAACTTTTCATCACAAGTCAATGTTAAGGTTTCAGTCCATTTTTATGTTTTGCAGTAATTTATTTTTGATTCTAGAATATGATTTCTGATCATCATTAGAAAGCACAACATCGATATTAGGAGGAAATTATTTTGAAATTTGAAAAATTTTGTCAATATTACATATATATTCATACTCTGTGTCCTGTTTTCCCCTTTTTTAAAGGGAGAAAGATAGATCTTCCATTCTGAAGTACTTTGAGACTGACCGACGACAAACTGTTCATGAAAAAAATACTTTGATCTTTCTTATGACACTCTTTCCCCCCTTCCCCTCCCAAGTCCTCTAGGACTAGATTCTCTCAGAAGCATAAAGCTCCCCAAAAGCTGACTCACCCATTGTACCCTGAGGCTTCTTCCTGGCTACAAATCTCTTTCTACCGTTTCAGCTCATCTTTCCGACTGTCCGTGCATTGTGCTTGCTGACTCAGCCCCTCCAGACAGGGCTGTAAGTACCCTCAGCGGCTGGAGCCCGAGGCAGGGCATGCACCTGACTTGGTTCTTTTCCAAATGCTATTGCAGTGTGTGCCATGGGAAAGGAAAGAAAAGATCAGGATCCTGAGCACCATTCTGAATCAAAATGGCTCTTGGCTGTGCCCAGTTAGAAGCAGTATGCCTTTGGTAACAAAAGGGTGAGTACTGGGCAACTCAAACACATTTACTTCCTTAGGCAGCACTGTGTGGGTTCACCTGGCATTACCTTTTGAAATGTCCCAAATATGTAGCGGTACCACCTGAACTACCTGTGCAGTATGCCAGTCTGAGGGTGCAGACTTCAAGGGAAATGCTTTGCTACCTGCTTACATGAACCCTGTAGATAAATTGAGTGCCACTGCATGACCAGTTTACACATCCAAAACACTCCAGGGATTTGGGCTGTCCTCTTGCTCTGGAAGGTAGTATTGTATGGCAGTGAAGAGAAGACCCAATAATACAGTACCAGAGAAATTTGACAGGTAACATCCAGTGTGACCTGTCCTAGGGAACCTGTTTTGGCAGGAGGGATTGGATTCGATCTCTGGAGATCCCTTCGAACCCCTACAATTCTGTGAGTCTGTGAACCCTGGAAGGATAGGATATATGCCTGAGAGGACAGGATGTGAAGAGCATTTAAAAATCTTATCAGGTTGCTGTTAAAACTAGAAAAATAGCAAAATTGCTGTTAAAATCCTATTTAAATTCTACTCTGCACTGTTTTCCATTATGTCTGAAAAACCTGGTAATAGTTCAGCAGCCTATCAAAATAGAAAAAAAAAAGATTACTTTTCTGTAAGTGGGAGGACTGACAAGATTACAGCAGCTGGGTGTCTATTACTCCAGACTACATTCTACACAGCAAAAATGGATCTTCCTAGAGAAAGCTAATCAAGGTGGAAGAGAAAAATTGGGTTCATTAACAATCCCCGTCACTGAAAAGTCAAATAATTTTTCACTCTGCAGTTCAGTCCAATTACAGTGATATTACTAGAAATTGTTTTTCAGTGACAGAGAGCTTTGTTTTTTTCTTCTTTGGCACTTTGCTTATTGCTCACTGCCAGTGCACCCATCGCTGGGTGGAGATTAACACCTGTTACTGTTTGAGCAGAAAATGATGAATGATGCCATTACCAGCACAGCTTTATGTGACCAAAATTAAGCTTGTGTGTGCGTTACCTTTTGTAGTTACAGCAATTACCACAATTACTTTCAAATTATACTTTGCACAGACCCTGCACCAAGGCTGAATCACTGAGTACAACCACCCTCCCATTTTCTTGGAGAGGGCAGTAGGCAAAACTCAAATTGCAACTGTGTTCCATGCCTCCCTTGAGTCAAGGGAAAACTATACAGCACCCCCCTCGTTTTGCCTCTCAGCTAGCCATTTTCATAACACTCCTCTCCAGTATAAGGGTCTCTCATTTCAGTTTATAGCTACATTTGACTTGAATACGAAATAGATATTTATAAAGCTTGAGTCAGATTTCAAATGCTTATCTGGATTTTTGAAACCTGACCCACATGACTAAATTAATGGGCACAGTTGTGCTTTGGTTTTAAATATATGTATCAGCTGAATCACCAGTTATAATTCATCCCACCTGGTTCTGGCTATCGAAGGTTCGAGTGCCAGTCTAAACTGCTCATCGAAGTTCCTGTCATCACGGGGGATCAAGGTGTGTCACTCCTCCAAAGACAGACAGCTGGTGTCAGTGAGATCAGTTGCCATCCAGAAGTGTCTGTTTCTTTCCTTCGACTATAGAGGGAGCCAAGACAACTGGCTTGGACCAGAAGCCCAGCTTTTATTTAGGATTAAATTAAAAGCCATCTAGATGAGGTGAAGGATATGTCCATCCTCAGATAGTCACTTACCACAGCTGGTCCAGCCAGTTAAGCTGCTGCCTGTTGCAAACTAGCAAGTTCTGCTGGGTAAACTTCTTTATTAAACTAGAGATGCCTCTCAGAGCAACTTGTCTTCTTCTCTTGTTGGCATGCCAAGTTCTTATGGTGAGATATACAAAAATTGTAGCCCATACTTTCTGAAATGTGATACTTGAAAAATGTGTTAAGACATCTAATAACCTTTTAGATATTAAAACTATGGCTAATAAAAACATTAATGGCATTTTTAAAAATTTTCTTTCCTGGAGCAAACAAGGAAACTCAACATCCTTTCTTTGTTTTGTGGTGAGACCAGAAAAAGTATCTTTGTGATTTAATCTGATAGAAAATGTTCTCTAGAATGGTTTACATAAAAATTGTTCTTACAAAGAAATATATTTTCCAGAAAGACAAAACCCTAAAACAATTCCCATATCACATTTCTTGGAACTAATTATCACCATTCATACAATCCAGCCATTATATCTTCCTGTTGACAGCACTGTGCTTTCTTTTCTTTTTTCCTAGTACTTTTGTAGCGTATGGATCAAAGGTTTATGTATTCTTCTCTTTTTTTGAACCCACAAGCGAAGTAGTAACACAGCCAAGTTTTAAAAGTTTGCAAATCATTAAGAAACAAAGCAGACAAAACATATAATGTTCCCAAGAGATTTGAGACATGAAAGCATCTGCATTGCGATGTACATACACAAAATTTGTTGGGACTAGACTTAGTTGTTCAGTAGGACTTGGAATGCACTATGATTTAAGTATCCTGTTGTACCTTTAAGGAATCAGTCTATATATTTTGCCACAACCCCCCCAAACACTATGTGCGTAATGCAGTTTAACCTGTCCATTACTCTGGATGGAACTTCAGATTTTAGGACACTTTGATTTTCATCCAGATTTTAAGTACATGTCCCATAATATACATGTTCTACCTGAAGACAAACTCTGCAGAAATTTCCTAGGTTTTGGTTTCTTCACAAACCTTGTATGAAAAAACGTCCCTATTGAAGTTAGTGGGGCTTTGCCACTGCCTTCAGGATTTCACTCCTGTTTCTTGCTGTGGTCCGCTGGTGATGGACTGTTTCTGGCCTCCTTCCATGCTTGCTTCACCTGACAATGGTTAGCTTGACTCCATGCTGTTAGCAAGCGCAATAGCAGGCAGGGAACTGGTATGTGCTACCATGTGCAGCTATTACCCTCATTCTCTACTCTTCCGTAAACTACTGTACTCAGAGCTAATCAGGCTATGATGAGGCACTAAGACAAGTGTCTTATGCAAGGCTCACATCTGTGTAGTTACCTTCATCAAATTGTTTGACAAGACTTATTTTTCCATAAAGCTGTCTTGACTGGCTCCAATTATACTGTCATCCTTTAATTTTATACTAATTGAAACCCTTATCAGCTTTTCCATTACTTTGCTTGGGACTGATGCCAGACTAACTGACCTGTAATTACTGTGATCATTCTGCTTCCTCTCTTTGGCTTTTGGCAGCGTTGCATATTTCTACTGTTTCTAGCAACCTTTGGGTTTATAGTGCATGGGCTCTTTGATATAAAAATATTAATCTCTAATAAAAGGATTTTAACAGTGATGTTCTGGACAATGTGATACACAGGAGTTTATTGTCAGCATGTTATATGAATGTATCATCTTTTTTCTCTTCAAATATTAAGCAGCAGAGTGTGTGTGTGTGTGCATATGTGTATATATAATGTGTAATATTTCTGTCTTACCTATAATATTAATCCAGTAATGTGTTCATAGCATTTTAAGGAATGCAGCTGTAACAGTATGGTCCTGAAAAACCTTCTTCTTGTTCTGAGCAATTCATATTTCCTTAATTTTATCATATTTCTATTATTTTTCATTGATAATTTATGTAGTATACTGTCTAATTTACTATATTTATATATACACACACAGATATACAACCAAGAGAAGGTTTTCGATGCTATGCAGTAATGTCATGTTATGTTTTGGTGTTTTCTGCCAAAAAAAGAGAGACATAATCACAAACAGTTCTCCTATGTAATCAAATGATCAGAAAAGATGTTCTGATTGAATTTAATCCATTCTGTGCCGAATGGTGTTATTTTACAGCCCAGGGCATTTATTCTAGTATGTTCCAGAAAGGACCATAAGACACCCTCAAGCCAGGCTCCTCTTGTTTCCTTTTCCATTGTCTTTTTTTCCTTTGTTTAAACATGAGCTGTTTGGAAATTCTACTTATTCTCCTAAACTTATTCATTTTTCCTTCAAATGGTCAGTATACTTATGTCACTGCACCAATGCATACCAACATAGCAGTTTGAAGCTTACCAATGACATCTTGACAGCCGAAGCCTGCATTCTTGATTTACTGGGTTCTGTATCTCTCCTGTTTACTGTAGCTTCGCAAGAGAATGATATTTTATAAACACCTGGTAATTTAGTTAAAATAAGGAGTTGGACTTTTAACAAGAGATTGCTTTTTTCAAGGTTTGGCATTCAGATATAAAACAGATGTTTATTGTGCTTTTTAAGTGTCCAGGAGATCTTGTCAAAAGTGTCTGGCATGTACAGTTATTTTTTATGTTATATGTCAGTGTATATTATTCTTTGTTTTCATGTATTAACACATGTATATTATTTCATAAATGAGTTTTGTTTTCTTATTATGGAATAATACTTTTGGTAATTGCCCACAGCTCTGCATATAAATGTCGTCTACAAAGGTGTTTGGATTAAAGATGTCTGTCTGCAGCTTTATTAAACAAGCTGTTAATAATCTCAAATATTATCTAGCATGCCAAAGGCTTTCCCTTTGTAGACAATGTGGGCTTATCTATGGAATCTTCAGTCACTTGGGCTTTCTCACCTCTAATATGCCAAACCCATTACAGTTGTTTCCCCATGCAGAACACTGGGTGTAATAATGCGCGTGCAGTCAAGAGCTACGGTCTTGATATGCAGCTTTGTGTTGCCAAATCACACTACCAGCGCAGATTGGACAGTAGTCTTCACATTGTGGAATGTGGAGCTCACCTTTAAAGTTGCATCAAAGAAAAACACAAAATCAACCTTTTAATGGCAATTTCTCTTAGGACATCCATCCTTTTAAAGTCGTATTCTTTGTTAAGAAAGCAGCCCCAAAAACGTCCCCACTAGATTCTGCAGAGACCACCAATTCCTGAGCTCTTGGCTCAGCTCTTTACTCCTGAATAAGGGCTGACAAAACAAAGAGGGATTACTTCTTAAAACCCATCAGAAAATGCAGTTTAGGGCTAGACTAACTGTTGAGTGTACCAGTGTCAGTCTTAGATTCTGTTCTTGTTTATGCCAATTTAAATTTAGTGCAAGACTGTTCACTTCAATAATGTTCTCACCAAGGAAAGGAAATTCTGAATTTTGACCTACTTTTTTAATGCCATCTCTGCTCTCTTTGATCGTATCTGTTTTGTCTCAGTCTATGTCCTCTCCTTTCACATTAGCCAGTGAGATCCCTCTGCAGCTTCATTTCAGCTTTTGTTTGTCTCTGATCTTTTTCTCATTCTTCAAAAGGTGGTGAAAAGGTGAATATACATGAGAGACGTATAATACTTCTCTGTCTTCCAATTAAAAAATAAAAGCTAATTATGGAGCAGTTAGTGGAGGAAAAGGGACAGCTGTAAATGAGCCTAAATTTAGAATTATGAGTTTGAGTTAAAACCTGCTGAGGACCATAAGGTCTTTCTAACAGCTTCAAAAGAATGAGAAGCACACCCAGTCTTACCTTACTACTTAGGACAACTTTGGGTTAGAGCTGTATTAACAACATAGGGAAACTGCCTTGAAGGTTAAGCTTGCCTTTATTTTCAAAGGGAAAGTTTGATAAATTTTGCCAGACTCTGTAACTTAATTAAAACACTGGAAAATTTCAAAGTGACAACTACTTTAAGACTTTTTTTTTCCTATATATTCCTTCTTGGGTGGATCAAGTAAAGTAAAAGAAAAAAGTGTCTTTCATTGCTGAGAAGTTTTTCTTTCATTCAGATGCTTAACCAGACTCCATTCAGGGAGGAAAAAAATATTACTTTGACCCTCTCAATATCTTTTGCAGAAATTAAGTTATGGGTTATTTAAACATGTTGCCCTGTTATACCAAGAACATATCTACCACCTTTAAAAAAAATCTTTACTGGTCATACTGTCATGTGATGTATCAGAACTATATTTTCAAGTATCTTTTGCTTTAACTGAATGTAAAATTAATCTGTAATTACAGATTTAAAATCTAATTTATTGGAAAAAATTGTTTACTCTGACCCACTCTGAAAATTTTTCAGCTACTGATGTTCCCATTTTGACAGCATCAGCCACTCTTTTGCCACACCACTTGTAAGGTGGAGATGGTACTCCCATTGGTGGTGTTTGGTCTCTTCAATCAAACTAATTGGAATTTCCTCCTTGTATGAAATACCTTTTTGTTGTTTGTTTGGTTGGGGTTTTTTTTATTTACTTTGAGGGTTGTTGTGCTCTACAGCAGGAGCCATTTTTCAATGTCTCTGAGGAAATGGAGATTGTGAAAAAACACTAGCTTGAGAGCAATGCCATGGTACTGCTGAAGCACAGCTGGCACATGAAGATCCAGAAAGCACCAAATGAGATGATATGGATCATGCTGACTGTGCTTCTCTGCCATAAACAGATTTCCCCTATGAAGTTATAAGTCTGTGTGTTAGGTTTGTGTGCACAGTATGGTTTAAAAAGGCTGTGGTATGGTGGGTCTTCTGGGAAGCTGTGGAGAGTTTTAGTCTCCAGCTTCTTTCTACTTCAGCAGTCAGTGTGGGATGATGTCCCACGTGTCTTTGAACTTTGCTGTAAGACATATATGTGAATCTTGCACATAGAAAAGTGTGTAATGATTTGTATTCAATCATAAAACCCGAACTGGTGTGTATATAGACACATATTTAACTGTGCTTAAAACGTTTTTGTAGCTGATCTAAATTTTCAAGCATTTTTTGCTGCTTAGTTTCCCTTTGTGTTCTGTGCTGATTCGCTGTTTTTTTGAATCAGGAAACCAAAAGACAAATCAAGAGTAAACTTGATGTTTTCTCATTGCAGTTAATGGCATCATCTGATAAAATGTAGGTTTCTTCTCCAGATAAACTGCACAAGAAGTCAGCACTCTGCCAGAATCCCTACAGCGCCTGTTAAATGCTTAACAAAAGGCTTGTTTTGACAAAGGAATAGCACCCCTAATTGTCAAATCCATTCCAAACAAAACTTGAAGAAGATGTGTGGATAATATTTTCAGTCAGCAGTCAGGCCTTTGAAAAGTTAATTGTGGACAGTCAGGGCTAAGGCTGCATTTTTGTCTTATCAGTCACAGTTTCATGGATTTCATTATTTTCACGGGTTGCTTTCGTTCAATACTTTAAACATAATGTTTGACACGTGGGGAAGACAGACGTGGCAGGACAGTGTTTGGAAGGAAAACTGCTGAGCTGACTGACTTCCTCATGGTGTGTGCTGGTAGATGCTGTTGCAGCCTGGAGCAGCAGGAGCTGGGTGGCAGTGGCGTAACTGTCAGAAAGGTCTAGGCCCAGGAGTCCAGGCACAATAAGGTTTCCTGGGCTTTTTTGAGCAATATCTGTTGACAATGAACTAAGTTTCTCCTGCATTTCTCCACGTCCCACAAGGGTAGCATCTTATGGTCCCTTTGTTTCAACTCTTTTTCACTTTGTTTTGTAATCCCTTTGAGGCCTGTTCTCCACCCTCTTTTCTTTTTCCAGTGCTGCTTTGCTTAAAGGTATTGTTGCCTTCCTTCCTTCAAGGTCTTTGCACTTTCAGAGAGAATTAATGATATTTGGGTCAGCCAGACACGAGAAAACTGGATTCTTCCAGTCTAGAGACCAATTTTGTCGGCTTTGCAGAAGGACCAGCCCTGGAAATAGTTGAAAAAAAGAAGGCTGCACACTCATCTCTGCCTGTATATTTTAAAGGCTGTATTTTCAAACAGGACTCTGGTTTTGGAGAAATGAAAAACCACAGGATACACTTATGAGGAAAATAATTTCTAAAGCCATGCCAGGTTCTCAGCACTGAGGAACAATCTTTAGGCTGCTTGCAGAGGACATCTGGTGATCCTGTGGTATAGGGGAGTCATCATGCTGCTTAGCCACTTTAGGACATCTGCTCTTTTTAGCTTTTGGAGAGTGATGGGACACAGACAGAATTTGCAGTATTTCAGAATGAAATTGTCCCTGAAGAAGTTTATTTCTGCTGGTGTAATTTCAGGTG
The DNA here is from genome assembly GCF_964237585.1 of Gallinula chloropus. NCBI lineage: Eukaryota > Metazoa > Chordata > Aves > Gruiformes > Rallidae > Gallinula > Gallinula chloropus. Next base: position 10,823,475 of record NC_140097.1, read on the forward strand.
GTTCTCTCTTTGCTATTTCTGAATCAAACAGAAAACATCCAGCTCATCTCCAGATGAGATATCAGAGAAGTGTTTTAAAGCAGCTTTTCCACCTATGTGGTCTCTGCCCAAAAAGTAGATTTCCAGACGCAAGAGACCTGCTCTGAACACTGAATGTAAGTTTTTCCAGGAAATATCTTAGTCATTAATAAGGACAAGAAGTGTGTATCTTCATTGAGTCAGCATGAATCAAGAGATAGGGATTGTGTTAAAACATTGACAGTACGAGGCAGTCGGTGCAGCTCTGAATTTTCCAGGGCATGTCCTCAACATGGGATGATTGAAACTACCTGCTGTGCTGGTGACGTTTCTCCATGTCAGAAATGCTGAAGCTCCAACTGTCAGCAGTACCTCTCTGGACCCTTGTACCACTTTCTCCTTCACTATTCTTGGATTCAAAACATCAAAAACTTGTTTGTGTGTAGTTATGCTTTATTTGCTACAAAACAAATGCACATAGACAGTCTTACTGTTCATACCCGAACAATAAAGCAGAGTAGGTCATTCACTCATCCATTGGAATGGAAAGAGGTAAGTCTACCTGACTGGATCATTCACCTTCTCCCACTTTCTGCTTCCCTCTTTTTTGTTAAAGATGGCCCAACATCTATCAAGAAAATAAGATAATAAAAAGATAACGTAAGATAATTTGATATGAATTCAAAGACGGTGATACAGAAATTTCCACTCTTTCCCGTGCTATATGTGCGATAGCTGCACAATTAGACAACATATTCTGTCATATATCTAAAACTTTATTCTGTTTCATAAAGCAAGTCTCATAAGCTCTTAAAATGTGATGTCTTTATCTGGATTGATCCTCTGAAAAGTCTTGATGTTTTTGACTTCTAGATAAATAAGTACTTATGGAGTACACACTGCAACTTCAGTATGGACAAGATGGACCGGAACCTATGGAATAGTATCATCCTTCTTAGCACAAAATTGAGTTGGTATGTACTCAGTAGGTATTTTTGCTCTTTAAATATTTTAAGCACTTATTTTCATAGTTCTAGGTAGAAAACTAAAACTTAAAGCTACTTTTATATTTATATTCCAGAATGCAAACAAGGGAGACCTAGGAAAATTGTTAGGAGGATTGTACCTAATTTATAAGATATGCATGGAAAGTACAGAAATTTTTAACTCTGTCATGAACAGATAAAAATTCCATGGTTAAAAAAAAGCAAGAAAACAAAACCACCAATAAACCCCCCTGTTTTTGTTGTCTTGCAAACAGTAAATTATTCCAGTTAGTTATCAAGATGCCTGTCATGTTTGGATTTGTGAAAGTAAGGCATTGAAATTACCAGGAGCGTCACTGTTGTGTAAATGTGAATCCCTCTTCAAGCATCTTAAGCACTGAGAAATAAACTGAGCTGTGGAATAAGGAAGTGTAAAGCCTGTTGCCTTCAAAAAAAAAAGATTTGTCATCTTTATGCTGTCACTGAATTTCGTGCAGGATCATTTAATCCAGTATATCTGCTCTCTTGAAATCATCTTTAGATTTAAGTCTCTTCTGCAGATATTCTAGACAGGCATGTTTCCAGAGACATAAACATTAGAATTTTAATCACTCTTTAAGACTGCTGGCACCGATCATATGCATAATTCACAAGTTTTGCATTGCAGACATGTTAAGGCAAATGAACTATTGCAAACATGTAGCTACTTACTGTGTACATACAAATCCATAAATAAATATTGTTCATATTTTACTGTGGTGCAAAATGTCCTTTTACTATCGAAATATAAAGGCAGCATTTTATGATATCTGTGGCCACAAAGAGATATGAAGGTGAATATTTGGATTTCAGTATTTCTGTCATGATGGAGAATGGCAACACATTTTCCTTTCCACAAGTCTTAACTGTTAAAATACATAAATCTTAACGCTTATTAGAATTTCAATTAGACATACACCTTTTACTTAATTTTCTCCTCCAATTTCATACTTCAGAATCCCAGAGCCCTTTTTGGATTCAGCCACAAATATAGTGGAGGTTTTTGAAGCAGTTCATTTGCAAATTTCAGCCACAAAAGAGAATGAATCATATCTAAGACACCTGAATCGCCTCAAGGAAAATGGCAGTGTCAACATTTGCCAGTGAGATGAACAAGCTTTTTCTATTTAGGGCACCCTTAACATCAGTAAAAATCCCTTTGTGTCTTCAGTGCCTGTGAGAAGAGCGAAGATGCTGGTTGTTATTCTTGTCAACTGTTTGTAGACAATATATTTGTCTATAGTCTACTCCTTATCTGTTCATTCCCATTTATCTTCTGCATAGCATTAGCTGATGTGTGAAGCAAAGCACCCTTCCAGTACTCCCCACGTGCTCAACACATCATGAAAAGCCACCCTTGCTTCTGAGAAATGCTTCTGGCTTCTGTAGCAGTTCAGGGCCAGGAATGGAATAAAAGGGTTTGGATCAGGCAAATTAAGAATGATCTCTAAGATAAACATGTATTATTCAATAACCTTATTTAAATTCCAGGAAGTCTGAAGTCCATACTTCTTGCTTTGTGTTGCTGCTCTCTCTCTGCTGTCAGATTTTCAATGACTGGGTATGACTGACTTTTACATTCATTTCCAGGCATAACTATTTTCTCACTCTTGAGCAATGCCTTCAGATGTTTGTCACAGTCAGACTTTGTGACTGTTGGCATGAATTCCACCAGATCTGAGAAGGAGGAAGCTCTTGAACATTTTCGCTAAGACAACTCAAGCCACCCTTTTCCTATTTCTGTCATACTCCACTGTCCCTGTCTAAAGTAATCAGAAAACTTTACTTTTTGCATCTGACATTACATACCCTCAGTGATACCTTAACAGATTCTCTATTTCTGATCTTTTTTTATTTTTATCTTTTTACATGTACTGTCTTCCTGTTTAAAAAAGGAGGAGGGAGAAGGAAAAGCTCCGGTCATTCTGCTGGAACTGAAGATGGGTAAGCTTTCAATGTCACATACCGGTGGCATGAGAAGGGTCCAGGGAGCATGCAGTTTTCATGTCTCAAATATGAAAATATGAATGATGGGTATAAAGTAAAAGTTTGCTGTAGTTTATTGCTCAAGTGGAGCTTACTTTCAACAAAGCTCAATGAGTGAGGCAGGGGAATAATTGTTTACCCTTTGGGTTTTTTTTTTTTCCATTTACAGTAAAAAAAGATGGAAATAAGAGTCCTGTCAAACATAGGAGATCCATCTCATGCAAGGTCTTAAAACTGGCTTTGTCCCAAACTGGATCAAAGATCCAAAATTTCAAAATGTTCAATGAAGAAAAATAATTCACATTGGTTGGCTGAATCATTTTACTTTATCAAAACTGAAGTGTTCTATTTTGACTTTGATTACTGTATACTTTCTAGCCTGATGCAAAATAAAATACGTCATTCAAAACTTTTAAGTCCAACAGTACTACCAATCACAGTAATGCCAAGAAGCAGGGAATTCCTCTGACATACATCCAACCCTCCCCACTACTGCCATCTGAGTGTGGTCTCAGCAGTGCCTAGGAAAGCCCATGCAGATGTGTAGGCTATCAGGGAGTAGGCTGAGTGTCCATCTCCAGCTGAGTGCATTCACCCACTGCTTCAGGTCACAAACCTTTTTAGCTGAACAGTCCTAATAGGCAATGTTAGCAGGCTTCCTCGATGATTTGAGTTACGTTGGAGTGCAGGCTGGGTTTCCATAACTTTGGAAGATACTCCTGTGAATGAGCCTTGATTTAGAATCGTCAGGACTGAGGTCAGCAGGTGTGACTGGACCATACAGGTGGGTTTTATCTATCCTAGTGTAGCCATTGGCCCTAATGAAATATTTAATAGCTGCATTCTCATTTTTTAAACTATTTCCAGTACCAGTCTAGAATGCAACCTGTGTGTGTAACTGGGAATACATGTTTTGAAATTATCAAAGCCAACCCTAGGAGTAGGGCTGTTCTGCACCTTCTCAGCTGCCATGATGTTGATCCGGTGGGACTTGTTTGGTTTAGTTTGTTTAGTAATCAAGCAGGGGCCTTTCTACTCATTCTTTGATTATCATGGGAATAACTCATTTACACGTGGTCTCCATCACAATTCCTTCCTACTGACTAGATATAACAATGTATGATCTCAAACCACCACTTTTCTCAGAAATAAAATGTTGGTAGAGAGTAGACCTCGAAAATGCAAAGCATTAGGCTAGAGAGTTGGTCGATTCCTGCCATTCATTTATTTCCTTCCAGAGCACTGATGCAGTGAAACTCTCATCACCAAGAACTATCATTAACTAGTGCACATTTATTTGCTTAAGGAGTCTAATAATCAATCACCAAATTTCTCCACTTGTTTTGTGGCATTGTATTTCATCACCTGGTAGGGTATGAAACATTATCATTCTTTACAGGAGTTTGTTAACGGAATATTTATTTGAGGAGGTTTCAATATAAATAAAGATTTTCTACATGTATTTCTTTAAAAAGATTTATTTTTATTTCAGCTATTTGCTTTCCTACGAAAAATTTATGTGAAAAAATAATCTAAAAGTGTAAATGGCATGAAAATGGAATTATCCATCAGATGAAAGGGGTGATCACTCCAACTCAGGTATGTGGGTTTGGGTGGGGTACAGCGAATGGCTTCATTGGTTTATGTTTGGGGCATTTTTCTCTGTGTCCCTCTCTCCCCACTACTGTAGATCATTTATCCTTTGAGAAAGAAAAGAAAGGCTGGTATAAATTAGAAATGGTAATGTAAAAGCTTGTACACACTGGATAGAAGTTTTTCAAATTAATATAAGCAATAAATTGCCAAAGTTTTTTTCCATATACTGCCAATATTAAACATGACATGCCTGCTAGGGTTGGTATAAAGTTTTGTCAACATTTTTGGCATACATGGTCTCAGCCTGGGGTCAATATTTTCTTGACCAAATTTTGTTGTTTCAGTTGCCTTTTTACACTCATATATTGTAACTCAAACATTTCCAAAAAAATGAAATTTGGCAGGCTATTAGTCCATAATGTGGTCTAATGCCTTTGGGTATTTTTTTAAATGTAAATCATTGAGATATTTAAGGTTTGAGGTTTAAGAACTGTGCACACACTTTAACAACTTCTTTTAAAAATATTTAGTATGCATATTTACTACATATGTATCTTATAGAGACTAGAGATTAAACAGGAGATTACTTGCTAAAATATGCAAACTGCTGTCCATGAATAAACATCCTCATGAACTCCTATTGAAAGTTTCTTATTTAAAAAATGTTTTTTAAAACGACAATAAAAGCAAAGGGAAGTAAGATGGGGGGAGGAAAAAGCAACGTTTAAGTAACTTTAATGGTTTAACTTGGCCACAGAAAATAAAGACGTTAATTTTTTTCTCCTGGGATCTAATCCAAAGCCCACTGAGGTCAAAAGAAGGCTTTCCACCTATTCCCATGTGCCAGATCTGGCCTCTGCTCTGTTGGTCCCTCACTGTGCTATGCTGACAGGCTGCAGCAGCTGCACGTATAACACTGTAGCCCACTCCGCTGCCATAGGCATTACACAGGTTTGGATTAGGGTACCAGTGGCAAAGGAACTCTTCTCTGGAGCGTCCTTCCTTCCTCTGTAAATTTGAATCAGATTTCTACTTTTGCTTTGATGCCCCAGTACTCACCAGTTATTTGTTGTAGTCCTCTCACAGTAAAATATGGAAGGAAAATTGTAGAGTCATGCAAATGCCCCACTGCGTGAGTGCACGTGAGTATTACATACCACCCAGCATCCCTCAGCCTGAGGGCGCTTCTAGACATTAACCTCATTTCCAAGTCATTTTTACCATCATCCCAGGAATACATTCCCTAACTTTTGCTAGTTAGAAGTGACAGGATTTGTGTAATCGATGAGCACTGGCGCCATCGCATGCAATGCTCGTTAGGATGCAATTCCTGCAGTTCATGGACAATCTGTTCCTTATGGTGATTTCTGGGAGCTTGTAAACTCTCACTAAGATGCTGGCAACATCTACCAAACATCTCAGACACATTGTCTTTCTGAACCTGAACTTTTTAAATGGTGGTTAAACATGTTGTCTGCTTTAGTTTCCTGTCTATCTTCATCATAAGCCAGCACCTGTTTCCAATAAATTATACACAGAGCTGTATCAGCAACACCTTGGCAGCAGCTGCCACCCTGAAAAGCAGAATGCCCTTGAGGACAATACACCTGTGAACACATACAGTGTTTATTTAGCTGAAAGGCAAAACTGTAAGTTACATAAAGCAATTATCTAAAGCCTAATGCGTGCCCATTATTAACACAAAATAACCTTGTTCTTAAAAACCAATAAAAATCTCTTTAAAGGCTTTTTCCAAATCCCGGGGAAATGTGTACTAGCACTGTGGATCTGCTATTAGCCTAGGACCTAAAGGTCTGATGGTGGGAAGACATGTAGGGGAGGCTGCGTGTGCAGAGTTACAAAGTAATAGGGCACAGATTTGGAGTTCATTATACACAGAGATGAGAGAAGCAGCCAAATCATTTTCAGAGAGACTGTTGAACAACAGACTTATTTTCCTTCTGGTCTAGCATTATAAAGTAGCATTTTGTTGCTGAAGCATAGAACTATTGTGTTTAAGACAGTGTTTGATCTTTCCATCTTAGGAAACAGTAGGAAAAAATAGTCCTGGGAAAAAGGTTTTCTTATTTCTAGAACAAACCTTTCATATCCAGTTCACTACCAGCACTATCCTTTCATGTAACAGCGAGCAGTGAGTGGAGTTTGTTGTTTGCAGCAGATCACAGGATAATGCAAATGAAAAAAATTACTATTAAAATAGAACACAAATCTCAGATAAGTTCTCAAGTTTTGGTAAAGCAAGACGTAACGCTAGGGGTTCTGTAGTTCAAATGAACTGGAAAATACTATTTTCAGTTCAGCATAATTACTTTAAAGATTATTTGGCATGTGAAGCTTATAAAAGGGGAAGACATTTTCTCCATAGTGTTTCCAAAATTAACACTAAATATGAAAATTTTATATACACGTATGGATGTACATACATGTTCCTGTATTAAATGCTTATAAAATCCTTACATTTTAAAGCCATACTTTTCAGTATTTTAATGCCTTGTCTGATGCCTCCCAATCCCATTTAAGTGATCAACTTGAATGCTTTTAGGTGAAAATGTGTTTTAACACTTCTGTTTGGCCAGACCTGAAAGCTGTGGAAGGACTTGCTAATGAGTATTACAGCTTTCTTAGGTTTCACCTTTTTTAAACCCTTACAATGCTGAATGTAAATATACAGAGTGGTGATGCAGATATTCTCCCATCAGTAATTTTCTACAATTCAATCCAATGGCTTCTGTTATATTTTATCAAATGCAAAATAAAATTCCAAGAGAATAGAGTTACTGTAACTTCATAATAATGCCTTGTCTTTCAAATGGTGCTAATAAACTAACATATTTTCTTTCATATTTTATTTTTCAGATAGCTTGAAGTTTAACATAGCTATATTTTTTCCAGTTGACTGTCATAAAACTGCTCTATTTTCATCCCAGAACCAGCATTGTACGTTTCAGCTAAAACATATGGATTAAGTCAATGATTCAGTTTCTAAAACTCCAAATGACTGTTCTGATTACTCATGCAAATCTTTAGTTTTTCCAGGTTTCCTTATGACTTTAATGCAAGTAAAATTAATAGGAGTCTATTTTATTCTCCTAATACATGTAAGAATATGGCAGAATGATGGTCTCCATACACAGATACAAACCTGCTTCTTGATTTAAATTTTCTTGGCTGTGTTTGATTCTAATTGAATATAAATGCTAGGAGCACCCAGCTAAGATTCCAACCAAAAGGAAATTCAGCTATGGCTACAGAATAAAAACTATTTATTTTCCCCTGGAGTGTTTAGCTTTTATTAAATGTCAACAAATCTAAACCCATGCTTTACTAATCTATGGTGTATATGGGAAATAAGTCACAAGCACAAGTCAGAAGATAATGTTGGCTTTGGTTTAGATAAACAGGTTCCAAAGAACTGAAATCTCTCACAAGCATTTAAAATGTATCCCTTGTTTTCCTTTAACATTTGTCAGATCTCCCACTGGTGATCAAAGAATGCCAAGCTGTGATATAGCATGGGGGCTGAAAGCAGACCTATGCTTGTGATTGTTCACTGCTCTCTGTGATAACTTTATTGATTAGTTTCTTTCCTGTTGTCTTTCATACATGCTGCTAACCCAGGATGTTACATGTCCCCAAACAGAAAATGGAATTGCAAGTGGAAGAGGCTTCTGGGAAGGTCTGCGGCCGTGCTGTGCATCAGGGAATTGTCTTGGGAATGAGGACCTCAAAAACAGCTTGGTGCTGGGACCTGCGGGAACCCCCACCTTGCTACAGTGTAAGATGGATTTCTCCTGACCTCACCTCTATGTTTGTTTGCGTGGGTTTTGCTGAGATTGAGACATTTGAGTGGAGGTAAGCACTGTACGTGGGAGAAATGTCTTGGTTATAAACAAGAGCACACAACCACCATGCTCCCTCTGGCACAGCTTTTCATAGATTCAAGGAGGGTCACAGGAGTCCAGGGCCATGTGGATCAAGCTAGTCTCACCCAAGGGATCCCAAGTTTTGTTCAATGTGGTGAAGACTGCTAAGGCTTTTTAAACTAAACATTTGGCACTGCAGCAAATATATCCAGGACAGAAGTTCTGAGCCAACAAAAGGAGGAGGGTAATGCTGTGGAAACCTGTTACCCTCTCAACAGCATCCTTGCTCCGGTGTGGTCTCTTCTGGGCATTAGCTGTCATCACTTGCTTTCTCATGGTATGATGTTTGTGCCAGGCAAATGTAGGGCTTGGCTTTGGTCTCCAGTCAGACGGCATCCAAAAATAGGTATTGAAAGGCACTCACCTCTTTTTAAAAAGCCAAACAGAAGAAAGTATAAATGCAAAATAGCATTTGAGTACAGTAGACAAACAACTACTAATAAGGTTGGTTATATATCTGATTGTCTCCTTTGAGAACATTTTAACTCAAGCACAATAAGGTGAGAAGAGAGCAAGTGGTACGAGAGTTTCCCTCCCTGCAATGCTTCATTAAATTCCTTTTCATTCACAGAGATACACAAAACAATACAAGAAAGCAATATGAAAGTTCAGAGTATGCAAGATTCATCTTGTATTCACAGGATTTGTGTAACCTATTTTAAACCAATGTTTGCTTAAGAACGCACACCTGCACATTACCACTTGTGGTAAATAAGTTTATTAGCCAAGGAATGTCTGAATACTTGCTGGAAATCCTATGTAAATGCAGTTATGTTTTCTGTTAAGATCCCTCTTTGGTAAAAAATGCTATCCCGCTGCTATCCTCCAGGGGAAAAAAAAAAAAGAGTAAAAGATGTCCAAATGTGCAGGAAAGATACAGGTGAAAATATTCACAAAGCTTAAAAATGTCATATGGCTGATGATTCAGTGTGTCTTTCCATACACAATGTAAGCATTCTGTTTCATATTATGTCAGATCAAATGCTCCACTCAGAGACTGGAACTTTATTAGTGTCTCATTTGTATTTGTTTTTACATTGAATTAAAACCTAAAGGTGGTGACAGAAAAAATTCCTAATGCTTGGCATAGGATTAGTACTTGAGGGCTATTCAACTTTGCTAATCATCCATTTGAAGAGAATTTCCTTATGTAAAGTGATTGCTCCACTTAGTACAAAACTATTTTTTCATCTCTGAACTCCAAAAGAGCAGAAGGGTGGAAAGAGAGGAGAGGCAAAGGAGCAAAGGGAGATGGAGAGAAGTGGGAAGCTTTGATCCTTTCACCAAGGGGCTGAGGCAGTTCAAAATGAAAGAATCTCTCACCACCTTTAAAAAAAAAGAAAAAGGAAAAAAAAAGTACAGGGAAGAGAAATAGAGAAACAGAGCGAGCAGTATGACAGGAGACAAAGAGTGAAGCAGGAGCCAAAGCCTCAAAGTAAAGGCTGATGCCTGGCTCTGAAGGATAACCTTTGCAAGAAACAGAGGACACATCTTGGCTTCCTAAACCTCAGGAATTTCCAAGAGAAGTAAAGAAATCACAGGAAGAAAATACATTCAAGTAACTTCTGATCTCATCTTGTTCATTACATTGCTTGCACTATCTAAATTATAAAGTAATTGTGCCATAACCAGACTGAACAGCCTGGAGCTATGGAAAAACTCATGCCAAAGCTGCAAGAAGATCACTGGCCCTGAAGCCTTCTGCAGTAGGACTGAGAGACCCCATTTCAAGACCAGAGAGATGCAGCCTGGGTGTGTGCCAGGGTTTGGGGGAAGGGGCATTGCTGGAGCCGACTTTGTTCAGGGTAAACTAAAGAGAAAAGGAGTCTATTGGCAGGTGGTTCATGACCCATGTGAGGCAGTTCTAGTACAGCTGTATCTCTGCTCATTAAAAATAAGCAAAAAATTAATTACTATAGCATATGCCTATAAAGTCATAGCAGATCTGACTGGCACTTTATTCCAACCCAATGAAATGAGTAGGACTACCTGCAGAACAAAGCACTTGCACATGAGGTAGGATCAGTCTTCTACTCTGCTGCAGCCGTTTTCTTTGTCGATGCCTTTTAAACTACATGACCTATCAGTAAGCATCCTTTTGGCAGGCCAACATATTGAGGTGGGTATAAAAATAAGCCCATTTATCTATGCCTGCAATCTTGCCAGGGATCCTAATGGAGTGTGAACCTGCACTGCAGTATGCCCACACTGTTCCTGGCAGCATATAGTTAAGCATGAACAATCTATGATTTGTTGAAGACCAATAGAAGACTTGAGTCCATCTCAATCTGTAGTAAGATCAGTTTCTCTGACATTGTGACTGCTATATCTGTGGTACTTAGTATGCTTTTATTTTTGCATGTTGCTAACTTCTGTTATCATAATTTATTCTTAAAGAACTGCAGTGTTTAAGTAATTATAAACAGTGGATTAATTCAGTGCCTGAAAAACTGCCACCTCTTTTTCCTACCAGCAGTCACTATTCACATTGGAATGACAGAACCAGAATATACACCTACCCACTGTATTTCAGTCATTTTCAACAAGATGTCTTTTTTAAAAAAAAAATCTTGAAAAATCCCCGTCAATCCTTCATCTCTCCTCTGAGGAATGTGTATTTATATTATTCTTGAGACAGATTGGATCCTCATTCACATATGCAATAGAAACATTCCATTAATTTTAGAGTTTGCCCATTCTTATTTTATGTGTTAAACTAGTTCTGCTGTGTGCAACAGAACTACCTGGAACCTTACAAAAAAGAGGTGCTAAGAGACTAGGTGAACAATGCTGCTTATTTTTTAAAAATCAGATGGTTTTATAAAACAAATAATAAAAGGGTGCTCTCGGGCAAGCTATAGCAAGGTACTGGTCTTCTGAATCCTTCTGGAAATATTACTTTCAACTACCATACCAGACCTTTTCTTTGTCTCATTTAATGTCCATGCTCAAAGGGAACAGGATTTCACATTAATTTAGCTCTGTATGTTTGTTATTTCAAGTTTAAATTCTCAAAGCATCAAAAGGCCTCTATATATGAGGTCTTTCAAGAAAGCAGACACAGGCACACCAGATCAAAGGTACAGAATAGAGTCTGATTAAACTAATTTTTTAAAAATGCATCCGAAGAAATTTTCTTTGATTCAGGGAACATGAAAACCAAACTACCTTTGAACAAAAAGTTCCAATGAAATCCAATATTTTTTTTATAATTTAAGAAATTCAGGGGTTTTAATGTTTCCTTGGGTTTGCCTTTTTATATGTCAATTAGAGTGGGACAGAGCTATTGCATGAAATATATATGGGGTCAAAGCCTAAAGTAGAGCCATCAATAATAATGTCTGCAGAACATCTGAATTTTCTTTGAATGTCATGCCGCTTTAGAACAAAGATATTTGCAAAAGTCTCAGCAAATAGAGACACTTTAGGTTGTTTACTTAAAAAATAAACAGATACCAAACCTTTGAAAAGTACACTATAAGTATATTTACAACTATCCCTGTTAATAAATTTGGAGACTTTTCTGTTCTGCATTTATCCTGTTTAGATATCACATGGCTGGTCTCACTTGATGCAATCCTGCCAGCCTCACAAGACATAAGGCATCCCCAATATCCCAGACATGAGAAACATTATGGGAAAATTTAGGAGCACATTCAGATTGTGACTCACGGAAGTGATCAGACATGACTCTTGTCCATATCTTCTTCTAGGCAGAATTATAGTATCTGTTTACTGTATGCTCCACTTTAAACATTTCATGAACTCCATCCCTCCATCTTTATGTTTTATGCTTTGGTGACCAACCCACATGCTGCTATAGTGTCTTAACCTTTTTTTTAATTGAGAAAAATTAGCATTTCTTTGAAGATTGGTAGGTTTGTGATTTTTCTTGTTTCCATTGACGAGAATTTCTCCAACTAATGGCACATATCTAAAAGTACCCAGCCCTTACAAGCTTTATTCCTGAGCTCTGCGAACAGCAGCACACTTCTAGTTTCTAATCAGGATTTGGAACCATTCTGGAAAGAAAATACTGTCCTCCTAACTTAGCCATTTTTCTCTTTTCATACAAGAAAATTCCTGCAAATTGGTTGTCTCTCCATCAGCTTTTGCTTCCTGACTAGCTGGGTTTTTTAATTCTCTTATCTTTTTCAGTTGTCATCCCTTTCACTTCCACAGCCTCTAGACTTTAATCTTCAAACCTGTACTCCAGAAACTCCTCAATTTTCTGAATAGATCAGCATTTGTACATTCCTGAATCTAACTCGGGTGTTCTGGTGAAGGCACCTTCTACATAAACTCTGCTTCTCTAGAATGAAAGGTACAGTGCCTGCTGGAAGTACTGCATATAAAGTCACCAACTTCATCTATTTTTCTCTTTCCTGTGGATGCTCAAATCATGCTTCGAAAGCTGTTAGGTAAAAGCCAAGGTTATGAAAAGATTCCCAGTAGCAAGTAAACATTGCTAGTCATGCTTACATAGATGTGGTAACTGTAATTCTGTGATGGCTACCAGCTTTCAGTAATGGCAAGCACAAAAAGTGCAGATAAATTGGAATCAGTGGCTGTTAATGTATTGCCTGGCATAAAGACGAAATAAGAAAATACCCATTTAAAAGTATATTTCACCTATTTGTGAATATCTAATGACAGTCACCTTGACCACCAGTTGCCTGGTTCTTCCATATTTTCAGGATATTGATGCAAGCATATGCTTTGGACTGCCACTATAATAATCAAAACCCTAAAGACTCGCCACGGGATTGAGCGCAAAGGGACTGAAGAAGCTGTCAGACATTCTCATGTGTTGTCTGTGCCGTAATTGTTTCCAGTGGTCAGCAAAAAAATGAAACAGAACCATAAGGTTTTAAAGATTAGGCTTAATGTCTCCCGCATAGTCTTATACATGATATGGCCCTTTCCTGGAACACTACGCACTGAAAGAGAATGATGAAGCAGAAGAATGGGCACTATGCCATTGCATCAGATGAAAGGGACGTTGGTGGATATTTGCCATGGGAATACTTGACTGTTAAGTACTTGATCTACTGTCTGTTAGCTCATGGGAATGGAACTAGTAAACTTGGGAAACCTCAAATAAATTCCCATTGTATATATAATATAATCCAAAGCAGAATCGTCTCAGGAACAATTGCTAATGATACTGGAAGTCATCCTTGTTTAGTGGAAGAAGACACAATTTTCTACAATCTGTTTCAGTACGGATTTTTACACTGAAATTTTTTACCCAATATTTAAAACATGGAAAGCCTGTCATTAGTGAAATCTCCATTTTAGGCATTGGCTTACTAAGCTACTATAAAGAATACTTCTTTAAAAGCCTGCTTCTGCCACCTTTGCAATGACATGAGGAACCTTTAAAATTACCTAGATGATAAATTACTGTTTCAGAAGAATTCTTGAATGAGCTCATCTCTGTACCCTATCCACCATAGTCATGGTTTCTGTTACAAACCAGATGAGCTGAACGTTTACCTTAGATCTTTTTTCTAATTTATGAAACAAATGTGTAATAAAGACAAAGTTAGTTTCACATACAAACATTTTAACTGACATCTAAAGCAATCCAACAGTTTGGTCACTGTATGTTCAAAGATCAAACTATTTTGAAATTCTTCCTCAGCCCAAAACTGCTAAGATTTTTTTTAAATCAATCATCTGCAGATACCTCACACTGAATAAGTCATGCATTTCTAGCTGGCTTCCCTGAAGGGGTTTTATTCAGTGTTTAATAAAAACCATTAAGTCATTGGAATCAGAATACACAGTTTATGTATTAACAAGCCCAGAATAGAATAACTCAAGTCAATCTGTAATGAATTTCTCTTTTAATTGCTAGACTCCAAACAATGAATAAACATAGACTAGTGAACGACCTATCAATATATACCTTTATTTTATATTTTTATATGTTTATAAGATACATAGAAAATTTTAAATTGTGGCATTGGAGTTGGGGACATGAAATCTCTACATACTCTTTGTTTTAAAAGTAAATTGACTACTGTCAGATGAGTAACAGTTTTCTGTTAAAGTAACTGTTTAATAACAATTTTTTTTTCTACTTTGCAGATTTGTTGTTGTTTTAAGAAGTTGTCTTCTCCAACCCTTGAAAGCATGTTTCTGTATTCACTGTCTAAACTCAGTATCTCCATTCAATTTTTATCTCAAAACATCTTTCTTGCCCACTTCTTTTACTTTCACAAGACATAGCCAGAGAATAATGTCTCTCAGCTGCCACAGAAAGCATTCCACCAAAAGAATGCACCCAAATTTGACCCAGGGAACAATATACACCCCACAGTATATAAAAACCTTAATATTAAGTTGCCAGAAGGGTATTTGGCAAGCTCCAAATTAAACATCTTTTCAGCCGACTCTAGCTACTCTGGAACTCCATAAGCTTCACATGGACCATTACTTGTATGTACTTAAAAAAACCCTAAAACCAAAAAAACAAACAGTTTGTTGGAAAGATGTCTTTCCACAGTAACTCCAAGGTGCAGGTGAAAATCGATTTTCCTTTTTAAATTGTGCTCAGTTTTCATTCCCCTCTTTGCCTACATTCTTCTCCCTTTCCTTCTCGTTTTTCTATTCTTATTTCTGAATGGATTAGAATTAAGTTCAATTCTTTAGAAAAGAAGGGAGAAAAAGATACACATGTACATGTCTTCTCAGCTGTTTTTATTTTTTTAAACTCTCACAGCTCTAGCAAAAATACTAAATACCTAGTGTTGCAAACCAACATCATTTTTACTGTAAAAACATTGTGTGCATGTTTCTAGACACGAGTCCTCTGTGCAAGATTTTTTCACATGTGCAAAACCAGCTGATATTTCATCACCTTCATGCAGGGATAAATGGAAGAGAAATCCACTGCTGTTCTTGTCTATTTTTCATGTTACAGATGCTGCTTTTTTAGCATCAGTACGATGCATGCTGATATTAATTATGAAAGTAATTTTTTTATATACAGTCTACTCTAGAAGTTTGAATTATTTCTGTGTGCCCTGCAGCTGTCACAAGCTTCTTACAAAGTAAGAAGTAAAACTCATTACCTGGACCGATGTCCTACTGAACCTAATACAAGTACTAATCTACTGTCCTGTTTCACAGAATCACATAGTGGCTGAAGTTGGAAGGGTTGTGTGGAGGTCATCTGGTCCAATTGCCCTGCTTGAGCAGTTGTCCCAGACCATGTCCAGACGGCTTTTGAAATCCTCCACGGATGGAGACTCTACAACCTCTCTGGTTAACCTGTGCTAGTGCTTTGCCACCCTCACAGTAAGAAATGTTTCTTAATGTTCAGTTGAACCATCCTGTGTTTCTGTTTGTGGCAATTGCCCCTTTTCCTGGCCTATTGCCCCTTGTCCTGTCACTGGGCACACTGAAAAGATCCACTCCATCTTCTTTACAGCCTCTCTGTCATGAGTCTTATCTTCTCTAGGTTAAACAGTCCCAGTTCCCTCAGCCTTTCCTCATGAGAGGGGTTCCAGTCCCTTAATCATCTTTGTGGCCTTTTGCTGTATATGCAGTATTTGCAAGTACATGTGGGTTTAAAGCAAAGTGAAGCCTAGGTAAAACATGCTTGAATAAGGCAGCAACACCATGAGTGAAACAGAAGATTATAAAAGCTGAGCAAATAAAAAATATCAAAGATAATCTGTTACGCCCTGGGTTTTGTACATAAAGCCTTAGCACACAGGAATAGAACTTGCCCGGGGCATGTTCTGCTTCTTTTCTGATGGGGAGCAAAAAGGGAAAACGGTGTGTCATGGAGAAGAGCTAGGAGATTGGACAGAGCAGAGGTGTTCAGAGGTAATGTGTGTGTGTAGACGCACATGTCCATGTGTCTGCCTATATGCATGCCTACAGATAGTGGTCTGCTACTACTAAGGCACTGTAATCTGATGCGAACTGTTTCGTGTATTAGAAAGCTGCATTAGTAAAAAGATCTTTTCAGAAATAGACAGATGTGGTATCTATGCCAAAAAATGACATTGCAAAGGGATTAACTGTTTAAGTGGTCAAATTAAACAAGACAGAAATAGTTAGCTTCCCTTGGCCTGTAGCTCCTCTGCATGAGGCAGCTTGTCTCAAGTTGCCAATACCTCATTGCTACTAAGGCGAGGAGACAGTAACGTTAAGAATTGGGACATTTCCCAGTCTCTCATTGTCTGACCTTATGCCTTGTAGTCTTATCTGCGCTAGGGCAGGATCTCCCAATCTCCCTATGCCTAAACCTGGGCCACAGCAGAGTGCTTTCCCAGAGTGGCTATTTCTAGAGAACTGTCCTAGCACTTGGCATAGACATGTTTATTCTGGCAAAACTGGACTTCTGCTGCGTAATATGGGTGAAATAAACTACCCTGGTGAATACTCAGTTTTGTCATAACTAAGTCCACAGCAGGGACTTATGCTGACACAAGAAGGGATAATACTCTTTGACTGATATTGTAGTTTGTAGTAGAAGCCTGGCCTAAATCCAGGACCAGGACCTATAACCTGCTTATATTATTCTTATTAGCGGTCTTATTTAGATTAAGGCACTGGCTTGATACTTGATTCAGGAGATTAGGAATAGCAATGTGAGTATGGAAGAAAAACACAGGGGCATGCAGAGGTACTCTGGAAAAACTGAGGGCTATTCCAGCACAATTGGGGTATTTCTGGCACTCAACTTTACTCTTTCAGAGCAAGTTCAGCTATCTTTGGACAGCATTGCGATTTGCCATAAGACTAACAGGTCTTTAAAAAGTGTTAGCTGGTGTGAGAGTGATCAGCTGCTTTGGAGGTTTTTTCTGGGTTGGTTGTTTTTTTTTTGTTTGGGGGTTTTGTTTGTTTGTTTGTTTTTCCTGAGGA
Source organism: Gallinula chloropus (assembly GCF_964237585.1). Lineage (NCBI taxonomy): Eukaryota > Metazoa > Chordata > Aves > Gruiformes > Rallidae > Gallinula > Gallinula chloropus. Next base: position 10,840,930 of record NC_140097.1, read on the forward strand.
GGAAAAAAAAAAAAACCCTTTATAATTACCAGTTCAGCTGTTTGTTTTAGTCTCAAGTTCTATAGCAGAGCAAGTGAAATACGCTTTAATCCTGCATTTGTAATATCAATTTGCAGTATGAAATGAAGGAACCGTCTCTCAAAGTCAGCTGTGCTAATGTGTAGCTCTTGGAGCATCGTGAGTTAGGTTACTCAGCCCAATCTCCTTAAAAACCCAATGGCTTCATAACCATGGAAAGGTGTGTTCCTTCCCACTCCCATTTCACCCATCAGTCATAGTGATGCAGTGCAGTTGTAATGTTTTGTGACAGATACGGGCATCCCCCAGGTGGCATCCCTACTTCTCACACAAGGTATCCTAAATGGTTCACTGACCCTACTGTGGACCATGTATAACTATCATGCCAGCGAGACCAATTTAGATCTGCCAGACTCTTTACTACCAAAGCATGAAAAAGAGATTATTCAAACCTCCTGCAAATCTTAAACAAAATGCCAGAGACTGTTAAAGTCCCTGAGTAGAGAAAATTTGCTTTGCAACCACAGTAAATTTGAAAAGGAATAAAAAATTAGTTGGAAACATTTGCTACTGATACCAGGTTCTGAAAGATAACAAAAACATTTGCAGAAGTATTGTATGGCACCAGGTGGCCGGATGCTAAAATGGCAGTGAACACACAGCCCTGCACAGACTGAAGGACTGAAGAACTTACTAGCACTCCCAAAGAATGAGGTCTGGAGCCATACTGGAAGTGTTTAGGATAACCTCAGTTCACAGTCAAGCTAGACCATAAGGAATTATTAGGAGAGAAAAACAAAACTGAGAACCACCCCATGGAAGTGGATCTGTATGGCCTGGACTAGCTGGAAGAAAACCTAAAGAACAGGCCAAGTAGGGAGAAACAAACAGAGAGATCACAAACTCTGAAAGAGCCAGTCAACACAGCCGAAAAAATGTTCTGGATAAAGAACTGCAGCCCATAGAAGTGGTGAGGTGCCATAAGATGAAGCTAGAGCATTTCCGAGGGGACTTTGTCCAAAAAAAAACCCCAACCATGCTTGCACAAGCAGGATCAGTGAAGCTGACTTTACCCAAATTAGTTATGCATTTTTAAAGCTGCTGTACAAAAAAAAGAGGAGCTGCAGCTCCTATTTTCTTCATCATCTATCTGGAAGACAGCTGGACATACAGACAAGGATTCACATGTATGGCCACTGGCGCTGCATCCGAACTCTGGTGAGGTACAGTAAGCACAGCAGCTGCAGAGCCTACAATGATTCAGGGGCTGCCTCAGGTGCCACATCATGAAACAAATTGCTGGGAAAAGGCTGAGTACAATACATCATTGATTCTGTATTATTTGTGCTACATTTCTCATTTATGGTGTCATGTCTGATCATAGAGGGACCTGGCAGAGGACCATACTAACTACACTTTGCATCTTTTTTTCCGTGAGCTGCCTCAGCATGGTCAGTATCTCCCTGTACAGGTTGCCTGTTTGCCACATGTTATCCTTATGTATACAGACATATGCACACATCGATTAATAAGTTAATTTAGCGCAAGAATTTGATGGTGAGACAGAAGACCCCAAGAGAAAAGTTCTTTCCTGTTGAGATAAAGCAGCAACTCTGTTAGCTTAAGCCAGCAGAGACTTTTTTTAAGTTAGCCAGAATTGCTTAGACTGAGAATTTCTGAACATCTATGCATTTGAAAAAGACTAAACTATTTGAAAGGAGCTATTAACATGCATGCTTTAACTTCACTTCTTTTTCATGTTTGGCTCTTACGGAAAAATACCAGATTTTGATATGAACATCTGTTTCATGTTTTTCTAAATGTGAGTTTAGTATGAAAATTAACCCCTGAATTTTTGGTTTCAGCAGCCTTCTAGTTCTTCGGCGTGCATTCAAGACCCTTGTTGTCTCGGTATTGCTCGGAACTCATCTCAGCCTATGGCTATTTTGTTTGCTGGAAATAACTTGTAGAAACAACACTGGGTCTGTTCAAACATTTAATGAAGATCTTTTTCACACTGTCACCATTAGCAGTGGTCGCCTCTTTTTGCTGAGGTACTCTGACAGAAGTATCTCAACTGACTCATTCAACCTCATTCAACTTTTATCCCAAGCAAATGTAGGGAAATAACAATCATCATATTTGGTCTTTCCAGAAATGTATTGTAGTTACTAACAGGCCCAGCCAACTCCTGAGCCAACAAAACCAGACCTTTGGTACCTCCTACTTCAGACTGGCTCAGGAATCACTCAGATGTGATCTTTCTTTTTGAAAGATTGACAGTTCCCATCCAAAGTTAAAGGGGGGCTATTCAAGGGGGGAGAAAAGAACTAAGTAAAAAAAATGTTTTACACATTTAAACTCTTCTTAATGTTTGACCTTGACCTGGGTAAGTTTCTGATACAGCTCTCTCACAGTTAGGCTATCTGTGATAATTACAAGGTTCTGCATCAGCCTATGGAAACAGTAGGTATGTTATTCTGAAACTATGTGAAAAAAATATTTTTCTTTTACCACAGTGAGAAAGTTTTGCACACGTTTGCACCAAGGATTTAAAAACTCCAGGGGTGACATCTTTCAAAGCTAACAAGACACTGCTAATCTCCCCTTCAAACATACAGATGATGTATGGGGGGGTAGGGGGTGGTGTTTAATACCTGTTTGTGTTTTTTTTACATTCTGCCATTGTATTTCTGAGGCCATCAGTGACATCCAGTGGCCAAACAGATTAAGCCTAGACATGTTTTATAGACATCTGCCTACTGCTTTCCTTAGTAAAAGAATCAATTAAAATTTTAACCATACAGCTGACTTGTTTGGCTTAATTCTCCTATAGGTGTGATGGGAATCTCCCTGGAGAAAAGCTCACAGGATCCAACCTTCACTCTATTCCCTCTCTTTGAACTGCTGAACCCAGAGATTTCACAAGAGGCACTAGGATGTGAACTGGAATCTGCCTTTTGTGCCAGTGTCACTGAGGTGAGTCAAAACTGAAGCTGCAGTCTCTCGGGATTTGAGTTGGTGCAAAACTATAACTCAACATTTTCCTTCTTGATGCAAGCAAACATGAATCTCAATATAAGCGTGTCCTGTCCTCTCTGCTTCATTAAGAAGATTTCGTTTTTACTATTTTAAATGAGCCAAATCATTCATCTGAATAAAAAAACAGGTGTGAAGCACTACAAAACAGGTAATAATCAGCACTACAAAAATGTTAGTCATACTGTACCTTACAGAAATGTGAAAGCAAAATTAGCTGCAGTAACAAATTTCCAACGCTGAATTTTAAGTTTGTTTGCAGTCAGTGGCCATGTTATTAACTCTGTTATTATCCATCATTGGGTGAAAAAGAAGTGTTCTGGAGAAAGTGGTTGATGTTCAGTGGTGACAGCAGGGCAGCACAGGGGAGCTGTACCAGGCCCTTGTAGTGAAGCCCTCACTGGGGGTGGGGAAAGTGCGTGTCAGCCCCCAGGCACTCCACCACCAGCTTCATCCCTGGGGGCACCAGGGGTGCTGAGTTCAGCTGAGTCTTTTCCACGGGTAAGGATGCCACATGTGGTGAAAGTGAATGTTTGCCCTCACATGGTTAGCCCATGCAGGGAATAAAATTATTGTATTTATTTTTGTAACAGAATCACAGAATTGTAGGGGTTGGAAGGGACCTCCAGAGATCATCACGTCCAAGCCCCCTGCCAAAGCAGGTTCCTTAGGACAGGTCGCACAGGTACCAAAACTTTTGGTGTGCAGTTCCCAGGACACGGGGACTTCATCTGCTGATTTAGCACTACAAAGCCAGGACAGTAATACCAATGTTTGCTACCATTGTGTTCCAACAGCAGCAGTAGTCATTATGCCACTAACACATCCATTTTGTGGCGCCTCTCATCTTTTACTAGTCAGTTTTCCTGTGACCTATTCCAATGAAGCATTGCATCTGCACTTTGCAAAAAGTTGAAGAGCCAAATATAGTAATTTGGAAAAGGACATTCATGCCAGCTATTACCATTGTCATATTTGTGATTTATCCCCACCCCATTTTCCTTTCTCCATAGCTGGCACAAACTAAAGAAATGGGATTGCTTATGAAAAATAGTTGCAGTCATCAGAAACAAGAAGAAAAAAATAATAAATTCCAGAACTCTAGTTCAGAATGAAGTGGTTTGCTTCTGGGAAACATAGTTTAAGTGTGAAGTAGCAATGAACAAGAACTAAATGTCTGTTGTTCATTAGTCCACCAGATAATGAATTAACAGTACTTGACGAATTGTAGCATGTAAAGATGGAATCAGTGCTTGTGTACACTGTTGGTGAGGAGGAAGAGCAGCACTGAAACTGAAACTCACTATTTAGACTCATGCTGTTGGAGAAGGAACTGTCCCTTTGTTTACACTATTTTAAATTTCTATAAATACAGAAATAATATGCATTCAATTGGTCAAGAGAGACCCGAACCAAACCCCTGGTTTTGTAAGCTTACACATGCACTAAATAGACTTTAAGTTAAAAGGTAATGGATGTTTACTAAGCTTTTTGGTTTTTGCCAAGGACAGACTGACTTACAGGGCAGACAGCCATAGCAAATACACCACCTTCTCATTGTAAGCAGAAATGTTTCACTCTCTCTTCATACAATCACAGTTCTACTTTCAACTCTACCCTTTCCACAGAGGCCAGCAGCCACTGACGTGGCAGCCTTGCACGCTTGACTGCAGGCATCAATGGTGAGGGACTGCAAATACATACACATCAATACTTGTAGATTTTTTTTATATATATATAAATATTTATACATATATACAAATGTTTTTCACACATAGCACTTGTCCAGGAACAGCACTTCCATGAGCATGTTGAAGGTGTCATTACAGATATCAGCATTCAAATGCAGAGTATGAGTCTCTTCATCTTTTCCACTGGGAGACCAGCAGTTGCCTCCAATTTCATAGCAAAAAGAAAGGGCAAAGCTTATGGAACTTCTACAAATGAAATACAGGAAAATTGTTGTAGATCATTCCTGTAGTAATTCCCTCTGAAAGCCAGTAATACATTTAGAAACTAGCAATTATATGTGCAAGGCATCGTTACTGGCAAGTAGCGCTGCAATGAAAGGCTGTATAGTTGGTATTGCGGTTACTGACAGTTTGCTCTGTTCTGCTATATGGTTTCCTTTTTATGTATCATGTAAAGATATTTTGATGATGTTTCACCACTGTAATATACAAACATCATTTTCTATGAGGCAGAAAATTAAAATCCAAGGTGGATACCCAAAGGCATTGAGAAAAACGTTAGCTACTTTATTTATGCAGTTATTTAAAGAATCTCATAAGAAAACTGGCATAGTTAAGCCAACAGTACTCATTTGGGCAGGATAGTTGAGCTCAAGATCTTCAGCCCACCATCAGCTGCACATTCAGCTCATTGCATGGAGATTTTGCCATATTTTCTTTGCACAGTTTAAAATGGTTTGTCTCAGTTTTGTTCCAGGTTAAAGCAATTATAGAATTAATTATTGGCTGTACAGCTGTTCTCCCCACACCCTGCCAAAAATCAGCTTAGCATACAGTTTTTCTTGCACAAAATTATGGTGTAATAATTTTATATATAATAATTATTTATATATAATAATTATAGTGTGCTTAGTGCAGTACAGAAACAGAAACTCCCATCATACACCCAAACTAGAGGACTGCAAGCAAATGCCAGGAAAGCTGCCATGCATCTGACATGCCTGTCACTCCACAGCCTTTAGGCACATGTGTGAACATACCTCCAGGACCTATAATGTGTAATATGAGTCAGAGATGCAGATTGGTTTGTCTTTAAAAAGCCTTTGCCCCCTGTTTAGACCACCAAATCCTCTAGCCAGTTATAGTAGTACTGAACCTGCTTCATCAGTTGTAGTAAAATTATTTTTCAAGTACATTCTCTGTACTGATTATCCCTTACGTGGTCCCGGGCATTTCAGTATGCGGTTATACAGTTACATTTAGTCCATTTCCTTTATTGATATAGACATCTTTCTCTAAGAACTAAAGGTGAAATTGCCAATAATCCAGTCTAATTGGTGGCACTTTCAACTCTCTGCCTGCTTCCCTACATGCTGCCCAACCACTGGGCCACAAAAACACATCCCATGTGCTTCAGAACGGGGTAGATTATTATAGTTATAAAATGTCTTATTTAAAAGAGCACAGATAATCACATGTGTCTTTGGAAAGTATGCCCCTTGCCTCAGCATGACTTAATTTCACTTGCAAGGTCTGATGCTGGGCAGGCTGCTGCTCTCCAAGCCACCTCTTCCCTGCTTCCCAGCTCAGCATGAAGGTTATGAGTGGACCAAGTAGATTTAGAGGTATGTCACCTCTACTGCTGACCTGATGAGCCATCATATGCTTCAGGTTATACAGAAACTGAAGTGAGGTGCCAGGAGGAGAAATGAGGGCAGTGTGGGACAAGTGAATGGTTTCCTGGTGACAGGTGCAGGCAGGGTGTACGGGGTTGCTTGGACCTGGCTGCCGGCTGCCTGGTTGCTGGCTGCCAAACAGCGATAAAGTGAGAGGTTTCCTTAGCTCCATGAGTTGCCTATAGCCAGGGAGAGGGACAGGAGTGTCTGCCCCAGACCCGGTGCTCCCAGCAGAGTGGGGCTAATGTGGCCACATTCTGCCTGCCCCTGCCCCCAGGATGGGAGCTGACAGAAGCACCCAGCTCCTCTGCAGCAACAAGGTGTGGGCACAGACCTGACATGTGACTTTTGATTGCATTTCCCTTAGTTTGATTCCTTTAATCAAAAGAGCCAACGTGCACCACCTTCTGCTAAGACCCTGTAAAAGTGCCAAGCAACTTGGATGCTCTTGTAGAAATTCAGGACCCTGCAGGACAAAACACAGCTGCCATGAAGCAGCAAACTGGGCTAAATTTAAAGCTGCAGCTTATACAAACATCTTCTGCAATTGCTGTAGTTAAACACTTCCCGATGGCTCTCACCAAAGACATAATCTCATTCAATAGTCCCCACAGCATCTCAGCAGAAAAGAATCTACCCTTCCAGTGTACTGCACGCTTCAATCACTGTTTGTACATGGAGAACTTCAGGCGAACAGGGATGAGTCATTGGACTTTCAAAGATAACACTAACTCTCCATTGTTACATTTGCAATTTGCAGTTCCTTGGATTACATAAATCACCCTATCAGTGACCAAAACCAATACCACATCACTTCAGAAGCTAACCATGCTGAGGCTTCTGACATTTGAATAAGGCACCCTTACAGTGAATAGGTCATATACTGTTCAAAAAGAAAAGCAATATTTTGAAGAAACAGCAAGCAATTTTGAACAAATAGACTGAACAATTAAAAAAAATGGGTGAATTAAAAAAAAAAAACAAACCCAACTTGTTAATTGTAGTTCATCCTTTCAGCCTTAACCTTTGCAAAAACAGATAACATATCTAGGTGTTTGCACTCAAACTATCCTCACCATGGCTTTACTCAACAGCAAGCAGAATTGTTTGGTTGGGTTTTTTTTTCTTCTGAGTATTGTTTTCATCTGGAAGAATTATATTAAGTAGTAATAGGGATCTTTTTTGAACCATACATTTGTTTTCTAAGGAAGTGTGTTTCATTATTATCCTCCTTGTCTTCTGCAAGTGAAATCTGAATTGGCTCTGTAATACCTGTGAAATTGCACTTCCATGTCTAACCCTCACATCACTTCTAGCTTTCGATGACTTTCAGTAAGCTGTCCAGTGGCTCTCTGCCAATCTGAAAATCTCTGTGAATGCAAAGCAACTCTCTGAGGATCATTTTGGAAGCACAAATGCTTTTGGTTTCAGTAACAGACAAGGCGGAATCTAAAAAACATTTTGGGATATTTATTTATACAGCACAAATGTGCATAAGACTGAGTATCATGCTGTTGGAGTTTTAATTCACAAACTGCATCTCAGAAATTCAGAGCTTTTCCCCTCCTGCAGTGAAGCCTGACTGTTGCAGAAGCAGAAAGAAACAAATGAGATTTTTCTAAAATGGTATGAAAGTTATCAAGAAGAGATCAAATTTCACCCCTCTGGTACATATAAATCTGAAATTACCTCAGTGGTGTCAGCTGAGTCATTTCCAGCTTCCACCAACATATCTGACATTGGCAATTGGCTTCTCAGTGATACTCATCAGCTGCTTTTCCTATCTGTATTGGCCATTTTGGGCACAGGGACAGGACTACACACCCCTACATGCTGAATCATACCTGCAATCTGAGCACATATCTGCTGTGGTTCAGTAAAATGTAATAAGATTTATAAATAACATGTGAAAGCCTAAATTTATTGTCCAACGGTCACTGGTTCAAGCAGTCCAGATTACAGGTGGTTTCTCCAAGTGGTAACACCTATGTGTTCTCAGTGGGTGTTGGAGGTGAAGGACTGTCGAACCTGACAGTTAACCCTGGGGTTTGGATGGTGGTTGATTGGTTATTAGTTGGTTGGTTGTTTTTCTTTTACATATCTGAAGAATGACAAAAATTTGTAAAGCAGAACTGGGCAGAGAGTTTGCTGTCAGAACAGGAAAATAATGGGAGTGAACAGATGTTAGGACTGAATTTTTAGCTACCCCAGAACAGGCAAGAATTAACTTGGATAAAACTCTTTCTTTAGGCCCAGGCAAGTATTTCATTCCAACTGAGGTGTTCAGTGTTCAGGGTTTTTTTTTTTTCCATAAAATAATTTCTGGCTAGCTTTTGTTGACCTGAATACATTTGTGGTTTTTTGCTTTTTTAATAAGCAAACTATCCAAAACTTCATCCACCTCAGTTGTAGAGGTCAATTTTACACAGATCTACTCATTGCAGAGCAGTGGAAGTTCATCTATCCTTTCTCTGCACCAATGCAACAGAAATAGCAGACCTCACCATGCCTGGGACAGCGTCCCTGAGTGAGTCTGGACATGCGAGGGTGCAGATACTTGCAGGGCAGCTGGGAGCACTGGGCATCCCCACCTGCCCCTTCACTTGCTCTTTCAGTCATAAAATACAGTGCCACCTGCACTGAGCTCAGACCAAACATAGCCAAATTAAAGAGGAGAGCAAATAAATAGCAGTAGTTACATAAAGTGTGTCACTGAAAACAGGGAGGATTTAGGTAACTATTTTAGGACTATTGCATTGCTTTCAGTGGTTTAGATTAAGCAGCTCTAATCCAGAGAGAATCTGGGACTGAAATGCAGAGGTAGGGATTTTTTTAAGATCCTCGCAGCTCCTTTCTCACTACTATGCTTAATTAAGAACACTCTCTCCTCTGAGGTTTACTGATTTAGTAAATGTATTTGACTGTATCAACAGCTTGAGTAAAGGAAGATCTGGCCAAATATGTTTTTCCTAACTATTCCTTCTATGAGAATGTAGGAACATCAAATACTAAATACACAGTACTTCCTTCTCTAGCAGATAATATACTGTCCTATTTGCTCACCATTGTAACAAATTATGCAAAATCCAGAGACCTGCAGAAAGACTTCATGCTTCTGAAATAAAGCCACTCACTTAACACCTGTTAATGCTATTACAAAAGACAGGAACCAGTTGTGATTAGTAAAGAGGAGACAATTGCAGCAGACACAAAAGTAAAACATCCTTTTTTCTGCCGATGTTCTTGACAGTGCTAATTCTATAAGCATCTTGGAAAACTCCTGTAGACTTAACACAAAGAGCTGGCAGAGGTGTACTAAGTATCCAGCAGATACTCAAGACCAAGTGTTTATCTCAGCTCTGATAAACAGAAGGAATCCATCCTACAAGGCTATCTCATTCACTCAGGACCTGCGTTAGCTCTGAGCAAGGAGTGAGCAGCCAGCAGACATGTCCACAAGTACCCTTGGTCAAGCTTGACCTTGGTCAAGCATCTAGCTAAATAACACACTGGAAGACCTGTCAGCCTGTAGACTGATTTTGGGGGAAATGGTTTAAAACCAGATAAACTCACCAGCTCAGTGACTAGAAGTGCCTAAACCCTGCATTGTCCAGCTGAGAAGTGGGGAAACATTATTCAGTTTAATTTACATTTAAATACATCACTACTTAGGAAATAAAGTATGACTAACTAGAGGTATACTAAACAGGATGCCCAAAGTCATGTATTAATGCTGCCACAGCATCAGAAATTTGGCCTCCTCTCCTTTTCTCCAGAAAACCAAAGCCTACCTGAAGTCCACCAAGGAGAATGATGGGGCGACCTCGGTGGCAATTCTGTTTGCTCTGCACTCCAAAATGACTGCACAGGCACTGGTTATAATAAAACAAGTATCAATTGTTCTTGCAACACCATGGCAGCTAGCAGATGCACTTTAAAAGACAAGTCATTATAAATTTTTGAGATTATTAGATTAGATTAGCAAAAATACAGCTGCAAAACAAAGTAGACACGAATTTCATTACCATGCTAATTCTCTCTTGGTATGAAAAATACTGACTCTGCTCCTGTAATTACTTGCTCTATACATCACACCTTGCTAATTCTACTGTTATGTTACTAAAGCACTTTAAGAGATGGAAGCTGCATTGAAGTTGTGAAGTTTTATGCTGAAAATGTAAGTATTATGCAGTACTGAGATCTTAAAAATGCAAAAACTAGCTTTCATCCTTTTTAGGGAAAAGAAAACCTGGAGTTGCTAAGCACTATGGAAAACACAAGTATGTTTGTCTAAAATACATCCCTTCTTTTAAGAACTTATGAAATTTTTAAGAATTGGTGCATAATTAAATAATTTTGTAAAAAAAATGAGGTATTTTCTCCTCCCCGGGTTAGCATTTTACCACTGATTATGAAAGAGTCTTTCTAATGAAAGAAAAGAAGGAATCAACAGGATATTTACCCAGACAATGCTCAAACTGGGCCAAAACCTTAGGTATTACTGGTAGGTTTTCTCAGTCAGGACAATTTTGCTCCTGAGACCTGTGTAACTCCCATCATACAGCCTTTAACAGCAAAAGCTCTCTGGCTCGGTGGTGACAGCCCCAATGAGCTCGTGTCATTGCACCAGTGCCCACGAGTCAAAGGCTGGCATGGAGGGTCCAAGAGTGGGAACCCACCGGGGTGGGCAATGGTGAGCCCAGGGGAGCTGTGCAATGCACACATGCTTCTGCCGCCGCCGAGGCTGACTCAGCTCCACTGTGTGGAAAGGGGATGATGTGACAAGAGATTGGGAAATGTCATGTCTCTGGTGTCAAAGCAGATGTGAGATAAACCCCCTTAGGAGAGACAATCCTATTTGGACATCAGAAATATCTCCCATTCATTCAGAAGAACACAAGTTTTTAGCTTTTTTTTCTTCTTCTTCTTCTTCCTTTTTTGACATTAATTGCAATGTCTTTTGTTCCATTTATCCTTACCACAGATAGCAACAACTACCACTTTTTCCATCTGGGAAAAGCTGCTGTAGCTGGTACTAATATTCAGCAGTGAAGAACTGCACAACATGAACTTTCAGGAAACAATCTCTGCCCTCAGATGTTCATGGACAAGTCCCATTGAACCTGGAGCATAATTTCACCTTATAAAGTGGTTTTATCAGCAGCATAATGTTTCTCTATAAACTGTTCTGGATGGCTAGAGCAAGTGTAAAGTGCTGTTTCTGAACAGCAAAGCTATTTCCCCCCCAGGAGTAGAATATGCTTCTATTTTTGGCAAGAAACTCGCTCCCTACCCTGGGATAGCTCGACTGAGTAAAAGGAACAAACCACTATGAACTGAATGCTTAAAGAAAGAAAGAAAGAAGGAAAACTCTCCTCCTGCTTGCGAACAGAAGATCGGTTCACTTACGCATGCTGTGTAAAGCTCACCACAAAGTCCTTTGTGCCACCAGCATAAAAGGAATCCTTTGCCCAGGCAGGAGATTAGGGTGGCCAGCGGGAATCCCTGCACCCGAAATTCAGATCAGAATGGGTAAGTTCATGGGAAGTTGGGATTTTAAAGGGATTGTTCTGATGATGCCAAAAAAGCAGCAGTAACAACAGCCAGCTCCACAGGCCCATCCAAATTTCTGTTTTCTCTCTCAGTAAAGGTACACAAAGGAGATGGTCTGCAAGGTGCTGTTTTTGCTCATGTTTAAGGGTTCTATCCAAGAATGAACCATAAAGGTGAACGCAGGTACCTCAGGCACCTCATCTGAAGCTCCCCAACCGCAGCCTCTCCCTCCTCTTTGTGCTGGCAAACCCTGAGAGATCGGCGCTGGTGTTAAAAGCCCTGCAAGGAGGTAACGGCGGCAGCTGAACACCACGGTCTCACGCAGTACAATCAATGCATCAATCTTCCTTACATCAGTGTCTTATCTTGGCTCCCGGAGTCTTAGTCAACTCCAGAAGCTCCAAGGGCAGCAGGGAGCGGGTGCTGAGACGCGGGCATCACAGCTGCCACTCCCCTCCTGCGCCGGCAATTGTGCTCCCGCCTCGGGAGCACTCCCGGCCGCCCGGCCTGGTCAAAAGACCTTTGAAATAACCTTTTCACTGGCAAAGAGATTGTGGCCCTATAGAAAAGTATGAATTCAGAGCAAAGCCTTTCTGCAGGATTAGCCCATTAGAAGCAAAAAAGAGAAAGGGTTTTTTGTTTCTGCAAAATATAAGTGATTACAGGATTTAAAGGAAAAAAAAATAGTCTGTCTATAGTGAGGAATATCAAGGTTGGAACAATGCATGCTCTTATCCTCTGCCTAAGTCCTTGTACTGCCCTTATCTCCATCACATCTGACTGCCTGCCAGGAGCGTGAGCTAAGAGATATAGTGTAACCGCTGTCCTGTGTGGTCCGTTCCTCCATCCTCTCTCAAGAGGAAAAGGTGTGTGTGAGATGTAGATCAGCTTTGCTATAGGATTTTGTTTTTTAGGGAAGGGAGGGAGGGCTGTGATAAGATTTTATATCAGGGGAAGAAAATTCAACTAACTCCCTGACAGTTTCTTCTTTTCTTTTTTTCTTTTCCCTTTTGGTTGCCTCCTCTTTTCCTCCCCTTTTTGAGTTTCTCCCAGCCAGTGATTTGTGTCATTAATAGCCAAAGCCCCCCCACCAGCTAATCTCACCTTTGGGAGAAAAGTAAAATATTATGGACTACAAAATGCAATTCTCTCTTCACCACCTTAGAAACAAAGGACTTCTTTGTATTTTTTTAATAATGGTATCCATACACGTGTACTTAGGAACACAGGATATTTTTTTAATGATCAATTATTTGGGAGAAATTTTCAGTTTGGTGACATATTAGAGTAATTTTAAAAGAGGGAGATTTTTTTTCCCAGCAGTTGTAGAATAGCACACACTTACTGAGAAATCTGCTCCCTGTACAGTATTTAAAAGCTGGTAGACAGCAAACGGTGAGCACCTCTGTTTTAATTCAGCATTCAACCTTTAGATAAAGCTAAACCAAAGGTAAAAAAGGAATTTCTGATCATGCAGTCCTTATGTCAAAACTGTTTAATGTGGACCTTATGATCAGAGTTTCAAATAGATTCTGATCTTTGTTTAGAAACCATCTGGCCAAAGAAAAGTAGCCAACTATTTTATTTTTTTTTTCTTTTTTCACTCCACCCCAAAAGTATGTTTTGAGGTCAGCATTCCAATTTTCATCCTGTTTTGTCAAATGCGATAAAGGCGTTTTAAACATCCCGTGCATGTTTGTTACACATAACGAAGTTCATATAATCATGCTCGTACCAGTAAAACCCCATACTCCTTCCCTTTACAGATGGTGCAGTAATTATAATTTAGCTCTCTGAATAGGACTCAGGGTGTGGAAAAGATACACAAAGTTTGCACGCATGCTAGCCCACCCTTTTGCAGAATTTCAAATGTAACCAGTTTTTTGGTTGTATGATCACATTAAAATTCCCCTTTTGCAACACTTTATGCAAAAAACAAACACCTGGATTCAGAGTTTCCTAAAGGAGTCATCTGAAAATAAGGTACTTTCTGCCAAAATGTCATGAAGATTTATGTGCTTACATTCATGGATTAAATTGAGGACAGGTGGGAGAACATTCAAGTATGAGAAGGAATGATAGCAAGTTTATGTGTAAAAAAAAAAAGGGGGGGGGGGTAGTTATTATGATTCCTGGTGGTTTAGATAAAACAGACATAGATTTTGTAAAATGGAAGGTACCACGTCTGGAAAGCCATCCTTCAGCAGTGAAATAATCATCTATAGGATTGTATTTCCTTAAAAAGAAAACAAAGACATCCTGCAATTCAAAATATACTGTCTCAACTACAGCCACAGCACTGAGTGGCACTTGGATGCTGTGTGGTGTGCCGGAAAGAGATGTTCATGGGGAGGACTCACGGTGTGTTGGCACAGTGCAAACAGGCACTCAAACGCTGCTGCTTGCTTTCCTTCCCAGGCCAGGATAAGTGTTTCTCTCCTGAGGACACCATTTCCCACCACACAGGAGATGGCAATGGCTGCTGTGGAGGAGCACTGGGTGGTCACCACCATTGCTCAGATCCCCTCAGGAAGGTGCCCACATGGCTCTTGACAGAGAACTCATGCACATCTCCGTACATCAGGTTGAGAAGAAACTCAAACCAGGTAAACTGAAGTCAAAGAAACAAGAGCACTGAGCTGTATGTGATTATTTTTTTTTAAATCTGATTATTTCAAATATTTTGTACACCTGAGTAATCTTAAAGTGTGATCACCTAATGACTGGTCTGCTAGAAAGGGCTGCTGGAGTCTAACAAATGTTTCATCTGGACTGGGGACAGCAGGCTGTCCTTTCAAAGTCCTGCTGTGTCCAGACCCTATATAAGACACTTTAAAACTACATTTTACACTGAAGAAAAGTGTACCACAGCTCAATAGTCAGCCAAGCCAGCTATAGTTTTAGTCTCTCTAAAACCATCCCAACTACTATCAGCACCCATAGCGAACATACGTTGTAAATCACTCTGTTCAGTGGGCACCAAATTCCTTCTAGATTAAAATTAACATTAATCCAATCTATGCACCAAAAGCTGGCTGTGTGTACATTATGTTCCTTTGAAACAGTGGTGCAATGAATATCAAGATATTCCCAGCTTCTAAATCACAAAGGATGATTACACTGAGGCAAATGAAAACTAAAGCATATCGACAGGCTTTCTTTTTTTTTCCCCCCTGCAGGAACTGACTGTAGATGTAGGCAGTCTAGTGTTTCACAGAAGTACTGTGTTTTATCTAAATAAATACATAGCTAGGAACAGTCATGAAGGTTAAAGGGCATCTGTAAAGAGAAAACTATGATTCCCAGACTCTTTGTTAAGTTTATTTAGTAGAGGGACTAGAGAAAGTCTCAGATTGGGCTGTAAGGTGCTAATAGTCCAACTAGATAAATGTTAGCTTCCCAAGTCTGGATGCCAGAAGAAACTGTAACATGGTTAAGAGCTGACTCAAAATTATTCTATCCAAGAAAAACATGTTACTCCACACAAATTTAGGGTATAAAGTATTATATCTCAGTATAACATTGATGTATTATTCTTTTTCAATTTCTAGCCTTCAGGATGGTGCAGTGCTATTGGTCTATATTAATCCTCCCACACATAAATTTATTTTTAAAATTCTTAAGGGGAAACCATCAACCTAGGCTCCATAATATAAAATTTATTTTTATTCACTGCTGCCTATAATTACTTCTTAGAAATTTAAAGCTGAAATAGGTTTCCTCTTTAAATTTATTTTTCCTGTATCTCACACACATAAAGAATTATCAACACAGATGACTTTCATGAATTCTGAGCCACTGGAACTGCTCTTCTGTCCAGAACTGAATTAAATTATTTACACAGTGACAATGACTGCAGGATTAGGCAACAACAATTTTGCAGGCAAAACAGATTGAACTTAACAAGCTTATTGGTAATAATCATTAACAACAGCCTGTTTGGTGACTATTTCACAACTACTTTAACAATATGCATTAGGTAATGCTCCAAGCAAAGGGGCATTTTTGCCCATACAGAAAGAGTTTGGTTCCTGACCACGACAAAGGGCACAACACTAGGCCATCTGGACCTATCTGTTGTCACTGAAACCTAAAAGAAGGAAATAGGCATATGAAAAGGAAAGCAAATGTTACGTGAGGTCACTGTTCCTTTTTTTTTTTCTCAGCGATAAGATTTCTCATAGCAAAACCATCTGGGAAACAATCCATTTTAGACCAAATTAGTCCCAGTGGTAATGTTGACTTTTAGCAACTGTGTTGCACCAGGGATACATGTAATCCCATCGTTCTTTGTTGTTCTCATTAATAAGCCCCATTATGTCACTCAGTCTGCATGCAAAAGTATCATTACTGTTATTTAATTACTTTGTTTTTGTAAGAAAAACTACCAGATTCAGTTGCATATAACCAGTAAATGTGGCCAAATCAAAGTTGTGCACTCCAACCCAAATATTTTTTACTTTGTTTCTGCACATATAATTGCATGTAATTTATAGTTGTGTACAGAATTTTTATGATAAAACCTCATTAATCACAAATTCATCAATGCAGAGAAAATACATCCAAGCAAAAGTGGTATAATGTTACAAACATAAGACATGTTTTAGCATGGAAAGAGGCCAGAATCCCCATCTTCATCTATCCCCTAATGTTACATAAATGACTAAGTCATCATATCAGTGGTTTTCACATGGAAATATAAACACCACTGAAATTCCATACGTTATAAATGGCCATGACTCTACAGTGCTTAAAACTACCAAGAGTACCATAAGAATAATGTACACAATATCCACTGAAGGATGAGAACAGCCAAAGCAGTGCTGGAAGCGCGGTACAGTTGATACGAGGCATTAATTGCTTCTGCTCCCGGGCATGTTATCGCCTTCCCCTGTGCCCTCCTGCACGGGTTCCTTCAGATCTCGAGCCCTTCAGTTCCCTCCAGCTCCCGCAGTGTTTGTTGTTATACTTCTGTCACTCTGGTTATTTAGCTTTGAAGAGCTAGCGTGCATGTGTACGGCTCCCGAGAGAATGAAACTTCTTTTAGCTCGTGGTGCCCTGTTCTACAACTAATTAAAAATAACCTTTCAAGTAGGGCATGGTTCAGAGTACATAAGAGCTGAGGTTGGTGGAGTTGCTCTTAATCCATAGCAGCATCCAGGTGAGAAAAATTTTGCTCTGTCTGTGCTTTTGCAACCAAACCAAAGCCAGGCTATGTTCTGATCTGATTATAGTCCTTAAATCAGCTGCATGTTACTAGCTCAGGGTCTTTTTAACTTCAGAGTCTCAAGAAGACAATTCACAGACGAGCGGTGGTTGTGAAATCCAGTCAGGCAAGACATGCCTCTAATTTTGAAGCAGAAATCCATTCTATGTTGATGGCACTATTGGCTCAAATATCATATTTACATTCTAGTTTTTAATGGCTTGCAGTAAGGAATCAGACAAGCTGTTCTGTAGGTGGTCTAAATTATATCCTGTGTGCACGCTGCATGCTGAGAAGCGTTTGCTGATCTAACAGATGATAAAAGACTAAGCAGTCACCCACTGAAAGTCCAAATCTTTACCCTGGCAAACCTTACGCTGATTTTTCACAGTTTTGCCTGAGTAATGGCTGTAGAATTTGGCCTATTTTGACCACACCAGCATCACGACCCCTGTCCCTCCAGTCCACTTCAGATATTTAAAGCTGATCCACATTATTGTAATAACAAAAAAATCTTACTATCTTTTAGTCTTTTTAAACTTAAGATTTAATGTATTGAAGGTATTTTCTCCTTTTAACAGAGATTTAACAGCTTTTAGCTGTATCTGATTACCTAAATATGTAGATGCATGACATGTGGGATTTTCAGGAGTATCTGAGCACCTGTATCTCACTAATATCGATGAGAATTAAATCCTAAATGTCTTTAATGAGTCATACCAAAGTGACTGATGAAAAAATCACATTAGACAGCTTTGACAAAGCTGGAGATTTACCCTGCCACCAATATGCCAAACCACTACTCAGATCCCTGCACTCAACTTCTGCTAAGACCGTCATCCTCCTTTCTCTTCAACTCACTTCTTCTCATGCACTTTGAGAAAGTGATCTCTGAGATATGACCCGGCCTTTCAATCTGTACATAGCTCAGCAGCAAAGATCTTAATCCTGACTGAGACTGGGAATTACTGAACTGAATTAATTTAATTCAAATAAATAGTAAAATCTACAGATTGTAGTGGCACCAGTAGAATGTTCCCACTTTCCATTGTTGGTTTTACATTTGTGTTGGAAATAGAAATGCTTGCAAAAGGGCTTTCTTACAGTGCTATGAGAGATGCCTAAATTGTATTGAAACCAAACACCTTTGTGCTATAAAAGGTACAAAAGAGGCTATAAACCCCCTGGTGCTCTGCTCCCTGCCCAGGAGCAAAGGGGGTCTGGCTGCAGGCTCATCCCCGGGGTGTGTGCACATCCAAACCCTTTCCCCTGAACCTGCTGAGGGCAGAGCAGACTGTGGTGCTGCAGCTCCCACCCTTTTTGTACCGGCATATTCACGATTCCATCTATGGCAGCAAGTAAACTATGCAGACCTAAGGTTACAGACCCAAAATCCACACACTGTGCCTTTCTGGGGGTAGGGGATTAGCTCCGGGCCAGCCCTGTTGCCTGGGCTCACAGTGACAGCAGCACCCAGGGAGGTGTTTCAGAACATACCTCCCAGGAATTTGTACTCTGGAAACACTGGCTAGTGGGAACAACTAGGAGATTTACATCCTGATCTGAAGTAACATGAGACATCGTGTAAGAATAAGATTAAAATGATTAATTTGAGGCAATCACAGGAGAAACAGCCCTTTTTTGTGTTACTTTTCCATAATCCTGAAATAACTCCTGGAAGAAGGCAAATTTCAGTTTCCTTCAACACCTGCTAATATGGTTGAGATGCATATTGTAACCTTTATTCCTCCTGTCTGTACTTTATCGGACTTTACCTTCTGGGAGAGAGATTTCTGTGGCTGTTTCTCTAGTTGAGTATAGTTCTGCTTACAACCAGGAGTTATCAACCCTGGGAAAGTCCTCACAGAGTCTCAGCTCTCCGTCTGGCTCAGGCACAACTTAACAGTTTAGCAGATAAGGTACTTGCTGGATTTCTCTCTTTATCCCATCGTCTTCCTACAGAGCCAGTAAAGAGCAGAGACTAGGAATACCTGGGCTACCTCTTCATGACGCTATGCTTGTGAATAACCATGGAGCATCAGGAGAAAACATTCCAACTCTGCTGCCAGGCCTAATGTCCAGGCAGAGGATGGAGCTGGTGAGTCCCAAAGCACAAAGCCTTCCTCTGAGGTGTGTGGGCAAGGGGAATAGGCAGCAAACCCTGTGCAGATCTCATGTGCAGGAGCTGCTGCCACCGTTCACGGACAGCCCATGGAAATGAAAATCCCACACCTTCTTGGAGTGGTTATTAACAGTGTAATAGTGAATATTTTCATTCTCCCAGGAAAAAAAATTACTCATTTTTTCTGTTTTGTATGAAGAGCACTACTGAAAGCACATAGGTAGTGTATTCATCTGACTGGTATTTTCCACCTAGGTGCAAGAGTCTGTTATTTTCCTGCCCAGGACCTTGAAGAACGCAGGACACCTGTACCATGCTGGTTCTGGCCACAAATCACTGCCTCCTTCCAGCACCCTGGATTGAACCATGAGCATGTTGGTGGGTGCACACATTGATGTTTTCTCTGCTGCTCCTTCTAACTTGAGTTCACCTGCCTTGGTGTTTCTTTCAGATGGTTACAGTAAGACTGTAAACGGTTTCCTCACTTTAGGAAGTATACTGTGGGTATTATGTTAAACTATTCAGTGAAATAATTTTGTGTTTGTTCACCTGGAATTTTAAACTGTCAGATCTTTGGGGATGGCAAGATTCCCTCTGAAAAATCTTTTCTCAGTGTCTTAGGTGCAAACCCCCCCCCCCCCCCCCCCAAAACATGGTAATATTTCAACATTGGTTCAATATTGGTCATTGCATTTATCATCCCTATGCATAAATATCCGCAGGCTTTCTGATCTGCTTATGTATTGCTCTGCACATTTGTTTCACATTCATAGCTTTTTTTTTTTTTCTCATCTAGCTTGCTAGATAATGATGGGATAATTTCAAGAAGCCTACAGCTAGATTTCCTCCTGTGTGTATGGACTCTCTGCTCTGAACAGCAGGATATCTATTCCACACTAATATAAGACAAATAAGAACATGTTTTCACTGCAAGAGGTTCCTCTTCTAATTCATTCAGACTTCTGGATGAAGGGATGAAAATGGTTTTTGGAATATAAAAGGCTGCTGTAGCTGACTCTTCACTAGGGTTTGTCATATCCCATTAGCAGCGATCTAGAAATATCAGTGTCATAATGTGTTGGCAAGCACTCATCTTTACTAGTATCATATGAATGCCTATTCATGTTAACGTGCAACCTGTCACTCAAACAGCTACAAAGACATATTGTGTAACAGGAAAAAAATTGCTAATGCACGTATACTTTCATATTAACAACACAAGTAATGGAACAACGTGCTTTATCCTGCAGAGACTGGTACCTATGTCAGTGTACACTAGACCAAAAAACTGTCACCAGCACAGGTGTTTTCACCATGTCCACAGATTTTACATTTTAGATATTGTTTCAGCTCCATTAAAATACCTTGCTATACATGGATTTCATGGCCATAGTGGTTGTTGCAGTTCAGATGTAAAATATATCTCCTTTGCTATTTCTCTAACACCACATTTTTTTCCACTTGTATTCAATTAGGCCCATTTTATTATAGAAACCTCTATGTTCAGTCATTGTAAGGGATTACTATTACATATTCCTATAAATAATTATTCACTTTAGGGATAAAGTCAGTAGGAATTTGCTTCCAAAGCATTTTCATCAATATACTGTCAGCTTAATGCTGATACCTTTTAATTATATGGGCTTTTTTTCTGGAGATTTATCCTTAAATCTCTTGATAATCCCAGCAAAATCTTGATGTCAACTAATGGACCACTCCTCTTACAGCACAATTATATCAAGACAAGAAAAGGATCTAGCTGGTTCTTTTCCTTTTCTCCTCAACGTAATAATATAAAATTGGCGTATGGGAGTAGAATTTAGGAAATGCCAGTCCACAAACAAGAACACTCCCCACAAAAGAGGCCGGGTTATGTGCCTTCCTCAGAGCAGAAAAAAATTCAGCTGCAAGTCTGTGGCATGCAGTTTCATCTTTTAGGAATTTTATTCAGGCTCACAAATGAATACACATCATTCAGCTTTTGTCTGCAAATGAAAAAACACAGCCAGCCATGCCTACAGGAGTCCTGTACGGGGAACACAGAGAAGCAAAAGAATAGGCTTGTATTCCGAATAAAAGTTCGCAGTTAGGTGGCTGAGCTACTTGAAATATAGTTGCAGTTGCAAATATTCTAGGGTTGCTCAGTGAAATTTAATAAATAAATAAAAAATTGGGTGTGAACACGCCGTTGATCTGGGCATTCGGCAAAGTGCCATCTCTCACAGACCTACAGAGGTTTTGTGCACATTTTCCTGATTGAATGCTATTCTCCCCAGTCAGTCAGAGCGCAGCACAAGTTGCCAGAAATCATTCATCAGCCCCTTGCAGAAAAGGCTGTCAGCTAAGGCTACAGGCCTAGCGCCAGGCTGTCAAGTTTTGGGCTTGCAGCCAGTCTGTCATGGTTTGAGGCTGGTAGCCAAGCAGTAACTTTGATGTTTAAGGGGTTAGCCAACTGGTATGTGAGGGTGGCCTATCAGCTCAGAAATAATATACCGCACTCAAAGGTCATGAGTTCTGAAACTAATCTGGCTGTTATAATATTTCTAATAAAAACTGAGGTAGACATTTTATATTGTAAAAAGTGTTCAAATTATTTCAGTATTTGTTTTGATTAAAATTTCCATTACACATGCTTTTCATTATGCAACTCAATTAGTATATAAAAGATTTTCTGTTTAAAATGTTCAAATGAGCATAATTGTTCAATTTGGAAAGATTACAATGCTTTTATTTAATTAACACTGCAATAAATACTTCATTTTGTAATGAACCCCATACTTTTGGGCCATTAACTATTCAATAAATTTACAGTATGGAAGGTTCTTTATGGGGAAGAAGATAAATAAAGCTATTTAAATGAATGTGCAACAGCTCTGATGCTAAGCAGCAAATTACAGCTTTTTGCTTCCCATCCACTGGAGTTGTACCTCGATTACAAACATATGGGAATGTAATAAACACTATACATTTCAATTACTATTTTGAACATGAGTTACACAACACTCTTTCGAATTTGCTATGTAGAAATGCAGTCTGCATTTGTGGCATCTTCCCAGAGAAAGAAAAGGAAATGATTTTTCATCTGCCTTTCTTCCTTTTCATCTTCCCCTTCTCCCACCCTATCCACAGCTTCTTCAGTTCTGCAAGCCTGTGTTGGAATTTCCTGATTTAGATCAGGAAATCTTCATGAGAATAAGAGGAATCAAAAAAACCTCCCAGCTCTTCAACAGCAAGAGTGGTATGATGCAGGAAAATCCCCTGGTAGCAGTGCAGCGTGGTACACTCTGATATACACCAATGAGCAAGGTAACAGAGATCAGGGTTCTAACCCAGGAGTCCCCACATGTGGGGTGCCCTGAGCCCACAGTGCCTGACGTGACTGATCATAAGATGTTAAATGCCTTGAAAGATCACCCAGTCCAATCCCCCTGCCAGAGCAGGATCACCTAGATTAAATCACACAGGAAAACATCCAGGTGGGTTTTGAATGTCTCCAGGGAAGACGACTTCACAACCTCTCTGGGCATCTCTGAAAATGTAAATTTAGGGGATATTTAAAAATACAGGTAAAAAGAAAAAGTACTACTGAAACTTGCCTGAATAAAAAGTTTTTCTTAAAAGCATGTCAAATTCCTAAGTATACCTTAAAACAAGTAAACATTTTAAATAGATTTTTCTCAGGAAATCTAGCCACCTGTTTTTGTATATTTTCTGAAAAGGGAAAAAAGATAGACTGCTGTTGTGCAAAAATAAATTGTGCAGTTTGCGGTAACTTTATTAAAGATGAGTAATTTTTAAAGCTAGCAGTGAGACATAAATGTTCAACACAAGAGTCTCTGTCTTATGGAAGCTTTGAATAAGGACATGCCTGTTTTAAACTGTACATTTACCAGGAGAGAAGGAGCAAAAAATTTCAAATATTAACTGTATAGTCTGGTCAATGAAAGTGTTAAAATCAGATTAAAAACTCACCAAGCCACGTCCTGTCCTATACAAGCTTCTAAGTCCCTGGCACTTGCAAATTCAAAGAACTAGGATACGGGCCTCCATGTAGTTTAGTCAGGCTGGTCTTCCTCTAATCGGTGTAATAGTACACTGAACATTGCTAGGAGAAGAAAGGATATACCCCTTAATGTCTATTTTGATGGCCTGTTTCAGGGACCTGATTAATAATCTATACACTTAAGCATGTGCTACATTTTATGGTACTTAAAGACAAATATAGTTTAAATTACTCTCTGATAGTAATCTCTATGTGATTACTAGTTTTCTGTCTAAGTTCAGACTGTAAGAACTGCTCTTTTCTTGCCTAACTGCATGATTTAGGGTCAATGAGATTGAGAAATGATAAAAGATTCCTTCATAATTAACTGATATTATCAAACTCCAGACATAAATGTCAAATACTCTCAAAAATCAGGTCCTTTGGTTTAGTTCTGCAGTGTTGTCACTGAACTCTCCACCTTGGGAGGGAGATGTCTCTGGTTTAGAGCTCTAATACCAAAAAATGTTGACATTCTTACCTTTCATCTATATGGCAAATAAGCATTAAAACCCCATAAAAATAGTCAGCCACACTAGTCAAAAGGCTAAGTTATTACTTTCCTGCTTTTGTCTGTTCTGGCAAAATTATTTCTGTTTACACAAAAGAGGTTGATCTTTTGTTTTGAAACATTTTTTCTTTACCATTCTTATCTCAGTCCTGCTAAACTCTTCATCCTTCTCTTTTTATGGCAATATAAACATTCAAAGTAATAATGATGCTCTCTCTCCAGTGCTGTCTTCCTTATACCTGAACCCTTAATCCATCTATTTACGGCATCTTAAGAAAATAATTGAAATTCTCAGAATGGAGGGGTTTTATTAGCTCATTCAGTACCTGATTATGAACCTCAGTACCTGATTATGTACCAAATATACTATTTTACGAAATATGTTGTAGGACCCCAATGCTGTCCTGGAAAGTAAGCTGGGGATACAGTCAAGAATACTAATTTTTTCACTGAGCTGTTTCATAAGGGCAGTAGAAAGGGCTGGGGCTTTGAGGGCTTTTTTTGGTTTTTATATATTTTGTAGAGGTCTGAAACTATTCTGTTAAGACACTACAGAGTGACTTAACAGCAGTCATGTCTGGTGCCTTGAGTGAATGGCTTTTCCTCTATTACATGGATCAAAAGATGCAGTATCGCACGTCTCGTGCACAGCGCTCGGCACTCAGTGTGAGCTCTTCCAAGATCCTTGTCTCTAAACCAGTTTTTCTTCAGAGTCATAAACATCTGGAAATTGTGCACTATTCTTGCTATAGAAATCAAACACTCAAGTCCTTATTTGATCTCCCAGAGAACATTCCCACTGCTTTCTTCTGTTGTGTAGGTGCCACAGGATTTGGCTTTCTATTTGACAGCTTCTTTTCTTAGGTGACTGGAATCGGTCAGACAAGGATAAATTAGTGCTTCTCTTTTGGCAGCTGCATTATTTAGCTGACTAAATAAAATGTTGAAAAGACAGTAGGAGTTTTTATAGTGAGATAAAGCCAGTACAAGAGAAAAGTTACAGTCTCATTTGTCCTTACCATGCACAAAGTACCTGGTGCCACCAAGGTTTTATCTGTCTCATAAAGCTGTGGACCATCATGAAATCCAAATTCAAACATGCTCCTGGTTGTCGGTGAGGCGTATGCCTAATGTAATGTTTTACCCAGCTAAGGAAAAGAAATAAACAGGGTAGTTGCACAGTGATTTCCTCCTCAAGAAGCCCTGACAGCTTCTGCCATTATCAGGCTTTGGGCCTTCCCAAGCTGTTTTCTAAGAGATAAGGATTGTGTTGGGTTTAGTTGGCAAGGTTTTGGTAGCAGGGGAGATACAGGGGTGGCTTGTGTGAGAACCTGCTAGAAGCATCCCCCCCATGTCTGATGGAGCCAACACCAGCCAGCTCCGGTGGCCAAGTCCAATCCCAAGAGTAACAGTGGTAATGCCTCTGGGATAACAGAGTTAAGAACAGGAAAAGACACCAACAGCAATCTCAGCAAGAGGGACGAGTGAGAAGATGTGAGAAACAACTGCAGACACCAAGGCCACTGTAGAAGGAGGAGAAGGAGATGATCCAGGCACTGGAGCAAAGATTACCCTGCAGCCCCTGGAGAAGACCATGGTGAGGCAGGCTGTCCCCCTGCAGCCCATGGAGGTTGATGGTAGAGCAGAGATTCCACCTGCAGACCGCACACCAGATTCACCCAGGGGATTCACCCAAAGGAGGCTGCATCCTGGTGGGAAGCTCACACTAGAGCAGGCTCCTGGCAGGGCCCATGGAGAGATGAGCCCACACTACAGAAGGTTTGCTGGCAGAGCTTGTTACCCCACTGGTGACCCACACGGAAGGAGTCTGGTCCTTAGGGTCTGCACTCTGTGGAAAGGACCCACACTGGGGCAGCTGGTGAAGAGCTGTAGCCTATGGAAAAGATTCAACACTGGACAAGTTTGTGGAGGACTGTCTCCTGAGGGAGGGACCCCATGTTGGAGCAGGGGAAGAGTGTGAGGAGCCCTCCCCCGAGGAGGAAGGAGCAGCAGAGACAATATGTGATGAACTGACCCCAACCCCCATTCTCTATCCCCCTGTGCTCCTGGGGGTGGAGAAGGGAGAGATATCGGGAGTGAAGCTGAGTCTGACAAAGACAGGGGTTGGGGAGATGTTTTAAGATTTGTTTTTATTTCTTATTATCTAACTCCAGTTTGATTTCTAATAAATTAATTTTCCCAAGTTGAGTCTGTTTTGTCCATGACAGTAATTGGTGAGTGACCTCTCCCTGCCCTTATCTCAACCCAGGAGCCTTTTGTTATATTTCCTCTCTCCTGTCCAGCTGAGGAGGGGAGTGATAGAGTGGCTTTGGGGGGGCACCTGGGGTGACAGAGCAGCTTTGGGGGCAGCTGGCATTCAGCTGGGGTCAACCCACCACAACATTCAATACTGTCACGAAATTGAGACATTAATAGTTTTTCCAAAAGAGACAGATCTTGCTTTATCTGAATGCAGCAAAAGTTGAGCCTGGCCTGATTTTTTTAAGAATGGAAATTTCCATAACAGCCTCTTAAAAAACAGGTTTGCATTGAAGGCTCTCACATTGGCCACAGCTCGGCTTTAAAAGGAAGAGCTTTAAAGGATTATTGAAAAAATTTTACTATCTCATCCTGATTTTCCTATTTTCTCTGTTACTACCATTGGGTCATCTCAGGAGAAGGAATTAATTTAGGATTTTTTTTTAATTTAAAAAAAAAAAGAAATTGTGATTTAATGTTACATCACTGATTTATCTTTAGAGCTGGGGAATAGTTCTACATATGTATATTCTATCTGTGTTTTCTCTTCCCGAAAAAACACGTGAATTTTCTCCACTCCTATTTTTATTTATTTTTATTTTCCTTTTATGTTTCCTTCAGTAAAAGAATAATTCTGACCAGGTCTATTTTTCTGCATGCTAAACTATAAAATTTCCTTGGCAGCTTTGCACCTGCAGAATGTGGCCCCCTCCCCTGGACTGGGAGTTGCTGGAGGAACTGGCCCATTAGAGCATCACATAAATAGGAGAGACCAGCAGCAGGTAAATAACATGCTAAGTTTCAGATCTCTGTTTATCTTTGTGCCTGGAGTTGTTTCATATAGATGTCTTAATCATAAGGCTGTAAATAAGGTGCACCAGATTCTGAAATGGAAGTTCTGAAAAAAGATGCAGGTTACCCCACATCATTAGACTTTCTGAAAGACTGTCTATTGGTTAATTTTTCTTTTTTAATTGAGAGGGTATTTTTAGTTATGAAAGATAACAAGTTTCACATGGGCATCTGAATATTTGGGGAAAAAAGCAGTGAATGACCCAGACAATACACTGGTGAAGCATCAAATACATATTTACTTTCACATGCTCAGGACACCAAGCTAGTTTATGAGCAGCTGAATGAAATAGGGCTGTAAGTGAATTCAAGTAAGTGGTCATCCCAGATAAGTTAAAAAAACCCAAAACACCAATACTACTACCCTTACATTTAACCACTGGAGATGTTACCTGTCATGTTGGACCATGTATATTATCTGTGCAATATGGAAGGGGAACTTAATGCTCTTCAAGGGGTCTAATATGTACATTTAGTGGTATTAGTAAGCAATTGTGCTGCAGGAATCTTCGTGGCTGTCTGTCTTGTTCTGGTCTGGGAATTGTCAATCTCTCTACAGCACGTGAGAATAACATGTTGGGATGCCACAAGTATGTGGGTAACATTTATGTAACCTTCAGCCTTAGTGGGAAAATAAAAGCCTTTGTTACTTGGATTTGACTCTGTACCAGATGGTATGAATAAATGTTTGCAATGCCAGTGCTGTTCAGCTTGGCTGATCGATTCTGTCATACTCCCAAGGAGGTAGAGAGGGCTTAAATAACTGATTCAGGATGTAGAAAATATTTTCCTTTTCCTGTTGCAGTACTATTATGTAGAAGTGATGCTATTGTGACTGCCAGCTTCTCACTCGGTGGGATGCATGAATTATGGAAATATTGATCAGGTTTTTAGCATAGTTCACACAGCTCATTTCTAATCCTTTCATGTATTTTAATTAATTCCCAAAGATGCTGCAACCAAAATGGTCGTTATTTTTTTTCTTTTTCTTTTCCTTTTTTTTTCTTTTTCCTTTTTAGAGTTATTGTTGCCTGGACTAACCAGAGCTGATGCAAAACCTGTGTTTGGTTCTTAATCAAATTCTCTTTAACTTCCAGCCTGGCCAACAAACGCATTCTTATGGCAGAGCAATTTGGCAGACCTTTCTTTGGCCAGTATGAGTCTGATGACAGCAATCCCCTTATTTCTTATGTGTGGAATATGGTGCCTAGTACCCTGGCCTGAAGCTGACTCAGGTCTTATGGTGCACGCTATGAATAAAAACAACAAATCAATTCACTTAGGGAGTTGGCATAATATCTCTTCTCCTTTAAAATTTCCCCTTTTCAGGATCCAAGGTGGTGGATCTCACAAACACAGGCATCAGAGGCTTTCTTTGGAAGGGTTTAATCCCCTATACCCTGAATCCCAAAAAGGCTTCAGCCCTTAAAATTTGAACATGTTCCAAGCATTATGTGCTCCCTGCTAAAGCTGGGCCACAGATCCCAAATTGCTTTTTTTTTGTGCACAATTGCAACTGAAAAGCTTGCTGATTTTTCAATTACCAAAAGTGTGTGCTACTCTCTACTTCTGTGCCACAAAAAAAAAATTACTGAAACACCTACTGAGGTACCAGGTAGGAAAAATAAGTTTCTGCATGTTTCTGATGCAAAAACATTTTTATTTTGGCAATGTCACATAAACGGATTTATATTGGTTTTGTTCTTCAAACTCCTGATCTATTTTAACTCATCTCCTCCATTTGTGCTGCACTGTGTCATTTAGAAAGCTGTGAAACCTCAAAGGGGTTTTCAGCCCGTTTATATCCTTACCACAGTACCTATCAGACCTGCTCCTGCAGGAATTCCTCACTGCTCTTATCAGACCACAGCAAAATCTCAACATAACCTTTCTCCATGTTTTAAAGTGGGGCAGATACATAAATATTTATATATCGGTGTCGAAAAAAACTATCGTTACAAGGAAAAGTAAAAACCTCTAGGACAAATACACATACCAATAATTTCATTGCTACCAATAGAGCAGAGCTGCATTTACAGCATTGTAACTTAGAAAGAAATTTCTCTGTCTCTATCCTACCTGAATGTGTAACAGATGCATAAGTACTCTTTGGGACATATACATTAGGAGCACAAGAACTGTCATCACGGCTACGTTGTAACCTGTACATGTGGTGTACACCTGTGCTTTTTCTGACAACACACTTGATTTGCGGTGTGGGAAACTCCTGGGTTCAGAGCTAATCTAGTGTCTTTGTTTTCTCTTATGAGATCTTCTTAAGCTTTCCTCTGTAATTCTTACACAGCTTCTGGGGTAGCTGCATCTTTAGTTCCACCTCCTTTAAGAATATGGAACTTATTTTCACTAATACGGAGTTAACTACTAAGAAAAGAAGGACCCATTGCAGAGCACAAAGGATTATGATGTGTCAAAGCAACGTTGTTGTTCAAATGCCCTACTCTATATATATTTTCTCTAAAAGCCAACCATTTTCAAGAAGAAATCCATTTCTTCAAATTTAAAAAAAAAGACAGGTCAAACCCCACACCTACAGGTAGAGCTTCAAAACCCCTAACCACCATCTCTGCTATATTCACCCCAGAAACCACCCTTGCACTTTCACGTGAAGAGCACCGTGGAGACACTATAAAACTGCTTTTCTTTCCATGTTAGTCATTCCAAAAAAAGATCACCAGCCTCTTTTTTCTCATTTTCCCAGCCCAGACAGCTTATGGACCCAGACAGGACCATCTACCTCCCTTCCCTTGTACTTCTCCCGCCCTCCCTTGCTCTACTCAAGACAGCTGCTGCTTCCCGGACTCAGTGATAACAGAAATTGGCTCTCCGGACTTTTACAGGCAAAAATGGCTATATCCTATATATGGCACATACTAGCCTCTTTGTAATTTAATGCTGGCATCTTTGACAAGGTAGCTGCATACTGTCTCACAGCATGTTGTATATTTTAAATGCTGTTGTACAACTGCTAGCCAGACCGCACAGTATAAAGTAACGGCTGAACAAAAAAGAGATTCAGTACTAACAGGCAAACCACAAAAGTTTTGGCTGAGCATCCAAAACTGCTAATGCTTATCGGGACCTCCTGAGAGCCCCGCTCCTTCCTGCAGCCCAGAAGCCTCCACTGCCAAGTGTCCTGATCCTCATTAATTTCACATCACTGTCATTTGCTAGTTTTTTGCAGCAGTAGCCTCTGCAAGCTGCTTGGCATTTCCCAGACACAGAGAGAGGCATGCTTTGCTATTATATTCTCCTTGGGGGTTGGGATATTTTTTGGGGGGGAGGGAGAGTGGTATTATTACTATTATTATTTTGGGGGATGGCAGGAGGCATGAGCTGTGCTGAGGGAATTACAGAATTAGTGCAAATGCTGCTCTGCTTTGATGCAGCAATGTGGTGCCCTCTGATGAGAGCTGGAATCTGGCCTCCTCAACCCTTTAGAGGTCCTTTATTATTTGCCACACCATCAGGCCTCCAGTCCTGCCAGCATAGTCTGGAGAATGGAAACAGCTCCATTAAGTTCAAAAAGAGACACATTTTAAAAGTTATGCCTGAGAGCTTACATCTTAGCAGGGACAAGGACTCTTGTACATGTGATGTGAGAGGGTAGTGAAGGACCATTCAAATATAACTCCTTGAGTAAATGCTTTCACCAAGCATGTACCTGCCCAACAGCAATTGCTTAAGATTTCATTCCCCTCCCCATTCCTACTCAGTCTGCATCTATAGGAGCAGGGCCACAGCTGCCATCCACAGCACCACTGTCTAATGCAGCACTAAGACTCTGTATGTATTTCTTGACAGAAACACCATCACTCATCCTTTCCTTTGCCACAAGTACCACTGCAAGATCATTTGGCTTTTACGCAGTTTCTTAGAACTGGCCTGGGACTAGAGATGGGCTTCAGGATGCACTATGTAACCACGACTTTATCTGAAGCCTGCATTTACGCTTCCAAAGGACAGAAATGAGAGGAAGACAACAAAGATCTATCACAGGATCAACACTTTCTTCACTAACTCTCTTTTTCTTTCCTCTCTGTTTCTCCTTATCTAGCTGGTCTTCTTTCCCTACTGTTATGTTGTCCATTTGGCTTCCTGTGACAAACTGACCTGCTTCCTGCCCCCTCTCTCCCCTCTGTGCTTCTCCTGTGATTTGCAGTGCTTTACTCCCACATTGAAATTTATGAGCTATATCTGCAATCCAAGCGGCTAGTCGGGTAAGAGGGTGGATGTGTGACTTACCACCAGGAAAAAGATTAGCAAAATTGATTTTCCTACAGGTCATTAAGGATCACAGTTTTATAGGAAAGCAACTACTCCAAGTCTTCCCAAAGCTGTGACCTACCACTGCTCCAGGGAATATCTGTCAGGTGTCACCAGCACTCAGATAAAAGCACTTGCTAACATGATTTCACTCACTCAGTGTAACAATGTGATGTTATCCCTTGGCTCTGATCTGCAGTGCCAAAAAGGGCGAGTATGTATTGGGTTATTTTGTTTGTTGGTTTTTAACAATAGCAAACATGGCTTCTGGCTTCCTTGTGGGTGGTATATTACATCTGAAAATTTTTCCCCCTAAAGAAGTTCAACTATGAATTTCTTTTCTCCCCACCCTGCTTGAACCATGATATTCTGCTAATATTAGTTACACCTTGGGGTTGCTACAAATCAGATATGCTGATTTTAGAATTTTCTTCTTGTTTCGTGCCAAGAAGTAGGAAAAAAAGCCTAATTTGCATATGATCTAGCACCAAAATCTGATTCTCAGGATTTTCATAACATGCAATGTCTTCTTGCTGTAGGATAAAATGATATAAGGTCAGTAATTGTAGTGAAATTCCTTAGCATATACCAGCAGTGCTGTTTTGCATAAAACAGCAAATTGTCACAGGCATCATTAGTAAAATTCTCATGATCCCCCAGATATGTCTCCATGGGAAAAAAAGTGGCACAAATACCTGTGAAATGGCTCTAATTAACAAAGTAGTGCTTACTGGCAGCTGAAAATGTAAATAATCCTAGGAAAGAGTATGAATCCATATATTTCTCTGAAGGAAAAAAATGCCCACCATCAAGTACATCCGTCATTACTGTTTCATTTCTCACTTTGATAAAAAGATGGTTTTTCTCTCCCCAGCTGGCAAAGAAGAAAATAGCACACAGCTCACAAAGCAGATCTCTTTTTTAACTACATATTAGACTTGCCCAAATCATCTAACATGCTGCATATTAATAAGATATTTAATTTATGGGTATTTCTGAGCAGGTGTGTTAGGAAAGAAAGCAAAAAAAAAAAAAAACCCACCAAACCCACCACCTGAAAACATGCTCTTAAAGGCTGGCTATTACTTGTGATCTTGCACTACCTGCTATCAGCAGACACCATGGTTTGGCCTGGAATTACACACTGAATTATATATTAGTGCACAGATACTTCGCATCAGCTCCACTACTTTCCAGACATCCCTCATCTGTAACACTCTGCTGTATAACTGTACAGTGGAGGGGAAACAGGCCTTTGCGTTTCATTGAAATTCTGTTTTACTTAAGTCAAAAATAAGGGTTCAAAATGGCTAGTGGAGTTTCATGAGCAAGAAACTAGATACCGTGCTTTCTAACTCATCTCCCAGAACCATCAGAAATAGCGATTTCCCACTAAGAGGTCCCCTCCAAGCACTTTGGCTCACTGACTGGGCAGTGTGAGAGGAGTTTATATATACACTGGATTATATACAATCTTTGTCTGGCTAAGTCTTTTGCTTTTAAGTTTGTTAATCCTGGTATCTTTGGGTTCTGACTCACAAGTCAGATAGTTATCTTAGGATGTCTGTAGCTATTCCTGTTCTTTGGTGCCTGGACCACCCGCCTCTTGGAGATCTCCCCCCAACCCCACCTTCCTCCCATTGCAGTGTGACTCATCGGCTGGACCAGCTGTCACAGTCCCGCATCTTTAAGTAAAGAGGGAATGGCAAAAACCCACACTGCCTCCAGCATAGTGCTCATCTGCAGTGTGGGCGATGCAGACTTGTGCTTTCTGACACTTTAAAGGAAGTTAAACTCAGTTATCTGAATTCTGGGCAAATGGTAGAAGGCCCTCTCTCATCTCCTTGCCTCCCTTCCCAGAGGTTGCAGCAGCAGCATTTTGTCGCGCTCTGTGTGAGGCCGATTTCTAGGAGTGCTCACATCTTCTCGGAGGCTGATTTGAAGAGACACATGCATAGTGCATCAGCTGTCAGGACCTGTGAGGTCAGGTCATGTTCAGAAGCAGACATTTAGGTGTTTTGGGATTTTTACAGTTACAAATGTACTCATATAGGAAGTCAATCAAGCTGAGGTACAAGCTGCAGGATTTTTTCATGACCTATAATTTAAAGTGCCCAAGTCCTTTTAGAGCCATGCCAATTAGTGACACTTTTAGTGCAAATGAGGAAGAAAGCAACAAGCATGAAAAAACAAAGTTTGCTGAAACATGGATGTCTGGCTCAGAATTCAGAAGACTGCAGTAAACAACATGAGGAGCAGAATTTCCTTTTTGACATATGCAGCTTTTTTTGTGATGCTGGAACTTAGCAAATGCCAGTTTTAATCTTGTAGCTGATGGTGGACAACCCACTGGTTGTGACGAGATGGGAAAATAAAAATTTATGTGAAATGTTAGAAACTGTCTCTAAGGCCAATTCACACAGGCTGTATCAAGCTATTCTTTTTTTTTTTATTCCTGTGGGGGGAAAAAAAAAATCCACATTTTGAGGATCACTGACCTTTCGGACAACCTTCTCTAAAAGCTGCCAGTGTTAATTTTGATTCCATGGAATAACAGAAAGCTTTATATTCTTTATAAAAATCTTCCCATTATTTTTATTTAGCAATGGAATGAGTATTATAACAAAGTCTTCATGTTCTCACTTGGAACAAATCATCCCAAGGACTGACATTCAACCTGAAAAAATCTATTAGTAGTACCTTGTGTACTACATAGAGCTTTTCTGTTCTTGACTTTTTGACTGAAAACTTTCTTTCGGCTTTTCATGTCATGATTCTCTGTCACCTGTTGAAGCAACATTATTTAATAGGGGAGGTTTTTATCCTCAGAAATTTCTTCATAGAATTTTCCATCTGGCCATCACAGCCTGTTTTTCTGCATGTCATCTGGTTTTGATTTAACAATTCTAGCTTGTGGTTTAGAAGCTCTTGTCTGTGACCTCTGTATCTTGAATATCCTCTGTGAGTCACCTTCATCATAACTGTCTTCTAATTCCTTTAATTTCTTCTGATCTCCTCTTCTTATACCTGACTGAATAGATTTGTTTGGTTTGGCTCTAGCCTAGCCTCTGATCTTGTGCTTTTATAATCCTTAATCCTCTTAACACCTCAGTTGAGATACATATTTCTTTTTGGGCCAACTGTTCTTTCTAAATTAATTTGTAACTACAGTAGTGTCTCAAGCAGCCTCTTAATATTTAGATCTTCCTCCTTCTTCAACACTAATAGCACTCAAAATTCGTTATTCATGTTAGTAATGCAGTGCTCAAGCAGTAGGAGGAAGGCAGAACTCAGTTAAATCAGCACTCCTGTAATATTTTGATTGCTCACATAAATGCAGCTGGACATGTGAACTCAGGCTCCGTGACAGCAATTTCACCAACAGAAATTTTGCAATTGGCAAAAGGAAATACAAGGCTATCTTTGGTTTGACCTCAGTAACACTACGTTCAGGTTTCCCTCTATTGCTTGTGAAGAGGCAATGGTGTAGTCGACACAAATCTTTTTGGTACAGAACTCTGCAGACCACTAGCAACCTTTGATCGACTTTCCCATTCCAAAAAGGATGACTGATCCTTAATATTTCATTACCCCTGTGTACAGTAGTACAGTATTAAATTAATAAGAATTGTCTATACACCTGCTGGACTGCATGAAGATTGACTGATTTCACTTATTCACTGATTCATCCTTCCAAGGGTCACCAGTTTAGCAACTGGAACTACAGAAACCTTATGGGGGAGCCTTTGGTGACAACAGTATCTCATCCCTGAGAGATCCTGGTTAAGGAGAAAAGGCAGACTTTAAAAATCTTTTGGGTGTGTGTATATATATATGCTGGAAAAATTATTCTATACCAAGAGAGGAAAACACAATTGAAATAGTATTTAATAGTTCCTGAATATTTAAGAGCATAAACTGACAGTAAATTGCTTGGTTAGAGAAACATATATTATTTTCGCATTCTTTTCCTTTTGGTTTTTTTTTTTTTTTTCTTGTTCTTGTTTTCTAAAGGCTTCATCCAAGCCTTTCATACATGGCAGAACATGTAAAGAATAACAACAACTGAGCTGGAAAAACAGAAATTGTCTATAATATGTGAAAGCTCTTTTGTTGTTCTGGCAATTTTAATCAAAATAATTGATCAGCTTTACAGGGCTGCTAAAGGCACGTATGAAGTAGCAATAACATCACTTGGTAATTTCTGTCTTCATGATGAACATTAAAGAAGTTTACTTAGTTTATTTTCCATGCTTAGTTACGTTATTTGTGATTACTAAGAGATCTTTTTTCAAGTAGATAGAGGTCTCTTTTTTTTTTGCCTTGAATTAAAGTTGACTTCTGGAATGTGGCACCACTACTTTTACTTATGTAGTGGGAAAAACGTACCTTACCATGAGGACTGTATTTGCTATGAGGTTGAACTACACAGGCCTGGACCTGGGCTAGAAGGGGAGCATATACAGAAATACACAGATAATTTTATTATTCCATCATCTGTGGCTTTGGCAGTGGTGATGTAAATCACATCTCCATGTCAAATTCTCACTGAACTGACTGTCTCTTGACTTTTGCAGTTTTGGAATCAGGCAACATAAATCCATTGCTTCTGCACAGACACAGTATCTTTAGAAAGAAAAGGACAAAACTTCTCCTGAAAGTCCCCTATTTCATACTTTGGTTGGCACTTGAGTTCTTTTTGAGCATTCAGTACTGAAACAGGTGTGGACGGCTTGATATTGTTTGGTTCAATCATATAATATGAAATATATATGAGAAATATAAATGCTGCTGATCTCTTCTAGCTCTAGTAGCTTTACAGCAAGATTCTGGAAAATTTCATTTGTTTTACCTTGGTTAGGCTTTCCCCTGACCAAGTAAGAGTAAGGATGAACAGCAATGTACAGATGCTTGTCTTTGAACCATTGGGAACTGGCTGGAAATAAATACAAAATTGCATAACCACTCTGCCTTTAAGAAAGGAGAATCTCAAATTCCATGTAGCTTTTCTAGAAGAGTTGCTTAAAAACTTGTCATTGTTCCTTTTTTCTGACAATTGCTTCATAAATTAAAAAATATTATCTATGTTCTCATCTCCTTATTAGGTGATTTTAATCACTTTACAAACATAGCAAATTCACCTCTTTACTGAGAACATAAAAAACCCCAAATCCCATGCATAGCTTTCATAGTTCAAACAAGCCATGTTTTAGAAAATAAAAGAAAATATTTTCTACAGAAAGATAATTTGTTATCCAAACAAGTATAATTAGAAGCAATCTGGTGAAATAGTACTCAGTCTCAATTAGTATATAAGAGACTAAGACCAAATAAAAAAATTGAGAGCACCTAGAATCTTTCTTGAGCATTTTTGTCTGATTTATTCTAATTCATCCATTTCATTATTCAAATTTTAGAAATGAACAAAGTAACCATCCTCTAGATTTTTAGCCAGAAGCTTGAAGCAGTCTTGCCATCCAAACTATAAACCAAGTCTGGGATGTAATAACTTTTCTTCCTTGAAAAATACAGTAAACAACTTTGCAGTGTATATGACCAAGTTTATCATTTGCCATGCTAATTGGTATATACTTTACCACAGCCAGCTCAAAGGAACAGCATTACCAAATTGAAAGATGCAGAAATAGCCCTCGTTTGTGTACATTATATGTACAGTTAAATGTACCAGTTTGTGGAAAGAACAGATCCAACCTTCCAGAGATCATTGAGCTTTTGTGAACAGTTCAACCACTCATTAGCTGTTGACATTCTTTAGAAATGAATAATTTATTTAAGTTTGGGAGAGTAGCACATGATCTAATAAAATAAACAAGTCATTCTCATCTGCAGGTAATGTGCCAGATACATGACTTAAGCCTTGGTGGACAGAACAGTACTATTTGCATAGAATACTCATTTAATGCTAATGGTCGGAAAGCTCTGCTGACAGGTCTCGGCCTCTGCAGGGAGATATGAATCTTCACCTGCTGTCGGCTCCCACCTGCTGTTGAGGTCTCTCATAAACTTAAGGACAGCCCTTGGCTCTTCTAAAACAAAATTAATCATTCTATATGTAACTACTCTGCACGCCAGTCATTTAAAGCATAACTCGCTAGCCTCAACTTCTTTATCAGTACTTACATGAGCATGCTAGACTGTGTCCTTTGTAAAAATAAATATGAGGGGAGTGATTTGTGATCGGGGCCTTCTGCTCTACTCAGACTGAGGACAAGGGCTGTATACACCATGCTATTCCCAGGCAGCCCTCCTGGCTGAGCAGACATACAGAAGGACTCCAACTGGCACGGTCAGTGCTTCGTAGCAAAAGGGCGTCCCACCCAAGAGGCAGCCACTCCTATATTTCAATCCTTATCTCCAGAGACAACTGAGTAGTCCTATGGAAGCAAGTACGACTTGGCATAAATATCTTTAATACCATCATAGAAAACCACATCAGCTCCCTCAAGCACATTATGTTTACTCAAAATGCTCACTATTTACCACACTGAAGGGCTTTGTTTTGCCCAAAGGACATTAATAGAGAACTAACTACAAGGAACATTTTAAAAGTTCATGGACTCGTAGTAAAAACTGCATGTTTCAACAACTGTTAAGCCATGGGAACTGATAAAATGTACAAAATCAATTAAACAGACTTGCCATACCAAAAAAAAGTATGAGCTTTTAAATGTTCAAAGCATCAACTCACAGAGCAGGAACTAATTAAGCATGCACTAATGAGGCATGATCTTATGAAACAAGAATTAATGAAACTTCAAAGTGTTACCTTTTGAAGTACAAAGCTGGCAAAAACAACTCCAGATAATTGCCTAACTACTCAGAGTCAGGCCCCAGAACAGGATTCACAACTGGCCTAAAAATCAGTCGCACCCTCTCTCATAGCCACAAGGAAATGAACAATCAATCTGGACTAACTTTCGATAGTGGCATTTAAGGACTTGCTCTGTAACATATATATTTATATAATACGGACAACCGCCAGCAGGAAGTGAGCAATACCATCACCTTGCCAAGAGGAAACAGCTGGGGGCTAAACTACACAAAGCTGTTAAGTCCTGTGTCTGCAGGAGACTGTATTGAAGTTAACAGAGAGAAGACAAATTCCTGATCTTGGCAGCTGGAGCCTTACAGCTTTGCTATCTGGAACTTTGTAAGCCAGTGTTTTGGAGTTTCTCTAGCTAATGTACCAAGGGAGTGACAAAACCAAGCGTTGGAGTGTCCAACTCTTGTTGCTTCCCTCCCTGCCTAATGAAGAGTTAGCTAATACAAAGCAGGACAGCTACAAAATGAAAATTAGGGACACATCCAGAAATAACAAATAGTCTGGTAGCTAAGGATGCTTGCCAGACATGCAGAAGACTGCCTTGTAGGTCCTGGCTCTGAATCAAGGCCAAGCAAGGACTCAGTTTTGGTATCCAGCACCCATAACAGCAGGTTACAGAGATCATAGGAGCACTTGTACTCTCCATCAGCTAAATATTTTACTAGATCAGGGAAATACTGTGAAAAAATTACTTGTTTAGGAATTTTTTCAGAGTTTATCAGCATGAGAGATGTCCTTTCAAAAAAACCCCAAAAACCTAGGATGAGGCTACCTGGGGCAGATAATGAATTATTATGTATTTTTGCCAGTCAGTTCAGCCCTATCATCTCAGCTGAACTTTCAAGGCTTCAGTAACAATTGATAAACTGACATTTGCAACTGTCTAACCCATTCAAAATGCATTTAATCCAAAAGCTGCTGTTGCCAATTCTTTGCTTTGACTACAAATTGTGCTTCACAAGAATCAGTCCCTAATGGGTCTGTAGGATCACTGGAAGAATACAAGTAATATAAAACAAAAAAAATGACTTAGGAACTGATAACAAAAATACAACTGGGAAATGATGCATTCTAATACGCTATTGTCCAAATACTTCAAAGAAGTCACTTATATGTAACATAATTCTATACCATTCACTACATTCCCTTCACCCAGAGTTCAGATCATTATTGACCTTAATCCGAAACTCTAAGCCCTTGTGTGAAGCAACACTGTTATAGGTCCTATGGATTCTAGCTACCAGTATCGCTATAAATATGAATACAGTCTGGGTTCGTTTCACACAACACTAGGAAATGGTGCAGTGTGACAATACAATCAAACACCCCAAAGAAGATGTGTACTCTGGATGTCACATATAAAGAAAGAGACACGTCCCACCACTTCATAACTTGTTCATGTATCCCGAGTTTGGCTTTAGAATATTCTGCTGTTGACCTACTCTACTGAACCTTGTCATCCACTTTTTACCTCTTGCTGTCTGACCTGCTGTCCCCCCCAACCTTTTCCACTGTCTACTGTGTAAAATAAAGCTTTTAAACTAGATTTGAAATGTCTAGAATTTTAGTCTCTCCCAAATCACTGTGCCTTTACCTGCTTAAACAGTTCTGGTTTTGATCTGATTTATTATTACTTGTCCTTCTTACTTTAACTACACTTTCAAGGAAGAAAATTAAAACTGTCATGGAAATTAATGTTCTCATACATATACTGGAAATCCAGGTAAGGATGCTGGATGTAGATTTAAAGCCCCTTTCTTTGATTTTAAAAATGGTAGGATTATTTTTATTAGAATGTCTATTAATGTTTGATCAACTTTTTCATAGATATGCTTTTGTCCCTTTTTTTTTCCCGTCTCCAATGGAAAAATGTTTTTCAAGGACATTTGGATATGTTTTAAACACAAAATATGTGGGATCATATCCTCAGCTGGTATAAACTGATGACAATCCATTTCCTTCAAAGCTAGTTTTGTGCAACCCCCCTGTTTTACGCCAGTTGTGGCTCAAGAACTATCTGGAAAACAACCACTTTGGAAGTGTTTACATGCCTGGCTGGCCTTAGTCTATCCTGTTTTGTTTATATCTTAAATATTTTGGACCATATATGTGATTAATTCAGTGGAAATTTTACCCTGACTACTCATGAGTTGCTTTACAGCGGTTTGACTTAACTTCAGGGAGTGGAGAGATTGTGTTTACTGATGGAGAAGAAAGAAACAGCAGTCATAAACTCCACACTTTGACATTGCTGATGCGCAGGAATGCTGCATACCACCCTGTCAGCATTGCCCCATGCTTTCATACTTCTCCTCTCAGTTTAGCAGAGAGATTCAAGATTCCTGCAATTCACAGAGTGCCCAAATATTCTAGACTGCCTCCAAAACCAAGTTATCACAGTAAACTTCGATGAATTGTTGTAGCTTTTCAAATTGTATTTATAGGTCAAAAGGAGGATTTGCGGGTTTTTCTCCCCTCTTTGAAGTTTCAGAACATATACTTTTTAACAAGATATTATCTTTTAATTAGGGAAAAAAAAGCTTTCTGGCCCTAAAATCTACGGCGTGCAAAATAAACATACAGGCTTACTTCTTTCATGTTTCCCAGACCAGACATCTTTACACTCCTGGGAAGCTCCTACCTCCTGTTCCTATCAAAGGAAGACAGTAAGGAGGGGGATAGGGGAAACTGGGGCTTTCAGAATTGGTTTATTGGGGGATCAATTGTAGACTCCGTGAGGCTGCTTTTGTTTTACACAGATACCAGAACTTGTGGCTTCCTTCCTTCCTTCCACAGAAACCAAACCGCCCTTGTCCTCCCCGCCACTTCTGGGGCTATCAGAGCTTTCAGCTATACACAGGCAGTAATGAGAACAGCGATTCAGTCTCCAACAGAGCCCAGCTAGGTAGGGAAATAACTTTCATAAAAAGCTAATTCAAGCACAAGCTTTCCTCCCAGCTCAGGTCAAATAGACCCCCTGCCAATGTCTGCTCTTAAAAGACTGGGCAAAAGTCACTTCCTTTCGCATTTTAATGGACAATTTTAATGTCACAATACTGGCATTGGAAATGATCTTGAGACAGATAACTTAAAAATACTTCATTATATGAAACACAAGTTGAGAGAAGATGCCACAGACAACTGAATGGGTATGGAGAAGATGAGCATGTGAATTCAACTCCCACAATGTTGGTAAATAATGCTTCATGTGCTCTAATTGCTTATAAGCAAAATTAATAGAGTGAAAACACATCAACTATTTTTAGCTGTCTTTTAATGAGAAATAGCAGGTGGAAATAGGGAGAGAAGTAGCAGTTCACCACAGACCACCAGTGCACCACAGAGACCTTCTGTCAGGAGGCATTAACTCCATAAAGCTGAATTACCTTCTTGGTATTCAGTATATCCTGATCTACATGCCCAGAAATTATGAATGAGGCCCCCAAAATCATGACACTGGCTTTAAAGTGAGATTTTAAAAAAATGTGACTGTTTTATTTGCTTTCAGGGCGTTCAGCCTCTAGGGTTAACATTTCCAAGCTTCTGTTTGTAATCACAAGGACTAGAAACCCACTATTTAAAAAAAAAAATGGAAACTGAGATTTGCACATGCTTCAAGGGCTGAGGTGTGAAGAAAAACCCTAAGCCTTGGAAAAGATGTGATGAAGTCGTCATAGTTGGCAGTGCTGTGGATATGATATAGTTTGGCCTTGTCCAGGAGAAAAATATTCTCCTCAGCTGCTGACCTTACTAATTCTCCTGGTCTCTACTGGTGACACAGCTCTGTCTCTGTCAGTTCCTACACCTCTGTACAACTCTTCTGAACTCTGAAATCTTTAGCGTTTATTCCACAGTAAACTGAGCTCACCCCTGAATGGGCTGATCAGCCAAGGAGCCAACATCAATAGCTTTTCACAGTTTGGTTGGCCCCAGGAGTGCCAAATAGACCATAGCAGATAGAAATCTGAGACATATAATATTTTTCTAGAAAGAGAGCTAATTTTCTCAACATCTAATTGAATTCTCTAGTACTTTTACTGAGAAGTCTTGTGCTGGTTTGATCTCAGCATTTAATGAATACTGATATTTTAAAGAAACTGTTTATTTGTATTAAAAATTTACTTCCCCACATTCCCCCAAGTATCAAAAGAAATTGAATGTTAGATTTATAATTAATGTGGTTTGGATTTTAGAAGAAATTTTTTACAGAAAAGAACATTTCCATAAATCATGTCCATGATTGAAAAAACATGGTCATAACTGAAGACAAAACTGTTTCATTTTGCATCTGTTTCACATATATAAATGTGTCAGGTTTACATAAAACACACTGATAAAGATGAGAAGGAGGAAAGAAAATTATAAAAATAGCCTAGGTTGTATCGGTAACACCTCTTTTGTTGTAATTCTCTCTGATACTATTGTGACAGAACTCATTACTATTCTTGCCTGGTTTAGTCAGCTAAGCTATTAAAAAGTTAAAAGAAAAATAAATTTTATGAAAATAAGCTTTTACTTCAACCCTAGAAAAAAGTGGGCATGCGTAATGCATCATTACCTTATTTTCTTCTGACCACAGCTAACAGCCCTAAATGAGTTAATCACAGAAGTGATTTCTTTCTACTCACATTAAATGTGGTCACATTGATAACTTTGATTTTAGACCAAACGCCTGACTCGGGTAAACAAGCCTTACTCTGTCAGTTTTGGCATGGCAATGCCAATCTGCACCCAGAGAGGATTTGCACAGTGGTCCCGTAACACACAAGTGAAGCAAAGCAGTTTGCCAACAGAACCACTTACCACATGCGATGTCCTACTTGCAGTATTACTCCACAGCATAACATATGTCTTCCGAATAAATAACTTCGTTGCCTAGTTGGCCAACAATCTGCTGTTAATAAAAAGGGAACACTAATATGTTTCTTCTAATATTTTTTAATTAAAGTATACATCTTTAATATATTTGACTTATTTTTACCACAGCAGTTTGGCATGAAACATCAGAAAGAACAAGAGTATACAGCAAAAATAAATTATTTAAGCTACCATCGTCTTGATGGCAAAGCATATGAACTACATTTTTCAAACTGAGGTAAGTAATGTGCTACTTCTTTTTTTAACCTCTCAAAGCAAGTGTGCAGTTGGGGTGGCTATGCAAAGTGTAGCTCCTTCTTCACTCATAAAAGTCCTGATGAAGTTGTTTTCTATCTCTTTCCATTTATAGTGGAATATCCTTCAGGTTACTCAGAACTTAAGTGTTTGACTGTGCAGTATGCTTTAAAAATAGCTTATTTTAGCAACAATATATTAATTAGACAAAAAACAAAGCTGTGAGAAATTTCTGCTAATAAATCCCGCTGTCCCTCAAAAATAAGGTATATTTCTTTTTGTGATGCATTTGTTCATTTGCAAATTAACAGGAAAAAGATAAAAACTCTTAAACATTCTTCTTGAAACGGTAGGCAAGACTACCTTTCATTTTTCATGTGTTTCAACACAGGCAATGTGCAAGCTGGAGGAGATCTAAACGAGACTGCCATGTGGGGTTTTCTTACTGAATTTTTAGTAAGACAAAAAATCTTAGAATCTTCCTGATTCTATCTTCAGTCTGCCTCTGCCTTTTGCGCATGTTAGCGATGCAGCCTGGCAGCTTTTACTTCCAGATGTCTGTCCAGCACCCTTGCCTGTTCACATGCGACAGCCATGGGGCCTTTGCTCCCTTTCTAGAG
The DNA here is from genome assembly GCF_964237585.1 of Gallinula chloropus. Taxonomy (NCBI): domain Eukaryota; kingdom Metazoa; phylum Chordata; class Aves; order Gruiformes; family Rallidae; genus Gallinula; species Gallinula chloropus. The sequence continues at coordinate 10,884,759 of NC_140097.1, forward strand.
GCAGCAGCCTGCCCTTGCTGGCTGGGGCCACCTCTCAGTGGGCCAGCACCGCCACAGGCTGGAGCAGCCCCACCGTGGCCCAGCAGCCAGGGGCAGGGTTCAGCCCTTTGCGCTCTGCTTTCCCATCCAGCCTCAGGAGGCTGCTAAAGCTGGCGTGTGGCAGGCCTCATTATTGTTTTCTGCTTCCTTTTTATTTTAGTTGGCGTTTATTTACTTGCTGAGGGCAAGGTAGCCTCCCAACTAAGGCAAACCGCATTTTTAGAGGCACAGAAAGAAGTGATACAATTTGTGCTGACAAAATGGAAACTCAATTTGCTTCCACACAGCCCTTGCAGCTGCACCGCTCCCTAGCCACAAGGCCCCGACATGGCTGCCCAGCTGGGGTCAGGCCTACGCTGCAGCCCTCACTCTTGGCTCCCCGGCTGCCCAACATTGCCCTGGCCACCAAACACAAACCCGCAGGAATATCACAGCCTCCCTGAAATATCCTGATCTCTGTTTCAAAGGGTTTTCAAGGGTCCTGCCCCTTGCCCAGCCACTGAAGGTGGGCCAGGACCAGTGCCCACCAAAGGCTGTGTCATCCCCAAGGCTGTTGGTCACACTGAGCCTGGCAGCAGGAAGGGCCAGGTCCCTTCCCTGAGGCCCGAAAGCAGCAAGCCAAGAGCCAAGGTGCAACAGCTGGCCTGGCTGGTATGGGCCAGGGTCCCTGGGACCCTTCCACCTCCCGCCCAGCACCATGCCTGGCTCTACGCAGCCTCGCTGGCACAGCCCAGTCCCCAGTGGGAGACTGAGGAAAACATGAAACCAGATAAAAAAGGGGTGGAGGGGAAGGGCAGAAGACAAGACATAGAGAGGAGTTTTAAACAAATATAAATAAAACAATGAAGCAACAGACACTGGAGGGTGAATCTGACAAATGGCTCAGCTGCTGACAGCCGGCCTGGCACTGGGGCACAGGCTGGAGCTGAAGGGCTTGTGCACACAGACAGGCTCGAGCATATTTTGCGAGATGCCTGGTTGTGCTTCCCCCCATGGTGTCCCCAGAAGCCCTGCCTGCTGCACCTCCACCCTGACGGATTTCTTGTGCCTTCCACTGGCGCAGACATCACAGAGCAAGGAGGCGAGTGAAGAAGGATGCACCAGTGTCCCTTGCTGCTTGTAAACCTGGAAAGCAAATGGACCAGTCATGACATTTTCCCCCTAAAGTGAATAAGCTGTATGAGAAATTTGTTTTGCATGAGCAAAGGCTGCAGGACTGAGTCTAGGGACCACCTTATGAAGATGAAATATTTCTTCTGATTTGGTTTTTATATTCCAAATCCTTGCTTTAGCCAGTCTCTTAAGGAGCAGCAATGCCAAATTTCCTTTTACTGAGCCTCAGTCAGCTGGCTTTAAGTGCCAAGTCAAAACCCAAAAAAAAAAAAAAACCTACAACCAAGATAAATTTATTGTGTGCTGCTATCTCCAGCTCCTTAAAAATATATTACTCAAAACCTGAAAAATTTTAACTCTGCCAAGCATTCTTTATCAAGGAAGTACCTGGATAGGAACCTTAATTTCTGAGCACTTCTGCAAAGAATAAACTACTGCTTAATGGTAGGAACATTACAAGATGGATATATTTGGGCTTTATGAATTTGAATTCTGTGCTGATTTAACCTCATAAACACACGAACAGAATAACAGCCATACTGGGATACATCTAACCCATAGCCAGTCTGCATCAGTCTCCTGGCACACAGAAAAGGTGTTGAAAAAGGCAAAAGTGTTGCATGCTCCCAATACTGGGAACATTCTCCCAGTCTCCAGCTATTTTCAGCTCAGCCAATTCCCAGCCCCAGTGCGGTTTGCTCAGTAACCCTCAGAGGGTCTCTCATGAGTCCTTTTCCAGTTCCTGGTTAGACCCCATATGAATGTCCAACACCCAAAATGTCCTTGGTTCAGATGGTCTTCTGCCCATCTCATGGAGATGTTGGGGTTTTGGACCTGACCCCCACAGCCCTCACCTGTGTGTCCTCATTCTCCTGTTACAGACAGGAAAGAATCAGTCCCAGTCCACTTACTCACGATTTTCTAAACTTAAAAGAAAAGTAGCAAGGCACTGTGCTTTTAAGAGGTGGGGGGCAAATGAACAAAAAGGCAATTAAAAGGTAATAGCTCTTCTGGGTGAGCTATTGAAACACTTTGATTTCCACATTAAACCAGCAAAACTCTGATGTTTCCAAGTTCACTGGGATGTGTGTCCAAATTGACCTTTTATTGCATATGGTCAAGTGCTGTGAAAAATCCCACCACTTAGCATCTCACTGTTATCTCAGCCACAGGCAGGGAAATTCTCCTCTTCAAAGAGAACCATAAAAAGAAATAACAGAGACAGGGACTTCTGTGCCATCAGCATTTCAAACTCCACATCCCCTCAGGAAAAGGGGGCGGGGGGCTGGGGAGGGTGATGAGGAAAAAGAGGGTTATTTGTAAGAGTAAACTGATCAGTGGCAGTAGTTTCTCACCCACCAATTGCATGCACTATAGGAGAAGAAATGCCTCTGGGCTATCCAGCTGGAAAATGTAGTAGCAAACCAGCACAGGTACAATTCTTGGAATACTAATCTGGCACCAGTGGCATTGGTAAATCACCTTACTAAGCACACAAGCTTACAATTTTCCCATATCGTTACAGTGCAAACACAGTTTTCTACCCAATACTTCCACAACCTCCTTTCAGCCCCCTTTTTACTGAGGAGCATGATTTTTTTTCTACTAATGGATCTATAGTCAAAACTTCTGCTGTGTACTGAATGCCAAAGTAGATGCTGCTGTATGTGGGTGGGAGGGGGAAGGACTCTGCCAGTATAGCACATTTCATTCAGGGAACTGGTATAAACTATATACAGACAAAACACTAGCTTGCCAGTATAAGCTGTGGCTACACTAGGAAATTTTGCCAGAATAGCAAACTGCCAAATCTTTTCTAGCATAGAGAATCCATGCTATGCCGCAGATAAATGTTGCTTCAGACATTAACTCTCACTAGTTTCACCATACTGCACGTAGGAGCTAACAGCAGTGACAGATTCTTTTCTCCATAATCTGTCTGAGGTCAGCAATTTTAGGAGGCCCAAACTCTTCTGGGGGAGGTGGTATGGGAAGAAGCCTTTGCAGGCTGGGTTATACACTTACTGCAATGGGACAGATGCACAGGGGCATGGTCACTGTTACATGCAGGGGCAGAAGACCTGGCTTTGCTGTTTTAGAAAATAGAGAGGACTACCATTTAATTTCACTTAGCTAGAATAGTCACTAGGATCCTCAGATGAATACATCGAGCTGTCTTATGTCATAAAACCTGAAGGAAGTGGATTTTGCAAGTACGAGGATTTGACAACAGCTTGACAATGAGTTGGAAGAAAAGCATGTTCCTACATTAAAAAAACCCAATCACCTGGACAGTAATCATTTCACAGGGTTTCCCACGTTTATGCAGGACCTCTTCATATACCATCTTTGTCCATCTTTCCTATACTTTAGCCAGTCAAAGCAATGATGGCTGTGATCCTTCAGAGACTTATATACTTTACAAACTAAGAGTAGACACCAAAAGGCCAGAACATCTGGCACAGTACATAGCATAGGTGCAGAAGCAGGATTATCAATCTACTATCAGTCTAGCACAGAAAACAAAAGAAGTCTAAGAAGTGTATTCCTTTTTTTTTTTTTTGATAGCACTTCAATTTAATGTCAAAAGCTTTGCTGCAAGAACCTATGTAATATAATATAATCATATCTGAAAACACAACAAGAAAATTAAAAAGATCATGTTGTGGTCAAAGCATTTATCACAGCCTGAGAAAATTCTTTTTACTGTTCAAAGTAATGGTTGACCTCAGCAGCTGAAAGCAGATAGAGGGAGGAAAAGAAACCAATCAATCATTTAGCAAAGCAGAGTGCTGCTTATATGGCTTTTACTGTGCAGGCTGAGTTTTTTACAGAATTTTCATCACTGTCACAAAATCTTGATAATTAACATGCTAAGAACATTTAAACACTCTGTCTAGAGCACAGATAACGATACCATTAAAACTACCAGAAATAGCCTCACTTTACAAATTTTTGGAGCTGATGCTCCAAGGCCATCCAACAGTGGCTCACCTTTTTGCCACAGTGAAATAATTAATTTCTGGTATAAGTTTAAAATCCAGTCCCCTTCCCTGTTTCTTTTTGAGAATTTTTCTTTCATTTTTGCAGGTAGGTGCTTTACTTAACTTAGTTCATGTATGCATTTCTTTTCACTTGCTCCCACATAATCCTGTCTTTTATTAATCTAATTTCTGAGAAAAATGAAGTGTTCAGATTTTCCCTGCATCCTCAGGCTAGCTGGCAATTGGTCCTATGCCGTTAAAAGAGAGATGACAGATTATTAAGCAACAAGCTACAGACTAATGAGTTCTTGCCAAAGCCTGTCAGAATTAATTCATTTTCCAATGAAGTGAAATGAGTGCTGAATGGATCAATACAATTGCCTGCAATCAGTGCTCCTCTACAATAAATGCAGGAAAGTGCTGCCACTAATACTGTGCTGTATTTGCCATTGGTGACTGAAGTCTCAAATTACCCAGCTTCTCTTCCGTCTGCTTTCGAAAAAGAGGTTTGCTGGGGAGGGTGAGGAAATTCAGGCAAAGCAAATAACAGTGTTATTAACTAATTTCTTATTCTTGTCCAACAATTTTCCCCCCATTGCCTGCATTTGCCAGGAGTGTCAGATTTCACATCTCCTTTGACTTTCAGGAAGAAATATTTCAGTTTCTCGTAAGGGCCAAACTTTGGCTATCTTACCACTGCATGGGATCTGGCTTCAGATAGATCCACAGATTTCTGGGAGGGGAACCATAAAAAAAGCAACAGTGGAGAAGGGCTTCAGAGCAGTGGAAATACACATTCCTGGGTTAGGCACTCCTCAGTGCGAGCCAAGGCATTAGTGTGTTGCCACCAGGTTGTCTAGACTAATTAACTTAAAACACCACTGTTTATTATTAGCACTTATTTCACAGCTTTCTCTGCTACTCCTGAGCTCCTGAGTTGGCTCTTGTGACTCATTCCTCTGAGTGCTATGTCCCCTCACAGTTAAAAAATAAAATAATTAAGAAATCCCCCTTCCCCTCTGCCCTGGCCACCTTTCCTGGGGAGAGTGTGACCTAACTCACACATCAGTGCTGGAAATGCAAGAGGCTCTGAGATCCCTTTAACATCACCGCTGTCTGATTTAAGAGGCGATTCTTATTTATTATTCATTATGGTAATTCATTTTTCATTGTTTGAGAGATTTGGGGGGCTTTGTGTTACCTTTAAAGAAAGTGCTGACAAGCTACCACAAGCGTAAGGACAGAGGCCACACAAGAGGAGGAAGAGAAAACTGGTGCTAATGGCTGTTTGCTTGAATATGGCTGATACTCTTCATCCAGTTTGCATTTATTTAGGAACTCAAGGAATATTGCAATTGTGGCAACTAGTCCTGGCTACTTCATTTTATAAATTGGTTCACTTATTCATATCAAGTGCTGAGAGCCAATAAATGACCTGGTTTGGGATGTATGACACTGAAGTGCAGAGTGACCGAGGAAGGCAATGAGCGCTCTCCCTCACTCCAGCACTCAGCAATCGTTGGCCGCTACATCATTAGTGTGTTGTGTTAGGATATGTGCTAGGCACAGCCTTGTGCTCGAGCTGAGCCCCAGCACTGCTGCTTCAGCTCCGCACAGAGCTCCTCTCTTTGGACCTTGACATATGAAGCAGAGCCCAGTTTTCCTCTCCTGTGTTTACTTATTTCTTATATCTTCTTACTTTTAGACAGATGAAATTTATTTGCTTTCTAGAGTCAAGAATGTAAAATGTTGATAATGATCCCATCTCTGCTACCTTCATAAGCAAACGCCCTGAGAGATAAGAGGGCCTGCTTTCCTAAGAACTCCTGCCTTATACGGAGCTGCTGTGTGGATGTGCCATTATCTGTAATAAGAGATTTTTGGTAGGGACACAAGCTAGGTCCCTCTTCTCTGCTGGGTTATTTTTGTAAAGCAAATGGAAATAGAAGTTATTTTTTAAGTCTCCCCTTCTGCAAAGTTTGGTTTAACGGTCATTGGATGAGACGGAAGGAAAACAGAGTCAAAACCCGAATTCCCCTTCAAGAATGATCATTAAGCACTGTGTAGAGCAAAGTTGGGAACTCGAGTCAATTCTTTTGCAGGTAAGAAAATACTGGAATAATTTTTCAAGGACACCACAATTAGTATTTAGCTGATTAATAAACTATGTAAGGCATTAGTAGGAGAGTACAGATAGTCTCTCATTTCTTTTAGACTATTTCTACATACCATCAATATCTGTCAGTCCTAGCTAATTCTAAGATACGTTTTTATTTCCTTTCAATTCTGCATTCTGCAGAGATCACATTATAAATTAAATCTTCAAATCCTAAGGTCCATTGTCCCTATGTGCAAAGTAATATTCATATATATGGGCATTATGCATTAAAAAGGGGACAAATAGCACATGTTTTAAAGAACACTTTAAAGCAAATACCTCAAAACTTTGAGGGAGATGGATGGAGGAGAGAACAGGGAAGATGAAAAGGACCAAGTTATAGTTACAGCAGCTATTACATGTAGCAGACTGAAATAAATAGGCTAAAAATGATGTGGTCTTTCAGCAAGAAAGATGCCCACATTCAGAGCCCTCTCGATGTCTGTGCTTAGAGACAAAGCTGACTCTTAAAATTTTTTTCAAGTCTCATTTTTTCCACTTTCAAATCAGAAATCCGCAGGTTGCTTTAGTCAGTCAGTCCAATAAACTATTGGACTAAGTAGCAGAGCTCCCTCTAATGGTGCTTCTATAGTTATACTGGTTTACAGCATAAAGTGATGTCATGTTCTTCCCACTTGTTGCTAATAAAGTTCCATCAAGCTCAGGACTGCCTCAGTTCTAAACATTTGTGTCCATTCATTTCCATCTGGTACTACAGCTTTTCTCTCTGAGAGCGGAATCTGAACAGCAAAGGGGGGTTGTGCAGAAGAGGATCGTTATTATGTATTAAGCAACCCAAAAAGGGAGCAAAATCTGGACAGTATTTCACAAGGCCTTTTCTTTTTCCTATTTATAAATACTGGTTACTCACTTGCAAAAAGCATGCATTAGCAAGTACAGTAATACTTTCTTTGCATGTTTGGGTTTTCTTTATTGGTTTCCCACCCTGGCATCCCATCATGGGAGAGGCTGCTGCTGTCTTTGGGATACTGCCAGGCATATAACTGTTCAGGTGGGCAGAAGACAATACAGGATTCAAAGAAAAAAAAATAAGGAAAGAAGTGTAAGCACTTGACAAAGATAAACTTGCTGATGCAAAACATTCCTTTTACAGCTAGAAATTTGCCAAAGCCAGGCTTATTTCATATATTTTTTTCCTGAAAGACCCAAAGGCCAAATTTTGATCCAAAACAACAAAAACTACAAAAAAGATTCTGTTTGGGTTTTTTACCCCCAAAGCACTCCAGTTCTGTCCAGAAGGGCTCTGAGTATTCCAGCTTATCACAGAATCATAGAATACTTTGGGTTGGAAGGGACCTCAAAGATCATCTAGTTCCATGGACAGGGACACCCTCACTAGCCCAGGTTGCCCAAAGCCCCATCCAACCTGGCCTTGAACACCTCCAGGGATGGGGCTTCCACAACCTCTTTGGGCAACCTGTGCCAGGGCCTCACCACCCTCTTAGTAAATAGAAATATTATGTGGTGCCTTATCTTTTTTCGTTTAAGTACATCACCAAAATAGTAAATAAACAAAGTTACAGCTACTCAGTGAAGGAATAGGCACAACATGGAAGGGATATCGCTAATATGAAATAAGAGGTATTGACACTGTTGTGTAAAGAAGTCAGCACCATTAATTCTCTCTTTCCTATGAGTATGAAACGTGTGTGCACATTTTACATAGAATTGGACAGAAGCTTTTCCACATAGCGTTGAAAGAATAATAAAGCAAGGACAATCTGTCCAACAAAAAGTAAAAAAGTAAGAGCAGGAGAGACGGGAACAGAAGCTATTGGAAAGAAACCTGGCTTCACAAAACTGGAACTATGCACAGCTATGTTTATACGTATTTTGTACTTTATAAAAAACTATGAGTATACACCACACTGGTTTAAGAAAAAAAGAGCAGCAGCAGTAGTGAGAGAAATAAAACACACCCTTGGCTCAGTATCTCGTTCTGTTTCCCGAGGGAGAGAAAGCATTTTTGGTGGTCAGGCAAAAAGGAAAGCAGGGATTCATTATTATTACATTTGTAGAACTGCATTCTACATGCAAAAGGCAAGAATATTCAGAGGGCCCGTATTTTAATTTTCCTATGTATTTAATCAGTGGCACAACTTTAAATATCTCATTCTCTTTCAGCATAATACCTGCAGATAAAAGGGTTGGTCACTAATCACATCCTTTTCTTAAATTCTGGAGTTTTCAAAGTTAGTGCTGAAAATCCATCTCATTACAAAAATCATCCTACAGGTTCAAGATTCTGGGAATCAGGGGTTAACAAAGACATCTCTCAGCAGCAAGGGCACAGCAGGTGCACAGGCTGCAAGTCCCTTTCAGGTCGCAGTAGTCGATGGTAGTGGGTGGCACCAGTGGTGACTTATTTGATCCTAAACTACCATCTTATTTGAGTTTGAAAAGACATCTATTTGTGGTTTTCAAAATATAGAATGAACTTAATTAAACTGAAAAACATTAAACAGCAGTAGGAAAGATGATATCCTTGTGGGGAAAAAAAAAAAGAATACATCAAATGCCTTAGTGACTTGGCAAAAATAAACATAAACTGGTTGTAAAAATAAATTGACAGTTTCCAGTTCCACCCACCACCTTTTTAGTAGAGATAGCAAGGTGAGCCTTTTTAGAGAAAAGTTTCAAGAAAAAGAAAAGAAAAAGCTGATATGGATGCAGGTCCTTGAGAAAGATCTATCACTTCCCTTCTTTTCTCTTCTCCTCCCCCCAGCCCCGCCAAAGTCACTCTGTCATGCTAAGAGCTGCACACTCCAAAGTGTTTAAATGTTTTTCTAAAGCTGAAGAAACATGGTAAACTGGGGAGCGTTACGAAATTACCACTCTAATTTATCAAAAGTTTGGAATCTTTCTCAATTTGTGTGAGTGGGAAGGCAGAAAGAAGCATTTTTGACATGTAAAATCATGATTGGAGAAGTTTATAGAAAGTGAAGGCAAAAAAAGGAGAGCAAAGGGAAAAAAAAAATCCCACAAATAGAAAACAACAAAAGGATAAAAAAAAAAATCACTGCAGGGAATCAAATTCACAAGCATATCTGACATTAATTTTTAAACAAATAAAAAACTGTCATGAACTGTAAAGGTTTCCTGAATGGTAATTGAAAGAAAAAAAAATTAAAAATCAGATGAAATCTTTTATATAGACCAAAAAATGTGTTTCTACCAGCTGTTATGAAAATATTGCACAATGACTGGCACAGAAAACTAACCCTCAGCAGCTTGGGTTTTCCCCCCCCCCTTTTTTTTTTTCCCTGGTGGTTTTGTTTTGTTCTGTTTAATGTGTAATCAATGCATCAGAAAAGCTAAACTGGAAAAAGTTACATTTTATTTAACTTTTAAACAAGCAAAAGCCTGATTCTTCTCTTATTCCGTGCATTGCAAAACTGCCAAAGACAAGGTGATACTGAGAGATTGATTCAACAAGGTACTTAACAGTGTGCCCAACTTCAAATCAAAGTGACTGCTCGGTTGGGTCAGCTAAATTCTGAGTCACGACTGCAGCAAGAATCAGGTACAGTATTAATATCTTACGTATAAGGAATTCTCCGTAAGAAATTGAAGTCTTCAATCTTTAGAGGGCTTGCAACTGGGTAAATCACCGAGGTTGACCAGGAATGTGAGGACAAAGACTGTCAAAGAGATAGGCTGGGACTATGTAACACCTTACAAACAAGGAGAGCAATTTCAAAACCAGTATGGTATTTGACTGGCAGCCAATACATTTTCAAAATAAATTAAATGTGCTCCTGTCGTCTCCTTTTCATAAGAAACCTGGCAGCCACATTCTGTGCTAGTCGGAGTTTATGTAAAGTCCCCGGTTCCCTTAACATAGTGAAAACCCAGCCTACGCTACGAGTATTTGCACCGTTCATCTAAACCATATTTGCATCCTCAAACACCACGCTGTTTCCCTGTGATTTTTCATCACATCGCATTCATGAAGAGTCTTCAAAAGGTTAGGTTGCACTGATGAAAAAAATACACTTTTTCCCTGCAGTACATGATCTCAGGAACATCATAAATAGATAAATTCTGTATGCATAATTGAATGCTACACCACATCTGATCATTTTCAATGACAAAATTAGCTGATTTAATTAAAATTTAGAATTAATTACTCCTCTCTCAGATTCATTTCACATTAGTACATAAATAGTTGGGTTTTTTTAATATGGTAGTATTCTTTTCCAAACAGCGCATTGAGAATTAATATTTACTGCAACAGAAAAGTGATTTCAGTATATAACTGAGTATTCTCAAAAAATTAAGCAAAGCAGGAATTGGCAACGGGGGAGAGGAGGGAAGCAGAGAAAGCGAGGGTACTGTTAAGCATTGAAAGGGAGGGGAAAGATGCATGGAAGTACGGTGCAGCAAACCTACCTTTAGAAAGCAGTGAAACAGTCAAAACAGAACCTGAAGTGCCTTGCGGTGATGACACACAATAGTCAGTGGCAAACCAACCTGTAAGTGGGGAAAAATCATTACACTGCTTTATCCAAGCTAACAAACCCAAATTATATTAGTTCAATTAGATTTTTAAAAATGTGACTATATACAAAAGTCTTAATACCAGACTCTTGATTGTAATTTGTGGAAGACTCCATTAGAAAAAAAAAAAGTCAAGATTGCTACAGCAGCAGAATTTTAGGTGAGAGAAAAAATACAGTGGATATAGTGTATCGTCATAAATGTGTTTATGAGGGCAAAGAGCAAGTGATTGCTGGGTAAAGGCTAGAACCAATTTTATTTAACATTGTTATTAATAAACTCTAAGAGGGACCACACAGCACATTAACTAAGTATGCACAGCATATTAATTAGGAAGGGTCTATAAATATCAGAAAGGACCTAGAGATGTTTAAAACCCCCGAGAAGAAAAATCAAGTGAAGTACCACCCAGATAAATATATGTTAATATCCTGGGGAAAGAGCTGCACCCAACTTGGAGCTCTCTTGGCTCTGGCAATATATGCTGAAAGCAAATTAACTGCGCAACACTTACTTCACATAATGCTACACAAGGCAAAACCATCTTGAATATTTTGCATACCTCCGTTTAGACAGGGAAAGATATTCAGGCTTCATTGTGGCAAAGCTAGTGCTTCACAATCATGCATCAAGGGAAGAATGCCACATTTGGCTTGGATTTATCTAAATAACTAGATGAATTATTATACTTTTTCCTCTCTAATTCCTATAGCTTACATCTTCCTCCCTTTTTAAATGAGAAGAATCCTCCCCCCCAATCCCAAATATAAATTTTCTAATTAAAAAAGCAGGGTGCAATGCAGTTTGATTACTATGTTTTACAAGTTATTTGTCTAAATTATGTGACCTCTGTATGAATAATTACTCTTTATCATTCAGTTTGCTCTCTATAAAGATAGCTGAAAGCTAATTAGAAATTGTTCAGTGGTTAGCCCATGCTGTCTTTGATCACTCCTTGCTTTTAAAGTTTGTGCCTGTGTCTGTACTGCATTCCCGAGATGTTTTCATTTACCATTGGGAAAGCAACTAAAATTATTCAGTCATAGGACAGGAGAGCTGAGAGGATAAGTAAAATCAATGAAAAAGAAAAAAGTCAGTTACAATACATCTAACAAGTTTTAAAAAGATCCAAATTGAGTATTTTAGGATTTTTTTTTAATACAGAAAGGAAGTTGGTACAGGGCTTCTAACATGCTTATGATCAAAACCACAATGTGGCAGCCAAATATCCCCTGCTCATTGCTCATTGCCTCAATAGCTCCTTGTTAATTCACTTAACTCAAATACTGAAGTTATGTTCGGGAAGCCCCACTCCAAATTTACATGGCCAACTGACTCAGAAACGTCCCCCTGCTTCCATTAACTCTTTTTATATCTTCCTTTCAAAGCCTCATCACTCATGGAAAATAAGTCACTTGTGGCAGGCTCTGATTTTGACAGGAACACCCCAGAAAAGGCAATTCACACATAGGCAGGATGGGCAGATATAGTGCTCTCCAAAGCTGTCATGGATACTCCTACATTCAATATGACAATAAACAAGGAAGTTATCAGGATGGACTCCATATCACTGGCCATCTGATACCTGATTATGCAGCAGGCTTGCCAGCAAGCTTGCTGAATGGGCTTTAAAATATCTTAAATGGCTCAGTGGTCTCATAATCCCCATTATACAAGACCTGGAACATCTCTTTTGGAATTCACCTCTGCTTCACTCAGTGTAAGACTAACTGTCTTCAGCCTAAACAGAACATACTGATCCCATGTGGTTCTACAATACATCTGCTTCAAAGAGGTTTCACCATTATAGCTTTTACTGGGAGGAAGCTTCACTATAAAGGGCAGCCTGCTCCCTGCCCAGCATTTATCAATACCTATCTTCAGGGAAAATGAGCTCATTAGAAACGTTCTATGTGGGAACAGGGAAACTGCATAACAAACGATAACCCTTCAGTTAGAAAATAAAACATGCTGTAACAGTGATGGACAAATTTGACAGCACAGCAATGTCCCTGCCCATGCCCAGTGATAAAAGGAGGTCTGCACTGCATTTTAAGTTTATTCTAGAGAGCAAACAGTAAGTGCTTCTCATGCATTTGTCTTGCAGAATTAGCAGTGTGGCTAGAAATTGCTCTTCTGGGAAAAGCTTTACATTTTATGTTACACATCTTCTTGGGAATTGTTGGCACTTGTGTCTAAATCTTATCTGTAGGTTTTACCAGCTATCTCCTTCCTCACTCCAATTAGCATAGAGAGAAAAGAGGGGCTGAACAAGGTGATAGGCGTGGCAGATAGTACTGGATGCATTACGGGAATTTTTACGCCCATAGTTGCTTGTGCTGTGCCCTGTAGAGTGGGTTTCGAGTTCCTGGTGCTCTCCAGGTGGCTTCTCAAATTTTTTTAACAGAAACGTGCTTACCTCCTTAAGACAAGAAGACCCAAGCTTTTATGTGACAGCATCAGTACTGAAGCGGATCACAGATTCATCCAGCTCTGTACTCTGCGTCTGACAGCAGGCTGTTGCAGACAAGGAGAGGACAGTAAGGATCATCAGAAGATAGACTTACATACAAGTGTTCAGCAGTATTCTCTCTGACACCTGCCCTCCTGACTTCCAATCCTAAAGTGGCACAGGGACACCCAGAGCTGGGGGCTGCACCTGCACCAGAGATTTTAGCAGCCCCTGAAGGACTCAGCCTCCATTACTGTATCTAGTTAATATTCTAACCTTTCTAAAACGCAGACCCAAGGTTCTCTTCTTCCTCCCCATCAGCTCCCAGGGGAGGGAGAGTCAGAATGTGCAGTCGCTGCTGCCTGGCTCTGCCTTTTTCAGAAATTGCTTGTGATTGCTGAGGTGACACTTGAGAAAGGGGTAAGCAGGGCTTCTGTTTTCATCCTGTTTAAAAACAAACTTCCAACGCCACCCAAGCTGTCCAGCAGCCTACAGTAAAGGGAATTGTATCCACTCCTGCAAGTCCTGTGTGGGAGACCGGTATATTTGATGAGAAACAAGTAGTGCTGCTGAGCAGGACCTGATACATGAAAGGCTAGACTCCTCACAGACTGTCTCTGCTATTGAAAATAAAGTGAAGTCTTTTTCTAAGAGATTAGAAGGTGCTGAAAACGAGTTTGCTGGTCTGCAAATTAGCTGTGCTGGATATGTTGGCATGTTTAATATGTTGCTCAAGGAAAATAAAGTGCTACAAGATAGACAAAGTAGATAATAAGGCTAGAAACAGGAATTCTAAGAATAGTTCTGCATGTCTGAGAAAAATGAAACAGGGAAAGAGGATGTTTTCTCTGCACAGTGGCCTGAGGATCTGTAGCACTGGGGGAGGACTGGGTGCTGATTGCTTTGATCTCTGCCAGAGAAGCATCATGGAAAAGCAATATACTCTGCAGGAGGCTGTTACCTGGTGCAGGGGCCCTTCCACACCAATGCGATATTCCTGGAAACTAGACTACCTCAAAGGGGGCTAAAGGCTGAGGAATTAACACCCCCATCCGCTCCCCACCTCTGCTCCCAGGGTAAAAATGCAACTTTTTGATCTCATCTTCTCTAACAGTTGCATATAAGTTGCCACAAAGCTGCCGTGGTGCAGCATCTTACCTTTGGGAGGGGCTAAGAGAGACACTCTAAGGGTTTCTGTGCTTCATGTGCTAGTGGAAAGCACCTGCACAGTGACAAGTGACCCCCATAGCCTCATTTACTTGCTTTGTCTTATTAAAGTGACTCTCCTTCCTGCCACTCACAGTACTTTGCTGCTCACTTCATACACAAATGCCTTGTTCCAGTCATACCAAATGTTCATGTTTAACTAGCCCAGCGGGCCATCCTCCAAATGAGTCTCTCAGACAAACCAGAAAATAACCAAAGTAAGCAGAAATTCTCAAAAATCTGTTTCTTATGCACTCAATAGCATGTTCCTCTGCCATCAGCATGTCTGTTTTTCTCAAGTGCAGTATCTATTGAGTATAATAATTTCACATTTGGGGTAATTCTTCTGACATGAGGGGAACTCTCGAGTTGCCTGTGAGAGTTAATACAGACAAATTTCTATCCTGAAATCCTTCTCTTTTTCTTCCTGTTTGCTGCTTCTTCCCCTCTCTTTCCCCTGACAGTATATCAGGACCTAGTTCAGCATCTCCTGCTCAAGAGCACAAATGAAGCAGCTGTTTAAAATGCCCACGTGGTTTCTGAAAAGAGGCCAAATAAAACGCATGTTGAAGTCTGTCTAAATCAGGGTGTTACACTTAACAGAGGCCACTGTGCACAGCCTTAGCTGGTTGGAAGAGGAACCACTCACCTTTTATCCAGCATTAAAACCATTGGTTTTCCAATCCTGATTTGTTTTAGTGTTGCACTACAAAAAAAGACCTTTCGGTGCCTGGCGAGCAGGAAGAGTTTTGGTGCATACAGCAACTGCTCAACATTTACAGCTCAAATTCAGCTTGTTTAGATACCCACAAGCTGCATGCGAATAGGTTTGTTCCCATTACCCTGCTGCATTCTTGTCCCTTCAGTCACTGAATGCTGTTGCAGTGGATGACAAACAACTCCCCACATAAAAGGGAAGCTAAAGGTCATGCTGCCTCTTCATTCCTAACGCACAGCTACTCCATTTCTTTTCCTGTGAGAGAAATCAGAGTCCTCTTCACAAGAGCTCCTTGCTAAATCTGTGTTACTTAGGCATAGATACAGAGGGTGAGAAGTGAGGGCATCGTCCTGCTAGAAGCTGTACACACCAATACCCTGAACCCCACAGGCTGGTCAGAGCCTGGCTGCCCCCTTGCCATGCATGCACCAGTGGCTCACAGCACCAGTGGCTCACAGCACCAGTGGCTCACAGCACCAGTGGCAGGCTGGAGGATCGGGGAGATGCTTTGTAAATTTTAGGAATGACTTTGGGAGAAGGGCACGGAGAGGGGTATTCAAAATTCAGAAACATCTACTTTGATGTTGCACGCTTTTCCCCTGTCATTCAAGCACATGTTTTTTTGTTTAAGGATGATTAATATATTTTTAATGTTTTTCCTAACTGAAGGGAAGCCTGTGCTATATATTAAAAGAGGCTAGAAAAACACCCCGAAAGCTGAGCTGGCATAAGTGGGTAGCCTGTATGTGATGTTTATTATGACTTTTCCTTAAGATCCTTGTCTCCTCATTTTTCACTGTTTCTTTTTGCATTTGTCACTGCCCTGTTTGAGGCATCTTGTCTTCACTCCCATATTAGTCCAAATCCCAAGAAGAATTCAACCCAAAACACCCTTTGAGAAAGCCTTAAAAAGTCCAAAACTGAGCCAAGCTCCACACAGAGCTTTGTGCTACTTACAGAGGGCTAAGTTTACTGCCACTGCAGTTCAGCTTTCCAAAAATCTGGGTTGGATAGGGCATGTTTGAGGGTGTTTGTCAGGTGCCTGGATCAGGGTATAACCTCAGCCATTTGAGTCTGGGGGTGAGAGACCCGGAGCTGCTGCTCTGGCAGGGGAAGAGGAAGATGAACCAGCAGACACAGGCCAGGACTCTGCACTGACCTGCATGGCAGCAGTGAGGAGGTTGGCTCCTCCAGCTGGGAGCCGCCTGCCCTGGCCACAGCTGCCCAGAGGAAAGCACCCACCTCACCTTAGCTGCTGCACGTGGAAAAAGCATATCACTGTCTATCCCTGAGTCCAGGTAGATATGGCAAGTCCTTATTCTCTCTTTCTCTCTTGTGATGACATTTTTCAGGATCAATGGGGGTAAATGCAGGTGATGGCTGTGCCTGAAACAAGTGGGACAAAAAATAGTGGAACAAAAGTTTGACAGCAAACAGTCAAACGTGAACAGCTCCTGGAACTGTATTCACAGGACTTGTTAAACACACTGGCACTGGGTTTAGGAGCAACAGCTAAATCTGAACTCAGGCTTATGGGTTAGATGTAACAGCTGTCTAAATGTCCAGACCAAATGACTGCTCCACTGGCATGTGGCACAAGCTGCAGCATTTATCAAAAAAATAAAGATTAGTCCATGAGGGCCTCAAATTCATTCATTTGTATTCCTATAATTTTCACCTTGCAGATAAGATGAAAAACCTCATTATATTTTACTTTCCTAAGTTTTATGGCTCTGACATATACTCAGAATGATTGCCTTTGCTGCTGTTAACTACCTGCCGGCACTCTCATTAAGGTTCATTTAAGAATAATCTATTACCAAAAAGGAAAGGTCCAAGTTTCAAGGATGGATTATTTAAATCACAGCATGCCATTCTGCTGCAACAGGAAAACAGCCAATTCCCCCTACCAGCACCTTTCAGAGCTGCTCAGTGGGGGAAGAGGCAGCCCATGGGAAGGTATATTGAATTTCCAGATGGGAAAGTAATGGCAGAAAATTCAGGCTACCACAACTCTGGACAAGTGCAAAAGAGCAATATTTCACTCTAGAATGGAGAGCTGCCTATAAAGAATATACAGTCTGCAATGACCCTTAAAAAGAATCTAGATGGATTATAAGAATATTTAAGAAAGCATGTGCCATGTAAAAATATTTGCATATATAGCATTCTTCTTACTTGCATTTATAAAACAGAGATATAGAAAGGAGTAATATATTTCTGGAAAAGATACAAATATAGGCAGAATACAAAGCACAAGGCTACTCTAAACTACAGATAATACTGTATATACCCATTTTCATTTTGATTTTAAATCTTCTCTATAGACTTAACTGTATGCTTGAATCAAAATTTAACAAACTTTATAGTTTAAATTAGTATCCTGGTACCTTTCATGGTTCACCTTAAGTTTTTTCTCATCTAGTTTACCTTTAAATACGCATTCAAGTGCAAATATTTTAGGAAAAGCTAAAAAGAAAGCTAATGAAATAAGAGCGGGAAAAATCAAGTAATGTTGACTGACACATAAGAAGTGGGCTTTGTTAATGTTATATTCATTACCTCAGAAAATGTTTTACAGGAAGTGTAGTAAATCCACCACAGATGTGATAAAGATTAAAACCTCTTTTAAAGCAAATCTGTCCATTTAAAATAACCCAAAAGGCATGTGCGACATCTCTCAGCAATTATCCAAACAAATAGCTGATGAAACAAACTCAAAATTAAACTGAAGCATTTAATAAATTCTATGCAAATACAGTCCTGGTAAGATGAAAATCACAAAATCTCCAATTTTCCCCTTCATCTCCAAGAGATACTAAAGAGCACTTCGAAGCCAATTTGAAATGGCAGTCTGTTTGCTCCAGCACTGCGCGACCTTCCACAAAGACACAGAAAACCACTTGCAGTGCAACAGGCAGAAGACAAGCACTGCATTTCCCTTAGAGCACTACTTAAATTTTAAAAAAACCCACCATTTTGAAATACAAGCATCTAAATTAAGAGTTCATTATCTGATACATTTAAGGGAGGAAATGTTATTATTTTATCCACCATGTTTCATTCTGGTTTTTAATAGACCATCTTCAGATGAACCAGGATTAAATATTTGCATTAAGCATACCTATAAATGCCATCGAACAGCTGGGTCCTATCAACCCAAACATCACAAATGGCTTGCAAGATTCTGATTACTGCATGCATATTAAACCAGCATTAACATTTTTTCCTAAAGAATATATGACAGCGCAGTAGAGTTAAATGAAAGTTTAAAAATAAAGAATGAAGCCAGCCACTTCATCATGATAGCATGTTATATTTCATTCTCTCCCAATGTGTGTCCCTCTCCTCCAGTTTTCATTTAGGTTTTCTATCAATGTTATAAAGCAGTTGAATTAAAAAGAATATTTAGATCAACAACAGACACCCACCAAAAAAATAATCACTTCTACAAAATATTTTGCTATTGCTTTGTAAGATGTGGTATAACCTGATCATTACATACTACTCCCACACATGAGGCCTTTAAAACAATATAAAAAACCTGAAGTGGTACAGCTGAAGAGGAAAAACAGCCTTGGGACCCAAACCTGCAAACATTTTTTTCCCATGATTAACTACTCTGCCATGAGGAATCTCATTTGAATCATTAAGAGTACTCAAAGTACTAAAGCTAAATACATACATAAGTATTTACAGGCTTGGACTTTGATATGACCCAATGAGGGAGCAGAGAAACTTTGTCCCTATTTTTCTTTGTCCTCAGTTGAGTTAATTCCCATCACTAACAGGAAGGATTTCTTCAGGATAAAGAGCAGCTATGGGATGGCAGCTTCCCCTGGGTACATGGAATTTTAATTCAGATTTTTAATTTGAAGAAAAAAGTTATCTCTCTCCCAACAAAAGCAGTATAAAGAGAACATGTGTGCAGTTTACAGCCCATAAAACAACTATATATAACATTAAATATTTGCATATCTTCATATGTTAGCTTGGCAAGAGTTAAATTTTCTACTCATGAGTATTGCTGACATTCCAGGCTCATGCCAAGAAATGTATTTACTACCACACACTGCCATCTTTTATATGACATAACATATGTGCGTGTTTATGTGCATATACATATATGCATACATAGTCAAAAAGAGCTGTGCCATACATAATAATAAATCAAGTGAAAATAATATTTAACCCACACACTCCAAACTCACTAATAAACACGAGCAGTGTGTAGACAAAACCTAGGCTTGACTTTCATCATGATGTAATTGCTATTTCAGATCAAAGTGAGAAAATTAACATGCTAGCCAAACTAACATGAAGTAGGCTAATTTGGCCCAAATGCTCCATTTCTCACTTTCTTTTTGCAGTAAAAATAATACCCAAAAAATCCAATTGTGTAAATAAGGTAGGAATAAATAAAGTGTTAAAAATATAATTCAGTTCCAGTGGAAGAGGAACGTACCTGCTTCTTAATCAGGCTAATTCTTTGCTAAAAAAATAGAGCGTGCAAATTGAGGAGTGCCAAAAAGCACACAAGTGATCCAAATACAGCACCATGTGTGACAAGGAAAATGTAACTTCTTATTTCTTAAAAGAAGGCAATGCAGTAAGTACATAGACTTCAATGGTTAAGAATTTTTCCCCATGGATGGTATACATAATTTGATATATTATATGTATTTCCTCGTACATTTCCTCCAAATTCCTATACCCGAATTAAGTCAGCTGTAATACACTATTTCTCAACAGGAGCTTTAACAGGCATCAGATCTTTCACTCATCTGTGACTATGCTATTTTCTCACAGAAATAACCAAGAACAAAACTTGCTTCCAAACAATTCCCTGATGTCCCACATCTATGAAAGAACAAGGCATCAGTGTAAGGAGAGCCCACAGTGCGATACCCAGGGTACAGACCTGAACAAAACACAATCCCTGTGCTCGTGGGCTTGTTGCAGTGCGTGTCCATTCTCTGCTGCTCGGACAGTGGGATGTGTTCAGCACCGAGCAAGAGAGCCACAATTTACCTTTCATGTCTGTGTCAGAGCTTAGAGGACTGTATATCCAGGTCCCAGGTGGTGTGCTGTGTCAGTAACACATGTTCTGACACAACACCTTTGGGCCCCTGCACTAGTTTTGTTCCAAGAAAAAGGGCATCTCCTTGCCTAAAGAGGTTCCCACCTGCTCAAACAGTCCCTGGAGTTCCTAAGGCCCTTTGGCATAGTGTAAACCAGCTAAAACAACCAGTCCAGACCCCCAAAGCCTTTGTGAGCAGACACACCCATGTCTACACCATTTGTGCACCTGTATTGACTTGATTCTTCCAAGTCAAGCACAGCTCACCTGTAACTGAGCCCAAAACCCTGCCAGAGCCACAGCGACTCTTATAGGTCACATCATGGCAAATAGTAGAAAGACAAGTATGCTCCCCACTGCACAAGTTTCAGTGGGCAATATCAAATGTTTATATAGTCTGAGACCACACCAATTATACCAATTAATGTAAAGTTCACCATGAAAAACAAAATAAAAACATTTGGGTCAATACACAAAATTCCACAGAGGGCACCATTGGGATTTCTCCTAGTGAGACAGAGCAAAAAGCCCGCAATATGTAGTCAGCTGGTAGTAACACCATGGCAAGGACACCTCCACATATTGCTTAGAAGCTCAAGTACATTTCAATTTGAAAATGCTTAAGCAAACTACATAAACTTTGTGCAAATCATATTTCAGTAATTTACCTTCTCAATAAGAAAAACAACTTAAAGGGAGACTAAAATATACAGTTTTAGAATTTGTTTGCGTAAGAAAGACACATCCTAATTTTTGTAATGTATAGTGTTAATAGCATATATTTAAATGAGCCTCTATAATCTGTCATCCTGCTACTTTAAGTGTTTCTTTAATCAGCAGAAACGGGGGCCTGGATGTCAGCAGCTGTGAGAAAACACAGCTCCCTTTCCCCTCTGCAAGAGCTGAGCACAGCTCAATGCTCTCCAGGAGGTCTCCATGGGACAGGGCTGCCCCTCACCTTGCTGAGAGGTGGTGGCTCTCACTCTGACACAGCTGCCACTGCTGCACACCAAACTCTTCCTCATGTGAAAGCCTCAGGACTTGACCTAGTTTTAATTAAAGTTGGTAAATCACACACACTGTTGTAAAAATACACTCAAGCCATCACTAGACGAGGGAAATACTGGTTCTCATCTGCCTTTCCTGATACAAGCCAGTTACAAGTTCAGGAACAAAACTGACACTACCTATAAAACTTTTGTGATGTGACTAAATGTAAGAGCAGTAAGTGGAGCAACCAGTAACTCCTAAAGTAGGAATAAAAACAATTTTAAAAAAAGAGTATTCCAATAAGGAGCTCATAAAAAATATCCATGTCTTGTAAGAAAAATCCATTGTGGATTTTTTTTTTTTAACTTCAGAGTAATTTGTCAGTTCTTTAGAGGTATTAGGATTGTATTGTGTGATGCTCCCCTGGCATAAAGTTGCCCAGGAGGTAGTTGGAACAGTCAGTGGAGTATTTAGCTAATACTTTGGAGTCCTTGGGATCTTCAGAGATGCCAAAGCACTACCCAAACCCCACTGATCTTTGCAGCAGGAGTGGCTGAACCCATCACCTCCTTCCCCTGCTTCAGGCTCACATCCTTCCATGAGCTCTCCACCTTTCACAAGACACAAGAATGTAAACCAAGACGTGTGCTTTAGCAGTCCAGGGAACACAGGAATCCTCACCCATCTGGAGAAGACTCTTCCCTACACCATGTCTGCCAGTAGTGGGTACCAGTGTCGCTGGAGGAGATACCCAAGAGCTGTAGCAAAAGCAGCTGTGGAACAACATTCTTGTAGAACAGATTCTTCCAAGCCCTTAGTCTAGGAGCTGAATGTCTGCACTTACATCTGTTCTGAGTTTTTAAGCACATTTGGCTATATTTTAATATATGTAATAATTTCATTATAATAGCTCTCTGAGAGATGTGCTTTTTTGTATAAATAAGTTGCAGACAAAGCCCAGTCACTTGAGGGATTTAATTAACAACTACCTGGAAATCCTGACTTGAAAACAGACACCAGTTAAAGAGTGTGCAGGTGACTGTCACCAGCGGGGTTGCTAGAGAGTCACCGAAGTCATTTATGAAACTTGGAAAAAAAAGGGGAAGAAACTACACACACACACACACACACACCCCGCCTCAGTTTCAAGCTGATGAATGACACATGTGAGTGTGCCCTTAAACAAATAAACAACACAAAAAACAAAACAAAAAAAGGGGAAAAAAAAAAGGTTTCCTGATTAAATAATGAGCTATTGCCTGGAACAGCAAAAACACATAAACAAATACAGTGACTGTGAGAGCTAAAATGAGGAGAGAAAAGCAGTCTGAGTAAAGACCAAGAGCCGCTCCAGAGCGCAAGCTGTGAGCAGCAAGCCGAGCCCACGTCACCAGTATGGTTGGCACCAGTTACTGCTGAGGCCATTAGTTACCAAACTGTGCTGAAATTTTTTTTTTTAGCACTGACCCGAGCTCCCTCCATCTCCTGGAGTGTGTTTCTCTTTTTTTCTTGTTGCTGTGGGTTTCTTTCTGGGTATTTTTTTAAGTAGCAACAGGAAGTAAAGGGGTGGAACAGGTTGATACGGTGATGGCATTAGGTTTTGATCTCTCACTTCAAACAAAAGATGCACACCCAGCTATCAAAATAAAGTGAACATTGTTTAACACTACTTGCTTGACTTTCCCTCACCTTGTACCTTGCATAGTCATACAGGTCTTAGCCAACAGGATATAAAATGTTACCCAACCAGAACTATCCATAATGCAGATATTTGATACCCATGTTGCCTCTTCTTGTTTCTGAAGCCCTTTTATAAATGTCCTTCTTACCTTAGTCGTCTTGGTAATATTTAAAAGATTGCAAAAGAATAACAAACTCCCATCTAATGCAATGCATCAGATAGGGAAAGTCTTTTCCAGGAGAGTTTCCCTCCCTCTCTCTGACAAAGAGTGTCAGACTACCGTGGGTCCCAAAGCAGGTGACTGATTTGCAGAAATGTTCTGTACAACTAGGAATCCCTTCTCTCTTAACCCAGAATAACTGCAGCTGCTACCAAGGTTTCAGCACAACCATTACATGCAGCATTCTTTTAAATGGCATAGATAAAATATTGATGTGCAATTCGTTGCTTCCACACAGCTTGTTATTTTAATATTGTCCTACCAGAAATATGTCAGTGTATATATTACTCACAAGGATTCCAAACATGTAGATTTCTCTAGCTGGGAAAAACAAACACCACGTCCCCTGCTCCCTCCAAGCTTCCCATTTCCTATTCCTGCAATGCAATAAAAATGCTTGCAAAAGTTTTTGGATAGTCTCCTATCTTTTCTCCTGTTTTGAGGAGAAAAATAAATGTTTCTCAGATTCTTTATAACAGAGAGAGGTTTAAAATAGTTTCTAAAAGATTTTATAGCATCTTAAAATATTCTCTTTTATCTTTTATATTTTTCTTGCAGTGTCTGTAGATTATGGGCTGAGTTTAAAAAACCCTTGGGTGCTACTTTTGGAGTTGAGAGCATGCATATGGTGCACACATTTCCAACTAAGTGATGACTTCCATGAGACGTAGTACTATATGTGGGTGGGATGCTGGCAAGTAACAGATTTTAATGTACAATTCAAATAAGGGCATGAAAATCCAAGTTTTGCAATAAAAGAAACATGTTGAAATTCAATGGGAGAAATTTAAAGTTATTTATTCTCTGCCTTCAAAAGAGCTGGGATTTTTGGTTCTGTCCTGAGGCTGTACAAAATGGCTACATGGAAAATCTGTCTCCAACCAAATCTGCCCAGGACTGCAGGCATTAGGCTGGTTTTGTGATGTCATCTAGAGTATTGTTTCACAGAAAATATGGAATTGATTGCATTTTGCTAAGTGAAGTGGAAACAAAAAGATTTCTCATGCTCAGTAGTAATTACTTCAAAACTAGGGTTAATACATCTTTTTGCCCTCCACAGAAATCTCTTTACCTGTAGGCTACTTCAGCAACCTCAAGTGAGGTGTTGTGGTACCATGATGCCACATAGGCAGCAGGTTCTTAACGTTAGCTGGGCAATAGCTGTGGCTGCATTAGAACATGGCTAGTGTGGTCTTTCAGGCTGGAATAGCAACACTGTAAAAATTCTTTGCCCAAGGCCCTAGCATAATTAGGGATGGCTCTGATCATTAGTGCTGGAGAAGCAGTTTCATTGTTCTGCAATTTACCCAGTACCAGCAAAGCTCTCAGCTTTTTACAGTACATAGTTCACATTTGTTTCCTTCCCCAAGGAAAGTATAGATTGACCACACAACAAAATGTACTGTGACTGGGACATTGTGTCCCAAATATGCTATAACATGCCCTGTTCTTTGTTGTGTAGGCACTATTACTGAATTGTGCTATAGCCATACATTGATAAAATAATGTTAGGTCTTTAAGTTTGCAGACAGCACAGCATGTAACAGATAACCACCAGATTCTCGAAAGTCTGGCATCAGATTTGTACAGATCCAAGTGACTTACCAACAAAAATCTTCAAGGAAGGATTTGCTATAAAGACAGTTCCTGACCAAAAGAAAAGTAGGTGTGTGTTTACTGCAAGAATGAGAAGATGTTGTCGCAAACGGAGGGTGTGGGTGGTGACAGCACAAGGCATAGGAACGTGGGAAGTGGGAGAAGGATGAAAAGTTTGGGGGATGCGGTATAAGGAAAGAGCAAGAGGTTATGTAAAACTAATGAGACACGCAGAGCCCTAAAACCACATGCTATTACCCAGGGATCAAATCCCACAAACGTCCCAAGCAATTTAAGAAAATCATTTTTTCTCATTAGATCTAAGGCATACAATATAGTAGGAAAACAGCATCTTTTTTTTTAGCTTGGCACATCATCAAAGTCTCCTGCGAAGTCAAAGAAAAGCACCTCCACCCTAAACTGAGGCTTCTACACGGGACAGAAAACATGTTCCCTTCACTGGCTATTTCTACCAATGAAAGCAGAAAGTAGGTGGGAGATAAAGAATCTTCAGCTCTTCCCGTTCTACTTTAATTAAGCTGGGAATCAGCCAGGACACCACTTTTACAAAAAACACCATAGAGAACAGTAGTGAGCCGGTCCACCTCTTTGCAAAGATGGCACCCTTGGAAGTCCACCACTACCTTTAGCACTAATTTACCCCGGCTCAGAAGGGCTCTACCTCCCAGTAACCCAGCCACTCCCAATGCGCCTGGGCTTTGGTGCCTTTCCAGACCAGCGCCGAGGCCTCGCCCTTGCCTGCGAGCTGACGGCTCCCACACCAATGGGGAATGGCTGCAGACTTGAAAGACACGCTGCTTAAAAGGCTCTCTCATGTTTCAGCTGACCATGTGTTTTCTCTTAGTACCCTGCGAGTTCAAATACCTCTGTATAACAGAAGTCAGACTGAAAAGGCATTGTGCATAAAATAATTCTTATCCGCTTTGGTGCGAGCCTTTGTGCTTTTTAAAAGCATCTAGGAGTAGGCAGGGCACTTGGTGCCTAGATTGCATCTTGTTCAAATTCAGTGACAAAAAGAAAAAGGGGGGTTTATAAAGGTTTTCTTTTAAACCTGATCTGTAGCAGCACAAAAATATTTAACAACATCCACATCGTTCATAGGTAACTATCCTTTGAGAAAGACCAGATTTCTCTCTCTTCTCATGTGACACTGCTAACTCGAGTGCATGTGCCAACCGCAGGATCAAACTTGTGGAAATGATGCAGCTTGCAACAGCATCCTACTATTTCCTAAAGCCAGTCCAAATCACACAGCTGTTTTCTAAAATAAATTAAAGATTTAAAAAAACCTGTAGTTCTGAAGTAATATTGAAGGCTGCAAGTCCACCAGTGGCAACAAATCAGAAACATACCAAAAAAGTGCTTGGCAAACAGGTCAGAGTGTTTCTTATCGCTGGTTTTTATTACCTATTTCAAGGTATTGGTTTTACCAGTTGTTTGGTGCACTCAGAATGCCACTAATGGACAGTCACTGAAGTAAAGTTTTCACACAGACTGAGTAGCTGCTGTCACAAAATAAGTTGATATTGATTCAGCTCAGAAACTGGGACTTTGAGGGCAACAGAGAAGAAAAAATCTTTATTAAACCACGAGGCTCATATTTTATTATATTTTTCTTTCTACCAATCTATTCATTGTTCAGGAGCAAACACTTAAGCAACAGTCCTCAAGGTCTTTGTGTTTATCCTGAAAACTCTGGCACTTGCTAACAGACGATGTGATGAACTAGGCATATTTGATCTCACCATCTACTTACCAAGCCAGGCCAGTTGCTCACTAGTTGGCATGGAATGTAGGAAGCAGCTGAGAGGTGTCTTCATCGATGATTTCAGGTACTAACACAAGGGGAAAAAAATATCTTTCAGTGGCAACTTTCCAGTCTTGCAGATACATAACCTACAGCAAAACATAGGCAGACAGACAGACTTTTCCATTTGGTACCTTCAGCCTAGTGTTGCAGGTTTGCTGACAAGACTCAGGAGAGCCTTCCATTGCAGGGTCCTGCTGCATGGCACAGTCCTTGCTCCACAGCCATTACATCCTCCCCCTTGCATCTCCAGCAAGCCTTTACTACTCACATTTACTCTCTTTTTTCTAATAACAACATAACAGGATAAGAACAGGATTGCTCACACTGCCCACAGACTTACCCAGACTCCCACAGTCAGGTGTTAGGAATTTAGCCAGTCATCTGCACAGGTCAGAAATACTTCTCCTCTCCTACCTCCCCTAGCAGTCAAAGTCAAAAAACCAGAGAGGCCAGGGATGTGATTTGAGGCAGTGCAAATAATTCTCTCTTAGTTTACCTGAATCCTTTCCCAAAAGGTGGTCAGTAGGGCTGGGGTAGATCTTTGTCATCTCCTGCACCATGGGGAACATTGCTGCTGCATCCACCTAAGCAAGTTGTACTGCAGCAGCTCACAGCTACCAACAGAGTCTTGTAGACAGCAGCACTGGGGAAAGGGGGAGGCTCCTAAACATCTACCTGAATTTAATTTCCCAATTTCCCCATATCAGCTCGTGCGGAGCATCTCACCGCTACAACCATATTATTCTGAGTACTTTGCCTCCAGGTTGTGCTGTGGATACTGCTCTTCACAGTCTGGGAAACACAGACTTCACAGCCTGATGCTCTCCTATGGGTTTTTGAACAGTTGCAAAACCCATGTTTACTGACAAAGGCACTGTGAAAGCAGAACAATAACAGACAATTACACTCACACCTGGTAATAACACAGAGTACCTTACTGACCAGACTGCTGCACAACATGACACCCCAGCTACAGCAGGACTGCTCTGGAGGCATCCAGGAGTACCCCTCCCCAACCAGCCCTTTTTATGGGGAAGTGATGTCAGGTGGTGTGGGAAGCAGCCTGGGCTAACTCAGCTCATCTTTGCTGGCTGCTTTGGGAGGTTAACTCTGGCCTGGCCAGAACCAGGACAATTTCATGTATTAAATTCCCTCCCTCTTCTACTCTCAGGGAAAATGCAGGCTGCACCAATGGGCAGGACTTTGAAAGGAATGGGGACACTATGGGACTAGTAAGGGTGAAGACTTCCTTTCCTTAAGAAACTCTACAAGACTTATGCTTCAGTTCTCATTTGAAGTCTTTCTGGAGCACAGTATGTTCTGTGTTGCTATGGGCTATGAACATGTGTTAGGGAAATTAAATAAGTGCCTAATCCAACACTACTCAGTTAATTAATACTGTGCTGTTAACAGGGTTAGAACAGCATGCAGTTCATGAGAATTAACAAGATTTGTTTGCATTACATGGCCTTACATCTCCCAGGTGACAGAGGTCTGTACAATGGGGATTTATGTTCCACTCAGGCCGCTGTCACCAATGCCCAGAGAGGCTGGGCAGGGACCCCATGCGGGTGCATGGGGGGCTCCAATCCCCACCCATTACCTCCAGCGCCCGCTGGGGAAGGGCACAGTTCGCTCTCCTCTCTTGAAGCCGACTGTACTTTGCATGGGGGAGTTACCGATGGCTTGGCGCAGAGAGGGAGGGGACACGACCCTCTGGCCTACTGATTAAATGGACTAGAACTGAACTTGCAACAAAAATAAACACAGCAAGTACACAAATCAGCAACACTTGCGTGACTTCATGAAGACAAAAATCAAATTACTTCAAGATGATCTTTACAATTACGTTAGCAAGTTCAATAGAGCATCAAAGTTGACAGCTGCAGCTTTCTGCAGCACAGAGCCCGCAGAAGGCGGTGACAGAGCTTCTCTGGGCTTCAGCAGCAGGGCTGAGCCCCTCTTCCCTCTCATTCCTCAGACATTACGCACAGGAGTAGCACGAAGATATTCATTACACAATATAGGGAAGGAAATTGGGATAGAAATGGTAGTCCTCTATTGTGTTTGGTATTGGTCAGGTGAAACTTCCATTATTTTCAGTTCCTAAGGTCCTCCAGCTGCTCCTCTTTGGTTGTCTGTCTCACCAATTTTGCAAGCTCCTACCTCTAGAGAGGAGGTGTACCTGCATTGATGCCTGCACGCCACCGACAGCAATGCCTGAAGCCTTAGCAATGGGCCCAGGGCACTGACTGTAAAACTGAGGACATAACTGCAGCAATAGATGGGGTTTGCTGTCAGGCTGTCTACAGGGCAATTCATTATTTAAAGAGATTATCTGGCTTGCTTTCATAAATTTCAACTGTAACAATATTTTGCATTAAATGATTTTCCCCAAACACTGGATTTGCCTCCATTACTAAGAGTTAAATTTATCCATTTTCAGAAGTAGGACAGTAGGACCCACAGCAATTTATAGATGAACGCCAGACCAAGTATAAAGTTTATACCCATGAAAGGACAGTACTACATGTTTGATGTGAACTACACAAGGTTTAGCCAAATGATGCAGGCCACATTACGGAGAATATTTCTGTAGGTCTAAGATGAGGTCCACATATTCTGCTCGTTCGCTCATTTGCAAACATCTGTAGCAGAACACAGTGATCTTCCACTTAAAAAAACATACAAATGGAGCCAGTTCCATTTGTTTTCCATATATGGGAAGAACCATCTCTAAACAAATTTAATTCTTGACTCCAAGTGGGATTGAAGATGCTTTTCAGATAAGAAGTGGTAAAATAAAATCGCAAGAGATCACACAAAATGATGTTGTTATTCCCTTCCTGCAGCATTCATCTAATTTTATGTTTCGCATTGGGGCAGTTTGGCCTTCTCCTAAGACCAGAAAGAGCAGACAAACAGCAGTTGAGCAGTGGTTAGACTGCACTCATGTAACCCAGCAATCATAATTCAAGGGAGAAAATGATTTCCTGTCAGAAACATAGACTGAAACTGCCAAGAAAATCTCTCCAAAACTGCAAAGTTATCACCATTCACTCATTGGACTTGTGATGAGGAGAAAAATCAAAATTGAACTACTTAGTAAACTATGGGTGGAATGTCATGCAGAGAAGAAGACAAGATAATGTAGCCATGAAATCAGCATGAGTTGTACTAAATACTTTGGAAGTCACACTTCTAAAATATCAGAGAAGTAGGTAAAAATACAGTTGCATTTACAGCCTACCCACTGGAACATGTTTTCCAGACAACTGGCAAGATTTTGTACTAGCTACAAAGCCATGTCTAAACAGTCTTGTGGATTCAGTCATCTCTCTCTCCTCGGAGCCAGAACTATCATGGGTGATGAACAGTGGGTTGGCTTTAGGATGTCGTGCATATGATGTGCAGCCGAGGGGGTCCGGCCGGGAGCGAGTGCCTGGGTGACTATTCAAACCTCCCTAGCTGCAGTCCAGCTCTCGTAAGGTTTATACTAGGATTACAGTCTTTTCAAGTTAAAATAACCAAGAAAGGAAAGTTTGAGAGGTGACATCCCTTGAGCTTTTGAAAAAGTGTTTTTCCCAACGACAGTGAATTTCTCTGCCCACTACAGAGTGCTCAGGTCCTTTGGCACCAACAGTAGGAAAAAGTAAGAAAGCCAGCACAGTGTGATTTCCTGATAGAGCTACTTGTAACCTGCAACCTTCTGGGTCTATTTTCATCTGTTTTGTTCTGTTGCTTTTTGGGTTTTTTTACAGTTACAACTTCTGAGCCCAAAGGAGACCCACATTAGAAACGGATGGCTGGATCATAGCAACATTACCTCATGCAGCACCAGAGATTTTCAGATGTGAATACCCTTGTCCGGTTTTCTTCACACTGGTGGCTACAGCAGATAAAGCATCATCACTAATGCGATATCCAATGTATTATTTCAACCTCCCAGAGGAAAAAAGACTGGAAATTCAATTATCTATTGCCACAAGTCACTTTGTTACACCATGAAAATAAAAACCCAAAGCAGATCGATTTTTTTCATACAGCAACAGAACAGAAAGCTTATCAAGAAATGAGAAACACAATAAGAGCTAAAACTAACTATATATCTGACATATCTCCACTAATAATGATTAACGACTAAGAAAAGAAAGGGAGGTTGCATGCACAAATGCCAATCTGAACTGACATTAAGACATACAGCTATTTTAAATATTTCCCTTCTAATTACATATTTCTTACTACTGTAAAATATTCAACATACAAAACCAGATTGGCTCTATTGCCTGTCTCAAAAGCAGCAGGCAGTCAAATAAGCTCTGAAAAGCTAATTCAAATGCCACAAGTAATGCAGCACTGCTGTTTCTTCCACAGAAAATACAAACAAAGCTCATTTACTTCTCTTGTGAGTATGAGACAAAGGTATTCATGCCACGGCAGAGTTGCTCTACAGTAACATATGAACAAAGAGAATCGATGGCCAAACCTGCAGCCCTTACTACAGCCTCCAGTATTTCTACTGACATTTCAGTGGGAGCACAACTCGTTTGACTTGTGGAGAGGGTTGTGGCCATGCTAATGCAGTTTGTTCACCATTACAAGAGTGATGTCCAAAAGAGAGCTCAAGAGCATGCTAATAAATCATGTTCAGCGTATGCCAATTTGCTCACTACTTTTCAAGGACCAAGATTACTTTTCCTTGGCAGAATGACTCTTTTTAAGGCAGCATTACAATTAACACACAGTACTTCCACACGACCTGAGTTTCACTGTTCAGGTGGAAAAAATGCTAAGTTTTAGTGTCTCCCCGTTTCACTGACAGGTGCAAATGAGAATGTTTGCGTGCCAGAGAGCGCACTTGGACGGAGCTACGCACGCAGCAGCAAAGGCTGTTGGAGCTCTGTGGGGCCACATAGCAGTGGGTGTTATATCAGCACCATGACATCAGCAGGAAGCTAAATGCTTGTGGTATAAAACATACTGATGTTATTAGCATGACAGCCGCATTTCGCCCCACTCTGCACTCTGCTGCTCAACACACCTCTGACTCCCAGCCCAGCTCCCGGGAAGGATGAAGCCCGAGAAGGATGAAGCTCCTGGGAAGGATGAAGTTGGGGGCTGGACTCGATGATCTCTCGAGGTCCCTTCCAAACCCTGCAATTCTGTGATTCTGTGAAGGTTGTGGTTCTCTCCTGCTCTCCAGGAAAACTGTCTATGCAAACCAAAGCTGCTGAGCACTGAAGTTCAGGAACTTTTTAGGGTTTTTGGAGGTGGGTGAGGGAGAGTTCAGGTCATGCCAAGGGTCCCAGCTAGGACTGGTTTCAGCGAGGCCACATCTGGCAAGAAGCAGGTGCCTAGTGACAGAGAACAAACCTATCCCTTAACGCCACCAACCTTTAATACAAAAAGCTTAATAGTCTCTTACTTGGGAACATCAAGGTGCTCTCTATGCTGTCAATTATCATGAAAGATTGAAATATCATCATTTGTCACTGGTCCAACGCCACATAACACATCTGGAAGCAGGGTGTTGGTGCTGTTTGTGTTACACTCTCAGCGGGGACAATTTGCTAGCCGAGACCATGACAGCACCACTGGAGATTAAAACATCCAAAAAAGTGTCCATGACTGGCAACTTTTATTTTGCAACATATGTCAAACTCTTGTCTGTGATGTGGCACAACTAGCTATCCCATGATGTAAGTGCAATAGCACATATTTTAACATACAATACAATTGTCTGGGAGAAGTTAATTTCACTTCCCACTGTGAGATGCATTACGTGACAACCAAGTCCTGAAAAGGGCTCCAAGCCCACTTAAAACAGTGCTGTGAGCTGAAAGGGAGTCTCACAAGGCAGGATGCACTGGGCAGAAATTTCCAGAAGTGAACTGTAAATGGAAAACCTTTAAACAAACCCAAATATTAACCAAACTGGATGCAGAATTACTAGTTTGGGTTGGGCCTCCTCAGAGTAATGAAGCAATTCCCTTAGAAATGTCTCTATATGTTCAGAGCCTGCACTTAAGGCAGATTAGCCATGTTGTCATCTTATGCGAATACCAGTCTTTGCTTGGGAAAATGAATTAAGACCACACCAAAATTACTCCAGTGAAGAGTTCTCAACAGCACTCGTAACCTCAGGGATGCTGTTATAACAGCAAAAGGAACCAGCAAAATACAGACTGGTTTACCAATGCTGTTTTACTGCAAAGCAAAAACACAGTTCAAGAAAGTGGAACACACCAAGGAAATACTTCACTCAGACCCCAGTGTGGTGGTGCATTTCCTCAAGAGAAGAAAGTCCTTCTTCATCCCTTCCAACACGAAGCTTAGGAAAAAATCACATCTGACGTGAGTCATCTTCTCATTCAGACATGAATTCAGTTTATCCTTGCTGGAAGGATGATCTAACCCCTACCTTCTCCAGACTTTCTCAACAGGGGATGCAGGCACAGGGATAGAGAGGAGCTCAGTGACAGAGGTGAAAAGAGGAAGAAAAAACATACACAAACACACAGAAAAGCGATAATTCTGGAGCTTTCCTCCAGGAAACCATGTGCCACTGCACAGCAACAAAAATAACCCAGGGGTTCCCACTCTGCTCCGGCTCCCTGTGAGGAGCCACTTTAAAGCTTTTAGAACATTTGCAGAGTTTGAGAGAAATGGTTTTTGTTTAACTTCAGCTACTTCAGAAATGCCTGGGGCCTGAAGAAACATATTTTTGGATTGCTCTTAAAGAACAGGCTGAACTTTGAAGTTTGGGGAATTTTTTTCAGATCAAATGTTAAATTAATAAACACCAACATGACAAATCGGTCTGAGTACTGGGGAAAAAATTAACAATTGCTAAAAAATCTTCTTGGATTAATTAATTGTGGCATATTGTTCCTTATTCTAATACATTGATGGGTCTGGCACTTCAAGCCCTACAAGCCACGCTGCATAATGTGTTTTTGTGTCCTAACTAAGCATATTTGATATTATTGCCCATTTGCCTCTACAAGATAAAAGGCATATCATCACCATTGAATAAATCTCAGTTTGGGTAATAATGAGATCATGAATAACTAGTTTACTTATGGATCATTTAGGTTTAAGAAATGCATGCAGAAATTCAAAGCATCTGGAATCTAAATTACTTCTTTGTACACAGCTTCTTTATAACAGAAGTTTCATCAATGCCACTGAATTTACTCTGCACTTTCTTGTTAATTGAGGTGCTCAACTGAAGTGTCCCACGTGACTCATTTATTCTTCACTGTACTGCAAGAAATGCCTGGATAAGGAAACCTTGACTCCATGGGAAGTCATGGGTCAGGCGGCTGCAAGCCACACACAGACTATTAATTACAGCTACGTGGTTGCAGAATCATCTGCTAACACTGTACAAACAGGAACAGTATCATGCCAGCATTGCCACATCCACATTTTTGTATTCTCTCCTCAATTTTCCTCACCCTATTTTGAGAAGAAAAAAAACATTATTCATACTTAATAGGTGCCCTATTAAGTACTTAAAAAACAATAATGTAAACCAACCTTCCTCTATAAACACTGGTAAACAACAGTTCACTCCCCACTGCAGTGCCTTACCATCCCAGTGAAGTACAGACAGGGAGACCCCTCCAGATTCCAGTCTATTCTCATTAACGCAAGGCAAGTTAATTGCACCAGGACATTTTCACTGTGGGATGGAGCTGAAATGGGAGAGTTACTACTGATTTTATCCCCAGGGAATCCTACACCAGAATCACCTCCCTGACAAAACGTGGTCCCTGCAGAGGGCCAGATCCTCAGTGGGCACTGATGGAGAGGGTGGTTTGACTAACACCACAAGCTCCTGACCCAGAACACCAGCGCCCTGAGGAGGATTCCAGCAAACATCTGTTACCATTAAAGATCGCTGGTTGAGATCTACACCCGGAGAGGGCCGGGGCTGAGGGACTGCATAGTTCCTCTCTGAGGCTTAAACAGCTCACAGATTTGAATGTTGGTGGAGGAACATTTAAGGAAATCGGCTTCAGAATCAGGAATGAGGAATGTGAAACTATTCATTTAGTGGTTTCTCTAATGCTTCTCCATTTAATATTTGCAAATTTAATATTTACATGTGCAATGCTTACAAAAATTATGTTAAGAGGAACAGCTTCTGTACTTCTCATAATAAACAACTAACCAAAAATACATGGTATGTATAGCAGGGGTTTACAGCTGGGATCCTATATTACTTCTTAGAGCCACTTATCTAAGATCTAGTATCTATAAAAAGCCTCTCTGTTTGCTATTTACACAGGTGTCCCAAAGCATTATATAATCATGTAGCAGATCAACACAGTCTTAGGATCTCAAAGTATAATAAAAGTACATTATGATCATGACACTGAGGGAAAGAGTTGGCTACCATTTGACATTCATCTTTTACTCCTTCCAGAAGTTCACCTAGACTGGGAGAATAGATGTCTTTGTCTCTTTGTGAGAATAAGGCAAAGAAATCATAACTTTTCCTAATCTTGCTCACCTGGACTTTTTTTAATGTAGAGTCAAGCTGAAGCCTCATATAAATGTTTAAATTTTGCTATTCTTATTTATGCTAAATATTTCCACTAAACTTGGCAATAGATCTCCCACAGTAAGGTCCACAAGCCAGAGGTCCTGCAAGATCTCTACTTTCAAGAGTCAGCCTTTAAAACAGTAAAGCCATAGTAACTTAAAGTATTCAAAACACGCACCACCAAAGAGGACAAGAAGACATGAGAGATGACAGTCCACACCAGGCATAGATGTTTCCACATATTCTCTAACCACAGAGAGGATCAGAAACTACATCACAAATTAAAGCAGATTCTATGATAAAAATGCCCTCCAGAAAACCATATATCATCCCTTCAAAAAAAAAAAAGAAAAGAAAAGAGAATGTGATGTATTATCCATAAAATTCCTCACAATGAGTAATCTATCATTTCAGTCAGCCAAATCCTGAAGACACGGTTTGAATCTTAACAAGGTAACAACAAAATCCACTAGAATGTAAGAACAAGGGACATAGTTCCTGTTACATCTGGCTTCATTAGAGTTTATTCTGCTTTTAATCTGCTATAATAAAGACCGTACGTATGAGTAAAGATCTTAGAATTGGACATGTTTGTATAGAAATATATATTGCATGCAAATGACATGGCAAAGGCAACACTAGTGCATCAGACCTTGTACTTACTATGAATGAATTATGTCCTCCATTCATGCAGTCCTCCTGCCATTCTTTTCCAAAGCATCTGTTACACAGGATCTATACACTCTGCCTTGTTACAGGAGACACCAGGATGGAGAAACTTCTACCTCACACTCCAAGGCTGTGTACAGCTGCTGCTTATGCCAAGGTGTTGCACCCTCTCCAATAACTTTTATTAGCTACTCAGATTCCCATATATATGGGAAGGCTGTACCAAAAAAAAGTATTTCCTATATGACATGCAATGCAAATCATAATACTTTTACAAATTTAAAGAAAATTCATAGCACCTATTTTCAAGTAGAAGCATATCATCATGCATACTGAGGATTGCCAGAGGACATAACTAACAAGCATTCTGTATAATGCATTTAGCTACCAAGGAATTGCTCCCAGGCTGCTATCACGTTTGCCAAGCTGTATGTACAGAAATCAAATGTCCCTTTTGCTTAAAACAGACATGATGTCTTTGACAGAAGTAACCATGTGCCCGTCTGAAAACTACAGCAACACTAATGCATAAAAAAAACCCCAACTAAACAAAACATTTGTTTGACACACCTTGCACTGCTCGTTCTCTTTAGAGTGTTTTTGGAGATGTAGCTTTCATTATGGTTTTACTTCTAGCTCATCAAATCCTCAAACGTGATTTATTTACAGGCTCTTCAGGCACAAATGTGCTATGTAAGATGAAAGTGGCATGAAGGGAATGCTTTCATCCAGAAAGCATAAATGCAGAAACACACAGTTCAATTTTATATGAATGTTGATCAACACCAATGAAAACTGCCACCAAAGTCAATGTACTTGCCTACCATAATTTGGTCATTTCTTCATCTTCTTCAGGTATTTACTAGTCCATGTCTTGCAGAGTAACAACTTTCTTTTTCATGCTGTGAATCCTATCACCCAAAGGAAAGCACAAAAACACAGCTAAGGAGTATTTCAGAGTGTTAATGACCTCAAGTAATGACCTGCCCCAAGTAACAACCAGCTCAAGGTTGCTCAGGGATTGTTACCCTTTACTCCTCCCAGGTTGCCGGTTTACACAGCAAAGCAAAGAGATGCTTGAGAAGTCCTATTGGCCCAACAAGCATTAGCTCTTCTAAAATCAACAGTCATGGATAGTAAATCCTGGCCCCTACTTGAGAAAAACTGTAAAGATGCAATTCTCTTTATGAAAATCAACAAGGAAACCGACCAGGAGATGGGTTTGCTTCCTGGGTGAAAACCAGAGGCAGAAAGCAGCAGCCAACAATGTAATGACTGGCAAACTGCACTTTAAAAAAAGTAGTTCTTTAAAAAATGGAATTTTGGAATGGGCTGCTTTATACAAACAAAACAAAACCAAAAAGAGCTGAGAGTCACACTATGAACTCTACGCTGCAGTTTGCATTTTTAAAATTCCTCGTAATGGATCTGGAATAAATCAGCAATGGGTCAAACCGGTTCAGAAAGTGTTTGAATAACTGCCCATGGAGTGTCCAGGGGTTCTCCGTCAGCTGAGTATTTTGACTGCTGCTGTTCAATTACCATCTGAGAAAGCAGGACTGCTGGGAAAGACAACACAACGTAAACCAACATTGGCTATAAAAGCACATAGTGGACCAATATTCACACTGCACAGCCCGGGTTTCAGAGATGTTACCAAAAGCAACTTCACATCACACCGCTCCATGAACGCCAGCAACCTTCAGTACAGCCAAAGGGTAGAGCTCTTCAAGAAATCATGAGAGCCTGAAATACCTAATTTTATCTCTATAATAGAATCAGTAATTGTCAAATCACTATTTTACATTTATAAAATATGTGACGAGGAACATACCACATGCATTCTAGACTTTCTGTCTGCACTGGAAATCAACTGGGAAATTAGAAGGTATGGCGTAGAAACATCACTACGAATATACTGTATTACTGCTTTTGCAGCTGCAGTCCCAGAATTTGTTTCACAATAATTCAGTTACCCATGTTTAAATAACCAGCCAGCAGAAGAAAGCCTGATATATTTCATATGCATTCTCTTTGAGCAGGGGGGCCTTCACGTCTGGTCGAAAAATGTCAGGCTCATATGACACCACCAAAGTCAGGAGAGATGCCTAACCATAACTAAAAGCAGAATTTGGCCAACACAATTGGAAAATACCAGCAGAGTATATACAAATGCACACACGCAACCTCATAGAAGAGCAGAGCATGAGACAAATTGGGTTTTTTTAATCACACCTTTTAAAAAAACAAGAT
The DNA here is from genome assembly GCF_964237585.1 of Gallinula chloropus. Classification (NCBI taxonomy): domain Eukaryota; kingdom Metazoa; phylum Chordata; class Aves; order Gruiformes; family Rallidae; genus Gallinula; species Gallinula chloropus. Next base: position 10,922,824 of record NC_140097.1, read on the forward strand.
TTCTCATACAAACCCTTCACTGTGCTCCTACATGGTTCATTTATGCCTCTGCAACATAAGCAAAAATACCAGAGCTGCTGGTAAGGGACAAAGTTGGGGTTTTTTTTTCGTTTTTTTTTTCCTCCCCATTGAGGATTTTAAATGCAGTTTGAAGAGCGAAAGAACAGATCTGGCTTGCCTTCCAAACTGACTTCAATAAAAGCAATTTTAAGACTACAACAGTCAGCAAGTATGTATATAAGCTATACACTAATATCTTTGTTATCTATAATTTTAAGAAAGCTGTTTGTTTTCCCCCTCATTTTAGTAGTTTCCTCTAGCCTATAGTCCAGAAGAAAAAAAAACTCATCCTCTTTCCTGCAAAACCAGCCTTTTGCAATGAATATCCTAATGGTTTAGATATTATTTCTCAAGAATCCTTACCACAGAGGAAAGCAGTCTTCCTGTCAGCTTCAGTCTCCATTTCTACAAGCTTTGCAGCATCTCTGTAGAGGCATATTATATCAAACACATCCTTCAGAAAGGAAGGATTTTATCTTGCAGCGCCTGACTCAAAGCTGCCACTCTCACCTGTTCCTGGTACACCTCCTGCTAACACCTGTGGCTTCAACAGCTTGCAAAAACAGGGTGAAAATCAGTACTGTCAGAGCCATAACCAAATGCAAAAGATCTGAAGAGATTACTAAAAATACAAGATTCCAAACCAAGGGATAACAGCATTTTTAACAACAGATAAACTTTGCTGCAAATTAAAAACAAGACTCTTGTATCTGAGCCCATAATGACTATTTTGAATACAGATATTTACTGCTGCCAATAAAGAAATTTTTTGGTAACTTTTCTGTTATTGGGAAGAGCTTGAATACAATCCAGTCCAAAAAAAATGCTGACTTTCCTAAATAGGGGCTGTGTTTTTGCAATAAAGAATACTGGTCAATATACAAGTGAAGGAAAACTGAACCAGATGTCAGTAATAGGACCACAGAACGTTGCATTTGCCCAGAATCGCTATTTTAAACACACGATGTTGGTCTACTGGTTTGTGGGATAATACATTCTTGGCAGCCAGAAGGAGTTTCGATATGTTAGAAGGTTATCCTGGAGGAGAAAAAAAAAAAAGAAAAAGAAAAGAAGCAGAAGAGAGGTAGAGAAAGGCCACTAATTCATCAAGCTCCCTACAGCAGAAAAAAATTCTGACTTACTCAGGAAATCAGTTCAAAGAAAAGCCAGTCTCAAGACAGAAGATTTAAGGCTTACATCAATTTTAATTTTCTGGTTTACTTCCTTACTACTCATTGTGCTCTGCCCTTTTTCTAAAAGAAAGGATTCTTCCCTCCATACATGCAGTTTCTAGGCAAGTTGTCTAAGGAAAAACTGGTGAGCCTTCACCTCACAGCCCAATTGCTGTCAGACTGATGGGGAGAACCACACCCCAGTGACCGCACACCCAACCCAAACCGCACAACCACCAGCCCCGGAAGCTTTTCGCGTTGGAAACCTTTGCTCACAGGAGGATCCTGCTGCCATCAGTGGGGTTACTGGAGGAAGCTGTTCACAAAATCCAGCTGCCCAGTCCCAGAATCACTATGAGCAGCCCTTGAAGCTATATGCACATAAACAACATGAAGTCAGGTCACAATCAATTGCCAATTAAGTACTTACCCATCTCTAAAATGCATTCCAGGTCACAGTTGAAGGGATTTGGGATAGGGTTTTGGGTTGGGGGGTGGGGGTTCTCTCTTCTATGTAAGAAGAAGTTACATCTGTATGCCTTCTTAATATAGAACTAATACTCCAAGATGTACTTAGTATGTTTGGCGAACAATCACTTCCTTGTTTTACCACGTAGTAAATTTAAAAATCAACTCTGTTCATTGTTTTAACAAACCCTCCTCTGAAAGATAATTAAAACCACTTCCCAATATACAACCAAAGTTTTATTTTTATAGTCTATCTTCCATTATGGCATAATCTTTTCTTTGTTTTTTTAAACCAGTGAAATATACAAATCACGCAAGACAGAAATATGTACATTAAATGTACAGAACAGAGAAAAGGACATAGAAGATTTACATATCTGAATGACAAGTAAAATATTTTACATTAAATAGTGTTTTAATAGCTAGGATCATGAGATTTAGTTCTGCTCGGACAAAAGTCACTAAAAAGGAACATGAGGTGATTCAGCAAATGAAAAAAATTATTGTGGTTTTTGTACAATAAAAACCAAAGTGACATATTCGATGAATTAGTGCTTTATTTATTTATCTTACTTTATTCTTTGCAAACATCTGAAGATGAGGGGTAAATATGTCCTTGTACAATAAATTAAGAGCAATAAAGCGCCATTAAGGAAGCTGATAAATGATCAAGATCAACTTAATGATACAGCTTAAAGGCTCGTGAAAAGTTAAGGCTTTAGTACAACCAGGCTAAAGTGAAAGATTTTCCTCACTCGGTATTTGCAAAACCATTTTCTTTAACTTGTTTGATGGGACTGAGTTGGAAAGAGGCATCTGAACCAATGATGAAATCCTGTCTAACTACACAGCACTGGGGGGAACACATACTGTTCAACAACCAACAATTTCCATTTCAAAACCTGAAAAGCAAGGGCCAAATGCAGCACATTTTAGAGTTGGAAGGTGTCTCCTTTCAGCAATAATCAGTAATGCCCTTAACGTCAGAGCAGAATAGAAGCAATCTCCAGACTGATACCAATTCAACTGCAGGGTGCTGCCTCTACCAACCACCCAAGAAAGTCCAAAAGCTGGGAGGAAGCTTATTTCTTTGTGATTATCCTTAAAACTTTTGAATTATAAAACCTTTAAAAAACTAAAAATAAAAATTAGAGAGTTAGAATCAATCTAAAAACCTGAAGAGATCTGAAAAAGAAAATGGGGGATGAACTGCCCCTGTAATTTAGATGTTTTATTATTTCTTAAGTCATTAAAATATCTATGTACAAAAAGCTTTGAAATATCAGACACCAGCAGACCACAGTTCTCCCATATATATAACTGCTCAAGTACAGTCTGAACAGTTGTAGTGTATATCTGCAATATATTATCTAAAGCATGTGTATTAAAGACATAGGATGATAAATTTGGTATTGCTGCAACATTTCATTGAAGTATAATAGTCAGTTAGTGTTATTAAAATACGAAACTATTGTCTCCTTGAGTGAAAGCGTTCCCAAAATCTGCAGAAAAATAAAATAAAAAACAATCATTCCGAGAGTGGCCATCTAATGATTTATTTTTCTCACATAAAATTAGAGAATCTATTTGTCAAGCTGTGTTTTGAAAGACAGCCAGCTATTACACCATTTTTAAGGCATTTCCAAATCTGAGGAATTCTATTTTCTATGGGCTTTCCAGGCTGGGAGACCCAAACCGTTTGCCAGCACGCAGCTCCCCGGCGCCCAGCCACAGTGCTCCCCGCGGTCTGCACCTCGGCTGCTCTCCGCACTGGGTAGCAGTACAGAACTGCTCTGTCAGATGAGACACTCAAACGTCACGGTTAGCTAGGAAGGCCGAATTCTGCCCTGAAGAATATCTTTATCATTCATCAAGAGAGAGATTTTTCTTTCTTTTTTGGTCTTGTTAGGTTCCAGAACCAGGCATGGTGACTCAGGACTGGCGCAGTTGAAGCCTTTATGATCCTTTGCTCTTTACCCTCCGATGACATTGCGTATTTAAGTGGGCACATTCAGATATGTAACAGACACTGCACTTCATGATGAACATACCCCTTATTTACAGAGCCCTAAACGTACCGAACAGCTTTATGTACCCTATTCTGATAACTTCTAGCATCTGAAACTAAAAGTCATGGACAGGTCTGTGTGATTCTCACATCCATAAGGGTTGTTCTAACATCCCAAGCACATTATGTGGTTGCTCTGCCTACTGCACATGTATTACATCCCATGGGACTAAATTAGGATATGTTGGATTTTCCCCTCAAGCTACTCTATTGTTTTTAAGAAAAGTAAACTTTTTTTTTTTACTTTGTAAAATAAATATTCTCAAGTTCTCCCCTATTATTGCCAAAAATAAAAGCCGCACACAGTTCTGGGATGGACACAGAGAGGGTTTCCAGGCACTTCTCTTTGCAACCTTTATATTTTTTTTTTCTTCCCCCCTACTTTTTTCTTTTTTTTTTCTTTTTTTTTTTTTTTAAATATGACAACAACTCATTGGACTCTATAAATAAAGTGGAGATAGTCCTGTGGAAAAGGAGAGGGGCCTGCACCCCTTGCTGGCAGGCGGCTGCAGCTCCTCCCACCTCGTCCATTCCCTATTTGCACACAAACTGGTCCACAATCTCTGTGCACAACTTGCATTTCACGTAGCAGCACCAGTGGAACTTGCAATGGCAACGCTCTCGCTGCACCGTCTTGAACTGGTCGTACCCCCGGCCACAACACATGAGTTCACAGCCGTCCATGCCCTCCGAGGTCTTATTGCAAAGGCGGCCCTGGGTGCCCAGGGACCCAGTGCTCTCGTTGCGCACGCAGTAGTCAGGGCTGGGATCGATGTAGACCAGGTCGTGGATGGTGGGTGCGTTGAAGCGGCTGTTCACTTGCACCAGCTTGCCCCGGCTGTTGAGTTTCATGGCAGCAGCGCTATCGTATTTCTCCTTCAGGGCATCGCCTACCTTGCGGAAATCAGCAAGCTGCAGCCAACAGGTCTTCAGGCTACAGGAACCAGAGACACCGTGGCACTTACAGGCCACGTCAGCCAGGTTGTACACAGTCTGGAGAAGCCAGGGAGAGAAAGCAGAAAGGATGATGAAAGAACAGCATGGCTGTGAAAGCATTTATTCCCCCCAGTTCCTGCCCTCCGTCGCGTTCCCACTCCCCCCTCCACGCTGTTCGCCTTAGCGTCCTCGTCCCTCCTGGGAAGGAAGAGCAAGCGAGCAGACACACGTGCACCCCCCGCACCCCCCATTAGCCAAGAGGAGGAGGGGAGCGGTCTCGCCAGCTTCTCCCCACCACAGAGACAGCCGCAACAGCACACACAGCCCAGACAGCAGCATCACGCTGCTGCAGTCAAATTTTAGGAATTTGCTCTCACGCCAGCAAAGGGTTTTGCTATTTCATTGAGAAATGTAAAACATCCCTTTATTTGCTATCACAGTTACTCTCTCTATTGATCTCTGCCTGAGGCTGCACTTAGGGAAAGAGTTAAGATTCCTCTTGCTCCTGGCTGAGCTGCAGCTGATTGTCTACTCTTGGCTCAGCAACCTCCTCCCGCCCCGAATACTGCTCTGCAAGAGAGATTCCATCCAAGAAGAAACCCCCAAACACCTATGGGTGGGAGACAGAGCTACATAGCAATATCCTCTTTACAAAGCTTTGGCAGGGAAATATCAGTCATTTGCCCTGTACAAATAGAAATAAGAGTCAGTGTTGACACTTCCCCAAAAATCCTGGGGTCTGACACATTAGATGATACTGTAGACAACTTCCACCCAGCAGTTACAGAGTCTTAACGCTGCCAAATGGCACTGCAAAGATGAGGCTGAGGAATGAAAAAACTGCTCGAGTCTCCGTAAGCAACTGTGAAGGTGTCATTTTTCTTCTTGGTAATAGTAAATTGGCATGTCCATTGCTTTCAGACACCCTCCTCTCAAATTTAAATACTATTAATTTTCAATTATCTTTCATCCTTCTTCACCTTAGAACACAAGTGTAAAGTCTCCAGCCGACTATTTCTGGCACTTCAAGCTCTAGGAAAATAATGATTTTGGCTCTTCATATTCAGACTATTAAAAAAAGAAAAGTTTACACCCATTCATTTAAGGCATTTTTGAGATTAAAGAAACCATAAAGACATGTTTAACCACAGAAGACCGTGTTTTCTAATAATATGGAGAAGCTTTTCACATCCTCTTAAAGCAGAGAAAGGGGAAAAAAAAGAACAATCCTGCGGCACAATTCCAGCCTGGGAAGCCCAGCATGTCCCTCTTCCCTCCAACACACGCTGTCGTTGTTGGAAATGCAAACTAATAAAATTCCGTTCTGCAGAGAATCCACAGCAACCAGGGAACTTCTTTTAATGAAACAATACAGAGGGAAACACAACACATGTTGGTCCCAATCCTTCCCGTGGGGAAGGCAACAGGGCTCTCTCACAACCGGGGGCAATGCAAATTCATAAATTCCCCACCCACCCACACCCTGTATTTGCTGTTGTCTTGTTTTGTGGGTGGAAACAGAGACAAAGCGTGGTGGCTGGTCACTGCCCAGCACTGCTCTGTGCCCCATCAAGGTACATCTTTCCCTCAGAGGAGGGACACGGACAGGGACAGAGGGACATGCTGCTTCACAGCCACTTACTCTTCTCCCAGCCTCGTTGTTGTGCAGGTTCATCATGATGCGGGCGCTCTCGTAGGAGCCTCTCTGGTAAACTCTCTCGCGCTCCCGGGCGTCAACAAACTCCTTGGCGAAGCGGTATCCGTACTCGATGTTATCCCCGCAGCCACCCCACAGCCAGTCCCGGGGCAAGTCCTTGGGCCGCGCCGCTCGGCTGCAGCCGCAGGAGGAGAGCTCGCCCTCCCGACAGGCACGGCTCATGGCGTTGACCACCCCAGCCGCGCTCACCGCGTAGGTGAACGCCGTCTCCCGGCTGCCTGCGCGGAAAGATACGTGATGTTAGGGTAGAGCTCACGCGCACCCACTACTCCCTGGCTGCTGATAAGCCAATAGGAAAAAGGCTTTCCAGGAGCCACCAAGATTAATTTGCCTACTAAAAGGTAGAAGAACCCTGAACTATGCTCCTTATAATGCCTTCCCTCTGAAAAAAACCAAGCAAAACCAATCCATTAGAGCACACAAGGTGTTTGTGAAGAGCAGAAGGTGTTTGTCATTCATTGTGGTGATAATTTGGATGAGGGAGGGGGAAGGAGATGAACCTGGGGCTGGAGCATGATGCCAGTGGGGCTGAAGGAACTGTGCCTGTGTATGAGGGGTGGAAAGGGAAACAGGCTCCCTGTCTTTCAGAAAAAAAAAAAGAGATGCTAAATACAACTTTTAAAAGTCTGGTTCTTAAATTACTACTTCTCAAAGATGATTTATGCCCTTCACCCACTTCTTCCAATTTATTTAAAGTTACAGGTCTTTACAAAGCCTCCTGGTATCAAAAGAAACATACATCAGAATAACACACAACTTTTCACCCTCTGTGTAAGCCAGGCACTTCTATAGGAGGCTATTTAAAACTAACAACAACCTGTGCTGTTCAGTATCCACTACTCCAGTTCATGTGCATACAGCAAGTGAGCCCATGGACAATCATCTTTACAAATTACAGGGAAGCAAAAGCCCTTGGCACAAGGCGGCCTTGAAGGTTTTCTCCTGCATCTGGTGCCCTTAAATGGAAATTGAAAACCTCAAGTTTTCAAAAGAAAAAGTTACAATACCCACAATGCAAGCTACAGCCACGTACTATCCTTTTGACACTATCTGATCCCACCTTTACTTAGAGCCTGACTTCCCTTATCGCTCTTCCAAGGGTGCCACAAAGATCTGACTACACGTAGAAAAGCTTTCAAGCAAACAACAAAAACCTCCACAAAGCCTGCATGAGAGAGCCCTCTTAAGTTTGGGTTTTTTCATCTGAAAAGACAGCATCCCATTAGGTTTTTTCCAAGATGACTGAGAATAGACTAAATTTGTTTTCTTCACTGTTTAGATGAGTTGAGTTTTATTCCTAACCTTTACCCCAATCAACAGATCAAGTTGGTTTTGTAATCTTGATTATACAAGATTTTTCTTAGAGAACTGCACGGGCCTTTTTAAAATTAGGGCATTTTGGACACGTCATATGTATTTAGGCAGCAACATTTGGGGCCAGAAACCCTTTGTCCAAGACCTACCATAATAAGCCAAATCTAATAGAAGCTTTTGAGCACATAAATAATTTGCAGTCTGGTCCACCTTTAACATCGAGATGATACCATGCTCAGAGCAGCTTTGTTAATATACCAGCTGTCATCCATGGGATTAATTTAGTAATAGATGTTGGTTTTACACAGGAAAAATCAGAAGTCTTATGTTGGGAGCAACCAGATTTAAGTAAGGTGAGAAGCACTTTGCTTCCTATCTTACAACGGTCGATTCTCACAAGACACCTGCTCATGGAAGTACTTACATGAAGTACGGGTATGAAGGGTTACAGGAGTGGCCTATTCAGTAAAAACAAGCTTTGGTTTTATGCGGTGACTTACTCCTTGCATTTACTGAAAACTATAGCAGAGGGAACCTCATACAGACTTTAACGTTCCCGTTTGTTCTGTAACACACATTTCTGGATTAATTCCTCAAGCAAAATTTCCACTAGATTGAGAGGAAAGAAATGTGGTCTGCTTTGGACCACAGGACTCGCCTCTTCCGTTCCATTTTATTCTCTCTCATGTTTAGTCAGCTCATGCTTTCACATGGTTAACTGTGCCATTTATTGCAGGATTTCAACTCATAAGGCTGACTTTTTTTTGACTAGTTTTCATTATTATCTCCTGGAGGATACTTTAAAGAACTTACTCTTGGTGGGAAGGAGAAGGAAAGGCTGGGGTACAGAAAGGAGAGTTGCCTCCCAAGTTCCCCCCTTGAATATTTTGGCAAATAATAAAATAGCATCAGCTGCTGAAGTGGATTTCAAGCCCCCACAGGTTGCAAGCCAACACTGTCCCAAGCCACTGACCCCAGGAACACGTTAAGAGTAATGGTTCCACATGGATGAGTTACTCTGCAGTTTTTTTCCCTTTTTTTTAAAAAGTCTTTAGGCACAACTGTGCTTTCCTTCACTGTCAAACATATCTGTCTTTTCCCACAGTCCTCCGTTTCTCTCTATTGTAGCCATGGCAAGGAAACACACATTCCAAACACGTTCGAGTCCCCTCTCTCCTATATATATATAAAACATAGAAATGGAACTATTCAATATACACACACTCTAAGAAGCCACCCACCGAGTAAGGAGCTGAGCTTTACACATGAATAAGTATGCAAGAACGGAACAATTGTGGGGTGTTTTTTTTTTTACCTGAATATGAGATGATACAAAATGTTCTTTGTCTTGTATTTTAAAACCACTCAACACTAGGCAGAAGGCATGAATAAATCAGACCCCCCCCAACTACACCAGGATGTTGGGGAAGGGCCCATGCATTTGATTTGATGTCAGCACCTCTTAACCCAGGGATGGCCACAAAGCCAGAAGAAGGCGCAAGGCAGTGAAGGCAGCAAGGACCATGGCCTGACCTGGGAGCCAGCAGCAGAGAAGAGCAGCAAGGAACAAAAGCCCTAAAATTTTGCAGTTCATAAGCCACAGAGCAAGTTTCCAAACCCAATGCTGGGTTTATTTGTACAGCTTTAGCTAACTTTGCAGGATAAATCCTGGAAGAAAGACTGACCATTTATCCACTGGGGTAATTACTGTGCTGTCAGTCAGTGCCTTGCCTAGGCGCTCTCCCATGCGCAGCCGGCGACAGCACGTCGTTAGCTCAGATGTCAAATCCTCCCAAACTACGTGCATTCAGATCCCGACTACCATCTTCTCAAGTCAGTCAGAGTAAAGAGTATCCAACAGTCCCTGACAAGCCAGGGCACTGAGAGCTGAAGGAAAACTGAACCAGGCTCCAAAGGTACCCACTTTTCCTTCCTCTCCAAGGAACAGCAACAGGTCCTTACCGAAAGTCAGCACGAAATAATACAACTGTTACCCACAACACCTTTCTTGTTCTCAGTGAATACACTCTTTAGGCTCTTTAACTCTTGAATATGGCTATTAACCTTGTTTCCAACAGCAATTAGAATAAGTGGCTTAATTACATGATGAATTGCTGTGTAGACATCAGTTAATACAGTCATATTCAGCAGAAGGGTGCGGCAAAGTTATTTAACTTGAAAGAAACCACCTTTAAATAGATCTGTCATACTTGGGGAGGGCAGAAACATCTATTCCAGAGACAGACATCACAAATCATGGGCCTAATCCTGTACATTTCTTCACACCAACAGTCCCCTTGAGCTAATTTTCACTTGCTTGGATAATAAATAAGGGCTGAAGGCCTAAACGTTAAACAGATTGTTTTTTCTGACATTTGTTATATTATTAGAACAGAAAGGCAAGGGTTAGAAAAAGGGCTTCTTCATGTGCTTTTGAACTTTTAGTCGGGTAGGGTATAAAAACAGCCAAACTCTATAGGGGGTTAATACTGTGCTTGCAAAAAGCCTCAGGAAAGTTATTTACTTAAAATCAGCTGTTTCAATTAGGTACTTTTATGCAATGGATTTTTTTTATTTGTCTGACAGTGTCCAAATAAAAATTTATTTTTTTAAAAAAATTGAGATTGAATGTCAATTCATCTATTCCTTCAACTTTCACTGGTGTTAGCCCATTTACAGATAAACCCAGCTGGAGCCTAACTTTAAAACTTTGCTTTTTTTCAAAGCAGGGTACGAAACCACTGATAGGAAAGCTCTACTTTACATCTCTAACTGAAAAGCACTCCTGAATTTGTCACTGTACTGACACTACATAGAAGATCACAACTGTCACCTAGAAAAATAGGCAGTTTTCAGTTGCGTACACAGAAGCAGCAACCTGACTTGGGAAAGTCAGAGGCAGGTTTCACCACAGACCCAGCTTCACAGCACTGGTTAAAATTTTGCTAAGGAGTTTTACAATAGGATGAGGTCCTTAAGCGACAGGAAAGGCAGGCAGCAGGTGAGCACTGGAAAAGCACATTTCAAAGAGGATCTGATAGGCAAAGGGTTGGGTGCCCACCAAATTGTGATGTTAAACAGGAATATCTCTCTCTTACCAGCCATGTGATTACATTACATGCAAGTTACAAGGACAACCACACATTTTGTCCTGATAGAACTGATTTTATAAAAATTACCCTGGTACATTATTTTTAACATACATCTACCTTTTGCAAAAAGAATTAAAAAATGTTACTGTACCTGCAAATAAGCAAGAAGGAATTGCACATAAACACTAACAGACAGAGCAGCAATTTTCAGTTAACCTCCAGACCAAGAGCAATTTATTATGCAGCCGCTAACTTTGGAACTAGACATGGACATCTTTAATTTTACAAGACACTGCTGGTTTTAATTCTCTCAGGTTGCCTTCATTTTGCTTCAGGTTTTCCTTTCTCCTGTATTCCCAGATGTAAATACATATTCCTACTTTGTTTTCCAAGACACATGGCTGGACAGTGGTGGGAAATCACCTCCAGCTAAAAATAATTCAACTCCTTTGCCAACTTTTAAAAACACTTGATTGTATACAGTACTCAGTAAGAACCTGGCAAGAGTTTCAAGTGCAGAACAGTACGTGCCATACATATCCTTAGACAAAAGTTTAATCATAAAGACGTTGCTTCCTACCTATCTGCATGACTCTGCCAAAAACAGAGTTGTTGTCCACAGTGCTGCAATTCCATCTTCTGTGTCTGAACTGATACTGGCACTCCTTAATGCCCGTCTTTGCACCCTCTCCAATGAACTGCATATGGTCCTGATACAATTGGCAGAGTTTCTTCTGTCCTTGGGAAAGCCCTGCTAGCTGGCTACATAGTGGCTGGGCTCCTATTATATATACCTCTGACATCTGAACAGGGTTCATGGGGTTCATAGGGTTCATCCCTAAAGACCTGCATAAAGAAAGACTTGGATTAATAAAGAGCAGTTTAAAAAAGAAACAAAACAAAGCCTGTAAGTTCAGGAGAGAACTGCATCTTATACATCAGTGCCCAACTCCTGGTTTTGCTAACAGGTGAGAAAAAAACCCACTTAAATATGGAACTTTTGTGTTAAAAACAGCACAGACCAGAAGCTACAAGTTCCCATCCATGTGGTTATCACTTTACATTAGGGACTCAAGTAAGAGGCAAACTTGGAAGACTTACATCTAGGCAGTCCTTCACCAACTTAAATGGACGTAGTAAAAATAATAGAAGCTCCAAATTACCACAAGGCCAGACAAGCAAATAAAGCAAAAAACTTTAACTCACATTTTGAAGTCTGGATTTTTCAATCTGTTATACCATAAAAAATCAGAGAAGCCTCTAACAAGCTAGAAGTTAGAAACTTGCTAAATACTACTTACAGCTTCTTCCGAACAACACACAAAAACACAGAGGCAAGTATATTCACTGTAAACAAAATCAACTTTGTTTTCTTAATTCTTAAAATGCTCTTCACATAATACATTTCACTTTAAAAAGTGGCCATTAATCTGGAAAGGATCACTGCAAACAGCAGAGAAACACCTATTTCAACAACTCCCAACATCGTGCACTACACAGAAACAGATAATTTGCCAAAACATAAATTTAAATGTATTTCTTTGTAACCAAATACAGTTATAAACATTTAAGTTACAGAAAAGTTCAAACCAAAACTTTAATGTAGGTTTTTACTTGTTAATCAGCATTCTCTCTTACATATACTAGTTTTCTAATCTGAGGGAGTTGAAACAACTCTTTTAAGAGAGAGACAACTCTTGTAATTTAAGGACGATCAAATCCATTGAGAATCGACTGTAGAGCATTCTGAAAACCAAACTTTACAACACGAAATGCTGCACGTTTACACTTATTCAAGAGACCCGTTCATTTTACTACACAACGTATTACAACTAAAACATTACTCCCCTGCTGTCTCGTTCTCATACTCCCTCAGAAACAAAGTACATAAGAAGCAAACAGACATTTAACCAAGCAAATCTTGACACCCCCTTTTAAAATCAAGTCGATACAAGATGCTTACCACCAAGAGCTGGCTTCTATTACAACCTGGGTAAAAGAGGAGAAAATGGCCAGAGCCACTATGAGGTACTGAGAAGCCATTGTACTGCCAACTGTCCCCAAAGCACCTCCTTGGATTAATACTGCAGTGGATTTCTAGAGGGGGGAGAAAAAGGATCAGATTGTTTATTGCTTCTCAGACCATTTTCGAGCATTCAAGTTTAAACAACGGAAGTATCCGGGCCCCTTTTAACTTGACTCTGACTCGCCTGCCCTTCTCCCCGCCGAGGCTCTGGTGCCAGACGCAGGCACGTCGCGGCTCCCGCTCCACCGGGCAAAACCCACCCACGCACCCCCACCCCCCCCGCCGCGGACACCGCCTTCCCGGGGCGGCCGCAGCACCGACCCGCGCCCGCCTGTCCGTCTGTCCCGGCCCCGCCGCTCCCCGCACCCCGCCCGCAGCGGGACGGGACTGGACGGGACCGCCGCTCCCGGACACGGGAGGACCCCATCCCCGCAACCCCGCCCGGCCCTCCCCACTACCCCATGGGCTACAGGCGACCCGCGGGCCCCGGGCCGGGCATTACCCCATCGCTCCCCGCTCCGGAGCCAGCATCGTGGACACGAAACGCTCCCAGCTGGCTAAAGGTGGCTTCAGGTTTGCAAAGCGAGCCCGAGCGGGAAGAGGGGTGGAGGCCGGTGCCACGAGGGAGTCGCTGCGGCGGGGGAGGGGGGGGGGGAAAGGGGGTGTGAGCCCAGCGGCTCCCAACCGGAGACGATGCGGCCGATCCTCGCCCTTCCCCGCCGGCCGGGGAAGGCGCTTCCCGCTGCCCCTAAACCATCTCGCGGCAGCCTCCGTGCTGCGCCACCGCCCGCTCTCCGCGATCGCCGAGGCAGCCTCGAGCTCCGACGGCAGCTCCCGGGCCCGGTACTAGTCCGGGGAGGTACCAGAAGCGACAAGGAGCGGCTCCGTGTCCCGACTAGGACCCTGCAACTACCACTCTTGGAACTCAGACTCTTCCCCCGACAGGTCCCGCGATCACCATCTGCGTCCTCACACGGGACTCTTTAACTTGCTAACCAGTGCCATTCACGGATTTTTATTTCCCCTCCCCTCGGAAGGGAAAAAAAAAAAAAAAGGCATTTCGACACTTGGGGGCTCCCTATTCATTCTCAAAAAGCCCTGAATGCTGAATTGAAGCCGCTCTTAATTCCGATTTATTTCTGTTTGCGAAGGGTCGGGAGGAGAGAACCGATCGCGGCGCCGCAGCGGTGTCGGGCTGACAAGAACCCTGCCCACAGACACGCGGGGAAGCTGCAGCCAGCGCGGGGGTCCGCACCCGTGTGCGTACGGAGCGCCGTTCCGCTCATCGCCACCGCGCCCGGGCTGCAGCCTCGGGGGGCGAAGCCTCCCCTCGGCCCCGGCCGCCTCCCGCGGGTTGCACAACTTCTGGCCGCCGGAGCCCCCCCGGTTTCTCACTGCGGGGTGGGGTGGGTGAATGGGGACCGTTCCCCCCGCAGCAGAAAAAGCCTGGCCAGTGTAGATGGGATTTATCCCGGTAAAGATGCGAAAGCGGAGGGCATATTAAGCAAGGGACGAGGCGAAGCAAGGTGTGCGAGGAGCTCGCTGCGGCACGTGTTGGGGTTTTTCTTTCATCTAACAGTTCTTAAAATAACAACAATACTAAAAAAGTGTCCTGGAACTGCCCGAGTTCCGAGGAGGTTGGAAACGCCGATGCCCGAGCAGGACCCCAGCAGATGTGTAGCTGCCCAGCCCCGCGGCCAGCCCGGTACACGCCGAGCTGCCCCGGCGGGGCGGGCAGCCGGGGCCCGCCGGTGCGGAAGGAGCCGGTGGTCGGGGCATCGCGGGACGGGGGGCGGTGCCTCCGCTGAGAGTCCTGGACGGCGGGGACCAAAGCCCCTCTGCCCCGTTCAAAGGCTTCGGGTGCATTCCCCCTCCCCCGGGGCTGACCGTCGCCGCGCCACAGCACCGCATCGGGCCAGAGCCCCGAGCCCCGTCCCGGCGGCCCCGGGAAGCTGTGCCGCCCCGTTCCCAACAGGGGGCGGCCTCGGCTGCCGCTGCCCCGGGAGGCGACAGGGACGGGCGGCGGCTGCCCCTCCGACGGCACCACCCGCTCATCATCGCTACTATCTCCCTCCTCGTCTTCCTGACACGGCGTTGCGTGGCGAGGCGGGAGGAGGCACCTGCGCCCGGGGGCGCGGGCGGGGGCCCAGTCCCTCCAGCCCGGCCCTTCTGCACGCAGCAGCTCACAAACTGCCGTCAAAAAACAAACCAAAATTAAATTGAAAAAAAAAAAATATTAAAAACGCCCGCCGGCAGCATGGCAGCTTTGGCTGCAGGAGTGTGAGGCATCATTTCCAACTTTGTAGGGCCGCGGAGATTGGGTTTTGGTATTTAATGCACCCCATGCGGAGCCCGCGCTCTTTGCTGAGATGAAAAGGGAGGCTTTTACAGATCCTGCAGCCGCGGGATCGCCTGTGATCCTGTTTTACACGGGGTGTCTGGAAAGCCTGCGAAGGCATCTGGTTTTCTGGGAGCACTACCTGAGGGAAGGCAGCATCCAGAGCCCCGGCTCCCGGGGGCTGTAAACCGCGGCGGCCTCCGCGGGAGGCGCAGCGGCTCCGCGGGGAACCCCCCGGCCGCCCCCTGCTCCCCGCTGTGGCTTTACATCCATCTCGGACGGGCGATACCAGGTTTCACGTTCGCAGAGCAAAGCAATCGCCGGGTCCTCAGCCCAGCTCTCTCCCACGGGAGATGCAGAGGGGGGTGTTTTCCAGGGGGGTTAGGGCGCACCTCCGTCCTGCCCTCCGCGCCGGCTGCGGCAGGGAAAAGCCTCGCTTCTCGGCCCAACTGAACTCTCCGTGACCCTCCGAGCGCAACCGATTTAGCATACAATTGACAATTAAAAACAAATAAACAACAAAAAGCCGACAGCCTTTCCAACATGGAGTCCTCGCAGCGCCAAAGGGACCCTGAGGAGCCGCGCTCCTCCGCTCTGACCCAGGCGGGACCCTCTGCAGATGCAGAGTGATAATCTCCAGAAACTTAGAATAAAATTAAAAAGGAGGAGGGGGGGGCTGACTCTGGGTCCTCCGCTGGCCCCCAGCCAGCTCTCCTTAAAGGTACAGGCCACCATTAGCGCCGACGTTGAGCTCCTCCATAGCGATCCTCCTCGGGAAAGTTTGGGAAGTTTGGAAAGATGTCTTTAAACTCGCGTTAGGAGCCGCTGCCAGAAAGATGCACCGGGACGCGGCGGGCAGAGCGAGCCCAGCAAGTGTCCCTGCAGCGGGCAGCCTCTCTCCGGGGGGGGAAACATTTTAAGAGACAGAAAAAAGAAAATAAAGGAGCTTTTTCCGAGCGGGGAGCAGCGCTCTCCGCGGTGGGTGAGAGCGGAGAGGTGGGAGCGCACGGCGGCAGCCCGGGGAGCAGAGGGCCGTCCCGCTGCCGGGGACCCGCGCCCGCGCAGGGCCGCGGCCCCGCCAAGGTGCTGCCCACCCTGCGCGCCCGCGGCGGCAGCCCCCTGCGGCGCGGAGCCCCCCGCGCCCCGCGCGGACTCACCTCCATTGCCGCGGGATCACCGAGCGAGAGCAGCCAAGTAATCCAAGCAGAGCAGGAGGGGAAAGGGCGAGGCGAAAGTAAAATCCTGGATCGCGGGAGCCGGGCGGTATCCTCCTAAACAGCGGACGGCGGCGGCTGCCGGGGGAGTGCGGGGGCCCGCGAAGCTGGCGGGGGGCGGCGGGCGAGCGGGTCGCTCTGTCCGGCGTGGGCTGAGCGTGTCCGACTGCGGAGCGGGGCAGCAGTGCAGCCTTCTTTCCAAGGTCCATCAGCAATCACAGTAATTAGGGCTTTCCACCACCAGAAGAAGAAGGAGGCAAAAAAAAAAAAAAAAAAGCCAAAAAAAAAAAGCCAACCCAACACACGCACACAGCGCCCGTGGGCGTGATTGTGCGGAAGCAAATAAAAATCTTCACAAGCGGCAGCGAAAGCGCCGCGGGCGACGATCCGTCCCACCAGCCCAGGTGGTGCCGCCGCGGGGCTCCCCGCGCTCCCACCCGGCCCCCGGCAGCGCTCGGGCCGCCGGCGCGCCCCCTCCGCGGCTCGGCGCGGACCGGGCAAGAGGGGACGAGGGGAGCCGAGCGGGCGCAAGGCTTCCCCCCTGCCCGCCCTCCTTCACTTGTTTAAAGACTGGGCGGTGCGGCGCCGGGCGTCCGCGGCTGCAGAGCCATCCTGGGGCTGGCTCCCTCCATTTTACACAGAGAAGAAAAAGCCAAAAAAAAAAAAGAGAAAAAAAAATAAAAAGAGCCCAACAGCAAAAGAAGTTTCTGCACAACCGGGGAAGGGGGAGGGAGGGGGTCTTGTGCACGCGTGTGTCTGTCTTACGGGGCGACTGATCCTGCAAGGCGAGTAAGGGCAGGGGGAGGGGAGAAGTCCGGGGCTTCAGGCGCAGCGGCTCCCCCAATCCATCGCTGGCAAAGGCGCCCAGCGCCGGGAGCAAGTTACGCGCGGGAGATCGAGCCGGAGCAGACGGCGTCGCGCTGCAGCCGACCCTTCCTCCTCAGGGCTCTATCCCTCGCGTACTGCAGCCAGCCCAGCTCCCCCCGCGTTTCTCCCTCGCTTCTCTTCACCCCACTGCTTAAAACTGTTTAAAAAAAAAAAAGAGAGAGAGAGAGAAAGAAAAAAAAAGTTGGAGAGCCAACGGCAGCTGAAAAACTTTCCCCGCAGCGCATGCGCCCGGAGCCGACCTATTGCAGCCTGGGCTGGATTTTAAAGCTGTACGGCAGCGAGCGGGACCCCAGGACAGCCCCGGGGCGGGCGGGGGGGATGCGCAGCGTTGCGCGGCTGTAGCGCGTCCGTGGGAGTAAAGCCGCTGTCCGCCCCGCATCCCAAGCCCTTCTCGGTGTCCAAACCCGGTGTGAGACCCCCGTGAACGCAAACTTCCCGCAAAAGCAGTGACACATTCCCCCCTCCGGACGTGTGCGTGCGGGGGTACGCGGCCCGCCCTGTGCCCCCAGCGCGGCCGGCTGGTTGTCCCGCAGCGGGGACACGCACACGAGTCTGCCGGGCCGGCCCCGCGGAGGCTCCCCCTCGCACACATGTGCGTGCAATGTGCGGCGCACATGGCCGAGGCGGAGGGGGCTGCGGCGGCATTCCTGGCGAGTGGCTCATTTGACAAGTCTTGTTTATCGCATGCTCCGAGACGCGAGAGGCGGCCGCGGTGCCGCTTGCCAAGCGCTGGGGCACGGAGCGGGCTCCACGTTTGGGGTTCTCCTTCAGCGTCTTTTGGGTTTTTTTTTTTTTCCGCGGAAAATTTGGCACGTTGTTGACAAAACTGTATGGGTTAAGTCATGTAAGACCCAATCAGAGCTACAGGCGAGGAGGGCTTCGCGGCTCCTTTGTACTTCAGAGTGCTTTCCCCGGCGTGCAGTCCCCATCCAAAGGTTTTTATTGCACCTCTCACACGCACCCCAAGTGCAGGAAACGGGAGCGTCCCCCCAGTCATGCCCTAAACTCCGCATTATTTCCCTTGTATTCGCCTGTAACTGCGGGTCCGAAGGAGGGGGGGTGGGGGTGCAGGGGAGGGCGCACATTATCAAAGCAGCCCTGGGAAAGCCAAACAGGCTGAGAGATCAGCTCCGCTATCAATAAATGCATTCACTCCTTCAAAGCCATTCCAGTGCAAGTAAAATTCTTTCAGGAGCCTAACGGGGGGAAAGGCACCTCTCGGCCGGCCTGAGCCCGCTGCCGCTGCGCACACGCCTCCAAGGGCCAGGAGTTCGTCCGCCCCGACGGGGCGCTGCCCCGCAGGTAAGCGCAGCCCTCCCCGGCATCGCTACACGCTCTCGCCCGACCGCCGACCAGGCGAGCTCCCCTCCTCGAGGCCCCGATCGCTTCGCTCCCCCCTTTACCCAGCGCCCCCCGGGCCGCCCCCTATGTCGCGCTGCCCGGGGCGCCGCTCCCCGCCGGGCCCGGCGGCGCCCGTCGCCTCTCCGGGAGGGAGACGCGCCGGAGGGGCCGCCGAGAAGGGGGTACCCGGCTCTGAGAGCCCAGGAGCGGGCAGGGAGCGGGACGGCGTGGTGCTGCCTAAAGGAGCGGTGGAGGCTTAAAAGCATCGCGGAGGAACCCCCTCACCCCGGGGCCGGGCCGTCATCCCGGGACCCTGCGCATCCCTGCCGGCACCTGCCTGCCGGGACGGGGCTCGAGGCCGCAGCATCGTTCCCGGCAGATTTATTTCCTCCTTGGTATCCGAGGAGCCTGTCCATTAGGCGTCCTTACAGCCCGGGCTGCGGTTCATTCCTCGGGAACGGCTGGTGAGGAATTTATAAATTAGGTGTAGCACCAGGTCCGGGGAGGGGGGCAAGGAATAAAGGGGTTGTTCGTTCCTTTTAGGAAGACCAACCTTAGTTTTATGCCTAGTAAATAATATTTTATTGCCTTTGGTTTACTGTGGCATTTCAATTATCCCCTTTAGGAGTCTGCAAACTGCATAGGTTAAAGGTCATTTCTCAAATCACTAGAATTAGTAAAGAATAGCAGAAAACTGTAAAAAGGGGAGGAGCTGCGCAGTAAAACAAGAAAGATCGCCTGAAATAAACTAATAAAGAGCCCCGAGCTGTTTACCTCTCGCATTTGTATTCCCGAATGATGTTTATCATCATGTAATTGCATAATGTCATCGGGCACAGGAAACCGCCTAGCCGGGGACGATCGATGCAGGCAGGCAGGGCTGTCAGCAGCAGCTTGCCAATGGGCGAAGCCAACACCAGATCATTTTCGTTGCTGGGATTCCTAGTCGTTGCTTTTAAAAAGAAAACTGAACAGGGAATTTACAAATCACAGTCAAATTTTCAAGCCACGGAGCACAGAAGTGGAAATAGAGGGCAGAAATCCAAACATCCTGCAAGGCTTTAAGAATTTTAATTTCTCCTCGCTATTTAAAACAGCTGGGTGAGCTCGAACGGGCAGGAGGGAGAAGTATTGACAATGTTGCAGGCATTTGTGCTGTCCAAGCTTTTGTTTTACAGGTTTGCTGGTGATGGAGCTCTTAAGTTAAGTAGGCAGTTGATCCTGGTGTGCTTTACTGCCCTTGTCAAAGTGTTTTCTGGAGAAAAAAAAATGCCTAGACTAATGTAATAGGAAGTGCAAAGATGCTGTTGAATGCCCAACAGCAGAACCCCAAACAGCAAAGCTGCAGGATTTTAGAGATGAAGTCAGGACAGGAACAGATTCTTTCTGGCCTTTTAGATGAGCTTCTGCCATTTTTCTGCAGAGTAATGCATTTTAACAAAGGAGTAGTCACACTGAAATACCGCGTGCCTGTGTTCATTTTAACACCTAGTGCTGTGTGATTTATATCTTTACACCTTGGCCAATGGCAAATACCCACTCAGAGGCCAGTGGGCACAATTCTCCATCATGGACCACGCATTTGGGAAACAGAACTTCCGACTTACCTCTTACGTCTTCAGTTCATCACAGCCTTTAAATATGTAAGTAGGAATTATTACACACAATGCATTGTTACACTGGGCATACCCCATCTGCAGCAGCTTTACTGTGTCTGCGTATATGGCTTTTTAGGTGAGGGTCACACATAGTACCACAGTGACCATTTGCCAAAGCAACCATGCCATGTGATTTTGGTCATGCAACCTGCACTCTGCCCAGCAGCACATCTGCTTCAGGGATTACTTTATTTTAAACTCCAAGGAACTTAGATGTAACTGCCTTGAAATCATATCTGCATCTTCCTAAAGCTGTTTTCTTTCCTAAAACATGCTGTTGCTGTCATCTACAGACCACCCTGTCCTCCAAAAGATGGCTAAACTACAAAAGAAATGCTGAAGTTGATGAGTTTATGCCAAATCTTGGAATAATTGTTATTTTCCTATATCATTAGCCA
Source organism: Gallinula chloropus (assembly GCF_964237585.1). Taxonomy (NCBI): domain Eukaryota; kingdom Metazoa; phylum Chordata; class Aves; order Gruiformes; family Rallidae; genus Gallinula; species Gallinula chloropus. The sequence goes on from NC_140097.1 coordinate 10,943,514, forward strand.
CTAGAGGCAAGAAATAGCATGGGAAACTCTCATTTTAAATAGTCATTTTAGATTTCTAGCTTGCTTAAATGCTGCAGAAACTTTGACAAGTTGAGAGACAAAGAAAAGAGTGTGTCTGTGTGTCATGTCTCATCCCTTTCCCCCTCCCAAATCCCAAACTCATGATACTGAACGAAGCCAGCATATTTGGGACTAGCAATAACCCCCAGCAAGGAAGAAACACAGAGTGTAGATTAGCCCTCATTTTAACCAGATTAAGATATATTTTAGATGCAAATAAGAGGCAGCAGGCAACAGAGGGAAGTGTACAGGTTACCAAAATGTCACACATCTGGTAAATACACCCATCTACAAACCTGCAAAGCCAGTAGGGAAAAAAAAAAGCCATTTTATATTTGAATTGCTAACTATACCAATTTGTTACTACTAGTAATGTACTGCATGACAAATAGCATCCTCAAAACACTGCATTATCAGCTGGAGGAAGACAGTTGTGGACTCATTGTTTTCCTTTCAACGTGCAAAACACAGGTGGGGTCTTTTCGTTCCCTCCTACTGAGGTTTATAAACCTCACTGCTGCTGCTGAAATCTCAGCCCAGGTACAACATGTGATACCAGAAAATTCTTTACCAGGACGTCAATCTGGTGCCACATCTTTTGGAGCACAGGACCTGACTGCCATGAACAGGATGGGGACAGCTGTGTTCTGGTGCCCCACAGTGATAATTACTTCCCTGTTCCTGGGACACTGGATCCACCAGCAGCTGCCTGTGCCCAACCCCAGCTCTGTCACACTGAGCTCAGTGAGCTGAAGGTGCAGGAGCTGACACTATTGCAAGTGTCTGAAGGAGGTGTTCAAGGACGACATGACTCCCCCACACGCAGCAGACCGTTGGAAAGCTGCCCACGCCTCTGTTTTCTGTGGTAATAGAGACTGTGAAAGGGGAGCTTCCGACATTTTTAGTTTTATCTCTGGAATAGCAAGGTTGTCGAAAGTCATTATCAAGAGGCAGCTATGCCTCCAGAAGTGTTTGCTGTTTCTCTTCTGCCCTGCCTCGCTGCGGGGCAGGTGTCCCTCTCCTCACACCTTGTGCCTCTGCTGACTGGCTGTGGGTCTTATCTCGGTGATACCTCTCCCGTCCACATCTCGGCCATACTCCTGCTGCCACCATATGTCATTGGAATGTTTCAAGTAGTGAGTCTGGTTTACTTAAAGAATAGTGCTTTTAGAGGAATAATACTTTGCTTTGTTTCCATTAGGACCTTACAAAAAAACGTTTATGGGAGGAAAAATAAACAATCCCACCACCACTCCTTAACAACAGAGTACTTTCCCTCTCCTAATGCTACCAGTTCCTTCTTTCACTGAGGCCAAAGGCACCTCCCATAAACTCTGGAGGGCTCTTACATGTTTCTTCTAAGTGGCCTGAACATAACTCTCCACAATGTGCACACACACACAAAGGCACAGAGTTCATTTTCCAGAGATGACCAGACAGGGAGCTTTGTCACACCGAATGTGGACCAGCACTAGTCTTTCCTCAGGGAGCCACAGAATAGCTGAGGCACGGAGGGCTGTAGCTGCAGAGAGGGGCTGCATGGGAAGAACAGGGAACAGGCAGGACAAAGCTCTTTTCCACAGCCCATGGCTATCAGTCCCATCTACCAGCCCTTTAGGAGACCTGTTCTCACACACAGGTCTCTGCCTTGTGGCCATGCCTCAGGTTCCCAGCTGCAGGGATTATTATTTCTCTGTTCCTGGGAGACTGGTGCTACCAGCAGCTGCCTGTGCCCAACCCCAGCAGCAGCAGCAGCCCAGCACCAGCTGTAAAGCTGAGAGATCATGCTGGGGTGGTCTCTGCTATTTAAACCGCTCTCTATTTGCACTGCTAATGCACCCCAGAAAGCCTGAGATGTGTTTTGGGGCTGCACATATGATGCTGGGTGATACATCACCACACTTGTTTAATCATCCTCCTTGGACTGTATGAGATGGTATCTCCTACCTTAGGAAACTTCCTCTGCCTGGTGTATTTTCATGGTGTGACTGTTTGCGGCACTGTACTTACTACCCATGGGTAACTAGGCCTCTCAGGACATTTCACTGAAGGCAAACCATCAGACTGTGAGTGGGCATGAGTTTACATGTGGGGAGAGGAAGAGAGGAAGGGGCACCACGGGCTTCCTGTTAGCACAGACCACTGTGACACCCCACTCCTGACATGGTCCCAACCATGTGTGGTTGCCTGGGGCTGCATCCACTCCTGAATAGCACTACTTAACTCTGAGAGGATTAGAAGATTAGGCTTGGGTTTATAATTGTAGCAATATTAGATCCTCAAAGTCTGCATAGCTCAAGGAGGAATGCAGGTGGATGCTGTCTGAAGTTCTCACCTGAAATATCACTAAGCATTTCTTTAAATATGTACACACACATGTCATCAGTAAGGTGTGTTTGAGTGAGAAGAGGGAGCTTGGTTAGCCCTTATATGACACTTATCTTAAAGACTACTTAGCTAATTCATCATTTCCTTAGGACTAAAGTTATGTCATAACAGCTAAGCCAATGTATATTTGTCCATGACCACTTAAAGCCAATATAATTCTGAACATAGCTATCAATCTATGCACCATGAGCAACATATCTGATAAATTTAACCCTATCTTTCAAGCTCCATAAGAGTCTGTGAATTGGCCTTGATTCTTACCAGTTTATTTAGAATACAGCATTGTTGGACAACTCATTTTACAAAGATATTAAAGCTTAGATCAGTTCTGAACTCTTCATTTTAAGCATTTGTTTAGGCAAACCTTGTGATTTGTTGCCCTGGTGATACTATTGCCTTCATTTTTTCACGGCATGGTTAGGTTACCATTTTAGTTCTACATCATTTTCCTCAATTTATATGAAACTTGTGAATGAAAACGGCACCGACAGAGTGAATGTTTGCCCACAGTGAGTAACACAAGGATATGCTGACAGCACAGCACAGGACCAGGCTGAGCAGTATGTATTAAGATTTTATACAGAATTGGTGCGATGGCCACATGTGTGGACTTGGAAATTATGGCAAGCGCTTCCCCTACTAAAATCACTAACCCAGCCTTGAAAGGTTGAAAATTGATATATCATGGACCATTTCTTACTCTCTTCTGCTGTTTAGAGCCTGTAGACTGTCACTTTTTGAGGAGTTACCGGACAAAAAAACACTTCTAGTATAATTTTGGAAGAAATAAGGCCCACTGGGTCAAAGTGTATTGTACTTCCAGGCAGGACGTGGCAATGAAGGGGATGAAGGCTTATGCAGTGAGGCCTTTGCTGCATTCCAGCCTACTTGAGTTCTGGTATCCAAGTCCATAGCCTGTGTATGTGTGGCTCTTCCTGTTCTGCTTCTTCATTCAAAGGCTGAGAAAAGCCACGCAAGCAGCTTACCGTGCTATTGGAGCTGATGATCCCACGGAGATGAGAGACAGTCTTCTGCTCTTTGTAGTATCATAGAACTCTCTGTAAGCCTTTTTGTCAAGCAGCTGTATTTTTCCTTCTGGGAGAGCATGACAGGTACTCATTACTGCCCAGTGTGCTGCTTTGAACAGCTACGGTAATTGCCCAGCCCTGCCTCGTTGGCATCTGTCCTGGTCACAGCATTTCTTCCATCCAAGCAGTCAGTAATAACCTGTAATTCAAAGCATAGTGGTGACTCCGTGATACCACTTGTAACAAAGCAGCCAGAGCTACAGAAGCAGCCACTTAATTGCTTGATAATAGTCATTGCATTTCAGTTTATCTGATTGTCTTTATTACAGGTTGCCAATGTAGCAAATTTTCTTTAATCAGCTGTTTTGCTAATATTTTCATAAAACACTTCCTTCCAGCCCATCTGAGGCTCACAGGGTAACTTACCCACGAAGAGGGGGCTGTATTGATCTACTGCTGGCTGCAGCAAACTCCACAGGCAAACAGGATCTCCTTCCTTTCTGTAAGGTTTTATGCAGAACAGTGATTGCATTTCCATGATCGGCTACATGTATTTCTGTGGAATGATGGAAAGGCCAGAGGCTACTGGCCTACCTGCTTTTCAAGCAGAAGTGCGTTTCCACCCATTCCCATCATGCTGTGACCTTCTTTTTATGGCAGTGATATGAAGTCACTGCCAGGGCTGCGTCATCATGAGTAGGATGTCGTCAGGAGATTCTCTGTCTCCGTGAAAGCTGACAGTATTTCGGCCCTACCCCACACCACCAGCTTGTGTTCCTTGGGAAAATATTCCCACGTCTTTCTGTATCTTCTTTGTTCCTCTCCTCTTTATCAAAAAGGTGTTTTAGTTCTGAGTCCCAGCTGGACCCTAAAGGCAGGAAGAAAAGGAGCATAGAATATATATTGTAAAAAAACACTTGAATAGTTAAATGTGTGACACAGCAGGGCTTTTTCCCACTAAGTAGGCAGGGTGCTGTCCTTCAAAATATGGTACTTTGTAATTGCCATTTGTACTGCAATGAATATTGACAGTCCCATCCCTGAGACTAGAATAGTTTGGGGGAAAGCATTCCTTGTCTGAAATACAATTTCAGCAGTATTTTATTATACCATGACCCTGTGAGTATACAACCAGGAGGGACTCCTGGGGTTTATTTCAGCTGATTATGGAACACAGAGCAGAATACGGCCAGTGACCTCTGTAAATGATCACATATTTGACTTTTGGATAAGAAGTCATCTAGTCATAAATGATTTATCTAGAAGATTCTATCTGATCTGAGACTAAGCTTTGCTCAGCTGCATTAGCAAAGCATGTTACAATTTATGAATTTCACATACTGTAGTACTTTAGAAAATATATTTACATTTTATATTCTTTACATATATCTGGACTGGATTTTGAAGGCTAATTCAAAGTGAAATCAGATTTTTAAAATACTTGTTAAAAAGCTCTTCCTAAAAATCTGGTATTCATTTTGAGTTGATATCCTGTATTTAATAAGAATAGTTAATATTGTCTGTGTAGCATAATTACCAAACCGTACTAAGATGTGGGACTAGAAAGAAGTGTCCTTTTCATCTTCATTCCTGTGGTGCGAGTAGGATGCACACAACATCAAAACTATCTCTTCAGTTGCCATCATGTTTATAACATGATTTAGAGCAGCAAATATGAAACATTTTGAATATGCAAATAGAAAGACTTTTAGCAAAATAAAAACATGTGATTTTTAAAATTTGTCCTATTGCTCTACTCTTTGCCCTTCATGAAAGCACTAGGCAACATTCCGTCCCAATGAATTACTCAGTTCAAGTATCTCTTTTACTTTAGTTTCAGACCACAGTTTAATCCCTGCATTGCTAAGTAATCTAAATTCTTCTTAGAACTTGTTATGGTGTCAAGGACGAACAGATCAGTTTCAAAAAATGTCTCTTTAGCCCAATTTCCAACTAATTACTCAGAGTTTAACAAGCATGCATGGTCAAATGTGTTAGGTTTTGCATTTGGAATTTCAGAAACAAGAGGGGAGAATAATCATTGGGCCACGCTGACTAGGCAAGTGAATTCTGAAAAAAACCCAGCACTTCTATACTATCTATTTTAAAAAAATTCGGATTTATACATTTTTGGGACCCCAATGATGGCAACCTAATTTATGTTAGGAAAATTTTGTAAGTTTTTTCAAATTTTCAGTCTCTGTCCTGCAAGATGCTGATTATATTCAAAACCCCCAGCAAACGAAGGAAGGAGAACATCCCCAGCAGAACATTGCAGAGAACAGCACCCATAGGTACTCCACGTCTCAAGTGTGTGTTTAATTTAAGACAGTCTTACTTCAGGTGCTTCCTGCCACTTCATGTGCATTCCTGGAAAAGATGGCAAAGCAGCTGAAGAATCACAGCATTCTTTGAAAATGAAGTTTTCAAGGAGTGCACATGGCACTTCTGCCTGAGAGGATTTAGAGAAGAAAAATATGCAAAGCACTGCAGAAAGTAAAAAAAATCAGTTCTGTATACCCCTATGGTGGCAATAGAGAAGAGCAGAGTATCAGCAAAGCATAAGCTTTTTAACCAAAATCATTACCTGCAATGTATGTAGCAAGCAGGTCTGAGCAAGGGTTGCTATGAAAAGGTATCAGTATGCCATGAACATTCACACTACCCCAAAATCATTTATAACTGATTTCAGCACCTAAGTAGTGTAAAAATTTGCTCATATGAGCAGTTTTATTCTGGCCAAAAAATAGCCCAAAAGGCCAAGCACTGATAGCCCTTACTCACTTGAGGACTGGGAGCAAGTCCTTCTGACTTTAGTAGCGTTACTTACCGAAACAGGGTGCTACTCCTGCTCTCCATTATTAAATTCTTAACCTGCTTCAAAGACTAATGAACATAGTAACATTTATAGTCACTTTAACAATCAAGTGACGGTATTTTAGAAGAATATATCCAGTGCAGAGCATCTTCACATAAATGGAAGACTGTGAGATACTTAAATTAATTTACCTATAATCAGCAATAACTAATGGTAAACATAAAGAAAAATTACAACTACCTGCATGATACTCTGATCTGAAGAAGAGGCTTCTAGTGAAATACTCATGTTCTTGGAACCAAGAAAAAAAAAACCTGTATCCTATGTGCCCAACAGGTCTTTTCCTGTAGTTTTCAGACCATGATGTTTTATTGGCCAAACTCCTTGCTTTAGACTTGAGCTCATGTTCTGTGAGGAAGTACAAGTGGTAATTATGCAAGTCTTTCCTTCCCTGTCATAGGCAACATTCACAAGGGAGATTTACAACCTTCAGTGTTCAGATACGGAGACTGGTTGTTTAACTTCAGTGAGAATAGCTCCCACACGGTGCATAGCATCAGAATTGGAACAAATCCTCCAGAAACTGGCTACCCAGACAGCCCTGGGAGTTAGTTGTCACTTTTTTTTTCTTCTTTTTCCTGAAGTAACCCCAATTGAAAGATTGGTCCAAAGTTATTTTGTTTTAGAAAACAGACTCCTGAGATACAATGCATTTTACTCCTTGAGGCAACAACAAATCAATCTATAGCAATAGATAGCAAACTAACCTATAGACTGAACTATACTTACTCAGTCGAAACAAATACCATGAGATAAGTGACCATAACCTAGAGACACTATAGTGACAGATTATCTTAAGAATTGGTAGGAACAAGAATGTTGACCCAGAAACACAGTTAGGACAACTATAAACAAAATACATTGCAAATGAACTTCTGTAATGAAACCTCAGATATATTTTCGTATCATAGAGCATTCCAAAAGCCAGGCAGTTTTTTCATCTGAATTACATTGACCTCAGATTCTGATACACAGAGGAAAAGGTTTGGCCCCATGGCCCTGTAAATGTATGCATTAGTTCCAAAAAGAAGCAAGTGGGGTACAATCAGAAACTTTTAATCAATACTCTTTCAGTTCATGTCAGTAAAGTTTGAGTTGGTCCCTTAATGCACACCCTTATCATGACTGACAACAATCCTGCCTTCACGCGTTTGATTGATCTAAGCCTGGAGAAGGTACAGAGGGCAGGAAAATTATGCACAAGGAATAGGGTTGATCCATAATGACCACATTTCTGTGACCCTTGGTGGATTGTAATAAGGATCTTTTTATTAAAACAAAACAAAATAAAACTGTAAGAGCTCCAGGGCAGATCTGTGTTCTCTTTTGGCCTGTGTTAACCTCTAACCAAAATCTGGCCATTTAAAAAAAAAAAAAAGAAAAAAGCTGTTTTACTTTATTTTTAGAAGTTTAAAATTAAATATAAAGCCCATAATAAAATGCATATGAGGACACAAATCAATAGACTTGAGAACTATGTTAAGAACTACACAACCATATAGGTCTTCATTAACAAGGGTGAAATTCATGAAATTCAGAAAATGCTCTTATTTGCTTGTACACATGATGTTGTTCATGGTATTATTTATTTCTATGGTAACCAAAGCAGTAAATATGGCAGTATTAGACAACAGTAATCAAGAAAAAGAAAACTTATTGCAAAATAAGACAACTCAGAGCCAAAACAGAGGTGTTTAGATGATGGTGTAATTTGCTATAATAACTGTTTAGCCGCATATTTGGCAAGCCCTGGATAATTCACTTATGAGTAATGCATTTGTCCAAATTACATTCAAATAAAAAAATAGTTACCATGCTACATTATCATGCATTCTGCACAGATATTTCCTTTCTATCAATTTTCCCACGACAAGAATACTTCCTACTGAACTCAGGTTAACGGTGGATTGGTGCTTATTTCTCTTGTGCAGCCTCTCAAAAGTTGGTTAGGTGATGTGTAGCCACACATCATCAGTCCTTCCCTATCTGGAGCTATCTAACTTCTTTGTGCAGCCTCCCACTCCCCTCTCCGCTGTCTGCTCCATCTGGAGGGAGCTGGCTGCTCTCCTCCAGCCCCGGCTCCCCGAGCGCAAGGCAGCCTGCAGCTGCCAGAACATCTGCTGTGTCCTGGCCTCATTGGGGCGAGTACCAAAAGCACTGCCTTTATAAAATTGGACAGTTGCCTCCATCAGAAACTGGATGAGTTCAAAGTTCTTGGATTTGTCCTGAGACTTGTAGCTGTGTGGGAATATATGGTGTAACTACCTGTAACGGAAATTCAAGTGCGCATTTCAAAGGGATGCATGTGGTGTCTTTAGGACCGACTGGAATTTTTCCAGCTCTTCCCCTGTGTCTATAGTGATCTGGTTTTAGAACAGTCTCATTCTGAAGGCAGAGTCGTTTTGAAGAGCAAGTGGAAGGAATGTAAAACCAAGCAAAATCAGTCCTTGATTTGGCAATTGTATCCATCCTCAATGGGGCTCCTGCTGCATCACTGCCTCTGGGCCATACAAAACCCATAGCAATGGGTCATAGGGGACTCCTGGCAAAGGCAGAGGTTGCCTCTTGTTTGAAAAGGTGCATTTGATAAAAGAGAGTTGCCCTTCTTTGAAAGGGCAGGAGCATGAAATAACGTCACTCCAAGGAGGAGTCTCACTACTAAAATCTCACAGGAGGATAATCTGAACAGCAGCCCCACATCAGCTGTCCTTTTCATATGTGGGTCAAATCGTGCCCTGGCGATGTGCAGGGCTCCCACTGACTTCATAAGGGGAATGTACTACTTACTTAGAGCTGACTTGGCTTTATTTAGAATGATTTAATACATTAGTTATTAAAAGTTTTGTGTTTTGGAGAAGCAATACCAACAGGTGAAAGCCACGCACTTCTTTGACCCTCTGGTTTGTACTTTCTGAAGCACTTTCTGAACAGGGCAGGACACAGTATGTGCAATTAGTGCAGCTCTCTCAGGATCAAATTCTGGACCTGGAGCACAGAGTGAGCAACCAGGAGATGCAGTAGGTGTTCTGCAATTGGCTTTATCCAAGTCATGCTGGCACAGAGCTGTTTGGGGCTCTCAGAGTGTGTCTGAACTGACACGTTGACTTGAAATGCAAGCCGACACGTGGCTTCATCCGCTGAATGTCCCCTGCTGCTTATACGTTTGCTTGCACAAACCTTGAGCTACTTTGGCTTAAGTCCGGAGTGATCAAACAGGCTCTCCTAGGAAGAAGCTTCAAGCTGAGGAGGGGCTGATTCTGGTTCAGCCTCTCTCCTGCTGGGCTGGAGCAGCTCTTGACTGTAGGAACTCAAACTTGAGATGTTCCTGCAGCCAGAGCTCCCCTGCCCGGAGACACCCAGCAGGTACACACACGCTGGTTTGCCCTCTGCCCCTCACACCCCTTTCTGCAGAGGAAAGAGAGGACTCCTTGCTCAAAAAGAACTTACAGAAAATGGGGCTCAAAATCCTTTTACAGCTTCACAGAATCACAGGGTGCTAAGGGTTGGAGGGGACCTCTGGGGATCATCTAGTCCAGCCCTCCTGCCCCATTCTCCTGTATGTCCTTAGTTTGACATGCCGGCACAAAGTGTCCCCTTCATTGCACCGAGGCAGGAGCTGCCTTTAAAGCAGGAAGTGATTAACGCAGAAAACAGAGTCCAAAAAGCGTGTTTCCAGTGGAGGGGGGTTGGAGAGTCCCCTCGTACGTGCGCTGCCTAACACAGAACAAGACCATTCTGAAAACTTGCGCAGGTCTAGAAAGAAGATAGAAGCAATTGCTGCTCAATTTATAGTATTACAACTCAAAGCTAAGTAGGCGTAAGTAGAATACACAGTAAATGTATATTTAGCTGTAGTTAAAAGTGAAATTTAATATCCTATGTTAGTGCACAGTACTCTCTTACCAAGAAAACTAATTTATAGGTAAAGAAACAGAGCTTAAAACTAAGAGACTGTGTGTTTTTAAATAACCTAAGTAAAATGCATACTTACTTACCTTTTATTCTCCTGCTGTGTGTGCCCTGAGCTGGTCCAGGGAGTTCTATGAGGTAAGAAATTCCTGTTCAACAAAAGTTCCTTTTCTAAAAAAAGTGAACATAATGGAAACGGGGAACCACTTACCAGGCAGCTGAAAAAGGAGCTGACTGTGCAGAGAATTTCACACCTTATGGCTTTTGGTCAGTAAAGTACATAAACAAAATGTAATTTTCTATGCAATTACACAGGGTCACACAAGAATATTATGTTTTAGAAACCCACTCAAAAGCATATTGCTCTCTAAGAGCCCAATCTGGAAAATGGTTCCTCACTTTACTAAAGTTGCTCGCAAGCATTTCGGGGAGTGAGGCCTAGGAGACATTTTCCTTTTTATGCTTTCTTAAACAGTTTATGTGATAGTAACAACAGGAAGATAAATTACTTTGAATGGTAGCAATTAGAGAAATAAGGAGTGTGATAGATTTACCATGTGGAAAACATCTCTCACACGTTTTCTTAGAGTCATTAAACCTACTTTTAATGACACAACACTGATTTCAGAAAGAAACAAAGTTTATTTGATGAATATAAACAAGCTGATCAACACTAAATACTTCCCATACACATGATAACAATGTTATGAATTCTAAATACCTTGGTACTTTACACTTCTACTAGACATTAAATTACGATGACTGTCTAATACATGCCCACTGGTAATTTCTAGGAATTCCTTAGTTTCATATCAATGTCCTTAACCACATATCAATATCACAATCCAGAACATGCCACTCACTTGAAAAAATTATTACAAGAAGCGCTATCAAATGAGGATCTAAGGTAAATAGGGAATACTGACCCATTGCTGCAGAACATCACATTCAAACGTCACCCTACACACACAAAAAAAACATTGCAGATATAGTTTATGTCAACACATCTGAGGTCTTTTCATAAACACTGTTTAAAAAGTAAATTGAAACCCACTTTCAAATGAAAGTCAATGTGCAGGTACGTGCATTCTGGATACACAAAATTCATTAAATACAAAATTCATACTGTACATTTAAATGAAAGAAAGAATGTGCAGTACAAGACTGATCTCACATTAAAATAATAATAATAATAATAATAAACCAAAAGTTGGTTTGCTTCTTTACACTTAGAGGGGGGAAAGAAAACAACCTACCAAACATTGCTCAAATAAAATATTTCCCAACATCACAGTGTTTATTGTAAACCCCGAGATTCTATTTAAGTATATGAAAAGATTTTCTCCAAACATCATAGAGTATCACATGAAATGAAGAGGAAACAAAAAAAAAAAACAGAAAGAAAACCATGTTAGACAAAATTTTCCTCTTTAGGGGCTAACTTGTTGGCCCTGTTAAAGTTTAGATCAATACTCTTACCAACATGAGTGGAGCAAAAATGCCCCTAAAATAATATCTGTGACAAAATTGGCACATACATATAAATATCTAACTATACAGCTTTGTATCTGTGACCCTATTTCCCCCCTAGTTTAATTCCTACTTCAAGTATTCAGTTGCAGAGTTAAGGTAAAGACCTGATTGTAAGAGACACAGATGATTGTCCCCTACTGCGACAACAAATTTGTCATGAGAAACTAGTTTTGTTGTCTGAGTTTCCAAGTGCAACATTTGTCATATGTGCTAAATATACTCCCAAAAGCTTTGCTGTTTCAAAAACAAAGATCTAAAATGCCACTGATAGTTAAAGGACAAACTTTTTAAACATGAATGAAATTTGGATTATCTATGCTATACTAATTCTATACATTTTACTCTATTTACTGAAGACAGTAGCATCCAGCAGGACTCCTGCTCAAATAAATTGCTCTTTGATTGCACCAAGAATTATGGTACAAATAAATAAAATATCATCTCTAGACAATAATTTTAAAGGGGTTACTATGTATGGCTCATGTACGATGTTTAGGGTTAATTGCACCACAGGTTCAAAAAATAATTTTTCTAAATTCAGTGCAAGACTTTAGGAGTATCCATTTAGATTTCTCTTTTTTACAGCAGCAAAGAAAAACTACTAAGGATTAAGGCCACCCATGCTTAAATTTATTGTTTGTCCTTTAAAAATGCAGATATTCTATTCCCACTCCCATCAGCATGGAAGCTTTTCTTCCATGGACAAAAAGACACCTCAATAAAACAGCCAAACATTTGCACATGTTTGCCAGACTGACTGAAAATGTTCATGGAGCTGTAAGGATCCTCTCCTTGAGAAGTGGTAGAGATTTGACTCTTATATTTTCTCACTGAATGTAATAGCCTTTTTCATTGCATGTGCTTTAAATTCATTTTACCAGACACATTTTGTTGATACAAACAGCCTTTAAGTTCTGTCTGTTCATTGGTATTTTCTTGTCTAACATCTAAGATTTTTTGGGATCCATGTTGGAGACTGTTTTTCCATGTAGAAAACAATAACAAACAGTTCCTCATTTACAGGAGACCTAGTGCATATACTGTAGTCACAGCAATCTTTTCTTTTTTATCTTTTTTTTTTTTTAAGAGTCCCAGCTTTTATTGTTGAGAACCTGTATGCATTTGGATGGTAAAAGGTTGATACATCCTTGCGTATATGCCCATATATATACATATGTTGGTATTTATATATGCCTCAAGCTTTTACCATCCAAGAATAGATACATTTTGTATTTAATCTTATATTTTTGCTCAAATTAGATGTCCTATGCATTGTCAGAGACACACACCATATTTTCATAAAGCTAATCATTGTCATCAATTATTAGTACCAAAAATTGATTTCATTTCCAACCTGGCCCAGAGCTTAATACCGGTTAAACTACCAATAGTTTTGGGGTTTGTTTTGTTTTTTTAAAATTATCATTATTTTATCAGCAGATATAAGAAAACAGAGGAGGGTAAAGGCTTGGGTTTTGGTTTTTTGGAAAATCCCACATCTAAATGGGGGTAAGATTACTGCCAACATCCTTACATAGCATTTTACTAGTACCTCTTTGATAATCTAGTGCAATAGAAGTGATACTTTAGAATAGACTAGGTAAAATCAGCAAATGCAGATACCACACCTAAGAGAATCTCAATTACTTACTGAAATAAATATCAATTTACCAAAAATTAGTTAAATAACCTGTTTAACTGAAATTCATTAAACAATAATATTCTGAACAGATGGTTTCTTTGTGAAAACATACTAACTCGCAAGACCCATTAAAGGCAGAAATGAAGCTCTTAGAATTTCTGCTTGAGTCTCACTCATTATTTTCCAAAGTATCTAATTTCATAGTAGACTACAAAAAATAATGGAGAAAATGCCGATTAATGCAGCATTTCATTAGATAGCAACCTTAGCATTCGTTTTCTGCATCTGTGATCTTCTCCAGGATATCATGGTCATGTTTGGAGATCCAATGCAATAGATTATCATCACTACCTTCCAGTGCTACATTTTCTCTTCCTCTCGCTAGTTCCTCTGACAACTGTAACAAGGGAACAAAATATTTCAGTTAGTAACATGACTGAAGCATACAAAACATCCTAGTTCTTATCCATTCAAGCTTCTTGTAGACATCACTGGATATACTACTATTCTAGAGACTAAGGATTAAGTGAGGATTTAAATGTGATTTGAACTCATCTAATGTGTTCATAGGGTGGTAATTAATTTTACAGCTGATTTGTATGGCAAGATCCACCATAAATGAGAAAAGATTGTAAATTCCAAAGATTTGAGAATCTGTTTTGCTTGTGATTCTGTAAACTGTGAGATTTCTGCCTGTACCTATAAGCACAGTAGCTAAGAAGTGCAAATGCTATTAAGAATTTTTTATTTTTTTTTTAAACTAAAGGAATCATCCATTGATTTCCACCCCGTTCCACGGTAGGTGGGAATATGTAATACCTCCAGTAACTCTCCAGAACTGAAGGTACTGAAATCAACCTTTTATTGTATAGTTTAAGCACTTTAAGTCCACTTTCATTTACAAAACAGTGGGGTAAGGTTTATGGATACAAGAAACTGAGTTTTATAAAAGTTTGAAAAACAACTATTGGAGTTTTTCAGCCATGCAATCGCTATGCAATGACTTGCTCTTCCTGGCTTGGCTGGCATTGCAGAAATCCTGGGGACTACGAGAAGTAAGAGGTGTAAACTCCAGTCAGTGAGCGGAAAGGGTCTTCTCACTTTCCACGGGCCTTGGATGAGGCTCCGTGTCTGATTAAGTGACTACAGTGTAAGGCCTGAATTATTTGTATTGTTACACTAGTTCTTGAAGAGAGAGCACTGAATTATTCACATTATCTGTATATCAAATAACGGGAGGGATTAAATTATTCCTTTACAGGTGTCAGTTTAACCTGGCCAGCAGCTAAAACAACCACTCAGCCGGTCACTCCCTTCCCCCACCACTCAGTGGCACAGGGGAGATTATTGGGAAAAAAGGTAAAACTCAGGGGTGGAGATAAAGGCAGTTTAATATGACAGACTAGGATATCAATGACAACAACATCATAGAATCACTATGGTTGGAAAAGGCCTTTAAGATCATCAAGTCCAATTATCAACCCAACACCACTAAACCATGCCCACTAAACCACATCCTGAAGTGTGACATATACACATTTTTTTAAACACCTCCAGGGATGGTGACTCCACCACTTCATGGGCAGCCTGTTCCAATGCCAGAACACACTTTTTCAGTAAAGAATTTTTTTCCTAATACCCAATCTATATCTCCCCTGGTGCTGCTTGAAGCCGTTTCCTCTTGTCCTATTCTAGTTACTTGGGAGAAGGGACTATACAAAATAAGTGATGCACAGTGCACTCACTCACCACCCAGAAAACACCAATGCCCAGCTAGATCCCAAGCCACAGTACAAGTCCCTGGCCAGCTTCACCCAGTTATATGCTGAGCATGATGTCATATGATGTAGAATATCCCTTCAGCCAGTTTGGATCAGCTGTCCTTGCCATGTCCCTTCACAGCTTCTTGTATACCCCCAGCCTCCTCCCTGCTAAGGCAGTATGAGAAGCTGAGAAGTCCCTGACTGCTTAACAATAACCAAAATATTAGCATGTTATCAACGTTACTCTCATGCTAAACCCAAACCACAGCACTGTACCACTCTAACTCTGTCCCAGCTGAACCAAAGCAACAGGGCAGTTGTTCACCTATCTACTCACCGTGCCTAGAAAAGTGGAAATGCATTATGTATGGGATTTGCTGTTATTGTCCTTCCATTCATGTAACCTTAGAAGTCTCCAAAACATCCAATTTTACACAAAAGAAACTGCCACAGAATCCTTACACTTTTGTATACAGCCGAAAATTTGTTAAGCTTTGTAAATAGACCTAGTTGACTAAAATGCTCCTTTAAATTCTAGAAGCTACTATTAATCAGAGCAACTATACTGTGAGGAAAGCGAAACATGCTTTACAGAATAAACTTGAAAATTATTTTAAATATATATTTTCAAATTCATGTCTGTGTGACAAGTACGTGTGATGGTTTATATAATACAAACTTAGATGAATAGTTTTACTTTTCCAATGGGAGGTTGGTTAAAACACTTAGGGACTAATCCAAAGCCCACTGAAATATGGAAAGGTTCCCACTGACTTTAACAGGTTTTGGATCTGGCCCTTGAGTGGAGAAAAAATGACTTCTGCAGAGCTGGAAAGCCAGGGAGTTCCTAAAGTAGATCATGTTACTAGTTCTGGCACATAAAATCTTTGCAAACTTTTTATGAAAACTGTAAGTCAGAGCATGCACTACGTTTTGTGAACTGTGCATAGCTCCCATTCTTTTGTACACCAAGTATTTCTTAATCATCATGCAGAGAGATATATAGGCATAGGAAGCACCCGTACAAATTAATGAGAGTACATTCCAGAAACTGTAGCACAAAAATGGCTGTATTTTTTAACAGGTTCACTAAAATATAATCACAGCAAGTCTTCCATACACTTGCAATTTTACAAGCTGAAGTTCCTTTGCAATTATCACTTATTTATGCTCTTAAAAGTAAGAACCCAGAATAAAGTGTCCGATCTGAGGAACGGCAGCAAATCACAAAATACAGTCTGTCTCTCTCTGACTTGCTCCCTGGTTTTTCATTGGGGTTTTAGTACAGACCAAAGCCCTTGAACAAACCCCACCCACTTAATCAACCCACCCATTCATCAGGAAACCGTATACGTATTGGAAGCGTAACAAAAACTTGTTCAGCACAGGTAGGAAATGCAAAGTATTTCTGAAGTAAGTCAAATAAATATATAAAAGGATATTGCTGTCAAATACCAACCGAGGTTGAGTAAATTAAATTTATATTTGTTTCTTCAATGCTGTACTTGCTACAGGTCACTGAACTTCTACAACAGAAATAAAATTCGGTAACGTACATTGGGCCTGGGATTCGGCAGTGCTCCAGCTTAAATTAATGTCTTAGGAGTTTGGCACCTCTGACAGTCCATTAGATACCAGTCAATGAAAACAGCAGAAGGATGTGAAGATATAAATGTGTAGTAGCCCACAAATGTTTGTTCAGATTGTTTTTCCCTTGGATAAAGACACCTGCCCGATTACTACTTTTTACCTCCAATCCTTTCCTCTCAGCAGTGATTTGCAGAAACAAGCTGGAGAGGGTGGGTAAACACAAAGGGGTTAAAGGGGAAACTGTTTAATAACAGTAGTAAAATGCAGGCTATTTTTGACATCTGGGTTAATGTCCATTATACTCCATATGCTTTCCAAATGTTTGCAACAAGCACCCAGATACAAAAACAGATACCCATTCACATAGGCTTAAATTGCCCTCTCCTAACCTGTTACACATGGTACCTACATAAAAGGCCAACAACTGATATGGTAATTAGTGAGTCAGCAAGAGAGGGAATAGCCACTTTATTGCAGGGAATTGGGATCTCACCAAATGTTAGTGGAGAGGGATATTATTATTGAAAACCCGTTAGGGCTATTTCTGCTTCTTAACCTATGACAAGGCATCTGCATTATAATGTGACATCTTTTTAAAAGCTGTCAGGATGAATTCCTCAGTTTCCTTCTCTAGGCTCAGCCATCATTACTGTGATCAGAGTACCGACAAACAATGGGAAATAATTTCATTTTCTGGAAACAAGTAACTAGACTGAAAACTAGTATTTAAAAAGAAGGCTGTAACTCATAAAATCTTTCTCAAGTGACCTCCTGGAATTCAACTGTGCCTCCTGCAACCACAAAATCTAATTGACGCACAGAGAAGAAAAATTTTTCCTTTTTTACTTTTGTCTGTGCAATACCATGACAGGAATGACACAATTACTAAGACAAAGCCCTGGCATAGCACTGTTCTGAATCCTGTCCCTGCCATTAGCTTATTGTGTAACTAAGGGAAAAGTCGTATCGTTTTTCTGTGCCTAACTTGCTCTTTCCTATAGTAGGGATAACATCAGGCCTCTCATAGGAATTTGCAAGGCTTAATGTTTGTAATGTGCCTTAATAGTCTTGGATGAGTGCTAAGTATTATTATTTTTCAGTTCCTGCATTTGATTAAAACTGAAATAACAGTAAAAATTAAATTAATATATTAAGTTACAAGTAAAGAGCAAGCATGTGGTTTGTGGAGCTACTTGTAACACTTTTAATACAAACATGTATTACAGACTAGGTGATTCCCAAGGTCTGTAATGACATGTACCATGTGGGCATAACTTAACAACTGCAGAATCCCCCCAGATGTTTGCTTCAGCCAAAAATCTGTTCGTGGCTTCTGTGCAAGCCCAGGGCTCGGACCGGTGGGAGCACTGTGGGCTGCTTTTCCCCTGCCCCTGAAGTGCAGATGTAAACATGATCACAGTCCAGATATTTGCAGCTCAGCACAAGAAACAATACTGGGTAGCACAGACCTGCTGGAGTACTCACCACCACGTAGTTCCCTTAACAGAGGATGTGAAAATGGCACGGTATTCGAACTTCTCTGTCATTACTGTCCTAACAATAAATACTGGGTTTGCTACTTCCTCCTAGCCTAACTCTCATGGAAGGAATGAAAGCCCACCTCTGGCTTTCTAAAGAATACAGTAACCTGTTAAAGCCTGTTGTATCGATGTGCAAATCTCTAGTGAGGAGGGCCAAGAAGAGAAATAATTAAGTCATAAAGTTGTATCCAACCTACGTAGAAAACTTTCAGTGCTGAGATGCCAGAGACACCTAAGACACTTGTTGAGCTGAGTGAAAAGGTAAAATCTACTTTAAATTTATAGCATTCCTTCAGTGTCCCTCTAGGAGTTTGGCTTTTTGCCAGTGTTCCTTGTTAAAAATTTGTTAAACGTGTTTGGCATTAATGCAAACACAAAGTGCTCATTTGTTACAAATTCTATTGGAATGCATTCATTTAAGGCAATGAAGTAGTTACCAGAAAAGAAAAAATGTTCATTAAGTACATTTTAAAAATACAATGATGTATGCGGTGCATAACTATGGCGCCCCAGTGGCTACATAAATATCTGACAGAATAACCACAAGTTGTGTTTGGTTTGAAATTGGAATCTTTTAAACATAACCAATAGAACAAAACCTGGTTTTGTTTGTTGTCAAAACTGATGTTAGTCCTTCTTGTTTAGAACTAGTTAAAATAACCGAAGTTTTGGCATACAATTTCTTAACATCTCCAATCAATAAAGCCCACGGGGTCGAGTAATGCGAGAGGAAGTTTCTCCATTGGAACGGTAAGTGCGGCACTGCACATTATCTGGAGAGCACTGAAAGCAAACACCCCGCTGCGAGGAGAACAAAGTTTAGTCATTCTTAAAAATTCCACCTGAGGAAATGTTACCTGGGAGATCTGCAACTGTCTGACAACCTTCAGGTACACCTCGGCAAAGGTGTCCCGCTCTACTCTGCATGCACTGAGCCTTTCAGAAAAGGAATAGCTTGAAACTAGTTTAAAAGAAAAAAATCACAATAAGAAATCTCTTTTATAATGAGGTGCAATGTCCTCGACGACTCTTGATTTTGAATAAACAATTCTGATGTGTATTTCTTATAGGCTAGAAAATATCTTCTGAGCTATGTTGTAAGAGTAGAACCATTTTACTTTTCACTTTTACAGGGATTCATAGTTATAATAAAGCTTAAAAATGGTAGATATGTGAGTAAAATACACTTTAAAAGAAATATCCAGAAACTGTGGTTTAATTAAATATTTAACTGTTCGCAAGAAGCATCAGTATAAAAAAGTTATTTATAAAGACAAAATTAACTTTGCTCCAATTCTGGGAAAGAACTTATTTATCCCATTTGTTGCTATTTACGTTTTAGATTAATTACACAGTAAACTTTAGAAGGATTTGCAGCTGGTGGTAGCATCACTGCACAAATGTGATGAACTTTCCATATTGCTATAATGCCAGAATTGTTAATCTGACTTAGGGGTAAAAGCAGATACCATTGGGATGAATAAAATCAAATGGATTCAAGCCCTCTGGAGAGTAAAAGTCCTTGAAAACTACTGTAGAATTATATGATAAAATTAGCAGAAGTTTATGAACCTTGAGACTATTTGGACAAGGATGCCTCCTCTACTGGGAATGTTTATAAATCAAAATTAGACAAGTGGTATATGAGTTGAAAGACAGATTCTTTTTTTAATAAACTTCTTTCTTTTTTTCATAAAACAAGTCTAGTCCAAATCAAAGCTTCAGAAATATGAGAAAACTCAGCACATGTTATTCAATCTGTCACGTTCACACTGAATCAAAAAGAGGGCTATGAGAAGTATTAAGGATGACTTCAGACTAGCACTCTTAGATGGGCTGACCTGGAGTGTACTGAAGATGATGGAAGAATTTCCATCGACTCCAGCTGCTGGAGAGCCGCTCACAGAGGCAGCAGTGACTCAGTAGCACAGAGCACGGAGCTCTCTGTCCAGACATTTACAGCTTCCTTAAGATGCAGCATGTGAGGCCATTAAGACTATTCTTTATTATTTAAATCAAACAGAAGTGACAAATAAGAGTTCTTTGGCAAATTCATTCAAAAGAGGACAGTTCCCAATGTAATCCTAAAAATTGTCAGTAAGAGAGATTACTTAATGAAATTTGAAGGAACCTTTTTCATCCTTGCTGATGTGGAATGCCATTTATTCTCATGCTAGGGACTAATTAGGGGCCTTTTTTGAAGATCAAGGTTTTGCGATCTCTGCTTCTTAATAACACGGTTTGCCTGTCTGCCACCTGGGACAAGGCAAGGCACTCTCTCTAACTCCCGAACAGCAGGCACTGCCTTAGGCCATTGCAAGTGCAGGCAGGAAACTGATCCTGCCTTTCCAGTCGTTTAACCCCTTCACTGCCGGCCCTCCACAAGCCCACTCAAAGTCCTGAATCGTCAGTGACCAATCCAGGGGGAAAGCACTCATTTAATATAATTAAAAAATCCCTGGATGGGGATCTGAAATGAAGAGCAAAGACAACGTCCTGGCAACGTGATGAAGATGGCATCAGAAATGATGCTTCACTTACAGACTGGCTTGAATGCATGTGGCAGCACTTGCTGCAGATCCACAAACCACTTACTGTGCTCCGAGCAGACAGTTCGTGTTTCTGGTGGCTGGGAAAAGAAGTGGTTAAATAGAAGCTGTGTCAAGCTCCCAATCTAATAAGTCATCTTATTAGGAAGTTGTGATGCCCTGTTTGCCCTAGCCTGTGGCTTGTCTGCTCCACTGAAAGGTCTCCTGCTGGGACCTTTGTGGCATTATATGAGGTAGAGAAGGCTGCTGCAATATATGAGCCTTGGTTTTGAGCAGCCAAAACAGCAGGAGAACCAAGCTGCAAAGAATTAAACATGTAACAACTTTGTAAAAGCACAGACAGTGATTGAGGTTGGCCCTTTTGCTGTTGACACATTCTGGCCCCTGTAGGTTGTGGTCACTAAGCCCATTAGAGTTGCAGTGTGGCAACATCTAGTTCAGCAAGTTCAATGTGTTTCTGTTTTATTTCTAAATACTGGACGCAAGCTGGCAGTGATAGGAGAGCGGAATATGGCACCAGAAATATGTCATAAACACAGTCGTCGTTGTCAGGGATGTCAAATTACTTCTCAAACTATTTTTGGCAGATGGAGGTTGGGTGTATTTTTGCATTTTGTTAACTGAAGTTTAATTGCAACTTGCTGCATGTTTTGTTTCATTTAAAAAAGAAAAAGGAAACCTCAAGATGCTGTTTTCTCTTAAAAGAATTTTCACTGGATAGAGAAATCTTTCTTGATACAAATTCATTTAAAATGAAAACATAAAAGAACCCCACTAAAATCTCAGCTGGGGTAAGTTTCACTTAGGAGCATCCACTTAAATCAACACTCCCCACTGCTCTTATTTTTTTCATTTTTTTTTAAAGATAAATCATACATTTCAGATTGTAAAAACTGGGTGGTGAAATGGACAAGAAAAATTAATTAAATTAATGAAAGGCAAAGTTACAGATATGTGAGGGATAAAATTAAATAGAACATACAAATGAGAAGAATCCCCCTTCCTATCTCCCTAATTTTTTCTCAGGGAACACTGCAAGGTTGCAGTGCATGCTGATGGGAATGCATGTGGTCCCTGAGCTCTGAAGGTTCTGTTTACCTTTCAAAACTGCATTGTGGTCCCACAGATTCATTGCTCCAGGAGTTACTGGTCTGTAGATATGGAGCAAATGATGAGTTGGCTGAACACCTGTGTATCTGAAACTTTTCTCTCTCTGGCCTGATCCCTGTTGTTGCTGCCCTCAATCCCCAAGGAGCTACAGCTTATTATGTAAGAGGTTAAATGCGCAGAGGATAAAGACAGGGCAAAGCTGAAGGAGGGAAGGGGTTGCCAGTCTTTTGTTCCCTCTGTCCACATGCATTTCCCTGGTGGCCTCCTCTGTTTCTTCATGGGTGCGGTAACAAGGGTTTTGCTCAGGCATAGTCACCCTTTGGGTGCACCCAGCTCACTGCTGCTGGCAGCACCACTGAGGGCTCAGTATGCTCCAACTTGCTGATCCACAGAAATAAGTTGCCACTCCTTTTGGAGGGACAAAAATGATGTAAAAGTCAAAGCACATTCTTTCTTTGGCCATCAATGACGAAGGAGTGTTTCTTTTCTGTTCCTAGGAGTTCCCTGAGCCAAGCAAGGTCATAGCTGTGGCTTTTTGCTGGATGAGGGATATTTTCAGAATTTGTAGGACTTATTTTTTTTCTGTCATGTTTTTAGATTTGCTGATACTTTGGGACCAGAAGGAAATTCTTAAAATCACATTCATATTTGTCTGGTTGTAGAGAGTATGACTTGGTTTTCACCTCATGCATCCTGCCAGAGTCAGTCAATATTTAATAGCTAAAATTGGCTGGCTGATGTGCCTGGAAAACCCTAGTTACTGTGGCTGTCACCACACTCTGTTGTTAGAAGCACACTGGTTACTAGATGTTGTACCAGAGTAAATACTAATAAATTAGGTGGTTGCAGTGAGGAAGTTTAATCCAAAAGCATTCCAGCCAACAAGCAGGCATACAAGGGCTGTACTCCTTTTGAAGTGCCCAAAGGCTGGATGGAGTTGAGAGGAAGAGAGGTGGTGAGGGTTGAGTGCAGGTTTGAGGTACTTCATGTGTGGGCCTATTTCTTCCCTTAGGAAAAGACTGGATTCCTGGCTAGAGAGGACAAGTCTTCTTGGAAGTGCTGGGCATAATAGCATGGTGTCCTTAGGGCAGATGACTCCAGTAAATTGGCAGAAGTTTGCTTGGATTATCTTTTTCTTAACCAAATAATAAGAAGAAAATTAATAAAGATGCATCTAATAGCTTGTGTGTGCTTTTCCAATCACCTTAGATTGCTTATCTTCTGAAGCTGAGAATAAACTAATAAGCCTCAGAGTATTGCTCTGAGGATCTAAATATTTGTACCAACAGCTGTGTGTCCCTATCTGTACTTCATAATTTAGGTAAACCATTAACATGCCACTTCATTAGTTTGTTCTAGTAGTTAATAGCCCTGAATCTCTTTAAAGTTATCCTATCAGTTATATTTAAATACTAATTGTGCTGTGGAGGACATTGTGAATTATGCTTATTGCATTACTAATAATATAGAAGAAATCAGTATGCTAAAGGATGGCTCAGACTTTCATCATGTATCAAGAGCCTGTTTTACAGTACTTCAGTTATACTTGCATCTTCTCCCCCTCCAAAAGATCCTAAATATTTCTTAATTTACATGGTTCATGATAGGAACCTAGTCATAAAAGTCATAGTTACAGTTGCATCTTTTGATGTGAACAAGAAAGAGATACAGCTAAGGAAAGTATTAGTAGGTTTGATCTATTTGAAGTAAGACCAATGCTGGATCCATTTAGAACTCCCTGAACTGCTAAAGCATTACAATGACTGTGTGTGGCAGTGTGAACATGACCATACATGCTCAACAGCTACTTAATTTATAAATACCCATCCAAACAACATGCAGCATTTTGAAATCTAACTTGTGTGGTCTAATTATGCAATAATTTTTATACTTTAGGTCCCAATATTATGAGCTTCTCCACAATTATGGGTCTACCCACGCACTTCTCAGTGCATGATATGGACAACTTAGGGACCAGTTCTGATAAACATATAATCAAGTATTTTAGTTTTCACTCTAAGTGAGACTTAAATGTGCACGTAACATTAAGGGGATGCTTAAGAGTCTCTCCTGAAAGGGACCTTCCAGGCTATCCTTTAACAACATGCTATATAGATTGAAGACCCACAGTTATCAGCATACCAATAGTCACTACTGCATAAAGGGAAATAATATAATAGCAGTAACAAATTTGTTTAAGCAAAATCTTGCTCTCTCCTCAATCTCCAAACACCATCTTTTTAACCATTTGTGAAATTAAAAGGAAGCAAATGTCTAAGAGTTAGTGAGAGAGATTACAAGAGTTTCAAAGGAGATGCTCACACCTTCCATGCAACTGTCAAATGATAGGTAAATATATACAATTAAAAATGTGAAATTCATTATTAAATCATGCAAAATGACAAGGGCAACATTTTCTACTTGACTAATTTCGGAAATTTTGATGCAATGCAATGAAATTATCTGTGGTTAGAAATACAAGATTAATAACTTTATGAGCAAAACCAATCACCACAATCCATCCTTAATCACAGTTAACATGATTAGCATTTTTTTTCTAGAGAACTCCATTTCCCTATGCCCATTTTCTTTCCCCTTTCAACCTCCCATTCCAACTGCACCTCTATTTTTTCTGTCTCTATTTTTCTGCTTGATAAGCTTTATTTCTCCCCACTCATTTTTACTCCATTCTCTGCAGTAGTGCTCTTACCACTTTGTCAGTCTCCATGGCCAACCTCTAACCAGCTCATCACTGAGTGATGGTATTGGACTGTAGCTGGTAATTGTGTGATGTCATCATTACCTACTTTACCTGAACTTTGCAGTTCTTTTGTTTGGAACAAGATAAAACATGAGAAGAGTAAATAAAAAAAACATTGTTGAGGTCAACAACTTGGTAATTAAAACCAGAAAAAAAAAGCCAGAAGACACTCTTGTGCTTACACAAATGCATCAAACCCACTGAGGAAAAAGTAAAGCCCAGAGTGGAACTTAACCCATAGAAACAACTTGGAAAATAAGAACAATGATCACAGTCAAAACTTGGTTCATTACTCCATTAATTTTAGAGGGAATAGCAACAGAATTGGTACTTTAAAAAAAGAAGTAATTAATCTTTCCCGCTGAAACAACTGCATTACAAGAAAGACAAGATAGTTTCAGGGCTGCTTTCCAGAAGCTTTGTTCTTACTGGACTCTCTTATTCAAGAAGAGAAAACCAAATTTGAGAACACATCCTAATTTCTCATTAAGTATTCTAAATACAAATAAAATCATCCAGCCCATTTAATTCTAATCTTACAGATTTATTTTTTCCTCACACTTGCATGCCTTCTCTCATTTTCTACCCAGACTTATGCTAAAGGTCCCACTGCTGCATACATCTCCACATTCATATTTATGCACTTTCGAAATTGGACACGGTGGACTGTGCAATATAAAGAATATATAAATATATAAATACATATATATAATATATATAAAGCACAGTTGGACCATTCATATTTGAAATTAGCATTCTGTGTTTTGAGGGCCAGAATATACAACATGAAGATTGACTTTAAGTCAAAGAATGTGGGTTTACTGCACGTTTTTGATGAGAAAGCCTTGTTATTACAAACATTTGCATATTATTACAAACATTTGCATAGATCAAGCTAACTTTTTATTAAGTTGTCTAAACCACCTGTGCTTTTGAACAAGCTGCCAATTTTTGCAGCATATACCTTTTCTGTAATTTATCAATTGTTTTATCATCAAAATCAATTAATTAAGACAGGAATAGCTTTTTAACTGAGTTCAACAATTAACAGTGGTAAAAAAACAACAAAACCCCCCACTAGTTTTCTCATGCAATTTCGGGGATCACAAGCATAGGACATAAAAAAGAGGAGGAGGAGGAGAGGATCACCCATGTCCTTTGCAGGATTTTTTTCAAAAGGGTTGTTTTGGGATCTTTCATTTCATTTAATGAAATTTCATTTTTAATTCCCCAAGATAGCGATCTTCTGCCATTAGGCATCAACACAACAATGAACACAAATGGTTTCGTAAGCTCATAGAAAATGCAGCTTGTTCCAGTAATGATTTCTAATTCAACTCTCTTTCAAAGTTTAAAATGTGGATCAGGAATTACTGCCACCTTCTACTAACCCTACGCAGGGAATGCATCCCTCCAGGCTCCCCGCAATGCACGTGCCCCTGGGAGCTGAGGGCTCCCTGCTAAACTCATAACACTGCATTTAACAACGACCAGTAGACCAATACCATCCACAAGCCATTTACCTGTTCTCACTTCTGATGTACTTGTGGCCTCCACAGTTGGCGTAGTGAGCCCAGACAACAGTTACATGATATTTTAGTGTTTCCTTGTGTTTTACCTAGAATCCACTGCCTGCTCATTTCACTAAGTGCCCATATTGTGGGAAAATTTACCAATCACTCCATATTCACACCCTCCAGACTATTAATGACTATAGACTACCCATATTTCTTCTTTTCCAAGCTGAAGAGTTCTATTTTAACAGTCTCATCATCCTCATAAACCTTTTTTCTAGCCTTTTCTGTGCTATCTATTCTCAGGTACAGTGTTGTACTGAATGGCTTTCTGCTTAGGCATCTTTCCTAGCATTTATAATACTGTTTCCCTTTTTGACCACTGCAAATAAAGCTAAATTTTTGGAGGACTGTGCATAGTAATTGCAACATCTCCATTGTGAAAAGTAACGGCTAAACTGCATCCTGACATTTGGGATGCAGTGTTAGGGTTGCCTTTCTCCCATATGCTTCATTTTACAGCTACCTAAAGGAAACCTCATCTGCTATTTTACTGTCCAGCCCTGCAGTACCATCACCATGTCACTGCAACCTAGACTTTGAATTTTCAGAATTCCTTCAATCCTGCAGAGGAAATTACCATTAAATATATCTAGTTTCTCAAAAGAATGAGCCTAAACCTGCAGGGCAGCTGGGATTGAGGGAAAGCAACAGCCATATTTTCATTCTGTGTATAATTCAACAAAGTGCCAATCCGTGCTTGTGGAATCCTTTTCTGTGTTGGTGCTGCCGGCTGACACGGTATCAGCATTTTTCAGGATTACACCATTATTAGCCTGCAGTGGGACCCTTTAAAACAGCTGGGGAAAAAAAAGGTCTCTTTTTGCATATTTATGCCATCCTGCTCCGAGCACTTCCTGTTGGCCCCAGTAAATCTCTTTGCAAAATTTCAATTGACTCTCGTGGTGTTCCAGCTGTTAGATAAACTTCCAAGGGTATTTTTGTGACAGGTACAAACCTAGACAGGAAATCTCAAGAAGAAATCCTAAATTAATTATATGTCAACATTCAAGCCACAAGAAGGAGCAATTGTCATAAATTTTTGAAAGTTAGAATCCAATTTTAGTTGTAAGCGCAAAAAAGTTCACTGACTCAGTTGTGAGTCAGTGCCAATAAAATAATATATTTCACATTCTTTAGTAGTTCATTTTGGCTAAACATAGAAGGGAAGAAGCTAAGATTAGTGAACTGTGTATTTAAATCACATAAAAAGACTGCAGATACAAACCAATAACAAATTGTAGATTTACAAATTATAATTCAGGATTGCCTAATCTTATCTCACCTTCCCGAAACACACAGAATAAAAACTAATTTTGTGATGAATCAAAACATCTTCACTGCCTTGAAGAGTTGATTATGATGCCAACAAAACCTTTCTGCAATACCACACAACGTGCATCCCAGCTCTCTTCCTCTACACGCCTGCACGCACACACACAGCGCGTTCCTTTTGCTTTCTGAACACTAGTGAGATCAAGGAAGCAAGGGGTTGAGAGGGCACAGAGTGTTGAAACAGAACTGACCCACGGAGAGTTGCCCACGTTTCTCTGGTTTTAACATTGCCACAGATTTCTTGACAGCTTTTCCAGCTCCTCTGTGACATGTCCCTGCAGAAACTCTGAGGCCTCATCCGGGACACACAGGGTGTCCGAGCGCTCTGCAGCCGCCACCAGCTCTGCAGGTGGCAGAGATTCCCCACCCCACTCCCCAATATTCAAAACATTGTCCTGGGAATGCTGTCGAGTGCCATAACCCTTGCCGTGCTCCTGCCCGGCAGCACAGACAGCAGCGGTTCGCCTCCTTCGCGGCCCATCAGCTGCGTGCAGCTGGGAGCGGAGCTCTAATCCGCTCCCAGCTGAGAACAGCTGAAAAAGCCAACCACTGTGTGTGTCACATCAGGTCCTCCAACAGCAACCTTGTGCTCTAACCTGGTAGGGGGCCCTCGGCAAGCAAACCACTCTGCCTAAAGACAAAAGGGAGAGTTTTGAGATACTTGCTGTCTCGGTATGGAGGAAAACGTGTGGTGGGGGTAGGGAGAGAGGGGATGGGAGAAAACACGTTAAGCTTTGCAAGCTGTATTTCTCAATGCAGCTTTGGGGCACACACGGGAGAGGCTTGTGGTCCTCACTCTGGCACCAGGTCTGTAACAAGCTTTGGCAAACAGCAGAGCAATGCAGCACCGCTGTGAATCCTGTGGCATTGATGCAGACCTCAGGACACTGTCTGCCAGGTTCAGAGCTAGTGGTAGGAAACTCTGCTGGCCGCAGTCATCAGTCCCACCTTTGGCAGAGCTCTGTGTTGTCTGCCATAGTGGTCCAGTGACCATTGATCAGGAAAGAAAACCCCAAGGAAGGAGATGCAGCCACCCTCCTTGTACAGAAGCAAGGCAAAGGGAACAAGCTGGAGAATTGTCTTTAGAGCAAGGAGAGTTACAGCTCACAGGGAGAGAAAGACTCAGACTATTGACAGGAGAGGCTAGAAAACAGTCACCTCGCACAATGGGCACGGGGCCACGGCTGAGTATTCTGTTCATAAACAATATCCTTTTATAAAATGCAGGTAACATTCCCCCTGCTTTGCTGAGTGCTTTCCCTTCACAGATGAAAGACACTAAAAAGATCCATCTAAAGCCCATGGAAGACATACTCTTTCAAATTATTTCAGTGGAGCTATGTCAAAATAGTCCCAAACACCCAGACCCATCTGCAGGCAAAACTTGGCCCACAGGATTAAGCACAAATACATCCAAAATCCAGCAAGCCACCAGCAGGAACATACTGCACTTAACTGACCACCTTGATTCCGTGTCTCTGAAATACTGTGGATAAATAACTATTTATGTCACCCTGGGAGAAAAGGAATGCATGATATGGCTATGAAACCACCTGGACTTTTATATATAAAAAGTGTTTTCACTACTTATGGAAAGCCAGACATGTAAATTACACTACCTTTAGCAGGAAAAAAATATGTGCCAAAGACTATGCCTAGGAGCAGAACTCAGGAAGAATGGGGGTATGGTCATGCCAGTTTTGCAGTGTTTTCTTTTACAAGCTTGTTTTACTGCTGAGGTGGGGGAGACTAGTGTTATTGCTTCCTCAGAAAGCTGTTCTCACAGGATTTGACTATTGGTCATGAAAATCTTACAAGGTCAGACAATCCTGCAAGATTTTAACAAATTGAAGGTTTAAACATGTTCCTAAAATTTTGGTTATGTACATTTCTCAGATGGAAAGTAATCCCCTTATAATATGTATTCCCTAGGAAACCAGAATCATGTAAGAGCAAATTTGGAGATCTGAATTCAGTTGTTTTGAAAGTTTACACAAAATTGTTATCAAATGGTTTATCTACTTTCAGCATTTTGATGTGGACAGAGAAAGCTGTCATTATCAGCAAAACCACCTCTGCGTATTCAGTATGGAAATAAATACACGTAGCCTGTTTTCTTGATGCTGAATACTGGTCATTTTGCAGGACCAAAGACACACAGGCTCAGCATCCTATGCCATTAGAGGTCCCCTCAAGGCTGATTGCTAGCACCAGAACATTACCAATCTGTATTTATCAAAATGTGGACACTAGAGTGGCTTGAAGTAGTTTCACTTCCTCTTAAATGATAATAAATTGGCAGCATGAGTGTTGACTGCCTGAAATGCAACTTCATTGCTTCAGAGGTTAATGGAGCAACCTCTCTCTGTTGATCTTCCTGTCACCATTGCCTACAAAAGACTCTCTGACACAGTGCAGTTTTCAGGAGAGGCACAAGTATAACGGAGATTAACCACATCAAAAAGAATACTGTCCCACTCCATTATATTCTGCAAAGCTGGTGTGCAGTAAATCACAATGGCCAGCAATGTGATCTGCCTTGTCTGAAAAGAAAATTAGCATTAAAAGAGGTGACAATGTTATATTACTGAGTCAAATCTCTTTTCAAGGAAGAAAGAGGGGAGAAAAGAGGGGAGAAAAGAGGGGAGAAAAGAGGGGAGAAAAGAGGGGAGAAAGAGGGGAGAAAAGAGGGGAGAAAAGAGGG
Source organism: Gallinula chloropus (assembly GCF_964237585.1). Taxonomy (NCBI): domain Eukaryota; kingdom Metazoa; phylum Chordata; class Aves; order Gruiformes; family Rallidae; genus Gallinula; species Gallinula chloropus. Next base: position 10,973,879 of record NC_140097.1, read on the forward strand.
GAGAAAAGAGGGGAGAAAAGAGGGGAGAAAAGAGGGGAGAAAAGAGGGGAGAAAAGAGGGGAGAAAAGAGGGGAGAAAAGAGGGGAGAAAAGAGGGGAGAAAAGAGGGGAGAAGAAAAGAAACAAAATGTGAATACTTCAATTATGATGTAAACTATTAGGAGCTACTGACCTTAAGCTATTTTGCACTAACTCTATAGAATCCCTCTTGTATTTCTTAGAGAATGTTACACAGTGATTTAGCCAAACTACTGTTCTTTTGAAGGCTGAATTCATGCTTTTGCAGGAGATGAAGACTGACAGGAAATGAGTAGGAGGTGGCCACTGAGATTCAAAGAGGATTACATTTAATGCTGGTTAAGTGAATAACCCACTGAATGAAAATGTATTCATTTAGGGAAATGTGCCTCTTCTTGTTATATGTTCCTGCCCTGGAATGCCTGGAAGATGTGATAACTTTCAATAATTCACAACTCTTGTTGATCACTAACAACACAATGAACATGTCCCTCACAATTCTGAACAGAGAACATTGCCCAGGGAGGCAAAATATTCTGTACATCCTAGATATAAATAACTGAAAGTCACTTCCAAGAAGGGAAGTGACTCCTGTCCTACAAGCAGCATTCCCTTTGTCATGAACACTAACCTAAATTCACAGAACATATGGGTTGGTTTTCTTTTTGTGAATATGTGGATGAACTAAAACTTCTCATTAGAAATGTTTTGGTTTGTTCAGTATTTCTGCTGTCTTCAGCAGATTAACAGATGAATACATAACTAAAAGTACATCAGACATACAATTGCAGTGCTGTAAATGCATGCACATATCAAGCAATTATATTGTGTAGTTGTGCAAACAGTTGAGGAGTATTTCAGGTCACTGGTATCCACTCTCCACTTCCCACCCCCGCTAGTGTTTGGGATGGTGTTTAGCAAGTCTGACAACATGTCTACAGCAAATATATCCAATTCCCTTGTTAAACTCTTATCTTTTGGAAGTTTCAATTAGAAGTGAATAATTTTGAACATGAAGCACATCAACCTGAATGAAAGCATCCACATCCTACATGCAGTGGAGGTACCTGGACTTCTTACTAGAAGGCAACATTGATAGTCAGAAGTTTCTGTTGATGGCATAACAAAGGAGGAACCTACTGGAAATTATGGGAGATAAGGGAAGTTGGGATTTCTTGCTGGAGAAGCAAACTGGGGTGAGATTCCAGGAAGAAACTCCTTTGAATGCCAGAACAACTGTCACCTTCCCAGCCTGTGATCTGAGTATTGTGACCAATGGGACAGTTCAGTGTTCAGCTCCAATTGTGTCCATGGCTCCTTTTGAGACTTTGGGCAAGTTGCTTAATCTCTCTTTATCAAGATTTTCTCAGCTGTAAAAATCGAAAAAAGCACCTACTAAACCTGTAGAAGTCCCCCAGAACCTACAGATCAGAGTGGGATGGAAAAGCTAAGCTTTCCCCTGTACTATTACACCATTTTTGATTTCTTTAGGTTGAAAAAGCATATGCAGCGTTATCTGAATTCAGGTTGATTATGAACAATGGATTTCCTTTTAAAAGAGTGAATAACAGTTCTGGGTGACAAATTTAAAAAAAAAAATACTTTCACAATGTATTCAGACTTTCTCTAGCTTAGTATCCAAAACCGAGGTCCACCAACTCTGTAGAAAGATAGTACTTTGGTGAATGATTTAAGAAAAGAGGAGGAAAAAAATGGTAGTTCAATGGTATGTTGACCCCCTGAATGCCAGAGAGCTCTTCCACAAATATATCAAACTCAAAATGGATAATTAAGGTGACAGCATTGCAGGCTTTAAAAGATACCATTTATAGCATCTCAAAATGTCATCATTCCCCTGGAAAAAAGTTTGAGAAAATGTATGTCACATAAAAACATGAGAGTGTGAGACAACTCTTAAATATGGGAAAACTCCGCCTCTGCACACACAGAGTATCAGAATGCAATGATATGTACTTCAAAGCTACATCACTGCAGACAGAATCAGCCACATCTCTCTTTGTAGACTCTCCTTTGAAGAAGGAACTTTAGGGTAAGTGGGTGAGAGGTATAGCTGCCACTTGTAGCTACACGAGTGAAGCTTCCTTATCCCAGAATGCTTCATTTTTGCTCTAGTCAAAAATGTACTACAGAGCATCTGGTCTGTAGGTTAAGAAAACATTTTTTAGTGAGAATTTAAACCCAGCTTTTCTTCTATATCCACAGAAAACTTTTGTATTTATTTTTTCATATCTCTAAATCACAGTTTGGCTCTGCTGAAATGTTGTTACTGCAATGCAAAGTAACGTAAAGCTAATATAACGTTCAGAATCTCATCAATTCCATCTTGCATCATAATGAATACTCTTGTGGATACATTTACACAAAAGCACTCTACCTGAACAACCTGGAGGAAAAATCTCTATTATATATTTCAGAATCTATCAGTAAGACAGTATTATTTTAATACATGTGACTACAGATGATCAGCTTGGACAAAGGTAAGTTACAGGAAATAAGACACTTCTATCAGAAAAATTTGTATTTTCTGAAATAGTAACATCTTACTACTGATATCAGGCACCAGTTCTTATTTGTGTTGATGTGTATATTTATAGATGCCTTACCACCCAAATTTATAGTGCAACAGTGCACTTTCATCTAAGCATGAGAATGAGCAATTCCCATTCTCAGCACGTCACTGGAATTAAAGTAACATCATGATTTACAGGAGTAATTGAGCATTATCAGCCTCCAAAACAACTACTATCAACTGCATTTTAATGACAAGTATGGTTCCCAGAAAAGTCTACAGTAGGTAAAATAATCCTAATTTTTTTTAAAATTTCATGATCAGGAAATATTCTGGATCTTTAAAACAGATTCTGGCTTTGCATCCTGAATTACTTTTTTTTTTCTTTCTCTTGGTTCTTTCTTAATTAGAAAGTTTAACAAGGGCAGAAGTCAGAGCAGAAACCTGCATCAACATATTTTTCAATGAGATGCAAACTTCAGAAGGCTTTTCTTTGTAAAAATCCAACAATTTTTAGATCTTTATGTCCATTTGCATGGTAGAAGTATTCAAAGGAGTGAAGTATTACTATCATTAGTAACTAAGAGAGATATCAAGTGTACTAAATTCAAAGATTATCCATCAGAAATGAAAGAAAACAAAGACCCTATGAGTATAAGATAGCCTCATTTTCTTCTGGTGGCTGGAATCTTTCATATGGTACATAATGCTGGCAAAACAGAATTTTTCTATTCACCTTTTTCCCTATTGAAAAGTAATGCTCTCTTTATCTAACCTTTCCTAAACCACCATTGAAAATCGTATTTTCTGATTCAAACAAAACATTGTTTTTCTTTCTGCCTCATATGGCTAATAATAAAGACTTGAGGTAAATCTCCCTACAGCTGCTTTCAGTTCATTTTAAGTCAATGAAACCTATATAATCCTGTAATACAGTCAATTGTTTCTTTTCTGCTAGGCCTGAAGGGCTGCAAGCTTAGAAAGGGAAGAATTACTGTTTTGCTTTTAAGCACCTATTAATATTTTGCCCCTCCAGCAGTTCTTTTTTCCCCCCTTTGAAGCCTTTTCCCCACTAAATTAATGTTTAACAATTAAATCAAGCTGAAGGAGATCTTAAAAGATCTAGACAATTACTGATTGGGTAGAAGAACAGGCCTTTAATTTAAATGGGAAACATCTCTGCAATGATGGTATGAGACCCCACAACTAATTACATAATTTTCTGCATCTAAGAAAACATGAGCTGAGAGAATGCAAATAGAGCCACACATGTAATATCAGGAAGAAAAGCTGGAACTCTTAACATCTACCTATTATCTTTGAAAATAGAGCAACTTGTAGAAAAACAAGTTTCGTGCTACTAGATATACAGAGTAAAAATATAACTTTACAAAAAAGAAGAAAATTCAAGGGATGACATCTCTTTTTCAAGCAAATGTTACCAATACACCTAGAATGGCAATACTAACTCTCTATGTAAACATCCCAAGCAGGCCTAAGAGCCCTTTCGAAATTGTATATTCTTTGTTTACATAATATACTTTTGTGCACTTGTAAGATAGGAGTGTTTCCAGTTCCTTGCTTTCTTCTATAGTAATGTGTATGTTAACTTAAAAGTATAACCAAAGCAGAGCAGTAAGGTACAATAATAGAACTTCTGTGTTAGGCCTGAAGAAATAGGGTTTGTCCTGAACAAAAATCCTTAACCAGAACTCAAAAGCTGTTAAGTGGCCACCTCCTGTGTACAACTCTCTAAGCACCTGGTCATTGAATTGTCTGTCCCCTTGATTCAGACCGTACTTTGGGTACCAAGACCTGCTCAGGTCCATAACCTAGCGTGTCTCTCCAGATCTCAGAAATACATTATTGTGTGCTAAGGCCCCAAACACCATTGTTTTTCCCTCCTAATCCAAGAAAATCTCATCTGCTTCAAGCAGAGGAGCACGACTAGCCTTACTTCTTACAAAGGGTCAGACTGAACTATGACCAAGGAGTGTTTGGACCAAATGTTTATCACCAAGACGTAAGTTACAGAGTCAATGGCTTTATCATACTTCCAACATAGGTGTAGGAGCAGCTAAGGACACCTACTAGAATGTCCAAGAAAAAGATGAATTGTACCAGCAGAAACCAAGTAAGTCCATAGTGCAAAACTTCCAAAACCAGACTCACGCTTTTAAAGTTTTTCCATAACACAAGTATTGGGGACTTTAACAAAGACCTAATTCCCCAATAGGTCCTCTAAAGAACCTGACCCTAATTTCCCAATAGGAACCCTAAAGAACCTGACCCCTTCTGATTCAAATATATGAGAAAACAACAGTTTTAAAAAAGATCCTTAAAGTTGCTTCTACTTATATGGTTGAACTCTCAGGGAACTTGAAGATTTTGTTTGCTGTTCCACTGTTCACCAAACTACAGCTATTCCTGAAACATTTCAGGAATTGCACATTATTCTCCTGTGACATTTCAAGTACTTCCTATATAAGACAAACCACAGGTAAATTAATTAAAAAAAATCCCAACAGATTTTCACAATTCAAATACTTTTTTGATATTTTAGATGGAATTTTCTTTAATTCAACAGTTTTACTCATCCCTAGATAGAATCAAAACATGATCTGAGGAAAAAGTGTTATTCAATTTTATGAGTCATCAAATCATTTTGAAACACCGAGCACATTTCAGCTCACCATCTGTTATATAACCTCAATGCAAAGTAAAAATTATTATGCTTTTGGCTAGGAATCTGAATTCCATTTTCAGTAAAAGGTTGAGATGACAAACAGACTACTATGAAGGACACATTCAGCCAACCAAAACCACTCTAGCACTTCCAGGAATTAAGCCTCTCATTCCTATAATAACAAAAAACATCACTGACATAAGAAGGTCATGTCCTTTCCTGCTTTTGATATTATTTTTTAAATATAAATTCTTTAATATCTTTCTATTATTCATTTTAAATGTTTCACTGCACCAAGCCAATTATATTAACAATATCTTTCTCAATATAGTTTGTAACTGATTCAGGAATGCGTGCATAGCTGAGGCATATGCACTAAAAAGCTATCCTCAATCAAACGCTGCCTTTTTGTCCACAGAAAGAATAAATAGGAAACTGCCTCACACTTGTGTAATTTACACAACATGTTGTCAAAACCCAACAAAACTCAGAGTCATTCATATCTTATGCAGAACCTCCCCCCAGGACATTCTATGGGAGCATTTCATTTCTGCTCCTGAAAGGAATTGACTCTCTGAAGGAAACATATACGCTGAGGACCCACATAAGCACCAGCCCATTGCAGACAGCCGAGCACAAGATCTGCTCACAGGTTCGTTCCACTAAGTCCCTGTTTCAAAACAGTCTGCGTGCAAGTCGGTAGGAGGGGTGACAACGTCTGAGGCTGTGACTGAGCAGGCAGCAAAAGGAGGAGACGCCATCAGGAAAAACAGATGGGAGCTCAGGGGCTCCCAGCACTGCCGGCATCAGTCGGGTGCAGAATGTGTTGGCAGTAGCTCTTAAATGACAAATCTGAGGTGTGGCTGTAAGTGCACAAGTCTCTACTGAGCAACCAGCACTGACTCCAGCACAGTTTTACCTGATGCCACTTACTTTCTTCTCTGAGTCATTTTAAGTGCTGCCAGAAGCATCTGTCCCACATAAACAGTAAGATGCTGGAGCTCAGCCAATCCCCGAGGTCTGCAGCTCCTTCTGAAGTGTTGAGGGCCCTTCGCAACCGGATTGCTGGAGAGCTGCTCCCTCACCCAAGCACGACACAGCGGCCAGGGAGCAGAGCAAGGCCTCCAACAGCACCATAGGAAGTGGCAGCCAGTGACTCAGGAAGGGACACACAGGGCTGGTGCCACAAGGAAGGAGAGCGATGCTGGCTCCTGGAGAGCCTAGGACAGGCAGCGTCAAACCTGCACTGAGCACAACAGCCCTATCCTGCCGAGTGGCTGTGCTTTGCCTCTGCATTAGGCAACAGCTCCTGTTACCAGCAGGCTTTGAACCATGTCCTCACTCTTTCCCCTCCATTTTACACACAGAGCAAATCTGATGAGGACACTGTCCTCTGACACCTTCTGTTTCAGAGAAACTACAGAACAAGCAAAGATGTTGCTAATACTTCAAGAATGTGCTGAGCTGGGCAGCAAGTTTGCTAAGGATTGCCTGAGAAGGCAGAACCACCCTCCTGAGGCAATCTGAAGGGAGCACAGTATTAAACACTGTTTTTAAAAGCCGAGAAGATAGGGTGGGTCAAGAAGACAGATGATGCAAAAAGTAGGAGATGAACAAAGGCACAGGCTTTGGGCCAAAGAATAAACTTTCCTTACTGTGTAATGGCAAAGGTGAAGGGGAGTTGACTGACAGCAAGAAAAATGCTCCAAGTTTCTGCAGAGGAACCGTGCCCCTCTCTAAAAGCTGTGTTGCTAACAAAGGAAGATAGTGATGCCAGGACATAACGATGTTTCTTTCTCTTGGATTCAGTGTATCTCCTGCAGTGTCAAAAGTTCAAAGTGAAAATTTCCATCTCAATCTGAAGAAGAACAGTGCAAAGATTTGAGCCTTGGGAAAGCACGAGGATCTTCCTGAACATCCGACATGAACAGAGGCCTAAGCAACAGAGAGCAGGTCTGAGCAATTAGGAGAGCACGTCTTGAGAAGGCGTGTAGGAGCCCCGAGCCAAAGGCAGTCCTGGGTTCTGCTCAAAGTCAGGAAGATTGAGAGAGCACAGCTCCAGCATGGTGGGACCTAAAGAGAGCTTGGGGAGCATCCAGCCAGGGGAGCCTGTCCAGAGCCATGACACCTAGTAACAAATAAATAGCAAACAAAGATATACCGATGACAGCAATCAGCTTTAGAAGTTAACAGGAGAAGCCTGGAAAGTGTAAAACGTATTTGTGTTGCTAGGCAAAGGCAGTGAAACTAATTCTAGAGTAATGCTGTGTCAAGTAGAGTTTTGCGCAGCGGAATTCGAAGACCAGAAAACAAGGAAGATGAATTGTTATTTAAATTTCCAGATTTGGATCCTTCCCATAAGCCCAACAATGAAAAATTAATAATACAAATGCATGAAGAATGTCATGAAAAGAAAGAGGTGGGTATTATGTTCCCAACAAACATTAGCTAACGGGCATGGGAAGGTTTAAATTGTCACCATTCAGAGCAGTGATGATGAGTGAAAAGTGACACAGGAAACTCGGGGACTGTTTTTAATCACCCTTGCATAGCTGTTTAAGGCACAATAAAATGGCAACAGGACATTATAAATAGAGCATGTAAAAGAGCCTTCTGTGACAGGGAGAACTGTTACAGACTCTCTTATTAGACAGGTTGGCTTAAGCATTCACTCCACCACCTTCCCCAGTTGGTCAAATCCTCTGTCCCATCTTAAAGATAACTGAACTTATTCTCCTTGGTTTAGCCCATCTCTAGTTTAATATAAAAAGTGATTTATCAGAAACTCAGTTTAAAAAAGCAAACTAAACGACCACACAAATGTGTTAAAACATTTTTGGTTTCACAGAAAGGATGGCAGCTTTGTTTTAAAACCTTCACGTGAATTGAAGTACAGATTAAATGATCTGGGATGTTTGGAAATCAATTTTTTGTAGGAACGAAACCTTTATTTTTACAAAGATGTTGGGAGAGGATGGAGCTTCCTGATGATTTTTGGTTGTATCTGAACTGTATTTTGCACATCTGTCTGCAAAGCACTCCACAAGCAGCATTGCACAACATTGGCTTTTGGCCTAATTTTCAAAGATCTTTAATGCCACTAATTCCCAGTGAAGTCAGTGGGAACATAGAACTAGAGAATGGAATCTGAACCTTTATGTCATTTATGAGGAATAAATGATAGTCCATTTAGTCTAGAAACGTAGCATGCAAAAATATTAAATTCTAGATGCTATTCACAATTTACAGCAACAGTTTCAGCAAAGACCATGCAAGCTTAAAAAAAAATATCAAGAAATTTGTTTCTGGGTTTTGAATAAAGTTTGGATTCTTATTTCACTGCAAGTCATGAACTGTAATATTAAGCATAAAAGCAACTATCATTCAGAGTCAGCACTGAGGAATTACAAATATAGTTTCCAGTATTTACTTCTTTTTCCTATTACTTTACAGATGGACACATTTTACTGTGAGTTTTGTGCATTTAAGGCCACAGTTGGAGATAAAGAAAATGAGGTCTCCTTTAATGACTTCTTAGCAATACTTGCCCTCTGTAATCATACTGCAACATACAGCATGAAACCCATAAAACAGAATATTGATGCTCATGTCACTTAAATTTCTTATTCATCCTACCTTTCCCCAAATGTGTACTGTGTTCAGCTAATCTCACTTGTCATTCTCAGAAATGTTTAAAATGATGAAAAGAAATTCCTTAAAGAGCAAGATGATTTCCCTTAAGGCTAGGCATAACTGAAGTATTCCAAGGAAATGATATCTGTACAGCGCAAACACAAAGGACGGTTCACAAGACCTACATTTTTCTTACATTCTTTTCCCAAAGTGAGGCAGAATATCAATGATTAAGAACAATGTATGATTTTGGGGTCACCCAACAGAAGAAGAAAAAAAGAGCACACCATATGTCAAGAGAGAAATTAAACAGTAAATGACCACATAAATATGATTAAAGTGTGCACTTAATAGATGTTTAGAATCCTTCACTCCTACCTGACTCCGTTATTGCACAGATTACTTCCACTTTACCCTTCCCCCTCTGGAAATATAATTAATGGTATGGTTGAGAGATGCTTGCCAGGCACAATGAGACACGCAAAGGATGTACGGGAAGAATATGCCAAACACTCTTTGTAGTAAATCATCCCAGGTTTTGTAAACAATGGAGAGTGTAAATAAGAAGTTCATATACAAGTCAACCACACCACACTCCTGCAAACAAGCAAGCCTCACCTCACAGGGAGGCAGCAGTCTGCAGAGAAGACCAAACCTTCAGTGTATGTCATCTCCTAAAATGAGAAAAGAACATGCAACAATGAATCTCTACTATTAGTATTTTTAGGTTTTTAAGTTTGCCATTTTTGTGCTATTGGAAACTATTCCATTTTCGTGGCCTTCAGTAGCTGCAGACATACTTTAAAATACCACTGCTTCCACGTCTTTTCCATTTTATGGTATTTAACTGCTTCAAGAGGAAAACCTTTTGAAAGTCTTTTCCCTCAAGAAATATCTCTTATACAAAGAATGTCTCTGAAAAAAATTAACATTGCTCAATGTTAACCTAGAAAAGGATTGCACAACTCTGAGAAATAACCCCCTAGATATAAGGACATGGTAAATGACAGGATGTCAAAAGCAAAAGGAGGGAGACACCTGCGAATTAATTCTGTCATCTGCTCACTACTCACCCACTCACATCACATGGGGCTGAAGTATGAGGGACCTCATCTCAGTGGGGTGGTGAAAGGATCAGAGAGAAGAACAAAGCAGCTGCTGAACATAACAGTTGCAATCGAAATTTGGAAGGGAAAAGCACAGGGAAAATTGAAAAACTGAATTTAAATACAGACATGGAGAAAGGCCAAGATAGAAGAGATAAAGCACCCCAGGCAATTAAAGACATAAGGCTGCTTTAGAAGGAAAACATGGTTTAACCCAGTGTCTTAAACAAAGGCAGACTGCAGGCTCTGCACCTGAGGGCCCCTCTGTGCCCACGTGTGCTGAGGGGACTGAGGGATGTCACTGCTGTTTCTGAACCTGCAGGGAAACTTCCCCAGTTCTGGAAGAGGAAGACAACAGGTACAGGCACGAGTGATATCCACCATGCTTGCTGAACTCCACTGGAAGGCTGCCAAAAGTAAATGCAGTTGAGAACTAATTAAACTATGAGCAAACTACCATTGCTGAGCAAATCCCTCCCTCCTCCCTGTGCTTGAGAAACCAAAACAGGGAAGACTGAAGTGCAGAGGTAGCACAGAAGCGACCCCTGAGGATGGCTTTGTGGCTCCAGAGGAGTCCCTGGGATCTCTGCAGACCTCACTGCTCACTTCACAAGGGAAAACCACACTACTCCTGCTGCACTACAAACTTTAAAAAGTGGAGCAGCCTACAAGGGATTTTCCCATATTACTTGTAAGCTTCTATCCATACCAGTTAAAGGATCTAACTGTAGAGATACAGAAGTCTCTCCTGAAAATCTGCAAAGTTCATCTGACTGTGTAGCTTTAAGGAAACATTCATGTGGAGAAGGGCTGTGGACCAGGAACCCAGCCTTCCTTAAAAGTATACACACCCTTATCAATGCACATTTGCCTTCCCTTCTTGGGAGTAGGTACAAGTATCAATGTAAAATGATAGCTTGATTGTTCAAAACATTTACATGGTTTTAATGAGAAGCTGCTTAAATGGTCCAGCAATTCCAGACATAAATATCTGACCCCAGGGCTACAGTAATTTATGGACCTTCCAATTATGGAAAGAAGTTTTTTGGGGTTTGGTTTTTTTTTGCTTTCTTTTTCTTTTTTCTTTTTTTTTTTTTTTTTTTTGCATTGCACTGGGACTGTTCCTGTTATTGCTTACTCCATATCCTTTCCTACTGTTCCCCTGCGGAGCTGTGGGTAATTGTGGGAAGTGACAGAGGAATCTGTACATTACCCTCACATGTGCAGCAAAAGGCTCCACTCAGACTGTCTAAAAGCCAGGCAAGAAAAATACCAAGGAACTGTGGAAGAGTTTATGTAGAAAGGTTCCACATCATTTTAATTTTTTTAGAACACTGTGAAAGGGAACCTAAGCTTAAAAATGGGGTCTACAGCTAGAGGTTCAATATATTACATATACTTGCTTTTAACTGAAAGTCAAAATCCTGATCTTTCAACTGAAGATGGTTGTGAGAGAAAAATGGAAATTGTCATCTAATTCAAGCCATGCCAGAAACGTATTTGCATTGTCTATAGTGAAGTGATACAGAAACTGTATCAACCACAGGCCAATCAGTAAAATTTTAATTACAAAGTCCTATGCAATTATGAACAAAGCCTTTGGATGTTTCTTCATAAAGTCCAAATTAAGACATAAACTGTAGTACTTGAAAACTCTTGCTGCTTATGGCAGGGGATTAATTAAAGTACTTTCAAAATATAGATGCTATATCTTTCATAAGATACTTGCAAAATCTGTTCTAAGTATTCTAAGAAAGCCAAAAGTAATCTCTGTCAATTAATAACAATGTTTTCAACTATCTGGACTAGCTAAAAATACACTGCTTGGATGAAGAAGGATAACTTTGAGGTAAAAATAGCAGAAACAAAGAATATTTAGGACAAAACAAAACAAAAAACCCCAAATCTTTCTTAAGAACTTGTACAGAGCTTTAATATTTATAACATCCTTTCCCAAGCAGAGCTTCAAAACACAAAGAGGACGTGAAATTGATAACAAAGGAAAGATGCCAAGAATGTACAAAATAGAAAGAATTTCTGCATTCCTTCTGTGAACATGGAAGTCCTCCCTCTGAAGCAATTTATCTTGGCTGATGAAGGATAAGTGGGTGTGCCCAAGACAAAACTTGTCAGACAAAGACATGTTTGTTTGCTTTTTATTTATCTTAAAGTCAAAAGCACAGTTCATTACAGTGCTAACGTGGGCCTTTCCAGATCTTCACTCCTCAGTGGGATAGGAGATGGAGTGAAATAGTTATTCCAAAGGGAGGATAGATCTGTAACTAACCCTGTGGTTATCATAAATTTGTATTACAAGTAGCCTTTGAAATGCCTGTAGAAGCATATTGAAAAACACTCTATGCAGATAAGACAAATAAAGACAGAAAACGGCAGCAAAGACAGAGGTGAAGCAGTGTGGTCCTCTGCCTATGCTAGAATAATGGCCTGCTCATTGCTGCAACAATTAGACTCTAGCCTTCACTCCCCAAAATGAAGTTCCACCCCAAAGAAACAAAGGTCCTTAAACTAACATAAGTTAGTCACTCAGAACACACTCCAGGCCTAATTGGAGTTAGACCACATTTTCTGTTTTCAATTCCAGCCTCGCATACACCGAATATCTGTTTTTGAAGGATCCTTATTATCCAAAATTAATAGCTTCAGGAGTGTGACAGCAGAAAATGCTGCTTCAGGAGCAGTTCTCACTGGTAGGAAGATGGAATGAGTGAGGTAATACATTTTTTTTTTTTTTTAATTTCTGTTGTCCATGGCTCCAAGTGGACAACAATTGACCTTGAAAGCTGCATTCCTAGCAAGATTAAAGAGAGTACAATGAACTTTCTGTTTAGAACAAGATTAAAGAAGATCTCTGGAAGACAGAGAGTCAATGCTTTACTTCAAAGATAGGTATAGAAATTTATTCTGACAAAACAAAACAATATCAAGTGAAAAGTTGGGAAAAATGCTCTGGGATCTCTATAGTAATCAGCATTGCTTTATTTCTAAATGGAAGTCCAGGAATTCCATCATCAGGAATTATTTGTAGGTTAATGACATGTTAAATGAACAGTTCAATCATTTTATTCATGCAACATTTCTGAATTTTCATGCATTACATCTGATATTATTTTCTATTTTTAACTGCTACTTGTTTAAAATGCAATGGGCATAGACTTAATGGACTAGACAGATTCTTCGTTCTATTTATATAGTCACAATTTCAATGTAGAACTTTTGGAAATTGGGAAGTTTTGAAATGCTGAAGTGTTGCTACATCACTCTGGAGTAAGTTCAGCCTCGCATATTCTTTTGACTGATTGACAACAAGAATAAAAATAGTACCATGTTAATCCTTTCTCTTTATTAAACTTGATTAATTCTAGTGACATTTATAATCTTATTAATCTCTTGGGAGTACTAGTGTTAGGCTACGCAAGCTAAAATGTATCATCTGATGCAATCGTTTGATGAAAATAATGGGCCAAGTGATTACCATGGAAAATGAGTGTTCAGTACCTCAGGGGATGAGAGCCTATCAAGGGGATAGCAAGGCAATGTTTTTTGTCCAAATTTTAACAGTTACATAATATTTACTGTTACCCACCCTTATAATGAAAGCACATAATGCAGATGGTATTTCTAACTTGAATTTGTCTTATTCTCAGAACAGCCCACGGTGATTGTATTTATTTACAAAAAGACACTGAAGAAAGAAGATCCTCATTGCACTTGCATAATTCCTGGTCAAGACCTAGGGTTTGCTTTAGGCTGTATGAGTTTTAGAGGACTCACACCCTCCCTCATGTTGGAGTATGCCATATCCTACCAACGCCCCAATTTTAGTCATGGTATTCTCAATACTGGACAGAACTCTATTGTTTGCTTGTAAAAAAAACTGAAGAGGGAAAATGGGAACACCTGGAACTCTGTGGTAATAAATGGCATTTGATAGTTTGTCCCTGACCTATTTATGATGGGGAGAACATATAGAAAGCAGTAAGATCTACCCCTTCCAGCAGTGAGTAGTGTGGAGAATGTTCAGCCTAAATAAGACACTACAATGAATGTATCATTTTCTCCCCAGTCCCACAAATTTCGGGAGAAACAATAGAACTATATTTCTATACTTTGTTTTCTTACAGTGCTTTTTTTTTATGCATTCAACCAGTTGTATCTCACATATCTGCTACTCAAAGATTCCAGCTACTGAAGATCATTATAAGAAGCACTTCCATTTTCAGAGGAAGGTCAACAGCAGAACATTCCATATGCAATGCGTACACTCTCTTGAGACGTCTGACATTTACCTTTTAAGCAGAGAGTGACTAGATGGCAGAAAATAAATGCAGTAAGTAGCTAAGTCCAGCAACAGCAGGGTCAGAACAAAATCTTGAACAGTCTGCAGTACGGCAAGTTATAACTTTCTGTAGGTTTTAGTCCTTAAACAGAGTAATCCTGGAAAGTGATATCTTTTCACAAGTTTCATATGAAATGCAAAACATTCATAAATATGGTTTTAAGCTCCTCAAAATATAATATTGTAAATCTTATTATAGACTTCAGATGCAATTGTTCTGCTGTTTGTCTCATAACGCTGTGCCTCTTAACTTTATATGGTTACAAAGGGGATTAATTTTGCTTTAGTTCTTTGTTTTCTTTTGCTAATAAAGACCAGACTTGTTTGTTCGTTTTCTTTCAAGTACTTCTGTTTTTTATAGTGTGAGCTCACATAGAAGTAATATAGAAAATCAGTATAGAAATCTAGATGGTTCAGGTAAAGTCCAAAAATTTGAACAACATGGGAGTAATTGGAAGTTCTGAGGGTCATCCATTCATCTTTTATTCCTTTCAATATTTCTCTTACTTTGTATTTTCTATTTATTTTGAACTAATAGAAACTTTTCTTAAATTTATATGATTTCCTCTCAGAACCCATTTTTCAGTTTCCAAAATATCACTGGCAATTGAGAATACTTTTACAGTACAGGCTTATCAGTACATCTTCTTCAAAGATCATTTTGCCAACAAGGATGCACACTTCTAGAAAATAACACCTGATTTTCCCACCAGGTAAAGGGACAGGCTCCTGCATTTTTACCCAAGCTTTGCTGGTATCAATGTATAAGTTTATGGCAGATTTCCCACATAGTATATCTAGCTCAGGTCCACATAGTAATAATTCCTTTTAAATACAGCATCACTTAACAGGGCTCAGAATATAGGTTTATAAATTTAGGGGGAAAAAAAAAGATATTTTGGAAAGTCAACTAGAGTAAAAATGCCTTAACATAAAAAAATAACATAAAAAAATTGAAATTATTTTGCATTGCGAGCACCTAACCAGTTCTGTGATCCCAAACACAACAGCATTATGAACAAAAGACCAAGGTAGGTAATGCATTAATTGCCAAAAGTGAGAGGAAACAGTTTCATAATTCATCCTCAGAAATGAAAGAAATACAAGTGTGCAACTGAACAGCATTTTAAAGCTAACAGAAATTTTGGTGCTCTCTTCTGCTGCAGAAGCCCAAGATAACAAAGTAGGAGATATATAGTTTACCATGACAATATTCCTTTACATTTTCTAATTATAATTGTGTTTAAAGGAAGAAATGCTGTTTTACATAAATATTTTCATGAAAACAGCTCCTTTCATTGCATTTTTCAGACAACACTGGGCTCTCTGACCTCTAATTTCCTGAACTACAGGTTACGGACATATTGATGAAGACATAATAGTGCTGACTTGTTATTGGCAAAAATTTTCATCAACTTACTAAGAGACAAGCTCTTGGACTGTAGATACGAGAAATACCAGAAAGCTTGCTTATAGATTATTTTACTCATCTCATACAGTTGTCTAAAACAGCGTGATTAAAGTTCAAGCATTACCATGCTAAGTAGATCTTCATACAGTCTTTCTGACTTCATCTTTCCTTTCACTCTAAATACATAATATTCCAAGCAGCATACAACTATGCTTGTATATGCAATTGGTACTAATAAGTTTAAAGTAGGAAATGATGGTGATGTGATAGCAAATGAATGTTGGCAAAATGTCAAATGTCCGGTGTAAAATTTTATGAGCATGCACATTCCAACGTAATGTGGACACAAGCCATCCACTGTAGTTCATTTTGGCAGAAATATTGCAAAAATATAATTTAAGCATATATTACAATTCACTTACGGATGCTTAAAAACACATTCATCAACCTCCCAAGAAAAGTGAGAGAGACATATGGCTATACCATACACAACAGAAACGGGCGTATCAGAAAAGACTGGCTGAAAACTGAAACACCAATAGATGCATCAAAGCTACTGCATGGCTTTCTTAATGCTGACCAGCTAAAAGTAAAGCCTGACAGTAGGGAAAACAAATGTATGTGAGCATGGCTATGCTGATTTTATATTTTTATATTATTTTTTTATAGTGGAACTATAGTTCCACTAAATTGCTACAGCAATTCAATCCAAGTGGTGGTCAGGCCATTCATTTGCAAAAAAATTAAAAATATCTCTCATCAACTTTAAATGTTAGATGCTTGATGCCTTTGGGTACACATATAGGACCATGTTTATAATCATACCTGGGATGGTATCCAGCTTTTTTTCATGGAATAACCTGGTGGTTTAATTTGTGCTGTTAGTTGTGTGTGTTGAATTATGGATGGAAACTAGAAATCTGTTCTCATAGAGGAAGAGCTGTTTGGGGTTTTTTAAATAACAAAGAAACAGAGGAGTTGTGAAGAGACGAATAGGGTGAAATTACGTGCCCTGCTGCTGTACAGCCATATTTCACACTGGCACAAATATTAAGTACCAAACAAGCCAACTTTGGAGCAGGACAGTGCATCTAGAATCCACCAAAAAGAAAAGTGCTTTCACACAATGTCAGAGGGGTTTCAGCTCTCAGCTTGGTAAGTGTTGAGGGGGGCTGTGCTGACACAGGGTTTTCTGCCAGCAGGTTGGTGTGCAGTCAGGCACTTCTGAACCTCTGCAAACAAAATCTCTGTGCACCAGTGAATGGATTACAGAATGACATCCAAGCATGCCTCAAAAATATATTTATAAATACATTTAACTCTACTTTGTATAGAATAGGCAATATATGATGGTCACTCAAAGCTGTCAGAGCAGCAGAGAAGCAAACACATTATAATGCTGAAAACTTTGTTAAACCATTTGAGCTGTCAGGGTTTGAAAATAAGACATCTCTACATTATGTAATTTCACACTCCTAATTAAATAGTCACTGGGAATTAGAAGTTTTCAGGATGGATTTAAAGATGCATTATAATATTAATTCCTATTTATACAAATAATTCCAGTTCACTACAGAAACAGAGTATTTGCCACACCAAGAATAACCCTGTGATATGCAGTATTTCTTCAAGCCCCAAAAAGCACATTGATTCATTAATTTCTGAAGAATGCCTGGCACCTGGAAGAACTGCCCTCTTGTGATCTTCTCTATACACAGTTTCATCACTAATCATTACATTTTTGAAAACGGAGAACCTAGTCAAGGCTTTCAGAACCTCTGTGATAACTTAAAACCCATTAACTCTCAGACAAAACTCTCCTTTCAGAAAACATATGACATCCCTCAAAGCCCTACTTCTTCCAAGCTCATTAGCAGTAAGTGATAAAAGACATTAACAAGGGAGATAGTTTTAATGAGTTTGCACAGAGGTCTGTGGCTGTTTGCTACCAGCTCAATCCCTAGTACTCCTGGGCTCCTGTTTTACCAAAATAGATCTCTCCTGAAGTGTGGTTCTCTTCCTTAGGCTTTTGCCATCACTTTACAAGCTATAATAAGCAAGTAAACTAAAAACCAAAGAGAATTCTGCTAAATACCAGCTGAAATCTTCATTATAACTGCACAAGAGTCTCCAAACACATCAATTAAGGTGCCCCAGGTGGTAACTGGTGAAGTTGCTTTTACAGCAGAAGTCACATCACATGTGCAGAGAGCGTATGGTATCTGCTGCTAGTGACTGCTTAATACCATGCAAAACCAAATGCCCAATGTCCTTTGCTGAGCTTTGTGTGGCCAGCATTATCTCTCCAGGAGTGGGAACCTTCAGCTCACGAAAAATGGGAAAAGCAAAGATCCTTCAGACTTGTGACTGGAGAGGCCACAAGAAGTTAATGAAACATCCTACTGGATCACACACCCACAAAATCCCTAAACATCTGCTCATCCATAGGGTTAGCTTCAGGCAGAAGCTAATGGAGAAGACCTCTAAATGTAGAGCGGAAATGTTAAAGTAACAATGATTGTCAAAGGTGCCCTGGGAACACTGCCCAAGACACTTAAGAACCACCTCAATGACTTTTTCATTAGTCTCCAGAGTTTCCAAAAGTCTAGACTTACTATCTTGAAAATGTCAGTATCAGACAAATTTATGGTGAGAAGCAAAGTTCATGAGATAATGGGGGTGGGGAAAAGAGGATGTTGGGGGAGAAAGGGAAAGAGAGGGGGTGGGAAGAGAAAGATAATAAGTCTAGACTTTGAGTATATCTTACATTTTGTGACATCTTAACTTCTAAGCATCTGGTTGATCTTCAGCTCAGGAGGAAATAAATCCACTTCATAGACAATGGCATCAGTTCATCTGATTATGATACAAATTCATAAAGGAACAATCCTTGATTTTATCCAATTAGAGTAGCTACTGATGAGGGATTCATCATGATGCACATTAACTAATTCCTAACTCAAAAAAAGTATCAATTCAAAGTTGCAGATGAAGAGTGTAAGACAGGGTCATACAGGAACGAATATGCCAATAAACTAACAGGGTTTTCTGATGTGTTTCCTTCAGCCAACATTTTACACTTGAGGCTAAAAGTAAAGTTGATGACAGTCCTGCCCAAGGCTCCTTCCATTCTTTTCATTCTTCAATCCTTAATTCATAGTTGTGTTGAACTTTAATTGTACCTGTACATATCAGTTCCCATGCAGCCTGAAAGCATTTTATGCTTAATAAATTTGTCCATTTCACCTGATGAACAGGCTGACCAGAACGGGCTTCCAACCTGTCTGATCAAACAATGGAGAAAGACTGACCCGAAACCATTAAAGGGCTTAAAACCCCACATTAATTGATCTGTATCTGGAAAAGGCATTAGAGAGCATAATGTGATAAAACTAAAAGGTTAAGATGTTTGCAGAACAAGAATAATCCTTATGCTACAGACAGGAAATATTCAGCTCAGAATAAAGTTTAATGAGGGCAACATAAAGCCTAGGCATGTGGAAATGCTCCTCTTTGAGGATATTCTTTATACCAATTACTCTTCAAAGGTATTGCATTAATGTTTTTGGCAAAAGATTACAATTAAATCAGATGAATAGTTTCCAATGTTTTTGCATCTAATGCACTCAAAGATGTTCATTTGCTCATATTATGAATCTGTCATCATCACATTTTGGCAATTTATATAGATACTGATTTCAATTATGTCAAGAATTTAAAAACATCTCAGCCTATTAATCTAGTTTATGACATGACAAATAATTAATTGGCTTCCATTATTAATTTTTGTTTTCCAAGAATATCTCATGGGGAGAAAAATTGCCAGTAAGTTCCTACTTTCTTATTTCTTCCAAAGAGACTTATTTTTTATTTTTACTATTACCATTTTCCCCTTCAGGATTAAACACTGCCTTGAAATATACAGTCTCTTCCAATGTAATTCTAGAAATTCTTTTCCTTTCTCATATTAGCACAGTAACAAAATTATACAGCACAGTAATTCCCTGACAAAGTTAAGTGTTGGGGCACAAAGGATAACATTTCTTAAGTGGGAGGTGCAAGATAGAAATGCACATCGGAGTCGTGATATAGTAGTAGGATTCATCTGTTTAACTTCTCTCATATACATGCCTGCAAAAATTTAACCCTGCATTTCAAAAAAATGCTGTAAGCTTTTTCCCTCCACAAATATTAACAGAAAGAAGCACCTCTCCCCTCCCCCCAACCCCCAGATACAGAGATCCCTCTTCTTGGAAAATCTACTTAATCAGGTGATAAAAATCACCTTGAAAAGATTTGAGAGATGCAATGCACATCAAAGCAACAATCTGTCTGAATGCACCTAAGTAACAAGGGCAGGGGCTGAAAGCTCTTATCTCATGCGGTCATAGAAACCTCAAACGCAAGATTCCTCTTTTTCTTACACCTTTTCCTATTCTCCTCGTACCATTTTTGGAAGCTCTCCTATGGCTGCCATATGCCATTCTGCACAGGAAGCCCCACCTTTGCAAGACTCAGTAACTCAGCCTTTTTTCTGACCTGTGTTTTCAGACTTGCCTGTTTGTCCCCAGACAGTGCCGCACTCAGTGGAGCCCCTCCGCCGAGGGGTCCTGCAGACTCCTGGGTTACAGAAAGCAATCTCAGGAAGCAAAGGGCAACTGTGGGCAGTTAGGAGATGGTGGAAATTTATTCTAAGAATACTGTACTGTTTTGAAAAATAGAAGAAAATTGTGACATAGGAGAGAGTTGTGCAGAAGGCTCTCAGGCAGGAGGAAGGTTTGCCATTCTGCATTTTCAGACTTTTTAAAAATCCCTGTCAGAGGAATTGGAAGAAAAAAAAAAATCATGTAAGGGTGCCAAGCAGGGGACAGCCTGGGATAGGAGAAAGCAGCCTCTGGCAATAAGTGCTACTGTAAAGATCCCTGCACATTAACTTCCTTATAGATTCACTCAGGAAGATACTTGTCCCTTCCAGATTATCAAGACTTTGAATGAAATAACAGCCATAAATAAGCAGGTTGGCTCAGGGTTTTCTTGGAGTAAGAATAGCCTATCATTTTCAAAACATCTAACTGAGCAGATAGGACCTTCTTATTAATCTCACTTTTTGTTCTTCTAGCAATTACTGCCTAACCAATATATTTAGAAAATACCAGTATGAAAGAGATGTTACTGACAGATCAGAACTGCTGCAACAGCATCTTGCTGGATTTGACCTCACTAGATCCTACTTGCTTTGAATTACATATCTTGGCTCTTTATGTTTCCTCTTGCATTACTTAATGTACTATTTTAATCTTCTTTCTATGCCCATACTTATTTCCACTACTCTACTCTCCAATAACAAACACTCATTTTGGTTTTATATATAATTGTGTTATAGTTTCAGGAGATTTGCTAAAATGTGGTAGTACAAGATCACCATATACCTTCCCTTTATTTCTTAGCCCATTAAGAAGAATTGAGAGATAAATTCATGTATACAATCAGTGTTTTGTTCCTCTGACATAATGGCTTTTGTGCCACTCTCCCCACAATTGAAAATAAAATAGATGTATTATGTCAAGAAAGGAAAAATTTTGTACCTCTCTTCAGTATAACAGTGCATTAAATTAGGAAAACAAGATGGATTTGAATGGAAACAATGTAGCTGTTCTACTCAAACACCACCATAAATCTGACTCGATTTAAGTGCTTTGTTCAGAATTAGCATTAAGGAGCCATTACCGTAATTCTCCTACTCTGTTTTTTCATCACACTTCTTCAGCACTGAAGAACCATCACCCATTCCTCCGCTTTGAAGTGCATCCTCAGCCAAAGAGATCCGCTTCCTATCACACACCCTGGAGTAATTTGATGCCATTTACTTTAACTACAACACAATCTGCGTGGATGTTTTTTTCCAGGCAGCTGCATGGTCACATGTGTTACTAGTGTTAGTAAAGAAAATTTTCAACCTCAAAAATATGAATGGAGGCAGTATTCGTGCAGCAAGGTGTCTAAACTTGCTGCCTGCAGTTATGGAGCATTCCAGTCTGCATGTGGAGCATTCAGCAACTAGCAGGCAGCCTTTTATGGTGAGATACAGGCCTACCAGTAACGACAGCAGTAAAAAATGACAACACAGAATGCCTTTTATAACATGGCTAATTCACTGCAGACTACAAAGCACATGGGCATGCAAAAAAGGAAAAAAATATATTGCATATACTACTAACAAAGCTTGAATAAAATATAAAAGTGTAATTTGAAAACAGATACTCAAATGATGGATAGCTGTAGATGTTTCAATGCTAAAGTCTTCCAGTAAAATTACTGCTAAATTAGAAGACGACGTTATTGGGTGAAATGGACTTGAACCACGTCATCAATGCCTATTGCTACTCTTCCATATTTTTGCTATCTAGTCTTTTGGGCATTACTATAGTTCTTTGGGCTTACTTAAAGCAGAGGAGCCAAACAGCATTCCTGTTTAATCACAGTGGCCCATGCGTGCCTGATGTTGATTCCTGCATTCTGGATTGACTAGAAGTTGGAGCTCTGTGGGTGAGGTTTTTGTGATGGGTGCATACATTTCAAGCATTAATCCCAATTTTGACATTCAAGATATTCAAGAACTTTGTGGTTCAGCTGAAAGCAGCATATTGTCCTATTATAGAAAGAGTGGGACAAGAGGGGGAAGTGTATAGAAATCAGTTTTCTGAAAGGCAGTCTCTCTTCTGCCAGTGTAATTTCAAAATACCAGTTGAATTGCACATACAATTTCTGTTCCTTGCACCTCTAAGTGGACTTGACTGTGGATACAAAAAAAGTACCTGTTTATTCTCTAAGGGAAAAGACTATTTAAGATAACTGTATGCTTACAATTATGCTAATGCTCAGAAAGCACGGTTATGAAGGGGTTTGAGGTTTTTGTATGTAAGCTGCAGTGTAATCTAATGAATTGTATCGAAAACGTATGATTTTTGCATTCGTATCACATTGCTCCTTCTCTGTTCACAAAATCCCATAAATGTAGCCAAGACAGATCAAGTTTCACAGGGAAAATTAGCGTAAGAAAAAAGCAGAATTCCCTTCCACTACCACCCTTCCTGCTTTCCCCACACATTCACAGGAGAAAGATAGAGGAAATGCCAATTGTACAGAGAAGAAAGAAATTAGATCCAAACTTGAGGCTTCATGCTAAACATAGACTATGTATCTAGAAATAGAGCTCTACATGTCCTGGTATTTGTCAATAAAAATATGGCTCTAAATTCACAATCTTTTGCAATTGCAAAACACATCGTATTTTGACTTTCATTTTTACTTATCCTCTGAAGTCTGACTTCATATGCAGAGGAATAAAGATTACCTGTCAAAATAAAATGCTGTTAGAATGAAATATACAGCATGTACTGTGGGAAAGTACTTGGTTTACTTACAGATGCAGCAGCTGGTGTGCACTACTGAAAAGTGCTTAATTTAATCACCAGGAAAAATAAAAGAGTTTATGGCATATTTCAAGCGACAACATCTTGAATTTTTCACATGCTTAGTATTCAGTATTTATTTTAATATTCATAAGTCTTCACTGAAAATTAGCACTTCATACACTAGAAAAGTTTCGTCTTTAACTTTCTTTCCCATTCAGTGTAATATGCAAGGAAATCAAGATGTCTTTTGAATCCCGTTTCAAGTATCCACACATTCCACGTTAAGCTACAATGCTTAATTTAATATCTGTACAGCACTGGTAAACATTTTAAACAATAGATTATGTAGCCTAAGGGACAAAGCCACAGTGTTCAGAAGGTGGCATAATAGGTTTGAAGGATGACTGTACACTTGAGAGGAGGCAGAAAAACCAAAAGCAAGGAAATCTTTACCACAATTGCCAGAAAATAATGCAGTTGCTATGTGAGCACACCCTCTGGCACTCTCTTCTGTCAGGACAGGAGAGAAGTCTACAGTACTGTCATGGTCCACAGGCTGCAAATGTTCCCAATGTAGCTTTGTATTCAAAGCTTTTGACAAAAAAGGTCAACAGCTGTGGTTCACTGAAAGTCTGGGGGCAATAATTCTGTGTTTTAATGACATAAATGACAATAGTTTTTCAACAAGAGAAAGAACAGAGAAAGAAGAGAGACAGCAAAAATGGAAAATAAAATTAGTCTTATTTCATTTCCTTTCTACATTACTAGTTGGAATAAAACATAAAATATCATTCCAAATTCCCTCAAGTGCTTGAAATCATTCTTCAAAATGAAGAGCGTTAATTACCTGCAGCAGTTATATTCATGTAATGTAAAAAGATTTCAGTTAGTCTGTCTTAATTTCCTCAAGGCTCTTACTGATCTTTTATTTGGGCAGCGAAAGGAGGGCATGAATTTTATTATTAAAAGATTCAATCCCAAATCTGCAATCAAATATTCCTCAAGAACCAAAGATAATAAGGCCATTAATATCATACTTGTACAAAAATTCAAAATTCTGCTGCTAAATACTGGCACTGATAGCAAAAAATTCTATAACTACCGCACATGACAGTGCAAACTGCATACAGCACTTCCACGATTGATGTAAAAGAGCAGTATCTAGGGAAGTCAAAATGTTTCCTAAATGATACTAACATTACTGTTTAGGGCAAGCCAAAAAATATCATTTTACAGGTTCGAGTAAACAGTTTGGGAAACTCCAGCACCAAAATATTTACTTGATCCAGATGTTAAGATCTTAAAAAGAAAAAAAAAAATCTTCTAATCTTGCCTTCTACACTTATTCTACTGTTTTCCTACCATTCCTACCATTTCATGATGTGCTTGTGATTTTTCACAGGACCTCAAAAGGGTCAGCTCAACCAATGGAGTAACTTTCCGCTCTCTTGTTCTCCGTAATCTCTTTTATCCCCCAGAACACGCCTTCCACCACTGACCATGCGTGTCGCCTGCACGATCCTTTTCTCCTTCAGTGACTTACTAGCAGCCTAAGTAACAAAATTTGGTCTCCAGTATGATCCCCGAGAGCTAAATTTTGTGGTCCTAATGCAGATTTTCCTCTTCCTGTTCTCAGATTCATAATGAAGCCAATAAAAATGGAGGGTCTGCTCGCGGAATCAGTTCCACACATACTTGTCTTATAGAGGTGAATAATCCTGCTGATTTCAAAAGAATGACAAATGTGCATGAAGTTCAACATAAGTGTAACTGATTGCAGGCTCGTGGCCTGGATGCTGATCCCAGGATTTGGCTCCAGCACCACAACCTTATGCAGCTTGTGCTGATAAGTCTTATTTTAATATTAGTAAAGGGGATATGGCACAGAACGTGTCTGTTAAAAGGTTTAAAATACATGTGTATTTTATTTAAGTAACGTTGAATTTCTGGGCAACGTCCCTAAACTCCTTTAGTTTGCTGAACAATTAGAATCAGCTTTGGCATTCTTGTGTAATGACGCAGAGGAGAATTAAATGACAGACCATATGTATATGAAATGTTTGTAAATTAATACAAACGCGGGAAAACTAGACATATTCTAAAAGTAAAAAAAAATGCAAAAGTGTGTGCTGTTTTGTGCACACACGTTTCAACACTGTGGTACAAAACCTGCTGTGCTTATCTCTGAGTTCATCCTCATTTGCTTTCTATACAGAACGAACAAACGTTTAAAACTTCTCAAAAACATTTCTTTAAAAAAGGAGGCGCACATCTGTTCACCAAATCTGACCTGAAGTTGCACACAGTATTTCATCCTCCTAAACATTTTTTTTGGAAACAAATTTAGATTTTTTTAAACAAAAAATGTTCCTAATTATCCCCACATAAAGATAATTTTTATTCGCTGTAAGACACGAAAGTAGCAACTAATCCTGAATTACTGAATCTTAAAAAAAGGAAGCAGACCTCTCTCTCACCTGTGTACCCAGCCAGTTTTCTACTAGAGTTTGTGCACTGCATGCACACACATACAGAAGCATTTATATATGCAATTGGGGGCGGTGCGTAGGTACAAGATCTTAGTCATGGTGTTACCCAAATGTTACTCCTCACTTACAGAACATCACAAGTATTTTAACACCCATAGCAAGATGTCACGCTGCTTACAAAGCAATCTCTCAGAAGCACTGTCAAACCAGATGATATGCTTTACATCATTCCTCTGGTGTTATTTTCCTGACATTCACATGGGCTACCTGACCCCAGGGGCTGGTGTGATGCCCGTAAGAGCGGCATGCAATACAGACCCGCCTCGTGCACCAGGAAAGGCAGAGGAAATGGAACTTATGTTTTCCTACTTCTACTCCATGGGCAAAAGGCAGTTGCAGCAACTCCTGCTTTTCCTGAATGCAAGAACCTGAAAGAAATCCTACACTTACAGCAACGCTGAGAATACTTCAAAAAGGGAGTCGGACCTACTGTTTGTATAGCTGAACCAGTGCACAGGGAAGTGACAGGTCCTGCTGCGCAGTCGCCAGCAGAGACCAGGCCAACGCATGACAACTTTGAGCAGGGAACTGCCTTGGCTCCCAGGGACTCTGGGCCAGGATTAGGAGTGCTGCATTCCTGCTCTCCTGGAGGCTGCTATATGCAAGTCGCATTAGAGTTCCCGAAACTGGCACGATGCCATCGTTTGTATGGGTGACTGTTTTCGGAAATAAGAATGAAACTATTGTATTTGCAATCACATAGCTCAGGTGTGTTATCTCTTTTAGAGAAATAATTAATGAAAGTTTTGCTTTCATGCAAAGTGAATTTTGAAATACATCAGTAGTTTTGCATAGAACCCGCACCCTGGGAGAAACCACTAATCTGGAAGAAG
The DNA here is from genome assembly GCF_964237585.1 of Gallinula chloropus. Taxonomy (NCBI): domain Eukaryota; kingdom Metazoa; phylum Chordata; class Aves; order Gruiformes; family Rallidae; genus Gallinula; species Gallinula chloropus. Next base: position 11,000,416 of record NC_140097.1, read on the forward strand.
AAAAGAGCTCAGCAGATTTTGGAAACATTTTCCAAAACACTTCAAGCCAAAATTTCTACAGGCTTTCTGAACCATAATCATAGCATTTATGCATGTATGATGACTTATTACAGATTTCCATCTATCCCAAGGCATTTACTTTCTTAATTTGTTACATATCATAACGAGGAGAAAGTGAAAATAGTTTCTAATGACCACCAGTGAAGATGATTTGTCAAATATGGACAAAGTGGACCCATGACAATAGAGAACATGAACAATACATGGACTGAAAGCAATCCTCTTTCAAAACACAGTGCTCTAAAAACGTTTTCAAAAGCAACATTGATTTATCATTGAAAAACAGGCAAATGTTAAAATTAAATTCCATCTTTATCCATCCTATGTCAATTAGGAAAAGAACAAATCAGTACAGTCCATGAACTAAACATCTGCTAAAATAAAGTTCTGTTAACAGTTCTATAGTAATTTACTACAGTCTTACTATGTAACAATTAATTTCCAATTATCTTTGCAAGTTGAGAAACTCCTACCAAAAAAACAGGCAAATATTAACATTGGTTGAACTCATTAACAAAAGCAGTCATCCTTATCGTGTAAAATTTATCATCGCTGCAAATCATCTCAAATAAGTAAGGAACAACTCCATTGGCTTCCAGTAAGCAGTAACTAAGCTAATCTCAGATAAATTTGTATTTGTTCTTTGCATACCTTATTTCCCCATGAACTGGTCCAAGCTCTCATTTGCTACTGCAGTTCCCAACGGGTCTCAAAATCAGAACAGACTTCTTGAATTTATGATTCTCTGCTAGGAAGCTGGCTGGCTTCCAGGACGCAAGATATGAACTTGACCCCCTGATCTGCAGGCAGCAGTTCAATACTTGTGAAGGAAAGTGGGTTTGGAGTGTTCAATAAGAACTTGCATATACTGCACACAACCCCCTTTGCCCTCCAACCACCCCCAACAACTTCCAAACCTAAAACCAGACAAACTAACACACGTTAGCAAGAGCAGGGGATATCAGTATGCAGTTTGCATCCATTCATTCTCAGTTGTATAGGGACTGGAAAATACAGCCGACATCTGAAAATGATCTGGAGAGCAAAGAATAGTTAATACTGGACCAGGTTCTTCCTTCAGAGATTTTTATACCCACTCAAATGAAAGCTGAATTGTACAGCTAAAAGAAATGACATCACACTCCTATGCAAGCCATAACACTAAGAATTCAGTGTTTTGTCCAACAAGGATTTCGTAGGTCATATACACACCAGTAATTTTTTTTTCTAAAAGAAGTTACTCTGTTTGCTGTAAGTGCATAGATTGTCATCATAAAAAGTAACACTGGTTGCAGATTTTGCTGTGAAACTATTCAGTTTACTAAAAAGTTAGGGAAAATTAGCAATATTTCTGTTTGAAAATATTTTCCTAACAAACTATTAAGACAGAAAGCAGATCTTTTACTTTCATACAAAATGTCAAGTGGCTTTTAAGTATGGAGCTTTATACTTCCACGAGATGCTATAGATACACATATGACCACTAAAGAAAAAAAAAAAATCCACTAATGGCAGATCTCTTCATATGTCACTGTAGATTTATCAGTTTAATTATGGCATCCAAGAATAGCTATGCAGCTGTTTTTGTTATTAATGACGTATCCTGTGCTAGTGCAAAGTTAAAAGCTTTCAAAAGAATGTCATCTAGCTGTTTGCTAACTGTTCAGCAGCTTGGATTTACATAGCACAGCAGAGCTATTACTGCATTTGACAGCATGCTTATTGGAAGTCATACATGACTGAGCTTTGATATTCATGCTATGCACTTTTGCCGAGAAAGAAAGAATGCAGCCCGTGTACCAGTTAATTTCCTGAATTCTGTAATCTAGATATTCTTTTAATGGTTAGTTTCATAGTATGTAGATAATATTAATCATTGCTAATTGACTTATGATGAACTAAAAATTATTTTGTTAACATCAAATAACTTAAGAGTTGCTATTAGTTATTTCCAGATCTTCTGTTTCCAAACTGGGGGTATAGAGCAGAAATACAGAATATAAATTGGAAACAGATAACAAGTGCTTTTCTTGTGAATGACATAAAAGCAGAGAAGGATTTAGATGGCTTTGTGATTGGCATTGTTTCAGTGCTTTAATAATTCATTCCTTGTTTAGTACAAATTTAAAGCTGCCAAACACTATTTTTTAGAGATTGATTAGGGATATTTTTAACTAGTACATTTCTAAGTCATGTTGTGAATGGATTTAATAATTAACTAAGTGTAACTAAGTAATTTGGCAGCCTAAGCCAACTTCAATTTATAATTTTTTCTGGTTGAAAGGAAAAATGATTACTATACTCTGTATTACTCCTAAATCTTAAAATACACATCAGCTAAATATAAGCTTCACATTAGAAACAAATAAATGCATTTCAAGCATGGATAGCCTGTATAATACTTTTACAGATATTCAGCTATAAAAATAAATCAAGTGTTTAATTGCTGATAGGGTCTAATTGTTTAATGAAACAGTTACTCTACAAAGCCCTTTAAGATTCCATTCATATTTTTTTAATTAAAGACATGCAATCCCTGCATCCTTGTTATACACATTATTTATACATATATAGTGTATAATAGTTACTGAAAAAAAGTAGTTGTGTTCTTACAAACTTGTACACCTACGGCACTTGCAAATATCTACTGTATGCAAGTTCTACTACCAATATGACCAGTCTACTTATCATTATGTCAGCCTTTTCTAGTACCTTCAAGGCCTGAAATTACTAGAAGTATAACAGTGGCATAGGGAAAATGTCGCCATGATTTTGCTTTTAAAGAACCTGAGTGTCCCAAAGTAATAATTGTTTGGAAGAACAGCAGATTGTTTTGCTCTTCATACATATAGCATCCTTTACTGACACATCTTTTCATACTCCTCAGACACTTTTATCAAATTCAAATTGTAGCTACAATTTAAACCTTGAGTTTATAGTCAGGTTTTGATGAGTAAAATCTTGTCTAGAACTGCAAGGCTTCAGTGATCAAAGAAATCCCTATATGGGCGTGTATGTAGAAAATGGGCTCTTTAAGTTCTCTACAGAAGTAGTCAAACTAGAAGGGTAAGGAGAAGTGACAAAGTTCTGACTTGGATAAATAAAAGAAAGCAAAACCAGAGAGATATATAAAAAGTAAAGAAATAGAATCAACATCAGCTACCCTCTCATCTCTGTGGCAGTGTAGCAAATAACTGATCAAGATTATGGTAAAAATCCTGTAAATTGAATTTTTCCTTATATTATATGTTAAAAGACATGAAGATGTGGCTTCACAGCAACTCTTTTGTAGGCAAGTAAAAATGCTCTTCACCTCTGCTGAGAATTACAGAGCATTACATTTTGCTGTGGCTGTCAAATCCACAAATAGTCTAGACACAAGAACTTGCTCCAAAGATCACTTTGCACCTTGTGACAATTTAAGTGTTCTATCTGTGTCTGCAACCCGAACAGGAGAGAAGGAAGAAAGACAAATCTGTAATACCTCTTATTCCCATGTTGAGACTTCTGTTAATTAGATCGTCCTCAATCAACATCTTTTTAATTGGCATTTTTCTAATATCAGGAAGAGATGCCCAACACTGAGCTGTCTGATGCTGCATCAAAAGGCCACCAATAATGGCAGAGACCTACTCCAGTAGGACAGCGTGTGTTGTTGATAGAATTATTTCTCATTTTAAAAACAGAGACTAAGAATTAAAGAACTTACAGTATCAGAAGTGAAATTCAGGCTGATTCTAGAAGACAGAGGTTCCTTCAGAACAGGAAAAAAGGATAAAAAGGGACTGTTCCACTGGGAAAACTCAGAGACCAAATTACTCTGAAAGCATTTTTCTCCATCAGTAATTTTCACATGTGTTTTCTAAGTAAAGGGCACATATTTAAGAAATTCCTCCATGCTAGTGATTAGAAACTCACGATGTAGCCAATAGAACTGTTTGACTGAAAATCTACACATCTGTTTAATAGAGAAAGAGAGAACAAGGGCAGGAAGGAACAGTTTTTGGTTATCTAGAACTGGATATATTTAAACTAAAGGGTTGTTTAATAGCATCTCAGGCTTTGATTTATTTTACATTGAAGGGATTCTGTCCCACATCAAAGATGTCTGTTAAAGAAAAAAAAAATCCTTTCTAAAAAACCAACAAGGCCCCCATCGTTTGGCTGAACAAATAATTTTCAATTTAGGAGCAGGTGACAGTAAGATATCTCCCAAGGGCAGAGTATTTAGACTTAGATGGAACTAAACAATTCTGTTATGATGAAAGCCGGACATTCCTCAGTGCTGGGGTCTAATGAAAACATCAATGTTTTACTATAGTTTTGAAACTGACAATTTAACAGTTTTACAAGAACCATTTAACATTTATCATCACTTTCTGAAAGTTACATTTAGACAAGGGAAATAGTTACATAAAGCAAACAATTCTTGCATATAGCAAAAAAAAATGCACAAGTGTCTTAAGATGAATGTACATTTAAGAACAATGCCTCTCTGCAATAAACTGCCAGCAATAATGGGTTCCCATAAACAGGAAATGGTATTATAAAAAGAGGAACAGATTATTATCATCTCTCATGACAGAAACTACATACTTTCTTTTTCACTGTCTATGTTCAGTGCAAAGTCCATCAGGTTGAGCACTTGCATAGAACCAAAAACCAGGAAACTCTAAGGTCAGAATAGAATGGTGAAAATTACTGCAACACAACTGTTCCAAAACTTCTGTGCCACTGGAGAACAGTAGAATTCAAGCTGAAGAGGCAGGAGGTAGATGATGTAACCTGGGAAAGTGGGGTTTTAACTTTGGAAAAAAAGAGCTTGAAGAGCCTGCAGGTTGCTAATGAGGACAGAGGAAAGAAGGAAAAAGAGGCTGGAGTTAGGCTTGAAAATAAATCAAATGAAGCTGAAAGCCTGGAAGGAATATTGCAGCTGGAAAAAGTTGTAGATGGAAGGGAGAACACCGCAGAAAGACCACTTATGAGAATGAAGAGTCACTAGAGGATGTAAGAAAGGAGACATTGAAATACTCTAAGAAAATTGTCAAAAGAGAAAATTGATAAAAAAAGGATAATGTGTTTCCTTGAATTAGGTAGGCAAAGCTGAATATAAGGCATATCCATACATGTGCTGAGGTATTAGTAATTGGAATAGTGCAACATTTGTCATTTAGATAATTTCTATTAATGACACAAGGCATGTTGTCTGTAACGACATCCTCTAGATGCTCAGGAAGATAGCTGGAAGACAAATCTGGGGTGATAACATAGTTCAGGATTTCTGAGTTGTCAACAATGTAGAAATTAAGAAAGGACATTAGAAAAGGATATTCTTGTTTGTCCTGTGATGTTAGGAACAGGGAGCTTCTATACTTTAGAACTATGTCTTAATAATCTTAATGGTACTAAATGACATGAAAGTTAGTATAAACAGATAGAAAGAGTTTTATGAATGCATGCTAACTTTTAAATATGACTTTAACTACTTATACAAACCATTGCTATAAGGGAAACTGCACGTCTGTTTTGAAAACACCACTTACAGAAGTGAGACTTGCTCTCACAAAACATATTTAAATATTTGTGTTCAAGTGATTAATTCATTTGCTTGTTTTAAACATTCATTATTCTAGATACTGCATCTATAACAAATTTTCACAGAGGTTTATCGCTATATCATTTCATTAGCACACAATACTAAAACTGTTGGAAATGTGCAACTGTGCTTATGCAACAAAAGCTTATTTATGAATTCTGACTCTATATATAATATGCCTTGGGGACTGTTCTTGTTCTAATCAAATACTTTCACGCATTTGTTGGCCAGGAACTGATAAAGTATTTACCTGCAATAGCTAGGTAAAAGAATGATACTATCAGGTAAAATATATTTTCATATATAAGTTGGAAGTTTTACTTACTCAGTAGGCAGCTGCCACAAAAAAATTACATCACATTGCTTAAATATTTGTCCACAAGTAACACTGGTTAAATAACTCCGCAACATCTGGTTCCCTTTTCTGTTTGCTGTTTGAGCATTTTTTTTTGAGTGTAATTAATCCTTCTAAAATAGGAATAAAGCAAGTTATTGTCTTCTGGAAACTAATGAAGTATATTACAATTACAGACAAAGGGACCATACTTCATTCTGCACAGCAGAATTAGAATGCCCACAAAGATAAAAAGAGCTTGTGTTCATGTGAAAATGGTACTCGGAGCTCAGAAGTCTAGATTCACTTAACAAATTTAGTAAAAGGAAGTACTACTTAGGGTAACCACATAGCTAAAGTGGAAAAAATACAGAAGAACAGTTTGAAGAGATGGGAAATAAAAGCACAGGGAGACATGACAGGACACTTTACTTCGTTCGTGATTTTCCATGTTTCTGTGCCAACCGAGAATTCATGGGCCAGTACTGACACAGTGGGGAACCCTCCCTTCCTCCTCCCCCCATAATGTGTGAACGGTCCTTGCATGGGAGCTATGGTCACATATACAAGTATTTGCATTTTCATCATTGTATTATTCTAAGACCAAAGAAAAGTTTTGTTCACCCTATGCCAGAGTACACAGGAGAAGAAAACAACACCCTTAGGAAATAATCTGTGAATTTAGGATTAATTACTGTAGCAACTTCAACCAGCAGATTTTAAAAAGGTATCTCCAGACTAAGTGGTTTAAAAAACTCTACACCAAAACTCCTCTTTATTACATCTAATTACAAAAAGCAAAACTAACAACCCAGTCTTTCTTTTATAAATCCATGAAGCTTTTGACATTGATTTCCATGATCACAGGTTTAGCATTAAAAAGTCAACAATAACCACTATATCTTGTCGAAAATGCTGTTCTACCCTCCTGTTCTCCACAAGAAAGGAGATTAAACCATTTTATGTTCTCTCATATCTTCTTTTTCTATTTAATAGACAAAAGAACACTGAGAAGCAATACTAAACTTAGCTAAAACAATCTCTACCACTGGCCAAGTTAAGGCACTTGGTCTACACATAAAATTAAAATAAAATAAAAGGAGGATTTCTGCAACCCCATGAAATTTAACAATGTAGAGTCATATTGATCAGTTAATTACATCCCAGTAATTAATAATAAAGTATTATCTACTTTCCACTTCTGATTTGAGGTTTGGTCTGATCCTGCCTTGTAAACATGAAGTACTATATTTGTATCTGTTTATAGAAGACACCTTTTATAATCAAAGCTTATTTTATGTTTCAACAATACATTATCCACAAAAGGATCCAGACATTACTGAAAGGGCTGGTCTAACCCATTAGATACCTGCAAAAGCTCCAGTTCGAACCACAGACTCCAAAACATAACAAAGAGCTTGTCAGCAGAACTGTGCCTCAGGATGTAACCTTCAGTATCCCTCATCCTGTCAGATTGTACAATATATTTGAAAGGAGAGTGAGGAATATACATAACAGAGTCACACAGTCTTAACAGTGTAAAGCATAAATGTGCAGTATTCACTTTATTCCGTTTAATAGAACCTTCTTTCTATAACCCTCTTAATTATATCATAAGAATAGGATCTAGACCTGCAGCATACCTAGGCACATATTGAACTTCACTTGCATGGATCAAATTAAAACCCTGACTTTGCATTACCAGTTTTGACTGGCAATAAAGACATCATTATTTAAGTACTCTAGGTATGCCACATTATGCCACTTCCAAAACCCAGTTTGCTATAGGAAATCTTCCTGGAGAAAATGTCAGTTGTGTACCTTTCAACATGCTTCAGGTTTCTGCACTTTTCTGCATCAATTTGTTATGGAACTATCTTTCAGATTACGCCTGCTTTTATTTTGTTTGGTGTTTGTTTTTAAGCAGAGTCATAAATGTATTTCCATTTCATGCTATTCCCAGTTAGGAATAAAATGACGGTACTTCCAAGAAAGAGAATTACCAGGGAATCTGTTCTGCATTTGTAGGCAGGAGTGAGGCACTTTGAATGGAGAAGAATTAAATTAGCCCCAGATATAGGGGCTGAAATCTAGCCATGTGTTTTTGAAGTGAGTATCTGCAAACCCTTTCCTATAGATCCTTTATAATCTTCATTTTATACATATAAATATAAATACAAAAATATAGGTATGATTTGGTTAAAAGTTTGCTGCCCTACAGCATGCACAATCTATCCAATTTTTAGGCAAAACTTTTTTTTTCCCTCTTCCAAAGGGACCTCTGCTTTCTGAATAAAATATTTTACCTCCCCCCACAGCCACCAGTTTAGAATGAAAGCATATTCCATGTTTAAGATTCTATATTTACTTAGTTTAAATATTTATGGGTGAGATGTATATACAATATTGAATAAAACAGAAACCAGATTCATTCCTTAATGAGAGAGGAAGAATAGACTTCATATGGGGCAAAATGTAGTGTTAGAAATTGTCACTACTTCTTTAAAGCCAGCAACCACAAGAAATGTTAAGTCTCCTCAACTACTGTACAGAATAACAAAACCAAAAGAAAGCATTATTAGTTTTTCTTCTATATTATCAGATTTTATGACAAAGGTTAGAATGTTCAAAAATGTGTTTAAATTTATTCAGCTGTTCTCATAGTTTCATGTTTCACTGGGCTGCTACACTGCATTGTGTTCCCATATGACTGGATTAAAGCTATCTAACAGGCTGGTTATTCTATTAGTCCAGCATCTGAATACTTGTTCAGAACCTTCTTCATCAAGTATTGACAAGCATAAAGTCATACTGAAATAACTTTTTTTTTTTAACAGGATATTGATAGTATTTGTCAGATCAACACTTTAAATACTGTTCTTCCTCCAAAGACACTGATAAACTAAAAATGGTGTGAAACCCAGTTGTAGGGGGACTGGACAGCCCAAGGGAGAGGTAATGGGATACAGAGACTTTAACCTTTAGGTCATCAATGTAAATTCAGCTCAAGTTGATCACGACCAGCATTCCCACTTGATGAATGTTTGTTAGCTGTGTAAAGAAATAGACACAATAAATATTGGTGAACAGATTACCAAGGTAACTGATCCCTTTGGTAATCTTAGAAGAATACCTACACACTGAAAGGCCGCAAAACAATCTTGTTTCCTGCACTTTCATGGAATACATCATCAACTGTATTTTCCAAAACAATATCCCAACCACAATCAAATTACTTACGACATGTTTTTTTACTAGGTGCACACTTCAACTAGAAGCATCTTCAACAGTCATCACCACTGAGTTCACCTTGTCATAAGTATAAGGTGCAAAACCAGAGACAGAAAACTACATTGAAAAATACAATAAAATTATTTGCCTTTATATCCCAAGTACTACTGCTAGGCAGATTTCACTGAACTGTTAAATGTGTGGATATAGGAAAAACAGAGAAAAACCTGAGACAGCTGACAGGAATAACCAGAGGCATGGAAAGCCAACTCCATACAGAGTCTGAGATTGAGATTTAGTTTAAAGTCCAGATTAATAAATGCTGCCTGGTATGAATATATAAAATAATGATTATTGCAGGCGTCTCTTCAGAGCCTGGGGGTTATTAATAAAGCCAGGCACAAAGGTTCTCTCCTAGCCTATAAGAATTCTGGAGATTTCAGAAAGGTCTTGTTAGTATTAGGACAAATCCTTTCACAATTTCCACAAAAGCAGAGATACCCAACCTATTACAAACAATAGTCCAGTGGTAATGACAGTTGCCTTGGATGCATTAGATATTCAACTGGGTTTAAGTCTCTATTCATCTGGATTCAGAAAAGGAAATTGAACCAAAGTCACATGTCTTAAAGGATAATACCCTAACTATTAGGAGCTGAGTATTGTAATGCAGATTTCTCTCAAAGTTTTTTGTTGAGCAGTTCCATTTTCAATAAATTAGTTATTTGCTATTTGAAAGTAAAACTTCCTAAATGAAGTTTCTTTAAACTACCCTTGATATGACAGAGGTTTCAGGTTTGATAAAGCAAAAATTTCTGTCAAAAACTCTGTTAACTTGAAAAATTCCTTATTGGCTTCGGTATTTCCAAAAGCAAATGCAAATAAGTTTTGGACACTTGTGAACAGTCTTATTCTTTTTTTCCTTTGTGACAACACTAAGGAGGGAACAGTGAGACCAGGTCATACAATATTTTCCTGTTCAAGATATTAAATGATTTATGTCTGGGGAACCATCTATTAACAAACCCCTCATATAAAATCATAATAATAAAATATGCAATAAAAGGAAAAGCATTTTCATTTAAACTTGATCAAGGGAAAAGACAATAGCATACATTTTCCTTTTTTTTTTTTTGCTGTTACAACGCACTTGATTATTTTTATACCTGAGAGGATAAAGCTTTAATTAACATGAGTCATCTTTGCTGTGATTTCTTTTTATGCCTCCTACCTTTACCTTTGTAAACTTGAAAATATGCTGTTCTCAAATTAAATGCTAATTTTCATTTTATTTTAACTCTAATTCTTTTTTAAATTTCCATAACTTGTCCTACATTTGAGTATTACATGATTCTATCAAGATGCTTACAGGTCATAACTGTTAATAATTATAATTGCTTTATGCAAGGCTGTCAAAAGTACACCAATTCGAATCAACTAAAAACATGTAATATAGTTTACCCATGGTTATCCAAAAAGTATTAATTATTTAAGAATCACCTCCAAAGCTTACCTCTCTATCATGCCATCACTTAAATATTTTCCCTCCTGTAAAAATGTTTGTTTTCTCCATCCTTCGAAATTTTCTGATTTCAGCTTTTTTTTCCAGTCCTTTCTATCCTTCTCTGCCATTATATGGCTTATTACAGTGGGGTTTTAGTGATTTATTCATCACACTGGTATCTAAGCACCCACTGATTTCCCCCTTTCACATACTGACAAACAGCCACTTCTCAAGTCTACACAGCATTAAGCAGTTCCCTACACTGGTGGGTCCCCATGCACACAAAATCATGAATATGATGTTGACTTACAGTCTTCATCAAGTTAATTTCCGTTCACTGTGAGAGAGAGTGCTGAATTGTGCAAATGGTTGCCCTTCTAAAGACAGATTACAAGACAGTGAAAGCCCTGTGTGGGGAAACATAAATGCTGCCAAATGAACTGCACATAAATCTCTTCGGTCAATAAGCAGGATACAGGTTGCATCCTTCCTACTTGTGCTGCATGCTATCCTAATATATGAAATGCTCCACTGCAATGAAAATAGACACTAGCAAGGCAGAAAAAGACCTGTCTTTAAAATTAACAACCTGTCATAAATAGAAGTTTCCAGTCCCACCATCCCCATCCCCAATTTACCATATTACAAAGCAGCAACAGTTCACAATGCAATAGATTTGGATACCAAGCCAGGTGATAAATCTACTACCAGAAAACACCTGTGGTGTTTAAACAGGTAGAAATAATAATAAAAGAACTGCCAAGGAAGTCCACCATTCTAGTTTTGTACTGCCTTTATCTCTTCAAACTAAAAATATAGAAATAATTTTCAAAATTAGTATTTCTGTTAAAAAGAAAACCAGATTCATCCTAGCTAGTCTTAGACACTGATATACTAGAATAATTCCACTGAGGCAGATAAATGCATTTGCATGAATGCAATATTCATTTGCATGAATAAGAACCTGCACTGCAGGAATTAATTAAAACATTGGGGGGGGGAAAAGATAGACTAGAATTAAGTTAGAAATTTTTACAAACATTTGGGTTTTTAATTGCAATGCAGCTAATTTAATTGACTTTTTGTATCTAATACACACTGCTCTACAGAACTGCCTGAAGAGTAGTAACACACTTAAACCAATTTTACTTTATAGAGCTTCAAACCCCACTATCTGTCTATGGTTCATAACTGTCAATGCACTTTTGAAACAGAAATTCTTCCTATCACCTTACTCAATTGTAGCACATTGTTTTCAAATTAATTTAGGGATTAAAAACAGGTTCATAAAACCCCTCAGTTCAACATTTAAAGAAGCTGTTAAATTAAACTAATTACAGACCTAAAAATACAGGAATTCAAAATGGGATATGAGGAAAATTTAGGCACCTCCAGCCAAAACAGTGATCTTCAAGGCCCATACCTCATCCAGGAGACGTCTGTTCTCTGAATGCAATGCAGTTTTCTATGGTAAGACAGACCAGGCACAGGAGCTGCCTCTCCCTCTCTCTCCTCATGGCCAGTGTTTACCAACATGGCCAGGACAGAACATCTCTCTGTGCAGCTTGTATCTCCACCTGACTGGGGTCTAGAAACAAAGCCCACCCCTGCACAGATGATCTGAAGAGTTTGATCCAACAGGTGTTGTCAAAGCCAGCCAAAGCCAGCCTAATAAACACCATCAGGTGGGTTTCCTACGAAATTCTTCAGGTGCTATTTCTTTGTAGAATGGTACATAAACAGCAGTGATTCCTAGCCTAGCAGCAGGACTGCTCATCCCAGAAGGAGAGCTCACAGGTTCAATTCTTTCTTCAGCCTAGGATCCAAAGCAATGTCTCTTAGCAGAATGTTCTAATCTATGGGCTGCAGACTGTGTTAAATGCTGAGGTGAGGATATGGATCTATCAAAGCTCTCCTGTTGAAACTGTATCATTGTACAGAAAGTAATTCAAGATTCATTGGGCCAGAGAAAGAACACAAGAGGGAGCAAGAGTCTGTAGCCTAGTGATTTGGGCACTCAGCTGGGAAAGGGGAGTCCTGTGCTCCTGGCCTTCGCTTCATAGAAGGTTCCTGAAATTTGTCTAATAACCTTTCCATAATGTAAGACCTAGATTGAATCTGGCAAGGTTTTCTTTCTTGATCTAGTCTTATAAATAACATCTTGTGTAATCACATTCGTAATTCTGAATTTTGCAAACATCAACATGTCTTCTCTATGCTTTTAATACTAAATTTTGGAGAACATATTAAAACCTGAAATGTGCCAAACCCCTAAAGCTGATTTCATATTAGCTTTGCTTTACATGTATATAAAATACAAGCACTTACTTGAGAGCAGGTTAAAAATAATAGTAAAATGCAAATATGTTTTTTACCTGTGTCAGTAATGAAGCCTTGAGTTACTAAGTGGGAATTTATTTTTTTCATCTCATCTTTCTCAGGATGTTGTAAGATTTTAAAGTAACAACAGTAATAGACTTACCACATTATTTCTGCTCAGTTTCAGTTTATGATTCTCACTTAATAGTATATTCACTGGTTCTCATTCCCTAGCACAACAGTGCAATGTCATGCAGGCGACTGTTTCAATCCAAGCAAGTTTACCCTGAAATTCCCACTCCAACAATTTCATGGGCATATTTCTGTTTTTGCTAAACATTCTTTTTATAATAGCTTCATTTTGGGCCTAAGCCTACATAACAGGGCCCTTTTAAATAATATTCCATGCCTTGAAACATATTACAAAAACTGTTGTATCAAGGCAAGTTATGCAACAGCTCTATGGTTTTAGCATATTTACTCTGTCACGCCATATGTGAGACTGCAGCCTCCACAACAAAACCTTTACACACTGAAGTCATTATCTCTGTGAAGTCTGCAACTGGCATTTAAAACTTATTGATGGCCTGGGTATTGGTGGCTCAGTAGGCAGCACTCTTGCCGGAGGCCCAGAAGGTCAGAGGTTCACATTCTGCTCTAAGAACAAGTTGGACATATTCCAGGATTGTGTGTGGGCTGTGCTACACTCCTAAAGGGGCAGTCCTTAGGACAGTAAGTGAAACCTTGTCTGTTTTCTGGGTATCAAAGTCCTCTTGGAAATGGGAAAGGAAGAGTAAGAGGCAAGCTTAACTTGCCTGAAGAAAATGAATGAAAATGACTGTACTTGCTGGGAACCTGGGTCTAGTTGTGTGCACTAAATACAGAATGGTACAACTAATGTACAATTTTAAACAAGCCATTTTCGTCTTTGTGGTCAGGATATGTTCAAAAGACAGGTACAGACTGCCAGGCATGCTCATTATTAGCTAACTTCCACAAAGCAGTGTGACTTTGGATTCCATTTCATGCCATGGAACCACAAAAAAAGGCATGTATAGTTTCGTGAGGAATCTAAACAAAAAAGGTTTAACACTAGTTAAGAGCATACTATAGAAAACAAATTTCAATCAAATATCCAAGTCAATACTAACAACATATAGAGACAATAATATAAATGGAGATTCAACCTGCTCTGGTGTTAAACTTTGATACTTGAATATCCCAGATGTCTCCCTCCTCCTCTTCTTCTTTATAGACAGGTATAGATGGATCTCTTGAAGGAACTGGGGATCACACTCTAGGCAAAGGTTGGACAGGTGATCAATGTACAGCATGAGATTTTGCCGTGGCTATGTGCCTCCAACAGTGACTGGATCATCTGGTTTAGAAAAACAATTAAAAATTGTAATACTTTCTAAAGAACTTCTTTAGGGAAAAATTAGCAAAAGGGAGTACAAATTATTTTTATAACATGGAATGTATCACAGAACTGCTTCTCATAATTATACAGTTAGTTCTAAAAAATCATTTATTTCTTATTTAATATTTATTTAACATTGCAGAATATGTTCAAAAGTTATCAGATATGCAGTTGTTAGAAGTTTTTTTGTGGGGTTTTGGGTTTTTTTTGTTGGTGTTTAACACAACCATACCAAGTGCCAAGGCCATGCCTGGTCCAGTATTTTAAGAGGCTTTGGAACAAGCCACTATTTATTAGCCAAATGGGATTCCAGTCTGTAGTGCACTTCAGGGAGGTACTCACAGAGGTTAATGTTTGCTAATGAAGATTCATCTCCCAACACTCCCTCCATAGATTTTCATTCAATAGTCTGAAGGAGCATTTTCTAAAGGACAACTCAGAACACATAAAATGCGACTAGCACTTACCAACATAATCTTTTATCTAACTTGTACATAGGGCTTCATTTTTTAACCATCAGAGCAAAATAAATGCTCTCCTTCCCAGAAAAATCTGTTACTATAACGGACCTTTTGGTTTAATTTTTGTGAAATCAACATATGTTTAAGCAACAGTGTTTACACACAGTAGGAGAGATCATGAATTACAAGCATCATGACATCTCTAGGCTATCGCATAATTAATGTATAAGCAATGAACTTCTTAAGTTAAACAAGTTAATGATGGCATTATTTCTAGTTTAGAAATAGAGGAACCTATAACATAATCCTAGTGCAAATTTACAAAGAATTATGAGTTCATTTTGTTGCTAAAATATGAAAAGGAGCTATTTCAAGGAACGAAGGATGTCCTCTTAACTTGTGACAACAAATTTGTTTGTTTTTTTCTCTTCTCAGTAAGAAAGCAATTAGGTTTTTTTCCAATAAAAATATCCTTGTCCATATATAAACACTCCTGGTAATCATGTAATTACCTTACCCAATCAGATTAAATTGCTGTCAGTTGAGTTCCCACTGTTGATTAACTTTCGTGTACTCTAAACCTAAATGAAGTCTTTGGTATAGTCACTTAGACATTTACAAAGGTGTCTCTATGATTCCAAAAAGTATAACAGCAATATATTATTCACTATAATCGTCAAATATCCAAGGTCAAGGATAGATCACAGTGGAACCCTTTTTTAAAACCCAAAGAAATACAGAATTAAACCATGTTGCTTATTTTTGTGTTTCTTGCCATGACTTCTAAATGTAATAGTAACCTTTGACCCACACACATTAAACACCATAATTATGTAATTAAAACTAATTATGCAATTTAACATACATATTTTTGTCCTACAACAGGCAGGTCAATTACCTCACTCATTGACCTTGGAAGCTTTCACAGTTTAAACAAAACAATGAGGCTTTCAATTAATTTTAAAGTACAAACAGAGAAGGACCAGCAGAGCCACAAGTCTTCAAGCATACATTGCCTAGATGGATCACTTACAAATCTCTTCATTTTGTATTACATAAAATAAATCCCTTGATAAAAACTTGTAAACATCGTACTTTCTTATGTGAGTCTATCATTAGAAATGTTAACACATTTGTGAAGAAATCATATACATATTACTTGCCAAATGCAAGCAAAAAAGGAGGCCATATATTATTTTTTGGTCCCATTTCTTTTCTTCAGCATGGTTTCCTTTGCTTCCTCCTGTGTTTCTCCAGCACTCTCCCTGTTTCACCTTCTCCTGCAGCCTTTTTCTCTCAGCTTTTTTCTTTGTTCTCTTCTCTGTTCCATTGCTAGCTGTAAAACTTGATAGCAATTTATATATTAACAAACTGCTCTAGCTGTTATCTTCTACAGTTTCCACTTGCATCTCTATCCCCATTCATGAGATGGTGTTTCTCATTGGATCCTGGCTCCTGCTGATGATAATCCAGCACACTGACAGAACTCTGGATTGTGGAAGCTACAGCTAAAAAACCCATAGTACATGGTCTAGAGAACATTCTAAATTTTCCAGTGCTGGAAGCTTGGTGCAAATGCGACACGCTTTATGAAATTGCTATGTTTTCACCTGGATAATGTCTTCATTCTCTCCATGCACTTAGGTAAAATATATATATATATCACACTGAATTTTTTTAAATTGTACAACTGAGACTCATGCAATATCACATTGTGTCCAAAGAACTTGTTCCTTTTCATGGAGTAAAATTAGCCTCATTAATTCAACCACATTTTTATTTTTCAGTAAACTAAATGCGATTCACTAAAGAACAACTCCTAAGGCAAGTATAAGCCTAGGAGCTCTATGTGAAAAAGGATCACGTTTTTTCAATTGCTGTCTTAGCCACAAATAGATCCACCAAAGTTAAAGGGCTTAGCTGTGAAGTGACAGACAATGTATATATAGGTATACCAGTCAAGCTTTGTTTTCTTGAAACTTTGTTTTATGTGGGAATGAGAAAATAGCTACTGGCAAAAAGTAAAAAAAAAAGGAAGAATATGTACAGTACACTTTGTGTTTTGGTGTCATAACAGTGTTTTTTGAGTCCTTTCAATTCTCTGCTTTAATTAGGCCTGACTTGCACAAGCAGCTCAAAAAGATATCAGTAACCTTTGACATAATGGAAACAAGGAGCACTGAATGAGGAGTTACAACAGGAAAGAAACAATTTAAGATGGTAGCAGGCCTTAATGCAACATTAAGCCTCAAATTGGATCTGATTTATATAAAGTAAAGCAGTATTTTGAAACAGTGCCCCAAACTTCTGGACAATAGTTTGCAAAGAAAATAATATAGTGCATGTACATAAATTCTATCCAAGGGAACGAAGATTATGCCTTATATTCTGATTTAACAAAAAGGTTCCTTCTGTTTTGAACGGAACATTAAATTTCTATTTCAGCCCATAGAGCATCCCAAACAGAGCAGCAAAAGAATGTGTGAAGGAGTCCAAATATGGTGCTATTGAAACAGAGCGGATTAGAGGAATTGGGACAGAATCCTACAACTGGCTAAATAGCAGCAGGAGATCAGCTTCACAAACAGCAGGATGCTGTTCTTTCCAGACGTGAGTGACATAATACAGGCAAAACAATCAAGATTTTGGCTGATAAATGTATGCATTAGGAAAAGGCCTTGTTGTACAAGTTTCATACTCAACAAACTTTTAGGTAAATTCTGTAGACATAATTTACACTGGAGAGCATTTTGTCCTATATGAACATGTCATATTAATCATGTAAAACAGAATCCTTTAGAACATAAAGGCAATACTTTTAAGACTCTAAATGCAGAAAACATGAGTATTTGCTTAAAGATTCAGTAACTGGAACAAGCCAAAAGGTTTTGTAGTTTGACAGCTTTGACTCTGGTCCTGAGCAAGTCTATGTATATTAGGTTAGATATGCATAAAAGTATTAGCATCAAATAGATAGTATACATAGAATAAGTAACAAAATCTATGTAATCCTACTGATAATTCATTAATTCCATATTAGAGGAGTAGTACTAGAGAAGTTTTAAGACTGAAAGGAACAGTTGCATTTGTAGAGAGATATAATGAACTACCAAAATAAGATGCACTTAATGAAAAAAAAAGGATCAGTAGATCATTTTGATTTCTCTATCTAGTGGGATTTTATAAAAATCTCACTCAGTGTAAACATTTTTTTTTTCTTACTCATGGTCTTTTCAAAATATTTTTAAGAGCCTGAGATTCTATTTACTTTCCATCTTACACTATGAGCAACCAGATGAAAATTTAATCGTTTTTTAGCTAGAGAAGTGCAAAATATTATGGGTAAAACACTACTCTGTTTTCCCCAAATTCTTCCCTATCCTTTATAAAATATTATTGTGGACCAATTAATTTAGTAATTCTGAAATAAATGATAATTCTTAGGTCAAGAACAGATTTCAGTCAGGGGTAGAGGCCAAACCTCCCCTTGACTTTTAGAACTGCAGGAGGCCTGGTAGAGAGCTAAAGAACCTTGGAGCACACCACCAGTCCATCCACCACAGCACCCATTCTCCTCTGGTGACTCTGGGTATAGGGTACCAGCTTAAGCAAACGTCACAGCATAGACAATATGCACTGCAAAGAGTATCTCACTGTTTAATAACCTCTGATGGATTTGTGAATTAACGAAATGCCTTTTTGAACTGGTAAGAACTCTGGCACTCGCAGTATCATGTAGTGAGAAGTTCCATAGATTAATTGCAGTTTATAGAAATAAATACTCTATCCTTCCCTTGTTTCTTTTTTTCTTTTTCTTTTTTTTATTCCTCGTCTGCTAAATTTATTTGATAATCAGATCAACTCTAGTATTAGAGACTGTAAGTAGGTGCTCTAAATTCACTTCATCAGGAATGGCTTTATACTTTCTGAAAACTCACAGGAATTTGGTTACATCTTTTTAGTTCTACAGTTAGCAATTATCCAGTTGACTACTAGCATTTAGAAATCACTTTAAGAGGTAGGTGAGTCTTTGGGAACATTTAGCTGTAGTGATTAAGGAGGCAGCATAGAGAAAAGGCCAAGGAGAAGCACATAGGTACAGAGTTCCCCTGCCATGGCTCAGGCAACCACGTAAGAACATCATGACATTTACAGAAAACACCTGAAGGCTGTATTCCCTGAGCCCTTTCTCAGCACATGACCAGAAGTTTACCTGTCATCTGATCACAAAACAGGCCTTTCGCATCACATGCCTCAGGAACATGACAGACGATGTCTGCACTTTGACAATTTGATAGACATGTAAATAGATTTATGGTCATTTCTTCTGTAGAAAGACCAGATTACAAACCAGATCGAGTTCTTGCTAGCTGGCTCCAGTCTGTGGATCTTGAAACAAGTTGGCAATCTGTGATATTAATGTGCATGATTATTTCCAGAGATCTTTCATAAAATTGCATGATCAGGGATTGAAATGATGTAGAGATGGCCACAGTATTCAGCCCTAGTCCCCCGCTCAGCTGAAAAACAACAGGATGATGCTGCTTTTCTATCACCTGCAGCACTGTGCAGTTATTGGAATATGTAGTCATCTTGTTCTCATCACCACAGGGAGTGTGACTTATTTACATGTACGGATGTATTGCACATTTATAGCATGTTTGGTACAGAGCAGAGCAGCTCTGTAAAAGCTGATTAAGACATTATGCTGAACTAAAAATTGGATGCGTTGTGAATATCTGTGTCTTGGCCTTTCCCCAAATGTCTTTCCCCCACAAAGTAAGAGAGGACAGCTGGAGTAGAACAACTTTCTGTACACAAGAGACTTTTTTTTTCCCTGTCCCTTTTGAAGGTATTACTTGCATGTTATTGCATTTACATAAAGGATCTTTATTCTTTCCATATATAGTCAATTGCACTCCAAAATGTGAATGCTGTATAGCCATTTCCCCCTCAAATACAAAATAGAATTATCCTCACTGTCATTCAAGCTTTTCCCCCCCCATTACAAAGAATTGATGCAAATCTATTTTTGTTTGGTCTGGTTTATGCTGACAGCAATTAATTCTAAAGCTTGCAGCATAAAGACATACAACTATCACATATGTTTTTAATCTACAAGCAAGTTATCCAATTATTTTAGGTAAACTTTATGATCACAACCATTCCTACCAACTCTGATATGATACGTTATTTTCTTCTTAATGGTTCAGAACTCATATACGCCGCTTTGGGGAATATACTTATGAACATTCCTCATGTTTTACCTCCTGATCTTGAAATAATAATATAATCAATGAGCACATATTGTTTATACTTATTAGTAAAAAGCCACTAAGAGCATGCTGGGAAATAATATTCCATGCCTTAGGACTCAAACAAGTTCTCTTTATAAATGGAGCTTGTGTAAATCACAGACAAAGTTGACAAATTTCATGGATTAGTCATGGTGAAAATATCAGATTTCACGGTTTAAAACAGATTAATAGGAAAATCATATTAGAATCCCGATTATACAAATTCTGTATGTTGCTGAAGAATAAAATGAAAAATAGTGATAGTTCTGGAGTCCATTCACTTATTTACACTTGCAGTGACTCACATATAGAACATAAATCTTCTTCATCAACCAAGTGCTGTGTAAAATCTCTCAAATCTATATTTAGCATCGTTAGGCAAGACATGCTAAAACCAGAACATCAGGAATTATGAAAACTATATTATATTCAAGCTATTTCAAAGCATTTTTCCATCAAACTATCCTAACATGAAAATATCTTGTCACCTTATTGAAAAATTTTAACCAAAGGAAGAAACAGACCTTGAAATGAAGGCTGGTTTTCACAATTACTTACATTCAGTGCATTTAATTAAAAGCTAGGAAAAGAATCTCCTAAAGAAGTTTCACTTTAACAAAGTATCATCTCGGTATTCTGGTAAAAATATAAAATTCAGGCCAGTGAAAAACAACATTTGGAGTTAAGAGAAACTATCAGTTTTCATGTAAGACTTCATGGCTTTTAAGTCTTTCATGATGATGTAATTTAAAGTGAGGCCTTATTTGAAAGAGAGGTTACATACAACCATGTGATTCAAAGAGACTTGTTGACTATATAACTATTTGGCTTGATGCCTACATCTCTTCTTGTTAGTTGTATAGACCACTTGTCATCCTTGTGTATGAAGACAGCCAATTTGTCAGGCATTTGCTTTAATTCTTTTTCTTTGTCTTCTTTACAATATCCTTCATATACATCCTGGTCATCAATATCATATATCTGACTGGAGGATGGAAATTCATTTGTGTCTCCGTCTTATTTCCTTTGCATGCAATCCTCCTGGGTCTTATAGGATGTACTTAATAAGAACCACATTACTCTGCTAAAGGAAGTCCTTGAGCAGACTTTGAGAAGCAGTATGGCAAATTAGTTTCAGAACGTGGAAGGTCAGGTTGGAAATAAAAAGCTGCAGTTATCTGCAATATTTTCTGCAGTTCAGAATGTAAGAAAAAGAGGTCTATCTTTCAAGAAAGGATTTGTTTGATATTTTTCCTTCAAAAAGGTGGACTAATTTACCCACAAACAATAGTGTGATGGAAGTTAGCTGAAACATAATTTGTGTTATATTCACATTTTGAGTATACGAGCAATTACACTTGCAAGTGTACTTAAGTGCTTATGTTTCCACAAAAGCAGCACATAGAAAATTATTTACAACAAATTCAACACAATTCAAATAATTTATACTGCGAGTTTGAACATAAATAGCCCTTTAAATGACTGGCAATACCATGTTTATAGTTGTCCTTGCAAAATCTTAATTCTGCCTCTGGTGTCCATAAATTGTGGTTATTTCTAACTAGAGATCATCCATTATTTTTCACTTTAGGATCTCATTCTGTTTGCAGGTTAAATGTTTCTCACAGGGTGAAGCTGCTTTTCAATACTACCAAAGTTATTAAAATGCTGCCTTTCCTAAGCATCGCCCTGAAACTCTGTTACTATTTGCTTCCAGGCTTCTCTGTGCTGCTCATCACCGTATCTGGATATCTCTGGAACACTAACAAACTGCATTCTGCATCTTCTTTGTGATACAAAGACAGCATTATTATCTCTGTGGGAAAAGATGGTGCACAGACACTGGGCACAGTTTCAAAAGTCTTTGTTGCAGATGTCTTCGTCATTTGTTCTAACGCGTCAGCCTTACTTGTGTAAAATTGTTTGGTTTTTATAGTCCTTTTCATTTTCAAAACAGTTGTATGGACTTTAACATGTTATATTTGAGACATCTCTATAAAATAAATCCGTATATTTTATTTTCCTCATTTTGTAGCTATTAGAAAGTGACTTTTCCCTAGGCAGCCCAGACAACTGTTAGACATGGCCTAAAACTCAGAGCCACTCCTGGTGCTTCAACACTGGTTTAGCTTCTGATGACCAGATACTTTTACTACCACAATGGCAGTGTTGCCATTGTTTTGAGGTACTGTGAATTCTCTATACATCTGAGATGCATCATGACTGAAATAAACTGAAGTTCCCAAAATACCTATATTTTGGTCTAGACAATCTATTAGTGCCTAAGAAATCTATAGCATGAGAATGCATAGGGCAAAGTTGACCAATCCGTTATCATTTGTGTCTCCCACAGTCACTGTCCCATTTAACATGCAACCCACGAATCTTTCAGTGTAACAGATGGGAAGCATGGAACAGCCGTGAGGAGCTACAGAAAAGAAAGTGAATAGCTGTATAACTCAAAAGCCCTGTAACATGTACCAAAAAAGGGCACCAAAATAAAAATTATACGAGCTTCCTTAAATCTGGCACTGCCTATCTTCCAGACTTGATTTACACTGTAATGCTCATTTAATGAAGCCAATTTGCTGACTTGCAACATAAATTTGCTGTATTAAAAGACCAAATTTACATACCACTTTAATGATGGCTCATCAGTATCAGAAGCAAGGTTTGATCTCTTACCAGTAACAGTCAAAGCACAGATATTCACCATTTAAAATAAACCAGTGCTTATTGGTGATCTCTTTAATTACATTGTTATGCACTGAAAGAAAAAGCTGCTAGCTTATATACCTGAGCAAATGAAAACTTATTGGCCTGCTTTATTTGCTTATTGTGAAAACACATTGGAGCATAAATCCATCCAGGAAAACACCTGAATGTCTCTGGAGCAGCCACACAAACAAAAGAAAAAAAGAGTGAAAATATGTCTTTTCCTTTCAAAATTTTGAAATGGATCTGATCTACAAATCAGCTGGACTTACAAGGAGCTGTATTGTTTATTTCACAGTCAGGTGACATACAACTTGGAGGAGTTAGAGCAATGCAAATGGTCAGGTCAAAAATACTCTTTGTTTTTAGTATCTGGTTTTCAATTACACAGACCACAATTGTTTTCGCATATCTGTTCTAACAGCAGTAAATTAGAATTGCCTAAAAATACAATTTAACAAATTCTTCATAGAAGCAACACATTCATCATTAAAACCCACTAATATCAGTAAGTCTCCCAAAAACCTCCCACTTTCTTTGGCCAGAGCAGATTAAAACTGACATACTACAAAAATTCCAATTTACTCTCCAGTAGTGAGCTTAAGTCATGAAAATTATAATGATTTTTTTTTTTAATTCTTGGTATTATTTGGGTGCAAGAATTGCAGAAGACACCTTAGATTTTCTAGGTACACTAAAATGAAAAAAAAATCCACAAAATTTACTTTGCAATTAAAAAAAAAAAGGAATAAATTTGATCAAAACTTTGACATAGTAATTTTATACTGAAAGAAATAAGTAATACATGTGTGTAAAGTGTTTCAATGACCTCAGATGAAAATTACAGCAATGCAAAACAAGTATAATTGTTATTATGATGAAAACATATAGTTCTACTCCCTATATTCATTGCCTTAAGTAACACAGTGGGTAGCCTGTTATTACTACAGGAATAAACTTTTTCATCAAACACTCTTTATAAAAATATTTCCCTGGAAATGTAACACAGCATGTAGCAAGACTACTACAATTTTCCATCAACTATGAGTACATGCAGCATAGGTACTGTATTTAAATAATTTTACTCGAGGTTTTTGGCAATAGTTCTTCTCAAGGAAACCTACATTAACCTGAAATTTAGAGTCTGTTATCCCCAGGCCAGCTTCATTGGAATTTTTAATATGGCACTGTCTATTCAACAGTTGTGTGTAAAATGCCAATAAACTGGCCAGAAAAGAGCTGAAGGGCTAATTGCCTTTTAACTCCACTGTGATGATAAAGTCACGTAGAAAGAAAGGAAAAACTCCCACTGCTTTAACAAGTTTATCTGACTGCCACTTTAACATTCTCTGTCTGCATGCACTTTAGTGCATTCACCAATAAAAGGATAAAAGCATTCAAAATCCTATACCTTCAATAACTAAGAAAGTCCAGATTCAAAACGTCTGCTCTGCTGGAATCAGCCCATTAGGTCAGTTAGCTTTTTGCACAGGTCTTGATTACAACTGCACTGTATGTACCAAGAAAAATTTTTCTTATGATACAAAAGATTATAAATCCTTTAGGAAACTGGAATGAGAGAAGAAAAGGAAGGACACTGTTTTGAAATAAGAATAAAAAGCTGAAACTGCTTCTCCGAGAAGCAGGGTGAAATAGTGCCAATCAAGTCACTAGTGAAATTCCCATTGACTATAACAGATCAAGGACTTAATCTCAAAAAAAAAAAAAATACCCAAAAGCCCCAAAACACCGAAACAGAAAAAACAAACCCAAAACAACACAGGAAAATACAGCATCATTTAACTTTCAATGCTAGATAAATATATAATTCCAATTTCCAACTACTCTCTATTCCTTTAATTACATTTTACACTCTTTCTATGCCCCTATTTAAAGGTCCTGTTTTATAAATACTATTTTTTTTCATCCCACTGTACATGAGATTTTCAAGCTACCTCTGGTTTTCTGAAGTTTTTGCATGGTGCTATTTCTTATTAACCCATAATTAAAAGTAGGCGTCAAATAATGACAGTAATGGGAGTCCATACATATAGACAAAAGGCCTATTTTCCTTTGACAGCTGAGAGAGAACCATTCTTGTCCTACTTGATTCCACAAAATGAGATGGTTAGTAGAAGACAATTCACAGAATGATTGCAAGGAAGAAACTTGTGGTCACTTAATTTTTTGCTGGACCTGTGTTTTCACTTTGACCAGAGAAGGAAAACAATCAGCTCTGATATTGAATTGACCCATTCAGCAGCAGCACCAGAGGCATTGGGATTGCCAGCTGAAAACCACTGAGTGTTGTTTTTCTATTAAAAATCTCTTCCATGCTTTTCTTATTTTAAACTGGAAAGAGTACAAAATCTATAGTCCAAAGGCATTTCTAAGGAAAAGAATACTAACACTGAAAGTTCCTCAAGTGTTCACCCAAGCAAATGTTTTATCGTATTATGGTAAAATTTAAAAGCAGTCCAAAGCAAAAATGAAGTGTCCTTCAAAACAAACTCATGTCCATCAGAGCCTACGCATTAATGCAGTTATTACCACAGACTTCTGCATTTCCCTTCTCTATCACTTCATAATTGGTTCCATATCTTGTTAGTTCTGTCCCGTTTGAAGGCACATCATTGCACATTTGGGTGATGTAAGACTGAACTGAATGGAAAATATAGCGAAATGTTAGAGGGAGAATAAAATAAAAAATGAGGTTAAATTTTCAATTTCTAAGGTAGTAGCAAAACTAGAGAAAATGTAGTGCTCAGGGAGACCTAGAATGTTCACATTCTAGCTAAAAATACACAACTTTGGTATCTTTCCAAATTTAACATGTCAATACCTAAGGGAAGTAATGAATTTATCCATAACAATACACTACTTTTAGGTTGTCATTGCAGTTCAGGGGTATTCTTAAGGCTTAGATCTTCATTACTAGATTAGAAGGCAGAGTAAACGAAAAGATCAAGCTAATCTAGGATAAACTTCTTTTCCACAGTTCAAAGGCATTGGCCTTTCCACAGGTTCAATTGCAGGTTTCTTTGAAGATGTGCCCTAAAGTTCATTAAAAAAATTTCACTGACTTGAACTGATTTCAACATTAAAAAGATAATGCGAGAGATTCATTGCCAGAAAGAACCTGACAGACAGACTTTGAAGCTTTTTTAAGTAGTGTATTTTTTCTTCCACTAAAAGGCTACTTTATTTAAACAGTTCTTTATGTTTAAATCTTGAAGAAAACTGTAAAAATTGAATAAAAAAAAAATCTTGAGAACACAGATTTTAAAAAATCTCAATAAAATATTACTTAATTCTTTTTACAGAACCCCAAACTCAGCATCATTTACTGTTTTCCTCCTCATTGGCTGTCCTTAACAATATTTCCAGGTGATAGTGCACACAATGAACTGTCAGTTATTGCTTATGCAGCATCTAATCTGTGTGTAGAGCTTTACAAAGAAATATAATTGCAAGAATAACTGCAGTCTTTAACAGTTTAAGATTCAGACAAATGTACATAGTCTTGTCTTTGTAATAGGTGCTCCACAACCTGCGTTGATTAGAAGAAGAAAACACTTTAAAGATTTTCTCAACCTCTACTGAATCCGGGGGACACACATTTGCTGATTATAAGTCCAGAATTATACTTGGTCATTAAGGTTTCTAGCAACACAAGCTGCAGAACCTCGTTACTACAGACTTCAGATTTCTGTACCAGACTCACAAAATGGTGTTCTTGAATTTAATTTGATTTCATGTTTATTCTAAATACTAATTTACTGACCAGATGCTCCCAAATAAAAACACCATCATAAATGCTGACAGCTATTATTTTGAAAACTTTGCTGATGGATAGAATTTACCTTTTTGGACAATAAATTTCACATATTTAGGTCAATTAAATACTTGCATTGCCTCAAAAAATTGCATATAGGATATGTCAGATATTATGGCAGTACTCTATTCCACCTTTAAATTATTCTACCATTAACCTTTACAAGAAAATCCTAAAAAGAGAACTGTCACATATACCAAGATTTATTTGAAACACATCATCCTTGGCTTTTTTATATATTTTTTGTTACGCCTTCTCTTCATGAAAGCACACAGTTGTCTCTAACTCTGTTTATTATATTTACTTTCCTTTTTCGAGTTCCACGATTTTTATCTTGGTTAAAAAAAAAAAGATAGAACTACCTGTCAATTTTTCCACATTTAGGCCTTGTAATAAAAGTTGCCAGGCTACACAGCTGCCTTGAGGAAAGTGTGTTTTATCAGAATGATAGAATTGATTTCAAAATAATTATTTTAAAAATTAAAAGATGACTAATACAGATATACATACTGAAGATAAAATACTGAAATTCACATTACAGCTCTTGCTAATTAGCAAAATCTCTTGCTGCTAATCATCTTGCAGTGATGAACAAGGTAATATTTCACTGATTAAAAAGATACTGAGAAGCTGATCCTTCTTTCTGTCACCTAGCTTAATGTTAATTGCACAATGTGATTGAAGCTTATGCACATCAACTATTTTTTTTTAATTTACACAATGAATTTCCAGAAGTTTGTTTACTATCTTGCATGCAATCTATTTAATGTGTATTACACATAGAGAAAAAAACTTCTATGGTGTAACAACATCATCATCTTACAAGTTGAAACCAGCAAAATGTCAAAAAAAATCCCTAATTAAGATTATCTGTTCAACTTGAATTTTGTATCTTATTACACATTAGTTATGAAACTGTCCTTAATTCTGCATATTCTGTTTTTCCCCTGGATTCTTGCTGCAATCAGTACACAGAATGAATGTCAGGCTCTTGCCCATGACCAACTAAACAAGATTTTTGATACATCTTATGTTCAAGCTTGATTAATATCCTACTATCAAAACAAACCTATTAATTTCAATTCCGAATTTTCTAGAGCATTCTTCACTATGACATTGTTGCATTAATTTACCAGAGAATCAGCATCCAGTAATTGCTCAGTCTGTAGTTATCCTCATCTCTCTGGATTCTCTTCAGTTACTACCATTTGTTGTTTTCCTCAGCCAGCCCCTATTTCCTCTTCATCTTCTGTATTTAATTATTTTTACTTGCATGCTCAGACCTCCACCATGCTCTCCAAACTCATCTGAGAATCCCCTCCTTCACAGTTAAGCAGTTCTCCTTGTCTCCTGACCTACCATTATTCTCACTTGTTTCTACAGCTACCTCAGGTTATAACATCCTCATAGTTCAGTTTATCAAAATAAAAGAAGCTCCTATTTACATATTATGTTGCAAAGTTTAAATTTATTAAAAAGAGCACACATTATTAGTAGTAATTAACACCAGCTATTAAGATTAAAGATGCAACAGCCTCTCAGAGGAATATAATGCAAAATATATATGTATATTTTGCATAACCCACATGCAAAATACCTAAAAAGAATAGGCTGCTTGAAAAACGCCCCTACAGCACTGAAGGTAAAACTTGCTTTTATAGATTGGTGTAAAAGGTAATGGTTGACTTTCAACTGACATTGATGGATTGTAGATCACACCTTCCAACCTAGCTGGATGCATTCCAGTTTTCATAGGTGTGATATCACTATCAGTATTGCTACCACAGTCAAATAATTAAATAGTGACATCACACTCAAATTGTTAGATTTTATTTTGAGTCTATGGGCTGCCATGTGTTTAATACTACAGTGTACCATGAGGGCCCTTAAAGCATTTCCTTTAATTTTTTTTTCCCCCTTCTGTTAGCTGGGTTATTAACTGCATTAGCAGCATTTCCTATTCTGCATATAGGAAATACCTGCTCATACCAGTAATACCTTGTCTAACTGTAAAAAACTAAACGGAAACTATCCACTATCCTACACTCCATAAATACATCAAGTTCATACATACATAAAAGTGAGCTCCTGCAATCCCTGGTTAATACCAGTTAGATTTCTGTTAGAGTACTTTGGCTCCTTCTACACACATCCCACCACTACATTTGATTCAACTGAATCCAGTTTAAAATTAAAATAATGGTCACCTGCTATTATTTACTTTACTGACTGTGAATGCTTACTATAAGAAGAGAAAAAACAAATAAGTAGAAATTAGAACAACTGCAGTCATTTGAAATATAACTATTGGACAGTTTTGAACATAATTATAAACTTAAAATTTAAAATCAGACTTACTGACAAAAATTATCATTGGATGTCTACAATGTCTGCTGAATTCAGGAAGTGTACTGCATTATTTTTAGGGCAAGAACAACTCATAAGAACACAAAACACATTTTATCTTCCTTGGGCTCCTGGGAATGACTGCTCTTGTGCTAAGACACTGCATATTTTATTCTATGAGAATGATATGAAAATTCAGTCTGATTAAATTAATGTCTCACATAAAATTGAAAATTGTTGCTTCTCAGGGATGATGGTGTATGGAGTAATTTTATTAGCATGTTGCATTTCCCTTAACTTTTAGCCCATTAATTTCCGCATGAGATTTCAATATTCTTAGAGTGTAAGCATAAGATACCACTGGGGTGTTTTAACCCTGTAAATAAAATGAAAGGAAAAGTGCCTTGTGGGTTTTTTATTTCAAAGGTAAAAAAGCCCAAAGCACATTTTAGTCCATTCATTTACACGAGGATCAACACCACTGGAAATCCCAGCGGAGTGCAGGATACACTGTCCCACTGAAAATCTATATTAATTACATATTTGAAAGGTGCATCTTTATTGCTAAAAAGACTAATTTAAAATAATAACAACTTGAAGAGTCCCTTAGCTATAGGTGTTAAGTTATAGTTAGAATTGTAAAGAACTTTCTCTTTTCCTATGAGGGGAACATGAAGAACTATACACATCTGAAAGCACTTTATTTAATAAAATTTAGTCATCTCATTTCTGGCTTTTTGTACCACAAACAGATGCAGAAATGCATAATATTCAGTGTAGAAATGTCTAAAAATGAAAGGCAACAGTGAATAAGCCAGCATCAAATTCTTTCTCAGCACTAATTCCACCCTTTTTTTCTCCACCATGCATTCTTGCCCCTTCTACAACAGTCCTTGAAGTTTAGCAGCTTGAAATCATACATCTGTCCGTTAAAGCTGCTAGGTATGTGGAAACAAAGTTTTTAGGAGACCCATAAAATCAAACAAGATCAGACTAAATTATCTGCTGCTGATCTGCACTGATACATTACCGCCAGTAACTAAACCAGCCGCTTTAGATCCTGAAAAAAATTCAGGAGGTAATGAACCATGATATGCAACTTCATTGAAAGCTAGTTAAGCACATTATCTGACAGAAAAAGCATTTTCAACCCCCTTGGTTGTCAACTTGGAAAATAGTAAGAGTGATAATTACCTCTTTAGCCCTAGTAGAGACCAACTGAAGTATTACAGTACAGAAGCTCTTTCATTACACAAACTAATCTACTGATTAGGAATGCATTTAACTATTTTTTAATTCTGGGATAGAAATCACGCCACAAAATTTGTACAGAGCCCTACTTGAAGAAAATAAGGCTGCACTTCAATCGCTTTCTCCACCATCATGCCTGTGCAGATACCTTTTCCTATATGCCAAGTATCTGAGATCAGATCAGAATGTGGGTGTTGAGCTTTCACTACTCCTCCTTTTCCTTTTGTAAAGACAATATATCAGACATTGCTCTGTTTACTTCCCAGTTTAGAGGTGTAACTGGGCAACTATGAGTTCTTCTCACTCTGCTCTTTCTCCTGTAATCGCACAGAGGCTGTTTTCCTCTTAGGTGGGGAGGAAGGGCAAAAAAAGGGCTGCAGCAGACATTTCAACACAGTGTTTCCAAACGTTTTCAGATCACCTACTAACTCGAGAATGAGCTACCATTCTAAAAATCAGCCACAACACCCTTATATTTGCTGGTAAACAGACTATGAAAAGGTATATAAAAACAGAGTGCATTAGTGCATGAGCTTGGAGGACAACGGTGTGCATAGATAAATCTGTCTTAATGTTCTTAACATTTCTCCAGGTCTTTTGCTTTCTATAACTTCCCTCATGGCTAAAGCCAAAGATAGATTGGTAGTACCTCCGTGACTTTGTGCATAAAGTATCTTCAACAGATCCATAATTTTTTGTTTGGGTGCAACACAGCATCTTAAATGAAGAATTTTCAGAATGACAGAGAATCCTCCACAATTTTTTCATGTTTAATTGTCTTCCTTGGTATAAATTTATTTCTCATCTGTCCTGGTAGGTTTTTTGGTGTGAAATAAATTGCAATTTCCTGCCCTGAATGTCATGCTAGTGGCTTTTAAGTGTTTCGTCCTGTTTTCCTCCACAGTTATGACTGATCTGTCTGCTTTATGCTCTTCAGTTATCAGACTTCTTCTACTTCTGCATCCTGTGAGAGTCACATCATACTGCTAATTTCCACTTTTTCTGTTCCTGCTCCTACTTCACAAAATATCACCACAAAAACCTGCACATCCACGAGGCTTTCTTTGTTACAAATGTGTTCCTTTCCTCCATTTTTAATGGGCTTACTTTATTAAAATTATTTGTATAAGCCATGACTCATTCCAAGATCCAGGTATTTACTTGTCATTTCTCAAGTTTACCTCCCAGCATATTGTCACTATTTTCTCTGAAAGGTTTTGCCACATATAGTCATGTAAGTTAGCTGATAAGAAAATACCAAAAATTGTAGATGGAAAATAAAACATATTTTGGAAATATATCCAAATGCAGAAGTGGGCTGAAAAATTAAAAGTTAAAGTGATTAAAAAATGAAATGAGAAAGCATGTCATATCACAAAAATGATAAAAATGAGAACCTTTCAGGTTAGCTACAAAAAATATTGTTTCTTTTACCCAATGTTTGACCTATATGAGAGGAGGAATAAAATGAAGAAACTCAAGAATAATTTTTTTTGTCTCATGAGAAAAAGTTAGACAAAAATTTCAAGCACAAGTAAATCCCAACTTACTCCCTATTTTTCAGCTGCTGTATTGACCAGGATAAATACATGAGGAAACGGCTTGAAGAGTTAAGAATAAAACTAAACAAAAATTAACAGTATCAATGTCTGAATGATGTGATGAGATGACAGACATTATTATAACTTTGTCTGCTATTAACAGATTAATAGTCAACCATAAGAATACTCACAATATACTGAAATCATTATTATACAGTAATACACACAAAAGCAACTGGCATGCCCACATTATTAATTGGATCTGACCTTAATTATGACAGTAAAGCATTAAGGGGGTGGGTTAAAAGTACAGCTACAAAGGCTTTGAATCACATCCCTAATTATGAATCTTGCAAGCCAGTATCTCCTAATATTGAAATATCCACCCTGGATATTAAAATCCTACCTTCTATATGGACTCAATTTAATTATCAAAATTTGAAAAATATTTTGGCTCTAATAAAAATCAATCTTGTTTCTTGTTGTTCCAATAGATACATCAACACAATCCTCAAAGACTCCAAAATCTCTGGCTTTGAGAGTAAGCATCTTTTAAGTCTCTGATTCTTTGAATACTTATCTTCTCTGAGTACATCAAGGAAAATGGCAAATAAATAGATAACCCAGCTTTTAACTGCTATCCCTAAGACATATATGTAGCAAACAAAAATATGTAACTGAGGTATGATACAGTATGGAGCCGAACTTAGTGTATACAATTCCACGCCGCACAGGAACATGAGAGCCACTATACACAATCGGCATTTTATTTCTCTCTAAACACACACATTATCTTACAAAATCAATATAATGCACAATACATGCATGTCTCTATACTTTTTCATTTTGTTTTTGATCATCAGCCTGGAATACTTTTTCCAAGTATAAGGCAAAAGAAAAAGCAATTGGTTTACAAAGCAAATGAGGTGCAAACTGTGGAATGCTTTCATGCACTGACCTTCTCGATCACTTGCACTCCTGCCATGCCTGATTAGCCCTCTATATTCTTAGAGTCATTATCATCAGTTATGAGGCAGGCACAGGAGCAAATTGAAAAAAAAAAAAAAAAGAAAATTTCCACTCCTAAATTCTGGAAGCTTTTCCCACATCAAATACTTCGTGGGAGACATCACCAGAGGAGGCACAAAATGATCCAGGATGCAATAACACGCTCAGTAATGTAAACTACACATTAATAGCTCTGCTACGACTACAGGGTATGTAGCTGTAGTGCACGCAACAAAACCGAGGAACGCTAGTAAAGCTGTAGATCTCAACTGAGTTCAGCCCCTTGTTTCAATAGACCTTCCCTGTCCCCGTGTTTTTTCATTAAGCAGCTACCAGCACTGAAAGGAATTATTCACCAATGTCACAAATAATTACAGCAATAACTGTCATATTCTTCTAACAGTTCAAAAATTAGCACTCCTGCTAAGGTTTAATAGATAAAGACTGTCTTATCTTCTGTTGTGGGCAGTTAGCGTGCCTACAACTTACAAACCACAGAACCTCATTACCATGAACAAGAAAGGCAAAGAAACTATCATTCAGAGACAAAGCCTTAACAGCAAAACTATGTATCAAACCTAGCAATTCATGCTTTTATCAGTAATACTATTTCTACACCTACACACAAAAAGCGAAGTGTTATCAAGTACTGATGGCTTCTGGAGGAGAATCACAGATTATGGATCTACTTGCTCCATGTAGTCAAAATTAATAGTAATTGAGACTTTCAAAGTAAGGGTGGGAAATCACCCACTTTAGAGGAAGAGCACACAGTGGCTGTAAGGGTAAGCATGCAGCTTTTCCTGTTTCCCAAAGCCTGACACAATAGTACCAAATTATGGGGCAAAGATTCCCCTGTGCCTCCAAAGAGATCTATACAAGAATCCCCCAGAACAACTATTTTACAGAATTGCTTTCAAAACCTTCCCTAAGTGCACTTTTCCTGATTTGTGACATGTCTTGTGCCCTACTGAAAGTGAAAATTCAAAATTTCACTGCTTACTCAGAAGTATTACTTTCTATTGCAATTCTACTTATTATCCAATCACAGACTTAAATCTCATCTTGCTATGCACGGTAAAAATAACTTCGGTTCAAAATTTTCACAACATAGATAATCTTTTTAAAAAGGGTGAGACGAAGAGGAAGATACAGCCCGGATTTTAATTAGTATTTATCAGTTTTACTTGTCACTTGTGCCCCTCTTTTGTCAGTCAGACTTTAAATCCTTTAGGGATAATTATTAATGAGTTAAAGGTCAGCACAGTGATGAGTTTATAGATTTGGACATAGCTTCCCCTCACCTGGAGGAAGCATGAGAGAAAATACAGTTGTTGGAGGAACAAGTAGCCTATACCAGCTGTAACAGTTGGACTTTTTGATACAGCCAAGGAAGGAATGACATTGTGTGTCAATGGTACAGAGCCAATTTCTTATTGAAGATGTGAAATCCAAAAGGAGACATGCCTCAAATATTCCCATTTAATGCATACTTCTCTGAGCATATAGTTTACTGACCAGCTTTTATCCTCATCTTAGGACTCTATTTTTTCTACTACATTAACAGTAGATGCTCTACAGAAAGCAAGCACATATGAAGATGGAAAAATAAGGAACATTCCTTAAGAACAAAACTACAGTAATCTTTTGATGCACAATGAATTCCCAAAGACTGCTCTTTAGAAACCCAATTAGGTCAACAGTGTTGATAAAAGGTATCTATAATACATTTCGCAAAGACTTTACCAGAGACTTGGGGAAAAATTATGTATAGAACACAACTGAAACCTGTATCCTCAGGCATGTCAGCAGTAAGTTTTCCAAAGGGTTCAAGAGATTTCTATGAAAACCTGACACAAAAGTTAACAGAAGGTGCTTGGGAACACATTAACACAGCTGGTGATCCTGAAGACTGTCTTATGTTTTAGACACTGAACCTAGGAAAACTCAGGGAATTTCCAAAATATGCAAAAACTCCAACCTGCATATTGGAAAAAAGGAGAGACATTACAGTGATTGGTGTTTGAGTTAACAGACACGATAGAGGAGCAGCAAAGTTAGCACAGGATGGACACGGAGCAAAGCTAGAGAAACTCTGGCACGGATAGCTGCAAGGACTGAATGTTGCCTAAACCAGGACAGGACATCATCAGGTATGACACTTTTGCTTACTTCTTCCATGCTCAGAAAAAAGCCTCTGTAAATTAGAGGACAGATACCTAGGTCTGTAACAACAACCCATTATTGACTGTCTCTGTTCCTGGAATAAGTGGCCTGGGCCCCAAACACTGACAACTTAAAGTGGTTAGTTTGTTATCACACTGAACAGCTTGGATATTCATGGCATTTCATCTTGGTGGAGATGGAAGAGCTACTGATATCAGAAGAGATTAGAAGACCTATTAAAAGTTCTAGTAATAGGCTTAACCTTCGAAGAATAAGAGCAGCTCTATGTACTGCTGTGAAACCTTACATGCACATCTGGGCAACATTTGCTTCATACACAAAGATATTTTACTTGTATTTCATACAAAAGATATTTTATTCCAAATTCTTTACCTACTTTAATAGGTGCATTTATTCAATTCTTCCTTTGATGTAAAAATTAATAAAGTGACTTAGAACTGAAATTGCCCAGCATTCATTTAAAATTATGCAGTTTGGTTTTGGTAACATTTTAAATGCATAACTTTTCCCTTGTACAAATGCAAATATAAGCTTCCCCCCAAGCACATGCCAGTAACTATATCTGCCAAGTCTCATGTGCTAAACACGAAATTCATTCTTTTGGCTTCATCCCATGCTCTCCTGCTGCAAGACCTCATGCATTTACAGCATGGTGCCGCTTCCTCTCTCCAAATCCATAAGTGAATATGCCACATGCAGCTGACAGGCTAATCAACCATGTGTATCCATTGTGACTGAGATGGCAGTGGAGAAGTGACAAGGGAAACTCATGCAAGTGAAAAAGCATGCTACAAGGCTTGCATGGGCCAGGCTGTCTCTATTGTACAAGCAAATACCCATCTCCATCACCTACACCGCTCACATGTTGGGATTCCAATAAACTGAAAGGGCTGGAGCACGTAGGAGGGATTGACATGTGGAAAATCAAATATGGAGGGGAAACACTTCTTTTATGATACACAAAACCCGTTGGTGTGGTCAACAGATGGAATGTAGCCAGATGCTCATTACAGCAATGCTATTGACATTGCTACAATTAAGGTAAGAGTCACTGTTTCCACTGTAAACTCCTGTTTGCAAAACCTTATAAATTGGCCGTAAAACTCCACTTCAGGCACAACCTTAACACACAAGGTCTCAGCATTAAAGTATGTTTCACATATATTAAAAAAATGGTGTGCCTTTCAGATTACATGGTAGCTCAAAACAGGTTTCCCATTCTTGTTCTTGTATTCTCCGCACTCCTTGTACTCAGAAAAACCTTTGTGTCTGCTGAGGAGAATGATGGAATTTTCCATTCTAACTACAATTTTCCATAGGTGGTAGCAGTTTCATTTCTTACTTTACTATCGCATTAATAAGCTAAGTTGTTAGCTTTGGAAAACTGGTTATCATCTTTAGAAACAGTATTTTTAATTCACAACACCTCCTATATATTCATTTAACATAATTAAAATGTAATCAAAATACAGCTTCATATAATAAGGCACCCTGGTTGAAAAGGATGCATTATAGTTTTTGGTCTGTTTTCCTCACACAAATACACCCCCCAGTGTAAAACATACTCAGCCAGCTGATACAGTATGTTATCCTTTGTCCCTGAAGCAAGAGGGAAAAACTTCCTTGGATTTCAACAGGAGCAGACCCAAGCTTTCAAAATACATGGGTGCATAACACTATAATTACTTCTTATTTATAGAGTGCTGACAGTAGGCTCAGTGCTGTACAAACAAAAGAAGACATGGTCCCTGCCCCTTGGGGCTTACAATCTGAAAACACAACAACTGAGGCACATAAAACATCAAGTGGTGATACAGTCCTCAGTGGAACACTGACATGTTTGTTTTCCCATAAATAAATTGCTCTTAGAGGGTAGAGAGAAGAGAGGTAGATAGTTGTCTTCAATTTGCTTTTTAAAAGAGGAGTTTAAAGGATTCATATTCTCGGCACCTGGGCTTCTAAAATCCCCATCAAACAGGACTATGAGAAAAACTAATCTATAGTATATAAGGACTTAGTAGCTGGTTATTGCTACAGAAAATCTTTTCATTCCCTTTAGAAGGAGCTGAAATACTACTGCATGTCTGGTTCCCTCAACCACTGAAAGCACACATCATCCTTCTGCTTTTCCATAAAATGCAGCTGTGTGTTTATACCTGCACATAACTAACCACGGTTAGTACTCTGACTGGTGAGGTTATCTACAGTAGGACAGGATACTGCACTTTCCCACAGAATTTCTGTGCTTACCACACTTGGATGGAGCTCCACAAACCCAGCGCCCTTTCTATTTAAAGGACAAATGCAGCTGGGTTTGCTAAGGCTGACAAGTGGTCTAACTGCCCTCAGACAGTGTCCATTTCAGCAGCCCTCCAGCACTAAGAGAGAACATCGTGCTTCATTCCGTCTCCTCCCAGACCCTTTGTTGGTTACTCTCCCTGCAGACACTGAGTCAGATTCATCCTATTCTACAGAGCTCCCCTTGTTTTAGCATCAGTAGTTTTACACTTCATTTAGGCAGATCAGCTACAATACAAACATTAAAGCAAGACTAAGCACTCCTTTTGCCTAATTTCATCTCCTCTGGGTAGCCACAGCTATACAGTGTGCCTTGCATGTCTTCCTACTGCCAAATTAAGTTAGGAAAAATGTTGAAAACAGGAAGACAGTTTGGCACATGCAACACTTAATCCTAACTAAAGTGCTAATGTTAATGCCTTTGAAGCACTCCCCAATTGTGTATATGACAAAATCCAGTCAAAACTTTGTAAGAGCTGGATCCTGCAGCTAGTAAGTTCCACAGTGCAAGTGCCTGAGACTACGGCTTTGCATTCTTCACATAAACTTCTTATGACCTATGGCTTCATGGCTGGATACAGTTTTTAAATTATTCCAGCCTTGATTATTTATTACACTGAGTCACAGACAAGTTTTTTTAAAAAAACTATTCTTTAAATAAACATTTACTCTGTTAACTTAATAGACTGTAATGTCTTCACAGAATTACAGGGTGGTGGTCTTGAGGTATTTTGTTAAAGTGACAGATCAAGAATGGAAGGCGTAAAATTTGATGCATTCTGTCAGCGATCCGCCTTTCCATTTATTTATTTTTCTAACCTGCTTGCCTCTGGTAAAATTAAATTAATCAAAGGCAAGGGATATTAATATCAAAACAATAACTCAGGTATACAAAGTGGGGCTTGTAAAATAAGCACATTGTAACTGCAGAGAAGGACGTTGGTGGAGAGGCGATAACATCCCTATGGGTGGTGACTACATGATCTTTGAAGGTACCTTCCAACCCAAACCATTCTATGACTCTATGATAAGGAACCTATGGCAGACTAACTCAAGTCTTCAGTTTTTCTGATACATCCAAATATTGAAATAGCAGACCAGATTAATTTCAGTAAAATTACACTAGGGTTGAATATCAGATTTTAGAAGAAATACGAAAACTAGAAAGAGGCACTGTAAGTGCATTTGATATGGCTGTGCAGACACTACAACCTGAGGTCAGTTACAATAGATATGCATGCAGCCCAGCACCTTTCTTGCTGGCAACCGACACCTGCCTGCAGGGATCTGCCTTCTCTTGCTCCTGGCACCAGCATGTTATAGACAAAGCCCACTACTTCCCGCTGATTTCCAACCCCCCCTCCACAAAATTTTGTCTCCATTACATTCATCTCGGTCACTCCCCATTAAAAATAGTTATTCATACATGCAATTTGCATACATGATTTGAACATAAGCATTTGGTAAGGATTCATTAATAAGCAAACAATGTCTAAATCAAACCACTTCAAAAAAATCATTTGGCCCTTATTATTTGACCCTCATCATTGCCACATGGTATAATCTGATGCAGAATCCATACCTGCAGACTTGTCAAATACCATGAGCAGAGTGTGAAGCTCTCACTCTTTCACATATCTAAGCAAAGCAACGTAAAGATCATTTTTATTACTATTTTTATACTTTTATGACCCGACTAAATTTTCTTTGTCATATTAGGAGAAAAGAAACAATGAATAAATATGTGCAAAATGCATTTTATACTAAAAGACTTCTTTTTATTTGCAAGACCAGTAAAATTTAGTATCCCAACAAAGTGCTCCTCAATTTGTGTCATCTCAGAAGCCTTTTTCTCTTCCCTCTTAGGAGACTGCCATGGCAAGCCAGAGTGTTTCTTGTGAATTCACTTATTTTTATTGAATACTGGAGGAACCAGCCTTTAAAGACTAGGTCACCTACTGGAATGTAAATTACAGCAGACCAATGACTACCACTTATTTGTATATTTTTAAGTTTCAAATCCTTTTTTTCTGTAACTGGTATGGCCTGTTATGTAGAATTAATTATATGTCCATCAACTTTGAATTTCACTTGATCCGTTGCTCAGTTTTCAGTGAAAAGGCTGCAGATATATCAATGTGATGATTGTCTAGTTGTGAAAAATGGAAGACACCAAAAAATTTCATATTCTATGTGTTTAAAAAAATGCTATTTCAATCCAATACTAATTCAATTTTAAGCACATTTAATAAATTTAAACATTAAAATATATAATGCATTTCTAGGTAAAGACATTTGTTGCTAGGCATTAAACTGCAACTGAACAATATATTTTATTACTGATGAATAAAAAGCTTTACGTGCACCAGGATACAAAACTCTCTTGCAGAACTCTCCTGTTTGCTCCTTGCTGGTGTTGGCTCAGTCACAGGGAAAGGAGGAATCTTATCTTTTCTTTGATAAAAGGCTATTGCAGATACCCTTCTGATATCCAGGAAATATCATGTCTAATGAATAGGCACTTTGTTACAGAAGTTCAACTCCTGGGTAGAAATAATTTTTCAAGTGCTATATATAAAGACATGACAACTGAAATCTATCCAAGCAAAGAATAGTCTGTATGATTTATAGCCTGCAATGATGGGAAAACTCCATTTTTGTTATGCTGAATCAGTAAAGATTTTAAGGGCGAATTTGCATTTGACCTTTAAAGAATTGGCTATGTAGGTAAAATGCAAAGACCTCATGTGAGTGAACTGTTTAAGGGAAACAAAAAGAACCCAAAACATATTGGCTGAACGCATTAATATTCCAAACTCCTTGGATTATTTTTTTGTTTACTCTAGCAGTATATTCCTAAAACACAACAAACATGCAGCAACTATAAAGATTAAAGTTGATGCCAATGGATATAATTTTACAATTGCCTTCAGTTTATCTGCTCTCTCACTAAAAGGGGACATGCTGCCTTCCTATGCCCCCCTCTCCCTGGTCCCAATCACAGCCATGCAGTTCTCACCACTGGCTTTTTTTGGCATCATTCTGAGCTGGATAGGCTCACCAATTCAATAATGCAGTCTTTTTATTTTGTTGGTAAGGTTTAATATTTAGCCAGAAATGTTAGTTGCACATAAGTACTAATAATGGCAAAAAGACCACGCAAGAAAAGCCAAGAAAAGGGCAGGAGCATCCTTCACAGCAGCACCAATAGACTCAGACCAGCCTTTGCAGGTAATTGAAAAGGAAAACCCTTTTGGATCTTTTGTACACACTGTTCTATCTCTTTTTTTAATGCATCATTGTTGTCTATTGACATGCAATTTTGAGTTGTTTGTATCCTCTGTCTATAAAATAATGAACTAAGATTAATTAGAATGCCTTGATCTATGAAATCTTTAAAAGTAATTCATTTTATATCTAATTTTTGACACTAGGAAATTGGACAAGCCAGGCTATTGATAAAGGTAGTTAAAGTTCTTCTCCTTCAGGAAAATTTAATGATTGCAAAATTACTATAATCAAATAGCCTTATAGTTGGCTAATACTAGTTACTATCATCTGAGTCATTAATAGACAGTAGGAAGTACTGTGTAATTGGCCAGTACAATGTTACTACTAATCTAAAGGGAGAAATCAAGGCAGAGAAGACAAGATTCAAGGTTTCCAAACAGAGGAGAGGTTCATTACAGGGTTCTCCTGACTGCTGTAACAAATGCACATACCTAAGTGTATTGGCACTGGTGGAGTCATGAGAAAGGTACATGCTCTACTCCTTTCACAGCAGTTCAATCTCCTGTAGAAAAAGGGTGTTTAAAGATCTCTGGATATGCAGGTAAGTTTGATTCTTAAGTTCTCTCATCCTGACTGACTGCTGATGAATTCAAGTCTCCTTAAATACAAGCTCAAGTCCTCTGGCTGAAAAGAGATAATTTACACAGAACTCGCGATGCCAGAAAAGACCTTTAGTTACATCTGGCAGTTTATCAACATTTCCATGAACATCCTGCTTCACCCTCACTTGCATGAACTGCAAATAGACAAATACATCAATTATTCTAACTTTTGCATTGCCAGTTTATACGTTTCCATGTATTTCACTAACCATATACTGTGAGATCTCAAAAACTAAAAAAAAAAAAAATAAAAATCATCTCAGTCCAAAGAAGTGCCTGAGCAACATGACTGAACACTGAAGTTTTTGCTGCTTCACACAGGAATACCATCTTAAGTAAAAATCTATTCATAATAAGGCATAGTGGGAAATTTAAACAAAATATGAATTTCAAAGCTTTATGTAAAATTTTTATTTAAGGCCGAAGTCTGTCAGTATGGGACCAAATGTTACAGCAAGACTTTTAGCAATTATTCAAGTTTGGCTCAGAAAGTATTTATTCCCCTTTGTTCCCCAATGAACATGCTTTTAAAAAGGATCTGAGCTGCCATTTGGTTGTGAAGTGCCCCAGACAGGAGGATGGTTTATATACAACTGCCTATTCTGTAAGAACATAAACCAGCAATATTTTAAAAAATAGTGGTTTTACATATATATACACTATTCAAACAGACTATCTACAGATTTCCCTAGAACTGCTTGCTACACATATGTATGTTAACTTTTCCTTTAAGCTGAGCTCCTCATTGCCTGCTGTACCACTTGAACCATGACTATTAAAAATTGTCACTCCCATGAAACACAATCCTAGCTAAAATTCACATGCAAGATGTAATCTCAGCAAGCCACTTGGAATCACCTCTAAAATAAGTAAAAGCCTGCATTCTTTTAAGGGGATGAATCAATGTGATATAAAGTCTCAGATGGATGTTTAATCTGTTCACATGAGAACCTGTCAGGAGAACGCTCACACTGTAAGATTAAACCATCTTCATAATCTGTCATTAGATAGAAGAGTGACTCATTCAACTTCTTAAACTGCTCTTAGACTCCCATTTAAAACCTTTATTTCACATTTTCATATACTTATATGGAGCATCCAGCAAAAGAAACCCAAGCACATTAAAAAAAGTAAAAAATCTGATTTTGTTCACAAATTCCTGTTTAGTTTTGCCTCTACTTCTATTCAAACCCTTCCTCCAGACAAAGTATATGAAATTTAACAACTAAAACAAGACACCAATAGCTCCAATTTATGAGAATTTCTATTAACTTGTGCCATTTTTTAAATCAACACATGCAGATCTGAAACTACAATAGTCATCTTCATGCATTCTTAATACTGATCATATGTCCAAGTAATTATTAACAGTAATATGGAAAACATTCTATTTCCAAGACAAACTTCAGATGAGGAATCCAGATATCAACTTAATAAATTATTTTCAGTGCAGGATAGTTAAGGTTCCACATGAAACTGAACTCTATATAAACTAATCAAATGGCCAAGCATATCTTTAATCACTAAAAAGCAATTTTTTCCAAGAAAAATATATCTACAGCAAAATGTAACCAAAAATATTATATCATTACACCTTATGCAATGGATTTTAAAAAAAACCCAACTTTTACTTTAGAAAATCCTTTCCACTGACATTTTTCTCATTGCTGTTCTTTAAAGGTAAAACACTCATATTTCAAAATCTACCTCCTGAGGAGCAGAGGTCACTGCCTTATCTCCCTGCAGGAACCAGCAGAGATTACTATTCTAGAATTAGAGGGTCACAAGTAAGTAGCTTTAACAGAGCTTCTAGGCTAGGAAATAAATATGAGCTACTTCTGACAGTTCTTCTAATTACTTGATAAATCATCTTCAGAGACAATATTAGGGCGTATGCTAGTAGTTTATCTTTGTAACATCTGTCATCCAGCAAGTGTATCTATCCACCCTTTAAATGATGTATATTTGTACCAAGGCACTTCAAGCCAGACCTAATTTTGAGTAAAATCAACAAGAGTTAAATAAAACTAGCAATGTGACTGAAAAAAATT
Organism: Gallinula chloropus; assembly: GCF_964237585.1. Classification (NCBI taxonomy): domain Eukaryota; kingdom Metazoa; phylum Chordata; class Aves; order Gruiformes; family Rallidae; genus Gallinula; species Gallinula chloropus. Next base: position 11,043,763 of record NC_140097.1, read on the forward strand.
AAAACATAATGATTCCAGCAAAAAATACAATGGAGACTTTTAAATGAGGCAGAATATCAAGAAAATCACTAATTAAGTTAGATATCTAACTAAAGAGCTCTACCTTCCTCTACATTGAGGTCCTCAAGTGAGTCCAGAGAAGGACAACCAGACTGATGAAAGGGCTGGAGGGCAAATCCTATGAGGAATGGCTGAGAGAGCTGGGGCTGTTTAGCATGGAGGAGGCTGAGGGGAGAAATTATCACCACCTACAACTACCTGAAGGGAAGTTGTAGAGAGGTGGGCAATGGTCTCTTCAGCCAGGTGAAGGGTGATAGGACAAGGAGAAATGGCATGAAGCTGGGCCAGGGCAGGTTTAGATTCGATATTAGAAACATTTCTTTTTACTGAAAGAGTTGTTGGGGCCTGGAACAAGCTGCCCAGGGAGGTGGTTGAGTCACCTTCCCTGGACGCGTTTAAAAAAAGGGTAGATGACGTACTTAGGGATATGGTTTAGCTTAGGATGGGATTGGTTGGACTTGCTGATCTTCAAAAGTCTTTTCCAGCCTTGTGATTCTGTGATTCCTGAAAACTGGCATAGTATTTTAGAGACAAGCTGCCAATAGTGATACCACTAATACGACAGCAAGCAACCTAACTTTTTATCAGAAGCAGCAGCAACATGACTTTAGAATGGGTAAAGGCATTACAATGGGATCAAAAGGAGCTGGCTTGAATTCTTCACAGGTAAGACCAGGAGAGCAGTAACCAGGACGTCTCATGCATTTTAGATGCTTAGGCACGTATTCTATAGATTAGTGTGCATACTTGGTGTTGCACCAACACTTATTCTATATAAGCAGCACCTTTTGTCCAGCTAGGAAGTATTATAGCTTTCTCCTTACCTATGACTCTTCTAACCACCACAATGCACGCACTGTGTCCTCTAGAACGGACTGCTGTGACCTGCAAGTCATTTGGAAACATCACACTGATTTCCTGTCATGGACTGGGTTGCTCTAGGTACACAAGCATGGAACTCTAATCTTCCAGATTAGATCTTTGCCTACTTCCCACTCAAAATGCTAAGCCCAGCTTCAGCCCTGAACCAAAGGCATATCTAAGTAACAGTGATATAGCACGCAGCAGTATTAAGCTGTGCCTGAATGTCTGACCATCACCAACAGAAGCAGCACAACTTTGCAACCTGATGAACATCTCAGCATAACTTGTTTCTGTAGTGCCTCATGATTTCAATTTTTTAATTATTTTTTTTAAGATCTGGCAAGAAATTTATCTAAATCAGTGGCATATTAAAATCTAGAATAATGAAATTAGCATTACAGTATAAGTGGTTAAGGAGAAAGCCTATGAATAGTCAAAACTTATTTGCATTATAGAATCACAGTTTATGAGCATTAACATTGAAAATTACATAAATTTGAGTTCCAATAAGAACCCAGAGATTAGTAACATGCTGAAAGAGCTGTTATTCACTTCACCTAGGGTGAATTTTCTGTAGCCATTATTTTAGGCAGTATGAAAAAACATACTGTAAGCATCTTTCCTTGCTCCAAGAAGCATACTGAAACGTCAGCTCTATTTCATTGAGATTGATCCTATTGGAACAGTGCAGTTGCCCACGGTGGAGGCCACCTGGGAAACAGGGGTCCGGGTAATACTTAAAGTCGTGTTCCTTATGGCATAAGAATAGAGACCACTTCATAGGCTGCACAGTCTGTGCAGCTATATCAATTCCTAAAAGTATAAAATACAGCAGGATGCTATTTCTAACCTTTAAAATCAACAGTGTATCACTTTCCTCAAAGGATCCCTGTAATAACTTATCCATGATACATAAGGTTTCTTGTATTCTGGCTCACATCTGCTTCTAAGTCTTTTATCAGTCACTCCTCCATACTGCACACTTTGTTAAATCATCAAAAATCCCTGATTTGTGTTTCAAAGGAAGCACCATACTGCTTAAAAATTATGCTAAAAGATGAACATCATAGATGATCCTACTAACTTGAACATATGCCTTTTTCATTCCACTGACTTTTATTTTCATAGTTTAAGACACAAATATTTTTGACCGGGGAAAAAGCAAATGGGGGAAAGCAAATGAACGTGATAGCAACGTTCCTGAGAATGTCTTTTTCAAAAAAGCACCATTATTATTTACAGCACGGAAAATAAAAACCAGAGACCAACTGAGGTGTCAGTCTTTTAATTCACAGTAGGGCAAAATGATTACCAGGTTTCAATCCAAATATGCACTGGATGGGCTGGATTCAGAAATCAGGTGGGAATTTTGCAAACTGTTTTCAGAAATTGAGATGGATTACTTTATCCCCATGAACTGAAGTCCCACCAGAAAAAGCCACGCAGCTACAAATGCAACCAGGACTTGAAAACGGACCCTTTCAAGATTTGCATCGCACCTAGAAACAAAGCAGGGGCACTGGGTAATAGAGTCAAAGCTACAGACACAGTCCCGAATTGGAATTTCGCCTTTGAGTTCTAATACTGCCTCAACTTTAGAAACAGCAAAAATAGAGAGATTTCTTAAACAAGGCTTGAATGTTAACAATCTATGTGAATAGCTGTTTTAGATTAAAATATGCAATCAAAACACAAAGTTTTTTTGTTTTTTTTTAACCATTGGGGCAGAAATACAATGTAATTAAACACCGTGAGACCTGTTTTCTACCTCACAATGGATTTAAGGTACACAACCTAGCAATCTTCTTTCAACACTTTTAATTACTGCTATTATTTAATTAAATTACAAATTTGAAAAAGAATTATATATTATTGAAGAAGATTCAAGCTAGGGGAAATTTTCTTTTTAAGAAAACAGAAAGCCCCTCCCCCTGTAAATAAATACATAGTATTTTTATGGTTATGGCAAGTTGCCAAAGCTTAAATTGGCCTCCTTGAGTGGCTGATAGAGCTGTTTTAGTCACTACCACTTTGTTTGAAAAACTGAATGAAAACCAGGGAGGCTAAAAATGTCTTGGTTTACATTCAGTAATACGTAAGAGAAAGAAAGAGTGATAATGGATACAGTGAGCATAGCTATGCCAAAATACTTTAGTCTGTCTGCTACAAAACAATAAAGGAAAAAAGTCTGAATATTCTCTTTGCAAGCAGGGATGTTCTAATTGCTTTTCATTAGGCTAAGTGGTTGGAACAGATACTGAACCTTTTCAAAAGTGAACTAAAGTCTTACTAAAGTTTCGAAGGATTTTAGATAAAGCATAATGTCTTTACATGCTCTAAATTTACTGTAAATTCTCTTTCCTAGAATGATCTCTCAACGTTTAATAAAACCTTTCTCAAGATTTTCCTACTGTGGGGACTCTAATTCACTCCCTCTATTCATTCCTCCTAAAGCCTCTTTATACTATGAAGTTCTTTACACACAGCAGAGTCTGAGTCCCAGAAAGAAAGAGAATGAAGAACCTAGATTAGAATGCTTCCTTCAGAGTTGTGATTTGCTCTGTGGCAGCTAGTCACATCACAGTTTATGAACAGTTAAAGTAGGCACTTTAAAGGAAAGTGTCACAATGGGTACCTTCTCAAAACAAAGTGCTCCAACACAGCAACACAAACCACTCTTAGTTTAAAACATTAGGAGAAACACGCCTCTTTAGAGAAGACAAGTTTCTACTGTTGCTATTACTAGTGGTAGCAGTAGCAAAATTATGACAAGCGCTACTGTTATCATGAGTCATCATACCCAACTTTGGCAAAAAATCAGGACACAGGCAAAGAAATGTTTGGTTTTTTTTTTTGAATGTGAACATTTCAAGTTAGTTTTCTGTGCTGCATTTTTTTCCTATTGTCTAGTTAATCGGTACCTTCACTTCAGTAGACCCTACACATTTTAAAAAAATTCTCATCACTAGTATCTTTCATAAAAATACTCCCAGTGTTCAAGCACAATCCTCTTACTCCTGAATAAGGTTTAACTAAATTAATTCCTACTTCCGTTTTGGAAGATCTTCTAAATACATTCTCTAACATGCATTTGAACCAAACTGCAGGAAAAAGTTGCTTTTAAATTCCTCTTGTTTGAATGATCCCTGATGCATAAAAGGGGCATGCTCTTAAGAAGACTTCCCATTCAGTTTTAAGCAATGTATAAAGTTTGTACAAATACTGTAAGAGGAGCCTCATGTAAAGTACAGTTTGATTTGGGTGTTATCATCTTAAGAAGAAATATGTCTTGTTCAAACTTTTAGCCCTGAGAATAATTTATTCCAGACTACAGACAAGGTATGAATTAATGACTCCAAGGGCTAAAAATGTACACCAACAGGCGACTGAATTTTTATAAAAATACAGACATCAGGCAGATTACAGAGATTCTCTCGAGGTCCCTTCCAACCCCTACAATTCTATGAAAAACCAGCTTCTACAAATGTCAGAAAACGCTTAGTGCACACTGTAAATTTAAACCACCAAAGTAATACATTTATTATTTTAAATACTATAGAAGCGTTAGAAGTAGATCGTCAAGGAGACAAGCTAAACCCTTTGGAAAAAAAGCTTGGTGTTTTTGCCTTCAACTGCAACTGAATATGAAGTTCTGTCTTTTAAAAACGTTTTTATGTTTGCTGAACAAAAACTGAAGCATAATTTCAATCACAGTCAAACCCAGTCTAGAGATTAATTGAAAAGTTTACTGATTCAATCCCCTGGCAAAAAAATTTTAGCAATGGCACATATTTTTTTAAAGTCACTGAAGCCCCAGGAGATTAGTTTCTCATCTCATGCATTGTTTGGAAATATACCTTATCAGACCCATTTATTCATACTGCAATTTAAGTGGCATCCAGTGGATTTAAGCAGACACTAGAGCTGGTGCTCTGTTTTTAAAAGAATGCCATTCATCATTGTACATAACCAAAAAGCAAATGAGATCAGAAGAAACCAGATATGAGCATTTCTTTAGCCCTACTTAAATTCTGAAAATCTTCAGTATCTGCCAAAGCACTTAGGATCATTTCACCAACAGCTTATTCTCCCACTGTACTTCACAGCATTTAAAAAATGAGAGGTAGAAAGTTTCATGTAAATTTTCATGTTGCTTATCTTCATTAGTATTTTGTATCAGTAAGGCTTATTTTTCATTGTGCAGAATACAGAAGCAGACTTGCTATAAGTAATTGTTAATTACAAGTATCACAGAGTATAAAATGGTCTGTGAAAGAAGGCCTATTTGGCAGGAACTGTGAAAACTGAACCAAGGTATTTGAGGTTTAATCTGCTGCTGAATGTGGTCTTACAAGTGCAGCTATGGAAATGAAGATAAAAGAAACTACTGCTGTCCAACCACAAGTCATGTCAGATAAAAAAAGGACTGATAAGTCATCAAAAAGGCAAGTAATAATCATAGGAATGACAAGAAAAAAAAATCCTACTGAACTACTAAGGGTCAGATGATGTCCTCTTATTCTTTGCCTTTTAGTTTACATGAAGCGAACACGTTTTGTCTCAAGAAGCAGAGACACAGGAAGAAAAATTTCCTTAGACAGATTTACACATATCTTGTAAGACTATAATTTAAATCAAGTACAAAGCTCAATTTCAGCATTCCTTATTACTAGCCATATTACAAAGACCAGCAAATTGGGAGGTAAAGCTGCTTTAGCAGTGATGCTTATCTGACTTCAACACATCTTTCTTCATGTTTCAATCAAAGAACAGCTGCTGTCATCCTACTGAGAAAATAGTGATAGCAGAACACATAGCAAGCCTTAAAAACTGCTAAAACAGGAGCCTTATTGTGGAAATAACTCATCTGCAGTTAAACTTCACATACAGGAAAGCTTATAACTGAGGTGAAAGGATGGATTTAGCAGTAACATTCTTTCGAAGTCCTATGCTCCCTTCACAGGACAGCTGTGAGCCAAAACAAAGCCTTGTTCTACAGGTGATGTACATTGATCTCCTCCAGATAACCACAGAGATGGTCTTTCAACAGCCAGGCTGTTATAATTATTACAAATGACTAAATACATCACTGTCCCATCAAAAACCTTTAAAGACAAACCGTAGCATGTCTTAATGTTGACAACATTATTATCAAAAAGTGATTTTTTTAAAATAATCTATGTGTTAACCTTTTAACTGCTATTTGGTGCAGGGCATTTATTTTAGAGAATTTTATAACAATTTTCTAGTTGTTTATTTTTTTAAATAAGAAGAAGAATTAATTTTCTCATTTAGTGAATTAGAGAAATGGGATTCTTTTGGGGAAAGATTTTAAACAGTAGTTTCAGTAAAAATAATGCCCTAAATCAAGTGTGGTAGTGAAAAGCAATCACCTCAACTGTAGGAGAGATCATTGAGAAATCATGTCTATAAGGAGGAGAGAATTGCTCTTGCTAGCTTTAAGAAGGACCTACTGTAGCTTTACATTTGGTGCAAATGAGAAGAGAGTAAAAGTTTTGTAAACATAACACTTTCAAGTGATCTAATTTTATTCAGGTTTTATATGTATGAGATCTGTGTACATTTAAAAAATATTCATATTTTCTTTAATAAATTCAAAATATAAGGTCTTCAAAAACTATATACACATAAGAAAGTCAACTAATGAAGCACAAGAAATTATGTAATTTTAGCAGGATGAATACCATTCTCCTCTAAAAAGAAGATGGGGAAAATGAAAAGTGAAAATCCTTCTAGGATTTCACATCATTCCCATCGCTTCCAGGAAATAGCTGCTAATATGTAAAATCTCTAAAGATTTAAACAACAAACCACAACGACCAACATATTGACCTTCAACCTAAAATAACTTTTACTGTATATTGACCTTACTCATACAGTTGTTTCTTTGCCTTGATAAATAAAATAGAATATTAAGCACACTGCATACTGTACCTTTGTTAACATAAGAAATTCCCATGAAGAAATTTGTGTAAGGAATACCTCAGCCCTGGATGTGCTCACTCTGCCAGTTGCTAACCACTTTGGTAAGTAAAACTTCCTGCCAGTATGAACAACTAGACCCTTTGGGAAGGAAAACTGGCATGCTCTACCTCATCACGTTGGCCCTCGTACCACACAGCTAGTTAAAGAGACATTCACTAACACACACACCAGGGCAAACACGTTCTGCTTCAACTTTAGATGAACAGCAAACTGAGGTATTATTCCCCAGTATAGCTTTCATACTCCCTTCCTACTTTCAGTGACTCGCAGAGGATGCTACTGGTCAAGTTGGTCTCACAAAATAATAAACAGAATTTGACTACAGCTACAAATTAAGATACAAACCATATAGCTAAATATGCAAATTAAATGGGATGGGTAAATGCCAAATGGATTTACATTCATGTGGATTCAGTTCAGGTATGAGTGATTGGAACGATTGACTCTGAAAGCTTCCAGTTACTCTGTGCAAACAGGGATGAATAAAAAAACACCCAAACTTTAGCACAACCACTCAATCCCCTGACCCTGGCAGGAAAGTCAAACCAATTGACCAAAGGAATTTAGATTTTGACTTTCTTGAACACGTCAGGATAATAAAATGGCATATTAGAAAATATATCTTATTCACTAAACGAATAGCCATGTCATTTATTCTTTCAACCCTGAATACTGATATATTTATGTTTTGATGCATTCAGAATCTAAACCAATTATGAACTCATTAACCTAAACAGCACAATATATTTACTTTTTCAGGCTTAGAGTGTGCTTGCAAACATAAAAAATAAGCCAACAAAATATAACATGTATGGAAATGCAATTAATGAGTTTTCTTTGAAGTTGTTATAAATAGGAATAGCAAATCCAAATATGCCCTTGTAGAATCAGGAAATTATGCCAGAGGCAATCTTGTCACTTTAAGCAAGCAGACTGACTACTTGACTTATTTCCAATGATGACACTGTAAGCATCTTTCTTTTTTTTTAGCTCCACAGAGATACAGTAATTTATTGAGTGCTAGATAACCTACCAGATTCCTACCTGGTAACTCAATAAACAGCACTGTCCTAACCACAAAACCAAAATAGCTGAGTTTATACTTTTAAAGCTTCTGCACAACAGGCCTTCTTTTTACTAAGTGGTAAACCCTTGGGAAAACACTACAGACCTGATCTGGAATCTGGTAGACCTGATTTCTGCCTTGACATAAAGAAAGCTTAAATCTGGTGAATCAAACACTCTCACATTTTTTTAGCATTGAAAATTCTTTGATGGTGTGCTGGCATTTTGGTCATATTCTTTACCATGATACACTTCTTTCACCACAGTAATGCAAATAGCATCCAATTCTAAGAAAATCAGGAGAAAAGGGAAATTTACTAAATTTCATATGACCAAAATGGAACTATCAAAAGAGTATATTATTCCTTGATACCTCTACGCATGTGATTCACTGATCTGCTGTCAATGACACTCTGTAAGACATACTGACATAAATGTAAATGCATTGAACCACAGCAATTCAGGGATATCAACATTTTAAAACCCAGGTGTAAAATATGTGCACAAATCTTTGTTGAAGCTTGAATTACATTTGATTCATTTTATTTGATCTGCATCTACATACCAGGCTTTGTGTTCAGAAAAGGGTACAGAAAAGGATTTGGAAATGGAAGTCTTGGTGTGCTGTATTGTACTGCATTCCAGTTTTATGTTAAGCTTTTTTAATGACATGTTAATTTTGTTTTAAAATGGAATTCTTTCTAAATCTGAAAAGCTTTTGATTATTGACTCTAAAGCACACAGATATTTCCATTGCAAAGTTATTTAAACTATGTGCACACCCTACAGATTAATAGATACCAAATTCTTAAACTGTTTCCAAAGTTTTGTCCTGTTTTGGATATTATACAAGATGCACAAGGTATTATACAATACAACACTGTTTCTGCCAGAAATTGCTAAAGTGAGGACAAGTGTTTAAGATTGATTTTCAGCAGTTAATTTGGAAATTGGCAATAAGGGTCTAGAATTCTTACTCTGCCACACAACAGAACTCTTGAGTCACTCCTGTCTTCACGAGAGTAAGTTTATACTGTGCACTCTATATTAACATATTTTTAAAAATCTCTTCTTCATATTCTATAGCGAAGTAGATGAACAGAAATTATGATGCATCATTTTGTTTGATGGGAGAACATTAAGATATATACCTATAAGCAAGCTAAATTTGGAGTGGACCTAAGTTTCTGCCAATTACCAGCCCTTAACCATCCTTATTGGCTGGATAGACCAGTAGATAAAACAACTGGTAGAGAAGCCCCTGGGTCTTTGAAATCAAAAACACAGTGCCAGTGATGATCCACCTACACTGAACGAAAAGTAATAGACTTTATCTTCCATACAACTTTCTACACCTCCCCTGATTCCTCTTGAGATCCTGAAAATTAATTAGAATTTGTGAAATTCTAGGAAGGCTTATTATGTAATAATACATAATACACATGAAAAAAATTAAAACTTCCTCAAAAGTCGATGACCATGTATAATTTTCTGCTTTAGTTACTTTGATTGCCTTCTTAATCAGAGAGACTGGAAAAATAGTAAGGTTTGTTGAATAAAAAAATAGCTGTTTCCTCAATTCAAAATTTAAATGTAATATAAAATGTATGTTTTAATATGTATAACATTTATCATTATTTAACCACCATCTCCGAACAGCAGTTTTGAGGAATTTATAATTTCATAATGTTTTATTGCATTTTATATTCTGTCTCAAGCCCCACTACTTACATTACACTTCTCCAACCACTATCAGATTACTCTTCTAAAAAAACATTGAAGACCTAAATGTGGCATTCTTATGTACATTGTTTAATCTAAATATCTGATAAGGTGAAAAATTCAATAAAATGTCATTTCAATTCACTTTGGAGATCAAAAGAACAAATTTTTAGACTCTTCTAAGGGAGTGAGGCTTTTTCAAAAACTGACAAAAAGCTATTAAGGAATATGAAAAGTTTTCTCGCTGCTCATATACTGTGGGTAGCTCAATAGCAAATGCAAGCATCTGAAACAAGTAACAGCAATTACAATACTTTTGGTCTAATAGCTTGTTGGGGTTTTTTCTTAAAATTTGCCCTGTTTTTCAGGTACTGAGGACACAAATTATGCCTTCCTTAACAGAGATGTAAATCCACTGTAGGAGAAGATTATTCTGTGGGCTGGCAAGATGTCGTGTATACCACATCTCCATCCAGTATAGTCTGCATTAAAAGTAACATTGACTAACTTGAGTACAAGACAGTTTATGTGTGTTAGTTATTACCTTTAGCAATGAATGAAACAACTGTATTCTATTCTGGAAGCTGGGAGCCAATTTCCTAAATGGGCTTTCAAATTCACAGCCTAAAGTAAACATCAAAACAAAAGCTGATCTGGCACAACAAGGAGAAAAAGAAAATTTAGTTTTCCTTTGTGCTCCAGAACTCGACTTTCATGCTTGGAGGTTTCAGCTGTGAGCTGCTCCTTTTATGTGCCTGCAGAAGTAAATGACAGATCACAGTACTTTGGCTATTTTGGAAATCTAAACGAATTAATAAATAATATTAGAAAAGTCAGATTATGGTATAATGATAACAAAAGCAAGTGAACAGAGGCAGAAGGTAGATTCCCTGGTTTAGGCATATTTCTTCAAACTAATAAGTAGAAACCCAAGTGCTGCAATAGCCGTGATTTTAATTTGGAGAAAAATAGTTGTACGTGGTATGAACTATCTGCAAAGAAATAGTTAATAAATTGTGTTTGGAGGTGAGATTATCCAAAGATTAAGGTCTAGAAACACAAGAAAAGGGTAATAAGAGAAAATGGAAAACAAAGATATCTCAAACAAGGTGGGAGAGAATATCCACCAAAGAATAACTAGAAGAGAGTAAAGAAATTACTATTTTTTTCTCTCATAATTGTTTTTCTCCCATATCCAAATGCCTGAAGGTATCTGTAGCATACAATATACCTGCCACTTTCATTGCACATAACCCAAATAATCTACTTCCTCATTCACCTTTTCACTCCATCTCAGATGTTCACAATCTTGCCGAAACAAACGAGCCAGGTTCTTCAGCTCCTTCCCACTTCTACCTGCCCGGAAACATTTAGCCAGACAGTCTCTCTCTCAATCACATACAACAACTATAGGTTTGAAGAAATGTCAAAATGTCATTCTGTCAGACTGCAGTTTCAGAAAGCCAATTCTCAACTGCATAACCAACCTCATCCTTCACACTGACACACCACCAACCCAGAACTCTCTTCCCTCCTGATTACTGACAGTGGAAACGAAAAAGCAGAAGCGAAAGACATGTTATTTAGCCAATACTGTTAAATTTTGATGCAAGCACAATAGTTTTGCCATTCTTACAAAGCAACTGAAACTAAAAATAAATTATTATTCTATTTCCTGCCACCACATCACACTCCAGCTCTGTTACTGGGCATGGCTGTACCTTGCTGTAATAATCTTTTGAATCATTAACTTATACAAATTGTAGCGTTGTCATAGGCATTGAAATATTTAGTAATGTGACATAATCCACATAATTATACCAGAATTTAATTACCCCTAAGTTTTAAAAGAAGTAATAGTCATCTACTACCTGAACCTACATCTCACTGTTACTCATATATTGGCCCATGTGATTAAATTAGTAAAAAATAAAATCCCAACAATAAAGGGGGACAAATGAAAGAATTTTAAAAAGTAGATTTAATAGCATATCGTAATTAAAATTTGCACACATTCCATATATAAACACTTGCCAGAAGATACTTGGTAATGAAGCCAGCCTTTTGCATGATCCCACTTCCTGTAAATGGTTTAACACTATTTTTTTCCATTTTCATCCGTTTTCAAAGCAGCATCTGGCCAAAATATGCCTTTAATATAGCCAAGTGATTTATTTATTGCTTGCACCAATATTTGGCAATAAAAATATGCATGCAGCAGCTTTACGCAAAACTGTTGCAAAGACAGGCGGAAAAGCAAGTACTTGTAAAGAGTCAGCTAAGGAGGCAGGCAGCGACACGCATTCTGAATGACATGTCTGAGTTTCAACAGCAGCTTCCAGGAAACATTTACATTTGAAAAATCCCTACTTTGACCTCCTTCTCCCCAGTTTGCTTGCTGGCAGATAGGAGTACATGACAAATGAACCTAATTTAAGTGGGCTGAATGCCAGATTGCCTGTTAAAAAAGAGCACCTGATTGTACATTAGGTGAGAGGTCAGTGACACTGAACACCGGCAGGTGTAATAACAACCTCAGGCTTTTTGTAAAGGAAATGCAAACAAGAATTCACCCCCAGGCCAGCCAGGATAGTGCCTATCTGCTTAGGTACCAAGTGATTGGCAGTCGGGATTGCCCATCAGGATACTTGGCGATGCTTTGTTAAACTGTATCATGACAGGACTTTCAGCAGTATGTCAGAAAAGATGGGGTCTTTAGCTAAAATCATAAAAACAATACAAAACTAATCACTGAAGAAGAAAGCAGCTTTTCTACTATTAAAAAAGCCTCAAAATACACAGAATAAATTGTTCTGCATCTCAGCACCTGTTTTCTCCTTGTTACAAAGCCTTTATTCATCTGTCATCATTTAAAAACACCAGTGTTGGAACTACCTGATCATTAATCTTTGAAACATTTGGCAAGAGACTACTAGGTTCTTGCAAATTCTGCACACTCACCCACTATTTGCGGGAAGAATATAGAAAACAACAATAAGTAAACAAGATTTTAAAACATGGTTATTCCATCTGACTATATATGTTAACTTCTCAAATACCTCTTCCTGCAGATTTGGAGGTTTTATATTTCAACTACTGGTTCTTGCTCTAAAAAGTGACTTTAGACTTTTGGTCTAAAAAAAAAAGTGATTATCAAGTCAATATTGACAATCAGTATTTTTCCTATACAGAAGCTTGCTAAAATTGTATTATAATACCAAAGGACTCAGCCACAGTGCACACGTTTTGCAATTTCTGGGGCTTAATTTTCTAGAACACCACATCCACACTTCATTTCTGGAATGTTTGCATCTCCTCCTGTTAAGATTTCATGTTGGGTTAGAATCTGGCAATGCATTTTTGTTTCAAAATTCCTATCATGAGATTAAGAAGAATTATAAAACAGGGTAAATACTGCAGTTCATTTTTGTTAGCAGAATCCTAGCAAAAAACATGTTTGGTATGTATACCTACATTTCATCTCATAAAAAATTATGAAAAAATAGTTGCTTAGTAATTAGCTGACTGCCTTCCATCTTCTGAAATACATGTCTCGATGATATATGGCACATCCTGCTTGGTGCTTCTCCATATAAAATATCCACGCTACAATGATGTTGAACAAAATTTTTCTTATGTTCTATCGGACATCCCAAGTGAAGCTGCTTATTATTTACTGATGACATTTATCTATCCTACTAGTAGTGAAATAAACCAGAGGTGTTTTATATTTAGATTTCAGTCATTGTATTTTAATTTGCACTGGAAAGCAATTCATAACCACAAAAATGAGAACAGCATAGCTGACATACGCTCAATTTTAAAAGTTCTTGCGTGAAATTTTGTCTGCAAAGAAGTCAATGGAACAGAAACAGAGTTTACTGATGTTAGTGTATTATTGTACTGTCAACTCTTCAGGACACTGGTGGCTTCATGTGTTACGTCCTTCCTCTTCAATGAACATGTATTTGCCATATACTAAATAAAATTACATGAAAACATGAGAAAATAGAGAATTTTAAACTTCCAGAAACAAACTGAAACACCCACTGTCATCATTTTTGAAGTAGAAACAGTCAGTGGCTTACACATCTTCCAGCTGGTCAAGTCTGGTTCTGAACAGTTTTTAGGTATAAAATGATGCACAACCACATCCCACACTATTGTTCCACCATACTTAAACTTCTTGGTACAGTTGACTAATAATCACTTTCTCCAAGTACAGAAAGCACACACAACTGAAAAAAGGTACTTAGTCACTCTTCCTTTGGAGAATTTCATATTCTAAATCAACTCAATAACACCATACACCAGATCACATAACTTCATGAATGTGCATGCACAAAGACAGTATTTGAAATAATTCTAACACAAGTCTATGAAGTGAATTTGCTTTATGGGTGCTGAGCAGATACTTAGTTTTGTCCAAGCAGCGCACTGAGGGGAGAATACTTGTGTTAATCACCTGCTGGGTGGTGGTGGGGAATCTATCCTTTGATCAAAGGGAGACATACGGGTTTTACTTTACATCCTGTCTCTCTAGCTCTCAACTGGCCCATAGCTGGAGGGATTCATTTCAGGATTTTTCTTTATTCCAAGTATTCTGTTACTTGCTGCATACCACCACCCAAGACATCAGGGCTAAAACCAAACACTCTTTGTGGTAGACCCATAAGACAGACTTCAAAATGGAAACAATATTTAAGTTAAACCTGTAAGATCAAGTTTGCTGAAATCCTGCAACACATGCAGCTTTTGATTACTTCAACATCAGATCAAAGTTTGACAGACAGAGTCAAGGAGAGAATCGGTACATTTAAACCTATCAATCCTCAGGGAAAAACAGACTACATGGTAAAAATTCAGTTGACAGTATTCATTTTGTCCTGGTGCTAATAGCAGCTAAACATACCTAGAGCTCATGTTTTTTCTCTGTAGGGTATCTTTTTTCTGTAACTAAGGCAGAGTTCTCACTTAGCTTCTCTTAAAATACATTCTTAGAAGCTACACTGCTTGCAAGAGGGAATGAAAGGGTATTTTTCTTCTGATTCTTACATTGAAAGACCATTTCCAAATAAAACTCCCCAAACTTTCCTCAAGCAATAGGACTGTACCTGTGGAAGATTCACATACAACTTTAGTAGTTTTACTTATAAGACCTCTCTTTCCTACAAAAGGACAAGGTCCTTAAGGAGACTGCAATATTTGAAGTAGTTGTCTTCACTGAAAAATAGAATTAGTCCTCTGAGAATGAGCCCTTCTCTCTCTTGCAATCAGTTGCAAACTTTTTTTGGTTGACATGTTCAGTTCTAAAACTTTTACTACTAGCAGATTTATTTTTTTTTTAGAATTGACAAATTTTCTTAAAAGGAATGGCAATTCGAATTCTAAATATTTTTCCATGTGTTAATTACACACTGGAAATACATTACAAGCCACAAGGTAAACTGATTTGCAACACTGCAATTGTAAAACCGTTAATTTGAATTACAAAATAGCTAACAATAAGACAGGCTCTTTTTAAAGTTTCTGCTGTTGACTTTAGAAACTAAGCAACTTAACAAATTAAGAAAAAGATCTCCTAGAAGATGCATAACCACAATTACATAAAAGAGAATAAAATCTCAATCTGCTCTAGTAAACAAATCTGGGAGAAAACACCAAGCATCTCAATGAAGTTTAGAAGTTTTCAAAAGAATGACCTACCATTCATAAATATTTTACAAATGAGTGCTGCAGGATGTATGTAAATTTTTCAACAATTCTGTCAGCCTCAGGGTACCAGTGAGGGTAAGTTAAATAGGGTGGATAAGGAATTATATTTTCATTAATTCTAACTATAGATTTCAATCATAACTACAGCATAGTTAGAGAAGAAGGTTTAGAGAGTTGGTACGTGTTTTCAGTAGCATAAAGAAATACCTCTCCCCCCCCCCACCCCCATCCCCTCCTGCAATTAATACAGGTAGGATATAAAACTTATTTACATTTTAAAAAATGTAAGGGCAAACAGAGAACACTTTCCATCCAAAAGGCTTGAACACAACTTAATTCAATCAAAATGTTAGGATCTGTTAGTACTTACACAGGTATAAATTCTTATGAGGGTACAGAACCAATGTAAATCAGACCTAAAGCCTCTAACTGCCATAATCAAAATCATCCTAGCTAAAAGAATTCCTAAATCATTAGAAACTTGCCTCAGTGTTTACATTTGACCTTATCCATATTCTTAGAACTAAATGAATCCTCATGAAAAGCTCACGTGCAGGAACCAGGTCAACAGATGTAAAACACTACACAAAGAATCTGACTGTATTGTGCTGCTTTGAAGGCTCCAACAAATAAAGATTTCGGCCTTGGCTACATTATGGGACAGTAGTCATTCATAAACACTTATAGAGATACTTTAAGATCTGCTATAAAGAGCAGAGCTTTTACCTTTCTTTGAGATTTATCACCTACTGCATTTCAAGGTCCTAGAACTATGTGACCAAATTAATCATATTAATTGTCCCAGGGAAGACCTACTGCAAGACCTAAACTTTTTTTGTGTGTTTTGTTTATTTTTAAGGACTAGCTTCCCCAAAAATTAACAAAGATTTGCAATCCAAAAATAAAGCTCCGATATAAAATGACAATTATCGTTTATTACTGATCTCCACGCTTGCATCTGGTAAAAATATGTCTATCTGCAAAATGAACAAAGAGGTTCTGATTCTGATTAGTTAAACAAGGAAAGTGCACTGGTTTAATTTAAATTATTTTAATAACCTGATTACCTAAATTGGTGGAAGAGCCTTTGAAGATAAAGTGATTTCAGTAAAAGTCTTTTTGGTTTTAACTTATGGACATAATTCTCCTCCAGACTGAGGTTTTCCACTTGGAAGATGTTACGCCACTAGCTGCTCTTCACTAACCATCAGCTGGATGTTACCACACAGTTTCTATCAGAAAGTCAGAAATGTCAGAGCGCTCCCTAATCCATGCCAGGCAACAACACACAGGCTTGCCTGATGACTGGGCATTCATCACTGTTTAAGATAACCTGGCTCAGTTTGCTGGAAGTTGATATGGGATTGATTGGAGTGATTTCTTCTGTTGAGAGATCTGGGAGGGTAATAGCCTCTAGCAGAAAAATAGTAATAAGCACGCAAAGGTGGGTGATAATAACATCATCAACTGGCACAGCTGCTGGTAGAGTGTTCTGCCCATGGCCTAAGGCTGTGGACAGACATCCTCATCTACATCCAGATATGCTGTTGAAAGATTCCAGCTGCTTGCCCCTCTCCTTTCTGACTACTACTTCTTCAACTGTTAAGTAAAGCTGTCCAAATGAGTAGCTTGCTCATTTTAGTCAAAAAGATCTAGTTTAAAATAAAACAAATACATTAAGTGTTTAGCTAGCTTGGATCTGTTTGGAAGAATTCAGAGCCAGGCTGAAGAAAAGCTCATGATCTGCCAGCCAGCAGATCTGAACGGCTCCAGCAAGCAATTAGTGAATTCACTGCTCTCCTGGAAAACAGACCAATACATTTTTTCACTAGTGAACTGTATATAAAGCAAAGATCAAAACAGAAGCAAAACGAAGCAGCAAAGCTCTGCTATTTGTGACAGGCAGTGATGTTCCATCACAACAACAGAAGTTGCTCTCTGCCTAGACGTATCTTGAAATGGGCAAGTAGCACAATAGTTTTTGAGGAATGAGAACACTGATGCCCAAATGGATGTGTAGACCGGGACAGTATAGCAAAATAAGGCATTCCTTAGCTATTTCCAATCCATTACATTAATGTTTGCTACTAGAGGATAAGTATATAAATTGTTGTTTTCACAGTGTTATACTTTCTCAAAATACTCAATACTTAATCTAATTAAATCATATGGATATATATTTTTCCTAGGTTTTTGTATTGCACTCTTTGCTACAGAATTATTAAGAAATTATGTTTCAGCCACTGATTCAAGACTCACACTCAAGACAATTCCATCCTACCCAATGGTTTTACTTTGTCAGAAAAGGGAATGACTGTGCAAGTAGTATACCTCTGCTGAAACAGCCAAATGCCTTCTTTTATTTGTTTCTCTGCATCTACACCTTGGCTCAGTCTGAGCTGTGGCCACCACACCCAGACAAAGTACCTCAATTATTCCATGTGTGTGATCTGAAAATCTGCATTAGAAACCACTGCCAAAATAACCTGAAGCATAAGACACAGGGATGTGTCTCAAAACTGGCTCCAGGTCTTGTGGCTGGTAAGACTGGATATCTAGGATAGCAGTCATCACCTATCAAAGCTTTTCCTTGAGGAAATCAAGAGACATATGCAATGACAACTGGTATTTCATTGATGTTAAGTAGGTCAGCACAAGGAGGGTCTTTTTTTTTTTTTAAAGCAGCATTAGAACATTGTAACTGTATCTATTTATATTAAAACCAGATACTACATAATTTGTGTGAGGCCTTATTTTCTGTACTATACTGAATGTTTTATTTTTCATGAACTTCCCAGAGTGATTTATAGAAGTCTCATGCTTCTTCAAAATAAACTGGTTGGGTTTTTTACAATGTATTTTAGTATTGAATTATAAAATCCTACATTCAAAAGTTTAGGTCATATGATCTTTGATTAGATCTTTAAGTCAGGTGGTACTTCTGCTTCCAAATGCACCACGAACTTTCAAGGTGAATGCTGTGCTGATGTCAGTCCCATATTCACATACTTTAATATTCACAAGCAATTGCTTGAAACTGTTCGAGACAAATAATAGTAATTTCACATATTCATATGAATATTTGTAGAAGTACAACCCAGCAAAATGCAATACAACACTGAATTAATCCCTTTAAAGCAGATTTTTGCTACTTTTTTCAAGATGCTGGTTTAGCTTCAGATATTAAACTACATCTAAACTGTATCTAGATTATTTGATTACTTTCAGTGTGAAGTCGGGGATTGTCTACTTCTGTTTACAACTGTAACATCTTAAAAATACATACTGCCTTTTCTCACTTTTGCTGGTGTTAAAAATTACTCTAGTACGTGATTTATTTTTATTATAGAAGACTATAAAGAGGAAAAATTATGATTGTAGGCCCTGTGATTGTTGTCTTTAGGCTGACTACATCAAAAGCTTTGAAGTTCAGTTCATCAGCTACTTTTTCAGATTGTTTGCACACCTTCCGCACCTGCAGTAAAGAAGCTGAGGCCAAAGTTCAGACAGGATGGCCTGACTACAGCTAAAACACAAGAGGCAGACAAAAATCTATTTAATTTATATAATAAAGTTCTGTAGCTAGACATGAGGGTGATCTGGTGTCTCATAAATACCAAGGACAAGATAAGATAAATGCCTGTCAGAGCAAAGTAAAAGACATGTAGGTTGTGCAAATCTCTGAGTATACACATAAGTATATATATGCACAGATGTTTCACTACTGACACTATGAACAAAAAAAAAAAAGCCAGAAACTACTCTAAAAACTTAGCAGTACTGAAATAGATAACAAGACTCTCATTGACTTCAATGGACACAAGGTTTCAACTTCTGACCTTAACTCTAATGTATCTGATCACAGCAGTGTTGTAGCAGAAAGTCTTGGGGTTTTTGGTTTGGTTTTATCCCCCCACCCCCTGCTCCCTAAAAGAACAATGCTGATACTCTGATCTCCCATTCCATAGGTAACACAGAAGAGAGTTTCATGTTTCTCAAGTGATTAATGTATTTCTAGTGTATAAACAATAAAATAGTAACCAAATACATACAGCTTAATAAATTTCAATTTTCTTTTAATGAAAACCCTCTGTCTTCAATGGTGGGCAATTAATATCCAAAAATACTAGCAGTAGTAATGACATCTTTAAGAAAAGGTAACTTCTTCACTTACATAAAATTTCCCGATTAAAATAGAAACTATGGATTATGAGTAACAATATTTCAACAGGTATGAAGAGTAGTCATAAATCTTTCCATGGCCTGCAAAACAAACATTCCTGGGGAGGTTCCCCCTTTTGTTTAGTAAAACCCAAGTTGCAGTCAAACAACAATCATGTCTAAAAATTCACAAATCCAAATTGCCCTTGGGCTCCAGTCAATGTAGCAACACCCGTTTAGCAAACTAAGCACTGAGCTGGTATCCATACTTTCTATGAGAATTAAAATGAACACTGCAAACAGTCATGCTCCTTATTTTTCAATTGCTTTGCATGTTACTTAGACACATTTCAAAGTTAACATGTTTTTTTTCCAAAACAGGTGAAACAAAATATCCAAACATTCACAAAAAATTATTTACAAAAATGTTCCTTTGAAATAATGAAAACAGAAAGCAGAACAATAACTAACAGTTAATGCCTTTAAACATACCCTTATATAGTAACATGACCAAATTTTATGCTATTAGCAAGGACACCTTGGAAGAAAACTCTTCCCCTCAGCTCGACAAACGTACGCACCACACCGGTTTTGAAACAGCCTTCTCTGCCCCACCTCCCCACCCCAAAAACACATCCAACAGTTAGAGGTGAATGGTGAGCAATAATTAGGAAACTTTACTTTAACCCATTCTGTAGCCAATTTCTGCTTTGAAGGGTTTTTTTTTTTTTATTACTACACAGATGTCTCCCAAAAAATGCCTCCACAATGACTACTAAGGCAAAATTTTAAAATTACAGGTTTTTTATGTTCAGGTCCTAAATCCAAATTCAGCAGACTAGCTTTACGATTTTAGTTTCAAGAACACCAGACATCATTTTCTGCCAGACACAAGCTTCAGTCCCTCTTTTCTTCAGGTGTGAAGGTAACCCTGTTCTAAGGATATAACAGACAATAAACTTGTCCAAACACTCCTAAACATCTTTTAAAACATCTGATTTACTTCACATCCAATGAAGAATAAAGTCTAAAGTACTGCACAAACAAAATACTGCATAAACAGGTTTGTGTTGATCTCTATTACAGACACACATGGGCAGCTTGCGGCAAAGTCCTAACTGTATTTCCAGTTTCTGCTGCACTTCAGAGACAGGAACTGGAAAGGAAGAAACAAGCACTTGTGTTCCACCTGCACACCTCAGCTGTGCCACAAAGCATATTGTTCTGAAAGTCACAAGGTTTCAGTTATCCAAGACAGACTGGTATATAGGCTTAATTCTTAAAATTTATCATCACCTCTTGATTTTGTTTTTTTTTCCTTTTTCCTTTGTAAGGGTGAAGAGGGGAAGAAATTCTATTTCTAACAAGCCCCGACCAGTGTAGTTACACATACTACCAACTTTGTTGGCCAGTGAGATATCCATGAACACCTTGTATGTTCCCTAATGAATAATGAGCTCTCTATAACCTTACAACACATTGTCATCCTGTCACTCTATATTTCAACCACCCTTTCATGTCATTATTCTGCAGTATTTGAGCACTGAAGTGGTAAATCTTAAAAGGATTTCACTGATTTTTAACTTACTCCTTTTTAAACCAGGATCAGCCTTCACTATCCTTACCTCATGGCCTTAGAACAACTTCTGATTGTATGAGACTCTGCATGATACCTAAAACAATGTTAGTAAGACTGTATAATCAGGGTAAAATTAGACTTGAAGCAAAGCAAGTTCAGAAGCTAAGAATTTTGGTATCTCAGGTGCTTTTTGTTTTGTTGAAAAAAAAAGTCCTGTTAAAGATAAATCGGCTCCAATTGAAAAGCATATCAGTTATTTTGTACTGCTGCAACAAATATTAAATTAATATTTCCTTAGTCTCTTAACAATCAGTTATCAAAATGATTGCACAATTTGTACACAAGTTTTTTAAAACCAAACAAAAGCACCTTTGAGACTTTAAAGGGCATTGACATGCTTTGCTTCATAACCACAAGTGTTTGCTGCAATGAAACTGCTACATCCATAGTTTATCTAATTTGAACTTTATAACTGAAACTTGTGTCAAATATACAAACTAGAGAAAAGGTGATGGACTTTTTTTCTCAAATATTTTTAAAATTAAGTTGTTGCTAAAATATTTTCTTTTCCAGCATAAAATATATCCCTCACGTTCATTCTCTTTGGGTCTCTTGGCTTTCCAGTGTTCACAATTAGCTTTTGATAGAAGTCTGAATTAAAAAAAAAATACAAAAACAAATTTCAGAAGATATAAACCAAATTTAATTGTATTGTCTGTGTTTTAATATACACTCAAACTGACTGAGAGATCTGATTTCCCTTCTTATGAAAATCAGGAGAAAGTGATAGGAAGAATGGTAAAACCAACACGAGTTAAGGCCCAGGTTAAGAGCCCTTCCATTAAGAAAAGTGAAATAAGCTTTTTCCTACATGAAGATGAAATCTCCATCTTCTTCCCATTCCATTTATCCAGTATCCAGTTCTATGTCAACAGGCTACTGAAAGTTTGCCAGTTCAACCACTCATCCACTCTACTACTGTCATGCAAAGTCGACCCAGCTTGTCTAACCCTGCAGCCACAGTGCAATGAAGATAACTAAACTTGGTTGACTGCCAACTGAATATGAGCCAGCAGTGTGCCAAGGTTGCCAAGAAGGTTAAATGGCATCTTGGCTTGTATCAGAAACAGCATGGCCAGCAGGCCCAGGGAAGTGATTGTGCACCTGTACTCAGCATTGGTGAGGCCACACTTCAAGTACTGTGTTCAGTTTTGGGATCTTCACAGCATGAAAGACATCGAGGCCCTGGAGTATGTCCAGAGAAGGGCAACACGGCTGGTGAAGGAGCTGGAGAGCAAACTCTATGAGGGGCAGCTGAGGGAGCTGGGGGTGTTTAGCCTGGAGGAGGCTGAGGGGAGACGTTATCACTGCCTGCTGTTACCAGAAAGGAGGGTGTACAGAGAAGGGGGTTGGTCTTTTCACCCAAGTGACAGGCAAAAGGATGAGGGGGAATGGCCTGAAGGTGTACCAGGGCAGGTTTAGATTAGACCTTAGGAAAATGTTCCTCACCAAAAGGGTTAACATGCATTGGAACAGGCTGCCCAGGGATGGGGTTGAGTCACCAACCCTGGATGTATTTATAAGACGGGTAGACGAGGTGCTCAGGGATATGGTTTAGTAGAGGATGGGTACGTTTGGACTCGATCTCAAAGGTCTCTTCCCACCTACTGATTCTGTGAACTGTGCATCAGACATTTGGGGTGGTGAGCAATTGTTCAAGGAGTTTTAATCACCCTTCCTTGGGGAGAAGGGCACCCAGACACCTCTAACATACACTGTCAAAAACACAAGACAGAGTGCTTGGAAGTAAAGTTTATGTCTAGAGCTTTATAACTGCACAGCAATGGATTTACTGTAATCACTCACTTGGATAGTCTATTCATGTTAACAATGACACTTTTAAATAGCAATGCAATGTTCAAGACCAGTTCATTTCATCCTGATTACTAGCCATTGAGCTATTAAATTAGCCCTGATTCATATGCATCCAAAACAGATCTTGTGTGTCTTAAATAGCAATAGAAATTAACATGTTCCAAAACTAAATCACAGGCACTATTCCTTTCAATCTATAACAGCAGCATTATAAAAGTGGATTCTAAGAGCAGTATCGTACAAGTAGTGACAACAGAACTAATTATTTTCAGAATTCTTACAAAGCAAACAAATGTGTATTTTACAAGACATTGACTGCAAGATTCAAATGTATCAGTCTTTTGATTCCTAGTATTGATTGTAGGTAGAAAGAAGAAATGATCCCATTATCAAAAAATTTCATTTCCCTAATAGATCCAGAGCTGTAGTCCATGACAGAAAATACCAAAAATTGCTGGATTGTGAGAACTTTATAACTGCTGCTTTGCTCAAACATAATAGAGTAGGAATAGAGACCTGGGAAAGTACCTTATGTCATGACTTTTACTCCTCAAGATTACTTCTACGAACTAACTGCAGTGTTCCTCTGGCTTAGAGTAACAGCTAAGGAGCTCAGTTCTCCCTCAGCAACCACCACTGCTGAGCTACACGAGCAGAGACCGCCACATCTAGCTGTTAGCTCTCGCCTGTGCAAAATGAAAAGGTTGATCCACTATGTTTTCTAATTATATGTTTTGCAGGCCTCTCTTTTTTAAGACATACAGTGCTTAATAGTGAATATGAGGAAATGTAATATTACCACAAGTATTTTCAGAAAGGTTTGTATGTCTGGGAGTTAAATTATTAGTTTCCCTTAGGGAAGGACGTCTATGACATGAATTTTCACCTTATGATAGCCATTCCAGCACTATTCCACCTAAAAGGCCAGACCTGCTCATGAGCTCAATCTGGAGGATAAACTATGCCCACCACTACCAGCTACTTGTTACACTACCTCTGCACTGCTCCCCCACCTGAAAAGAACCAGCAAACAAGTTATTTGTCAAGGATCTGGTATGTAACACCACCAGATAAATTATGCTGGCATTTGAACAAGAGTCAAAGAGGAATGTCTGTTTTGAAATCTGAAATATATATGGGCCAGGAAAATAAACAAAGATCTGCTCTCCACACCCAAAAGACAAGAATGATGCTGACAAACAGCTGAAAACTACGTTACTTTTAAATAACATCATAAATTGCTATTAAGATATCATGCAGCTGCCGTTAACAGAGCTTGCAAATTGCTTAGAGCACAACACCAAGCAAACACATAAACCTTTTTTTACATTTTCATATAAAAAAACAATTCCAGATTTTTTTATTTTCAGAAGTGTAACTAAAAAAATTCAGAATGCATCACATCCTTTCTTACTGTTATCACATGCAACGTGCACATAAACAAAGAAGTTGTCTACACATACAACCTGTACAAGTATGACTTTTAAAATTGAGCCAGAAAGCATAAAACCAAAATAGTTTTATAACTACACTCTGAGAAACCAAAGCTGCCTTCTTTTAAATATTCATGGTATCACAGTGCCCATTATTTTATTTTAAAATTTTTGAATCTCAAACTTCTCTGGGACAGAAAGCTTCAACTGATTAATACTTTAAAACAAAATAAAAATTATTCATTAAGGACAGGGCTGATTTTGCATCTCCCAACTGTTCTAAAAAGTAAGCATATAAGAATGAAATTTATATTGGATGTTTTATTACTGTCAAATAGAACAACTGACGTGTAGCATGGCTTATAACACTACAGGAAACTAAACAAATCATGCAGACTTCGACATGGGGTAACAGGGGCCAAAGCAATATAAAGTATGGCAACTTCAATAAGACATTACAATTGTGATAAACTCTACTCATGCAAGTAGATTGTGCTCCTCTGAACAGCCCCACTACAATAAACAGAATTGCTCCAGTAAGAAGCGGTGACATGAGCCATATTTTCTATGAGAAAACCACCAGGCCTGACAGTCTTGGCAATGCTGAGATCACAGTCATCATGAGCTATAAATCACTCCAGCTTCAACAGAAAAATAGATATGCACTGATCAATAACTAACACAGTGACAAAAGTAAAAGTGGCTTAAGCAAAATAAGCTCCACTTTGGACTCTTAATATCACAACCAAATTCTTGTATAGATGTTAGTCCATCACATTATTTCAGGCAAAGAGTATTTATTGCATAAACAGATACTTATTTCCCTGACTAAGCATCTGCTGCTTATTTTAAAATTTAACTGAACATTTTCCCTTAACAAGTAGTTTCATTTTGTCCATACACTCTATTCCAGTAAACCTGCATGCTTAATCTGTGGCAAACTTTCTTAAGTATCAAACTTACATACTCATTCTGCAAAGGTATGACAGTATTTTTATAGTGATTTTTGAGATAACAGATTAATACTAGCTTAAATATTAATTTTACTGAAACCAGGAAATTGTTTATACTGATACAAACAGATACAAATATACTCTTCCTAAAGTCCTGTACCTACCTGTTGTGGCTATGAAGAAAAATTAAACCATTTAACCATTAGGCACAGTTTCTCTTTGTTCATTGCATATGAGAAAGCATTTTTTACTGGGTTCACATAAACACTTGTTAAAAATCCACCTCCCACCCCCCCAAGTTTAAAATAACACAATCAAAATCAGACTGCAACTTGAAAGAGATAGAAAAGAGAATTTCTCACCCCTCAAAACAAAACTGGAACTTTGGTTTACAGGAACGGCTATGCCCATATACCCTCCTCATCATCCTGCGTGCCAGACATTAGGAGATGCACAGAGTAGATGTTAGCATAGGAATGAAAGAAGAAAAGGTTAGTTACTTTTGTGCACAAAGAATAAAATTTTCTTAATTTTTTGTTGGCTTTTTTTTTTTTAAGTCAAGCCAGTGAAAACAACTGAACAAATTTGTGTTACATATACAAAAACCTGCATCTATAGCAACCAAAAAAAATAATGAAAAATCAAGAACAGTGACATAAACATTTTTCCTACACAAGTAAAACAGTATGTAGGAAGTAGATTAAATATTAAAGTACTACCTATTTTTTCACTGCACACAATTCAAACCAACTTTGAAGCAGAAATAGATCAAACCTTTTAACTAATCGAAGTAATTATTGTAATCAAATTGCCTTACATTCTGTTGGGTTAAAGATACAAAACTGCTGCAGAAATGAAAAATCTATCATTAGTGAGGTACACTTCTCTAACATGCTATTAATTACATCTGTCTGTCTTTTAAGCAATCCTGAAACACTGCGTTGACTACTGTTAGACAGCTGCTCTCCTTTTTTCCATTTCTGAACCATTAGGATTTTCAGTTAAAGTTTGAATGATAGATAACATTACTGGCAAACACAAAAAAATCATAAGACATTCATGAATTTATATTTAAGAGAGATTATTTCACTGTAGAAATGCTGAAAGCAAAAAGTCTTTCTTTACATTTATTAAAAACTTGAAGTTAAAAACAATAGAATAAAACCCATGAGCTAAAACAGGAGAGTGAAAAGGTTTTGCCTGGATACACTTACTAAAGATGACATTTTTTTAATAATGATACTTCATCTATGCACTCACAGATGTGTATGTGCATATCTATATATAGTTCTAGTATGCCAAGTTCTGTTGCGATACTCCGCTTCTACAACACAGAGGTCCTCAAATGTTTTCCATTTAACTCAGCATTTCAAAATCAATTAAAATTTTATCATTTTAGAACTCCTTAAAATTCACCCATTTATATTTTAGCAATGCAAAATATTACATTCTATAGTTCCAAAATTTTGAAAGTTAGCTCATATAACATATTGCTGGCACTTAATTAAATCTAAAAACTAAATAAAATGAATGGTAATTAATTATGATTGAAATGGACAGGAATTTCAGCCTGAAAATATACACTGCCAGTATCACTACTGTTCCTAGTCCATTCTTGGAATAAAAAAGAGCTCCCAGATGTCAACTGTTATTAAAAACCAGATGTTAAGATAGATGTCTTGCATGTTGCTGAATTAAGTAAAGAAATCTGACAGTCCACTATAAACTTAGCTATCATTTAACACAGAAGAAATGCGGGTAAATTTTTTACAGTTAACTTGGAACACCACAAAGCAAAGACACAGTGAAGCCTGAATATTCTTATTTATTTTTGAAACAAAGAGACAAATCCTGTAAAACTTCCAATAGCTGGATTTGCCTCACTGAAAACAAGAGTCCTTTCCCCTGAATTCTACAGGAGCTACTTTTATTCAGGCCAACTAATGGTAATTGAACTGACTTTGAAGTTGACAAGAGTTTTTCCAGAGAAAAGGTTGAAGAAAGACCAAGGATTTCTTTTCCATTGAGCAGTTTGATCCTATTTCACTAACAGAATGCATTAGGATAATCTTTGGCGATATCTTTAAAAACAGCAAAAATCAACAAAATGGGCAACTCGGTACATTTCCAAGTGACTCCTCCTAACTCCACACAGCTGTTTTGCTGGTTAGCGCATGGTAATTCTTCAAACAGGCAGACATTCATTTTCACTTCAATTATTTGTGTGATCTCTTTTTGGCAGAATTCTAGAAGAGTTGAAAAATCAACTATTGTCAAATATTTTTAAAGAGAATTATAAGAAATTACAGACTATAGAGTTTGACACTGATCCTGATATACAATAAGCAATAAATTAAAAGCTGGGGCTCAGTTAATGTCAATCAACATTGCCTTGTTGAGTACTGGTCCTGTCAAAATAGCTTTCATTTTCAATTACACAGAGACTCTTTTTGATAAGGTAAATGCTTTGAAATAATATGCTGAGATTTCTGTAAGGCTGATTATGTGCCACAAGACAGTGTCAGCCAAATTAGCTCTTATATGGATTGAATATTGCTGGAGAAGGAAAGGGACCTGCAGATACCTTTTCTCATCCAAACTGGTTCTGTATTGCCATGATCTGAAAGAAATGTCTAGCAAAGACTGAACATATTTGGGATTGGCTGAATAAATGTTAACAGCTGCATAGACATATGACTGAAATCATGTATACGGGCATCATTTGAAAACATGCAGGGCAAACTCAGAAGGCAGGGAACTGTATCTGAAATCGCTGATATCAAAATGGGCTTTAAAGATCATGGGGGATGCAAACATGATACAAAGTTGAACTTCCAATAACAAATAGTGACAGAATAATAAAAATCAAGCTTGCTGTATCTCTGTGTAGTAGCAGAAGACTATTAATGCAATTACACATTTCATGCTAATATTTTGTGAATATTTGAAAGAATGTAACTGGATCGGGAAACACCTGAAATTTTTTATTGATTTTTTAATTAAAAAAATAAGTTTGGCAGTGAGAGAAGAGTCTCAACCTAACTGGTCACACAGAAAACAAAAGATTATTTGCTCACTATTAACTAACATATATAGAAAACAAGACAGCTCTTTTCTCTAGCAGAAAAAAGATAGACAGAGATTTATAGAAAGTAATTAGATGGCAAATATAGTACATGGTTTTAAACAGCACATCAGTTCTGGAGAATCTGACAATTTTCTGTCAATACCTAGACACTTTCTAAAAGATATGGCTAACTATTCAAAATAATTTAACAAACCACAAACAACTGATTTAATGAAGAAATTGAGTGGACCACAGGATTACGATCATGGTCCACTTCACTCTCAACATCAACAATTGATAAATTCCTTTTCTGTCTTTTTTGTTCACATTTATTATAGGGATAACATCTGCGCCATGATCTTACTCTGTGCACAGAGTTTATTGCGTGTTTTATATTTTACTGATTAACAAGTTCCTAAAAAATTAAGCAGTTACCTGTTTTGACAAAAAACTGACCAGGAAAAACCCTCACTGATTTTCAATTTCCTCATAACCAGTCTCCACATACTGTCTTGTTTTAAAAGCCTGCATCTAACAAAAAAGCCCAACATTTCATAATTATGTGCTTTATTACCTAATATGTTATTTAGTTAATCATGTCATACATTGAAGCTAGGTAATGCACTGACTAAAAATATTTGATGCTTGGTGATAGTTGAGGAAAAAGGAACATTCCTATTGATATCACAAAATATCAACCCACATTTTCTTTCTTTTTTTTTTTTAAATGAGAAGATTATAACAAAGAACCATCATTTTGTTACATGTTCTGCCACTTTTTAATTTAACAGAAATCAGAATATACAGATGCAAGATCATAAAGCAATATTAAAATAACTCATTGATCACTTACTATTCCCAAAATGTGGACAGGTGGTTTTTCAAGCCTGCCCTACCTCCTTCCATTGTCTCAAAATTATAAGACTCAAGTATCCTTGCATTCTGCTGCCTGTTATGTTTCAAAGAGTGGATATTTATTTAATAGTGTAATGTAGTGTTATAGGCTTTACAGATTTTTTTCTGTACAGCCAGGAACTACCCAAAACCACTAAGAATCAGGATTGTGGTTTTCACTGGCTTATGAAAAAACTAAGATTTGGCACCTCAATGCAAACAGATAATATAAGAGAACACAGAATTCTTCAGTGATATTCTGAGACAAATTAAGCTATTTTTGCATTCTTGACATACTGTGAAGGAAAATAAAAGCTACAGTTATGCTTTATCATTTATTAATATTGGATTAGAGTCTCCCAGAAGAATGCTTAGTCTTTCATATCTGTGTGTATCCTACAGAACCATTAATCTATGGCTCTTTCAAACAATAAACTATAATCAAGCAATTTTTGATTAATGTTTGTGTACATTAACCGCTTTTTAAACTTGGATCTTTCACTGGTTTATAGGGTCAAGAATAGCAGTTCAGTGACAAAAACTGCAAAGCAAAATCTCAATTACAGACAAATAAAAAATGAAAAAAACCACAAAATTCAAGAAATACCTTTTGATTATACCAAATTAGTGTACATGCTTAATTATTATAAAATTATTATAAATTCAAAATATTTAAGATTGAATGCCTCCTATTTTGGGGACTGACATACAAGTCTCTAATTTGGACACAGAATTAGTACAGTAGTATAAACTCAAATATCATTAAGGCCTCTGTAAATGGGCCATGTATAGCTTATTAATTCAGTGATTTTATCTCATTCTTTTGCAAGTCCTTCCTTTTTTTTCTGTGGTGCTACTAATCATATTTGCCTAACATCTCAAAAAGAAATGCCTGGTATAAATAAATATGATTTACTGTTCTGATCCAACTGCCACAAAACCTAACATCAAAACTCAAAACTGGCTTCAGCAAGATGAGGAAACCAAGAATAGTGCTTGGAAAACACTACACACAGATGCAGAAAACTTGTATAAGAAGTTTATCTCAATACACGTTTTGCAGGCACATCTCTCAGCCATCAATTCTTTAAGATTCATCAGTTTCAGTAGTAACAGCAGCCTTCGAAGAGAAAGGCTACATTGCACAGCAGATTAGAAACAAAGGATAACTTTAAGCATGGTCTCCATGATTAAGTATATCTGCAAAGAAATTAATAATCAAATGCCAGAAATTATAAGCCTACTCATAATCATTCTGCATACAGCATACTCTTCAAAATAGTTGCAAGAGGTTATATTTGGCATTGTGGTGCAACAGCAACAGACCTATAGCAAACAACTGGTACTGAGTATTGGCATTTGTACATCACACCTATCTTGGGTGGTGGTGGGGTATTCTGGATTGGTTTTGCTCTATCTTCAAGACTGAATTCCCTTTCAGCAATTACACTGTGTTGGGGGACCTTCTGGAATGCATCTTTCAGTTAAATTTAATCAAAAAGGAATTCAGTATGCCCACTACAACAGTGCTTATGGATATGAACAACAGTGCAGAAAGTGGAAATAAGATTTGATTTGAATCTTCACTCTTGATCAGAACTAAAACCCTAATGTAGATGCAATCAGACTGCAAAATTCTTCATTACTATGAATCCTGATAGTGTATAAAATTTGGTTACCTGAAGTGAAGAACATAGTAAATCTGGTTCAAAAAACAGACAGCAAATACTTCAATGAGCTGAAGTACTGCATACCTATCCCCTCAATTTTATGGCATGCAAATATCATTGTAGAATCCTATCTTTAAATTAAAAAAAAACCAAAACCCAAACCCAACAAATAACTAATCTCCCTTTAGACAAAAGCTTTCGCAACGAAGGCAACATTAAAAACTTGATGCATTAAGCCTTTCTGGCTCTCTTCCCACAATAGAAGACCCCTCCTGACAAGGCTCATCACATTTCCTTTCAAGTGCCAGCATGCTAAGAATTAATGTCTTAACTTGGGTTAAATAAATCTAGTGATAACCTGCTCATCTCTTAAACTAACTTTCTGATGACTGATTTACACTACTCTCCTTATTATCTGTGGCTACTAATGGGTCATTAAACATGTAACTACTGGCTCTGTACTGTGAATCTGTCCTACTTAGAGCAAACAATCACATTTACAAATACTAATTTCTCCTTGTGACACCAAAAACCTACCCAATAAGTAATGACATTTCTTTTAAACAAAAAAACTTAGCTTAAAATCAGAATATTTAAGACCTTAGAGGTTCTTTTATCTGCTACTCAATTTCTAGGCGCAAACAGCTGAGAACTCATTTCATGAGCTCTCCATACTCAGAACTGACTACAGAAGAGTTCC
Organism: Gallinula chloropus; assembly: GCF_964237585.1. Classification (NCBI taxonomy): domain Eukaryota; kingdom Metazoa; phylum Chordata; class Aves; order Gruiformes; family Rallidae; genus Gallinula; species Gallinula chloropus. The sequence goes on from NC_140097.1 coordinate 11,075,527, forward strand.
ATCTATGAACGATTCAAAGAACTGAGCCTGCAACTGGAAAGAGGAAAGAGTGATTTCATTTAAGGCTTTGGTGTCTAGAGTTTAGAAGGTCTTTATTTTATGTTTCATTTGTATATTCAAAAATTGAATAAATCTTTAAAATTGCTTCAGTTATATGGATTTATGTCACAGGCCTATATTCAAACCTATCCATAACAGAAGGGGTCACAAGTAACTATGCATCATCCAGTTATGAAAATGGCCATAAAACTCATCTCTCCATTTGTTCTATTTGTATATAGTTTGGTTAAAATAAAACATAAACACTGGTGATCGGGGTAAGCGAAAGGTTGTTTCTGACCACTTAGTTTACAACACCCAGACTAGCATTAACATGAATAAGATGTTTGAACTGATACTCGTGCATTCTAAAGCTTTATCACTAGACGAAGCGGAAACCCAATGCTTCTTACAAGAAGTGGTCCGTGAAATCAGATTTGCAATGCAAAAATTTATGGTCCCCTTTGTAGTGAAAGCCTGTGACATGTTATCTCACTTAAGTAACCAGTGCCAGATATGCAACTTTTGTTATCAAGTTACTGTCTCCCTGAAATGCATTTTTGGCTCTTTCAGCTGGTCTAAAGACCTATTTTAGACTATGATGGTGGCAGCTAATTTTTCTAGTAAGAAATACAAGATAAATGTAAACTTCTATATAAGTGTTGTATATTCTAACACACACATTCAGGGGAAGTGAGGGGGAGAGGTTTCTATAGCTAAACATGATCTCAAAAAATTCTTCCATATGTGGAAAAGACTGCAAAGCTAACATATAAATATAGATATATATAAATATACACACTGAGCAGTATGTATACATTATATCACATTCATTAAACCTCAAAACATAAAATAAATTCATTTCTGTAAGCAAAGGAGAGGTATAACTTTTCAATATACAAAATCCATCTCCTGGAGCTATCATAGACAGCAAAACCTATTTTCTACCTCTAGCTTTTAATACAGCTCCAGTTTAGCTTGTCTCTTACTCAAATTACAAACTCAATATAATTAAAAAATATATGAAAAAATCCTCTGGCTACAATATAATTACAATTAAGAAGGAAAAATAACAGAAACAGTAACAGTAACAAGTATTAAAAACTTCTACTGGATCTGCATCACTACTGATCCCTACTGAAAAGAGAAACTTTGAGTAGAGCACAACGATTGCAACTGTAAGCCAGCAGCATACCAAAAACAAGAACTACATTAATTCTTAAAGGTAAATTCAAAGTCAGAGCAGGCTCTTCCAAATTTCAAGGCTCTTTTCTTTTGCTCCATCACAGGTATAATGTAATCTATAATGAAATTTAAGTTTGAAATCATATTATTCTATAAATGAGAGCAAGCCTCTACGGAAGACTATTTCAGTTTTAGGGTAAAACAAATAGAAATACCTAGATAGACATCAGAGACAGGAAAAATTCTCTGTAACTACTGAAAAAAACATATGATAACACTTACTGACTTTTTTTGGACAAATTACACACTCATTAGAAGAGATGTATCTGCCATTCAGTAGTATGTTTACAGTAAACAATATAGCCATGATAACTGCATAAAATTCCACTTAAAGTTTGACTTTTTACTTGGGTCCATGATACAAATAGAATTTTATTGCATACAGTTCAACAAGTCTGAACAATGTCCGATATGAATCACAAGTTCTTTGTTCTAGAGGGAGAATATGTGTAGCAAAGATGAAAAAATAGGGGAAATACTTAAAAACATGAAAGCAGTTGTATGACTAATTTGCACCGCACTTCTGCGATCTCAAAACTCTAATTCAGCACAATACTAGTTATTTACAGTGAATATGCCTGGGATTGTTTATACTGAATGTACCAACAAGCAAACCTTGCCCTGCCCAAATTCCTAAATTAAATAAATCCATGTGACTCCAACAAGTTTAGTGCAGGCTCAGCGTTCTGCTAATGCAGTTGCGTGCTGCCTTGCAGCTTGAAGCACCAGAAGAACAAGTTCACATACATTCAGTGAACAGACAAGAGCAAGCTCACACCTGCCCAAATACGTGTAAACATACAGGATAAAGAAACATCCCAAAATCTGCATCAGGGAGGGAGCCAGTAACTCCATTGTATACTAAAATCTCAATGGTGCTTTGGGTTTTCCCCTTATTATAGTTTCTTCTTCCCTGAAAAACTAAAACACAAAGTTTTCATGTTGCAAAAAACTCCCAAACATGATATTTCAGTTTTACATATACTAAATGTCTGCTCAGACTGAACTTCCTACTCACAGTCCAAAGATATTTGGAGAATTCTTATGATTTTCAAATAGCCATGGTTATTTGAATCAGCTAAAATAATTTGTTCTGGTTTATGTTTGTCCACCTTCTAGGTTGTGTCGTTTGGTTTTGCAGGTTCTTTTTAAAAGACAAATCCCAATTTCAATTCTCTTGAGGCCTAATCAGGATTTGAGGTTGGCAATTTTCCAGTATGGTCACAGAGTATAAGGCATTGTGCTAACAAAATACACAAAGCAGCATGCACTCCTTCTCCCTAAAGTTATGTATGGATCAATACAGTGATTTGCACATCAGAATCCCAACACGAAAATAATAATCATTGTTTGACTGTCCTGTGCCTCTGACTTCAAAGTCATCCATCTCAAACAAAATCTCATCTGAGCTGTTCAGAGTTTTTCACATATCATCTTTCAGCAACTCCAAGACTATCTTGCAGTTCCAGTTGATGAACAAAGACCTGTTGCCAAGACCATTCACCACTTTACAAAACAATAAATACATTTTAGAGTACAGATGCTTCTTCTAAATGTTAATTATTAGGACTTGTCCTGTAGATAATAGGATAGTTCAGAAATCCTCAACTACCTTTTAGGCCTCTGTGCTAAGATTCGAGAGTAATGGAAAACTTGATAGTGAGTTTATGAAAAATTACTACTAAACACCACCACCTTTTTGAAATGCCATCAAAAATGTTTTAAATAGGAACAGAATATCTACATAGCCAGACTGCATTAAAAGATGTAAAAGGACATGCTACATGCTTGTAACACCACGTGACATTCCATCCTCAATTACAGCTTCTAAGAATAGGGACAACACTCTGGAAAGCAGCCACCACCCACAGCCTCATGACACACCCTATGATATTTGATTTTTTCTAAAAAGCAGATTCTGTTTTATAAGAATATAATCTCTCATCATAAAACAAAACTAAAATATATTTGTAGCCATGTTGACAATCGTATAAAGCATCCAACTTTTGTTCAACTACATATCGGGAATTCAAGAAACTTTTATAAGTTGAGAAACACCTTATATGTTATGTCTTTAAAAATCTCCAGTACTATGGGAAGTAAGAAGATTTGACAACTCTCAAGTATGACAATTCTTTGGATATTATACCTTCCATCTTCCACTCTGTAGATATAGAATCAAGTTCTTCCATATGTCCTCTCAAATAGTATAATTTCCTTGTAAGAATGCCATCAAACTTAAGTGCATCCTAGACACATACATGTGATTACCTACTGTTCTTTTAAGTCCCTCATTTATGGGGAGAGTGTGCTTTTAAAATAAATTATTACCATTTTTTACTATGTAGTCCGTAAGCAGCAGCTTGACTTTAGGCCCTTTCAACCATGTAGGAAAGATCTCAACCTTCAACAACAAAGTCCTAGGTGATGGCAAAAAAATGCCATTCGTTATGTGGAGACCATTTTAGGATATAGAGATCTGTCATATGTGTCAATAAGTTAAGGATAGTTTCAGAAATAGCTAGGAATGTGAAATGCCCACAGCAATTAATAGTAAATGAATACAGGTGACTACAGCGTGAAGCTCAGAACAGGATGAAGGGTCAAGAAAGGTTCCTGAGATTAGAAAACAAAAAGAAATGAGATGTCTCAATTTGACCAGACTTGCATTAGCAAGATAGAATTCCCTGTTGGTTAGTAACTCACAGGCCTGTTATGATACTAAGAGTGCAAGAAAAGAGTACAGTAAGGGGGTTGTGGCAAGGAATACAAATGTGCTGACGTCTATCACTTTCAACAGCAACAGTGATTTGCTTCAAGGGCAGTCATTTGTGTGACACAAGCAGTCACGGCCTTCAGAACATTTTCAATACAAGGAGGAAAACAACAGACAGCTGAGGGCCTAAAGAAAAAGTTTTTAAGGAAAACAAACGAGTGTGTAGATGTGAAAACAAACAAAAAAAAATACAGGGAGTTGTACAGTAGGTTTTGTGATGAAGTTTATGCTATGGGGCAGGACAGCTTCTAAACCTAGAAGTTAAAATTTATCTAGCCATGTTTGGGTTTTGGTTTTGTGTGTGTGTGTTTGTTCTGGTTATTGTTTTCTCCAGATAGATCTTGGATGTAATGATCCAGATTACATTACTGTAATGCACTCTACAAGGGCTACATATTACAACCCCTCAGAAACTGAAGCTAGTACAGAATGCTTATTAAGCTCATTTTCATGCTAGGAGCATTACACCCGCACTCCAGGATACACACTGACTGCCAAAATGTTTCCAGGTGGAATTTAAGAAAAATTGCCAACTCTCAAGCCAAAATTGAAGAGAAGAAAATTCAAGTTTTTAGTGTAAAGATGCAAAATTAACTTTTTCCCCAAGTTTTTAAAAGACTAGTAGAAACGGTTAATATTGCAGCGCTATTGACATGGCAGCACTCAATCCCCAGAAATTTCTTTATATCAAATAAAGTTCAGATGCACCAACATAACTAGAGAACACTTCATGATTCTCTGTAACATGACCACGTATATGGGTGGAGAAGAGCTAGTCTTCCTACTGCTGGTGAGGTTTTCATACATCCTTCCCAGTTCCAGACATACAAGGGCAAAAATGGTTGCCGACCTAAACTAAACACTCCCTAAACAGAAGAACAAAAAAAGAGGGGATAAGGGCAAGAAGTGGCTTGAAACTTCTCTTGCTCCCTAGCACGAGCCGGAAGACCTAAATATATCCCTTACACCTAAAAAAAGAGGTGCTCAACTACTTCTTTCAAGAGAAGTCAGAGATCCTGTCCTTCACTACACCTAGAACCATGCTGCCACATGCTGCCCATAGCAGAATATGATATTCAGTAAAACCACATCCATTAAAACAAAATGTCAATACCTGAACCAAACAGCACCATGCAAAAACTAGGCATATTTCAAGCAAGATATGTGTGCATTTTTCTACCAATAAAGAATGGTGTACACCATTCTCTTTAAAGGGGGTATAGTCTCACAGCAGCATATATACAGCGTTTCACATCAGTCATTACATGGACAAGGTCTTAATCTTCCTTAAAAATATGTAGATATGCACATGCCCATACTTTTTACAGCCATATATAACATACATGTATTTCTCTATATAGATCTAGCATATCAATTCGAAAATCCAGTATTATCCATAAAAGTGAGAAATGTTTCAAGATTAACACTGCACATTCACTCCAGAATTCAGAAGAAAACTTTCAAAAAAACCTTCCCTAGCATTCACTAAATTAAACAGCATTTATGTCACAACATGCACCACTTATTGTCTCCTTAAAAATTAAAAATACCCTCGGATGATTTGCAAGTCTATTATTTTTTCCTTTTATTCTGTGGTTTCAAACATACCATCAAAACTCACTATCCAGAATTTGTGCATAATACACTACTGAATGAGAAATGCAGGTTTGTATGGCACATGGCATTCCAACTGCTGCACAAAAGAATGCTGTATGGAATGATAAATAACACAACAAAGAAAATTTTAAAAAAAGATAAAGCAATGGTTAGAGTTCACTCAATTATCACTGTTCTCAAAGATTCTTGCAGCAAGGATCTTGTTATGCTTGCTTTATTCACAAGTGTGGAAATTTAGAAAAGGCAATGCTTCAGGAGAACACCTACTCTAAGCCCAATGCATCATTATAAGATGAAATAAAACTGTTATGATGTGCCACAGATATTCATCTAACCTGTTCTTTAAAATCTCCAAGAAAGGAGCTTCCATTGCATCTAAATGAATGTCCACATTTTTTTCCGCTTACATATTTGTTAGATTCAGAATGAAAGTTTTGTTTTCTTCTTTTTTTTCTTAATAACTCAGTTCTTGGTATAAATTAAATCTACCACTCCTACTCCTTCTTTAGTGGGTACTGGAATACAATTGATCATCGTCTTCTTTACAACAACATTTTATGTATTAGAAGACTTATGTCTCCCCTTTAGTACTTTCTAGACTAAACAAATTCAGTTCTTTAAGCCTTCCTCATAGGTCATGTTCTCTAAAACTCCTATCATTCTTGTTGCTCTCCTTTTGTCCCTTTCTAATTTGTCTATCTTTCTGAAAGCATGGTGATCAAAACTGTATAAAGCTTTTCAGATGAGGTCTCACCAGTGCTCTAAAGAACAGAATAATTGCTTCCTGACTCTTTTCCAGCATTACATCCATCCCAGAATTAGATCCAACTTCATTGCAATGGTATTCCATTGTTGCCATATACTACGTGCAATCCAGATTCCTTTTTCCATACTATTGCCTCATCAGTACAAGCGACTTATCTCTTACAAACGGACTTGTCTTCACTGATTTCAGATTACTAATTCTAGACTTTCTGTCCCTTTCATTGAGACTGAGCAGTTTACTGAGTGATTTAACAGCTTCTACTATGCCTGCAGCTTCTTGCAGGTTGGTTCATTATCAACACTATCCATATGGTTTTGGTTCGATTTCATCACTGAAATAACTTCCAAAAACATACTCCACCAAAGAGATAAGAGGACAGACCTCTGGAACCCTGTCCTGTCTGAAAATGAGCAACGGAAAACTTGTCTATAGCGTGTTATAGGTGCCAGTTGCACACCCTCTCAAGGTGATTTCCTAGTTAGTTAAAATATTATTTATTGTTACATCTTTTTTATTTTCATGCATTTTATATTACATGTTATTTATATTATCAGGTAATATATTTATTTGTATATTACAAATATGTGGTCAGTGTTTGGGGCCTCATGAATTCCGAGTGTGTCACAGCTACCACTTTTGCCTTTAGCCATTAAGCCAGTTACCCTATCGAAGGAAATTAAATTTGCTTGACATAATCCACCCTTGTCAAATAGAGGCAGACTAAATATAGGATGAGTATGCTATGTAACAGCCATCTAGACCTGCATTCTGTTTTAGAGAGCCGCCCAAAACTGTCACCTACAAAAGAGTGCAAGAATAAAATGAACACATAGTGATAAATAATCTCCTGTTTTCAGGAATGTAATGTAAAAATAGTTTATATGGTCTAGGATAGGAACCACTGGTTGATGATTAGGAAAAGAGTGGTCTGATATACACTGAGGTGGGTAGACAGATACCCTCATACATACAGCTTGATACAGACATCAACCTGCTAAAAATGAACCGTACAGCTTTGTATTGTTTCACTGATTTAATTATTTATTCCATAACTTTCCAGGGTCTAATATAACTGTATGCATGTACACACACATAAAAAATTGTTTTGGTAAAAAATAGTTTAAGACTATCAGAGCCAAACACCTCAGAAAATAACTACTAAAACAGGTTTGCTGGCAGAAGTGTACTTTAAGGATGAATTGAAGTTGTCACTAGAATTCGAAATAGTATTTTGGTGTGTATATCTACAAATACAATGTATATTTTCTACAATTACATAGTGAGTTAAATACTTTATTATTCTCAATATTGTAACTTTCTAATGGTAACAACTCTAACACATAGCTGTCATTTTATTACTAATGACTACAGCACTACTACACCACTATTTTCATAAACCGTACATTTGAAGCAGATACTTTATTTTTGGTGGGTGAGGTCGTTAAGCTTTCCAGGATTAAAAGGCACAGCATTCTCGGTCTGGAAACATCAAAACAATAAACTTTTCAGTCAAGGTGTCTGCTTCACCCAGTTGTCCATGAACCACAAGTACTCACACTGGACACTTAGTAAATTGCTGCCTATTGACGGCAACATTATCTGAAGAAGAACATTAAAGTATTCCAAACAACAAAGTGCTGGAACACTAATAAACCACAGAACATCACAACATCCTCATTCCAAACATATACAGTGTAAACACAATCTTAAAACCATGTAACAATAAACCTGCTTTAATCATTTTGCATTTTAATTTTTACTTAACTTTCATATTTTTTTCAAATCTTACCAATAAAAGCAAGTGAGTAACATATTTTAGAATATTTTTCTATTGTATTTGTTTGTAAACAAATATTGTAATTTACAAAATCAAACCAGTGTTGGGCTTATGGATTTTTTTTCACTCTGGGTGGAGAAGAGGTTTAATGCTAGCACAGTCAATTCCCATACCCTGGAAGACCATGTTATGAGGACAGTCGTTGGCCCTTTCAGAAGTACAGGTCTCTTAAGTATAATATTCCAAGAAAAATAGTGAATTACTCAGCATTTTAAAACTAAAACATCTCTGGAATTTGGCTTATCTCGCTTAGGATCATTATTGATTTTAAGCTATATCTGTTATTTGAAAGCTTCGACAAAAAGACACTTTCAAAACCAGTTTAGGACCACTGGTTTACAAGTTGCCAAAAGGACTGGCTGCACAAGTTTTTCAATGCTAATGATTAATCCATTTACTTTAAATGAACAAAAAATTAATCCAAAAAGTTAATACTTCTGAAATCATTAGTAATCACCAACTAGGAGATTTCTCACCAATTTTCTACTGAAAAAGTTGAATGATGAAATGCTGAAATTTGCTGTAAAACTTCTAAAGAAAGATGAGGAAGAAAAATAGAAGATAGACAAAAAGCCTAAATGTTTAAATTGCTTCAGGGATGGAAATAGATACCAGAACTATTAGCTTCAGTTCAAAGAACACATTACTTTTTTGCTTTTTCTTCCTAATTTTTTATCTTGAAATATCAAAATAGTAAAAATATAAATCTGAAGGTGAAAAAGAGGTGACTAACCTGATCTGGAGAGGGTCTGTGGTTGGAGTGTTGTGGTCTCCCAGGAGATCGATGATGGTGGTGGTGATGATGGTGGTGGTAGTGGTGATGGTCATCGTCGTAGTTATCTGCCATAAGTTTCATTCTGTTTTGAGTCTGTTTAAGATGTAAATTGAGACAATTCCATTACATGCTGGAATACATTACTCCAACTATTTTAGGAAGATTTTAGCCTTTTCTTATCTCTCTTTTTTTAATCTTTTTTTTTTCCCTCTCCTTTGTAGCTCTAAGGATCTAACAATAGAAGTCCGGACTGCTGGCTCATGAACAAAAGCAAACAGGAATAGTAAAAGATAATGAAGTATGTGAACACATCTTCTGTCTCACTTTTCACATGAGTAGAACTGCACAAAGAAATCAGAAAAAGGATATGATCAAGGATGTCATGCTCAAAGCATATCAAGAAAGAATCAGCTTTTCTGAATTTACTGTTTTAGGAGTTTCCTATTTTTTCCAGGCTGTTATTATGTCTTGCCCATTAACATGTAAAAACTCACAGAAAGAAATACTAAGTGTACTTCAAATATTTAAAATTAGCTACTGAGGCGTGTCCACAACAATTATGAATAGTTATTTTAGAAGCTCTATTTTGCCTTAAATATTTTAATTGTACACCAGGATCACCCTGCTAAACAGTAAGTCGAAAGAGCCTGAAAACTGACAGACACAGGCACTTACAGAAAAATATGCGATTACGGAACTTGACACGTATCACTAAATGAGTCAGTCTTAGATACAGATCTTGAAAAAAAGATCAACGCTTCAGCTACTGCTGCGTATGGATAATAACAAGATACATTGCTACTCCTTATCACTATTACAATTATTCTACACCATGAAATACATTGACTGAAATGATTTAAACCTTACTTATAATACAGAAAAAGACTTACTACAAATTGTCCAATACCAGTGGATACAATACTTATTTTTCCTGTTACTGGGCCAAAAGGTACTCTCAGGAAAACCTGTTAACCTGTAATTTTGCATTAAAAAACCACAGAAGAAAATGCTGTCAACTCTCAAAGACCTCTTCCAAAAGAAGAATCAACTAGAGAAACAATTAATAGTATGCTGATGACAGAAGGAAAGATTGCCTAACCTTATGGGAGAAAGGTTGTTCCTGAAGGAGCATTAATGACTTTAGGCCAATTCTCTAGGTGGACATAATTTGAGCTGGTCAAACACAAACAAGTCTACTTTGCTCATAGACACTTCTGGTGAGCAATAAAAATAAAGAGACTACAATCAGCTGCAAATAGAGACAGTTTCGTTATACCCATGCTCCAAGGCAGCAGGATTCATGCTAACTCCAGTGAGGATGCCAGCTAAATAGATTACCCATTACTCTTCCAAAAGTAATGAGTTCTAAAGGAACTATATCAACAGGTCTAACTGGGTTCCAATTAGAAATACCCATCAGACAGCTAGTGCCCCATAGTTAGTATGTGGTAAATTTACTTCCAGGACTATTGTAAATTGATTTTCTTATCAGAAAAATTCTCTATCAAAATCTCTATTAGGAAATTTTCACTGGTAAGTGTGTTTTAACAGAAAATGTAAATACTCAGAGAGCGCTACTATATTCCACATATTTTTTTCCCGAAAATAGAAAAGATATTTGGGAAAAAGACACATTAAATATTCATGCTACACAACATTTGAAGTACAGCAAAATCTAATGTGAGAAAAATTATGAACCACTGGGATCAGAAGAAATCCTGATGTGGCTTTACCAATTAAATTTGTTTTAAATGTTACAATGCTTCTCAAGCACTTCACAGGATGTCCATTAGAATGATTGTAGAAAAATATTTTACATGTATTCGGCACTCAGTTCAAGTGAAAATCACCAAACATACCCTTAAGACATCCACAATGACAAGATAGAGGAACAACCACAATCAGATGTGCACGTGCTTTAGCCACTCTGACTCTGAGTATTTCTATAGCACTAAAAGAGTTTATCGCTGTGTTACAGGAAAAGAAAAAAATGTTCTCCATAGGTCAAGTGGTGAATTCCTTTGAACAGGATTCGTACTGGAAATGTATGGTATCATTCTACATTTTTAAACACTGCACAGTTGAAACCATTTCATTTCCCCCTCCTGGATAAGATGGGAGCATACAGCTGTATGAATTTTAGCTACGAATTTCAACCAATTTTGCCAAAAGACCAACTCAATCAAAATCATCATAGCTGTTCTGTTTGTCTTCAGATTCAAAAAGGAAGGGTTTTTGAACAAAAGAGTGGAAAAGATGGAGAATTAATAGACAAATAATAACCCACTTACTGTAAACACTGTAATATCCTGCCTCTTTAGGGAAGCTCCTAACATTTTATTAGTTTATTTTCTTATCAATGAACAGCCTTAAATTTCCTACCTTTCAACTGTATTCCATAAAAGAATGCAAAAGTTAAACAAGATGATATATGCAATCCTAAAAGTGTCCCCTGTAATGAGGTGTTGGGGATTAGAAGTGTCAAGGGATAAGAACTGTAAATGAATGATGTCATCTTTCTAATTTGGTGCTGAAATATAAATAAACCACTTCTAATGTTTCTTCCTTTTGGATGCCAGATTGCAGTAAAATGTGCACAAAGAAATGTTAATGCTGCAGTAGGCTTCCTTTAGTGGGTCTGTTCTGGAAGCAAAATATATCAGAAATGTGAAATGAGAATTTCTCTTCCACCGAAGTATTCATCAAACCATCCAAACTTTTACATTACTTGTGACTACCATTAATTTCTTGAGATGATGCTTAAATATTTTGCAAAATACTATTTTTAATGCTTTTTAGTTTTATTTCTTAGCTCCTCACAATGATAACTAATACGATTTTGAGGTTCTGTTTGTCTTTGCTTTAGCTAACGTCAGAGAGCTATACTTCCACACAGAACAGTACTTTCTAGATATGCTTAGCTTTGAATTAAGAGCTACAAAACATGGTATGATTTCAAACTCTTAAAAGTAAGACTTTTGAACAGGTGGATTCTGGAGAAGGAACAAAAGTAAAGCCATCTGGAGGAACAATACAATTCTTTGCAGGTCCTTCTAAACAAGTTTCTGTAATATTATTTCTGTTTCCTTCCCTTGCTAATTCTTTTAATCTTTAGTAGGCTTTGAAATGCCAGGTATATTTTTAAATAAGAAAGAAATGAATTAACTACACTGGAATTTGTTCAGGATGCCAGAACCTCACATTCTTGCACTTACATACAAGCACACACACAAAAAGGCATGTAAATTTTCGGATACTGGTTTATCAGACAGATCCTTACAGTCTGGGTCCCATATCAACACATTAGGACACTGCTTCTGTACTGACTGTGTAGGAAAAATACTTCCTACTAACTTGGCCATGCCATAATTCCTTGCGTCTTCAGCATACATGAAAGTTTACTATTCAAGAACATCCAAGAACTTTTCTTATATTACCTTTGAAAGTACAATAGATTATTCAATATGACTCTTCTGGATGATGGGGAAACTCAGTCTCGGAATGTACAACTAATGAAAATTGGAAATTACTGTACATGCATTTAAACTGTGCTATATCCAACTTGGATCATATGTCACTCTGGATTAGTCATTCAGTATTTGAAATATCTGTATTCTATAATTCAAAATGTTATTCACTCCTTTTCCTCTCATAAATACAACTCTGATGACAATTTATCATACCAGCAGTTCTTTTTGAAAATTCACAGTGAACACCAAGCCCACACCTGAGAAGGAGCAGTTTTTCATTTGGATTTATACAAGGAAGAAAAAAAAGTAACTTTTAAAATGCAACAAATAATTAACAGCATCCCCTATAGACCATGTATGGCCTTATTATTTTTAACCTAAACAGTTTCTTCAGATTTTTTTTCTTTGAGTACACTCAATAAACACCACATCTATTTTGAAATAAAGGAATGATAAAGGAATTAAAAGCAGCTTAAATCTAGGTGCACAGGTATATTAACCCTTAGGGCTTGAAACAGTTGTCTTTGATCACTCAATATCACTATTTGCTAAGCTGTCAAGGTCATGAATGGTATGTGTAACTGAATTTTTAACCCACTTACCAAAGAATTTATGATCTAGCATTGTAAGAAAACTGACAGCTATTTCTTGTCCTCCAAAAATTCTGTTGAGTTTAAGTAAGGATCTACTGAAGTGAAATGAAAGTCTTTGATTGACTGGTAACAGACTAAATAGCTTAACAGCAATCTGTAACTGTAAAACTATAATATTAAAACTGTCTTTTAAAAAATATTTTAGCAAGGTGGCAATAGGGAACTATGCTTTGATCTGTCATCTGGATCAAGTTAACAACAAAACTCTCATGAATGAGGTTCAAATGAGGAAAAATAGTAAGATTTGTTGCTCTGGGATATACTGTGTAATACCATTCAATAGCTATTACTTTACTTTGGATTTTCTTCTCAATCTCTCTTCACTAAATGGCATTTGAAACATTTCTGGAATATTCACTTTCAACAGGGTAGGATTTTTCCCTATATAATATGGGAGGGAGGCAGATATAAGGCCTACAATCTATCCTGGAGATATCCTGTGGTCTAATTATTAAAGCACGGAATTTAAAATCCAGAGACCTACATTTTAGCTCTCACTTTGCAACTGCCTCTCTTTGTAATGACAGAGAACATGGATTTCTTGCAGTCTCACTATTTGAAGAGCAGCATATTAATATTTCCACAAAGCATTTTGCAATCTTCATGTAGCAGAAGTTTAGTTCTGTTTTTTTTTCCCCGATTTTTACTAATAAATTATTTAATCTGAGCTTTTATTTTTCCTAAACCAATAATTTAAGAAAGTACAAATGAAACCTTTTTTTCTGTAAATTTCAAAACCAAAAGGAAAAGATCTCAAAAATGCATGCTTAACCCTACATAGTTCACCAAGTTTATCCAGAAGTTGCATAAACTTAGTGGAATTACCCTGGATTTAATAAAAGCATGTGCAACTGCAATTGGTTTTCCAGTATGAATCTACTGCTTCAGGCCTGAATTCCATTAGCTGAAGGTTAACAAAACGTTTGCTAGCTCTGTACTTATTCTCTCCAAATAAAATCAGTTTTCATGTCAGAACAATACTTCTACACATTCTTTGAAAACTGTTATGATCTGAAGAAAAGTGAAGAATTTATTGTTTCTATTGCAGCACAATACAGAAGTTGCTAACTGCCATAAAATACCATTTATACCTTTGTTACTTGATAAGTTACAGTTAATTAAATGTTGGACAACAGATGCTGTACTTGGCGTCAAACATCCTGAAATTTTACCAAATTACCTTCATTGCTCATCTGTTAAAGGACTATAACATTTTGCACAAAATGAAGACTTCACAAAAACAGCATATAGCTGTTCATTAGAAAATACAAAATATTCCACAGCATAGACTGCTTTAACAGAGGAAGACAGTCTAAAGTGACTATAAAAGGCATTTCAGAAGGCAGCACAGAATGCTGTGTTTCTAAATAACCCTTATAGTGATTTCTAAAACCAAAAAGCAAACATGAGTGTTATGTAAAGCCCATATTTCTAGAACTTGTTCAAGTTCACTGCCCTTTATCAAATTCAGCAAGTTTCCATTTAATTCACTTCTATTGTCTGACCATTGATAAATATCCTTCTGAGATCAAAACTAACAAGTCAAAGTTCCAACTTCGGAGCCTCTAAAAACATGTTCAACATCACTCTCATTTATGTACACCCTGAAAAGGTACCTAAAGCTTACTAGAGATACATCCATCCTGCATATGTGATTTGATAAGCCAAATAGTGAGCTTAATTTGCCATCTAGAAATGAAAGAAAGATTCCATCATAAAGTTTCAGATGAAATTTCTCTTTCTTAAACCTCTTGATAAACTCAGATATTTTTGAGCAGTGGTTCACTAATTATCTGGTGGAAGAACAAAGATCATTTCAAGACTACTAATGTTTAAAAGCCAAACTTTGAGACTGCTCCCAATTCCTTTTAATGGTAGCACACTTCTTGAATTAACACCATTAGACAAATTGTTAAAATATACCCACTAACTACGGTTTTGACAGAAGAACTTGTGTCGTTTTTTTCCACAAGCTGAAGGATCTGTTACTTGGCCACTGCTTTCAAGGAACTTTTGCCAATACTAGAGCTGCATGGAAGAAGTGGACTTACATATACTTCAGCACACTTCAAAGTATTGCAGAGCTCGTATATGTTAATTATTCAGGCGACTTCTAACAGCATACTACTAGCAACATAATGCTTATTATTTGCAAAAGAAATTATACTCTTGCTTCTAAACATTAGAAATATATGACAATATTCAATTCAGGGTTTTCGTGGCTTATGCAGCGAGTTTTTAGACACCAAGAAAATTCCAATAGGGGAGAAAAAAAAAAAATCACAACCCAACTTAAGTTATGAAGACTACAAGTTTGCAAGCACTCATCAGTAATCAAAAGATAACAAAAACATTACAGTATGGTAACTAAGTCGGAACTCCAGATGCTAAATAACGATCATAATCATAACCTTATGGGTGTTGGAATGCATCACTATGGGGTAGACTTATGTTTTACTGAGTGCTTTAATTATGCATTTTCTTTTTATAACATCCCTGTAATATAATCTATATTTATATTCTTACTCTTAACTGTATTTTAACATAGGTTTTGCTGCTTTGTTTCCTGCCCCTATTGAAGAACACAATTAATTTTTTCCCTGTTAAAATTCCAAATGGGCTAATAAGCATGTTTTCCTTTTCCTGTAATAGTGTATGACTTGTCTTGGAAAGTGTGAGAGACAGGATGCATGCAGGCTAAAAGTGTGCGTGATAGCTTATTGGAGAAAGCTTTGCCTACCCCTCTCATTTAGCTCTTTTTATTTCTTACCTCATTAACGACATGACTGTTGCATATGAAGTAAAGAGCACAGTAAAGTTTTTATGCTAAGAAAACGTATTTTTTCCTACCCATATCTAGTTATATATTAAACTTAATTATGTTTTACATTAAAATCTTAAAATTTTTATAATTTTTAACCAAAATATTTGTTCTTCAGACCCTGTCTGTCCTCCTAATTTCACAGGAAAAGAATCCAATCTTCATCCCAGGTGAAATACAAAGGCAATTAGAGACCAAATTAGATACTCTGAGTCCTGTGCAGCAACAGAAAGCAGCTTCTAGAGCTGATCTTTTCAAAGACTTGGATCTGATCATTTAGTGTTGAACATAAGTATAAAAGTTTTCCATGTATTTCAGTTCTTTTTTAATTAGTGTACTGTTTCACTGAGATTAACAAACATTGCACCTGCCGCTTTGCAAGATTACAAAATGTGACTGACTTACCCTGAAAGAAGTTAGAGCAAATCATAGTAAGGTACCCTTTTCATGAGCTGAAGGATAATAGTCTCACAAACACCAGCTGGGATATTAGACACTTGGCAGAACGAGACAGGCAGCAGGTCCAAGTGCCAAGCAGCCACTTATCTAAAGTACTAAGGCCAAATTTCAGCTTTCCTGACTCTTGTGACTGACCAAAGTTATTCTGATTTGAACATGGTCCATCTGACTTTAGTTGCAGTCTCTACATTTAGAGTTTGTGTTTTTGAAGTCTTTTTAAGTTCTGTGAATTAAAAGTATGGCTTGAAGCACAGGAAATATCTTGTAATAATACAGCATACTCAGTAATGTATAGGTTAAAGTCATGCTAAAAGTATTTGTCTGAGTCCTACTACTAAACTTGGTAATTACACAGAAGTATGTAAGAACACAGACACAAAGAAGCGGGTTAAAAGCATAATTAAAGCTCTGAAACAGTAGCTGCCTGAGGACATCTCGAGCCAGGTCTACTAAATGCAGACAAGCAACGTAAGACAGTAAGGTTCTTTGGGGTTTTTACATTTTTTTTTTTACAACAGGAAATAACTCATTAAAAAGATACTTCTTCATAATAATTATTTAAACCCAGACATGAATCAGAAACTTCAGTAGCTAAACAAGACCTCTGAAAGCGCAAACGTCAGTTTAGGAGCACTGATTGTCTTTCAGCATCTTTAATGTCTGAACAGTTCAGCTTCAGCTGTAGTTTTTGCAATTTCATTACCAAGTCCAGCTCTCTCATTTGTACTACATACAAAATATAGCCTAAATGAAAACATTTCTTTCATTGTATGTCATAAAAATCAATAAATAAAACAAATGTCAAAATACGGATGGCATATTGGAATATGGACCAAATCAGAGGTAGTGTCACAACACTGCTTTGATATGCTTTTTGAAGACACCTTACCTATAACTACTTTTCATTTGATGCAAAACAGTAGAAATTGTTTTATCCACCATCACATGAGCAGAAAAATTTGACACTCAATTTTTAAATTATTTTTTTAATAACTGGCTACTTAATACTGTACTTGAGATCAAATGTTAAACTGTATTTAGCTTGATTATCATGGCATACTTTGTAGTATAACTTAAGGATTTGTTTCAAAAATGTCTCATGGAGAAGAAAAACACCAGTCTTTTTGGCTTGCTAGTTCAGTCATTTATATAAGAGATACTCACTGTTCTTATCTGAGATATTTAATACTCATTTTCACCCGTCAGTCTAGCCAGATCAAAGATCACAAAAGTCCTAGTGTCAATACATACATTATTTTATTACGAACTTTTTCTATTTAAGTTGTTCACTATGAGCACAGTTAGATGATTTATCTGAGTAAATTGCATTATGACAGCTATAGCAATCGAGAGGTTCTAGAATAAGTTTACAATGAGATTATCACCAGTGAACAAGAATGCCATTAGCCATGGCCATGCTTAAGATATGATATAAATTCTTCAAGAATAAAAAACCTCTGAACAAACAGATTTTTAAGCAGATCACCAACTAGGAAGCAGGAAAGAACATAAGTACCAGGCCTGTGATGCCCTCAAGGTCTGACTGCTATAGGCTACAAGGCTAACCTCTCATTGCAAAACATTATTTAAAAATACTGTCCAAAATAATTTATATTCCAGGGAGCATAAGGGGGAAAAAGTGATGCCATATCCAGCTATGACTTGAATCCTTCTACTATTACAATAAAAATTGTCAAATCTTCCCAAGAATGTGTGTGAAGTCTTCTGTGAGCACTGCCAACACTTTAAGTAATTTTTCCAACACAAGCCTTTCTTCTGAATTAACTAATTTGACCAGGGCAGGGCAGAGGCTATTAGTTACGCACACACAATCTCTTTCTTGCCTTGTGCCGTATATAGCCTGCCTCATTAAGCTAGAGGGAGAAGTGGGACTCTCCTGTTTCACCCCTACACTAATCTGCCCACACTGGGTTTACATAGAAGATGCTTGTACTTGCCAATATTGAGAATTAAAGATCCAAATTCAAAAATACCAATTCATAATTCAGATTACAAATGAAGAGTATAAAACCAAATGTTAAGAAGTGCAGACATAGTGCCTTAGGATATTTCTCATTAACAGAACTACAAGCATTTTTAAGAGAACAAATTGTAATAATTGTGTAGTGTTCTGGGCTCCTGTAAGATTGCCACTTATGAAATTCAAGGAAATCAGAAACATCAACTTAATCTGACAACATCTGAAACAGAAGCAAATAGTGATTAGGAACCAACCCAGTATCAGAACAGTGCTACTGATCACTAGGTATACAGACTATAATGCAAGATCTTTTTGCTCCCATACTTGTTAAACATTAGAGGGCTTAAATGCAATGAATTCATGCACAGTGTTTCAAAAGCATGTTTTGGGTTGCCAGAATAATCATAATTACAACTTGATACTTTGGGCAAGTGGAGGGTATCCCTTCACATGAGAGAGGGGTTGGATCTAAGATAATCTTTGTGGTTCCTTCCAACCCAAACTACTCTGTGGTTCTATGAACAGAAGTTCAATCCTACTCTTCCTTTTTTCTTTTTTTTTTTTTTTTTACAGTAATATAAACACTTTCAGTATCATAAAACACATAGTACAATACAGCCGAATTGATCTGACAGAGCAATGTAACCTAGGGTATTTTGATCTTGAGCACTTGATGTCCCTACCGTTATACCACACCAGGACATTTCCAATGTACCTAACTGGTACAGTATGTATACACTGACACATGTTGCCTTCAGTTTTATTCTGCTCCTTTGCTGCTGAAAGAGTTCTTATAAAATATTTGGATGTCAATTAGTAAAAAATACTTCTATGCATTGCAAGTAGGTGAAAATATTGGTAGTGACGTTAGTTTTCTGAGAAACTAAGGTTGCACAGATTTTTAAAATTCCTTGTTTCTCTCCCTTTTTGTTTCATTAGCACTATGTTCCTGTGATGAAATAGAGTAGTGAACTAATAGACTAAAGACTGCCAAACACCAGCTTTGCCTCTGGCCAGAGTATTCTGTACACCTGCGGTCTTGAAAATACTGGAAAGGTTTCTAATTTCATGTTTTGAGAAGAAAAATAAAATGCTTTTACAGAGTTAGAAGACCTTGCATTTTGGCCAACTCCACTTACATTTTTGGCTCTATATCCCAAAACTGAAAAGAGGCAACTGGGAAATTTTCTCACAGTATCCAAGTTCAGAGTGAATCAGTAACATAGCAGTGTCTTCTGCTCTTACCAAAATCTCCTGAGACATTCTAAAAATGAACCTTAAGCTAATTATTTAATGAAGGATTGCATCACTATACAAATTTCTCTAAAAATAACTGTCTCAGAATTCTCAAAAGGAATCTTGGCCAGGGTGATTATAATCACTCAGCCAAGCCTTCATTGTAATCTTGTTTAATACTGTATTTCTGAAAGGTTTTGTAAGCCTCCTACAAAGTTCCGTGGTGCTCAAAATACAGCATTTAGTGAATGAATCAAAACAATTCCAGTGGTTCTGTTTTGCTGGGAGTGCATTACTATGTTTCTCATTTATTTAAACCACTAACCAATAAATATTTAACTGACAGACTGCAGCTGCTAAACCGTATTTAAATCATTAAATATGCTTGCTTCTCATGAGATGGTGTTTGCAACACAGAGGTCAGTATTATCACTACTAATTTTACAGGTGGGATGATACAAATAGTTGTTCTAGGTTATCAAATACAATGTAAAAAAACCTGTAAAAATCCAGCACTAAGGATAAAACCATTGCCTTTCTTCCAGCTTAGAAATAAGTTTTACTTAAATTTACAGTCACAATTCCTAAAAATACTCTTAAACATGCTCACATACATAATATTTTAGTCTTTAATACACATCCATCTGTAGCTTCATATTTAAAATGTATCACATATTCCCATTTTCCTGCAAAGGCAGCATATTCCATTACTTTAAGATGCTTCCTTTTCTTTTTCAGTGTGAGGAATTTGACAAATTTCTTCAAAAAATCAATGTCTTAGTAGTTTCCAATCTGTTTGATATTCCCAAACTCCAGAAAAACTAGAATAGAAAAACTGGAGAAAGGTATCTAACTGTGTATTTGGTTCTAGAAGCATTGAGTCATGAACTATTTAAAAATAGGAAAAAAAACCACTGATATTTGACATTGGGGCTTTTTAAACTCTTTTTTGAACACATGGTATTTCTGGTTTTATTTTAGATTAGATTACTATTGGGTAACTGTCAGTCTGCAGGTACTTTCAAGTCAATTGTCAATGTGGAAAACACTGATTCACTAAAAAGAAAAGGATGCAGGTAACTTCTTAAGTTTGGAGAGCAGGGGCCACGTGCATTTCAGAAGTCAATACTTGGTCTCCAAACTGACTTTACTGTTGTAAGACAAACTACATTGAAAGACATAAAATAACATCAAGTTTATGCCATGGTAAACTCTATTTATTTTATATTTGCCAAAATGATGCCTGCTTAGTCAACAGCCTGTTACTCCTGGATATTGAAAATCTCTCAGTATTTTCCTTCCTCTCAAGGAATTTTTCATGCTCATTGCCCGTGGCACAATGTTAATATTCTGAAGCAACCCTAAGGAAGGTTGTGGAGAGAACAGAAGCTTCCAGTTAAAATACAAAATACACCAGGACGCTTCAGGAGTCTACCAGAGCAACTAGAAAAGCTTTTCACAGTGTAACTCTGTGGTAAAAGCAGCTACATTTGCATTTAAGTAACTCAACCTCGGTGCGAGTCTGCGGTACATTACAGTGCAGCGATAGAATCTGTTTTTCTGGCCTTAATCCAATAACAATAAAATTCTATGAGTAACGTCAATACTTTGGGTTACTCCACTGAGTTTAATAGAATTGACCTCCTGAACCTTTGAGACATCTACTACATACTGTGCCCTATCTCTCTAAATACGAAGCAGTATTTGATGACTACAATGACCTCACAGGGTGGGAATCATCACAGCTCTTCTACAGCATTCTAAGTAGCAGTAGATGAATCTGCAAACACGTTGATGTTCCAACTAGGTAAGCACCTATAAAGTTACAAAGTATAGCCATTAAAATTCCACAACTCCTTCCCTTACATTGCGACCCTCATTGGCCTCATCAGTTATGTGAAAGAGCACTTGTCCCCCTCCTGTACATGGAAGTATTAAGAAGGAATATTCAACTTTTTGTATGAAAGAAAATTCTGACTCTAGGAAATTTACTTTCATCAACAGGATTTTCCAGACAAAGATAGTGACTTTCCTTCTTACACCCCAAAGAGAATACTCAAATAGGAAACAGCCTTGTAGGTCTCAAAGAAAAGCCCTTTGAAGTTACTTTTTCACATAGGCAGAGGACCTTCCAAGCTACAGCAATCCTACCCTGGACATTGAAGCCACCACTTCAATAGCAATAGCAAACCAGCAGTCTAGACTTGGAGTCTAATGTTGCACTTTTTAAGGTATTATCCACTGCAATGATTTGAAATTCTTAGGAATATGGAACTGGAGTTAACTAACTACACTGCAATGTCTAGGATGCCACTGAAAACAACAGCAGCAGAGAATCAGTTTCTGAAATCAACTCCTCAAACTGCAAACCATAAGCAAATCGAAGTGTCAGATATTTCGTGATACAGCATGATGGTTGAACTTTCAACAGCCTCTCATTTAGGCCAAAGTTATTTACCTATCTAAAGATCAGAAAATAAAACCTTGATTGAAATAGTATTTTCTCTTTCAAAAGGTAAAGCTCATCCTCACTGAAGGCTAATTTCAAATTATTGCTTCTTCAGTACAATGACAAGACTTTTGAAAAACAACTTGTGCTTGGGAGGCATGAGAACATTAGGAGAGTAGATGCAATTAGAAGCTCAACTGCAGCATCAGCAGGTGAATGCTGTGCTATTATGGGGAAAATAGAAGATTATCTAAAGAAACTCTGGAAGTTGCTTCTGTATGAGCTTTGCTGACATCTACAGCTGTGCATGTAGATTTCCAGGCAAGGTGAATTCATGTTCAAGTAAATTTCTAACTTCAATTAGAACTCTTAATTACAAATTATTTCCCAATAGCCTGTCTACATGACTTCAGACATAATCCATTTTAATTGCTGCTTTACACTGGAACACCCACCCTTCTGTTTTGCAGCTCTAACACAACAATAAAATGAAAGTCTGGTTCTGAAGAGAACATTTCTCAGGAATATTCAAAGAACATCAGGAATATTCACAGATCATCAGAAATAGCAGGGGAATTGTAGAAAGAAAACAGAAAAATATGGGGATTAAAACCACCTCTGAAACACAGTAGAAAATAGTTTTACATTTAATGAAGAAATCTAGAATTGAAGCATCTGTGATGACAGAGATTGTGCAGCCACACAGAAGAGATGTAACAGTATTTTTTCATGTTCAGGAAATGGATTATTTGATGTGAAAATTGAGAATGGACCTTCCTCTTGGATATAAATTTATGAGAATAAATGAATCAAAGATGCTGAAGGAGAAAGGAGGAGTTTGTCTGCAACACTTATATCAGTCAATGCTTCTTCATTGAACAGGGTAAGCCTACTCTTACTGATGCTCTGCTAACAAGATTTTCAGCCACAGTCCTTCACATGCAGCCTACCTTTCCCATTGTTAACTGAAAGATGGAAAAGATTTGTAAGGAGCAACGTAACAAGAAATTCCTTGGATTTTTTAAGGTCTGCATTTGTCATCCTTTGCCCTGCTGCCTTGATAAACTCTCAGACTCCTATAGCCATGAACAGGTGGCTTTCTGCTTGATTGGGTAGGTAGATACATCAAAAATCCATTTGCTCTTGTGAATATACATGAAGGGTATAGAGATCATTGTGCACCATGTTATTCTGCCTCTCAAAGCAAAAGGTCCTCCTACAGGACAGAACAGGAGTGGATCTGGGGGCCTAATACTTAGCACTATCTAGGGAGCCATCTTCCAATACATATCAATCTCTCTGCTTTATGATCACGTTAGGCTGGAGAAGTTGGGCCTTTTTTTCTTCTTTCTTCCAGCACTGTAATAGCTCTGGAAACAGAAGATGGGATCAATAAGGCAAAAGCTAAGAAAAAAAAATTTAAAATAATTATACTGCAGGTGATCATTCCCCCAGGTTCCAGTGAATCAGAACTAGATTAGGAGACAGCATCTTTCAAATAAACTGAGGGACAGGGTGGATATATCAGACACTGTGGAATCTGCCGCTTCCCCCCAGTGCCCAGCACAGTCATAGCAAGGAAGAGTAGCACTAAAGCTTTTGTGTCAGATGCACATGTGAAAGCTTTGGGGGTTGACAGAGGCTCTCCCCAAAGGGATTAAAGAAGTATGAATGATCTCTAAAACCTCTATTATCAGATAATTCTTAAGTGTAATAAAGTGGTGACCTAGTTAAACCACATTCCTGTTCCTGGTGTCTCTTTTTTTTTTTGTGGTGTCTGAGATAACAGTGAGATTATTTTGGCATCAATTTAATCTAGTTAAATAGCTTTACTGAAGATCTTTATCACTATAAATAATGGAGGTATTTGAAGTATTTGGTTACAATTCTAACTGAAGTTATCCAAAACAATGCCTCTCTAGCAATCCTCCTCTTCTGTCCCTTCACTCTGTCTGAAGAAAGTTATGAACGTTCTGAACAATTTTCAGCAATAGCTTAAAGGTACAAAGCCAAGCTAAATGAACAACAACAACAAAAAAAAAACAATAAAAAAATCCCACACCAAAACAAAATCCAAACAAAAAAAGGCATGAAAAAAGAACAGCTTGGCAAAGACTCTGATGAAGGTTTTAAAAATATCCATGACTAGTATCTTGAAAATTGGCAGAGGTGTATTCATTTACTCTCCAACAGCAAAAGATAAAGATGAAGAGAGAAGATATCTAAAATAGAAAATAACTGCCTTCACTTTTCTAATGCAAACCAAAACAAAAGTCCCCCAACCTATTTGGAACATAACACCTTCTTCAACGCAGCACAGTGGGATGAAGTACTAAAAAGCATAAAGCATATCTGCCTATTTAGTATATAAAATCTGGGTGAAATGTCTCCTGGCCAGCTGACTGACCTGAGACATGAGTGCATCATGACTGGAACACAGGTACTTGGCTGGAATGTCTGTAATGAAGTCAGCATCACGAGTGGATGATAAGTTCATGATCAGGGGCTGTTTCCTATTTTTATAGACCTGTTGGAAAAAGCTGTAACGATTAGATGCATGAATTCAGAGCTACTGGGAATTCAGCATAGCAGGTAGGGTTTTCCTTAACGTTTTGTTATTGAGTGCAAGGAGTTCTACAGTATGTAATGCATGATTCAGAACAAGAATCATAACATCGACTACACAGTATGTCCTAGATGCTATTAACACAGCATGCTCATTTGGAAAGTGGCACACTGCCTGACAGCAAAGTGGTTACTTTGACAGGCTAAGACAACCAGAATGATTTTTGGAGATGGTGTTCTTCCCTTTCTCAGGCAACAATCACAGAATTCAGTAATCTCACACAAAGGAAAACATCAGATACAACACCTTCAGACAGAGTCTGGAAACATCTTTCTCATCTTTTTCACCTATTCTGAAAGAGGAAAGGTGTTTAACAACATTCATGTCACACGGCACAGGTCTTTAGTGCCTAGGTTATCTGAACATCCTTCATCCTCTTGCCTACAGGACCTCTTCTGGCTACGACTATTACCTTTTAAAAAGCAGGGGGAGTAGCCACTGCACAGTATGCAGACTTTTATTAAACCTACGTACCAGTCTGGTACATGTGTACCATGTCTAGTATGGTTATTTTCCTCATTAATAATGAGATCATAAATTTGCTGATGATAAAATCTCTGTCTAGAGTTTGTAACTACATTTTGTAAAAATTAAAACCTTAAATGACTTACAGTGTTGAAGACAGGGTGCTTTTTACTCATTTCAGAATTTATTTTAAAGATCATCATGATTTCCAGATAACCTCTCAGAAAGGCTGAAACCTTCTGAAAACACAATTATTTTACAACAGATAAGATAGTATCTGAACAAAAGAAGGTTAGAAAGAGTCAATAGAATGGACAGATCTTGCTTTGTGGCAAGGAGCATCTGCTCTCCTCTGTCTCACAGAATGAAGAGGGTTGGAAACTCTATGAGGAGGGAAAACAAAGTCCACTGGCTGCATATAATATGAGCCGAGCAAACATGCAGCTAAATGCTTAACAACCACAGAGAGGCAATACAGAAACACTTACATTGAACACCTCCTACCTGTCATAACTGCTGTTACTTGTCAGACCTGGCTTAAAGACTTTTAATATGAAGTTAGAATAAAATAGTACAAATTGAAAATCCATGAAAATATGAAAATTAATGTCTCCCCACCTGCTGTTTTAACTGATGTACTAATCTGTCCTTCTCTCGCTTAAGAGCCATTACTTCCTCTTGAGTCTTCTTTTTCTTTGAAGCAGACAGTTCAAGCAAGGCAATGTTTGCATCTTTTTCACTAATTGCAGCAAGTAAAGCTTCCTGCCTGGAAATAAAATTTTTTAAAATGTTATATTCTCATTAAAACAGACCATTAACTACTATTTCATACTACATTACCTATTTCTTTTAATCACTGTGAGAACAATCATCTACCTTTCGAACACTCTTTTAACTCCAAACATTAAGTCTTTTTTAGCCCAGAAAGTCCTATTTATATTTCATTATTTAACAATCTCATAAAACATGTACCTTAGGATATTTTACTAAAATATGATATCTAGCAATACTTCTGTGAAATGTCTTGCTTTCAAAAATTTTCAGTTTGTTTTTTTTCAAATTTACTTTCCCAAATTCTATAATATCTTACATAAATCTGTTGTGAATTATTCAAATCACATGGACTGAATAATAAAAGACAAAGTGATACAGATAAAAATATTTGTTTTATCTGTTGATTTAAAATCCAGAGTCCTCAGTACAGAAATCTCAGGAGATCATCCTCAAATTTACTTAACTGTTTTCCTATGGACCAAAAAACTATAATTGTAGAAGTAAAATATAACATGCAGAAAAGCAGCCCCTTGATCTAATTGTTGAGAAATCTTTTCCTTTGGATTCTTGACCCCTCAATCTCCATAAAGGAAACAGAAACTTTCAGCACTCATAGACATATAGAATTACATAGAAGCTAGTAGGGTCACGTCACGAACAGTTTGTGAGGACATTTGACAAAGGTAATCTTCACAACAGGCAGTTGGAAACACAGATCCTGCAGTAGTACCTTATTATTTCTTACACTCTAAAATGCTCACAATGCAAAGGCCCTAATCCATCCCTAATTTTCCTAAATAAAAGATATTCATCCTCCGCAACGCATTCAAAGACAGACTGTGACTTACCAGCCAAGAAAAAGCATATAACACTTAATAGCTTTTAGAACAGAATGTGCTATGGCCTGTGCCTTTTTCCAGAACTATATAAGATCAATCATTAAAAAATAAACATGGACAAATGAACCATAAATTAACCTTAGGCTCCAATGTAAGAACATGGCTCCGGAACTTCATACAGCCAAGGTGAGCTAGAAGTTTGGAATTCTCACAGTCCTTCAGTTTGCCAGCAAAAATGTCAAGAAAGCTATTTCACTTTTATTTCAAAGTTCCGAATGTATTAATGTAAATATTTAAAGGACAATATTTCTGATGGAGTCAAAGAAAAACAACTCATTTATTTTACTCTCAAAGTTATGAGACATGGATCAATTTTAGATAAACAGTTGCATTTTATTCATACACTTAAATAGTCTCATTTATTATTCTGTCTTCTTCATTCTAATCACAGTTAAATGATGTTTAAAAGAGGATGCCATAAGTTTCCAACAGTCCTAATTTAAATGAAAGCTATTAATTATTTTAAATAACAGGTATTAAAAAAATATACCAAAGGGTCACAGGTCCATAATGCTCATCTAAAATGAGATATAGGTATATAGTTTTCTGTAGACCTCATAATAATGCATAATATTTGTTGCATGGTAATTTATAAAAGTTTTCGTGGGTTGTGCTCAAATACAATACCACTTCCTTATCACCTTCATTACAGTCCTAACTTTTTAATGCACTGAATCAGAAGGAACCTGATTTGCTACTGTATTCAACAGTTCCTCTCACCTCGCAGAAAGCAGAGAACTTCTGCACCACAGAAAATTTCAACACGTCCTTTTCTGAGCATCCGACTCCAACAACAACAACAAAGTAACACCATGTCAGCTTTCTCTTTGCAGTACCTTTGACACACAAGTCTAATTTTCTCTCTCAGAAATGGGTCCTAGGTATAGACAGTGGGGTTTTTCCAGGGATGATAACATAAACTTTTAAACAAAAACCGACTATGAATTGAAAGACAACGAAACAGAACGCTGCATTAGTTGATATACTCTTCTAAAAACTTCTTAGTTTTCAATGTTCACAATGTTCCTCTCATTTTCAGGAGATGTAATACAAGCATTTGTACTGTCTGCAATTAATATCAGTGGGATTAAAACCTAGCCTTCAATTCATAGTATTCATTGCTGTAAAGTAGACAGGTCTGGTAAACAGCAAAATATAAATCTATTTACACCATAATCATCAGCCTAAAAAGATAAATGTATTTCATATCCAGAGATAAACATTTATGTAACCATCACAAACTCAATATGCTCAGAACAAAAATAAGTAAAAAAAAAATCAACATCTCAAATTCCAAGGTTTTAAGAATTCATCTAAATATCTTTCAAGTTATTTAAATTAACTTCATCTCAGACAGACCCAATATGTCTCCTCATCTAATAGCAAATTTCATGGTAAATACTTGCCATCTAGGAGGTTCCTAGTGATATATGCTATTTAATTATATGCAACAAAAAGAAGAAAATCCACAAACAGAAGAAAAGTTTTAAGTTGACTTGAAATCTGCAGTGAAAACACAAACCTGAAGAAGAAGAGTCAGAACACCTCAGTTCTTTGGTATCATTTTGACATCTGATGATGAGATTCACTTACATCCATAATTTTTGTGTTGCCAGCCAAAACAATCACACCTTCTTATAGTCAAAATTATTCAACCTTGCAACACACTGTAGTCCCACTTTAAAGTAGCGAAGGAGATAAACCTTTTATGGGAGGGCCAGTCAACATGCTTTGAAAAAATCAACACTCTGGATTCTGCAGCCATAAACCCGTAAGATTTTGTAGACTGTAGCAGGATTTTTCTCAGTTGATGGTGTTGAGCTATTATGAAAGCCAACCAGAAGTTATGAGCACATTCTTGTAAGGGAAAACAAACATCATCTCATTTTCCTCTATTGTCTTGGGGGCTCACAGGATACTTGCATTTACTGCACCACTACTCCTATCTTGGGAAAATGCTTGGAAAAATATGTAACCAAACACTTAATTCCAGGAAATAATGGTTCACACCAAACACTTCCAGGAAACAGTACTTCGTAGCCACGTGAAATAGCTGCTGTCATATGACTCCATCAGTGCTCCACTGAGACACTCTTAAGATTGAATCAAACCCACAGTACATACATGGGTTTGAATTGGCCCCACAAAATAATTGTCGATATATTATTAAATGCTTATCTCTATAGTAACTATAATTGGAGTTGAGAGACTTTATACCTATGACTGTTGAGAGAAGACTGCACAAGAGTACAAGGATGCAGATTTCTACTGAAGCCCTTCCACAGCAATGTAGAATGATGAATACATCTACACAGACAAGCAGCTGAGTGCAAACTCAGCTTGAAGCTGCCTGAATGTGAGTCAGCTTCAGTTCAGAAGCTGTAAAGCCTCATTTATCTAAGAGACAAGGTGTTTTAGCTTGGGCATAGTGCCACACAACTGGCTGATGGCTTCCAGACTGGAACTGGCTCACATACAGCCTGCTCAGAGTGTGGGCAGAGCAAGCTTGCATCTGTCTGCACCTGTCTGCACAGACTTACTCTGGAGTATGTCGGCATATTATCTGTGTCTATTATCATGGATAATCTGAACAGTAATAACCTCAAATATATAATACAGTGGCATTTAACCAGGCATCCGGGTTAACAAGAGTTCAGCAGAATGAGACTGTATATTCTACGAAGTGTTACATGTTGGTTGTTTACATCCTTACTAATTAACTACTTCAATACAGAGGGAAGACAGAGACTCCCCAACAGCTTTTATTATTATTTCACAGAGTATAAAGATGCAGATTGTGCATCCACCGAATTGGCCTACTTGCTCACAGCCCAGCACACTAACAGAGTTACAGCTCCTCCACTAAGTCCCTGGGAGATCAAGGTTGAAAAACACCTCAGTCATGCTGTGAGGCATCGTAAGGGAAGAGATCCAAGCATTTATGAAGCAACCTTGAGAACAGGCCTTGAGCTCTACATTATAATATCTCATTTATTACACACCACTTCTCAAGCTTAGCTACATCTCTGAAAATTGCTGTGTTACCCTGTCAACATAGTTCACCGGGTTTGGTTCTTCCCTAGGAAACCTGAACAGAAGCAGTTTTTTTAGCTACCCAGTGACCCACTAAAAAATTATCATCTTTTCTGTTGGAATCATTTGAAATTAGATTATCTGACCACCAGGAACAAGGCTAAAATGCCAGCAAAACAGCTGACAACAATGACTTTCTCGCTTACAAACAGGAAACAAATTTCATTCAAAGTGTTAACGGGTGGCAAGGTCTCCATCTAAACCTCTCATGTGAGTCTCTATTTGTCTACATCTCTATCACATGAACTTTGCTGCTAGAAACTGAAACTCATCATGCGTTTCTGTGCAAGAATTTTTGAAATTCAAGACCTGAGCCAGCACCAAGAACAACATACAGTCTGATACACTGTCCTGCTAACATGATGAAGAGTGTAAGTGTAATTTACAATTCCTAATTATCTACCGTGTCAGGAAAAACAAAAATATTATCCAAAAACAGTTCTATACAGATGTTATCACTATTCGCAGCCAAAATGTCTCCTTATTGTTTAAGAAACGATGGTAATAAAACACACTTAAAAATAATTTATTGAAGCACGGAATTAAATTACATTCTTTAACAGTAGTATTTATAAGGGGTAAATATTTTTGGCTAGTAGTAGTTTTTCCTCTTTTTTGGCCAACTAATCTATTATACAAATAGCATGGTAGCACTTTTAACACCAAGAAAAATCACTCTGTACACAGTAAAGTTAGGTAAACTCTCAGATTAATAAAGCACATGTTAATTCTAACAGCATTTGCTCTACATTGCTAATGACTCTGTACATTTTCCTTTGACACATGTAAAGTACGTACTGGGATTCCCAATCTATATTGGAGGATATATACTACAGTTGTTTATTACAAGGAGGAGAAGGAGAACTTCTCCATGGAAAAGCAAAACCCATGAAATAAAACTTCCCGTCCCCTGGGAAAGTCTGATTGCATTCTACTCCACCACAACCTACACCCTTAAGCTACTCGCCTTACTGCAGACTGTGCATGTAACATTCTCTTGATAAGCACACTTGCAGCCACAAAATCAGAGTTTAAGAAACTAATGATGCAAGTGAGAAGTATGAGGAAGCTTGCACCTTATGTTACTTCATGCTAAAGGACAAAAGAAACAGTCCCTTCCTAGTGGTCAAGAATTAATGTATTTATGCAAGTGGTGTTGCATCCAAAATTATTCCAGATTCCAGTTTTTATTAACTATGGGAAGGATGGGCTAGAAAATCTATTTATAACATTTCAGTGAGACTTGAGACTGCATGCATCCCAAAGTGCAATGAAGATAGGAATAAAAATATCTTGACAAACCAAAGATGCCATCTAAGGAGAACTCCATATTAATGATCAGTTGTCAATAAGGCAAACATCAAACCGTGATGTATAAACAGAAATAAATTGCAAGACAAGCGAATCTTTTGATCTACATGAGTTCAGGAAGAAGCAGAAATACTGAATACAGTTTGGGTATTATTCTCCATGAAAAATGTGAAGACTGTTCAGAGGAGAGCAATTAAAATTGTCAGAGAAATGACAAGAAAACTTAGAAAATACTACAATAAATTATCCACAAATGGCAACTTGATAATGAGAACATAGAACACTTTGTCAAATTGAAATAGAACTTTTTTCCCCACATATCCAAGACACACAGAACAAGAAATGATGTGCATAAATTGCAGGAGAAAGAGTTGGGGGTTTTCTTCCTCCTTATATCTAGCCAAGGTCTAATGAAAATGGCAGGTAAGTATGAACAACAGAATTTTGTAATAAATTGCTGGGGAAAGATGCTTACTGCCATTGGAAATCTTTTTTAATAGTTTAGGCAAACATTTCTTAGATATAATGTGGGTAATAGTTAATTTTGCCCCAAGACCTGACCTTACCAGCAACCCAATCATTCAATGATTCAATGTTTTAAAGCTCATTTACTCTGCATCTCATTTAAGACAGTAATGTCTTGTTCTATCTGCTTCAAACATATGCTTGCTTACTAGCTTTCCCACAACTGGAAGAACTTTTAAATTTCTACATCTATAAAAACTTGAGAATGATCAAGTTTCTGTGAAAACTTCCATGACAGCAATTACAGATAAGAATCACTTTACACTGCATAGGCCATTTTTTAGTGATAGCGAAATACGGAGATGCCTTTCACTGGATGATCTATCAACTATTAATCTGATAATAGACATGGCTTTTAGACAAGTAAGTAGTATGATATTAATCTTTTAGTAATATCACTGGAAGGACTGTTAAAGAATAATTCGAATTAAAGAAAAATACCATACGTAGAATTAAAGAAAGCAGATGATACTAAAGAAACTCAACTTAAATGTAAACTAACACCTGAAAAACACAATCTTACAGATCTCTAGCAATACAGACACAGAGTATGCATTTGTGAAAGTGTCTGTCTTGGAGTGAAAAAAATTACTTAATATGAAAAGGAAGCCTTAGCATACTAGAAGGGAAGATAAGATAATGCAAGAAGAAATAAATCCATGAAAGACCCTGTTGAATGCCAAACTGAAAAAGTATATTGTATACAGTATTTTATCAAACTGCAGCCTAAACAAATGTCAAATGGAATAATTTCTTTAACAAATATGGGCAACAACTGAGAAAAAAGGGTTGTTCACTAGCATATATTTAGTCAAGATTAACTATGGATAAAAAAATGTACTAAGAACAGATTTAATAACCCTAAACTGTCATTCAGCTTGTAGGAGGTATTCAAGATACAGCTAATAAAACACAAAAAATGGTTCTAACCACCCACAAAAAAATCTCAGTAGTATAAAACACTGAAGGATGACCACTAAGATAAATGCTTTCTTTTGAGAGCTGCCTTGCAGTTAACCTTCTTAAAGAGTCTCACAGAAACCTCTAATCATAATACATTGCATTGCCACTTATCACAGTCAATTTAGAAGTGAACTCTGTAAACACTCCTGCTTTACTCCCCACCTCTGTTAGTCTGAGAATAATATTCTGAGCTTTAATAAAAGAACTCATGACAACTTTTTGGGAGAGGGGGTGAGTTCTTAGAAACAGTCCAATTGTCCTAACAGGATTCCAAGGTTAAGATTTATAGAAACAAGAACTTTTACTGCCTTTCCTACTTAAGCCGTTCTCCACAAAATACAGAAATGCAACTTAAAAAAATCACCACTAAAGTTAAATCAAGTCAGAAATGTTTAAACTAATGATATACAGTATTCAGCCAGCTTCTCACATGCTAATTGTACTGAAGGAGAAAAAAAAACAGCTCAATCAACTTTTTCCCTTTAATTATTGTTTTCTTTCCCTCATGACCCTTAGTATTCAACCTTAAGTTCAGTAGGAGGTGACTAGAGATAGACGGTGATGAGAGATCCTGTTTGAAACAGCTTCTCTCTGTCACTCCTAAAGCAAATAAATGGTTTGTTAAAACATGCTGTTAATCCATTATGGATGTGCATGCATCTTAGAAAATAAACTTCAGAATATTATTGGTGTTTTAAAGCTTTTTCTTTAAATAGAGGACATACTGATCACAAGCATGAAATTTAAAATCTGCATATTCAACAACCGAGTTGTAAGTCTAAGTCAGTTATGTGACAAGACATGCAAATTCAGTCTCTGTAGATTTTAGATATTTATCCAAAAATTGAATGTTAGGGGCTGACAGAAAATTTGTCTCCAATCTCATGACAAATGCGTTTTACAAGAGCATATTTATAGCTTACTTCTCTTAAAAGAACAATTATTTAAACTGCAATCCCTTCTGAAATACTTTCAGAAGAAAAAACAGCATGAAATAGCACTTCAGGCTGGCCTGGTGTCCTTACAGCAAGCACAGAGACCTACTGACACTCCACAGCCCAAACACACCAAGAAGCAGAGAGGACAATCCATTAAGTAAGGGACAGAAAGATGGGGGAGCCCTGTTCTTACATCCCCAGTCTACCAGTCCAACCCACCAAGCACTTTTCCTGAGTATCGAACTTTAATTTCCCTTCTGATGAAGACTTCTGCTAGAAACAGGTGTGAGGAAGAAATATCAAAGCTTACACTGTGTGAGACAAACAGTCTCTGTATTACACCTGTATTAGATGTATATTTTCATTTAACTAGAATGAAGGAGACACAGGAAGAAGCAGATGTCCCCAGAGTGAAATTTCAAAGTAAATGGAAAGAAGGAAAGGAGAGAACCTGGTTCTGAACAACCACAAAGGGGTTTCTTGAGAAAGCTGCTTTCCTATCCATTTGCCCTTTTCCTCCAGTTTACCTTCATCCACAATTCAGTGCTTCTTCCCATAACCACTTTTCTCCTCAAACCCCCCAGTAAAGGTATTGTCTCTAGGTTGTGAACTTTAAATTATTCCATTCTTTTCTCCTTAACAGCAATTTAGAATGTGCATAGAGGTCTTTTGTTAAGGGAAAAAAAAAAAAAAAATTAACCCAGCAAAGAGGTGCAAGCTCAGAGAGAAATTTTAAAAGGCAAAGAAGGAACTTCATGCCCATCTTTTGGGGTTAATTTTCAAGTAAGAAGTAGCCACTCAACTGCACTTTGAATTCCCAGAACTTTTTCAAGCTCTATAACATTGCACTTCTGATGTCTCAATGATTTATGTTTTAGAAATGACAGCTAAGTAAAACAGACTCCCCCAGAAAAGACATATTCATCTGTGAAAGCAATTACATCATCGTTTCATAGATCATGCTTCAATAAGCACTGCATTATCATTTCATTCAAATGGGCAGCATTGCTCACACATGAGTAGATATAACAAGCTTCAGACTGCGTGAGTAATGCAGGGAAAAAAATAACTCACAGAGTTGAAAAACCCAGCTGAAGTTAGAAGATGACAATTATTTCTGGGTTTTGCAGCTTTTTACTACAATTGATTCCTATTGTTCATTTGGCTTTGTATGATTCTCCATAGGAATGCAACCAATGCTTGGTTAAAATACCTCAGCCCATTTCATGCCATACCACAGTGCAGCACAGAGATGGGGACTGCTGAGAACAAGAACAATGGCATCTGGACACATGGGATTGTGTTTCAGCAGAACATAGCACTGCACAGAGTCCACCTAAGTTAAACAGGAAAACAAAACTATAGGTAATCTGTCATTGTCAGCCTCCTTATCCTTCAACAGGGCTTTTTGTGTTTATAGAAGACAAAGATAAAAGTACTTTGCAGGATGAATGGCTTGATCTATAGAACATAGTTCTCGGTAACGTTTTTTGACCTGCCAAATAAATGTTTAAGCCTGGAAAAAAGTTACTATTAAGAGTCACTAGTGTTTTAACAAATTCAAAATATTTGAGTCAAAGATGTATAAAACCGAGATGCAGAGACAATATTACATAACCCATAAACTTGTTAATTGCATTCTGTTCTTAAATTGAACAGACAATACATTCCAAATGGTCATTTGTTACACAGTAGATGGTTGTGCTAAAAAGTAGGGCTTTCTTTCAACTTTTAATAAATGCTGATGAAGAAATTACCTTTTTGACAAAGGGATAACACAAATGAAAGGATACTAAAATCTATTTCCTTCCTTTCCATTGGAATTTTTTTTTTTTAAAGTAGTCAGATTTTTGAAGTAACTTAAGGCCCTCCCTCTAATTTTCATAAAATTACAGGCAGTTGCCCTTTGCATAACATGTAACAAACCTCAAAAAATCCAACATAGATTACATTGAACTTTAAAGTATATCACAGAGGGAATAACTAAGTCCATTATGAAACAACATATAGAATTAGGTGTGGAATGTCTAAAGACCTAAGTGCCTCATGACATTTTGTCACAGCATTTATTCAAACTCCACCTCTATAATTTTACCTCAGTGAAAACCACCACTTTTTAATAAAATGTATTCCCAAAATGAAGCATACAAAAATAATAACTATAAAGTAGTAAAGTATCAGTAACGACAAGGAAAGCCTAGAAAAAACAAGATATTTTAGGAAGAAGAAGGAATTAGACAACAGCACGCAAGTATTTCTCTAATTAGTATCTTGAAAAATTGGGAATGAAAGAGATAGGATACCACATGATGTCATTTAATTATTTGACTTCCTTGCTAATGGAGCTATTCACAAGCATTGCCAGGAGCATGAAGACCATCATATGATTCAACTTTGCATACAGAAGTTTACTCATTGATCTTCTTTGGTGGGTTAACTGTTTCAAAATTTGTTTCAGACTAAGGAAGTGTTTTAAAAAAAGGCATATGTACAGTCTTAGAGCTCTAACAT
This sequence comes from Gallinula chloropus, assembly GCF_964237585.1. Classification (NCBI taxonomy): domain Eukaryota; kingdom Metazoa; phylum Chordata; class Aves; order Gruiformes; family Rallidae; genus Gallinula; species Gallinula chloropus. The sequence goes on from NC_140097.1 coordinate 11,111,756, forward strand.
AACACACATTGACTCACAGTGAAGACAGTTCAGACTGAGTTTCTCAAAACAGATGAAAGAGGCACACATAAAATTTATCACTGCGCTGTATCAGTAAGAAGGCACAGTGCCCAGCAAGACAGATGCATGAATGGCAATAAGGAGTCATCACAATAGACGTAACAGTAGTTGGATATTTTAAGATATTTCCACAAAGAATTGTAGCATGTTTATTCTCAAAAAATTTCTTAAATATCGTATTAGACTAACAGGAGTAAGACAAAAATTTCTCTATTGGTCAAATAATGTTTCTTATAGCAAAACTACAAAAATGGATAACAAAATCACTTAATCCATAGGGCTAGTTAGATTGAAAAGTTGTTTGATGATACTTTTTAAATTATTCAAATCAGTGAAAGAGAAATAAAAACTATATAGCACTTACTCTTAGTTGTGCAAGTACTCTGGGTTTGATTGTGACAGAGTTAATTTGCTTCACAGTGGCTGGTATGGGGCTGTGTTTGGGACTTGAGCTGAAAACAGTGTCTATAACACAGAGATGGTTTTCTTCCTGCTTACACAGAGCCAAGGGCTGTTTTGCCTCTCAGCCCACCCCATGAGCAAGTAGACTGGGTGTACACAAGGAGCTGGGAGGGAACACAACCAGGACAGCTGACCCCAACTGACCAAAGGGATATTCCATATCACAGGACATCATGCTCTGCATATAAAGCTGGGAGAAGGAGGACAACAGGGGACGTTCAGAGTGATGGCATTTACCTTACCAAGTAACTGTTAGGTGAGATAGAGCCCTGCTTACCCAGGAATGGCTGAACACATGCCTGTGATAGGAAGTGGTGAATGAAATCCTGGTTTTACTTTGCATGCACGGCTTCTGCTTTACCTATTAAACTGGTTTTATCTCAACATAGAAGTTGTTTCATTTCTACTCTTCTGATTTTCCCATCCCACCACAGGAGAAGTGAGGGAGAGGGAGCATGGGGTTAAACCACAACAGGAGGTCAAACTGCTTCTCCTCATCAATGTTTTAACTATCAGCTCTTTCCATAGTTATATCACTCTTCTGTAGTTACCAGCTAGGTGTGTGTCACAAAGTACCTGTTCTACTTGGGTGTTCTTGGTTACGTTAAAAATAACTGACATGAATCTTTTTATGGTAAGGAGGTATTAAAACCTTTTCTGTAGAAGGTACTGAGCCTGCAAGGTGTGGCACAAAAAGAGGTCACAGCAGGGAACTGGGGGCTAGCAACAGACACACCAATTACAAGGAGTAGCAGGGGACAGACAGGACTTCTGAGGAACCAGTGGGAACTGGGTAGAGTTTGCTGCCATTCAAAAGTCACTGGGGTTTCTGGAAAAAGAACATGGCTGCAGGTGGGGAGTTATATGTAGGACTTTTAATTTCTGACAAGACATGCCTGGCCTTTTGCTCTTCTTTGAGGAATGCTTAGGAGAAAAAAAAAAATCCTTGGCAAACCTAAGTCCAAGCTGTGGCCCCACACAAGACCTTAGAATTTCAGACACTTATGTGTACAGTCATGTGTCCATCAACCACAGGATCTGAGATCCATCCAGATGGCACACAGCTGAGTCTATGCAGACACATGTATGTTAGCAATGAATGCATTACTGCACTGTCACTTTGAAGATTACAGCAACAGGCCTGTGTGTAGTGGTCTTGTATATATTTTCAAGGCTTTGCTTCCTAACACAGAAAGCAAAAATCTCTCCTCGCTCTTTCTGCTTTTATCTTATGGAAAACAACAGGAATTAACAATGTTTCCCTCACACCTCATTGTATCTGCTAGATTTGCAAGGCCTGAAAGTTCTCCTGCTCATTGCATTTCCTTAATTGGGAAGATACAAATGACTTTTCTGACAACCACCAAAGTATACTGAAAATATTTTGAGATCAGAGTGCAAAGTCTAGTTTGCTTACAATCAGGTTTCTCCTGGGATAGTCCTACAAAAGATTTGCTTGCATCATCATGTAGATTAATAAAGATTGGTACATTTCTACAGTGGCTGTGAACTGTCAAAAAATATAAATTTCTTCCAAAACCTAAGGCAAGGACTTAAGTGTAATAAAAATCAATAGTGCTTTTGGAAAAAATAATATTCAGGCAATTCAAACAAAAAAGTTGGCTTTGAATCAAAGAGAGGACACTTCACGGGGGCTTTGCACATCCATGGTTGATTTTTTTAAACTGTGTACACTTACTACACTCTAGAATCCAACACACCAGTAAAATAGGATGTTTCTAAGCAGGATTTCGAACATTACCTGAATTAACAGCACATTTGGAAAGAATCATTACAGAAAGAGCCTAAGTAGTAGTTGCTATGGAAAATATTCTCTTAGGTTTCTACCTGGGTGGCCTTGTGACCCATACAAATAATATGACCAATTTTAAGATGAGTTGCCACTAAGAGAAGGAATGGTAATAGAATTAAGTGCCATTGCTACAAGAAATAAAACAACAGCTGTCGATGTCCACAATGAGCAGAGATTCTATGCAGGTGGTAGGAAATAATAGCACCTCAGACACTCAGACAAGCCAGAACTAACCAAATCAAAGCATAGACACAGAAGTAGATGAGGGATTATTTTTTCTCCTGCAAAAAGGGGAACTAGTTAATTAGTACAACTCAGCTCTGCAGGTAGCAATGTTGTTGGATGCACTGTCCAAGACAAAAAGGATTTGCTCTATTCCAGAAATTGTTTTAAAAAATACAAGAACCATGTCAACTGTCAAGAACGGTATTTCCCCAAATAAGAAAATAATACAAAAACTTTCCAAAAAGATGCTGTGAAAGAAAGAACACATCACTTTATTGTCTAGAATAGAAGACTGAATAAAACACAAAAATGAGGTCAGTATCAGGTGCTAAGAAAGTTTATCTATAACTGCCTTAATTCTTTGAAAAAGAGAAACATATCTAGGCTATTATTGTATTCATTACACGAAATTTTAATAGTAGAAACTAATGTTTTGGTTCATAAAGAACTGATATATTTTTAGAAGTAGGAAGCACTATGTAAAAATCTGGTAACTACAACTATTAAAAACATTAAAAACTACATTAGAGTATAAAAAACTTGGCAAAGACATAATTGGTTTGGTGGTTCTTGTTTTAAAACTAGGCTATGTGAATACTGCTCATGATTCCATAGTTGAGGTTGACTTGAGCTTATACTTAAGGCAGAGAGTTATATAATTTAAGTACAAAAGAACAAAGTATATTTTTCCCCAAATTACTTCCATGATTCTGAACATTAGTGGAAGTTACTTTGTAATGAAAAATTACTAACAGCTACAATTGTTTGGGAGGTAGAGAGTGCAGATGAAGTTGATAAAGGGTGACATACTCAGTTCACGTTCACAGGAAGCAGACTAGCTTGAAGCGAGAGCACTGAAGAAGAAGGAACTGAACATATCAATGCTGACTACCTAAGTCAAAAGTAACTCAGTGTAGTGTATGGGAACATACATGGATGTTGACAATACCTCCAAAAAAAAAAAATTCTTTTGCTTTCAAAAAAGTCACCGTCTCGGCCACTCATGTAATTGACAATTATTTCTTCTACTCTGCAATCACTGTACTGTATAAGAAAAACACACGATACAATAAAAGGAGGAACTGCTAATAGTTTTTTTCAACACCTAGAATAACCACTAGTGGTTATAATCAAATCCTGTTGGCCAGCAAATTTTTGTTGGACCTGGAATGCTGAAGGTTTAGTAATTTTTTGAGTCCATCCAAATGTAAGCTACTTCGCTAGTTGCCAACATTTTGCAGCTGAATATCTCTTAAAGAGTCATGTCTTTTGTGATGTACTTTGACATTTTTCCTATTCATAATGCTGGGCTGTTGATACCTGCCTTATTTCTTAGCAGGTAGTGCTGCCACTTCCACTTAACCTCAGTACCAATAGTTGTTCTGCATCCTGCAGTTGTGTCAGTATTGTCTCTAAGCCAGGACACTGGCTAGCCTGAAATCTTGGCCCCAGGGGCCCCAGCATCCCCAGTGCCTCCAAGCTGACACACACACAATTGATGGACAAACTGGACAAGCCTAAAACCTACCTGGCAGAGTGGCACTACTGTGTAGTGCTTACGTTATCTAGTAACTGTTGTAGTACAGTGAACTGAATAAATCACAGTACAACCAGTATCAGCAGAAAATAGTTCATGAAGTTCAACATTTTACCTAAAAAGGAGTTGAGATGGACAGAATGCCACCTGTGCCCACACCTCCTTTCAGAAAGCAACTAAGATTCCTCAAAGGACCCAAGTACATGTTTGTACTGTTGAGACAAGTCATTGCTTTTAAAGTAACAGAACAGAGTCTCAGCAGATAAAACTTTCTCCAAGACAGCAAAGAAATTATTACTGACAATAACTGTTGCATTTCACTGGCAATTTCAAGTTGTTGAAATTTTCTAGTTAAAAAGGCTGTGTACATTTTTTAAAGATGGATCTTACACAAATCACCTTAAAATTATTTATTACAGCAGTGAAACTTCAGCTGCTGCAGGAGAAGAAGGAAGCAGATGTATGTCAGCAATCCAAAGAACAAAGTTATTTACCAACATCAGAGATCCATTTGTACTTTTCTTCAAAATGAACTACTCAAACTCTGTTATTTAATACACAAATACTAACCCTCTAAATTACAACTTATTTCATACTATACATATGATAATATGACCCTATTTTTTTAAAAAGCTGCAACTGCTATTGCGTAATGATTAAAGAAAACTCAGTCTTTTGAAAAATACTCAAAATATCCTACAGATCTCTTTTGCACAGAAACTAAAGTGGTAAAAACACTACAAGAGAACATGGAACTCTTGGATTGGATAAATATTGGTTATTGCAGTTAAGAACACTTTTAGGAAACCTTACTCAAGAAAATAATTTAAATCTCATTAGTCACAGACTGTGTCATTACCTAGTACAAAGTCACAACTACCAGGTATTGCATCATTATAGCCCACAACAATGAAGAGAAAGATAACCATACCTTTCAGGAGTAACACAAGGTCAATATCTCCTGACTGATCAGAATACCTATCATAATACAGGAAATAAGAGAGCTTGCTGGCAGACATCAGAGCAACCATATAACATTCACACATAAGAAACAGAAGTTCTTTGCTTCTTGCTTGAAATACCACTGGCCCGTAGACTTGAGATAACACTCTTCCATATCTTCTCCAGCCCTAACTATAGCAATACATGAGCTAATCTAGTACAGCAGAGCTTGAGGTAAGGATTAGGTTGCATACTGCTCTTGCCAGGAATCCTCAGAAAAATTATCAGAATGTGTCTTCTGAGTATAATAAAATAAAGATATTGAGAATTCCAGACCTGTTTTTTTCCTATTCAATACAGACAAGCAATAGTATAAGTAAGTAAACCACAGCAACCCTCTAGTGTAAACAAAAGCCAGCTGCTAGATTTGGTCCAGGTCTCATTCTGAAAAGGGACCCCAAGGACTCTAGTCCTCATAAGGTCACCATGTGGTATTAATTGGACTAATGTGCCTTTCCAAGCGCCTTTTTTTGTCAAAGACATTTGGTTCCCAATGCTATATCTAGACTGCACAGCTGGCGCACATTATTCTTCAGCTCATCCAGATCAGAGGCCTGGTTTTTACAAGGTCACAGGATCAGAGGGCACAGCAGCTCTCTTCTATCTTATATTCTAGACTTTCCTTTCCACAAAAGTTAATTATAAAGGTGAATTGATGGGATTACACGCAGATCTCATCTTGCCATAGTTTAGAGCCATCCCTGGTTCTCATACTTTCAGCACTGTCCATCAACAAGAGGCTCACTTTGAGAAGTATAAAGCTCTGCTCTAAGAAAACGAGTATTTTGAGATGCCAAAGGAAAAGATCTCATGTGTCCAATTCATTCTGGTTCTGGTTTCATCTATACCTTGCAGATTCTCCAGAGAAACCTCATCTGAAACACAACTGGGCAGGCTACATGTAGGACAACAGACACTCACCTAAAAAGGAGGCTTGACTCTGGACACACTCAGTTTAAATGTAAAAATACAGCCATTCTGTCAAGGGCATCCAACTGCACGAAGCCCAGGGATTGCAGAGATTTTGGCAATGGAACAGGACGGGTATCAGGGTCAGAGTTTAGGTGTGAATCAATACAGTTTTAAGAAAGCGAAGCAGCTGCTTCAGATTAGCATCACCATGGGCACTGTCTTATTCCAGAGCCCTTCCCCATTTTCTGCTGCATGGTGGATGATACAGGCCTAAATTATCCACTGGAATGTCTGTACTACATTAAGCAAGAAAAAGTGAACTGAATTAACCCTATGGTTAAAGGAAAAAATCACTGTTCCACACACTAATAACAGCTGCTTATAAATTAATTATATTGTACATTAAAAAAATTGTATTTTCAGTCCAATTCATACTTTCTAAATACTATTTCTCTCACTAGCAAATGTTTACACATTGTATCTCAATCACAGACAGCGTGTTAAGAGACCACAAAAACTCTCTCATACCTGCCTTCCATTCTCCCGTAGTGCAGCTTTCTCCAAACTTTTTCTGCACATTTGGTGTTACTCAGTTTTATTCCTTCTTACCTTTTAAAACATTTAAAATCTGTGGAAAATTAATCTGAATATTTATAGTCACTCATAAAATATGCAAATACCATATCAGGAAACAGAAATTAAAAGGAGTATGATCTGATGACAACTATATTGAAAATGTTAATTGCATCCCAAACCAGGCACTTCTGTAAGCTGCAAATTTACAGCTCTGTATTAACTAGAAATGATGAGACTCATAACTGCAGTAGTGAAAATATTATTGCTTCTGTAAACTCCAAGCTCAAGTATAAAGAAGATATGTAATCTCCAACTCCCTACACACTCCAATTTGGCCACTAAAGATGCTGTTTTACATTTCCAAACATTTTCCCCTGTCACTACTTTTTATACTTCAGTTCTCAGGTTGTAAGTATTTGTTACTTGCAAAGCAACTCCTTTTGAACACAGAATCATGGGAGGCATTTGTTACTAACTGCTAATGCAGCCTGCCAAACAAAAACTCCCTGCTGGTGACATGACCACCTAGTGACCTCTAAAAATGTTTTAACAATGTGAAAAATATCTCCCTCTTGTAGGAAACAGCAATTTTTTAAATTAAATGTACATTGAATGTTCGCTTACATACAGATAAATGGTATTCAGAGTCACCTTCTCTGTTTCCAATTTCAATCTTTTGAAACCCAGCCCAAACCTAAATAAATAAACGTTGATACTAAGAGGAAACTAAGAGCTCAAGAGCCTTGTGATTTCACAAACAGCTTTTTTCCATTTTCTAAAATCTAAACTTCGAGCCAGACATAGAACAGGTAATGAAAAGAAACAAGTTTGGCAGCCCCTATGTGGGTCTAAGCAGAAAATATGTCAGGCAAATATAAGTGGCTATAATTTGGCAGATTTAAAGTCTTTAAAAGTTTGCAGCTTGCTAGAGTCAATTTTTTTTAGTATGTAAAATTTGCAAATTGAAACTCTACAACTGTGTTGAAAAGTGACTGTTGCATAATCCCACCAATGTCAAGTTTTAGGCAGCATTTTACCATTATCTATCCCCTATACTATAGCATCCCAAAGAGAAAAGTGATTTAGGATATCTATTATTATTAACATCTAATGCTCAAATACACAATTTTTTTAATACATTGAGAATTTTTTTTCAAGATACCAGAACATTGACAGCTTTCAAGTAAATACTTTTTAGATAATTATATCACATTTTTCCTTATTTGGAAGATACTGGATTAAAAATAACAATACCTGATACCTTCTTAACAAAATATAACAGTTTGTAGAATATTAACATGTAACTTCTTCAGATTATTCATAAAGAACAAATTCACCAGTCTTCTCCAACATTTTACGATTTTTACTAGAAATAACAAACTCACTAAGATACAAGTTATGAATCCCCTACACAGAACTATTTGGCCCTCTGTTACAGTGGCATGTCAAGTTCAAACAGGCTTAGCAGGCTAATGCCACAAGATTGACAGAAGTCATGGCTCCTTCCATGTCACTGACACGACTGAACATAGCTTCAGGCATGCCAAATAAATTAAAGGACTTCAGTCCTATTAAAAACCTTTTCCCATACTTAAGCTTCAAATGAAAAGTCAGAAAAGCTGAGATATTAGAGCTGAACAGCTTGAAATACCGACACCACTAATAAGCCAAAGAACTACCTGGGGATTCCAAACACGTTGAGTAAAGTCCATGGTGCACCAACTTGTTACATCAATGCACAAGGTCATATATTTGCTAAGATATACGTATGGCTTTCAAAATCTTTCTACTGTGTCAATTAGCAGTCATATTCACTATAAAGCAGGGATCATTTTAATGGGGTCAGGAAGAACACTCTTTCAAGTACTATGATGAGAAGAGAACTTTTTATCCAGATAAAATTTTATTTCAGCATATAGCATAATCAGGAACACATGCAGGATTTATACACATCTAGTGTGTGCAGCTAACTGCTTTTAGGTGAAGTATGCCTATAAGGTGTTCCAAAAATGTATTATTCTAAACTTTATTCACAGGATACAGTGTATGGCTGCTTGATTCTTCCTTTGTTCCAAACCAAAAAGTGTTATTTACACTTCTGTAACTGCAGCAACTGCCAAAAAGGAAAGGCATGAGCAGCAAACAGCATGCTCTTCACAAGAATAAGACCCAAGGTACTGAATTATTTCTGATCTTTGACACTGAGCAAATACTATCGTTATCTGGGCAGCCTTATGCTGGTTCCCACGTCTGTCTGGAAGTGATCTAGAGCAAGGTGTTCTCCATTCAGAGGCTCTCCCTTGGACAATATTCAATATAGACATCTGATACAAACAGCAAGCTAAATATACCACATCTCCATTACATTTGATGCAAGACAGCTTTGTGAAAATAAAATCATAAACTGATTAAAAAAGAAAAAGATTCTCTGCATTGCAGTATTTTTGCACCAAAGTAGAATTTGCTGACTTACTGAAGCCATGCCCTTTTGATACTACTATGAGAACATACTCTCAAAGCAAATTCTCACCTGTAATTCAAGTGTACTTTTATAGGTGAGGTATAGAAGTTCACATAAGGCTCCTTAAATCAGATGTTCAGCTGGTATACATTTAGTAAGCTCTTCTAAAATCACAGGGACTGTCCTAGTTCAAACTTAACCGTCTGGTACATAAACCTTGCACTGAGCCATAATACCTCACATTAAAAGTTGTGAAGCTGTAATTATGATTTTTGGGTTTGTGTTTATTGATGCAAAACAATAAAGCTAAAAATGAACTGTACTTTAAATGCTTCTGTACACTTATTAATATATTTTCTGATTTTCCTCTACTATGTTTCTTCACAGGTTTATAAATTGGGGAAAGACATCTCTCAAATTCCATCTCTGAATAACAGTATTACTGACTCTCTGCCTAACGTATTATTAGGTTTTATTCATCCTGCTAGGTAGGACTACTACATGGGAAGAACTACTCAAAGTTTTCTTTCTTTTTTTTCCTCCTCTTCACAACAGTGGGAGACATGCCAGCTGGGACATTTTAAGTCTCTTTCATTAAAAAAAGGTTAAGGTCAAAATAAGTATGATAAACATGGTAGTTCATCTTCTCAAAACTCAAGATGAAAGACTAAACAGAGGAGAATATTTTAACCTCACTAACTGTAATTCCCTCCCCCCAAAACCCCCACCCCCCAATAATTAAAAGCATAAAGGACTTGGGAAAAAAATATTTTTGCTAGATATTTTTTTCCTTTAAATGCACTCAGAAGTTAAATTAACAACTATAGAAATCTTAAGTATATGTTTTCAATTATCTAAGTGACTGACACTTTCAAGTTTTATGGAGGATTATGAAGAGTAGCACACTTGAAGAGAAAAGAAATGCATTTTCCCACTATAAAAAAAAGAGGTTTATAAAAGAACTCACATTGTGTTTTGGTTAAATGAGTTGTCCTTTGTTTAAAAATTTCTAAATGCTGTGTCTCAGATCTCCTTGCCTGTATGAATATATTAGAAGACAGCAACCCCTATGTTTTGGTTTCTTATACTAAAATACATTGCTAGGAGAACACTGAAATATGTTTTCACTCACTTTCTTAAAGAATAAAACAGCCCAAAGGTTATCAGACAAATGGGGACAATAGATTAACTTCCAAATAGCTGTATTTTGTTTCTTGTAAAAGAAAAGTAAATTTATAGCACATCAAGCTTTAATTCCCCAGTGAATATAATAGCTGGAATGTAAAAGTCCAGAACTGGCAACAAGTAGAGCTGGTCAACGCATATGTAATGAAACTTGAAACTAGGCAAAGAGATTTGAGAGGTTAAAGGGAGATAGGGTGGGAAGCTAGCAAGGCAGACCTGTTCTCCCTCAAAAACTAAGAAAAATCTTCAGTACAGTGAAAGGGTTGCATAAATTTGTTATGATGGTGTGTTTTGGACTACGGTGTTATTTAAAGTGGGAGGATGGATTGGGGGTGGTAGGGATCCATGTAGGTCTACATGGGAGCAGCTTTCTGACCAGTCTTATGGGTTAAAGTGAAAGGAGAAATATCAAATGAACCATATTAAATTAACTTTACATCAATGGCTGGTGCAGTGAGTTACCCATGGAGAGATAAGGAGAAGAAAAGGCTCCACTGTCTCCCAAAATACACTGCCACAAAACCCCCTCTGTTAAGAAAACACATTGCTTTTCTTAGTATTCATTTAACTCAAAAAAATAAAAAGGAAGTTTTAGCAGATCTAGTCATTATTCTTAATCAATAACATAATTCATGCAGCATCAGTGAAATGTCCACAAACATCAGACATATGATTTATCAAAGGAAGAGGATGAGGCTTCTAATTAGTACAGTTATAGAGAAAAGGCAGCTCAACATGGTGCTATGCCAACAACTAACAGTGTAACTCTGCTCTGATTTACATTCCATATACACTGGGATGACTGGTATTGTAGGGGGTGTAAAATGAGGTAAGAATTTAGTCTAAAGTGTCCTCTTGGGCTAATTATTGCAATGTGCTCAACACGAGGCAACTCTAGCGCTGATGCAAGGGGAAATCTGAGCTAATGCAAAGGGCAGCAATCCATTTAGTAAGTCGTATACTTTAGACAGAGATCTTAACACCAATACTCCATGACCCGTACTGGCTGTCTGCCAACTTCTGGGTGAAACAGAAAGTGTTAGTTTTGATCTACAAACTCTTAAATGGCTTCGGCACCTGCCTACTTGAAAGATTCCCTCTTACCCTTCCTGTGTGCAGGGCAGCATATAAGAACACGCAAAGACTCTTCCCCATGGAAGGATGTGTGTGTCAAGGCAAGGGGGAAGAAAGAGGAAGAGGGATGAGGGAAGAGAAGACAGTATTAGGAAGTGCTTTCTTGACCAAAACCCCCCTGCACTTCTTGATGTGAAACAGTCCATGAAGTTATCCTACATTGATCATTATTTTATTTGAGCTCCTGAAGAGTGTATCATTTCCTATTCATGACTATTTGATGAACACACTAACTGTACTGGCAAAAATTCAGTCTTTGACTTCCTGAAAGGTGAAGTTATTCTGAGGTTTTCTTTATTCCTTGGCTTCACTTACAGGGTTTCCTTGAAGACTGATAAAAAGGTCCTTGGAATGGCATATGATTTTTAAGTCATCATTACACAGCTAAATAGTGAAAATAATAGCAAGGCTTTACATTTTCATATGATGTCCTAAAGTAAAAGGCAAATGGATTATTACTAAAAATCTACATTCTTATCAGTGCTTGAAGTACACCTTACTCTCAGGCAATTAAAGTCTCTGCATTAAATGGCGCTACCCTGAATTTATGGCTATGTTTTAAGATTGAAGCACTACACTTAATGTAAAGACAGGCATTAAGATATAAAATAAATTATATGGCAACAATTTCCAGAGAAATTCTGTGTCCACAACAGCAATAAAAAAGATTTAAAAGATTTTGTCACTCAATGTTTGGAGTGGTCAATGAATAGAACATTGATTTTATGACTGTTTAAAAGACACTTTCACCACATATCACATAATGTTTTTGTGCACTTGGCAACCAGCTCTTGCTTTAGCATATAAGTAGTTAAAAGGTACTGAATCAGGATAAGGAGAAGTAGCCATAAAATTCAGTTGTTATTCAATATATTATTGCACTATTTTCACATATACCCTTGAGGAAATGAGAGCAGAAACATACTGCACAGTTAATACACAGTTCAGCTATGAGACTACTGTATTCAAGCAGTAGATAAAGTCTGAGAGATGTCCCATAGGATATCCCTATTAAATACTCATCTGTGATTTAATCTAGTTAGCCACAGGGTGTCAACACTGGTCCACACAGAGGCAGTCTCAGTGAATTTGTATTTGCCAGTTTAAAAATAAATCTTAAATAAAACAATCTAGAAATAACAGTTTGAACAATTTGACACGTACAATAAACATATGGAATGACTTACAAGGGAAGGAGACTGAAGCACAGAGTGAAAGTGAGTTCAGGAGACACCCAGTCTTGTTACTTAAGCAAGCAGTAAAATTCAATCAAATTCCTTTCAGTTATTGCCAATAGGACTGGTTACATGACTCAGACCAGAGTATAGATAACAGGGAAAAAGCAAGATTAGAATAAATAAAAGGGCGAATCAGGCATTTTCTTCATCCAGTTACACTGCTGTTCTCCAAATTATTTCTCCAAAGACAGCATGAACCCAACCCAACTTAATTTCTCAAAGCTGATTACGGTTTTATTATATAATGTAATCACATGGCATGGGTTCAGCTGATTAACCTGAAGTGCAAAATCATCCAACAGAAAGTTCCATCTTACTGATCTCATGCATTTAAGATGGCAATGCTCTGTTTACCCTTACCCATTATTGAGGGAAATAGCTACATTTAGCTGAATGAACTCAAAATAGCTGTTTCAGATCCAAAGCTTACTGAATCTTCTAGTTTGCTTTATAAAAAGTACTTCCAAATCTACTTATTCTGTGATAGGAGTTAAACATGTATAATGCAGCAATAAAGTATGTATTTGCATAATCTATTTCAGTAATAGAGAATAGAGTGCAATAAAGCAAAACACCACCTGATAAAATGCAATCTTTATTACAGAAGTTAGGCTAATGTCAGTTCCAATTCAAATGAGCACTTTTAAATCAGTAATTTTAAGAGAAAGAAATTAAACATCACTGAGCTGCCATTATGTCTCCAACCATTTTGTCCTTCAGAAACTACTTGATATCGGATACAGGTGTAGTATTATATTTATCCTGACATTTTTAAATAAGTGGGAGTTTCAGAACAATAAGAAAAATAGTTCCTTTCATGTACAAGTGTTCAGAGAAAGAATCCTGAAAATACTCTCCAGCTCTTCCTAACTTTATCTCAAAGTATTTTACAAAGAAGAGTAACAATAGGAATAAAGGGCAAAACTGACCTTTCTAAAATAATTTTAAAAATAGCAAAAACCAAATCAGGAACAACATTCTAGTTTTATGTTTTCCAAGCATAGCTTTATTTACCAGCCTCGTTGTTGGAAGACCAGATATGGATTGTTGGTTAATGTAACAAGGTTTGGTATTCTACTACAAGCCATCCCTACCTGCAGATCCTACTGAAGTTGACTGCAGGGGAAGGACTGCTGGAGAGAACTGCAGCTAAAGAGATGGCTTTTAGCACCCAAAACTCACTTATACAAACAGTTCCATCATTAGTGCCACTTGCTGAAAGCTGTAATTTATTCTTTACTCCAGATCCATCCATAAAAGCTAGTAAAAAAACCAAGTTAAAAATTGGAAGTGATAAACAGCTACTTGAATATTGGAAAAACAGCATCAATTGGAGATAACAGATTAAAATAACGTTTGCACTCATTACCAAGAATAACTTGTATGTCCTGGAGTCACAGGGTATTAAAACGAAGAGATTAATCTAGAACCAGAGAATTATAAAATTGACTTCATAGTATTTTTTTCAATAAAGTAATAATAACCACGCTATGTGCTAATCAGGCATTTAATGATCTATGCAGACTAGGGAAAATAAGATCAAATGAAAAATTGCAAGCACTTGAATTTCATTCATTATTCTAAATGGCCCTGTTCAACAGTTCAGATCTCTCCAGCAGAATCCTGACTGCACGTGCCACACACAGCACTTGCAAAATACGCTGCTTGGTCTGTGGCTTTTCACTATCAAGACCTGTAGCAAAGCTGCTAAAACCATTTCTCTCACCCAAACTTCATTCACTAACCAGAATCCTTATCACTCCTCTACTCCAGAAATCCTGCACAAGAATGATTGCATTATGGAATATGTTTCAAACACACTGATTAAATGTGGTTCTCTGTTCACTCCAAATGTGGTATTCTTCCCTGCAATGAAATTATCTTTCTTTAAAAACCAAACAAACAACAAAGCTAACAACCCCCCCCCTCCCCCCAATCCCACAACCAAACCTAGTTTGCCTAGCTTTTCCACACAATGCCACTTAGGTACAGTTAGCAAAAGAAATTTTCTGCTACTTGAATTCTTTCAAATTATTGAAGACAATTTATAAGGAAAGAGAGAGATACTGTATAAGTGATACATACACGTACAGGTCGTAACAGAAACAAGTGACTGTAATGGCTCATTGAGTCAAGGGTGTAGAAATGCCTAATCAGAAACCTACAATCATCATTAGTAATTACACTCCACATCCACAGAATCCCTTCAAGATTATTTACCTTGACTAATAGGGTCAAGTCCTGAAAGCCACAGAGGGGTCTGCTCCTATTCACTAAAGCATTTAAACATATGCTTTCTCACAAGCAAATCAGATTTGGATTCAGCAGAACTACCCACATGCTTAGAGCTAAGTATGTGCTTAAGTACTTTGCTGGTCTGGAACTGCGAGGTTCTTACTTGTAAGACCCTCCCTTAAATCCCCATCTATTTGTGGTTGAAGGAGTCTGTAAGGGGTCACAAATACTCTGTAATATTCTTCATGTTCCCCAGAATCCCATTTAATCTACAACTAAGAGCAACTATCAATCTTTTTAGCATTCTGATATCTCTATTTTCTTCCTTGACTTAAAAGTACATTACCCATATCCCATATATTACCTATTTCTCTTCTACCTTATTAACACAAAACAACTATTTCAAAGCTTTAAAGAGGTTGGCAGACCATTGGGAAGGACAGATTTACATCTGAATCCACCTGGTGCTGTAGGAAGTATTTTTCACACCAGAAAAGCAGTAATTACATGCACTTTAAAAAGTCAAAACTCTACACTTAAATGACAGAAAGGATGCATAGAGGGGGAAAAAGATTTCAAAACCAAAAGAAAAATACCTGAGAAATGGAGTGAGGTAGCATGGTAAGTAAAGCATGCTTCAGAAATTTAAAGTCACTTATCCTTCATGCTTCCTGTGGCAAACCTCAACATCAGCAGGCACATGTGGCACTTCTACCTTTACTACAGTGGGTGTTCCTTCAGACCCACATAAGAACACACCCATCACAGCCACTCTTCCGCGCTGCCTACACGAGATAGGCCCACTACCAGTTTCAAAAGTGTGAGGAGACACTAACTGAAGTATTCTTCCAAGCTGAAGTCATGGTAGCAATAATTTACAAGAGGCCATAAACACACACATCTGACACTGATGATGCCTAACTGCTAATAAACCAATTTTATATTACAAATAAATTGTAACTTTTGATGTTAGGACAAAAAGTTGAGTTCACAGCATTTGAGATTTCTTGCTACCTTAGATCAAGTACAGCGCACAGGCCCTCACCTGGGCTTCACTTTATGTCCTACTTAAAAGCAAAACATCAATCTATAAACTTAGGAAACTTCTTTAGGTTACAGTAATTCATTCCATAGTTACAGCAATTCATTTCACCTTGATAGTTTTTAAGTCTAACAAGCCTTTACGCTGGCCATTAATTCTGGTCTAGAGAAACACAGCTAATTATTTGGAATTGTCATCTTTCTATAGTCCTTATGCAACTCCATTTTATGCAGGATCATTCCTGCAAGAATGATCATCCAGTCTATTTGTCAGAGATCATTATTTTCTCTGCAGAGAGAATTTACAGAGAAGCAGTGAATCAAATTTAAGATCTTCTGCTAACAGACAGTGCTCTGCTTGACCTTGCTCTTTGCTCTATCGTGTTTACATTTTCTACTACAGTATGTCTCTAATCCCCAAAGTGTCCCTAAGGGAACTTTACTGTTTCTTAAGTCATGCCTTACTGCTGAACTTTGCAAAGCACGGCCAGAGAACAAAAAAACAAAGCTTATGTGAACTAACAAGAAAAAAAATTTCTATCTTTTTTTTCCCAATTAACTATTAGCAGAAATTTGTTACTTAAAAGATGTACACTTACTATAGTCATTCATTCTGTATTTTCCTCTCATGAAAAACATTGCTTTCCAAAAATTCATTGTCTCATTATGAATTTATAAATTAATACTATACTAAGTAGTAAAGAATTGTGGCATAAAATTAAGAAATAATATTCACAGAAGTAGCATCCAGCATTCATCTGCAGCTCACAGTTTTTACAAAAATAGATGTGATGAACTGGCCTGCTAAGTACTTAGAATTTCAATAAACTCCTTCAAGCTATCTAATGAGACAGACTACTATCTGTTAGCATTCAGCTAGTTGAATATATATATTGAAATGATCCTGTGTGAATTAAAACTTAATGCAATTCCATCGTGGATCTCTTACTATACCAGAACAACAACAAAAAAATTATATTGATACCACTGAAGATTAAAAATATACCCTCACTCCTTGTTGCAGTAATAAAAACACTTCCACAAAGGATGTATCACATCTCTCATCTGTAATACTGCTGCAGAAGTTAATGCTATTTGGATTATTTGACATTGTATAAAAAGCTATAGTTTTATATTTCTTCTGTGTTCTTATACCCCTGCCTACATGTGCAAAAGAAATCTAGGCTATCAAGGAAACAATTATTGTCAACAGGCAATGCATTAAGCACATTTGAAGGCAGATGATGAAAACAGGAAAATAACTCACCACCTCTTACAGTGCAGACATGGTATGCTAGAGTTGAGGTAATGAATCTTTATTAACCGCGAGCAGGGCAGGGCTCTCAGAGAGCTGAACCGTTTACATACTGTGCACAGTAAAAGAGCTGTTATGTGCCTGTGGACACAATGACTGAAACCTGGCATACACCTTTGATCTCCTCACCTGCTCTCAGCCTTCTTAGGAATCTCTCCAGAACAGAATTTCACACCCATGTCTAGTACTAACTAGTCCAGTACTAATACTGTTTTGTGCAGTTAAAACACCAGATATGAGACAACAATGTGCCTCTTGTCTCTGTCCTACATTCTACAAATTACTTTGGAAAACTTACTTAAAGGCCAATTACGAAAAGAATATTTAAGACTTTAGAGATGCAATCAGAAACTCAGTGGAGTTTCTCAAGAAAATACCCTGGTAAATAATAGTCCATCTGTGGCATCTCAACTGTTCACCAATTAAGGTGCTGGAGACTCCCATGTTTTCAACATGGAGATACACCTTGTCTTCTACCAAACATTCCCAAAGGTTTTAATTATGAAGACACCTCTGCTTCAGAGGAAAGACAAGGTTACCTAGATTCATTAGTGTCTCTGTTACACTCAGTGATAGATTTCATTTAGGAACTTGCTCATAACAGGTGACCCAGGATATGAATCACAAAACCAGATAATACTTCCAGAACACGTAATAAAGTCTTCTACCCTTAAGACAGACATTTTAGAAAATTCTACTGATCTGTTTAAGCATGTGTAATTATATAGATATAAACACAATTTTTTAATATGTGGATTATCTCTTTCTATATCACTTCCAATCTACAAAATAGGAATCACTATAGGCATGTTTCAAGAGTTAATGTTATACTTAGATCTAAAAGCCATTGGACAATATATGCTATAATCGATATCTTGCACAACTTTTTTTTAGCTGAAGAAACACACCTTTATTCCTCCTCCTAAAAACATCCTGAGTAAAAATTTCAAAAGGAGACTAAACAAACTTAACCTGCATAGCATTTTTTCATGTGTTACTATGATGCGGACATGAAGCTTTTACCTGCTAGACATCGTCTTTACATCAGAAGTCAGTGCTTGCTCTTCATACAGCAGACCAGAAATACTAACCTTAACACAACACGTTTTGCAACTACAAATAATTAATCCTACTTAAAGAATTTACGAAATGTGGCCTATACAGTAAAACCCTATGCAGTATGACTGATTACATTTTAAGACATTTAGATTTCAAGGGGTGCAAAAATATCCAGTATGAAAGTTCTTCATTGTTTAGAGTTCCTGCTTAAACATTTTATTTTTTACATCATCTGTCATACACAGAAGGAGCAGTAGCATGTTATGGTAACTTTTATCAAAAGGGATATAAAATCAGTATATATATACACACACTATATATATATATATATATATGTGCACACACAGATGTTGTTTGACCATATTCTGATACAAGAGAAGGTTATGGGTTTGGAAGTTACAGTTGAAGAATGGGTGTTTTTATACAGGATAAATTAATCCCTTGTGCCATTCTACTGATATACCAGAAAAAAAGCAGGATTAATCTGGCCCAAGACACCAACTGTAGTAGTAAAATTATTTTGTGGCTCCTTGTCTATGTGGATTTATTATGCCTTACTGTGCAGACATATATTGCCAACAAATAATGTGGCTGTTTACCTAGAAAAGGTTCTTTACCCTTAAAAAACTATATATACATGGCAAGTCTGTATTCTAGCACATTCAACTTTTATAACATCATCTTCAAAGGAGAAGTCAAAGCTAGTATTGCAAAAGAACACTGAATTTTATTTTTCTTCTAAGAATCATATTAGACATCACGTGCTCTAATAAGTTTACATCTCTCATTTGGGAACATCCATGAGCTTTAACTCTGCTGGTCGTTACATATGTACTTGACAAAAGTCACTAAAAGTATTTGCATTCTAAAATTAAGCAATACTGAAACATTGGCAGGAGCAGATCATAGTTTGGTTTCACTGGAAAATTTAAAAAATAAAAAATACAAATATTTCTTAAGCAAAGTGTAAAATTAGATCTGAAAAAATTTGCAACAGGGAAAAAGATTTGGTTTAAACCAGAAGAAATTATAACAAAGAAATAAATGAGAGAATATATTTAAATGGTTGTTCCTTCCATTACGAGCTCCGAATTACGACAGTGTTATCATGATAAAGTAAATCAAAGACCACATCAATTGACTATAATTTCCCCATATTTTATCAAAATAATTGTATTATATTTAATTTTCCTGCCATGTTTCATAGTCCCACACAGAAAAAGCTGAATTTGATCTTTTAGTCAAAATACCAATTTGTGATTCATGAACCCAAACAAATACATATAGCAAAATATCTTCCAAAGGAGTGCACGATTCAATAAAATCAAGTAAATTAACTCCTACTGATGCTTACATGTGTTTAAATATGGAAAGCATCTATGCCAAAAGAACATAAGCCATGGGCATAACCTATTTTTCTTAAACTATGACAGGCTAACTCATAGTAGACCCATTGACATCTTAAGGCTTTATAAAGAGATGAACAATTTCACTGGAACAAAGATTGCTGATAATCTTCCCTTTCCTGTTCACTGTCTCTGTAAAGAGGCTGGTGGAGAGCCCAGCCATTCCCCCAGGCTCTCTTGGAAGGGTCTTTCCTTCTCTCTGAGACTTGAGGGCTGCTTCCCACTTTTCTCCACAGTCTATGTTTAAACTGCTAAACTCTTGCTTCCTGCTGTGTCTCTTTGGTGCTCACCAGAGATCACTTCCAAGTTTTTTCCTCCATATATGCTTACCTCTTCTCCAGTGAAAAGCTACCTCCCATCACCTAGAAAACAACTTCACATAACCCTGGCATTTCTTTTTTAGAGTAATGCAACACAAAGGGAGAAACAAAGAAATCAAAGGTATGTCAGGGCTGCATCTTTCAGACGAGGCAAAACCACTGGATGTTTGCAATCAATCTTTGGCAATATAAATCCTTTGAAAAAGTAACTTACTATTTATGCATAGGACTTTTTTATCCTCTCTAAGAACAATTACCATGCCATCTTTGAACAATCCTTATTTTTATAGATATCCAAGATATGATATTGTTTTATGGAAAGATATATGCATATATATACTCTAGATTGTTCTTTAAATACATGCAAGCAATTCTATTTAAATAGCTTCACACTAAATAAAGCAATTAGAAATGCTTCACAACGAGAATTCAAGAGGAGAAACTCCAGCACATCCAAAGCCATTTCATAATTTATAAGCACTATTCAAACTGGAATAGGTAAAATTAAAAGGTCTTTACTCAGCAGAGAATTCATAGTAATTTTTATCAATTTCTACAATAAGACATTTACAGTAATTTGATATATTTCATGGGAGAAACAAGGGTTCAAAGCACATTTTGTATATGAAAAGCAAACTATGACACAATATTGGACAAAATCCTGAAATCATAAAAGCCACGGTTTTAATTTCAGGGTAGGAAGAATTCCTATTTTCAACAATTCTGATTTATTTTGATCAAAAAAACGGATAGTGGATATAAACTTTTCTTTCTTTTGGGTTTTTTTGGTGTTTTTTTATGAAAGTGCAACACTGAAGTTGTATTAGGAGGTCATCATTTTATAAAGCAAACTTTCTCAAGGGAAGATATTAATTTCACTGCAGTTTGTCAAGCTTTCCTTTTCAGCCATCAGTATATAATAATTTTTAAAAGGATATATTGCCTAGCTCCTAAGCAAGGAATAATCATATTACATTGCCTGGAACATCACCCTCAGCTTGATCCTGAAATCACTGCATAGGAAGATAAATGATATTTCCATTGCAAAGTCTCCACAAACAGTTCAGTGTTTTAATAGCTTGTTCTCCAGATAGGCTTTTTCCTTAACCTTTCAAAAACTACAACATCAGACAATATGATAAATATAGTAATACAGAGGTGAAATTAACTTTGGAAACCAAGATCCATAGGTAATGCAGTTAAAAAGTTAGCCTTCCCTGTCATTCTTGCTTTTGCCTATCTTGCTTCACATGATGTTTGTTGGCTCAAAGGGCTTGTATGTAGCCATGACCTAACAGAAATTAAGCAACTCTGAAGTAGGAAGACTGTATCACAACTAACAAGACCTGACAAGGCTAATTGTTTCCGACAGTGATGCATTGCTGCAGTTAAACTGTTCCTAGAACTCAAGCTTGCATTGCTCTGTAGATCAGGAACATCATCCACAGTTAAGTGTTTCTGACACTGCACTCCTGTTAACCTTCCTAATGACCTTCCACAAAAATTGAGCTAGCATTTGTAAAAATCACTTATGTCCACCTTCTACACCAGTACACACATAGCAAAGATCAGTCAATTATCCCTTATCATGCCATCCATCTTGACAGAAAAAAACCCAACCGAAAGAACCAACTACTCATAACAGGTTCTTGTGAAGATGGACATTGCTACACTGTAGCAAAAGGCTTATTCCTTATAGAATTAATTATTTTCTATGGAATAAAATATTTTATGTTATTCGACATATAACACTCAATTCTAGCAACTGTTGCAAAATGCATTGGCACTTCTTTAAAGTTCTGTCTTTCGATGCCCATATACTTCATCAGAAGGAACCAGGAAGACAAACCCATGTCCAGTTAGATCTCTCACAATTATTTACTTTCAAGGAAAGATGTCCATGCAGGACTGTTCATCTGGACTGTAGGGCAGGAAAGTAGCCACATTTTCAAATAGACTGAACAGCCAAAGCACACCAATGCTAACTCTGTAAAATCACCTTCCTCACACAGAATCTCACTAGTGCTTTTGCTAGCACTTCTGGTGCAGCACAGTTATCAGAAAGACAGGACAACACAACATTCCAAATTTTCTCCATCAAGTCCACTGAATTGAAAGATGTCTTTGGACAGACTGCTTCTTTGGCCTGGGTTTGGTTCTGGGATTTTCTTTCCTTTTGTTTATTCCTCTATCGTCTTTGACAAAACTGCAAGGATTGCCCTGTCACCTCACTTAAAACTTTAATAAACGTAGAGGATTACACTTCCTCCACTAAAAGTCCAGATTTTTTTTATATATAATCTTCTTATATACATCTCAAAAAACCCAGCAATTAGCTGTACCAGTGCACTGAAACAGGAGTGGTCCATAAAAACATCAGTTTCCCCTTGACTTCCTCTATAAACCATAAAGTAAAAGGAAGCCAAATATGAAAAAGCTAGAAGTGACACAGAATAAAAGAGTTAGAAAGAATATATAGACACAGTGGATGAATTTAGCTTTAATCTTTCTCTATTTAACAGCAAAGATCAAACTGATGAAAACTTTCTTTGGAAATCATATATATATTTTTACTCATGTCAAATGAATGCAACTTAAGAGCACTTCTTCATATGCTGCACAGACTTGCTCACTAATCTAAATTTTAATGCTAGAAACACAAATTGAGTCATAGTGCAGGATACAAATCAGGAGTAGAGTTTGTAAAATGGTGATTTGCACTGAACATGATACCTGCATTTTGACAAAATATGGTGATAGGTACTATTTTTTTAGGTTTCGGACTTGACAAACAAAACAAAACAGAAAAAATAAGAAAATAAAAGAAAAGCATCATGAGAAAACCTCTTCAGTTTCTGCTTCTTACCATTTATGAAGGCTTCTAGACCAGTTAAGGAGTGACATGACACCAGAAAAAAACAGGGATGTGTTATTTTTTTGTTACAAGCACTACTAGTACTTCTAGTGCTGCACTTTCTCTCAAGACCCTCACCCACGATTGTGTATCTTATGTATCCATGCACATGGAAGACATAAAATACATGTCAAACAAAATAAAGCAAGTTATTAAGTCAAAATAGACCCTAAATCTTAGTGGAAGTCAACAGATAAACATACTATAGGTCTAGTATAGCCTAAGTACACAATGCATAATTCAGTGCTGAACAAAGTTTATAACTTATTGCAATATTTCTTACTGAGAGAGAGAGGTCTGGTATATTAAAGCATCGTTCAGTCACTAATTCAGCAAAACTCATGAGAAAATTCTTACACTTTTTTTTAAAAGCCAGTACAGCACTATCTCTCCCATGATAGACATTGCCTGGGAAGAAAAAAATCTGGTCTGAATCTATCTATAATTAAACACAGATATTTATTGCTAAATTATTTGTACTCAGTGCTCTTGCTGCCACACTCATACACATATCACTTTATGTAATTCCATTATGACTGCTAGCAAAGACTTTTTTTCCTTATCATTGGCTTTCCCAGGCATCCATCGTTATGGACACTGCCATATAAATTCTACTTGCCATAGTGTAGATTGTTTAAAATACTTTGTAAAATAGTTCAAAATATAATGTGAAGTTAAAAGCATAGTAGATTTATGGAAAGGTTTACCATCTTCACCAATAAAAACAGTAATAATTATTACTATATAGTGAAATACAGATATAATAATAAATATTAATATCTATCTTCTGATTCATAACGTGTCAAATCTGTGCACCAAACCTAACCATTGGTGAGAAGGAAGAATCCTTCAGTTTGAATGTAGAACACAAGGGCTTCACTTAGCTCCCAGATGAAAAGTTACAGTTTTATAAGAACAGACATGTTCCTCTCCAGAGGGTACAATGTATATCCATCATGTAGAGTGTAAGGAGACTATCAAGATGTTAGGAGCCCATGAAGGAACAATAGTATGTGGGAATCCAATAGGAGGGAGAAGGGTCGTTGGGGTGGAGACAGAAGACTAAATTCTACTTTACACACATCTCCTGAACTTTCAGTTGTCGAGACATCATTCATGGTCCAGTTTAGTTCAGGAACTTGCACCATAAATGCCTTCTCTGTTCGGATCAAGGATTTGGCATTGGTGATGACAATGTGGTGGTCTTCATGGAAAGCCATAGGCCACATATCAAAGATTTAAAAGGAAATCAGATGCCTTCTCTTATCATAAAAACAGGATCACATGAAAAATAGTGACTTCATGTATGGTTCTTCCATGGTGACAAAACCAACTATGTTACGTCTTTGCAATTAAACCACCCCAGTATGTATTTACTTAACAGATAAAATGCCACTGCATCAGTCCAGACTACTTATTATAATCCAGTGAATGGTGAAAAAAGGTGGTGGTTACTATTTACAAATACAGTATCACTGTTGTGAACAAAATTGCTTTTGAGCTATTTTACATTAAAATAACCACTTATAAAAGAAACAGCACTGCTATTTTGTACTGCCTCCCACAACTCTTTTCCAGCATCTCAGTACTAAACTTTTTTTCTCTCTCCCTGACTCAGCTACATAATGGGTATTTCCATTTCCTATACAAATCACTAACAATTTCCTAAAATTTCTCTCATTTTCCAATATTCTAAAATTCTTTAAACTACTTTTTTCTTAACATTTACTCCACTTCCTAAATAAACTGTAAATATCTCTAGTTATAACAGCTACAAAATCCTGTTCAGTAAACACTGTTCTATGATCATTGTTTCTTCAATGTACTGTATGACTGTACTACTTCAGCTTGTTCCAGCCATTTAAACTGACCTGCAGTGGTATTCCAACTTTAGTCATGATATACATTGTGTATTTCCATATAATCTTCCAGTCTGCTTCCCAGAGCATTGCCCGTGAGCACAGCAGTTGATTAGGATAATAAACACATGTGGAAAATTCTCTTTGTAGCCTAAATTACATGATTTATGACAAAAAAAAAAGTTGTTTTCCATTTCCATCTGAGATCTGGGAAATAGGGAGCAGTTTCTGATCAAACATCGTGTACAACATTCCTTACTCATGCAATTTTAAAATTAATATTCTATTATAAATTTCAGATACAAGAATTGAAATTGAATGAAGTACTAGTCTTCCTTTTCTTTAATGTCAAATTTCTTAATAAAAATTCCATGTTAAAAGAAAAAACAAGCTGAATAAATGCATCACACACAGCAAACCCAGGATATGACAAATTATGGGACAATACTTAATTTCATGCCAGTGCCCAAATAGCATATTTTCAGCAACAGGCTTGTCATCATTATTAAGAACTTCCCCTGACTCCCAGTGAAGAAGAAACACATTACAGACAAACACATTAATCTTTCCACACAGTACAATGTAAAACCTTAATTACAACCTCATGCTTTCCCCCACAAACACACAGCATACCACAGACCTAAACCATACATATGTCAGCCCTGAATATCTGTTGATGATCTTAAGATTACAGTTAAGGGTTTGTGTTAAACTATATTGAATACAGTATGGTTTTTTCCTCAATCAAAAGTTTAGAAAAGAACTCAGGAAATCCAATCTGTTCTCATGGACTGGGGCTGCAGGTTTGGATATGTATACAGACTCCTAATACAGAGCTTTCCAGCAATGGGCCTAAATTTGCTTTTTCTGTTAACAACAGAACTCAATACAGGGGTGAAGGTCATTGACAAAACTACAAAATGATGGAACCAACATCCTCAAATACCATCAGTGTGCTGATCATAGGCAGCACCTTGAATCAGAAACAGAAGTCAGGACCTCTGTATTCTTCTGTTTTCCCAGTACCTTAGTCCAATAGAATCTTGGACAAAAACTGAGACTCAATCCACACAAAATAAACATTTCCCAAAAGTAACACAATTAGAGCAACTGAAGGATTAGGGTTATATGTTCTCACTTTTTTCTTTTAATCCACTTTTAATACACTGGCACAGGGGTTGGAACACAGCTTTCCCCAGGTCTCCTATAATCATTGAGCAATATTTCTTTTTTCTTCCTAGACTGTTGCAACAACTCTCAAAGAGACTGACTGCCAGCACACAGGTTACGACATCTTCCTGGCAGGTGAAGGATATGGATTCAACCAAAACCGATCAACTAAAATGAAGTCAGTACCCCTTCTTTGATACTGTGAAAACCTAATCACTACATTTCCTTCTGCAACAATGAGTGAAATGAGTGAAAAAACGACAGGAAAAAAAAATATCTTGTTTTGATAAGAAAAACAAACTCTTCCTTTCATCACTCGACAAACTGAAAAATAATTACATAGCTGTAAATTTGGAAGCTTATTTGATTACTAAAATGTGGTCACACACTGATGCTTTTACAAAAGTAATTTTGATTCCTGCCTGTTGCTGAATTTGCTTGCACTTTACAACTCATTTTCCACTACAGCAAGCCTGTATTGGCCTCTGCTGCTGAAAAATTAGAGGTCATCGCTCCATTTGACCTCCATCCTGTATTATTGCAATGCTGTGATTAAGGATTACCCTTGAGATCACTAAGACATGTCAGTCAATGTACCTCAACACTGGAAGCAAGGATTCCCATGGTTTTGTTATACAAAAGTAGAATTTAATAAATGAGACAATAGGCAAGGATTGGATAACAAAATTTGTCTGCACAATGTTCAATAGATGTAACAGGATATGCCTTTGACATAGAAAATTGTAACCAAGAGCTCAGGAGCATTTCTTTATTCCTACTTGAGTGGGATACATGACTTTTTCTGCCTATCGTCTGTGGTCCTAACTAGAGGATACACGGCAAACACTGAAGCTTCTCAAGGCAGACAGAGAATAAGGGCACAGAAATGCTGGCTTCTTAACTACCAAACACAATCACAGGTTTTTCTACTAGTTTACGTGGATTTTAAAGAAAAGCTGCAGACCATGCTATGGAAAAGCCTACTGCTTCTGTTTTATGCATACGTACACTGCTTCCTTTACTTATCTCAACTATTTTAAAAATATTACAGGGGACAGAAAAAAACATGCTGTCTGCAGTGTTATGCTGAAATTTAATGATTCATCAAACTTTTTTAGGGAATAAAATAATTTTCACGCTATCTTAGGAGAAATAAAGTTCTACAAAGCAATTCAAAACCTTACTGAAAAATTGCAAGTTGAGATCTGCTCACATGACATGGTCAAAACCTGTAACTGTGCCTTCCAGCAAAAGCATTGTGTTCAGCATCCTACAAGACATGTTCAGCACATCAGTCTCTATGAAATGAGACTATGCTATCAGGTTCTGGTCCTTTTTACAGGGCTTTAGCAAGACAAAGATCAAAAGAAAAGTTGGTCTCTGGTCCTCTGTAGATTTACATCAGTTCAACTGCCAATATTTCTTAATTCACAATGAAACTGTGCAGGGCACCCTTCATAAATATTTATTCAAAAAGTTAGACAACTGAATTTTAGTAGTGTGCCAAGCTATAAACTAACTGAAAGATTATTTGTTCCTCCAGGGAACAGATGTCAAGGTACCAAACTTCCTCTTCACATAGCAAATCTGCAAGTGTATCTGTTCCCTTTTTTTACTAACATATTAGTAAGTCAAATAGTGATTATTTCAACTGCTAAATGTGCTGGAATTCAGCATGTGCAGTAGACCCACTATTTGCATTGTTAGAGGACATTACATGTAACGAGTAATTGCCTGAACAGAAGATGGCTTTAAAGACCTATTTATCCACTAAGTTATTTTTAGTGATTACCTTAAGTGACATAAAATGAAAAAAAAAGGAACCATGAATATTCTACTATTTAAATACTATGTAAGCACCATGCATTCAATAAAACCTACAAGTCATACGAAATATCTAATATCTGGTTCTCAACTTGTAGTAAGCTCAAAGGTGAGTAATTCCACCTTAAGAAAAATGTCACTAATAGACTCCGTAGACGTGTAAATGGTATTAAAAAGGTCAAAGAGACCAAAGTCTGGCTTTCATGAGGTCTCACAGCTACAAGGCGTTTGTCTTTGTTGTTGGTGCCAGTTAAGGCATGTCTGGCTTATTTGATCCCCCAGATTAATACAAAGAAGATATCTGAACTGTGAAAAAAAAAATACACAACAGGAAGCTTAAATGCAGCCATATGGACCATCTGATTCTTTCAACCTCTTAACAGATGAGGGTTGAAATAACTTCCTTTGCTTATTAGCTAATTAAATCGTCCTAACAGTGTATAAAATGGCTATAATAAAACTGAGTTTAACCATAACCTCCAGCTATGTTCCACTAAGTCTCACATTCTAGGTCATCTAACCATATAGCATACAACACATTCCTAACTGAGGTATAAATATATTTTTCCTCAATTTGAAAAAATAGATCTAATCATAGAACTAATACAGCTCACAAAAAGACAAGAAAATATAAAAAATCCTCTAAAATATCCAGTAATACATAGTAATGATTTTTATCACGATTAAATAATTGCCTCGATACGGCATTAATGCAGTTACTTATGCCTTAGCCCTTATTAAACTTCCTAGTTGTGATTACATCATGGTACCCATAGTATCTAAAACAGCATTCTTCATTATTTTTAACACAAGGAATATTTTTTTAATTAGTCATAAGAGAATCAAAATCTCTTTTTTTAAAAAATAAAACGTCATGCTTTAATGTGGTGGATTACAGGCATGCAGAAACACGTTCTTCCTCCACAACAGCTGCTTCATATGTTGCTTAATAATCTCATTTATTATTACAACATCTACTGCCCTTTCTTATGATGCACAGCTGAATGACTACATTAAAAAAGCAGCAGTGATTCTAATGCATACATATCACCTGGACAGCAGTACTTTTTTCAGTTTTCCTTTGTCAAGTTCAGATGGATTTTAATTAATGCAGCCAAAAGGACTCTACAAAATATATGCTCTGAACCAGAGCAAAGCCTACAACTCTTTCCAGAATGACTGAAAGCTCCTTTATATGCTGTTATCTCCAAATGATAGCTCTACCTTTCAATGCATATTTCTTTCTCCTAGATAGGAATTGCTAAAGCCCTTTTCCACAACATATGACTTCCATTAGAAGATGTGATGAATGACCCTCTCTCAACAGCCCACAGAAGAACTCATCCATGCATACTGAAGTAACAGGACTACAATGACATTTTTCCTCACTTCACCATATATTATCGAATTGCCATGCACTATAATTTTGCTACAAGATACTGTACTGCCAGAATAACAGTAAAAATAATCCCCCATCTGCAATTTTCAAGAATAGCATTTCTTTTTATTCATACTCTGAAACTACTCTTCTTTAACATTTCAATGAATTACAATTCACATAATAGCGCCAGTAATTATAAATAAATTGCCAGTTATGTCCTGTTTTCTTTACTCAAAGCCAGCGTACTTGATGGAGTACTACTTTCACACTGTCATTTTAAATGTGGTGAGCATGGGAAAAATGCAACACTTAGTGGCCTGTGAAACAGCAACAAATTGAACGAAGAGAATCACCCTTGTGATTGAATACATTAACTACATAAAAGTTTACCTCAGCTACAAAAAGTGATATTCCTTGAGACACGAAGGATCAATGCAAAGTACCCTGGCTTACTTAGGCTGGTACTAACTTGCCATGACCAAGTCACCAGTAAGAAAACTAGAGGAAGGTGCTCCCATATTTATTGCACGTTAGTAAGGTAGGAGAACAGGAATGAAGCAAGGAAGTGATATTTGGGAAAAAAACTAACACAGCAGTAATAATAACAACAAAAACCTAAAAAACAAACTAACAAAACCTCAAAAAAAAAAAAAAACCCACAAAACTATCCCAAACAGGTCTTTTGTGATAATGCCAAAAGAAACAAGGACAGTAGGTTACAGTAAATGAGGAAGTCAAACCCTGTGGGTCTGGACAGATTACTTATTCTCTTCTCACTAGTATTTTAGCTGGATTACTGTGAGTTCATGAGAAAAAAAAGTGACTATCACTCACAAAGAATGAAATTAGCTCTCTGGAGTTCATAATTGCAACAAAATATATTCTGCTACATAAATATGAAAAACTCTAGTTTTCCACATGCCACATTTGTAGGCTTGCCTGTACAGCCAATTTTTACTTCAACTTTCTTTAGCACTTCAAAATTCACAAAAGTAAACATCCATCACTTCAGGAGGAAAAGCATTCAATTCCTAAATTTTTATTATTTGTCTGGTGTTTCAGATATTCCACTACATTTTTTCAGGTTAGTAGCAAGAAAACAGCATTTATGTTTCAACTTTGGGTACACAAAACCCCTCAATAACTACTGCTAATCTACCTGGATTTTCTGAATGGCTGGGTTTTCACAAAACGCAATGCTTCCTTTCCTAAATGTGACAGTTCCTAATTTATTTTTATTTTACCTTTATTTCCTGGACTGTTTGAGGCTTTTCACAAACAGTCAGCTCATATTCCACTAGAAAATAATAGTTATAAAACATTTTAGAGCTGCTTAGTTCAACAAGATCATGGGAATAACATCAGTTACCATAGGGCATATTTTATGTGTATGTTCATACATATACTTTCAGGAAGATTATATCCCTACTCAAAGCCTGCAAAAATTTAAAAATCATTTAGACTGATTACATACAAGACACTCCCTTTTTTACTTTGGAAAAAAAAAAAAACAACAAATCTCAAGATAAATAATGGTCACGCAATTTTCTTACAAATTGCCTAGACAGAAGTAACTCTCTCCACACAGGGGCCACAATACTGCTTTTTCTCATCTCCTTATCATGCAAGCTGATACACTCAAACAATTTACTAACAGAGCAGGATGAAGATTAACAGCTGGTGGAGCAGCAATAAGTCTGTTTCAATCAAACAAGCCCTGGACAGACATCAGCACAAACTCCTACATTGCCTGTGAGAAAATGCCTACCTGAGTAAATGAATTCATTTCCACATATGCTAACAGCAATAAGCAAAAGAAAATATTAAGGGTCTACATTACAGGAACAGATCCTGATTTAAAGTATATCAAAACAACTGATTAAACAAACAAGTTGATCTGTGAACCATAGAACATTGGAATGCCTAAGGTATCTGGTACAGAATCACAAGGTTGTTAGAAAGGTTTACTGGATGGGGAAGCCCTCTCCTGGGACTTTTTCAGATGTTGTACAAGAGCAAACCATGAAAATGTTCCTAATGTTTTTTAGGAGATTAAACAAACCACTCTAGAACCTCCAGAATGGGTAGCACAGATTACAACAAAGAAATAATTGCCCCAGATTAAACCTTTTATCTCCCATCACTGCAAAGGGGACTTTTTTCTTTTCACTACTGCCCACTGAAAATGAAAGTCAGCTGCTACTCTAAAACAGCAGAATGCAAATGTTTAAGTGTATATTGAGACTGTCCAATAATACCAGGTATTAGCTGTTATGGCAAATATGTGCTGCATATAACAACAAGCAATGAAAGGAAGGTTTGAGTAGTAAAAAGCAGTGAAGTAGTCTTTTAAAATAGAAATTTGTTTTGCAAACCAGTTGAGCTTGCAAACACAAAGCATCTCAAAAACAAGTCATGCAAAAGATAACAAGTGACGCCATAATACTATTTTGTAGCAAATTATAAAAATGATGGTATTGCAGCATCACTTGTGGTGCACTGTGGTTGTTCAGCCCCAGCAAGTGCCTGAGCACCACACACCACTTGCTCACTCCAGGAGAAACACAGAAACTCCATGGGTTGGTTTAATCCATGGGTTGGGATAAAGGCAGTTTACTGACAATATCACCATGAAAGAACAGTAACTGCCAGTGGCAAATTTCACTCACACCCAGTGATAATACAAAGTACCTCACCAACCTGACAACACAAAGTACTGCACCAAACAGATGCCCCAGCCGCACTCAAACTTCCCCAGAGGCACCCAGGAGCACCCCTCCCCAAGCAGCCTCTTTTATGGGGAAGTGATGTCAGGTGGTGTAGGAAGCAGCCTGGGCTAACTCAGCTCACCTGGGCTCACTCACCTCACCTGGGCTCATTCAGCTCATCTGTGCTACTGCTTGGGGAGGTTAACTCTGGCCTGGCCAGAACCAGGAAAGCATGCATGTGACCAGTCAAAAAAGTTAAACTTCATTGTGAAGAGGAATTCCTGCCTTCTGTAGGCTTGGTACTCCATCGTAGCTTAGAAAATTATGCAAGACTAATTGGCTAGAGTAGCCCTCCAGCTGCTGCTTTTCTGAATCCTAACACTGTCCAAGGAATTACTGCTTCCTATTAATGCCTATGTAAGATTGGACTTCATTCTCCATATGTTCTTCATCCTAGTTCATAAATGCTCCAAGATTCAGTACAGTAGCTCTCCAGCTTCTGATTTCTCTGACTTTAACCTTTACAACATACACTGCACACAGGGCTCTCAGTACACAGACTTCAAAATTAACTTTGGCTCAAAGGATTCCTGTGAGTAAATAATGACCTAAAAATGAATGGCCAGTTCCAGCCCTTTGTAGTGTGCGCATCCTTCCTCCTACTAATGTATTGAAAATCCTAACCATCCTCTTAACACTCTGCTGTCCATAGGTGCAAAAGATGAGTCCACCTGTACCGCTGACATTTGCCCTCATTTTGTACTGGCAGAAAATCCAGTATTCAGCAAATACACTGATTTTTCATCTCATGGTTTTGTATCTTCATTTCAAGCATTCACATGAACACAAGCTGACCCACAAATTCCAAATCTCCATTCCTTCCTGATTTTCACAAGTAGCCTCACTTGCAACAGCACTGAAGACCCTGCTAAATGGAACTACACAACTTCCATTTTTAAGTATCTTAACTGCATACCTTCCCTTCAGTATCACGTGAGGGAACACCCCCATCTCACATTTCACATGTGCAGCTACGAATGTAATTATAAATCTGTGTCTACCAAAATGATCTGGTTTAGAAAAATCCTTCATCATTGTTGAAGGATTTAAAGTAACTTTGATCATTTTGACAGAACTAGGGTAGGAAGCAAACACAAGTACAATGAAATTAAAGAATAGCAGCCTTCTCTAGCAGAGTAGAAACATGCAGTGCTGAACTAGAGGAGGTAAATCCATAACCAGACTCAGCTGCGGCCAGAACAGTGTGTTTGAATGGAGGCTAACACATTCAAGAGGGTTAAATCAATCACAGAAAACTTAACAACATTTTCACTCCATCCACTGAGATTACAGAAGTTTAACATAAGACTTATTGACTACTGATTGCATTTTCAAAATAACTTTAAAAAATGCCCTATTCAAAATAAAGGAAAAAAACATGTTTAAAACAAGCCATTTCTAAATAAAATAGAGTCAGTGTATCACTCAATTTTCTTCAGTTTTGTCACAATAGTATTTCAGGTCTACTACTGCTAGTACAAGGCTGTGCTGTCAACAAGTTGAAATTCATTCTGGGACAAATGTATAAAGAAATAGAAATAAAAAACTATGCTACAGCCAGGGGGAGATTCCCAGTACTGAAATAAGTCTTCAGGAAATCAGTGAGAAAATTCTAAGCTGCAGTAATTTACTATGATAGCATGTGAGCAGCAGGATAAAACCAACTTTATACTACTTGAATGAATTCTTGTTTCAAGATTATCTTATTAGTGATATTACATGAAAGAATAAAACAAGAATATTAGAAGTTCAGTCATCCAGTCAAGTAATTTACTTATTAGGTTACTCTTTCCATATTACTGAGGTCTCATATGCCCACAGGGCAAAAAAAATCCAACCCACTCTCTAGTTCAAGTACTTTACATTGCCAATCACCCACCACAAAGTTTAAGCAACACTATTTGCAGTAGATTCTAATGTAAACAGCAGCAGCAGCATCAAAATTATCATATAACACTGAAGTTACATAATCCTACTAAAAATAACGAGTGAAACCACATTTGCAATACAAACCGCAAACACACACATACTGATTACGATACAAGAAGGTAGTGTACATTTCCTTGAGTGGGATAACATTTTAGCCTTGTTTTAACAAAGCTAACACCACAGCTATAAATGCCCTAAGATCTGTGCAATGCTGGAGCCCAACGGTGCAAAAATATGAAAGAACATAGTGTTAACAACTGTGTTTCCATCTCATCAGCTCATTAATATGGTATTTATTCCAATTTGAAGTCACTTGCAGGAGGACAGAAATGCTTCTTATAAAATACGACAGGAATAGAATAGAACGGAATAGTTCAGTTGGAAGGGATGTACTATGGCCATGTAGTCCAACTGTCTCACCACTTCAGGACGGACCAAAGGTTAAAGCATACTATTGAGGCCATTGTCTGGATGCTTCTTAAATACTGAAAAGGCTTGGGGTATTGACCAGTTCTCTAGGAATCCTGTTCTAGAGTTTGGCCACTCTTTTGGTAAGTAAATGTTTCCTTCTGTGAAGTCTGAACCACCCTGGTACAGCTCTGAATTATTCCCATGTGTCCTGTCAGTGGATCCCAGGGAGCAGAACTCAGCAGCTCCCTCCCTTCTTCCCCTCCTTGGGAAGCTGTAGAGTTTCATGAGGTGGACCCCCAGTCTCTTTCTCTCCAAACAAGAAAAACCCAGAGTCTTTAGCTGCTCCCCAGAGGACAGGCCTTGCAGCCCTTTCATTGGCTTTGCTCCCCTTCTCTAGATGCATTCAAGTACCTCAACAACCTTCCTAAATTGTGGGTCCCAGAACTGCATGTAGTCCTCAAGGGTGAGGCTGCACCACAGTGGGATAATCACCTCTCTTGAACAACTGGCTATACAGTGTTTGATGCAGCCCAGGATGTGGTTTGTTCTCTTCGCTGTCAGCACACAGTAGTAAAATGGTCAAACAGTATCTGATGTGGAACAGTCTGACAGAAAAATTATGATTTAAAACAAAAATGAACCATGAGGGTGAGTTTTTACAGCACTCATTTTACAACATTATTGATCTATTGATATCTACCCTAAAACTGAATTTACTGTCTCCTGAAAAACAAAAAGGTGTGATAAAGATCTGCCACTGAATGGGCCATACTGCTTCATAATAGGACTCATAGTTCTACTCAGCAAGCCAAGTTTTGGGATAATGCATCTCTCTCACAATCAGTCATTTACCAGCAGGACTTCTGTGCACTGTCTCAAACAGTCAGTAGTTCGCACTACAGGTACTTGAGTGTCTTTATACATCCATCCTTCTTTAGAAACTTTACACTGCATGTACGTAAGACTTAAGACCTTGAGGATTCTGTCCTTTACCATTACAGATTCACTGGGCACACTCTCAGACTTTCCACATTGTTTGTAGCACTGTCTACAGCATTTTTATGATACGTGTTGAACACTCCACCAACCCAACCTATATCATACACAAACTGAACTTTGTCCACGGTGACTACAGCACACACATCCTCAAGTCTAAGCCAGCCTTCCCTTTCACTGTCCTCCCTGCTTCCCCCTGTATCTTTGCGTTCTCAGCTACAATGAAGCTGGTTCCTTCCAGTTACAGGTGAGAAACTGAACCAACATGTCAGTCCAGACAAGAATTAAAAGTTTAAGACCAGATGTCAAGATGAAAAACTTAAAAGAATTAGGCTTAGAATTTTTAAAAATCTCTACCAATCTAGATACTTCCTTTTTTGACTACCCAACTTGACCTACAGCTGTCTGCTATCAGCAGATGATAATATTTTTCTACTAGAAATCTCAGGTTGAAAAATTGCTATTAAACTGCAACTGAAAGCTGCAGAAAAACAGAGAACAGAACTAAAATATCTTAAATTTTATTCTAGTCTAATAAATGCCATGCCAAGTTTTTCCTGTTCTTTTTCAGTCATTTACCTTGGTCTAACTTATACCATCAGAGATATACTCAGACTTTAGATATTATTGAATTTGGAATGCCACATGTACTAGTTAGAAACTTTGAGCCCTGGCTAGTGTATGTAACACCTAAGTTCCCAAACTAAGCATTTAGTTCTTTAATGTTTATTACACTCTTGTAACCATTTTTAGCTATTTTTAAATACACAATAATTCCTATTGAGTTGTATTGTGAAATACAGATGCAAAATAAATTCTGTATAACAAAAGCTACATTGAATGCCCACTTATAATGTAAATACATACTGTATTGTAGCTACATACATTGCAATATTCATATACTATGAAACAAAATAATTGAAGGGCAGATCTTCAGGTTTAAAAGTTATAAAAGAGCAGTGAGGGCACAAGCATATGCACACAAGTATTTCAGCTACAGATTGGCATTACATTTCAGCATACTATATTTTTCTCACTTTAACTTTGTTTTCCATGTTGACTTTAATTTTTTTTTCTTTGCTTGGTATATTGAACCCTGGCTCAGAATAAATGGATTCAAATAAACACAATTCGGTGCCAGAATTGCCACAGGCACATATTTTTCTTTCAGTGGTCCTGGGAAGTGGTTTGTTAAGCTATTGTTCTCAATTAAAAACTCATGTGTTTGTTCAGTACAATATGGGTCGCTGCTTTGAGTGAAAGATTCCCTTGACATGGCAAAACCTCTAATTGTAACAAGTCTATGCCAAGTATGTTTAACCAGATGCAGCCCCGGGTTTGATTAGCAGCCACTGGATTCCATGTACAATCAGATAATGATGGTTTTGCTCCTCTGCTGAGCAAACATCCTCAGCTTTTAATCAAGTATGTATGTGTATCTATATATGTATGTATGTATATGTGTATATATCTAAAAACCTCTATACACATAATTATGAGCAGCACAACTATTTTAAAACTGTAGTTCATCTCAACTTATTTGACCTTTGACTGTTTAATCTTAGGAGGACCTGTGCAATACCAACTAAAAATAAATGGAATAAAATATTTATTTTGGCAGATACCACACAGATATAGTAGAGAGACATGTGGTGCATGGAAATTTTTTACCGCACATGTAGAGAGCAGAAAAGGCTCTGGAATACATTTTTGTTTTCCCACTTGTGGGATAGTATCTATTGGATAATGATGATATTAGAACTGCAAAGACACGTGCCATTTTGGAACAACATTCCAATACTCCTTAACTATGCCTGAGGGAAGGTGGTGGAGGTTAGTGTTTATTTTATATAAGAGTGGATATTAGTTAAATTTGCTAATATGACTTCAAGAATATTTTGGACTTCTGCTGTTTGCATTGATTTTTGTTTTATTTGCATATATACGATAAAGGCTATTAGTGGAAGTTAATAAAAACTAATCTATCCCCTTTTTTTAAGCTTGGACTTTTTTTTTCACCCGGATTTAAGTCTGGCATTATGGTAAATACCCCAAACAATCAACATAATCTCTCATATAAATAAATAAATAAAAACCCAAACAAATAAGTAAATGTCCTCCTTCTACACAGTATATACACAAAATCTTCCATTTTTCCTTATTCTGCTCTTATTTCTTTTGTTCCAAAGAACAGAACTGAGCTAAAGAACAAGGTAAAAATAATTAAAAATAATGTGCAGTAAGCTCAGTCCAGAATAAATTTCAAATAAATTTTACATAACCTAAATGAAAGCTACACTGAAGAGTGTTAAGAGAGAAATTCTCCTCTGTCTTTCAAATATTTATCTTCCACAAACAGCAACAATATATATTCTGTAGTTTTGCCAATGGCATCTTTCCCTCACAAAAAAGCATATTTATTTATTGCTATATAAACTAGCATTGTTCTTTCACTGTGATGCATGTGTGTAAAATTAGCTTCACGAAGCACATAAAGAATAAGTTAAGACACTAAACATGAAACTACATGAACAGTTGGTAATATGACTATTTTTTTAACTTGCTTGTTGAAATTAATGTAAGTCTCAATTTAATCATCATGTCAAGCATGCTGTATGTAAACGCACTGGTGTCCTGGCTGCTGTCATTCCCATTCTTAAGCAGCTGAGATATGGGAAAGTTACTAGCATGTACTTTCTACTAGAGTCTTTAGACCAAAGTTGTTTCTAATACACCATGTCAATTCTTTCTATGACATTAACATGTACATAGTGAGAACAGAATGAAGAAAAAAACCAACTTAGGAAAAAAAACCAACTTAAGGCACTATACAGCTCACAGTACTAGGCTACAAAAATACTTGTCTCTAACAACAAATGGAAAATAGCACAGAAAACATTTCTAATTTTCCTTACTTAAGCTTTTCCATTTTCATAGTGAAAGCTAATGCAGTGCAGACTGTAGTTACAGACATTCTAAGAGTAGCTGCATCTCCTTATATACTTTGCAACAAGTTCTCAACACCTAAATAAGCAGCTAAAACATGGTTGAAAATCACTCAAACGTCAATGCACAATTATCTTCTTCAGCTGAACTTCTTTCTTGTGTTTAGTTTGCAAAATAGAAGATTTGGGGGCAGGGAGGAAGAACTGTACTGCCTCAAAACTACATTACAGCACTAGTACTGTGCTACACCTTTGTCACGCTTCCTCATAACTCCATGGATACCTATTAATTCCTCTTTCCCAGTTCTGTTCTTGATTCATATATCTGGTTGAACATTATTTCCACTGTGTGGTCTTAATCTCCTTACATGCTGTAAATAAACCACATCGTGAAATAAGTCATGTTACATTTAATTTAGTAGCTCATAATTTGAAATATGTATAGAACCACCGCATGAATGATAAAGATTTTGGATTTCACATGATGCTAAAAGAAATATTCAACTTCAAGGAAAAAGAATATTACTGTCCACAGATAAGTTGGGAAAACAGCAATTTTCCCCATGAGGCATGGCACCAGGCTACAGTCACAAGGTAAGTTAACACATTGGCTTCTATTTACCACAGCAACCTGACTGCAAGTCATTGCTTGGTTATTTTTTAGAATAAGCTAATGTGTTTCTAAAATGCCTTCTTCAACTTGCAAAACAAAAATCAAATTTTTGCATTTCCAGGAGATTAATTTAAACAGCACCCTGGGAAACTGGGCAGTTGAGCACAGGCTTTGGGATGCAGAACAAGAGAGCAAACACATTCTGACTTCCTAATTCCCAGCTGTGCGCACCTCTCTGTAAAACTGAGATAACATGAAAAAGTTATGAATTTCCAGGGAAGAGGAAGAAATTTTTCCAACACTACACTCCCTCAAGAGCTCAACTAGTTTTGGAGAGCTGACGAACACTAACTGACATTGCAGAGCAGCTTTCCCTCTGCCATCACTGGCTATATACAGTTCTGGTAATGCAGTAACGGATGCCAGCGGAACCTTCAGCAAATGCTTCTGCCTGGGAAAGGAAATAGCCTTACACTCTACCCTGAGGATAAAGAAACTTTGGCTTTGTTAAACCATGTATGTGTCTGTGCAAGAGAATTCCACAGTCAACAGACCTCCACTGAGAAAGTCCTGCCACCAGATGTTTAAATGAAGGGATTGTTAGTGCACCAGCTGATCTCAATTGCTGCTGGTGGTAGTGGAGGCGCTTTTGGCTCTCTCCTTTGAATCAGGCTGTTGTCTCCCTAGGTGGGGCTGTCATTTTAATAATGGATCATTGTATTTCCCAGTAGGAGGCCCACTGTCATAGTCCAGAGTAGGATGGAGAGAATTAAGCTCCTGTTTAATATTTTGTTGTTATGTCATATCTTACAAATAGCATTGTTTTACTCTACCATCCATGGAGAGATCTCATTCCTAGGACTTATTTGGAAGAAACAGAATTTTCAGATTTGCTTATAAAGAAGAGTGAGCTTATAGGCCTGTACACACAAAACATACAGAATTTAGGAACACTGCCAGATCCAACATAATACATATATATATATAAAGAAAATCAGAGTTCGGTGTCTGTGTGGTCTGTGGAATTGAATAAAGATCTGGTAGCCAGGAACAATATGGTTCCTCCCCACTTAGCTATACTATGTGGCTAAATACAACATTTTCATTACAAAACAGTTCTAACCCAAGCATCACATATACTATGTCTACTTCATGGAGTTAAAAACATCTATTTTATCTAACTGAATGCCAATGCGATGAGCAGAGGTGCATATTTGCATTCCCAAACCCCAGGTGCACTTCTGTGGAAATGCACATGCAGTGAAGTAGGAAGTAGGAGCCTGAAGTAGTGTGAAATTAATGCATTGCTTAATTCTCATGTTGAAAACTTTCAGTAAAAAGTTTCAATTACATAAAAAGAAATAACCTCATACCTCTGTTTAACTGAAGGGTAAAAAATGCAGCAGTGCTATGTCTCCACCACACCAGAATGCTCCAAGAACATGTCCGTTATTGATCGCTTAATTATCAAAATACTATTCTATAAATAGTTAAGTGATGTTTCCTCAGATACAAAGCTGTACAGTTCCCACAGATTATTATTTTAAAATATGACATTGGCTGCAACATGGAACATTTTCAGGCATTTATAAAATTAATATACATTTTCAATTCAGGTATTTTGCCTCCAACCTGTTTACACACATTTACAATTCCATTATTGCAGCTGTCAGGGCACTCATTTATCAACTATATCATACATAAAGCTTCTGTACTTTGACTACACTGTGTAAATTATGTAATTTTTGGAGGTTATTACATGCTTCAGGAACCAAGTAAAATTCTACTATAATGTAACAACAAACTTTAAGACTATGACTTTTTCACAGCCAAAGTTTTTAAAATATTTGACAATAGCTAAAGCATAATATGTTTTATTTTGTCTTTTATTAAACATGGATAATCTCTGTATTCTGCCTTTATATGGATTAAAAAAATGTTTTTTTCCATATTTGTTTACTATTCTTCATATAGGAGTCTTTTAGCATAAAGTCAAATGTCAATAGAATAAAATGAATGTATTATTTACAACACTTAGCAAACACTATTCATGGATTAAAATAAAGTATAACTTGCCCAAGAGGACTTAATCCATTAAAGACATAGGAAACCAGCTTAATTTGTCAGAATGGCAGCCATTAACTCTGCAAGGTTATGCAAATACGGCAGATGGATGAGAAAGTGCAGGCCATCCCACTGTGTCAAACATAAATAAACTCTGTATGAAACCAGCAGCTAACAAATTTGTTGTGTAGAGAAGGCAGGTAAGGAAACACAAATACTTTTATCCCTTAAATAGGGACTATGTAAATAATTCTAAAAATGTTGGTTATGTTTTTAAAATTATACAAATACATTTGTTCTAAATAGCTAATACATTTCTTGGTCTCTGAGGTTCCCTAGAGGGAGAAAAGCTTCAGAATCTCTTGACACTCTGTGTGGAATTGGATGTCAACTGGTAATTACAGACCTATAGGGAGTACTTAAACATAGTCTAAGTATAAATTTAGATAAATGAATAATATTACCATCAAAAAACCTTCGATTTTAAAAGTATGTGATTATCCTGACTCCATCAGGTCAATAACTGTTTTAAAAAGCAGTAACCTCTGAACCAGTTAGACAGACGAAGGGGGTTAAAGGGTCTTCCACATCACTGACAAATACAAAACTCTATATGTTTTATAGATGCAGATAGATACATTGTCAGAGATCTCACAAAACTTAAGAATTCTGAGGTGAATCATGCAGGTTTACAAGTCAGTACATCACTGTAAATACTTCAAATGTGTGGTGCTGTTCTCTATTGCTACTGTTATCTGGATCTTTCATGCATGGAGGCCCCTTCTAAACATTAATGTGGATACTTAGTCAAAGAACTTGTGAAGGGGCAGATTATTTCACCTGGGAAAAGAAACAGGAATGCCTTTGTAAGAGCTGCTGGTAAGTATAAACTAGGTCAATAAATGAAAATCAGGAACATCTAACTCTGTGATTACTATTTATGAGGGAGGAAGAGTAAGAGGAGAGAAAGAAGCA
Source organism: Gallinula chloropus (assembly GCF_964237585.1). Lineage (NCBI taxonomy): Eukaryota > Metazoa > Chordata > Aves > Gruiformes > Rallidae > Gallinula > Gallinula chloropus. The sequence continues at coordinate 11,153,586 of NC_140097.1, forward strand.
CCCAAATCAATCTGAACTCTATTGAGTTACAATCAGATGACCCAGAAATACTGGAGAAAGATAACATTGTACAGGAGTGAGATTATCATGATCTATTATGTATCATTAGGGAAAGACTCAGGCATAAATTTCATGACACTAAACACATGTGCAACCAGTTTTACAATTCTGCTTTTAGGTTGTTTTGCAAGGAACAATTTATATTGCAATTTTTTTAAAAAGTGGGTCACAAAACTAGCCACACAATCCCAAAAGATGACTACAAACATAATTGCTGCATATTAGGCAATATATCCAAACAGAAGGTCAAAGAGAAGATAAATTGTGACAGAGTGCGTGAAGCAAGCTTCTAGCTTTCACTGGGCAATTTCAGAAGGAAGACAGAGGGAACAAAGTTGTTTACACCCAGTTTTTTCAGTGCTAGACTGCTGAACTCTAAAGAGTTCTGACTACCCCTTAAATAACCTTATCAATTTAAGTTATCATTGCAATCGAACAACCCCTAGTGTACCTCTTGACCAGAGACCTTTTCTTTCCAGTTGTCCATCTCACTTTTTTTGCCAGATCTTCCACAACTACATGAAACAGAATCTTTCTAAAGCTGAACTTTTTTCTTTTTTTCTTTTTCCCAGATTGCTCTCCCCTGTCTTGCTCTTCTCGACTTCTGAAAAGGACTTTTTCTCCCACCCTTAAATTTGCAATTTTGTTTATCCTTCAACAGTCCACACACACTTTACAGTGCATGAACTTTTCCTGTACTGTCAAAAATACCTGTCCTTGTATCACTTTTCCTTAGGTGGGCTCCTGTTCTGCAAGCTACTAAGCTCCTAATAACTAAATGAATGGAACATCACATACGATCTACTAGCACTGCTGCTCTCAATGGACTATAGCATGAAATAAGCCACATAAGACAGTTCATATTCTCTACCATACAAAACCCACTTAAGTAAAACCTTAGTATTTTTTCATCAATAAAATGCTTAAATAGTCTGTTTGCCAAAGTAATCCAAGCTAAACTCTTCCTTTTATAGATTCATTCATTACTTCATTCCCCTTTCCCCCATCCCCCAAGAATTCAGTCTACACATTCCTGCTAACAATGTTTCTTAAAAGGTAGAAAAAGATATGGAGCCATAGGAAATGCTTCTCTGAAGTTTCACTAATGAGGAAGCAGATCTTAAGGCTCTTGCTGCTATTGGGCTCATTTGTATTTTTTATGAGCTGATGTACTAGTGGGTAGAAAAGAGACAGACTCTCTAGTGGCAGATTAACCAGCCCTTTAAGGGTGCCTGCTATTAATTTTGGTTATTCATCTGCACATCTGTCTCTGCCCAACTGTGTCATGACTACTGCTCCTTGCAGCTCACTTCATTTAACCAGAAGCTTTTCTCCACTTTTTTTGTTCTCTTACAAGACCTACACATCTAGTGGAAGATCAGATCTTTCATTTCTATTAGTGAGAATAAAATTATCTCTGAAACGTGAAATTTTAACTAACAGTTATTGACCACAGATTTATCCACCACATGGCATGACAGTTCCTGACAACAACTGATACCTCTATTATTTCCCTTAACAAAACATGGTTTGCTAACCCCAGCCTGTCCTAGCTGCGACTCTAAGGGAGCTAATTACTCTGTTAAAATCTGGAATACATCTTAAGCCCTCCATTACCTTAAAATTTCAGACAATTTCCCTATCTTCCAATGAAAGAAAGACTAGCTTGTACCAGCTTTCAGACAACAGACACTGTGTTCTCAACTGGAGAATATTTCCCTTTGTTTTGCCAAAGCATGTTCATCTTCTGCATCTTAATTCTAAAGGATCTGTCTCATTGCCTTCACTTTCATCTTATAGACTCTGACTATAATAATTGACTTTGGATATACAAAGTGGACTATATTATCATTTCAGAAAGAATAATCAGGACATTACCGTGCCATTCATTTAAGCTGTGCTCCTGGCCCACTACTGCTTTGTTCACCTGGGGACCCGAAACAGGTGATGTTGCAGAGCTGGGATCAGATCACATAAAACATATTCCGTTTGCACTGACATTTGCTTTCATATGAATTTTACATTAGAGGTACTTAAGGTCTTTCCCACCTATGAAACATACTCCAAACACAATGGTCAATGGCTGGAGAGCCACTTGGTGTAGAAATCAGTTCCTTCCTTAGTGAGGAAGAATTTCTGCTCTCAACATGAACCTTTTATCTGGTGTTCTTACCAGCCTGAGGTTTAACCACCAGACAACTTTCTTCCTCTCATAGTTGTGTCAGATTTACATCAGAGAGTTCTCCAAATCATGCTATTTGCCTTACACTCTAAAGAAACCCCTGGTTACTTTGCCAGAACAACATCAAAACCCACAGTCACTACAAGATTTTTTCTGTGGATAAGCATTTATCTTTTCATTAAAATTTTTGGTAATATTTAATACCTATTTAGTCAAATTTGGTTATTTACATTGAAATTTTAGCATTTAGATTCATCTAATCTAGGTGGAAACAGCACACTGGGAAGCTCTAACCATTAGCAGTTCCTCGCAAATCCTATCATGCCATGTCTCTCTAGGGCCACAGCAAGTGGAGCCGCTTTATTTTGAATTATAGGTAAAACTATCAGTCTGCCCAGATGCATTGGATCCATCACAGGGCTGACTTGCACAGGATCAAAGAAAATAAAGCACCACACATACACTTATGCTATTTCAAAACCTAGGTACTTTTAAAAAATGCAGGGTAGGAAAGAAGCTGTTTCTTATAAAAGTACATACCTTTCCACAGACTGGGGTAGAAAACTTTTATAATCAAATTTCAGTCAATGATGCATGCATGCGGTCACCATGATTTAAAACAAGCTAAAACTTTAGTGCAACACTTCTAACAAGCAAATTATTATCCTACACTACTTACAGAAGGTAAAGCACAAAAATAACTACAGATCAGCTGAGACACATCTAGTACCTTCTTTTAGTGAATTTTTTTTTTTGACTTTTAAACAGATTCCATGCAACAGGATGTTGAAAATATTTGAAAACATGTTTCTTCTCCTAGTGTCTCTACTTGATTCCATAGCCACTACTATGGACTGTGAGAAAATATTTTTGCAAGGTTGAAGAAAACAAAAGAACTTATTTCATTATTTCTTTCTCCTATCTCCAACACAGGTTGCTGTGTGATACTTCATTTCCCAGGTTAATTCCTCTGTGTATCTGTATTCTATGAGGAATATTAAGAAGGTAGCTGCAGGTCAAGATTTCCTCTGGATGTATGTGTGTGGCCTCTGAACTGAGTTATTACTAACACAGATACCCCATAACACAGGGCTCTTATTCACACATTTTCTGCAATTTTAAGAGAAAAAAGCCATTACGTGTAAAATATTATGCCTTAATCTTTAAAATAAAGTCTGGAACAGGAGTCAGACCAGAACAAACAAGCTTCTAATATTTATTGCCAAGTATACTAGTAAATATGATTCACAACAGCAACCACCTTGTAACAGGTTACCAACTTTGAGGCACCAGATTACAAGGATCAGCCCCAGTTAAAACACCTGTGCACTCCTCAACACATATGAAATGGGAAAAATAAATACAGAAAAGCCTTAAAGATCTACTCCTTTTGGCATATCAGTATAATTTTTATGGCAAAATTACAAAGCCTAGGTCCTTCTAAACACAGTATGATTTAATGTATTATGAGACATGGCTTGGTCATGGAAATAAAAGCAAAAAGAAAATTGTTAGATTTCTTCACTAAGAAAAGGAGGAATTAAAATTACTTAAGTGACTCAGAAGGTACCTACCATCTTTATTTTTAAGAAAAAACCCCAAAAAACTACCTAATAACTGGGGGGGGGGAGGGGAAGCAGACAGAAGCAGGAACAGGGATTCACAAAGACATCCTAAATCACCAATCTGGTTGCTCCTGGAAACCAGAACAGGGTAACATTAAACCACACATTCATTCTTAAGGCATAAAATTTCTTTATGTCAAAAACCAGTGATTTTTTTGTGGAAGTCTTTCAGAATGTCCCAATTACTACTTGACAAAAGGCCCAGAGAAAACAAACATGTATCTTTCTCTTTGAAGAAGCATCTGAATTCTACCTGACATAGAGATTGAAGAAAATTCACATAAATGAAGATGTTGGATAGAGCTTTCTGACATTTGCCTCCAGCAAGGTAACAATTAAGTGAAGAGGACATAGAGTGTTGAAGCACCTCAAACGATGCCTGTGTTCAGTGGAATTTTTTATATCAATCTTTCATGGTTATGTTCAAGAGATTTTGTTTCTGTATTTAACCTGTTCAAACTCTGGAACTCTTACCCAAATCAAAAGACGTGACTAAATCTATCACTTCCCAGTGGCAGAATAAACATCTGGAAACTTTCTCAGTAAGCCTCAATTGGCATACTACTCTCAGAGGGACCCTGCTAACATCACACAATGCGAAGAACATTCTGGAGGTACATAGGAATTGTTTCTGGCTACCCTGCGTTTTATTGATGACATTGTTATAAAAGCTCTTTGAAAATGCTAACAAGATGCCCAGGCAATGGCAAAGCAAGAGGTGTTTGACTCAGGACTGCACTAGAAGAGGCTTCAAAACTGGGGATAGAACAATCCTCAACTTAAGAGGCAGTACTATGCTTAAGGGCCAACAGAGTGAACAGTAAAGTGTCTTAGTTACCTAATTTTATAATTAAGGTAGGCCCAATATTGGAACCCTCCCCTTACTAGCATGCTCTTTATTTTACTTTTCTGACAAGTTAGAAACATGAAAATAAGGTTGCAAGATACACTAAAGGAAAAATAAATCACTAGTTTCAAGCTATGAAATATGGCCATGAAATTCCATGTATTTAGTTTGAAAAAATAAAATTTAAATGGAATTCATATTATATCCCAGTTCAGAATTCCTAGGTTAGGTGTGCACGGTTTTCATAGAATCTTTATGTTATTATTTTGAATGACAGTAGCAGCACAATGCCTTCCTTAGGGAAGCGCTTTGACATGGGATGATAACAGTCCTTCCCACGCATATTCAGAAATCTAAAATAACAAAAGTAATAGGGCTCATTTTCTGACCCAAGCCACTCTGGATATAAAAACTTAGAGTTTTAAGTAGTTTTCATTAAAACAGCTTTAGTTTACAAACAGATTATGTCAAGATAGTGCAAAGATTAAAGAAGGCAAATACTTCTATTAAAGGAAAAGTCAGAAATACTGGTACAACTGAACATTTAAAACTTTTATTAAAATAATCTAATTTTATTAAAATAATATATAGTCCAAACAGCAACAAGTTTTTTAGAGATAACAGTTTATTAAATTTTCTCTGATATTAAATAAAAGTAATCATTGTTGCATTTATAATGTTAATTAAAGCTTGCTATTTTCTAAAGATACATAGCCTTTCAGCTTTAAAATAGGTATTGCTCAAAATCTTGAAAAAATTACTTCTGCTATCAAAGAATGACTTCTTTTCCTCATCTTCATATGCTGGTTGTGATCCATCTATATTTTATCAAAATTTTCCCTAACAGAACAGTAAGATCAACAGAAAAAAAACTCAAGCAAAAGCCATCTGCAATGAACTATAGAATGAATGCCGTTAATCTGCTAAACAAGAAAGAGGAAATTAGGGGTGGACTGGCTGCTGAGAGAAGTACCATCATACTCTTTAATTAACATTTTCTTATTTAAGTTTATTTGTAAACAAATCCTCACAGTGCATCAGTTGTGTTCTAATATTTTCTGAACCAAAATAAAATCATTGTAATATGGATTTTAACAGCTAAATTCACAACATAATTAAAAGGTAGCAAATGAAAGACTATAGTCTAGTATAAAACATGAGCTTGTGAAACGATTACCCCTCCTTTAGCTGGGGTTATTATACCTTTCTCTAGAGTTATAAATCATTCTTTAAGCTAAGAGAATTTTGGATTTGTTCAGCACTTTTGAACAAATTATTCTCAGATTGTTTCATATCAGTACCTACCTTTCTGCTTTGACTTTCCACAGCACCACTGAACCCTATGAGAAGTACTGAAACATTCAACATTTATTCTGATCAGTAAAAATTATACCCTCCACATTCATTTTATGTTACATTCCTTAGATGCCCACATCAACAGTTATAATAGACAGTATGCACACTTCCCCTAAACATGCCAAAATGTTGAATGTTCTCCATCAGACTCCTGAGCAACACAGAAACAGCTCAAAAAAAATCTTTAAATTTCTATCCTTAGACCTTCCTTCCCCAAAGGAATGAGCACTGTGAAAAAACAACTACAGTTCTATTTACATTTTTAAAAAGACCACAACCAACCCCCCCAGTTCCCCAGGGACGTACTTCTGTAGCAGTGGGAATCAGCATGCATTACTTTATAGCAGTACGTTCTGCATGCTTAGCTCTTTAGTATATAAAGTCACTTCATCAACCCAATTATTTCTTTTTTTTCCTGTTTTTTCCCCCAAAGTAACTCTAAACTACTTTAAAGCACCTTCATTACAGAAATGATTCAACCAGCACTGCTGCAAACCATGGAAATGTAAAAGCTGTTAAAAATGTATTAAACGCTGTCCATGCCACAAGGGTACTAGTGTAAAATGACCTTAAGTTTAAAGGCTCCCTATGAAGGCAGAACAGTAATCTGCTCTGCTTCTCCTAATGAATAACAAATGGGCCTTCACAATTCATTTAGTTCAGTACAAGCTGCCATTACAACCCATTTTGTTTTTTTAACTTTGTGGTAATGTATCATCTTGCCTGACTCTATGTCATCTTCTTGAAGGTCACCAAAGGTATGTAACTCCACTCTTAATAATGAAAAAAAGGAGGAAGGAAAAAGAGATATGACAAATTTTGACAAAGCACCGACCAGTCCATTCTGATATACTGTATCACACAGCAAGGCTCATACTTCCTACACAAAAATGCTTCTTGTATTCTAAAGACAGCTAGGAAACCACTGAAGTCTTCAAAATAATTCTTTCTTTTCAATTAATAACTAAACCACAAGAATACCTGGGAAATAATTCTGTGGGTTTCTGTTTACTTACTCTTGATTTTTGTCATGCCCTAAAATGCAATCCAAATCTGAGGATTCTAAAAGGAATTAAAAGACCACGAATATTTATCTTTATTTCACAGGTATTTAGAGACATGTATTATGTTGCTATGGACAATTAGCCTTTTATCCAATTTTAGTTGGTAGTTTAACTCACCCACCCTAAGGTTTTAATTATCCCCTCAGTCTGCATGCTTAGCCCTCAATTCATGCAGCTGGAAATCTGCCTCAGTGATGTTATAACCTTGTTAATGTAACAAAAGAGGAGTTTACTTAAAACTGTACTGACTGTGGACTTAAGCCAAATTTACTTGAAAGAGGAAAGAGACTGTCAAAAATCCTACAATAAACACAGAAATGCAGTTCTTTCATAACCTTCACCTTAATTCATATAGACAAGCAATTTACATGTAAGTGGATTCATATGGCCTGTGAGGGGCCTCCTCTCTGGAGCTGGACTATTCTTTTTACCCTACCCCCATCTTTAACAAAAAAAGTTCCAACAGCTCACTTTACAGAAATGGCAGAGTATCTGCAATCTTTTTTAATCACAATAAAACATGATTAAGATAAACATTTATAAAGCTAGTCAGGATCAATAAAGGCAGCATAATTTCAAAAAGGCAATTTCAAGTAAGTTCAGCTAGTCCTTTGTCAAATACATATTTTAAATTCAATAAAGGTTTTATTTGAAGAGTGTAAAGTTGCACTTCTAATGAGGTAATAGTTACATTAGCCTTAAGTGGAAGTTGCTTGTCATATACTGATATCCCCCATTCATTTAGTTGCCAAATTACAGTAGGGATTTCCTAAGTTCATCTGTTAATTAGATCCACTTTTAGGCACGATACTAAGAAAAGCCTACATTAGACTAAACAAAACGTCATAGTATAGAAGTGTTGAAGGGAGATCTTTCTAAGAGAGAAAAAAATATAAATCATATTTCTTAATACAACTGTGAAAATACTGTAGGTAATTTTCATCCTGAATGGATACTTGTATTACTTTTTTTAAGAGGGGCAGCAGCTGGTAGCTGGTGGGGAGACACATAAGAAGAGCTGTAAAATCCATAAAATTCATTTCACCAGCTTTCTACAGGGTTTCAAAAAAATATTCAGGGGGACGAGGAGCATAATGGGCACCCAAAACAAGACTGGAAACAGTCACATTTCTTCCATATATGCTGAAAGTTGAGATATATTTCAATGGGTGAAAAGTCTTTTCTTGAACCTCATGAATGTCCGGGTACTTTCCGCTCTGTTAAGAGGGTATCAGGTTCCTGGATGTCAGATGACGATCTACCACACTTTGTGGGCTTCTATTCATTAAGTGTTCTGTAATAATCTCTAGGTTTTTGCTACTGAATTTCATGCTAGTCCAAACATCAACCAGCTCCTGCTCTAAACCCCACAGACATGAACTACATACCGTTTGTTTACAAACCACATCTAAAACTAAAAGAGTTTCTCAAGACAGTCATACAAGTCCTAGATGAGATTGTCCAGCTCACCAAAACATTCACAGGTTACCACACACACTAAATCCTCCAAATAGTGACGAGAAAATTCCGCATTTTGGAGCTTTTAGGAGGGTTTAAAGTTCAGATCACTCTTCCTATTAATTGTATCACTACTCCCTAATCAGGCTTTGGAACATAGCTTGCCATAACATGCAGACAGATGAACATAACTACTTTGAAGTCCCCTCACTATTGCTCACCTACTGATGCAATAACTGACTGCATTTCATTAAAAATACTTCCAGCCTAAAGAAATAAGGCAGGATATAAGAAAGAATTTAAGTGGAATTAGAATTTTGTTCAATAACTTACATTAACAACTCTCATAATCTAAGCATTTGAAAGTATCTAGGCTACTTTTTTTAGGTCACAAGAGTAACCTACCTTCATTTTCTCCTCAGTACCTATTTCTGTTTCCTAATAATAAAGAGAGCTGAGGGGAGTTGAAAAACAAAAAAATAACAAAGTAGTACATTTAACGACTGTGTCTGTGTTAGACCAATCTACCTTTTCCTTACCACCTAGAAAATAAGAACCATGTATGCTAGTCTTCAGAGAATGCAAGAGGACTTTGCCGGGAAGCAAAAAAGACAAATCCCTTGTAACTTCAATGATTTTAGCAATATAGTGATACTCGGGGCTGTGTGGCCTAATTTTGGTCAGAGTCAAATGCAACAAAGATAAACTACATGTTTGAGGTAGGGGTGGTTAGAAACTGGGAAGAGTTTAGCCACAAAAAAGTATTCTTACATTTCTAATCTAAACCAGTGAACAGAGTTTGCCCATTTAGTATCTATGTATTTACAAAACTAAAACTAGATGGTTTTTGAGAAATTCACTGTTAAGTATGAGGGAAAAAACATACTAAGGCTTTCACTTGCATCACCCAATATACTTTTAAATACTAAAATGCAACTTAATAATCATAGTACTCCTATTAGGATTATGTAAACTCCTCTACTAATAAAGCATACCTATTTATCAACAATTGAAAAAATCTTTCCACTACCAATATTCTGCAGAAGTTTGTACTGTCACCAAGCTTGTGTTTTGCCTTGAAAATTTTATCTATTCAGTTGATGCCACTTCACCTTCAGGATGATAGCTAATGTGTCCTTTTAAGGAGATGTTTATCCTGAACACAACAGCTTGACAATAAGACGTAGCACAGACTTTTATAATGTATCTTCTTAAATAATGTACCATCTTAAATAGGGCTTTTCTTTGCTGGTACACTGCACAACATTGAAGACATAGCCAAGTTTATTCACAATCAGAGAAAATTGAGATGAGCTCATCCTAATTTCATCACATAAGTCATGATCTGTCAGCCTCTGCTAAACAGCACAGCATTAAATGGGGAGGTGTTGCTCGTTAGAAATTCAGCACTTGAGCACTTTTTTGTGTGCTATGCCATATTTTACCAATTATATTTGAAGAATTCTCTTTTCACTACAATCTTGCCCACTTACATTGTCTAGTGTTGGCAATAATAAAAACATGTATCATGTTATCACTATCTTGTTTTATTATAGGAACGTGCCATGGCCAAGGAAGGATGCCTGGCACTGTATTAATAAAGAGTATTGATCAGTCTTGTCAGGACTATACAGAGTTCAGTGGGAGGGCATAAATGCCACCAGAATACGTAGGGTGAGTTCTCTTGGATTTAAAACATGGCTTGAGTGTGTTTCTCTCCCCCAAAGAGAGAAGCTGACTCATTCAAAGACAGAGGTACAGACCATTATGACAATACATCCTTAAATGTGCCACTGTACCAATTAGATAAAAGAGCAAATCTTACTTATGCCCTTATAAGCAGAAAGGCTGCCCCCAAGGTCCCACCTTACAAAGCATCAGGGAATGCAGATTAGAGAGCCTTAGTGAACACTCAGTCATGAGAACACAAAACTTCAAGCACATCTTGCATGAGAGCTGATGAGAAGAAACAAAGCAGTAGGACCTTGGATTTATTTTTTCCACAGCCCACTGAGAAGTACTTGTTTTGCTCTGGGCATGGGGAATGGGAGGAATGAGCAAGCACAGGAAGAAGGTAGCAGTGGATTTCCTTCATAGCACCTAAGGAGTAATGGGTAAGCAGAGAACGCTAATCAAACCTTTCCCTTTTGCTACCAGGAAAGCTATTCCTGTTTGATTGCTTCTGACTTTGTTCTCTTCCGACCTTATAAGACCTTTTCCTTTTAACAGAAAACATGAACATATACATTTCTAAGCATGTTTTGTGTTTTCATACAATATTAAACAATAAGCCAGTAATTCACTTTAAATGATTCAACCTTTAAATTTATTTGGTTCTCTCTGTTCAAAGATCTGAGTTTACATGAAGTTCAGCATTATCCCACTGGGGAGATGCTCAGTTCATAATTCCTACCATTCAATCGTATGTCCTGGGTCTCAAGTATGCAAGATTTGCCACTGGAAAAAGGAAAAAAAAAAAACCAACCAACCTGACCCATCATATTTTGAGGTCTAAAATGCAGAAACATCTGCTAGAATCATATTCAGTTGGCTAAGGTTAGGAATATGGGAGCCTGCAGTTGATCAGCACTGCCCTAGGTGTCACAGAGGCCAATGGGAATTACACTAAGAGGTTTTCAGTAGACAAGGGCGTAATTCAGTCAGCTTAGAAAAAAATAAAAATCCATGAAACAGAAGCCAAACTTTTTTTTTTTTTTTTTTTTTACTTTCAGCCTCCTACTCCTTCCTTTCTGTCTTTTGAGCCACTTGTTGTTTTGAGTATATAATCAGAGGTGGAGGCCTTTGCATTCCCATGCTGGCTGAACTTCAAAACAAATGCCGTCCTATTTCATCATTTGTATCATTACTAATTTTTAGCTAATAAAAGCACTTTTAAGGTAGTTTTAAAATAAATCTATAGCGTCTTCAAGATTAAGAATAGAAATTTTTTCTACAGTATTGTTCTTCTGGTAAAATGATTTTGTTGATTACATTTTCTTAAAATAATAAAAAAGATAAAAAATTGTGCAATAAAAAAGACAAAACCTGTTTAATACTTAGTATTTAGCATAGATACTTTTTCTTCTTTGTCTACAAAGTTAAGATTTCTAAAATTCCCTGAGGAGTTTCAAGTTTTAAACTTCAGATTAAAATATAAAATATACTTCAAACTCTCTCTTTCCTTTGTAAGAGTCCAGACCTGGTTATTTATTCTTCAGGTCTGTGTAGCCCTCTTCCTTTTACCATTTTCCATGTTTCACTGAGGTACTCCTTGCTACTATATATTATCCTTCCCATCACTTTGCATTTCTGACTATTATTCCACCTAACATTAATTTAGAATGGTCCATCATAGATTAAAATTGTGTATTTTAAACCTATAGACATCACAGACTTTTTAAAAAGGAAAAAAAAATCTAGAAAAGCATTTTAGTTTTAAGAGGTTGATCTTTTTTTAAAAGGAAAAAAAGGAGTAGAAGCAAATGTATTTCCAATTGCAATTGTGTCTTCAAATTTTCATTTGCACTACAAAAGACAGAATACTCTGCAAATCAAAGCCCTTCAAGCAGTTTGAGATACCTGTAAACCTGGAACACTGTTAATCCTGACTGTCTTCTAAGTGATTTAATCAGTAGAGAATTTAATGCAACTGTCATCTCTCACTCTTATAACCTGCACTTTAAAACAATCACTTGTCACTTGTATCATCTTGTAAATCCACTTACGCACTATAGGGCAAAAGAAGATGCAAGAGAAGTATGGCCTTTAATCTTTCCAGAATGTATTAGTTGACTTAATATAACTGGTTCTCAAAACAAAAATTAAAAATAAAATTAAAAATCACTGTGGATGTTTCAGTGTAAGGGAGCAATGTGAAAGAAATGAGCTAATTCTTCAGAGAGAAATTAATTTTACCAACACTGATAAAGAACAACAATCGAAGAGTATGAAGTACCACCTACTTATGGATGTCTTGTCCACAAATTTGTCTAACCTTTCTTTGAACCAGCTGATGCCACCCTGCCCTCTGTGGAAGCAAGTTCCTGGTGGTCACAAACCAACCACTCCATAAAGTTGCTCCTCTCTTTTTCAAATTGATCACTGATTAACTTCAGCAAGTGCCTGATGTTCCTCTTTCTGTGGGATTTGATAAACAACAGTCCTACCTTCAGTTTATGCCTTCCTTTGAGATTCTGGAAACTTCAAACATACCTCCCCCTGCCTTCCCCTCCCCAGAGTGGAAAGTCTTTAAGTCTCTCCCTCATAAAGCAGCTGCAGGATCCCCTTGATCTCTCTACCATTCAAGTTCCAGGGAAAGTACTCACAGAATAAAACCCCTAAATAGTGTCGTGGAATTTCCAAGATAAAATGTTTTCTGGAGCACTGACTTATTTTTCTACTGAATGGGAAGAGGAAAACAGCAACAGAATTTGAAAAAGTACACTACTAGGATACAGAGGGGCAACTACAATCAAAGGCTCTTGCTGCCTGACAGATGCCTCAGACCATATGGATTCATAGGAACCTATAAGATCATTTTTACAAGTAGATCGCCTGAAGCTTATATTTATATAATTTCTTGATAACACAACTCATGGAACCACATGATAATTAAGCCAAAATACTTACAAGATGATGAAAAGAACCTGGTCAAAATCCAGACCCATTTTCTAGGTCAGAAAAGTATGCTTAATTATTATAACCACAGTACGGGTTTTTTTGGAATATGTCTGAGTTTTGAATTCTTCCTGTTTCACCTTCAGGCGACGTTTCTGTGACCTAAGTACCACTGCTGCCATTCCATAACAGAGAATACATTGCCTTACTGGGAGGGAAACACTTTGAAAAGGTTCTTACAGCACTTTCCCACTGTCCAGAGGTGACAGGAAACTTGGGAGAGGCTCCAGCTTCCTTTCTCTGGATACCCATATAAAGCAGGCAAAATACAGCCTCTCATACCATGTTTTGGAGAAACCCTAAATTGATCTCACTGCCTAGCCTTCAGTACCAGGTGACAATCTACTTTGAAAGTAAATTATTACTTTATTTAATAAAATGATTAATTTTGAAACATCACAAATTGTATAAAATAAAATCAAAGCATACTATCATTTAGCCCGAACATACAGGACTCTCAAGTGAATAAGAGCTTGGTGACATTCACATGTCTTTAAATAGGAGAAGCGCTTTGCCTAGTAAACACTTCACTCATTCTGTTCTCACAGAGAGAAACATTTTATTGCTTTGTGCCCCTTCGTTGTTTACAAAAGAAAAACATCTCTTCATTTTAGTCAAGAAAGCTTCTGTTCCAGAGAACAAAGCCTTCATTTGGGTTTCTCTAATCTTTATGATGGTTGCAAGTTGGTGTCAAAAATGTTAGTCAAGGCATGCTGTGTTACAGGTCTGTGGGGCAAAAGCAGTCACAAGAGACTTTCCACCCAAGTTAGAAGGAGACCACATTACCATTCTAACTACTTCCTATGGAAGTCACAGTTGTATCAACATCCTGCTGTTTTGTTTGTATTTAACTTGGGATATGACTCTCCACACTCTCAGCATGAATCCTACAATTAAATGGAAGCAGTCCACAGGTTACTAAAAAACAGTCCAGTGTTCAACATTCGACATGGCACAACTTTTGAGACAATCAACTTGCTATCCATTCACTGAACATATTTATAGTATACATTACCAGAGTTGAAACAAGTCAAAATAATCCCTCTAATAAAATTACAAGAAACAGTAAACTCTTTCTGAAAATTATTTTTTTCTCCACAGCTATTTATACATTACTCTGTTATCTAACCTGTTAAGTAAAGATATATTACAGAATTCAGGTTAGAGAAATTATCATAGCTATCTTTCTCAAAATATAGGCTGTATTAGAGCTGCCAAACAAGCAAAAGTTATTCTAAAATGATCCTACTTTCAAAATAATACTTAATACTCTAAGAAATCTGACCCTGATGTATTTACTTAAACTTCAGTTCAAAGAGCATCCTTTAATGTCATGTTTCCACCGCTACTAATTCAGCCTAGAACTATCCCCAAGGTAGGTGCTGGCTCTTTTTAGAACAGACTGGCATTTTAAAAGGGAGCTTAAAATCAGCATCTTTGCCCAGACCTTTTAGTTAAACACCTCATTTCCAGTAAAGGCAAGAGAAATTGTTATCTACCTTCTCACTCTCCATTCTGGATAGAAGGGGGTGGTGGGCGCACACACTGCCTCTCTGTAACACAGAAAGCAGACAGGGTCTATAGGGAAGCTATTGTTTTAAGTGGTTTTAAAGAGTGAGTTCCCGGCAATTTCAAAGAATAGTTCCAAGGTTAAATTACCTCGCCAATTCCTCCTACTTCACTGTATTGCTTTCCTTATCCTTGCTGCTGTATGGAAGACCCCCAAAAAAAGGAAATTAACTTCATGACTACATGCAAGTAGAGTCCCTACAATTTCATCAGGGATTTTCCTGTCAATGAGTGTCATGGTTCTGGCCTGTGTATGCACTGAACAGGTGAACTGCATACACAATTACTCTGAAATGTTCCAGATGCACTGGATTTACTACACACACACACAGACACAGATTTCAGAAGCGCTTCTGACCATAGCTGTACCCACAGCAATGAGGAAGAAAACACTATCCTGTCGGTGACACAACCTCTTGGGGTGGAGTAATTAGGACATAAATAAAGGAAAACATGCAGAGTTCCTCTCCCTTTGCCTCCCCAAGTGCCAGTCTGAGATGATGATAGATGGAAATAGTAATAGAACGTAAGGCATGGACATGAGCTGATTTGTCCAGGTGCTGGAAACATGTCTAGATTCTCTGGACATCCAACAGCCCTTGTCAGAGCTGCAGCTCCTGCTGAGCTGCTACACAGATGTGAAATCCCCAACTTCTGCTCCAGTAAAATTTATAGATGGAAAAAAGGGGTATGTCTGCAGAAAACCAGATGAATAGTAAACTTCCTTATACTTCTGCTGCTAGTAGTTCATAAAGCATTTTGACTTCCCTACAAACTCTGACTGTGATGCTTTAGTTTTACATCTTACACAGTCCTCCCCTTAGGCTGTGATCCATGACTTCCAGAATCCATTCAAAGACCCTCTTCATGCCCGCAATATCCTCAAATTCCACTTGAAGCCTTTTGTATACTTGCCCATGTTCAAATTTCCTGCACTAAAAGGAAGGAGGGGACCCAGGGAGACCAAATGACAGACAAACAGACAAAACACACCCTCTTCCCTGAAAGAGAAGCTTCCTGCTCACTCCATGAAGTTGTTCACACTGTGTGTTGAACCAAGCAGATCCAGACCATGGTCTTGCACCCAAGGCTGGCATCTAGTGGCAAACGCAGGTGCCCTCTCCACATTGGGCCAAGCAACCGAACCCCTGACCCAGCAGGTAAAAGAGGGAAGAGTGGCACCTGGTGGAACCGAATGCTCGTGAAAAAAACATTTTACCCCCTTCTGCTCACAAATATTTCATCCCTGACTATCCACAGGTGCTGTTAAATGAATAAAGTAAACATACTGAAAAAACAGAGATAAGCAATGTTCATTTATTATTTTCAGTGAAAAAAAGGTGGACACTCTTAAACAAAAGAAGGGAAGTCTAGTTTTATACTGTAGCCCTAAGAAAATTTACTGCAAAATCAAATCATAATTTTGATTTTTTACAATAATGTTCTATTTTTGTTATTCAATGAAAGGACTGGTAGCTGGTTATTTTATTAGGAGATCTTAAATGCTTCATTACTGAAGTAATCTGATTTATTTCACATAAGGGAAAATACATATTCCTCTGGAAACTTGTAGTGAATTTCAGGGCAAAGTCACTTCCAACAAAACTGATTTAGCAATAACCACAGGTGATGGCACGAACTCTATCCAAGTCAAGGAAATTGCCTTTCAAACTCTTGCCAAGAATTTAGTGCAGATACTCTGAAAGCATCAGCGCATTGACCATACAGAGTTAACTGCTAAAGGAAACACTCAGTAATTAACAGTTGGATCTCAAAAATTAAGAATTCAAAGTCAAAACATGACAGTCAGTCTTTAGGGGGATTAATCCCATGATCACTCCCTACTAAGTGCAGCGTTTGACACATGTAACGAAGTCACTGAAAGATCATGAAATTAATGTAAAACCACAAGGCAACAATTTCTTTTAAAATCTTGGATTTAAACATATCTCTACATAAACATTACAGAAAGTTAATGTATGGGCATTTAGTTGAGAAAACCCCAAGTTTTGGTAACAAAAGTTTGGGGGGTTGAGGAATTTTTGTCTTGTTTTTAACTTCAGTGGTTGCAGCTTGAAGATTATGTGCATATAATTTAAAAGTTGAACAAACAAAAAAGATCATCATAATTTTTACATTATTTTCCCTCACATGCTATTAAACTTACTATTGGCTCTCAAGGTCAAACTTTATATATTTCATGGGGTAAAATAATTTGACCACCTCTAAAAAGATGATCAATTCCATAATGCAAAATCCACTTTACTTAAGGACAGGCATTTCCTTTACATACATATATAAGGAATTTTAATGTTATATAAATACTCATTTATCTATCAATACAGCTATCTATTTTTGTTACAAGCAGGTTTATGAGTTTTTGAAGAAATTACCACATAGGAAAGGGCATCTGTATGAAAGCCTTGTGGATACCTTGTGGTCAACAAAATATGCTCCACAAATGTGGCATTTCAGAAACATCTGAAACAACCCCCACTACATCACAGTACAGAAACTTCTCCTACCCTCAATATTTTCATATTACAAAATGAATATGCTTTTCTAGGTAACCCTTGTGAAGCTCTCAGTAGGCTGTGCTCCTTCTTGCAGACTCATGGAAAACAAAAACAATGTCTGGGAAAGTAGTCTTGATGTATGTTTCTAACTACCAATTTTAAAGTTCAGGCCAATTGAAACTTTTCCATAGATGTTAAATTCATTTGTTAAAACATCAATGTGTCTTTTTTTCACACTGCAATACAGAGTTTTTCAACCTATCACTTATTAAAAAATAAGAGCATTGATTATTTTTTTTAATGCTCAGATAGAACACAAAGCATTAAGACAATTAGGCAAAATGATGGATTTGAACACATGCTGCATGTATGCGTAACTTCCATTAATGTCAGTATGAGTTATATGTGCACTGCTAAAATAATATGACCATAACAAAAATATTTCCTCCAGAACTAATATAGTAATATTTTTAATAGACATGTGGAGGGGGAGGAGGGGAGTAATCACATATTTAGAAAGTATCATACAAATGCAAATCCTTCTCCAGACTCAATGCTTTGGAATTCTTTTAAAATAAATCTTACTTTTTCACATGCTGGCATCAAGTTAAGAATGACTTGATATTTATCTCCTTCCATCAAATTACCATTAATTTAATGGGTACTTAACTGGTTTCCAGTTCAAAAAGACCAACTAGATTATGAACAAGATTAAGCTGCTATCCATTTTAACTCTAAACTTCCTTAAATAACTGAAGGTATATGGGAACATGGAAGGACAACTAAAGAAGTTATCTGAAGCTGACAACTGATTGGAGCCAGTAAATTAAGATGGATCTTGGCTATGTCAGCCAGATGGGCCTAGAATGCAGAGTTATGTTTGGAACTTGAACATAATATAAGCATAGGAAAACATCATGAATGTTCTTAAACACACAGTGCATGCCTATTTAACTGGAAGCTAGCAGCCAAGACCTGTGATCACTTTATGTTGAAATAAAAAAATTATAAATAGGAGTTATGGTCAATGCTGCCAAAGAATAAATTATCTAAATTACAGACACACTATGGTAGTATCTTACTACAACACAATTATTATTCTGTCAGTGGATGTCTGGGTCTTCGCAACCTTCTTCAAACTGTTTTTGAGAATGCCTTATTCATTAAAAAAAATTCAATGGCACATCTGGCATATCCTGTTGTAATGCAGCATTTTTATAAGGTTTTTCATACACTTATTTCAGTGAGCACTTTAAAAAAATAAAGTACTGCCATGAAAAATCTGAATTACTTCTAAAAGATGTTTACATGTGTATCACTTTTTATTGTTTAGCATATCTTATTATGGTTTCTGAAACTAAAATTCCCTTTTAATTCACATTTAATAACAATCATGTAGTCCTTCCCATACACTGGGCCTAAAAAAATGAGTATGTTCATTTTTGCTTTTGACTGAGTAATAACGTAATAAGTTAAAGATGCAGTAAAAAGAAAATAAAATATGATCACATGAATTTTTGTCAGCATTCTATTTTCTCTGTTTAGTAATATTGTGCTGTGGCTTTCTGTGTTCTACTTTGTTCATTAACTCTATTTCCTATCTTGTACACCAGCAAAACCATCTTGACATCTGACAGTTGTATTCATTTTTTTCCAACTCACCACAAGCAATACAACCTCTGATCCTCCCTCCAATATGAACTCAGCTTTGTAACACATTTTAAAGAAAGAAAGTCAGGATAAGATTAAAAATAATAATAGAATATATCGGTTGGGTTTTTTTAAATCAAACTGAGTTATAACATATTAGCTGAATCACAGATGTCAGAGCAAATGATTTGTACACAAGCTAGAGAATCAGACTCCTAGAAGTAACGACACAGTGCTAGGTAGTGGGGAAAGATGCCTAGTAGAGGATTAAGTAATCCTCTGTGGCCTAAGCAGAAAGAAGTACACATTAAAATTATTTTTATTATTACAGGTTAGAATGGTTTTGTTCAGGAATAAAAATTAAAATTGTACACGAAGAATTGCTTTGCTTGAAGACAGAAAAAAGTAATGGCAGAAAAAGTTTACATGCTTACACAGCTAACAAAACAGCACTTAAATATCAAAGGTAAAAAAAGAGAAAGAAGTCTTTTATAAAAAAACAAACCCATACTAATGGCTACTCGAAGAAAACAAACACAATAAAATTTGTATTAATTTAATTTTTAGATGCAAATTTAAAATGTTCTTCTTTTTTCTATATTATTTTATTTTTTAATTGATACTATACAAACGCAATACATATTTATCTCTTATTTTAAATTCCAAATATTCCTAACTCGGACCTTTGATAATGGGTCTTTCACCACTAGTACCATCCAGTCAGTCATTTATTCATGAAATAGAAAAGTGTTTATCGCAAGAAAAGTCAAATCTCACTTCCCAGACTGAAGATACACACCTCACGGAGTTCCACGAGGTTCTGTGTACTCAACCAAAACAGAATTAAAGACACTGCTTTCCCCACACACTTTGTTGCTCAATAATTGAAAACTAGGATAAAAAGAAAGCCAAAAAACTGACTCTTGGGACAAAACACAAGCATGGACTCAAATAAACAGACCAAAGCACTACACAGAGAACAGATGCTGCATGAAATATACTGGCACTGAGAATCGAGTTATCATAGGTGTATTAATATGTACGGGTAAGTCCAGAGTATCAGAAAAATAAACCAATGTATCTATCATAAAATATAGTATCACACACTAATTCATATATGTTCCCATTTTTCTGTATGGATAAAGACTTCATTAAGACAATAGCAGAAGTTCTTTTGATTTCACTGGAAATATTGATGTTACATTACAGTTATTTCTGCACGTCTACTACATGGCTGCCATTCTTAAACAACTACTTTTAGAAAACTCTAGTAAATATGTGTTTCCATTTCCACTTGGCCTTGTTTACAGGAACATTATTATTTTTTTTTTTTTATTACTTACCTTCCTTTAAAATGTAAGGACTTACCTTCTTACTTACATAATCTTAAAATGTAAGAATATCTACAACAATTTAGCTGAAGTGATGATTCCGGCTTTTCAAGGCTTCAATGGCTTAAGTGCTTTGCATTCCCCACCCTCTCCTGCCCTCAAAATAGTTTGGAAATTACAACAGCGAATTTTCCTTGTTGAATGTTAACTACACACTTACCAGCCTTGCCAAGTTATGACAGGTTCACTCTTCTTAACTAATTTTAAAGATCATGTCAGAGTTTTAACATCCCATAATTGCAGATATTTACCTTTATTGAAGGTAGGAATTTAGATGTAAATTACAGGTCTATTGTCCCTTTTCAGTTCTTTACACTTAACATAGTGATAATATGTATGCAAATAGGGATTTGTTGATGGGGGGCGGCACTATATCTATCAAGTTCATAAACCCCTTTTCTTGAATTTGACACTAATGGAAATTCCAACATAAAATTCCCTCTGAAAGATGGAGTTTTAGACCCTCAGTTTCCAATGGACATTATACTGCGCTGATTTTTATTCTGTTTTCATGTAAGAAAGGACAGCTTTAAAAAAATTGTCGGTTGTTGAGTACTTCTAAAATTAAGAGTATTGCATTTCCATATTTTAAAAGGAATTTTAACACTTAAAACTATTAGAAGTCCTTAGATTTGGACACAGAAAAGAAACCACAGAAAAAAATCCTGTTCTTTCATGGCAAGAAACTAGTAATTTTAATTTTTCTATAAATGAGAAAAATTAAAGTGCTTACTTCATTTCTAGAATTTCTTCAAGCTGTTTTCTTCGCTCTATTCTCAGGTTAGCCAGATGTGCTTCTTTTTCAGCCAAAGACTGCTGTGTTGAGGCAAGACGAGCTTTGGTAGAATCTAATTCTTGTCTAGTCTTTTCCAGTGCATTCATCAGCTCTTCTACCTAAAGGAGAGAACTGTTTAAGCTCCATATTCTTTACACTAAGTAAATCTTAAATCCATATAAATCCACATTTTTTAAAAGGTATTATTTGAAGTAAATGGCTGTTGAAAGTCATGTCTATCTTAAACTGCTTTAAAAGCAAGCAACAAATGTAGTCTTTCAGTACCAAAAAATCTTAATGCTTCCATGAATCCATTGAGTAATAGGCAACATTTACACAAAACAGAACTAACGTAGATTGCCAGAAACCTGTTTAACCTGGGCCACTGCCACACACAGACACAATTTATAAATATTTTCTGTACCATTCATATTATTTACATTCAGGGTGGCGGTAACACATCAGAACAGTCATTTTAGAAATTTTAGACGCATAGCTACACATTTGAATATATAACTGACCACGATAAATCCATGTATTCTTAATCCAAATAAACTCACAACCCTTTTGTGCAGAACAGGTTGCCCAGGGAAGCTGTAGACCCTCCAGACCTTCGGTTTTTTCAGATCTTGACTGAACAAAGCCTGGGGAACCTGATCCAACTTTGAAGTTACCCCTACTTTGTCCAGGGGTTTGAACTGTATTGCCTCTAGTGGTCCCTTCTAACACAAACTGTTCCATGATTCTGAACTTTAAATGGCTGTTATTGCTCTAGTAACAACCAAGTTATTTACTTCATGACAACTGTGAGAATCTCTGTAGTATGAAATATAGGGATGTTACGGTGATCCCATTCTTTCTTTACCATTGGTAAATGTCAGCTGGATGTAGGATAAATTGCTTATTGCAGGAATTCAGAAAATCTTCATCTTTTTAGAAAACAAAACTTAAAAGTAAAAAGAGTGTTTGACATGCTCTATCACATTATTTAAAGAACACACTAAAGAATGACATGACACCTGCCTGGCAGAAGGAAATTTACATGTGGGATGAATCATTCAGAGAACCAAAGGTTCACAAATACTCTCTTGCAACCAGAACATCAATATAATTTCCCCCTATTCAAATAATACATGAATAATGACATTAAGAACTGCAAGTAAACAACAGATTTATTTTTATGAGATATAATAATCTAAACAAATGTCTAATTTCCTGTATTTTCTTCCTCACCTCCTTTGTCCAAATATTAACAGTTTATAAATTAGACAACACTTCAGGAAGAAAAAAAAAAAAACAACTGGAATAGTCTCTCCCATTTCATGTTACACAAGTCACTGAAAAGTTTTCACTTTTCTTGCTGTATTAAAATTCTGAGAACATTCCACACTGGTCGCATAATCAGTGTGTCTATAGAGAAAATAAGATGTTTTCTCCAAGTTCATGATGCTTAATTATTGTTTGCTGTCATCCAGACCCTCCTAGCATGCAATCAGTGTTTAGAAACCACACATTATTGTTTCAATTTGAACACATATTTCCTTCTATATAACAGGTTTAATACAACCACATTAATAATGCAGTCTTCACCAAATTATAACGAGGACTCACACCCTGTTTGAAATGATACACTGACTGCTTACCCCTTCTACTCCAGCTGCACCTGCATCTTTATAAACACTGTAAAAGATCAGTAAAATTCTAGAACGTATCTGATTATGTCTTCAGTGAGTAAGAAGTTATAGTTTAGGAATGTAGAATCAGAATTACCAACAGCATTGAAACTATGTATGACCAGCCTTCCACTCAGAAAGGAAAAACAGTCTAATACTGATAACAATGCAACAGCATGGAGTGCAAATTGTGCAGTACTGTCCGCAGGTATGATATTCCACTAAAGCAAGCCATGAAGAAAAATGTAGGCTTTGCATATCTTTGTAAAATTACTATCCAGTGAACTTGAACAGTAGAAGCATCAAAGAGAGATATACTTTAGAGAAATAACATTTTTTAAAACCAAAAAATCTGGATTTTTTCCTAGGGAATTTTTTTTTTTAAAAATCCAATCCCAAAAATATTTAAAAAGGAGGAATCATATTTATTTTAAAATATGTTACTAATATAACACAAGATATTTCATTTTCTGTTTTAATACAAGAACAGGGACCTATCCTGTGTCCAACAAGGACAAACACCAATTACTACAACCCTGGTTTCTGGGGTTCTTAGTCTTACCCTTCTGCTTTTTAAAAACTGCATATAGTTTCTGCTGAGCTTCCAGCCTGTTAGTTAATTCTAGGCAGAATACATTAATGGAAACAGTAGTGAGGATTCAAGATTGCAAAGTCATTCATTCATACGGGCTCTCGCTTCAAGACACTAACTTCAAACACCAAGTCACTCCACACTTTGAGATCTGTTTGGCAGAGGGGAACATAAGAAGGCGGAAGAGTAGCACTTCCACATCTTTAGTGCCACTACTTTCCTTTTCCTACAGGTCCAGCCCAGTTTAGTACTCAGCCTGTTGATGGACTGAATGGTCACCTAAGTTCTGATACAGCACATCAGTTACATTTTAAAACATTTAAGGGAATTAAAGACTTATGAAAAACAAAGCTGTGGATTTGTTAATGTATATTAATAACATCTTCCTGTATTGCCAGACAAAAGAGATCAAAGTTTAAAAGAGAGGAGAGAAAAAAGCTTTAAAAATTTAAATATGAAAACTTCTTAAAACCACAAACCGTTAACATGTGCAGACTTGAAAGTTATATTTTCATTTACACTTTCAACACAGTATTTGCCAGCAAGTTCTTCCTTCATTTTTTGAACATGACCCAAGTTCAGAGTCATATGTTTTCCTAGTTAACTGTCTCACCAACACCTACAGCAGAATTCAACTGGCAGGCATGTGCGGAAGAAACAGATTTAAGGGGGTTTTAATCAACTACTATCAAATGTGTGAATGCTGAAGTTACACACAAAGTCATCTTAGCATGTTTATTATATAGCTGTAGCTAACATATTGCAAAGGAGAATTAACTTCAAAAACACTGAAGGCAGTATTATCTAGATATAAAGACTGGGGGGGAGGGGGGGGAAGCATCATAAAACATAAACCAAATTCTTAATGTAAGCACATGCTCTCTTCTTTGATATCACAATTAAATGACAGCAGGAAAAAAAAAAAGGGGGGGGGGTTAACGTTGATTTACTACCCCTTAGTCCTACTGCAAGAAACAGAAACAAATCCAGTACTACCAGTGATACATTTCAGCTTTCTGACATATCAAATGCTTCTGCTGCTGCACTTAGGGGCGCTTCATCTAGAGAATCAGGTGGGTCTGAGTCCTTTCCTCTCCAAAGCACTAGTATGGTTCTGCCTTCCAGTTTCTTAGCTTTGCCACTCTCCTGCTTTTGAACTGTCCCCACTATGGAAGTATCAGTTCAATAATGACCAAATAGCACATTTACATATATTTACATACGTCTCTCATCATCATACAAAGGATCAAGATAAACTTTGTATTCATGACCATGTTTGTTACCTGTACTATCTCACACAGCCATTTTCCTCTATTTACCTTAATTATCACATATGCATCCTTAAGACCTGTATTTCCACAGAAATACAGAAAAGTGTCTCAACGTAACTGCTGATCAGCAGCGTATTCCAAAACCCTGGCAGCATTTCTGATGCCTCCATGTGCTGAAGCTTGGGCAGGAACCGTCTCTATGCAAGCAACGCTGATGTTTTTCCAGGGCAGCTGACGCTGGAGCAGCTCCTCCTGCGGCACCTCTGCCTTGCAGCGACACCTTCCGGGGAGTGTGACGTCATAACCCCGGGGGAAGGGGGTCAGTGCTTGAAAATCTGCTCGGTTTGTCCCCACCATCTCTGTTAGATGAACTACTCATCACAAGCTTTGCCATTTCAGACACCAGCTAAAGAAGACGAATTCGTGTTTTGGAAGAGTTTTCTGTGAGAACCTTGTTGAACACGAAGTTCTCTGCTATAGGTACTCTACGCCCTGGAAATATTAACTGGGTTTTCTTCCCCTTTGCAAGACAACGGCCTTATTTTATCCTTTACATTTTCTAATAAAAGCCAGTATTTTTTCATACTTTCAGAAAGCCTAACTGACCTCAGTGCTTCATGAATTTTATTAAAATCAGTAATAGAACTAATTTTGCGTTTCAGAATGGCAGAAAAACAGCAAACTAAACTATATTTCTTTCTCTTTTAAACAAACACATTCTACTTCTGCAGCTCCACGTTATCCAGTCCAATCAGCAATATTTTATACCAAGATAAGAAAATAAAAAGAAGCTAATATGGCTGAAGCATACATCTGCATCACCAGATTCTGCAAATTAAAAAAGGTTAGAGTTCAAATGAATGACAGTTTATTAAAAATGCCCTGGAGCATTCTTAATTCCAGATTGGATTCGGCTCAGCACAGCTCATGCTAACATAATACTGTTCCAGTTTGTGGGAATAAGGAGGGGGAAAGACAATTGCATGTTTTCTCGGTTCAAGTATAATATATTTCTGCAGGATGATGAAGAGCTGGCAACTTTCCAGTAATCAAGGTTAATATTATTAGTGTTACTATCTTTAAAGGGCTGGTGCTTCATTTTAGCAACAATATTAATGATAAATATCAGAGTTTAAGACTTCTCTGACTTTTTCAGTATCAGTAGCTATACAAAAACTCCACACTTACTTCAGTTTAAAAGCTCATCTCGTGCTAGTACACACAGATCATTTATAAATTTTACACAGTCACATAAATAAATCCTACTATTTACTTACAGATTCTTCACTTTAATACAAAAATATTAACCATTACAGATAATAATAATAATAATTTTAAAAGGTTTAAGAAGCTATTACATTCATCCAGTATGGGTTTACATGAGTTTCATTTTTATAAGCCAGTCAGTGTAAAAATCCATTCAGTTGTTTATAAAGGTACTTCCTTGTTTTTTCCAATTTACTTGCAAAATGCTCTTTTTCCCCCACAAGTTATACACTATATCAATTTTATTTATTTCCAGTTCTGTGAAGAATGATTAATTAATTAAGACTATATTTAGGGGTTTCACCCATGATTAGGCATAAGATTGCAAAAAACAAGAAAAAACATATTCCTTCAAGTTTCTCTTTGTGACTTTGCTACAAATTTAATCTGCCGCTGGACTAAAAGGACATAGATAACACATTCTCAGAGATGAGGGAAAACAGATAAAAACCTGGATTTGTACAAACAAATATCCACTTAGCAGCTCTTCTGACTCACAGGCTGGAGACATCAGCTCTTTACACTAATGGATTGCCTATGGTTTGCACAGTGAAGGATGAGTGCCAGGCATCCCAGGATCCTGCCCATCAGCTGCTGGCCATACAGAGAACTCATGACTAATTCACCTACATCATGTGGACTCACTGCTCTTAAAATTGCCAACACTGTCATGCAATATGGTTTGTAAATAATTCGTTTCTTTCTGATTCTAATGAGGATTTTCCCAGTGTACAGCTGCTTAAACAACTTCATTACAAAGGTGTTTTTCACAAAAGCAAACAGACATCGCAAGGCATCATACTCAGCTGTGCAAGACATGGAAAGAAACTCTTTGTCACCCTCCCCTTCATTCTCTTCCCATCCCATTTGTCATCCATTGCCAAATTCCTCGCCTGTAACTTCCTCCATCACAGCTTTTAAACTCAGGAAACAGGTCTAACAAAACCAGTATAGTTACGGAGGCTGATGGCCCTGAACCTTTCCAAACAAAGTTGGACACATGCAGTCTCTCACAATTGTGGATAGTGTTAGAGATTAAAAAGGTAGTGTAAAATGTATAAGCTTTGAATTAAACATTGCAAGTGAAGGATCTGACAGAAAATTAAGTATAATAGTTATAATCTCCAGGACAATACTTTATTTCCAAGTTGGGGGTGGGTTGTTTTTTTTTTTACAATTGCAACAGACAAGGCAGGTAGGGTCTACTGACAGCAACCAGCAACGGTCATAGTATAACACGAATTACCAGAAGCACTGAAATAGCAACTCATATGAAATGGCTTGCCATCTCCGTAGGAACACAACACCACAATTATCAAAGGGGATGCCAAGCTGCTGAATTTGAATTGGGAAACCTTACTAAGATTACTTTATTATGTGAAGTATTATTTATCATATTTTAATCCTCTTGCTAAGTGCCATGCTAATGATACATGAGGTTTAGTTTTATTTAGACAAAGAGACTGTATAGATATAGCACATATTTCCCATCAAGACTCATAGGGACCATAGAGAGGGAGATAAAGTAATTCAGTTTTCTTAGTATTTCCTTACTGGCTGTCCCACGGTGGGTACCAATCATAGTAATTTATATCACCATGGTGTTAGGACAGACACATATGTTCACATCTACATTAAAATGTTCTAGTAGCAGATTTCCATAGATTAAAAGAAATATCCTAAGCAAAACTCTTATAATGTAGCAGTCTTCATTAAATTAAGATTTTGCAAGACATTTCTGGGAACTGTATTAAAATTATTAACTTTCTTGATACTGGCAGTTAGAACATTGATCATCTTCTATTCTATATCCCTGTTATCCAATAAAATACAGGACTGCAAAAATATAATTTTGGATTAATTATCTTGCCTGCCAATATAGTGATTTCCCTTATATCTGAAAAACATAATTAAATAATTTTGGAAAATACTGTTAATAATCAGGTAAATAGAATTAATAATCAATTTTAAAAGCCAACTAAAAAAATCAAAAGCAACAATGTGTGTGTTTTAATACGCACATACGTATAATTACAATTAAATCAAACAATAATGATGGTACAAGTATGTTAACCTCTGTTCTCTAGGGTCATGGTTCTTAACAGATGAAAACAAAAACTATTCTCAAGTGCAAACAAAAATTACGCTTCTACGCAGTCCCAGGAATATGATCATCTATTTGAACACTTCATCTTGTGAAACACAACTGGCCTCCAGATACAGCAGTCTCAATTAGTTTCAACTAGAAAACACTGTATGAAATCCCTGTGCCAGAATGTGAACGTGACCTGCTGTAAAACTGAAAAGGATGGGCAAAACAGCAGAATACCCCTTGCAGATGCAGTTGAAATGCTTTACCCCAAACAAAAACTCCTTCATTAGTGGGATAATACAATGATATGATAGAGCAATTCTAATATATTAGTATTATAAAATTATAAAAAAAACCACAGACCATGGCAATAAAGATACAGTATTCAAAGTGTTGCAAGAATCAGTCAACAAATGTTCTTTGTGCAAGGTAAACTTCATACTGACAGGCCTAACTCACTGCCAGCCCTATTCAGCTCTAGAAGTTACCCAGACACGTGCTATTAGGGAAACAAGACCAAGCTTCCAGGCAGTTGTGCAATTCTACTTTTTACAAAAACAAAGCAGTATCATCTGGTTGTGGGGGGGGGGGAGGGTGTTCCTTC
Source organism: Gallinula chloropus (assembly GCF_964237585.1). NCBI lineage: Eukaryota > Metazoa > Chordata > Aves > Gruiformes > Rallidae > Gallinula > Gallinula chloropus. Next base: position 11,182,254 of record NC_140097.1, read on the forward strand.
TATTTAATTTGAAAATTAATTGTTTTCTATATATATCTTATTAATTTTCTCTCCTTTTCCTCTGACCTGCATTTGAGCAAATACGTGTTTTTAACAGCTACCAGCCTCAATTCTGCTCTAGGTAACACTTGTTTGATACTGAGCAAACGTAATTACAAAAGTAGCATTAAAGTTGTTTTATACTTGTGCAAATGAAAGCAGATTCAGATATAATATATTGATGAGTTACAGAGCTCAGCCTAATGTTTTCAGAAGTATAAAAAAATACATAATCAAATTACCTATCGTACATATGTCGATTTCAGTAGGACACTCAAGTGCCTTACAGGATATTGTATCTGGAAGAGAACTCTTAAAAACTGAAAACAATTACATTGTGTGATTTCAGCGCTGAGTCTTTTTAGATAAACCACGCAAGTAGAGCAGAGCAACTCTTTAGCTGGTGTTAAAGTACAGCGCTGTCAGACTGGCCTCTCTGGTTAATGTCAATAGCACTGCGTATAAAAGGTGACTAAAGTGTGTACAAATGTTGATCTTTGGAGAAGGCATGCCTAGAATCATACACACATCTACTATTTCATCCACCAGGTCAACTTCAGGGAGAGAGGGCAAATTGGGAGTTTTCTTGCCAAAAGTTGATTCTTAGCACACTTGTTAGGTTACACTGCACAAAGCTACTTCCCCTCTGCTTTTAATTCTTAATCCCAATATATTATTAAAGTTAGAAAATGCTTCTCCCTTCAAATGTTTCCAGAGATTCACGTGGTATTTGTAAACTCTTACTGCAAACAGGTCCTTTATGTACATTTCTCTTCACACACTACAATGTGTTTACGTATTGTGAAATAGCAAGAAAGATGTATTAAAGTGAGAATATTATTGTATGATAATACTTGGATAGTTTTATGTGAGAAATCTCAGAAAATATGGTTTCCTATCTAGTTTTGACACAAGCTAAATAGTATTATTTTGCAGCACGACAAAGATTCGTGCAACTGGTAGCAAGGAATAGCTTCTGTACCAAAGAAATCTGATACCATCTTTAGTGCATAAACACAGTGTTCATGTGAGTGCTGAATGCCCAAGGAATCTGTATCTGCCCTCTTTTCAATGCAGATAATCTTTCCATTTCCTTAATTCTATGGCATTTTTACTTTAAAGTTTTATTGGCTTGGCAGACCTAGAAAAGTAAGTCACAGGGGAATGGACATGCCACACGATTAAAAACTAAAATGAATCCTTGCGTATAATACAGTATTGACTATATAAATAACCTTAAGAAATGTCACAGTATGCCTGTAATATAAAGAGCCAGGTTCTAGTTCTGGCACACCCATTTCCCAATCAGCCTAATGAAGAAAAAATTTAACACTTGGTATAGCAATTGTTAGTTGCATCCTTAGAGAAATTTGTCCAAAGCCACAGGTGAGGTACAGAGGAACACATGGAGCAGGACTAAGACTAAGTTGATTCAGACCAATATGGGCCTTGTTTTCACAGGTTAAATAAAACTGCACTTTAGCCTTAAAAATAAAGGTTATATACTTTGTGTCATTTCAAGTACTTTTCTGGGGAAAAAGAATCTGTAGAAGAAAATCTTTCTTTAAAAAAAAATAAAAATCCAATTAAAGACTTCTTTGGAGGGTCACGTTAGGAAGAGAGCAGCCAACAGGAACAGAACTGAATTGCCTGTGAGTGCCCAGGGTAGGACAGGCCATAGGACAGTCAGGGGAGGCCTGTGGGTTGGCAGGAATTCCTCCATGAACGCAGCGTACAATCTGCATGTCAATTTTTCAGATCACTAATTAAAAATTCTGCTCAAATAGTAGTTCCCTGGTCATGAAACTTTCCCCCCCTCACTCACCTACCACACAGTAACAAGCACACTGGAGAGAAATTCCCTGTGGGAGGAAGAAGCAGTGCAAGAGGAGCAGAATGCTGAGCTGAACTCGACAAGAGTCTCAGGAAATACTGTTCGTGCAGAGAGGGAGCCAGATGTGCGGGTCGCTGCACAGCCTGGTCGGTGAGAGCAGGCCGCCGGCACTCGGCAGAAGCCGAGGCGGCAGTAACACTGCCCACTGAGGCCTCCACAATGCTGCAGCACCCCGGAGGAAACTGCAGCGACTGAACGGATCCTTGCACACGACTGCAAAGACCGCATGCAGCGCTGCAGATCGAAGTCACAAAGAGACAGAATACACAGGATGACACACACACGGCGCATGCAGGGAAGAAACTGTAGGAATGGCTACAGAGATGGAAGAACAAAATCTGGTGAGGGAGAGAACACTAACAAGGGCAGGAAGAATGCCCAGGAAATACCGTCATCAAACTTGAATTTTTTTCCTCAATCACTATCAAGGAAGGGGAAGTAAAGAGATGGTTTTACTCCAGGTTAGCTGCTGAAAAATTAATCTCCATCCTTTTGTTGACTGCTTCCGTATTACACAATTAATAAAAACATTATTAGGAAAAACAAAGATGCTGAATCACATAACTTACTCTTTTCCAAGCAATAAAACCACATTGTCTGACAACTACTGAACCAAAACAAAGTTTAGTAAGGATTCCTAGATGAAGAAAAAGTGCTGTCAAATAAATTATTGCATCACTTGAAAAAGAAACCAAGATTTCAATTCTGTCACATCAGTTTGTGAGACCTTGGCCCAAGTATAAAAATGCAAATATTAGAACTCAACGTTATAACACCTAGACTTTTTGTTTGTCTCCCCTCGTGCAATTAATGATATACCTGTCATATATGCATTTGGCAGTATCTACTGAGTAATAGATTTTGTTTTACTAGACCAGAAAAGGGGAAGAAGATTCTACTTACACTCCTATTCACCTTATCATTATACTATTCCATAGTACTTACATTATCCCATCATCTACCAGGTAAAAGAAAATAATAGACAAAGGCAATATAAAATGGTGCTTCACTCCCTGTTCTATGAATTCAGATGCTTCTTCCCTCACAAGCAGTCCCTGTTGGCTTCTGATGGGAGAAATATCACAGCCCTGCCTCTTTAGTAAAGTCCCAGAACTTGCAAAACCCACTCTATCTTTCCCACCATCTTTCCAACCCACTGGTCTACGTCATACTGGAACATTTCACTGTGTTATTCTGGGAGTGCTTCAGTTCCAAATTCTGCTCAGTAGCCACTTAACTAAGTATCTTTGCCATTTTATCTTCTCAGCCTTGTGACAGTTGAAATATTTTAACAGATCTCCCCCCACAGAAGTTAATTGATTTCCCAAATATTACCAAGTAGTTATTGCTCAGCCTTTTGGGGATTACATGCTCAACAAGTGGGGTAAGCCAGCTTTTCTCATTTAGTGATTACAAGCAGGTTTTGCCATCTGCTAGAATAAATATTGAAGAACAGCAGCTGTCAACATTTAGAAAGAGCTTTCATGATTCCTCAACTGCACTTCACATTACACTACAACAAGAATCCTTATGAAAGGCAGCGTCATTAGATGCAGAAATTCTTTCTACAGGTAGTATGAAGGAAGTTTCTCTGTAGATAAAGTAATCACAGAAACATTCTCACAGAATGGCTTGAGTTGGAAGGGACCTCAAAACCTATCCAGTTCCAACCCTCTGCAATGGGCAGGGACACCCTTTACTAGTCCAGGGTGCCCAAAGCCCCATCCAGCCTGACCTTGAACACTGCCAGGGATGCAGGGGCAGCCACAGCTGCTCTGGGCACCCTGTGCCAGTGCCAAACCACCCTCACAGGGAAGAATTTCTTCTTAATGGCTAATCTAAATCTCTCCTCTTTTAGTTTAAGCCCATTACCCCTTGTCCTACCACTACACTCCCTCATAAAAAAAATCCATCTCCAGGTTTCCTGTAGGCCCCCTTCTAGGTACTAGCTACTGTCTCCCTAGAGCCTTCTCTTTTCCAGCCTGAACAATCCCAGCTATCTCACTCAGCCTGTCTGATAATAATCAGTTTATTATAAGAAAACTAAGAGAAAGTGCACTATAAACCTTAGGCTGAAGTGGGCAACCACAGTATTTGCTCTATGGAATTTACTGAAGATTTTACTGTTATAACTGATCTTGAATGAACATTATTTATATACCAAAGAAACGGGCACTTCTATAAAAGCCTAAGTTAGATACAGCTATAAATACTTTTTCGGGCAAAATAAATTAGGGAAAGTTTGATGAGAACAATAATATTTCTTTTTTTCATCTGGTGAGAAAAGTAGTAAGCAATCTTTAACACAAGCTGCCTTTTATTCCTCAGCTAAAAAGTTTTCCTTCCTAGACTCTCAAGCCTCTTCCCATATGAGGCAAAATGCAGGAGAGTGTAACAGAAAACACGCAGATCTCCAAGTTGGTGTTATTCACTGTTTCAAGGCAAAATATATGGGCATTGAGAAGACAAGCTCACTGACAGAAATCAAAAAACTTACAGCTGGAAGGCTTAAATTGGCCCTGGTGAGAACTGTCTTTTGGATCTCTTTAACCTTTCATGCAAACTAACATCCTTGCCACTGTTCATATTCTGTATAAGAATAATAAAATATATATCCTGATAAGAATTATTAAGTCACTCTCATCCAAAGATAGGTTTGGTTTCAGAGGATAGAGATTACTCTGCCCACATCAAGTGGTACATTTGAACTATTTTTTAAGATCTCAAGCGCCGATCCAAGGAATATACAATCCCACAAACAACAATACATTAAAACTGTGTTAGAGTACATTTACATGCACACATATTTACTTTATTACAGAAGTCTCTACTATACCTAGCAGTTAAGTCCTTTAGAATCAAATTTCTATTTTAGTTGCATGCAACACTTATGAAACAAACAAAAAAATCTTAGATTTATCATCTATTAAGTAAGCAGTTATGTACTATGAATTATGTAGTTAAGGCGGAAGAGCATTTCTATCTATTTCAAGGTGCTTGATACAGAAACATGATTCTTTAGTGCTTAAATTACACATATACTGTTTCAGATGAGCTATTGTCTCCAATTAGCTCAGTACATGATGCAGTAAATTATCAAAATCTTTGACATCATATTGATGAGACATCTCACCTCCAAAATGTTCAGCAGAGAAAACATACTCTTTCATCCACAGCCTAACAAAAATAGTAATATTGACAATATAACTCTATGCTCCTAACATATGTTGTCACAGTTAGACAACTACCTACAATGGCTGAAATTATGACACCTGCATTAAGTACACAGAACTAAGAAGCAGTTTATATAGTTACATACTTACTCAGTTATTTTACTCTTCATATTTCCACTCAGATACAAATGTATTTTAAATGTTGGGAATGAGGATAGTTTAAATAGAATATATTTCAATGGAAATAACATTTACTACATTCAAACCTCAAGCACTGCTGATGGCAGAATAAGATTGGAATGTGCAGATAATTATCTTTGAGGCTAGTCAACAGCCAGAAGTCCCTCATAATATCACCTTTAAGATCACGCCAAGACATTCCAGTCTGAATCAAGGTTTATTTATTAAAGGATTTAGCACTTTTAGATCCAATATTGCCTGGAAGACCACCAATTTCCATTCCCAAATACCTAATTTCTCCAGTTTCTCAGTGAATTCATACGACCTTCAAAATCAGTTCAGTGAGCACACACACACGCACACAAATGACATCTAAATTCCTTCTTCTCTCTAAGAGGAATTCCACAGGAAAAACTCTACAAAGCAACAGGTCCACAGAGACTGTAGGAGATATCAATAATTCTCATTCATCCAGGCAACACAGTTTAGACAATTACTGGCATTTTTTAATGAAAGTTGGATTTTTCTTGATCTTGCTTGGTATAAGGGTTACTAAGAAGAAATGTGTTAAGGCCAGTAAAAAATAAAATTAAATAAAATGGTATATGAAATCATCTTATCTGTCCTTTGTCCTTAGGCTAACAAGGACATAAGACGCAGAAATTAGACAACAGTGGAGAGCAAACTATTTTCTTATGTAGAAAGAGAGCTGAGTGCTTAAAATTTGAGTGCTCACTTTTTTTTTCTTTTTAATAAATACTTTTTAGAATTATTACAATTTTTACAACATTATCGTTCAGTATTAGAGTGCAACAATCCTCCTGTTGTAAGTTGCCTTGTTCAGACTGGGGTCTTTTTTGTGCTGGTGCCACTTATCTAAAATCTACTGCTCATGACAGGATCAGAAGTAATGGCTTATAATACATCATCTGTTCAGTAAATTCATGTGATAATGTATTATTAAAGAGACTTTCTATAAATGAACAAAAAGAAACGTAGGCTTTCTGTATATAATGGATTTGGTCAACACAACCCCTAAACACTCACAGTATGATCCTGGTTATCCAAAGTTCCCTGCTGTTCATGTCTTCATGTCTGACTCAGTGATACAATCTCTGAGTCACCCACACAAATACAGTGTCATACAAGTTGTTTGAAGAGCTGATATCCTACTGTATTGTGTTATGAATATAGTTTAATCTCATGGTACTGAGTGTAATGTTATTCAACATTCCACCTCAAGAGGAGAGAAAATCAGCCATTTCAAAAAAGTAACCCTTGCTACTGTAACTGCACACTAACATATGATAATAAAAATAATAACGACTTATTATGCTGTTGTAATACTACAACAGCACCATGTATTTCATATTTGAAAGACCCCAAAATACTGGCAGAGAATGTTTAAAGAAGTTAAGGGGAAAAAAGGGAAGGGGGGGAGGAGTAAAAAAGAGCGTCTACTTCTCCAAGACAGTATCTGCAGTATCTGTCTCTCCTTCAGCTAAGTAGAGTTAGTAGTTAAGCTGCCAAAGAGAGGCCCAGAAGATAAGATTTCCCAAACCAAATAACGTAAGTTTCCTAGACATAGGAAACAAGATTCAAGCTCCTTATCTTACAGGACAAAAACCTTCCTCCATGCCTCCCCCCACCACCACCCCACCTTCTCCAAATAGGGTTTCAAAGAGAAAAAAGAAAAGCCAATGATATCCTCTGTCAGAAGGATATATTCTGCTCCCACATAATGTCCTTGCATTCAGCAAGGGTAGTAGCAACATAGTTAATACAGACTATTATTTTTTATTCAGAGTTGCATTTAGAAACTAAAACCATTTTAATGCTTCCAGCACAGGCTTATGGTTAAAAGCCCACTTGGTCCCATATACACACTGTAATATCTAAAATCAGAGTCTTGAAAAAACAAAGAACTGAACCAAAGCTAAGAGCGTTGCTGTCTTTACCAGAGACGTCAACTCAGAAATAAACACAACTGTTCATGAGAAAGATATTAGAAGCAGTAAATTTTCTAGTGATGAGTGTTTTTAGGTGTATAATTTATGTGTGCAAACACTCACTGGTGGTATGACCAGAAACACAGATATCATGGAATGAAAAGGAGAAAAAATAGGGGAAAGTAGAAGATGTGGATAAAAGCTCTACTGGGCTGATAAATAAAACTAGCAAACTTATATGAAAGACTGATTGTGACATATTTTTACAAAAGCAAAAACAAAAACAAACGTTGTTGACTCAAGAATGAATGTTGGCAGGAAGCTGCCATTAGGTCTTCTATAGTTTACACTATATTTTTTTCTTCCAGACACTGCCAGTGGGAGGTTTTATAGGATAGTGATATACTGAGAAACTTATGACAAGCATGTCTAAACAAAGTAAAACATATTTTTCACAAAACAGTAAACTCTGATAGCTTTTAATCCGTGGAGCCAGAGGTAGCCTGAAGAGTAATTATAGCAGAATTGTTAACTTGAAAAACCTGTTTAAGGTATGTAAGTATTCTTGACTTTTTTCCAGAAAATATTGTTATAGCAGGAAGTTGCTTCTAAAAAAACAGAGTTGAAATAGGAAAGGCTTTATTCATACAAAAATGCTAAACAGCAATATGTTTAACGGCTTGATGACAGCAAAACCAGGCAAATATCATAACTGGCATCAATGAAAAAAATAACTGGGGACAGTAAACAGAATTTTTAAAAACTGCATAGGCGTAAAACTTGAACATTTTATTCTTAGGAGTTGTCTTTTCTAAGTCATACTTGAAAGTCAGCAAAAACAGTACGTGAGGGTGTACTAATTTTGAGTATATTTAAATGTGTTGTGTAAATGAGGATCATAGCTGTCACTCGCTCAGCCACTTTCTGTAACTTTTAGTGTACAGCCACAGGACTAATTCCTGAAGTACCAAAAGCCTCTAAAAATACATTAAATCTTTTTTACTTATTATAAAGAAACCTACCTGAGACTGTAAATGTAGAATAAAGAAACTGATGAAGATGAACCAAATATATGTTAAAAATAATATAATGTGAATTATATTAAGCACCGTCTGAGCACTGGTGTATGACAAGGCGTGCTGAGTATGTGAATTCTAATAATTTTACTCCTAATGTAAGGAATTAATAATTCTTTAATTTTAATAACGCCTAAGAGAGGATTCAGTAAAGCATATGAACCAAGATGCAGCTTTTACAGCAGAGACAGGCAAGTGAATTCTCAGCAGTGGGAGGACAAAGATAATCTCCTAGCATATTTACATGGCAAATCTTGTCATAAGCAAGAGTTTAATTGTTTGTTCATTCATCAGGGTTGGACCCGATGATCTCCCGAGGTCCCTTCCAACCCCTACAATTCTATGATTCTATTCTATGATTCTTCCATGACTCCAGTGAAGGAAATAATGAACAGGTTCAGCCTTACCTAGAGACAAGAGATGCACTCTGTCTTCCACCTAGTGCATAATTGCTTTCAGAAATAAAAAGGCTAGCAAGCAGTTATGATATGGGACAGACTAATAATCTAAATACAACAGCCGTAAAAGAGCACCAGCATCAGAGATTATTGGAGCCAGTTAATTGTATTTTTCAGCTACTCCTTTCATACCGATGGCATAACACTTGCATTCCATGTGTATCATTCAGAGTTTAGTCCATAAATTCTCTAAAGTCATTTTTCTGTTGTTACTGAAGTACTTCTTTAAATACATATTGACTAATCTATGGCTTCATACATCAAGTAGACTATTTTTCATATACAGACTTAAATCTGGCTTTAAAAACTGTACGATGAATTGTAAAAACAGTTTAAAGTTATGATTGGCTGATAAAGTGAAACTCTACTCCATTTCACTTGGATTAGTGTGCAGCTGCAAGATATAAATTCTGTGTGAGAAACAGTACATTTTTTAATGCTCTTTGAATTATCATGTTTTTGCAAAATGAAAGACAACTGGTTTCATATGCAGGTAAGAAATATTGGCATAAGGAATGTTATTTGATTTTAACTGAGTCATGTTGCCAGAATGCATGAAACAGCTGCATGAGCTGAGTATCTGCCTGAGGCTACAACTATATTTCCCTCATCCTTTACCACCTGTCTGTGCTAAAGTTACTGTATGCTGTACAGTATCAAACCCCACTGGGATCTTTAAGTCTCCTAATTACAAAACGCATTCTGTGCTGTCCTGTTGGCTTTTAATGTCCAAGCATTTTGTATTAGATGAGGCAGCGTTATCCCTTTTATTTGAAAACTTTCATAACAATGTCATAAACTCACAAACAAAATTACTGAAGCTTAATTTTATTAAGCTTACTGTCTTTGACACATCTGTAAATTTATTAAATACGTATGCCAAGACCACCAAAAGGCTAGTGCTATTTTACATCACTCTTAACCTAAGGGGAGAGCTGAGCAACTACCTAGTAAAAAAGGAAAAAAATCAGGGTGGGGGGATGGGCAACACATAACAGAATGCTGGGATGCTTTAATTTTAACTAGTTATAGTAAATTTTGTTCTAGGAATTAAAATGGCTGATAAAATCTCAGTGCTGTAGAAAACAAAACTTTTATGAAGACTGTTGGGGAACAGTTGGGATAGCAAAAAAAAAACTAGGGAATGACAAATATGATTTTGATTTTATCAGAAAAAGAGGAAGATTGGAGAATTATAGATAAGTCAGTTTTGAGTCTGAAACTTACTGGATCAAGAAATCTGATTCAGACTATTTGTAAACACCTAGAAGAATCAATATGGATTTCCCAAGAAGTTATGTCAAATGAATCAGAATTTTTCATATGACACAGAGAGAGTGGTGAGGTGCTGGAACAGGCTGCCCAGAGAGGTGGTGGCTATCCCGTCCCTGGAGGTCTTCAAGGCCCGGTTGAATGGGGCCCTGGGCAACTTTGTGGAGATCCAGGCCTGGAGGTTGGTGGCCCTGCCTGTGGCCCCTTCCAACCCAGACCACTCTCTGATTGTATGACAGAATAATTGGCTTTGTTGAAGGACAAAAGTAGCAGTCACATGTGGTAACCAATCTCATGATATTCATATAAGCAAGCTAAAGAAAATTATGATCTAAATGAAAGTAACATAACATGGATGCCAAACTACTTGGGAAACTGTAGAGAGCCACCAACAATTCACTGTGAAACTAGAAGTATATTTTTAAAAATGGGATTTTGCAGGGCCATATGATACTCAATTCTTTCATTAATAACCAAAAATACTAAGACTACAAATTTGGAGATGGCATTAGTATGAAAACCAAAAACATAACTGTAAGACATCCTGCCAAATCTGAAAACTGAAGAGGAAAAAAAAAGTTGTATGTAATGGGGAGAAAAGTAAGGTCTCACACTTCACCAGAACTAATCAACTCCACAAATCCAGGAGGTGAAATAACTGATTAAGAAGTTGTCTTTTTCTACTAAAGAAAAGGATCAAGACACTAAGGTGACAAGTCAACAGTGTCATGTTGTTGCAAAACACACACTTTGGAAAGATGTATATAGAGTCGTAATCCTTCTGTTTTCTTTGGCGCTGGCAAGATCTCAGCAGGAGAACTGGATCCAATTTTATCCACTCAAAGATGTGAACAAACTGGAAAGACTACAAAGAAAAGCAACAAGGACAATAAGAAAACTAGAAAACATAACCTCTATGGTAAGATTGAAAGAATTAGGGTCTATCAACTTCAAGAAGAGAAAGCTAAAGAATATGATATGCATTTTCTGATACTGGCCATTACAAAGGAGAAGAAAAAAAACCACATTTCCCTATGTTTAGTGTGCTTAAGGTGAGAAATAACTGCCTGAAATTACAGAAGAAACTAAGTTTAGATATTAGAGAAATCTTTTAATACCTGTGGATAATTAATCATGAACAAAGTTATTACAAAGGTCACTAAGAACAAGGATACATCAGGAAAAACTTTCATATTCCTCCCTGTTTCTCTATATTCAAAAAATATAAAGCCTGTTTATTTTATTCTCTAGCATAAAATGCAAAAAGGAATTACTAGACAAAAAATTCAAGACCTGCCAAAAAGTCATTTGAAAAGGACCTAATCTCCCAGTTAAGACAGACAAGCAACATAAACCTATCTGCAATGAGAAAAGGCAGACTTTCAAGCAAGACTTTTCAGCTTGGAAAATACAGTATTGAAAGAGAAGTGAGACCATAAATGCTACAGAGAACGTGAGCTGGGAGCTATTTTTGCTATTTCTCACAGCTAAAGAACTATGGGTACCTAAGGACATTACTAGGCCACAGGCTTAAAAAAATGCGTAAAAGGGAAAAACTCTTAATACGACATTTTAAAGTGCACAGCTCAAGGAGTTGGGGTAATTCCTCACCCCAAAAAGGAGTGCCAAAATTTTTTTTCAAAGATATTGATTATAGAAGTCTATGGCTTCTAAACATTACAATATGCTATTTCCAGCTGAAAAGAGGCCTAAAGCCACCAACTGGTAGAACCTGCGATGCTATACCGAGGGAAAAATACTTTGCATGTTTTTCTTTTTTCATGCCCTAATTCTTTAATATTCCACTTAAAGTTTTTTTTGTTTTTTCTCCTGACCAGGACAAAAAATATGAAGTAGATGCATCTAATCTGATCCACTGTGTTCTCATGTGGTCAACGTTTTAGTTGCATGAAAGGAGGACAGGAATGATGTCAAAGCTCATGATTCCTTCTTTGAAAACACTGCTGCCACCAATCACTCTCCATTCATCAGGAAGTCATAGCTAGTATAATAATACCCACAGAGGGTAGCTGTGATGCAGAATTGCAGAACTTATTCCCAAGCTGCAGGGACCAACCACAAAAACTACAGACATGTTAATTAACGCTAACTGCTGTGCACAGCTCGCAGCCTAATATTCATTCAGGGGAAGTATCTAAAAATCACTCAGGTATGTCAAACAGGTTTCACTAATTCAGCCTCAGAGCATTAGTAATGCTGTGTATAACCTTATATGGAAACAAATTTTAAAAAGAGGTAAAAATATCTCAGGGTGAAAAGGACTTAATCAGCTAAGGATTCCAAAACAGAAAAAAAATTATGTCAAATTCCTGTTTCTACTTGCAATCAGGAAAGTCTATCAAAGAGTTAATAACAGTAACTAGAATAAAAGTACTAAAAGCACTTCTCCATTTCATGAAAATAAAATAAATATTTAGCAAAGGATAAAATATATTACAAATTGAAAAGGACTCACAAGTATTATGGAGAGTAAAATGGTTAGCACTGAACACCAAAAGCCATGACAGGAGCCAGAAGTTTGTGATCTCCCCACTAAACCAAAGAAGAATGACATGTCTCCTACCCTTCAGGAAATCTTTACTTCTCAGTGGCCAACTTCATTTATAAATCAAGTTGTTTATAGAAATGTGTATTAGTTGCTTAAATACAGCTGTGAGTAGATAGATAAGAACTGACATACTCTTGGTCTTCTAGTATACAGTAATGTGGATAGAAGTGCCCTACCGTAAATCACACTATGTTATACTAATGCATGCACATTTTTCCTTGACAACACTGGAAATTAAATGTATATATAGCAAATCATTACATTTATAATTACTGACTGCAGTCTAATGATCATATGAAAATCTTGGGAAACCATTTCTATCCAAAGACACTGCACCACAGTTCAGATGGCTCATGAAGCAAAAGAATTTTGAGCTGGCATTTTGGATTCTTTCCTTGGAAAGTAAGACACCAGCTGGCTGGATTCTGCACCTCAATGTCTAGAGTTTATTCTGGGCTTTTACAAGCAATCAGTGACTTACATCATGAAGCTGTTTTCATGCCTAAGATAATGCTGTTGTACCATGAAGGTGAGAAACAGAGAAGACTGGGATTTCCTGGAAAGAATCCAGCAGAGGGCCACAAAGATGATTAAGAGCCTGGAGCATCTTCCCTATGAGGAAAGGTTGAGTGAGCTGGGGCTGTTCAGCCTTGAGAAAAGATGACTGAGAGGGGATTTGAACGATGTTTATAAATACCTGAAGTGTGGGAGACAAAAGGAAACGGCCAACCTCTTTTCAGTGGTCTGTGGGGACAGGACAAGGGGTGATGGCCTCAATTTGGAGCGCAGGAAGTTCCGCACCAACACGCAGAAGAACTTTTTCACAGTGAGGGTGACAGAGCCCTGGGACAGGCTGCCCGGGGGGGGTGTGGAGTTTCCTTCTCCGGAGATATTCAAGACCCGTCTGGACGCCTCCCTGTGCGACCTGCCCTAGGGAACCTGCCCTGGCAGGGTGGTTGGATTTGATGATCTCTATGATTCTGTGATTCTCCAGGTATACAAGTTTAAGGCTTTTGTTCAGATTTAAAAGCAAAAGCAAAAAAAAAATCTCTATAAACAAATAATTGCCTTCTACAGACTTTTACCAAGATCCAAGCATAATATTTTTAGCTTTTTCCTGCAGTCACAGATATTCTCAAACTTTCTTGTACAGAGCTAACTGATGTTATGAAAAAGTATGTAAACTGTGAATCCCAGACTTATATTAACCTTCTACTACCTAAGTCCTGAGTAATTTAGCAATTGACCTTATATACCTGCACAGCAGCTAAAGCATATCCTCCTAACTTAAGGATTACTCAAGCATTTAACAACTCTAGAAGCTCTGAGAAATGGCAGTACCACATGCATCCACTTTACTTTTCCAGCCCAAGAACATAATTCACTATGTACTCCAGTTCCTTTTCACATTTTCAGCTTTTGTCTAATTTCACTATCTTCAATTAGAATGAATTTTATGGTCCAACAGAAAGCAATGGGTCATATTCTGAGCCTTGGGGTCATTCTGGGAACTACTGTTCCCCTAGATTTTATTAGAACATTAACTCTACATTTCTTAAAAACTATGAAAAAAGAAACTTAACAATTGCATTAGTGCAGATTCCACACAGATGTTGTATTAAGCCTACCAGTCTCAGATTTATCATTTAACCACTTCTTGTTTTGTCACCAGATAATTTTTCACGTTTACATGTTTTCTAAATATAAAAAAATAATCATTGATTATTATTTCTGTTCTGTATAATTGAAGGGCCAATGAAATAAGTGTGCATCTCTCATTTTAATGGCATCAAACAGCTCAGTTCAAGTCCAAAATCATACTTGCTAAGAGCAGGAGATACTTATTTCTTCAGTTAAACAAGTTTTCTTGTTTGAGTTGTCGGGGTTTTTTATTGCCTTTAAACAGGTATTTTTCTGTTTATCTCTTTTATCCAAAGCCATTTTTTGGCTGTATGTGAGATGGTTTTTCAGACTGATGAGCCACATGTCTAGTTGATAGGTCAAATCAAGTTCCCATGATAGGTTTTCATCATTACACAACTGATAACTGTACTTTGCAGTAGGGATACAGCTGAGTAACCCAAATCCCTGGCTGGGAAAAAAAAGGAACCAGTTAAAATGATGAGATTGATTTATAATCCTGATCAACGGCTAAAGCAGACTCACTCCCTAGAGGTAGAGTCATCTCCTATTTGATAAACAATTTCAAGTTGCCATCTTACACCTCCTTACTTTTGATTTTTCACGGAGTGAGTCTTGGGACTCCCATCCATAAAAGTTTTTGGACCCCAGGTAGTAGGATTAAGGAACCCAGCCAGTTCTGGTATACAGTCTCACACACTCTGTGTCTTTATCTCTTTCCTAATACAATATTGTACCTTTAACTAGTAAATATAATGAGAAAAAAAAAAAAAGACAGTTTACACGCAATGGGCTTCATTCCCATCTCAATTCAGAGATCAGTTCATGATATACGAAGTGGAAACCTTGATTCTTCTTTTCAACTGCTCACTTACTTAGCTAATTACACTGCACAGAATTAAGCCCACTATCAAGAGCTATAGGTTTGTACTGGTGCCTTAACTGGTGTTTTCACAAAGAAATAGACATTTCCATTATTTAGGTATTTCTGTAATTTAAAAAAAGTTTCGAAAGCCTGTATGTTAGCAACCTGACATTTCCTATAAATTACGTGTATTTCTAGTATTCCATCTCTTCAGAAAATTTCATGCCAGTTCCCCAAGACTACAATATTGTGCCTGACTCTTCTTTCCTATACAGTTTTCAGTGAGTGCCCTCACTGATGATATGCCTATTTACTGGGCCAAGCTGTCAAAAGTCTTAGTATAAGAGTACAGAACCCTTTCATGCGTTTATGAATCTAGATAAAGACTTCACATGTAGAACCTCCTCTCTGCTGCTTGTTCCTGAAAAAGTGTATGCTGAGAAGGACATGAAATAAAGACAGAATGTAATTTTTTTTACGTATTCTTGAGTATCAGTGTGACATGTCTGAAGGAAAACCTGTAGTGTCTTCACAGAAACAGCCATACCTTCTGTATGCAACTAGAAATATGCAGTTGTACCTCTACTTACAACTTCCATGCAGATCTTTCACTGAAAAACTAATCTTCACTTAAAAATATCGAACAGAGACAACTCAAAGGAAACATATTCCCATCTTTTTTATTCTTAATTGTAGCAGAAACTTACTGAGAACTGCCTCCCTCCCCACTGTCTCACACCCCCAAAAAAGAAGAGGTGGGGGGAAGATGCCACTAACCTAGACAGAGAGTTCAACCACAGAGATGCATGTAACATGAGAGGGCCTCCCTCCCTGTTCCATTTATTGGTTTACCATGTGAGGAGGACAAAATAAAGAGGTAAAATTAGAAGAATTTTGTAATGTTAAAGTAAGTGAAGAAAAGGATACTAAATTTAATTTTTAAACACTTGAATTCAGTTCAGCTGAACTGTTATTCCAGTCTACAAAGCAAATTTAAAAAATCTATCGTAAGACTGCATATATAGTCACCATATTGTCAGGACTGCAACTATGCTTTACAGATAACATCTTCACAATATATACAATAAAAATTCTGGAAACATAAGTTTTCAAAATGAAACTTAAACTCAGCTCTTTTGAGATGTAATATTTGCCTAAGGTTATATGTGAAGTTTTCAGAACTCTATAATTCAAAAATTGGCCGAACTTCTGCAAACTTAACACACACACACCCTTTTCTTTACAATGACAACCTGAGTGTAACCAGGAAAATTTTAGGCCAAAGGAAAGCTTAAAGTATGATCAGTTTTGTAACCTCATAAATGGGGCCACAAACATAACCCCTTAATAATGTGAAGAATAATATGGTTTTGATTTGACCATACAATGTAAGAAAAAATAATGGGAGAGGAATTTGATAGTCTTAACTTCACAAATCCCATATGGTATGTTTATCATTTACCATATGTATAGTGTCTGATGTGCATACAAAGACTATGGATTTGAGATGCTTTCTCAGACCAGCAGCTTGAATATATCGTATCCCGCAGTTTCATGAGATGCAAACGAGATGCAGAACATGCACCATTTACTGTACAGGCATAGCTGTCTCTATGGAAAGTGGTATTTACATTACCAGAACTTAAGAGATACTTCCTAATAAGTGGTAGAAAGACAAACTGTGCCCCTTTCTTAAACTCTTCAGTGCTTTGGATGCCTTAATTATTAATTTCACATTCTGAAGGGTAAGTATCTAACATTATCACTTCCAAAGGGACAAAACACAGTATTTGAAAAATGGACATGAATAAACCTCAACACTTCAGATGTTATCTGCAACCTTCTTGTTCATATTCTGCTATAAAACAAAAATGAGAGACAAAACAGTTGAGCTCTCTTTTCATCTCCTTATGCAAACAGAGTAACGAGACTTTTACTGAGTATAGAGATTCCTATCCATTAAGATTCAGAAATAGAAAAGCAGCTCTGGAAAAAAGGTGTAAAGAAACAAAGAAAGAGGAAAACCATTATGATAATTAGAGTTGTGTGAAACTTGGCTGTTATGTTATGTACAGTTCATCCAAACCTTTTCTTTGGCTTTGGTTCATATTCCAAATGTTGCTTTGACTTCTGGGCTTCAAGGAAGCCAAAAAACTCCAAGTGAAACATTGCCAAATCCAACATATTTTTGCAGGTTTAGGGTCAAAACCATGCAAACCCGCATAGTTCCTCCTATCATCATAAATCAGCCTAAGTTTGCCAAAATATTCTTTTCTGTTCTGCATAAGCTTTTTCAGTTCACTCTTCCCCATAACATTTAAGCTCTTTGCCATCAGTACTGCATTTAGTAACATGATTACCCAGCTTCAAGTCTTAATGGCTTTCTTATTCTGTCAGTTATCTTTTTTTTTCTTTTTAATGACTCTTATGGAGTTTATTTTTAAATACTATTCAGTTTCCTATGATTTTCTATAGAGGCACAATCAAAGAAACAATCCTTGGTCTTAGAGTGGATGATGCCAAATTTCATTACACTATTCTCTTTTTTCCAGGTCTTTTAAAAACACACCCAACAGTCGCAACACAGATTCTTATGGGACTTTTGAAAAATATCAAGGCTTGTGAACTCATGAGCAATGACTTAACTTTAGGAAAGGCATTTTGCTTCTTCTCCAACATACTATGTGCCCACTAATTCTGCTTTTTTTAACACAATTCATCTTGATTTGTCCAATTCAGATGTCATAAGTAGAGGTAGTTTTCCAAAACTTACGTGAAACCCTTTTTGGAAACAGATGTCACATTACCCACCTTCCAGTCCACTGGTAAAAAAGGAAATTTTAAACAAGTTATACACTAGAGTTATAAATTCACATATTTCACCTCTAATTTCCAAGAACTGTAGAATGAAAACTACTTGGATCTGACAGAGACTTGGCTTGACCACAAGCTCACCCTGCTTTGAATAAGAGGTTGAACTTGACGGTCCCTTTGAGGTCCCTTTCAACCTGAATTATCCTCTGACCCACTGATCCTAGGATGATGGCATTGTTAATTTTGGTAACTGCTGTACAATCTCTTCTACTGTAGTCTCATTCTGAGATAAATCTTCCAAATCTTTGCCAATAAAATGGAGTTTCAGAAGCAGAACCTAACCAAGGATCTCTTCTGTGAAAACAGGAGACAATTTTCTTTCATTTTTTGACCTCATGACCTTATTTTCTGAAAGCACTCTTTATATTTCATGATTATCTTTGGCTCTGTAGATTCTCTGGCAGGCTTCCGCCTTCTGACATGTTGGAAAATTGCAAGTTTGAATGCATTTCACGACTTTCTCCTTATTGTACATTTCATGATCTACCTATTTGTGCTTGTCACATTTTACTTGCCAGGTTTTATGATTCTATTTTTCTGAAGTGGACAAATTTCAGGTTCTTCAAAGATTTTTTTCTTCTTCTTCTTCTTTGGATAGCTTCCTTTCTGCCTGCTGTTTAACAACACTGGTTTCTGTTTGGTCTTTCTAAAGTAGTTTTTGATAAGTGATATCCATTTCCTCAGAGCCAATATAATTTTCTTTAAATATCCTTCACACTGCCTGTAAAGCTTTTACTCCTTTGCCTGTCCTTTTTAATTTCTTTTTTTACTAACTTCCATATTTAATTTTTAAACAGATACAATGTATTTCTTGGTTCTTGTAGTTCCAGCAAGTGAGTCCAGGTAAAATGTCAGTCCCCGCTTTTTAAATTGGGTTACAAGTTCATTTTATTCAATCAGCATAGGCTAATACTCAGTTTCACTATTTCACTGAAAATACTGAACAGCTACAGAGAGTAAAGTGTCAACAGTTAATATCAGCAGTAGTCAGCACAGCTGCACCACATTTGACAACATAAGCTGCATTTTGCTTGCTTTTAAGCTTTACCTCATGAATTATGAAACTTCATTTACACCAAGAAAAAAAAAGAGAACTTGAAAGGTTCTCTGAATGGGGCATCTGTCAAGGATGTTGCAGTGGTTTATGAAGAATGAGGATGTGTTGATTGTTAATGCCTATAGATGCACTGAAACACAACTCCTTAGGTATTCAACACTAGGAGTCAAGATATAAATAGGAAAACATGATATTGCCAATATAAATAAAGATATTTGGATCATTGAAAAGATATGAAAAATAAAGACAAGGATTTGGGAAAATGTTAATGAAGCTTTTGACAAAACTACACAGCTGAGGAAGTGTAGAAGGAAAAATATAACTTTATATACATAAAAGACATCAGAATAAAAATTAAAATTCATTCAAATTTTAGTTTTATATAATTTTAATTTTGAACAAAATTTTCAAATTATAGGGAAAAAAAATCTAAGTCATATAGATAGTGAATATGACTGAGACTAAAAGCTTCAGAAAATTCATGTTCTCTTAAGTAGAACTCTATCACTCCATATTTCACACATTAATTCTACCAAAGAGAGATTCTTTCCAGAATACAAACACATGCAAACCCCCACTTTTATTCCTACAGTTTGCAATTTCTATGTGTATGTATATAGTAAGTATGTCCCTCCTTACTGCAGAGGTGTTGGACTAGATGACCTTTAAAGGTCCTTCCAACATAACACATTATATGAGAAGGGTATGGAAGTAGTCTGTATAATTCATTGAAGATAAATATATCTGTGGCATTCGGCAATCCTACTAACACGCATAAACTCACATATTCATATTACGCACCTAGTTTGACTCAGATTTTGTTCAATTATTACATTCAAAAGGTAGTCAAAATGTTGTTCTTTTTTCTTCTGAATACATATTCAATGCTAAACATCTTAAATTTTCATGAAAATACTGAGGTGTTTTGCAACATCCTAACATCCTAGAAAAAAGACTCAGTTTCTGGTACTCTTGAGATACACTTATTTCATGTTTAGAGAAAACATACATAAGAGAAGGAGTTTAAGATACCAGTTATCCTACTGTGCTGGGTTTTGGCTGGGATGAGAGTTAATTTTCTCCACAGTAGCTAGTTTGAGGCTGTGTTTTGGATTTGTACTGGAAATGATAATACAAGGATATTATTGTTACTGCTGAGCAGGGCTTACATAAAGTCCGGGTCTTTTCTGCTTCTCATCCCACCTGTGAGTTGGCTGGGGATGCACAAGGAGTTGGGAGGGGATGCAGCTGGGACAGCTGGCCCCAACAGTGACATCATGCTCCACATATAACTGGGGAAGCTGGCCAGTAGGAGGGATTGCTGCTCAGAAACAGATTGGGCATCAGGGTTTGTTTTATTTCTCCACAGGTGGTGAGCAGCAACCTTATTCATCCATCACCTGATTTATTATTACTAGTATTTGTATTATTGTGTTCCTTTGTTATTCTATTAAACTCTCTTTGTCTCAACCCACAAGATGGGTTTTTCTTCTATTCTCCCCATCCCACTGGGGAAGATGGGTGAGTGAGCAGCATTCCCCAGTGCTTGGCTACTAGCTGGGGTTAAACCATGACACCTGCTTATAACACTAATATTTTTAGTGTTTATGAGTTTCATAAGAAAAGGGGGAACAAAGCCATCATGCATAAAGGATTGAGGCCTTTGCTGAAAGCATGAGTAGACAGCAGTCTTCTAGCAATCTTTTCTAAAGTCTATTAAGAGAAGTAATGATATTTGTTAGGACTTGGCAGCCAAATGCTCTTTAAAAAAGAACACCCGGACAGAAAAGCTAATCTCGACAAACCTTACAGCTGACTGCAGAAGGACTTTCTCACAAATTACAATTACCATCAACAGATCAGATGTAAATGATGAATGACAATGGACTGTTTCCATTTGTACTGAAAATTTGCTTTCTCAATGACCTTTTAAGTTTATTTTTTGTCTGTATGGGGTGGGGGGTTAATTATTTTTCTCTTCATGTGAGAAATCTTTGTCTGACAAGGCAGTGGTGAAACTGCCATTAACTTTACTCAAGTCAGGAATTCACCCCATATGCAGGAAAAGACGAAATTCTTTCTTCAAAACAAAGGGACTAGAGCACTCATGTGACACACTGTTCACATTGTTATAATGTCTCTTTAAAGTTTGGTGGGGTTTTTTACACACATACACCTGGCTTTTATCTTTGTCATAGCTTCTAGGTGGATAAATTATAGGAATTCTCAATATGACAAAGGTATGTGGCAGATTAAGAGTAGGTGTAAAATGCTTCTTTCATTATGCCAACACACAACTATGAAAAGAAGCATTACTGGCTGATACCAAATAATATTGCTTAATAGAACTCCACCTGCTGCAGAATAAATGTATTTGTAAAAGCATTTCTAATTAAGTGTCACTAAAATTACCACACAAATACAAAGAATAACTAAAAATATACCTTTTAGTGGGCAATATGAAAACAACTGCATTCTGTGCACAGTTTTGGTGTTTAAGATTCAAAGTTATCTTTTTTTTGTAGTTCATTATTATGTTATTTTTTCCCTAATGACAATGATGAAAGGTGTCATGGAAAAAACCTCCAACTGTATTAACGCATTTAATTTAGTGAAAACATTGGGACTCAGCAATATCCATAACGTATCAGGCCTTCTCCAAGGTTTTTCTAGGGAGGAAGTCTTTTTCAGAGGCAGAAGGCTGAACAGACTGGTTCCCAAGGAAAACGAGAAATGGAAAAATACAAACACAAGCAGAGGACCAAAGAAGGTAGTAAGGACCCCAGCTGTAATGGAAGAACTGATAAACTTCAGCCTTCTATAAAATTTCCTGTACTGCACTCCAGAGCCGTTTGTTGTTGAATGTTTCTTTTTTTTTAATAATTCAAGTTAAAAAAAGGTGATTCCATTGAAAAGAAATCTAACCCACAAATGGTGGTACTCTCTTCTTTTTCTTCATATGCAGGTATTATAGACCATCCATAGAGAAGCAAGAGACTAGCAAAAATTCCTGTCTGCTGCAAAATAGTTACCATAGTATGTAGCTGTCTCTGTCTTTCACATGCTAAAGACCAATCTTCCCATCACTTCCTGGATGAAAATCTGTATCAAATTTACCTGCTTTAAGTACCTCAGTCAGTTGCAATTAATTACCAAGCATTTATTAATAAAACATGCTGTATCAATGTGCGGATTTTTAATTGAATACTAAAAGTTTTACCTTTACCTTTAGTCACAAATGAGTATTCTGGCAGCCTATGTGTACTGTTTTAACTTGACTGTACTGTAAAACAGCTAGGAACCCTGAAGTATGACATTGTTCTAAGGGACTACAAATTTCAGTAGATAACAAATACCTGGTTTTGTTTCTAACTCTGTTTAATCTGATCATATTATATTTGTTTAAATTAAAAGTGCAACATATTTTCTTTAACTCCAAGATCTGATGGTTCAGCTTGACCCTTGAAAATCACCTCTTTCCCCCCCCCCCCCAATTTATCTATTCTATCATCACTAATTTTGCTGGCTAAATTCTGCATAACTAAAACCAAACAATGAAACAGTGAAATTTAGCCCCAAGATCTTCTAACAAAATCTGTAACATGAAAGCAAAGCAAAGATGCATTTAAAATAACTAATTTTAAGAAAATTTTCCAAGGTAGGAGTTATGTAAATTATGTAAAGCAGCACATCCACCTCCATTCTCTTACCTGTTTGTAACACAAAGTAATCTGTAAGTGACTGCGTAACAGGCTATTACAGAACACCTATGATGACAGGTAAGTGGTATAAATCTGGCTTATTAGCAACCAACCAAATTTATTCTATTTAGGCTTACCTCAAGCAGAGGTTTCTTTACTGACCATAGGTATCAGTGACAGACCTGCATGCTATTCAAAATGATCTATGGAGATTGACAAATAGCAGCAATAACTAACACTGGTTACAAACAGACAAATACAAGACAGAATTGTGAAACTAGCTAGAGATCTGGGCTTGATACAGACAACAAGGGGTTTTTAAACCTTTTTATATATTCATACAGCCTATCAAGCTTTCAACAAAATGTTATAGTCCATGGGAAAGCTATGAACATAACAAAGTATAGAGAGCGACAGTTTGCACAGAATTTAGCTACTTGATTGTATTTCTAGAACACAAAATTTTTTTGTGAACTCCTAGGCAGGAAAACAGCTTTCCTTTGTGAAACTGAAAATATAAGGAGAATTATAGGTAACATTATTAAGCAATGCTTAAATTGGAAAATCTAGACTAATAGAAATTTCCACTACGCTGCTTTTATATTACAGGGTTAAACCTCCTATGTTCATCTTACATTGAAAACGGATACACAAACAGGGTCAGACATTTTATTGCAATTTCACTTTGTGGAATTTCAATCTAAATCATTGCTTTTGTCGTTGATTATAATTTATGTAATACAGAGTGTTTAAATACATAAGTTAGTAAAATATTAGACAAGCTATAAGTCACTGTAGAAGTTAAAAATGAACTATATGTGGAATGCTATATTGGACAGTCATGTGCTGAAATACTAACATCTATTATAATGAGGTTATTGATGTAGAGTTGACATATGACTTGATTTGCAGATGCCCTACTGACTAACCTTTTGCAACTATATCTCAGTGTAAACCTGTGGTAATTATTGCTGGGTAGGGAGAGTTGGTTTAACTGAACTATTTCTTTTGATGCATGTTGAATGTGATTGCCCCCTGGAGACTACAGGAGTCCCACATGTGTGAGTTATTACTTAAATACTGAGGGGGAGAAAAAAAGGTGTATCACATTAAATTTTTCCTGTTTCCTATTGTTTCAGTTTTGCTTTTTCCAGCAGCATCTTTTTTTTTTCCCCAAAGTTTTGCTGTATATGCCCTTTTCAACTAACAAAACACTTATTAAAGCACACAGTAGAAATAACTTACATAAACTAACCATAAAATACTTTTCAATAATTGCAGTTCACAGATTTCTAAATAATTATATTGGAATGTACAGATTTAACTTTGCAAATAAAGATGGCCAGGTAGTATTCTTGGGTACTGAAGTCAGTGTATTACCTTTACTTAGACAGTACTGAAAAACACTGTATTTCTGAATCAACAGTAGAAACTGAGAAAGATAAGAAACTCGGTATCCAGACTTTTGGATATGATATGTTCTAGAAATCCCTGTACTAGTGCAAAGGTCTTATTGACAATTATATTAAATGTTCTATAATACTGCATACTTGCTTAAAAATCAAGTAATGAATTGGGATAGTCCTAAGAATAAAAGTCACATTCTTCTATACATACTCGAATAATGTAATATATACAAAAGACAAAAGAAAGGGTATGGCACCTATATACTACAGTTAAATGTGAAAACATAGCCTATATTTTAATATGCATACATTATAGCTGTATAGTGCAGAACACTGAGTCACTTCCTTCAGCCAACCAATTATGATAAAGAAAAAGATTTAAGAGACTGTGAGTCTAGTAGAAACTGATCTTCAAGTGAGATTTTCACAGATTGTCTATAGGGACATTCTATAACAAGAGTAGTTTTGGCTTCTGGGGTTTACACTGCACAATGAAAACAAATGTCAAAGTAAATCCCCAAAGAAAAAAACCACTTCTGGTATTGATCCTCAGACCTACCAATCAACCTTCCTGCCCTCTGTGGACTCTCAAATACTTTTCTTCATCTGAAACCTTTTAGAAATATTTTCTTCAACATAATCTTAAACTACTGGCTGAGGTTCAACACACATTTCAGCAACACATGTGGGATTTATCCACAAATTACGGAACTTCCACAGGCCAAGGAAGGAAAATTCCTAAATGTCCATCCATGTTTACAATCTGAATTTATATTTGTATTATGTGAGAAATCTGAAGAGATGTACACTAGCTGTGTCTTCAATAGACTTAAGTGTGGTTGAACTGATTTCTCTGATTTTTCAAAGTATCCACTTCTAACCTGATAGTAATTTTTTAATATATTGCACTACATCATCACAGGCTTATTTATTTTTTTTCCTATTACCTATTGCCTGATTTTTTTTATACATTGGTTATCAATTTCAAAATGTCTATTAGAAATTTATGCTCAGCTACATGAAAATGCTTATAAGAAAATGCAATTCCTGTCTTTTTCCTAGGTATTCAGAAGAGGGCAAAAAAAAGTTCCCTGAACTCTTTGAAATTTAGAAGAAGCTATAAACTTTGCTGAAGGCTGGACATTTTTGAGGTTGTAGTTATCTACAATCTCTCTTGGCAAAATCCAGCTATAATTAGAGAAGCAGAGAAATGCCAAAGGAAGTACTCATGAACACATCACTAACGCGCACAATTGTGTAATCTACTGTGCTGCGTACTCTGCATTTGCTAGGACGTAACACTTACTTCATAAAGGTGAAATTATGAGCTATACACACAAACACTAATTTTCTCACAAATTGAACAAACCTCAAACTATATGGAGAGCTTACACAAAGATTATTAAAATTGCACTTTTGCACTTGGGATCAACTCAGCTTTGCAACAGCTTGAATAAATGTATTCAGACAAATAAACCTACCATTTTCTGTGAATATTTGGAAATAAGCTTGTGGCTGACAATATTTCTCCATGATATTAAATAGGACCTATACAACACAAGACTATCACCATTTTGAATCTAAAGGTCAAGTGCATCATTAAGTGTCTGCTTTAATTGTAGAAAACTTCTGGTAAAGTTAAGTCTTTGACTCATTAGTACCATAATAAAAAAAAATAAGCTCCTATTCTGCATGTTCCACAAACAAGTCCATGGGATCTTTAAAGAGAGAATTTAATTCTGGCTGTAGTTTACCCCATCTTCTGAATTTGTCACTGAATTGGCTCCAAAACCTTATGATTCTTTATTAACTGAAAGAATTGTTGCAGCTCACACTTACATAGACCTAAAAAAACCCAGAGCTTTTGCTTGAAAATACTTGTATGTAATAGCATAAAGCATAGCAAGGGGCAAGACTTTCACAAGCATCACAAGCTATGTCTTATCCCTTCTCTTGCCTCTCTACATAGAGCTCCATCATTTTCTCATCCATGCATTCTGTCTGTTCTTAATACCATGAAAGGAACATCAAGAACATTATCCTCTACCCAAAACTGAATGAGAGGTAGGGAACTCAGAGCTGGGCCATAATGTGCTTCCCACACATGGACTTTGTAGAAACAAGAGAGGAAGGGTGTAAAAGGTAAAATCTCGATCTTATCTCCATCTTCCCCCACCGGCCTTTTGGACACAGAGAGATACAGAATCTAGTAAACCTTTGGTATTAAAGCCTTTCAGAAAGGTGTAGGCCCAGCTTCAGATGAATGCTGAAACAGAAATTCATTTTTAATACAATAAATCAGGATTTTAACCTCTTAAAAGGTTGACTTTTCTCACTGCATATGTATTTCAGCACTAATAAATACAACGCTGTGTGTTTATGCAACGAATTCTCTCCTGCCTTATGTCAGCTAGGTACACTAATGCCTGTCTGCATAAGAGTCACAACTGTTTCCTCTGTCTCCAAACTGATTACAGTGCTCTGTTCATTTTTATTTGCAAGACTTCTTCTCATTCCCCAGCTTCCTCTTTTTATTAATATTGTAGTTTCAAAGTTTTTGAGACAATGCAGTAGGAAACATGCTGCATTAAGCAAAAAATCATAATGAATTAACATCAGGTATACCCCTTGTTTAGGCCATGTTTATTTTATTTTAAGAGACACAGAACATATGACAGTACATATGAGTATACATCAGAGAGTATACATCTTCAGTATATTTTGTATTTCTGTAACTGTTATGGAGATGAAATTTATATGCTGAAGAACAGAGGGGAAAAATAAAGAAACAAATCAAAGTTTAAGGATTCACACACTGACTAGCTGTGAAATCTCTTGGGAGCTACTTTTAGTAAGATACCACAGACTTTCAACATGGCAAGAATCAGACAGCAGTAATATTAACTACCCAGTTTTTCTATTTCATTTGATAGAACTCTCTCCTAATTGTGTTTTTTTCATTACCTAAGACAAAATTTCCAGCCAACATGAAACTTTTGGTGTATATTTGAAACCAATGAGAACTACACAATGACTCGCTCAAAACCAAGTTTTTTCAGTGAAATATCTCTTTTCAGCATATGGATTTCTGCCCAAAGAAAATCCAAGCTACCTACGAGGGAACTGTGACAAATAACCCAAGCATTTAAAATATTAGGAAAATTAATGACTTTTCCAGCAGATAAATCAGAAGAAAAGGTGGAAACATGCCGAAGCTGCGTAGAGCAGAATGGAGTATTAACTTTTTAACTTTGTTTTCATGCTCAACCCTGCACTTCTCTTGTGACATGTTTGTGTTGGTCAGTTTGCAAAATGTTTCCACAGAGCAGTGTTTCTGGACTTAGCAGAGGTATGATTCCATAAGGTTAAAATCGTTTATTAAATCAATACTTCACATTTATAAAAAGTATAATCAAAAGCACACATTTGATTTCCTTTGGGGCTATGTGATGAGACATATGGGAATATTATTACATGCACATTCTTATTGTTTACTCTGGAGAAAAGACTTTGTTGTTGCTGCTATTACAGCAGGTTTGAAAATCAGAATCAAAACCAAACGCACTCAAGTTCTTAATGTTATGCAAATGTTTTCTTTCCCAATTCCACTGAGGTAACTGTGTTACTGGAACAAACATGTTCCACAGAAGAATCAAGAAAAACACATCTCAGGAAATAAACATGTCTCACATCTTTAACATTTCAAGATCCTGCAAAGAGATTTGAGGAAGCATGCACAACTTCATGGTGATACCTATGTATTTCTCAGCTTAGCATTCCTCAAAAAGGCTTATCTTTTTAAGATGGAGAAAGAGAGAGAAATGACGGCATGTTAGATACACCATTCTCAAAAAATTTCATGATAAAGTGCTCAAGGGCCAGCTCTCCTGCTGCGATGCTTCATGTAATATATGGCCATCTCATTTGGCAAGATTTGCACAGGTCTGCCCTTGATTTGTGGAAGGAAAAAAGCAGAAAACCTCACAACTATTCTTCATTCCCGAGAATTAATCTGAAGTCTGGCTCCCTGATGTTTCCAGTTTTACAGTGATCCAAATAACCCCCCCAAAACCACACCTGAAGCATCACTCACAGTTACAGATGATAGCTGAGGGAGACCAAAGCGAATCCCCTCCCTGGTCATCCCAGGGCACTCCATCTCAGCAGTGGTTCTGGAGTGCTGTGAGATGAGGCCCTCTCTTAACCTGCAAATGCTGATGCTCAGATATGTATGAACCAGCTTTGAGAGGGTCTTATCTGAACAGATAGTGAAAAGTGTCAGAAATCCACATGATGCTACAAGCCTCAGGGATTATTACATACTATTGAAGGGTGAAAGAAACTCCAGCCTTCTGAACTTCTTCAGACCTGCCAGACAGCAAGTGGACAGCTGAATGGCCCTACTTGAGCTGTACAAAATGGATGGCACTTCAACTGATTGCTTCAGTTTGTCCTGAATGACTCTCTGCATAGTCCACGGACAATTATACTATCTTTCTTATTACATCTTTTCCAGAACACTACAGACACAAGCACTATGTATTATAAATGCCTATGAACAGAAGGTGTTTCTACTAAACATAGGTGCTAGTATAAAGTGACAAGAAAAGGTGGTTAGATGCCTATGTTTTATGAAGACGTTAATTTGACCTTTATTTAAATACCATTTTACTTTAAATGATCAAATGCGTAGTACTCCCAGAAATTTGTTCTTTTAAATATCATAAATCTCACATGTTTCCTTAGAAATCCTACCTCACTTAAATCTTTAGATCACTACTATTACATTTCATTAACTTTATATATCGTTTATAAACTGAAATTTAATATCAAAAGGGACCAAGTAGTCCACTCTGTCAGATTATTCATGTAGTCAACCCTTAATAACCCAGTTTGAATTCTGTGTATGTTCATATCTTAGAAGAACTTCAGTTTATATTTTGCTTCCTTGGAAAAACACCGCACTACTGGGTTGGAAGGGAAGTAAACAAATTTACCTATTACATAAGGCACTATATGCATCCTTTTGAATACATGCATAAATAAATTCAGATCTAGAACGCTCAGAATTGTAGCTGCATACTCAGATTTGTGGAAAGTATGTGTGTTCTAGCCCTCCACCCAGGCATTTGTGGCTTATTATTACGGGAGGAAACATGTATCTTATGCTAAATACATTCAAAAATTTTATGTGACCAGATAAAAAACCCTCAAATCAAATTCACCATGAAGTGACAAGCCATACAGGTCAATCAAAATCATGCCTGCATCCACCAGTACCAATGATCAAACTTTTTTAAAGGAAAAAGCTTGCATTTTAAAAGCTACTTGTTCTCTCAACAACCCTCCAGAGGAGGAGGGATTTTTTTAAACAAGCAATGTCTCCCTGAATCTTGTAATGATAGAGAAAATGCACACTCCCAATATGTGAGGCTGATGTTTCCATCAGGTTTAGAAGTAGCATAATGAGCTTTCAGTGGAACAATGGATTTTGGGGTTCATTTTCTAAAGCAAATCCTAAGGAACTTCCACAGAGAATAACACACCTTAACCTCAAAACAACAAAAAAAAGTGCCCCAGCTAATACTGCTACCCCATCTTACTTAATCATATGAAAGAACATGTGTCCTTATATGACTGCTTATCAGGATGCCCTGAAGGTGTAAAGTTGCAATTGTCTCCTGTACCTGCTAGACCAAAGCAGCTGTGTATCTTAATTTGCTGAGGAATGAAAAAAATGCCAGATGTTTGTCAAGTTTGGCAGCTTTTCTCAATTCCTCTCCTCTCCATTTCTTCAGGGATTTAATTGAACACATAATAGTGCTGCTCTGCAGCACTTCTATTGGCAACTGCACACGTCCGAGTATTTTATGGCTTAATTTGTGAAGCCAAACAAGCCATTTTCATTGAGGTAGATTTGCCCTCTCTGTTACCCATGCAGTGAGCACCAGTCTAATTCACTCAAACAGCAAAATGCAAAGAGACAATACATCAGCCCTGCATGAACACAATGATCGACATTAAGAAAGGCACCGGAAGAAATAAGCCAAGGAAATGAGCCAAAGTATTAGACACAGGAAATATAGGAACTAGCTACAGCAGCACACTGCTGAGAGCAGGTGATAGCCCATTTTGCTTATGCCAGAGAAAGCAAGATTGGCTGTTCAAGCACACCAGCAGTGCAGACAACCAACACTCACCTCCTCCTATTTGCTCCTGAAGCTACTGGAGGAAGAGTTGGGGAATGCAAAGCATCTGCTGATAGGCAGAAGCAGCTGGGATCTTCTCTTTTTCACTTTCCCAGCAGCTCCACAAGTGTAGGATGGGCGACAACACATGCATACACACATTATTCAGAGTAATATCTTGATGTACACAAGATAAAAATAAATGTTAAGGCATGGTAACTGAGAAATAGCAATTCTTACTTCACTGATTTTCATAAACCATTCTTAGTGTGTGAATGCTTTTACAGCACATGAACAGCACAGAAGAGCTATACACCAGAGAAGGCTTTTTATTCCTAAATTCAGGCTATGCAGCTATCAGCTCTTTTTGGGAAGAAGTTCAGTATACATCCTGGAAGACAAACAGTGATACAGAAATGTGCTTTCTTTGATGATTTTAAATCACAGTTCAAAAATAAACTCACTTGTAAATGTTGAGAGTTGTCTGTCATATTATCCTCTCGCCTGCGAACTTCTTCCAACAACTGTGCATTCTTCTTTTTCTCCATTTGCTGATTGTGCTTCAGATTAGCAACCTTCTTGTTTTGGTCCTTCATATGTCTAGGAATTGTATACATATATGCATGAGTATTAATGACAGCAATCACTTCTTTTTCTCTATAAATTCACTTGGGATTAACATAGGGCATCAATTCTCCAACAGACACAAGTATCATATTGTTTTCAAGATAACATATCCAAATGTCTTTAATACACAATGGTAAAGTAATCATTTGGGCCTACAAGATATTTTGGGTTTTATCATCTGTTCACAAATACTCATAAGTGTTCTAAGCACTATGCAGAAAAATTGTTCCTGTAAAAGAAAAAATTCCATGCTGTAAAATAAAAAAAAATCCATACATACACAGTGAGCTTGGGAGCGATTTTAATGGGTGCTTTAAGTAGCATTAATTTCAGAAGAAGCAGAAGGTGAAGGTCATGAATAATGTATGTTGTGAAATTCTATTTTTGAAAACTGTACATACAACGTTTCTGAGGATTAAAGTGTGATGGGGTAAGAAGTCATGTCATAAATATGCCATGAGGAATAAAGGATGCCTTTAAAAACAGCTTTGTACATAACAAAAACATGACATTTCTATCTTTTTTTAACAATGGACTTCTTTCTACAAAAGGTTATCAACAAGTGGATTTATGAGTAATTTCTAATGAAAATGAAACAACCCTTACCACTGCTGTATATATTCTTTTGTTAAGACTGTATTCAACTAAAAACAAGCAAATAATTATTTCAGCATTTAATTATCTTTTGCTGTGGATCTTACTCATTAAGTTAGCAGAAACTTGCCCGATCCTGATACTTGGCCTACATGTTAAGAAAGAAGGCAAACTAATGTTGCCTGGCAGGCACTGAAAAAATATCCTTGCACTAATGCTTTCTACCTGCTTGGATTCTTAGATATTATTTTCCCAACTTTCTTTGACTTTGAGGAATTTGCTCCCTTTTATCTATATAAAAATAAAGTCATGTGCAAATTCCTAATGAGATCTACTCACTAATCCTATTTTGGCAAATGAAGAGAATATTATTCAATGCCCAAAAGGATCACTGAAAATGTCTCAGTTGCTTCCACACCAGAACTTATATTACAAAAAAATAGTAATTATAGAATACATTTCCTGCACTGATTTTATTATTCTAAAGAAATAAGGCAATTTAAATTTACTTCTATCACTGGTTTCTTTTTCCTACTTTTTTTTTTGTTACTTATTTATACTGAAAAATTAACAATTAATCTAATCAATAAGTGTTGCCATGGTATTAAAATTCTTTGGAAACACTTCATACACAAGTCTGTAGATATAGTGCATAGAACAAAAGTTCATCTACTATTATTTAAAAATCTTTTCTAGAAAAGTGGATAAAACTAATTCAAACAAAAATCTTTGCTTTTTAAAAGAATTTGCATCAAGCTTATAGATATAATTTTAAAAATACAAGTACAAATTCCTATATTAAAAAAAAACAGTTGCATCCTATTATGCTCAAGAGTTGGCACCAGCCTGTTAAGGCACAACCCCCACAGATTATCCAAAGTGAGTGTCTGTTTACAGCATTTGTCTTTTGTACTGATTTTTTAATGTTAGAAATAACATTCATTAAGACTGTACAAAATCCCCAACAAGACACTGCTG
Organism: Gallinula chloropus; assembly: GCF_964237585.1. Lineage (NCBI taxonomy): Eukaryota > Metazoa > Chordata > Aves > Gruiformes > Rallidae > Gallinula > Gallinula chloropus. The sequence continues at coordinate 11,214,795 of NC_140097.1, forward strand.
CCGGAAAATAGACCAGTTTCAGGGGAAAAAAATAATCAAAAGCCATCTTATTTTAATGTATTTTCAGTACAACCATTTTTATACTACACAAAAAAGCAACCGAAAGACAAACAGCTGAGCTTATCCAGGTAAAACAACTCTGGTAGGAAGTGAGCATTTTGCAATGCTACCGACTTCAAGACCCTAGCCTGTATCTTCCTTAAATAGTCTCAAATATTTCTACAGTACCGAGATAGAGTTCTAATAAACTATATGCCTAAGGCGCTCTCCCCTTTAGACTTACCTTTAACAAAATAATGGAACTCCTATAAAACACCACCTTTTTTCCAGCTCAAAGAGACCGCCAGTACAGCACTACAGATGTCTCTTGGTAGATTTCTACAATCATGTTTAAATCCCCAAATGAAGGTAACTTGAGAATTAAAAAATAATAGACTACATGATGGTGAAAAGAATCTTGCCTGCATGTCACCTACCTCAATAGGCTGGGGAGTATAGCACAAATCACTGAATTTTCTCACTGTGTTTTCAGAAAGGTTAGTTTTCTGAAAAACATACCACTAAGCCACACCTAACCAATAATAAGTAAACAACAACAGTACTAAAACCAGCAGGGATATTTTTGTCAAAGTCACACCTAAAGATTAATAAAAAAATAACCAGAAATAGCATGCTTTGCTTAAACCTGTCTCCAGCGCTTAAAGAATATAATGGGTTTAGCTATTTGTCTAGTTTTCACTAAATTTCTCAAAAATTTAAGTGATGCCCTTTGCCTTTCTAATTCAAGTATTCAAATGTTATATGCTGAGTGCTATGCTGAAGGAAAATCAATTCACTTGGATAATTCCATGTTGCATATTTGAAAGTGTAACATAAGAGGCATAAAACCAAAGTGAATACTCGAAAAAATTAATTTCGTGACTTCTTATACAAACTTAGTACTTGAAAGAAATTTTGGTGGTATAATACGACTTTGTGACATTAAAACAGAAAATGGTTTTGAATCTAATGCTGACTAAATGATAAATTATTTTATAGCTAATCTCTGAAAGAAGTTCAATTATAGGCCAATGTTAACTGCTTCTTTCGTCAGCCTTCCCTCTCACAACTTCCCACTTCAGTTTCTGTCTAGTGCTACACTGAAAAGCAGAATATGGCAAAGATGCAAAGGAAAACATCTGGTGCCTGTGATATGCAAAATCTTGAAGGGAAGGAAATAAAAGAAAGCTGTGTCACAGGCTCTATTTCTTCCACAACTGACTACATGCCTATGGAAATGAAAAGAAAATGCTACAGTTAAAAAGCCTAGCTGAGTACTTTTCTTTTAGGGCTGCATTAAAGGTACAGGGAGTTCAACAGAGGAACACATTCCCCAATGATTTTTTTTTAAACAATAAATATATCAAATATAATCCTTGATCCAGTATATTTTGAATACATTCGCTCTGGTATTTTTTCACATGTCTCTTTCTAAAATGCTTTTGATTACAGGGGATTAGAAGAAGTAATAATTGTTCATGAGAAATAGAAAAATATTTGGGAACAGTACACAACCAGCCCAAAATATCCTATGTCATTACCATATATGAGGTAAAGTACCCGCATAGTTTACTAGTAGCTGCGCTGATATGCACAGTTGAGTCTACATTACTATTTATCATGAGGAATTAGTTACATGTGTGCTGCTACACTGCTTCAATTTAAAGCTATAGAACCACAAAATACATTAGACAGAATAAAATAAATAAAACATTACCATTTAAGATGTATTGTCTTCAAAATCTGAGATGTCTGCTGCAGGGGTCTGGGCAGTAGAACTGATTTTACCATCACAAAGTAATCATATTCTGATATTAAAAGCTATGCAAAAGAAGTACTCTTTGTTTGATAGCCTAACCATCCTAAAGCATATAGAGGAGTTCCCCAGCTTTCTGATTTTTTCACATTGTTACAGTTTCCTTTGAAGCTGGGTATCTGTTATCTTATAATGACCTAAATACTTCAGCCATTGAACTATATAGTACAGTCATCACAAATTATAGTTACTACAGAAAACTACGCTGTGTTTGTAATTTTACAAACTTCTCATAACTGGAAAGCCAGTCTCCAAACTGCTTCGAAAGCACCCAAGCAAAGAAGTGGGGCCAATACCACATTTGGCTTAAAGAAATGGTGTTCTGAACTCATAACATTCAAGGAAAAAAAGTGGTGTAAAAAGCATCATAGATGACTAATACTTTGCACACACACCTAATCTTGGCTAAACATTAAAATGGCTGGTTAATGACACTTCACATATCTGTTTGTGTTCCTATGGTTATAGCCATAGGTTATTGTCAGAAAACATCTAACAGCTTCACCTATGGACAGAAAACAATTCAGTCAAGCTATGATAACTTCAAAATGGAGCTAGAATGTAAGACTTCTTTAATAGTTACAAAAGGAAAGGGAGAGACAAAGAGAGATAATTTCTGATCTATTCTGGAGTCACAGTGAAGGACTTTTTTCTTCCACCTCATCTGATCTTTCAGCATAGAGAAGCAGTATCCAGCAAACACCAGTGAACATAAATACTAGAAAACAATGACACTGGAACTTAATAAAGAGGAGATGCAGATACCAGAAAAAATTCAAAATAAAATTTTCTTTTTCTAGTACATTAGACATTCTCTCATTCTGAATGTGCAGAGCGCTTGCATCAATTACCCTAGCCCTTCAGTCTATTTAGCTTTTAAATTAAATGACTTTGCAAAAATTAGACATCAGTGAGATGGAGACCCAGGCCTTCCATCAGCAGAAAGACAAATATCAAAACAGTAGTAGCACTTAGTTTTTACTAGAATGAATATCAGTAATTGTAATGACTATGCTTAAGTATGTCTGTCTCTCTTTTCTCTTGTTCTTCTGGAATAGCACACAAATTGATCCTGGAATTCTAACAATACATTTAATTCCTTCAGTCGAACCTTTTAAGATGAATATTAGCCTCTAGTTTCCACATATATGTAGCATCTTACAGATTTCATTTTACAGTAGCGTGCAATTGCTGTCTAAACTCCAAAGCCTTCATCTATAATAGCTACAGAAAATCATGCTATTTCATTAAATATCTAGCTTTAATTATTCACCTGGATACCTTGGCCAAAACGTTGGTAAAGTCAGCCAAAAATAAGTGTCACATGCTTCATATAGCCTTTACCTTATTTCATAAAGATTTATCGTTTTCCTCAATGCATCCAAAAAATGCAGACATGCAACATACTCCCAGGAGCAAAATCTGTAACATTCTTCAAAGGAATATGTCTGTAATAATTTTCATCGCATGAAGCAGCACTACAACGGGCCAGCTGCCTTAAAGTCAATCAAAAAATTCTCTAGTATGCTAGGAACTTGTACTCTGGAACAAATTCAGTTAAAAAATAGAGTGCAATAGACATCAAAGAATGTTTTTCAGGGGGAAAATATGAAATACAGCAATGTAGTCTATAAAATAAAACTGTCTGAGAAATACATTTTAAAATTTAATCCTGTACACATATTTTAAATAATCAAACATCTTCACCTGTTGCTCTGGGCATGCACTGGGTAGCATGGGTGGCACCTTTACAAACAATTCACATATGTGAGCAATAAAATTGGTCTTAACATTTTAACTAGGCACTCTGGATCTCAGTAGCTAGTCATGCAGAAGACCTGATCCTGTAAATCCTGTCCATGTGAATGTCCATTCTGAACTACATTACTTCAGTAAGGCTCAGTATAAATATCTCCAACAGTTTAGTTCTCACTGTCTTAAAACTGACAGTGCATATAGGCTCCCATTTGATTTTGAGGCAAGACTAAAACAACAGCATAAGGTTAATCCTTTAAAATTCAGAACCATCTAGACTGAAATTAGTCTTCTTTGGTACAAGTGCAGTACCAAAAAGCAAAATGGGAAAAATACAGGGACAAAGCAGCAGCCTGGTTCTCCCAATAAGGAATCTGTAAAATACAGTAAAATGCATATATGTTGCAGGGCTAAATGCATCAGCGAAAACTGTTTCAGTGATGCCCTAACAAAAACTGATCCAAGTGCATATCCACCAATACAACATACTCCAGCCACAAAACAAGCAACATATGTAGAATGGAGCCTAGGAAGTTCCCAAAGCTATAGTTAAGCAATTTACCACTTCTAATATGTAACTCCCCTCCAGATTCTTTTCGCTTGGGCTTTACCTCTCTGGTTATTTCAACCATCTGATGATGAAACTGCTATGAATATATCTTACTTTGCCAAAACTTGTAATACTTTCTCTGCACAGCCTTTTTATTCCATTTGATAACACTATACAATGCACCCAATTTCTGAGAATATGAGTGGACAGATAATTGTCTTCTTTAAGGAGGATGTGGCTCCTACTGATTCTCCTGGAACTGAAGTATAACATTGGTGTAAATCAGCTCCATTCTCCATTTCAAAGCTATTACATAATTTTAAAAAAACAAACCCAAAACCAAAAAACACCACCCTACCAAAAAACAACCCACAGGAAAATCCCAAACATTTCTTCTGTTTCTTTCAAATTCAGGAGTATGAAAATTTGACAGACCAACATAAAGGCTCAGAGTAGTGCAGATCACTACACAGGAACATAAGATTTAAGTGTTTTGATTTAAGACTTCCAGGGGGAAAGACCAGAGCATGGGAATTCCTTGATTTTTGACAGACTCAAAAGAAAAAAAAAAAAACAAAAAAAACCCCAGAATTTTTTCCATGTCTGTTATCATAAAGGCCACATTTTGGAGGAATACTTCATCCCCAGATCCCAAGAGATTCCTTATTTTTGCATGTCTGATGAATCTGTTACCATCCTACAAACAAAAAAAATCCTGTCTATCCTCTCACTTTTGCCCTTCTTGCCCTCACTACTGCAAAGCAGAAAACCTTGCAGATTTTATTCCCATTATAGAAGACTTAAATTTTCCCCCTCTACTTCTATAAGTTCTCTCTACTTCTGTATGTAAGTTCAAAGAATCCTTTCTTTTTCTTTTCTTTCCCCCCCCCCTTTAAATCTCATTATTTAAGATGTTTGAAGCCTCATTTAAGATTTCTAATACTCAGATTATGACAGTGTTTCAGCATGACAACTATTTTGCCTCCAAAAGCAACACAAAAAGATATTGTTGCCTGGAGAGAACCAACAACTGAAACATTTCTCACCTGAAAGACAAAAATGTTTGAGGAAGGGTTTACCTAGCACACATTCTGGGAAGTTTTCCAAAGATCTTTCTTTAAGTGCTTAGTCTGATACAGATCCTTCTAAAGCCCTCGAGAGATCCGAGAAATATCCATATGAGCATAATGCATGAATGAAAAAAACCTACTAAAACCCTGTTCCAAACTATGTCTCATATCACTTCATTTCAACACGTACCTGCACCATGACCACTGAAACGCCAACACAGTGCATGGCACTACTGCCTTTCTCAGCACATTCTTACTGGATGACACTTTCTATGAACATGTGCAAAATCCATACCAGAAGTCTCTGTCACACATCTCTCATACACCAAGGATTGTTCTGCATTTTCTTCTGTTTCTCTTATTTTCAAATAAAATAAATAAAAATAGTGCTGATGACAGGATACTAGACATTGTTCTTTGATATTTGATCTGATCGGTGGCAATTGCTTGATCAGCTATTTAACTAATCGATACCACTAGTGATAACTGTAACCAGTAACTGGAAATAGTTTGTTGCCTCATACTTGCAACCAAGGAGTTGAAATCCTGTTGCTGTCTCATCAGGTCCTTTCCAGCTTTTGTGCAAAGCTTTTTCCTCTGGCTTTTGGTTTTTGTTGGGTGTTGGGGGGGCAGGGGGGGGCAAGGGGGTTGTCTTCAAAAACACACCAAATAAACCTACCAAACCAACAAACCCAAAACCAAACCCTATGAACTCCTGACTCTGTCCAGTTATTCTCTGGATCTAACTGCTCCACAGAACGTCCAGCTCAGTTTGACAGCAATCAGGATGATCAAACACTCCTGCTGTGCTTCACATTTCATTGCAATTTCCTTCTGAATCGAATCTTTTGACTGCCACTCCTGACTTGAGCTACCAGATTTCTGGATCAATCCAGCCATTATCGTCCAATATATAAATGAAACTTTCCATGCTTTTGCAGTAGCCTCTTCAGACATCCAAATAAATCAGGTACACTTTGCATTATTTCTTGTTTTGACATACTAACTTCCCCTCATTATAAATTCAATCCAGTCACAATCACTTTGTCCAGGCATGTTGCTCCTGCATTACGGAAACAAACAATGTGAGTGGAAGAAGTGGTTCCACCAACAGTCCAATTCCTAAATTTAGTTCCCCTGTCTCTTTTCAGTCACAGCCTTTTGAGGGTAAGCAGTGCTATCTCACAGCGATTCTTCACACACACCCCCTCCAGTGTACACAGGGAATCCTGACAGCTCTGCACGCAGGCAGACCCCAAGCTCCCCAGAGGAGTGCTGTACGGCTACTTCAGTCACACACTCAAGAGGTAAAGAATTGTGCTCTGCGGATCTGCCCCCCAGGGAAGACTACTGCAAGGAGCAGGTCTAGAGAAGCATAAAGAATCCTGCTTTGTCTTGAAAGTAATAGCTGTGCAATGGCAAAGAGTAACAACTCCTTATGTTCTATCTTCCCCAACATACAGTTGACATGTCAGGTCCAACCCAGTCCAAAGCAGGGATTTTTTTTCTTTCAGAGACGTAGAGCTCAATTCATATCCAGTTTATGCTGCAATATCATTGACTTCCACAGTGTATTTACACTCCAAATCAAAACACATTGAGAAATCACAAAATATTCTTCCTTATTTAAATAATCCATTTCTAGTTGTCTCAGAAATTATAATTTTAATCTCTACATCCCTTCAAATGTACTTAAAGGGGAAAGTATAGAACTGAGCAGTCAGGTTCAGGTGTGAGTGCAATAAAAAATGAACAATAATATTTTATTCCATCCCAGGGACCTGTTCATAATGTTTTACTGTTTATCACCATGATTGCTGATTATTTTGTAATATATTATTATATAACTTTTCTTTTAAGAAGGCAGAATTCCAAGGAAAGAAACTTCCTACTTTACTGTTTCTTAAATAATGTAAATTTACACAAATTCAAACCTATACCTGTAATCAGATAAATCTAAATAACCTGTTCTCAAATCTTCACCTCTTTCAAAATGTTTAAATGTTCACAATGTTAAAGGGTTAATTCTGTGTATGTAGCAAACAGACTAAAACAGAAAGACATGACAACAATCTGCCTGTTATCCGATGTGACAACTATGTTTCTCACTCAGAATAACCAGTCTCTCAGAAGAGTAAAGTATATCACAGATTCTCTCAGTTTTCATTAGTACACTATCTCAATTTCTCCAGGGAAATTATCTTTGAACAACATATCACTCTGCTCTTGGAACCATCAAACTGACATTTGACAAAACTGTGGAAGGCTCATAAGTTAAATTTAAAACTCTGTTAAACCTTGCCTTACACATCTCACTGAGCTCTAACCTCCCACGGAAACATCAGGAACATCAGAGGCTGGTGGGAAAATTTCTATCACTGGTCAGTGTATTATACATGGAAAAAATGTCCATCTCCTCTTTATCTACAGACAGGTAAGTTTGGGAATTATACAACCTGCTGTAACATAAATGAAAAGAAAAATGTTACTGTACTGTTTCTTGTGCTCAGAACATTTTTAATTGTACAGGAAGACACACATGGGGGTATGATAAAGTATTTGATTTTCTTGTTTGCCATCAGTATCTATGTTATGTTATAAAATGGATGCAGCATTTTTCTGACCATTCTAAAGCCATATAAATACAGATGAATGACAGCTAAGAACATACTGATTGGCAGAAATTAAAGAAATTAATAGATCTGTTTCTTAAATTAAGTTTTGACCTTAATGACGATTCAAGCTGCAAAAACTTAACACTTCACTGAAATCCCACAATAAAGTCCAATCATACACTACAACTTATCTAGGACTCTAGGGATGAAAGCTGGCAGGGTTATGACGACAGTTTGCTTCAGCAAGGTCAGCTGATTTTTTAGGTCAATAAAACATAACAGAAATTGCACCTCCCAACTGCTGAACAAATGTTTCTGCATACTAATCATTGAATTCCAGTGAAATCAAGCATAATGACAACTGCATAGCATAATACCCTTCTGTAAGCTCTCTCTGGCTAGAGAAATTTTCAATCGATGTTGAGTATGTTCTGATAGAAATGTCAGAGTAGTCACATCCAGGCAATAATTTTATCACAGCCAACTCCACAGTAAACATAATTAATTTCAAGGAGTAAGAATGATTCTGAAAATAACTTGTATTTTTATAATTCAGGTGTAATAACTATCAATACAAGGACATTAAATTGCTTGTAGTAGATCTGCATTCAATAAGCCTCAGATTTCAGAAAAGCAATTTTCCAGATAGAAAGTAAGTTGTGATTGTGATGTGTGTTAAAGCACATCAGGAAAAAAACCTCGTCTTCTCCATCTCTTTATAACGAGCCATCTTTTGCCATACTGTTCACAGGCATCCACATCAGAATCTAATCTGACACATCTGTACCACGACAAGTGAACTACCTTGCTTATAAGACTAAGATACCAAAACTGTCCCAAATTGGGAAGTTCTGCTTCTATAGGAATAGAGAAAAATGTTGTGCAAATGTATACTGTGACATAAAAATTCTGAAGATTGGCATAAAAATTCTTCGGATCTGAACACATTATAAAGGCAGATTGGACACTTGCCATGATTCTAGTCAAATGTGCTGCATGGCAGCCCGATACCTGGAATTTACATCTGCAAATGCAAAACTTTACTACATGAAACCCACCTGCAAATTCTATGCAGCATACACCTTCCTTTATACTTCAGTCTGACTGTGAAGTAGTAAACACTTTCTACCTTGATAATGACTGCACCCCCGACCTGTTCCTGCCTAAAGCAAAGCTCCTTCAGCACAGGAAACAAAACTGTGCAGGTTTCCATCACCAAGTTCAGAAATTGAAAAATAAGAGATGAGCTCAAAGGTACAGAATTGTCTTAAATACCTCCTGGGGGTGGGGGGGTGCAGGGCAGGGGAAAGAAACATGAAACTTCAAATGATATAAAGTTATTAGATTCTAAAATACCAAGTAGATTTTTTTAAGACTGCAATAATTTACATTTTCCACCCATTCATAAGAAAGAAAAAAAATCAACATCAAGTCCTACAAAGCAAAAAAAATGTTGACTAGATCAATTTTTACTTTCAACAAGCACCACAAGACATGTAATAATACTTGGTAAAATGATGATTAATCAAAACCAGTGCCCAAGCACAAACACTAGCAAAACTATTCCAAAACCTGGAAGACAGACAAACATGAATCTGAATAAGTGATGCTATATACAAACACAGCATACAAAATATACATATGCATACACCTCGCCTGCAGTTATGTGCTGGTCTAGAATCTAGTCAGCATAAACATCTTAAAGTTTCTGAATCAGCAGTTGAACATCTCCAAGTCATCCTACTATGTAATGACAGTGAAAGTGGTGATAGTAAAGTATTAAGAATAACTCTGATCTTCAGTATAAATCTCCCCATATACTCTTCTTGTTGTTGGGTTAGGTGATCTACCAAAAAGTTATTCCTAACGTTGAACTCACTAAACAAAGATAAAGGAAGGAAAATTGAAAGAAGAAAAAAATCTTCTCACAGAACAACATATGAATTTAATATGTTGTTAATAAATATTTTTTTCTTTTCACAAAAGCAAAAGTTTCTGATCAAGAAGTGGAATGACCAAAAACTTCACAACAGGGACAAGCAGAATAAAACCAAAAAGAGTAAAAAGACAAACAGAAGCTATTAATTATGGAAACTAAATGGCCAAATAAATGAAACGTGAACGAGAACCTTCATTGTGGAAGGAGCAATTAAGTAGGAGAGCAGAAAATACTGACCTGGAAGTCAAGCTGGTTGGAGTAGGGATGAAAGCAGCAGTTTGGAGAAAAACAGATAAGGAGGAAGACAGCAAAAGAGAATAAAGGGAGGAACACATTAGTTCTTTAAAAATATAACAAGCAGATGTTATATCAGCAGATTGTATTCAAAAAAAAAAAGGAAAGGAAAGGGAAGGGAAAGCAAGAGGTAAAATAAAATTTCTGTAGCCATATCCTTGCTGTGCATGGAATAAAACAGAAATTTTAAAGTAAAATGACTCCTTGTCATTTGTGGATTGTGGAAAACCAACCCCTATTTACAACCATCCAAATACATGCACACACCAAATGAAACAAATAAATTTGGTAGATATTGGAAGCATTTGTTGCCACACAAATGTCTTATCATGTACCATGAAGTCATCTTTTGAACCAATTATAGGTTTGATGACCCACATTCATCAAGACTTTTCATGAAAGCCAAAACAGCTAAACAAGTTTGCAGTTTGGCCAAAGATATAATTTAGAAGTTCACAAAGCACCATACATTACAATCAGATATTTGCCACCCCAGGAAATACAGCCCCTTCCAATGCTGACAGCAATTTCTTTATTCAGTCTGACAACTAAAGTTAATACATCATCACTGAAAATACTCCAATGTTTCATAACTTATTGCTTAAAAAATACTAAACATGCTCTTTCAATTAAAGACAAGGATGTAGGTAACATGCTTATCCTGCTCTATCTCTTATTATCAGTCTTTGGTAAAACTCATTCTGTGTCCCTGGGCATGAACAAAGTTAAACCACCACTGTCTCCTTCCTGACCTGCATTTTTGCAGCTTGATAGGCAGTCTGGTCTCTCTAGTAAGGGCACTCAAAGCAACTGACAACAGGTGATTTTTAAATATGGCCCTGCCTTAGGAAGCAAGGGCAAGGGCAGCTTCTTCACACCTTTCTGATCCTTGGTTTCACACACACCTATATAGTGTCCTTTTTCCCTCCCAGTAAGTCTGATTTAAACCAAAGGACAAAGTGCAGGCAACTGGATAGCTCTATTTCCTGCTTCTGAGAGCTCTCAGTAACAGTTCTCAACCCCAATAAGTTCAACGTGTAAGTTCTCAAACCACCCAAGAAGTGCAATGTGTTTTCACAGATATTTATAGAATGTTAAGTAAGATAAAGTTAACACAGAAATGGCATGCACACAGGTTGCTTACAAGATACTATTCTTGTAAAAGCACAAGACTGGGAGGAATTATCTGGTTCTGAGGACTGAACTCCAGCACACAACTGTAAGTTTATCAAGCTGCATCTTAACACCACTTTGGTTTTTCATTCGCTTTGTTTCTTTTGGAAAGCTGCTCCAGAGCACTCGTTCCTCTGAGAATTAGAAAACTTTTTCTTCCTTCCTTTCTTTCTCCTTTCAGCCTAAATTTATTAATGGATAATTTATATCCATTGTATTATGTGTCAACACTCTTTTCCTTAAATCACTCTTCTTTCACCACGGTGCATGCCCCTTCACATATCTATAGAGAACAAGCATCCCTACCGAGCCTTTGTTTCGCCAGAGGAACAAACCGCTGTTGTTTGGACTCCTCCTGTGACATGAGCCCTCCATTCCCTGAATCACCCTACCAGCCCTCCCTGCACCTGTTTCCAGTTTTAACTCAACCTTCTGAAACATGACTGATGAGGAGGATACAGCAGCGTTCCTTACGGAGTCTTGCTAGAGCCTGATGACATTAATACCTTCCTACCCTTACTGCAAACATTTGTTCTGACAGATCCAGATTCACACCTCATTATTTAGAGCTCTGCTTCATTATTCAGACGGCTCATAATGCCACTGCCATATGCAAATTCACCCAGTCTTCCTAAACTGTCTCAAGGATCATCCTTAGCTTACAGCAGGCTCCTAACTTCAGAATCATGCATTTGTACCACCGTATTTCAATTAATTTCACGATTCAGACTCCCTAGTATACTTCATTAATATACTTTTCATTCAAACACTATCAATAAAAGCATTAAACAACATACTCCTTCCATCTGGACAACTCACTTTCAGTTGAGGTGACCTCCCTTTGGCTAGGCCCTGCACATTAAATTTACACTGATCATTATTTTCCACAGATTACATTGTTTAAAATAAAACTAAAATCACAAAAACATACCAACAAAAGAGCCCAAAACTCAGCACATTCCTTTCACCAATAAAACCAAAGAAAAACCTCAAGCTAAGTTTACTCCAAGTACATTATGCTGGAATACATCTTATTGAATTTTAACCTGTTGTCATAACAAACAGATAAATCATGAAAGATGTAATAAAAGTTATCCAACAGCTTTAGTAGGGAGAAGGAATTGGTTCTCCTATGTAGCGATATCATAAAATACAAAATTAATACATAGGGAATAATTTAAGGAACAGACCAATAAGTTTGTATATATGAGGAACAGCACGAATCATGACTCTCGAGTGATGCAGCTCACAAGTGTTACAATTGACGAGGCAAGGAAATCATAAGAAGAAACATACCATTCCCATGAAACCTTCTTCAGGATTATCAAGAGTGTTCACCTGTCAAATAGCCAATACTTACACATTTAACTGCCCATATCTTGATGCAGTGTCTACCTTTGAGTGTTTGACACTTTCTGCATCAATACTTCCTAACAAATAGAACATCAGTCTTCAGCATCTTGTTTTATTATTTGAATTCGTAAATAACTCTATTACAAATGTTTTTGCTTTTAAACTAATTTATACAAGTGCACCTTATTGTGATTTGAATTTAAATTTATGTGAAACTAATAAATATTGTGAAGAAACCCCAGCCTTCAATACTCTATAAGTCTCTCAGAAATTTATGTTTATCGATTTTCAAGATTTATGTTTTTGCAAATACCCTACAAAGTAAAGATATTGGCATAGGAGTGAACATGGATACCAGCAAGCTATCAACCAAACAATACATTTCAGAAGAGCATTAATTTTCCTACAAAACCCCAGAGAAACCTTTACAGCTGAAATTCTGGAAACTGCTGAAGATACACTGTTTCTGAGCCAAAAAAAAAAATAAAAGAAGAAAAAGAAAGGTCAGAAAATAGCAACTTAGAGCACATTATATGAATTATAAAACAGCAGGACAAGAAGGAAAGAACATTTTCAAATATGATTCAGTTGAAGTCTCAGTCATTTTCACAATGCTTTATATTCCCATAAAGTGGGTAAATGGAGCTTTGGCTCCAGCTCTTCCCTTCAGTTACAAGCAAACCAAACAGTCATTACACACGAGAGAAGTAGTAGCACTACAGAAAATGTTAATACACTCCACCCAACCCGTGGAAAAGGGGATTTCAGCATCAGAGTTCCCTCTCAGGGGGCTCCAACAGATGGCACAGTTACAAACAGATTTAGAACTTTAGGCCAATGTTTTTTAGAAAGTAAGGAAGAAGAGAAAATAAATAAAATTTTAGAGAAACCTAAGGTGAGTCTGATTAGTAAGAAGCAGTAGATACCCACACTTTGAAAATATTTCCCTGTTAAACCTTTGTATTGCCAGCAGATTGCTAGCCTGACTGCATCAAGCACTAAATTTATGCCTGTGCTGATACATGGCAGAAAATAGCTTTAAGACTCTATTACCAAGGAAAGACAGGAAATTCTGTTGCTGAAATCAATAATAGACAATTTTTAGATAAGTCCTTTTCTTTGCCCCCACTTTACAATAATTAACTTACATATACTGTGTGCATAGGAATTTCGAATTACTTTTGAAAGGTGTACATAATTAAAATCAAAGGAGAAACTGCACTGAAGTTAATAGAATTTACAAACAAATTTTAGATATCTTATTGTAAGCATTACAGAAGCACTTAGATGCTCACAGCAAAGCTTAACTATTGCATCACACTGAAAGTACAGTATATCCTGTACAAATTCTCTGTGCTCACTCAGTGGTACCAAATTATTTTCTGAAAAGTTAGCTCAGGATCAACACCCTTATTAATGATAACAGCCTGGAAACCAGTGTCCCAAAATTTCACTGACAAAAGTACTCTGAATTTCGAAAATTCAGAGTATACACTAGAGTATACTAAACTTTCTGAGGTCACCACCAATTAAAATAGTCCTCATGTAAACACTCAGTTCTAATTTGGGTACAAACCTTTCAGTTTAAATTGGAGGTCTCACTTCTCACGACACTTTGATGACAATATACCATTTTTTATTATTATTTTTAAGCCTTTGCCAAGTGTCTGCAGAGAAGGAAAGTTTTGGACACATAACTCTGAAGGTTAATAAGTAAAAGATGCTCTACACATCCTCCTTTTGAAGATGGCTGTTTTCCTACTCCTTAGGTAACCAATATTTCCAGCAGATCTTTTCCTCTTTCCTGGTAATTCTCCCTAATGGGGCAGAGCACTGTTACATCTTGACCGGAACTATAGCAATAATCACAACAACAAGATCCCGTAAAGTTCTCTTTTGGAACCATGTAACACTTTTCATTTGATCAATTATTTAAAATATTTGAAAACATAAAATTCTTTCTTTCATTTACCTAAGAGCAACTATGCACTGAGAGAGAACAAATGAATGAGAGCCACAGAAACTACTTATCAATCAAATAAGTTTCAGTATACCATATGGGAGAAGGTTTCAATAATCAACTACAAATGAAGTGAGACAAATGGTTCAAAAAACCCTACTGTCTCCACTAAGGAAAGTCTGTCACACCCTTCCCAGAAATAAGACAAGCACTGCCTGGTCAATATCAGGAAATATTGATTTGAAGTGAGACTACAGATCCACTGAGAAATAATTACAGCTACTCTTAAATAGTCATGATCCTGATAAGAAATACTTACCAATATTTTTCAGGACCTCTGAGAACTAGTTTCTTCACACTGAAGAAACATGAGTGGGTAAGTTTTGATTTCCCAGGTCCTGAAAGGCAGCGTTGTTCCCCAACAAGGTTTTCTGGGGGGCTTGCTGTCACTGTAAAGTGCCTATGGCTTTCCCTTTTTTAAAGGGCCTATGGTACTCCTTTTATGGATACTACTGAAAAAATGGAAATCTAAATAGTTCCAAAATCAGATGACAGGTAATGGAGTTCTCAGGCAGCCTCTTTTTTTTTCGTTCTCATTTCTGATTCAGTTTTACAAAACAACTATAAAAGCATTTTGTACACAACTTCTCTACTCTGCAATGAAGATCAAGTAAATAAAAATACCACTTAATGTAAGACAATAAATACAAGAATTACCTTTCTAACTCAGCAATTTTCTTATCTTTGTCATTCTTCTCATTCTCTACTTCCTTGAGTATTTCTAGGAGTCTGTCAACCTCAGCCTGAGCTTTGCCACATTCTTCTCTATAGTACGATGCCTCTTTGTCAAGCTGTTTCATTCTGTCTGCAAATTCTGGATTCATACGTGCCTCCTCTTCAGCCTCGTGAGCCTTCAGAATCAACATTTAGAAAAAAATAAGGATGGCAATAATTTATATAGCTTTAAAGAGTCTTGATCCTTCAGTCCTGGAGTTCAAATTTTCATTAAAAAGGATTATCGGTATTTCTGTCTGATGACAATATTTTCTACAGAAGCATTATAAAAAGGAATTCCTAGTCTAAAATTACACTCAAATGCCATCAATCCTGAAGGGGAGGGATTCATTAAGGTTTTTACATATTAAAGTGACCACATTTTAAGGCTGGGGTTTAAATTTTTAAAAATCACCTTCCAATTAATTTAACTGATGTTTCAAATATATAGGAAATTTCTTACTAATCACATTTTCTCTCTTTCCCCATATATACATACACACATATTGTCCATGTATATATATACATGCACACAGATACATATACACATATTGTAATTTGCATCACCAGATGTTTCAAATGCAGTTTGATACAGAGAATTTGAAAGGAACAAATTGGTTTTATGCAGTGCTGCTTTTAAAAGACCAAAAAAGTTGCTTTCAGCAGACATTTTACCCAATAATCCTTTTTCTCTTATCTTTAATACTTAACCTGAAACATCAGAAGAACAAGCCCATTGGTGAAAAAGGCACAAACCTGGCAAACACATGCATGGATGGGTGGCAGTTTCACAGACAAGAAAGAACGCGATGAATACAACAACAGTGCAGAGCCCAATCTTACTCCCATCAAACCTAATGGCAAAAGCCCAATTAACTTCAATGGGAGCATGATCTGGCATCAAGTGCTTTAAACTGTTGGCTGGAATAATCACAGACAGATGGAAACAACAATGCACTGCAATGCTTAGCCTACCCCTTGCTTCCCATTATTCCTAATTGGCATCTTGAAAGAGCAGGCAAGGAAAAAACAAGTAGTTTAAGGCAGTGCACATTAAACATAGAAAATTCAGATAACATAATACACAAGAATTTTACAGAAATTCTGGATATTTAGAACTGAAGGTCCTCCAACTATCTTATTACGCAGAGGAGACGTGGACTTATTTATCTCTTTAAGTTTAGGGAACAAACAATGCAAGCAAGCAAGGAAAAAAGGCAGATCAAAGTAAAACATGCGTGTTTTGGGCAGAATCAATATAGACTAGAAGGTTCATGTTCTTTGCAATGGTTAAAATTTGCTGTATAAATAAAAAACAAGTCTGGGTTTAGTATAAATACAACAATTGAAATTACTACAGAAGAAACTTAGGGGGGTTGCATGTAACATATCATTTAAGCATGAGGATAATAAGGAAAAAGGTAATAGATTTTAAGTGTTATTTATCCCACTGGAAAATTTTTATTCAGAAGAAATATTTGGTTACCAAAATAAGTCTAGGAAATGACACGAGGAGCCTACTAAATTTACTGGCCTTACATCTCAAATTCTGTGTTTTGGACGATACGTGTTCCAGCCTGGAATTCTATGCAGACACAGTACTGTCCTAACATTGAGCTTGTTGCAAGGTAACATCCAATGAGTATCTTGATTTTACTGTTTGGGTGAGATACTAGCAAAACATTCATTTTCATCCTCGTAAATCTTCCTGCTTTAATAATAAACTTAATTACATTAAGAAATTTACTTTCAGCTGTGTAATTTTTGACGTAAATGTAATATGCAGACTCAGGGCCAGTTATGTGAGAGACTGTGTACCAATTTCCAGTTGGAAGCCACTTCAACTTTCCATCAGCTGTATTAAGAAATTAGACAATGTTTTATCTCTCAAAAATGAACACTAAATATTCTTTTACAAAGAATAAAAATAATTTCAATATTTTGGTAATGGTAAATTAACTTGGGGGAAAAAACACACAACTCAACTCCCACCTTAAAGGTATTAATAAAGCTACACAAAGAGCATGATGTTCCCTATTGCTTTTCAAATTTCTCCTCCTCTCTGAAGGGTAAATCCAGAATCTCACACTTCACCTCTAGAGGTTGTCACTTCATAACCCTCCCTGTCACCTTGCTTTCCCTTCTCTTCATTTTAGTGTATAATTCACTCATTTTACCAGCTTTGTTTTCATCATTTCATAAACAGGCACAACAGTTTAAGCCTTTCCTTTACCATAGAGGAACTCTCAGCTTCATCTCAGATTTCATCCCCCCTACATTGCACCTCTATCCTAGTTTTAACCTAACCCAGGACAAGAAGTGGTGCAGAAGAGATAGAGAAGTCTGTCATTTGGTGGTTAGTTATTTGGGGTTTTTTTAATTTTCATTGCCATGCTGGGATTTCTGTAATGAAAATGACAGCGTCACCAGTGCAAAGGTGCCAAATGTTCAACTAGCACATAAGAACCCAGTCAGGAATGTACTGAGCAAATTATCTACTGCACACCTTATAATTGAAACATCACCTGAAATAATTGATATAAATTATATTCTTCAATTTAGTCCTATAATCCCTGCTTGATAACATGCTAAGGAAATTAATGTTACATTGCAAAAGTATTTTCAATTCTTGCATTTTCTGTGGTACTCATCCCATTCCATATTTGTGGGATGTGGTTTTGGAAAATTCCATAGCACAAAGTTGGCAATTGTATTTCCCTACGGCTCTCAACAGGAAGTGGAACCTGTAAGATAAGATTAAATCTAATATGATTAAGTATCAAATGTATAGAGAGGACTAAGGTGCAGCACAGTTATCCATAAAGTCACATAATAAATCAATTAAGTTGGTTGCCTCTACCTTTACAAGCACTTCCTATAGAATATTTTTGGACTATTGACAGGAGTCAGATTTCTACAAGGGCACTACCTTAAAGAAGAAGGAAATTTAGTCAAAAAGGGAGAGAAAGCACATGAAAGACTTTTTAAAAGAGCTTTCTGCACATGGTACTCTAACTTGCAATGATTCTCTGGAAGGGAATCCTCATGTTGTACACAAAGCTGCTGATACTATAAGAGAGCAAAACCCAATCCACCTGACATTCCCAGGGCAAGGGCATAGAACTACTTATAAGAGCCCAATTTTATTTTATGGTTTTGAAAAATGTGTTCGGATTTGAAACAGTCACTTTCTCTTTTTAATTGTTATATACAGATCAGAGGTGATTTGTCGACAGATGGAACTTGACTTTTGAGGTCAAACAGTAGGCCTAAAGGAGATGAAAGGCAGCTCTGCTGATATTGACCCCGCTTCCATTGGGACAGGGCAGATTTCTTTGCCTTTTTTGCAGGCTATGGGAGACAGACTTGGATCACTTCTAACCAGAAGCTGCATGGTTATCACGAGTCACAAGGTCTCTATCTATTACTGCTATCCTTTCTTATACTGGGCTTTGTTTGGTTTGGGTGTTTTTTTTCCTTCATTTCTGTTTCCCCTTTCCCCCCTGCCCTCCCCCCCAGGTTCTCTGTTTTCTCAGGGAAAATACATTTTGTAGTTTTATGGGGTCTCCATGGCTCAGAGTGACTGGCTCACACATACCTTTCAGCTGCAACGTAATTGATCTCTTATCTGTATCTGTAAATGATAATACTTGTGTGTGCAGATCAGGCTAGTTTCAAATTAGCATACTTGGTTTATGATGTTTGGTCTGTCAGTCTTGTGACTTTGTTGTATGCTATTTTTACAATTTAATAAAAATAGCATATCACTCTACTGTTAGAATTTCACTAATTCTGGCAGCAATTATGTATCTGTTTTGACACTTGTTTAGTAAGTCCTACAAATAGTTTAGAAGTCAGGTAACATTTCCTTATATAAACCACAAATTTCCTATAGAAGCACCATAATAGTGCGGTACAGACATGCAACATGAATTGTTTATCTATTAAAAGTTTATGGTACAATCATGCATTATTCTGCATAACAGAAATAGATGGAAAGATATAGTATTTCATTTTGAAAGCTTCAGACACAAACATACACAGAAATCAACCAAGTACTTAATTTAAAAAAAAAGGAACAGCAGAATTTACATGCAATAAATTACTTTGTAAGATCCTTCAAGTTTTCTTACTTTTGATAATAGAGATTTAAAAGATTGTCACCCTAATTTTTATTTTAGTCACCTTAAAATTCATGGGTTTTTTATTTAACTTCAGGGACCGCTCTAAGCAAATTAGAGTAGATTCTGCAAGTACTGTAAAATTTAATCTCACATTGCTGTGATGGAGTATTTGGAAAATTAAGCCTTTGCTGTTCAGAAAAAGGTTCACAAGAACTCCAAAGTACATCATTGTATTTTCATTACAGGACAAAACCAATCATGTAACTTCTGATAATTAATTTAGCACAGGAATTCATTGGGCATTTAAAAAAGTTCAACGTGAAGAAATGTGTGCCCTATTCTGTTCACATCTCACACAGGTGAATACATTGTGAAATCATTTGCTATAGAGTATGCAGGATTTGCAGACCTTCTGTATCATCTCTACTTTGGTATATAAACGTGTATAAGAAAAAAAAAATACTTCTATCCATTGTTGTATTTTAGAAACATTAAATTCAGCAATAAATGAAAGTCTTGGAGTTGACACTTGTGTGACATAGTAGAAAAAACACATTCCATCACAAAACAAAAAAAGGCAGTATTGCCATGGGCTAAAAGAGGTCTAACTCAGAGACTGACCTTTATTTCTCTGACATGTAAACAGAAGAGCATTAAAACTTTCAGTGTTTTAGATTGCCATCTGGGTTTTTTTATAACAGTATTAGTCTCAAGAAAACAAAAAACCAAAAAAAACCTCTAAGGAAACATTCTATTAAATAAAGTATCATAATAGCTTGCAGAACAAAATAAAAAATGTTTCTAATAACTTATTATGCCATCTCAAAGGAACAAAGGTGAAATCTTGGCCTTGTAGAATTTAAAGAACATGCTGCCATTGACTTCCATCACTTGACAATTCCATTTCAAGACTTTCGGTGGTTTGCGGAGAAGAGGATCATTACCACTTACATTGTTAAAAATAGATGGAGATATATAGATATATATGTAGGAGAAGAAAGATGACAAGCAAGTAAAGTTTATTAAAGAAAATCTATTTCGTGGATATAATACAGTTGCCTACTGCCAAAGAAAAAGGATCTTGAATCCATTACTTTGGTACTGGGGACAGACTGTCTTTCTTAAAAATTAAGCACATAAAGCCAGATAAAATAAATTTTAAAAAGACCAATTGACTTTGGAATACCACACACAAATAGACTGGGAAGTACCAAACAGATTCCATACAGCAGAATAATTAATATTGAAATAATGACTGAAAAGCATTTATGAAAATCAAGAGAAAAATTAACACAAAGACGACTCCAGTCTGAAAACACATGTGCAGTAGGAGTGGCAATGATATGAATATAGACATAACTACCACAAAAGTGATGATAAAGAAAAAAAGGGGTTTATTATTCAAAGGGAAAATCTCATTGACCAGAGTGCCAGATGTCAGAGGTGATAATATCAGATTTTATGCTACTTATAATCAATTTGGATTTAAAAGCAGTTAACCAATAACTTTAAAAGTAAATACAGCACATCATAGGACTCTTTTTTTCCTATACCTAAGTCATGACATATCCATTACATGGTTAGAAGCTACAAAATTTAGCAATAATAGACTCCGAAGCTGGATTCTTGGTCCACTGACATGAATGGCAGAATTCCCACTGACTTCAGTGAAGGCAGCACCTTCCCTAATGCACAGTATCACATTACTTAAGCTACTAAAGCAGTTGTTCTATATATACTATCCCAACGACATGGTAATTCCAACTATGATTACTATGTAAACTATAGCCTGTAAATTGCTATTACAGTTACATCATTTTTTCTGTCCTGTGATGCTCGTGGCACTTTTAATACAAGTCTCTGCCAAAAAAATGAAAACTTCTCTGCTGAGAGAATGCTTGTTACTGCTCTTCCTCAAACGGAGAAAGAATGAACACAGCCAAGTTAAAGGGCTAGATATGTGCTATTAAAGAAGACAAAGTAATACTGTTTGGCTTTTGCAAATGCTACTCATCACATTCATCATATATTTCTGTATTTTCTTCAATTAAATGCAATGTTTCCATATTCTTAATGTATATAAAAACTGTATACACTCAGTATATGAGAAAAACTGATCTGGATTATTTTAATCACATGGACTTTTGAAAACAGTATCATTTACTTCCTAGATATTATTATCAGATGATCAACTGAATCACTTCAGCTGAATAAATTACAAATTATTTAAGTTTGAAGGATCAAATAAAGTACTGCAGGAGGAGGAATTAAAAAAGCAAAGCAAAGCAAAGCAAAAAAAAAAATTAAAAAATCACCTGCATGCTTTTTCTAATGGTGAAGTTGAGGACCTAAAGGCTAGGATGCGGGGGTTTTTTCCTCAGAAATACTGTATGTACCTATTTAATACATTTCATATTCTTCAAATGGCCTTGAAGTCCACAAAGTTCATTTATTTGGATACAATGAATATAGCATAGTGAGCACCAGAAGTAATCTGCAAAGCTCCACAGAAGAAGAGCACAACACAGTAAAGTAACAGATCCTCATGCTTTCATATGTTACAGCGGGCATTTTAAAAAAGAACTTACTGGATTGTACATCTGATTGAACAACTGTTCAGCTTGCTACATTGCAAAGTTGGAAGGGAGTGAAGCACAGACAGGAAAAGAAGGAAAGATCCAGGAAAACAGCATTAGCTCAACAAAACCAGTGCATTTGCACAGAACTTGTCATAAAAAAGTAGAAATTCAAGATTCTAAACACTCCTTGGTGAAAGTGACAGGCACTGAGGAAGCATAAATGTTGACTTTGGCTCCTAAAAAAGAATAGCTGGAGTAAAAAATTTAAGGTTTGTGTTACTTTCCCTTTCTCAAGTTAAATAACCCATGAAATAAAGAAAGGTGTCCACTTTTGATGATACATTAAGTGCTGGTCCCAAGCAATGAATCATGAAAAGTGCTTTTGGCTGAGGCTGCAATTTATCACCAAAGCTTCAAAGATGGTAATAATAAAAGATTAATTAAATTGTATCATTAAATTTATTACTTTCCTTTTGTTTAACACGAGACTGAATTTTCTATGCAGAATGACTTTCGAAAAGTACAGCTTGGCAAAAAGTACTTTAGCAACTGCAAATATGTCAGTAAGCAAGTAAATTTAGATAATGAAAAACAACAAAAGGAGGAAATTCTAGAGTGGATAATAAGATTATATATATACACATACATATATATATATATATAAACACTTAGCTACCTATTGGGTAATTCCTGCTGTTCTTTCACTAGTAGCAATACAAAGTAAGTCAACAAAAAAGCATGTGGAATTTTGGCAAAAAAGAATTAAACATTCTTCTGGCCTTTAAGAATTTATTTTTTTTTAATTTTATGAATTTCAATCCATAAGCTTTGTCACAAAAAGGTTTAACAAGCCTATCTATGGTTTAAACACTATTTTGTGTACCAAAGTATAGCACAGTCACATGAATAATTGCTCTTTAGAAATATTTATTACATTTTTAAATTTTTCTCCACTATAAAATTAAAACAGTGGGTTTAGAATCAGCATGTCTTCTACTGCTGAAATGCAAACCTTCTGGTTATGTAATGTGGAAAAATAGCTGGATCTAAATCAGACCCAATCGAAACCATCCTCAGCATAAATAAACTAATCTTACGCTCTCCGATAACAGGAAGGGGAGGAAACAAGGGAAAAGAAAATTTTAAAATAATTTATTCATTTTTTTTTAATTTACAAGCTTGGTTTGGACTTGCCTTTTGCACATGTTTTCTTTCTGGCATACTACTAACTATAATTAGTGTTCACAGAAAACTAACTCCTAGCAAACGTGCACAAAATACTATCTCTGTATTTAGTAGTAAAATTTGTTGAAACATTAAAAGAGTAAAGTGTAAGTTGCATCCAAATTTCTCAAAATAAAAAACAGCCTTTTGGAGTCACTTTTGAAAGAAATAAACTCTGCCCATTCCTTACAACTTCCAAAGCGCTTACTGCTCGTACGTAAGAGCCCTTGTGAGCCATGCAGGTTCATTTACTCCAAACTGTGTTGATGTTCCCTCCTACTCTAACACAGACATGCACAAGAATAACCCAGGTTTCTGTTTCAGTTAGCTTCCTAAGAAGTGAAAACATTGCAAAGATAGATTTCTGGGGACCAATTACTTTTAACACAGGATATTTACAGGTTTGAACATAAGGTATTTTATTAGAGAAAACGTGAATTTAAAATTACTGTTTGGAGTCTACTGTCATTAACAGTCACTGTTTCTGTTCGATTAAACATGCCCACAAAGAGGGCTGTAGCAACAGTTTATTGTGGAAATACCTGGTCTCCTACAAATGTTGGGTGAATTTCCATTGGGGCTTTATGCTGTATTTATGATATAATAAAGGTATTATGTTTTCAGCTTTCATTTAATAATCCTTTGTATTTATACACAGAGAACATACTCCCTTTTTATAAGAAAGACGTCCCAGACACTCTCTGACTGTTATAAGTGCTTATTTTTCCATGACTGTATGATGTGTTTATATGTACCATCATAAAAGATCGACTTAGGATTTCAAGCCCTTCTAGAGGATTATTTTTAAGCAATCTGTGCTTTTAGGGTCTTTTTTAAACCCTTTTAAAAAATGCAAGTAAGATATTGCAGATTGTAATGAAGCATGTTTTGTAGTGAATTTCAAAGTAATCACACACATTTTGTCACAAAAGAAAACAAAATAAAGTGCTTCCTGAGAAATACCTGCATTGGCTATTTTAATTTTTACATCAATAGCATTTATAAAATTACAAAGATTTAAAGCTTTTGTATATGTTTACTGAAAAAGCGTCCCTTCCTTCCTCTAGACAATGAAATATCTAACACGGGCACCTAATTGCACAGATTCTTTCTGAATTAAAAAATAATAGAAGTATAAGGTTTACACTTTGGTATCCTTTATAATTTGCAATACCTTCTTCACAGGTATTCACTGCTTAAACACAGAGCAGGATACTACTCAACCTGGGTAAAAAGAGTGTCAGAATATTATCCTAAGAGCGACAACATTCACATAACAAATAAATATTCTTTTCTAGAAAATGAAACATTAGATATCAATATAAAAAAAATGTTTGACATACACTTAGTCATGAGTTGTAGAAGGCAAACATGATGCCTTAAACCTATCATGAGACTGGTGTTCAAACAATGAGAGCAGACATTACCAAATGACACAGAAAAAAGTCAAACAACATATGATAGAAAAGGCATCAACAAACTTGCAAATTATTTAAGCAAAAGCTATTTTTATGCATCAATTTAAATAAAACCATATTATAAAATAGAGGACTTGTATGTTTTCCTTTAAATGCTTGCCTCCACTACTTGCTGAACAGAAATACTGAATTGCTAGCTGAGATAATCTATGCATTATTTTGCTTAATTATCACAAACACATGTCCACCAACAAAGTAAAAAATGCCAAAATAAAACCTAGCTGGAGTTTCCTTTTTGGAAGCAGATTTTTTTTTTTTAATTAGGAAGTACAACATTTCTTGGACAGACTTTTAATTTTTTACCACACTACAAACATTTTAATCTACTTCTAACAGCAGTATAAATTTGTATACATACAAATTGCTGGTTTGATAATTTCTTTCTGCCCTTCTACTTTCCCTCAAATCTCCTGCTCCCAGCTATTTGTAGCAGCTTCTCCAAATTCCCTCATTTAGGCAACTGAAGATAATTTCTGAGACTCATTACAGGCTTCAGTGCAAGTCTTTTTAAGAAAAATTTAGCAGTATTTGATGCAAGCATCAGCAAACAGCATAAGATGTGTAGATTTTAGATTTACTCCAGAAGAGTAAATAAGCTCATCTTTTCAAAATGATGGGGGTTAGTATGTTGATTTTTCTTTTTCTGATTGTTGTCATTTGTTTCAAGATGGAACTTACCTTTTTCAACTGTGCTTCCAACTTACTACACTCTTCTTTCTTTTGTTCTATGGCTATTTCTAAAGACTTAAGTTTGGAGTCTCTTTTCAGCCCTGCTGATGCCAATGAAGATGCATGTTCTTTGAGATCGATTAAACTAGACTGGAAAATGACCAAGAGTAAAAAGTTAATTCCTAGTCACCAGGACACTAACTTATTGCCAACTTAGTAATCACTTGGATCCTGCTCCCCCTCCCCATCCCCAAAAAGAGTTGCATTGATAGCAAAAGACACCATTTTGAGAATACAACCAATTGGAACCACAGGAGCCGGCATGCAGTGAAACATAGAAACATTCATAATAGGTGAGTTGACGTATTCTGGAGGTACAGTTACTTTGAAGTCTATTGCTCTAACTGACAAACGAAAACAGGAGCAACAATGGAATATTTAAGGCCACTGGAACTTTGTGTAAAGGAAAAAATAGAGATAATGACACACAACTATGGCACAACTGAACCAATATTTCATGTGGAAAAGTGAAGACTATGAAGAACGCTTAAGAAAATAGCAGTTCAGAAGCTGACCACTGAAGTGGCAGAATTACTTAAAACAATTCAAGTGTAATCCTAACGCACTTACTTTCATCATAATTACAGTTAGAACAAGATAGATTTTACTGAAAAGACTGACCTCTTTTTCTGTCAGTTCAGCTTGTAAAGCATTAACTTTCTCCTTCAGGTCTTTGTTTTCTTTCTTATAAGATTCGATTTCTTCAAGTCTTTCTCTGTCATCTCGCTCCCTCTGCTCCTTCAAGCGCTCTATTATTCTTTCCTAGCAAGGGAAAGAATATCAAAATGGAAAAGTTGTGAATCATTTTAAGAAAAGTCAGTTCACTTGGAAAAAAATGAACCTTCAGAAGTACAGGATGATTGAGGTAATGGTATTAAAGTCAATGCAAGTTTCCCATGATTTCAAAAGCATCAAATCAAGGTTTTAAATACTTGGTAAGAGTAACACAGAAGAGAAACTTCACTAAATATCTACAGTGATAAAGATATTTTTAGTTTTGAGATAGATGTGGAAAATTACTCATCTCAGTAATGTATTTCCTGTATTTGTAAGTGATTGAAATCTTGATGTTCAAAACAGAGAGACCAAGACTAGTTTAATCGGCTTGAATTTGGTTGTGGGTTTTTGTCTGGCTATTTTGTCCAATGCTAGTTTTCTGTATAGTACTTGCAAAAAGTTTTAAAGGTTTCAAACCTCATTAGAAATCAATGACTATCAGTAACTTACCATTTACATGTATTGTGTTCTGGGAGGACAAAAAACAAAGGTTGTCTAGACATAAAAAAAGTACCCTGATAGAACTGATGATATCTTCAGATCATCATCTGATTTCTCCGTTTAATCAAACAGTAACTCTACAAACATTTGAACTCAACCACTTTTTAAAATATTTTGCTGACTTACAGTTCCTATTATAAGGATTGCTAAAAATCACCGGTCAAGGATTGGTGCAGAATTCAAAGTGTGAAATGAAAAAGCAGCAGCAGTAGTATCATTTTGTTAAGCTTTGATTATATTCTTTAAAATCACATTGTAACAAAGCTTGAAGGGTGCAAATACTAATCAGAGAGCAGTATTCAGGGTAAAATAAAATAACCACTTGAATTGCATTTGAATTCAGAATAGGTCAATTTAAGCCAATTATCACGGGAACTACTGTATAATTTTGGAAGCAGTAGTCAAGGAGGCAGTGGAAGCAACATCATTTAGGAAAGTTAAACCAACACGTGGCAAAACTACATCCTGACTGAAGTTCTTACACTGCCAGTGATGTGGCTGAGGTAGAACCATCAGCATGCTCACAGATCCTATTCAAGTCCTTTTGTAGTTTTGCTTGAAATCTCCAAGGAGGAGTTAAAGAGTTGAATCAATATTTAAATTCTATTTCATAGAACTGAGCAGGACTGATCAAAGCCTAATATTATAAAAAGAGTGAAAAATCTTGCGCTAATTCCCTCTGGCCATCAGTCCTTACACTGCCATATATACACAAACACACTCTGGACACATATAGAAAGATATATGTATGCTACAAATAGATAAGGTTTACCTCTAGTGACTATTTCAATATACTCTCAGCAGTGATTATTTTATCTCAACAAGCATTATAATACAAGCAACATCTCAGCAGCTGTACATCCCATTATGATTTGTAATATACATATTCATCATTTCATCATTATGATAAAAGAAAAAATTTAATTATCAAAGATAGCTTAAGTAGTAACAGCTCTTTCAGAAAGCATGTACTGTGCACACAGTCCTGTCCCTCCTTCATATTCTCTGTACGATGGGTATGATGTTCCCCCAAGTCCTAAAGGAACTTCTAAATATTGCTTCTGTGCATATTTTGCCAAAAGCCAACTGTGAGCACTTAAATGCATACAGAAGAGCTTTAAACTCAAGGCTGTGATTTTCATCCCAGCAGTCTCCAACCTTGGAAATTAATCAAACCGCAGCTGCAAATGATCCTGAGCAGCTGGTTGGACTAATCCTCCAGAGGTCTTTTCCAGTCTCATTGGGTCTGTGGAATAGGTAAAGACATTTTCTAGATTCTGTATCTTGAACACTCTTTTTCAGCCATTCTCCCTCCATTTTCACAATTCATTCCCTTTCTAATACTCCACTAAGCAGAACAATTTAATAACCATTCAAAGTTCACCTAGTTATATTCAGACTTAGTTTTATACCAATTCCTTCTTGAAGATTTATTTGCTTTAATGATTTTTTCCTTCTATAACAAATTAAACATAACACTATTTCATCTCATTAATGGAACAGTATAAATTTTCTCACAGTCAATCACAAAAGAAGACTAATTTATCTGTCAGCTGCATAAGGCTAAATGTCAAAAATGTGTTAAAAGGCCCTAATATACCATGTTTTACCTGATTAACAGCTAACTTGCAGAAATCCCAACAATGTGTTCTTGTTTCAGTCTTATTTGTATTGGCAAGCTTTCCTTATGCACTAATCTAGGACCTCACAGGTCTAATCTATTTGCACTTTATCACAGAAGCAGGAACTGAATTGCCGCAGCATATAGCTCTATTATCAGACATACTCAATTGCTTATCTGCTGTATGCTGCTACAGTAGGACCAACTTTATAAATATCAGCTTCATGAAAGCAACCTCTTGAGCTGCTTTGGGCCAGTCCAAGAGCTGAGATACTCTTTGAAAAGTTTCTTGTTAAAACATCAAGGAAGCTGATAGCAGTTTTGCATATTCTGATTTTCAAATTTATGTTGTTTTTTTTTAATTAGAGTGAACTTACTTTTTGCTTATTGCAATGTAACCTTTAGAGCTCTTAAGAATTTTCAGGTTTTAGGAGAGGCTCTAAACCTAGGGGTAAGGAACTGACTGAGTACCTTTGTCAGTTCGAGTTCTTAAATACACTCAAAAATGACTAAAGTTGTGCTAATTTGTTTCTGATTCCTGTCAAGAGAACAAATTACAACACCAATATTGCTGAAAAAATAGAAAGATTAAAAAGATTCTGTTTTAGTAAATTTTGAACCAGTCTTCTATTGTCTACAATAATTCCTCAGTTAGTGTTAACCAAGTTACCTAATCACAATATGAAAGGAAAATAAAATCAGAGACAGATACTTGGAAAAATCTATTTTTCGTTAAGGAGCCTTATTTTCTAATTCAGAGAGCAAATCTCAAGCTGAGTATCTTCAAGAAAAATGCAGGGGAAAAACTGTTCAAACATTTGAGTTTTGGACTTTAAAAATAGTTTTATAATTCATTTTTACCATATGATGATGTTTTAGTATATTTTTCTTCCCACAGAAACCATGAAAAGCAATTAAACTCTATTTTATTGTGGTTAACTAAATTGATATAAAATAAATATCTATTTGAAAAGGATTCTCATGATGTCTCAGAGTACTCTTTAGTTGAAATTCTAAAAAATATTAAATTTGCCTAATCTCAGGGTATTAAATTAGACAATATAAACAATAAAAGTCATAAAGAGAGATGCTTTTACCTTGGAAACCTCCTCCTTATTATGTCTAATGCTCCAAGATCAAATACTCTAGTTCTCAAGAACTCTTATTAGTTCTACTCTGCACTGTTGCTTTTCTCCTCTTTTTTTCTTTTATCTAATACACTAATCATTCCACAACTGTAAAAAAGTTCCCCAGTACCACAGAATGACTGGTCACACATTAAAAAAAAAAAAATGAAATCCATCAGCATCATGAGGTTTTTTAACACGGTTCTTTCATAAGCAATTTTAGCCAATGAACTTAAAAGACGGGGCAATATTTTAAGCCTTTTAGAATAGATATTCTAAAGTTTATCATCACTTAAATTTTCTCATTATACCTAGACTGACAGGCACTGTAAATCACTCAGTAACTGTGTAGGAAATATACTGTTATGTGTCCTTTCAGAAAAGGGACAAATACGAAGGAATTAATAATTTAAATAACCTTTCAGATCTCAAAATACAGGAAAATTGTCACAGGAAAAAAAAACATCATTTCAAAAAAACCCCAAAAATACCACTCAAAACTCAAGACATATGTTCCTATTCTAACACAGACACTAATTTACATAATGATTTGGGCATATTAAAATAACTGACACAGTTAGACAGCTCCTCTGTAAAAGAAGGCTAGTATTTCATGATTCTGTGTATCTTTTCATCAGCTTTACAATGTAGTATTTCTGAAGTAATATAGAACAATAAGCATATCATCTACATCCAGAGTTCCTCTCTCTATATCCTGCCACCTAACTTTTGCAAGTAACAATCTCTCCATATGTGATTGAAACAGTCGCCAGACACCATGACACAACTCAGCTTCATGTCACTTCTCAAAAGCATTGGCGTACAAAAGATACCACTGCCTTCATCAGCTGCACAAAGCCAGACATCTCTGTGGCAGGGGAAAACATCCCATAGTACTTATTCCTTATGCGCCTTGGAGCAGCATGCAGACAATGCAGGAAAGGTGCTGTCCTCAGCTGACTATGTGGAAGCAAAGTGACTACTTCACGCAGAATTCAACCTGAAGGAGCCCACGTGAGATCTAATTAATTCCACTGGGAAAAACCACTAATCACACTGACTTTTTATTTTAAATGTCTGTTCATATACATCCATGCAACTCCAAATGAAGTAGACCTGAATTGCAAAAATACATTTCAGAGAAGGATCTAAGTTTATCTAACTTTTCCAAAACACTAAACCTAGCATCATCTATCAGACTTTGAGCCTTTATTACAACAATCAAATTAAGCTTGACACAAAATTTCCATACCCTCAGGGTCTCTAGTCTTGTCCCATTTCAAGTTATCATATACACAAAGAAATTCTATAGCTGTTTTTAAACAAACCCTGGGACAAATCCTCTATGATATTCAGAAGTCATGCATACCAATTTTAATAAAATTTTACACTTTTTATGTCTGAAAATAATAGAGTATTTAGAGTATTCATCAGCCAGGAATCACTCCTTGCTCATCCTCAGAGCTTCCTCCTTTCCCGACGAGGCCCACAGGCTTTGGTACAGGTGCCAGACCAACTTGAAAAGTCACACTCTAGACACACTCCACACTCACAAGAGCAGCATGTAATGCTGTTCGAAGAGAAAACATTACCTTTTCTGACAGAGCTTCTTCTAAGGTTGCTAGTGCAGTGTCTGTGTTACTAGAATCAGTCTGTAAAGACTTCACTCTGTCTTTTAGATTAGTTAGCTGTTTGTCTTTGTCCCTAAGTTGCTCCTGTAGATTTTCAATCTGAAAATAAAAACAGATGAGAATATTCATCAACTTTGTCTTAACATTCAAAGAGGGACTTGGGTGCTGAATCAATCGAAAATATACATATCATCTAAATGATACATGTGCCGCAGTAAACTGCCATGATACAACATCAAGAGTTAACTTCTGTCCTTTCTATTTTGTTTTACTTTGCTAAAAAGTGTCATTTTCTAATACGTTATAAGAAAACTCTCAGTGCAATCAGGTATCTTGCTATTTAAATATTTTCTGATATTAATCGCTTTAGTTTAAGACACTGCATCACCTGAGAAATTCAAAGCATGTGTGGAATTACCCATTCAGATTATTCTAGTTTCAATAAGGAGGATAAAGAAAGGCAGAGACAAAGCGAGTTCATTGCACCTTAAACTGAGGAAGAAGACAGACAACAACGTACCTATGTATAAACCTATTCTTCCATGATGCCCTGCTGTAAAGGAAACTCACCTGGACAGAGATCAAGATGTTTATATTTCAAAAAGCCAAATAGAAACAAAAAAACAAACAAAAGAAAAACCCCAAACAACCCAAAGGCCACCATTTCCTTTTTTTTTTTTTTAATCCCCATGAAGATTTAAGGTCTACTTTGGTCATTAAAGCTACTTCAAACAGGTCTAGTTCTTACTCCAGCAAGTATTTAAATATACTGCTAAGGTACCTATAAACACACTGGTTTGTTAAAGCTGTCACAGTTTATGGGGGTTAAGCCAGAAAGGTTTTGCATCAAAAATTACCATGTGGATTGTGGAAGCAAATCTGAATAGCTGCACTTTCTATGGCTGTAAGGCACTGCAACCTTCTGCAGAGGCGGTATATCATACGTGTAAAACTTGAGTCATTGTCTGTCAGAAGAATTAGCCTCCTTCATCCTATGCTCCCAGTGCCACTCAATATTACACCACTAGCATAGACCCAAAAATTGTTCCAGAACACTTAGCACAAGTATATAGTAACAAGAAATTTAACTAGTCCATTATTCTCATATAATACAACAAAATATGCCTAAATCATTTATTTAAAATTGGGTGAAAATATGCTGTTAAAAGTAGACAAATTATTGCTGTAAACAGAGATTCAAATCCTTACTTTCATTAGTGATTTCACACTCTGGATCAGGTTCTGTTGCTACTGAAAGGAATGAAGTTTTGCTGTTCATTTTATAAAGGAATGTATTTTTCTCACGGCCAATGTCATTTCTATTTAAAGCCATACAGTATTTAACAGAAGCAGGATCCTTCATAATTACTGTCGAACTGTACTTAAATATTCTTTAACAAACCTAAAGGTAAATTCAGTGTGTGCACAGCTCCCCAGAAGTTAACAGTCATGTCAATAAAAATTTGGTCTCTGTATGGAAAAATGCATCACCAGAATCAAATACACTTTAATTTAGAGGATACTTTGGTATCCTACTACTACATTATACATGTGCAAGAAAAAAAAGCCTGAAGTTAAATTTTGGCATCACAGATATCTATAACAAATCAGTGCACACACTGTATAAAGTTTCAATTAATTTAAATTTTAAAATTACTTAGATAAAAATGAAAAGAAAACAAAACTTTAAATTTGGAGGAGAATTAGCAGTTTTTATAACAGTAGGGCAAATACAATTACTGTTTTGGGTATTTTTTCCTTTTTTGTATGCATTAGTTTGGTATGTCAGATTACGGCTACTGGCCAAAATTCCACTTGTCTCTAACCAATAAAATACCCAGGCATATATAAAAAGGTTTTTTTGGAAGATCTGACAGAGTAGTTCACTCGTGCAAATGACCTCTCGTAATATTTTTCTTCGTGTGTATATTTTATACAGATACAGAAATAGGATACATGTGTTAATGAGTTAAGAACTTTTTATTTTATGGCATGTGTATTAGTCACATCTAAAATTACATTAACTGGCATTCACAGGACTGCACACTATATTTCTTTCTTTGCTTTCATCCAAGAATTAATGATTCAACAACTACCTCATGACACCCTGTGGAATACTTAAGTAATTGCACATTTCAGCTTCACCAGAAGAAGTTCTCAAGCAAAAAGGAAATAAAACAGGAGAGTGAATATTGATTACATGTTCTTTGAAACAAAGTTAAGATCTGGTCCTTTATTATCATCAGCTTGACCTACCAATTCTAGGCACCCTAAATTAAAGTACTTATTTCCTATGCACAGTGCTTATCTGAATTCCACAGCATTTACACGATTTCCTTCCTCTTAAAACTAATTTAAAATATGATCCAACCCTTAACCAAGAAAACATGTTCTAAAATTATTCAGCATTTACAAAATTCTTTCCTCAGAGGTAAAGAGAACAGGCAGCAAATTAAAAACATCCCCATTGAATCACAACTGCTTCAAAATAAGTCATTCACTACATAGCCCATAGATAAAATAAAAGGAAAGGATCTGATTATTCTTCTATTTGTGCTATATAAATCTGAAGGAAATACTTTGATGGGAACAGGACCACACTGGGGTATGTGAAAGTAGAATCAGTGTTTGTTTGTTGGGATGGGCACTGGATTAGTGAAGAGCTGCTAATGCAGAGAAGATTTTATGGCCAGTTAATCACAGAGTTCTCTCAAAAAGATTACAAGAGACAAAGAGATTGAGCAGTCTCACATGCTAAAATCTTGGAACACAAGATATGATTTAGTTCTTCCCATTTTTTTCAAAACCCAGAAAGAACAACAAACCCTCTGGTAACCTCTTGTCATTCTCCAACATATATATGAGTACAGACCTGTATGTAAGGATACAATTTTATTGCTGAATAATGACTTTGTTTTGAGTGTGCCTGAATTCAATTTATGACAGGGACCATTAAGACTTTCTTAATCTTCAAGCACTTATATTTTTATCCAATTGGAAATTTGTTACTATGTAGTTTTGTCAACATGTAATTCTTACCTCTGTAAATTGCTCTGTATCTGTGCCATAAGTTATATGAAAAGAAACTGGTCCATTCTTTCTGTATTTCAGAAAGCAACTATAGCCCCAGAGCTTAAGACAGATTTTATTCCTTTTTAAAAAAAAACAATACCCTTAGAGATAAATGTCTTCTCTATGAGGCATCCTGTCAATAAACTGCAAGTGCTAATCTTGTCACTTTTTGGTGACAGTCTCAGGAATGCTTCTTAAATACCTAAGGGATTAAAGCTCACCCACAGTCAGGCTTGAAAATTCTACAGTAACCCAAGTTCTCAAAAGAAAATTACTTTCATTACCAAAATTAAGGTACTGTACTACGGAATTTTCAAGAAAATTATATTATAAAAGAAAATGTTCCATGCTATAACAATGTGTCATTAGAGATAAGCATTACGGTATAAGACAGTTCAAGACAGCATAGGAGACAATTTATCAGACTTCCTAGGCCATACTGAAAGCCATATACTTTAACTTAGCTGCATATATTTTCTTCTCCATTCTGTATTTGAGTTTTAAATAACTCAGACAAGTATTTTCTAACACTAGATTTTTTAATCCTAAAATTAATTTTGCTCTATTCTAAATTTCTCTAAGTGGACTTCTGAGATTTGTTTCATATTAAAACAGATCATCTCAGTAATTAGATCACAAATATAAAATTAGTTTATTTTAAATTTAAAATCCAAACAGGGGAGGAAATAGAAGTGGGTTTCAATATATAATTTCCATTATCTTTTTTTTTTTTTTTTTACATCGTACTGTTCTAAGAAAACTAGTTCTACTGAACAATTTCCCAAGTACTGTTACATGTTACCTTAAACAGTTAAAGGAGTTATGAGAAAAAGGCATTTAATAAACAAGAGCATTCATCCAACATGAGTATTAACTATGACTACTTTAAACCTTAGCATTCATACACAGACTTTAGCTGGTGCCTCATGAGTACAGATAACAAAAGACAAAAATTCATAACTATTAATCTAAATAGAAAAATATAGCTAGGTATAGTTCAAATGAAGATACTCTAAATGTCTACTCACACACAATTTATTTTCATTAGTAAAACTCACAATAAGTGTTCTGTCTGGTATGGTCCCTCTCAGAAACCTCTCCAAAAACAGCAGGACATGAAACCATCTCTGGTAGTCAGTCAGTAAAATAGATGTATCTACAGATGTCCTAACATTTCTGTTTGTTGGTGCGTGTGCATACATAGTCTACAGTTTTTACTGAATAATTATCCCTACCATGACTGTATTACTATCTGAAAGCTCAACATACAGGTATAGCTTTGAAAAGCACTATAAATACTTAGCCAGAAACTTTTATCACATTATGTACAGTTATCAAACATGAAGTCAAAGTATTTTAAAATTAACAAGCTTTAGCAGCTATTTGAATTTCAGCCTATGGGACGAGGAGGAGAAGCTGTGGCTCCACAGCTTTCTGCTAACATTCATGATATGACCCAAATAGATTTTTCACTTTAAACAGGATTGCAATTAACCAAATGAATTCATTGAAGGGTAGTTTCTGGTTCAACAGTCTAAATTCATTGAAGAATTGCCTTTTGTTTTGAAAGGCACTAGCCTCAAGAGTGCTTCATCATCCAGTACCACTAGCTTTCACTTTGGTTTTCTTCCTTGTAAGTAGGTAGACAGACAAGCACTAATTAGGAATATTTTCTCAGAAGTCAAAATACTCATATATTTATATTCTAAAACTTAAAATATATTTTTATATTTAAAATATAGTATAAAACTCTTTAAAATGTTATAAAATGGGAGTTTGTTGCTTGCAACTAGATATACTTATTGAAGTTCATGCCAATATTGAAGAATAAGATTTGCACTAATTTTTACTTTACCAAGGTAACTGTGTTAACTGATAACCCCAATTTGCTAATCTTACCATTACGTGATCAAATACTCTTGGAGTTAATAAGCAGTTCCAACAGATACCAAAACTCTTTAATTATTTCTCAATAAAATTTCTTACCCATATTGGCCTATAGCCCAATATGTTTTCAATTTAAAATATTTCCAGAGTGCCTTCCTATTACTACCTTCCAAACTAGAGTAATACAGCAACATTATATGTACTTCAGATTACACCACACCTCAAGGTTCAATAGTATCTAAGCTTTACATTCTTTTGTTATTTTGCCCCACAAGTCTTTCTTAAACAGAAGAGATTTTAGATAGCCCAAAACATAGGACCAGCTCAATCCTACATTCTCACTGTGACAGTGGATTACTAAATCACATGTGGTAAAGGTACTTGCTAAGTGGTCCATAAATCTTACATAACCCTTTAGGTTATAAAACAACATTTCCAACCAGGGATACGGTGTGTGCCTGAGGAGAAAGCAGTCTACAAACCAATGGGTCTGTAAAGTTTACACAAAAGACGACTAATCTGTCTGAATAGGTTTTACTTCAAACTTCCTTCAGGACTAGAGTTCAAAGTAGCAAAGTGCAGCTGCACAGTGACTGTCACAAAGGAGCTAACGAAGCAAACAGTGCTTCAGACATCAGCCTTCACATTAACCTGATGACAAGAGCAATAGACAAGTGGCATGAGCTAGTAATTACCCTATTGCTACCTTCCAGTCGCATAATCCAAGCAGGAAAGAAAATAATCCTTCAGAATTTTGCTCTACTTGACAAGATTAAAACCCAAGGGTGTAAAATCATAATTTGAAAAAAAAAAGGTAAAAAGGGTAACAATATTTTCCCTGATGTACACTTACATTGTTTCCTTCCAAAGTTCTGGCATTTCTATACATCATATTTTCTGCTTCAAGCTCATCAAAGTTTTGCCATTAGGTTTACACAGTTGATCAGATTAAAAGTAAATTTTCAAACCACAGTGTTATAGTTGTTCATTATTCTTATACCACCAAAGATGACTTCTTCTATTTTTTTAACACACACTACAATTACAATATTAAGAACCAACTGGTTATGCCAAATTTACCCAATATAAAAGAATAATCTTCCCTTTTGCTTCATTTGAAGTTACTAATATATCTCTGTGAATTTGTCTAATAAAGGAGCAAGCTCTTTGAGCCAGAAGGATGTTAATTTATACGGTCTTTAAAAAGGTTTCAAATTCTAATTGGTGTCTTCACATAAATAGTACAATATAAAATACTACAATATAAAATACTACATCATTTCACAAATCAAATTGAAGCATTTGTGACATTAATTTTGTTCTTTGTTAAATCAATCTCTATTTTTCATCACATTTTGTTGGGTAATGTTATGTCATTTATTTCATAAGTGCAATATAATGTTATTTAAAAACAATTCTGTATAAACTAGCTCCAATAACACAGCAGAAGCCAATCACGTAATTCATACCTTTCTCTACACTTTGAAATGCTACTATTGTTCAGTATTAACACTGACAACAAGAATCTGTGGGGAAACTATACCCTACGGATTGATGCTGTCCCTTGTAATAAGCACTGACACGTTAAGTAAGCCAAACATACCATTTCATAAAGAACAAGTGTCAAGTCTTGGGATGACATACTAAGGACATATTAAGTAATTTTGTTAGGCAAGACTCTGTAAAGACAGTTGTGAAAGACTACATGAGAATTTGATCTTTGCCTTGCTCTGTGGCTAGAATAACTTCTTTTTAAAAATTGAGCACTGTGAATTCAGCTGAAATTCTGAGCTGCAGAACAGTGTGCTTGTTTCATGCTTGTTACAACTTGTATTCAAGGACTATCCAAGGTAACAGAGATGCGTATTATATGTTTACACCTGGTATTAAATAGTGCAGAAAAGAGAGGACAATTACTTCTTGTTTATTCACAAGCAACAACTTAACAAAGCTGTATGTGTAAAATTAACAGTGTCAACGGGACAGGAGACAGATTATCAACTGCACACAGTGTTCAAATGTATTAAGTTATGCAGTGTGTATGGCTAAATCCCTCTGCAATTGAGTAAGGGAAAAAAAAAATCTGAAGATACTACCATTAGAGAGAAAGTGGACATGAATGCTGTAAAGATGACATCACACCTCTAAAAGAATGAGTAGAAAAATAAAACAAATATGCAACCAAAGACTAAAACACAGAAAACAGTTCTTTGGATGAGAAAATTAGTATCTTACTACTGAACACTAAAGCTCCAGTAGCAAACAAACACAAAGAAAATTCCAAACAATAATAAGAGTTTCCACTTATGCTGACATCTGGAGATGGGAATTTTCAAGGAATAAAATGAAGAACAGGAGACAGAAAGGGAGAGGTATAAAAGCTAGGAATATGCAACAAACGTTGGTGGCAGCAAACACAAAAAAAAGAAGTAGACAGCATTTGTCATTTCAGTTGATCAGAAGGATCAACACTACATACCTAATAATTGGGTCAAAAAACATTTCTTAGAAAAATACAAGAAATGGTGTAATCAAGTTTTCTTAGGGTTACATGTCATTCTACTTCAAGATATACACTCTTTTTCTTGTATGAAAAAAACCCAAAACCTACAATTCAAACAGAACAACTTCAGCACACAAGTTTTTGAAAATATTGTCAAATATTTCAGCTACTTCCACCACTATGTCATCAAATGCCTTTACTGAAAAAAATTATTATCATCACTAAACAAGAGACACTCAATAAAAGACTACCCAGAAAAAAATATTGAATGAATACATGCATGTCTAACAAACAACCACAAAGACAGAAACAAAAAAATGGCAGCACCAGAAGTGGCTATATCACCCATAAACTCCCAGTTCTGTCACCAGAACTCTACAAATTCCTGCTTCATGCTGAATTCCCTAACAC
Organism: Gallinula chloropus; assembly: GCF_964237585.1. Classification (NCBI taxonomy): domain Eukaryota; kingdom Metazoa; phylum Chordata; class Aves; order Gruiformes; family Rallidae; genus Gallinula; species Gallinula chloropus. The sequence continues at coordinate 11,253,797 of NC_140097.1, forward strand.
CACCAAGGCCTCCAGGAGAGAGGAGAATAACTAGGACAGGGCATTTCCTTGGCTTACAGACGTTATACACCCTGTTTGAATTATTAGTAAAGGCAGCAAGTTCTGTGTAAATACCTTCCAAAACTTTTTCTCTCAAACTGCAATGTTTGAGGTATTTTCAAAGCCATTAGAGAAGCGTTGAGATATTTTTCAGTGCAGCTTTGAGTCTTGATTTGCTTTGCTTTCATTTTAAATAAACAAATTCAGCTGAAAATTTCATATACAATTTTTATACCTAGGTTTAACAGTTGGGCTCAATCTTAAGGGTCTTTTCCAACCTATGATTCTGTTAAATGTTGAGAATTGGTACCAGTACTTAACTGTTATTCTGAAAAGGGAAAACAAAATTCCTCATACTTTTATTTATATTTTTGGGGTTTTGCAGTGTCTGAAATACAATATGATTTCAGTAATACGTTGAACTTCACTTCAAATACTTATTCAGAATTCCATAAAATAATAGGGAAATGCATTTCTTACGTTCCCTTTTCCCATTAGTGGATAACTTAATGAGCTGTTTTGAAAATTCTCCACATACTCCACAAGTAGTGTAACATGAAAAGAAATAAGGTCTTCACGGATTTGCAATACCTGAGGCCCAGTTTCCATAGAAGCTCTACAAGCAAAATTTCAGCCCTGGAACCCCTCTAAGCTGTCAGAGAAACACATAGCTGTAATGGTTCTGTCACCTGAATGGGACTAATAATTGCTTTAAATAGAATCATAGAATGGCCTGGGTTGGAAGGGACCCCAAGGATCACAGAGTTCCAACCCCCTGCCGCAGGCAGGGCCACCAACCTGGATCTACACAAGGTTGCCCACAGCCCCATCCAACCTGGCCTTGAACAACCTTGAACAACCCGGCTGGGGCACCCACCACCTCTCTGGGCAGCCAGTTCCAGCCCCTCACCACTCTGTAAGGAACTTCCCCCTAAAATCTAATCTAAACTTTCCCTCCTTTAGCTTTAATCCATTCCTCCTTGTCCTGCCCTTATCTACCCTTTCAAAAGTTGATTCCCCTGATGTTTATATTCTCCCTTTTAACTTAATTCAAGTGCTTTGTCAGGTTCGCTTACAACTAATCTCTGTCCTAAAGAGCAAGTCATTAAGGATACAGGGATGTTTTAAGGTCTGGAAGACATGCTTGTTCCTAAACAGTTTAGTCCCATATGTTCACTCTGTCTACCCATCCATTTGATAGTCCACTCAACACATACACCACAGTATGGTTGTAAAGCTGGAAAGAACAAAAAGGATAAGATTAATGAAGACATGAAATTTACATTCATATCAAAATTCTGAACAGATGTTACACAGTAATTAAACCTTCCTAAAATAGGCTGAGGAAAGCAAGTAAATCAGTGGTAGAATCAAGAGGTCTATTCACATAAGGTGTAAGTACTTCCCATGTCATTCATTATATGTTATGTACGAACATGTTCAACACATGGAGTATCAACTGAGTATTTGTAAAATATTAGGGACAATGGTACAGAAGCATAAAGTATCATAGGAGTGTCTAAAAAATTGCAATAGGATTGGAAATTTACCTAAAGAAGAAAATATATGTGCCACTTAATTCAGAAGAGGGAAAAAAAAAACCCATATAAATAAGAAAAAGAACTTATCAACTGTTGGTCACTAAGATAAAATCTATCTCATTTACTGGAAATATGCGGTCATACTCTCTAGTCAGTATCTGCAAACTCACTCTTACATGTCAGTAAAAAAATCTTTGTTCTATCATTAGAAACATCAGCCTATCATCTCATTATGTATATCTAACACGTGGAAACCGAGAGCATCTTATTGCATCAACATATAGAGGCAAATACAACTAAAATCAGGGATCCAAAGCGATAGATATCTTTTCTTCTTCATCCAAATCGAGCATGTTCAGTTTATTGCACAATCACTGCAGGAAATATTTCTCTCATTTTTACTTACTGCAAGTCTAGATTCCTTCCATAAGACAGGATTCCAATGTACAGGTACAGGAAGGATTCAGAGGAATCAACAAGCATTAAGAAAAAAGATGTGTGAGCTGAGTTTTCATACAGAGAAGAGAAGAAACTTTTCCTCGGGCTGCTTAGGGAAGGGATCTGCCCTCAAGTCAGCTGATACTTTTACAGGGCTATAAAAGCAGGTCAGTGGGCAAACTGAGCCAAGAGAGGAGAAGGCTGTCACACAGAAAGGAGCTCCTGGACTGAACGCTTGGCTTCTGTTGCCAGACTCCAGCTGAGAAAGAGCTGGAACTTAATGCTAAAATTAACCTTCACCAGGAAGCTAGCCAAAAGAAGCCTGGGCTGATAATATCCACTTGTGTATCTGGAAATACTCAGTCTCTGTCTCCTTCTCTTCAGGGACCAATAAATTCTCAGAACAAAACAGCTTGATTCTTGGACTCTTCTAAGCAGGACTCACAGTCCTGTCAGACATCCATTGAAAAGTTTTTGGTCTCATTACATGTATTTATTGTGATATAATTCATAATGCAATAGGCATTTTCCAGATAGTAAACATAATAATACAAAATGGACTAACACATAATTCCAGTTATGACACATGAAGAGGTGGACATTCATTCTAACAAGCTAATGCTTCTTATAACAACCATCTGTATATAGTTGGGGCCAGATTTTCAAGCTGTGTTGTTTGGGTATGAATTTCTACATCTCACAATGTTTTACATGTTACAGGGTAATGACAGATTGCTGAACTTTTTTTGAAGTCTAGCCCAATTGCACATTGACAGCACCTGAAAATATGACCTGTATTACTTCTCCAAGCTAACCATGTAAAATCATACCTTTCTGATCAATCCTACATTTTAGGGATTTGAAGACATCTGACAATTTATTACTCATGGCCAGTTTTGTATTAGTCTGTATAGGTGCATATAAAATAGGAGATGTCGGATACGTTAGCTTATGCAAGATTTTTTTTCAGGAAGTTTTTGCATGGAAAACTGTTACACTATGTAGTAGGCAAACCAGAGGAGTATATACACTCTAATGTAAACTCACATGTAGGAAAAAAGCTGTTCTGGTATATTTATACTTCTAATACAAAGCATTTAAGATTAACTGTTTGTATCTTGTCATTCCTGTTATGTCTGTAAGAATTGGGAAGGCCTCTGCCCAGAATAAGAAATTGCAGCAGGTCCCAAAAAATTAATAGATGGTGGGAAGGCAGAGGAAGTGGATAAATTGTATAGACGAGTGTTGGGGAACAGAGGGTATGGAAAAGGGAAGCTACAAAGCAAATAGAGTAAGAAATAGGCACTTCAAGAGCAAGCCAATTATTAGTACGGGAAGTCTTTCAGATCAATGAACACAGAAATCAAAATGTGGGGAAACAGGGAGGGGTCTGGGGGGTAACACAGACCAAACCTAAAAAACCCCAGCACACATGTGTATGTTTATGCTTTTGAAATACTATATATGAAGGGAAACATACATAGACAGAAAAATAACATCAGGTTTAAAATAGATGATCAATCCATTCTGAAAACTGGTTTAGGTTTGGGTATCACAAAAAGAAGCTAAAAAGCCCATTACTTCATTTAAAATAAAATTATTTCACTTTACAGTATGTTATTAAATTCAATGTAGTTATTAAAGAGCAATACAGTCCTGATAAATTAATGAGAAGCACTCAACTATGAATACAAGGCAGTAAACTAGAAACAATCTCCATCAGTAAAAGACTAAAATGAGTTTAGAAAAACAATAGCAGGAATGATTTATCATAACTTATTCTGAGTTATGATTTTACATACTTAGGAAAATTACTATGACAGAAAAACAGAGAGGCATCCAGAAAAATTATTTCTTTTTCATTATAGAAAAGAGCCTTCATCTAGATTTCTGAATAATAGGCAGAAATCTTACAAGGTCTACTCATTTCAAAGTAAAAAGAGTGAGAAGGTTCGGGTGTAGAGAGGCTGGAAGTCTGGTTTAATCCCCAGAGAAAATGTAATATTTTCATTTACTGTGTGAATCCCTTTCAAATCCTGCTTATGGGCAGTGGAATGCACTATGACACGCCTTTCCAGGAGTCCTTTCCAAGACCGTGCCTATGTTACACCTGGCACTGTAATTGAATTTCCTTTGCCGTTTGTAGACTATCCAATCACTTCACAGATCTCCTTGTCAATCTGATTTCACACTACTCACTATCTGTGTTTTACACTGTCCAAAATAATTTCTCCTCTTTTGTGATATTTATAGCTTCAGAGTATTAGAATAAAATCCTAAACTCTATTAGTTTCAGCCAGATACCTATCCCTGGCAGGTCTCTCTTTTTTTTTGTGTCTAACTCACATTTACATCATTGTTCTGACAATGGGATTTCTGAAATCAAGCATGGGTTTGCAGGTGGGAAGAAACAAAGGCCATCTAAGATACCTTCTGTTCTGCTACCCGCTTTTCTGGGGACAGAAAAACTGACAATCTTTACTACCATATCTCATTGTTAATACTCTTCTGAATTGACATTAATCACTCCCTTCAGCCTCGTAGCATTAACACTTTACATTTCCTTTTCAGGCTAGTCACTGTTTCTTTTTCCACATCTGCATTTAAATTGTTTTATTCCCCTAACTGAAATACTGAAGAATATTTTCTAAATTAAAATGAAGATGGCCATCTCTGAAAGTAAAATCTGCCTTCTCCTCCAAATCCTCATCTTAACTGTAGTTGCTTGTTTATCCTTTTTCGTACTTCTTCAATCAACTTCAAACAACACAGTGAATTTTTATTAATCAAAAGATTTTTAAAATTTTTATTCTTGCTTTCTTATGTTCATTCTTTCAATATTCACTCCAGAATTATGGTCTATAATAAAATAATTCCAGCCTAGACAGTCACTGCTCCATTCTGTGTGGACAATCCAGTTAAAGAATTAACAGCAAATTTTAACTCTATCATTATGTGTAATGTCCCAGTTTTTCTTGCTGATTTTCATATACTTTTCATTTATGTACATATGCATTGTAATACTTCCAGAATATCTGTCTTGGTTTTCCTAACACCACTGTATATTTCTACTGATGGCTTGGGGTTACCATTTAAATCACCAGCATGGGTGAAAGTAAAGAATACCTTTATTTCCTTTGTTGGAAAGTTTAAAGATACATTTAACATGCTTTGTAAGGTTTGAATTTGAAACTCAATACATCTCTCATTTAAGTAACTCCTATAGTTTTGATTCCAATGAAAAGCTATAAAAGATACAAGAGTCTAGACAAAAGCAAAATAAATGCACATTTAAACATCACACTGTTCCACAGGACGGTGTAATTCTGACCATGTACAGTTATGAGTACAGCAAATGTCTAACATTTACTGCAGCATGCTGCAACTAATTTTTTTGAGAAGACTCTGACCATAAATCACATTATAACAGCAATTATACGTTTCACAACATGTCTTTTGTATACAGCTATGACAGTACTAAACATATTTGGTAGGAAGACTTTGGTCTTGATAGACAGATAATTAATTTGAGAATCAGCATAAGCTTTATTTGATTGTTCCAGAACACAGAGTACTCGCAGATTTCTTTCTATCATTCAGACACTTACAGGTAAGTGTACTGCTCTTCATTCTAAAGGACAAACTGATTGTATAGAACTTACAAATCACAGACATTTCACACTTGATGGGGGAAAAGAGTGCAAACAGTATTTTAAAACTTCTCTGTCATCTTTAATTCTTAATTACATACTTCTTCCTACAGCCTTTCATGAAAATATTTCAGACATTTCCAACATTCTCTTATCTGTTTTTCTGTACAATATTCTAAATAAAACTTCACCAGAATCAACAAAGGAAAAAAATATTAAATTTTGCACTTCTCTGCTGCCAGACTAAGGAATAAGAGGGCAGACAGGTTGAAGAGGGAGAAGCTCTAAAAAATGGAAAATAATTTTAAATTAAACCAAACATAATCTGTAATAGCAAAAAATTTGACATTGAAAGTAAAATTTACATGCCTGCCCCTAGCTACTGCAAATAAAGGATAGCTATATGAATTCAGTACAGTTACGTTGATTTGTACTAGAAGAGCACGCGGCCCTGAGAAACTGCATTCAAAAGCTTGTAATAGAGGACCCAATTTCACACGGTACTATTGCATATGAGTTTCCTTAAGTGCCAGTGGTAAAACGTAAGAAAAACCCCACAGCAGCACAGCTTAAACAGGCAGGAATTAATCAGAAATAACAATGCCTTTCTACTGGAAAGTTTCCTCTTAGCTCCCTGGATACAGAGGACACCTACATTCATATAAGGGACAGTGTAATGACTTCACATGAAAGAAAAGATTTGCAGAGGGATAACATATCTCCCTGCCCTCTTCTTTTAAAAATGTCAATTCTTAATCATTCAAAATTAACATATGGTCAATGTAGACAGGTTTATATCAATTAAGAGTTGAAGTGTTCAAAACACTGCTCATCAGAAAGCTAAGATTCTTATTACTGTGTAATGTAATTTAATATTTGCACTGTAACTGCACAAAAGACAATGCACATATTGAGTTTCACCATTAGTTACTGCACGCCAGACACAGCCTTTCTACGTCTAAACTATCAAAGCATCACTGAATTTAAACTGAAACGTTAAACGCAGCAACTTGGATGTCTTTAATCAACATCTGCTGAACAGTTTAGATTTTCTATGGCAGCCAAGGTAACACAGCAATGCTGTCATATAAACGTCTGCATAGGAAGTAGAAATAATCTGAAGTAGTCCTGTGTTTAAGATAGTTTGTTTTTGCTATGAAAAAATATCTTTTTTATCTGTCACTGAATTTCCTTTCTCATGAATCCCTCCTAAAAACCAAGCAGGTTTGCATGCATAACTTAGGCTCATTCTAATATTATCAACTATGAAAAATAATAAAAGAAAACTATTATTTAGTAGATCTATGACACAGAAATAATTTTTCCCCAACCCAGTCTTTCATTAGGCCATTGATGCCTGGGATTTATTAAACATTGTAGCCACCCGCATCAATTTGGCTTTCTGAATTTATTTTTCCATTTACTGTAAAAGGATCAGTGAAGCACACTCACTGTCCCTTTGGCAATTATAGGAAAATTCATTGCAATATCCTGAAGATGCATTTGAGGTCATCTGCTACTGACACGGTGACACTGACCTTATACTACACTAAGCCTGATAACACACTTGTAATATATTTTTTCCTCTGATGTATATTGCTTTGCTTTTTGAGCCAGATATTTAAAAGTTTATCTTAAAGAATTACATAGTGTGCTGAGATGTTTCAGCAACTTTCAGACACAGTGGTGTCTGCCATAGAGTTAAGCCCTTGTAGCTTCATGTTCACTTCTGATACTACCTGAAATACATGCCCTGTTCACGGTGGGATTTGACGGAAGAGTGGCTCCTCAGGAGTTTTCACTTAAGAACACTTTGAAGTCCTTTAGACATGATGGCTATATCAAAATATATTACACAGATCGCCTACTTGATCTCCGCAGTTCTGCAAGCATTAGAATTATTACAGAACTTAATTTTTGTCAGACTTTCTCCTCAAAAAAATGCACTTAACTGTAAAATTCTTTTTAAATTTTGAGCAGTGCTTGACAAAGACACTACAATAGTCTGACAATGATTCTATTTTCAGTGTCTACCATTCAGAAGATGATGGTCTGGACTTTTTAAATGACTGAATGGTGGCCAGTTCAAAGCTACGAAGCCCTAAGACACAGGGAAGAGCTTCTTCCAGAATTAAACGTAAATAGAGGTTATTTTCTCCAGCTCTACTCAGAGAGAATTTTTATTTGAGCATTAGTACAAAAAGTTAATCAGGTAATCTATGAGTGTTAATCCCATATTCTGTAAACACTATATTAAAACTTAAGGAAGAACGAGCAAATCTTCCTGTTCTGTTCCTGTGCCTTTTTCTGGCTTGGGGTTTTTTAACAGGTTTTGCAGCAGAACACTTGAGACAGTGATAACCAGTGACTGCAGCACTGCCCATCCTCCCCCTACCCCTGATCCCCTCCCAGAAATAACAAAATTTAGCCCTTACTGAGAAATACGTCCTGCAGCATGACTTGTAGCACAGGTCTCAATAAGAAGGTAGGTTTGCCAGCATGAAACGCTGCTGTCAGCATTACAATATGCCGAAAGAAGAAGAAATGGTCCTGCCTTCCCAAGGAGAGGCAAGTCACAAGGATGAGAGTATGATCGGTGCATTTTGCTGCCCAGCCTGCAGCTAGCTGTCCCCAGTATTGGAATGATTTACAATGACTCAAGGAATGTGTTGCAATTCGTACATTTTGAGGGAGAGTCTGAATTATATTACATTTCATAAAATCAGAGTATGCAAAAATTACCAACAGTTGAAGAGCGAACAGTGAAAATTGCTGAACGTCTAAAATGTCATGCAAGAAATCATGTTTTGTAAATCTAACACAACTTACAAGGCTGGATAGTTCACAGAGATGATCTTTTTTGCAACTAAATTAGTAAACTCCTGTTTTCTATTAGCTTCCTATGTAGTCTAGATTCTATACTTTGAAGTTCTACACATTCGTTCAGCTGCTTACAATCACATCCACCTCCTGACATGAAAAAATCTGAAACTCTCAAAATCATGGATTTTTTTTTTTATTTTGTTTTAAATAAACATTCAAATGAAGCTATTTTTGGCTCCCATGACAGCCATAACAAAAATCCAGACTTAAGTATAGATTAAGACTTTGGGATAGGTCACAGCAGGTATTTCACTCAAATCTGAAATGTTCTTTTATATACTCTCAGGTCTGTTTGTCAACAAGAAGCTGCTTCAGATGAATGGTTTACAATTCAGGTAGACCTTTAGCAGCTTCTCACCCTCACTCAAGACCAGCAGTGGGCAGTATGGAAGTTCTCATGGCATACATTCACTTAGGCATGGGCTTAAGCCCAGAGCAATGAAGGACTCTACTTGTCTGGGGACAGGAATGTCAAACCCAGCCATCTCTTAGGCAATAAATATAGGGGTCCTGATTTTTCTCCCAGATAAATAAGGTTTTACACTGGCATAATTCAGAAAATTTACTGCAGATTTATTCCTAAATGAACAGCAAATAGGCTCAATATTTCTTTCATATATAAAAGATTATGCAATGTTATGCCATTTTTCTTTTTACTTTCCAAAAACTGCTTTACTCCATTCTCTTTATTTCACTTTGATCTCAGCCCTGTGCCCAGCTAGGCGTTAAAAATTAAAGTCAGGTGTGCTAGAAGGAAGTGAATTAGATTCAGATTCCATTCTAAAGTTGGATTTATTCTATTCATATTCAAACATACCACTGCTGATTCTACCACCAAGAAATACATACTACTTGGCAACAAGAGAATTATCAAAGCAGTCTGACCAAATTGGCACCGCTAGCTCTGGCTACATCTGGTAACAATAATATGAAGGGATAAGTATGAAGATAACAGCTCTCATTTATTGTTACCATTAAACTTATCTGCATGTGTACTCTTTAAGTCTTTGAACTTCATGCTTTCATAAAGCCAATAAGAGCTCCACTCAAAGGTGAGGGATGATGCTTTTCCAAAAGTGATAAAATATCCAATTTACTAAGGCATTAGAGTCTCTAGTCTCAGACTGCTCAGTCAGACAGACAGCAATGGAATACCACCAGGAAAGCATGACTGCCAACATCAAGGAGCTCCAGCAATGCGTAAATTAAGGTGTTTGATTCTATGCCAACAAAAGAGTAGAAATTTAATATACTACAAAATGTTTAAAAAACAACTGCTAATGCACAAGTCTACTTTTTTGTATTTATTAGGAAATGTCTCTTTTCATTTCCAGATATACAATCTTAGATATACATTAGGTCAAGCTGTGGATCAACTGTAACTGCCTATCCTAGCAATGAACAAGGGCAATGGGATCTACTTTCTTGTATCAGGACAAGGTCAGGATGGTTTATCACATTAATAAGTTTGCCAAATATTTCATGCATCAGACTATGACAAGGACATTAATATCTCAGAGAAAACAGGCTCAAAATCATACATGAAGTATAACATTTCTGAATCACTTCAGATTTAAAATTGTCTTCTCATGGACTTTACTGCATATAATTAACAAGCTGATGTACTTATTTTCTCAGGAAATATTTCCTAAAACTATAATTCACAATTTTCTAGCAATTCTTCGCTAAAATATGCTAGAAAACAGTAAGGATCATTAACAAAAACCTGGTAGCAATGCATTTGAAAGTGTACTACAACCATGTCACAGAAATATATGGACCATTTATTCAGATTTGAAATCTATCATTATACTTGGCATATAGGTAAACTCAGAACTGTGCCTTAAATTCCATTTTAATATACAAAATTCCAGTATGAATGGTGCATTACTTCAACAGCTGCTACCTCCATGCATGCAGCAGCAGCAAGTACATCTAACATCTCCAAATATACTAGCTCGACAGGATGCACATTTCCAAACATCAGAAAGGATTACATTGAAGGTGACAATTTATGTATCTCACAGGAAAAAATGAGAGTTAAACATCTCCACCAATATTGGTGCAATCACAGTTATGCCGTGAAAGAAAATATGATATAGAAGATAAAACATCTGCTACTTTAGTTAAAGCATTAGTTGTCAACATATTCCCAGCTTGCCACCTTATATATTCTGAAGCTAGAGCTACGTTTTTAACATATATGTATTTATTCTACTGCAGTGTATGTCCAAAATGGTAATCTAATCCAGCAGATCTAAATTTTGGAGCCTGGCAGACAGTACTTCCTATACTCTGCTACAACACAAACAGAGAAATGGCTGCTGACTCAGAGGGGCAGCTGCAGCGTGTTCCTGTGACTCCCCCTTTTCCAGGTCTGTGTCAGTAAGGAAAAGTGAGGAGCCACCCAATCTCCTTCCTCCCTACCACAAATCAGTCACTTGGAGCATGGAGCTTCACAGCGCTTTCAAGAAAAAGACTCATGTGTAAATAAGACATACTTGGCTTCTGGGTAAGTGAAAATTTAAACAGGTTGCCAAGATTCAATGGTAAACAGCTGGCAGGTGTCAAGCCACCTGAATCTGTCATGTTGAGATAGTCAGGAAATAGTCAGGCTGCCACTCAAGGATGCAGCTCCAAGAGCAGTGAATCACATGAATACACATTCTCCACTCAGCAGCTGAAAATTCAAAAAAAAAAGTCACGACTTGATTGCAAAAATATCTCACTAGAGAAAGTGAAGCACAACAGCCTCAGCATTTAAAAGACTAATTTTGTTTTTTCTTGAAGATGTGATAGTTGTTACTGACAATATTATTTGTATTTTTTCAATTTTCATTTGGATAAGGCATCGTTAATCATCCAAATAAACACTTAAGCATATTTTAGGTCATATTTTAGGTTTCTCAAAAAATAATCCAATTATTAGTGGTTTAAAAAGTTATCCAAAGATTATTAGGAAAAAAAATAATCCATATTTGTTTACAAATGACTGTTAAATAAACTTTTTTCCTTTCTAAATATAATTGTCTAACAGTGTTCTGAGGGAAAGCTCAACAGCACTTCAGCAGCTAATTCAACTCAGTCTCTTAATAGGAGATACTATCAGCTCTAAGGATCCTTGAGGTTTCTGTTGTAGCTTTCATGTGGCAGGTGGTTCACAAAAACTGATTTTTTCCCTGGTTTGAGGAGCAAGTTGGGAGCTTTTTTTGAAGCACAGGGTGGAAGTCTGAAGTCAATATGAAAACTCTGACTTCGGTGAAGACAGAATACACCCTCGGCATGCAGTTCAGCATCTGAACACAGGGGAAAACAGCAGGATAGCTCTCTAATGTAAAATTATTCTCAATTACATTTTTAACATTCTCCCTTATTTTTAATTCAAATCAGCAGGCTACTATTGCATTTGTTACATTACATTCACATACAAATATATTTCTTCTCTGAAGCTATTCTGGTTCTCCCTCACTCTTTTTCAGATATATAAATACTAATCCATTTCCCTAAATGATTCCTTTGTGCTCTGCACCTCCCATATAAAAAAAATTCTACTTTCTTTTTGGCCTGGCACATTATATATAATTTAGGTCTTTCACACTTCAAAAGATATTTCCTCCAACTGTATTGAAAAGAAAATACTACTCTTCACACAGCTTAGAATTCCCAGCATAAGAGTTGGCTGCTTTCTTGTCATGAATAAAACTTAGGATCTTATTTAAAGATAACTTCGTTAATTAGTATTGACATTTCAGAGCTGAATGGCAGCTTCCTTCCTCGCCAGTGGCACTGGTGTCACACTAGCAGTGTGAAACCCTTATGTAAGTGTCTCATTAAGCTCAGTCCTACTTTGGAAATGGCATACTGCTTTTAAGGGCATCTCTGCAAGTTACATATAACCTGAGTCTGGAATTATCCAGTTCTCTTCATCTGAGCTGTGTATGAAGAACCCTAAAGACTAGCTAGCGTAGCTTGATCTGGAATAATTTACATTATTTACACTTAGGGATTTACCTTTAAAATCCATGTGATCTACACATATTTATGCTGTCTCCCAAAAAGTGATCCCTCTCATTTATATACTGTAATATCTCATTTACATATTGTACTAGATTATACTTTAGATCTTAACAACTATTTGCCTCCTTTCTTATATATAACATTTAGAAAGTTAATAATGTATTATTTAATAACATATTAGTAATAATATCATACTACTGTGCTAAAAACAACACAAATACATGACAGTATCTCTTCAAAGCACTTATTTCAACCTATTTCTTAAAATAACTAGTATTTTCACTAGCAATTTCTTACCCTATAACTTCCAAATTAATTAAATGATGTATCCAAACCTCTGATTTACATTTTTAGCTTTTAGAATTTTAAAATGCAATTAGGAATTTCAAACATACAAAAAGATTCCTTCATTACCATTTTAGAGATATATATTACTGGAATATGAACAAGACGATTTTGACTGTTTCTTGAAAACCTGCATACACGTTGCCTCTTACACTATTTCTGACAAGCGAAGACCATCCCAATGAACCAATACTTCACCCTCATACTGGAGAAATAACTACTGTGAACTAAGACAGTTTCAGCCACCTATACTGAAACCCAGTAATGCTTCCAAATTCTTTCGAACAGCTGGAACAAAATATCCCCAGCCATTTCAGGAATTTGTCAGCGGCCATTGATAAAGAGGTGAAACCTGCTTAGACATGATTATTATGAGCAAATATCCAAACAACCTGAACACCAAGACCAGGTGCAGTCAGTATTTCTTCACTTACATGAGGGTCTATGATTTACAATATACCTGATATTCAAAAATTACGATGTTTACAGAACTGGCACTAGATAAAACAGTTTCTAGATTTTGAAACTTCATTTGAGGAATTTAGCTATTTTCTCCTATAAAGGCAAGTGCTTACTTTCCAATATGTCATAAGCAGAAGCAGGTAAATCCCACTCTGCCTCTGAAGTATAAATTTGAAGAAAAGCAGCAGTAACAAGCAGGTCATCAGGGAGGAATGACACAACAAAACGCTGGACTTCTAATTTCAGTGGGTAGAAAACTCATGAAAAAAAGACAGTAGATTCAATTACAGCCTGGAAAGGTTTATAATGACCATGGATTTCAAGGTACAAGGACTTAACTTGCTACAGTTTTAGACTAGATGATTACTCAGGTTGGCTTCACTTAGTGAATCTATGTTGTATAATACACAAGTAGTCGACAACATCCTTCATCTTGCCATCACAACCCCTTTATGGGATTATGAAATCATATTCCTAACTGATTAAACCATGAAGAACAGAAAAAAAAAAAAGAGCAGCTTCTCTCAGCAATATGCTTCCACTTTCTACTTGTTATGATCAAATGAAAGAAATGGGTCTCTTAGGTCTTCCTCAATCATTCTGAATTCAAAAGCTTCCATTTCAGTGGTGCTCTCAGGCAGATTTACTGCATCAAGTAATAATACTGATGCAAATTTCTAAGCACAACAGTAGGACTCATTTGTGTGTTTACACAAATATAATCCTACTCTGACCATATGTACATTTCCTCTTTTTTTTTAGAGAGCTAACAATAATGCAGACAATTAATGCTACAACACATTTTAATTTAACATGAACTGGACAATATCACCTAGTGTGCACAGTCCAGCCACTCCATGTACAGATTCCAATTATTACATGAAAAATAAGACTTTATGACATTTCCTACAAATACTAATTGGCTGATATGTTAGGGCCCTCAGTCATGTAGCACTTCATCAATCACAAAACTTAAACTATTAAAGATGGAAACTGTAACATTTTACGTGAAAAGTTATGTTGCAAGTCAAAGTAGAATATTATATTAGCCCCCTTTACATGGTTTTCTTTTATAATAAACCCCATAAAAGAATCTCCATAAGCTGTTGTCCTAATATGATCCAGGTCTACATCCTCTATGCTGTTCCTGTCTCAACAGCTACTGTTTGCAACACTAAGACTCATGCTTTATAGTGTATAATTGTGGGTTTTTTTAAGTATCTATAGATTTCTAGAGGACAAAACACACCAGGTATAACCACTGCACGAAAGAGAAAAATTGGGAGGAAAAAGGCACATGAAAGAATCATCATCCAATCCAGCACTTCTGCCCTGCAGCCTACAACTCGGCCATATTCATAGAACTTGCACATTCTGGTAAGAAATACATAAAGATTTCTGAGGTCTGCCCCTCTACATGTTAAACTGACAGATATGAGGTGTAAGACTAGCTTTGCCAGGTTAAACAAGGCTATTAAAACAGCATACCCAACTTTACTGGCACTAAAAAGGAACAGTGGTGCCAAAGGTTCTAAAAGAAAGAAATATTAAGTAATATTGCACCTCTGACATTGACATAAGTTTATTATTACTCTATGCCAATCTACCTTGATCCAAACCCTCTAAATGCATGCTGTTCCAGTGCTGGGCCTCTCTTATGCCTGCACATTATACTGAATAGTGTAGCGGTTTTTCAGTGTGGTCAAAAACCACTGCATGGAAGGAAAATGCATCATTGTCCAGCCCATTACCATTTCTTTCCTGCAACATGTTGCTATGTGAGCTCCTATGCCGTCCTGTGGGACTCACCACAGCTGTTTTGATGCCAATGTTTTTGTTTCTTACACACCTTCAGTAGGGGTCCCTCAACAGAACTTGTCCTGGCCTCCAAGTACAACAGCTATCCAGAAAAGAGAAGAAACAATTCTAACTTTGAAAGGGATCTTTCCTGGGTTTGATTTGGTCTCTTTGATGTTTTTCAACATGGCAGACAACAGTAATGCACTCAAAGGAAATTCTGAATTAGAAATTGCATCTTTCCAAGCTACATAATCTTTCCTTCAGGTTATTACCAACAGAAACATATTTAAGCACTACATATAAGTTTTTCTTCCTTCAGTCACTTGAATACAACTATTAATGAAGCACCTCAGGCTGGGTGAGGAGAGGTGTAGCCATCTATCTTGCATCAATAAATGAAGGCACTAAAATAACAGTTATTCAGAAGTCTTCACATCAGAAGTAAATTAAAATACACAGATAGAAAAAAAAACAAATGAAGACAAGCAACAAAGAATAATCTATAGAGAACTTAGGAAGAATAACTTCCTTTGCATTCAGAAGGGTTTTCATGAGAATCTATCACAATGCGTACTACAGATCACAAGGCTAAAGTGTTTATGATTCAGTTTGATGGTTAAATTAAGTCACGGATAAATTATTTTAATAAAGAAGCAGGTGCAAAAGCGGCAAGACCATCTGCCAGCTCTAATAAAATAGACATGATGTATGAAAACCAGAAAAACACAGCGTTGCATATTTCTCAGCACACAGCCATGACAGATAGTGCTGACAGCTCTGTGATAAGTCATATTCGTCACACAATTTTAATCACTGAATTCATTCTCTCTACTGTTCCCATTTCCTCAAGTTCTAAGTACAAGACCAACTGTAAATGGTTGGTTTGGAGGTTATTTTTAGAATACAAACCATAAGAAAAGACACATTGTTTTTTTCAAATTGTCCAAAGCTATTTAGTATTCAGCAAAGGATAAAAGGCTTAAGGTTTATTATCTTTACTTCATCAGCATTGCTAACAAGGCAAATATTAAGAAATTAAACTGAAGTGGATGAGTACTTATATTCCAGTCTTGATAGGTCTTGTTTCCTGTGCTAAAAAAGAGAGTCTTCTCAATTTCTAGAAAATAAGGACTTGGTTTTTCAAAGACTGTAGCCAACTGCAGAAAGCAGCAGAGCAATACCATGTGAACCCTATATGAATCCTGGAGGAAAACCAGTGACATGAATTACCTGCATACTTAGTAATAGAGAGTAAGGAGCAGACACACTCTGAGGGGCTGCATAAAGGAGGAGAGAAGTAATAGTAAAACATATTTCATGCCAGGAACTTTCCCTCCATGTATCTGTATGTTCACAAGTACATCTATATACAATAAACAGTAATACACACGACACATACAGAACTGCTAGCATAAATATTTTTGTGAGTGTGAGCAAAAGGGTATGGTAAATAAACACCCTCCTACTCTAAGTGCAACTGTTCCAGATCTGCCTTTCCAGGAAATTCTCTCCCAACCTCACCCCCAAGTGGAAATTATAATGATTAAATCCAACTTCCCAAAGAGAGTAAATTTAGTTAGCTAAATTTATGGAAAATTAGAAATAAGACTAAGAAGGCTGTTCAGAGTTCAGAGAGACCATCCCTTAATGTCTTTAGCTCACAGGAAAAGTAGATAATTGACTTAATTTAGGTTCACTCCCTACTCCTCTATATCAAAAAAAACCCAGTCTTTAAAGACAAAAGTGGTATCCTAATCTTTAAGCAGTCCCACACATCTTATTTGCATTATTTCTGAAGAGTAGCAGTCAGATTTAGTAAGGATAATGGTAACCCTCATGCTGAAAGAATAAGAAGTTTTGTCAGCAGTTTTAGGACATTCATTCATTTAACTTCAATAATTTTGTGTAAACTGCAGCATATTTTTGTGATATAATATAAAGATACAGTACTACAGAAATGATCCCATGGAAAACAGTAACACATTTTATATTAGAAAACTACTTGACTATTACAGATTTACTCCTTGTATTTTTTAAAAATAATATAAGAAATACATTTATTTCATTTAAATGTGCCCCAAAAGTTTTGTAACACATCCTTTCATTGGTGATCTTACCTTTTTTTGAAGGACATTGATTTTTCTTTCTTTTACTTCTAACATGTCTTTCATATCCCGAATCTCTCCAGCCAGGGTTCCTTTCTCTTCTGTGAGGTCTTGAAGTTGTTTTGTTTTTTTATTCAGAAAAGTTTCTTTTTCTTCCAATCGTAACCGCAAGGCATCAACCTACAGTAAGTACATCAAACATATTTATGCTTTAGTAATGGTCATCAGCATTCTGGGTGCATTTTTACCAATTCCCTTTTTTGTCACTTAAATAAAACATTTTTTCTTTTCTATGTCAATTTTCAAACTTTATCTGAGACTAAGAGATTCTTTTGCTTGTTAAAATGTAATAAAAAATGAAAGCACTGAAGTGTGAATAGAAAAAGTAGAAGAGTTAAACCATGAAATAGCATTAGAACAGCCCTAAATTGAGATATGTATAAAGAACTCAAAAAAACAACCAAAAAAAATCGTCCTGAGTTATGAAACATGTAGCTCATTGAAAACAACACTCTGTATCCTGTATTAAATTTACCCATTGAAGCCATGAAGTAGGCAATCAGATACTACAGTCACTACTCAGAGGTTTGGGCACAGATCAGCAATCTAGAAGCAGTATTTTTTAACAAAGACATTGAAAATTGGGGAATGACAAGGTTCACTTTTCCCCAGCATTTATCACATAAGTCTCCTAACAAATGGGCCTTACTGTACTTCTCTGTAGTAAGAGCGAATCCCTGACAACCAGAAGGGATATTCCAAGGTTTTTCCTAAGCAGAAATGCTTTAACACCCTCACCAAATTGCTCTGAATTACAGAACTGCTTTTCCCCAGAAACTAAAAAAATAACCAACCAACCATAACAACCACCAAAAAACCCCCAACCAAACAAAAAAACCCCACCCCACACCACAACATTTCAATGGCCCAGAAGGTGTATGGAGCCTCGATTTTCTCATTTCTTGCTGTATAAATGCTCAAGCATTCAATTTTATTATTAGCACAATTCAAACAGTTCTCAAAATATGGTTGGGAAATACTTGCTGGTGGTCTGGAAAAGATCCATAGATCATCTGATATACTGGTTACCATTTGTATACAGATGCTTGTATAAGCAGCTGTGCTCCTAATTGCAATTAAAAGCTTTGGTACTCAAACCATTTAGATGAGGAGGAAAAAATAGCTGTTTCTCCTCCATCATGGGGTGGGGTAGGGGGGCAGGTAGCAGCCACCTTTAAGGACAACAGTATGAACATTATCATCAAAAAAGAGAAAAATATCTATTGAAGCAAGGAAAAAAATTGGCAAGAAAAAGGAATATGTAAACGGCAGAGAAACGGATGAGAAAGAAGCTGAAGGAAATCAACTGTCAAGTATATGTAACAATCCTCATTCACAGCTTTGAATTCCTAGTACCTTTTTAGTAATACCTTTCTACAGAAGCACTGCCTAGAGGAGTTACCATGAGCTACAGTATGATTCCAAATAGAAAAGGTGTGAAGAGGAGAGGAAGCAGTCACTGTCAAGATGCTCACTGTCTTTGAGAAATTCTAATATTCTGTTCAGACTACTGGCTCTCAAGAGCTTTTTAAAAGCTATTCAGAGGAAGAGATCTTGTCACAGCTTCCTTACAATATAATTATGGAATGAAATAAAGCAAATACTTAGGTAGTCTCAAAATAATATGATGCTGAAGTGAAGGTGAAACCATTAGGTGAAATTACATGCAAAAAGCGGCGATGGAAAACGAAGTTTTGTAAGTTTTAAAGGTGCATCTTTATATAGAGGAGAAGAGGAGTAGAGTTACAAATCAATACTGTAATAATACAAGAATATAAAGATACTAACTGCAGAATGTAGGGGGTTTAAAACATGATGCATGCAATCTTTCCTGACCTTGATAATTAGCAAAAAGAAAAATTACACATTTCACTGAAATTGAAAGAGGAAGTAACATTATTTCTACAGGTATGTTAAAAGACAGAGCACGGAAGGCTGGCCTATGTTCAACAGACAAATAAAAGAATTGTAAAGGGGGGGAAAAAGCCCCAGAAATTAAACTGAATTGGAATGCATATTTACCAATTGCTTTGTCTCACCTAGTATGTGCTGGTGGATGGGGAAAATTTAATTCGCTAATGCCAAAGAAAGAATTATCCAATACACAAATTCTGTTCTTAATACCTTTGTAATAAAGGGCATTTTTTGGTAATAAAATAGTAGACGTGTCAATTCATTAAAGCAACAGAATATGTCTGTACTTAGCCACCAGTACTGCAAGAGTTGCACTTTACGGGCATCAGTCCCTTCAGTGAGCACTTCTACTAAAGCATACCTGTTTCCACACTCAGGTTCAGAACTGCAGTTACAAATGAATCCCTGAGCAGCTCACAGGCCACACAGCACCGAACACTGGCTGGAGATACTTTTGGGTAAAAAATAGATTTCATCATATATCAAGTTTTTAAAGACCAAGACACTTCTTTTTAATGTGACCCTCATATTACTGAAGGCTAATTTGTAAATAAAATACCACAAGAAAATGTAGTATACTCATGACATGTTGTCAGCGCTGTTAAACACTAAAAGAAACAAAACCAACCCATTGTTAGTGTTAAGCATTATGGATTCAATTCTGCATTCCTCATGCAGTCCCAAACTCCCAAATTCAAGCCTGTGGTATGGAAATCAAGGCATTTACTCATAGTGAAATATTTCAGTTTTCCAGAAGGCTGGTTAACACATCGAAACTCGGAGTCCAGGAGAGGAGATACTAAAAATACTGCTATAGACCTACTTTCCAGATTTTCCCTTCTGCTCCACCCAGAGAGAGAAAGATGCTATATAGCACACAAAGCACACAGAGGTGGCAGTATGGGCATGGAGAACCTTTGCAAGGTTTGCAAGCCAGAAG